>NW_028324217.1:5156666-7735000 GCF_054372755.1 Phalangium opilio | reverse complement strand
GGTGGCAATTAGAATAGTAAAAGGGCTAATGGTAAACGGGTAGTAGCTACAGGCATTTTATTCTCTTTATGGAGCGCATTGACTATTAGTGCGTCTAGCTACAATTTAGCTTTGGTGTTATTTAACGTTAACATTCATGTTGGCAAACTAAGAATATTGTTGAGGTGAGACGAGACGATAGTGTTTACACTGCAAACCAGTTGTGAATGTAGCTATCAGAATATACGGTAAACAGCTGAAGCGAAGACTTCATTTCCTGATCTTTTCCCCATTGACTGATTTCCATGTGTCCAAGATTTATCCTTATTGGATATAAAATGTCGTCTGCTTTACTGTATTATTCGCTATGCTTGGAATACTGCTTCAATATTTCGTAAATTTTTACTTCAAAAAAGAGAAATAATTCCATATATAGGTAAATAAGTTTGTAGTAGTAGACCTCTTGACTCGGAAAGGTAATATTTTGGTTTTCCCAACTTGTTTAAAAAGTTAAATGTAACTTTTAAAATTAACCGTTGGTAACTCTTCAGTAAACTCGTTTAAGTATGGTTGTATCCGCGACCAACTTGGAAAATGGCTGCCAGGAAAACTAACTGAAACTTATTAATGGAGTTCGTTGATTTTATCCTTTTTAGAGGTAGCTTTACGTTCAATATTGTCAGTTTTTGCTAGTTACTATAGCAGTTTAACAATGTAGTTTGTTTTTGAAGATGTCTTATGTTTTTGAAGATGTCTTATGCTACGAAATATCATTTATACTAAAAATAACTCAACTGCCACGAGTAGATTGGTCCACTCTTTCGACTTCTTCGCTGAAAATCTTCACTTACGACAAGCGTAGTGAGTATACGGGCTTCATTTGGACAAATATTTCGGGCTGGAGAATATACTAGAGTTAGGAGGTAAAAATAGCGGAGTTGAGTTGGAAGGGTTCAGGGACGTCTTACAGTCTATTAGTTTTTACGAGGAGCTCGGAGGCAGCGGCCCAGAATTGAGCCGCTAACTCGTCAAGGCCCAGCGCACGGTCGCTCCCATCATCATTTTCAGGATCAAGAAACTCCACTTTCTTTACCATCCAGCGTCCCCGTCAACTGACGACTTTTCCACCGATGCCCAAGTAGGACTAGTATAAACTGGAGTGGATATTGAATCTCTTGTTTAGTTCCTCTTTTTTGCTGCTGCACATTCGTTGCATTTAAAGCAAGGCTCGGCTGTGGTTTACTGTAAACAAATGCCGCTAGATGCTCCCATAATCGATGGCTGGAGTTGACATGCCTTTCAAGCTTAGCAAAGGCTAATATTAGCTCCGCCCTCAGTGTCAACGCGAGTTCTGATTGGCTCCTGCCGTTGGCAAGGTAAATGTGTGTGTATAAGATCAGTTAGAATGTTAGGGGTTCCACAGGAGCTGACATTTGCTTTAAAAATTGATAGAGATGGCTGTAAGTTTAGTTTATCCGCAAGTTGTTTTTGATGAAAAATTACAGAGGTGTTGGAAGGCTGTATTAAGGGCAAGAAAATGTAGTCCCGTTTTAAAAATCATAGCTTTATTTTCGCAAATAAAGTAATAAACTGTTACTGCTATTTTACTATTAAGTAACGTTTTATTTATAAATGGTAACTAGCTGCTAAGTGTTTCCGATGGACCCGTGAATCAGTTTAGAAGTACATCTAGGGAAGTTTCTGGGCTGTTATTTTTCATGTGTGTACCTGCTACATAATGGGATGATTCATGTGTTATGTAGGGGGCGGGGCCTATATCAAGCTCATCTTCCATCAAATAGAACTCTACTTGGCATGCGTGAATTTCGTAGCAATATTACTGCATTGGGAATGGACACCTACATTTCTATTGAATCTATCCGCCGAGTCGTTCCACTCTGAGTCACGTGATATTTCTCAATCACTACTACATTTTGACATTCCCCAACATAGCGCGTTGTACATCCTTGCAAAATTTCTTTCCTATGTAAACTTTTATAGTTTTGTGATTCAGTATGTATGACACTACATATACTTTGTAATGCTAGAGACTTACTGAGAGCTAGTTCGAGAACGACACGAGAATTGACTACACGCGGTTTTGCAGTCCACCTTCCTTTTTAGTCTATCCTAAGCCTTTGACAGCGCCTCACCAAAATACATGATTTTCACCTCCGTCCCTTCACCACTTATAAGCTCCTGGAACTATAACTTTTGTTATCAGTCAGTCAGGACTTATTCATAGATTAAAAAATCTCTGAAAAAGTTTAGTTAATTCAAATTGCTCCTCCCACATCATTGCTGAAGGGGAAAAGAATTTTTACCCCTAGAACTCTCAATAGTTTAGTGCGAAGTATGTTTAAAAAACTCTTATTTCTTCATACTTAAGCAAAGAACGGTTTTACTTTAAGTAATCGACTTCATTCGAGCTTCACAACCAAAAAACTCCTCTAACATCTACTCCAAGGTACACGAGAGATCTCGCACCCATTTCCTATTCCCATCATGACCCTTAGTTTCTAGAAACGACCCCAAGATAGAAAATCAAAAGCCACCCGCAATTATTTTTCTTTTCGGGTTTTTTTTCTTCTTGGTTCTTTCTTTCTCTTTTTTGTTCTTTGTTCTTGAAGCTAACTTAACCTTCCTTTTCTCTTTAATATTGTTTTAAAAGTTTTGGGTCATCTCACAACTAAGCTGAAAGGTCCGCGAGATAGTCCCAAAAGAAGAAGTAGATTCACTGACCAACGGTCAAATCCAAACTAATGATAATTGAAAATGATTTTCACCGCGTTTTTTCTTTGTGGCTACAAAGCGGATTCGGAAATCATTTCGACTAGGAAGCCACTACCGAAATTGGCCAATCGATTGACCAGATCAGGATGAAAAATTGTTGTTCAACCGTGACGTCATCTAACGCCAACGATTATCGTTTAAAGGCTTGGACGACGGTGGGGAATTTGTGATTGGATGTGTTTTGCCAGGGTTAACGCTACAGTTTTCGAAACTGCTCATATTTTGAGGTCTATCATATCTTCCATTTATCTACATATAACTAGCTTTTACTCGCGGCGTCGCTCGCGTGTAAAAAGAAAATGTTATGAAGAATGGTAAGATTTTACTCATGACTAATATTTTTGTAGAACCCTAGGAGCGAAGGCACTCGGCGTTGCCCGTCAACCCGTCGGGACATTTTTTATTGCTTTTCACGCGGGCATTATTACATAAAGAAGGGTTTTAAAATTTCTGGCCGCAATTTTAAAAGATGGCAACAAATCGAACCCGAAAGACCATTCAGCCCGTCTATAGGTTAAAGGAAACCATTGTACTAAATATTTGTGAAATCGGTTGAAAGCGCGGACTTTGTTGCATAGAGAAGATTTTTTACATTTCTGGGCGCCATTTATTAAGATGGCTGCGGATTGCAAAAATCTATCTTAGTACGCGCCTACTACTCATGAGTAACGTTCCTGCAAATTTTCAGCCTTCTAGGGCAAGCGCTCTGGGCTGGGCGTTGATTATGAGTCAGTCTGTCAGTCAGTCAGGACATGGATTTATATAGATATAGATGATAAGAAATTTTGGAAAATTAATATTTTTTTTCCACGATATTTAATAATAAAGTATTGAATCCGTGGCCATATATCTATTATCATAAGAAAATGATATATAGCTCCCTATAAGTATGAAACTTAGTACATTTTCATACTACAGCATTTGCTTCCAAATTCGGCGCGCTTACTCTTTTACGCTTATGGGAGAAGTTTTGGTACTACGCGTTAAAGGGGGGCGAAACCGCCGCCGCCACCTAAGGTGTCCGCGAAAAGCACGATGGGCCGGGGAAATATGGCCGCGCCCGTAGAGACAAGAGACAATCCTTACCTCGTACCGTGCTCGTACCAGGGTAGGGGCTAGCCTCGGTCGTCCAAATCTCGTGCCATCTATTCATTTAATATGATAATTTTGACACGCACTAAATCAGTTTAATTATCAAAATAATAACTTCAAGACCTTTAACAATTTAATTACAATTCAAAATTTGAAAATTTTCGAAACAATTATTTCGGCTTTTTTAACGTTAAAAGTTCTTAATAGGTGGCAATAAAAACTTTTTAAAATTTCAATGGAAGAAAATGCTGTTTACATGGCTTAAATGGAGATTTTCATACTTATAGGGAGCTATGTATTATTTTCTTATGTTATAATGGAATAACTTGCTAGCGTTTCAACCGATTTCACTAATATTTAGAGCTATCTAAGCTACCTGGCGTTGCCTGGTTGTTTTAAGTTACAAGAAATCATCAAGAGTTTCGTATCTACGTAAACAATAAACACTAAATATCTGCGTGATATAGTTTTTCTTGTATCATATTTTTTTTTTCTCCAAAAATTAAATTGAAGGCTATACATGAAGCTGAAGTGTAACGGTTTTAGAATAAGACATTATTTACATGCTTAATGGCTTGGGGTTCGCGGGTTCGAATTCTGTTTGTTTATAAAGAACAAACAAACCACTTTCTGAAATATGCAGGGTGTTCAAAAAATGTAGGTGGGTTCTAAGTCATGAAGGGAAACTTAATAGATTCTCGTAAAGCGCCGCATGGTGAGACAGTATAAAATTTTTCGATCGTCATTGAAGGGAGAGTGAATGGGAGAGAATTGTGGTGAGGTAATATTTTTCGTTCGTCTACTTAAAAGGAAGGAAATTATGATAGTTAGGTTAAGCCATATACCCTCCCTTAAAAAATTCCTCTTACCCGTCCGTCGACAATAAGAGTTTCACGCTCCCCTATTATATTTTAACATTCAAAGAAATCGAGGAAAATTTTGAAAGCAAAAGCAAGTATTTACTGACGTTCTTTTCAGAATGGTCTTAAGGCACCGGGATATTACAATTATTGGGTGTTTTACCGAATTCTTTCTCTTTCAAACTCTTCTGACCATAAGTTCATGTTAGAAATTTATAAGAAGCGAGAAGTGTGCATCGGCATAAATCTATGTTGTAAACTCATCGAGGGGATAATCACTAAAACTATCTGTTCTTCAATTCGCCGGAATATTACAATTACGGCATAAGTAAATTTATACGGGTAGTAATTCTATCACCGTATAGGGTAGGGCATCGAGGGGCTATTCACTCTGATTTTATGCACGGTAAATTATTTAAGCATTGTAAAAGATAGCGCTATTCACTAATTAGGGTAAGGTATAGAGGGGCTATTCACTCGTACGATGTGGCTACTATTACGAGCCCTTGGGTCGCCTTGTTTTTTTTTTTTTGCTTTTAGTCGCCACTACTGGGACTCCCTTCGAAAGAACGTGAAAATTTTTACATGTCTCCATCTGTTGAGTGGTCTTCTCAATTTATTTATTTGTTTGTTTCTTTTCTCTTCAAACTAATACTTTTTGATTTTGAAATTCATCTCTACAAAGATGAAACTAAACGAATCTATGAATATAATTTTTTATATATTGCTGTAAAATTTTGGGGGGCTACGAGCAATATTTTGGTAGGGTTCATAGGCGTAGAGTTCTATAGGCCCGTGGGGCCCGAGCCCCCCCAAAACTTTTAGAGGTGGCCACGGGCCCCTCCAAAAATTTGTCATCCATAATACCGAAATCATGAAGATAGAGACCTCATAAAAATAATTTTTGCGTTTAGCTGACTGCAAAAAACCAATAAAACCACTACAGAGCAGTGTTTTCCGAACAGAATAGTTTTATTTTGTTCTATAAAATGTAAACAAGACGACCCAAGGGCTGGGCCATAATAGTAGCCACATCGTTATCTACTTAATTATTCTTACTTCAATAAATTTACTTATGTTATAATTGTAATAGTGGAACATAAACAAGAACTTGAAATTTACTTCTGTTATATTTGTAATAGTGCGACATAAATAGAAAACTTGAAATTTACTTATGTTATAATTGTAAAACCCGGTTCCGAGAAGCTTTTGCTTTTAAAATTCCCCACGATTTCTTTGAATGTTGAAATAGGGGAGTGGGATTGAAAGCGTGAAATACTTGTCGACGGGTGATAGGAATTTTAAAGGGAGTATTAAACCTTCCATTTTAAGGCTATATCATAATCCTCTCTCTCTCGCTTGAAACATAGAGCAAATGTGATTCTTCCGCTTTAAGAACCGATTTACCAGGTACATAAATTAGGGAACTACTATAAAGACTGAATATTCTTTAGCTAAAACTACACACAATACCAAAGGTTATTTGGGAGTAAGGCATGAAGATCTTATCAATCTGGGTAGCTTTTGCTTAGACTATTTAAGACGCCGTGTATCTGTTTTTTTACGAGGATTTTTTTCTGTTCTCGCGGCTACGTCGAGCCCAGCTGCTGGCGGCTCAGAAATCGGGATACCGCCGATACCTAGCCGAGGCTTAGTTTAGTTTTCGAGTGTACGATTATTCGCAGAGCTATTTTTCTGTTAAAATTAAAGAAATTCTCATAATATTTAGTTGAAGACTTATTAAATGACTCGAAAATTTTCGAAACTTGAGCTTTAAAACGTTTAATATAATATAACGACTAACGAACGATACCACAAATTTGCCTTTCGAGCTTTCCGGTTATGTTGCCGGCGAGGTCGAGTCGAGGTCCCATGCAAGAAAATAGTAATAGCCGTCGCTGATTGGTCTGGCATTAAAGAGGCTATCTACGGTTAGGGGATTTACGATTGGTTAAAAACTTTTTTGTTCGTCTGTTTGGTTTTAACTTCGGGAATGTCATGAAATCTATGGCCTAGGCCTAAGCTATGGAAAAGTGGGACTTACGTACTTTATGTGTGAAGCATAATCCGCTTTTTGAATAGTGCGACAAATGTAAGGCCAGGGATACTAGATGCTCGAAGAGGGATTCGAAGGGAGACGGAAATTGCGACAGAGTTATTGGCGTGTCATGCGCAGTACAGTCTACCGGATGCAATTCAAAGCCAAATCAAGGATGATGGCTGGAGGATGCGAAATCTGAGAGAAATAGGCGCGTTGTGGAACGGCTTAGGTCCGGTGGAACGCAAAAAATGGGGGAATACTCGGAATAGGAATTCAATTTGTCCTTGATAGGGATAAACAAGACGGCGCGCGTTATAGATCCCCGTTAAAAAAACCCTCTGCCGCAGTTTCGTCTGAACGTACGTGAAAAGGCTCGAGCTGGTCATCCCTATTTAAACATCTAGTATCTCTGGTAAGGCGCGGTGCTGGCCAAATCCATAGAGTAGATAAACAATTTTCAAAATGTTTTTCGAGGCACAAGTATAAATTAGTCTTATGGGTTAAGTCGCTCTCATGGTTTCCAAAGTGCTGATTTTCCCGAGTTTTGATAGTAGTCTCGAAATTTTTGTAAAGATTTTTACATTCGCATTGTAATGCCATAAGGAGATTATCTCTCTCTAAGGGCCCAAGCGCATCTATTAGCAAAAACATCTAGTTCTGCCAGATGTGACGTAGATTTTGTATAGGGGCTCCTTCCGAATTTTTCGTCAAATTCGCGGGAGAGAAAAATGATTTTCAAAATCAGCCAAGACCGATATCCTAAGCCGGTCGTGGTCTAGAGGCGAGCTCTGAGATAACGCTCCCAACATAGATAATATACACAAGGATCGGAAGGTATGCCTTCCGTAGTGTATCTCTCTTTGCCGCGCCTGTGCGGGGGGGGCCGCACGCCAAACTTCTGCAGTTGACTTCCGCTTCTGCGCAGACGAGGTCTGCCTGCTCGTTTTTCGTGCATGACTCGCCGTACGCATGCGCTGGTTTCCGGAAGTAGAACCTACCCAGTTTGTACAAAGCGCGGCAAGCTCTCCCCCGACCTTCTGATCCTGGTGTTTATTATCTATGCTCCCAAGCGGTTGGGAATCAAACTAAAACAGGCGGGTAGGCGAGAGAGGAAGGACTGAGGGGAAAAAATAAGTAAGAGAATTTCCAGAACCCCCAGCTCTCTCAGACACAAGAGGTAAATTCGCGCTTAGTAAAAATCACGAAGAGCTGTCGTGAGAAATCTTTGAAGGAGGGAAAAATGTTCAACGCCGGGTTACTCTGCAGCGAATGCGCTCGGCCTCTGTTTAGGCTATACAATTATTATACCACTTGAGATGAGACGGATGGCTGACCAAATCGGTCATACATACATTTCAACCGTAACATAGAATCTTGGGCCCTTAGAGAGAGAGATAATGTCCTTATGGTAATGCGCAAATACGGATAAATTTGTTTTAAAACGCCCTAGATTATCTTTAGAGGAAAACATAGTACATGGATATACTTAATAAATATACTATATAATGTAGTATATACAGGGTGTTTCTGAAAGGTCCATCAATAATGAAAGGGCGTGTTTATTGGGCCATTTTGAGTCGAAAATGTTCAATGGCATTTTTCCGTCCGGGCCACTGTTTTCAAGTTATGATTGGAGTAATTTACGGATGACCCCTTAAATTTAATTAAGAAATTTTAAGACAGCGCTAATTTAATGAAGGGGTCATCCCTAAAATATTCAAATCATAACTCGAAAACCGTGGCTCGGACGGCAAAATGTCATAGAACATTTTCGACTCAAAATGGCCCAATAAATACGCCCTTTCATTATTGATGGACTTTTCACAAACACCCTGTATAAATTTATTTCTTAATATTCGTTAGGAATTTATATACATCATATGCATGCATCACGCATGATGCTATCTATGTATTGGTCCAGGCCGGTTGGGCCCCACCAAACATTTGCGAAACTCTACACTCTAAGAAATGGAAGTGTTAAAAAGGTGTTAAAACGGTGTGAACACCGTAAAAACACCCAAAAGAGAGTTTTATTACCTTGAGTTTTTAGAGGCCAATTTAAAGTGTAAATTCGGTGTAAAATAACACTATTAAAACACCGTTCGAAATTAAACATGAAAAATTATATTACTGCTGGTTTCTTAAATAAGGTCTTTTATTTTTCATTAATGTTTTAATATTAAAGTCAATACAAACAGTAAAAAAATATTGAAAAACGTACTTGTTAAACCATTTTTTAAAGATGATATTCATGAAAGATAACAGTTTTATCCTTTAAATAAAATTAACAAAGAAATTGGTAATCTGGCGGTGTTGTACCTTCGTAAAACTATGCTAAACGTGTTAGGCGACACTCTTACAGGTGTTAAGCGATGCTCTTAAAAAACGAGACTAGGTTAGATACTGGCCTCACAGTAGGGCCAGCTTGAGAAGCCAAAGTGGGGCACTTGCTTTTGTGACATGTTTTATCATTATTTTGAGAAAAATTAGAGTACTAAATGGATTTTTTTTGCAAAATCTGTAGTGCAAATTAGATTAAACGCGTTTCTGGTGCTCGAAAAACTCTTAGTGAAAAGAGATTATTAAATTTAACAAGAACGTCTATATCTACTGCTTGAATATTATAGCCTCCAAAACTAATTTAATACCCTATGCATTTGTACGAAGTGAAAACTTTCTGCCTTTTTCAGAAGTTTTTAAACCCGTAAAAATGACTTTATACGCAACAACCCTCGCTTAAAGAGGTATAGTTCTGCATGTGAGAACTTTCCTCCCTATAGGTGATGAAGTTCTCTCAAGGAAGAACCCTGCTATGAATATAGCATTGATTGCTAATAATACTGCGGAATGGCGGATAATCAAACTATACTCGATATTTGAGTTATGCCCCATGGCCTCATGAGTGGTCAAAATGTAGCTACTATAGTGTTTTTTACGTCATCGGTTTTGCTCTTAAGTCTAGGAAAAGTACTAGAATTTCTACTACTATCCTACCAAATAATCTCCCACTCTTAAAGGTGTTACGCGACACTCTTAAAGGTGTTACGCGACACTCTTAAAGGTGTTACGCGACACTCTGAAAGGTGCTATGCCGCACCGTTTAAGGAGTTGCACAACACTAATATGAGAGTAAAAATTCACTTTCAGTGCGATATAAGAGTTAAAAAGGTGTTAAACTGCATCTCTGTTGCACAATTTTATACTTATCTTTGCCACCAATTGCTCAAATAAGTGTTATTAAACCCCTTCAGGGGTGTAAATGAACAACTGTAACGGTGTCAAATTTGGACCCATATAAACTACTTTTAAAGGTGTTAAAGCACACCCCATTTTTTGTGTAAGTGTGATTAAATCCCTTCAAAGGTGTAAATGTACACCTGTAACGGTGTCAAATTTGGACCCATATAAAGTACTTATAAAGGTGTTAAATCACACTCCAATTTCTTAGAGTGTACGCCTATGGTAGGGTTTACGGATTATTTTGAGGGGGCTAAGTTTGAAATTTTGGGGGGCTATCCCCCATAAAAGGCCTAGCGACGCCACTGTGAAAACGGGGGAGGATTTGCGCTACCCTCTACACACTGGCTATTCAAGAGAGAGGAAAAAGAGATATAAGCTTGCGGTGCTGGCGACAGTTATTTCTTTATACAGAAGCGCGCTTTAGCGATTTTGCCCCCACGTCTATTGGTTTGGTATCGTTGGGACTAATAGTTTTACCCGAGTAGTATTAGTAGTAGAAGTATTAATGACTGAAGAGAGGAAGTAAGTAGGGAGTTCGCGACATGCGATTCACGTTGCCACGCAGCCATATATTCGGGAATATTTCGCTAGGATAAAGTTCATTGAAGTACGGATAGCGAGAGTACGTAAACGATGTTGTGCAATTATAGGTTTGCCCATCTTGTTCTTTAAAAGCACGAAAGACCAATGCTTTTGAGAAAGAGAGGTCGATGGCATTGCTCATGCTGCGTGGAGCCCAGCGTTCAAGATAACCATCTCGTAGCTATGCACCAAACCAGTCTTATATACGGTGGCCTTGGAGAATGGAGTGTCTTCAGCGTTGCTCTTAGCTCGGAAATCAAATTTCTCTGAATTTGTACGTAAATATATTGTTAAAACACTTTATATCATTGAATGAACGTGAATGAAATCAAAGTTGGTGCGATTTCACAAGTTCAGTAAGTAAAATCTTTTTTTTTTCATTAAGACAGACAGAAGGTCCTATGGTGTTTAAAAAAGCAAGCTACTTCTTATGTGGATGAATTCAGTCTCAAGACCAACGATGAAATATATCAGTATGACCGTTCTTCAAGCCTATTGAAACCTTGACGTTGTAAGCTGTAATCGAGTAGAGACTAATTTCTTGGATACCAGTTTCATATATAACAACATATAGTAATTACGATCATCTATTGAAATGTTTCGTCCAATTAAATTCATAAAAACTGAGAAGCCGGACTCGGATGAGGTGGAGAATTTGGAAACACATTCAAACGTTTTAGTGAAATGGCCAATCATCATTAAGAACGATGATGACGAGACTAGCACTTCTGAAGAAGTAGATTCGGTTCATGCCACAGTGGAAAAAAATGACAATGCGGAAGAAGTTACGGAGAATCAGGAACAAAGGAAGTTATTCCCATTAATGAATGGAAGTCAAACACACAAGGCTAAGAAGCCTTTTAAATGTGACGTCTGTGGCTTGTCGTTTAATTTTAATTCACTTTTAACAAGTCATAAGGTTAGACACTCATCTGATCGCCCGTTTCAACGTGAACTGTGTCAGAAGGGCTTCAAAAAGAAAAATAACTTGGCACAACATAAACTTATGCACTCATCCGAAAGTCCATTTAAATGTCAAGTGTGTCAGATGACCTTCAAAGGCAAAGGTGGCTTGTCACGACATGAACTCGTACACTCGTCCGAACGTCCATTTAAATGTGAAGTGTGTCAGATGACCTTCAAATGGAAAAATGTTTTGACAGATCATCAACTCACGCACTCGTTCGAACGCTCATTCAAATGTCAAGTCTGTCATATGGCCTTCAAAATCAAAAGTGTTTTGACACGACATAAACTCATTCACTCGTCCAAACGTCCATTTAAATGTGAAGTGTGTCAGAAGGCCTTCAAAAACAAAAACCAATTGGCAAATCATAAACTCAAACACTCGTCCAAACGTCCATTTAAATGTGAAGTGTGTCATATGGCATTCAAACGCAATGCTGATTTGGCATCGCATAAACTCAGACACTCGTCCGAACGGCCATTTAAATGCCAATTGTGTCAGAAGACCTTCAAAAGCAAAATCGACTTGGCAAATCATAAACTCAGACACTCGTCCGAACGCCCATTTAAATGCCAAGTGTGTCGAAAGGCCTTCAAATCAAAAAGTGACTTGACACATCATAAACTCCTACACTCGTCCAAACGTCCATTTAAATGTCAAGTGTGCCATATGACCTTCAAAAGGAAATATAGTTTGACACTACATCGACTCACACACATGTCCAAAAATGATTTCTGTAAATCTAGTTACAAATCAGAATATGATCTTCAGTTGAAACTCCACAAATGTTCAGAATGTGATAAAACCTTTAAAAGATTGCAGGAACTAAAAAGGCATGAGCTTCTTCACTCTTCGGAGCGACCATTTAAATGCGATCAGTGTGATAAATCTTTCAAAATCAGATCGAGGCTAAATTTGCACAAGAGTAGACACTTGGAGGATAAACCATACAAGTGCCAACAGTGCCAGCGTTCTTACCAAACTAAATATTTGTTAAACATTCACGAGAGAGGAGCTCATATAACTAAATCATTTCAATGCTACTTATGTGACGCGAAATTTAAAATCAAACGTAGTTTAAATCTTCACAAGATTTATGTTCACGGGAACGAAAGGCCCTTTTCTTGTGAACAGTGCGGCAAAACCTTCAAAACTCCTTCCACGATAAAGCAACACTTAAGGTGATGAAAGACCGTTCAAATGTACGGAATGCGGTTCGGCCTTCAAATGTGTCTCACATCTGAAAAAACATAAATTGTTACACTGCCGTGCTAAATCATTCAAGTGTTCTAAATGTCATCTGTGTTTTCATTCCGAAACATCCCGTCGTGCACACGAGACATGTAATCATTTATATGACAAATATTTCGAAACTTCGCGAAGATATGAAAACTGTTCAAGCACTGATGTGAAACCTGTCATTTACGAGTGCTACATTTGCAAAACCGCGTTTGCAAATGAATGCGATTTGTTTCAACATAAAGGTATGAGATGTTCCCTCCAGAACTTCAAACTGCGAGCTTCCCATGTTGTATTGGAGAGGTTATCTCCGAAGCAACTCGCCGAATATGGTGTTTTTTCATATCCACGATTGAGAATCCAGATCGAGGACTTGGTCATTAAAATGGAACCTGAATAGACACAAGCTATGTTATTACAAAATCTCAAAACTTATGAGTAATGTTTTTGTATACTAGGCCTATACATTGGATAAAATAAAAATACTTCTCATGTCAGGAAAAATTGTAGTCTTTGATGATGCCAAATTGTTTCTGTTACGTAAACAGATCAAAGTTTATAGAACCGCACTGAACAGGTTAGATGACGAAAGGAAAGTATTATATTCAGGTAAAAAGTTTTTGAAAAGATGTAATTTTCAATGTCGTCCACGTTTCATGCGATCTTGAACTTATTCGAGGCGAGGGTTAGGTAAGATAACATTATACCCTAAAAGAACGGCCTTTTCTAAATTTAAAAGGAAAAATATATATATATATATATATATATAAAAAATTCTACTATAATCTTAAGTTATTTTGGGTTGCAGTTAGTGTAAATTGCCATAGAACATTTTGGACTCAAAATCTCCCGAAGTGTTTTGGAACACCTTGTTAAGTCGCCTTATCCTAATAAATTCTCGCCAAGGCTTAATAGAGTCTATTGGTTCAATATAAGACGAACAAAAACACTTCGCTGAAAAAGAAGTCCCCTTTTAGTCTGTCAATTGCCTAATTTGTTACTTTAAATAAAAATCCGACCAAGGCTTAAAAAACCTCAGCTAACATAGAACAAAAACACCTTCTAACAAGATAAGCTTCTTTCAACGCTGATTTTTAATGCTTTTTCCATTTTAGCGGGGGAAGAGGATAAACCAGGCGTTGGCCTCAAAACATCTTCGGTTTTCCCCACAATGTTCACCAACCCGTTGTGTTTCGATTTCCGTGGAAGACCGAACGACAATAGAAGCGGGAAGTTTAGAAAGATTTACGTTTACAGCCCAAACCATTTATCTGTAACACTAGTGGAAGTTGCGAGTTATGTTGTTTAAGCGCTAAGAAAACAGGATGCGGTCGCTAGACGATTTGTCCCCTAATTATCTCAGAGGCTCCCGCCATTTTCGCTAATTGGGATTAAAGCAAGACAATTAAAATAAGGGGCATAAAAAGCGAAGGCATAAATGAGGCATTCTATTTAATGAGAGCCTTCTGCATACTAGCCCAACTTCCACATTAAAAGTTTCCGGGAACTTTATTATATAGTAAATTATTGATTAAATACCGAGGAAGATGCGTTGCCAATGTATATTGCTATACGCTGCGAATCACGTTTTTTCAATGTTCTTGCCACATCTTTTCATGGCCTTAGGAATGTAAAATGGAGGAATGATTCGGCAATGCCATGTGACTGTAGGAGTGGATAGATTCAAAAGAAAGTAAAACAGTTCCTTACTAAAGTGTGGAGAAACAGGAGTTTCTTTAAACATCCTTCGCCCTAAATTTTTTCAGAATCAGAGTTCTTGTAGTCCCATTTATTTTCCCTTAAGTAATGATGTGGGAGCATCCATTTTCAATAACTAAACTGCTACAGAACCTTTTAACTCTCGGAGTGACGATGGCGTCACGGAGAGGTATTATGCTGGACGTATCTGTGTGTGTCAGTCTGTCACCGCGTTCGTAGTTGGCAAATCGGAGCAAACGCTTTTAATTATAATCCAATATTGTCAATATTGTTAAGCGGTACGCGGCGATTGGCTAGGGTTACGAGAAACTTCTTGCCTCCCAATGGCTGGGCTTTCACCAAAGGTTCACACAATTGCGGGTTTTATCATTTAAGGTGAATCTATCGCTTTGTACACCCTAAATTTCCAAAAATTGTTAAAGAGGCATACGCTTGAATTCAAACGTCAACACTAGCTATGTTCAAAATGATTTTAAGAATAAAGTTTCTTAAAACGACTTGACTAGAATTAATGACGATAAAAGTTATATTATAATTATTTTGATATTTAAGAATAACATCTTAATTGCGTCTCGACTCGGAGAGGTTTATTTTGGTTTCCCAACTTCTTTAATCTATGTAAAATAGTTAATCACAAACTGAAAAATGTTTACATAGGAAACATATTTTGGCCGATGTACAACGCGTTATGTAGGGGCTGACGCCTTTTAACAAAGAATCCCTGCTCGTAGCAAATATGCGTTCGACGCCAACTTCTGGACAATACGATAGCCTTATGATAGAGTCCAAGTCGTATACCATTACCCTTGCTTAATCATTCAAATAACGTGTATGCCTAACTTCATGAGCTCTCAACTCATAGAGGGTAAATTGAAATGCACTTCCTCGTAAAGCACCCAACGTTTTATAGAGAGTGAGCTCTTATTTGAAAACATTTCCAGAAAATTCAGGAAATCTGCCCAGAATGTTCTAGAGGAAAATGGATGGGCTTGAATATCTTGAAGGGCGAACTACGCGGCCTGCACTAAACCCCTCATCATTCAATCATTTTTTGCTCACGGAAAAGGCCAAGGCACACATAGCCTCCGGATTTAACAGAGACCCGCATCCTTCCTTGTATTACCAGAACTTCATGTAGTAAAATAACCAGAAATAACTAAAATCTTAAAACATTTTTAGATTTCCAAAAACACACTTAAATCTCAAAATCCCATTGAAATTTCCAGAATCACAAAATATCATTCGAATTTTAAATGTTTGCAATGGGCGCGAGGGGTTAGT
The DNA here is from genome assembly GCF_054372755.1 of Phalangium opilio. Taxonomy (NCBI): domain Eukaryota; kingdom Metazoa; phylum Arthropoda; class Arachnida; order Opiliones; family Phalangiidae; genus Phalangium; species Phalangium opilio. The sequence continues at coordinate 7,719,207 of NW_028324217.1, read as the reverse complement.
CACTTCAATAATCAGGTGTACAAAACCGCAGAAATCGATTACTTGATATCTAGAATTCTTAGAGAATTCAGTAATCACATTCAGTTTTGGGGGTACGCAACGGTAATCAGAAATCTCCCGAAAATCACTAGAAATCACTTGAAAATCTTGAGAGAAATCAGAAATAATCACGTGAAATCTTGAGAGAAATCAGAAATAATCTAATGATTTACTAGTAACTCTTTTGAAAAATAATACGCCCGAAAATTCGAAAATCGAACACTTGTCTTTATTTTCATTTTCCATTTACAATATTTTTGAGTATAGGAATGAATTTCAGTAAAAAAAATCAATCTTGCAAATTATAAACATAAGTTTTTATCATTTAATTTTAAAACTTCATGCTAAGCCAGAGATGGATGTAATTTTAGAAGCAGGAATGGATAACAGAGTAATGCGGGCGCCCGTCAAAGTTCCAGACCCCCTTCCCCAAGACGGTGGGGGGGGGGGCGTATGAAAGAAGAGGCGGGTCATAGCGACATAGGTAAAAAGGAATAACTTATTTTCCTCCGTCCCCGTCAAACGTAGTTTAAGTGAGCCATTAAGATAATTAAAATTTTCGTTACGTGTTGGGGGGGGGACTGAAGTAAAGACTATCCGTTCTCCATTCGTACATCTAAAATTAAATCTATCCCTGTTATTACTAAAGAATAAAGGTGAATATCTTCAAGCTCATGAGTTTTGCATTATTATAAATTTATAATCATGGGAGTAAGTTGTGACGGCTGTCTTTAGGATATAAATGTATTATTTCATAAATCACTTTGAGTTGTATATGCGCATTCCCGAGTTACAGAAATACAAATGGATATTTATTTATTTTACTTCCCAATTGACTAAGCATTGCACAATTTAATCTATCTACTGTATATAAATCAAAGTCCTGACTGATAATCAACGCCCAGCCCAAACCGCTTGCCCTAGAATGCTGAAAATTTGCAGGAACGTTACTCATAAGTAGTAAGCACTTACTAAGAAAGATTTTTCCAATCCGCCGCCATCTTAAAAAATGGCGACCAGAAATGTAAAATATTTTCTCTATGCAACAGAGTCCGTGCGTATCAAACGCTTTCGCAAATATTTAGTACACTGGTTTCCTTTAACCTATAGGCGGGTTGAATGGTCTTTCGGGTTCGATTTGTTGCCATCTTTTAAAATGGCGGCCAAAAACGTAAAACCCTTCTTGATAGAATAATGTCCGCGTGAAAAATAGTAAAAAATGTCCCGATGGGCTGACGGGCAACGCCGAGTGCCCTCGCTCCTAGGGTGCTACAAAAAATATCAGTCATCAGTAAAATCTATCCATTCTTTATATCACTTTGATGGAAGTTCTTATTACACGCGAGCGACGGTGCGGGTAACAGCTAGTTTCATATATAATTTCATTATTTTAATTTTAATATTTCGGTTTTAATCTATATGGAATTGATTGACAGACAGGCTTGAACACTAGTTAGATTATAATGCGTACACCGATTTCTCGAATTGGATCACGTGCACGGTGCTTTATTCTTTAATCAAACACAACCATATAATTCAAGATGAAACAGACTTCAAGTTCTGTACTTTTATTTATAGCACGAACTTTCTTTGAAACGGCTCAATAAAGCCCGGTTGTTGTACAAGAAGCAGGCTTTATTAAGATATCCTAACACATCGAACTGTTTTTTCAGAGGTGGATGGGTTTTCATTCTAGGAAATTTGATCCCTATTGACATAAGTGATATAATGTAATAAGTATGACACTTCCTGTGCACGCAATGCCAAATAGACCTTTTTCAAAAATCTAAGTGCTTGGCCACCTATTATTAGGACGAAACATTCGGTATGTGGATCCTAAGACCTTAAATGTATCTTCAGACAAAAGTACTTCGGTGGACTGGTAACTTTGAAGCCCTATATAGCGTCTTTGGATTCACATCCCTGATGTTCCATCTTAACCCTACACTAAGCAGACGTTACTCAGCCTATTTCTTAGAACGTTTTGTGCAGTACACATGTTCTAGTTATGGCTTTCATGTGAAAACGTGATTGTCCGTTTTTAAAACTATGTTAATCTTTGGTGGTGTTTATACATATTGACCCTTCCCCACCAGAGGTCGCGTTTACGAATGTTTTGACAAATAAGAAGATAGTCGGCGATTATCATGATTACTCGCAAACACACCTCCAATAACGTCATACTTATTGCTAATATGTTACTAATGCTGTTTGAGGATAACCATAAGCGTATAATCCTCATTAAGTATCCATCATTTGGTCTCCTGCCCCCTTCTTTTATGTCAGCGCCTAAGAGAAATTTTTATTTCCGTAGCCATGATCGACACAAGAATATTTCTTGGCTGGAAATTTTGATTTTTCGTGGGGTTTTCGCACGCTAGCTCACACTTGTGTTTTGTACCCGGATCACGCGCAACTTTTACACCCCATCAGCTACTGAAGTTTTATCGTTTTTAAAGATCCTTGTTAAAACTCCTCTCTTGTGTCATACCTAGAGTATACTAAAGGGATTACATCACCGTGGTTGTGTCTCGAGTAATATAATAAGTTTTTGGGTGAGACGGATTATATGGTCTGATTCCATACAGACATGGAGACTTAATGGTATATTATCGATTTATGCTATAACTCATCTTTGACGTAGCATATACCAAGTGTAACTGATTGAACTTTGGCGTGTAATCATGGTGTGTGACGGATTCACTTCCCTTTTCTGGTTGTTAATTAAGAAATAAGTTTTACTATTTTTGCTAATTTGGTATTGAGACAATAAACCCTTAGTAAGGACCACTAGTAAATTTGTAGAATTTTTTTTTTCAGTTCGAATTTGCCACGAATATTTTTTGTCCAGATTTTAAATTTCTAAGTCGGTATTTTCTTAGTTCGGTTCATTTATTCAAATTTCTTAAAAATATGGTACCAAGCAAATCAGTAAATTGAATATTGATTGTTTTCCCCTCGCGTCTGTGGTTTTCCATCTTCTTCTTGAATGGAGTAATTTTACTGGGATTGGAATTAAAGTGCCTTAAAATGCGTTGCATTGCAACTTATTCTCCATAAATACTATTGTGTGGTGAAGGTGAAAAATTGTTCTGGATAGACTTGGGCTATATAGGATATCGTGGAAAGCCTACGAAATTTCGTGTAAACTCAGACCACCTAATCATGGACAGGCAAAGCCGTGTTAAACCCGCGTTAACAAATGGCAATGCATAGCACGCTCCCTCACGCGTCTACCGACTGCAATGCATCGCCGAATTGTTCTATTTTACTAGGGTTTGGTGATAAACTTGCGACACTCTCCGCCACAGCGCTGGTTTCAGGCGTTGCTCTAAGTAAACCTATCAATAACCCTATTCAGTTGCCTTTCCATGGTTAGATGGTCTTTAAATGTTGAACCCTCACTGAAAGTAGCGATCAACACCAAAGAGGGTATATATCGAGGAGTAGAACACTGGTCCTGAGAGTTATATTCCTGCTTTTTCAGTTTTCCCCTCAACTTCTAATATGCTGCATCTTTACCTTCCCTATTATCGGTTGAAATTCAGTTAAGAGGTAAATTATCAAACGAACAAAAGCGAGAACTTGTACAATACACGGCCAAAGTTGTTAGCTTGTACTCCATACCATTATACCACTACCAACGAGATATACAAGGCCTATGCGGGCGCCAAACTTTTTATTTTCTTCCGGACCTTTTAAATCGCCACGATTCTCCGCTAGAGGCGTGTTTAAGTCTAAGTAAATTACGTTAACCTCACTCTGCTCTAAGTTCCGAACCTCAAGCGAGGGAGCGCGCGGCGGAATTTCATGTGTATTAAGCCTAATTAGTAAGTGTATTAAAGAGACTAAGAAGCGCCATCTATCAACCACACAAGTCAAATATATATGGGTGAGGGATCCCCCTTCGAAGTGAGCGTGCATAGCCCTTTTACAGCTCGTTGGTAGTGATTATACCCTCGCTTTATTTTATTGACCTATAAACTCTAATATAAAACTTAAACAATTCAATCTCCATGCAAGGCTTAAAAACATTAATATTTTTGCGACCTGACACAACAAAAATGCGAAAGCAGCGGGTCAACCAACATCAAGGCAAGCGTAAAAGTTATTTCCTCTACAAGATGATCTAACAGATTTCTAAATAAACGATGGGGTCGTTTTTGGCAACGAATTTCAACCAAACTATATTAAAATGGGGCTCCAACTTGCCAAGCAGTGGCCACAAAAACCTCCTATATATATTTTTCAATATTTTGCAGCGCTCATAAATAAAAATATACGCTGGTTGTAAAAAAAATCAACAAGATAAAAAATAATCAATATATTTTTTGACAACGCCGGGAAAACTTGGCAGTATGAAAAAATACGTAAAAAATACCCAAAAGAAGGGAATTTTTAAGGAAAGCAATTCTTTATTTCATTCGTCCCTGTCTCGGCCAAGGTTATTCAATAAAGGTTTGGACAACCTCGGAATAAAACACTTCATATCTCTTATTTCTCAGTCAATTTTTAAAATTTAATTTTATTACTAGAAACAGAAGTGAGATGAGACCAGAAGTACTGAGCTAACCAAATTCTTCACTCGGCGAAAGTGAATATTCTTGATAACACACCAACGGTTGGCCCTCTGGTAGCGGTTTCTGAGTTTTCTCTCCAAAAAGTGAGACGCTCGCGGTGGTAGACGACCGAACTAGATTCAAGCACCCGCGTCCGTGTTCCGCGGCTTTAGCTTGAGGGGAAGGGGGTAGGAAATGTTTTTGGAACTCGACCAATTTTTTTCTCTCTAGTTTTAGCGCGTGGGAAGCGGCATAAAATCCTCAAATTTGTTCACTAGTGCCAGGATCTACTATCAATGCTAGAGCCCTTCACTTCTAGTCTCATCTCACTTCTGCTAGAAATGACGTAAATTTATTTTTTTAAGACATGATAAAAATTAGGGATGAACCGGTACTGAAATTCGGCGTTTCCTGATAGTATCGGATCGGTTGGTTTAATATGATACTATACCGATACTCGTTTAAAATGCGTTAGATGGCGTGCCGCTACATGACATTTTTAGGTCTTTCAGTAATGTATTGATGGTGATAATCTCTCATTTCTGTGAATGTCAATCATGGTGATTTCTCATTTTATCTAATAACTAATAAGCAAAAATAGCTATAAAACTGTTCATAAAAATAATAAGAAAAATTTTATATCACCATATAAAAAACTGAAAGTTCGATTCGCAAATTAATTAAATTTTTGCTTTCAAGACTTCAATGATAAATCATTAACAGTTACTAGAAGTATAACCATAAAAGGGCCTTTCAGCATACGCTAGTTAAAAATGACAAGCCACATATATTACATATAAAGCGTCAATTACACAGACTTGAATTGTTTCAGTAACATTTTGAGCAGTAAAAACTCTTTCAATAAATAGGTTTAATTTTTAAGCAAATATTTCCGCAAATGATGTTCTATTTGCTAAAAAAAACGTTAAATTTGAACTCTGCACAATTGTTAGTGTAGATAACGCTTTTTAGCAACTAAAGCTTTTTTTGCGCAAATTATTGAGCGTGAAGGGTGAGTTTAACTCAAATCCGAGGGGTCGGACGTTTAGGAAAAAGTGTACGGGATTTCGAAATCCAAATTGATTTCTTCGGATTTCGTTTGATTTCATCGGATTTCGTTTGATTTCGTTGGATTTCGTCGGATTTCAGAATTCGATAAAATCCAATGGATTTCATCGAATTTTGAGATTTTTCCCGTGATTCCGTCGGATTTTGCTATTTTTACCGCGTTTTCGACTGATTTTGCGATATTTCCCTTGATTTCGTTGGATTTGAGGTATTTCGCGTGATTTCCTCGGATTTTGAGATTTTTCCCCGTGATTTCGTCGGATTTTGTGATTTCTTTGGATTTTGGATTTCATGAATTTTGTTATGGATTTCACGATTTCTTTACTGATTTCGCTTCAGATTTTGTGATTTCGCTTCAGATTTTGTGATTTCGCTTCAGATTTTGTGATTTCGCTTCAGATTTTGTGATTTCGCTTCAGATTTTGTGATTTCGCTTCAGATTTTGTGATTTCGCTTCAGATTTTGTGATTTCGCTTCAGATTTTGTGATTTCGCTTCAGATTTTGTGATTTCGCTTCTGATTTCGTGATTTCTATGTTGATTTCGTGATTTCTTTGTTGATTTTGTGATTTCAATGTTGATTTCGTGATTTCTATGTTGATTTTGTGATTTTTTTACTGATTTTATGATTTTTTTACTGATTTTGTGATTTCGTTGCTGATTTCGGATTTTTTTATTTGATTTCGAAATCAGCATTGATTTCGGATTTCTTAAATTGGATTTCACGGGTAGCGTACGGGATTTCATGAATGACCGACCCCTCGCTCAAATCACTCTGTAACATACTAGCTACCGTCGGACATTTTTGGTAAATGAATTTGTATGAGAACGGTTGTATTCTGTTTTAGACATCCTTGGTTTTTTATGCAAAGTTTGAAGGGATATTTGAAAAGGCCAGTGCACTTTTAAAGTCTAGAAATTCTCTGGGATTGAATCATAAACTAATCCCGCTAAACGTGGAAAGTACTGGATAAATTTTTATCAAGTTTCAAAAGATACAATAATTTTAATTATGCATTCGAATCATGCAAAACTATTGCACTGTTTCAATAGATCTGCTGTAACCATGGGGTCATGAAACATTTACGAAAAACCAATCGCTACATCGCAGTTTTGAGGTCAAATGAGACGAAATGGAAGAGGGTTGTTCCTTAGAGATTGGGCTGTGTTTTAAAATGTACTTTTCTGGACCATAAAAGTAACTTTCCACTTCTATGAAGGCTTTTGGTGCCACCTATTAGAACTTGTCTCTTCATAGACGCTAATTTTACAGTCAAAATTATTAAAAAAAAGCTTAAGCGTGCTTTGGTACTACGAAACTGTGCCGAAAAATGCCGGTGAATATCTCTAAAGTCTCTAATGCGTCTTGTCCACTCTCAAGCGAACCGCGCTACCGCTAGATGTCCCTCCGCCACCAGACTATAGATTTACAACAGCTAAATTCGCTGTTTGAACTTTCTCATGTCGTTCACGGGCTCTAGCATACAGAGTATTTAAGATAAGTCTGCCATAAATTAAAGCGTGTGTTCTTAGGCTCATACTGAGTGGAAAGTGTAAAGGATATCGGGTCTAGAACCTTCAGTTATGGAGATATGGGCTGCCAAGCATTGGCCAATGTTTGAGATCCAATATCTCTTTAACTTAAAGTTGTATGCCGTATTTTCTTTGACAATTTCCATTCAGTTCGACCCAAAGAATACGCTCTTTTATTTATGATAGACTTATCACAAACATTTTGTACACTGTTAGAAAAATGAGTCCAATGACTGTCCAAATTTGCACAAAGTAATCCAAATTTGTATGGCAAGTGATGTAAGGGTCCAAAAATGGTAGCTTCAATCCAAAAATGGATGCTTTCGATTCTAGGTGCTAAAACTATCCAAATTTGCACAAATAGTCCAAATTTGGATGGGAAGTGATGTAAGGGTCCAAAAATGGTAGCTTTAATCCAAAAATGCATGCCTTCGATTCTTGGTGCGAAACCCATCCTTATCTGAACATAAACACCCTAGACTCGAACAAAGAGGGGTTAAGGTATATAAATGGGTTAAGGTAAAAAGGGGGGAGCGAAATGATACTTGAGGATCACCTACATAAATATTTACCTATTTCTCATCAATCATTTCTCTTTATTGATAAGCAATTGCAGAAGTTAACGTAAAACACTGACACGTTAGATACAAAGCCTCTCCCCAGAGAGGTAAAAATCCACTCCCCCTACAATATTTCAGAAAGTCACGCTTAAAACATCTTTTGGTCATTTACCTCAAAACGACTTCTTTGTTCCGTTTTTATTTACTAACGATATCAATACTCGTCACACATTAACTTTGGAAAGAGCTTCATGGTACTGTACAGTCTTTATTACTCGCTTTAAATAAACTGTGCAATATATCCAGTGTATTGACTTCACACCCAATCTTCCTTACTCGTCCTATATAAACTTTGACTACGGATTTTTTGGTTAAGATAGGTTTTTCTCAAATATTTTATTAAAATTATTTGATATTATTTATTTTTATCGAGAGTTACTTATCATACTTTTAGTTGTATCGTTTTAAGAGAGGTTTTCCCTATTATCATTTGAACCTAGCTAATATTGACGTTTGACTCCTAGAATATACCTCTTTCACGAGTGTCTAAAAGACCACAAAATGGTGTAGTTAGATTGGGGATGACTGATCAGTGTACCTGCGATTGTACAGTTTTCCAATATTCCATAATTCCGTTAACTGTGAATTTTGAACACTTGAACTGTGAAATTGAGAACACTTTTGTTCAGATTAGGAATCTGCGAAAGCAATCTCTTGGGGTGTAACAACAGACAGACAGGCACACACGAAGACAGATGGATGCGTCGAGAACAGAACCTCTCCATAGCATACATCACTTGGTGAAGTAAAGAGTCTAGCATCCATATTGGCTTCATATGAGCCCAATATCTTTCGACATTTGTTCAGTGTTATTTAGGTATTACACCAATATGGGCTCGATATTAGTTCAATATGGTTTCAATATTAGTCCAATATGGGCTCGATATTAGCCCAATATAAGCTCAATATTAGTCCAATATGAGCTCGATATTAGCCCAATATGAGCTCTATATTAGTCCAATATGAGCTTGATATCGTTTAGAAATTTGTCCAATCTTGTCTTGAATTTGTCCAATATTGGCTTGATATTAGTCCAATATTGGCTTGATATTAGTCCAATATTGGCTTGATATTAGTCCAATATTGGCTTGATATTAGTCCAATATTGGCTTGATATTACTCCAATATTGGCTTGATATTAGTCCAATATTGGCTTGATATTAGTCCATTATTGTGAGGATACTAGTACATTTTTGCCCACTTGCGTAAAAATTGGATAACATCCTGTCCATTTCTGGGTAATTGTTGATCCCTTAATAGATGATTCTGGATCCAATTTTGGATGAGACTCCAAATCTGGCTTATCATTTGACCGTCCCTTTTTGGACACAAATTACGTTATCCAAAAATAGACGAAAAACTGTGCTGCCTCAGAGTCAGCCGTTTGGATCCATTTACATCCAATTTTGGACAACATTTTTTAACAGTGTACACTGTTAGAAAAATGAGTCCAATGACTGTCCAAATTTGCACAAAGTAATCCAAATTTGTATGGCAAGTGATGTAAGGGTCCAAAAATGGTAGCTTCAATCCAAAAATGGATGCTTTCGATTCTAGGTGCTAAAACTATCCAAATTTGCACAAATAGTCCAAATTTGGATGGGAAGTGATGTAAGGGTCCAAAAATGGTAGCTTTAATCCAAAAATGCATGCCTTCGATTCTTGGTGCGAAACCCATCCTTATCTGAACATAAACACCCTAGACTCGAACAAAGAGGGGTTAAGGTATATAAATGGGTTAAGGTAAAAAGGGGGGAGCGAAATGATACTTGAGGATCACCTACATAAATATTTACCTATTTCTCATCAATCATTTCTCTTTATTGATAAGCAATTGCAGAAGTTAACGTAAAACACTGACACGTTAGATACAAAGCCTCTCCCCAGAGAGGTAAAAATCCACTCCCCCTACAATATTTCAGAAAGTCACGCTTAAAACATCTTTTGGTCATTTACCTCAAAACGACTTCTTTGTTCCGTTTTTATTTACTAACGATATCAATACTCGTCACACATTAACTTTGGAAAGAGCTTCATGGTACTGTACAGTCTTTATTACTCGCTTTAAATAAACTGTGCAATATATCCAGTGTATTGACTTCACACCCAATCTTCCTTACTCGTCCTATATAAACTTTGACTACGGATTTTTTGGTTAAGATAGGTTTTTCTCAAATATTTTATTAAAATTATTTGATATTATTTATTTTTATCGAGAGTTACTTATCATACTTTTAGTTGTATCGTTTTAAGAGAGGTTTTCCCTATTATCATTTGAACCTAGCTAATATTGACGTTTGACTCCTAGAATATACCTCTTTCACGAGTGTCTAAAAGACCACAAAATGGTGTAGTTAGATTGGGGATGACTGATCAGTGTACCTGCGATTGTACAGTTTTCCAATATTCCATAATTCCGTTAACTGTGAATTTTGAACACTTGAACTGTGAAATTGAGAACACTTTTGTTCAGATTAGGAATCTGCGAAAGCAATCTCTTGGGGTGTAACAACAGACAGACAGGCACACACGAAGACAGATGGATGCGTCGAGAACAGAACCTCTCCATAGCATACATCACTTGGTGAAGTAAAGAGTCTAGCATCCATATTGGCTTCATATGAGCCCAATATCTTTCGACATTTGTTCAGTGTTATTTAGGTATTACACCAATATGGGCTCGATATTAGTTCAATATGGTTTCAATATTAGTCCAATATGGGCTCGATATTAGCCCAATATAAGCTCAATATTAGTCCAATATGAGCTCGATATTAGCCCAATATGAGCTCTATATTAGTCCAATATGAGCTTGATATCGTTTAGAAATTTGTCCAATCTTGTCTTGAATTTGTCCAATATTGGCTTGATATTAGTCCAATATTGGCTTGATATTAGTCCAATATTGGCTTGATATTAGTCCAATATTGGCTTGATATTAGTCCAATATTGGCTTGATATTACTCCAATATTGGCTTGATATTAGTCCAATATTGGCTTGATATTAGTCCATTATTGTGAGGATACTAGTACATTTTTGCCCACTTGCGTAAAAATTGGATAACATCCTGTCCATTTCTGGGTAATTGTTGATCCCTTAATAGATGATTCTGGATCCAATTTTGGATGAGACTCCAAATCTGGCTTATCATTTGACCGTCCCTTTTTGGACACAAATTACGTTATCCAAAAATAGACGAAAAACTGTGCTGCCTCAGAGTCAGCCGTTTGGATCCATTTACATCCAATTTTGGACAACATTTTTTAACAGTGTACACTGTTAGAAAAATGAGTCCAATGACTGTCCAAATTTGCACAAAGTAATCCAAATTTGTATGGCAAGTGATGTAAGGGTCCAAAAATGGTAGCTTCAATCCAAAAATGGATGCTTTCGATTCTAGGTGCTAAAACTATCCAAATTTGCACAAATAGTCCAAATTTGGATGGGAAGTGATGTAAGGGTCCAAAAATGGTAGCTTTAATCCAAAAATGCATGCCTTCGATTCTTGGTGCGAAACCCATCCTTATCTGAACATAAACACCCTAGACTCGAACAAAGAGGGGTTAAGGTATATAAATGGGTTAAGGTAAAAAGGGGGGAGCGAAATGATACTTGAGGATCACCTACATAAATATTTACCTATTTCTCATCAATCATTTCTCTTTATTGATAAGCAATTGCAGAAGTTAACGTAAAACACTGACACGTTAGATACAAAGCCTCTCCCCAGAGAGGTAAAAATCCACTCCCCCTACAATATTTCAGAAAGTCACGCTTAAAACATCTTTTGGTCATTTACCTCAAAACGACTTCTTTGTTCCGTTTTTATTTACTAACGATATCAATACTCGTCACACATTAACTTTGGAAAGAGCTTCATGGTACTGTACAGTCTTTATTACTCGCTTTAAATAAACTGTGCAATATATCCAGTGTATTGACTTCACACCCAATCTTCCTTACTCGTCCTATATAAACTTTGACTACGGATTTTTTGGTTAAGATAGGTTTTTCTCAAATATTTTATTAAAATTATTTGATATTATTTATTTTTATCGAGAGTTACTTATCATACTTTTAGTTGTATCGTTTTAAGAGAGGTTTTCCCTATTATCATTTGAACCTAGCTAATATTGACGTTTGACTCCTAGAATATACCTCTTTCACGAGTGTCTAAAAGACCACAAAATGGTGTAGTTAGATTGGGGATGACTGATCAGTGTACCTGCGATTGTACAGTTTTCCAATAGTCCATAATTCCGTTAACTGTGAATTTTGAACACTTGAACTGTGAAATTGAGAACACTTTTGTTCAGATTAGGAATCTGCGAAAGCAATCTCTTGGGGTGTAACAACAGACAGACAGGCACACACGAAGACAGATGGATGCGTCGAGAACAGAACCTCTCCATAGCATACATCACTTGGTGAAGTAAAGAGTCTAGCATCCATATTGGCTTCATATGAGCCCAATATCTTTCGACATTTGTTCAGTGTTATTTAGGTATTACACCAATATGGGCTCGATATTAGTTCAATATGGTTTCAATATTAGTCCAATATGGGCTCGATATTAGCCCAATATAAGCTCAATATTAGTCCAATATGAGCTCGATATTAGCCCAATATGAGCTCTATATTAGTCCAATATGAGCTTGATATCGTTTAGAAATTTGTCCAATCTTGTCTTGAATTTGTCCAATATTGGCTTGATATTAGTCCAATATTGGCTTGATATTAGTCCAATATTGGCTTGATATTAGTCCAATATTGGCTTGATATTACTCCAATATTGGCTTGATATTAGTCCAATATTGGCTTGATATTAGTCCATTATTGTGAGGATACTAGTACATTTTTGCCCACTTGCGTAAAAATTGGATAACATCCTGTCCATTTCTGGGTAATTGTTGATCCCTTAATAGATGATTCTGGATCCAATTTTGGATGAGACTCCAAATCTGGCTTATCATTTGACCGTCCCTTTTTGGACACAAATTACGTTATCCAAAAATAGACGAAAAACTGTGCTGCCTCAGAGTCAGCCGTTTGGATCCATTTACATCCAATTTTGGACAACATTTTTTAACAGTTATAGTTAACCGGTATATTTAAATTCGATCAAACACATTAAACCCGCAGACGTTATTCCGTAAGTTAGGTGTTTATATTTCTTGATAGCTGGTTTGAAAATACGCCCCTGCTTCCTCTCTATGAAGTTCTTATGGATTTGTCTATGTATTGGTTCTAAAAGAAACTTTAGAAAAACAGTTGACTGATGAATTAATTTACATTTTAAGCGATGTGCTGAACTCCGAATTATGTCAGAAAACTTTTAAAAAATTTTCTAATTCCGAATGAATAACGACTGTCTACAACGCTACATTTTGTTTTAACCGCTCGGCTTTAACTTCAAGTAGTTCTAAAGAGACAAAACCTTTCCACGTTATTTAGGAAATAAAGAAAAATTATCTCGAGTGGAGTAAAAAGTTGGTTATGTCGAAAACATTGAAATATGTACTTTATTCGCGAAAGTAAATAAAGCTGAAAGGTTTAGACTTAAAAGTTTTGTCGAAAAACAAAAATGCAAGTCTGTATTTTTAATTTTCGCTAAAATGTTTTCAGTTCAAAGGTTTTTCCTATATAACAATTTTTTTTTTTTCAAATCATCTCGAAAAATATTTTTTATAACAAAAGCATATTTTTCCTCTATAAATATTTTTAAAATATGACCTAGATGTTTTTACATCGGATTTCGATTGGATACAGTTGTGGTGACGTCAATACCTTTAAAAAAATGTTCCTAAACTCAAATTTCATCACATCTGCCATTCAAAGGAGAAACAATTTGACTCCCATGTGTTCTAAGAAAGGGAGCTTACGCCGATCAATATTGCTTATAGCAGAAGTAGGATAAGGGACTAGTATTGGTAATAGATCCTGACACCCGTGAACAAATTTGAGGATTTTATGCCGCTTCCATCATGCCTACACTAGAGAGAACAAAATTGGTCGAGTTCCAAAAACATTTCCTACCCCCTTCCCCTCAACCTAAAGCCGCGGAACACGGACGCGGGTGCTTGAATCTAGTTCGGCCGTCTACCGCCGCTAGCGTCTCACGTTTTGGAGGGAAAATTCTGAAACCGCTACCAGAGGGTCAACCATTGGTGCTTTATCAAGAATATTCACTTTCGCCTAGTGAAGAATTTCGTTACCTCGATACTTATAGTACCTTATCGTACTTCTGCTTTCAGTAACTCCCTTCAGGATGAGCATTTTTAGTTGGAAAATTCTACCAACAAATTTGTATCAATCTACTTCAAATAGATAGAAATAATTTCTGTTTGGTCAACACGCTGTCACTGTTGGAAGCATTTCTTCTTCGAATAAGTAATATTTTATTCAGAACGGTCTGTAGGAGGTCATGAGTGGGTCAGAAACCCTTCCTTAACAAGTTAACCTTCTAGGGCCTGAGGGTCCAAGAGGGCCAAATGAAGTTGCACTGGAGCAAGAAATGTACCGAGCTAAAGTGAGGTCGGACAGACAGTGGAGCGAGTAAAGATATATATATAGCAGACGGGACAGGGGCAGAAATGATGACGCTTTAATAACGTTTTCCACGCGCTCTAGCCCTCGGGCTGACAAACAAAACTGTTCGACCATAATATAGGAGCGAAGGAGAACGAAACCTGGCGACAACTTAACTTGTAATAATGATGAAAGCGTTTTTCATTCAATGTGCTATAAACGTCGCTGTATGGTTAAGGTGGTCGATGGTTTCCATTGAGGAAAGTAACCAAACTAGACCGTCAAGACCCGGGTTTTCATGCTTATTGGTAAATAACGAATGTCGAAACAAGATTTGGGCTGGTAAGACCATGTTAGACGATATTTTACATGGTCTACTTTAATAACAACAACAATTTATAAGGGGAATCATTATGATTTCATTCATGTACCTTATACTGTCGTTAATAACAACATAACTCCGTGATGTCATTGTTCATATCGTTTAATTTAATGGTTTAAAGGAAAGATCAGGCAACACAACATTAAACCATTGAAGTTCGACCTTTTTCTATAAAAAATAGAAGGGAAAATATAAAAAAATAAATTCTCTTACTAAAAGTAATTAGCAATTATTTGGTCTTAAAAACGCAGACTATTGCCTAGCATGTTTAGAGGCGTCTGCTAGCCTAAACCCGCACGGGAGTAGTTCAAAGCACAGATTGTACTGCCCTTTAATAACGCAAAATTTCATGATAAATTAATTAGGGCAAATTGAATTTTGGTGAAATAAACAAACATATGTCATATTTACAAATAGATGATATTTTATAATAATATCATAAGCATATCAAACCACCCGTAAGCGTGAATTCACAATAAGACCACGGGTAATGACCATTGTACATGGACGCCAGAGAAAAATTTGAGGTTCTACGCCACCTAGAGGGAAAACGAAGCAATTCTCTCCTTCCCGATTCCCCAAACCACCTTATAACCCGGAAATCTAAGCAGTCGTCTGCTTCTGCTATAAATGACAGCGGTAATCGGTTTAGTACGGGCTTTTAAGACTTAAGTTGTTTGTTTAAGATTAGGAACAATTATCTCGAATTTTTAAAGAAAATGCGAAAAACTCTTAGTGATAAGTGTACACAGTACAACTGGTTTCTTATGATTAGGATAAGTACAAAAGATAAAAGTGTAGGTTGCCGCCATAGATATGTTAAAAGGGTAGATACACAATTCAATGGGAGGTCGACGTGGAAGGGGCAACGAGCAGACAGCCGCTATTTTCTGGGGGTAGCCGTATAAAACGCCATCTATCGGGAACTTTCGAAACTAAATTAAGGGATGAGCTTAGAGTAGTGGCACTCTATGTTAACCCCCTATAGGGCATAATAAGTCAAACCCTCGGAGATGCCATTACTCCATTTTATACGAGCTAAGAGCAGAAAAACGTATTTTATAAATTTTACACCTGTAAAATCGTTTAAAAAACACTTGGAACTTGTATTTCTACTTACTTTCGAGGAAATACCACCGTTTTCTGAAGGTAAGAGTCTTTTTTTATACATTTATTAGTAATAAAAACATTTAAGGCGAGCTAAGCCTTGGTCTTGTAAAACACGGCAGATTAGTGATTAGCGTTGTTTTCAGCGTTGAAAAACGTTATTTTATCATGTTAAAAAAACGTTAGCAACGTTTTAAGGTACTGATATTTAAATATCCGGACATTAAACTGTTACATATTCTTAAAATAAGAGTCGATAATGGTGCCCACCATAACAAACTTTGATAAGTGTGTGTCTCTATATTTAAAGGCATAAAACAAAATATAACATAAACGTTTTTATTTACTTATTTATGTAACAATCATGGCTTCAACTCATGTTTGCTGCGTTCAAACTGTAGGTGTAAAGAACGTTTTCTTTCTTACCACAACTTTCCGAAAGAGACTGCCACTAGAAAGAAGTGGATTAATTCTATAACATTAGCTGTAGGACCTCTGTCCACTGATATCTCCAGTTTACGGATTTGTTCAAAACATTTTACAAAATCAGATTTCTTTCCCACCACTGGAAAGAGACTACGTAGAGCGCTCAAACCGTACGGTTCGCGATTCCATCCTAATTTGGAGATCAAATTAATGTAACCGATGAAATTATCCCTAAACTGACTCTCTGTAATTTGACTCTCGAGCAACAATCTGAAGCATTAGAAGAAATGGGAGCGTTGTCCTTTGATCATGGATTGAAGCATGAAGCCGCTGCTTTTTCAAATATTCAGGCAACACATCAATACCCAGTGTCACACCTCTGTGGGTTTGATTGTTAATCCACAATTTTTCTTCCTTGGGGCAAGCCCCGATTGCCTTATACTGGTTGAGGACCAGCTGTACTTAGTGGAGATCAAATGCCCTTACACTATTTTCAAGAATAAAGAAACTATCAGAGGAAAAGCAGCTTCGGGTAACTTTTACCTTTACATTGACGAAGAAACGGATGAACTGGAACGTCTATCATCAGATTCAGGGTCAGATTTTCGTGTGTAACGTACCCGTATGCTTTTGGGCAGTATTTGTGCCACCCGATAACATCGAAATCTTGATGATAGTGAAAGACAACCAATTCATCAATGATACCTTGCTTCCAAAATTATCCTCTAAATATTTCATTAGTCTCCTAGGCCTACCTCATTTTGCCATAGAAATGTTCGAAAAGCCTAAAAAATAAATTTTCCAAGTCACAAAAGTACAGCCTCTTTTCTCTATGTGCAAATCAAATCTACATTATGGCCATGACCAAGGCTTAGCTCGCCTTAAATGTTTTTATTACTAATAAATGTATAAAAAAAGACTCTTACCTTCAGAAAACGGTGGTATTTCCTCGAAAGTAAGTAGAAATACAAGTTCCAAGTGTTTTTTAAACGATTTTACAGGTGTAAAATTTATAAAATACGTTTTTCTGCTCTTAGCTCGTATAAAATGGAGTAATGGCATCTCCGAGGGTTTGACTTATTATGCCCTATAGGGGGTTAACATAGAGTGCCACTACTCTAAGCTCATCCCTTAATTTAGTTTCGAAAGTTCCCGATAGATGGCGTTTTATACGGCTACCCCCAGAAAATAGCGGCTGTCTGCTCGTTGCCCCTTCCACGTTTTTTTCGTTAAGCCTAAGCCAGCGAAGTGGATCTAGACCCTTTATAGTTTTACTATATCTATGGTTGCCGCATGCCTTTATTACGCGAACTTCAAAATCCACGTTTTAGCCCCACTAGCAGACGACAATGTTTGTTATGATTACAAGTATTAATAGAGGTAGAGTTTATAATAGGTAAGTTTATGATATATATTAATCCTTGTATTTATTCCCAAGCTTCCGGTAGCATCCCTTGCGCGATTTGAATAAAGTTTCCCTTTTGTGCCACCAGGAAGACTTGTGTCGTGAGTTTTACCTAGACAATGCCTGTGGCTAATTTCCCGCCGATTCACGCTTATGGGTGGTTTGATATGCTTATGATAATATCTATATACTGAAAATTTTTTTATATCTGGGACTTCAGTCATTCCATTTTGTTCACTTATCTTTTAGTAACTCTACTCCACAAAGACCGTTTTTATGAATAATGTAGGACATGGATAAACATTTTTTTCGTTCATTGCAAACTAAAAACTGATCTCAACAAAAATTTCTGGATGCAATAAAATTTAAAAAGAAGGGTATGGTACTGAACCTACTAACCTAGTACGATTAAAAAGTACAGGACAAAAATACAGGACATAGTAAAGAGAAGTAAAACAAACTAAACAGAAAAACAAACATAATTTGTTTTACGTTTACAAAACTAAAATTATAGTTCATACATCACGCAACAGCATAGAAAGTACGCGCTTTGAAGAGAAATGTTTCAAAAACTATATAGCTCTGCACCAATATTATCGTTATCGTCGAAATTGGGCGTAATTTTACCCCTCATTCTTAGTTTAAGCGCAAATCTAAGCGCTGCCTTTGGTCAAGTCCTTCAAAAAAAGTACTTGAAGACTGAAAACGTTATGATCATGAGCATGTATAGATGGATAATCGGGGTCCTGTTTTACCAACCCATTCTGGTTGTGAATTCCAAAGAAGGCCTAAATCTGAGTAAGTCGCAATTGCCGTTTGCCATCATATGGTTACTAGGCTGGATGATCTACCTTTACTCGGAACAGTTTGCCTTGGTTTACATCCCACAGTCCGATGTTTCGGCTATTACATGTTTAGCCGCGCTAATAGTCAATATAATATCCCCAATTTTATCGGATGAAAAATTTAAATTGTCTTCGATAATCGGTTCAATTTTGGCCATCATCGGTGTGATTATCGTCAGTCAACCTTCGTTCATCTTTGGTGGTATCGCGTTAGACGTACGTGGTGTTGGTTTTGCCTTGTTGTCAACATTCGCCTATGCGACGACGTGTTTAGTTTCCAAGAAGATTTTAAACTTTAACCTCTACGCCTTGAATTATGTTCTGTATTTGTTACTGACATTGGTTAGCCTCGCTCAAATACTCTTTGGTGATCAAGTCTTTAACCTGGATTGTGACGTTTGGGCCTTGGCGGTTATTGCGTCATCAGTGGCCATAGCCGGATCTAATTTGTTATATAGTTTTTCCTATCGTTTGGGCCAATCCGGAGCGCAAGTGTTGATCGGCCTGTCTTTCGTTCCATTTTCAATTATTTTTGAAATAACATTGAATGGATATAGGCCAACTTTTTATTCCCTCGTTGGTAGCGCGGTTATTTTGAGTGGAATTGTTTGTCGATTCTTACCAAAGCCACAATGTCTTCATAAAGCTAATTATAAGCTTCAAAATAGTGTACCTAATTTTAGTCAGTTATCAATGACCAGTGTTAATGATGCCAATTATGGAAGTATTTCATATTAAAAGAAACATGAAAACAGTATCACTCGTATATTTTCGCACATTATCAGCAAACAAACTTATTGAAATCTACTTTAAAGTTAAAATGAAAGTTCTCAAAATATTTCTCTTAAATTTTGTAATAAATAACGGCTTAATGCCTGACGTAAAATTCAATCATTGTGAATGTTTACTTCCTTATGTAGGTAGAAGAAACTATTTTAGAATAAATTCAATTCTTTTATTCATAAGAAGTCTTAATTAAATAAATGAATCCCTGTAAGGAAGCTTAAAACATACGGTATAGGCCCATGCACAGGCTAGGAAATAAAGATTTTTTAAACTGAACTATACGCCAGCCACCCCCCGGCCTGCAATAAATAAACTGGTCCATAACCTTTGACCTGGTTAGGTCGTCTGCTAAACTAATGAAGTGGATAATTAAAATATTTGAGTTAATGTTTGGACTGTGGTTACCCTTGAATTTTCTTAGTGGTCCCGTGAACCACTGACCCCCCTTTCCGATTTAATTTTTAAACCGGATCTGGCAATTTTTAAACTGGTCATTTGCCCTGTGCCACCGCCATATTTCCCACGCTGGAGAGGTAAGATAACGGACTAGAAGTTAAGTGCTCTAGCATTGGTAATAGATCCAGGGCTCCTGGGAATCCTGGCACTAGTGAACAAATTCGAGGATTTTATGCCGCTTCCATGGCGCCTACACTAGAGAGCAGAAAATTGGTCGAGTTCCAGAAATATTTCCTACACCCTTCCCCTCAACCTAAAGCTGCGGAACACGGACGCGTGGCCTTGAATCTAGTTCGGCCGTCTACCGCCGCGAGCGTCTCGCGTTTTGGAGGGAAAATTAAGAAACAGCTACCGGAGGTCCAACTAATGGTGTGTTATCAAGAATATTCACTTTCGCCAAGTGAAGAATTTGGTTAACTCGATACTTCTAGTCCCTTATCTTACTTCTGATTAAAGGGATAGTTAAATAGATACTAGATTAGTGACGGGAGTATGGTCGAAAAGCTCACTTATATTTTGTGAATATATTCTATCCGGAGAAAATTTTTATTTTATTTTATTGTTTATCGCGAACCGTCTGATTGTAAATTTTGTAATAACCAATTTCATTTGTCTTTTTACCTCTCCGAGTGACGATGACGTCACAGAGAGGTAAAACACTGGACGTGTGTGTCTGTAACCGCGTTCGTAGTTGGCAAATAGCAGCAAACGTGCTCGCAGAAAGTAATTTTTGGCTTCTACCATAAGCATATCAAACCACCCGTAAGCGTGAATCAGCGGGAAATTAACCACAGGCATTGTCTAGGTAAAACTCGCGACACAAAAGGTGGCACAAAAGGGAAACTTTATCCAAATCGCGCAAGGGATGCTACCGGAAGCTTGGGTATAAATACAAGGATTAATATATATCTTAAACTTACCTATTATAAGCTCTACCTCAATTAATACTTGTAATCATAACAAACAACTGCTAGTGGGGCTAAAACGTGGATTTTGAAGTTCGCGTAATAAAGGCATGCGGCAACCTACACTTTTATCTTTTGTACTTATCCTATTCATAAGAAACCAGTTGTACTGTGTACACTTATCACTAAGAGTTTTTCGCATTTTCTTTAAAAATTCGAGGTAATTTACGGGTAGTTTTATATGCTTATGCTTCTACTCCCATCGCTAGGATTAAGAAGTACGCGGCGATCGGCTACGGTTACGAGAATCGTCTGGCCTCCCAATGGTAGGGCTTGCACCAAAGATTCACACAATTGCGGGTTTTTGTCATTTATTGTGAACCAATCCCCTTATGTACCCTAAATTTCCAGAAAAGGTTAAAGAGGCATACGCTGGAATTCAAACGTCATTAATATTTATGTTTAAAATGATTTCAGGAATAAAATATCTCAAAGTGATTTTACTGGAATTAAGGTAATTAATTATGAAAAAACTCTTAATTGCGTTTCGATTCGGAGAGGTATATTTTGGTTTGCCAACTTGTTTATATTCGCTTGCTTTAGTTTTTACGACTGCTATTGGTTAAAAACCAGGAAACATCATATTTTATTTCTGATAATTCTTATCTGAGTTACTTGTTAACATATATTTTATCAGTGAAGTCTGTCTGAAGTACATTTCATTCCTATTTCTTAATTTTATATTTCAAGTATGTTCCTACAAGTATTTTTAATCAATTTTTGTCTGAAGTGTTATTAAGAATAATTTTATAGCTTTTTACCAGTATACAAACCAGTCTCCCCCAATATCACGTAGAGGTGACAAACTAGCTTCACTGACTTGTAGTGTTACTTAATGATAATATACAAATTTCCATCATGCATACGCAGATTGACGAAATTTGTACAGATTATATTAATTTCACTTTAAAATGAGAACAGAAACTGGTTCTGATTTCTGAAGTCGTAAAACTGGTGGGCCAGTAACAATAGTCACGTTCACACTTACATGGGAAACCGGTTCGAAACGATTCAAAACGCTTCAAAAGTTTAAGTGTGAACAAAAATGAAAATACTCGAGAAACTAATTACAAACGCGGTTTCTTGAAGTTGTTTTTGGGAACCAACTCAAAGCGGCTTTGGAAGCAATTTTCTAGTTTTCAAGGGTATTTCAAAAGGGATGAGATTATTATTAAGTGTATTTTCTCCGGCCTTAGCAGACAACACCAACGAAAAGATAAGCAGACAGCACCAAGAAGTTATATCAGTATCTCAGAGAGAAGATATAAATTCGCCAGATTTCCAGCTTTATCTCCAGTCCTAACGTAGGTCCGCAGTCAATCCCCGTCTCTAAATTACAACCAGCATCTCATTGGTTCTTGAAAACTCACGTCAGCGCGACGACGCGAGTGAGGAAAATTTCCGACTGACGAGAGCGAAATAGCCCGGCGCCTCCTTTTACGTCCCCCCCTTGTATTTTGAAAGGGGGACTGGGACTATGGCGCGCAAATACAAAGGCATCTTATATCTTCTCTCTGAGATACTGATATAACTTCTTGACAGCACTAAGAGAAGTGCAGGCAGGGCCGGAAAAAAGAAAAATTCCTTATGACATGTGTACTATGACCCCTCCTTTGACTTGGAAAGTTATAGGACCCTGTCCACTAGAGTGTGCAAAAATCCGCGTATCTCTAGTAGAACCAGGGCTATGAGCCTCGAAAGTTGGGTGTAATGCTATTCCTTTGGAGTGGGGTATGTTTATGAACATTTTGCTTAATTACTCGGCCCCTGTTTGTCCTAATCTCAAGTCTTTACTATGGTTGCATGGGGAGCAAATAGGACTATAACATATTCAAAGGGCATCCCCGTATCTCTAGTAGAACCACAGTTATGAGCCTCCAAAGTTTAGTGTAATGCTTTTTCTATGGAGGGGACTATGTTTGTTAACATTTTCCTTAATTACTCGGCCCCTGTTTGTCTTAATAACAAGTCTTTAGTATGGTTCGATGGGGACAAATAAGACTATAACATACTCAAAGGACATCCCCATATCTCCTTTGTTAAAATTTATTGGTCAAACTGGCCAGTAACCCCCTTAGTTTTTAAAAATATTATGGGGCATTTTAAAATATTACTGGACAGTGTCCAGTATCCTGTGCTTATTTCTGGCCCTGAAGAAGCGTCTTTATTAAGTTGCGATTTGTGAACTGAGACTGTTAAAATCGCTTCGAACTAGCCAAAAAGAGTTTTTCAAAATTAGTTTGTCAAACGAATCCCGTGCAAATGTGAACATAGCTAAAAGCCACGTTCACACTTACATGGGAAACGGTTCGAAGCGATTTGAAACGCTTCTAAAGTTAGGTGTGAACAAAAGTCAAGATATACGAGAAGCTATTTACAAACGCGTTTCTTGAAGTTGCTTCGCGAACCAACTTAAAGCGGCTTTGGAACAGGGCGGGAAATAAGCATAGCACACGGGACATTGTCCAATAAAATTTTAAAATGTCCTTCAATTTTTTTAGAAACCAAGGGGGTCACTGGACGTTTTGACCAATAAATTTAACGAAGTTTTGATAGCTTGACTATGATGATGGGGCACTATTTTTGCACACTCCAGTGTACAATGTAATATAAATTTTCCAGTCAAAGGGGGATCACTAGACACGTGTCTTATAAGAAATTTTTCTTAAGTCTGGCCCTGCTTTGGAAGCAAGTTTCTAGTTTTCAGGGGTATTTCACAAGGGATTAAGTTAACAGACAACACCAACGTAAAGATAAGCAGATAGCACTAAGAGAATCGTCTTAAGTTGCAATTTGTGAACCGAGGATGTTGAAATCACCTCGAACTACAAAAAAAGAGTGTTTCAAAAGTGAATCAAAACTATAGTTTGTCAACCGAATCCCGTGTAAGTGTGAACATATACTCATACGTCAGTGAAACAAAAATCGTATCTGTAATTCCTGGTAATTCATATACCACGCCACATCTAGGAGAACATAGGGGTGAGGGAGTTCTTCGACAGGCCGTTTCCCCATTGAAACGCGCTTACAGATTATAGGCCATAGTTCCCCCCCCCCCCGCTTTCACTCGTTCTGGAAGATTCTTAGCCGCGCAACTAGTTCCGCGCACATCGTCATAGGGCGTCGTCTGTTCGTTTGTTTTAATTTTTGGTAAAGGCTTAATGCGTCGCGCGGCATTTTTTTTAGTGCTTTAACGAAACATTTATTATTAGTTTATTTCTTATTAATAGTAAATTATGGAACTGAAAGGGCAGTCGAAGGCTCCCTCTAGGCAACATATAGAAAATTTGTGCTTTGAAGCGAAATGTTTCCTAAACTATTCAGCTCCGCATCAATGCTATCGTTATTGTCAAAATAAGGGGCAATTTTGCCCCTTATTCTTTGTTTATGTGCAAATCTCTAAGCGCTGCTTTTGGTCAATAGTACAGCAGCCAACAAGCATATTTTATTTAAATCGTGCACTTTTTGATAAAAGCATGAAAATTGGTGAAAAGGTAGTACTATATATGTAGAAGCGATTTAAGATTGGAGGCAACGTGCATTCGCTGTGCAAAATTAATTATAAGTAATTAAACATGCCTCGAAAGTGTAGTGATACCTGTATGAGATACCCCTATACTGGCCCTTTTACCCGCTATACGGAGGGGAGTCGACTATAATTCACGACTCTTTACGATCGCGGGGGACCGACACTAAAGCCAATTTTTAGGTAAAACTACCTTTCTGCGGCTTCCAAATTGAATAATGAACAGAAATGTTCATAAATTAAAAGCAAATTAGAATTATACATCACCAAATTTTATTCAATCATAAAAATGGTTAGTACTTCATATAATATTCAGAATATAATATGTTGAATTATGAGGTGTTTCTTGAATAATGAGAAGTAAATCATATACATTTTACCAGAATTTGACGGTTATATCATAAATTTCTGATTTTACATGTTGACTAACATCGGCGTTAAGCCAAATTGCTGCACTGATAAATATGAGCGTGCTTTCGGCATGCAAAAATGATAACGACCGTTCAATTTTGAACAAGCCTCTATTGACGAATTCAGATTTAACCAGAAACATTCCGTTTTGAACAGGAGTATTTTAGGCGTTCAAAACTCAGCACATTCATTTCTGATCAATATACCGTCATATCGATCATAACTTAACGCTAGCACTAATTATTGAACAGCTAATATATTACCATTCAAAAATTAATCTTTATCTCATTCAATTTTGAATAACTGCCTTGCGCTAATGAAACGTTCAGACATGGTCGTTTTAGCGTTCAAATAGGAATGTATTAGAATTCGAACTAATTTCGGCGTTTAAACAAGATCATTTTGACGTTCTAACAAGAGTGTTTTTGGCATTAAAACAAGAGAATTATGGGCGTTCAAACGTGACTATTTTTGGTGTTCAAATGAGCGCGTTTTTGGCTTTTTAACGAGAGCGTTATGAGCGTTCACACGGAAGCTTTTTTCTAATCAAATGATTGCTTTCTGGGCGTTCAAAGGAGTGTTTTTGGCGAGTTTTTTGGTTATAAATACAGGTTTATTTAATCACAATTTTAATATTATAATTCAACAAGTTATTTTTATTATATTTTGATGTTCAAGAACATAATAATGTGCCAATTTTTTTACCATTATTCAGTCGATTTTTTTGTCTCCGAAATTAGGCTCGGACTATTGATTTTTCCAGGAACACAAGCACACAGAAACAAATTACGAAATATTATTAGAAAATGGAGGTTACAGCTAAACTAAATTACAGGCTTAACTGGCTGATTAATAACAAAACTAAGTTTGATAGGCGATCGTCCTCTCTAAAAAATCGTGAAAACTACTAGCAAAGTTTTATACAATAAACACCTGCCTTTTTCAAAATATTGCTTGTTTTATAGGTCAGATTAGGTTAGGCTTGGTTAGTGTTAGGTAAGGCTTAGTTTAGGTTTGTTGTCTTTAAGACCTACGGTTCCAAAATTTAAGCATTGTGGAACGTTTCATTATTTTAATGTATGATCGATGTAGTTTGGAATCTGACGTAAACATTGCCAGAAAAATGATGTTCTCTCAAAAAAACAGAGATAAGGAAAACATTCCACCGATTTGTACTCGTGTATACTATTTAATTCTCATTAAAATTAAACAAATTATATTCAGTATATATGAAGTACTAACTATTTTTATGATTAAATAAAATTTGGTGATGTATAATTCTAATTTGCTTTTAATTTATGAACATTTCTGTTCATTATTCAATTTGGAAGCCGCAGAAAGGTAGTTTTACCTAAAAATTGGCTTTAGTGTCGGTCCCCCGTGATCGTAAAGAGTCGTGAATTATAGTCGACTCCCCTCCGTATAGCGGGTAAAAGGGCCAGTATAGGGGTTTCTCATACAGGTATCACTACACTTTCGAGGCATGTTTAATTACTTATAATTAATTTTGCACAGCGAATGCACGTTGCCTCCAATCTTAAATCGCTTCTACATATATAGTACTACCTTTTCACCAATTTTCATGCTTTTATCAAAAAGTGCACGATTATATCCTGTGGCGGCCTAACTACAAGTCCTTCTAAAAAAGTACTTGAAGACTGAAAACGTTCTGATTCTGAGCATGTACAGATACAGATAGATATTCGGTTTCATGCTTTACCAACCCATTCTGGTAGTGAATTGTCCAAGTCTGAGTAAGTAAGTCACAACTTCCGTTTGCCATCAAAGGGACCGATCCTTATCCCTAACACTAACTTATACGTTCCAAATACCTAACACTCCTCTGTTTAGTTTTACTGTAAGAAGCTTAAATATTCTTTAGTTCTTTAAGCGACATTATAACCCTTATTTAGAGAGGAGTCATAACGTCTTCAAAAAATAAATTTAAAACACGTAATTGTACCGACGGAGCAAAACTGCCTGCAATAGTGCAGTTCCTATTGTTTGGCAGAAAATAAACTGTGCAACATGTAAACTTTCATGAAGCGATAACTGAAGTTTTTAATACGTTGTCTGGCCCATCCCCCTTTTACTCCAGACATGACTTCAGAAACTATTCCAATTATCCCTTCCAAGGAGAAGTATGGCTTCCTGCTTTCAATTAGTATTCTTAAGTAAGTAGATTTTTTATATGTATTATAATCTGCTTCGTTGTTAAACCAAGCGTAGTTGTTTCTTTAAGTTTTTCAATGCAATATTTTGGGGTTTTTTTCTGCAGTTATTTTTTCTGCATTTCTGAAAACATAAATAACTGATTTTACTTCATATTATACCCTTTAATCAAAATATGTATTATTTACTTTATATTATGAACTTTTTCTATATAATCCTACGTATACATAATTGCATTAAAATAAACTTAAAGTTCCAATATAAATAATAATAAGGTGAAAGCGTCCTTTATAAAAATAGGTAAGAAATGAAACTTGAATCATACACCAGAAATCATAACCGATTTCTAAACTTAATGCCTTACGTTAAACTAAAAAATAATATTAAAAACTTATGACTTAAAATTTTTGAAATAATACTCAAAACATAATAATATACGTAAAATTTAAAAATAATATATACATTTTTTATTATCCCGAGAATTTAAATTTAACTTTAATATTTGAACCTATACGTTTAATTTTTTACGTTATATTATGGTCTTATTTTGTAAGCTTACACACAACACCATTATCATAAGCCTACTCAAAAAATAAATTAGTCATCCATTGTTAAAACACACCATAGAACTAGAACAAGGGAAAAAATCATTTTGAAATACTCCGTGTGGTTTCCAATGTGCTAAGCAACCAACAACGATAAAAAGACTATATAGTGTTTCGTATACACTATAAAGTTACGACTGGGTTGCCACGCAATTTTAAGAACCAAATTCCCTGACTTTTCCAGGTTTTCCCTGACCTTTTTTAGGCCGAAAGTGTGAAGTTTTAAGTGCTTATAATTAAAAAAACTTTCTACATTAAGTTTTCCAATGTATTTTTCGCACCAAAATGATCAAGAAACATTTTAACTATAAATAACAGTCCAAGAGATTTATAGAAGCTATAATGACGTCGTGAGCAAGAGAAGTTTTATCAGTATACAATCGTTAATGTTCATTTTTTCAGTTTCCATTTTCTGTTTCTTTAACCACATATGATTTTTTACCTCTCCTTGTGACGTAGTCCAGGAGAGGTTCTGTAACGGCCGTGTCTGTCTGTGTGTCTGTCTGTCCGTTGTTACACCCACGTGACCGCGTTCGCAGTTTGCGTGTCGGAGCAAACGTGTTCCCAATTTCCGGACCGCATTGACAGTTCACAGAAATTTGGAAAATTGTATTCAGGCCCGTAGCCAGAAACGTTACGCAGAGGGGGCAGTATTTTTCTGTGAGGGGGCATGGCAAATGGAATTTTTTTTGTAGAATAACATAAATATCAAAATGTCAGACAATAAATATTTCCGCAGGTATTTCATTATTGACACTCATTTAACAATTGAAAATCAAACTTTTTTTAAAAAGTTTAAAAAAAATAAATTGTTAATAAACAATTCTAAATCTAAATTTCAAGTCAGATCTTTTTCGTAGGCTAGGGAAGTTAAGTTTCACTTTCTTTCAAGTGACATAGCGCGTCGTTAAAGTGAAAATACGCGAGTAGGGCAAGAAAAGCTTGCCTCGCAACTTCGCAAGTCGCTGTTGAGGCGTCAAATCTAAGTCTGTACCCCGAGGGGTCGGTCATTCATTAATTCCCGTACGCTACCCGTGAAATCCAACTTAAGAAATCCGAAATCAATGCTGATTTTGAAATCAAATAAAAAATCAGCAACGAAATCACAAAATCATTAAAGAAATCATAAAATCAGGAAAAAAACACAAAATCAACTAAGAAATCACGAAATCAACATAAAAATCACGAAATCAGAAGCGAAATCACAAAATCAGTAAAGAAATCGTGAAATCCATTACAAAATTCACGAAATCCAAAATCCAAAGAAATCACAAAATCCGACGAAATCAAGGGGAAATTCTCAAAATCCGAGGATATCACGTAACAAATCTCAAAATCCAACGACATCAATGGAAATATCGCAAAATCCGTCGAAATAACGAGAAAAATAGCAAAATCCGACGGAATCATGGGAAAAATCTCAAAATTCGATGAAATTCATTGCATTTTATCGAATTCTGAAATCAAACGGAATCCGAAGAAATCAAATTGGATTTCGAAATCCCGAACACTTTTTCCAAAACGCCCGACCCCTCGCTGTACCCCGACATAATATTTTGGTCCTGGATGACAAAACCAGCGATATATATCAAGGATAACGACAAAAGCTAAAAAAAATTCAAGTGTATCAGGAATATACACAGATAAAGACAATAAAGTCTAAAATATGTTGATATACATTCTAAATAGTTTTAATATTTGTGTACCAAAATAAAAAGTTAATTTGATAAGGGGGCATTGGAAAATTTTTAGGGGGCATTTAGGGGCAAACCGAAATCTTATTTGAGGGGGCAGGATATATTTTTGAGGGGGCATTGCCCCCTGGTGCCCCCCCGTGGCTACGGGCCTGATTGTATTTCTCTCCGTTGGCTACTCTATACTTGAGTTCTCACACCAACATGTTTGGTATTCGTCCATCCCATATGAACACCAGTCTGGTACTTTTCTGGCTTCCACCACCACCATCTTCTATTCGTTGTCAATCCCACATAGACACCAATCTGTATCATTGGCTTCTAACACCACCATCCACTGGTCTTCCGTCTATTCCACATAGACACCAATCTGTATCATTGGCTTCTAACACCACCATCCACTGGTCTTCCGTCTATTCCACATAGACATCAATCTGTATCATTGGCTTCTAACACCACCATCCACTGGTCTTCCGTCTATTCCACATAGACACCAATCTGTCTCATTGGCTTCTAAACACCACCATCCACTGGTCTTCCGTCTATTCCACATAGACACCAATCTGTATCATTGGCTTCTACTCCATTATCATCGTTTGGTTTTAGGATATACGCGGCGATCAGCTAGGGTTACGAGAAACGTCTAGCCTCCCTAAGGTGGGATCGCCACCAAAGGTTTTCGCAATTGCGCTTTTTCCTTACTATTATAATGGAAACGAAAAGTATATATACCCCAAAATTTTAAGAAAGTGGGCAAGAGGGGTACCCTTCACTTTAAACGTCAATATTAGCAAAGTTTGAGATGATAATAGGTATAACGTTATTTTAAACGATTTAACTATTATTAATGTTAATTATTGAAGATTAAAATAATTATATTTATTTAAATATTAAAGATAAACCTCTCGTGCAAAGAGAGAGATTATCATCGCCTCCTATATCTGCCAAGGCCCGTGCATGCGATATATTTCATTCATTGCCTCCTATATCTATCAAGGCCCGTGCATTGCGATATATTTTTCAAAACAACAACCAAAATGGGAAGCTCCTCTCAGAAACATAATAATTTCTTTTCTCTGTATATGAAATGAAAATATGGATAATATTAAATTTAATGGTATCAATCCTTGCCTGTCTATTAATATTTTACGTAGTAGTAATACGTTTTTAGCGAAATCTAGAGAGGATAAACATAAGCGAGATTGTTTCGGAAAAAAAAAATACTGCTTCCACTAATGGGTTTATACTCCTTGTTACTCTTGTTGTCTGTGTGTGTCCGTCCATTGTTACACTAGTGCGTCGCGTTAGCAGTTAGCCTTGTGTTGATGTGTTAAGAAATCATACAGAACCTTAATATTCCCTTTTTCCATAATATAAAGTGAATATCTGGAAGTATTTTTCGTAATTATGATGCATTTAGTACTTTTGTAGCGTTAAAGCTCCGTTTCATTTTGATATTCCAAAGATGTTTTTTAATATTGTTATTTGAAATGGCTGTTTATATATTGCTTAAGCTATACTACATCTGTATATAGAATAATCCTTGGTTTAGTGATTTCATGAAGAAAACTAAGACCTAGACTCCGGCGCGTATAACAAGTATTATCCGCAATAGGCTTAGTGAAACAAAGAGTAAATAATTGAGGCCTGAGGTGAAGTAAACTTTTGGCTTTGATTTTCGTGTCTGAAATGAACAGACATCAACGGTTCAGAGTGAGCCGAAAGTTAAATACACTCTTAAATAATAATAATAAGATTAGTAAAAGGGCTATGGGTAAACGGGTAGTAACTACAGACTTATTATTCTCTTTATGGTGCGCATTGACTATTAGTGCGTCTAGCTACAATTTAGCTTTGGTGTTATTTAACGTTAACATTCATGTTGGCAAACTAAGAATATTGTTGAGGTGAGACGAGACGATAGTATTTACACTGCAAACCAGTTGTGAATGTAGCTTTCAGAATATAGGGTAAACAGCTGAAGCGTAGACTTCATTTCCTGTTCTTTTCCCCATTGACTGATTTCCATGTGTCCAAGATTTATCCTTATTGGATGTAAAATGTCGTCTGCTTTACTGTACATTCGCTATGTTTGGAATACTGCTTCAATATTTCGTAAATTTTTACTTCAAAAAAGTGAAATAATTCCATATCTAGGTAAATACGTTTGTAGTAGTAGACCTCTTGACACGGAGAGGTAATATTTTGGTTTTCCCAACTTGTTTAGTTTTATTATCAAACATTTTAGATTTTTTTGATCTACTCCTTGTATTATAGGGCTAAAGCGTTTACGTTTTTACAGCATGCAACAGAGGTCTACTAAATAACAAAATAACCAACAGGGTATCAGCGCATTACTCCGTTTTATTACATAACCACACCTATTAAATAGTGGGAAGAAATTGAGAGAGAGAAAATATTGGAAAAAACGCATGCTGCGCCCGTACACACCAGTGAAACCTAAGTCTATACTCTCTCCGGTAGGCAAACGCAGATTGCTCTACGTGCAAAAAATATAAACTATACTTCATAATACCACGCCACTTAGCATAGAAAGTTTGCGTTTTGAAGTGGAATCTTTTATAATCTATTCACATCTGCACCGATGTTATCGTTATTGTCGAAATTCGGGGTAATTTTACCCCTCATTCTCAGTTTAAGCGCAAATCTAAGCGCTGCCTTTGGTCAAGTCCTTCAAAAAAACTACTTGAAGGCTGAAAATTTTATGATCATGAGCATGTACAGATGGATAATCGGAGTCCTGTTTTACCAACCCATTCTGGTAGTGAATTCCGGAGAAGGCCTAAGTCTGAGTAAGTCGCAACTACCGTTTGCCATCTTATGGTTATTAGGCTGGATGATCTACCTTTACTCGGAACAGTTCGCCTTGCTTTACATCCCACAGTCCGATTTTTCGGCTATTGTATCTGTAAACGCGCTAATAGTCAACCTAATATCGCCAGCGTTATCGGAAGAAAAATTTAATTTGTCTTCGATATTCGGTTCGATTTTGGCCATCTGCGGCGTGATTATCGTCAGCCAACCTTCGTTCCTCTTTGGCGGTGTCGCGTTAGACGTTCGTGGTATTATTTGTGCCTTATTGTCAGCATTCTCATACGCGACAATGTGTTTAGTTTCCAAGAAGATTTTAAACTTTAACCTCTACGCCTTGAATTATGTTCTGTATTTGTTACTGACATTGGTTAGCCTAGCTCAAATACTCTTTGGTGATCAAGCGTTTAATCTCGATTGTGACGTTTGGACCTTGGCGGTTGTTGCATCATCAGTGGCCATAGCCGGATCTAATTTGTTATACAGTTTTTCCTATCGTTTGGGCGAATCCGGAGCGCAAGCGTTGATCGGCTTTTGTTTCGTTCCATTTTCGATTATTTTTGAAATGACTTTGAATGGATATAGACCAACTTTGTATTCCCTCGTTGGAAGCGCGGTTATATTGTGTGGGGTTGTTTGTCGATTCTTACCAAAGCCACAATGTCTTCATAAAGCTAATTATGAGCTTCAAAACACTATCTCTAATCATACACAGTTATCAACGGGCAAATTTGAAGATGCCAATTATGGAAGTATTTCATATTAAAAGAAATATGAAAACAGTATCTCTCGCATATTCTTACATATATACTGTTCTCAGTATTCTCATCTCCAACCTCCTCGATCCTTAACCCAACCTCCACGATCCTTAACCCCAACCTCCTCGATCCTTAACCCCAACCTCCTCGATATTTAACCCCAACCTCCACGATCCTTAACCCCAAACTCTACGATCCTTTACTTAACCCCACCTTTTCCATCCTTAACCCCAACCTCTACGATCCTTAACCCCAACCTCTACGATCCTTAACCCCAACCTCTACGATCCTTATCCTCAATCTGTACGATCCTTATCCCCAATCTCTACGATCCTTATCCCCAATCTCTACGATCCTTATCCCCAATCTGTACGATCCTTATCCCCAATCTCTACGATCCTTATCCCCAATCTCTACGATCCTTATCCCCAATCTCTACGATCCTTATCCCCAATCTCTACGATCCTTATCCCCAATCTGTACGATCCTTATCCCCAATCTCTACGATCCTTATCCCCAATCTCTACGATCCTTATCCCCAATCTCTACGATCCTTATCCCCAATCTCTACGATCCTTATCCCCAATCTCTACGATCCTTATCCCCAATCTCTACGATCCTTATCCCCAACCTCCACGATCCTTATCCCCAACCTCCACGATCCTTATCCCCAACCTCCACGATCCTTATCCCCAACCTCCACGATCCTTATCCCCAACCTCCACGATCCTTATCCCCAACCTCCACGATCCTTATCCCCAACCTCCACGATCCTTATCCCCAACCTCCACGATCCTTATCCCCAACCTCCACGATCCTTATCCCCAACCTCCACGATCCTTATCCCCAACCTCCACGATCCTTATCCCCAACCTCCACGATCCTTATCCCCAACCTCCACGATCCTTATCCCCAACCTCCACGATCCTTATCCCCAACCTCCACGATCCTTATCCCCAACCTCCACGATCCTTATCCCCAACCTCCACGATCCTTAACTTAGCCCCGCCTTTTCCGTCCTTAACCCCAACCTCTACGATCCTTATCCCCAATATCTACGATCCTTATCCCCAATATCTACGATCCTTATCCCCAATCTCTACGATCCTTATCCCCAATCTCTACGATCCTTATCCCCAATCTCTACGATCCTTATCCCCAATCTCTACGATCCTTATCCCCAATCTCTACGATCCTTATCCTCAACCTCTACGATCCTTAACCCCAACCTCTACGATCCTTAACCCCAACCTCTACGATCCTTAACCCCAACCTCTACGATCCTTATCCCCAAACCTCTACGATCCTTATCCCCAAACCTCTACGATCCTTATCCCCAAACCTCTACGATCCTTATCCCCAAACCTCTACGATCCTTATCCCCAAACCTCTACGATCCTTATCCCCAAACCTCTACGATCCTTATCCCCAAACCTCTACGATCCTTATCCCCAAACCTCTACGATCCTTATCCCCAAACCTCTACGATCCTTATCCCCAAACCTCTACGATCCTTATCCCCAAACCTCTACGATCCTTATCCCCAAACCTCTACGATCCTTATCCCCAAACCTCTACGATCCTTATCCCCAAACCTCTACGATCCTTATCCCCAAACCTCTACGATCCTTATCCCTAACGTCTACGATCCAGGTTGGATTAAGGTTAAATGAAAGGCCACATAGCTCTCAATTGAACATAGTCCTAGCCTATTCTAACATAAACTTTACCCTAACCCTATCCAAACCTAACCTATACCTTATATATCACACACCATAAATCCAATGAAAGCCAGGTTGCCATTTCATACCCTTTTTACACGTTATTGTTAATTGCATACAATTTTCGCTCAAAGGTTGAACCTACTGTTTTGGAGACCCACGGTCCTTAGACGGTGAATAATTCATGGTTCATGGTCCATGGAAGACCACAAAAATCCCAGATTACGTTCTTACAGTACAATATAAACGCTCGCTAAATGACGAATATAGAGGAATTTACTAACGCTTTATCATAAGTAAGTTACTAGAAATGACTTAAAACTACACATAATTACAACAATATCCGACTCGCTTAGGCTGCAGGCGCTATAGAAACCCGTCCAATCGCACTCAAAAAGCGTGTCATACATTTTAACCCAGGAATCAGAGGAGTCAGCTTATAACATGGCCGTCTATGGGAGGAACACAGATTTTTGGCCCTATTTCTGAAAATTTTGGTTAAATCTCTTCAAATTTTAATAAGATTTGTAGATTAAGGTTTGTTCTTTTTATTTAAAGTTACAAAAGTTTCTCTTTTATTGTTTCCTTCGGTTTCACTGGCTCGAATCTCTTGAAATTTTAGTGAGAGGAATACTAAAGAGTTTTAAATTACCCTGAAAAGTTTTAAAGTTTTAAAACGAGTAGTTCTATTCTTAAAAATTCATTAAATTACTTAATAGGTTGTGATTATACACAAACAAAAATTTTAAAGAATTTTTTTGGAAATGAATTGTTCGTTTGAAAACTTTGTAACTTTGAATCATAATTTAAAACCCTTCACTATGCCTCTTCCTAAAATTTCAAGAAATTTGAACCATTAAATCCAAAGAAAACACATTTAATCCGTTTGAAGACTTATCCCTTTCATTATGGCTAATTTTTGTTCTAATTTTCCTACAAAAAATAGTTACTATAAAAGAGAAATTAACTTTGCACAAAATTACAAAACCTTATTTTGCACATATCATTAAATTTCCAAGACATTTGAACCAGTATTTTAAAATTTAAGGCTGAAAAAAAGTGTTCCTCTCATAGTCGGCCATGTTAAAAGCTGACGCCGTTAATTTTTCGAGCGAAAAAGTCGGAAATTCCTGACACGGGCTTTTACATAACATAAAGTTTTTGGATGGGCATCAATAGCCAGTATATCGATTTCGAAAGAGTGATGGAGTGATTAGGTGAAGAAAAGGGTAAATAGGCTTAGCACTTTTTAAAAGATTTTGATGAAATCTCGCGTATATAGTTCACGATACTGAAAAAGGCTTGTTCAAACGCGAGAAGTTCTGAAGTCGTAAAACTGGTGGGTCATTTCGAGGATGAGTTTAAAAAGGATTCTAAACTTCTAAAATCTATTATAAGATGCGTTTTAAAACTCCTTTTAGAAACCTTGCTTTATACTGAACTGAAAAACCAGGCTATTGGTACAATAATACAATTTTTCAACTAACAAAGCTGTTATTTTATAACCACCTGGAGTAAAAATGGGGGAAGAAATGGAGAGAGACAACATATTGGAAAGAAACGTTATTTTGCTAAACTAGCCTCGCCTCTATACGCCAGTGAAGCCGGAATCTATACTTCCCCGGTAGGTAAACTTAAATTGTTTTTCGTTTTCAAAATCTAAACTATATTTCATATAACACGCCACATAGCATTTACAGTTTGCTGTATGAAAGGAAATGTTTCCTAAACTATACAGCTCCGCAATAATGTTATCGTTATTGTCGGAAATCTTCATAATTTTACCCCCCATCCTTGGTTTAAGCGCAAATCTAAGCGCTGCCTTTGGTCAAGTCCTTCAAAAAAAGTACTTGAAGGTTGAAAACGTTTTGATCATGAGCATGTACAGATGGATAATCGGTGTCCTGTTTTACCAACCCATTCTGGTTGTGAATTCCAAAGAAGGTCCAAATCTGAGTAAGTCGCAACTTCCTTTCGCCATCTTATGGTTATTAGGCTGGATGTGCTACCTTTACTCGGAGCAGTTTGCCTTGGTTTACATCCCGCAGTCCGATGTTTCGGCTATTACATGTTTAGCCGCGCTAATAGTCAATATAATATCGCCAATTTCATCGGATGAAAAATTTAAATTGTCTTCGATATTCGGTTCGATTTTGGCAATCATCGGTGTGATTATCGTCAGTCAACCTTCGTTCATCTTTGGCGGTATCACGTTAGACGTACGCGGTATTGGTTTTGCCTTGTTGTCAACATTCGCCTACGCGACGACTTGTTTACTGTCGAAGAATATTTTAAACTTTAACCTCTACGCCTTGAATTATGTTCTATATTTGTTACTGACATTGGTTAGCCTAGCTCAAATACTCTTTGGTGATCAAATGTTTCTACTCGATTGCGACGTTTCGACCTTGGCGGTTATTGCGTCATCAGTGGCCATAGCCGGATCTAATCTGTTATATAGTTTTTCCCATCGTTTGGGAGAATCCGGAGCGCAAGCGTTGATCGGCTTGTCTTTCGTTCCGTTTTCGATTATTTTTGAAATGACTTTGAATGGATATAGACCAACTTCGTATTCCCTCGTTGGAAGCGCGGTTATATTGTGTGGGGTTGTTTGTCGATTCTTACCGAAGCCGCAATGTAATTATGAGCTTAAAAATAGTATCCCTAATTTTAGGCGGTTATCAATGGCCAATTTTAAAAATGACAATTATGGAAGTATTTCATAATAAAAGAAATATGAAAACAGTATCTCTCGCATGTTCTCTCATACATACTATTTTCATCTCCAAACTCCACGATCCCTACCTTCAAGTTCTACGATCCTTATCTGTAACCTCTGTAATCCATATCTCTAAGCTCTATGATCATTATACCTAAACTCTACGATCCTTATCCCTAACCTCTACGATCCTTATCCCTAACCTCTACGATCCTTATCCCTAACCTCTACGATCCTTATCCCTAACTTCTACGATCCTTATCCCTAACCTCTACGATCCTTATCCCTAACCTCTACGATCCTTATCCCTAACCTCTACGATCCTTATCCCTAACCTCTACGATCCTTATCCCTAACCTCTACGATCCTTATCCCTAACCTCTACGATCCTTATCCCTAACCTCTACGATCCTTATCCCTAACCTCTACGATCCTTATCCCTAACCTCTACGATCCTTATCCCTAACCTCTACGATCCTTATCCCTAACCTCTACGATCCTTATCCCTAACCTCTACGATCCTTATCCCTAACCTCTACGATCCTAATCCCTAACCTCTACGATCCTTATCCCTAACCTCTAAGATCCTTATCCCTAACCTCTAAGATCCTTATCCCTAACCTCTATGATCCTTATCCCTAACCTCTATGATCCTTATCCCTAACCTCTATGATCCTTATCCCTAACCTCTATGATCCTTATCCCTAACCTCTATGATCCTTATCCCTAACCTCTATGATCCTTATCCCTAACCTCTATGATCCTTATCCCTAACCTCTACGATCCTTATCCCTAACCTCTACGATCCTTATCCCTAACCTCTACGATCCTTATCCCTAACCTCTACGATCCTTATCCCTAACCTCTACGATCCTTATCCCTAACCTCTACGATCCTTATCCCTAACCTCTACGATCCTTATCCCTAACCTCTATGATCCTTATCCCTAACCTCTATGATCCTTATCCCTAACCTCTATGATCCTTATCCCTAACCTCTATGATCCTTATCCCTAACCTCTATGATCCTTATCCCTAACCTCGAATCCATATTTCTTAGAGACTTAATATGTGTTTAATCTTAACTTACCTGGAGGCTAGACCAGCAGTTTTGTAATTTCCTCTTGACTGCTCTAAATGCCTTCATTTAAAAGATAATGTTTTTTATATTTTAAGGCTCTTAATAAGAAGAACTAAAATATTATTAATTTTACACATTTTTCGAAATTTTTTATTTATAAACTAAATTAGTCGTGGGGGCCATTCAAACACCTATGAGATGTTATATGTTTCAAACCGTACACGCAGACCGTGATACAGTCGAGTCTTAACCAATGAACAAGTGTGTTTTACAACAAATTCGTGTGCATAATTAAGACCAAACTTTCATTAGCATTAATTAAATGCAAAATACAGTTTGCTTTCGAATCATTTCAAACCTCTAGTGTTTTGGAATAAACAATGATTGGAGTAGAGGAAGTGCAATCATCTATACCGAGACCTTGGTAAACGCAAGTGTTCTCGATCAAAAACAAAATTCTTCATTTTTGGTAAACAAACTTTATCATTTTCTAAACGATAATATTTACGGTAAAATATAATGTTCCAATGACGTCAAATACATGTAATAAATCTGATAATAACAAGTTGGAAAAGTCATTTTTTAATACTCCGTGTGGTTTCTAATGTGCTAAGCATCCAACAACTATCTAAGTCTATTCGAAGAGTTCCATATAAACTTGAGAAATGCCTGCCCAATTCAATACTCTAGGGATACACTGACCACTACAATAATAGGTCCGATTTCTATAGTTTAGCATACATTTTTGCTAGGTGTGATTATGCGCTTAAGATTTGTGTGTATGTTTGTGGCCGGGGTACGTCTTGAACAAGTGTGGCTAGAAACTTATTAAGACAAGATCTGCTACCACTTTCAAGCTTGTAATGTGAAAGAATTGCGAAAAAAGGTATATTAGCGCTATGGTATGCGTTTACAGCAGTTTTTCTAACTTCGGACGTACGTAAAACAAGTTAGTCGGGACCCTTGTTAGGAAAAGATCGTCTTCCGGCTCTTGGGAGTATTGGGAAAGAATCAACATTGGTATCGTCAAAGAATTCACCCTGTTATAATGTGCCAACCCTTAAATTTAGGGTAAATTTGATGGACAGCTGTGGCGAAGCCCATTTGTTGAAAGCATTTATAATTCAAATATTTTCTCTTTACTCCGGTTTTGGGGTTAGCGCGGGAGGGGGATAAGGAAGGCGGGCAAGGTAGCTAGAATGAGAGATTCAGTTTCATACGGAAAGGGCACTATGTGTGAAGGCTGGGTTGCTGTTATTTATAACAGTATAGTCGTTGAAAACTTCTCCTGACCCTTCAATACAGGGTGATTCTAAAATGGTGGTAGAACCGAACTACTGCGGGTTCTATGAGCGATTTTAAGTCGAAAATGTTCTATGGCATTTTGTCGTCCAGGCCACCGTTTAAAAGTTATGATAAGGATCATTTACTGATGACCCCTTAAAATTAATTAAATTCGAAAACAAAAGCCCAGCGGGTTGAAAACTTCGGAAACAACGTCACCGCGACTAATGGCCTCCCAGTAACGAAAACTGGATCTGAAGTCGTAAACTGGTGGGTAAGGGACAATATATACTCATACGTGACTATCAAGCAATGCGAAATTCTTCATTTCCAGGAGCAGTTTAAAACTGATTCTACAATCTGTTTTAAGATACGTTTCACAACTTCTTTTCGAACCCTAGCATTATACTGAACATGAAAACCGTCTTCGTGCCACGTATCAGAGCTGTCACTTTTACCCGTCCCCCTTTACGATTGCAATATCCATGCAAGCGCGTGCACTACCTCTGAGCATGCATCACAGGTCTACCTAATAATTAAATAACAAACTAAGTATCAGAACAAAACCGGGTAAGAGTAAAAAACCAGGGGAAGAGATTGAAAGAGACAAAATTCTGGGGAAGAAAAATTAACACACCTACTATACTCTCTCCGGTAGGCAAATGCAAATTGCTTTACGTGTACAAAATCTAAACTCTTATTCATAAACCACGCCACATAGCATTGAAAGTTAGCATTTTGAAGTGAAATGTTTCATAATCTATTCAGCTCTGCACCGATGTTATGGTTATTGTCGAAATTCGGGATAATTTTACCCCTCATTCTTTGTTTAAGCGCAAATCTAAGCGCTGCCTTTGGTCAAGTCCTTCAAAAAAACTACTTGAAGGCTGAAAACGTTATGATCATGAGCATGTACAGATGGATAATCGGGGTCCTGTTTTACCAACCCATCCTGGTTGTGAATACCAGAGAAGGAATAAGTCTGAGTAAGTCGCAACTACCCTTCGCCATCATATGGTTACTAGGCTGGATGTTCTACCTTTACTCGGAACAGTTTGCCTTGGTCTTCATCCCACAGTCCGATGTTTCGGCTATTACATCCTTAACCGCGCTAATAGTCAATATAATATCGCCAATTTTATCGGAAGAAAAATTTAAATTGTCTTCGATATTCGGTTCGATTTTGGCCATCATCGGTGTGATTATCGTCTGTCAACCTTCGTTCATCTTTGGTGGTATCGCGTTAGACGTACGTGGTGTTGGTTTTGCCTTGTTGTCAACATTCGCCTATGCGACGACGTGTTTAGTTTCCAAGAAGATTTTAAACTTTAACCTCTACGCCTCGAATTACGTTCTGTATTTGTTACTGACATTGGTTAGCCTTGCTCAAATACTCTTTGGTGATCAAGTGTTTCTACTCGATTGCGACGTTTGTGTCTTAGTTGTTGTTACATCATCAGTGGTGATAGCGGGATCTAATCTGTTATATAGTTTTTCCCATCGTTTGGGCCAATCCGGAGCGCAAGCGTTGATCGGCTTGTCTTTCGTTCCGTTTTCGATTATTTTTGAAATTACTTTGAATGGATATAGACCAACTTTGTATTCCCTCGTTGGAAGCACGGTTATATTGTGTGGGGTCGTATGTCGATTCTTACCAAAGCCGCAATGTCTTCATAAAGCTAATTATGAGCTACAAAATGGTATCTCTAATTTTAGACAGTTATCAATGGCCAATTTTAACGATGGCAATTATGGAAGTATTTCATATTAAAAGAAATACGAAAACAGTATTCTTGCATATACTATTCTCATCTCTAATCTATACGATCCGTACCTTCAAGCTCTACGATCTTTATCTCTAACCTCTACGATCCTTATCTCTAAACTCTACGATCCTTACCTCTAACCTCTACTATCCCTATTTTTATCTTATTCCCATTTGCTAGACTAACAGGCTTAGTCTAAATTACATATTTAATTATTTTAAACAGTTACCACTCTCTCAAGAAAAACATTGTACGTAAAAGTCTAATTTCTTCTTTGTCAAGCCGCATATTTTATTGCTCGGCAATAATTGTAAGATTCTTTTCAAATTGTTGCTACAACCCACAAGTGTCACTTGATAAAGACTAGTGATCACAAAAGATTATTGGGTGTTTCCTAAACAACTTCAGCGAAGAATTATTCATTTAAAGTTTATTTCAGACAGAACTGAAGATGAATTTA
Organism: Phalangium opilio; assembly: GCF_054372755.1. Classification (NCBI taxonomy): domain Eukaryota; kingdom Metazoa; phylum Arthropoda; class Arachnida; order Opiliones; family Phalangiidae; genus Phalangium; species Phalangium opilio. The sequence continues at coordinate 7,677,460 of NW_028324217.1, read as the reverse complement.
TTCATAATATGAATTATTTTAAGCTGGAATTTAAACGTCACAAAATAGCGGCAAATATTATCGAGCATGGTTGGAAATACCAAAAATATTTAAAATCTAATTCTTCCATGATTCTAAGTGTTCCACCAATGCAGGAAAATTATATTCAGTAAAATGTCCGAAAATTATCACTAGGGAAATTTTATGTTACATATATAAAGCACAAGCGCACCCTTCATTCATTTTAGACGTTTTAAATTTTATGGTCCTGAGTATCTCGCCGTCCATTGAGCCGTCGCCATTTCGAATAGCATCGATTACGCAAGATTTTGGAGTTCAACAACTACGACGTATAAAGAACATTTTCCCAAACATCGATGTTTTTCTGAACCAAGCCCAGTTGATTTAGAGAAGATTGGCATCTTTGACCAGTTCGTAGAACATAGATTGATTATTCTTCAAAAGGACTTGAGGTGAATCGAATTCCACAATTCGGCCCTGATCTATAAACATGACCCTATTAAAAGTTAAACCACAACAAATTAGCCAATGCTTTGGTTAACGTGGTTTAAATTATACTTGTCGTAGTCCATTATGTTGTTTATTCTGTGTGCGATGGTGATGATGGTGGAGTCTGCGAATTCTTTCCTAATGGTCTCTTGAATGAGCTTGTCGGTGTCCATGTCGACCGAGGCAGTCGCCTCATCCAAGATGAGAATCTTGGTATTCCTCAACAAGGCGCGAGCCAAGCAGACCAACTGACGCTGCCCGACGCTCAGATTTTGTCCACCTTCGGCCACGGGGTGATCCAATCCCTGCTCCAGTGACGCGACGAAAGACTTCATGTGCGAGTGTTCGAGAGCAGCCCACAATCTCTGATCATCCTGCTGTCCGAAAGGATCCAGGTTGAGTCTGAGCGTGCCCGAGAACAGTACGGGCTCTTGAGGGATGATGGTCAACCGTGATCTCAAATCTAACAACCCCAATTCCTGCACATTCACTCCGTCTATCACGATCTGACCTCGCACCGCCTCGATCAGACGGAAAAGTGCCAACGTCAGCGATGACTTTCCCGCACCTGTCCGACCGACCACGCCCACCTTCTCCCCGCCCTCGATCCTGACATCTATGTCCTTCAAGACCAAATCAAGTTTTTCGCGGTATCTGGTGCTGTAGCCACGGAACATTATTTGTCCTCGTTGAGGCCATTCAGCTGGTGGTTGAGATTCTGGTTTCTCCCACTGAGCCTCGGGCATCAAATGGCAGTAATCGTCAATTCTTTCTATCGAGACGATACTGGTTTCCAAACCCGCAGTTCCAGCAAGTAAAAATTTGATCATTTGTAGAAGCTGCCATTTAAAACCGTAAAATTTGTTAAACTACGATACTAGATTTAACAGTTTCCTTTCTCCATAGTTTCTACAAGACTTTCAACTTGAACAATAAGAATTTATACAATTTAAGTATTTCAGACTTAAAATGGATTATTAGCATTTACACAAGGAGGCTGGGCTACTTGGAGGATAAAAGTGAAGAATTATTTGTCCTTCAAGTAACCTGGCCTCCTAGTGTAAACTGTAAATGGTATTAATCCTCTTTGCCTTAAAAATATGTATAGACTAACTGAAGAGTATTTTCAAAAAATTCCGAATGTTGAAGTCCCTAAGAGGAAAAGTGCCTTTAGTCAATTTGGAGACCAAAGGTTAAAGTTTATTAAGTTTCCATTTTTAAAGAAGTTCTAGGATTAACGTCGGCACAGATGAATCACTTCGTTCCGAGGTTAAAAAAAATGTATTTTCCTCCGTAACTTGTTTGGGTTTAAACCTAATTTATTTTGTCTCTACATCTGTAGTTTCACCGTATATATTACAATTATGTTTTACACTACCCTCGGTTTCTAATTTTGTTTCCATTCCCAATATTGTTAGTTACTTCGGTCAAAACATATTTTTTGAAAGTTGCATTTTTATAACGACCAACTTTAACAAGATGAACAAAAAAAAAAGAAAAAATAATATATTCAGAAGGTTTGTACTTACGAAATCAGAAATAGCCAAGATCATTCCCACAATCTCGCTTGACATAGACTCTTTGCTCATAACAACAAAAAACGCGATGCAGAACAGCAAGCAATTGCTTAAAAGATTGTAACGTACTGTCAGCCATCTGGAATGGAATTGTTCATTATTGACTTTGAAAATCATTCTGCTTGGAAAAATTAAGTAGGACAAATTGATCGAAAAACAACAACTGAGTTGTAATCAAGCTAGGAATAAAAACTGAACTTTACTTAAAATGCACTGCATAAAGTGCGGATGCGAAAAAGCTCACGCTTTCGATAAGTCAACAAAACTAAAATTCAGTACAGTAGGTACTGTACACGTACCTTTGTGCCATGTGCATCATATAATTAGTGGCAGTGCATTCGTCGATCAGTTTTACAAACTGCTCTTCGAAACATTCTCCAGCGTGGTATGTTCTGATGACAGTGCTGCCAGTCATTGATCCACCCACGTGCGAAAATAAGAAAGAATTCCTCAAGCTAGATATTCGCTTTAATTGGCGATTGCTCGACATCAAAAAACGCTGCAAAAATATCAGTAACCCTTCGTAATTTATTCAATATTACAAAGTAATTCCTGCCCGGGTCGGAAATTAGAAAAATTTCTTATAGGACACGTGTCCAGTGACCCGTCTATTTGACTGGAAAATTTATTGGACATTGTCCACTGGCGTGTGCGAAAATAGTGTCCCATCTATTCTTCATAGTCAAGCTATCAAAACTTCGGAAAATTTATTGGTCAAAATGTCCAGTGACCCCCTTAGTTTTTAAAAAAATTATGGGAGATTTTAATATTTTATTGGACAATGTCCAGTGTCCTGTGCTTATTTCCGGCCCTGGTTCCCACCAGGAGCACGGAAGGTATATAAATTTTGCCTATTATACATTAAGTGGGCAAAATTACATTGCAATGCTACTTAAAACCAACAATCCTGATTTCTTTTAAGTTCTAAAACTTGTTTCCAAATGTTGCGCAAACGCTGCTAAATCTTTATAATAAAGGCGCGTCCAGGATACTATGCTGTTTCACTTCAATATCTCTAAGAAGTTGGAAAACAAAAATAAACCTCTTCGAGTTGAGACGAGAACCATTATTAAGGAAATTTTTCTTAAATAATTGAATAAATATAATTGATATTAATTATTTTAATCGTCAGTAATTTGCCTTAATTCTAGTTAAGTCGTTTTAAGTAACGTTATTCCTAAAATCATTTTAAACATAGCTATTGTTCATGTTTGAATTCCAGCGTATGCCTTTCTAACAATTTTTGGAAATTAATATAACATAAATCTGCAGATTCCCGATAAGGGGTAAGAAATAGCGCAATTGAGTGAACCTTTGACGAATGTCATTGGGAGCCTAGAAGTTTCCCGTAACCCTAGCTGACCGCCGCGTACATTTTAACCTTAACGACGATAATGGAGTAGAAGCCAATATTGCTTTCTGTGAACTGGGAACACGGTCCGGATATTGCGAACACGTTTGCTCCGATTTGCCAACAGCGAGCGCGGTGACAGACACGCACACCGACGTCCAGTGTAATACTTCTCCGTGACGTCATCGTCACTCGAAAAGGTAAAAATCAAAGCGGCAATCCCTATCTCCATACACACACAGCCAATCCACTTCCAGGTCTGAGTTATTAATAGCAGGGGTAAATAACGAAAGGAGTTAGAGACGCTAGCTTCCGTAGTGTAGAATACAGTGGGACTTTCAAACGTAGACACAGAAAAGAGAAAACGCCTCGGTCGCGCCGCCTATAATTCAAAATAAGTATGATATTTTCCAACCAATAGCGTGGCAGCAAAGATTCGAAAGGCATGCTGGGATATCGATTTTCTCCTGTCTGCTAGTATTCGTCTGCTAGTGTTCGTCTGCTTACGACTGAGTGACAATTAGGCTTAGAGTAAAGTTTATTCATTAAGGTGCACCAAGAAGTTATATCAGTATCTCAGAGAGAAGGCATAAGATGCCTTTGTATTCGCGCGCCATAGTCCCAGTCCCCCTTTCAAAATACAAGGGGGGACGTAAAAGGAGGCGCCGGGCTATTTCGCCTCTCCTCAGTCGGAAAATACGTAATTTTCGTCATTCGCGTCGTCGCGCTGACGTGAATTTTCAAGAACCAATGAGATGCTGCTTGCAATTTAGAAGCGGGGATTAACTCCGGACCTACTTTTGGACTGGAGATAAAGCTGGAAATCTGGCGAATTTATATATTCTCTCTGAGATACTAGATATAACTTCTTGGTGCACTTGAATTAGAAACATGCAACTTTAAAGTTGGTAATTTCCTTATTCGATAATGAAATGGAATTAAATGTCGTTTTTGCATCCTTCAATACAGTTTTAGTTGTTTTAATTTCTTTAGTCACAGATACAGTCGATGATCCTGATCCCACAGTTCCCACTAAGCCTTGGCTCACTGGGCCGACTCTGTAACCGCGCACTTACGGCAAAACAAGTTTGATCACATTTTGAGGATTTCCCCGGCTTCAAATTGCAAATTGTTGACTTATCATTCTTCTTTAAATCGCTATTTACTCGCGATTGAATATAATAATTATATTGGGTTGATTTATGAGACGACTTCACAACATCGACACCCGCCATTTTAATTTACCCAGAATACCTTGCGGCGCGAGATTTTAAGGCAAAACTATTAAGGTTCTGGTCTTATTTACAATACAGTTCCAAAGATGGCACTACGTTAGTTACAAATTCTATGACGTTTCAAGGTCCCACTGTATTCTACACTACGGAAGCTAACGTCTCTAACTCCTTTCGTTATTTACCCCTGTTAATAGCAAGAGAAAGGAAATTTCGAGTTCCTACCTGAAGCATAAAGTATCCAACAAGAATAGCAACGCAGGGAATTATGAATATAGGTAAAAAAATTGCAATTGCCAACGTCAAAATAATTGTATATAAAAATCCCACAACGGAAAATCTTAACATTGTTGGTAGTTGCTGGTCAAGGTTGTCGATGTCTTGCGAGAAACGATTGAGTATCCTGCCAACAGGAGTCGTGTCGAAGAACGACATGGGAGAACGAGATACGCTGTCAAGCATTTTCTCATGTAAGTAGTTAGCAGCTCGTAGGCAGCTAAACATGTTGACGATTACACCCACAAATCCTGCAACGCCTTGGCCTAGACCTAGAACTACTAATACCGCTGTACGGATTGCCGTTAAGTCTGGGCTAGCTTTTTGATCTTCTTTGGTGTCCGTGCACCACAGCGACAGCCAGTACACAGCCGCCATGTTAAAGCCTACAGCACTGATTGTTATTACTGCCAAGATTACACACCGCGTTACACCATAGGCTTTCAAATATAGTTTATATTGCGATGTAGATATCTGCAAATGTGTGTAAAGGGTGTTAGTTCTAACGAGGTCAAGAAAGGTCAATCAATCTCTTCTGGATACACCTTACGTACATTTCCTTCTTTGAGCGTCTCTTTACTCATGAGCTTCCCCTCGTTCTCGTTGGATATGTTTTCATTGAATGCAAGATGGAATCTCTCTACTTCGGAGTTTAACTTACTAGAAAAATTCATTACCAGAATTCAGAAAATAGCGCAAAGCGTCTTTAAATTCATAAGAGAACTTCAATAGAAGAATCACTTCAAACAGCGTTAAGTGAGCTCTATCTCATCGGGCAGTACACAGCACAATGCGGTAGTTGGACGATGTTCACACTCACTTTATACTGCCTGCTGATATGACACCAATTTACTCACGACAGTTCTGCATTATCCTGGTCGCTCACGTGTTGTTCGAAATAATCTCTAGCCATTCCTTGACGGCTCATGATTTCGTCATACGTTCCACTCTCAATTATTTTGCCGTTGTTCATGAAGAAGATCTTGTCCACTTCTCGTATGAAGCTCAAGCTATGCGTTACCAAAACTCTGGTCTGTAAGACAGTAAAAGGTAATTGTTCAGTCAATCAAGCTCAACTTTCAAGGGCAAGGGAACAATTAGCCTTATATGGTTTTATATATGTTAGCTATTGCCTTACTGTGCCAGCAAATTATTTTAATCACGTTTCGAATTTAAACATATTGCAGCTTTAAAAATATGTAATCAAGCAAAACTAATAAGCAGGTAGAACTTAAACTCTAAGATAAGGGCCGCTTTATTCAAAGACTGAAAACGGATTTAAACATGACATCAACCAAAAATAAATAGGGGAAAGTGTCGGATTCTCTCCTTCGTCTGTGACATGTATTTGGAGGGGTGAATGCATACTCACGAAATCTGTTTCATCCCCCTCGCCTATTCACCACTTACCTAAGATAATTTGTGACATTGCGCGTGAAGAAATAGTGCGGTTTTATTTTACATTAGCTGCTTTTGACTGAGGCTAACCGTGGCACTGCAGTTTATCGCCACAATTTCAATTTAATTTGATGATGTACATGATTTTATTAATTTAGTTTGGTAATATTGATGTTATTTACTAACATTAAAACGTTTTAGCTTATAATGACAACCCAGGGCGTAAGTTTAAACGAAATTCTAAAGGATTTTAATGTTGTTTTATTGAATTAAATGATGATTTCAAGAACATCTGCCGCATTTTTAATTTAATTTCGGCATGCTAACGTTTTAAACAAACTTCAACCTCGTTCAAACGCAAAAATAACACTAAAGGAAATAGAACAGAGCGCGGAGGTCCGAGGTTGTGACTCTTCCTTGAGATAAGCCTATGCCAAATTCTCCCGTTTGGTGGCGTACAAGCGTTATTTTAGGGAAGAATGACATCATCAACTACAAATCTGATTGGCTTATACCATTTTTAACACCTCTCGCGCGCTTGAGCGTCTCGAAATGCATGTCAAGCTAAGGCAAAGGCAGGAAAATATGGCACTTTCCCCTATTTATTTTTGCATCAACCTGTAACTGAAATGCACAAATGCAATCTGCTTCAAACCAATGTTCTGATCCGCAATGAAAAACTAAGAACTGAAGTTTATACATGTGCAAACGTAACGACGGACTTACCACCATCACCTAAGAAATCGATTTAGCCTAGTGTTAATACACGCCTATTTGAAGCAATCTGTTCTGTCATATCGTTCTTGGCTATTTATGACAAAAATAAGACTAGCGTAACTTACTTTGTATCGAAGAAGTCCTTTTGGTCCGATGACTTCGTTGAAAAGATGTTTGGCCACGTGTGAGTCAACTGCCCCTAATGGGTCATCCAAAAGATATATATCGTCATTTCGGTAAATTGCTCTGGCCAAGCTGATCCTTTGTTTTTGACCACCACTCAAATTGATACCCTATAATGCATGGTCAGTAATTGAGCTCATACTCGACATTCTGAAAACTAAACATATATGAAACTGTGTAAAGCATTCGCTGTTGTTTTGTGTTCTGTGCTTTTATTATTTAAAAAGATCAGCTGTTCACGGCGAGCAACTACTGTTCTATTGGTATGGAGTCACTTAAGTCTTTCATAATAATTTAAGGAATTAAGACATTTATCAAGAATTTCGATAAAACCTTTCATACTATTCATTTTATCAACAACACTTTCTTTCCTACGAGATTTACCATGCATATTCATTCACCTGAGCTTTCCCTATTTGTCAAAGATGATATATTAAACATTTACGGATTCTCCAGTGATGCTGTTAAAGATATGCCCTTATTGAAAAACAACCAGACATTTTTAAAGTTCTTCAGATTAAATCGGCAAGTGTCTTAAATGCTTCTCAAAGCGGTCTTCCTCCACATTATCTTTTTATTGCTTTTCATTTCAGTACAAATGTAAACCCATTAATACATACTCTTTCTCCTATCTCTGTTTCGTCACCATCGGGTAGCTGATCGAAATCTGGCTGAAGGGCGCATACGCGGATGACGTTGTTGTATCTTTCCGGGTCCATGTTGTTGACGAAGAGTATATTCGTTCTGAGTGAGGTGTTCTGGATCCAGGGTTGTTGAGTGACGTATCCCACACTTCCAGTCACGCTCACCTCACCCTCAACCTTCTCCATTTCGGAAGTCAAAGCGGACAAGAGCGAAGACTTGCCACAGCCCACCGGACCCACTATGGCCACTAATGAACCACGGGACACTTTGAAATTAATGCTGTTCAGAGACGCTTCTGGCTCTTCTCGGTTCCAATAAAATGTTCCCTTGACAACCTCAATTGCTGAAATATTTACGCAAAAATATTTATGCGTATCGAGGCCACGATGCTTTTGCCCGTTGGTAGACATTTGATCAATTTAAAAAACAGTAAAGAAGTAGGGAAAACCAAACATACTACCTACTTATTCACCTAGATATGCAATTATTGCTCTTTATTGATGAGCATTTGCAGAAGTTTAAATAAATGAAGTATTGAAGGCTCTATTCAGAACTAGATGGCGTCTAAACACTATCCTCTCGCAATACCTCATCAATTTTCTTAGATTTCCAGCATGGCTCTTATATTATTATGGAAGGATAGGATTCTACTTGGCCTCGAATAAATTGTGTTTGTGAACGATTTCGCAAAATAAGTAGAGAGTGTTGTACATAAGGCACTAGTCAAGGCTTTCGACTACTAAAATAAATCGGAATCTGGGAGCTCACTAGTCAACGTAACTAGTAAGTATTTTCGCTAATAGTCAATGAGTTCTAAAAATATTTATCTTGACTGCTATTGAAAATATCATTATTTACAGTCCTGCATGGTTTTTCTCTCATTTAGCCGTGTTCCTAAATTGTGACTTACCATTTTGGGGGTCCCTAACTATCTGCTTCACGTAATCCTTGCTTTCCCCACGATTTAACAAGTTTACAATTCTTTTCACCGATACTTGCGTCTGCAAAGAATCACTTGGATTAAAAAATTATAGGCCGGGGGTTTGATTAAAGTGAGGATCAACTGCGTAATCATGATCGATTATTCCCCTAGAAACAATATCAATTTTCCAACCAATCTATCTTTAATATGCATGATTTTCAAAATTATGGCAAAATGGTAGTTATTTTGAATTACTAAAACTCCAGAAAAGCTTTTGAATCAATGTTTCCACAAAAACGGTTTGAATATTTTGTAAAATAATGAAATATTAATACTTTTCTGTTGGCCCTCACTTCAGTGTGATTCCCACTGATCTTACCAAAACTAACGTGGTTATAACTTCCGGAAACGAAAACATTGATAATGCTAGCAATCGTGTCAACTGCCAGGACACGAAAGCTTTTCTCATGGTGAGAACGTTGTCATCGTCAATTAATACGTACATGGCGAAACACGGTGCACTAATCTAAGTAATAATTAAAAATATAAATGTACACACTCAAGCCAATGTGGAGATAGAAGAGAAAGTAAGCCTGGGGTAAATAGAAGGGTCAGATGACCAAGAGATTTCGTTTTGATTGGTCCATCGTAGCAAAAAACACCTTTCATTATCGCGTCTAGTAAAGGCTCTTTCAGACGATCCAACTTTTTGACTCATCTCGATGGGTCAAAAAGTTGTATCAACTTGCCCAACTTTTGAAGGGAAAAGTGAAATAAATCCTTCCTATTCACACGACTAAACTTTTACGCCAAATGAAACTTTTTAAGCGCCATCTACCTTGGCACTTACGAAATAACCCGCGAAAAAGGCTTTTTTTTTGTAATTCATTTTGATTGGCTGAAGAAATGAACTTTAAAAGTTGAGTCAGCAAAAATTGGATCACTGATCCAATTTTTCATAGCCAACTGTTTTGGTGACTCAACTCATCCAGCTTCAATTCACACGATCCAACTACTTGATTCAACTCGAGTTGACCCATCAAGCTGAGTCAAAAAGTTGGATCGTCTGAAAGAGCCTTAAGTTTAATTGTCTATTAGTCTCTCATTCTTACAACTCCAGCATCAATGATGGGACAAGTTTGGGCAAGAATGGACAACGCTGTTGGATTCTATCAGTCAACTTTTGGTTAAACTATTATGTTCTTACCAAAACCGGTACGACAAAAGATGTCAGAAGGTTTAATCCTAGCAAAATGGATTGTTTCTTCAAGACTGCAATTTCGTTTTTCCTCAATTCAAGAATGATCCGTTGGAAAGATCTTTCCCATGCGTACAACTTCAAGACACGAATTCCGTTCAAGATTTCACTCATTTTTTTCATCCTTTGGTCCTTCAGCTTCATCAGCTCAGTCTAATAATAAACGAGATAATTAAAGAAAACACGAAATAGAAAATATACGTTAAGCCAGAAGTAAGATAAGGGACTAGAAGTATCGAGGTCACCAAATTCTTCACTTGGCGAAAGTGAATATTCTTGATAACACACCAACAGTTAGCCCTCTGGTAGCGGTTTCTGAATTTTCCCTCCAAAACATGAGACGCTCGCGGCGGTAGACGCCGAACTAGATTCAAGCACCCGCGTCCGTGTTCCGCGGCTTTAGGTTAAGGGGAAGGGGAAGGGGGTAGGAACTTTTTTTGGAACTCGACCAATTTTTTTCTCTCTAGTGTAGGCGCGATGGAAGCGGCATAAAATCCTCAAATTTGTTCACTAGTGCCAGGATCTATTACCAATGCAAGAGCACTTTACTTCTAGTCCCTTATCTTACTTCTGGTTAAGCCTTGTAGTGTTCGATCTGCTTTCTAGGGTAGGTAGGCCTACTAAAGCATGGGACTCAAGCCAGTACATGAAAATTTTAGGTAGATTGTTGCAAACGTTCCTGATGTTATCCATGTAAAAGTACTTTGACATTGGTCAAACTTTACGGAAGTTATCCTGTCATATATTTCGTTCCTTTCTGATGGTTAATTCAAACCAAATAGAATAATTGCTTGTATATATCGGTAACGTATTTACTAAATGTCAGTCAAACCCATAAACAGACGTTATCCATTCATAGAGTCCGATACGATATAGTGAAAAGGTACTAGTAAAAATACAAAAAGCTCTTTCAGCGACATCCCTTTTAAGAGGGTCAAACCTTTTGAAAAACATTTCCAACTCCCTTGCCTATTCACTCACTACGAATACCATTCTCCTTTTTGCGCTAGCAGGCGCAGGCCTGATTTTTTTTCGAAATGACTAACTTATCAATAAACAATCTGATTGGCTTAAATGATCCCAAAACTTGAAATAATGCGCAGTATGTGAATTAAATAATTTTTATACGAGCAGTATCTTCTCTGAAATGCAGGTGGTTCAACCGACAACATCTTTGTGCAATTTAGATTACAGCCGCCGTCATTGGAATGACATTTACCTGCAGGCCCGTAGCCAGAAACGTTACGCAGAGGGGGCAGTATTTTTCTGTGAGGGGGCATGGCAAATGGAATTTTTTTTGTAGAATAACATAAATATCAAAATGTCAGACAATAAATATTTCCGCAGGTATTTCATTATTGACACTCATTTAACAATTGAAAATCAAACTTTTTTTAAAAAGTTTAAAAAAAATAAATTGTTAATAAACAATTCTAAATCTAAATTTCAAGTCAGATCTTTTTCGTAGGCTAGGGAAGTTAAGTTTCACTTTCTTTCAAGTGACATAGCGCGTCGTTAAAGTGAAAATACGCGAGTAGGGCAAGAAAAGCTTGCCTCGCAACTTCGCAAGTCGCTGTTGAGGCGTCAAATCTAAGTCTGTACCCCGAGGGGTCGGTCATTCATTAATTCCCGTACGCTACCCGTGAAATCCAACTTAAGAAATCCGAAATCAATGCTGATTTTGAAATCAAATAAAAAATCAGCAACGAAATCACAAAATCATTAAAGAAATCATAAAATCAGGAAAAAAACACAAAATCAACTAAGAAATCACGAAATCAACATAAAAATCACGAAATCAGAAGCGAAATCACAAAATCAGTAAAGAAATCGTGAAATCCATTACAAAATTCACGAAATCCAAAATCCAAAGAAATCACAAAATCCGACGAAATCAAGGGGAAATTCTCAAAATCCGAGGATATCACGTAACAAATCTCAAAATCCAACGACATCAATGGAAATATCGCAAAATCCGTCGAAATAACGAGAAAAATAGCAAAATCCGACGGAATCATGGGAAAAATCTCAAAATTCGATGAAATTCATTGCATTTTATCGAATTCTGAAATCAAACGGAATCCGAAGAAATCAAATTGGATTTCGAAATCCCGAACACTTTTTCCAAAACGCCCGACCCCTCGCTGTACCCCGACATAATATTTTGGTCCTGGATGACAAAACCAGCGATATATATCAAGGATAACGACAAAAGCTAAAAAAAATTCAAGTGTATCAGGAATATACACAGATAAAGACAATAAAGTCTAAAATATGTTGATATACATTCTAAATAGTTTTAATATTTGTGTACCAAAATAAAAAGTTAATTTGATAAGGGGGCATTGGAAAATTTTTAGGGGGCATTTAGGGGCAAACCGAAATCTTATTTGAGGGGGCAGGATATATTTTTGAGGGGGCATTGCCCCCTGGTGCCCCCCCGTGGCTACGGGCCTGTTTACCTGTAATTCTTTATATTTTTTGGTGCTGAGGAAGTTCAATGGAAAAACAATGAAGACAGGTACGATCCCAGCAAAGGCTGAATAACCGACTTCTTGATACATGAAGACGAAACACAGAATTACTTGCACCGGGACCGACCACAAGAGACTCAGTTGCGACGACAGAACTTGGAATCTGTTCGTGTCGACATACATAGTGTTGAGTATTTCACCCATTGTCAGGTCGCGTCGATCGCAACTCCTCAAGCGAAATATCTACGTCGACGAATCTCATTAATGAACTATAGTGCACCAATATAACACTATAACTCACTTTTTTGTAAAGAACATGCATCGTAGCCGATTTGAGTCTCAGACCGAGTTTAGTGTTAAAAATGGCGCTACCTTCTTGTAACAGGGATTGTACGGCACCAGTCAAACCGTAAAGGCAAGCATAAAAAATACCCTTCCACAAAGGATCTTCGCTCATAGAGTAATCAATAATGGCACTAGATGCATACATGAGAAAACCTTTTAATCGGACTGCAACTGGTAGTTGTGCCTTAGGAACTAGCAAAACCTTCTTCGCGTTCCCTAAGCTTAAATTCATTGCAGAGTAGCCAACAGCTTGTAAGCGCAGCCACTGTTCAAAATCGGTTCTTTCATTTAATTCCAGTTACTGATAGAAATAGCAAAGTTAACTGCGTTTCAGATTTTGCAAGCAAACAACTTGCAGCAATGAAAAAATCGATTTCCACTTTTAATGAGAAATTTGTACAACCTCTTCTTTTTATTTAAAAGACCTCACACTTTTTCTATGGAAAATGGCTTTCTACCGATTTTTTTTTTGGAAATTATAGTATGTTTCTAAGTTTAGTCAACAGATCAAAAGTGTCAATGTTTTTTCCCTAGATACCATAGCTTGTCGAGGCCAATAATGGACATTTATATGCTATAAGATTATTTTCCTCAACAATTAATTACGTAAAAACAACTTGTATAGCTGAGAACGCTTGTATTTTGCCTTGGTTCAATTTCCGACCAGAAAATAATTGTATAACCTGTAAAAGACATAACTAAGTAAGTCCAACTTTGACCTTGAATTCTGAACAAACTATGGCAGCTAGAAATTATTTTTCCCAGCTGACTAGCCTTACCAACATACTTTGAATAAAAATAATCCGTAGATACATTTAAGTAATTTCCAACTTTGACCTTAAATTCTGGACAAACTATGGCAGCTAGAAACTCTTTTGCTCAGTTGACTAGCCTTAGCAACATACTTTGATTAAAAAAATCCGTAGAAAAGCATTTTGCATAGGGATACTCCTTGAAGTGGGAAAAGGGGTACAAATCTTTTGTAAAAACGTTAGGCTTCTCCTAGCAAATCCGGAACATTCCTCACTAACCCTCAATTATTTTAAGTTCACTGTCATTTTGGTAGAGAGAGTAGCACCCATTCCCTCTGTTCTCACAGTGGCTATACGGCCGAAAATGTGAAAGTGCTTACCCAATCAAGAGGGGCTGAGCAAAGGACACTACGTCGGACAGAACTTGTAGGACGACTCCAACAATCAAGCAAGACAGGATTGTCCTCAACAAGGGCCAAGTGATTGGTTTGCTCTGATTTCTTGTACGGTTTCGTTCTTTCGAAAAGTTTTTCATTTCCATATCATCACCGTCACTTATCTTCTTATTATATGTATTCCAGTGTTTTTCGAAAATGCGTGAAACAGTCATAGCTTGCTCCGAGTAATTCAAGTCGTAGATGTCCGATGGTTCCAGGTTTTTCTTCCAACCTTTCCACAGGACGCTACAATTCAATTAAAAATTTAATTGGAAAAACGTTAAAATTAATGACAAGTTATGAAACCAAAATAAACCTCTCCGAGTCGAGACGCAATTAAGAGGTTTTTCTTAAATAATTACATAAATATAATTGATCTTAATTAGTTTAATCGTCATTAATTTAGCATAATTCTGGTTCAATCGTTTTAAGAAACTTAATTCTAAAATCATATTAAATTAACTATATTGCTAACGTTTGAATTCCAGCGTATGCCTCTTTAACAATTTTTGGAAATTTAGGGTATATAAGGCGATTGATTCACAATAAACGACAAGAAAACCCGCAATTGCGTGAGCCTTTGGTGGAAGCCCAGCCATTGGGAGGTTAGATGTTTCTCGTAACCCTAGCCGATCACCGCGTACTTCTTAATCCTAACGACGATAATGGAGTATAAGCCAAAAATTTCTTTCTGCGAACACGCTTGCTCCGATTTGCCAACTTCGAACGGGGTGACAGACACACACACATACGTCCAGTGTAATACCTTTCCCTACGTCATCGTCACTCGGGTAGGTAATAAACGTATTTACCTCGTAAGCCAAGAATATACAGCACATGAACAAAACGTTGCATCCTCTTCCTTTGATTTCTTACAGTTTCAAAATAATCTTTTCGTTAAAGAATTTTAAAAGTATGAGACTTAGAAACGTAAGCTTAAACCCTACCAATTTTCCTTCCGTTGAATACGTTTGTTTTTCGCAGTGCTGTATACTGTCAGTCAGTGTCTGTAGTACGAGCGAAACAACCACTAGAAGGTAATTTACCAACTCAATTACCATTCCATAGTAATCATTTTTGTGACTGTCGTTCTGGAAAATTTCATATATTTCAAATTGCGATACCATTTTTATAAAACGTAAAAACAAAATTAACTAACTTGTAAATAGTATTTCATGAAAGTGGACCTCAGTTTAATCATTTCCGTAAGTGTTAAGATTGACCAAAATGTTGTTAGGATTGCTGACAACAAGGGTCCGCCCCCTCTGCCGCATATTACAAGGAATGACGCCAGCAACTATATAAAACACGAAAATTTATTTATTTTAGCCACATCGTATGTTGATTGATAAAATGTGGCTCGAAGTGTCGTTCGCAGATTTCCTTACGTAAGTTACAAATTGAAGGGCGACCGCCAAATTGTCAACGACTTGAAAATTCCCTTCGAAAATTTGTTTTCCAAATTTCAAGGCACAAATTGCGGTGAGTAACAAAGACAAGAGCTGAAAAACAAAGCGAAAACTGAGCAAAAGCAAAGTTTGTCCAGACGGAGCCTCCGAGATATCTAGGCCCATGCATGTCGAATTTTACGTGGGGAAATATCCAGTTTCATAGAGGAAATATTTTTACCCTTTGTGTGTACGAGGTGGCGCTTTTCTGACCGTTGCGACCGGGGTCTTCCATAAATTATCGATGACATTTTTGGGGCCAATTATAAAACTTTTATGAAAGAGAAAGGTTTCACCTTTAAATTAACGTAATTTTTTAGGGGCTATTCACTTTTTATTGAATCTATATTCTATTGGTTAGATTGTATGGACAAAAAAAGTAATTATGAGATTTTAACATCGTTGTTTTTTTAGTAAAACAAAACTTCTTGAAGTTGCTAATTCACAGTTTTCATATACCATTAGAGGATTTTTTACCCCTTCAAAACCTTTAATTTTTTTAACCTTAACATTTTTATCCTTTACTTCTTTGGAATGATTGTTTAATAAAGGTCTTCGGAAATTTTCAAAAACATTTTTTAACTATCCGCGACCTCGGCTTCACCGCTCTACGTCTATACCTTGACCTAATATTGTAGCAGTCGACGGGGTCCTGAGGCTGAACTTGTTTAATTTACGGTGCTGAAAGCGCCACCAAGCGGGAAAACACGGCGAACTAAATTAGTCAAAATATATTCTCGCTTCGCTACATGCATGGGCCTAGATATCTCGGAGGCTCCGGTTTTTCACATCAAATGCCATAAACACAACGTTAGATCAAATTACGGAAAGGCTTGGTTTCAATGTTACTACTATTGAAAATGTAACCGGAGCCTCCGAGATATCTAGGCCCATGCATGTAGCGAAGCGAGAATATATTTTGACTAATTTAGTTCGCCGTGTTTTCCCGCTTGGTGGCGCTTTCAGCACCGTAAAATAAACAAGTTCAGCCTCAGGACCCCGTCGACTGCTACAATATAAGGGCAAGGTATAGACGTAGAGCGGTGAAGCGGAGTGTCGTCATGACGTAAATGGTATTGATAAAACACAAGTATTTGGAAAAATGTGACTAACAATATCATTTTTGGTTTGCTTTCAATAATTGTAGCTGATAAGTTCATAAGATTTATTCCGTCAGCTTGTCACTGGTTAGTGAGACGTAGGTTTAACGTCGTAGATTCTCGTAAAGCGACGCCTGGTGAGGCGCTGTCAAAGGCTTAGTCATGATTAAATAGGAACATCGACTGCAATTTGTGCAAAACCGAGTGTAGTCATTTCTCGCGTGGTTCTGGAAGTAGCTCGAGCTATAAGTCTCTAGCATTACGAAGAATAGGTTGTGTCGTACTTATGGATTTCGCGTTAAAAAGCGTCTTCTGATGGCGGATTTGTCGGAAGACTTAAACGGATAGTTAAAAAATGTTTTTGAAAATTTCCGAAGATCTTTATTAAACAATCATTCCAAAGAAGTAAAGGATAAAAAAGCTAAGTTTTAAAAAATGAAAGGTTTTGAAGGGGTAAAAAATCCTCTAATGGTATATGAAAACTGTGAATTAGCAACTTCAAGAAGTTTTGTTTTACTAAAAAAACAACGATGTTAAAATCTCATAATTACTTTTTTGTCCATACAATCTAACCAATAGATTCAATAAAAAGTGAATAGCCCCTAAAAAATTACGTTAATTTAAAGGTGAAACCTTTCTCTTTCATAAAAGTTTTATAATTGGCCCCTAAAATGTCATCGATAATTTATGGAAGACCTCGGTCGCAACGGTCATTAAAGCGCCACCTCGTACACACAAAGGGTAAAAATATTTCCTCTATGAAACTGGATATTTCCCCACGTAAAATCGACATGCATGGGCCTAGATATCTCGGAGGCTCCGATGTGACCATAGTACCCCGGTTTTAGGTTGGGCCGAGGGTTGGGCATAAGCCTTAGGTGCAACAATTAATAACTTCTATTTACTCGTAACTTCGATACTACAATATAATTAACTCAATGATGCACAACAATGAAAAGCATTCTGATATTTTCAGGCGGCTACGAATGGACCCCAACTATAAAAGTCCATAAGATGTATTCCATAAGTTTGTCGCTGGTTACTGAGAGCTTGTTATGAAGTGACGTAGGTGAAAGGTCTTATATATTCTCGTAAAGCGCCGCCTGGTGGGGCATTGTCTCAAACTAAATAGGAAAATGGACTGCAAAATCGAGCGTAGTTAATTCTCTCTTGTCGTTCTCGAACTAGCTCTCAGTAAGTCTCTAGCATTACGAAGTATATTAAGTGTCATACTTATGGAACATATCTTATAAACTTATGCAACTATGGTACTCCAGAATCAAACTTCCCTCCTACAAGTGTGAACATTTGAGACATTAGTGACGGCATAATGCTTGCAAAGCATTGTGCATTGTCAAACTAAGTAGACGACGGGCTTGACGTCATTGAACATTGGTATCGATTTGTTAGAGTAAAAATATAACTGGATATGATCTGGCTTCGTTTTAGTATATTGAAGTACAATAGCAATTATTGTATTTATTATTATAACGCAAGTGCAAAGTTTTAGTCCAAATGCAGACTCATAACGGGGTCCAAAGATGTTTTGATACGGCGCTTTTAAAAACACTCATATTGTAACTTTAAAATTTGTCGCTAAAAATTAATTATGTTAAGTTTATTTTTGTTGCACATTATTTTGAATTTGTTTTTATATTTTATTTCCGGTGACTTTATTTTACGAGCTTGTATTAAAGGGACTGCAAAGAAGGCATCGGCAGGTGGGTAAAAATTATTTGAAATACGTCAGAGGCACGTGACCGAGGAGAGGCGTGGTTCAAAGAAGCTTAGTTCGTTTTACTTCGAAAAGTACCACTTCATGGAATTGGCGTTGCAACCTCGCGAAAAACAAGGACTAGATGCCCAGTTCCACTCCATGAGTAGCCTTTGGCATCACGTGATGTCTGTGACGTATTTAAAATAACTTTTACCCATCCCTTTAAGATACCTGTGCTGCGCGCCATTGCGAAACAGTACAATTGTTCAATTGACAGTTGTTTTAGGTTAGATTGTCATCGTAATTGTTCCGGAACTTAATCTATTTTGGAAAAAAAATGTAGATAAGGTTAATTAGCTGCAAATTATGTTAGTTAATTTATGAACGTTTGATGTACTATAAATATATTTTAACTTTGATTTGTTTAATTTTTATACAGGTCAGTAGATCTTTATTTGTTAGTAACTGTTGGCATATACAACACTATTTGTGGGCTTATGGGTGAGGTATTTTTTTAACATAACGTCATGCCTTAAAAGAATGGCCTTTTCCTAAATATAAAAGGAAAAATATTAAAAAAAATAAATGACCAAGTGGCGTCTGTTAAACCGAACCACTTACTCTTATAAATAAATGATCTCTTATTGCAGAATAAATAGCATTTAATTAGTCTTAAAAACGAAGACTACTGCACCATCCGTTTAGTGGCGTCTGCTAAACCGAACCACTTACCCTTACAAGATTTGTTGAATTCTCACAGGCGGAGAGAGGTTAACCAATAGTGGCGCAATAGTCCTCGTTTTTAAGACTAATTAAATGCTAATTATTTTGTAATAAGACATCGTGTATACTTTTAATAATTTTCCTTTCACATTTAGAAAAAGGACGTTCATTTAAGGGATAATGCTATGTTATTTAACCCTTCAATTTAAGTTTCGAATAAGTTCGAGATCGCATGAAACGTGGATGACATTGAAAATTACATATTTTTTAAAAACTTGTTACCTGATTATTAGACTTTCCTTTCGTCAACCAACCTGTTCAATGCGGCTCTGTAAAATTTGATCTGTTTAGGTAACAGAAACAATTAGGCATCATCCAAGACTACAATTTTTCATGACGTGAGAAGTATTTTTATTTGATCCAATATGTATAGGCTTAGTATACAAAAACATTACTCTAACATAGCTTGTGTTTATTCAGGTTCCTTTTTAATGACGAAGTCCTCGATTTGGACTCTCAATCGTGGATATGAAAAAACACTATATTCGGCGAGTTGCTTCGGAGATAACCTTTCCAATGCAACATGGGAAGCTCGCAATTTGAACTTTTGGAGGGAACATCTCGTACCTTTATGTTGAAACAAATCGCATTCATTTGCATACGCGGTTTTGCAAATATAGCACTCGTAAATAACAGGTTTCACATCAGTGCTTGAACAGTTTTCATATCTTCGCGAAGTTTCGAAATATTTGTCATACAAATGATTAGATTCTTCGTGTGCACGACGGGATGTTTCGGAAGGGAAACACAGACTACATTTAGAACACTTGAAAGGTTTAGCACGGCAGTGTAACAATTTATGTTTTTTCAGATGTTGGCCACATTTGAAGGCCGAACCGCATTCCGTACATTTGAACGGTCTTTCATCGGTATGCACCATTTTGAAGTGGCGATTTAAATTGGAAGGGGCTTTGAAGGATTTGTCACATTGTTCACAAGGAAAGGGCCTTTCGTTCTCGTGAACATCAATTATGTGAAGATTTAAACTACGTTCGGTTTCAAACTTTGCGTCACATAGGTCACATTGAAATGATTTGGTAGTCATATGAACTCTACTCTTGTGACGGCTTAAACTTTTTTTAGATTTGTAAGAACGCTCGCACTGTTGGCAATTCAATGGTATATACTCCAAGTGTGTAGCCTCGTGCAAATTTTGACTCGATTTCATTTTGAAAGATTTGTCAAACTTTTCGCATCTAAATGGTCGATCCGAAGAATGAAGAACCTTATGATTTTTTAGTTCCTGCAATCCGTTAAAGGTTTTATCGCATTCAGAACATTTGTGGAGTTTCAAATCAAGGTCATGTTGTGATTTGTAACTAGAGTTACACAAATCATATTTGGACATGTGAGTGAGTTGATGTTCTGCCAAAGTGTCTTTCCTTTTGAAGGCCATATGACACATTTGACATTTAAATGGGCGTTCGGACGTGTGTGTGAGTTGATGACTTGTCAAATTAGTTTTTGATTTGAAGGTCATCTGACACACTTGACATTTAAATGGACGTTCGGACGAGTGTGTGAGTTGATGTCCTGTCAAAGCAGATTTCCATTTAAAGGTCATCTGACACACTTGACATTTATATGGACGTTTGGACGAGTGTGTTAGTTTATGTTGTGCCAGGTCACTTTTGCGTTTGAAGTCCTTCTGACACAGTTCACATTGAAACGGACGTTTGGGCGAGTGTATGAGTTTATGACGTGCCAAGTCAAGTTTGCCTTTGAACGCCTTCTGACACACTTCACATATAAATGGGCGTTCGGACGTGTGTGTGAGTTTATGAAATGTCAAATTTAGTTTCGATTTGAAGGCCTTCTGACACACTTGACATTTAAATGGGCGTTCGGACGAGTGTGTGAGTTTATGAGCTGACAAACTCTCTTTCCATTTGAAGGTCATCTGACACACTAGACATTTAAATGGACGTTTGGACGAGTGTATGAGTTTATGTCGTGTCAAGACACTTTTGCCTTTGAAGTTCTTCTGACACAGTTCACATTGAAACGGGCGATCAGATGAGTGACTAACCTTATGCCTTGTTAAATGTGAATTATGATTAAACGACATGTCACAGACGTCACATTTGAAAGGCTTCTTAGCATTGTGTGATTGTCTGTCATTCATCAAAGGGGATAACTTCCTTTGTTCCTTTTTCTCCGTAACTTCTTCCACGTTGTCAATGTTTTCCGCTGAGGGATGAACCGAATCTGCTTCTTTAGAAGTACTAGTCTCGTCGTCATCGTTCTTAATGATGATTGGCCATTTCACTAAAACGTTTGAAGGTGTTTCCAAATTTCCCACCTCATCCGAGTCCGGCTTCTCAGTTTTTATGAATTTAATTGGGCGAAACATTCCAATAAATGATCGTAATTACTTTGTGTTCTTATATTTTTATGAAACTGGTATCCAAGAAATTAGTCTCTACTGAGTTACAGCTTACAACGTCCAGGTTTCAATAGGCTTGAAGAACGGCCATAATGATATATATTTCATCGTTGGTCTTGAGACTGAAATCATCCACGTAAGAAAGAAGTAGCTTGCTTTTTTAAACACCATAGGACTTTCTGCCTGTCTTAATGAAAAAAGATTTTACTTACTGAACTTGTCAAATCACACTAACTTTGATTTCATTCACGTTCATTCAATGATCTAAAATGTTTTTACAATATATTTACGTACAAATTCAGAGAAATTTGATTTCCAAGCGAAGAGCAACGCTAAAGACACTCCATTCTCCAAGACAACCGCATATAAGACTGGTAAGCCACGAGTCCACGAGATGGTTATCTTGAACACTGGCCTTCACGCAGCAGTGTCATCAACCTCTCTTTCTCAAAAGCGCTGGTCTTTCGTGGTTTTAAAGAACAAGATGTTCTACGACTCTAGCCCATAATTACACCACATCGTTTACGTACTCTCGCTAGTCCAACTTCAATAAACTTTATCCTAGCGAAGTATTTTCTAATATATGGCTACGTGGCAACGTGAATCACATGTCGCCAACTCCTCTCTTCAGTTATTAATACTTCTACTACTATTTCTATTCGGGTAAAACTATTAGTTCCATCGATACCAGGTAGCTAAGAAGAAACCAATAGACCTAAGGGCAAAATCGCCATAAGCGCGCGTCTTTATAAAGAAATCACCGTCCCTCGCACCGACTGCTTCTATCTCCTAGAATTGCCAGTGTGTAGCGTGAATCCTCCCCCGTTTTCACAGTGGCGTCGCTAGGCCTTTTGTGAGGGCTAACCCCCCCCTCCAAATTTCTAACAACCCCCTCAAAATAATCCGTAAAGCGTACCAAAATATTTCTCGTAGCCCCCCAAAATTTTACAGCAATATATAATAAATTATTCATAGATTCGTTTAGTTTCATCTTTGTAGAGATGAATTTCAATATCAAGTTAATTTTGAAGAAAAAAAGAATAACGAAAAGCAAATACATAGAGAAGACCATTCAACAGGTGGAGACATGTAAAAATTTTCACGTTCTTTCGAAGGGAGTGCCAGTAGTGGCGATTAAAAGCAACCCAAAACTTCATATGGTGGCGGTGAAGAAAAATAACATTTATAAATTTATAAAAATCTGACATAAAATTTTGAATTACACACAAAACGCGTAATTTCGCTGCTGGCCCATTGGGCCGAATCCCATTAGACCGAATGTCCCATTGAACCGTATGTCCCATTGAACCGTATCCCATTAGACCGAATGTCCCATTGAACCGTATCCCATTAGACCGAATGTCCCATTGAACCAAATCCCGTTGGACCGAATATAGCCAAAATGTGCGGGTTTATTATCTTAAAATTTTCATTGCTATTAAAAGATATATTTTTAACGCCGTATTTTAAAACCGAATTAAAAAAAACTCTTTTGGTTTAAAGAAAATACCCTTGTCCTTAAGCTTGCGTCTATCAATACACTTTCCTATATAAATAATGATACTGTGATGGTCAAATCCCAAGTTTAAAAGGATGCCTCTATTGTAACCGAGCCGAATCAAAGCCAACCTGAAATGACCCGTTAAACAATCAATATTTTGGAAAAGGCATATATTTATTATTCAAGGAACTTAATAAATGCAGCGTTAATTGCTCCAGAATCTTTATAAAAATAATTAGTTGGAAAAGGCCAACTTTTATTATGCAAGGACCTCAATGAAAATAAAAATATTATGGAAAATCGGTTATCCTACCACTTCCAATCATAACCTAACCTAACCTAACCTAACCTAACCAAACCTAAGCTAGCCTAACCAAACCTAAGCTAACCTAACCTAACCTAACCAAACCCAACCAAACCTAACCTTACCCTACCTAACCCAACCTAACAAAACATAACCTAACCAAACCTAACCTTACCCTACCTAACCCAACCTAACATAACCTAACCAAACCTAACCCAACCCAACCCTACCAAACCTAACCTAATCAAACCTAACCCAACCCAAAATAACCTAACCTGATTTGACCTAACCTTAACCCTCTAAAATATTAACGTAATTTTAATAAACTTTACGCAAAATATTTCAAATACTCAAAGGCCTTTATTGCAATAGTATTTTTTCATTACTTTATAGTTTCCCACACTAACGTAACTGCAATTAAGTTCAAATGAAATTAATAATCAATTGCATGAAACTATTATTACGTAGTTCACTTTTTCTTTCGGGGATTCGATCCAAGGACTATCGCACGGTAGTCCGATACTCTTCCACTGCGCCACGGTGAGACGAAAGTTCCTATCGCTGAATTAACTTATATAGCCTTATAAGTAATAATAATATTCCTAATAAAAAAAATCCCAATAGACAGAAACCGCACAAACGGCGGGATTTAAAATCATATTTCAGTTAAAATCGGTCGATTGGGAATTCGGTCGAATGGGATCCGATCCAATGTGAGGACACCGTAATTTCGATACTAAATTAGGCATTTTGACATCGGAAGTATATTTTTATTTAAAAAATTACCCACTCTGAAACTTTGAACTTTTTTGTTAATCAGTCTCTCTTCTTGCCCTTGATAATTTTGAGTGAGTTGATTGGATAAAGAATCAGCTATCTGACACAACACCAACAATTAGATTGTTTACCGTTAATTCACTTTCATTCTAAGACCTACATTGTTTCTGCAGTATATCTTGTCACGCTCCCTTTCTAAGCGTTCCTTTTTTTAACAGGGGTCGGTATCCCCTCCCCCTTCTTTATTGACACCTATACGGGATTTACGAGAGGTTTTCTCTGGGCGCTGCCATAACCTGTCGGCGGCCTTTAGTTAGTGGCTGACATTGCCTGTCGTCGAACGCACTCTCTAGCCTTGGCAGAACCACGGAGCTGTATTGTAGAAGGAGTAGAGACTCGTAGCTTCCCCTCTACTAAAAAAAGCTAGACCTTATTTGTCCATAAAAAGGGGGTATGAATTTTGACCCTCCCTTCAAACCTAGGCAAGCCAATGTAAACAATAAAGATGGCCGCGAGCTACGAACGTTCAGGAGGGTTAAGCCTCGGTCTTTTGTGTATCGACTTCCGAGTGACGGGAGTTTCTCAACGGTTTGCAAATCTTATTTAAATTTTTATTTTTACTATTATTTCTATTTATATTAATTACAATATAGAAAATATTCAAAGAATTAAGCCGGGAAAGAAGAAAACGGACGCCTTCTTTAAAACACGTGACGTCAGAGATTGTTTACATTGGCTCGGTATGCGCGAAAATTGTGCGTGGAGCACTAGTACGCTTATGTCTAGGCCCTAGAGGCCTAGTCTCTACTCCTTCTACAATACACATCCGTGGCAGAACAACTCTCCGAAAAGGGGGCGGTAACCTCTTAAGTCCCGTATAAACTCTTTGCCTCTGGAGTGGAAAATAACCTGGGCCCCACAGGAGACTAAAATATAACCCAACTGTACCGAAATCTGGTAAACAACCTCACTTCTATTTTTGATTTTAAGAAAGATAATCAGAATATAAATCGTGTTTTTATTAGTTACTAATCTCTAATTCTTAAAAACCCGCGTAACAATCTTAATTCTATAACGAAAACGTATGGGTGTAAAAATGAAAGTGAGTATAGCATTATCTTCCTCTAAATGTTTCTCCTCCAAACAGGAACAGAATAGAGTCATGCCTTATTTTGATTGTATTCATGGTTCGAGTCGGGATGCGGGAAGAGACAGACGTCGCAATAGAATATGATTTAAGTCTTCCGACAAATCCGCCATCAGAAGACGCTTTTTAACGCGAAATCCATAAGTACGACACAACCTATTCTTCGTAATGCTAGAGACTTATAGCTCGAGCTACTTCCAGAACCACGCGAGAAATGACTACACTCGGTTTTGCACAAATTGCAGTCGATGTTCCTATTTAATCATGACTAAGCCTTTGACAGCGCCTCACCAGGCGTCGCTTTACGAGAATCTACGACGTTAAACCTACGTCTCACTAACCAGTGACAAGCTGACGGAATAAATCTTATGAACTTATCAGCTACAATTATTGAAAGCAAACCAAAAATGATATTGTTAGTCACATTTTTCCAAATACTTGTGTTTTATCAATACCATTTACGTCATGACGACACTCCGCTTCACCGCTCTACGTCTATACCTTTCCCTTATATTGTAGCAGTCGACGTGGTCATGAGGCTGAACTTATGTTTATTTTACGGTAGTAAAAGCGCCCCAAGCGGGAAAACACGGCGAACTAAATTAGTTAAAAAAATATTCTCGCTTCGCTACACGCATGGGCCTAGTTCATTTCGGAGGCTCCGGTCCAGAATAGAAGGTCGAAGTTGGACATTCTTCAGTTTAGTCTTTTTCCGACTTGATTGACAAATATTGAGACTTCGAATTAAAAGTTTGATTTTATGAAAATAAAATATACCCTATTACTCATGGATATAGCCAGAAGTATATAATACTTCTTTTCAAGGAAAGTGTAGCCTACCACAAAGCGGGGTAAGTGTAACGTTATTCTTCCCAACATCGGAACTTTTGGAGCAAGGTTACAAAACCGAATCACATACGCGATAAATAGTTCCCTCGTCATTGCTCTAATAGCCTTTAACTATTTGCCAAGGCGCATGCATGCGCTTGTGGATTTTTGTTCCACGTCAAGACAATCAAGGTTTGTGGGTTGATTGCTGAGGATTTAGTACCAAACAGTTATAGAAATCACCCTAGCACGGTGCGATGCCCATCTTAAGTTTGATGAGCAGTAAAGCAAACAAAAAGGGTGAGCCTGGGAAGAATCATGTTATATAACTAAAGTATTAAGAGGATACAGAGTGTCATCCTTCTTCTATTATCCCCTTCTAGTATATCCTATTATAAGTGAAAGATTTATATGAAGCGGTTCAGTAGTTCCAGAGAATATATATTCCGTACATACAAACACGTTGTACCTCTTTTTTAATATTGGTATAAGCAAAATAAATTTAGGGTCGTGCAAAGGTGTTCAAGTACTTACACTTTTGGTAATAGTTAGATTTGAACAAGGAAGGGTTCTCCATTGTGACTTAGCGATGAACGACACTTCCAATGGAAGTAACAACCACAAGAACGCGCATGGTACCCAGACCAAGATTGTGTTTTGGAAACATGGCGTGAAATCCGGGTTATCCGTGTGCCAAGTTAAATTTGCGTCCTGTTAAAGGAGAAGGTCATGTGACATAATATTATACCTTAAAATAACGGCTTTCATCTAAATATAAAAGGGAAAATATAAAAAAATTATATCTTATTACAAAATAATAAAAAAACGCTGACTACTGCCTCGCCATCTTTAGAGACGTCTGCTAGCCAGAACGCCAACCCTTACCCCAATCCTGTGCTGTCAGTATACAGTCAGTGTTTTTAGGATAGATAAATCCTAATTAGTTTTAAACAGGGATAGATTTAATTTTATAAGTAGGAATGGAGAACAGAGTAATGTGGGCACGCATCAAAATCCACGGGACGGGGAGGGGTATGAAAGAAGAGGCGGGTCCTAGCGACAGAGGTAAAATGGAATTACGTATTTTTCGCCGTCCCCATCAGCAAGATCATGAAAACATAGTTTGAGTGAGCCAATAACATAATTTAAACTTTTCGTTACGTGTTGGAGGGAGGGGCTCTATACTGGGCTATGAGTCGGACTGAAGTATACTAACCCTTCTCCATTCCTACTTCTAAAATCACATCTATCCCTGACTGGAGATAAAGCTAGAAATGTGACTAGATATCCCTTCTTGGTATTATGTTATGTTGTCTAAACTTCTCATTCAAAATTAATCTAAACTTTCTATAAGTGTAAAGATTGTATATATTTTAAAGCTATAAAATGATGTATTTATTATTGAAAACACGTAACATACCCAAAATGTAGATTGACAAAATTCATCCAAAATTAATGTATTCATTTCAATATGAACTACACTAAAATTAATTAACTTGTGCTAGTCACTGCGAGGCTTTCAAACAACTAACTAGTCCTTTCATTAAAAAACCGATATAGCGGTGGTTTAAAACCTTACATGCAGACTGTGATACTTTATACAAAGAATTCACGTACATTATTGCTGAACACAATACAGCAGTGTGTGGGCTTTAAAATCCTACTTATACATTCGTAATTTTATTCTCTAAAAAGGGATTCACCGAGCTAAATTTTTCTTTATATAAATAGCATATAAAATAATAACTATCTCAATTGGAACGGCCACATTGTCCTAATATTTTTGCTTTTTATATTAACATTAATTGCTAAAGAGACTTTGCCTTCGAATTGTTTCAAACCTTTAGGCTTTCGGCGTAAACAGTGACTGGGGTAGAGGAAGTATAATGCTCTGTACTGAGACCTTGGTAAACGCGCGTGTTCTAGATGATTCGAAATTTTTGGTAAACAAACTGCGTTTATCTCGTTTGGAAAATATAACATTTACGATGAAATGTTTGGGTTTGATACAACGTTCCAGTGAGATCAAATAACTGTACTAGTTCTGATAATATAAATCGCTGATATATTTTCAAAATAATTGTAGAAAATAATTATGAAAGTTTCATCAAAAATTGATATCTAGTTTATTGGGGAGAAGATGTAAGATGCCTAAGTATTCGCGCGCCATTGTCCCAATCCCCTTTTCAAAATACAAGGGGGGACGTAAAAAGAGGCCGGGTTATATCGCCTCTCCTCAGTCGTCAGTAATTTCAGTCATTCGCGTCGCGCTGACGTGAGTTTTCAAGAACCAATGAGAGATGCTGGCTGTAATTTAGAGGCGGGGATTAACTACGGACATATGTTTGGACTGGAGATAAAGCCGGAAATGTGGCGAATTAAACCATTTCCCTAATAAACTAGATATCACTTCTTGGTTTCATCAAAAGACGTAGAAGGAAAAGTTACTTAATTAGTTGATTATTATCATACTTTCATAAAATATGTTCCATGAGTTTGTCACGGATTACCGAGAGCTTGCAAAGAAGTGACGTAGGTGAAACGTCATAGATTCTCGTAAAGCGATGTCTGGTGAGGCGGTGTCAAAGGTTTAGAACAAACTAAATAGGAAGATGAAAGTACTGCAAAAATAACCTACTGTAGTCAATTTTCGCTTGTCGTTCTCGAACTAGCTCGAGCTGTAATTCTTTGGTATTACGAGGTATAGGTAGTGTCAAACTTATGGAACATATCTTATAAACTTATGATATTACTGATCATTACACGTAAAATAATTAACCAAACTCACCAAATGAGTTCCTTAATTAAAACAAATTATCAAAGCTCAAAACTAATAGACTTTTTTCAAAAGTCAAGTGTAAAATAGGCTCTTGTGTTACATCTAGAAAACAAATTTAGCAAAAGGACTTCGTTGGGCTAATAAAGTATTTGGATACACATACAAGATGTTCCATCTTAACCCTAATTCAAGCAGATGATACTGTGACCCCTCCCCTTTTTAAATCGACCTATTTTACGAAAAAACCATCACCTTTTTGGTTGGTTTAATGGTTAAATTAAGGCTGATCTTCAGCGACCTGCGTCAATTTGTGGAACAGATCCACAGTGATCATAGACATTTCTGCCCATTTAATTACAGACAACTTTTGTACTTGTGACAATTAACACTTGATTTATCGTCCTAGATTTTACTTCTACATAGGCGGCCACCATAGGTTGGCAATTTTCCCTGTCTAATTCGAAATAAGTGTTACAGACGTAGTTTGATAAGCATTATCATATAGGCTTCGTCTAAGAGTAAACTAAGACCGATGAAGGGGCACTTCGAGTGCTTCCGATCTTGAACGGAAGTGAACCGGAACTAGCCTTAAGAGAAGGATATTTTTTGGGGTTGTGTTTCTCACTGCTGTTTTCCCTCTAGTTTCGTCTTTTGTGTGTCGAAAGGTCAAGCAGTATACGATATTGTTGATTACATTGCGCAAGTTGGTTAGTTTATATTTAACAGAAGTTACGTTTTATCAAAAATTTACTAAACAACCGCACTTTGCTAAAGAATGTTCTTTTAAATATATATAAAAATTAATAATAACAGCTATTTGTTTATATTCGGTTTATTTGGATTTTGGAGATATTTTGTTATAAGATACTGAAATGCGAGAAGAATGTTGCAATAGATTTTGCATGGTTTATTTATCTGAAGGACAAAGCGCACCTATGTAAAATTCTGAAAATAAAAGGAAGATTAGTCACAAACTGTAAAGGGATAAGAACTAGAAAGAGATCAGTCACAAACTGTAAAGGGGTAAGAACTAGAAAGAGATTAGTCACAAACTGTAAAGGGGTAAGAACTAATAGGAGATTAGTCACAAACTGTAAAGGGACAACAACTAAAAAGAGATTAGTCACAAACTGAAAAGGGATAAGAACTAAAAAGAGATTAGTCACAAACTGTTAAGGGATAAGAACTAAAAAGAGATTCTTCACAAACTGTAAAGGGATAAGAACTAAAAAGATATTCGTCACAAACTGTAAAGGAACAAGAACTAAAAAGAGATTCTTCACAAACTGTAAAGGGATAAGAACTAAAAAGATATTCGTCACAAACTGTAAAGGGACAAGAACTGAAAAGATATTAGTCAGAAACTGTAAAGGGACAAGAACTGAAAAGTGATGAGTCACAAACTGTAAAGGGACAAGGACTAAAAAGACATTGGTCACAAACTGTAAAGGGACAAGAACTCAAAAGAGATTAGTCACAAACTGTAAAGGGTAAGAACTAAAAAGATATTCGTCACAAACTGTAAAGGGACAAGGACTGAAAAGTGATTAGTCAGAAACTGTAAAGGGACAAGGACTAAAAAGACATTGGTCACAAACTGTAAAGGGACAAGAACTGAAAAGTGATTAGTCAGAAACTGTAAAGGGACAAGGACTAAAAAGACATTGGTCACAAACTGTAAAGGGACAAGAACTCAAAAGAGATTAGTCACAAACTGTAAAGGGTAAGAACTAAAAAGATATTCGTCACAAACTGTAAAGGGACAAGGACTGAAAAGTGATTAGTCAGAAACTGTAAAGGGACAAGGACTAAAAAGACATTGGTCACAAACTGTAAAGGGACAAGAACTGAAAAGTGATTAGTCAGAAACTGTAAAGGGACAAGGACTAAAAAGACATTGGTCACAAACTGTAAAGGGACAAGAACTCAAAAGAGATTAGTCACAAACTGTAAAGGGTAAGAACTAAAAAGAGATTAGTCACAAACTGTAAAGGGACAAGAACTAAAAAGAGATTAGTCACAAACTGTAAAGGGACAAGGACTAAAAAGACATTGGTCACAAACTGTAAAGGGACAAGAACTCAAAAGAGATTAGTCACAAACTGTAAAGGGTAAGAACTAAAAAGAGATTAGTCACAAACTGTAAAGGGATAAGAACTAAAAAGATATTCGTCACAAACTGTAAAGGGACAAGGACTGAAAAGTGATTAGTCAGAAACTGTAAAGGGACAAGGACTAAAAAGACATTGGTCACAAACTGTAAAGGGACAAGAACTGAAAAGTGATTAGTCAGAAACTGTAAAGGGACAAGGACTAAAAAGACATTGGTCACAAACTGTAAAGGGACAAGAACTCAAAAGAGATTAGTCACAAACTGTAAAGGGTAAGAACTAAAAAGAGATTAGTCACAAACTGTAAAGGGATAAGAACTAAAAAGATATTCGTCACAAACTGTAAAGGGACAAGAACTCAAAAGAGATTAGTCACAAACTGTAAAGGGTAAGAACTAAAAAGAGATTAGTCACAAACTGTAAAGGGACAAGAACTAAAAAGAGATTAGTCACAAACTGTAAAGGGACAAGAATTATAAATAGATGAGTCACAAACTGTAAAGAGGTAAGAACTAATAGGAGATTAGTCACAAACTGTAAAGGGACAACAACTAAAAAGAGATTAGTCACAAACTGTAAAGGGACAACAACTAAAAAGAGATTAGTCACAAACTGAAAAGGGATAAGAACTAAAAAGAGATTAGTCACAAACTGTTAAGGGATAAGAACTAAAAAGAGATTCTTCACAAACTGTAAAGGGATAAGAACTAAAAAGATTTTCGTCACAAACTGTAAAGGAACAAGAACTAAAAAGAGATTCTTCACAAACTGTAAAGGGATAAGAACTAAAAAGATATTCGTCACAAACTGTGAAGGAACAAGAACTAAAAAGAGATTAGTCACAAACTGTAAAGGGATAAGAACTAAAAAGATATTCGTCACAAACTGTAAAGGGACAAGAACTGAAAAGATATTAGTCAGAAACTGTAAAGGGACAAGAACTGAAAAGTGATGAGTCACAAACTGTAAAGGGACAAGGACTAAAAAGACATTGGTCACAAACTGTAAAGGGACAAGAACTCAAAAGAGATTAGTCACAAACTGTAAAGGGTAAGAACTAAAAAGATATTCGTCACAAACTGTAAAGGGACAAGGACTGAAAAGTGATTAGTCAGAAACTGTAAAGGGACAAGGACTAAAAAGACATTGGTCACAAACTGTAAAGGGACAAGAACTGAAAAGTGATTAGTCAGAAACTGTAAAGGGACAAGGACTAAAAAGACATTGGTCACAAACTGTAAAGGGACAAGAACTCAAAAGAGATTAGTCACAAACTGTAAAGGGTAAGAACTAAAAAGATATTCGTCACAAACTGTAAAGGGACAAGGACTGAAAAGTGATTAGTCAGAAACTGTAAAGGGACAAGGACTAAAAAGACATTGGTCACAAACTGTAAAGGGACAAGAACTGAAAAGTGATTAGTCAGAAACTGTAAAGGGACAAGGACTAAAAAGACATTGGTCACAAACTGTAAAGGGACAAGAACTCAAAAGAGATTAGTCACAAACTGTAAAGGGTAAGAACTAAAAAGAGATTAGTCACAAACTGTAAAGGGACAAGAACTAAAAAGAGATTAGTCACAAACTGTAAAGGGACAAGGACTAAAAAGACATTGGTCACAAACTGTAAAGGGACAAGAACTCAAAAGAGATTAGTCACAAACTGTAAAGGGTAAGAACTAAAAAGAGATTAGTCACAAACTGTAAAGGGATAAGAACTAAAAAGATATTCGTCACAAACTGTAAAGGGACAAGGACTGAAAAGTGATTAGTCAGAAACTGTAAAGGGACAAGGACTAAAAAGACATTGGTCACAAACTGTAAAGGGACAAGAACTGAAAAGGGATTAGTCAGAAACTGTAAAGGGACAAGGACTGAAAAGTGATTAGTCAGAAACTGTAAAGGGACAAGGACTAAAAAGACATTGGTCACAAACTGTAAAGGGACAAGAACTGAAAAGTGATTAGTCAGAAACTGTAAAGGGACAAGGACTAAAAAGACATTGGTCACAAACTGTAAAGGGACAAGAACTCAAAAGAGATTAGTCACAAACTGTAAAGGGTAAGAACTAAAAAGAGATTAGTCACAAACTGTAAAGGGACAAGAACTAAAAAGAGATTAGTCACAAACTGTAAAGGGACAAGAATTATAAATAGATGAGTCACAAACTGTAAAGAGGTAAGACCTAAACAGAAATTAGTCAAGATCATTACTAGGTCCTATTACGAATCATGTTGTGTAAACTAAAAGGTGTCAGAAATTCCTTAGTTTGTATACCTGATGGCGCCACAAACACTAAATTAAGATCACGTTATATTTCTGTGTCTAAAAACAAGAAAACCTTTTCACAATAATGTGGTCCCCATCGGAATCCGTATGGGGGCTTTCCCTTAAATATATATAAAAAAGATTCACTTATATGGCTTTTGATCTCCAATTTTTGTAAGATAAGCTAATTTTCAACCAGTTCTTTTCATCTTTAGTGCCTTATTTTTAGCACGATCATGATCTAATTCATTAAGTTTATCCCGGCTCCATATCAGTCTAATTAAAATAACTCGCTAAATCTTCCGAGCCTGCTTAAAGTGAATATCCCGATAGACTTTTAATTTAATTTTGAAGCGCCATCAAAAATATTCCAAGGGTTGCATATAAAGGCACGAAGGAAGGCTAAAAGTTTATCATAGACTAGTTACCCACGGACTAGTGACGGAAAGCCTTTCTAATATCCGTGCGGAGCCTCCGAAATGAACTAGGCCCATGCGTGTCGCGACGCGAGAATATTTTTTTAACTAATTTAGTTCGCCGTGGTTTTACGCCTGGGGGCGCTTATATTACCGTAAAATTAACAAAGTTCAACCCCGTGACCCTGTCGACTGCTTAAGTATTTGGGCCAAGGTCGCGGATTGTAAGTATAGACCCTAAAATAAAAAATAACAAGCTGGGCAGTCAAAAGCTGAGAGGAGCAACCGCCACGAAAGGGGGGATGAAAAGGGAGGGCAATTCGGTTCAGTTCAGTTCTTTGACCAATGAAATACGTTATTTTTCACCTCCCAAGTCCCACTCCCAATTTCCCAAATCATAATATCGTCTGCTCGACCAAAATCCAAACATTAGGCTTAAGCTTGTTGATTTAGCGATCTTTACTTAATGCCGAGTTTACCCTCGTAATATTGTATATTATATTTGAGATATTTTGTAAATGGGGAACTTAAGACGTGGTTCGAAATGTTGCGTCAACAAATTCCCACAAACCCACCATCAAGCATCAACCAAAGACAAAGAACAGTGCTGTGTTATGTTCAGCACTGAATATTGTAACCTGCGTTCAGGAATATTAACCATAAATGTCAACGCCGTATACTATAAGACTTCGGTTTTATCGATTACAGTAGACTGAACGCAGTTTAAGGAACCAATCAGGTTCGTCATACGGGTTGTCTTTTCCCAGCAAGCTCTGCGGCTACTGGAAAAACCGTTGGGATTTTTGAACGATTAGTTTTAAGCGTCTATACGTTTTTATTACTCCTACTGAATTATTTAAATTGAAATAATTTATTTTGTTGTCATCAATACAATCTAACCGAAAGATTTAATAAAAAGTGAATAGTCCCGAGAACATTTAGGATGAAACTTTTCTCTATCATAAAAATTATATGACTGACCCCTAAAATATCAACGATAATTTAAGGAAGACCCCTGTCACAACGGTAATATAAGCGCCATCTCTTACACATATATGGTGAAAATATTTTCCTTAACAAACTGGATATTTCCCCACATAAAATTTGACATGCATGGGCCTAGTTCATTTCGGAGGCTCCGATCCGTGAGAAGTTTCCTTATTTCTGTTGTAACCATAGAGGATCTAAAGTTGAGGAGTAGGAACTCTTGCCTTTACAAATGCATAGGGGAATATCTCGCCAAAAAGTATACACTTCATTTCAGGTTCTTGCGATATTGTTGATTGTCTTCTATATAAAACACTTCCCTATTGGTTGAATTGTGTCGTCTGCTTCACTCTATTAACTCTATGAAGGCGGATAGTAATTTATATACCCGGAATCACGTGCCAACAGTCAACACGAACGCCGCAAGTACCTGTAAAATTTTAACGGGAACTGAATGCAACAACGTTCAGCTCCTCTACACTGTACCTTCCATATCTACTGTATACCTTTTTCATGGCTTATACCATAAATTATGATCTACCATTAAGTTTCTATGTCTGAATGGAATCCGTGAAGACAACTCTGTCCCCCCTGCCCAACCTATAAGCACTTTACACCAACCCGCCATTAAATTATATGAGACAATACCAACGTGAAAGGCATCCCTTTAGTGTACTCTTAGGATGAAACACGAGAGATGATAAAAACCACTCCTCGATTGCCGAAACTTAAAAAAAAATAAGTGAAGGAAAAGTACCACGCGAAACATGTAAAAAACTCAGTTTGAAGCTAGCAGGAAAAGACCCCACTATAAAGAGGCCCTAAACTAAAAATTCCACCCAAGATAGTCAGGACACCCCATATGAACATCTCCCTTATGCCGCTCGTGGCTTAACAGCTCCACAAAAAAATAGTATCTCTGGTGTTTTTGACAAAACAGCTTCAGATGGCTACTTAAAGAGTATGATTCGATTATGATTGCATTAGGGGCCAGAATCGGTTTTTCGAGATATTTTCTCGGGAAGACGCAACCCAAATTTTGCCTGATAAATGTTACTAAAAGTACTTCTGATATTACCTCTTGTTGATAACCTATTGAAGTGACTAGAGCCGCTTATACAGACGGTTTTAGTCCACCCTTTAATGGTCCACTGTTTCCGAGCTCCAATATTAAGGAGATTAAAACGCGTCAAAATTCCGTGTTGGTGCTATGCCTCCCTCTTAACCTTTAGACTCTTCAAGCCAGTTAATCTTTGTTACATCTGAGAGAGATGGGGGTTTGCCAGCTTTCTAGGGTTAACTTGGTAAGGCAAAGGCTAACGTCCGTCCTTAGCACAATTTTAAAATTTATGGAGTATAAATTTTAGCGAGTTTTAAAATATAAATATCACGTACAGGCTTTAATTCAGTCAATAATAGCTTTAGAAAGTTGATGGTAAAAGATGAACTCCTTATTCAAATTTATATTGTGTTCTCGAGCCCTTAGTACTATTTGTGAACTCAAAGGGCTTACTACATTTTTAAAGGCTAAATAAATGCACGTTCACATATAATGTAGAGATATGGGTTTGAACATGAGTTAATAATATGTTAGCTCCCTATAAGTTACTCAGGCAATCCATTTTTATACTCCAGCGTTTTCTCCCGCGCCGCCGGCTTCCCAATTATATGCGACGCTCTGCGGCCGCCACGTGAACGAAAATCTTATTTACTCTTCTTTCCGGTTTTTTCCCGGAAGCGCGTGTAGTGGAAGCTAGCCAATGATATCGGAGCTGTTTAAGCGGCCGAATATTTCGCTCACTAGCCTCGGTTAAGAAAACAGTAAAGTGGATTGGATTTAGCTCAGTTGTATAATTTTCTGTTTTCAAGTCACAATAACAACTCTTATCTTTAGAATTCTTTATCAATATCGGCAAATTGCATTGAGTTCCTGCATTTCTTTGTCACAGTACTGACATAAACGCCATGATTTAATGTTAAATCGTTAAACATAAACATTCACGACTAAAACACTCCCTTGGTGAAAATGCAGCCGACGACTCGAGGTCGAGGAGCCGTACGAGCGGGATTTTTTTTTTTCGACAAGAGAGAGCGGGCGAAATGAGAAGAAATCGCTGGATACATTACGCCTATGGAGCCTGAGTAACATATAGGGAGCTAACATATTATTAACTCATGGTTTGAATAAATGTCGCTAATTGTTACAAGTATCACGTAACTAATCTGAAAAAACAGTTAACTAGTAAGCAAGTTATATAAAGATTCTTTGTTTTATAGGGGCATATTTTAGCCTTATTTATATTCCCACACTATTCATTATAAAGCAGGGTGTTTCAGATAAACCTGCCTTAAATTATGGTTGTGTTCATAAGGTTAAACGGAGTACAAAGTGTTAAAAAACGTGGGGTGTACCGGAGCCTCCGAAATGATCTAGGCCCGTGGTTATCGAGAAGCGAGAATTTTTCTTTAACTAATTTAGTTCGCCGTGTTTTCTCGCTTGGTGGCGCTTTTAGTAACGTAAAATAAATATAAGTTCAGCCTCATGACCCCGTCGACTGCTACAATATTAGGGCTAGACATAGAGCGGCGAAGGCGAAGTCGCGGATGGTAAGAAAACGTTTTTAGAAAATTTCCGAAGACCATTATTAAACAATAACTCCAAAGAAAGGATGAAAAAGGTTAAAAAATATAAGGTTATGATGGGGTAAAAAAAGCATCTTATGGTATAATAAAAGTTTTGTTTCACTTGAAAAACAACAATGTTAAAATCTCATAATTAATTTTGTTGTTCACACAATCTAACCAAAAGATTCAATAAAAAGTAAATAGCCCCTAAAACATTAACGTTAATTTAAGGGTGAAACCTTTCTCTTTCATAAAATTTTTATAATTGGCCCCTAAAATATCAACGATAATTTATGGAAGATCCCTTTCGCAACGGTAATAAAAGCGCCATCTAGTACACATATTGTGTGAAAATATTTCCTCTATGAAACTGGATATTTCCCCACATAAAAATCGACACGCACGGGCCTAGATCATTTCGGAGGCTCCGATCTAAGAAAGTTACTATAACTTTACTTAGCAATACGTCATAGCCACGTGACTGAGCAAAGGCGTGGCTCAAAGAAACTTAGTTCGTTTTATTTCGAAAACTATTCCATTATAGGGAACTGGCCATTCTGCAATCTTGCGAAAAACCAGGATTACGTGTCCAGTCCCACTCTATGTGTAGTCTTTGTATCTTGGCATCACGTGGTGCCTGTGACGTATTTCAAATCATTTTTTCCCACCAGTCAATGCATTATCATCGTTAAATTAAACATTTAACTTTGAAAAACACATATATGGGGTTACCGAGGCTTTCACTCCTAATATAGAAACATAACTTGAAAGAAACTAAGTCTATCTAGAGAAAACAAGACAAGAACACCCCTCAAATCAATTTCATCACCCAATAGACAAAAAGGATAGGGCACAAAAAAGGACTCTTAAGACATAGTCCCTACGGGGAATCCATGGAAAAATAAAAAAAGAAAAAAGGACAAGCCCAGAACATGCACGCTTCGTCGAACAGAGCAAGCTAACCTCCCGAAGACCGCTCCGCCCTAGCCTGTCCTCGACTTCTCCGTTAAAACCAGAACAACTATTACCAATTCACGTTGTCCAAATGGTCAACGGAGCGACTCCAATACTTCTACGCTAGAATCC
This sequence comes from Phalangium opilio, assembly GCF_054372755.1. Taxonomy (NCBI): domain Eukaryota; kingdom Metazoa; phylum Arthropoda; class Arachnida; order Opiliones; family Phalangiidae; genus Phalangium; species Phalangium opilio. The sequence continues at coordinate 7,639,142 of NW_028324217.1, read as the reverse complement.
CCAACCTCTTCCATACCCTTACTCCTTGTCTTTCTCCGACAGAAAGCCACAAATTCAGTGGGATAATGTCACAAGTCCAAAAGCTAACATGTGGTGGGTGAGTTAAGATACTGTCGGGTTGTAACGACTACTGTAAATGGGTTACTTAAACGGTCCAAAAAGATGTTTTACATTCATTTAGCTAGTCATTTTATGGGTCTTTGTTTTTATACAAAGATTAGCAGCAAAGAGATACTTTTGTTACTTTAAAACGAGTCTAAAGGATATGCCAACCCGTATACTAAATCTTAATTAAAATGGAAATCGGGGTAAAACAGTGCCTTCCACTTCGCTTTTCGGCGCCTGCGCTCTAAACGTTTTGGGTCTGGAAACAGTGCGCAGAAACGGCTAAGGGTCAACCCCCTTGTATGTCTCGATGCTGAGGGTTGCCAACCCCCTTTTTTACATACATACTACTTGTGAATATCGTCCCTGCAAGATTTCAGCTTCCAAGGAAAATTATTTTGGACTGGGTGTTGATTATTATATCAGTTATACCTTTTATTTATTTATTTATTTTTAGTTATACCTTAAGTTTAAAAGATTTGTTCCATAAGTTTGTCACTGGTTACAAACTTTACCTTGTCATGTAGTGAGTGAGTGAGGTAGGTCATAGATTCTCGTAAAGCGATGCCTGGTGAGGCGCTGTCAAAGGCTTAGTAAAGCCTAATAGGAAGATGAACTGCAAAATTAACCGAGTGTAGTCAATTCTCTCTTATCGTTTTCGAACTAGCTCGAGCTGTAAGTCTCTAGCATTAAGCAGTATAGGTAGTGTCATACTTTTGGAACTTCTAATAAACTTTTGGTAATACATGTTGCCACATTTTAATGTATCTAGGCGAATTACCAGGCCAAGGGGAACTTTGTTAATAGTTAAAATAAATTTCCAAGAGGATCCTTACGATTGTTTTTTTTTATTTTTTTATTTCAATTAGATATACAGTAAATTAATAGCAAATCGAAATTTTAAAATCAACAAGATTCTGGAAATTTTTGTTTCAGCGGTGAGGGAATATTTCAGTCGCACAGACGTAAGATTACAGCATTAATCAAAGAAATTAAATCCCATACGAGTACGGGCAATTCAGTTCAGCGTTACCTAATCAGGAGATTTTCACTTTATGTAACGTATCACTTAATTATTAAAATTGCAAAAACGATTTCAGGCACGATTTTAAAAACTCAAGACGCCTCTAGCTCTTTCTTCAAATATATCTCCCTTAATTAAAATTATCGCAACAGTTCCTTTAACAAAATGTTTGAAAAGAAAAACAAGTTGGGAAACCAAAATAAATCTCTTCGAGTCGAGACGCAATTAAGAGGTTCTTCTTAAATAATTAAATAAATATATTTGACAGTAATTATTTTAATCATCATTAATTTACCTTAATTATAGTTAAATTGTTTTAAGAAACTTCATTCCCAAAATCGTTTTAAACATAGATATTGTTGAAGTTTGAATTCTAGCGTATGCCTCTTCAACAATTTTTGGAAATTTAGGGAATATAAAGCTACTGATTCACTGTAAATGATAAGAAAAGCCGCAATTGCGTGAACCTTTGGTGGAAGCCCTACCGTCGAGAGGGTACACGTTTCTCGTAACCCTAGCCGATCGCCGCGTAATTCTTAATGCTAAGGAAATGAGTAAAAGCCAATAATTGCTTTCTGCAAACACATTTGCTCCGATTTGCCAACTGCGAACGCGGTTATAGACACACACAGGGACAAGTCCAGTGTAATACTCTCCTTGACGTCTTCGTTAGTCGGAGAGGTAAAAATGTATGTGTTATATAATCAAGCAGTTTTAAGTAACTGCAATGCATTAGTGTTTAAAGGTCGAGGTCCAATAGAAATAGTTCTAGGAACACTGAAAAGAGCATCATTAAGCGACCGTGACGATGTACGCTTTTCAGCCTCTATAATATTTTTAAGAAGTCCCTGGCTAATTCAACCCATGTAACGCGGTTATAGAAGTACTACGAGAAAACAATAGAGCATTGCATAATTTTTTCACTAAAATTTCCATCCTCTTGATAAGAAACAAGTGATTCTAGGTGAACTGAAAGTCGTGAATTCAGAGAAATAAGAGACTCTGGAGCTATTTTCTGAGTTAACGATAAAAATTCACCGAAAAGTCTACTGAACCAGGGTTCAAAAAAATCCAGGCCAACTGGTTTTTTTTTTGATTTTTTGATTTTTGGGTTTTTTATCTTTAGCAGTTGCGTGCATGGTAAAATTTGTCATTCAAAATAACTGTTTATAAAAATGACATAAAATGTTTTATAAAAAATAATAAATATTTGAAGTTGAAACAACAAATATCTTAGAAATATCGTAAACTATTTTTAAACTTAAATTATTCTAGCACTAAAATTTATCAAAATGGAATATCTTAGTGATGGGTTTTATTAAGTTGGTTTTTTGCGAGTTTTAGATCTTGGGTAAAAAACTTGGATTTTTTTATTAATTGGAACTCACCTAAAGAAATTAGTAGTGTTTATCACCAGTTCGGCTAGAATCGGGTTGCAAGGCATTTGGTTATCCTAGAACCCTTAAAAATGTTACTGGAACCGGAGGCTGGAACATTGACTTAGTCACCCATTGCATGTTTGATACACGGTTTTCAGTTCGTCTAGAAGTCTTTTCGTTGGATTTTGGCCTTGTTTATGTGATCCATGTACAAATGTTACATTGCAAATTACAGACTGTTTCAAAAACGTTGGTAGGACCGAGGGACAGTGAGTTGGCTCTACAGGCAAATTTGATTCGAAAATTTTACACTTTGCTTTAGAACTACCATAAACAAGTAATTATTTGATTTTTTGACGGATGCCCCTTTAAATTTAATTAACAAACTTAATGGCAATGTTAATTTAATTAAGGGGTCACCCATCAAACACTATAATCGTAATCTTGAACCCATCACTGTGTTTGGTCCCACCACGGTTTTTGTAACAACCTGTAAACTATAGTATTTGGAGCAAAAACATTTTCAACTTTTACGATTTAAAACTGCATTAACTTTTATCATGAGTTAATAATATGTTAGCTCCCTATAAGTTAGTCAGGCTCCATAGGAGTAATGTATCCAGCGATTTCTTCTCATTTCGCCCGCGCGGGAAAAAAATCGGAATGTTGCGCTCTCTCTGGTCGAAAAAAAAAATCCCGCTCGTACGGCTCCTCTACCTTGAGTCGTCGGCTGATTTTTCACCAAGGGAGTGTTTTAGTCGTGAATGTTTGTTTTAACAATATAACATTAAATCATGGCGTTTGTGTCAGTACTGAGACAAAAAATGCAGGAACTCAATGCAATTTGCCGATATTGATAAAGAATGCTAAATATAAGAGTTGTTATTGTGACTTGAAACCAATTATACAACTGAGCTAAATCCGATCCACTGATCTCTTAACTGCTTTCTTAACCAAGGCTACTGAGCGAAATATTCGGCTGCTTAAATAGCTCCGATATCATTGGCTAGCTTCCACTGCACGCGCTTCCGGGGAAAAACCGGAAAGAAGGGTAAATAAGATTTTCGTTGACGTGGCGGCCGCAGAGCGTCGCATATAATTGGGAAGCCGGCGGCGCGGGAGAAAACGCTGGAGCATAAAAATGAATTGCCTGAGTAACTTATAGGGAGCTAACATATTATTAACTCATGCTTTTATGTCATTTGAAAACGTTTCGTTTAAGTTAGTATCTTTTGGACCAGAGATATAAAATTAACCTCGTTAATATTTGAAACGTAAAAAATTCGTTCCCATTTTTTAGCTATGTGTGTTATCAAGAAGTGATATCTAGTTTATTAGCCATAGTCCCAGTCCCCCCTTTCAAAATACAAGGGGGACGTAAAAGGAGGCCGGGCTAATTCGCCTCTTCTCAGTCGAAAAATACGTAATTTTCGTCATTCGCGTCGCACTGACGTGAGTTTTCAAGAACCAATGAGATGCTGGTTGTAATTTAGAGGCGGGGACTAACTCCGGACCTACGTTTGGACTGGAGATAAAGCTGGAAATGCAGCGAATTTATGCCTTCTCACTAATAAACTAGATATAAATTCTTGGTGTTATATAATAATATTTGTTATAGCGTACCAACGCCATCCAGAAGCTAAAATAAAGTATATTGTAATGAGAGAAAGTGGGATGGTTAGGACGATTGGGTGGAAGGGATCTTACTAAAATGGATAAAGATACAGAGTGAATGTTTTTTAATTAATTTTTTGATGAGATTTAACTACAGTAACGTAAATCCCCGTTAAACAATGTTAACCACTTCTAATCTTATGATGCCTCCAATTCAGAAGGGGGAAATGTTCAGCCCCATTTATACTTAAAAAAAGGAAGGCTTCCGGAAACGTTTCATCTACAACGCCGGACACAGTCCGATTTAACGAACACGATTCTCACATTTCACCATATTAAAAAATACTAGGTTTGTTTCAGGGGCAAAGGTTAATCTATATCTATATAAATCAACGTCCTGACTGACTGATAATCAACGCCCAGCCCAAACCGCTTGCTCTAGGCGGCTGAAAATTTGCAGGAACGTTACTCATAAGTAGTAGGCGCGTACTGCAAAAGATTTTTCCAATCCGCCGCCATCTTAATAAATGGCGCCCAGAAATGTAAAAAATCTTCTCTATGCATCAAAGTCCGCGCGTTTCAACCGATTTCCCAAATATTTAGTACACTGGGTTCCTTTAACCTATAGACGGGCTGAATTGCTTTTTGGGTTCGATTTGTTACCATCTTTTTAAATGGCGGCCAGAAATTTAAAAACAATTCTTTATGGAATAAATTCCGCTTGAAAAGTAATAAAAAATGTCCCGACGGGCTGACGGGCAACTAAGTGTGCCTTCGCTCCTAGGGTGCTACAAAAATATCAGTCATCAGTAAAGTCTACCCATTCTTTATTTAATTTTGATGAAAGTTCTTATTACACGCGAGCGACGCCGCGGGTAACAGCTAGTACTGTATATTGACCCATGATCTTTGACACTTTCTACTCCGTTTGAGCTTAAGAACCCACCCTAAATATATGGCAGACTAGTCAGAAACACACTGTATAGTATTTAGTCGATTAACTGTATTCTTTGAAACTCAGTCAATTACAACATATATGCTCTAAGACAACGAAGAACTCAAAAGCATTGAAACCAAGTCCCAAAGTTTTCCTTCTCTTTGCTCTTGGGCTTCCCTCTTCTCTCTCATTCTCCCTCTCTCTCTCTCATCCGTCGGCACGCCCGCATTGGATGAAACTTACACAGCATCCCGTTAGGTGGCGCTAGTTTAGGCGCGGGAAAGGAAGCTGAAGATCAGTTCAGGCTTTAACTGGACTCACTGGAGTTCTCCGGGATCTCGGTAGCATCTCCGGCGAGGTCGGGATCGGACAGCTTTCTTCAGTATAGTGCTCGTAACCGAAATTCCCGTGTCTCTAAATATCAACGGAAAGTCGCGTTTTTCGAAAGAGTTTGCGTCTTTCTTCAACCGAGATCGTGTGAGGTTTCTAAAACAGATTTCTACCCATTGATTACCAAGGAGGATTTTTAAATAGTTCATGAAGATATGGACTGTAATATAATAAGAAATAATTGGATTTCAACATATTAAATATCTGGGGTAAGTAACAATTCACTTTCATTTGAATTTAAAAAGAGGTAAACATATTCAAGCAACTTCAGGTATTTTGAGTGTTATCTCAGGTGTTTTAAGGGGCTCGTAAAAATCTCGTATTTTGTAACCACAAATGTTAACTCAAGTTGACGTTAAATTTTGAAGTATGGTTAAACTTTGGTAATTTTAAATTATTTCAAACTTCCCCATCCCCACGACCAAAAAATTTAGCAAATAATATTAATGCTTCAGGTATTTTGAGTGTTGCCTGAGGTGTTTTAAGGGGCTCGTAAAAATCTCATATTTGGTAACCACGAATATTTGCTTAAGTTGACGTAAAATTTTAAAATATGGTTATAATTTGAGTCATTTTAAATAATTTCAAACTTCTCCACGACCAAGAAATTTATCAAATTATATTAATACTTGATTGAATCTCCTTTGAATCATATGATTTAAAACTTCCCAAAAACCGGGAAGAAGAAAAATTTCCTTTCAACATCAAACGCTAGAAACGAACCAGTGACTCGAAAAGTCACGCATCGGTTTTCATATATAGGGTATTTTTGATAAGTCTGCCAAAATTAAGTGCTTCATACTTTGGTCCAAATTCAGTGGACATGGGGTCTATAACATTTAGTTACGAAAATATGGGCTTCCAAGCATTGGCCCTTAAAATTACGAATTAGGGGACACATGTTAATTAAAACCTATCAGACTTCAATTATCTTAAAACTAAAATATGTTATTGAACATTTATGTAGCGCAAGTGTACTTTTAAATTAGTAGAAGTGTATGGATGCTGTTAAAGTAAAACTAATTACTGCACATGTGTTATTCTTATTTGCTTGTTTTAGGGGCCAATCAATGTTTGGAAACACATATCTCCGTAAATAAATCTTATAGACCCCGTGTTCTGGTGACAATTTCCGCTTAATTTGACCTTAAGAGCCCACAATTTAACTTATGGTCGACTTATTAAATCACTCTGTATTTGAGAATTTTGAGATGTTTAGTGAAAAACGTGCAAACGTCTAGACGTAAGATCTTTCCTGTATGGCTCGAGATAAATCAATTAAGCGCGTTTCACGATTTTAATTATTAAACACGTACATGATTCAGCGATGCATTTACTCAAGTGCATTACATAAGACTAACCTATACTGTATGTTGTAATCGTGAAAAACGTTGCTACGCAACAATTTTTTGAGCAACTAAAATTTCATTACACCCATTTCTTTACAAATACTGGTTGTATGGGCTTGTTTAGTTTTATTGAACTGAGGCCCTGCACATTTTCGGCGAAGATTTTTGTAAGGAGCAATTCTAGTATAATTATTAGCTAACATCGTGAACGCTACAAGATGTAACGAACAGCTCCCTCCTACTTTTTATCGAAGGTAGACATAACCCAGCATGGCCTACCCCAATAATAAGGAGTGAAAGGGTTAACAGTGAAATCAACCCTTTTTAAATGTAGTGGTAAGATAGAGTCTGGTGTAAAACCACCTAGTTATCTTGGAGGCCCGTTCAGACTAGACGCAAATCTTATGTTCTCGTCGGAAAAGTGGTTTTTCTCGCTGTTCACGCGTGTCTACCTAAAAGATTCGCAGGTTTGTCGATCAGTGTCGTTGTTGGCCAATTGTCTTAGCCCTAGCTTACTCAATCATGCCTTACTGACGCACGATCGAGTGGGCTATGTTTTATGATTCTTGGTGCGGTATTTGTCATTTGATTTTGGATTCGACTGGCTATTTTAGTGTACAAAAGTCTTTATTCAAAGATCACAATATATGCAACTCATTTTAAGTCGTCTGCTCTTACAGCTGAACAGGGAAATGAATGTACCATTGCGAACGAAACGAAATTATCTAGGCAACCGACAGGAACGTAAGATTTTACTCTGTCCTTTAAAATACAGAACTTCCGGTATGTCCACAAAAAGACTTTGGTGAACTGGTGTTTTTTAAGCCCTATCCATATACCGGATGTTACTTCTTAACCTTACATAAAGCAGGCGATACTGAGGCCCCCTTTTGAATATGGTCTATAGAGTAATGGCAGATCCTTGCAATTGATAACAATATGTTCTATGGCTACTTAACATGGAGTGACAGTACTATATTTCATATTCACTGCTTCCCATCAGAATAGGTGAAAAGTACCTAAAAAATATATTTATGCATATATATATATATATATCTATTTTTGTACGGAGTGTGACGCACTCCAGTATGCTAAGTGTCTAGGCAAAAATGACTGAGGGAATGCGACACGTAGGAAAGCCGACCCACGGACCGTAATAGCCTAATTCGCCATGATAATAAAGAAAAACCAATAGATTATTATCGCCGTAAGTTCAGTAACCTTTACGTACACCAAAAATTGTTGACCTACTGTCTACATTCCCGAATAGAACAATAATATCAAAAGTGGATGAGAGGGAAAGTATGAAAATGGCCAAAGGTCGCGAGTCATCAGAGTTTCACCGTAGTTGACCGTTTTATTGGCGTAGCTATACTGGGACTGTTCACTCCCTTAAAATAGGTCTTGTGTTAATTCGCGGTTACGCGGTTACCGTCGTCTGCTATTGTGTAATCTCGGTAGTTTAGCTATAGCGTGAGCAGCTTGCGTCGTGATGCGCGTGATCGCGTGCGCTATGGTTAAACCAAGGAGCATAAATGTCTGAACTACTTTCAGTCGCGAGTTTGCAAGTCCATCAGTCACTAGTAAACTAAATAGTTATTGGCGAAATTTTGATGTCCGCGTTTTTTTAACACAGGCTCTATGGCCATCGTCATACTTTCCCTCTCATCCACATTTGATAATATCTATAGTTCTGAGTTTTTAGCCACATCGTATATATACGATGAGGCTATTAGTTTGTCCCGCGAGCCTGTGGTGATGCTAGTAGTGGTGGTGGTGGTGGTGGTCGTCGTGGTAGTAGTTTTTCGCGATTTGGAATGTGGTCAGAGTTACCCAAAGAAATGGTTATGTCAGAGCTAACCGAAGAAATGGTTATTTTATGCCTTTGGCAGTATAAAATTTTTCGTTCGTCATTGAAGGGAGGGAGAGTGAACGTGAGAGAATTGTGGTGAGGTGATATTTTTCGTTCGTGTATTTTAAAAGGATGGGGATTATAATAGCATGTTTAAGCATTGCATTTAATTGTACAGGTAAGGTTAAGCTTTGTGAATTGTGGTTTACGTTTCCTCGATATATTTAAAGCTAGAGAGAGGGAGGATTTTAGTATTGCCTTAATTTAAATGGAAGGTTTAATACTCCCTTTAAAATTCCGGTCACCCGTCGACAATAAGGGTTTCACGCAATATATCATCCCGCTCCCCAATTTCAAAATTCAAAGAAATCGAGGGGAATTTTTAAGAAGCAAAAGCAAGTAAATACCGACGTTATATATAGAATGGTGTTTATTATTAGAATTTACGTGTATTTCTCCTCAAATCGAGAAGAATTTTAAAAGAAAGTCCGAGCGGGCGAGAGTTCTAGAAGCGCGCTTTGGAAATGTTTTAGTTTCTTCTTAGCTACAAGGTATCGATGGGACTAATAGTTTTACCTGAGTAGTAGTGGTAGAAGTAGTAGTAGTGGTAGTAGTAGTAGTATTAGTAATTTAGTAACGGGCGTTGGTGATATTTGATTCTCTTTGCCAAGCAGCCATTGAAAAAGTATTCCCTCTGACCGGTATATTAGGGGATATTTCACTAGAAGTATATTTATTGTAGTAGGGATATAGCGAGAGTACATAAACGATGTGGCTTAATTATGGGCTAGACCATCTTGTTTCTCAATAGCGTCGATGTACTATGGCCATTTTTTTTAACCTATTGCCATGGCTTTCGCATTATATTTTAGCAGCAAAGAGGAAGTGTCACAGACATTTTGAAAAATGAAAGAATTGTAAAGAAACTTCCTTAAGTTTATAAATACATGTGACAGTGGTTTGTTTGTTCTTCGATACAGAATTTTATGAGCGAAGTTCATGGCTGATATCATTAACACTAGAGGAAGGTTTTAGAAGGGGTTTGGTTGAATCGAGAACTTCTAGCTATTTAGACTGTAAAATTCGCCCTATTCCATACCCGTAAAATTCAAACTTTATGGTTGATCCCTAAATGAGCATCATTTTATTGAAATTTAAAATGGTTTAAAATTAGTTTCTGAAAAAAATGTTTTATGTGAATTCCGTTGATTACCGAAAGAAATCCATGATTACCGTGATTACGATTATTTTAGGTGACTTCCATAATCTTTACACAGATTTCCCGTTATTGCCCCAGATTACTTGTGATTTTTGTTTGAATTCCAATGAATTCCGGTGTTTTTTGGTGAATGTCGTGATTACCACTGCATTATTCGTGAATTACGATGAATGCAGTGATTATTTCTATTACAACTGATTACGATTATTATTTTGGGATTTTCGAAGTCCTCGATTGATTATGAGTGATTATTTCACAAAATGTGTGATTACCGAGATTTTTACAAAAGATTACTAGAGAATCATGTGATTCTTTCCGATTTTGTCAAGATTTCATGCGATTTCCAGTGATTATCGGAGATTTCTGATTACCGTTGATTACCTACAAAAATGATCCTGATTACTGATGATTTTCTAGGAATTCTAGAAATCAAGTAATTTATCGCTGCGGTTTTGTACACCTGATTATTTAAACTAACCCCTCGTTTTAAACCGAGATCTCAGTCTTCTAGTTCTACAACAGATATCATGCATATATTCCATAAAGGTTAACAGTAAAATATGCCGCCATGTTTTAATATGGCAACCCATATCTTGACGGGCGACAGGTTTCTTTTTTTATAATATTCACACAAATACCTTAATAAATCCAAACATCAATAATCTAATGCCAATCTCCAATCTGTGTCGAGACAATGCGTCACTGCTAAGTTATTTCCTATTAGTTAGTTTACTGACTTGAGCCCTTGCTTTAGAGGATATGTACGAGCCATATAAAGCACGGTGAAGAGACAGATATACGGTATATCTTAATCCCCCTAAGGCCCCAATTAGACTAAGCCGAAAACTAGGGCAAAACACCTAAATACTCCCAAGAAACATCGCGACGCTCGATCCAAACCTTTGGGAAAATGGGATTACTTACTAATAAAACGTGCCTCCACTTTCATTAAACACGTTCATCCAACTTTACCCTAACCCCATGCAACCAAGGTCGGGAGAACGCAATTTCCCCAAACGACAACTTAACCTGGCAATGACTCCCCGTTAGAAACCGGTTTGCGCAGTGTTAAACCGTTATCACGTTAACTTGACGCTGAAACCGAGTATCTGACTAGAATTGTAGGTTTGAGAAAATAAGGGTTTCTGTTACAATTGAGGATTTCCAGTTTAATATTAAGGTTAGGGGGTGGTGTTGAGGGTCAGAGTGATTAATGGATTGGAAGTGACGTAATATTAAGGTTAAGGAAGTGCTTATAATTGTAATTTCTTGTATTCTAATTGAGGTACGTGTTGTTAATGTCGATTTAAGAATATTGGTTGTTTCCTTTTCGAATCTGAATGAGCATAGTTATAATGGGATTAATAAGATTTGTTCATGACGATTTAAACATGGATGATAGCAGTGTAGCATTTTATACAGTTTTCTATTTGCTTAGCAAGAACTTTCTAGAGCGTACGGAATTATATTTGGTGTTAAATTTGTCTATCTAATCTTAAATATCTACTCGGGGTGGATTTTGTACATTCCATTTGACAAGTCACTCGCTCTACAACGATCTGAAAAATATCAATCTATTTTCCTATCAGAAGCCCTCCAAAGTAGGATATAAAAATTTTCTTCTTAGTTATTTGGAAAACTGGTGAATCAAAGTTTAGATCGAAAAAAATGTGGCAGGTTTCTGTAATTTATGCTCGCATATTTTTTTTATTGTTTATGCCAATTTAGCTTTGATAAATAGAAAATTTTATCTTTATTCGATTAAAATGCTTTGCAAATCGAATAAAAAATACACACAAAATGAGTAAAACAAGATCAAAGCAATAAAAAAAGAGTATTTCTGATAAATCTGCCTTAAATTAAGCAGGATATTTTGTCGAACAGGCCTCTGTTTTCAAGTTAAAATTTGGGACTTTTACGGATAACACCTTCAATTAAATTATGAAAGTGAAACACATCCCTAAAACACACAAATCATACCTCGAAAACAGTGGCCCGGACGGGAAAATTTCATAGAACATTTTTTACTCAAAATCACCTAAAGAACATCCCCCTTAGGCCTAATTTATGTCAGACGTATCAGAAATACTCTGTGTACTGATCTTGATATCAGTCAGGCGGTTATAGTCAAATGAATGTACAAAATCTGGTCCAATTTGATTTCGGTAGTCCTACGAAACTCAATACAAAAATCCGCAGGGTAAACGCAAAACACCATAAAATTCCATTAAAACTTGCCCTAAGGGGATTCTGAGATTTGTAAACTAAAGAAAAATATATTGAAAATTTCAAATAATCTTAAAAGTTTAGATCTGCCAACGACAGATATAAAGTCACGTTAAGGTCTACCTTGCCTATATGTACAATACCAAGGCCTGAAACACGTACGTGCAGTACGTTAAGGTACATTTTGTTGACACGGAAATTCGAAAATTGGAAGATAAGCCCGGGCTTAAAAGTATATAGAATAAACTTTTCCAGAGTTTTAATTAGTTTGGGAAAACGAGAACTTTTATAAAACGCTTGTCTTTGATGTTTAAAAGCCAGCCAGTTTTCTGGAGGGTTTTGAGTTTTATTTTTACGTTTTTAAAATTGGAATTGAAATATTTTGGATCGAGTTCAATTGGGTTATATAAGACGTCAAATATTTGAACCAAATAAAAAAACTGCAAGCTATACATTGTTGGCCTACATATACAGTATATCCGTTATTAAATTCATTTTTAATATTTTGTCATAATTTACCTGCTCTTACCGCAATGTAGTTTAATATTTAGCTTTAAGTTATAGGTTTACTGGCATTATTTTTAAAAAATCCAAATGATATTCGATTAGAATGTTTGAAATGAGAATTATGATTATTCCAAGAACTTTTTTTTCAACCATTTCTTCTTTTTTTTTAAATATTCCGCACAATTATTTACAACAAGTTCGTAAGACATGTTCCATAAGTTTGTTACTGGTTACTGAGAGCTTGTGACGTAGATGACGGTGAACCGTCTGAGGTTCGAGTAAAGCGACGCCTGGTGAGGCGCTGTCAAAGGCTTAGCACAGACTAAATAGGAAGATGGAAGTCCTGCAAAATTAACCACAGAGTGTTAGACTTCAATTCTCGAACTAGCTCGAGCTGTAAGTCTCTAGCATTACGAAGTATGGGTAGTGTCATACTTATGGAACATATCTAATGAACTTATTATAATAATAATCTAAGATTTGTCTATTAGGGATGTCAAAACTGAGGCAGTGACTTTTTTACAATGCATAGAAGGGTGGTTTCTAGCCCCTAAACAGCTAACTGGCAGTGTTCTATACTAAAAATTACCATTAACCTTATAAAATTCTGATGGATGTTTCCGTCATCTCTAGTCACGTGATGAAAAAATATCAGATATCACTTCTCGCGTCTCTCTTCCATGTAGGGATCGATATCTTGAGAGATTCGAAAGAAAATTAACAATTTCCAGTTTTTTCTGGTTTTTTTTCAACTTACAGTCTAATCATTCTATTTCACGCGAAACAGAATATTCAAAAGGTTTCTGCAATAAATTTAGGTATGTTCTTTGGGCGATTTTGAGTTAAAAATGTTCTATGCCATTTTGCCATCCGTGACACTGTTTTCGAGTTATGATTTGAGTGTTTTAGGGATGACCTCTTAATTAAATTAGAAATCATTGTCTAAATCAGTTTCTTGATTAAGTTTAAGGGGCCATCCTTTAAATACTATGGACAATCTTAACTTGAAAACAGTGGTCCGGAAGGCAAAATGTCATAGGACCTTTTGACTTAAAACTGCCCAAAGAACATCGCACTTAATTTATGGCAGACTTACTAGAAACACCCTGTAAATGTTTTGAAAAATAAGTCTTCATTTGGCCAATTTAGATTAAATTTTTTGAAAACAAGTCAATTTTTGCTTATTTAAAGGTGGAACTCTTAAACGTCGGACGCAACGCAATTTAGTACAGGCGAAGGCATGGCGTTGTGCGCAAATGTCTGCCTTTTGCGCACGACGCCTGTACTAAATTGCGTTGCGTCCGACGTTTATGAATTCCACCTTTAATTGACGTATGAGTTTCTAACAGTGATATAAAGCTAATGAATCTAATTTAGAAAAGAACTATAATTAGGAAAAAAGCGTGACTTCAATGTTTCATCTCTTTCCATACGTTTGATTTCACGATTTTTGTTAATTATTTCCGGTTTATGGGAATTTAATCTTAAAAAATCATTTGATATTATGCCAAGAATAATCGTCTTTAAAAAGCAGTTCGTAACTTTCTTATTTAGAAGCCGAAATTCTGCGTAATTAGTCTCATTTTAAAGTTCTCTGTTCCGAATTTGTCGGTTTGAAAACGGGGTGCCCGGAGAAAATCGTTATTTTCATATTTTTCGCCTAGACTTTATTTAAACTAGGTCAATTTTTGAAATGGTAAAATTCGTTCGCATTTCAGATGCCAAAAACTAGACAGCCTTCTTCAGAGATTACATAAACAATAAAGCTTGGCTCGTGGATAAAATGCGGAAAATTATGCATTTGACAATCAAAATATTCAATCGTGGTTTGCCCATTGTACATTCAAATGGTTTTACTAAATTTTCGTATTAAATTTGGGGGTTATACGATATTCCAGTCGAAGCTTCGGACTTAAGATTATACAATCAGGGATAGATTTAATTTTAGAAGTAGGAATGGAGAACGGTAAGTGTTTAATTCAGTTCGACTCACAGCCCAGTATAGAGCCCCTCCCTCCAACACGTAGCGAAAAGTTTAAATTATCTTATTGGCTCACTTAAATTAAGTATTGATGACGTTGCTGACGTGGTCGGCGAAAAATACGTAATTCCTTCTTACCTCTGTCGCTATGACCCGCCTCTTCTTTCATACCCCCCCCCCCGTCCCAGGAAGGGGGTCCGGGACTTTAATGTGCGCCCACATAACTCTGTTCTCCATTCCTACTTCTAAAATTACATCTATCCCTGATACAATTCACCATGATGAAAAATCGAAAAGACAGGAGCGACTCTACCACGTTTTTAATGCCAACATCAACAAGAGGATGGGGCATGGGTTTGGAAAACTATTTTTCAATTCGAAGTGATTGGAAAATAGTTTTCAGGACAATGTTGTTCGTCTTTTAACAATTACTTTCATCAGAAGGGGATAATAGAAGGAGGTTGACACTCTGTATCCCTTAATACTTAAGTTATGTAACATGATTCTTCCCGGGCTCATGCTCCCTTTTTGTTTGCTCTCCCGCTCATCAAACTTCAGATAGGTAACTATCGCACCAAGGGCTGAACTCTATGACTGTTTGGTATTTACTTAATCCTCTGCAATCAATTAACCAACAAACCTTGATTGTGTTGAGGTGGGACAAAAACACGCAACCGCGTGCATGCGCCTTGGAAAATAATTAAGCGCTAATAGAATAATGATGAGGGAACTATTTACATGGCGTATATGATTCGGTTTAGTATCGTTGCTCCAAATGTTGGGAAGAATCATGATACAATTACCCCGCTTTATGGTGGTACACTTCTCTCGAAGAGAGGTATTATATACTTCTACGTTCATGAACCTTTCTAATAATTATAAGTCAAAGTAAATAAATTTACCATCATTTAATTGGCTGTTAGTAAACACACTATATTTCGATGTCTGAATGATGAAACAGAGTTTTCTCATAAATGTATTTAATCGATATTAACCGAAACTAAAGCAAAATAAGCAAGACTTGAACTTTTACTTCGTTGACACATATTCCAATTCAGTGTAGCTTTCTTATTTCCATTGTATTGTTATCTGTCTCATTCACTCGTAAGGGAAATGTAAATTTCGTCGTGTAATATTGAGCTTAGCAAGAAAAATAGACCAATACACACGCGTTAGTAATTTATACGGAGATACAAAGTTACTTGACACTGAAGGAAATGGTAAAGAAGGCTACATAGTTCCGAGACGGTAGTGTCAAGTTATGCTTAGATTTATGAGTTTACTGTGCAGCAGCAAGAGTAGATACGTGGAGTAATGAAATGCTGGTCGGTATATAGATTTCTTTACTGGATTTTTGGCGCGAAATTGAAAAGAACTAAGGGCCTTCATACAGCTGGTCTGCCACACGCGTAGTTCGGATATCAATAAATTGTTTTCAGGCAAGGAGGATTGATACCATTTACAACAGGAGGCGAGGCTACTTGGTACTGTACTTTGTAAGCCAAGTAGCCTGACCTACTGGTGTTAATGGTATCAATGCATCTAGTCTGAAAACTATGTATACTTTGGAGTACATTTCGACTTCTAACAGCGCAAAAATCCCACTTAATAAGACTCGTCAGTAAAATATTAAATTTTGATGAATTTCAATAGTAAAAAAAAGTTTTTTTAAAAATAGCTTAAGATGTTTTTTTTCAAAAATAATATTTTTTAATTTTTATTACATTTTTGAAACATTTTAGGATTTGTTTATTGCTAGACAGTGACATTTGAATGACAATTATTACAATCAGGGAGAGATTTAATTTTAGAAGTAGGAATGGAGAACGGTTAGTATTTACTTCAGTCCGACTCATAGCCCAGTATGGAGCCCCTCTCTCCATCACGTAACGAAAATTTTAAATTATCTTATTGGCTCACTTAAACTACGTTTTGATGACGTTGCTGACGGAGACGGTGAAAAATACGTAGTCCCTTTTTACTTCTTTTGCTATGACCCGCCTCTTCTTTCAAACCTCCTGTCCCGGGGAAGGGGGTCCGGAACTATGACACGGGCCCAGATTACTCTATTCTCAATTCCTTCTTCTAAAATTACATCTATCCCCGTTACAATTCAGGCAACTGTTTAAAAAAAACACCAATAAAACCGGGTTTGCTAAAGCCTATGTTTTATCGTACCCTGACTTCTAGACGTAAACAACTCAAAATCGCGGTGTATGATACAGAGTCGACAGGCTAACGATTTTTCATAACCACAAAATAGATGCTCGTCAACAGTTACTGTTTTCCTATCTTCAAAGATGGCCCAACAGAAAAGTCCTCTTCAATCTCCACCTTTTTGTTTTCCTACCAAGTGTTAAATCTCTTGTTTTTGGCCCAATGGAAACGTCTTCTTCAATCTTCACTCTACCAAGTGCTAAATCTCTAGTTGGGAGGAGGGACTAGAAGAGGGAAACGCAAAAGAGAAACTGTCGCGTTTCCTTGAGGGTCTTGGGGCTCTCACGTGACTCGGTAGTCTGAAATGAGGTGACGAACGATGAATGCGAACACATTTTCTCAACATCGGACCAAAATAGGGAGATAAAAACACAGGACCATATTCTCTTCTCCATTTCACTCGTTCTCCTAGGTTATGACTGTGAATCAATTTCCCCTTTCATATGACCATGATCATAAAACATGCCTTGCGAAATAAACTTTTACTGAGAATTGTTTTGAAAAATTCATACAGAGAAACCTACACTCATGGGCTAGGTCGCCATTTTGGTATTCTCCCTCTCACCATGAAGATCCGTTAGAGGCAGTGCGAGTTGGCTAGCCTCCAGCGTGTAGTGATCTCTGGCTCCGTCTGGCGGTGCTTCTTGGCGCTAGGAAGAATACCCCAATGGCAGTCCCGCCCCTGTGTGTTGGTCTATGATAAGTGACTGCATCCCAAATTACCATTGAAAAACCGTGTTAGGAAACCATGGAGGACAGAAATTGATGGAGTAGAAATCGATTCCGAAGAAATAACAAAAAAAGGATAGACAACAAATCACGGTAACGCGTCGGACCTGAGCACTACTCACTTGATATCAACTCTCAGTAACAGTTTGAGGGAAAGATGCTCGGTGGCATAATGAGACCTTGGTAATTCAAATATTCCCATCCCGTGAGAGGGCAGCTTCGCGAAAGAGTTATGTCAGAGATGAATCGACGTTTCCAGCGAAATGTGGATAAAAGAAACAATCGGGGTTTGATAAAGTGAGTGAAATAATAATATGCTAAAAGATGTGGCAAGTTCAAGTTAAGTGTTGAAATGTCACGCAACGTTTTTTATAAATTTGGTTACATAGAGAGCTTTCCATTCGGGGATTAGCATAAGATTTGTGAGATACTTCAAGGGCCATTCTGGTGGGTTGAATGCAAGGGGAACGCTGAAACCCACCAATATGGATGCCAGAACCGTTCAAAGACTAAGGAGGGTAATGTACTTAAATTACCGGTGGTTTATCAAATACCTTCGTACGTTACCTTTTATATCATACCGTAATTTTTCAATGGTGATTTACCCTTGTAAATTACAAAACAGTTTCCAAATATTGGTTCTAAGTGTACTAGACTGCCAGAAACTATAACAAGATATAATAGTTGCGCTCCATCGTTTGGAAATAGACCCAACCAACAAATAAACAAGTTGGCTTGGTCTAGTCTCCATCTAAGGGATAGGATCAGGTGACTAACAAAGTTGACTGTAGTACCATCTGTCGTTGAGCGACGAAAATAAATCTCTTATTTTTCTGATTGGTTTAGAGTCTGACTCTTGGGGTAAAACGGGTTCTGCGCATGGAAAAATAAAGTCAGTCAGGTTATCTCTTTCTCACCTCAAGACCCGAGCTCGAGATCTGAGCCGTTATAAAAATTCAAAATGCAGGAATACTTGAGTTGTAGAGTTACCCTATCTTAAATTATTATTACGGAACCTTTTCCCAGAATAAATAGGTAACACTTAACTTCACGATATTTAATTTGTGAACAGCCCCTATTTAATTTTTAATAATTTATTTAAGTTTCATAAATAATAATAATTCGGTGACGCGGAAAATTATTTCCAGAAACTTATTTAATATTAACGACGAATAAATATTAATTCAAAATCCTGAAATTAAATATATTACAGAATTAATTGCGTTTATTTTTTAATGAACACAGAGTAAATAAATAATTATAACCGGATTAAAATCCACAGAAATGATAATCTCTTCTGTGCTAGAAGAGATAATCATTAAACGAAATTGCTTAAAGGAACGCTGAAACGGTCAGACAACCATTTTTTAATCGATTAAGATCAATAAAATAATAAAACAGCATTAATGAATTGTACCGAACGCTTTCAATTAAATTCATATTAATTGGTTTAGCGTTATTTTTTTTACAAAAATGCAACGTCGAATATGAAAAATTATCGTTAGGCTTATTATATTAACTTTCCAAACCTTTAAAATTTATATCATTTATTTATTTATTTATCATTTTTCGTAATATAGGGAAAATTGTTTTGATGTTTTATATATCAATATAATCCAATTAAAAATGTTAATCTGCCCAGTTAATTCCCCCTCAGCGACAAGAAATATATTGCAATTTAACAAACCGCAGGCATAAGATTAGGCTTTAATTTTATGGACGGAACAAAAAAGCAAGCATATATATGCCAACGAAAGCAGGGAATAAAATATGCTGTTTAATGTAGGTATTAGCATAAGTTTATAAGATATGGTTCATAAGTATGACACTTACCTATACTTTGTAATGCTAGAGACTTACTGAAAGCTAGTTTGAGAACAACGCGAGAATTTACTGCACTCGGTTTGCAGTCCATAAGCCTTTGATGCGTCGCTTTACGAGAATCTATGATGTTTTACCTACGTTACTTCATGACAAGCTTTCTGTAACCAGTGACAAACTTATGGAACGTATCTTATTAACTTATGATATGGCACGATAAGTTTAGCCCTTGGCAACAGTACCGCAAGATCACTATTTTGATTGGGTTAAACTAATCATAATGAGACCGAGGGCTAGTCACTCGAGAGTAATCATTGCAAACGGTCGGATTTTTTCCAATATAATTTGGTACTGCTTCTTATAGGATTCATTTAGTTCAAATCCACAACAGGTCTATGGTAGGAAATATAAAAATAACGTACATGTACTAAACAATACACTTGCCCAAATTGAAAACCATACTGTACACTCTGTTTTTTGAGAAAAACATACGCCTTGTACCCTTAGGGACTAAACAGTACAGACAGAGCCTCCCCTATCTTTTTCCATTCCTTTCGCACGCATGAGGGATTTGCATATTGTTTTAATTAGGTTTACAAAAAAAGTAGAGCCTTTTCTCCCAACCTTAACCTAGTAGGTCCTAGTTTTCATTGTTGCCAAGGCTTAAAGTACCCAGTTTATAGCAGACTCCATTGACAAGTGATCATAGGTTGAATTTATAGCAAATTTTCCAAGGAAACTGACCAGATACTAGTCTATTCGACGAGATGGATGTAATATACTTAAAGGCGGGGAATGAATTACGCCATGAGGTAAAGGCCAGTATATTTTGAAGTAAGCCTTTGGCTGTATTAGTTTGGACTTAATGAACAGACTACTAATATAACTTTGGAATCTCTATATCCCCTTTAGCAGCATCAAGTCGCTCATGCAATAGGGATCCAAACTTAATTACCAGTCTTGTAGACAATGTCCAACAAAATAAGGGCTTTCGATTAATTTGGAGGGCGGAACAGGTCCTGAGAGTTCCGTGCGATCATGAAGCTGTATTGTATTGTAGGAGCACAGACTCGTGCCTTCCTCTCTATTTAGAAATACTAAAGCTTATTTGTACATACATAAAATGGGGCCTAAATTCGCACACTCGAAAGCTAGACTAGACCTTGCGAACAAGAAAGATGGCCGCTAAGTTGTTGTAACGGACGGACTTCGGTAATAAATATTGCTTCGTTTCTTGATAATAACAGTTGCAACTCCTCTTTAGGTTTATATTTCTACTGTCAACTTGAGCTCTAAGAGGAATTATACGTCGAACATCAGTTATGACTTAGGCATCTACACAAAACGTAGTACTGCGCGGCCATGTTTGGTACCGTTTTTATGTCTTCGAGTGACGATGACTTCACTTCATTGAGAGGTAATACACTGGACGTGTCTGTGTGTGTTCGCTAGAAGTCAAACGTTAACAATAGATATGTTTAAAATTATTTTAGGAATAACGTTTCTTAAAACGACTTAACTAGAATTGAGGTAAATTACTGACGATTAAAATAATTAATACCAATTATATTCATTTAATTATTGAAGAAAAACATCCTAATTGAGTATATATTCCTCGCCTCGACTCGGAGAGGTTTATTTTGGTTTTCAACTTGTAAAGTTTTACGGTCTTTTGAGCTGGAAAACTATTGTTCCGTACCGTTGCGACTGGGTGACTTTTGCCTCGCTTTCTTCCCCATTTTTTGGTGTGACCTGATGTATTATGTTATAAATAAAGTTCTCCTTATTTGAGATTTTCCACACAATAATATCAAAGAGGAGAGAAAGAGGGAGAGAGAATCAGTATAGGCAGCCGTGATCCATGCGTGGTGAAAACGGGGGTAAATCTACGGTACACCGCGCACAGTTGACGTAGGGGATGACAGAGATAAGGCGAGGAGGTTAATCCCCCCATGCGCAAAAGATGTGCGTCCTAAAACTAAACGTACGTACCGAAAATTGTTTTTAAACCTCCCTATTTTCCCATTTTTCGGCGGATTTTATAAAGCACGTTTCTATCTATATCCCTCTTCTTTGATAATATATAATAAATTTAATATGGCCAGGGTTTCATCTTGTTATACATATACAGAAAAAAAGCATGGGTCACATTAGGAATTCTGAGATATCTTTATTGCTGGCTATGCGCAAACATTATGCGCAGAACCCCAGTAGGCTAACGTCTATCCGCTAGAGGCTTCGTTTCTACTACAATACAGTTCCTGAGGTCCACGGTGCGGCCATCACAGTTAGTCTGTATTGTTGTTTAATCTGAAAAAAGTTTAGTTTAAATGAACGCATTAGAATTAGAAGTTGAGAAAAGACTGAAAAATATTAGAGAATATCGCTACAGCGTGGACACCTTCGCCCATGAAGCTCTCAGGACCTATCGCATAGCAATAATTTTAAAAAGATTTAGAACTTTTTTGAATAGGGCTAAATTAGGCTTTATTACGAAAAGAAGTTTTATTTACACAAGTTTTTAATCGAATAATGAAACGGAATTCAACGAATTGAGATTGACCAAATTTCTTATTTTTCGTATTCTAAGCGTAACTTGGGTAAAGTTCTTTGAGTTAAATTAAATTGCTCAAATTGAATTATACTAGAGCCAACGTTTTTTCAGTCTTTTACGACTTTAATTTGAAACAATTTTCATTCCTATTGTGGGCTACATACATTAGTTGTAACTGTTATTGAGGATGTATAATAAGCCTTAAAACGCACAAGTATGGGTCTGCCATAGGGGATGGGGTTGTAGTATCATCAATGTATATGCGAGACAAAATACAAACGAATATAGTGCGCCATATTTAGTTATAAGTTACTTTCTACAGATCGGAATAAAAAAGGCATGTCCTACTATGATTTTTGTTGTTGGTCGATTTTTAGAAAATTCGTCACCAGATGGCGCTCCTCTAGCATTTAACAAACCTTTCTTACTAACAAAATCTGCAATAACACTGGAGACTGATATAGAATATATAGATATATGACCAAAAAGGATGTATAGGAGGGGTGGTTCGGAGTCAGACAAAATACACGTAGTCCCCCGTTAATCATAAGGGACTGTGTCTTTCCTCGGTTACCATGGTTACCGTTACCCCCTCACAGCAAAAAAGCGTATGTTCAAGCCACCTTGGCTCGCTCCTTGATCTAGCCTCATGAACTTGTTTATAGTTTTGAATATCCCTTGTATCCAACAACGATCACGTGACGCGCGCCTTTACCAACGGCTTGCGCGTCACTGCATGCGGTATCTGCCTCGGTTTTTTTTTAATTCCCCCTGTCCAGAACCAGTCTCCCCTCGACATACATCCTCCTTGATATGACCAAAGAGAATATAGGGGAGGAGTGGAACCTCCCTGTTGTAAATTAGAGATAATACCGGTTGTTTTTTATCTATATCCAGATTATATTTTCTACACTTGTGTTTTTTATGCATCGCGGTCATTCTTGTAATCTTTATTTTTTTATCGCGATGCCTTAACTATATAACCGGATAACATTCCGATAACGTTTGTCAGTTCTTAGTCAGTTCCCAGTTATCTGTTCTCAGATATCAGTTGTCAGTAGCGTTCCCGGAAATTAACTTAAATGTTTTAATTAACTTAATAAAGAGTTTATAACCAGTTAAACCCAGAGTCGTTCTTGCGTCAAACAACAACAGGTTATGGGCCCAGCACGCTTCCACTGCGCAACTCAACGCTCCACAAGCGTAAATAGTTATGTCTCGCCTAAATTATACTAGCGGTACGAGGGAGTTTCCGGCTCAGTCGCGCCACCTACGATATCATTTAATGTCTCAAACGGAAATGCCTCGGTACTGCGCGTTGAAGATGCGCGGTAGAAAAGAGTGACAAGTTTTGCCCCATTTTCCACTCCTCCCCTATATTCTCTTTGATATGACACACGTTTCCACGTGAAAAGAAAATAGGTACTACTTGATACATATTTTCCCCCATCTATTGTCGAACAGCAATAGCCCCATCTAGAGTGTCATATCAGCAACTTTTCATTAGTGATGGGCCTTAAGGCTTAACCCCAATCAAAACTTTCGTGAACAAGAACTTTTAAGGCAAAATTTTCAAGAAAATAAACAATTAATCTTTGTAAAAACGAAGAAGGGACAAATATCATTTATTTCAATGTGTTGAATCTCGGAATTTCATTAGTCTGAGATATTTCTAGGCAAAACCTTGAAGGCTTACACCGTCGTCGCACTGCAGATATGTGAAGGGTTTAATTTCTCTCGGTTTCCTTCTCTCATTCTCTAAGGACCTGTAGGGTTCTCTCGAAACAACGCTATTCCATTTTAGCTTCTTGGAAATTGACAAATAGTTGGTGTTCCCCATTTACCATTCTACCTAACCTTCCTCCTCCACTTCATACTTAGAAGTGAAATACGGTAGAGAATAGACGATGACTGCGGAGATATCGACGCCTATCGCTTCCCGAAATTTCGAAATTGACCTCATCAATTTCATATAAGAAATAGGTTTAAATCAGAGCTGGTATTAGTGTTAGCCTAGCCCTATATTGAATAAGTAAAGGTCTATCGCATTCGCAGGGCTTATAATATCGAATCCCAGTAAAAGTTTTCCTTACGCATAGGTTAGTTTTTTTTTTAATTAAGGTTAAAATGTACAACTTGAAAGTAAGAATTTGAAACAGAGCACAAGTCAGTCCACAGTTTGTTTCTCTGGTTTCCCATGTAAGACCAAGATGTCCGTGCAGACAAAATTAAATAGACTGCTGCACCATCTTCGTTTAAACGTTGCAAAACCGAAACAGAATTAGTTCATGACCTACTGTGTACTATACCTTCCTTGGTCAAGTCGACGGGTTGAGAAATTAAAGATAACAGAGGGCTATCAAGGTTTCTATTTCCGGCAAATCCTTCACCCGGATACGCCCCTCTACGAAAAATACGCTGCCACGAGATGCCCCTCTACGAAAAATACGCTGCCACGAGATGCCCCTCCACGAGAAATACACTGCCTTGAGATGCCCCTCCACGAAAAATACACTGCCCTGAGATGCCCCTCTACGAGAAATGCACTGCCCTGAGATGCCCCTCTATGCGAGAAATGCGCCACCACGAGATGCCCCTCTATTCGAGAAATGCACTGCCACGAGATGCCCCTCTATGCGAGAAATGCACTGCCACGAGATGAGATGCCCCTCTATGCGAGAAATTCACTGCCCCGACTTGCTCCTCTACGAGTAATACACTGCTCTGAGATTCCCCTCTACGAGAAATGCACTGCCCTGAGATGCCCCTTTACGAGAAATACACTGCCCTGAGATGCCCCTTTACGAGAAATGCACTGCCGTGAGATGCCCCTCTGCGAGAAATGCACTGCCCTAAGATGCCCCTCTATGCGAGAAATGTGCCACCACGAGATGCCCCTCTATTCGAGAAATACCCTACCACGAGATGCCCCTCTACGAGAAATGCACTGCCACGAGATGTCTCTCTAGTCTTTTTAAAGAATGCTTGTTCGAGTAATATCCTTCCAACTCTTGCTTCTGGAGAGTATGATAGACTTATGATATTAGCAGCTCTCAACTTCGAGGCGTCTTTCTAGCTGCCAGAAATTTCAACAATTTAAGTTCATTTAGACTAGAGAGAGGGTGTTTTTCTAAATATATCTTAATGGAATAGAATATCCTTCAGCCAGTTTCACAAATTGACAGATTTAGATATTCTCAAAGATATCAGCGTAAATTTAATTAAATGCAGTTTTAAATAATTGCTTAAAATTTTCAATTCATTGAAATATTTGCCTTTATTTGGTCATCTTTCTTCAAGCTGGATACGAGGGGCAAGCCATTCGCCAAAATTTTGTACACCAGATATCGGAATTTTTATGTGAATTCCGTTGATTACTGAATGAATTCCATGATTTCTGTGATTACGATGGTGATGTCGATAATTTTTACACTGATTTCCCGTTATTGCCGCAGATTACTTGCGATTTATGTTTGAATTCCAATGAACTTCGGTGAATGTTTGGTGAATGCCTTGATTAACACTGGATTCTTCGTGAATTGCGATGAATGCAGTGATTTTTTCTATTTCAACTGATTACGATTTTTAATTTGGATATTCGAATTCCTCCATTGATTACGTGTGATTATTTCACGAAAGGTGTGATTACCGAGGTGATTACAAAAGATTACTAGTAAATCATGTGATTATTTCTCATTTTTCTCAAGATTTCACGTGATTTCCAGTGATTTTCGGGAGATTTCTGATTACCTTTGAGTACCCACTAAAAAGGAATGTGATTACTATAATTTTCTAAGAATTCTAGGAATAAAGTAATCGAATTCTGCGGTTTTGTACACCTGATTATTCAAGTGACTAACCCCTCGGTTAGATACGATTAAATTGAAAATATATATGCATAGATACCTGCGTTGCCAAATTTGCAACAAAAGACGCAAAAATCTCGTGTATAACATACAGATTGTTAACAACTTTACTAACTAGTTCTCAGTGAAGTATGGAAAGTGTCGTACTTATATATCCACTATCATTATTAACCTATGCTATTACTAACGTTATTACATTCATTAATCATGATTTGCAAGTTAAACGCTGTCAGACTTTCTTAGCGTATAAAACACAATAATCTCTCTCGTGAATAATTGAAAAATGTCTTTTTGTATCTCGTCATAAAATTTAAATGACCATTTTAAGACATACGGATTCTCTAATTGAAACTGACTATCCTATAAAACCCCAGGGATCTTTGTCAGAAAACTATGAACCTAAAACTGTCATAATTTACAAAGGTATTAACAACATAAAGCCACAGCTAGCTAAGCCGAGGAGCTAACTTATCCGTCCTTGCATAAGTTCAAGCTCGGAAATTCAGCAAAAACACCCAAATATTATAAGATTTGCAAGCTCGACAAGAAGCGATATCTAGTTTACTTAGGGAGAAGGATAAATTCGCCACATTTTTAGCTTTATCTCCAGTCCAAACGCAGGTCCGGAGTTAATCCCCGCCTTTAAATTATACAACCAGTATCTCATTGGTTCTTGAAAACTCACGTCAGCGCGACGCGAATGACGAAAATTACAGTCATATTTTCCGAATGAGGAGAGGCGAAATAGCCCAGCCTCCTGTTACGTCCCTCGTTGTATTTTGAAAGGGGGACTGGGACTATGGCGCGCGAATACTTAGGCTTCTTTTATCTTCTCCCTAGTAAACTAGATATCGCTTCTTGCTAAAATAATAGACACAGCTCAAAAATGGAAAGTTTTGAAATAAACGTTGAAAGAACATAGTGGTCATATTCGAACAACTTGATAACTTTGAATTTAGTTTACTTCGAATTACGCTACAGAAAACTAGGGTTGTCCGAGCAACGTAAAATAAGGTCCTGGTCGCGTACGGAGGCGTAGGCAATTTAATTAAGCCTATGGGTTCGCGTCCCTGGACTGACAAATATCCGAAACACGCGCTTCAATATTATAACCTAGCACAAAGGACGTTACAGAATGGACTTAGCCTAGTTGTCTAAAAGCCTTTTTGTACATACCTGAAGCCGATGTCTTTCTCCCTAAAAGGAACGTTTTCATACGTGATACTATACTAAGTGTACTCAACGCGAAGTTTCAGTCCGGTTTCTCTGTTCTTCCCAAAGTAGCAATCAAAGTTGCATTCGTCTATGAATAGAGCAACAAATTCCGCCACCTCAAAGCGGGGTAATTGTAACATTATTCTTCCCAACATTAGAATTAACATTTGGAGCAAGATTACAAAACTGAATCACATACGCGATAAAGAGTTCCCTCATCATTACTCTATTAGTGCTGCTTAACTATTTGATAAGGCTCATGCGCTTGTGGATTTTTGTCCCAGGTCAAGAAAATCAAGGTTTGTGGGTTGATTGCTGAGGACTTAGTACCCAACAGTTATAGAATTAGCTAGCACGGTAATTTCTGAAAAAAAAGGGAGCATGAGCCTGGGAAGAATCATGTTACATAACTAAAGTATTAAGAGGATACAGAGTGTCATCCTTCTTCTATTATCCCCTTCTGGCGGTAGGGAGCTATTTTAAAATAAAATCGCGATCCCATCCTCTACTGACATGCGCAACATTCAAATTTTATGTCATGCGTATATGTATTTGGAGGTTCACGCTGCAAGGCCAGACTAAAGTCTATGACGTTTCACCTACTTCACTTATGATGATTCCATGAAACCAGTTTTTAAACATAATCCGTTCACATTTCTTATAAAAAATAGTATTTTGACGGCATTTTTGACCTATTGACGCTATTAGGTCTAGATATACTCTAGATTAAACACTCCACGCGGGGTACATCTCACGTTATTTCGTAGTCCATGTTATATCGTCGTAGCCTCTCAGCTCTTCAGTCCATCTTTCTGGGTCGGTCGCCTCTATTTCTGTTTACCATCCCCGGCTTCAAAGTATATTAAAAGTTTATAATTTATCCGTTGTTGGGTGGAGGCGGTTGGGCTTCGTTTTAATCCCACTGACGCGTGTTAAGAGTCCCGTGGGGGATTTTATTTTTGTAGCTTAGCAGCGAAAACGAGGGCTCGCGGCTAAACAAACATTTAATATTATGCGAGGAAGGGGGAACTTTCAACTTCATATATGCATAGGCGTGGATACTGCGGTTGATAATACTTATTATTACGAGTAATTTCAAACTGGCTTAAAATATTACCAAACATGATAGTTCTGTACTCTTACAGGATTAAAGAGGGCATGTTATTACGCTAGTTTTGTAATAAGAGCTTATATTGTACCAGGGATATATTTAATTTTAGAAGTAGGAATGGAGAACGGTTAGTATTTACTTCAGGCCGACTCATACTCATAGCCCAGTATAGAGCCCCTCCCTCCAACACGCAATGTAAAGTTTAAATTATCTTATTGGCTCACTTAAACTACGGTTTGACGACGTTGCTGACGGGGACGGCGAAAAATACGTAATTCCTTTTTACCTCTGTCGCTATGACCCCGCCTCTTCTTTCATAGCCCTCCGTTCCGTGGAAGGGGGTCCGGGACTTTGACGCGCGCCCAGATTACTCTGTTCTCCATTCCTACTTCTAAAATTATATCAATCCCTGTTTTAACTTATATGCTTGAAGCCTAATATTGATCAGCATCCACAGTGCATTCAATTGATTATAGATAAAATGACAGGGAATGCAGTTATGGTGTCTTTGCATGAAAATACGTCATAACTCTCCCAACTCAAAATAAAATGAAGTAAAAGAAAACTGTGTTTAAAATATCAAGTAAAAAAGCTAAACAAATTATGAGGAAGCGCCACTCGGCGACACCCTTTTAAAAATCACTTTTCCAAGCCTATCATATAGTTGACACTTGATGTCATAGCCATTAGTAAATGGAGTATCACGCAGTTTTCTCACCCATCGTCTCCCTCTGGACCTAATTCTCTTTTTAAAGCTAGTTATATGGGTGCTGGAAGAGCTCGTGCAGCAGTGGGTGGGTTGGAAAGCTCCGAGAGAGAAAAACTCGTATCCTTAAAGTGTTGAGTCAACACTCTCTACCGTGTCAAATTGTTTACTTTCCGGGCAGTTAAGTTCCCTATTAGCCTTCAGTGGCCCAAGCCCAAAAAACGTGAGCCTTTTCAGTGAAAAATCCAAAAGAATAAGAAGAAATTGTTTGATTTCTTTTGGAAGGAAGCTCGATAAAGCTACCCAACTGATAATATTTTGAAATAACACCAGTAGGTTTACTACAACAAAGAAGAAGTAATATCTTGAAAGAGAGGAAACCACCATATCAATAGCGGAACGGACGCTCCCCAGCATCCTCTGCGTTTAGGTAGGGTTGTGCAGTACGGAATCGTAATCTGTCTTAAAAATAGAAGCTATAGTTCTCATACAAATACAATGACGCTACGCGGCAGCACTTAACTAGAGATTGCCGATACCAGGCTTAACCCGATACCAAACATGAACCGATACTGATCGATTCGATACCGATGATCCAAAACCTGGTTCTTCAACCGATACCGATATTTTTAGTAGTACAGTGTCATTTACATATGTATTAAAATACTAGGAAATAATAATAGAGTAATTTCATGAATTATACTACCAGGAGCAGATGACAAAGGAGTCTCGGACGCTAGCATCCATAATGTAGAGGGCAATGGGATCCGCGAACGTCACGGTTATTAACCAAAATCATTACGCCAGTGCCACCTCTCGTAGGAAATTTGAGCTTTATTTTCCAACCAATAGCGTGGCTGCAAAGTCTCGAAAGGAGATCTGGGAAATCGCGTCTGGAGCCTCTCTTTAAAAATACGTATCGTCTGCTTATAATTAGCCTAGGCTTAACGAGTATTAGAGTTAAAAAATGTATTTCAATGGCTTTTTAATCTTTTTTAGACTAAAATTGATAATTAAAGGCCAATTTCAGTGCCAATTTTTTCTAAATTTCTTCTTGAATTAAATGATAGCTACAAGAGGTTGGGAAAAGAAATCACTCACGATCTTTTAAAACCCCAAAAGTAAGAGACAGTGATTTCGTTTCCAACTGCATATTTATGTCGCGATCGGATAAGACGGACCTCAGTAGCCACCGTTAGTCCGTTCTTACAAAAATAATTCCCAGCAGACTTTGGTGCCAGATTTAATCCACCAAAAGCATCGTCTGCTATAATGTCTGATAGCGCCTCTATGGCAAACGATACCGCTACAGCTGTGACGTACGCGGGTCCCATTGCCCTCTATATTGTGGAAGCTAGCGTCCGAGACTCCTTTGTCATCTGCTCCTGATACTACCAAGTACAATGTTTGGAGGTACTTCGAAAAAAATATCACGGCTTATTGAAATTCATAGAAATGAGATATTATCACCATCAATACATTACTGAAAGACCTAAAAATGTCATATAGGCCTAGCGCAATATAAAGCATTTTAAACGAGTATCGGTTTAGTATCGAATTAAACCAACCGATCCGATACTATCGGGAAACCCAGAGTATCGGTGCCGATACCGATATAGTATCGGTACCGGTTCATCCCTACACTTAACAATGTTAGAGGCGTGTGCGAGGTACTCTGGGAGAGTTTCAGTTCCGCAGGTCGCCCACCATCATTTCCACTCCATCTTATTTCATTTCTCCATGGTATTATAAGAAACCTTACTACCCAAGGGAAGTACACAAGTGCGAGTTATTCGTGAAAACTCCTCCTAGCTGGCGCATTTATACGGCAGTAAACAAAGTCACAAAAAATAGGGCAGCGTAAAGCGTAATAATACAGTCTCTAATCTCGTAATTGCGTCTGCGGCTTCAGTTAATCAATTTTAAACTTTTCCAAAGAAGTATTTTTAGACTTCGATGATAATCAATCATAAATAATTTGAAACTTCACAGGCACTGATTATAAGATTAAGTTATAGGATTTTCGTGGAGAATGACAGTAGTCTGTGCATAAAATTTGAATTAAACCCTTACCTTACTAAGGCCACTAAGGCATATGACTAACATTATACAAAGCTTATTTTAAAGGGGCTTTAAAGAAGGCATCGGCGGGTGAGTAAATATTATTTGAAATACGTCACAGATACCACGTGATAACAAGATACAAAGATTCCACATAAAGTGGGACTGGAAACCTAGTCCTTGCCTTTCGCGAGATTCCAGCGCCAATGCTCTTAACTATGGTAGTTTTCTAAATAAAACGAAGCGGAGCCTCCGAAATGAACTAGACCCATGCGTGTCTCGAAGCGAGAATATTTTTTTAAGCAATTTAGTTCGCCGTGGTTTTACGCTTGGGGACGCTTATAGCACCGTAAAATAAACAAAGTTCAACCCCGTGACCCTGTCGACTGCTTAAGTATTTGGGTCAAGGTCGCGGATTGCAAGTATACGTTTTTATTACTCTTACTGAATTATTTTAATTGAAATAATTTATTTTGTTGTCATCCATACAACAAAAGATTCAATAAAAAGTGAATAGCCCCGAAAACATTTACGTTAATTTTAGGATGAAACTTTTCTCTATCATAAACATTTTATGACTGATCCCTAAAATATCAACGATAATTTAAGGAAGACCCCTGTCACAACCGAATAAAAGCGAAATCTCGTACACATATATGGTGAAAATGTTTTTCTTAACAGACTGGATATTTCCCCATATAAAATTTGACATGCATGGACCTAATTCATTTCGGAGGCTCCGAACGAACTAACCTTCTTTGAACCACGCCTTTCCTCAGTCACGTGCCTCTGACGTATTTCATCATTTTTACCCACCCGCCAATGCCTTCTTTACTGTCCCTTTTAAATGACGGTGTAAGCTGTCTCGATATTTTATTCTTGAGTTCATCATTTTCATCTTCTTGACCTCACAACAAACTAGATTTTCGTTTCGAAAAAAACCGTTTGTGCATATTTATTAGGAAAATATGGAATCATCCATGCTTCTTAAGATACTAATTCACAAGAACATTTTCAATTAGCTTTTCGTCTCGTTTGAAACTTTTTCGTTACTTAGTAATTAACATTAGCTCTTTTAGTGCGATAAACTTTAAAGAAAAACCTAACGTTCCACTGACTTAACCGCTGTCGCAAATATAAATTGAGCTTTTCTCCTAAGCGACTATGAAAATATGCAATCCCCATCATAGGTATCTAAAAAAATAGCTTACACAAATTCCATTCAGCGTAAAAATAGCGAATCTTCGGGGTTGAAAACTAACTTAAAAATATGGAATTTAACCTTTAAAAAAAATTCCAATATGTAACCTCCATAAATTTATACCGAGCAAGCTAGCGGCCGACCTACCCCGTTATATATCACAAAAGGTGAGCCAATTTTTTTTCCTTCATATTTTTTCTTTCAATCTATTTAAAGCTATACCAGCGCCATGAATTTACGCAACTAACACAGTAATATTTAATTTGGTTAATCTTTATGCACCGGATAGTTTAGTCGAAAAATGGTGGTAGAACTGACGTAGTGTGGGTTCTATGATCAGTTTTGAGTCGAAAATTTTATATGATATTACATGCCGCCGGACTTTTGTTTTCAAATTATAATTGAAGTATTTATCTCAAAATCAGTCATAAAACCCACACTGGTTCGATTGTAGCACCATTTTGGAACACCCTGTGTATAAACAGGAATAGATTTAATTTTAGAAGTAGGAATGGAGAGCAGAGTACTTTGGGCGCGCGTCAAAGTCCCGGACCCCCTTCCTCGGGACGGAGGGGTATGAAAGAAGAGGTGAGTCATAGCGACAGAGGTAAAATGAATTACGTATTTTTCGCCGTCCGCGTCAGCAACGCCATCAGAACGTATAGTTTAAGTGAGCCAATAAGATAATTTAAACTTTTCTTTACGTGTTGGAGGGAGGGGCTCTATACTGGGCTATGAGTCGGACTGAAGTAAATACTAACCGTTCTCCATTCCTACTTATAAAATTAAATCTATCCCTGGTATAAGCAAAGTTCTGACTGACTCATTGACCAACAAAAAGCATAAACCGTTTTGAGTAGAAGGCTGAAATTATGCAGAGACGTTAATCACAGTAGATACACAATAAAAAATGTATTAAATACAGAAAAATGGCGCCCAAAATGTAAAAAACTCTATTTAATGGAAAAACCTTTACACGTTAAAGGGATGTCCAATTTGTTATGTAGGGGAGAGGACTATACCAAGCTTAACTTCCACCAAATAGCACTCTACTGCGCATGCGTTAATTGAATTTGGCAGCGTTATCAGAGTATTGGGAATGGGTATCTCCATTTTCTTTGTATCTATCCGCCGAGTCGTTCCACGTTTACAGTCACGTGACGTTGCCCGATCGCTACTCCAGAAAATAGTTATACTACTACTTCGAAATATAGTTCCTGTCACGCCAATACACAACGAATTGTACATCCCTTTAAAATACCTTCGGAAATCGGAATTGATGCGTTTATTATATACAGAGCAATATCTGAATGATCTTGCCGCTCTTTTTCGTATTTTATGTAGGCCTAAAAAGCTCTTATAGAATCTCGAGTCGAGTCTTTTAACTGGTATCGAGTCCTCGAGTCCTAAAGTAAGCTTCAAAACTACGTCTCAAGCCCAGTGTCGAGTCCTGATAAATTATATCAAGTCCCAGTCGAGTCCTAATAAATTATTTCATGTCAAAATGAATGATAAATATTTTCATTTATTTATTTATTTATTTATTTATTTTATTTTTTACTCTTCATTTGTTCAAATATCACAGCTTGAATATAAAAAGTAAGAAACGTCAATAAACATAATTTTACTTTTGGTTTTGGTTTGTTCTAGCTGACGACAAATTTTTGTCCAATCACCTGTCTTCTCTAAAATCCAAATCGGTAAAACCCCACTAGATGCCGCGCTTTACTTGAAATTCCGGGTCACAGAGTTCAGGTTAAATACATGGATAAAGGATGAGCGTGAGGAAATTTGTTTTCCGAAGGCAGCTTATTCGATATATACTTTGATGCAGCTACGGTTGTCAGCACGGGAAAGCTAGGCTACTATGTAATGTAGATTTGTGCGTGCTGACAATAGACGAAAGAAGAATAAATTCTTTATCCATGGTAAATATTTTTGGACTTGATATGGTGTTAAAACTCGGTTTGAGTCCTCCTCGAGTCCAGTAGTGAGGATTTTTGAGGGCTCGAAATTATTCTCAAGTCCTAAGATTTTGATTTTCAAGTCTCGAGTCGAGTACTCGCACAGGCCTAATTTTATGTCGAAATTGAGCATATCGTGAGAGATCTCGGAGACAAGAGATAAAGTCTTTCGTTGGTGTCTAATTTTTTTAAGTCCCAGACTTCATAGAATCACGTTATGCTTTCTCCCTTTTTACGGAATGCGCCAAAGTACATGCGCACAAGAGAAGGCGCTAAATGCGCCATCTGCCATCCATTAATAATAATAGTTCTAAAATTTCCCTGAATTCATTAGCCTACTTTACTTTCCTTTCAGCACTTTTACGGTCTTTTGTTCCTAGAGTAACTGCCATAGATTAAACTTTATATTTTAGCAAGAAGCGACATCTAGTTTACTAGGGAGAAGTTTTAAGATGCCTAAGTATTCGTGCACCATAGTCCCAGTTCACCTTTCAAAATTTCAGGGGGACGTAAAAGTAGGCCGGGCTATTTCGCCTCTCCCAATTTGGAAAATACGTAATTTTCATAATTCGCGTCGCTATGACGTGAGTTTTCAAGAACCAATGAGATGCTGGTTGTAATTTTGAGGCGGAGATCAACTCCAGACCTACGTTTGGACTGGAGATAAAGCTAGAAATGTGACGAATTATGCCTTCTCCCTAGTAAACTAGATATCTCTTCTTGATGGTAGTCAAATTACTCTTTATTATACAAATCTCATTAAATTCAAATGACTTCTATGGTAGTGCTCCAGTTTAAATCACATAAAAGACATTTTCTAAAGGACTTGCCTTACAAAGGGTTAAATTACAATAGTTAAATTTAATTGGGTTATTCTTGGATCTAGGACAATTTTAAAGGGTCTTTAATTTAACACTCGTTAATGAGAAAATAATTGTTTCAGTTCGTTAGACTACATTTTAATTATTCAACCTTGATCCTTTGCGAAGCTTTGTTGGAGAAAATGAAGGTAGTTTCTTGCGCTCAAGGCTGAATAGACAAATATACATATGACACTATAAGTTTATAAGATATGTTACATAAGTATGACACATAATGTACTTCGAAATGCTAAAGACTTACAGCTCGTGATAGTCCGAGTTTTGACTTCACTCGGTTAATTTTGCAATCCATCTTACTATTTAGTCTGTTCTAAGCCTTTGACAGCACCTCACCAGGCGTCGCTTGTCGAGAATCTATCACCTACGTCACTTCAGGAAAAGCTCCAGTTTGTAACCAGTTATAAACTTATAGAACATATCTTATGAATTTATGATTTCACGCAGAGAAACATGCGCCGGCTACAGAGGTAGTAATAGAAATGAGGCAGTCAATCATAGATGCCACCGGAATACATAGTTTACAGGCGTGGAGGATTCATACCATTTGCACAAGGAGACCTGGCAGGCTGGCAACTTAAAGGGTAAAATAGCAGACGATTTTACACTCTAAGTAGCTTGGTCTCCTCGTGTTAACGTTAGGAATCCTCCACGCCTGTAAACTAGAGGTTTTAAGATTCAGACTGTTCTATGGCTCCATCTATAGCGGTTCCCTGGAATTTCTATTATTATCTCACTAATATCCGGCATTTTTCTCGGTATGCAATATTCGCCAACTATTTTCATAAAATATTAAAAAAAAATTTAATTAACTAAGCTACCCGGCGTTGTCCGGGTGTTTTATGTGAAGTGTTTATTATCTTTGTATACACCAGGGATCCATGTAATATTAGAAGCAGGAATGGAGAACGATTAGTCTTTACTTCAGTCCGACCCATAGCCCAGTATAGAGCCCCTCCCCTCAAAACGTAACAAAAATATTAAATTATCTTATTGGCTCACTTAAACTACGTTATAATAACGTTGCTGACTGGGACGGTGAAAAAAACGTAATCCCTTTTTACCTCTGTCGCTATGACCCGCCTCTTCTTTCATACTCCCCCCCCCGTCCCGTGGATGGTGGTCCGGGATTTTCAAGCGCGCGCAGATTACTCTGTTCTCCATTCCTGCTTCCATAACATAAGATATCTCCAAATTGTTGTTCTTTTTCTATTAGGAAACCAACCTTTATAACGAATTTCAATTTCTCTTTCCATTAAAAAACGAATCGTTTTACAATTTTCAATTTCAATTATAATGATTAATTAAGATTTAATAGTACTGCTCTAATTACGTGACGTTATTAATCTTAATGCCTTTGAAGATTCAAAAGTGAAAAGAAACCTAAACGAATTTTTCTAATTTAATTATAAGGACTTGTTACTAGTATTATCCGTAACGAGCTCCTCTAAAAGTCTATTGAAGAATATTCATAAGAGAATTGGGCTTATTCTTAGTGTCACCCCAGAAACCCATTGAGTTAAAAGGGTTCTAACTCGGAAACGGGCCCCGATAAAAAGGAATTCGGTGATAATCCATTTAAAGGGGGAACTTTGCCATAATTCGTTCCGGCAAATTCAAACCTCACAACCGAGCTGACTTAGAGCTAGGAAGAGGTCGGAAAAGATTTTAATATAAAAACATTTGAAAATCCTTCACGGAAAGATTCGATATAAAAAATGGAATTGCAAGATGTTTTAGCCTATCTTTAGTTTGAGAAAAAAAGTGTCAGACGCGCTTGAGCGAATATAATTTTAACGTTTTGCAAGATATAGCAAACTAGTCCAGCTTGGAATGTGAATGATTTGCTAGAAATTTTACTGGCTGGCTTTAACACCTTCGTGCAGTTTTAGGAATAAAAAAATCGGGGAGGAAAATATTCGTGGGTTTTACCGCGAATTGTATAAGACCAGTCGTTGGTGTTTGCACGATTTAAATGGCTTAAATCATATCTCAAATTATTGAACCTTAAGAGTTCGGATTAAATTGATTTGATTGTGTAATTCGTGTTAAAATCTAACTTAGAAGGTTTAAATGCAACGTTGCCGGGTTCAAATCCAACGTGACGGGTTCAAATCCAACGTGACGGGTTTAAATCAAACGTGACGGGTTTAAATCGAATGTTCCAGGTTCAAATTGAATGTTTCAGGTTCAAATCCAAGGTGCCAGGTTTAAATCCAAGGTGCTGGGTTCAAACCCAAGGTGACGGGTTTAAATCCGACATTTTAGGTTTAAATCCAACGTTCCAGGTTTAAATCCAACATAACCTTAACGCTTTTTTGGGACTTTTTGACGCAAATTTTAAGACTGTTTCACTTATTAAAACAAATATAAACCACCCTAGGACAAGGATTTTATGGTGAACTTAATTTTATCAAACATGACTTCAGTTTTCAAACCCCAGGTCATAACGGGATTGGCAGGGTAATATCTGTTTCAACCATCAATGTCCAATAGAAAGTCATGGGGGATGAAACCTGGATGTGTTGTTATTACAGTCTTAAGTAAACCGATGTTAATTACAATTAAATGGGTTACATATCAGTTATTTTCTGCTAATTATTTGATTTTTCCACTATTCTCTTTTTGCCTTACCATATTTTTTGTTTCAATACCTAAGACGAAGATATTTTAAACACTGTGTTTATCTGGAATCTTTCATCCAATGTGAAAAAAGGGTACTGTTTAAAACATATTTTTGCCCCCGTCTATTGTCTCAAATAGCTATTACCCCATCAAGAAGCGATATGTAGTTTACTAGGGAGGAGGTTAAAGATGCCTAAGTATTCGCGCGCCATAGTCCCAGTCACCCTTTCAAAATACAAGAGGGAACGTAAAAGGAGACCGACTATTTCGTCTCTCTACAGTCGTCAGTAATTTCCGTCATTCGCCTCGCGTTGACGTGAGTTTTCAAGAACCAATGAGATGCTGGTTGTAATTTAGAGGTGGGGATTAATTCCGGACCTACATTTGGACTGGAGATATAGCTAGAAATGTGGCGAATTTATACCTTCTCCCTAGTAAACTAGATATCGCTTCTTGACCCCATCTAGTGTGTCATATCTGTAACTTTTCAATCGAGAAGGGCCTTATACGGAGTGGAATTAAATATTTACTAAGCCCTTCAAACAACAAAATGCGCAATACAAAAGGCCAAATTAATTAGAAACCCTAGAGAGAGAGATTTAATAAATATATTATTTGCAATCAGAACCCTGGTAAACTTAATATTTGATCTTAATTCATTAAAAATTTACGCGTTTGAGTTTCTCGACTAGGGTCTTATTTCCCATAGGAGGTTTGGAAACGAAGTATCTTTGTATTGGCACGAACAACTTGATGAAACACTCCACTCGAGTAAAAGTGCCTCCCATTTTGGGGCGATTACAACCGTTCTTTTTCGACGAAAAAATACGTACACATTGATTATTTCATTGCAAAGTGTATTGAGGGAGTCTTTAGTCTTTACTTTATAAAGTGTTCCGGGTCAATTTATGTCGACGTTGGTCAGGGCTCAGGCAGAAGGACAAGTTTTGTCTATTACAATTTGCAGAAGTATGATAAGGGACTAGAAGTAAAGTTCTCTAGCATTGGTAATAGATCATGGCACTAGTGAACAAATTTGAGGATTTTATGCCGCTTCCGTCGCACCTACACTAGAGAGAAAAAATTGGTCAAGTTCCCAAAACAATTTCCTACCCCCTTCCCCTCAACCTAAAGTGGCGGAACACAGACGCGGGTGCTTGAATCTAGTTCGGCCGTCTACCGCCACGAGCGTCTCACGTTTTGAAGGGAAAATTCAGAAACCGCTACCAGAGGGCCAACCGTTGGTGTGTTATCAAGAATATTCACTTTCGCCAAGTGAAGAATTTGTTTAACTCGATACTTCTAGTCCCTTATCTTACTTCTGTTATTTGTTTTCGACTTTTCGTTTTTAGCCATCGTATAAACAACGTTGGTACCGCGACATCGAATAAATTGTTTTAGAACTTTCGGCAACTGATGGAATGTTGTTAAGTTGGGAAGTGTTTAAGGTCCATTGGACGCTGGTCAGGGTAAGATTGGGTTTTGTTTTATAGCCTTCGAATGTACGATTAAGGTATTAGTTGGTAACAGCACGCGAGTGACGAACGAAGGCTGATCGCGCTCAGAGCCGGAAATAAGAGAAATGTCTTATGGATATGTTTCCAGTGACACTCCCCTTTTTGACTGGAAAATTATAGGACGATGACCGTTGGAGTGTACATAAATAAAATCGAATCTTCATTGTCAAACTATCAAAACTTCGGGAAAATTGATTTCTGGCAGTCGACGGGTGTAATTTTAATGGTAGTTGGACACCTATTTAAATTAAGGCAATAGAGCAATCCCCTCATAATATTCACAATTTGTAACCTTACTAGCACAATAGACCATTCCTGAAACACCATAGGAAAAGCAAACAGCACAGGGGCCTTATTAGGCTAGTTCCATGATTCCATCACGCCAAGAATCACCACAAGCACCAGTGTGGGTGGACTAGCCTCCCGCGCTTAGCGAACGCAAGCTCCATCTTGTGAGAACAACTCTCCTAATATGGCGGTCCTACCCCTGCGCGTTGGTTTCTCGTCAAATATTTAATGGAATGGTCTATTAAATGCAATTCTTAACCTTACTAGCGCAACTAAATCCAATTCTTAACCTTACTAGCGCAACTAAATCCAATTCTTATTCCTTACTAGCACAATTAAATGCAATTCTTAACCTTACTAGCACAATTAAATGCAATTCTTAACCTTACTAGCACAATTAAATGCAATTCTTAACCTTGCTAGCACAATTAAATGCAATTCTTAACCTTACTAGCACAATTAAATGCAATTCTTAACCTTACTAGCACAATTAAATGCAGTTCTTAACCTCACTAGCACAATTAAATGCAATGCTCAACCTTACAATTAAGGTTCCTTTTAAAACACAAACAAACAAAAAAATATCATCACCTTACCACAATCCTCTCCCTTCAATGGCGAACGAAAAATTTTATACTTCCAAAGGATATAATGTGACACAAAGACTACTACAGGAAGGTCGGGTATACATCATACGATGTTGCTACTTGTATCATGGATGTACTAATAACTATCGTTACTGGATAAATTACTGAGCCTGAAACGCGGCCATTGTTTTTCCTCCATAAGCCCTAGCGCCGGCTGGCGAGAAAAGTACGAACTTATGACCGGAAGTTCTTCGATGGGACAAACAGTAGTCTTTTCCGGTCGTCGTTCATTGGCTATATCGCGATACGTATTTGCATTTTTCCCCGCCAAGTCGTGAACAGCAGACAGCTACAAATTTCAGCCAATGAACGACGACCGGAAAAGACTACCATTTGTCCCATCGAAGAACTTCCGGTTGTTTTTAACACCCGATGCCTCCCCACCCCCCTTCGATTTGGTAGCCAAAGCGCGAGCTTTTTTCAATGCACGGTGGAAGGTACGAGAGATTTATCCAGTAACGATAGTTATTAGTACATCCATGCTTGTATAGAGATAGCTACATTATCAGCATAAGCATATCAAACCACCCGTAAGCGTGAATCCACAATAAGACCACGGGTAATCACCATTGTACAAGGGCGCCAGAGAGAAATTTGAGGTTCTACGCCACCTAGAGGGAAAACGAAGCAATTCTCTCCTTCCCCGTATCCCCTACCAGTGCCTTATAACCCGGAAATCTAAGCAGTCGTCTGCTTCTGCAATAAATGGCAGCGGTGATCGGTTTAGTACGGGCTTTTAAGATTTAAGTTGTTACTTTAAGATTAGGAACAGTAAATTATCTCGAAATTTTAAAGAAAATGGGAAAAATTCTTAGTGATAATGGTACACACTACAACTGGATTCTTATGAATAGGATAAGTACAAAAGAGAAAGTGTAGGTTGCCGCATGCTTTTTTTACGTGAACTTCAAAATCCACGTTTTAGCCCCATTAGCAGACGACAATGTTTGTTATGATTACAAGTATTAATAGAGGTAGAGCTTATAATAGGTAAGTTTAAGATATCTTTGTATTTATTCCCAAGCTTCCGGTAGCATTCCCTTGCGCGATTTGAATAAAGTTTCCAATTTGTGCCACCAGGAAGACTTGTCTCGCGAGTTTTACCTAGACAATGCCTGTGGCTAATTTCCCGACGATTCACGCTTACGGGTAGTTATCAGTAATAGCGTTTCTATTTCACGAAATTAAAATTCAAAACGCAAGATTACCATCTTTTATTTATGTCTCCATTAAAGAGTACAAAACAAATTTATTGAAAAAATGTAACAAGTACAATCGCAATTTTATGGGACTAATTTAAAATTGCGTATACATTTAG
Source organism: Phalangium opilio (assembly GCF_054372755.1). Lineage (NCBI taxonomy): Eukaryota > Metazoa > Arthropoda > Arachnida > Opiliones > Phalangiidae > Phalangium > Phalangium opilio. The sequence continues at coordinate 7,597,841 of NW_028324217.1, read as the reverse complement.
AAAAACATTTCTTGAACATGAAATTAGTTGAAAACTTTTTTTGTTAAATAAAAACTACAAACATGTGTTCGTTTATTTGGAATAAAGCTTTGAACAAAAACCCAACAAAACGAGTAACTTTATAAAATAATCGCTAAATGATAAGAGAAAACTAAGTATGAAAAAAACAATTAGCCTGTAATTCTATTTTACTTATTAAAGATTGTGTAGCGTTTGAAAGAAAATGATTGAATACGAAACTAATACGAATATAACAAAAATGACGAATAATGATAACCATGTGTGGGTTAATTTGAAAAAAAACCTGTCACAGTGTAATCACTAAACACTAAACAATATTAATGTAAGGATGTAACTACAACTGCGCGCAATTCTAAATTACTTATTTAAAAATGCGCAGTTTTTTTAAGAAAAACATTTCCCGGCACAAAATTCAACAACAACTTGTTTTGTTTAGAAAACAAATGCACTAATTTGAACGAAAAAAATAAACAAGAAAATATGTGTGAAGATGTTACACTCGTTTAAACAACTTAATCTGCGCAATTTAGATCCAACTCAGGAAAAAGCTGAATTAATATACCAGTAATGGTTTCTTTAATATCTTGAAAGTAACTAGAGTTCTTCAACCTGTTAAAGATTTTTTTCGCCAAGTTCTTACAGACAATGGTACGAGCGAGGTAATATTTCAACAGATCCATATCGAATGCAGCCAACGTTTTGATAATGAAAATACGACTACGAGGTAAGAAAATCTTGGGCTCAATGCTATCAATTACCATTTTAATGGACACAGCGTCTTTGTTGTCAGCCAATTTAGAAATGATATCATTAAAGAAGGATGAACCGATAACTGCATTTAGTTCTTCTCGCGGGAATCTGGTCCAACAATATCTGAACAATATCCTACGGTTGTAGCGTCTGACAAACTCCAACGCTCCATCAGCAAACTCCACCAAATCGTTGCCGTTTGTAGCTTCAATAGCGCCTTTCATTTTGCCAATGCAATGGTCCAATGCCTTTAGAATATGTGTATTTGGCCACGCGAAGTATGATATGTTCATCAATAAATGTTCATGTAGTTTAAATTTGGATAATAATTCACACATTTGCGTGTAATTTAAGTGAGTCAATAAATATCCCGGACATGGTACTTCTGAAAGTTTTGCGAAGGCGGACTGTTGAAAAATTCAATGGATCAAAAATAATATTCAAGGCCTGAATTTTTTCAACTTCAGTTAAATTATTAAACAGAAATTTTACTGTTGATTTTCTAAATTCTAAATAACAATAGTTGAAGAAAAATTGGACATCAATTGAAGTTCCAACTAACAAAGGTTCTAAAAGGGGACAACGCGGTAGGTCCAGCAAGTGCCTGTCTAGTTTATAAATCCAGTATTTTACCATCAAATTTTCATCATTGAAATCTTTTAACTGCCGTTCTTCTCTGACTCGTGGCCATAGTTCCCTAACTTTATCCTCCAAACAGTATTCGCAAGTCATTTCAAAACTGAATGAAAAATCAAGGCCGGTTTGATTCTCTAGTATTAACCTTGCCATTTTGGGTCGATTTAATGAGCCTTCAACTGTCCAGCTCAAATTGGCGAGATGGTGTTCCAGGGTAGTGTCGGTGACATCGTATTGCATTTTGAAAAGCCAATGATATATTTCACATCCTACATCATTCAATATCATCATGGTCATTTCTTTAATATGTGTTGCTAAGTTGGAACGCTTCAGCTCGGCCATTGCTCTGTCGTTCAGTGACTCGAGGTTTAAGCAAAAACGCAGAGGGTATCGAAATAATTTTTTATTTGATCTAACCCATACTGACGAGGTGAAATTAGTCAGGGCTTGGCGTTGTAGCGAGATCATAGGCAGTTTGGCAAGCTCCATTTTTAGCCATATCGTAGTATACGATAGGCTCTTAGTTTGACCCGAGCCGTCGTAGTAGTAGTAGTAGTAGTAGTGGCCGGGGTTGTCGCTTCGTTATCGTCAGATTTTAGCTTAAAAGGAACTTTATATTACCACAACCCACCCATAGGGGTTACTGGGCTCGGTTAGAGATTTAATTATAATTAAAATTTTTTCAGGTCAGACCCGGGAATCGAACCCGGGTCGCTGGCGTAGTAGACAAAAATTCTACCACTCAACCATAGAGACTTGATAGAAACCCCGAGTTTTTTATCATTTATTTTTATCTCTAAAATGTCGGGGTGATGTGGGGTGGGGTACCTCTTAATCTGTGGGGTCGGATACTTTTGAATTTTTATCTGTGGGGTCGGATACTTATGAATTTGTATGTTTGGGGTTTTTATATTCATTTTCTTTTTATGTATGTGCTAATTAAATAGATAACGATTTTCCCCGACTGTTTAGAGTAGGGAATCTATTCACTCTGATTTTATGCACAGTAAATCATTTAAAGCGCTATTCACTCATTAGGGTAAGGTATAGAGGGGTTTTATCCACTCATTAGGGTAGGGTATAGGGGGGCTATTCACTCGTACAATATGGCTACTATTACGAGCCCTTGGGCCGTCTTGTTAATTGTTCAATACGACTTGTAATAAATGGGCGTATTCCCTATGTGTATATACTGAATGTATTGAGGCTTCCAAATTTCCAATAGCGAGTAATAGTGTTAATTAAATACTTTCGATAACAATCCGTAATCCATTCATCAGGAATTCTACCCTTTGTTTAAATGCGACTTACCTGAAAGCATAAAACCTAAATTAGAACTAGCGGTTATTAGGAATTTCTTCCATGCCAAACCAAAAAACATGCAATAATGCAGTCATTGCAAAATAAAACATGTGCAAGCAGCCAGAGCAAAATAAAACATTCAAAAACGGATTTATAAAAATGAAAAACAACTCCATGCACCTTGAAAGAAGATAGATAGAACGTATCACGATGGTACCTCCAGTTAATTGTAATTTTATATAAAATTATCTCCAGAGATAGAAAATGGTTAAAAATATGTATGGATAAAACAGTCATAGTAAACGTTAGGGTATGATAAAATACTATTTAAACGAGTACCCGACTGACATATTTAAGTTAATGCCAATTAAAGGAAATGTCGCCCCACATGCCCTCCAAAACAAGCTATAATTTACTTCGAGAAAATGGATGAAAATTTGAGAGAGAACCCTATTTCCGCCCAAAAGTAGTTTTCCAGCACAAAATACACATCTATAATGTGGTTTCGCCACAAAAGTAAATAGAGAACAGAGTAATTATAAAAACCTTAGCAAGTAGCCAATTCCGAACACTCGATGAATACTTTACTAATTACAGTAAACGACGTGATTTTAATAGACAATACTCCGCGACATGTCACGTTTTCCCGCGGTTTTGAAGCAGACGAGCTAAGACGGCTTTGTTTGGTCACAGCCGACTCGATCACGCTTTTGGATACACCCATTTAGTAACTTTAGGAAAAGAACTATTCGTTTTAAAACTTTGAAAGTTTGCGCAATTAAACGCAATTCTTATCCTTACTAGCACAATTAAATGCAATTCTTAACCTTACTAGCACAATTAAATGCAATTCTATAGCCTTACTAGCACAATTAAATGCAATTCTATAGCCTTACTAGCACAATTAAATGCAATTCTATAGCCTTACTAACACGAAGTTGAAGAAGTTGTAGTTAGGGTTTTCGGAAACTGGAATATTTTTAGGTCAAAGGCAAATAGAATTGGTCGACCAATTAGTGCTATATAGATATCTTTTTCCTCTCTCCTACGAAAATAATTCGGCTTTGAGACATCCGGATTCGGAGCGTTACAACATTTTTGGTTTTTGGAGATTATCGTGGTACAGAGAAGGTAAATAGAATTCGGTTTGCCTACGTACTAGCGATAGTATCCATACGAGGCTTTTCCACTAGTATACCGTACGCCCAGGACCAGTAATCAGTTTTTTCCTTGTCTGAGATGCAATATGAATCTTACATCGCACATTTGTCTCTTTTAAAGCTAACTGTCGAACAGGTTAGCGATTGCTAGTTTAAAGTTTGAATCATAAGTGTTGGATCGATGTGTGAAGCCTTATAAACTTTCTTTAATTTGAATTTCCTTCTTAACGGATCACGTGACGTCTGGCTCCTCGGCTGTGCGCCGAGGTAGGTGCGCATGAGAGAGATATCGGGCTGTGCCGTTATAGTTTACCTTCCCTCTTTGACTCTCCTTTTACGTACTCACTGTCTAGATATTGTCTTATGACTACTGTTGAAAATCTAATAAAAATCGCATAATTTTGCCAATCACCCTCCCTTTTATTCTGTATTCTGTTGAGATGATTTATTATGAAAAATCCATATATTTTGCGTCATTAACATGTCACTATTTTTCTCTTAAATATAAAAGATAGTTTCCCACAAATTCACTTTTTATTTTTGCAAAAAGTACTATTTTTAGACGATTCTTCTCCAATTGTTTTTTATTTGACCTGCACTATCTGCCAATTCTTTGTTTTTAGTCCGATTTCTCTGTTTCCGGCGTTTCTTGGTCCCCCTCCCCGTTATTTTCTCTGTTTTTAGGGAATTCTTTGGCAAGTTTTGTGTTCGTATCCTACGAAAGAGGAAGTTAAAGTCATTGTTATTTGAATTTAATGGTTTGGAAACACGCAGTATCTACAATACTCCTTGCGCCATTTTCAGTTGCAAATCTTTATTTATAGGCTAGAATTGTTAAATCAAGTTAAGGTAGAAATAATTTTTTATTGAATTGCAATGAGCAAAAGACGACGTCTATTTACAGTAGTATTCGACTATATATAACAAGTTGGGAAACCAAAATCAACCTTTCCGAGTCGAGACGCAATCAAGGGGTTTTTCTTAAATAATTAAATTAATATAATTGATATTAATATTTTAATCTTCATTAATTTACCGTATGTCAAATTAAAACGTTTTAAGAAACTTTATTCCTAACATCATTTTAAACATAGCTGTTGTTGACGTTTCAATTCAAGCGTATGCCTCTTTAACAATTTTTGGAAATTTAGGGTATATAAGGTAATTTATTAACAACAAATAACAAGAAACCCCGCAATTGCGTGAACCTTTGGTGGAAGCCCTGCCATTAGGAGGCTAGACGTTTCTCGTAACCCTAGCCAATCGCCGTATAAATCTTAACCTTAACGATGATAATGGAGTAGAAGCTAGTATTGCTTTCTGCGAAGACGTTTGCTCCGATTTGCCAACTGCGACACACAGACAAAGACCAGTGTAATACCTCTTTTTGACGTCATCGTCATTCGGAGAGGTAAAAACTTGTAGCTTTGTCAATACAAAACCACATCAGCAGCGTTAAAATGGAAATTTTGAAGGCTAGCAGATATAAAATAAAGCATATTTCAAATTAGAACCATGTATCGAACTTCAATATGCAGTTCATATGTAAAAAGAGTTTTTGGAAGATTTACTGAACATTTTAGCAGATCTACCCCTCTTAGGAATGTGATTAATACTCATTATTAATCACTTAAATTCAAAAGCCTAATTTTACCAAAGCAGTAAACGAAGTTTTCCTATACAAAAACAACCACAGCCATAGCTAACACCAGAAGTGAGATGAGACTAGAAGTATCGAGGTAAGCCAATTCTTCACTTGAATTGTGAATATTCTAGATAACACATCAACGGTTGGCCCTCTAGTAGCGGTTTCTGAACTTTCCCTCCAAAATGTGAGACGCTCGTGGCGGTAGAGAGCCGAACTAGATTCAAGCACAGGCGTCCGTGTTCCGCGGCTTTATGTTGAGGGGAAGGGGGTTAGAATTTTTTTGGAACTCGACCAATTTTTTTCTCTGTAGTGTAGGCGCGATGGAAGCGGCATAAAATCCTCAAATTTGTTCACTAGTGCCAGGATCTACTACAAATGCTAGAGCCCTTCACTTCTAGTCTCACCTTACTTCTGAAACAATAAAACAAAAAATTAAAATTTGAAAACTATTTTTAAATAAATAGAAAAATTGGTAAGTACTCTTCTTCAAAACATTCGTTCTGGAAATGTTTCCTGTGTTAATAACCATGTCTTTAAGAAGCTCTGGTTAAAGAATAGAAAGGAATTTTTTTCTTCACTTTGTTCTCGCTGTTTTTGCCGTTTTTAAAAGAGGTAACTCGGTTTTTGCACATTTTTTTTCTCGCTGGGTTCTCCTATATTGCCATTTGTTTCCTGTCTCGTATTGTTTGTGAAAGTTTCGCTGGTTCTTTTATTGGGGGGGATTTTTCGCTTTTATTTCGAGCTGTATAGGTCGTTAAATGAATTTACTTTTAATTGGTTTTAAATCGGATCTATTCGGGATTTAATTAGCTTCGGTAAAATTTCAATACTTTCGGGGGTATATTATTTTTGGTGTGAACAGAGGCATTAAAAGGATTTAGGGCAAACAACAACTTCAAGGCCAATTAAGCCTTATTATGTCGTCATCAAATCACGTGACTACCCATTCATACCGCCATTCATTTCGCTAAATATCAGGGAGAGCGTAAGGAAAAAGTAGGTATTACCATAAGTTTATAAGATATGTTCCATAAGTACCAATGCCTAGAGACTTACAGCTCGAGCTAGTTCGAGAACGACGGAAGCGAGAATTGAAGTCCCTTAAGCTCGAGCTAGTTCGAGAACGACGGAAGCGAGAATTGAAGTCCCTTAAGCTCGAGCTAGTTCGAGAACGACGGAAGCGAGAATTGAAGTCCCTTAAGCTCGAGCTAGTTCGAGAACGACGGAAGCGAGAATTGAAGTCCCTTAAGCTCGAGCTAGTTCGAGAACGACGGAAGCGAGAATTGAAGTCCCTTAAGCTCGAGCTAGTTCGAGAACGACGGAAGCGAGAATTGAAGTCCCTTAAGCTCGAGCTAGTTCGAGAACGACGGAAGCGAGAATTGAAGTCCCTTAAGCTCGAGCTAGTTCGAGAACGACGGAAGCGAGAATTGAAGTCCCTTAAGCTCGAGCTAGTTCGAGAACGACGGAAGCGAGAATTGAAGTCCCTTAAGCTCGAGCTAGTTCGAGAACGACGGAAGCGAGAATTGAAGTCCCTTAAGCTCGAGCTAGTTCGAGAACGACGGAAGCGAGAATTGAAGTCCCTTAAGCTCGAGCTAGTTCGAGAACGACGGAAGCGAGAATTGAAGTCCCTTAAGCTCGAGCTAGTTCGAGAACGACGGAAGCGAGAATTGAAGTCCCTTAAGCTCGAGCTAGTTCGAGAACGACGGAAGCGAGAATTGAAGTCCCTTAAGCTCGAGCTAGTTCGAGAACGACGGAAGCGAGAATTGAAGTCCCTTAAGCTCGAGCTAGTTCGAGAACGACGGAAGCGAGAATTGAAGTCCCTTAAGCTCGAGCTAGTTCGAGAACGACGGAAGCGAGAATTGAAGTCCCTTAAGCTCGAGCTAGTTCGAGAACGACGGAAGCGAGAATTGAAGTCCCTTAAGCTCGAGCTAGTTCGAGAACGACGGAAGCGAGAATTGAAGTCCCTTAAGCTCGAGCTAGTTCGAGAACGACGGAAGCGAGAATTGAAGTCCCTTAAGCTCGAGCTAGTTCGAGAACGACGGAAGCGAGAATTGAAGTCCCTTAAGCTCGAGCTAGTTCGAGAACGACGGAAGCGAGAATTGAAGTCCCTTAAGCTCGAGCTAGTTCGAGAACGACCAGCGAGAATTGAAGTCCCTTAAGCTCGAGCTAGTTCGAGAACGACAAGCGAGAATTGAAGTCCCTTAAGCTCGAGCTAGTTCGAGAACGACAAACGAGAATTGAAGTCCCTTAAGCTCGAGCTAGTTCGAGATCGACAAGCGAGAATTGAAGTCCTACACTCGGTGTTAATTTTGCGGTCCTGAGTCCTATTTAGTCTGTACTAAGCCTTTGACAGAACCTCACCAAGCGTCGCTTTACGAGACTATGACGTTTAACCCACGTCACTTCATGACAAGCTCTCAGTAAGCAGTGAAAAACTTATGAACAAGTTAAGCATTGTTACATCTCTTTCCCAAAATTATTTCTCCCGCCACTGGTGCCGGTTGCCATAGTAGCGTTACACTCCATTACTCCTAAATCTTTATAATACTCCCGTTATATCTTGTCTGAAATGTAATTGAAGAGCACCATATAATTAAGTGATAACAAGTTAAGTAGCTTTCTGGATGTGATTAATTAATATAGTTTCCCCAGCCAGTACGTGAGGAAATATATATATAAAAAAACTAGGTAGGTGATTATTTATTACAAAAGACGGTACCTTATTTCTTTCGTGAGAAAAAGGATGATGATAATAATAATGAAGAAAACGCGGGAATAATACTCACGTGCGGTGGCTAGAGAGAAAAATGCCTTCAGTAATTTGGCGGGAGAAAAAAAATCACGTGGAGAACGTGCATGGTGGTGGTGGTGATGGAAGGAAGACACGCTTGGAATGTTTGGCGGAAAGTTATTGCAATGAGAAACTATTGTAGGAGCTAAGAGAAATTACTATGAAAGAGGAAATAACTTCCCAAGTATTACGCCAAGTTTTATTCGGATAAATACCACCAGCAGAAGTAACATTTCCAATCGCGAGTGAACGCTCCATCTCAGAAAACTCGTGGACTTTGACGCAATTGTATATTTAAACATAGCTTGCCGTGGTGTAGCCACTGATAAATATTGCCAGGGATAGATGTAATTTTAGAAGGAGGAATGGAGAGCACCGTAATGTGGGTGCGCGTCAAAGTTCTAGACGGGGGGGGGTTGAAAGAAGGCGGTCATAGCGACAAAGGTAAAAAGGAATTACGTATTTTTCGCCGTTCCCGTCAGCAACGTCATCAAAAAGTAGTTTAAGTCAGCCAATAAGATAATTTAAACTTTTCGTTACGTGTTGGAGGGAGGGGCTCTATACTAGGCTACGAGTCGGACTGGAGTAAAGACTTACCGTTCTCCATTCCTGCTTCTAAAATTGCATCTTTCCCTGATATTACTAATTAATTGATGACAAGTATCAGCAAAAGACCTGACGTCATTTATAAGGACGTTTGCTAACTTTTCTGGTCTCCATTTTATATATGGCTGCATATTTAACGCTAAAACCGTTAAGTTTGTTTATAAGATATAGGGAAGCAGTATATTTATTAAAGAAATCGGTTGAAAGGAGCAAACTTTGTTCCGGAAAAAGGTATTTTTTTTATATTTCTTGACGCCATTTTACAAAATGGCCGCGGATTTGATAAATCTGTTTAAGGGAGCACCTACTACTTAAGAAAAATTAACGTCCCTGCAAAATTTAAGCTGCCCAGGTAAAGCGATTTGAGTTGGACGTTGATTACCAGTTGACCAGTCAGTCAAGTTTCACTTGAGGTATTTAAACTTATTAATTATAGATACAAATCTACTCAAACTGCCAATCTTAGCAGGTTTTAACCTAGGTTTTATGAAAAACAGGGCGTATTCACTTTCTTCATAATAAAGACTACAATGTTCTTGATTCAGTATGCGGCATACTTATGAATATCTATGTTGTTAATGGCGCGAAGAGGAAATAAATAACTTGGAATTACTATGAAAACTTTTGTTATGTCTGTAAATACCACAGTTATAAAGGCACGTTTAAGATTGATTATGTGGTCTCATTTCATAAGCCAACTATGTTTTTATATATATGGGGTAACTTTAATCATCTAGGAATTGTTTTTGCTATTCAACACGTTTTCGTCGAAATTACTTCTTTAATATTACTGTTATTACAATAAACCCATAATATTCTAAATAAGTAAGGTTCGAAAGGATATTTGATAAGCTCGAGTTGTGTTTCAGGGATGACTCCTTAATTAAATTAGAAATCATTGTCTTTCAGTTTCTTAATTAAATTTAAGGGATCATCCGTAAAATACTTCAATCCGAGTCTTAACTTGTAAACAGTGGCCCTGACGACAAGATGTCATTGAACATTTCGAGTCAAAAGCGCTCAAAGAACTCCCCCCCCCATTAATTTATGCCAGACTTATCAAAAACACCCTGTATATACTAGCCTTCTTTTGAGAACGGTATATTTTAACCAGCTTTATCTCCAGTCCAAACGTAGTCTTTAGTCTGCCGTTATATAAAGTTAGTACCTTTATTTTGATTTTATACATAACACTTTAGTCTGCTGCTATGTAAGACCAAGAAGTGATATCTAGTTTATAAGGGAGAAGTTATAAATTCGCCACATTTCCAGGTTTATCTCCAGTCCAAACGTAGGTCCGGAATTAATCCCCGCCTCAAAATTACAACCAGCATCTCATTTGTTCTTGAAAACTCACGTCAGCGCGACGCGAATGACGAAAATTACGTATTTTCCGACTGAGGAGAGGCGAAATAGCCCGGCCTCCTTTTACGTCCCCCCTTCTATTTTGAAAGGGGGACTGGGACTATGGCGCGCGAATACTTATTCATCTTATACCTTCAATCTATAATTTCGGATTTTGATTTTGTTCGATGCCATAAAATTCTATCAAATGGAAATAACAATTATCTAAATTCCTGATCATTCAATCGATTAACATAATTCATTCGATAAGATGTGAATCGATAATTTCAGAATGAATTTTATCGGCTAAAATTCTATCAAATCTATTCAAATGGAACCACCATCAATTAACTTAGTTCCAGCCCATTCAATGGATTGAACGACAGTATTTTTAGTACTTTGTGCACAGTGGTTATTCAGATTTTTCCATATGTCACATTGAGAGATGCCTCAAGGTCTTTTTATGCAAATAAACACACACAAAGGTTCTGCAGAAAAGCGAGCAACATGGATATTAAAGTGCATTTCCACCATAAATCCTTTACTCCAAAGCAATATCCATCAATCTAATGAAAAATACCACCTAGGTCTAAATCTAATCCCGACGAGACAAAAAGGGTATTGTGCCTATTCAAACGTAAAGCGCCATTCTCAATTTACCTAAAGTTAATAAAACTGAAGATATCATACACGGTTATATTTGTGGAGATCATAGTAAGTATTTCCACAAGTAAGATAAGGGACTAGAAGTATCGAGGTAACCAAATTCTTCACTTGGCGAAAGTGAATATTCTTGTTAACACACCAACGGTAGGCCCTCTGGTAGCGGTTTCTGAATTTCCCCTCCAAAACGTGAGACGCTCGCGGCGGTAGACGGCCGAACTAGATTCAAGCACCCGCGTCCGTGTTCCGCGGCTTTAGGTTGAGGGGAATGGGGTAGGAAATGTTTTTGGAACTCGACCAAATTTTTTTCTTTCAAGTGTAGGCGCGATGGAAGCGGCATAAAAACCTCAAATTTTTTCACTAGTGCCAAGATCTGTTACCAATGCTAGAGCACTTTACTTCTAGTCCCTTATCTTACTTCTGGTAGTTCTAATAGACCATCTCAATGTAACTTACAGGGAACGACACGGGGGTTAAAACTTTGCCTTCCATCTCACTTTTTGGCGCCTGCGCTGTAGTATTATTGTATCATGATAGTGCGCAGAGACAGCAATGCATCTATCTCCTTGCACACTACGATACTGAGGGTTACCTACCCCCTTTTTTATGTCGGAAAGGTCTATTGCGCAGACATGACACTTTTTAGCACTCCCATCTTCCCGAGATATATTATCTACTAGTAACAAAACTCCCAGCAGTAAACTAAAACCAGGGAGAAAGGGAGAAGCCGCCTAATGCTAACAGAACTCGTATCTAGCGGGAAGGGGTTGAAAACGGGGTATGAAATACTAAGTTCTCTTTCTCTCTACCTTGGGTCATTCGGTGGATCATTGAGCATGCGCGAAGTGACATCACAACAGATAAAAAATTTGGATTTTGAGCAGTAGAACTCGCGGTAGCCCGGGCGATACTACCCCCGTTGACTGGGAAATTTACTTCCCCCACCCAAAAGAGAGACACCTCGCGCTATTCACGCGGCATCTCCCTTTCTCCCAGCTAAAACCAAATCAACATACGTCTTGCATAGATCGTTTACTTGGTTTCTAAATATTGGTCAAAGAAAAATGGGTCAAAGGTTAAAGATGGATGCAGACTGAGCTTTGATAAAACGATAAATCACTCAAGAATTCAACTGATTCTTTCAAACCTCTTTTGAACTCAACAAGTTAAATTTGTGAATAGTAAGGACATTGAAAAAATTGACTTAGTAAAAACGTGAATTACAATTAAATACAGATGTGATATTCTAATTACTCAGTTATTTTTTGATATCACCACGGTCTATCAATTCTAATCCTATATGCCTCTAGGTAGAATAATTTGGCCCTTTTTTGTAGGCCTACCTTTGTTGTTTCAATGAGAAACTTTCCATTTGCACGTCAGTTATTTTCACAATCATAATACCCAAAAGGTTAAGCAGAAAGACGTAGAATCTGCCTGTGCCGAAAAATTACCTAATATTGACGCTATCCTTAAATTCGGGTTCCCAATTTATCCAAGAGATTCTAAACAAAAGATCTTACAATTTCGAAATAATCAACTTCAAAATTTTCTTGAGTTTTCCATACGTCTAGACAGTTTTCACGTAACAAAAAACGCACACCCATAAGGGACACAAAAATGTTCTTGTCACCCGAAGTTTGATTTCGGGCCCGGCGTTTTTTATTTTTTTGTGCAATAAAAAATTGGATAAGGTTGTAAAAGTTGTAATATAAAAAAGAAACAACGCCAGGCAACGAAACATCAATTTGCTGAAAGCCCCTATATAGGAGTCGCCGAGTTCTTCCAAGCAATAAAAACGTAACAACGAAGACTCTGCCTTCTAGCGGAAACAATATAGTATATAGGGTCATGTAAGGGAGGTGAAGGAAAAGTCGCAAATGAAACAGGTTTTAAAATAGCAACAGATTCAACTGAGAGCTCTAAAATAAGTCAAATTCTGTAGCCTCGATCGGTTTAAAACGAAGGTGACGAAGTGTTGCGTTTTAGGGACGTATTGGTGATGCTTTCACCAACAGTCATAAGGTGGTGATTTTTAGGCTACAATTGAAGCATTTAAACAAGATTCTTGAATTATCAAGGAAACGTAACATTATAAAATACCAGCTGTTACCCGCGGCGTCGCTCGCGTGTAATACGAACTTCCATCAAAATGATATAAAGAATGGGTAGATTTTACTGATCACTAATATTTTTGTAGCACCCTAGAAGCGAAGGCACTCGGCGTTGCCCGTCAGCCCGTCGGGACATTTTTTATTACTATTCACGCGGACATTATTCCATATCTGGCCGCCATTTAAAAAGATGGCAACAAATCGAACCCAAAAGACCATTCATCCCGTCTATAGGTCAAAGGAAACCTGTGTACTAAATATTTGAGAAATCGGTTGAAACGCGCGGACTTTGTGGCAAGAATTTTTACATTTCTGGGCGCCATTTATTAAGATGGTGGCGGATTGGAAAAATTTTTCTTAGTACGCGCCTACTACTTATGAGTAACGTTCCTGCAAATTTTCAGGGCAAGTGGTTTGGGCTGGGCGTAATATCAGTCAGTCAGTCAGGACTTTGATTTATAGATATAGATTTTTGAACGTCATCCGTTTTGGTGGCATTATGGTGATGCTTTCAGAACTATTAAATATGATGGTTTTTACACTAGAATTCGAAAATTTAAGCGAGGCTGTTCACGTTCAAATATTTGTCCTGGAAGCTTAAGAAAGTTAACCGTTTTAGTCACATTTTCCAGCACTGAAACGAGACTCTTCAAAAGTAGCCTAAGTGGTCTTGCTTCAAATACCAAACAGTCATGAAATTTTTGTGAAAGTAACGTAAAGATTATAAAATAATTCTGATGGAAGGTTACGTTATTAAATAATTCTGAAGAATTGTATCCCAACCTAAACATTTAAAGGGAGTATAAATACAGAAACTACCACATTTTAACACCGTATTTACTGTATGTTGTGGAACGTGGAATCAGTTCCGGAAACGTATAGGTAGCCCCTGTGTTTTAAAAACAGAAGCTAGTTCTCGTACAAATACAATGGTGCTACGCGGCAGCGCTTAACAATCACCCCCCGAAGGGTAGGGGCGTGCGCAAGGTACACTGCATGGGAGACTTTCATGGCCCCAAATCCGCCCATAATAATTTAATATCCATCTCACCTCATTTCTCCCTAATTAAACAATATTCTCGTAATTAATGTCTTTTTAAAGCTATCAGCGACCTCTGCCATAATATAAATGCACATTATGTCGTATATTTTCTCTCTGTCCGCATAACATCAAAACAGATTTCATCGAAAGCATACGTTATAAAACACTTACTTCACCCCTTCGTTATTGCAGTCCGTTTTTGACGCCAGTGATCTTACATTAAACCTAGTAATTATTCAGACAATCCTATATCACCGTGAATCACAACCCTCCTGCTAAATCTAACCCAAAATCTTTTTATGACACTATCCCTTCAGCAACGCAGACATAGATTCGTCGGCGCCAAAGCTTACAATAGGTCGTAGTCCGATAACTGAAAGCAATGCGCAGAAATGAATGGGACACAAAAATATTGTTCATACTTCGATTTCTATAGGTTGGGTACTACACATTCCCGCTATCCTTAGCTAGCTATAGTAAAATTGCAGGCCGCTTTCTGCTACCATCAATATACCGCGCCTGGATTGATTTAGGTTAACTGTTGGGTAGCTTGCTGTCATTTTTCACAACGATACCAGGGGTAAATAACGAAAGGAGTTAGAGACGCTAGCTTCCGTAGTGTAGAATACGGAGTTGTCCCATTACGCCGAATCCCGTTAAACCGAAATCCCAATAAATCGAATCCCGTTAAACCGATTCCCAATAAATCGAAATTTTAAGTATTGCTTTTCTCAATCAAGCCCGTTGGGCGGTTTCTGTCTATTGGGAATTTTTTATCAGAAATGTTATCTGTTGTTAGTGTTTTATAATTCTTCGTCAAAAGTTAATTAAGCAATGGTGGTTTCCGTCTCACCGTGGCCTAGTGGAAGAGTATCGGACCATCAATCGACAGACCCTGGATCGAATCCTCGAAAGGAAAAGTAAGTTTCGTAATACTAACATTCGTGTGTTTGCATACTAAAGTCATTATAAACTAAATTAGTTGCATCTGCCTTACGGTTAGGTTAGGTTAGGTTAGGTTAGGTTAGGTTAGGTTAGGTTAGGTTAGGTTAGGTTAGGTTAGGTTAGGTTAGGTTAGGTTAGGTTAGGTTAGGTTAGGTTAGGTTAGGTTAGGTTAGGTTAGGTTAGGTTAGGTTAGGTTAGGTTAGGTTAGGTTAGGTTAGGTTAGGTTAGGTTAGGTTAGGTTAGGTTAGGTTAGGTTAGGTTAGGTTAGGTTAGGTTAGGTTAGGTTAGGTTAGGTTAGGTTAGGTTAGGTTAGGTTAGGTTAGGTTAGGTTAGGTTAGGTTAGGTTAGGTTAGGTTAGGTTAGGTTAGGTTAGGTTAGGTTAGGTTAGGTTAGGTTAGGTTAGGTTAGGTTAGGTTAGGTTAGGTTAGGTTAGGTTAGGTTAGGTTAGGTTAGGTTAGGTTAGGTTAGGTTAGGTTAGGTTAGGTTAGGTTAGGTTAGGTTAGGTTAGGTTAGGTTAGGTTAGGTTAGGTTAGGTTAGGTTAGGTTAGGTTAGGTTAGGTTAGGTTAGGTTAGGTTAGGTTAGGTTAGGTTAGGTTAGGTTAGGTTAGGTTAGGTTAGGTTAGGTTAGGTTAGGTTAGGTTAGGTTAGGTTAGGTTAGGTTAGGTTAGGTTAGGTTAGGTTAGGTTAGGTTAGGTTAGGTTAGGTTAGGTTAGGTTAGGTTAGGTTAGGTTAGGTTAGGTTAGGTTAGGTTAGGTTAGGTTAGGTTAGGTTAGGTTAGGTTAGGTTAGGTTAGGTTAGGTTAGGTTAGGTTAGGTTAGGTTAGGTTAGGTTAGGTTAGGTTAGGTTAGGTTAGGTTAGGTTAGGTTAGGTTAGGTTAGGTTAGGTTAGGTTAGGTTAGGTTAGGTTAGGTTAGGTTAGGTTAGGTTAGGTTAGGTTAGGTTAGGTTAGGTTAGGTTAGGTTAGGTTAGGTTAGGTTAGGTTAGGTTAGGTTAGGTTAGGTTAGGTTAGGTTAGGTTAGGTTAGGTTAGGTTAGGTTAGGTTAGCTTAGCTTAGGTTAGGTTAGGTTAGGTTAGGTTAGGTTAGGTTAGGTTAGGTTAGGTTAGGTTAGGTTAGGTTAGGTTAGGTTAGGTTAGGTTAGGTTAGGTTAGGTTAGGTTAGGTTAGGTTAGGTTAGGTTAGGTTAGGTTAGGTTAGGTTAGGTTAGGTTAGGTTAGGTTAGGTTAGGTTAGGTTAGGTTAGGTTAGGTTAGGTTAGGTTAGGTTAGGTTAGGTTAGGTTAGGTTAGGTTAGGTTAGGTTAGGTTAGGTTAGGTTAGGTTAGGTTAGGTTAGGTTAGGTTAGGTCAGGTTAGGTCAGGTTAGGTTAGGTTAGGTTAGGTTAGGTTAGGTTAGGTTAGGTTAGGTTAGGTTAGGTTAGGTCAGGTCAGGTTAGGTTAGGTTAGGTTAGGTTAGGTTAGGTTAGGTTAGGTTAGGTCAGGTTAGGTTAGGTTAGGTCAGGTTAGGTTAGGTTAGGTTAGGTTAGGTTAGGTTAGGTCAGGTTAGGTTAGGTTAGGTCAGGTTAGGTCAGGTCAGGTTAGGTTAGGTTAGGTTAGGTTAGGTTAGGTTAGGTTAGGTTAGGTTAGGTTAGGTCAGGTTAGGTTAGGTTAGGTTAGGTTAGGTTAGGTTAGGTTAGGTTAGGTTAGGTTAGGTTAGGTTAGGTTAGGTTAGGTTAGGTTAGGTTAGGTTAGGTTAGGTCAGGTTAGGTTAGGTTAGGTTAGGTTAGGTTAGGTTAGGTCAGGTTAGGTCAGGTTAGGTTAGGTCAGGTTAGGTCAGGTTAGGTCAGGTTAGGTTAGGTCAGGTTAGATCTGGTTAGGTTAGGTTAGATCTGGTTAGGTTAGGTTTGGTTAGGTTAAAGAATTAGTCTCAATTATATCATTCCAGTTATTAATTTTTATTTCCTTTATGAATATTTGATACATTCCATTCAAAATTTTTAAACATCCGTTACAATATTTGATGATATGGCATCCAGTAATTTCGTCGCGGCACTGATTTTACATTCTTTGGGATTTTCAATGGCGGCTTGATATTTTTTTACAGCATTGTTGTACCTTTCGTTGAACTGAAGAAATTTTGTTTTCGCTGGTTTCGGAGGTTTCCCAGCGTCATTATCGAGCTTCAAGGATCGGCATTCTACGTGTAGCTTTTGCAGTATTTATATATATTTCAGAATATAACCAGCTTAAAAAATATATTTAAGACATTGAAATGCCAATCTTAAGAAAAAGAACCCGCCAAAGTATGAAAATTAACCCGCACATTTGGCGTTTTCGGTCCAATGGGATTCGGTTCAATGGGACATTCGATCTAATGGGATTCGGTCTAATGGGACTTTCGATCCAACGGGATTCGGTCTAATGGGACGGGAGCTAGAATACAGTGGGACCTTGAAATGTCATAGAATTTGTAACTAACGTAGTGCCATCTTTGGAACTGTATTGTAAATAAGACCATTACCTTAAAAGTTTTGCCTTAAAATCTCGCGCCGCAAGGTATTCTGGGTAAAGTAAAATGGCGGGTGTCGATGTTGTGAAGTCGTCTCATAAATCAACCCAATATAATTATTATATTCAATCGCGAGTAAATAGCGATTTAAAGAAGAAAGATAAGTCAACAATTTGCAATTTGAAGCCACAATTTGCAATTTGAAGCCAGGGAAATCCTCAAAATGTGATCAAACTTGTTTTGCCATAAGTGCGCGGTTACAGAGTCGGCCCATTGAGCCAAGGCTTAGTGGGAACTGTGGGATCAGGATCATCGACTGTATCTGTGACTATAGAAATTAAAACAACTAAAACTGTATTGAAGGATGCAAAAACGACATTTAATTCCATTTCATTATCGAATAAGGAATTTACCAACTTTAAAGTTCCATGTTTCTAATTCAAGTGCACCTTAATGAATAAACTTTACTCTAAGCCTAATTGTCACTCAGTCGTAAGCAGACGAACACTAGCAGACGAATACTAGCAGACAGGAGAAAATCGATATCCCAGCATGCCTTTCGAATCTTTGCTGCCACGCTATTGGTTGGAAAATATCATACTTATTTTGAATTATAGGCGGCGCGACCGAGGCGTTTTCTCTTTTCTGTGTCTACGTTTGAAAGTCCCACTGTATTCTACACTACGGAAGCCACTGTCTCTAACTCCTTTCGTTATTTACCCCTGACGATACTTAAGGTGGTTGTGCCTGGCTATAGGGGTAAAGGCCTTCGATGTGTATTATGAACTGTATACAAGATATAGCCTGTTCCGTACCACGATTGGATGGTTTTTCTAGTGTTTTTGGCGTTTAGCAATTTATTATCTATTTTGAACGCTTGGTACCCGATGGTTCATGATACCACCAGTGCGTGAGAAGCAATAACAAATCAAGCAATGCCTCATATACCTTTCGAAAATTAAATACTGTAGCCAAAATTTACACACTTTTATGGAAACCAGGGATATATTTAATTTGAGAAGTAGGAATGGAGAACAGGGTATATTGGGCGCGCGTCAAATCCCGGACCCCCTTCCCCGGAAAGGGGGGCTATGAAAGAAGAGGCGGGTCATAGCGACAGAGGTAAAAAGGAATTACGTATTTTTCGCCGTCCTCGTCAGCAACGTCATCAAAACGTAGTTTAAGTGAGCCAGGCAATAAGATTATTTAAAATTTTCGTTACGTATTGGAGGGATGGGCTCTGAAGTAAATACTATCTGTTCTCCATTCCTACTTCTAAAATTAAATCTATCCCCGTGGAAACTGAAGACATTATGAATGACTTGCACGTAAAAGAGTGGTATCCGAATTAAAGGGGTTTCTATGGACGATTTCGAGTCGAAAATGTAACTTCTATGACTTTTGTCCCAAGGGTCAATGTTCATAGGCTATAATTGGAGGCTTTTACGGATGACTTTTTAACTAAATTAGCATTATCTTTCAGTTTCTTATTTAAATTCGGAACACATTACATATGGCAACTCTCTAGACCACAAAAACCTATCCTGAGCTCGTAATTGGTATTCAATTATTGTCCAGAAGTAAAAATAATGGTTAGCATCGTCTTAACCAAGAAGAATTGGAATTAACACACCCTAAGAGTGTGTTGAATATTGCAATAATTGCTGTTTCACAAGTAGAAATAACAAATTTTAAGTTTTCCTAAACGTATTTGCGACTAGAAAAGTTAAAGGAATTTGATTCTTGTCTACGAAGTTAATAACGACAAATAACTACTTGATTTGGTGTAAAAACAGTGCGGGCTTTTTAGAGCAATACTACCAAACATAATGTGGTCACACTTTGATGTAGAATCTTCACCTCTTTTAACAAGAAATATGGTATGTTTTGTAATTTATAAAAATGATTTCATTTGTTTACTTGTGCAAACAAATTGGATTAAGACGTCAATTGAACATTTTCTGAGCATATGTTGCTAAAAAAACCTTTTGGTCCATCAACTGCTAGCTTTGTCACAATGGAGTAATTTTCATTCATAAATTTTATGATCACATCGTGACATATACTGCAGACAACGTGAAAAGCTAAAAAACAACGAGTCAACGACATTAATCTATTCCTTATCTAGTTTTTCCATTCGAACTTGTTGAAATCTTTCAATAAACCCTTCTTACAATTTCAAATTGAAGTTCCGAAACAATTTCGTCTTTATTAAGTTAGAAATTAAACATTGACTGCAAACTTGATTCCCGGGCATACCAGAACGCTACACGGTTTTGACACACACACAAAAAAATCGTCGATATGGAAAAGGATACTTGCTATGCCCTTAAACCTAACTTTTCTAAAATTGACTTTGCACAAAGACCATGCATTGCCAGCCCCAGGGTACGAGCACTAGAAAAATGAGAAAAAATGGCTTGCCTTTAATTAAAAAAGTAAAGAGGCTGAACAATGAGATTTTGAAGCCCGAGGAGGGGAAGTTTCAATAAGAGGGATCCGATTCGAGATAGTCTCCTTATTTGCTTTACGAACCATGCAGATATCCTCGCGTTAAAATCATACCTTACGGGGATGAACCGTGGCCTGGAACTAGATATCAAAGTCGGTAATTACCGTTGTAATTTTATAATTCAATTTACCGATATCGTAATTTTATAATTCAATTTACCGATATCGTAATTTTATAATTCAATTTACCGATATCGTAATTTTATCATGGTAATTTACCTATAACCGAATGATTTGTATCATATCGTAATTTTTTCTTCACCGAGTAACTATGACATCACGGAGAGGTATTATAATGGACGTGTCTGTGTGTGTGTCTGCACCGCGTTCGCAGTTGGCAAATTGGAGCAAACGTGTTCGCAGAAAGCAATTTTTGGTTTCTACCCCAATATCATCGTTAAGGTTAAGAAGTACGCGGCGATCGGCTAGGGTTACGAGAAACTTCTAGCCTCCCAATGGCATGGTTTCCTACAAAGGTTGAAGCAATTGCAGGTTTTCTTATCATTTATTGTGAATCTATCGCTTTGTTACTGTGAATCAATCGCCTTATATACCCTAAATAGCCAAAAATTGTTAAATAGGCATACACTTGAATTCAAACGTCAACAATAACTACGTTTAAAATGATTTTAGGAATAAAGTTTCTTAAAGCGATTTAACTAGAATTAAGGTAAATTAATGATGATTAAAATAATTAACATCAATTATATTTAACTAGATGTTAAGATAAATAAATTACGATTAAAATTATATTTAATTACTTTAGAAAAACCTCTTAATTGCGTCTCGACTCGGAGAGGTTTATTTTGGTTTCCCAACTTGTATTCAGCTACCCCTCCTTGGTTTTAATCTCTTTGGACTTATTAAACAAGATGAAAATAAAAAAACTGATAAAAAAGGTTAACCCCGTTCACTTTTCATAAAAATGATAGGACAAAAAGAATGAGGATAATTGTAATCTGCGTTTATTTCGGGAAAGGGCTCAAGTCGTTTTTCATTTTTTTTATTATTATTCAGTTCGTTTCTTTTTTCTCGTTTAATTAAGATAAAGATGGCATTATTATTATTAACTGCCTTGGGGGACTTGGTGATTAAAATGACTTACATAGGATGGGGATATCGATATATGAAGAAAATAATTGATTTAGGTGTATCGTAATTTAATTAATATCGTTAGATTGACGATTTATTGCATATCGTAATGTGGAGATTTTTTTGTGGATTTAGTATTTTTGGAAATACAAACGTAACAATATATAAGTTACTGTGTAACCAAAATTAGACCGAATTTAGGTTTTCCCAAAGCTAGAAATCAATTCTAACATAAGTTCATAAGACATGTTCCATAAGTTTGTCACTGGTTACTGAGAGCTTGTCATGAAGTGACGTAGGTGAAAAGTCATAGAATCTGGTGAGGCGCTATCAAAGGCTTAGTACTACAGACTAAATAAGAAGATGGACTGCAAAACTGAGTGCAGTCAATTGTCGCGTCGTTCTCGAACTAGCTCAAGCTGTAAGTCTCTAGTATTACGAAGTATATGTAGTGTCATACCTATGAAACATATCTTGTAAACTTACCACAAGTGGGAGAGTATCTTGAAAAACATTGGAGGACGCTACAAATTTCGTTTTTCATGTGACTACATTTTATTAGGCTGCGAACAATACATTTTCAACCCACCCCATTCTCCCGCTTTGGGATGTTGAAATCAAAAGCTTGGTAGAGCCGTTCATGTCTTAACTTTTTATACCATGTTCGTATAATTTTAACTGTACTCAAATTACAATTAATCACCGACAATTCATCAAATCGGTAATATACCCTGTAAATTACTCTCTTTAAAATTACTGTAATCATAAATACCTTTATGAATTGCTCACCTGTTTAACCGTGAATGTTATTTACCTTTACAGTAAAAACAGTAGAGGATAGCAGTAATTTCTAACTGCGATATCCAACGAAGGTTAATTGAGCCTAACTCGGTAAATTAGATTTTTTAAATATCGGTAATTATAAATTTATACGAATAGTTCACCTGTTTAAGTGCATACTCGTTCCGCTTTTACACAAGTAAAGCAGAGGGTAAATTCTCACCGATATTTTTTTCAATAAACTTAAGCCTAACTCGGGCCTAACTTTTTTCATTCTTACAGACTCCTTTTAACTCTCAAGGGATTTCTCGTGCTCACTCTTCCGTTGTTTCTTTTCAGAGCAAGTGCAGTTTCCTTTTTCCTTGTTGTGTTTATCCCGTCACGTTTTCTAAAAAGGGGACCAGTTCAGTGCATCCTTTGTTTTTATCTCCTTCAAGTTTTTCCCAACTTAAGCCTGGTTTTCACTGGCCCAAGTGCCGCGGCGTTTTTTAAGAGGTCAAGTTTCGCGTTTTCTGGGCGGCAAGCACGGAATTGGTTTTCTATTTTTTTTTTTTTTTTTTTTTGAGGTTTCAATGCGAATAGGGTCTATGGACCGCGGCAAGGATGTGATTATTCAGGTGTCAGTAGGAGTGTAAGCAGGGGAAGGAAATGAGGTTTACTTGGGAGGTGACGGACGGGGTGTGGGGGTCAAGTCACCTCCGGCGGACACGGGGCAGTCGGCACCTATAGGGTAGGATCGCCGACATGTGTCTTATTCCCTCAAACTTTGCCGCCCATGGTTTTCTATTTATTTCGCAAATTTTTACGGAAAGGAAAGCGGTGGCCAATAGGAATCGACGAATATGTGACGTCATAATCTTGGTTTTGGTCAGCTTGCGAGAGGTTTATTTTCAACGTAATTTTTTTGTCAATTGATGGCGTTGGTGTAGTTGAGTTAAATTTTTAAAAATGTATAATCTCGAAGTATTTGTTAAAGAAGTTTGACTTAATCGTTAAGTATAAGACAAAAATTGAAGTTTTTACAAAGACAATAAAGTCTAAGAAAATCGATAGGTGCATTTTCAACACGATTGGCAAGCCTTGGTCTCCGCGAACTCGCGCTCTTTCATATTTCAACTTCACAAGTTCCAGCAGAAGTAAGATAAGGGACTAGAAATAAGGTGCTCTAGCATTGGTAATAGATTCTGGCACTACCAAGTGAACAAATTTGAGGATTTTATTCCCCTTCCATCGCGCCTACGCTAGAGAGAAAAAAATTGGTCGAGTTCCAAAAACATTTCCTATCCCCTTCCCCTCAACTTAAAGCCACGGAACACGGATGCGAGTGCTTGAATCTAGTTCGGCCGTCTACCGCCACGAGCGTCTCAGGTTTTGGAGGGATAATTCAGAAACCGCTACCAGAGGGCCAACCGTTAGTGTGTTATCAAGAATATTCAATTTCGCCAAGTGAAGAATTTGGTTAGCTCGATAATTCTAGTCCCTTATCTTACTTCTGGTTCGAGTGTAAACGGTTTGCTACCATTTTTAGGAATTTTCCGCAAAATTATGCGGAATTTCCCGTAACAGTTCAGTAAAATTTGTCCGGTGAAAACCAAGCTTTACCAGGGCACCATTTTTCCTCGTTTTCTTTTTTTTATAAATCATCAGTTTACGTTACTAATGGTTTTTATAGTCAGACGGGATTTAGTAAGCTGTTGAAAATATTTTCGCCAAAGTGTTTGTCTTCGAAATCCTTCCACTTGTTGGGGGAGAATCGGTAGAACGTGTCTGTTACGATTAGACGGATATCAATTGACTTTGAGAATAACGTTTGTTTGTTGAGATTCCTCTCCTCCCTTTTCTCTGTAAACATTTTCGATTGATTTTCATCAACGATGGCAAATCGATTGATTTTCGAAATGACGACCTGTAGTTCGAAAGGATTTTTTCAGCTTAGGAGCATCTAAAGTAGTTGTGCCATTCAAGCATGATGGAAGCTTTCCCAGATGTGAAGGGTAGACGAACTCCATTATCGCATCGTCGATAATATGAGCATAGTGTCTAGCCTTCATTAGAGCAGAAGTTTATGACTTCTTATCCTGGGAAGTCATAAACTCTAACCATATCCGGAACCATCTCTGTTAGCCAACTTCTTATTAGGTCCGATCACCGCGCCACCTACGGCATTTCCCTCATTTTGAGTTGGCAGACTGATTTGCGCGCCAGCAGCGGACAAGAAACGAAACTTTAAGGTGTGTCCTGTGGTTTGAGGTAACGAATCAGAAACGGTGACAAGAACAGCTGTTTAATAGACTGCTAGATATTCCGGTCAAACTAGTGTGGGGTCCTAGGCCCACGGATTGTAATGGATTTTGGTAGAGTTCTAGACAGACGGCTTTTCAACAATTGGCACTGAAGAATTTTTGAACACGCCCCACAGTTTGAGTGCCACAGGGAAGGAAACTTTCGACCCTCTTTTACGATTGCCATAGGCAATTTTGACTTGCAGGGATGGATACTACATAATGCCTTAGTGTCCAATACTTCTCAGGATAGAAGTCATCAACTTCTGATTAGAGGTAATATTAGAGATTCGAAGTGGAATCTCTAATGCAGCTTAAAGGGGTTTGACATTGCATAACAGGAAACCACTTAGTATTACTTTTCTTGCCATCGTTTTGGTTTTTTTTTTAAATTTCGTTTCTTGCTGAAATTTTAAAATTGCGACATATGCAAGTCAAAAATCATACAGTCTTTCTATAGAACCAGGAATGAGGAATCCATAAGCTAATAGGAAAAATTGTGCCTCCATATCTTCCATATTAATTTCTACGCGGGTTTTGTGGGCGGGGCTTGAGTACGTCATAGTTCTGACGTCTTTCTAACTGTGATTTCATTAGTTGTTCGTCTGCTTATATTCCTCGCGCATGTGTAATAAAGTCGCGAGCCCCACATGACTGTGACGTAGCAACACGAAATCAGGAGCGGGAGCAATGTTCAACATGCAGCTTGATAAATTTTTCATGATGCAAAATTTACCATACATAATGATAAGTCTAGCTCCTCCCTCAAAGTATTCCAAGATACGTTAGAAACGAACATTCCGGACGTCACGCATAATGTATTTGAACTTAGATACCATGTGACAATGACGTAGTTATCGACTTGAGCAGTGACTCCCACGACGTATGTGCGCCCAACCAGATTGTTAACAAGCAAGTTATCTTTGCGTGTTCTGAACGAGTAGACCTAGTTTAGATTGTTGTCCTATACATGTGAATAGCCAATGAGACGCAAGGCAGGAGTTTGACAAAGTTTTAGCCCTTCCCCTTATCTTCAATCAGATATTAGTTTGGGGTCTAGGGCCTCTTAAAGGGAGGGTGAAGTGGAAAACCAAGTGATTTTTTATCGATTCTTCTTCTAATTATAAGACCAGTCTGCATAGTGAAACATCCAGGAAATATCTCCAAATGATTTTAAAATTCAAATTAGGTTCCGATTTTAAGAATAATTTGAAGTATCCCCCTTCGACCAATCGCGTAACGCCCTGCCTTTTTATTAATAAAATTCTCGTGGCACGCTCCGTGTCGAATGAAATTTATCGCGAGATTTGAAATAATTTGCGCGCGATGAGACAATCGTGGCGCGAGACATGGAGCGTGCCACGAGAATTTTGTTAACTAAAAGGCAGGGCGTTGCGCGATTGGTCGGAGGGGGATACATCAAATTATTCTTAAAATCGGAACCTAATTTGAATTTTAAAATCATTTGGAGATATTTCCTGGATGTTTCACTATGCAGACTGGTCTTATAATTAGAAGAAGAATCGATAAAAAATCACTTGATTTTCCACTTCACCCTCCCTTTAAAGATTCCAAGAAGAAAAAATGTATGTATGCTTAATTTCTTGGCATTAAGTAATTGTTCCCTGGAGTCACTGCGCGTAATTAATGTAAAGATAATATTAAATGTTTTATTTCAAAGATATTTTAAAACATTTCTTCTCAATTGATGTGGATGGTGGCATTTTCTTCAGTATCTCTTTAAGTATGGCAAATCCCCAGAATATAAAAGCCTAAACGTAAATCCCTAAATACACAGTCTAGTCTATTCAAGTGTAAAAAATGACTTATTAACCCAAATCTCTTTAGGCGAACCCGCAAAACGTCCATAATTTTCATCCACTTAAAAAAAAGATCCTAAGGCCTAATCATTTCACCATTCATTTAGCCGCAGCGGGACATCGAAAGACCTTAACTTAAGGCTCCCGTCCCATTAGACCGAATCCCGTTGGATCGAAAGTCCCATTAGACCGAATCCCATTAGATCGAATGTCCCATTGAACCGAATCCCATTGGACCGAAAACGCCAAATGTGCGGGTTAATTTTCATACTTTGGCGGGTTCTTTTTCTTAAGATTGGCATTTCAATGTCTTAAATATATTTTTTAAGCTGGTTATATTCTGAAATATATATAAATACTGCAAAAGCTACACGTAGAATGCCGATCCTTGAAGCTCGATAATGACGCTGGGAAACCTCCGAAACCAGCGAAAACAAAATTTCTTCAGTTCAACGAAAGGTACAACAATGCTGTAAAAAAATATCAAGCCGCCATTGAAAATCCCAAAGAATGTAAAATCAGTGCCGCGAACGAAATTACTGGATGCCATATCATCAAATATTGTAACGGATGTTTAAAAATTTTGAATGGAATGTATCAAATATTCATAAAGGAAATAAAATTAATAACTGGAATGATATAATTGAGACTAATTCTTTAACCTAACCAAACCTAACCTAACCAGATCTAACCTAACCAGATCTACTAACCTAACCAGATCTAACCTAACCTAACCAGATCTAACCTAACCTAACCTAACCTACCTAACCTAACCTAACCTAACCTAACCTAACCTAACCTAACCTAACCTAACCTAACCTAACCTAACCTAACCTAACCTAACCTAACCTAACCTAACCTAACCTAACCTAACCTAACCTAACCTACCTAACCTAACCTAACCTAACCTAACCTAAAACCTAACCTGACCTAACCTAACCTAACCTAACCTAACCTAACCTAACCTAACCTAACCTAACCTAACCTAACCTAACCTAACCTAACCTAACCTGACCTAACCTAACCTACCTAACCTAACCTAACCTAACCTAACCTAACCTAACCTAAGCTAACCTAACCTAACCTAACCTAACCTAACCTAACCTAACCTAACCTAACCTAAGCTAACCTAAGCTAACCTAACCTAACCTAACCTAACCTAACCTAACCTAACCTAACCTAACCTAACCTAACCTAACCTAACCTAACCTAACCTAACCTAACCTAACAACCTAACCTAACCTAACCTAACCTAACCTAACCTAACCTAACCTAACCTAACCTAACCTAACCTAACCTAAC
The DNA here is from genome assembly GCF_054372755.1 of Phalangium opilio. Classification (NCBI taxonomy): domain Eukaryota; kingdom Metazoa; phylum Arthropoda; class Arachnida; order Opiliones; family Phalangiidae; genus Phalangium; species Phalangium opilio. The sequence continues at coordinate 7,570,552 of NW_028324217.1, read as the reverse complement.
CTAACCTAACCTAACCTAACCTAACCTAACCTAACCTAACCTAACCTAACCTAACCTAACCTAACCTAACCGTAAGGCAGATGCAACTAATTTAGTTTATAATGACTTTAGTATGCAAACACACGAATGTTAGTATTACGAAACTTACTTTTCCTTTCGAGGATTCGATCCAGGGTCTGTCGATTGATGGTCCGATACTCTTCCACTAGGCCACGGTGAGACGGAAACCACCATTGCTTAATTAACTTTTGACGAAGAATTATAAAACACTAACAACAGATAACATTTCTGATAAAAAATTCCCAATAGACAGAAACCGCCCAACGGGCTTGATTGAGAAAAGCAATACTTAAAATTTCGATTTATTGGGAATCGGTTTAACGGGATTCGATTTATTGGGATTTCGGTTTAACGGGATTCGGCGTAATGGGACAACTCCAACTTAAGCCCTTTAAACCTCGCCTTCATATTTTAAAAACTGATTATAAGTTTAAGCAACCTTAAAATATCAAGAAACCTAAAGCCTGGTTTTCACCGACCGAAGCTTCACGGAACCGTAAAAAAATTACACAATTTCTTCGGAAATTTTCATTGAAACTTGTTATATGAATAAGCACGAGCTTCACTGTGGAGACCAAGGCTTACTGTTCATGTTGAAAATACGCGAACAGCAACCAATAAATTTTGTCTAACTTTGTTTTCATTGTAAAAACGTTCAGTTTTATCATATGATTAAGTCAAACTTCTTAAATCAATTCGTTAACTATGCATTTTTAGAAATATAACTTTACAACATAAAAAATGGCGTGAAAAAAAACTCGCAAGCTGACCAAAATCAAGCCTATGACGTCACGCATTCGTTGCTTCCCATTGGCCACCGCTTTTCTTTCCATAAAAAAATTGCCGCCTAGAAAACGCAAGAATTTGAGGTAAGTTACCTTTGGAAAAAACGCCGCTGTAAGCGAATTTTTGCGAGTTTTAGACCAATGAAAACCAGCCTGAGCCCTTAAACATGCACTGTCCAACACCGCCACAGAAAGCAAACGTCTTCAACATCAAACGTCTTCAACATCGGCAATCGTTTTCATATCCACACTTTGTGATATTGACTAATCAAATTTTTTATTATATCAAAAAACAAATGTTGTTTTGAGTCATTTTAAAATCCGATTATTTTAGGCCATGTCTTACAAATGGGTCTAAGGTAAAACAGAACGATTGGGTAAAATTTGTGTGGTGTGAAAGGGCCTTAAGTTGACAAGAATGGTTTGTTTGGCGCGTGGCGGAAGGGGACCTTTTTGGAAATATCATTAATTTTTGCCTTTGACTTTATATCATTAATTATAACTAAGTTCCTCAAGACTGAAAGGCAGAAGGAATATTTGAGATGTATAAATTCGAAACTCGCTTTTGGAACCATTAATTATATCCACATCCTAAGCCTCTCCATCATTTAACACCTAAGAAAAGGAACACCGAGATGAAAGATCTGGGATGAGTTTCCAGAAGGGTTTTTAAAGGTAGAACGAACGACTTTTTTAAAAACTGAAAAAAAAAAATGGCACGTTATGACGTCAACCTATTGCTATAATTATGGCAAGGTTGAACCCGGTTTTTCCGGGTTTCCGACGTGTTTTCGGTCGAGTGGGAATCAACCTTAATGATTTCGCTTTAGTTAGTAGACAGGTTATTAAACATCCCAAATATTTAAAGTAAAGTTTTCTGTGACAGTGAGAGTTGATGCGTACGATTTATATTTGCGATATCGAGGTATAGTTATAAATTATCTTTCAGAATTCAATTCTTTAATGAAAAGTCAGGATTAATATATTTTCCTTTCCGCATTAGTTTCCAAGGCTTAAAGAGAGGGTGAAATGTAAAATCCAGTGCCATGCGACAACCAAGTTTTTCCTTTCTCCCGTTTTAATAATTTTTGGTTGTTAGTCTAAAAAGCGCGTACAATTCCTCAAAACTAAGGCTTTTGGGTTTATGGCCTAGGGTCACAGGGGTCAATAAACCATGAGCATAATAACAAACCATTTGTAATAAATTTATACAAACTGCATCGATTGGTATTTGGTTGTGCGGTAAACGGTGACTTTACTAAATTAATAAGGTAAATCATGATTCCAATTTGAAAAACATACCTTTTTTCCGAAATAAAAAGAGTAAAGACTGGTTTTCACTTAACCGATAGAAACTACTTTGCAGCTGGATGTCAAACGCCATATTTGTGTTTTACGTTGTCGCCCAGCGTTATAGCGTTTTCACTTAGCGTAGTTCCCGCAAATAATGGAACCATGGTTTACCAGATAAACTGAACATTACACCAATTGCGACTCATCTGCTGTCTTTCCGTTTTGGTCTTTGTAATCTTTGTCTCATATCATAAAGATATTTATAGCTCTGAACCTCTTAAATAATACTTTCAGCCTTGAACTTCGGCATTCTCAGGGATTTGCACTAGTATCTGACTCGATTAGGAACTAAATAAATAAAAACATGGCGGGCCGCGGACGTCCTCTTTCAAACACACGTGGTCGAAAATGACGTCATGACTCAAGCTTATTGCTGATTGGCTCACGCAGAGCGTTAACGTTGAAGGCGGCCGAAAAAATAGAAAGCTAATATCGCCACACTCAAACGTAATTTCGGTTGTCGCTTGATGTCGGGCGAAAAGTCGTGATTTACGCCAAGTGAAAACCATGCTTAAATTATTGAGGCTCGGTTTTTTTTCTTTAAAATATACTACAGTTTTAAAACCATTTTTCTCTCCATATCACTTTTCCTTTAAAAGACAAAAGATGGGTTTTCTTTTTCTTAATACCGTTCCGTTTTTTGATCATCATATTTTTTTTAGTATAGGGGCTACCTTATTATCTTCTAGTCGAGCTCACGCTGACTCCGGAGTTTTCTTTTGATGTTAAAAATGATTTTTTTTCTTGTATCTTCCGTTCTTGGAATTTATTTATCTGTCCCATACTTTTAGTTTTTAAGTAATGGATACCAGGTAGAGTATTATTTTTCAATTTCCTTTTTGTACTCGGCGGTATTAACTTATTTTGCAAAGAGTGCTTTCATAATGTATTTACTTAATATTGCTTGATATAATCATGAGTGGTTTAGTTAGAGGTTTTAAAATTATGTTTGCAATAATACCAACCAAATGACTAATATACAGTTTAAAAGCGCTGGTGAAAACTATAGTTTGACTTTAGTAAAAAACTATACTAATTGCTTCATTTATTTATTTCTTGGAAAAACCTCAGGAAAGAAACTTATGCTCTTGATCGACCAGTCTGTACATTAATGCACAAATCTCCCATTCTTTATAAAGAGTTTCTTTACAATTTCATGAATAAACCCTCATTATAACGGAATACTCAAGCGCAATGTACTAACACTACATAACGGCAGACTAAAGTGTTTTGAGTCTCTAGTATATTAGGGAGAAGGTATAAGGTACCTAAGTATTGGCGTGCCATAGTCCCAGTCCCCCTTTCAAAATACACGGGGGGGACGTAAAAGGAGGCCGGGCTATTTCGCCTCTCCTCAGTCGGAAAATACGTAATTTTCGTCATTCGCGTCGCGCGCTGACATGAGTTTTCAAGTACCAATGAGATGCTGGTTGTAATTAGAGGCAGGGATTAACTCCGGACCTACGTTTGGACTGGAGATAAAGCTGGAAATGTGGCGAAATTATATCTTCTTCCTAATAAACTAGATATCACTTCTTGGTCTTACATAGCAGCAGACTAAAGTGTTAAGTATAAAATCAAAATAAAGGCAGACTAAAGCTTTAGGTACTAACTTTATATAACGGCGGATTAAAGTGCTATTTACTAACTCTGCATTAACGGCAGACATATGAGTAACGTACTAACTCTCTATATAGAGTATGACAACTCGAAATCTAAGACGAACCCAAGTTACGAGTCCTTGATCGAGTAGGCTGTAGTTAAAAACACGTCTTCTTTGAGTTCATTATAAACAAACCGCAACCCGTTGCCTGCCCATGGTTAGGTGGTCCGAGCTCCAATATACATGTAGACCAGGACTATTCAAACGATAGTTTTTCTCTAGTATCCCGTTGGGCCAGTAAATATTTTTTCAATGACTCATGTGCAAAGTGAATTGCGCATCGCTTACTCTTACCAAACTGCCTCGCGTTATGTTGCCTTTGCCTTAACCACATCATTCCCAAAAGCTCCTAACCAAAAACCTCTTCGCATTCATCACCATTGCAAGGTACAAAACAATAGTTCCATGGTACACAGGACGTAGCTAAAACCGCGCAACCTCAAATATATTCCTAAACAGCCACCTTTTTTTAAGAATAAATTTTTTACTACAGTATCCTTAAACGGTTATAAAGTTTAAACCCAAGTTTGTACGCTGTTAGTTGTCTCTGCACCCAATGGTTTCCTGAAGTGTTAAAAATACGTAGCATTAAATGATGGTGAAAACTGTTTCGCATATATATGTTTTATAGATTTTCTTCCCCACGAAGAAAAGTAGAAAGTTTTTTTAACACCTTTTTTCTAAACTTCATTCCTGTGAGATATGACTTTATCGTTTTCGTACGGCCAGTCAAAATATAGAGTAAAAACTAAGGCATCATAAAGATAAGAAACTAATTTACACTCTTGAATACTAGAACGTTTTAAATGAAAGCGGTGAAAAACAGCAAAGGTGCAATGAAACTACTACAAACTAGTATAGCTCGAGTAACCCGTGGCGGTCTAAACACATTCACGAGAAACGACACCTGGTGATCAAGCTGTATGGCTCGTGACGGTGTAAAAAATTTTAGGGTAACGACACCTGGTGAGGTTCGAATACTCTACATTTTCCCTCAAAGTATACGTCATCAATGACGATTTCAAAAACGTTCATTCCCAGGTTTACACAGAGTTCAACAACAACAACAAAAAAGGTTGGGAAACCAAAAATAAACTGCTCCGAGAGGGTTTTCCTTAAATAGTTAAATATATATAATTGATATTAAATATTTTAATCGCCATTAATTTACCTTACTTCGAGTTAAATCGTTTTAGTAAACTTTATTCCAAATATCAGTTTAATCATAGCTATTGTTAACGTTTGAATTCAAGCGTATGCCTCTTTACGAATTTTTATGGAAATTTAAGGTATATAAGGCGATTGATTCTCAAATTAATGATAAGAAAACCCGGAATTGCGTGAACCTTTGGTAGAAGCCCTATCATGTGAAGGCTAGACGTTTCTCATAACCCTAGCCGATAGCCGCGTACTTCTTAATCCTAACGATGGGAGTAGAAGCCAAAATTTTTTCTTTGCTCCAATTTGCCAACTGCGAACGCGGTGACAGACACATCCAGTTTAATACCTCTCCGTGGTGTCGTTGTCACTCGGAGACATAACACAGTCTGTCTGACGGAATGGAAATTCCGTCGAGCTCGGATTCAACTTTTTCTGTTCAACTCCACTCCGCCGTATACCGTCGTGAATTTTCGCTGAGTAAGAGAATTAACCTTAGCACTGGCCAACGACCGGTACTCGTGCTAGGTGTAGGGCTGTTCGATACTACTCGATGCCAACTTGGTATCGAGTACTTCAGTCTTTCGATACCGGTATCGAGTACCGTTTTTGGGATCCGATACTGGTATCGAGTACTTTCGGAAAATCCGAAGCATCGAGTACTTTATCCCCCTATCTCTTCCCCCTGGAAGGAACGTTTCTTTTTCAAACTTGCGGCCAATCATTTGCTTTATAATTTAACACGTGAATGTTTCCCTCGTCGACATAGTTTAGTCTCTATACTCCATCCCTAGAGTAGACTGACGTCAGACGTAGCTTCTTCAACCATAGCCCATTCGATCGCGCACAAAACGACGCAACCTGCTCGTGCTATAGAATCCCGATCAAAGAATTGGATTTACAATTTTACATATATAAGCGCGACTTTTGAAGAAAATTCGGTGTAACCGAAAATTAATATTAAGTTCTATTGGAGGAGGTATGTTTTTTGGCCAGTTCCTTCGTCCTATTGATACAAATGACCTGAAATTTAACTTAGACGCGTTTCGACGTGTTTTATTATACTTAAAAGGATTCTAGCTTTCAGAAAATTTATGTGAATAGCGCTAACTAAACTTAAATCACATCTTAAAAATTAGATTAAATAAATTTAAATTAAATGTTAAAATATTGCAGCAATGCTTTTCCAAGAAATAAAAACTAATTACAAAGCTTATTATAATTAAATACGCAAAATCTATCATAGGTGGCGCTTTAAAAAAAAAGTACTCGATACTTTGAGCATCGAGTATTTTTTTCTCCGATACCGATACCCGGTATCGAGTACAATGTTCAGTACTCGATACCGGTATCGATACCAAAAATCTTCGATACTCCCAGCCCTAGCTAGGTGGCCATTCACCCAAGCCCAATAGTGGTCTGCCTAATTGTTTCCGATGCCCTTCCGTTATAGTGTTTTTAAAGCAAACAATAGTTTAGCAGTTTAAGTCAACGAAATATTAGTTTATTTAAAGGTATACCACATCAATCTAACCTCTTGTTCATTTTCATTACAGATGCCTGCAAAGACAGCCCATAAAGCCCTACGACTAGACTATGACCCGATGGTAAAATAACATCCTCAGTCCTCCGTAACCCAACGAGGAGGAGAGGTTAAAAAAATTCAAATCAAAACCCTTGGCAACTATGATACCCAACTTAGGGGTCCAAAAGACCCTTTGCACCTTATTCCTCCTGACAATACTTGACCAGAACCAAGCTTACACATCATCGAAAACTCAACTGTTACGACGTAAACAAAACATAAGTTTCGGAGCCATTTTACCCCATACCGCCTTGATAACGGTCCAGAGAGCCTATTTCAAGCGTATTTTCGAATCCGTGGACAGTATGCTCAAAAACAAGCATAAGACGTTCAATTTCACCGATACTTACAACATCACTATGGCTCCGGTCGTTCTGATGCCTTTAGCACCGTCACCGAATGAGATACTATCAGCATTGTGTTCGAATCTACTGGCCCACGGAGTCATCACCATTTTGTATTTGACCAACGCCGAAGTTTATGGGAGCAACGCCGCGTCTGCTCAGTATTTACTACAACTGACCGGGTATTTGGGAATACCCGTCATCGCGTGGAACGCCGATAATCTGGGTTTGGAGAGAGTGAGTTGGTATTTCTTTATCTTAGTGAATTTTAATAAACATCTCATTGAAAACGGCGCCATGAGGCTGTAAATGACTGTTAGAGGAACTACACACTGCAAAAAAAACACTTGTAATTGCACATGGTACGTCGCTATGACATGTGCCTTTGCAATGTTTACCAAATCAATACCATACCAAACCAAACAGTCGTTTCGGTCCTCATGGCTCTGATTTAAATCCATAGCTAGCTAGAGGTATAGCCTAAAGCAACTTTTCAAATGTTTTCTTGACCCGAAAACCCAAATATGTGCAGTTCTCATTATGATTCAAAGATATCGTAGTTTCTGATAGGGTTTTATCTATAATACGTTAGGCGTTTCGTTAAACTTTGGGGAGTGGAGTGGAGCTCTTCATTGGGTAGTTAGTTGCAAGAATCTTTGCAGTGGGGTCGATGAATGGGTCTTAACATCAAACTGCAATGGGTGGGTTCTATGGACGATTTTGAGTCGAAAATGTTCTGTAACATTTTGTCATAATCATTCCAATCATATCTTGAAAATGGTGGCTTGAGTACAAACTGTCATAGACCATTTTTGACTCAAAATTTACCATAGAACCCACTGCAATTTGGTCCAAAAACCTATTTGGAACAACCTTTGTAAGACTTTAAAGAGATCAAAGATAAAATAGGGTTGTAGAGCCGCTTTCTCAGGTTTTGTGGGTTCTTGGTGAAAATGAAGAAAAATGGTTATTCATTCCTGTCTTTTTAAATAAATAAATTAATATTACATTATAATCTAGTGATGAAAGTAAACGGCTCCGGAATTTCATTCATCAAGTAGGCCTAAGTAATCTTCACAGGATCCGATAGGTGCATTGGTTTAGAAATTACAGCACTCAGGCATTACAGCAATATAATAACTAATTTATCTACTTCTTTTGATCCCATCTGAGGCCATCAAACCAGCACAAATCGAACAGGAAAAAAATCTTTACCCAATAAGAATCGTGGGGTCGGGCAAGGGAACATAATTGAAAATATTAAATATGTTTGAATCAAGGAATATGGAGCTCGGATAGAAAACTATATACAATGATATAACTTTGGATCGCGATATCGGGCTAAGATTTGAACCCTTAGTGGCAGCAAAAGTACGTACTGAAAAAAAAGAAACACAAAATGTCTTACACAGGCATTTTAGCCTGCCTTTGATAGCACCTGATATGCTTTTACAGCGCGAGTGGATTTGAAATCATTAAAGAAAAATGAGATTGTTGATTGATGATGATTTCGTTTCGTTAGAAAAAAATAAGGCCTGCGCCTCCAAGCGGTCAAATAAGAAACTATTGTGTCGGTGTCGTGGCGTTCTGGAGTACCACGCCACGATAATGGTACTGAGTGAATATGATGGGCAAGGGGGGAGGGGGCTGAAACTGTTTGTGTTGAAATTTGACTCTTTCAAAGGTTATGTCGCTGAACAAGCTGCCTGTTAGACACTTGAGTTTTTTCATTATGTATACTTTTATCTATCTACACTGCTTGAGTTACGAGGTTACCTACGAAGCTCGAAGGGTCGATAGATTATGTCTGCCACTAAATAAGGTGGGCCAACGCCAATAGCCTTATGATGACGCCCATGGAAATGCCTGTCTTAAAATCAGTCTAAAGAAATGCCAAAGGGTGGTTCTAGATTGAGCCAAAAATTATTCTGAATCCCCGGCTTAATCTCTTTGCATTTAGTGGTATCTGGATATATCTAGAAAAGCTGTACCATCTCATAGATATCTTCGCAGAAACCTTTTCAGAACAATGGGATAAAAATCTCAAAATGTTCAAAAACATTTAGCGAGACCGGACTAATCACAATTTTCTAAACCAATCGTCAAATCACGTTCAAATTTAACACTACATCACAAAACGCGAATATATTATTTTTGTTTGAAGGGCACAGAACTTTTACTTTGAAAGTTTCTTAAACAAGGAAAATGAGAAAAATGTGTAATTTATGCATAGAATTTCAACAAATACGAGTCGCTAAGTTACCTTTCGAAAAATTTGAATTTAACAAATAAAATTTGCCCATTTCATTGAAGGAAGAAACCTCATAGATTATTTAGGCGCCTAAAGACTAGAATAATTACGACTTCAACAGAACTACCTATACGTCTAAACCCACCTCTCTGTTATGGACCCTAGTGTGCCTGTAATTTGTGAATGCTTTCTAACCGCTATCTACAACAGATTGAAAAGCTCTTAGTTCTGTTCGATTCAGATCATTCTGTTGCAAACCTGAAATGCTCTCACAAATAACTGGCAATCATGAAGCTCAGTTAAAGTTGACAAACGTGGGAGGAAATTTCCTTTGCCTTCTTTAATGCACACTATCTACCACCAACAATTTCTGTCGCTTGGAACCTATTTTTTAAACCTTTAATTACTATTAATTTACCGAAAAATTGTAAGTTACTTCTAATACAATTCGTAAAATAGGTTTATCACATCTCTAGACTTAAAGTTGTAAAAAAAGATCACATGTCCAACACCTCGATAACCTTCAGTGTCCTCTATTGGTTCCATTTCCTAAAGAAAACGTCTGAAAGTAACGTTGTTACTGGAGTAGCTTTCACGGGCTATGTTGTCCTTAATGCTAGTCTATTTCCTGGCTCCTTTAGCCATTAGGAACAGGCATCCTCTGAACGCGGGACAAAGGTTTGACCTCTAGTTTCCTCTCTTATATCTTCTAACGAGCTTCTACTGACGGCCATCGTTTTGTGTATTCCCAACGAACAATAGTTGACTCTAAAGCCAAAGGTAACCTTAATGTATTTCTAACGTCATTACAAGCTAATAAACGGAACTAGGGATACTAGAGTCAATCAACATGGAACCGAATATATACGAGTATAGTTAATGCAAAGATAAATTTCCCATCAAGCTCGCTTTAGTTTATCCTCCTTTTCCTCTAGTTTTTGCATATAAGCAAGATTTATTTTAAGTCAAGACATTGTTACTTTGCAAAAGCAATAACGCTATTTGCACGTTTCCAATATATTTGGGGATAATGCCATGTGATTTTGTCAAACTTAAGTATAAGAGTAGCAATAATAAGCTATTGTTACCAAGGGGTAAAAACTTGCTAAAAAAGCAATGGAAAATTAAGAATAATTATACTTTTTCCAAAACAAGGTTTATTTCAACCTTCTAATCGAGATAGACCTAAGGTCGACGGTTATCATATATATGTAAATAGCCAATGAAACGCGAGGCACGAGAAGCTGGCCTATTTAACAAAGTTTTAAGCTCTTCCCCTTAACCTCAATCAGGTATTAGTATGGGCAGAGGTAAGATAAGGGACTAGAAGTATCGGGTTAACCAAATTTTTCACTTGGCGAAAGTGAATATTCTTGATAACACACCAACAGTTGGCCCTCTGGTAGCGGTTTCTGAATTTTCCCTCCAAAACGTGAGACGCTCGCGGCGGTAGACGGCCGAACTAGATTCTAGCACCCGCGTCCGTGTTCCGCGGCTTTAGGTTGAGGGGAAGGGGGTAGGAAATTTCTTTGGAACTCGACCAATTTTTTTTCTCTCTGGTGTAGGCGCGATGAAAGCGGCATAAAATCCTCAAATTTGTTCACTAGTGCCATGATCTAGAGCACTTTACTTCTAGTCCCTTATCATACTTCTTGCATGGAATCTATGGTCTCTTAAAGATTCCAAGAAGACTAAATCTATATATTCCTGTTTCAAACAATAAGGACTTTAGTGGACTATTTACTAACGTCTTTATTGTCCACATACCGTTCGAATGTTCTTTGTTAACCCAATATCAAGCAAAAGGTTGTACCAGGGATAGATTTAATTTTAGAAGTAGGAATTGAGAACGGTTTGTATTTACTTCAGTTCGATTCATAGCCCAGTATGGAGCCCCACCCTTCAACACGTAACGAAAAGTTTAAATTATCTTATTGGCTCTCTTAAACTACGTATTGATGACGTTGCTGATGAGGACGGTGAAAAATACGCAATTCCTTTTTACCTCTGCTGCTATGACCCGCCTCTTCTTTCATACCCCTTGTCCCGTGGAAGGGGGTCCGGAACTTTGACTCGCGCCCATATTACTCTGTCCTCCATTCCTGCTTCTAAAATTAAATCTATCCTTTGTTGTACTGAATTTAATACCGAAATTTGAGGACTTACCGATATCGTTTACTTGTGTACACTCAATATTCAGTTCACTCCTGAACGATATTAAATTTCCTGTTTCAATAAACATTTTTCTCCTTGGAAGAACACATTTTCTTGCTTATACCTGTTGTTAACTCCGTATAACCGAACTTCATACTCCCGGCGAGTCCCACGTAAAAGAGGGTATTATTAGAAGGCTCATTTTCGATACAACGAAAAAAATTAGAGTGATTTTTTAGGGAAAATTTACTTTTTTTTCGAACAGCTTAGGAAAATGAGGTGCTTATTTTTAGATATTTTTTTCTTTCTTTCGGAGTTGCATTACGAGTTTAGGACGGTGCTTTGCAAAGAAAATATATCAAGGGGAGTAGAAGATTAAGCATTATTTAGTAACGCCATAACATGAATAACTGTCTAGCATTACATTGTAGTCCACTGTCTAAAGCGATAGGAGAAGCCACATTACATTTTCGCGTCACTCATGTGACGTAAATTTTATTACCAGTAACAGGAAAACCTGGTTATTTGGGCGTGCTTTTCGGTTTCTCATAGCAGACGACATAGCCAACTCGAATATTGCGCTCACGTGAGTACGCAAATTGCGTATATGTAGGCCGAGTAGCTTGTGGTCGTGAGCACAGTATTCGAGTTGGCTATGCTACCATTAAATAGGCTCCTCCTATCGCCAAGTGAGAGGCGACTCATGTTGTTGAATAAATTCATTTTAATGCTGAATTTTAGGGTTCTAGTTCCAGTGAGTCACGTGACCGTGTCGTCCGTTTAGTAGTCTGCTTAAGCAGGGTTATGTATTTACCTCTTGCACAGTTTTAAATTAAACAATAAATAACCGTATTTATTGACCTCTTGCACATTTATATTAAATATTAACAATATTATAATCACTAGCTATAGTTTCAGTATTAGAATAAGAGAAAATTTAAATTAAAACTCGCCACTGTTATCTTCCGTGCAAAGCAAACTGGAATTTTTGAATAGCTACAATTGGCCCTCTAAATACGCTACTCCAGAATCAAACGTCCTTCCTCCAAGCTCAAATACTCGGCATTAAAATGATTTTGTCTTTAAGCAGACGACATATTCCAACCAATCCCTAAAACACCAAGTCCACTTTTTTAAAACCTTGGCAAAGTCTTCATCTTCTGCTCCCCTTGGTACATTTTCTTTGGTGATTTCGGGGCAAGGTTTCAACTATAATGGAACCTCATCTATTATTAAGAGGAAAGGGCTTTTTAAGGCTTACGATATAAACAAGGTTTTTATGTATTTTACAGAGCAACAAATTTGGTAAAAAAATTATTTTGTAAATATTACGGAATCCTAATATGTAGCTTCATTATCTACGCATTTGTGCGATAGGTAAAAAATTGTGTATTCTTCTCATAGAAAAATAGAATGTTCATCATTTTAGTTATTATGAGAAACTTTGGAAAATCATGTTAACTTTTCTTTTTTAATTTGTTTAAAAACTTTCTATATTCAAAAGGTGTTAAAAGGCCAGACTTAATGGTGAATCAATTAGGCCTAACTTACTACATTTTCACACCATGTATTAAATAAACTTGGGAGCTTTTCACTCGGTGCCACTGTCCGGGAACGAACTCGAGGGACCCTCTTGGTACAAGGCAAAAGCGATAACCCCTATGCCACCCTACTATGAGAACAAAAGAGCAAAGACGGATAGTCTTTATAAATTTATGTCTATGTAGACACTAAATAGTCTTCGGACCCAGCCATTAAATACTTGCATGATGTTGTTTTTTAGAAACAAATTTTTGTTTCTAGTTTGAAATTCAATAAAACTGTGCTTAATAAGGGATCAGTCATAAAGGTAAACTGCTAACGGTCTCGAATAGTTCGATCTCTTCAGACTTTGGTTATTGGTTCGCGGACCCAACTTTGAGTAACTCAACCGAAGCACTTCTAAAGAAGCTTCCTCTAGCGTTACTGATATCCACCGAAGCACATCTAATGAAGCTTCCTCTAGTGTTACTGATATCAATCGAAGCTCATCTAATGAAGCTTCCTCTAGCGTTACTGATATCAACCGAAGCACATCTAATGAAGCTTCCTCTAGCGTTACTGATATCAACCGAAGCACATCTAATGAAGCTTCCTCTAGCGTTACTGATATCAATCGAAGCACTTCTAAAGAAGCTTCCTCTAGTGTTACTGATATCAATCGAAGCTCATCTAATGAAGCTTCCTCTAGCGTTACTGATATCAACCGAAGCACTTCTAAAGAAGCTTCCTCTAGCGTTACTGATATCAACCGAAGCACATCTAATGAAGCTTCCTCTAGCGTTACTGATATCAACCGAAGCACATCTAATGAAGCTTCCTCTAGCGTTACTGATATCAACCGAAGCACATCTAATGAAGCTTCCTCTAGCGTTACTGATATCAACCGAAGCAAATCTAATGAAGCTTCCTCTAGCGTTACTGATATCAATCGAAGCACATCTAATGAAGCTTCCTCTAGCGTTACTGATATCAACCGAAGCACATCTAATGAAGCTTCCTCTAGCGCTACTCATATCAACCGAAGCACATCTAATGAAGCTTACTCTAGCGCTACTCATATCAACCGAAGCACATCTAATGAAGCTTACTCTAGCGTTACTGATATCAACCGAAGCACTTCTAAAGAAGCTTCCTCTAGCGTTACTGATATCAACCGAAGCACATCTAATGAAGCTTCCTCTAGCGTTACTGATATCAACCGAAGCACATCTAATGAAGCTTCCTCTAGCGTTACTGATATCAACCGAAGCACATCTAATGAAGCTTCCTCTAGCGTTACTGATATCAATCAGAGCTGTGCTAATTAGCTGACAACTAATTGAATTAGAATTAGCAATTAGGGAAATATTTATGAACTAATTAATTAGCAAATTAGCAATTAGACATAGAAACTAATTCAGTTCAATTAGAAATTAGACATTTATTTATCAAACTAATTAATTAGAATTACTATTTTCTAATTAAGGTAAAAAGAAACCATAAGTAAACATAAAAGTTTAAAAGTGCTCATGGGTTTAGTACGTTGGTGATGTTTTAATGCCATTGAAAAACGGGTACGGAAGCCATGAATTATTCTCGAAAAATGAGACAAGCCTTGAGCCTTCCGTCATTTAAAATTTTTCTCATTTCTTCATTTTCTTGCCACAGTTCCTATAATGGACTCCTGAGCAGTAAATACATGCGCACTGCTATTAATTCGAGTAGGTAAAACAGTCGAAATTTCGAAATGGGGCAGTTGCGAACTACGAAATTTTCTACTAGTACTAGTATTCTCTCATATTTGAGGAGCTGAAAAATTTAGAGTAGCACTAAGGTTTCCTCATCGATATAATAAGGCTTTTTCATATTCAAATAGATGAATCAAGAGTTAATTCCTCGATTTTTTACAACAAATTGGCGTAAAAGATAAATTGAAAATCCAATTGGCTAATTAGTTAATCCTAAATCTAATTAAATTTTAATTAGATAATTACCTTTCCGATTCATACTAATTAATTAGAATTACTTCTCAATTAGCACAAGGTAATTAAAATTCAATTACCATTTTCAATTAGTAAATGTTGCTAATTAATTAGAAATTCAATTAGCTAACTAATTAATTAGCACAGCTCTGATATCAATCGAAGCACTTCTAAAGAAGCTTCCTCTAGTGTTACTGATATCAATCGAAGCTCATCTAATGAAGCTTCCTCTAGCGTTACTGATATCAACCGAAGCACTTCTAAAGAAGCTTCCTCTAGCGTTACTGATATCAACCGAAGCACATCTAATGAAGCTTCCTCTAGCGTTACTGATATCAACCGAAGCACATCTAATGAAGCTTCCTCTAGCGTTACTGATATCAACCGAAGCACATCTAATGAAGCTTCCTCTAGCGTTACTGATATCAACCGAAGCACATCTAATGAAGCTTCCTCTAGCGTTACTGATATCAACCGAAGCAAATCTAATGAAGCTTCCTCTAGCGTTACTGATATCAATCGAAGCACATCTAATGAAGCTTCCTCTAGCGTTACTGATATCAACCGAAGCACATCTAATGAAGCTTCCTCTAGCGCTACTCATAACAACCGAAGCACATCTAATGAAGCTTACTCTAGTGTTACTGATATCAATCGAAGCTCATCTAATGAAGCTTCCTCTAGCGTTACTGATATCAACCGAAGCACTTCTAAAGAAGCTTCCTCTAGCGTTACTGATATCAACCGAAGCACATCTAATGAAGCTTCCTCTAGCGTTACTGATATCAACCGAAGCACATCTAATGAAGCTTCCTCTAGCGTTACTGATATCAACCGAAGCACTTCTAAAGAAGCTTCCTCTAGCGTTACTGATATCAACCGAAGCACATCTAATGAAGCTTCCTCTAGCGTTACTGATATCAACCGAAGCACATCTAATGAAGCTTCCTCTAGCGTTACTGATATCAACCGAAGCACATCTAATGAAGCTTCCTCTAGCGTTACTGATATCAACCGAAGCACATCTAATGAAGCTTCCTCTAGCGTTACTGATATCAACCGAAGCAAATCTAATGAAGCTTCCTCTAGCGTTACTGATATCAATCGAAGCACATCTAATGAAGCTTCCTCTAGCGTTACTGATATCAACCGAAGCACTTCTAAAGAAGCTTCCTCTAGCGTTACTGATATCAACCGAAGCACATCTAATGAAGCTTCCTCTAGCGTTACTGATATCAACCGAAGCACATCTAATGAAGCTTACTCTAGTGTTACTGATATCAATCGAAGCTCATCTAATGAAGCTTCCTCTAGCGTTACTGATATCAACCGAAGCACTTCTAAAGAAGCTTCCTCTAGCGTTACTGATATCAACCGAAGCACATCTAATGAAGCTTCCTCTAGCGTTACTGATATCAACCGAAGCACTTCTAAAGAAGCTTCCTCTAGCGTTACTGATATCAATCGAAGCACTTCTAAAGAAGCTTCCTCTAGTGTTACTGATATCAATCGAAGCTCATCTAATGAAGCTTCCTCTAGCGTTACTGATATCAACCGAAGCACTTCTAAAGAAGCTTCCTCTAGCGTTACTGATATCAACCGAAGCACATCTAATGAAGCTTCCTCTAGCGTTACTGATATCAACCGAAGCACATCTAATGAAGCTTCCTCTAGCGTTACTGATATCAACCGAAGCACATCTAATGAAGCTTCCTCTAGCGTTACTGATATCAACCGAAGCAAATCTAATGAAGCTTCCTCTAGCGTTACTGATATCAACCGAAGCACATCTAATGAAGCTTCCTCTAGCGCTACTCATATCAACTGAAGCACATCTAATGAAGCTTACTCTAGCGCTACTCATATCAACCGAAGCACATCTAATGAAGCTTACTCTAGCGCTACTCATATCAACCGAAGCACATCTAATGAAGCTTCCTCTAGCGTTACTGATATCAACCGAAGCAAATCTAATGAAGCTTCCTCTAGCGTTACTGATATCAACCGAAGCACATCTAATGAAGCTTCCTCTAGCGCTACTCATATCAACCGAAGCACATCTAATGAAGCTTACTCTAGCGCTACTCATATCAACCGAAGCACATCTAATGAAGCTTACTCTAGCGCTACTCATATCAACCGAAGCACATCTAATGAAGCTTCCTCTAGCGTTACTGATATCAACCGAAGCACATCTAATGAAGCTTCCTCTAGCGTTACTGATATCAACCGAAGCACATCTAATGAAGCTTCCTCTAGCGTTACTGATATCAATCGAAGCACTTCTAAAGAAGCTTCCTCTAGTGTTACTGATATCAACCGAAGCACATCTAATGAAGCTTCCTCTTGCGCTACTGATATCAACCGAAGCACATCTAATGAAGCTTGCTCTAGCGCTACTGATATCAACCGAAGCACATCTAATGAAGCTTCCTCTAGTGTTACTGATATCAAGTGTTACTGACTCCCGTTGATACCAACCAATGAAATCACTGTTAGAAAGACGTGAGAATTATGAGGCGTGGCAAAGTACTCAAGCCCTGCCCACAAAACCCGCATAGTATGTAACATAGTAGACATGGGGCAAAATGATTCTTGCTAACTTTATGTATTCCTGGTACTACCAGAAGTGAGATGAGACTAGAAGTGAAGGGCTCTATCATTGGTAATAAATCCTGGCACTAGTGAACAAATTTGAGGATTTTATGCCGCTTCAATCGCGTCTACACTCTAGAGAAAAAAATTGGTCGAGTTCCAAAAAAAATTCCTACCCCCGTTCCCCTCAACCTAAAGCCGCGGAACACGGACGCGGGTGCTTGAATATAGTTCGGCCGTCTACCGCCACGAGCGTCTCACGTTTTGGAGGGAAAATTCAGAAACCGCTACCAGAGGACCAACCGTTGGTGTGTTATCAAGAATATTCACTTTCGCCGAGTGAAGAATTTGGTTAGCTCAGTAGTCTCATCTCACTTCTGGTACTACTTATTTCCTTTTGTTTGCAAACGGGTAAACAAAAAAATAGGAAGGAAAAAACCCTCAGTTTTTAAGCGATTTTCTCGACCACCCAAAAGACATTATATATATATTCAACCCACACCTTCAATTACCATTAATAATAACCCGTTATCCTGCCAAAAAATCTTAAAATGTCATCGTAAAAGAGTGCTGGGGTCAGCAGAGATGGGAAAGTCCTAGGTGAAGGAAAAAAAAAACACAGTTTTTTGGGGGTTTTTTTCCTCCTTCATCGTTCAACACTTAAGGCCTTACAACATTTACCACAAAGAAAATGCCAGGGTAATTTAAATTTCCCAAATATTTCTGAAGAGAAGTTTGGTTAGGGCAAGAAAGATCAAGCTTGATCTTCCTTGGTTTGGGGATGAAGTGGTCGGTACTGTTATATTTAGAACTCCAAAGTCCAAAGCGGTGGAGTGGGCTTGGGATTTTAAAGGGCGGATGAACTATGCTTTAGAAAATGTGTGAATCACGTTATTCGACAATAACAAAGAAAAAGGAAGTAGGTATCTCAAGGATTAAAATGTTTTATAGGTTTACAATCCTATGGGAATAATTTCTGTCCGTTTCAATAATATATGTGCCCCAAGTATTAATGAGCGGAGTCCGCAGAAGTTTTTCCATAAAGATGGTTTTTACTTTCAAAATATGGCGGCAAATCGAACGTCAAAAGCCTAAAACCGCGTCTATAGGATATGGAAAATCAGTGCATTAGAGTAATCGGTTGAAAACCGCTAAACGTATTCCATAAAGAAGATGGCTGCGGGCTGGAAAATGATTCGCGCCTTTTACTTACGAGTAACTTCCCAGCAAAAACTTCATTACCAAATGCAAAACTTTGTGACAGTGATTTTAAAACATTTGATAGAACGTAAAAAATGTTGGCCTTCGAAAGATGCTAGACATCACTAAATCGCATGACTTAAAAGCTGTATGCCAACTTCAGCCAAAGCCACCTGAATCCAACAATATTCCAGTCCCAAAACGACTTCCGTATAAGTTTTAAAAATATTTCCACTCGCTCCCGACTCCGTTCCATTTCAGGGATAATATTCCCAAAGCCAAATTATTTATTTTACCCAACTCCAACTCCGACCAAAAACGAGGGAGTCCCTTGGATTTCTATGGAGTTGGAGTTTTCCCAAAGCCTTTGCAGTCCTCTACAGGCAAACGAAAACTCATCGTTAATGTTTGACTAATACCAAGCTAATACTTATGAAAAACGTAGCTACGAAATTTCAGCCTCCTAGAAAATGCGACTCGGGCAGCGTTGATTATCACTCAGCCAGCCAGCCAAAGCTTTACCAAGAATTAATCATAAAAATTCCATCAATGTTTCAATTCCACAGAAGATGATCCTTTGAAAAAAATTGCACCTGCAGAAAAGCAATGAATATATATATATTATAATAGAAATATAATCCCTAAATATAACTATAACAATGTATGCATTGCGAAAGCTATAAGTGACGTTGCAAGGTTCGAAAGAAACACCTTCTCTTTAAATGTAGATTAATTTTGTGTGGATTTAAAAAAAATGTAAATTCCATTTTTCGTTAGTCGTAGGGTGCTACAATGATTGATGAAGTACCACAAGTACGAACGTAGCATTAGATGGAACCCCTTCTTCATTGTTGCCAGCTAAAAGGCGTAAATGATCTTCCGGAATTTTTTAAGTGCATCCAACTTATTTGATGCAATGCGGACAATGTTGGAAAGGGTTGTACATTTTAGCGAACGTTAGACTGGCTTCATATTGGCACAAACTACATGAACACCTGCAATGCTTCAGAGGAAAAAACGAGGAGTGCAGTGAACACGTTTGACACGTTTATAATTTATGTTACGCCGTTCACTTTATGCATGAGAGACTCAGAAGTTGCTTATTCCGGTAGTGATAGATCATTGATCAACAAGCAATTAAAAAAGATTCAAGCGATATATGCCTATAATTTTTTCACCAAATTATATTATATTGAATATAATTTACAGTGTATGTGTAGCCGTCAAGGGGCTAATCACCTCAAATTCCTGTACATACATACATTACAGACAATGAAGTGATTATTTATTGACGAAATTTAAAATATTTTAAAAATCATCACCCAGATTTCTTTGACAATCAAGCTCAGATCACCTAACCATGGACAGGCAAAGCTGTGTTAAACCCGCGTTAACAAATGAGAATGGATAGTACGCGTCGTCACGCGTCTACCGACCTCAATTTATGACTGAATTCTACTCTTTTACTAGGGTTTGGTGATAGAATTGCCACACCCGACGCCACAGCGGATTGTCAGACGTTGCTCTAAGCAAACTTAGCTCCCTATTCAGTTGCCTTCCTGTCCATGGTTAGGTTTTCTAACCTTTCAGCAAACCTAATTGCGTAAAGTTATATGATATCTGCATACTGAAGCATCCATGAAATATCCCTGAATGTTTTCAAAATAATATACCATCATGAGTGAATCATATACCAGCTCCCTATAAGTTACTCAGCCACACTGGCCTAATGTATCCAGCGTTTTCTTCCCGCCAAAAAAGTGTTACCTATATGCGACCTACAGTGAGAGAAAATAACACTTCTCCCGGCGCTTACGTATTTCCGGTAAAAAACCGGAAAACGAGATCAACCAATAAAACTTTGAACTGAAAGGTAGTTAGTATAAGCATACGACGTTTTAGAAATGTTGTGGTTGTTTGCGGACGGTTCACAGTCGTATTCTATCTTTGAAATTATTTTAATGGGTTAGGGTTGGCGCAATAGGAAGTTTTATTTTTTTCGCATTAAAATGGCAGACTTTTGGATATTTTTTGACAAAGCCCAAATGATAAAAACTCATTTAAATTCAGACTTCAGAGCGTTGCCTACGGAATAAAAAATTTTATTCCGTAGGCAACATTTAGAGGCAGGAACTATTTATGGTGAGAGAACCAAACTTTATCAAAAAATAAGAGCTAAACAACAACTTAATAGTCATCTCGAAAACCTTACTAAACTTTTTAATAATGCGTCTAAAGAACTAATAGAAAAACTTAAAGAAAGGCCCAACCCATTTTTAACGAAGCCTGTTGTGAAACCAAAATTAATTTTCAATAAGCAAAAGAAAGAATGTGACGCAAAGAAGTCAAACCTCCAAAACCGTTAATACCATTTGGAACTATCGTCACTTTCAAGTTCTCGATATATTAATTTCAAAGCCCTAAGAGAGGGCGCCGTCTACTATCACTTTCACCCGCCTCCCCTCCTCTGGACTACTATTCGGAAGAAAATGCTGGATACATTAGGCCAGTGTGACTGAGTAACTTATAGGGAGCTAGTATATGATTCACTCATGATACCATTCATCTAAACTGAAAGTCGCTCCTTCGTACAATCTCGTAACACCCTGTCTTCCAGCTAACAAAATTTCCGTAAAGATGTATCTGCATCTGAAGCATTCAGGATATATTTCTGTCTCCTTTAAATATTAAAGCAGATTCATACTTCCTTTCAATCTCGAAAACGCTCTACCTTATGTAGCTAACAAAAATTCCGTTTAGACTGTTTGTTTTTTCCAGATAGTAATGAAATCATTCAATTTTAAAATTATCGAGATTTGTTGACTCTATTCAAACTAGAGTATAAAATCTTACTTTTTCGGTCGCATCGGTCAGAGAGACTTTTACATATGTGTAAAATTCTCTCCGCATGGGTAAGTTAATTTTCCGGTTCTGAAGTGAGAGCAGACGACTTAAAACCAGTCGCGTATCTGCCATCTGGTGATTTTTGAAGCAAGACTTTTGAATACTAAAATAGAATAATCCATTATAACAAACAACGCCCAAAGCACCCCAAGAACAATAAAACTTTATTTAAAAAATTTATCGTCTGCTTAAGCGACGGTAACTCTATCATGCGTCATCAAGGCACGATTGAGTGAGCTATGGATAAGAAAAGGCGCTAACGATGTGGTGCCATCTTTCTCGACACTGAACCCACGAATCTTTTACTTAGTCGTTAACACGTGTTTAATTAAGCGAGCCAAGCGACTCCACCGACGTTGTGAACGTAAGATTAAGTCTACTCAGAATGGAGTCCTTAACTCTTTAAAAATGTATTTTATCTATTCACGCCATTTATGAAGTAAATCTTTCATTTTTCACACAAAAGCAAAATGTTCTCTATTGAGAGAGACATAAACGCGACCGTAGACTGCAACTGTATGTTTTACTGGAGTCCTACCCACCAATAGCAATTTTTTAAGACTGTACCCAAAAGAGTTACACATTCTTTCCGAGAAAAAGGGGAATCCCTCTTCTTGAATAGACTAACTTTAAAAGAAGGAATTTTTTATATCCCAAGAAAGGTATTCTTCAAAGGAGAGAGAGAGTCCCAAAAGAAGCTGAATCGAAAGGCAGTCGAAAACTGGAAAAAGAGACTCGTTGCACAGGGTGTAACATAAAATTGTGGTTTTAGCCTTTCGTCTCGAAATGTTTACACGGAGACACTAAATGGTATGCAGGCTGAAGGGTTTTCATATGTCCAGTGAAAGAAGTCATCCTAAACTTTAGCCTAATCAGAAGTAGGATAAGGAACCAGAAGTAAGGAGCTCTAGCTTTGGTAACCGGCACTAGTGAACAAATTTGAGGATTTTAAGCCGCTTCCATAGCGCCTATACTAGAGAGAAAAAAATTGGTCGAGTTCCAAAAACATTTCCTATCCCCTTCCCCTCAACCTAAAGCCGCGGAACACGGACACGGGTGCTTGAATCTAGTTCGGCCGTCTACCGCCGCGAGCGTCTCACGTTTTGGAGGGAAAATTCAGAAACTGCAGCAGTTTCTGAATTTTCCCTCCAAAACGTGATGGTGAACTGGATGTTGGAGCAAAATTCAACAAATAAATAATAAAGTAATTGGAAAACTTCCAAAATGCCTTGTCAAAAGTGTTAGCTTCTATTCATTCTCTTCATATACTCTTTGTTACAAAGAGCTTTAGACTTCGAAATTTATTCGTCTGCTAAGAATTAAGGCGACTTTGGTTCCATTTTAACAAACGACACAAATATTCTTATCATTACTGCTATTGTTTCTTTCAGGACGGAAGCCTACTAAAATACCGAAATAGACCATTTTTATGCAACTAAAGCTAGGTTCTCACTTGACCGAAAAACTCGACGGAAAGGAACCGCCAGCGGTTTGGAAATTTTACTTTACGCTGGCCGTCAGCGGTAGAGCGTTCTCACTTGTAGCGTAAGTTAAACGAAGCGGAACCTTTATTATGTCACGTGACCATTATCGATCGTTCGAGAGATCTAAACATAGAGGGCTCTATACTGAAGTAGTTTAAAAGGTAAACAAACAAAATGGAAGACCTCGGTGATGCCGAGTTCTCGAATGAAATTATAAATACGTTATGTATTTATAATCACATAAATTTAGTGTACTTTGTGTACAAATTATATCGAGAGAGTGCTACTTGGCGGTTTTCGGTAAGGGATATATTTAAGAAGCGGCAACATCAAGGATACCAAGAAAATTTGGTGAATGAAATATCCACCATCCGCGTATTTCGCAATATGTTCAAATTTCCCGGGACATATGATAGTGACGTCACTACAACGCACATTTTCATTGACTGACATACACGATTTACGCCGGAAACGACCGAAAAAATAGAACACGTTTTAAGTCCGACCGAAACCGGCGGAACGGCAATTCCGTCGTGCTCGGCGTTAAAGTTTTCGGTCGACTCAAGTTACGCCGGGTTTCCGTCGTCAAGTGAGAACCTAGCTTAAGAGGTAAAGACGCGGGGGTAAAACCTTGACCAGGATCTATTGCCATCGCTTCAGCACGTTTCTTCTAGTCCTCACCCTGCTTCTGTTTCAATTTTGCACTTATATCTTGTAGCGTAAAGACTATATTAGCTAAGCATGGAGTAGAAACAGAGCGTCTAAAATCGAAGGCAAGGATAATGAAGAGTAGAATAGACCCAGCCAACAAATAAACAAGTTGGCTTGGTCTAGTTTCCATCTAAGGGATAGGATCACGTGACTAACAAAGTTGACTGTAGTACCATCTGTCGTTGAGCGACGAAAATAAATCTCTTATTTTTCTGATTGGTTTAGAGTCTGACTCTTGGGGTAAAACGGGTTCTGCGCATGGCAAAATCAAGCCAATCAGGTTATCCCTTTCTAACCTCAAAACCCGAGCTCGAGATCTGTGCCGTTATAAAAATTCAAAAGATTTGTTGGTTGGGTCTATGAGAATTAGTCTCTACGGTATGAAAGGTAAAAATATACATGAAGACCCCCTCATATGGATGGATAACTTACTTTTACTGTCACATACTTGTACACCCTGTACAAGTTGAGTTAGCCACGGAGACTTGGTGGCTTTTTCGAATTCCAGACCACTAGCCCATTTTCCGGACCCTCTCAAAATTGCCGCTAGGGGAGAATGATACGTAGGCTAAGGCATTCCTCGACGAAAAAAAAAAATCCAGAAAAAAGGATCTCGACTTTAGAGGCAAACCAGAAACCTAGTGCGGAAACCCACGGTTGAAATGTCATCTCAATTCTAAGCGAGTATTTTCAGTATAGTTGGAAAAGAAGCTCATTTTCGACTCTTTACCGTACACTCCCTTCCCCCTTTTAACCCCTCATTTCCCCGCCTTTGACTGCGCTTGCTTTTTAATGTGTCGAGAGCTTCTAGAGATAAGACAAGACATCTATTCGTAATGGTACTAGTTAACTTGAAATGATACCAACGATGCAGTGACAACTCGGGAACCAATTTCGCTGATGAGAGATGGTCAATTGCATTTCTTCGCTCTCTTTTTTTGTCATTTTGTTTCACTTTCCTTTTTGCCTTGAAATGAAACTTCCTGGAACGATTTATCGGCATTCAACTCCTTCTAGCATAGAGTTTCCCATTTTGAAAAGTGCGTCGCGTTTTTTAATATTTTTAAAACTAATGGCTAGGTACTGTACATAATTTTTTTTTTCAGCGAATGATGTGCAAAAAGACTTTCGTAAATAGAAATAGCAAATTGATTCTGAAAAAAACGTCAACCAAACTCCACAGGGAAAATCGGTTAAAGAGATAGTAGCGTGTCGAAATACTACTGTATTTTTTATAGTACATAATCTTAGGCATCTCCGAAGCTTTGAGAAATATATGTTGCGTTTTAATAACTTCGGTGATATCTTGATAAAAACAACACGGTTATGACGTCAATTTGCAACTACACTATTATGACGTCACTTTGCAACTACACTGTATTGACACCGTCATGACGTCACTATGTTACGACACCGTCATGACGTCACTTTGTTACGACACCGTCATGACGTCACTTTTCAGGTATAGCTACGACGTCAATTTGCTGTCATAGTTATGACGTCACTTTGCTGCTATAGCTACGAAGTCAATTTGCTGCCATAGTTATGACGTCACTTTGCTGCTATAGCTACGAAGTCAATTTGCTGCCATAGTTATGACGTCACTTTGTTACCCTAGTTATGACGTCACTTTATTTCTATAGTTATGACGTCACGTTTTTTTTTTTTTTCATTTTCGAAGTATTTTCAAAATTCAAGTACCAAAATAATTTATTATCTGCTCAATGTTCTTATTTTAATTATTTTAAATTATAATCTTATTGTAGTACTCGATATTAAACGCTACTATCCCTTTAAAACTACAACAGCACACCTGGTGTTAAATTTCAGTTCAATACTAATGGACTGCAGGCAGGCAGGTATACTGTTGATATATGAATTTTACGAGAAACTATGAATTTTAAATTAATATATATCCCTTATACAAACCTTATTTTAAACCTTTATGGATTCAAAGCCATCCATATGCAATGGCATTAAAACGCGGCCTTTCGAATTAGTCCAAACAAGATATTGCACGCTCATATTAAAATCATAAAACTGACAGGCAAAAGACGGTGGATGTCGTAAAAGCTCAAAGAAGCGGAAATATCCGCAAAGATCTCGTTGCATTTCATAATTGAACAAGCAGTAACAAAACTAGAGTACCATTAAAATTTTCATTAATAAAACATAAGTCCTTCTTCTTTAAGAGCCACGGCCGCCATAGACCTGAGGCGGATATGCTAAGTGATCGCTAACTTTGACCTGATAAACTCACAGCGAGAGGATAGCCTTCCCAAGGATCAGAGCTCTCAGAGGAAGAACAGTTATAATCTGGAGTGGTTAAGATGATGCAACATACTTGTTCATAGATGGAATGGGGAAGGTAACTATAATGGCACAGCCCGATATCTCTCCCACGCGCACATAGCTCGGCGCACAGCCGAGGAGGAGCCAGATGTCACGTGATTCGATAAGAATACTGGCCGTAAACAAACTTCTCTGATTTTTCCGCTTGTTGTGCTGACGGCGCATGTGCGGAGCTCTGATACCGAGCCATAGATCGGTACCGGTTTTGAAAGGGGCGGGGCTGACGCAAAATTTGGTCTCTCCGGGCTTCCTACACATACGTGGTCACTGCTAATGTTTAGGTATAAAAATTTTAGAATTTATATAAATTTTTATCAACATCTATCGAAGCAAGCATGCAAGCAAAAGTACATAGGTTATAACACAAAGTGTCCAACAGGCATCCGTTTTGAAAACGGGGGAGGGGGAATTTATCAAAGACATTGATAACCAACCTCCTGGCCTGCGAATATCGTGCTTCTAAGCGCAAGACAAAAAGTCACGTTTCATTTGTCCGTCCACATGGCGTCTTTGGAGTGGCTTCCCCTACCGTAAATGGGTTAAAATCGCTATGGGTGTAGGACCAGTGGTATTAGCTCTACCACTCCACAATGTAACCTATCTTCCTCTAAGGTTTGAGTAATATACTGTTCAAAAGGATAAGATCTTGTGGAAAAGACCGACGTGAAAGCATTCGTCAAATTCTTTCGATTAAATTGCTCAATTCGATTGGCGAACTTCCCACTTAAGTGAAAGGGTTCTTACAGTTTTTAACGGTCTTCCAAGTATATCTTGATGTATATATCTCTAAAAGATAAGTTCTGAAAATCAACGCCCAACCCAAAACGCTTTACCTAGTAGTGGTAAATACTCACTAAGAAAGTTTTTCAAATTCGTCGCCATCTTGAAAAATGGTCGCCAGAAATGAAAAAAAAAGGATAACTTTATTTTTGCGGGAAAAGTCCTTACTGACTGACTGATAATCAACGCGTATTCCAAAACTCTTTACCTAGAAAGCTGAAACTAGTTTTGCTGGGGCTTAAATTACTCTCAAGTAATAGATACCAAGAAAGATTTTTTAATCAGCGGCCATATTGAAAAATGGCAAACAGAATTGTATAAACCTTCCTTGTCTTCCAAAATATTTAATGAATATTAAGAACACTGCTTCAGTATGCAGGTTGTTTCTGAAAGGTTTGTCAGAAATCATGGGGCATGTTCTACTGGCGTTTTTGGTAACAAATTTTTCTGTGAAATTTATCCGTCCGGGCCATCGTTTTCAATTTATAATTGGAGCGTTTCACGGATAACACCCTGTATAGATTGGCTGTATGGATTTTGGCAGGGGTATTAAATGTTTTAAGAGGGATTCGAAGGCAGAGGGAAATTGTGGAAGCGTTATCGGTGTGTCATGCGCAGTAGAGTCCACTGTTTTTTTAGTTTCAGTACATTTCAAGACCAAATATTAGGTCATCTACGACTTCAGTTTGTCCATGGAGCCTGTATCTTAAACGGAGAGGCTAACTCCTATGAAATATGTACCCCATACAGTGGCTTGCGTAACGGAAATTGAGGGCTGCCAAGGTCATATTGTAGGCGACAATTGTAAACGTAGTCTGCAAAAATAGGATCACACGGTCAGATTTGGCCTTCGCTGCCGAAATTATCCCCACTCTCCTTTCCACCCCCACGGCCCCACCTTGGGCGAGAGAGGTATTTTTATACGGTGGAAGCTACGGCATAGCATCTCCGATTAAAATACAGGCTCCATGGTTTGTCCTTGAAAGGGGAAAATATGATGGCGCTCGTTTTTGACTCCAGCAAGAAGTGATATCTAGTTTATTAGGGAGAAGGTATAAGATGCCTAAGTATTCGCACGCCACAGCCCCAGTCCCCCTTTCAAAATACAAGGGGGAAGTAAAAGGAGGCCGACCTATTTCGCCTCTCCTCAGTCGGAAAATACTTAATTTTCGTCATTCGCGTCGCGCTGACGTGAGTTTTCAAGAACCAATGAGATGCTGGTTGTAATTAAGAGGCGGGGATAAACTCCGGACCTACGTTTGGACTGGAGATAAAGCTCGAAATGTGGCGAATTTATACCTTCTCCCTAATAAACTAGATATCACTTCTTGACTCCCGTTAACATAACCCTCTGCCGCAGGCGCGTAAGAATGTATGTTAAAAGGCTGGAGCTGCTGATCCCTCTTGAAACATCTAATGTCCCTGATTTTCGGTTTGAATATGACGCCATTTTATATAAGAGCGGCCAGAAAAGTAACTAAAACGTTATGAAGGAAAAGGTTCCTTACACTTAACGCTGGTCCCATTTTCTAGTGTATCTGTGATTCAAGGCATATTTTAAATGGGGATTATTAACTAAGCTTAGTTCTTCCTTAATCCAGGATGGTTTTAGGGTGGAAAAGACTATACGGGGGGGGGGGGATTGCAAGAGATGTAATAGCTTTACGGGCCATCGATTTTGAATGGAAATGGAACCAAGGCTTAAGTATTAATACCACCGTATTTATGAGCATTCTTCTAATACGTTATCTAAATATATTTTCTCTATAAATGGTATTGTTGTTTATACAGTTAATTATTGTTCCTTGTTTATTATTCTAACTTACGAAAAGATAAGACCAGGAAACTAAAGTGGTGGATTTAAGATTAAATTCAATATTTGGCAACTTTTAGGTAATTTCAAGATTACTAGCAAACTTCCTGTGCCTAAATTTTAATTGTTGTTGAACTAAATTTATATATGAAAACATAAGCAGATTAACCTATGTAAGTACCCATCTGAGGCTGTTCGATGGAACGTCTCTTCACGCGCAATCAAGAACGGGTTTTTAGCCCCATCGTATGATGGATATCTACGATGAGGCTATTAGTTTGACCTGCCCTGTAGTAGAAGAAGAAGAAGTAGTAGTAGTAGTAGTACTGTTCAATTTTCGTGTTTCATACTAAGAGTACTAAGGCGATGTATCTCAAGATGGTAGAGTTTCTCATAATTTAATACCAAAAACCGAGAATAGGTTCCACTCAGACAAGAGGTTAATAGAATTAAAAGAATAGATGAGCGAAAATTTTAATATGTTTTTTATTTTTATTTTTTTTTCCTTTCCCTTAAAATCGATACGATAATAATTTTTAATAGAGTTGTTTCATTAGTTTAGCAAACTCTCAAGATGAAAAAACTAAACATTAAAAGTCTCTAGATTTTTAATTTTATGGGAGGGTGGGGTTTTTGTATGACGTAGTGAAGTATCATTTTTGGCTGAGACATGACAGCCTGGGTAGTTAAGTAAGCCTTGGCGCAACAAAAAGCGTTCTTTATTGGTTGTTCCTGGAGGGATTTGCCTTATCAATTTGATAGATGGCGGCATGATGTCTGCTGTAAAATAACTGATTCGTGACGTAAACATTTAGTTAAACAAGCTGGTAATATCCGTAAAAAAACTAAAAATGATGGGATATTCAAATAGGGTAGAGCCCATGGCAAGTTAATCGCTTTTCTTTAAATTTCATTTGAAGGTTAACACATTTATAAGAGTAACAAAAAGTGGATATTCAAATTCTAAAAAATAAAATAAAGAAGTTTGAAACCGAAAATAACGAACGTAATTTGGTGTGAGAATTGCCCTTTAATGCACTTATGATGAAAGTTAAGGATAATTTCCCCCCACCCCTAAAAAAGAGAGAAAAATCCAAAATTATCAATTCCTCTTCAATGCATACTTAATGCTGTTTTGTTAATTTTGCCTGAATAGTCATTCCATTACTTCCTGAAGAGAAGCAAACACTATAGGGGCTGGGGACATCACCTTCTTGGGTTATTTTGCTCGCGCCAAGAAACACCACTAGAGGCAGTGCGATTTGGCTAGCCATTCCGCGTTTAGTGAACTCTGGCTCCGTCTGTCGTTGCCTCTTGGCGCGAGGGCGACCTCTCTCTGCAAGTAATAGACCTTTTCGACATAAAAAGAGGGTAGGCATCCCTCATAATCGGGACATACAAGAGGGTTGATACATTGCCATCCGTCTCTGGGCACTCTCATGATATGAAAAGAATACAGCGCAGGCGCCAAATAGAGAGATAGAAGGTAAAGTTTTACCCTCGTGTCTTTCCCTCTTATTTACATCGAAATGGCCTATTATTGGAATGGTATCTTTAAATTTACCTCCTCACAACAATCGTTTCCCAAAGAGTAGGGTTGCCCTTATTAACCTTTATATTACGACACCTTTAAAAAAGCCATACCTTTTTTCAAAAAAATTCCCATGCCATCTTGATAGGGCTTACTGGCTTAATTATAATGGGAAAATTTCGATTTGAATTCCAAACGATTTTCCCTTGGTACCTACCTACCTACTCGCCCACTATACGCTTTCATCATCTCGCTGTTCTCTGATGATGTCTCTATATTTCCCAAAAGAATCAAGACCAAAAAGAAGTGATAAATGAAATGAAAAAATAAAAGGCGCATCCAGGAAAGGACTAAGTTGATTTTACGATCATTAAAACATGGACTGGAATGTGTCTTACCGTAGAACCGACTTCCCCATCGTACGACACCTCACGATGGGTCCAATAGACCATTCCAAGTAATTGTAGAGAAACCAACACAGGTTTTCCCCCTCGCTTCAAGACGAGGGGCTGATCACTTCCAAAAAATCTGTACACTTGATTTCAGATTTCAAAAAATTCGTAATGATTTCGAAAGTATGAAAAATTTCAGAAACCTTTACAATTTCCAAAAATTTCACCAAAATTTCGTAAGATTTCAAACAAAGTTGGATAAATTTCAACAGAGATTTCAAAATTTTTATAGAAGTTTTATGATTACAACAGTTTCCGAAACATTTCCAGAAATTTCAACCAATATTTCATAAAATTTCCAGAAGTTTCAACCAAGATTCCATAAAATTTCCAGATATTTCAACCAAGATTCCATAAAATTTCCAGATATTTCAATCAAGATTTCATAAAATTTCCGAATTTCAACTAAAATAAAAAGATTTTATGTCAGATTTTCAAAGATTTCAACTAAGATTTACAAAGATTTCAAGATTTCGACTAAGATTTCTAGATTTCAACTAAGAATTCCAAAAATTTCAAGATTTCAAAATTTCACCCAAGATTTCAAAAATTTCAAGATGTTGGAAATCTGATATCATGGGCTTTTGTACACTCGATTTCGCAAGTGATCAGCCCCTCGCTTCAAGAAGCAAAGCCTCCCATCATCCTCAGCGTTTAGGTAGGGTCGTACAGTACGGAATCGTAAAGGACGCCCTCTCTTTCTTAAAAATGGAGCAATTAATAGTCGCCTACCAAAGGGTAGGAGCGTGCGCAAGGTACACTGGGAGAGTTTCAGTGCTTCAGATCGCCCATCATCATTTCCGCTGGATCTTACCTCATATCTCTCTCTGCTGTACATATAATCGACTAAATTATGTGTGACAACTTTGAAACTTTGGGAAAAACACTGTGTTCCAATGAGCAGACAGACACACATCATAAAGTTAAAATTTTTCAAATTCCAGTCCTTTCTTTAATATTTTTAGAAAGTGTGGCAAAGCTAAGAGAAAATTTTTCTGAGACGAAAAAAAAGCTAAAATAAAAAAAAGGGGCACACTCTAGCGGATATTTAGCCAAATGTCATTTGGGCTAAAATGAAAATGGTTGACATTTTCGACAGTTCTTTGGGCCCACCCTCTCGAACCCTCCCCTTTTTCTAATTACCATGCCTGAAGAGTTGAAAGAACACTCGCTCCCCAAAGAGATAACAATATTTCTGACGTACGCCGCCATCTCTTACGAAGCAAGGCAAAGGACGCTTTTTTATCTTGGATGTCTCATTTGCATTAAAAAAATGAGCTCGAAAAATGGGGAAAAGAGAGAGTGAGAGAGCGAGAGAGAGAGAGAGAGAGAGCGAGAGAGAGAGAGAGAGAGTAAGAGAGAGAGAGAGAGAGAGAAGGGCCACTCTTATTAAAGAGGTGTTTTTATAACGCTTGACGCACCCTCTCTCTCGCCTAGTTGGCTTGACTAACTACTGGTACCGTGTTGTGATTAAAGAAAATTATTAATTAATCATAGACGGCGCTAATGTGACTTTCAAAGTAATTAAAGGATTTACAACTTGACAAAAGTATACGCCTTTTCACTTAATTGAAGTTTTTGTTAAAGACTGGCGTTGCTAATTTAAAGTCTTTAAATTAATTAAGGGCCTTGGATGCGAAACAGTAACTAATTGATTTGCCTATATACTTTACTTGGAAATTGGTATCTTGAACTGAGAGATTGTCTGGAGTTTTCTTTTTGATTTTGTGTTTAAACTTTAAACAAGAAGTGATATCTAGTTTATTAGGGAGAAAGTATAAGATGCCTAAGTATTCGCGCGCCATAGTCCCAGTCCCCCTTTCGAAATACAAGGGGGGACGTAAAAGGAGGCCGGGCTATTTCGCATCTCCTCAGTCGGAAAATATGACTGTAATTTTCGTCATTCGCGTCGCACCTGACGTGAGTTTTCAAGAACCAATGAGATGCTGGTTGTAATTTAGAGGCGGGGATTAACTCCGGACCTACGTTTGGACTAGAGATAAAGCTAAAAATTTGGCGAATTTATACCTTCACCCTAATAAACTAGATATCACTTCTTGCTTTAAAGCGACTTACATCCGATTCCTTGCGTTCGATTAGCCTATGAAACGTAGAAAACTATCAGAAAGTGATTTTACCCAATACCCTGCAATAGGAGTGTTTTGTTGTAGCTTTAACACGCATACTAACTCATAGTGGCAAAGGTTCATCGATAAATGTAATTTAAAGTGTTCTTCGTCAAAACTTCCTCGCCAGGTGTAATATGAGCAACCCCCCTTTACCCTCAGAATAAAGTCCACCCCCTCCGTGGATGATTACGTTCACGGCCGTAGCACAGGGAAAATTGCGTGAATATAGGTTCAATATAATAATCGATAGTACCAATAATACCATAAAGTACTATTTTCTATAAACTTATAACCCCCAAAAACCAGTTTTCTGTCTTCTCTCTGTTGGTTCGTGTCGGGTTTGAGGGGAGAGTCTTTAGCTTCTCATTTCACACCGCGTTTATTGTCAAAGGGACGTGAGAACTTTGAACGAAGTATACTTTTAGTTTAAAACTATGAACTTTTGAGAGTAGCCTAGTTTTTGATTATGCATAAATTACGCCTTAGGTGCCAAAGGGTTATAGCAACAAGATCTTCTTTTTACACGTGACTTTACAATGAAAAAAACAAACAAACCATTTTAACCAATAGGTGGTTGCACTTACTGATACCCAACCACGAAAAGCATTCTTAATTGGTACAGATTATTTATGCTACTCTAGAATGAAACTTCCTTTCTACAAGATTGGACGGTTGGTTTGGAAAATATAGAATTGTCTGGTACATAACTTGAATGATGCTATGAAGTAATGCTATTAATTATAAAATTATAAGACTGGTCGTTGCTTTCAAACATTAATATTTTAACCTTATATTTCCCTGGGGTCTAATTCCCACATTATTCTTAATTATAATAGCATTTCAATTTTATGACGCCCTTTTGCTACTCTACAGGGTGTTTCTGATATGGAACATATCTTATGAACTTATGACATAACGTATAAAAATATGTTAGTGGATAAGCGTCTTGAACCATGACCAGTGGCATTTAAGCCAGTAACAACAAAATTGGAAATGAAGCAAAAATATGATTTAAATGTTTTATTATTGTGTATGAGATTGTTGCAGAATATCAATAGTGAAAGTGGGAATATTTTTTCAAAGAAGGAATGAATAACAGGCATCATTGTCACTACCACCTGCCAAAGAACGGGGGGCGGTTCTAAAGAAGAGGCGGGTTTTATTTATTTTAAAACAACCGAGGGAATGAATAACAGTTCAAAATAAATCAGTTTAGTTTCGACGTCAGGGGTTAGACTGATGGAGCGTTCATCCTGTTTGCACCGGTGAAGAAATATTTTCAATAAAACTGCCCATAACATATGTTCATATATATATTTTAGAAAGATGTTTTATAATAATAAATAAACCCATTTTTAACAAAATTCAATTTTTTTTTTCACATTTTCCATTTTTAAAAACCTGCTATAATATGGAAATTTAACTCTCTCTCACGCAGTCACAGGTAAGGAAAAATCCATTAATATTTTCTCAAATTCTCTATCCAAAAATCTTTGTACCCCTTTTCTACTAAAAAATAATAAAATCACTATTTTTCCCCTGTCTTTTTCGATATAAAAAATCTGTCTTTCAAATTTTTAAAACCCCGAATGCAAACATCTTTCTAAAATTACCCATTCATTACACAAAACCTTCACACAAAAAGTAAACCCCCTGGTAAACCTTTTTATAATATCGAATCATTTTTTAATATATTCCATTTTTCCAAAATACCAAATACTCTTTTTCTTATCCTTTCCGTGTCTTGCGAACATCCTCCTAACTTCTATTAAAGCACTGCTTACTGTATCTATCAAGGCCCGTGCATGGTGTTCTTTCCATTCTCAATTCTGAAATTTTCAATAGTTTGCCCGCTAGAGCCGCTGTTTCTCAGACTTGTTTGGGCGCAAATTCTCACGAAATCAAGGATGATGGGTGGGGGAGATGGGAGTAGGTAATTTACCAAATACAGCTTAAATTACCGATAATTTACCAAATACAGCTTAAATTACCGATAATTTACCAAATACAGCTTAAATTACCGATAATTTACCAAATACAGCTTAAATTACCGATAATTTACCAAATACAGCTTAAATTACCGATAATTTACCAAATACAGCTTAAATTACCGATAATTTACCAAATACAGCTTAAATTACCGATAACAGGAGCAGATGACAAAGGAGTCTCGGACGCTAGCTTCCACAATATAGAGGGCAATGGCACCCGCGTACGTCACAGCTGTAGCGGTATCGTTTGCCATAGACGCGCTATCAGACATTATAGCAGACGATGCTTTTGGTGGATTATATCTGGCACCAAAGTCTGCTGGGAATTGTTTTTTGTAATAACAGACTAACGGTGGCTACTGAGGTTCGTCTTATCTGATCGCGACATAAATATACACAATATAATTACTTTATTCAAACAGCTGTAACCGTTGGTATTAAGATAAAAGATAAGACTACATTTTGTGACTTTAAACCTACTAAATAGTAAATTAAGTCCAAACTAGCAGAGAAACCCAGGTAAGCCAAGGCTTAATTAACAATTTGTGCCCACTGGAATGATTGGGCTCGGGTTTTCAAATTATAAAAGCAAGGTTTTAAAAGATGCCGAAACACAATGTTATATATGTGTTTTAGGGCCAAAATATTCCGTATTTTTTTGAATTAATTGACTGCTACAAGAGGTTGGAAACGAAATCACTGTCTCTTACTTTTTGGGTTTTAAAAGATCGTGAGTGATTTCTTTTCAAAACCTCTTGTAGCTATCATTTAATTCAAGACGAAATTAAGAAAAAATTGGCACTGAAACACATTTTAGTTTTTTATTAGTGTACATACGTTACTCGCTGGGCTTTTCATTATCAATTTTAGTCTAAAAAAAGATTAAAAAGCCGTTGAAATACATTTTTAACTCTAATACTCGTTAAGCCTAGGCTAATTATAAGCAGACGATACGTATTTTTAAAGAGAGGCTCCAGACGCGATTTCCCAGATCTCCTTTCGAGACTTTGCAGCCACGCTATTGGTTCGAAAATAAAGCTCAAATTTCCTACGAGAGGTGGCACTGGCGTAATGATTTTGGTTAATAACCGTGACGTTCGCGGATCCCATTGCCCTCTACATTATGGAAGCTAGCGTCCGAGACTCCTTTGTCATCTGCTCCTGCCGATAATTTACCAAATACAGCTTAAATTACCGATAATTTACCAAATACCGCTTAAGTTACCGACAATTTACCAAATACCGCTTAAGTTACCGACAATTTACCAAATACCGCTTAAGTTACCGACAATTTACCAAATACCGCTTAAATTACCGATAATTTACCAAATACCGCTTATCTTACCGACAATTTACCAAATACCATTTAAATTACCGATAATTTACCAAATACCGCTTAAATTACCGATAGTTTACCAAATACCGCGTAAATTACCGATAATTTACCAAATACCACGTAAATTACCGATTTATATCTTACCGTAATTTTAAAATGGTAATTTACCGGTAAATTACCGATTTATATCTTACCGTAATTTTAAAATGGTAATTTACCGGTAAATTACCGCGATAATAAGCCTGTAAAAATATAAAATACCAAAAATTACGGTAATTTTTGTTATTCCAAAATTTGAATGGGTAACTTACCGGCAATATTTCGGCCCGCTAACGGTAGAACGGCTCAGGTCCGGTGGGACGCTAGAAATTGGGGGAGGAATACACGGAAAAAGGGCGGGCGGTTTTCCTGATTCGTCCAACGTAGACCGCCCACCATTTTTCCGAGTATTCCTCCTCCATTTCTAGCATCCCTCCGGACCTGAGTCGTTCCGCAGTTAGCGTGCCGATTTCCCTCTGATCAAGCATCGAAATGGCGTTATTTTTAAAATTGAACGTAATCCAATTTGCACGGGAATCTACTGAGAAACAGCGCCATCTAGGTTAAAGCTTTTGGCAGTCCTATACAACTTAAAGTCTCCTCTAAAAGTAGCAACATACACGGGCCTTGATAGATAATGGAGGCTATTATTAAAGTCCCTTCTTTTTATTCACTATATCTATCAATTTCATAACAAAGCTTTCTTACTGCATAGTTTATTTTCAACTATTATGAATAACTTTACCTTTAAAGAAGCTTGAAAATAAATTTCTTTCTTTCTTTCTTTCTATCTTGGGGGTGTTCAAAGGTTTTTGAGAAAAGATTTTAATGTCTTGATGTATTCATTGGATTACCAAGAATTGGCCTATTTATTTGAAGAAGTCTTAATACCTAGGTCGAATCAGATTCCGTACACAATAGATGCTTATCAGGTAATACATTAATGGAATTACAGTGTAGCTTGTGTAAGGAAACTGACTCAATTCCAAGGCTTAAACACGATTTTCTTGCAATGGTACAGAAAGCCCAATAATGAATTCATGGTAATCCTTTGAAATTTTCTGTGTTAAACGATTTTAAACACATGTTTAAAAATTCTGTGTGAAGTAATGGTTGAAGAACTTCTATTCTAAAACATGCGAAGGATTTTGGTAAGGAATGGAAATGGTGAGCTGTTTGCCAAAACGATGGTGAAAATTTGACAAACCGAGTTAAAGACAACTAAATCGCAATGCTGAAGTGCTTTTGGTGTTTTTTCTAATTTTTAATTTTATGGTAATAAGTGTATGGTATTCCGATACTGAAGACAACAATTACTTGAGGTACAAGTGAGGATCTGAGTTTACAATATGATTTCTCCTCAGTTCAGTTCAATGTAACAGTATAGCAATAAGTGATTTCGCAAAATATGTCAGCACACTCCAGCTTGTTTTAGTGTTTGTGCAACGTCACTACTACGTTATAGGTTTATTGCCGGCAAAACATCATTCAGAGTGAAAAATCGATATTTTCAAGTTTAGGGTCAATGGATTAAGCTGTCTGATTGTTCAAATGTTACTGTTGGGTTAGTGAATATGGATTTAACAGTTAAATGGTTGGTTTCCTGAATAATAAAAATATTTATTTTTTAACCAAATTAATGAAGTAAACACGTTTCTAAGACTTTAACTTTTAGCATGACCTGTCGAATTGAAGCAGACGACATATAACAATCACTCTCTAGAAATACGGCCGACCAAATTTTTTTTAACTGGACTTTGTGTGACGTCTCAAGAAACAGTGGCACGTGATCAACCCGACTTCGGGAAAAAACCTACTGACTGGTTCTCTTTAGAATTAATTGTAGAAAAATTTAGTAACTTTTCGAGAAAACAATTAATTATTAGGTCTACAGCCTTCAAGTTCAGGACCATCAAAAATTCAAAATCAATACAGAATTTAGCATAAGATCGGCCTTGATGTTATCTCTAGAATTACAAAGTTGGGGTAATATTACGTCTAGTCTCTTCATTTTACAGAAATTCATTAATTTAATTAAGCCATACCGCCTTGAAAATCAATACAAAATTTACATAAGATATATTGGTAAGTTTTGACATCGATTTTCCTACCGTCTAGTCAATTAAATCTATGCAAATGTTTTAAAGTTAAAATAATTGAAAAGTGCCGTGCGCTTTAGTCGTAATCGTAACATCACAGTGGATCTTTTTGGTTTAAAATGCAATGAAATTATTCTTCTATAAATATTTTCAGTATAAATATTGGCGAAACGATATGTTAATACGTTTAAAGTAGCGTAAATGATTGTCTTTTGATCGATTTGGAATAACAAATGCCTTATTTCTGAATAAATTTCTCCCCAAGGACATACTCGAAGCCCTCCCCTAACATAATTGGATAGACTGATTTAAAGCTTGTTTAGATAATCGACTTTGTCGGCTTGCTTCAAGGTTTTATAGATTTATTATAGAGAGTGAACTTTATCAAGGACTTCATTCGTGTATACGGACAAAAATCGTAAATATTTTAACTTGACTAACTTGTCTCACAGTAATTCTGAGACAGAAGGGGAAACGTTTTATCTAGCCTAGTTAGGTAAAACCAGAAGGATATAATACCAGAAGTGAGATGAGACTAGAAGTACTGAGCTAACCAAATTCTTCACTCGGCGAAAGTGAATATTCTTGATAACCCACCAACGGTTGGCCCTCTGGTAGCGGTTTCTGAATTTTCCCTCCAAAACGTGAGACGCTCGCGGCGGTAGACGGCCGAGCTAGATTCAAGCACCCGCGTCCGTGTTCCTTGGCTTTAGGTTGAGGGGAAGGGGGTAGGGAATATTTTTGGAACTCGACCAATTTTTTTCTCTCTAGTGTATGCGCGATGGAAGCGGCATAAAATCCTCAAACTTGTTCACTAGTGCCAGGATCTACTACCAATGCTAGAGCACTTTACTTCTAGTCCCTTATTATACTTCTGATAATACCAAGAAGTAATATCTAGAGAAGATATAAATAAATTCGCCACATTTCGAGCTTTATCTCCAGTCCAAACGTAGGTCCGGAGTTTATCCCCGCCTCTTAATTACAACCAGCATCTCATTGGTTCTTGAAAACTCACTTCAGCGTGACGTGAATGACGAAAATTACTCATTTTTCGACCGAGGAGAAGCGAAATAGCCCAGCCTTCTTTTACGTCCCCCCTTGTATTTTGAAAGGGGGACTGGGACTATGGCGCGCGAATACTTAAGGCATCTTATAACTTCTCCCTAATAAACTAGATATCACTTCTTGCAGAAGTAAATGAACCGAAGTTACCGGAGTCCTATTGTTTATTCATTAAGCACAAGTTCCTCACAAACCCCCATATTTCAACCCCGACGATAGTCTCGCTCCTCTACTCTTTCGAGTCACAACAATTTTGAAAACGCCACCAAGCGGCCAATGTTCGAGTAACCGGATTTTCCGGGAATTAGTTAAAGTTTTTAAAAATGGCGACTTTTTCCCTCGGAAGATTCTTTTGGGGAGAGGTTCACACTCTTTGAAAAACTTTTCGAGTAGGATAAGAAGACTTTTAACATACTTTTGTCCAATGTCTGACTTTAGAATTTCAATAAATCTTTCCCGACTTGAAGTCACAAATGGTCGATTAATATTTGAAAGGTATTTCAAAAGATCATCCCTAATGTTTGCATCCATTATCGAACGTAAGCCTAGGGCCTAGGCTCCTAAGATAGAAGCAGACGCCTATTTCTCAAAACAACGACTATTTATTCATACTAACGATATTGCGCGGATTTGTAACTAAGCTGTATATGGTCTTTGGTGCCAGCGTTAAATTTCGAGACGATTCAGATAGAGGTACAGCTACCTTGATTTTTACTACCCCCACGTTATGGAAAACGCATTATACAAATTTTGCCCTCTCCGGTAACTTCGGTTCATTTACTTCTGCTTCTTGATAATACAAATATAGAATTCACCTCAAGGTGCGACAGTTACCCATCTGAAGTTTGATGAGCGGAAGGGCAAACAAAAAGGTGCATGAGCCTGAGAACATCATAACATAACTAAAGCATTAAGAGGATACAGAGTGTCACCCTTCTTCTATTATCCCCTTCTAGTAAAAGTAAAATTATCTACAAAAAGTTTCATTCGTTTCGATTCTAGTCCCTTAATATACTAAGAATGCCCTAATTTTATATTGTTAAACTTTTATGGACGACAAGAAACTCTGGAGTAATTGGGCTTTGATGTCGGATTATTTTGACGGAGGCAATATATACTATTTACGTGATCTCTCTAGCTCATACATGAAGGTATTACGATGTTAACTGAGACAACATTTAATATTAAGCTATAACTTTAGTAAGTTAATATATTGCATAATATATATTGTATACAGTAACATTAAATTTCCGTTGGTTAATGCACTTGGTAGTAAATAGTATATATATTTAATATTAAACTAGAGTTAGTTAATTTAATTATAGAAAGTTCTAAACCAAATAGTCTGCTCAGGAAACGTACATAATTATTTCAACTCAATAGCTATAAGACAGGAATAAATACATCTACTTGGAATCATTGTGTGGCCATTTTCTGAACGTATCTAGTCGGATTTGGTAGGGAGAACTACACCAATGACGAATTTTTATCGCGTCAATATTTCTTCTCGCAACACGTTGACCTCGTGTTGCTATTAACCAATGAAATCACAGTTAGAAAGACGTCATAATTATTGAGGCGTGACGTATAGTACTCAAACCCCGCCCACATGCAACCCAGTATAGAAATTACCACGGGATAAATTGGGGCACAATGATACTAATGAAATCACAGAAAGACGTCAAAATTATTGAGGCGTGTCGGATAGTACTCAAGCCCCGCCCACAAACTAAGTATAGAAATTACCACGGGATATATTGAGGCACAATTATAGAAATTACCACGGGATATATTGCGGCACAATGATACAAATGAAATCACAGTTAGAAAGACGTCGAAATTATTGAGGCGTGTAGGATAATACTCAAGCCCCGCCCACAAACCCCTATAGAAATTACCACGGGATATATTGGGGCACAATGATTCCAATTATCTTTATGTATTCCTGCTTAATTTCAAGGGTGTCGCCTTCTGATTTAAAATATTGCAGTTCGCCACTGGCGTGTGCTTCATGGAGCTTGCCCCTTACAACGCTCTAACTATAACAACATGGTGATGTCAGAACTTAAAAATATATTAAGGGTTTGCTTGAAATTATTTTGAAATCTACTTATTTGTATCATTTTAGACAAATAATTCAGCTGCAGTACATTTTACATTTAAGTTTATAGGCAATGCCGGACTTCAGGCTGAAATCACCCCTTGTATTTGCTACGAGCCCCTGTAGAAATGTTTTAACTGCCTCACACTGGTGTCGATGAGGAAACCAGAATCCAGGTTCACTTACATGGGATACAAATCATACAGTGTCCTTCCCAAAAATTATGGTAGAACCGAAGTACAGTGGATTCTTTTGGCAATTTTGAATTGATAATCTTCCATGGCATTTTGCGATCGGGGATATTGTTTTCAAGTTATGATTGTAGTGTTTTATGGATGAGCCCTTAAATTTAAGTTGGAAACTGAGTGACAATGCTAATTCTAGAGAGCTCTTCCAGATAAGAATCCATAACCCCCGTAATTTTAATTAAGGGGTCGACGTTAAAACACCCCAGTCTTAACTTAAAAATGGTGTCCCTGAGGGCAAAATGTCATAGACCATCTTCGACTCAAATTGTCATAGACCATCTTCGACTCAAATTGTCATAGACCATCTTCGACTCAAAATGTCATAGACCATCTTCGACTCAAAATGTCATAGACCATCTTCGACTCAAATGGTCATAGACCATCTTCGACTCAAATTGTCATAGACCATCTTCGACTCAAATTGTCATAGACCATCTTCGACTCTAATTGTCATAGACCATCTTCGACTCAGATTGTCATAGACCATCTTCGACTCAGATTGTCATAGACCATCTTCGACTCAAATTGTCATAGACCATCTTCGACTCAAATTGTCATAGACCATCTTCGACTCAAATTGTCATAGCCCATCTTCGACTCAAATTGTCATAGCCCATCTTCGACTCAAATGGTCATAGCACATTTTTGACTCAAATTGTCATGGCACATTTTTGACTCAAAATGTCATGGCACGTTTTTGACTCAAAATGTCATAGCACATTTTTGACTCAAAATGTCATAGCACATTTTCGACTCAAAATTTCATAGCACATTTTTAACTCAAAATGTCACAGAACATTTTCGACTCAAAATAGGAACATTTTTGATTGAAAATTTTTGACTCAAAATATGTTAGCACATTTTTGACT
The DNA here is from genome assembly GCF_054372755.1 of Phalangium opilio. NCBI lineage: Eukaryota > Metazoa > Arthropoda > Arachnida > Opiliones > Phalangiidae > Phalangium > Phalangium opilio. Next base: position 7,527,997 of record NW_028324217.1, on the reverse strand, counting down.
CAAAATGTCATAGCACATTTTTGACTCAAAATGTCATAGCACATTTTTGACTCAAAATGTCATAGCACATTTTCGACTCAAAATGTCATAGCACATTTTCGACTCAAAATGTCACAGAACATTTTCAACTCAAAATACGGAACATTTTTGATTGAAAATTTCATAGCACATTTTTGACTCAATATCGTCCATAGAACCCAGCATAATTCGGTCCTTTCACTCTTTTTGAAACACCCTATATAGTTTATCTTCAGTTAATCTAGAACCGCAGCCGCTTCACCTCTTTTTCTTAACCTAGGCCTACAGCTCAAAATTGTGATAGAGTGGAACTCGAACATTGTCGGGGTGGTTCGTAGTTTCTTTTTGTTACCTTCAAGCTTCCAATTAATTTGCTCTTATAGAACATACACTCTTTACCCATAGATTAAACTAGTTTATGCTCGATTGAACTAATACTGGGTCGTGTTAATCGATCGAACAAGTTTAACGGTCCTTGATCAATGCTAATTAATAGGCACGTTATACAACGCCTACAAAGAGCCGATAAAGGTATACGGGAAGTGCTTGCACGTAGAGGCGATGGTTGCGTGCGGCTACTGAAATTATTCCATAAATACCGACAACCGTAAGTTTAAAATTGATTATTGCGAAGCGCCGTTGATATCATCAGGGATAGATTTAATTTTAGAAGTAGGAATGGAGAACGGTTAGTATTTACTTCAATCCGACTCATCATAGCCCAGTATAGAGCCCCGTCCTCCAACACGTAACGAAAAGTTTAAATTATCTTATTGGCTCACTTAAACTACGTTTTGATGAAGTTGCTGACGGGGACGGCGAAAAATACGTAATTCCTTTTTACCTCTGTCGCTATGACAAGCCTCTTCTTTCATACCTCTCCGTCCCGGGGAAGGGGGTCTGGGACTTCGACGCGCGCCCAGATTACTCTGTTCTCCATTCCTACTTCTAAAATTAAATCTATTCCTGATCTAAGAAATATAATGGAAGCAGTGTGATTAGCTAAGATTCGTGACGTATTTTACACCGCCATACTTTTCTGTTGAGTGCACCGGTAAAGTTGATATCCACCAATATGACTGCCAAAACCTTAACGTGTTAAGACTTAGAAGGGTTTGACGTACAACGGGCATTTTTAGGAGTTGTTGCTACAGGAAATTAGGCATCTTAGCTTTCATTTTAAGGATTGGATTACTGAATCCTTCCCATTACTAAAATTTAAATTTAAAATTTGGACCATGCCGCTATATAGATTCTTTAGGAGTTGGTGTATGTCTCAGAGCGGCTGTAGAGAAGGCAAAACGAGTTACCATCGGTTCATAAGATAATGTTCCATAAGTTTGTCACTGGTTACTGAGAGCTTGTCATGAAGTGACGTAGCTGAAACGTCATAGATTCTCGTAAAGCAACGCCTGGTGAGGCGCTGTCTAAGGCTCAGTACAGACTAAATAAGAAGATGAACTGCAAAATTAACCGACTGTAGTCAATTCTGGCGTCGTTCTCGAACTATAGCTCTCAGTAAGTCTCTAGCATGACGAAGTATAGGAAGTGTCATACTTATGGAACATATCTTATAAACTTATGGAGTTACTAACAGCACGATGCTCTAGATGCTTGCCGCTGGGTGTGTCAGAACCAGTAGTTTAGGTCCCTACATCTCAAGAATGGTTTTCAAACCAAGTCTTTTAAAGGCCGACTTCCATCGAAAAGAGTTCTAGCGAACTGAAAACCGAGCATCGAGACTAACAATGGGGCGACCGTGCCGATTTTCGAATCCACACTGGGGTTAAAGATGGAAGGTTTCTCGCTAACTGAAAGCCGTGCAATGTAGTTCTAGCGAACTGAAGATACACAATAGAGAATTTCCTTCAGGGGAAAGCAAAAATTCGAGAGGAAATAAATTTAAAAGGATTTCTATTGTTCATATTCAGTTCACTAGAACCACATTGCACGGCTTTCAGTTAGCGAGAACCCTTCCAACTTTTACCCCAGCGGGGATTCGAAAATCGGCACGGTCGCTCCATTGTTAGTCTCGATGCTCGGTTTTCAGTTCGCTAGAACCCTTTTCGATGGAAGTCGGCCTTTAAGGGGAGCGGGTTATCCAAATTCAAGTTGGAAAGGGAAGGATTGAGATAAGTTTCTATAAATAAACAAGGCATAATAACTGGGAACTTCGAGGGGAATTATGAGCTTCTGGTATTAGCCATGTCAAAAACTGAGTTTTAAAACAGTACAATATTATTTTTTAGAAATTCTTGGACTACGGAATATAATGGTGCAGAAATGTAGGTAGGTCATATGCGCGAATGAACTCTTCAAAAGTACCTCGTGATTCGGGAGGGGTGTAACAAGTGTCGCCACATATCGGCATTTTTAGAAACTGTTTCTCACTTCATTTGTGAGAGAACAAGTTTCTATTTTTAAGACACAGCTATAGGGCGGCTGAATCATAGGACGCTAAATCGAGGAAGTTGTGAGCAGGGTCGAAAATAAGAAAAAAATTCTTAAAGGACACGTGTCCAGTGACCCCTGTTTGCAGGGGCGAGCCAACATTCTCTACTGGAGCGGGGGCAAAATGGCTGCCTAATGTTAAAGTGCCATGGAGTTGAAAGTTTGAGAGGGGGCCTTTGCCCCCGCTGCCCCTGTGGTAGGCACGCCCCTGCCTGTTTGACTGAAAAATTTATAGGACATTGTCCACTGGAGTGTGCAAAAAGTGTGTCGCATCTCCATAGTCAAGCTATCAAAACTTCGGAAAAGTATTTGTCAAACTGTCCAGTGACCTTCTTAGTGTTTAACAAAATTATGCGACATTTTAAAATTTTATTGGTCAATGTCCAGTGTCCTATGCTTATTTCCGGCCCTGGCTGTCAAGACTTCGTTGCCTCAAGTCACTCAAGGATAAATCATCTTCGGAAGAGTATGCCAACCTTCCCATTCAAAAACCTTGTTGCAGACTAGAGAGTTGATCGTAAAAGTTTTATGTTGGTTAGGGTTTTAGTGCCATAGTTGTTTGGCTCTCCAGCAATGTTTGGGCCATATTGCGTGACTAATGTTACGACGTTAGACAAGAAAAGGTCAATATAATATAAGCTTGTATAAAACCTAATTATACAAATGGATATTGACTTTTAAATGACTATGGACCATCCAATATATTCTGTCTGGAATTTGAATATTCAATCTTATAGCAAGAGACAATCAAGAAGAAGTATACAATACAGCATTCGCTCAATCTTCATTCGCAATGCAAAGATCACTTAGTTGAACTCTCACGATTAGACTGAATATATATTGTGTTAAGATTTAGTTTAATTCGAGTTTTATTTTTTATTTTTAATTTCGTTGGATTCGTTTAGGTTGATTAAATCGTGAATAGGGTTAATTACTCATGATTATAGTGATGAAATTATGGGTAGACTGGTTAAATTATGGATAGACTGGTTATATTATGAATAGACTGGTTATATTATGAATAGACTGGTTATATTATGAATAGACTGGTTATATTATGAATAGACTGGTTATATTATGAATAGACTGGTTATATTATGAATAGACTGGTTATATTATGAATAGACTGGTTATATTATGAAAAGACTGGTTATATTATGAATAGACTGGTTATATTATGGATAGACTGGTTATATTATGGATAGACTGGTTATATTATGGATAGACTGGTTATATTATGGATAGACTGGTTATATTATGGATAGACTGGTTATATTATGAATAGACTGGTTATATTATGAATAGACTGGTTATATTATGAATAGACTGGGTATATTATGGATAGACTGGGTATATTATGGATAGACTGGTTAAATTATGAATACTCGAGGTTAAATCGAGAATAGACTATCGAGAATAGCTTTATTAATTCGAGTTTTGATGTTATTATAACCTAGAAAAGGTGTTATATATCAAGTTTAGGTTGATAAAATTATGGTTTAGTTGATTTAATTATGAATTGATTAAATTATGAGTGAATTCATTAGATTATGAATAGATTCATAATAATGAAAATATTCATAAGATTATGAATAGATTCATAATAATGAAAATATTCATAAGATTATGAATAGATTCGTTAAATTATGAAAAGATTCGTTTAATTATGAAAAGATTCGTTAAATTATGAAAAGATTCGTTAAATTATGAAAAGATTCGTTAAATTATGAAAAGATTCGTTAAATTATGAAAAGATTCGTTAAATTATGAAAAGATTCGTTAAATTATGAAAAGATTTGTTAAATCATAAGAAAATAATATACAGCTCCCTAGGGAGCTATATATTATTTTCTTATGGTTAAATGATGATTACCTATTCTGATTTTATCATTTAACATTGTTTATATCACAGCCTAAACAGAATTCAACTCCCGAATTTATATTTATAAGGTTTTCAAAGCCAATTTTGCTAAAAAAATGGTTTCCTTTTATCTAAAACTATAACTTCTGAGGTGTTCGAAAAACCGTTTCAATTGAATTTCGCCAGAGACAGACACTGTATTTGAGAAATATCTGTGACCTCAAATATCTCAGGGCACCGATCGAAATTTCAGAATCTAGTTTCTTCAAGACACAGATCTTTGAAACGTCTTATCGCTGAAAAACAGCGTTAGCGACAGCATCACATTTGACGTACAAGGCCCCAAATCGCCTCGCTCGCTAAATTCACACACACCAATTATACCAATAGCACTTTGGCATCGTATGTCTTTAACCCTGTGAAATGTCTAATGTCTCCCGTGTTTCTTAATTGACGCCATCGAAGTCCTTCAAAAGCTTCAGAAAAGAAGTACCATGCATCATTTCCTGTCCTAAAGTCTGATATAACAACCAAATGACCTTATGCATAAGCCTATTTATACAGGCTGTTTTTGATAAGTATGTCAGAAAATAAAGGGTGCATGCGTTCTTTGGGTAAAAAAGAGTGAAAATTATCATGAAACTGTGGTATACAACATTTGGTTACAGAGATATGGACTGCCAAACATTGATTGTCTCCTTAAATAAAGAAATAGTCACACATGTCGCGTAAGACATATCAGAATTCAATAGTGTTCAATCCGTGGAACGTAATTATAAACAGGGAGGTGTATTGTAGGAGCGTTATTTACCCCTGGTAGGAGTATAGACTAGGCCTCTAGGTCTAGACATTAGCGTACTAGTGTTCCGCGCATCATTTTCGCGCATGCCGAGCCTTGACTTCATTTCTCTTGGAGAACACGTGTTTAACTTTTAAAGAAGGCGTCGCTTTCTTCTTTCCCGGCTTAACTCTTTGAATATTTTAGATATTATAGTTAATATAAATAGAAATAAAAGTAAGATATAAACTTAAATAAGATTTCCAAACGCTTGGAAAACTCCAGTCACTCGAACTCGATACACAAAAGACCGAGGCTTAACCCTCTTCAACATCCTTAGCTTGCGGCCATCTTTCATGCCTAGGTTTGGAGAGAGGGTCAAAATTCATACCCCTTTTTAGAGACAAATAAGGTCTAGCTTCTTTTAGTAGAGGGGAAACGACTCCTTCTACAATACAGCTCCGTGTTATAAAGTAGTTTACAATTAAATAGGTTGAAGTGTGCGTACGCTTGTAACGTTAAGCTAATTAGATATTACTCCACAAGTCTATTTCTTTGCTTTAGGGGCCAATCACATCAAAGTTTGGGAGCGCATATCTCTATAATTTAATGTTTCAAACTCCATGTTCTATGAGATTTCCCCACTCACTTTGACCCTAAGAACACACCGTTTAATTCATGGCAGACTTATGAAAATTACCCTGTATATAGCTCGTACCAATTCCTTATGAAAATCTAATCCAACATATCTTATTGCATTCCCGTAGCGTATATCCGATTCTCACGTCCTACAAATGGCGCCCTCGGTCAAACACCAATCAGCGGCCATGCTTAGCATCTTACGACGCTACGACTGGTTCCGTTTCTCCATCGTGACCTCTCAAATAGGAGGTCACGACGATTTTGTGCGAGCGGTCAGAGACGAAATTCTAGAGCAGAACAACAAGTGAGTACTACCACACCACATACGTATATAAACCTTTTGTCAGCGGGGTAAAAAGAACCGATAAAGAGACAAACAGCATCCCTTATATCAAACTATTTCTACCAAGGCCTAACGGTGCCGATACCCGATACTAGAAATCTGGCTATGTAGTCTAGCGTGCGTCTTTGTTAGAGCGGAGATAGTAACGACAGAAGGGTTTCTCGGGACACGTGTAACAGACAGCACCAATTACTTTCGCCTTTTACGCCAGCGGGGGGTCACAAGGGGTCAGAAAAGGATCGTCCAGGCGGTCGACGAAACTCTAAATGTTATATAATTATTACCGTGGGGGGCGAAGGGCCATTAGGGCGCTCTCCGAATCGATCAGCGGTATCCTTAAAACATTGGACCTTATAGATTTCTTAAAAGAGAGAATGAAATGCGCTAATAATAATCTATATTTTATCCTGTTACCTTGATAAAAAAATATTACCATTTTCAAAAATATTCTGCTCATTAATCCATAATTATAGAAATAAAAATCCTAACTGACTGACTGATAAATAACGTCCAGGTCAAACCCCACTACCTAGAAACATGCTATAACTATAAGGACCTTTCATATAAGTAGTAGCTAAAGTGTATAGATATAAAACAAAAAGTACACTTCATTAACAATTCCCTGCCTTAGGCTGTAGACTACGTGTAAAATGAGAAGCAAACTAGTCCCTTTAAAATTCCTATCACCCGTCGACAAGTATTTCACGCTTTCAATCCCACTCCTCTATTTCACCATTCAAAGAAATCGTGAGGAATTTTAAAAGCAAAAGCTTCTCAGAACCGGGTTTTCTGTTTATGTCGCACTATTACAAATATAACATAAGTAAATTTATTGAAGTAAGAATAATTAAGTAGATAACGATGTGGCTACTATTATGGCCCAGCCCTTGGGTCGTCTTGTTTACATTTTACAGAACAAAATAAAACTATTCTGTTTGGATAACACTGCTCGTAGTGGTTTTAATGGTTTTTTGCAGTCAGTTAAACGCAAAAATTATTTTTATGAGGTCACTATCTTCACGATTTCGGTATTATGGATGACAAATTTTTCGGGCCTATAGAACTCTACGCCTATGCAAACTTCCCTCCCCATCCCGGGGAAGGGTATTCTTAACTTTGACGCGCGCCCAGATTACTCTGTTCTCCATTCCTACTTCTAAAATTAAATCTATCCCTGATTCTATACACTGGAATCCACAGAAGGTCGAATTATTACACGTAAATCGATCGGAAAACTCTTTTTAGGCACGTGTTGCCTTTAATCACGAATTCTCTCTGATAATTGAGTAGGAGCTCTTTGAATACCCGGTAGCTCCAAAAATATTACGCCTTTGAAGTAAACCAGATTTAAAATGTTTCCAATTAAAGGATCCGATTTAAAATTTAACGCTTTCATTTAGCTCAAAGGCATATTTTATAATTAAGCAATTGTCCAAAGACCTCATTATACGTTCAAAACCTCTTTTCATAAATTTTCTAACTTAAGTAAGCAGATTTATATCATGGAGGAAAATAGAAAGGAGATGAAAAGACAGGATCGGCTCTATCAGACATAAGTTAATAAGGCATCTTCCATAAATATGACACTTCCTTTACTTTGTAATGCTTGAGACACTGAGAGCTAGTTCGAGAACGACGCGAGAATTGACTACACTCAGTTTTGCAGTCCATCTTCCTATTTAGTCTGTACTAAGCCTTTGACAGCGCCTCACCAGGCGTCGCTTTACGAGAATCTATGACGTTTCACGTACGTCACTTCATGACAAGCTCTCACTAACCAGTGACAAAAATATGAAACATTCTCTCCACGTGTTAGTGGAAGGACTGTCGGATGGGTAGGGATAGAGCATCCTCTTTTCCTCTCCTAATTTACCTTCATGATTATATTTAACCAAACGTGCCTTGCTAATTTAAATGTGTTGTTTAATGTATTGTAGATTTATAGGTAGATTCATATTTGTTTCCCAAATATATAACGATTATTAATTTATTGAAAAGAGGTAAGAGCTACAGGTGTTATTGATGGAGATCCGATAAACTTTAAAACTTTTAATTGATATTAAAATGATGTCTAGACGCTGTTGGAGACCTGCAGATTGATTAAGATCTGTTTTAATAAGTTCATGAGTTATAAGGTGGTTTTCTGAGAAATAAAAGGGTATTTCAACATTTTTTGAGTGGTTCAAGGCAAAATGGGATTGTGGCAATATTTTATTGTGTTTTAATGTATACGTTTAGGGATAGATTTAATTTTAGAAGCAGGAATGGAGAACGGTTAGTTTTTACTTCAGTCCGATTCATAGCCCAGTATAGAGCCCCCTCCCTTCAACACGTAACGAAAATTTTAAATTATCTTATTGGCTCACTTAAACTTCGTTTTGATGACGTTGCTGACGGGGACGGCGAAAAAAACGTAATTACATTTTACCTCTGAGCCGCCTCTTCTTTCATAACCTCTCCTGTCCCGGGAAGGGGTCCAGGACTTTGACGCGCGCCTAGATTACTCTGATCTCCATTCCTACTTCTAAAATTACATCTATCCCTGGTAAGTTTTTACGCATACTAACCACAGCATAGCCTTAGAACGTTGTCGGGTGCTGTACAACCTTAGCATATTGGAAACCACACGGAGTAAATTGCAAAATGATTTTTACCCTTGTCATATAAATATATTTAACGATTATCACCGACCGGTCAAGGTTCCCTAGTCAATTTTCAATATTCAATCGGTCACCGATAAACCAGAGATCCAGAGTTGAAAAATCGATAAAATACATAGAAAACCACTTCATCTAGCTACCATTTCGTAAAACTTCACCATAACTAAATATTTATTTCAACCTCCAAAGAAAAAAAAACTCCATAGTATCAAAACTATATCTTATAAAATAAAGTACCCTTAACGACATACAAAAACCATGCGTGTCCCTCCCCCACCTCCCAAACATCGCTGGACCCTTTTCTAATGTCCCAACCAATAGCCCGAGGGAATTACAATCGATATCAAGACGGCGTACATCAAAAAGAGCCCATCCTACACAAGAAAAGAATGAACACAAGAAGAAAGCCGGCATAGAACTATTACAGTAAATATATACTTTTTTTCTATCAAGAAAAGCTAGCTATACATTCTTCTCAAAGCTATAGTGGGTGTGTGGTTCGAAAAGGCGCAAAAATAAGGGGTAGGATACTACGCCGTAGTTGACCGTTTTACTGGCGTAGCAATACTGGATCTGTTCACTCTCTTAAAATAGGTCTTGTGGTAATTCGCGGTTACGCGGTTACCGTCGTCTGCTATTGTGTATGCTAGAACTTCCTCGATTTGTGTTTATTGTGAGGACAGAGTAGCTGGAAATGTTTTAAAAGATATTTGAAGGTATAATATGGATTTAAGTAAGGTTATCGAAGCAATGGAAGAGCGCATAAAACTAGATACGTTTAAGAAAAATCTCGGTAATTTAGCTATAGCGCGAGCAGCTTGCGTCGTGATGCGCGTGATCGAGTGGGCTATGGTTAAACCAAGGAGCATAAATGTCTGAACTACTTTCAGTCGCGAGTTTGCAAGTCCATCAGTCACTAGTAAACTAAATAGTTATTGGCGAAACTTTGATGTCCGCGTTTTTTAACACAGGGTCTATGGCCACTGTCATACTTTCCCTCTCATACACATTTGGTGCTTTGGATTGTTTACAGGGAATTTTGAAAACTTTCTCGTGAGTGAGAATTTTAGATGAACTTTTTAATTTCAAGTTATGGTGTTTCTAAAAGTAATGATGGGGGAGGTTTTTTGGGTGATTTTTAGTCGAAAATGTAATTTCTATGACCTGGGATAGATTTAATTTTCGAAGTAGGAATGGAGAACAGAGTAATCTGGGCGCGAGTAAAAGTCCCGGACCCCCCTTCCACGGGACGGGGTAGGGGTATGAAAGAAGAGGTGGGTCATAGCGACAGAGGTAAATAGGAATTACGTATTTTTTGCCGTCCCTTTCAGCAACGTCATCAAAAGCGAGGTTTAAGTATGCCAATAAGATAATTTAATATTTTCGTTACGTGTTGGAGGGAGGGGCTCTATCCTGGGCTATGAGTCGGACTGAAGTAAATACTAACCGTTATCCATTCCTACTTCTAAAATTAAATCTATCCCTGCTATGACATTTTACTGTCTGGGCCAACGTTTTCAAGATAAGATTGTAAATAGTATTTTACGGATGACCCCTTAAATTTAATTAATAAACTGATTAAGACATTGATTTCTAATTTAATTAAGGGGTCATCCATAAATACCCCCTTAAATTTAATTAATAAACTGATTAAGACAGTGATTTCTAATTTAATTAAGGGGTCATCCATAAATACCCCCTTAAATTTAATTAATAAACTGATTAAGACAGTGATTTCAAATTTAATTAAGGGGTCATCCATAAATACCCCATCAAATAATAACTCGAAAACAGTGTCCCGGATGGAAAAACGTCATAGAACATTTTCGACTCAAAATTTCACAAAAGAAAATAATAATAATAATAATAATAATAATAATAGACTTTTATTATGGATCAATCTTTAAGTCGAAACTTGTTTACAAAGATGTCCAGAGGGACTTAAGTTAAAAATAAAGTGGTGTAGTATAACGAGAATAAATAGTAAATATATGAATATATAAGTGTATAAAAGTGGTATAAAATCACTAGGTGTTAGAGTTCGATCAACCTTGATTCGATGATGTATGTAGTTAAGATGGTCATTGGTTAAGATAGAGTCTCGTTTATGTATCCTTTGATTCTGTTTTTAAAGAGAGTTATTGACGTTAGTGATTTCATATTATTATCGAGGGAGTTCCATTGCGAGACTCCATTAAATTTGGTACTTTTGGTTCGGAATCTCGTTGTGAAAGATTCCACGAAAAAGTTATTCGTATTTCTGGTTCGATGATTGTGTTCTGGTTCAGAGAACCAGTTTAGGACACTCGGTGGAGCTTGGTTATGTTTTATGCGGTACATGAAGGCTAATAAATTCTGTAGGTACGTCTGTCTTGGAGAGTCTATCTTCGAGTTTTCTACGGCACGTGTAGCGGAAGAGTATTTAGCAGTCTTCGTAATCAATTGTGCACTAGATATGAATAGGGAGTGCAATTTGTTGAGGTTTCTTTTGGTAGTATGCGAGTAGAAGATGTTACCGTAGTCGAATATTGGCCTAATACATGCATTATATATCAATCGTAGCGTGTCTGAGTCAAGGTATGTTTGAAGAGGTCTTATCAGCCATAGTCTTGTTCGTACTTTTTTCATAACGTATGTGATTTGTTCGTCCCAATTCAGTTGGTCGTCTATCCAGAGTCCCAAATATTTATATTGTCTTGTTCTTGATATTTTCGTGTTGTACATATCGGTGATGGGTTCTGTGCTAAGTCTCATGCTTCTTGTTGGAGCAAAAATCATGTATTTAGTTTTGTCAAAGTTAATGACAAGCCCTATTGATATTAGTGAGGTGTTTAAGTTTGTGATGTCCTCTTCAGCCTTCTTTATGAGGTGGTCAACGTTTGCATCTGCTCCTAGGATTACGGTATCATCAGCGTACTCGAGTGCTGTAGTATGTTTTAAGGACTTGTGAATTTGTGAAGTATAGGCGTTGAAAAGTAATGGTCCCAGCACACTGCCCTGGGGAACTCCATTTTTAACTGTTAGTTCTGCCGATGAATGTCCATTGTGGTATACTATTTGTTTTCGTTCTTGTAGATATGAGTGTAGCCATGCCAGGACAGAGCCGCTTAGTCCTGATCGTTGAAGGTCGTCTAATAATATCTTGTGTTGTACGGTATCAAATGCTTTAGAGAAATCGAGGAAGACACATACAACAAATAGCCCATTGTTAAGTTTTTGCAGTATTGTTTCTAGCATATTGAAGATACAATGAGTTGTTGAGTGCTTAGCTCTAAAGCCAAATTGGAGGTCATAGAGTATGGCTTGGCTTTCCAGGTAGTTGTAAATTTCCTTGTGGGCTAGTTTTTCTGTGATTAATGAGAGGGCAGGTAGTACGGAGATGGGTCGATAGTTCTTTGGTTCGAATTCGTTACCATACTTAAAGATTGGGGATACTTTAGCCATTTTCCACTGCTCGGGGAATGAACCAAGTTCAAACGAGAGGTTGATTGTATTTGTAAGGGGTGCGGATATTATCGCAGCTAATGCTTTTAGCAGGGCGGGGGCCAGACCATCTGTACCAGTTGCCTTGTCCGGTTGGATTTTTTTCAGAGCGGCGAAAACTGTTGTCTCAGTCACGCAGTGGAATTTGTCAAAAGTGTTAGCGTGGCTTGCGTTAGATGGTTCAGTATGGTTGTCTGCCCTGCGTATGTCCTCTATGTTGAGTAGATTGTCAATTACGTTTATATAATAGCTATTCATTGCGTTGACTATTTCTAATGGGTCATCCACGGATTCGTTCTGGTAGTCGAGTCGTAATATTGGTTTATTAGTTTGTAATTTTAGAAATGGCTTTAGGGTTTTCCAGATTGTGGTGGACTTATTGCTTTCCCGCGTGCTGTTTCTGAAGTAACTGATTTTGCGTTCCCTGATAATTTTGATTACTAGGTTCCGCTGTCTTCGAAATAAGCCAGAGTAATGGTCGTGATTGTAGTGCTTACGACTTTTGGTTTTGTATATATCACGTAGGTGCATGTGTGATTTAATAGAAGGGGTCATCCATGGGGAGTTTTTGACAGCTACAAATTTTTTTCTGAGAGGGGCATATTTATTGAGAGTATTCGTAATTGTACATTGTAGGTGGTGGACACCTTCATCCGGAGTGCGAAAGGTCTGTGCTGTTGTTGATAGGAGTGCCTGTAGTTCGGCTGTGAATTTGTCAGTGTTAATTTTCTTCAGATTTCGCACGTCTTTCAGAACTTTATGGACTTTTGGACAGGACTTTTTCCTGACAACCCAGGTCAGATCGTGATCAGAGACACTACAGGGGACTATTTTCACTTCCAAGATGCGATGGGGGAAGTTCGTGTAGATATGGTCAATTAATGTAGATGAAGTTAGAGTTAATCTTGTTGGTTGTAGGACTAGTTGTTTAAATTTGTTTAATGTTTGAAGAAGAGTCTTGGTTTTTGGCAATTGAGGTTTTGCTAGTAGATTGCAATTTGTGTCTCCTAGTATAAGTATCTCTTGGTTATCCCGTTGGTAAATGGAGTCAATACAGTTCGAAAGATCCAAAAAGGTGTTCTGCGCACTACTTTGGGGCGGTATGTAGACTATCCCAACGCATAGGCTGGTCGAGTTCTTATAGTTTATTGTGATCCACATTGATTCCAATTCTGAGTCCACGGGGGTGGGGGTGTTCGAGTTAGGTTGAAGTTTAGTTAGAGGTAAATTATCTTTACAATATATACAAATTCCACCCCCTTTTCTCCCGATTCGGTCCTGGCGCCACAGTCTGTAGCCGATAATCTGGCATAATAGGAGCCATGTCTCAGTGAGTCCGAGGATGTCGATGTCATTGGTAACTAGCAGGTGTTCAATTTCTAGTATTTTGTATTTAAGGCTTCTGATATTGAGGTGTCCAATTTTAAGTCCTTTTTTTACTTTTTGATCAATCAATCATACTTCTCCGGGATCTATGGCGTCTATTGATGCCAGGTTCGGGGTTATTTTCCTAAGGTTTATTCCAGATGGCCAGTTTCTTCTATTTTTCAGGAGTCTTTCTGCCTTTCGGGAGCACTCGATTCTGAAGGTTGATAGAAATCGGTTCTGCTCGGTTATCTGCACTGTGATTGGTTGTATTTGGAGTTCTATTAAGTGTTCTCGAATATCGCTGATTTCAGTGCGAGGAGAGAAGTTTGATAACAAGTAGCATACGGTACCATTTGCACCTTGTAACAGGTCACTCTCAATATTAGTACCCCAGACCTTGTTTTCTTTAGTAATACCGCTTCCCAGCTTAGCACAGGAAACGTCGCATGGCCATATTTCTTGTTGGAGTACGTGTTCCACCTTTGTTGTGGTATTTAGTATGAAGTTTTTGATATTATCTTTATTCTCTTTTGACGAGGGCCTGAGATTGATTATAGTGATATTCATACTTTCTAGGTACGCTGTCAAGATGTCTATGGTGGTGTTGCTTGAGCAATTTCCAATGTAGTAGACATCGGCAGACTTGGCATCCGTCTTAATTTATGGTAGACTTATCTAGGGTTTATAGACAAGATTGACATAATATATTGCTGGAAAGGTGTATGCTTATGCCATGTGGTAGATTTAAGACATTGTTATCCTGCAAATAATTATTTTTCGCTGTCTATAGGAGTCTATTCTAGTGACCTCGTTTGACGCAGGCTATAAAATCATATTATCTCCAAGTAAAGAAACCTTTCAAAATTAATTTCTCTGAAATCCAAAATAATACATTTAATATCGGGCAAAAGATGTGTGAAAAACTTAGGTAATCACAAGGACACGGATACGAGTTCAAATTGGGGAAGTGTGTAAAAGCGTTCCTTCTAAAACGTTCTGGCAATGCTGGGAGTCTAAATTCGGCTAACAGAAGATGTACAGAATGATGTGTACAATAGACAAAGTGTTTCTGATAAGTCTGCCTAAAATTAAAGTGCTTGTTCTTTGGGTCAAGCTGAGTGAAAAGTGTCAAAGAACATGGGGTCTAAAATACTTAGTTTCACAGGTACGGGCCCCCAAACATTGACCCCTAAAAGAAAGAAATTGACACGCATGTGGATCAAGATATATCAGCTTGCCCATCTTGTTTAGACAATTTCAATTCTAGGAATGTTCAAGAGTCTTTACAGAAGTAGGATAAGGGACTAGAAGTAAAGTTCTCTAGCATTGGTAATAGATCCTGGCACTAGTGAAAGAATTTGAGGATTTTATGCCGCTTCCATCGCGCCCACCACTTGAGAGAAAAAAATTGGTCGAGTTCCAAAAAACATTTCCTACCCCCTTCCCCTCAACCTAAAGCCGAGGAATACGGACGCGGGTACTTGAATCTAGTTCGGCCGTCTACCGCCGGGAGCGTCTCACGTTTTGGAGGAAAATTCAGAAACCGCTGCCAGAGGGCCAACTGTTGGTGTGTTATCAAGAATGTTCACTTTCGCCAAGTGAAGAATTTGGTTACCTCGATACTTCTAGGCCCTTATCTTACTTCTGGTCTTTATCTAGCAGAAGTGTACTTTTAAAGGTAAAACTAGAACTACAATATTTTTGGACTTCCACGTGTATTTAGAGAACGGTTAATCGTTTTGATAAAAGAGAGTAATAGAATTTTAGAGTACTCGATTTGAAAAAGCGAGTACTCAAAATAATTTTCGTTTTGGAAAACGAGTAATATTAGTTTGAACGAGTACTCGATTCGGATTAATGATAATGCGCATGCGCGAGCGTTAAACCAACAAAGAAAGTATTCATACTTTTCTCTCGTTCAGAAAACGGGGGGAAAGCACGGAGAGCGAATTATATTTAACCAGCTATTTCTGTGGTATCAATTTTAAATTTGAAACTTCTGGCGCGCGTCATAGTTCAAATTTATGAAAGTGTCGCCTTTGACGAAAAGCTAGACCACCCCTTGGTCTAAATATTTAAAATGGCGCGTACTAGCTGACCCCTCTCTCCTAGCCCTTCGTCTGACCCCCTGTCCAAGATCGTAAAGAACGCGGAACGAGCATAAGAAATCGGCAGTAGCAGCGCAGCCTGCGAAGTTAACTTGAGGAATGGGTGAAAAAAAAATATTGCGACCCTAATAGAGGAAAACGGTGCGGTCATTCCCGTTCAGAGTTGTATGTGTATATAGAGTCCAGCAGTACCCTTCTATTTCTTCAAAGATTTCTATTTCCGCATGGTCAGTTTCATCATTGCCGAAACGGGTCCCGAATACGAAGGGGAAAAAAGAGGAGAAATAACATAGCAAGTACCGTAACAATAAGAAGTATGACAGAGGAAAACAATATTTCCGCCAAAAGATTTTGTGTTTGTTAAATCGTTGGTTAAAGCGATCACTGTTCACCTACGTTTATAAGTGATATGTTCCATAAGTATGACAATACCTATACTTCGTAATGCTGGCTCTAGACTTACAAGTCGAGCTAGTTCGAGAACGACAAGCGACAATTGAAGTCGTACACTCGGTTAATTTCACAGGACCTCCATCTTCCTATTT
Source organism: Phalangium opilio (assembly GCF_054372755.1). Classification (NCBI taxonomy): domain Eukaryota; kingdom Metazoa; phylum Arthropoda; class Arachnida; order Opiliones; family Phalangiidae; genus Phalangium; species Phalangium opilio. The sequence goes on along the minus strand of NW_028324217.1, from coordinate 7,511,740 downwards.
AGTCTGTACTAAGCCTTTGACAGCGCCTCGCCAGGCATCGCTTTACCTCGAACCTATGACCTACTTCAATCACTTCATGACAAACTCTCAGTAACCAGTGACAAACTTATGAACATATATTATGAACTTATGCTTTTAAGGAAAAGCCAGTAAATAAAACACCAATTAAGGACTGATATGGTTTTAGAATTACTCGGAATTTCTCCATGTTGTTTTCACATCAAACCTCTTTATAACATCGGAATAAACCTTCTTTAATATTTTTACCTTTGCTGAAATAGACTATTTCGGTAATCACATACAGGGAAACCAACTCACAGGGTCGAGGCCGCCATTAGGGTATTATCCCTCCAGCCAAGAAGTACCGCTAGAGGCAGTGCAAATTGGCTAGCCTCCCGCGTGTAGTAAACTTGGGCTCCATCTTGTGGCAGGTAGAATACCCCAAAAGGCGTCCTCGCCTCTGTTTGTTGGTTTCCGAATCGGTCTATGGGAAAAATTATATTTATTGTTAATACGTTACTTTTGACTATAGGCCATTTTGATGAAGGATGCGGGTTAGTATACCCATAAGCCATGTTCACACTTACACGAGAAACCGATTTGAAGCGATTCAAAACGCTTCCAAAGTTAAGTGTGAACGTAACAGTTAGTCTGATTACAAACGCGGTTTCTTGCAGTTGCTTCGCGAACCAATTTAAACCGGCTTTGGAGGTTAGTTTCTATTTTCTGAGGGTATTTCACCTGGGGTGAGACTATTGTTCATTGTATTATCACCGGACAGCAGACAGCACCAACGAAAGCTTAAGCAGACAGCATTAACAGGAGCGTCTTAAGGTGTGAACCAACACTGTTGAAATCGCTTTGAACTAGTATGAAATAGGGTTCCAAACCTGCACGGTCAAACAAGTTGTCAACCGACTCCCGTGCAAGTGTGAATATAGCTATAGGTATTTGATAACCGTATTTGATCGAGTTTTGAGTATTTGATGAAAAGCAAGTTGCTTTTAGAGGCAACTTATATATATAACTTACGATATTTTTAAGCTGTACGATTGACATACTTATGGCTTCTAAAAATTATACATATTTTCAAACGACTGCTGATTTTGCTTGTTATACTTGCGATGCATGATATTGCTAGCAAATATCGTTTAGACCCATACTTGTTGAGTACTATAATAGGTTTATGGTTTGAACGATTCTTTAAAGCACCTCTTGGAAGGGTTACGGTTCGAATTGTTTGAGGTTTGTTCGGGTTTTTTCGCTTTTTCCACATACAATAGATAGTATGATCGTTTGAAATAAGTGCTTGAATGGTTCCGATTGCTTGAGCAAAGTAAATGGTTGCTATTGTAACAAATAACCGAAAACATTTCTTGAAATGAAACTGCTTTGTATACAGGGTATTACGGGAGGTGTTCTTTGGGAAATGAATTTTGAGTCGAAAATGTAACTTCCATGGCATTTTATCCTAAGGACACTGTTTTCAAGTTATAATTGGGAGTATTTTAGGGATGACCCCTTAAATTTTGTTGACTTGGATTTCAGTTTCTTAAAGGCCGGGAAACGGCGAGAAGGGTTCTTGTCAAACTGAAAACCGTGCAAAGCGGTTCTTGTCAAACTGAAGATAAACAATGGACAGTCTCTTAAATTTTGTTTCCCCGACTTTTTGCATCCCCCATTTAAGAGACTGTCCATTGTTTATCTTCAGTTTGACAAGAACCGCTTTGCACGGCTTTCAGTTTGACAAGAACCCCTAAAAATTTTGAAGCACGGTCGCCCATTGTTAGTTCGATGCACGGTTTTCAGTTTGACAAGAACCCTTCTCGCCGTTTCCCGGCCTTTAAGCCCCGTTTACACGAGACACTTTGAAGCCGTTTTTAACCGTTTAGGAAAGGCCTACACGGTTTCAAATTGTCTCGGGTAAACGCGGCTTTAGTTTAATCAGGGATAGATTTAATTTTAGAAGTAGGAATGGAGAACAGAGTAATCTGGGCGCACGTCAAAGTCCCAGATCCCCTTCCACGGGAAAGGGGGGGTATGAAAGAAGAAAATTACTTGTTTTTCCCCGTCCCCGTCAGCAACGTCATCAAAACGTAGTTTAAGTGAGCCAGCCAATAAAATAATTTAAACTTTTCGTTACGTGTTGGAGGGAGGGGCTCTATACATGAGTCGGACTGAAGTAAATACTAACCGTTCTCCATTCCTACTTCTAAAATTAAATCTATCCCTGGTATTATGTTATCTGAAATACAAAAAGAAATTCACATCGAATGATAACGAAAATGTGTGTAGCAACTTTGAAAACTTCGGTATAGACTAGTAGCACCCCATGTTATTTGTCCATAGACCTTAATACAGTCAAACCTGGGAAACTGCCATTACTCTATATTTATCAAAAGAATTGTCTGAAGTACAGTCATTAAAAAGCAAGCTCATTAGTAAGAAGTTAGAACAGTTCAATATAAACTCCATCCGAACAAATTGCACAATACACACACGGTTACAAGCACAGTTCATCAAAACTACTTTATTCCTTACGTCATTTTATACTACATATTCATACGCCTTTATTTCCCTATTATAGCAAGCGGGTTTGCAAATAAAAAATAAAAATATAAACCCAAGCCTGTACATAAAATTTAAATTTCAAATTTTTATACTTTTTTTGAGAAAAAAATATAAAATATAAAAATATGCCTATAGTATTTTCAAAATAAAACAGCTTCCAAGTGGATGAATTTCTCTATTCATTGTAACAGTGGTGTAATACAGTAGAAGGCTAAAGGAGCTTTCTTCTTTAGCAAAATTATACCCATCTCAATCAATAGTCACGTTAAATGGGATACATTGAACCAACAGAACTTGAACATATATAAACATATATTAAAGACCGATGTGTGTTTTCAGTGAAGCCAAGCCTACATTGAGGATATCGTTGCATTGGCGTAACAGACAACTGATGGTGGTATTTGATGTAATGCGAAGGAGCAAACATCAGCTTGTAATGAGAAAAATATTCCGGGGTTTCAATTTCAATCTGGCGTCATATCGGGAATTTCGGGACTGAAGTCTGGAGGGTTAAAGGGGAGGGGTTAAAAGGGATCGAGTCTACCAAACGATCAAAAACAAATCCAATGAAATTTCTTCGCTAGCTTCTCTTTTCACTCTGTTTACTTTTTATCCCAAGAAAGGATTTACTTTAGCGTCGAAAAAAAATACTGACAAATAAGGTGGTCGAATGCAGGTATTTGTGATTAGCAGCAAAGAACCCGGCGTTGGACGTCAGGATATTTTTGTTTGATAATTTTCGTGCCGCCATTTTTAAAAGATGGCGGATAGCAAGAGTATGTTAAACCCCAACAGTAAATCTTTATAATGAACCATTTTGTAAAATAATAGCGAAATCAACAGCAGAGCAGGAACCGGGCGTTGCACATCAGAATGTGTTCATTAATTTTCGTTTTGCCATTTAAAAAAGATGGCGAATGGCATGTTCTGCCACAAAAGTCGTAAAGCCCGTCTGTAGGTTACAATGAATCAGTGTGCTAAGTTTGTGGGGAAAATGAAGTAGAAAAGGGTTATTTTTAATTGATTAAGGGTGTTAAAATGTGCATTAAAACAGTAGTGCAACTTCCCAAAAATACTTTCGTGTTAATTTACAGTCAATTTTCAAAGTTGGAATTTCAGCTCGCTAAGCCTAACTCTATTTTGCAACAAATTTTGAAAATGGAAATTATTCGCTTCTCCCTACATGGATTAGCCCGCTTAAATGCTCGCTCTCTTAATTTCGGCGTTATTATTTTAATTAATTTATGAAGTTAAACTACATTGTACTACACCTTTCTCATGTAAAATCCACTATTATTGAATATTAAGTTTGTAAGTTTCTAAAGCACTGTTACTCGCTAAGTCTTGGCCCTTTGAGCACACCAAGGCTTAGCGAGTAGCAGAACTTCAGAAGCTCTAAAAACGCCATAAAAGTTGTTTTAACCTTTAGAAAAGTGTTGGATATCGTCAACATTAAAAAATCTGCTTTAAAATCTAAGCTTTGTAGATAAAGCTGAGAGTTTGGACTAGGCGTTATTTATCAGTGAGTTATATAACGTTTTCTTAAATAGATACTGATTTTACAAATAGTCATAAAAAGTGTACAAAAGAAAATGAAATTTCTAAAAACAAAAATATGATTCTATGTTTACATTGAATGTTCCAATAGACCTTTTCGACGTAAAGAAGGCGGATATAAGGTGCTTGATACATTGCAGTCTCTGCGCACTCTCACGATTCAAATTACTACAGCGCAGGCGCCAAAAAGCGAGATGGAAGGCAGAGTTTTATCCCCTTGTCTTTCCCTTTTAGTTGCATCGAAATGGTCTATTCTTAGCTTTATTGATGAAGATTCTTCATAATCAGCCCTTGATCGATTAGACAATTGACCCCAATTAACCCCCGATTTACCAGAAGAATGCTTCGAAGGAATGAATCTTCGATTGATCGATAAAATGACCTAAATTAACCACAGGTGCATTAAGAGAAAATGGCCCCAATTTTTCCTTAATTAAGGTATAAAATTAAAGTACACTATCCCAATCATAAGATATTTTTCATAAGTTTGTCACTGGTTACAAACTGGAGCTTCTCATGAAGTGACGTAGGTGAAACGTCAGAGATTCTCGTAAAGCGACGCCTGGTGAGACGCTGTCAAAGGCTTAGTACAGACTAAATAGGAAGATAGACCGCCAAACCGCGTGTAGTCAATTCTCGCTTGTCGTTCTCGAACCAAGGCTCGAACTAGCTCGAGCTGTAAGTGTCTAGCATTAAGAACTTGTATAGGTAGGGACATACTTATGGAACATATCTTATAAATTTGTGGTGTCCCCAATTAACAATCAATCAATCAATCAATCAATCAAAATAGGGCTGCGAGTCGATATATACTGTTCGTAATTAAGTCACCCTTTTAATAACCAAAAGACCAACGACCTTCGAAGGTACAATTATCAGTACCTTAAAAAATTGCCGTTTTTGATCCACTTTAATTTTATCCCTCTTTAACACGGACGCGGGCGCTTGAATCTAGTTCGGCCGTCTACTGCCGAGAGCGTCTCACGTTTTGGAGGGAAAATTCAGAAACCGCTACCAGAGGGCCAACCGTTGGTGTGTTATCAAGAATTTGGTTGCCTCGATACTTCTAGTCCCTTATATTACTTCTGGTGTTACGGATATGATCAACCATGCAATTTGGCTAAATTCGCAAATTAACGAATTATAATTTGCATAAATAACAAAAAAAAACCTTTCTCAAATAAACAGGGTGTTTATGATAAGTCTGCCATAAATTAAGGGGAATGTTCTTTGGGAAATCAATTTTGAGTCGAAAAGTTATTATGACATTTTGCCATCCGGGCCACTGTTTTCGAGTTCTGATTTGCGTGTTTTAGGGATGACCCCTTAATTAACTTAGCATTGGCTTTCAGTTTGTTAATTAAATTTAAGGGGTCATCCGTAAAATGCTTTGGACCATCTTACTTGAAAAGTGTGATCATTGGGGCAAAATGTCATACAACATTTTCTACTCAAAATCGCCCAAAGAACATTCCCCTTTTTTGACAGACCTTCTAGAAACACCCCGTGCACAAAAATTAACTTTTCACATTTAAAACCACAACTTCCAAATACGGAAACACATAACCTCTTCTTAAACAACATCAAACAGAACTAAATGTATCTTTGGCAATATTTTTATCAAAACATTATTTTTATATAGTTTAGAGCTCTAACCCCGGAAGCCCGTCTCCTTATACCAAGAAATGATATCTAGTTTACTAGGGAGAAGTTAAATAAATTCGCCACATTTCCAGCTTTATCTCCAGTCCAAACGTAGGTCCGGAGTTAATCCCCGCCACCCCTAAATTACAACCAGCATCTCATATTGGTTCTTGAAAACTCACGTCAGCACGACGCGAATGACGAAAATTACAGTCATATTTTCCGACTGAGGAGAGGCGAAATAGCCCGGCCTCCTTTCACGTCCCCCCTTGTATTTTGAAAGGGGGACTAGAAATGTGGCCCGCGAATACTTAGGCATCTTACACCTTCTCCCTAGTAAACTAGATATCACTTCTTTCATATATATTGTATATCGAAGTTTTTAATTCTGCGGACTCGGCCCCAATATCCTGTTTACTTCCTTGACTTCCCCATCCCCCTTCTCTCAATTCCTTATCCCTTGGCCCCAGAAGGATCACATTCACTAGTAAAGCTCCTTAGGAGATATCTATTGCCATAGCAAAATCTTCTTTTCTCTAAAATAAAAGGCAAACAACATTTTTTTCTCCAATTTTCATTTCTTCATTGATGGTTTATCTACTATATACTGTATGTACAGTGTATATACAGTGTGTAAGAAATCAGAGCCGGGAGGACCAATGAGTTGAAGTGGCAAATAGTATGCTGCCCTTACAAAAAAAATCTTAAGAAACCTTGAGAAAAAACTTTGGAGTTTGAAAGGGTCCTTGGGAGTTCGAACATTGGTAAAATATTTCCGAAGAGTTCTTTGGGAATTTTAAGGGAAACTTTGGGAGTAATAATTTGGGTTTTTCATTGGAAATTAGTTCTTAAGAACCCTTAGGAAAATTAATGGGAAACTTTGGGAGGAGAATGTTTGGTATTTAGAAAGAAATTTTTTCTTGAGAACGCATTGGAAAATTAAAGGGAATCTTTGGGAGAGAAATTTTTTGTATTTAGAGGGAAAATATTTCTCAAGAACGCTATGGAAAATTAAAGGGAATCTTTGGGAGGGAAATGTTTTGTATTTAGAGGGAAAATATTTCTCAAGAACGCTATGGAAAATTAAAGGGAATCTTTGGGAGGGAAATGTTTTGTATTTAGAGGGAAAATATTTCTCAAGAACGCTATGGAAAATTAAAGGAAACTTTGGGAGCATGATGTTTGGTTTTTAACGGGGAAAATATTTCTTAAGAACGCATTGGAAAATTAAAGGGAAACTTTAGGAGGAAAATATTTTAATTTTAGAAGAAAGATATTTCTGAAGAACGATATGGACAATTAAAGGGAATGTTTGTGATAAACTGTTTTTGAGCTTAACTTGAAATTTTCTCTCAAAATCCTTTAAAAATAGAAGGGAATATTTGAGAGAGATATTTTAAGTGCTAATTACAAATATCTCAGGAATTTTAACAAAAAGTAATCGAGAGAATAATTTGGTCTTTAAATTAAGTTTGAAGGAGAATCAATGAAACAGTTTTTTAATATTAATAATTTAAACGACAAAAATCTCAAGTATGATAGGTAAGTTTGAAATATAAAAACGAGTTTCAATTAATAGTTACATACATACGATATAACCAAAACAATGGCCATTAATTGGGAAATATTCAAAATTAATATTTTAGTCACTTTTAAAAAATTAAGTTCCATCCAAAACTACGTTTAGCTTAATGAGGTATTGTTTAGGTTCTTTAACAATTTTCAAACATTTGTTTAATTTTGTTTTTTCAAGAGAAAGAAGTGTTTTTCTTTCTGTCACTTCAAATGGGTAAAGAATTTGCGGAAGGCCATTTTCAAATATTTTGAATTCATTAAACTGGAGAATTTTTAGCTTTTGGGCAGAGACATACACTTTTTTATTAGATGTGGAATAAATTTGACTAATCTTGAAAAAGTTAATATTCTCGCCAATCTCGGTGTAAATATAGCAGTTTTCTATTCTTTTACTTCTACATTTTGCACTAAAAACCAACCCATTTATTGTCACTTTTTTATGCAAAAGCGTAATCGAGCGCTCGATGCCATGCTCTTCTAATATCGCGCTTTCATCAACAGATAGCTTTGAAGGCAATGTTTTACCCAAAATAATAGTTTTTTCAGTTTTGATTTTTTGCGATGGGAATTGGGAATAATTGTTAGTTAATGAAGCAAAAAACTTTGCAAGCATAGGATTTAGTTTAAAAACTTCATTTTTTAAGACTAAAGTGGGGATAAATTGCAAAAACAAAAATCTCTGGGAGATCTGAGTTTGTACATATTGCGTACCATGGAAAAGTTTCAGTAGCCGACCATTATTTGATTCAAATGGGAAAGCTGAAAATGACCAGAGTGGGCCCCAATTCGCAACACAATCAACTAAATGATAAACTTGATGGATGTTGAAAAGCATGTTTTTTACTCCATAAAGATTTTCATAGCCACTGAGAAATTCGCAGACAGTTTTTCTCGCTTGAAAGAGCAAGTTAACAGGTACTGATCTTGCTAATAACAAGTGAAATACCATAATTAACTTCATCCAATTACTGTAAAACTGACCGGGCAAAAGTCCTTTCAAAACGGATGGAGAGTAAAACAATGCCCACGCTCTCCATTCAGACGCTTTCCAATATGCTCGCTCTTCAAATGACCTAGGCTTTCTGGTAAATTCCTTTGGCACTTTTATTTTATTTAGCTTTGCGTCCAGTTCTTTCACTTTCCGGCCTAAGTAATAAGGTTCTTCGTGTGACTTAGAATCCAACCATAAATTTGTGGTTGTTCTTATAACACCTAAACACAAACAATGCATATAGTCCACGAGTACATCTTCTATTAAGTCAAAGTGGTTCATTTTTAACAAAACTGATGGCCCTTTAACACCATTGATAATTTCTTCTTTGTTTACTGCATTTGTGGCATCGTCAATAAATCCCAGCTTTGTCCGCGCGTCTACATTTTCAAAATTTTTGTAAGGGTAGACCCTTATATTGCCTTTCCCTTTTTCCACCATTACTCCCGGGTGATAACACCATGGGCAACCAAACATTCCATTGAATTGAGTCATATTTTGTATTGTACACCGAGCTATTGTGTCTACAGTACATGGTCCGGGGAATACTCGGGATCTTATTTTCTTCTGTTCTTTGTTTGTCCAAACAATCCCATTTGAAGAAAGTGAATTTATAATTTCAACGAAAGGTTTCAAAAAACAGTTCATATTGGGTTTTTTTTGTCCAAACCAAAGGCCTGCGCAAAGAGTATTTCTCTGTCTAGCTCCTATTGGCAACTCATTGATGGTGAACTGTAGGGGCCAAATATCAAATTTTGACGATTCAAAAATAGGAACGCCGTCAGTGTTCCATGTTATTGAAACGTCATCGTCATTCATGTTACTTCTACGATATTTTGAAGATTTCGTAATATCGGAAATATCGAAGTAGCTTATACTTTTTTTTAACTCGGGGCATATCAATTCTAATAAGTTTTTGATTTGAGATTCAACATCAAATACTAAAAAATAATTTCCACCCTTTAATAGGAAATCTACATTAAAATCCGAGTTGCAAATATCGCACATTAGTTCATCTTGACCCTCTCTCTCTGGTCCCAAATAATTCGATTTACAAGCATCATTTGGACAATAGAAGTACGGTTTAACCAAACCTTTTGGGCTTTCAAAATATTTGTGGAAAAGATACTTTGTTATGGGAAACGATGTGGACACACTTTGCGGTAGATGCCATCTAATTAATTGCAATAAGCTAGAAGTAGCTTCTTCAGATGTGTGGTGTCTTAATATATGCGCCATTATAAGGAGCATACTCTCTTTTTTTGTTAAGTGAGATCCTTCATAAATAGGTTCATCCTGGAATAATGATATGTTGTATCAAAAATTTAAGTGTTAATTAAATGTAGCTAGGCCTATAGTTTTAACTAAAGGAGCTAGAAATAAAATGCCCCCCTCTCTCTTCTGCCTTCACTCAGCGCAGTGTTGCCAAGCCACTGCCACTCGTTCTGAATTACAGGCATTTCTCTGGTCTTAATTGCTTGCATAGCTCACCAATGGTCTCTTGGGTCTGGCAACAATGGAGGCACCGAAAAACAACCTTTTGCGAAAACTATGTACCATAATAGAGTAACTATTCTTATAAAACATAATATACCATATCAGTTTTTGCGTTATTTTCATTTGTTTCGTCCTCGTTGTTATCATCACTATCATCGTTGTTATCATGACTGTCATCATTTTCATCAATCGAACTAGAAGTGCTGCTATTTTCTGCACCTGGCTCGTCAATGTCCCTTAAATTAATACTAAGAATTTGACTCGGCTATAATAGAGGCCTACCATTTCAAATAATTTCAAGAGTAAAGTAGTATCATAAGTTTATAAGATATGTTCCATAAGTATGTCACTACCTCTACTTCGTAATGCTAGAGGTTTAATGAGAGCTAGTCCAAGAACGACGCGAGAATTGGCTACACTCGGTTTTGCAGTCCATCCTCCTATTTAGTCTACACTAAGCCTTTGATAGCGCCTTACCAGGCGTCGCCTACGTCACTTCATGACAAGCTCTCATTAACGAGGGACACACTTATGGAACATAGCTTATAAACTTATGGTAGTATAGATAGAGTACTGTCAGTGGTACCGTGTAGCAACGTCACATTTCCTAAAAACAGGCGCGCTCAATATTCCCTATTTCAAAGCGCGGCTAGATCGAGGGAGGGTTAAATTGTCGTTTCCCCTTTTTACTGACACTACCCTATAGAAACTAAGCTTTGAAAATATAATTATCAGTGTTAAGAATAATTTCTTACAAATCTTGGCTTGCTTCCATATCCGAGTCTTCAAGACGTTCTGGATGGTGAATTTGGTGGTTGTTAGATTTGTTAGCGTTTTCTTCGATAGGCATTTGCGTAACAAATTCCGATTCAGAGTCCGAACTTAAGATAACATCTTTGGAAACATTTTGTTTATTTTTTTTGGTATACCGTGCTCGAGATCTTTTCGGTATTGTTTTTTTGTCCGTCCACAAATATTCACGATATCGCTTATTCATAGTAATAATAGGTATTTATATATAATAGTTAATTATGCCTTCAATGTCAAGTTAAAAAATATAAAAATAACCGCCAGCATTTTCTGTAACTTATAAAATAAAAAATATCTCTAGAATTTGCAAGACTAGCTCATGAATTGTAAGTTTTAACTTAACACACTAGTGACCAAAAGCATCCCCCTATCTCTTTGCTTTGCGACACTGGTTTTTGAATTATGCCTGTTACTGAATGCGACCATAGTATAATGGAGCGACCTTGGAGAGGGGTTGAAATCCTTCTAATATATAACCTAGGTTAACCTTTACAGCTCCTTTATCATACCACCTCTTTAACCTAAGAGACGAGGTGGAAAGGAGGGCTATGCCGGCCTATTTTCACGGCGAAAAACTCTCCCACTCGGTGGGGCCGATTGTTATCACTTATTGTGGTACTATCAGGTTAAAGTGTCCCGTTCGCGGAAGGCTTATTTACGCTAGTGAATAAGGAGGTTTTTTTGGGAAAAAAAATCGCCCCAAACCCCGCCCGGACCAAAATAGGAAAGTTTTCAAATTCCAACGCAGTAACGCACTGTGTACTGAAGGGGTTACGCTAGGAAGTCGTTTTTAATTTCGTTGTTAAAGTTCGGAATTTGTCGTTTAAACTTGATTTAGAAGAAAGTATTAATTAATAATTATGTCAAAATCAAGTTCAGAGTTGGGACTTTTTGTTCTGGTTAAATGGCTCCAGCTAGAAAAGCCTACGTTAGACGTGTATCCCATTAAGACCATTGTAAACAAAGAACTGGCTAACGAAATTTCGGGAGCCCGGGATTTTTCAAAATTTATTGGAATGGAAAGCGAGGTTTACTATAAAAGGAAACCCTATCCAGCTAAGCTGATGGCTTTTGGTAAGTAACCTTTTTTTATATGTAGAAGTTTAACCACTGTGTAATGTGAAAATTAAATCTCAGTTTTGAATTTTTTTAATCGCGATTTAACATTTTTAAATGGAGAATGAAATTTAATCGATATATTCATAAAAATCATGTAAATTAAAATAATTTTTCGTAACAAATGCCCGTTACTTTTACTTAAATTTCCAATGTTTAAAACCTAATGCGGGATTCCCCGTAGATTTTGCGGGAGGAAAAGTGGCGATAGAAGTAGAGGTGGAACGCCGCGGTTTAGGCTAGTGTCATCCTCCTTGCTAGTCTTAAAAATGTGAGATAGCAAGGAGGGGTGGGGGAGGAAACGAGGAAAGAAAGACCTCATGGCGGTTTTATAAAAATATAAGCTTCATCATCAAAAAATTAGCGTAGGCTTAATAGCTCAACTTTTTAAACTTACGTAAAACTAATAGATAGTTTACACACATGGAGGATTCAGACCATTTATACCAGGAGGACAGCAACCCGTCTGCTTTTGTCCTCCATGTAGCCTGGCGGTCTGGTGTAAATGGTATGAATCCTCCATGTGTGTCTGTGTCAACTATCTATTGGAGATTTTAGTTAAGTGTCCTCAATTATTCTGAAATCTCTGTATGGCCGCTTCATTCTCTCTTTAATCGCCAAAAATATAGTTAAATTTTCAATTGCTAATTGTGATGCGTACATCAAGTATGTATAACAATATTAATTATCTGAAGTTTTTTCATAATAAATGACAATAAGAGTAATAATAATAATAAATGTTATACAGTGGTTCACCTTGTGCTTTTATTTAGTAGGGAAACGGGTTGGTTGTATTTAATAAATTTAATGTTTCAGGAACTAATGAGGAATTAGAGAAGAAACGAAAACACATGGCTTCCCAAATAATTGTGGATCAGACAGTTACTAAGAAAAGTCGTGATCCAGCTGTTAACAAAGTAAGATAAGAATACAAAATCTTGAAGTCCAATAAAATATGACTGATTGAGCAGTATTTGGGGGCCTAAAATTAAAAATGTTCACATTTATGCAATCTCATAACCATACATGTATTTTTAATTACCACTTACTAACGAATTATGTCATATTTTATGGAAGTAGCAACATTTTATGCAAATCAGGGTAATGTGGGTTTTGTGTGAAAGGTTATTTTTCTGATCTGCGAAATGCAACGAAGGATGACACATTCATCAAATCGTTCTGTTTATTGGGTGATTTGTTTTAAAAACATTTTATCTAGCCCACAGCTGCCTTTGCCAATGTTCTTTAAAAGTAGAAAAAATAATAGAAGAATAATAGTAGAAGAAATAATTTCTTTTCTTATCTAGTTAATGATCTGTCTTTATAAACGACTGTTTTACACTTAACAGCTTCTCTCTCTCTCTAAATTAATATTTCAAGGTTTTGAAAATAAAAACACATTCTAAAATTCTACTGATGAATTGTATCAGTTTTAACCCAATGTAGTGTAAAAAAAATTATAACCTGTATAATAGCAAGGCCGCTGAGGGTCAAACCAACAAGGAGAGGTAAAATACCTTGAAATTGGAAAATAATTGGGGTGGGGGCTTGCCTCTCCTACGTGGTTACAAGGAGGTATATCTCTGCTGCTGGCCAGAAGCTTTGTAGAAAGAAAAAAAATATTTCAAATGGATAGCACTGTGTGGAAACAATGGCAATGATGGCAGAGATATGCCAAATGTACTAACTATAAAGTTCTAATTATTTTCGTATTTATATAGCAAAACCAATTATTATTGAATGAAATAAACACTGAAATTCAGGAAGCTGCTGGTGTTAGTAATTTGGCGGTCATAGAAAAAGAAACTATGAATGATTCTTCAAATGCGAGAGAAGAGAAGCTTTTGAAAAAAATTCAAAAACTGAAGAGGAAAAATGAAATTTTGCTAGAAGAAAATGAAAAATTGCAAAAAGGGGCTGGTATGAAATGTTTAATAATTATAAAAGTTGTTATTACGTTTTTTATCAATTTCGAATTTAATTTTTCTACAGAACTGGATCATTTGATCAGTAAGTTGAGAAAGGTGATTCAAACTTGCAAAGAGAGTCGCATTCACTCTGGAAATGAATCGGAACAAGAAGAAATGGTAGGGCAATTGTACAACAGCTTTTATGACTAAAAATAACTTATACTCCATTATCCCTTCATTGAATGTATACGAAAAAACATTTAACTAGGTTGACATTGGAAACAACATATGGATCAAGAAGTCAGATTTGACCAGAGCAGAATTCTCATCTAGTGGAAATCCAAGGTTTTTTGCCAGGAACCTCCTTTTATGTCTTTTTACAGAACATGAATTAGTGAACACTTCAATTAGCGGGAAACAATCCAATGCCTTCAAGGATATTCCAGCTAAACCCCAACTAGACCCAGTGAAAATCAATGCCATTCTTAGTAAGTTCATTTTTGATCCATACAGTGTTATGCAAATGCTTCAATGCATGAGTAATATAAAGAGAAAATAGCCATGAGCCTGACACCTTGTTTGCCTGGTTAGAAATCTAAAAGCCTACCCCCCCCCTCTCCATGTCAGAACAGCAGTCTCACAATATTTTTAAGGCAGCTAGCTGCATTTTACTTCTGTCTTGGCTCATTCAATTATTGGGGGTATAAAAAATTGGGCGACCCTAAATGGGACGGATTGCACAACTGAGTTGAAATTCTCCTACAAGTATTATAATCTCTACTATTTTCTCTTGGTGATATTCAAAATTTCACTTTAATATAAAATAATTAAAATAAAATTAAATAAATCCTAGTATTAATCTGTATTCATAATTAAGCGTTGCTGTTAATATGAATTTTTATAGATTACGTGAAGAGCAAATATGATATTTCATTGGATAAAATTAAAAGGACCATCCAAGACAAAATTAAAGAAGTTACAAATACAAACAAAAAGAAGTCTGGAATGAATGAAACCACTAGACAAGAAGAAACCATTTTTGGTGATGTAACTCTTGAAAATGCCAACCAGCCATTTATTTAAAGAACTTTTCATAGTTGTTTTGCTCAGATTTGGAAATGGGTGAAAGATAAACGGAATAAAAAATATATAAATATAAATTATTTGTTTAATTACGAAGTCCCTAATAATTAGAACATTACAGGGAAAAATCTTTGGGAATATCTTACGAAACTCTTTGGGAATATCTTACGAAAATCTTTGGGAATATCTTACGAAAATCTTTGGGAATATCTTACGAAAATCTTTGGGAATATCTTACGAAAATCTTTGGGAATATCTTACGAAAATCTTTGGGAATATCTTACGAAAATCTTTGGGAATATCTTACGAAAATCTTTGGGAATATCTTACGAAAATCTTTGGGAATATCTTACGAAATTCTTTGGGAATATCTTACGAAAATCTTTGGGAATATCTTAGGAAAATCTTTGGGAATATCTTAGGAAAATCTTTGGGAATTCTTAGGGAAATCTTTGAGAATATCTTACGAAAATCTTTGGGAATTCTTAGGGAAATCTTTGGGAATATCTTACGAAAATCTTTGGGAATTCTTAGGGAAATCTTTGGGAATATCTCACGAAAATCTTTGGGAATTCTTAGGGAAATCTTTGGGAATATCTCACGAAAATCTTTGGGAATTCTTAGGGAAATCTTTGCGAAGGTTGTTGGGAAATGTTTTTGGAATGCTTTGGAAAATATTTAGGGATTTTCTTCAGAATTTCAAGTACAAAAACTCTTAAGAAAATCTATAGAACATCCTATGGAAAAAGGTGCCAAACTTCCCATTATTTCCCATTGAAATCTCTTGAGAATTTCTAAAAGATTTTCCCAAAAAAGAGTCTCAAGGTTTCTTAAGATAATTTTTGTAAGGGTGGAAGGCGAGGGTTTAGTCACTTGAATAATCAGGTGTACAAAACCGCAGAAATCTATTACTTGATTTCTAGAATTCATAGGAATTCATAGAAATTTATCAGTAATCAAATTCATTTTTGTTGGTAATCAAAGGTAATCAGAAATCTTCGATAAAATCACTGGAAATCAAGTGAAATCTGGAGAAAACCAGAAATAATCACATGATTTACTAGTAATCTTTTGTAATCACCTCGGTGATCACACCTATCGTGAAATAATCACACATAATCAATGGAGGAATTCGAAAATACAAAATAAAAATCGTAATCAGTTGAAATAGAAATAATCACTGCATTCATCGTAGTTCACGAATAATCCAATGGTAATCACGGCATTCACCAAAAAAATCATTGGAATTCAAACAGAAATCACAAGTAATCTGCGACAATAATGGGAAATCATTGTAAAGATTAAGGAAATCACCCAAGAAAATCATAATCTTAGAAATCAAGAAATTCATTCGGTAATCAAGGGAATTCACATAAAAATTGAGAAATCAGATATCAGGTTTTAGCCCCTCGTACAAATTAAAACGGTTAGCGAAAATGTAAACCTTGGTTTCTAAAAGTCAAGAACGTCAGTCAGACTTCTTGTTCTTGTTAAAACTTGGAAACTAAACTATCACCACGTGACTAACATCGTATTTAACAATATAAATATTTTCAAGAGGTTATACCATAAGTTCATAAGCTATATTCCATAAGTTTGTCACTGGTTACAAATTAGAGCCTGTCATGAAGTGACGTTTTCTAATTCTAATCGCAAAGTCCAAACTTGTAGCTGTGATAAAAATTTTCTAACAGAAACATGTTTAACGAAGTACAGATCTAAGAGTATTAAACACCAGGGTGTTAAGCTCTGGAATTCTCTGCCAGGGCAAATTAAAACTATTGAATCACTAAAAAATTTTAAAAAAGAGGTTACACCTTTTATCTATCAACAGTTAACGACAACGTAAACACCGCCTTAATCTTTTAATTAATTTAATTAAATTATCGAACTCTATTGTAAACAAGACAGTAGTCTTAATAGATGTTCCAAATAAAAAGCAGTGGCTGCGTTCAGTAACACTCATCAGGAAAAACATCGATGTTTGGGAAAATGAAATCGGTGTTCTTTTGACGTCATGATGACGTTGCAGTTGTTGAACGGCACAATTTTGTGTAATCGATGCTTTTCTTAATGGCGACGATATTATGATAACGTTACGGCAGAGGCTTAAATAATAAATCCGAACTATTTACAAAGATATTGTACTTCAATTTATAAATTATATCAAAATTCTGTCAGAATCCATTTTTTTACCAAAATAATATATTGCTTTTTAGTGTTATTATCCATAAGGATAATATTTGTGAATTCTTCATTATTTAAAATTGGTGGAGATTGGTCGCGGCACAAAATGACGAAATTTACGTCATGAATCCGATGCTCATCAAAAAAACCTCTTCTCACAGCTGATTTTTCTGATGGGCATCCGATGAGCATCATGACATCACGCCCAAAGACGCGAAAAACCGTTCAGTAAGACATCGATGTCATCTTTTAGTCATCGATGTTTTTGATGCCGGTTACTGAACGCAGCCCTAGATTCTCGTAAAGCGACGCCCGGTGTCGAGTCGTTGTCAAAGGCTTAGTACAGACTAGAATCATGGTACTAGTCAGGAAGGGTTGGTTACTTTTCTTGTCCACCATTTTTAAAGACTCATCATCAATTAAAATCATATTACATTCAACCCGGATTTAACGCTTGCTTAGCGTTGAAACAGATCTCCGCTAGTATTTTTCAGTTATAGTTTCAAATTTAAACGCTCGACAATGCACCATAGGAAGAACACATATAAGTTTAAGAATGTCTTTACCTTGATTGAGTACGACAGGGAGCTCCCTTCACTGAAGAATATAGTTTGTTTTTATAAAAACCGAAATTTTTGACTAATGAGTTTCTCCCTTGGGGGTCCACAGCCGTTAATGAATGAAAATTCTTTTTAAAAATTAAATTTTAACTTTTTTCCGCCGACTTAATTTTCAAAGGGTAATTTGCTTACATAAAAATACGATGCTTATTCAATTTTTTTCCACATTGTTAAATATCTTTTAAAATATTTTATAAAGTCTGTGTATTTAGTTATTTGCGCAAATACTGACAATGATTACTAAGTAAGCTACCCAGTGTATACCCGGGTCTTGCGATGGACTGAAAACCTGGAAGAGTTTCCTGTCTACATAGACACTTCCCCCGCCCTTATGAATTATTTTCACGCTTACTTTTTATTAAATTTAAAAAAGCTATGTTTAATCAAAGTGTCTAGACTAGCACGTTATTTACAGACTTGATGGCCGGTGGTTCGCGAACCCAGACTTGAGGACATCATTTTAACATGGGACCCGCCATTAAGATTCTGGTTCATTATATAGAAGGTTCACGCTCCCAGCATCCTCAGCGGTTAGGTAGGGTAGTACGGTACGGAAACGTAAAGGGCGCCTCCTGTGTCTTACAAAGAGAAGCTAGTTCTCATACAAGTACAATGGCGCTACGCGGCGACACTTAACAATCGCCTACCGTGGAATAGGGTTTACACGAAATTTTCACATTCAAATTCCCTGACTCTTCCAGGTTTTCTCTCACCTTTTTCTATATTTTCCCGGACGTTTTTTAGGCCCAATAAGAAGGGGTGATATAAGTAAATAAATTATGAAACATGATATCCCTAAAACGGAGTTTACAACTGGATGTGTGAACCGCAGATATTTTAGCAACTTTAATCAAAATCCCTGACTTTGTCGAAATTCTAAGAGTTCCCTGACTTTTCCCTGCTTTCGTGATTAAATTTTAAAAATTCTCTGACTTTTCCCAGCTTTTTTGTTTAAATTCTAAAAATTCTCTGACTTTTCCCTGCTTTATTTGCTTAAAATCTAAAAATTCTCTGACTTTTCCCTGCTTTATTTGCTTAAATTCTAAAAATTCTCTGACTTTTCCCTGCTTTATTTGCTTAAATTCTAAAAATTCTCTGACTTTTCCCTGCTTTATTTGCTTAAATTCTAAAAATTCTCTGACTTTTCCCTGCTTTATTTGCTTAAATTCTAAAAATTCTCTGACTTTTCCCTGCTTTATTTGCTTAAATTCTAAAAATTCTCTGACTTTTCCCTGCTTTATTTGCTTAAATTCTAAAAATTCTCTGACTTTTCCCTGCTTTATTTGCTTAAATTCTAAAAATTCTCTGACTTTTCCCTGCTTTATTTGGTTAAATTCTAAAAATTCTCTGACTTTTCCCTGCTTTATTTGGTTAAATTCTAAAAATTCTCTGACTTTTCCCCGCTTTTTTGTTTAAATTCAAAAAATTCTCTGACTTTTCCCTGCTTTATTGTTCCTGCTTTAAATTCCTTGACTTTTCTATGAACTTTTAGACCCATTAAGATGCATACATTTTTGTCAGATATTTCCTGACATTAATTGCACTTGTATCCAATTTCCGTGCTTTCTACGCTCGTATAAACCCTGCAATGTTGAGCGTTTACGCTAAACTAAATCTTCATCTATAAAAACCTACACAAGAAAACCATTATGATTCAAAAATATGCCTTTAATAATTTTTATAAAACATTATATTTTGCGCGAATTCGAACAAAATATTTCTACAAGTTTAATGTGTAGGCGAATATTTAACAACCACAGTCTTACAGTATCATTAGAACGAATGTTTTGAAACCCGACACGAAAATGACGTAATTCATATTTACTTAAATATGAATCCAAAGTTATGGAATTTATTAAAGCTTTTGAAAAAAACTTTCAAATGTTCAACGTCGTAATTTTAATAAGAGAAAAAAATGGGTCAAAACATTGATATTAAGAAAAATGCAAAAACTAGAAGACTTAATGAGATAAAAAACACTTTAACATTTAAATGCACACAAGATGTTTCTGTAGGTTTAATGTGTGGACGAGTATTTAACAACCACAGTCTTACAGTATCATTAGAACGAATTTTTTTGAAACCCGACACCAGAAATGACGCGATTCATATTTACTTTAATATGAATCCAAAGTTATTGAATTTATTCAAAGCTTTTGAATAAAACATTTTAAATTTGTATCATCGTTAATTAGAGATAAAATAAGTAGGAATGCTATATAGCTCAAAAACTATTAGACTTAAGCAAAAAAAAAAACCCAAAGAAACACTTTTAAATTTAAATACACACCGTGATTTGATTAGTTATCATTGAGATTGTTTTTCACTAACATTTCGAAAATGCTAGTCAGCAATCTCTTGCAAAGACCCGGTTCCAATTGCTGGTAGAAATTTGTAACGAAAACATCATTCCAATGCGCAACCACGAACTTCACGGCTTCTATTTTCAGCCAGTTTGATTCGTATATTTCCGCTGACTGAAGTACGTAAGCAGCATTCTCCACGGAAATATTTCGCAGTATGCTGTCTGCGCACATGTTCTTCAAATCGGGTAGAAGTTGAGCGGCTTCCAATAATCCAAAGTGGTTTTCAACGATGTTGGGGGGCTCCTGACCAGTGTACAAGAAATGCAACAGATCCTTGACCACTGAGGCGTCAAAAACCCCAGTCCAGTCGACGGTATTCGTTCGACTTTCCTTCATATCCGTTTGGAACATTGTTTTGAAATACTCGGAACGTGATGCCAAGACGAACTTGTGACAAGGAAATTCCTGATCCATGCTTTTGATGATCGTGTCTGTTAGAATTCCATCGTCCAACATGGTCTTTGGACCTTCGATCAACGGATTTTCGTCGCAAGTGGTAAAGGTGATCAGGATTTCAATCTCTTTATTCAAACTAGCGCATTGTTCATAGCCGAGGGAGTACACATAGGTAAAGGCGAATACATGGAACTTTGGCGCTAACATGTTCTCCTTGCGGATCGTTACTTTCTTTTGGTTAGTGAAGATCTCGACTTGGCAAGAACATTTTTCGTACTTCCGGTTTTGATTCACTACATGACCATTCAAGCTCAGGAACCAATAGTAATTAAAGTGGGTGTAGAAACTCTTCATTTTCCACAGGTGTGATTGATCGCCATCTTGATCATGCGCTTTAACATTAACAGTCCATTCGTCATTAATATTTATCTTTCGCCGAAACGTTTGTTTACTTATTTTAAATGTTCCGTTGGCTGATTTTGCTATATCAGACATAATTCGGCCTTAAATTGTAGCAAAAACTAAATACTTTCAACCTGTTTCAGCGAATAAATACCGCGCAAAAGTTTCACCCACTGTTCACGTTGAATCATGCAGAGCTACTGAACCAGCTTAGACTTGTTTGACAATACTTTTAATGGGTTTATTTTCCCCGAAGAATATAGACTACGGAATAGAAACTCATTCTTCCGCTACATTAATTTCAGTCAAATTAATCTGTAAACTAATCGCGATCAAGTTTTAATTCACTATTCATTTAAAAGTAATATTCTTGTTAGCAATTATTGCAACAAAATTTAGCACTTATCCACAAACACTAGAATAGTATCTTTGAAATCGAGTATTTTTAGTTTTTATTCCTTACGCTTAGTTTTCTGCATGACTCTTTGCTTTCTAGCGTGAGAACCATGTAGATGGAAGGCGAGAAAAATACGGATTCTTCGTTCTATCTCGTGATTGGTGGAACCGGTGTTCCAATGCTGAATACAGGCTTAGCAAAAGCTCATACATAAAACGAAAAGTATACTTCATTGAAGCTTGCTCGATCGTGCCTTGAAATATAAGAAATCCCCTTTTTACCCTAAAAGGGAGCCCAGTGGTCCTATAAAATCCTATATTTTGCAACATTCAAACAACAGATTATTCAAGTTTCAAGAGCACATGCCTTTAATGATTTTCTGAAAACTGAATACACATGTTTTTATAACACAAATAGTTTTGACAAAAAAACTAAGTAAGAATGTTTCTGCATTTTAAAGATGTTCAAGAATTTTTCAAAGTTACAGCCAGAATAAATGTTTTTAACTTTGCTAAACCGAATTTATGAAATGCAATCAACACTTTTGAAAATAAGGTATTTAAAAAGTGAATGTTTTTAACTTTAAACATAATAAAAATAATCATCATATTTATTTTAATATGATTTTTGAAAAGTATTGAAAGGTTTTGAAAATACCATTAACAAAAGTAATTATTGATTCAGTGTTTTCAGTGTCCTTATTCGTTAAGCATGTTTTGCCTATACATATCGAAGACGCTTTTGAGTAGTCTCTTGCACATGTCTGAATTCAGATGTTGGTAGAATTCTGTAGCCATTACTTCGTCCCAATGGGCAGCCGCAAATTTAACGGCTTTTCTTTTCAAATAGCTTATGTCCAATATTTCTGCTGACTGAAGTATGTAAAGCACATTTTCCACATTAATATTACGCGCTATGCTTTCAAGACACATAACTTTCAAATCGGGTAGAAGACAAAGTCGGGCGGCTTCCAATAATCCAAAGTGATTGTCGTCAGTGTTGGGTGGAATTTGTCCAGTGTAGAGGAAATGCAACAAGTCCTTGACAACTGGGGCTTCGAATTCCTCGGTCCAGTCGACTAAATTACTTCTTCTTCCGCTGACGTTATTGACGAACATGTTCTTGAAGTACAATGAATGCGACGCCAAGACGAACTTGTGGCAAGGAAATTCCTCTCCTCTGGTTTTTATGAAGACGTCTGTTAGGATTCCTTCATCCAGCAACGTCTTCTGCCTTTCAAGAAACTTATTCGCGTCGCACGGCGCAAAATGGAAAACAATATCCATTTGGGAACAAGTAATCGAATTACGGATTATGAGGGTGAAATGAAAGTTATTGAACAATGGTTCTTTCATGTATCCCTTGCGGATGAACAATCTCTCGTTTCCATTAAGCAAAACATCCATGTCGCAATAGCATTTTTCGTAAGCCACATTTTCATCGCCTACGGAACCGTTGACATTGAGAAAGTAAAATCCAGGGACTCCAATACAGGAACTACTCATACTCCACTCGTGAATAGTCTCATTTCCATACTGATCATGCGCTGCAACATCTAGGAACCATTGGTCATTCACTAGTTGTCTCCCATGATACCTTTTCTCTTTTATCTTGAAAATTCTTCTGTTTGGCATTGCTGCATTAATTAGCATATTTCAATAGTACAACGCAACTTCGTACGAATATTTCTAACCGCTTTTAGTTTAAAACACGCGTATGGTTCTCGTCAACCGTTCAAGTTCAATGTGAAAGTCAAACTGAGGAGCCAGCTAAAAAAAATTTCCCCTGTATGACTGTTTTTCTCTTGGCGTGGGAACGTGGCCGTTTTGAGGGTCGAAAGCGAATGTGGCGTACCCGTTCGAGCTCCTGATTGGTTGAATCTTAGGAATATGGCGCGCTTTCGAAATACACTTACCGAGGCAAGAGCTACGAGAGGTTAGGGTCTAGTAGATCCGGTTCACACCGGCTTTCATTGGATCGTAAAAGTGAGATTGTATTTTCTGAAATTTCTAGTATGTCTACTTCACCCCAAGCAGTGCCCAAAGTTTAAAGGCTGACACTCGGTAAGAAATAAATATTATTAAATTTGTGTCATCAATTTAATTATTATTAAATAATTTAAATAAGGCTAAATTTAGGAGACATCGTATCATTTTAAGAGTACACTTTTGTAGTTACTTCCGTTTTTATTATCTGTTGTTACTCATGATCTAAGTAGATAACAACTGATTACATACTACTAATTGCATACCCATGTGCATTAATGATTTTAGTATACATATTTTCCCGCCTCCATTATTGCAATTTTAAGACAAATGATTGTTGCGCTGATTCATCTCTTCAACGCTGTTTTCGGAAACTCCTTAAAAAGGTTTATTTCCCACTTCGGTTAACATGGAATAGTTTTTGAACTCAAGGCAGCAATATTTACAGAAGGAATTTTTATTAACGATGCAATTCAATTAATATTAAATTGGACATTTTTAAATTATTTCATAAGGAAATACGCCTCTTTAAGTATCTATCTGAAACTGTTTGGAGGAACTTCTCCTGACAATTTCCTTCACGTCAGCGCTTCCAAGAGATCGGAATTGAAAAATCACAAAGCCATTTCCTTTTCATGCTAAGAGAAGTATACATGGGGTGGCCTAATTTTTACTTTAGGGTCCCTCTTTTTTATCGTTTGGTTTTCCTTCCCGTGTTTTTTACACGGATTACGCGGTACTTTCCACCCCTTACGCTACTAATGTTTTTACATCTCGAAGGAAAAACAGCGTAAAAGACGAACATGTTCTTACCATGCACTTACATAGATGATTTTGGGGGGAGAATATTACAGTACGAAAAGCTCGAGGATAGGTTTTTTTAATCCAATTCTTGTACTAAAGGGAAGCCTTTCTCGGCGGGATTGTCTCATAATTTAATACCGGGTTGGAGGGATTCTAGGTTGCAAGGGTTTCTCTACAGATCCCATTCAGACATCGAAACTTAATGGTAGATCAGAGATTTTTGCTAGAATTTAAATTCAAGTTCGGTATAAATTTAGTATTTTTCAGTATCCTATCTTATTGGATTCTTGAGATATAGTGAACCATCAGTGATTGAATTTCACTAATATGCAGGTTGATACAGATCAGAAGAACGCTTATTTTGAATACAGTTTCGCTGAACTAATAGTGAAATCAGATATGTCATTCTTATGTCTAACTTGAACGCGGTACCTTACTCGGAGTCAAAGGTGTCACAATTATCATACCGATTATTTCTGCATTGACAGAACAGCATAATTTTATTTCAAAATAAGTCCTCATTTAATACCTTAATATATTCAATTCATATTCACGTATAATTCAATATAATTTTTCAGAATGACTATATGGCCATGTATAAAACGATATGACCTCACGACCTTTAAAAGGTCAGCCAAAGTGTTCCTCCGTAAATATGGAAATCACACTTTTGCAAAACTCCAAAAAGAAATGCATAAAATATTTCGCGTCAAATGCCTATACTGGGGTTACCGTATTGACCCAAATATGTCAAAGGTCAAATATCTAAAAATCGATCAGAAAGCGAAGATATTTCACCTTACGAGAAATCTTATCTTACGTTCTGACCACAAACACGTCTAAGAAAGTTGAACATAAGACCCCGAAAAAAATATGTTAAACTAAAACTTTCAAGAAATCTAGATAAAGGTATTTTTAATATCAAAATTCGAAGATCCCGCCACTCTGAGTAATCAGTATATCTTTGACAGAACTAAAAGGATTTAATATAATGTTTGACAAAGCTAAAATGATTACAGGTATCATAACTTCATAAGATATGTTCCATAAGTATGACACTACATATACTTTGCACTGTGTACGACAAGCGAGAATTGACTACACGCGGTTTTGCAGTCCATCTTCCTATTTAGTCTGAAAGTTTTCATTTCATTGGATAATTATTTTTAAAGACTAAATGTTCTGCATAAGGTAGTGAATTAATTATGTATAAAAATTCATAATAGACGATAATTAAAAAAAAAATAGCTGTTATTCTTATATATTACCACAAGTGAACCATCCTGTTTAAGTAGCCATCTCGTCTACTGCCCCTTTCTTCGTGTCAGGGCTTTCCAAGAGATCGGCGGCCAAAAATACAAGAGAGATCTTTCATACCATCGTCGCTAAGAGAAGTATATATGGGTGTGGCCTGACACTCTTGGGTGGCATTATTAATTTTCATAGTTAGGTTTTCTCTCTGCTAGCTTCGACCCGTGTTTTTTACACGCATCACGCGATACTATTTGTAACTACTGTCACATACGCGATACTTTCTGTTATTATTGTCACATATTTTAAAATCAGGTTGGGGTGAGACTGATTCTAGGTTGTACAGGGTGGGAGCAGCCTAGTTCTCTGTAGATTCCACTTATCATGATAGATCATTAACTTATGATTTCACCAATCATTGTAGTATTTTTGGTGACTATTACTTTCACCGTCTTTCAACTACGGCAAAACAGTAAATTGGTTTTTCCCAAATTTTAACAGGCAACTTAATCGAAACGTTTCTAAAAATGTATGCTAGTAGTGTAAACTATACAGATATGCAGAATCCAAGATGGCTGCCGCCATGACGTCATCAATAAGGTGGCCATAAAAATGTATGCTAGAAGTGTAAACTATACAGATATGCAGAATCCAAGATGGTCGCCACCATGACGTCATCAATAAGGCGACAATGGCGACTCAAAAATTTCCCTGACCTTGAGCCCTGCCTTCCATTTTAAATTTTTGGTGACGTCATGGCCGCCATATTAATGACGTCATGGCGACGGCCATATT
The DNA here is from genome assembly GCF_054372755.1 of Phalangium opilio. Classification (NCBI taxonomy): domain Eukaryota; kingdom Metazoa; phylum Arthropoda; class Arachnida; order Opiliones; family Phalangiidae; genus Phalangium; species Phalangium opilio. Next base: position 7,485,783 of record NW_028324217.1, on the reverse strand, counting down.
GGATTCTGCATATCTATATAGTTTACACTACTTATGTATTTCTAACGTGCTTTGAAATTTGAACGTTAACTTCTCTTTTATCTATTTCTTTATATGCTGATCATTTTTACTGTTGAGGTTAGGTAAAATTCTAAACCTCTCAAATATTGTTGAAAAAAAATATATGGTATGTGGTAGAGAGAAATATAATAGACGTCACTGTGGGTGTATAAAAAATCTTCTGGAAGTTTTATATTCAAAAGCTTTGGCCGCCCATCCCATCTTAAGACCGCGTCGTCTTCCAAATAACATAAAACCCCTTCGAAACGTCAAAAGATATTTTCCAAAATCACCCGAGACGCCAGGTTCCTTCTGCTTATAAAAAAATAAAAGAAATAACAGCTTTACCATCCAGGAAAAGCGGACTAAAATATTTTCACAGTGTGTTTGAAATAACTTTAATCATAGACAAATTCATCTGTTACATATGGAGAAACTAGCTAAAGCAGCACGCCATCTATATGTGTAAGTAAAAGCAGGGATCCATGAAATTTTAGAAGCAAGAACAGAACAGTTAGTATTTACTTCAGTCCGACTCATAGCCCAGCATGGAGCCCCTCCCTCCAACACGTAACGAAAAGTCAAAATTATCTTATTGGCTCACTTAAACTACTGTTTGATGACGTTGCTGACGCGGTCGGCGAAAAATACGTAATTCCTTTTTACCTCTCTCGCTATGACCCGCCTCTTCTTTCATACCCCCCGTCCCGTGGAAGGGGGTCCGGGACTTCGACGCGCGCCCAGATTACTCTGTTCTCCATTCCTACTTCTAAAATCGCATATTTCCCTGCTTAATATTTTTTTTGGAATATAGAACTCTGATGTAGTTCCTACACTTTCACTCTGTTCATTTTTAATAAAAAAAAAACCACACACACACACATTTTCAAAACGTAAAATGTAAAAACAATATTGTTTTATGTAACCCTTTAGAATTTTATATTGTGTTATACGATGTTTTTCTACTTTCACCGGCGTACTTCACCAAGAACCTGGAGTGTTTGTATTTCCAAAGAAACTAAACTTCTTTTTCAATTTGCGACAAAAAAGAAAAAAAACCTGCTGGTTTACTAGTGAAGTAAAATGAGCTCGACGTGAATAAGTGAAATTCTATCATAAATATTGAGCGTGCCTTGCGTTTAAAGGAATAGAAATTTGATCATTGAAATTTTTTTTCCGAATAAAATAAAATATAAGCGTTACCAGAAGTATATAATTCTTCTCTTCGAGTGAAGTGTACGACCACAAAGCGGGGTAATTGTAACACGAATCTTCCCAACATCAAAATTAACACTTGGAGTAAGGTTACTAAACCGAATCACATACGCCATGTAAATAGTTCTCTCATCATTACTCTATTAGCACTTAATTATTTTCGAAGGCGCATGCGCTTGTGGATTATTTTTCGTCTCACGTCAAGACAATCAAGGTTTGTGGGTTAATTGATTGCTGAGGATTTAGTAAATACCAAACAGTTATAGAATTCACCCTAGCACGGTGCGATGCCCATCTGAAGTTTGATGAGCAGAAGAGCAAACAAAAAGGTGCATGAGCCTGGGAAAAATCATGTTACATAACTAAAGTATTAAGAGTTTCATCCTTCTTCTATTATCCCCTTCTGGCTTTACATAAACCAATCTTATGTTTTTCGGTTCAGGTAAATAATGTTTGTCGGTACTCTAGCAAACATCAATCGTGAGCTTCTGTTATTTTCACCAATAGGAGACACCCAAATTCCCTGACTTTTCCGAGGTTTTCTCTGACCTATTCTGAGGTTTACCTGACCTTTTAGGCCGAAAGTGTAAATGTTTACAGCACGTTTTAAGTACTTATAATTAAAAAAACAAGTTGGGAAAACCAAAATATTACCTCTCCGTGTCAAGAAGATTATATAAACTTAAGTATCCAATGAAAACGTTATGTTTCTGAGTTGGGGTTTCCCATTTTTGTTGTTGTTTTGAAAAATATATCGCAATGCACGGGCCTTGATAGATATAGGAGGCAATGAATGAAATATATCACAATGCACGGGCCTTGATAGATATAGGAGGCAATGAATGAAATATATCACAATGCACGGGCCTTGATAGATATAGGAGGCAATGAAGGAAATATATCGCATGCACGGGCCTTGGTAGATATAGGAGGCAATGATAATCTCTCTCTTTGCACGAGAGGTTTATCTTTAATATTTAAATAAATATAATTATTTTTAATTATTTTAATCTTCAATAATTAACATTAATAATAGTTAAATCGTTTAAAATAAAGTTATACCTATTATCTTCTCAAACTTTGCTAATATTGACGTTTAAAGTGAAGGGTACCCCTCTTGCCCGCTTTTTTCAAATTTGGGGTATATATACGATTCGTTTCCATTATAATAGTAAGGAAAAAGCGCAATTGCGAAAACCTTTGGTGGCGATCCCACCTTAGGGAGGCTAGACGTTTCTCGTAACCCTAGCTGATCGCCGCGTATATCCTAAAACCAAACGATGATAATGGAGTAGAAGCCAATGATACAGATTGGTGTCTATGTGGAATAGACGGAAGACCAGTGGATGGTGGTGTTAGAAGCCAGTGTAAGTGCAGACTGGTGTAAATGTGGGATTGACAAAGAACAGAAGATGGTGGTGATTAGAAGCCAGTAAGAACAGACTGGTGTCCGTGTGGGATGGACAAAGACCAGAAGATGGTGGTGATTAGAAGCCAGTAAGAACAGACTGGTGTCCGTGTGGGATTGACAAAGACCAGAAGATGGTGGTGTGAGAACTCAAGTAGAGGAGCCATTTCCGTGACTGTGAAAGCAGTTCGGAAATGGCCAACACGTTTGCTCCGATACGCAAACTGCGAACGCGGTCACGTGGGTGTAACAACGGACAGACAGACACACACACAGACAGACAGACACACAGACAGACACGGCCGTTACAGAACCTCTCCTGGACTACGTCACACGGAGAGGTAAAAACTCTCTACATTAAGCTTTCCAACGTTATTTGTTGCACCAAAATGAATAAGAAACATTTTAACTAAAAATAACAGTTTAAGAGAATTTTTTAGAAAGCATTTACTTTATAGACATTTGTAAGGATTGCTCTAGAGTTTTCTGTGTTAAAAAAGGATGAGGAAAACTTTCATTACTCTTTCAATAAAGACTTTCCCCAGAAATTTTACCCACTAAAATCAAATTCCCTGATTTTGCTGAAATTTTTAAAATTCCCTGATTTTCCATGTTTTCCCTGACCCGTGGCAACCCTGGTTATTTTCGACTCGAAACTTTCCACAGAACACTCCGTTTATTATCGCACATACCTTTCAAAAACACCCTGTACACTTTTGTTTTATAGAAAAGGAGCACCGCAAGATATGTCGCTTCAAATATTTCTGAATCTGTAATCTAAAATATATCTTCCAAAAGTTTTTACTTGTCTTTCGGAGGAGAGTTGTCTATATTTGGATCGATATTTACATAATATATACCTGGTACTTTTTTTACTATATAGCAAGCTATAACATTTTAAAACCAGCGCCGTCTTTTATCTATATATCAAACCATAAGTTTATAATGCCTCTATAAGTAGAGAAATGGCTGCTACTCCTATGGCAATAGTGTTTGTCTGGCTCCCTTTAATGAAACCCTATACTCTCTCCGTATCATTTATCACCTCAACTTCAATAGAAAATTGTACTGCCTAGCCTAGCGTTTCTTTTATCCCTTTTAGAATGTTTCAGGACTGAAACCGCCTCTATCTCACGAGAGAGAGAGAGGGATTTTGGGGGTTGCTTAAGTAAAATTCGTTCCCCCAACGTAAAAATCTCCTTTATTCCATTGGATGATTTTTTTCATGTGACCAATTTAGTAATCGTCTCGACCACTTGGTGGCTGCACCGCGACAGGAATTTCAAAATTTTCTCTCTTCGGATCTTAGCGCTATACGAGTTCTGACGTCACAGTAGCCTGCGGAAGATGCCCAGGCTACATTCAGTAACTGCTAGCGTACGCAGCGCTACGCGCATCGGAGACCGATTTTTTACTGTACGGTTTTTCGCACTTCCGGTTTCTACGTCACGCTACGCATGGATGTGACACCGATCGCAGCGGCTGGAAGAGCAGGTTTTTTCGATGCGAATCGGATTTATGACGTCATTAATTGAAGTTCAACACGGCGAGAAATCCAGTCCAAAGCCACTAGCGAAACGATAACACATTTTTCTTTTATAGATCTTTTCAAATGAACTGGAATTAAGGTTATTTCCGATTTATCATCGTTAGATAGTTCATTTAATAACAAAAATAACAGTTTTCTCCTCAATCCAAAATCTCTAGCAGACGCCATCATGGAAAGTATCATCAAACGCAACAGAGAGAGAAAAAAAAAGTTCAGTGACGTCTGACGTCCCTCTGAAGTAGCGTTCGGAAAAAAACACATCGGTAGCGGTGACGGCTTTTTACGCTTTCCAGTTACTGAACGTAGCCCCAGTTGTAACCCGTATTTGTGTACTTAGAGGCATGATAAGCTTATGATCAAACTTATTTTATAGTCTGAAAAACGACCTATGTTTAAAATAACGTTACTAAAATATTTTTATAGACTTTGAGGCTTCAAAAAGACTTGGAAGTTTGGTTTGGATAACATTAACTTTTTGATTCAAGAGAGCATGAAGTATTATAACTTTTTTTATCGACTATCTCCTTATCGCATCAGTAGTTTTTCAAAAATAGTTTAAATGGCAGTAGCAAAGGTACATACATAAAAACAAAAAGTGTACATTGTTGAAGCTTTCACGTAGCACATTGAACACGGATAAACAGGCTCATAAAGTAGTAGACGCTATAGGAGGCTCTTTACTCGGGGAGAAATGAGGTAAGATGGAGTGGAATTACACCCTTTGGACGAGTCTAAGAGGGAAAGGCGCGGGGGTAAAACTCTGCCTTCCATCTCGCTTTTTAGCGCCTGCGCTGTAGGCGTTTTGGATCTGAGAGTGCGCAAACACGGCACTGGAGTAACCCACTTGTATCTCCCGATACTAAGGGTTGCCTACCCCCCTTTTCCCGTCGAAAGGATGTATTATGACGGGCGACCTGCGGCACCGTAACTCTCCCAGTGTACCTTTCGCACGCCCATACCCTTCGGTAGGCGATTGTTGAGTGCTGCCGCGTAGCGCCTTTGTATTTGTATGACATCTAGCTTCTATTTTCAAGACAGAGGGGGCGTCTTTCACGATTTATTACTGTACGACCTTACCTAAACGCTGAGAAATTCGGAGCCGTAAGTGGGGTACAGAGGTAACGTTATAGGTTACTGTTTGAGGGTTTCCATTTCATCCCTCTCTATTTCAAGTTTTATTTCTCAATTTACATGTTGTCTCCAACCAAAGGCTAGGAAATGTGAACGAAGTATACTTTCAGCTTTTAGCCATGCACTTTTGATATATTATTATAAAATATCGGATGAAAATTAGCAGTATTGCAATTTCCACAATGCATATTGAAATTCTAAACTTCTACTTATGGCCAGACTGGAAGACAAACTGTTTTCAATCACAAAGAACTATCCTTTGAAATATTTAAAATTTTAACATACTTTATCTTAAATAAAATCTTTTGAAGGTTTATTAAAATGGAAATTTAATTCAAAACTTTTGAATTTTTAACATTAAAAAAAAAACGAAATTGAATATTCCATACATCATTTCAAATATTGTGAAATTTATGCACTGATGACTGTAGGAACCAAATTATTACTAGCAACGCTCCAAACGATCTCCAAGAGCTTAGCCTTTGTTTCAATATCCAACTCCTTGAAACTAGAACTCTCTCTGACTTCATTGCAATGCCGTACCATGAAATTAACAGATTTTATTATCAAATCCTGTTCTTGAAAACGCTCGCCCATTAGCAGAATATGAACCACATTGTTCGCAGTAATTCCGGAGGACATGCATTGCACGCACATGTTCGCTAAACGAGGTAGTAGACACAGGCGAGCCGCTTCAAGAAGGCTGTATTGCGCGTCTTCAATATTGAATGGTTTTGAACCAGTGTAGATGAAATGTAACAAGGCTTCGACAGTCGAATCACCGAAGACATGGGTCCAGTCCAATTCGTTCGTCTCGTTTTCTTTAAAATTAGTTTGGAACATCGCTCTGAAGGATTTGTTCAATCAACGTTATGAAATTAATTATGAAGCAGTTCCCTAACTAGGACGTGCAGAGAAAAAAAAGCAGTTCCCTAACTAGGACGTGCAGAGAAAATAAAGCAGTTCCCTGACTAGGACGTGCAGAGAAAATAAAGCAGTTCCCTGACTAGGACGTGCAGAGAAAATAAAGCAGTTCCCTGACTAGGACGTGCAGAGAAAATAAAGCAGTTCCCTAACTAGGACGTGCAGAGAAAATAAAGCAGTTCCCTAACTAGGACGTGCAGAGAAAATAAAGCAGTTCCCTAACTAGGACGTGCAGAGAAAATAAAGCAGTTCCCTAACTAGGACGTGCAGAGAAAATAAAGCAGTTCCCTAACTAGGACGTGCAGAGAAAATAAACCAGTTCCCTAACTAGGACGAGCAGAGAAAATAAACCAGTTCCCTAACTAGGACGAGCAGAGAAAATAAACCAGTTCCCCAACTAGGACGAGCAGAGAAAATAAACCGGTTCCCCAACTAGGACGAGCAGAGAAAATAAAGCGGTTCCCCAACTAGGACGAGCAGAGAAAATAAAGCAGTTTCCTAAACTAGGACGAGCCGTGAAATTAAAGCAGTTTCCTAAACTAGGACGAGCCGTGAAATTAAAGCAGTTTCCTAAACTAGGACAAGCCGTGAAATTAAAGCAGTTTCCTAACTAAGACGAGCCGTGAAAACAAAGCAGTTCCCTAACTAAGACGAGCCGTGAAAACAAAGCAGTTCTCTAACTAAGACGAGCCGTGAAAACAAAGCAGTTCCCTAACTAAGACGAGCCGTGAAAATAAAGCAGTTCCCTAACTAAGACGAGCCGTGAAAATAAAGCAGTCCCTAGCTAGAACAAGCCGTACAATTTAAGCAGTTTCACTAAACATAACATTCCTAAGTGGCAGGTTCCCTAAATATCATATTCCTCATATTGAAGAACAAACATTTATCTTACTTAAAATATTCGGATTCGGCTGCTAAGATCACTTTATGACAAGGAAAATCCCGATTTTTGGTCTTGATGACCATGTCAGTCAGAATTGATTGATCCAACATGGTCTTCTGAGCCAGAAAGGTCTTCCCCCATACTTCATCGCAAGAGGCAATAGTAACTGATAGAGAAAGACCTTCGACACTATCGTTTTTAATAGCGACATTCTTATTTTTCTGTTCCAAATGCGTCATGTTGCAAATATTGAAGAACCAGAAACTGTTAAAGAGCGGTTCATCCATGTATCCCTTATAGGACATAATCTCTTCTTCGTTATTGTCCCTGATGTGCACTTGACAGAAACATCTCTCGTACTTAATCTTCAGGTCGTTTGACGAACCGGAAATAGTCAAATAAACGCAATCCAGGAGATCAGTCAGAGATACTTGTAACGTGAAGGGGTGCAATTCATCGCCATGTTGGTCTCGAGCTTTGACGTCGAAACGCCAATTAGTGGCGGAATTGGTGCACAAGGGTTCTTCTAAGTTAAACAACTGTTCGGGTATTTTAAATACTCGTTGATTTGGAATAGGTTCCGTAGAAGCTCCGGCACCCATGACTTCATCAGCTGACATTGTGGGATTCTAATTTTAAATAAGACAATTTTGTCTGTAGATAGTACAATGTAAAGGAACAAACAATGCTTTGTGTATAAAGGAAATAACAAGCCGTTAACCAGAAGTAAGATAAGGGACTAGAAGTATCGAGGCAACCTAAATTCTTCACTTGGTGAAAGTGAATATTCTTGATAACATAGCAACGGCTTGCGGTTTCTTGTAGCGGTTTCTGAATTTTCCCTCCAAAACGTGAGACACTCGTGGCGGTAGACGGCCGAACTAGATTCAAGCGCCCGCGACCGTGTTCCGCGGCTTTAGGTTGAGGGGAAGGGGGTAGGAAATGTTTTTTGGAACTCGACCAATTTTTTTCTCTCTCTAGTGTAGGCGCGATGAAAGCGGCATAAAATCATCTCAAATTTGTTCACTAGTGCCAGGATCTATTAACAATGCTAGAGAACTTTACTTCTATTCCCTTATCTTACTTCTGCGTTAACTAATCTCTATGGAGCAAGGTACTGTACATGCAAATGTAAATTCGGCGCGCGATAACTTATCGCGAGATGTAGAAGTAGCTATTTAGGTCAGTGATTATTACGCGATTTTCTATTGTTTGCTATCATGGAGCACGGCCAACTTAGATACTCGACAAGCTCGCCAATGAGGCCAGCCAAGTTTGATCCCCCCTCTATGTTAACGAGCGTATGAGAAAAAACCTGAAAAAAATATGAAGCCGGGACAAAAAGAGACGAGCTAAAATTTTTTTATAATGTTAATCCTATGGGGCATGGTCCCGAGAGTGGATTCTATCAGCAATTAAGAGTCCTTTTTAAAATGTTTCCAATTTTTGTCAACTCTGGGTATTTTATGAGGCGTGAAGTAAGTTTAGAGCTTCATTTTGAACCTAATTTCATAATTTTACATAAATAATTTCACTTTCAATAAATTATTGTTCCTAAGCCTTGGCCATGTTTTTGTTTAAGCAAGCCGGGACAACTCGGGACGAGCTAAAATACGTTTCTAAGGCTATTCCTATGGAAAATGGTTTCGGAACTGGATTCTACCTTTAATTAGGAGTCATTTTCAAAATGTTTCCGATTTTTATCAACTCTGGGTATTTTATAAGGCGTGAATCATATTTTGGGCTTCATTTTGAACCTAATTTAATAATTTTATATCCATTGTTTCACTCCCAATAATTTTCTAAACTTGAACTTCAATTGGCCATATGTCTAATCAGCGCCACTAGCGGATGGTCTGAAAACTACTCCCATAGAGTCTAGGTATATTTAAGCGGGTTTGCAGAATTTCCGTCAGATGGCGCGGCGTTCGAGCCACCTGGCGGAAATTTTGCAAACCCTCTTAAATATACCTAGTCTCTATGGGAGTAGTTCTCAGACCATCCGCTAGTGGCGCTGATTAGACATATGGCCAATTTGAAGGCGAGTAATTATGAAGCAGGTTTCATTTCCCGCGAAATTTGAATTTGTAAATATTGCCATGTCAAAACTCAATAAATTTGAAAAATAATTGTTTTGGCGTTTTATTTTATCACAAAAAGTCATCTTATGTGTAATTTAATAATATAAATACTGGTCAAGTTTCTAAAGGAAATCTTCGGTACCCAAGCAGAATTTTTGTAGCGAACCTTCAAAATTATGTTGAAGCTACGATACCAGACTTGCCAAAATAAGAATCCTGCAAAATGGAAAGTCTCTGTTACTTCTCAAGCTTGAAGACTGCGGCAACCAGCAACAGATGCAGAAAATGGCATAACATTTCCCAAAAAATTAAAATGTTAAAGACCTCACGAATAAACACATTAGTCGTAAAGTTTTGAAATTGTAACTACGAGTCATATGACAAACATTCAGTTTAAACATTGTTTATTTAAATGCAATGCACTATTTAACATTCCACAATACATACATTTAATATATTATTAAATCTTATTTCATAAAACAAACAATTCCGTAGTGTAATATTTTAAAATAACACAGAGACAGCCAAGGTCCAAGTTTAGAAAATTATTGGGAGTGAAACAATGGATATAAAATTATTAAATTAGGTTCAAAATGAAGCCCAAAATATGATTCACGCCTTATAAAATACCCAGAGTTGATAAAAATCGGAAACATTTTGAAAATGACTCCTAATTAAAGGTAGAATCCAGTTCCGAAACCATTTTCCATAGGAATAGCCTTAGAAACGTATTTTAGCTCGTCCCGAGTTGTCCCGGCTTGCTTAAACAAAAACATGGCCAAGGCTTAGGAACAATAATTTATTGAAAGTGAAATTATTTATGTAAAATTATGAAATTAGGTTCAAAATGAAGCTCTAAACTTACTTCACGCCTCATAAAATACCCAGAGTTGACAAAAATTGGAAACATTTTAAAAAGGACTCTTAATTGCTGATAGAATCCACTCTCGGGACCATGCCCCATAGGATTAACATTATAAAAAAATTTTAGCTCGTCTCTTTTTGTCCCGGCTTCATATTTTTTTCAGGTTTTTTCTCATACGCTCGTTAACAAAGAGGGGGATCAAACTTGGCTGGCCTCATTGGCGAGCTTGTCGAGTATCTAAGTTGGCCGTGCATGGAGCAATATTCAAGGATAACTACGTGTAATCAATGCATGCATTATTAAAAAACTGAGTCTCAACCCAATAAAATTACTCTAAGCAAAATGGCATACATATGAGAGACATCGCACTTTGAGTAGCCATTAGGCAGAAGATGGACTCTCAAGGAGTGATAAAAAGCATATAAATATAAACAGAATACGGTTTTCTCCATTCTGCATATATTAGGGTGTGATATGTTTTATTGTATTGTATGTTTTATAATTGTAACTCAAACTCGATCCTAGGTGTTTACATTTTTTAAAACTTCAATTAAACATTAAGGGATGTACGATGTGACATGTAGGGGTGGGGCCTATACACAGCATATCTTTCATCACATAGAGCTCTACTGGGCATGCGTGAAAAAACCACGCATCATTAAGTATTCAATCAAACCCCCAATCTTACTGGATGTTCGAGTTTTGGTGGAAGTGATGTAAAAGTTCGCGAACAAACCGAATATAGTAAATACCAAAGTCCTATGCAGACTGTAAGTTTTGCTTTGCCCAATGATTAAAACTATTCCCGAAAACTATATACCATACTGTTGGTTTATATTTACTCTTGTAATACAATACTAAACCGCAAAACAAATTAATTTTTTATCAGAGTTTTCGGTGATAGCGACTTTTAAGTTTATGTAAAGAAAGTCTAATGAAAACATTGTTAAACCAGGGATAGATGTAATTTTACAAGCAGGAATGGAGAACGGTTAGTATTTACTTTAGTCCGACTCATAGCTCAGTAAAGAGCCCCTCCCTCCAACACGTAACGAAAAGTTTAAATTATCTTATTGGCTCACTTAAACTACGTTTTGACGACGTTGCTGACAGGGACGGTGAAAAATACGTAATCCCTTTTTACCTCTGACGCTATGACCCGCCTCTTCTTTCATACCCCTCCGTCCCGAAGAAGGTGGTCCGGGACTTTGACGCTTTTCTCCATTCCTACTTCTAAAATTAAATCAATCCCTGGTTTAAAAAATCGAATCAATTACTTTATATTAAACAGGGTTTTTATCTCAAAGATAACCTAACGTAATGTAAATAAAGAATACACTTAGAACCTCGCTTAGAACTACAAACTCCACAAGGCATTTTCCCAAATAATGTGTAGAGAAACAACACTGACATCAGGGAAAAAATAAAGCAGATATGTTGCTTATCAGACTTCCAAATCTTTGCTCAACGTCCCAAGAGATGTACTAGGCCTATATAGTTCTCGTTGCAAACTTAATTTGTTAGATATCCATAAAGCAGTGGGTATTTTTTATATATGGTATTCATCCCAATAACAGTGTTCAACGCGTGCGAATCTAAGTACAAGCAAAAGCAAATAGAAGTAACCCAAAGTGTTAGGATTTATGCATCGAATGAAAGAAGTCGCCCCTCCCCTCTCCAATAGTGTTTGCTTCTCTGATGGAATTAATGGTGGCACTCAAGTAAATATAAATAAAATAAGAAGCCCAGGAATCGGCGAAATCGAGGTGCTTGGCAAAAGGGGAAGGAAATTGGGAATGAATTGGGTTGAAGCATTGGAGCGACATCTATGGGGCTCATTATATCGAACATGTATCAGGTACGCTTTCTAGCTTTCTATTGGTAAATAATTCTAGGAGAGCGATAGCTCTCTTAGATAAGACCTCATACCGACTTTAATGTATAAGGATGGTTTTTTGATTGGTTATAACTTTTTTTGTATCGTATTAACTGCTTTGAAAAAATTCCACAGAACTACAATTCGGGCCCCCAATATGTGGTTAAAATTTCAAGAAGATCCACCCATTAGTTTATTGTATAAAAAATAAAGTTGCTAAGGGTGGTTTTCATTTCCATAAAATTAATCAGCCCTTTTGGTGAAAAAGTTAAATTTTCCCATAGAAATAACATGGAGTTTTTTTCAAATTTAGCCATTTTGTCGCCACCCTTTTGAAATGAAATATTCGTTTGTTACGTTTGGGAATGGTTTTATATCAAAATTTAAACCTTTTTCTAGGACCATTTTTAAGGTTTTTGAGAAAAATTAATTTTAAGTATGTTTAATTTTAAATTTTAAAAACTACCCCAATCTGCGATATTTTAGCATTTATACACTGTTTTATTAGGAAATATCAGCGAGACCAATGTTGGCATTTTTTAACGTATAGTTGCCTCATAATAATCCGATTGTTTCTTCTTAATGCCTTTTGGTTGAAATGGCCTATCGATAGTGAGATAAGACTGCTTTAATATTGCTGCAGTGACGTTGACGCGGCCGCTACAGCGACGCCATCAAATCACACGGGTCTAAATTGTCGCGGATATAGTCAAATTCAAACTAGCTTAATGGACATTTTAACTTTTCCCTGCTAATTATTCTGGATTACCAATAAAAGATAATTAAACTAGACTCCCAATTAAAGATAAAAAAACTAGATTACGAATTTAAATAATTAAAGTAGTTTACCAATTAAACGTTCTTAAAATAAATTATCAATTAGAGTTAATTAAACTAGACTACCAATTAGAGGTTATTAAACTAGATTACGAATTAATGGTTACTAATTAAATTACGAATTAATGGTTACTAATTAAATTACGAATTAATGGTTACTAATTAAATTACGAATTAATGGTTACTAATTAAATTACCAATTAAGGGTTACTAATTAAATTACCAATTAAGGGTTACTAATTAAATTACCAATTAAGGGTTACTAATTAAATTACCAATTAAGGGTTACTAATTAAATTATCAATTAAGGGCAATTAATCTAGATTATCAATTAAGGGTAATTAATCTAGATTATCAATTAAGGGTAATTAATCTAGATTACCAATTAAGGGTAATTAATCTAGATTACCAATTAAGGGTAATTAATCTTGATTACCAATTAAGGGTAATTAAACTAGATTACCGACGACTGGTAATTAAACCAGATTACCGACGACTGGTAATTAATTCAGATTACCGACGAATGGTAATTAATTCAGATTACCGACGACCGGTAATTAAGCTAGATTACCGACGACCGGTAATTAAGCTAGATTACCGACGACCGGTAATTAAGCTAGATTACCGACGACCGGTAATTAAGCTAGATGACCGACGACCGGTAATTAAGCTAGATGACCGACGACCGGTAATTAAGCTAGATTACCGACGACCGGTAATTAAGCTAGATTACCGACGACCGGTAATTAAGTTAGATTACCGACGACCGGTAATTAAGCTAGATTACCGACGACCGGTAATTAAGCTAGATTACCGACGACTGGTAATTAAGCTAGATTACCGACGACTGGTAATTAAGCTAGATTACCGACGACTGGTAATTTAGCCGTATTACCGACGGCTGGTATTTAAGCTAGATTACCGATGGACGCGCAACGGCCTAGGACTTTTTCTCCCATATTTTCTAAAGAATTTTAATTAATATGAAGACTGAAGTGACAGATATTAATAAAATCTGTCATTGTAGACAAAGACTGGAAAGTGTAAAAGATAAGGTTTGAAAATGAACTGCCTGAAGTAACAGATATTAAAATTTTCACTTTTGAAGACATCATTATAAAACATCAATTATTTTAAAAAATTCTTATCTTACTTTTTTCACCAAAATTTCATTTTCCCAAAATATTTTTCAGCAATATTTACCAAGTATTTTGTCCTCAATAGTAGTTGTCACCTAGAAGGGTTTAAGGGATACTAGCTTGGTGCTGGTTTTACTTTCAACTAACATTTGATTCTAGGAGATTCAAATGCTTGGATATCTGAAAAGATTTCTCTTGAAGAGTTTAAATTTTTATATTTTGAAATTGAAAATATTGCGTAGGGGAAAATAATATAGGCCTTTTCTTTGTGATTTAGCTATTAGTGTCGAAAAGATCTGTAGATTGATCGTGATCTTTGAGAGCAACACAGCACGTTAATATTTAATACTTTGAAAGCTTTACAATTTAAGAATATGTTTTGTAAAGTTTTAATACGGTTTATATTTTGTAAGCTCTCAACGATTTTCTCACGTTATAGGGTCAATTTTCTACCTAATTTTAAATTTTTGATAAAAAATAAAATGTAAAGCCGTAGTATTTTTAAAATAACGCGCAAGTTCCTTTTTAAAATACTTTCCCGAAGTAATTTTGGTGAAAAAAAGTAAGATAAGAATTTTTTAAAATAATTGATGTTTTATAATGATGTCTTCAAAAGTGAAAATTTTAATATCTGTTACTTCAGGCAGTTCATTTTCAAACCTTATCTTTTACACTTTCCAGTCTTTGTCTACAATGACAGATTTTATTAATAATAATCTAAGCTTTGTCTTTGAAGGGATTTCCACCTTCTGGCTTGTTTACAAGTGGGTCCCTTTACCATGCATGGAGGGGTGGTGGCTAACCCCTTTGCCCCACAGCTAACCTACAGCGCCCTATACTAACTATTGCCGTTAAGCGAGCTGCAAGTGTTGATGGAAAGGAGAAACCGGGTTAAACCGCGGAGGAAGACTCCTTTAAGTCCTTTTAACATGCGGGGAGAGAACCTGCAAACTCTACGCAGAAGGATTTGCACCCAGATTTTCACCCGGTGCCACAGTCCGGGATCGAACCCGGGATCCTCTTGCTGCGAGGCAGGCGAAAGCGCTAACCGCTACGCCACCCCTCTTGTTGGGAGAAAGCATTGGAGCGACATCTATGGGGCATATTATAATCGAACATTTATCAAATACGGTTTCTAGCATCCTATTGGTAAATCATTTCGTCTTCTCCTGTACTCCTCGTTTAACATCGCTTAAATAGACAATAGGAGAAAAAACACATTGCTCAGTTGCAACATTTCGTTTCTTACTGCCTCACTTTATGTAACTTCTATTTGTCTTTGGTAGGTTATCGCGTTGGAAATATTGATAAAGATAGCGTTACCTTTTATGCTTTTACTATATGAGATAGTATAGACTAGTAATATAGCATATGAAGCTTGGGACTTTGGGTGAAGCTCCTTTAGCTGTACCAAAAGATACCTAGAAAAAGTGCATTCGAGATGTTTATATTGTAAATTCCATCTTTGCCAAGGCTTGTATGTATATCTACATGCACCTTGAACATATTGTCATATACAGGGTGTACCGCGTAAATTTACAACCAGTTAGTAACTAATTAAGTCAAATTACATGAAATATGATTATTTCTACTTTAGGAACTCTTCAATGTCATCAGTTTTGTGATGTATTTGACGATTCGAAAGCCGAGTTAGAAAAATTACGCCTTGGTCTATCTTTAAAACCATACATAAAAGCCTAATCAGCACTAAATAGGCTCATCCTATCACCATGTTATAAACGAGTAATAGCATTTTCCATAGGGGTCGCCTGAGAGCGCTCCAAGATCGCTCCGAATTTTGTTGATACGTCAGAGGACCGAATCTAGTTGCTCTCAATGAAAGACAAAAGTTTTTTCAGAGCGGTTTTGTGACGTTATCAGGCTCTCCATACTCCATTTGGGATAAATCCGGGAGCAAACCGGAAGGGAGCTACTGGTCCTATGGAAGACGCGCCTCCGTCTCAGAGCCGCTCGTTTTTTGCCAATGAAAGGCGAATTTTTTTTCGGAGCACTCCGGGAGCGCTCGGAATCAGATCACTACTTTGGAAAACGCTAAAAGAGGATACCTGGGGCAATATTATACGGAAACAGCAAAAGAGGCGGGATTAAGACGGCTACTCCCATATACATCTACATAGTGTAGGATTTTATGAAGTAGAAGGCTAGTGGGAGAGTAGAGATGACTGGATAAGCGAAGGTCTGACGATTTGTAGGAGGGGTGCCGTGTCACTATTATAGCGTTTTCCTTTGTGGTCTCCTGAGAGCGCTCCGAGATCGCTCCATATTTTCGTGTTACGTCACCGCTCTAGTTCGGAGGACCGAATGTAGTTGCTCCCAATGAATGACAAAAGTTTTTTCAGAGCGGTTTTGTGAAGTCATCAGGCGCTCCATTTTGGTCGCTCCGTCTCTAGAGTCGGAGCGGTTGGGATCAATCCGGGAGCAAACCGGGGGGGGGGGCGACTGGGCCAATGTAAGACGCGCCTCCGTCTCGGACCCTTACCGAAAAAAAACCTCTAAAAAACGTCTTCAGCCCAACCTAAGACGTGTTTTAGAGGTGGTTTTTTCGGTAAGGGGAGCAGCTCGTTTTTTTCCCAATGAAAGACGATTTTTTTTCGGAGCGCTCCGGGAGCGCTCGGATCACCTCAAAGAAAAACGCTATAAGAAGGCGACTCGGAGAGACCAAATTCTCCTTCAGTAGTGGCTCGGTATCAGAGTTCCGCACATATGCAATCGGCACAACCGAGAGGGAAAAAATACGTGAGGTTTCTTTACGGTCGTGCCGTTATGGTTACCTTCCCATTTCGACTCTACTTATGATCACGTGACGTCTGGCTTCTCGGCTGTACGCCAAGGTGGTTGCGCGTGAAAGAGAGACCGGGCTGTGATCTTTGACTCTCCTTCTTATACGAGCTCATTGGTTTATTTTCCAGGGAGTGTACGAACACTTGTGTTGCGACTTTTCAAACTCCTCTTGCATATATAGACTAAATGGAACTCCCTGTATTTGTTTTCTGGTATTACATCTTCGAATCCAACCCCTGGGGCAAGTTTGAGTGCAGTAGATACCACTGGGAATTATGCTCTATACCATACCAGTACCGATGTATATAAAAGTTAGATAAAATAGATGCACTCCTAGAAAATGTCCCTTTTCTATTTCTTTTATGAGTTGTCTTTCGTTTTAACTGAGATGTGTAAACAGAATTGGGTTTAGTTTCCTTTTATTTTTTTTGCAGTTTTCTATGCAATGGATTATCAAGGGGCTAAGATAATTTCGATACTGTATAGTCATAGAAACCTATGGTTTCCCTCCTTCCCCTCTTCCAAATTTCTATAAACAAGGCACCAAGAAGCGATATCTAGTTTACTATGGAAAAGGTAAATAAATTCGCCACATTTCTAGCCCAGTTTATCTACAGTCCAAACGTAGGTTCGGAGTTAATCCCCGTGCCTCTAAATTACAACCAGCCAACATCTCATTGGTTCTTGAAAACTCACGTCAGCGCGAGGCGAATGACGAAAATTACGTATTTTCCGACTGAGGAGAGGCGAAATAGCCCGCCCTCCTTTAACGTCCCCCCTTGTATCTTGAAAGGGGGGACTGGGACTATGACGCGCGAATACTTAGGCATCTTATACCTTCTTCCTAGTAAACTAGATATCGCTTCTTGCAAGGCACTCAAGGAGTAAGTTTTTCAATCGCTTTTCATTCGAAATCCCAAAGCGTATTTATTTTATTAAGTATCCCAGAGTTTCGCGGTATTTATCTAACCTAGTTAGATATTTAATTTAGTATTAAAATGATTAAAAAGTCAAATAAGATATAACGTTCATGTTATGTTTTCTTTTAATCGGATTTGCAGTTGAACTAAAATACTGTACAGGGTGTTTCTGATAAGTCTGCCATAAATTAAGGGGGATGTTCTTTGGGTGCACGATTTTGAGTCGAAAATGTTCTATGATATTTTGCCGTTCGGGTCACTGTTTACTAGTTAACGCAGAAGTAAGATAAGAGACAAGAAGTGAAGTGCTCTAGCATTGGTAATAGATCCTGACACTAGTGAACAAATTTGAAAGGATTTTATGCCGCTTCTATTGCGCCTACACTAGAGAGAAAAAAAATTGGTCGAGTTCCAAAAACATTTCCTACCCCCTTTCCCTCAACCTAAAGCCGCTGAACACGGACGCTTGTGCTTGAATCTAGTTCGGCCGTCTACCACCGCGAGCGTCTCACGTTTTAGAGGGGAAATTCTGAAACTGCTAATAGCGGGCCAACCGTTGGTGTGTTATAAAGAATATTCACTTTCGCCAAGTGAAGAATTTGGTTACCTCGATACTTCTAGTCCCTTATCTTACTTCTGCTAGTTTTGATTGAGTGTTTTATTGATGAGTATAGGTTTGTGATTCTAAGCTAGTTCAGCCATTTATTATTTATTCGATATCCAGACAATATTCCTCGAATTCCTCAATATTCAATAAATATATTGAGCTATTTTTAAAGGAATTTTACAGATACAGAGCTCAGGTATCTGGGTGCACGGCAGTGCACCCGCCAAGTTGTCGTGCACTACCAGCAATCCTTTACCCGAAACATTTCAGCCTCATTTTGACCCCCTCTTAACTCGGTACTGGGGAATAGTACACCACTCATATTTGCACCTCAAGGGCACAGTGTTAATCCTAGGAAGTCCTCCAACTTCCAGCTTTCTAACTCATTTGGTTTCTGTGATAATCCTATGTGAAAATGACACATTATGAGACTGACTGACTGACTGACTGACTGACACATCATCAAAACCTCTAGGGCATTTCCGGTGGTGCTAGAATGATGAAATTTGGCATACTTGTACCACTAAGCATACAAGCAAAGGGAAAAGTCCCAAAAGCGGGAGTTTCCCCCTTTTAGCCCCTGAAATGGGGGTTTAAAATTAGAGTCATCATCTAAACCTCTAGGGCATTTCCGGTGGTGCTAGAATGATGAAATTTGGCATACTTGTACCACTACGCATACAAGCAAAGGAAAAAGTCCCAAAAGCGGGGGTTTCCCCCTTTTAGCCCCTGAAATGGCGGTTTAAAATTAGAGTCATCATCTAAACCTCTAGGGCATTTCCGGTGGTGCTAGAATGAGGAAATTTGGCATACTTGTACCACTAAGCATACAAGCAAAGGGAAAAGTCCCAAAAGCGAGAGTTTCCCCCTTTTAGCCCCTGAAATAGGGGTTTAAAATTAGAGTCATCATCTAAACCTCTAGGGCATTTCCGGTGGTGCTAGAATGATGAAATTTGGCATACTTGTACCGCTAAGCATACAAACAAAGGAAAAAGTCCCAAAAGCGGGAGTTTCCCCCTTTTAGCCCCTGAAATGGGGGTTTAAAATTAGAGTCATCATCTAAACCTCTAGGGCACTTCCGGTGTTGCGGGAATGATAAAATTTGGCATACAAGTAGGACTTAGCATACAAAGAAAGGAAAAAGTCCCAAAAGCGGGAATTTTCCCCTGTTAGCCCCTGAAATGGGGGTTTTATAATTTATATCCCCTCGTAATAGGACATTATAATTTAATTTTTTCGTCTTTTAATATTAATATTTTTAACTAATATGATTCTTTCGTATTATTGCAAAATTTATGTTTTTTACATAATGTTTTAGTAATTAAATTTTTTACTCATTTCCTTTTCATTTCGACTGAAATGGTTCTAAGCGTGTTTTGATTCATTTAGTTTTTCTTAAATCTATTCTGTTGATTAAAAGTGTTACTTGCCACAATATTGTGTTCTTCGAATAGAAATACGGTTAACAATTATCACAGCCTGAAAAAAAAAGAAAGTTGAATGCAAAAAAGTTGAAAAAGGCAAACCCAAGTAAAACTCTTGGAAAGAACAAATAAAAATCTAAAAGTACAAATGTTTATTTCACTTCATAATCCTACTTCTATAAATCTACAAGAACATGCACGTACAAAAAGGAGTGAAATCTCACCAAAAACATCTCTGTAAAAATATGCCAAGTTGTTTGGCCGTAAAAAGAAGTGAGATCTAAAATACGGCCAAGTTATTATCTCCAGGTGAACCAACATTTTATTCGACTTAAAACTTCTCAAGAATGTTTTTCTGACTTGGCCATTAGCATTCCAAACTTGCATCCTTCTTTGCACCCGTGAAGGTTAATAACGGAAATTACAAGTTTAACCACAATGGCTTATCAAGAATATTTAACCAATTTGATTTAATATTTTAATTTCGATCCATATCTGGAATTAAACGAATCCTTGATATGCAAATGGCCAAGTCAGAAAAACATTCTTGAGAAGTTTCAAGTCGAATAAAATGTTGGTTCACCTGGAGATAATAACTTGGCCGTATTTTAGATCTCACTTCTTTTTACGGCCAAACAACTTGGCATATTTTTACAGAGATGTTTTTGGTGAGATTTAAACTTGTCCACAATAACAATAATAATAATTTCTATGAATTTATCTCTAAATTTAACAATTCTTCACGGTTTTCTCGCCACTATATTTTAAGTGTCTATTTTAAATTCCAAGAATCGTGCATCATACGGCCTTAGCTGTCAGCCATTTGTTCTGGAACTGTCAACATATTTTAGAGTAGAGTTCTCAAACAATCCGTCAAATAACTATGCCTTCCTAGCTATAAGGAGCCCGTGTCAACTTTACATCTTCCCGTTACGATCCCACTGCCAATTACGATTGTCATTACCATTATTAAGATCAGTGCCAAGTAACTGTGTCTTTACCTTGCTGTAAGGCACCCATGTAAACTTTAGATGTTCTCGTTACGATCCCACTGCCAATTACGATTGTCATTCCTATGATTAACATCAGTGTCAAGTAACCTTGTCTTTACCTCGCTTTAAGGCAACAATGTCGACTTTAGATATTACCTTCCAATCCAACTGCCAATTATCATTGTCTCTCCCCTGATTAACATCACTGCCAAGTAACTATGTCTTTAATCTGATTAACATCACTGCCAACTAACTATGTCTTTCCTCTGATTAACATCACTGCCAACTAACTATGTCTTTCCTCTGATTAACATCACTGCCAACTAACTATGTCTTTCCTCTGATTAACATCACTGCCAACTAACTATGTCTTTCCTCTGATTAACATCACTGCCAACTAACTATGTCTTTCCTCTGATTAACATCACTGCCAACTAACTATGTCTTTCCTCTGATTAACATCACTGCCAACTAACTATGTCTTTCCTCTGATTAACATCACTGCCAACTAACTATGTCTTTCCTCTGATTAACATCACTGCCAACTAACTATGTCTTTCCTCTGATTAACATCACTGCCAACTAACTATGTCTTTCCTCTGAAAAACATCACTGCCAACTAACTATGTCTTTCCTCTGAAAAACATCACTGTTAACTATGTCTTTCCTCTGAAAAACATCACTGCCAACTAACTATGTCTTTCCTCTGATTAACATCACTTCCAACTAACTATGTCTTTCCTCTGATTAACATAACTGCCAACTAACTATGTCTTTCCTCTGATTAACATAACTGCCAACTAACTATGTCTTTCCTCTGATTAACATCACTGCCAACTAACTATGTCTTTCCTCTGATTAACATCACTGCCAACTAACTATGTCTTTCCTCTGAAAAACATCACTGCCAACTAACTATGTCTTTCCTCTGAAAAACATCACTGTTAACTATGTCTTTCCTCTGAAAAACATCACTGCCAACTAACTATGTCTTTCCTCTGATTAACATCACTTCCAACTAACTATGTCTTTCCTCTGATTAACATAACTGCCAACTAACTATGTCTTTCCTCTGATTAACATAACTGCCAACTAACTATGTCTTTCCTCTGATTAACATAACTGCCAACTAACTATGTCTTTCCTCTGATTAACATAACTGCCAACTAACTATGTCTTTCCTCTGATTAACATAACTGCCAACTAACTATGTCTTTCCTCTGATTAACATAACTGCCAACTAACTATGTCTTTCCTCTGATTAACATAACTGCCAACTAACTATGTCTTTCCTCTGATTAACATAACTGCCAACTAACTATGTCTTTCCTCTGATTAACATAACTGCCAACTAACTATGTCTTTCCTCTGATTAACATCACTGCCAACTAACTATGTCTTTCCTCTGATTAACATCACTGCCAAGTAACTATGTCTTTCCTCTGATTAACATCACTGCCAAGTAACTATATCTTTCCCTTGATTAACATCAGTGCCAAGTAACTATGTCTTTCCTCTAATTAGCATCACTGTCACGTAACCATGCCTTTCCTCTGATTAACATCACTGTCACGTAACCATGCCTTTCCTCTGATTAACATCACTGCCAACTAATTATGTCTTTCCCCTGATTAACATCACTGCCAACTAATTATGTCTTTCCTCTGATTAACATCAGTGCCAAGTAAATATGTCTATACATCGCTGTAAGGAACCCATGTAAACTTTAAATATTCTTCTTTCATTCCCACTGTCAAGTACCATTGTCATTCCCCCTGATTAACCTCAGTGACAAGTAACGTTGTTCAGCTCCACGCTCTGGTCTTGGGAACTGGGATCAATAAGAACTTAGCAAGCGCTGCTTCGCAGAGCGGACAGCACAAGCCAGAACATCGCCTGTTTAAATATTTTTCTTAGGCCAACTTACTTCAAAGAGTAGCAGAAGCCGAGCTAACGCAAAATTAGGGCTACCAGCCTGAAAGCTTTCTACATTTAGGCCAGTGCTCTCTGCCCTGCATGGCTCTTTATCTATCAGCTTCCGCTGCCCAAATTTGTTACACAATTTTCGGTTCCCTTGCTACCGCCAAAAAGAGAGACTGGTGAAATTTCAAATACCAATGGATAGAAACCAAGAACAAGTTGTCGCTTAGTCTCTCTCTTCGTGTCTCCTGCCCACGTATCCGTTTGTTTTAGGTTTTGTAGTATTAGAACGTTTGATCCTTCAAAGGTAGATACCCAATAATAGAAGTGAATGGTTTTTTTTATGGGTTTTCGAAACCCTTTTAAGGCTGAGTTACGAAAAACTAAAGATATCTTTGCACAATCTCAAGTTAAGTTTCTCAGGATCAAAGGGATCTTTAAGCACTTCTACATAATTTTAAATAATTTAAAACAAACATTACCTATCTATACTAAATTTTGAAATCGGACCAACTTTAAAGAAATAATTTTCTAAAACGATTCAATGATATTACTAAACCAGGGATAGATTTGATTTTAGAAGTAGGAATGGAGAACGGTTAGTATTTACTTCAGTCCGACTCATAGCCCAGTAAAGGGCCTCTCCCTCCAACCCTGTAACGAAAAGTTTAAATTATCTGATTGGTTGACTCACTTAAACTACGTTTTGATGACGTTGCTGACGGGGACGGCGAAAAATACGTAATTTCTCTTTACCTCTGTCGCTATAACCCGCTTCTTCTTTCATACCCCTCCGTCCCGTGGAAGGGGGTCCGGGACTTTGACGTGCGCTCACATTACTCTGTTCTCCATTCCTACTTCTAAAATTAAATCTATCCCTGGTTGGATCTATTATTCTGCTTTACGCATGACGTCAGGAGTGACGATTTATACACCCTTCCCCTTTAGTCCAAGCAGAAAGGCTCAGAAAATGATCTGTTAAAGATACCAAGTTGAGGAAGTCCATGCATTCCTGGTACAATACATTCATCTGCGAAGTTCTTCAATACACTACAAGCAGACAGACAAACACAACGACTCCATAAACATTTTCACTTCCTTATTTAACTATGATATTCCTTGCTTCAAAAAGGAAATTTGTGGATAAAACCGAAAAGAAAGTTTAGTCTGGCCAATTTGGATTTGGGTCTAAAAGGGCAGTGTGCAAGATGAAACAAGTATGGTGGGCGGTTGGCCGTTGAGAAAAGAAGGGACCTTAATGGCGCAATTAAAGCGTTTTGTCGTGTTTTCCGACCAAAAGGAGGATTAGGGTAGCTAATCTTAATTCCAACACTCGCCTAAGCCTATGGAAAACACCAAAAACTTTTAAAACTAAATCAAGGCAAATCTTTTTCCACCGAATTTTCTTGGCATACTGAATAAGTTAGACAATACCAATGAATCTTATTTAATTATCACGTGAATATAGAACACTACCAAAACTATAATTATATTTAACAGGGTGTTTCTGATACGTCTACCAGAAATTAAGGGGGATGTTCTTTGGGAAATCAATTTTGAGTTGAAAAAATGTAACTTCTATCTCCATTTTGCCGTCCGCTCGGCTTTCGAGTTATGATTAGAGTGTTTAAGGGAAGATCTCTTTATAAAATTAGCATTACTTTTTAGTTTCTCAATTAAATTAAATTTAAGACGTCATACGTAAAATACTTCAATTTTAAAGGCCGACACAAAAAGAGTTCTAGCGAACTAAAAACCGAGCATCGAGACTAACAATGGAGCAACCGTGCCGATTTTCGAATCCCCCGCTGGGGTAAAAGATGGAAGGGTTCTAGCTAACTGAAAGCCGTGCAATGTGGTTCTAGCGAACTGAAGATACACAATAGAGAATTTCCTTCAGGGAAAAGCAAAAATTCGAGAGGAAATAAATTTAAAAGGATTTCTATTGTGTATCTTCAGTTCGCTAGAACCACATTGCACGGCTTTCAGTTAGCTAGAACCCTACCAGCTTTTGACCCAGCGGCGCTTCGAAAATCGGCACGGTCGCTTCATTGTTAGTCTCGATGCTCGGTTTTCAGTTCGCTAGAACCCTTTTCGATGGAAGTCGGCCTTTAACTTGAAAACAGTGGCCCAGACTGCAAAATTTCATGGAACAGTTTAGACTCAAAATCACCCAAGGAACATAAATGGCAGACTTATCATGTATATTAAACATATTTCATAAAGATCTTTGTTTGCTTGCACTTTATGTACGGTCAAAATTCGTTAGTTTATGAATTTGATTCACCAAACTGTAATCATGATTAATATCAGTAACATTAGGGGAAATTAAGGTTCATTAGAAGTTGTTTGTCTGAGTTTTTTTTTAAGGTTTGGACGAAGGCTAACCCCTTTCGCCATTCAGCCTGTTAAGATCGTCTAGTTCTATACCCATAACATGAATAACCCCTAATTAAGCGTAGTTTCATTGAAATTGAAAATTGTAAGACATTTTACTTTCTTAAGAAAAATATAGCGCAGATATTTTATAAGGGTGTTAGTTAGTGCAGAGATAGATGTAATTTTAGAAGAAGGAATGGAGAACAGAGTAATCTGGGCGCGCGTCAAAGTCCCGGACCCCCTTCCACGGGACGGGGGGGTATGAAAGAAGAGGCGGGGTCATAGCGACAGAGGTAAAAAGGAAATACGTATTTTTCGCCGTTCTCGTCAGCAACGTCATCAAAACGCAGTTTAAGTGAGCCAGCCAATAAGATAATTTAAACTTTTCGTTACCTGTTGGAGGGAGGGGCTCAATATTGGGCTATGAGTCGGACTGAAGTAAATACTAACCGTTCTCCATTCCTGCTTCTAAAATTGCATCTATCGCTGGAACAAGCATTTGAGAAATTTAAACGAAATCGTCTAGAACACCATTCGTTTTTAAGTAAGATTACACAATTCTGTTGTAATGTAAATCGTTAATTAATGATAACCTTGCAATAGCACCGTCTACTTCCATTCCAAGACCAGTTAATTTCAAAATAATACTTTCAAAATATTTAAACCCATAGCGAGGGAAGCTTTCTGAAACTTCTAAATATTGGAGTTGAAAAATAAAATTACGGAAAAGGCTTAGCGTCAAAATATTTTTGGACTAAAGTCCAAAACGTCATCTCTAATTGACAGGAAACCCCCTAGGTGTTACTTAACTGTCAACAAGTTTTGACTCAAGTTGCCTTGGTTTTTATTTACAAGTTTAAGGGGTCGAAAAGTCAGACGCGGAAAAGCTACATATTGCCAGTAACTTTCGGATAAAATGCTATATAAATATACCCAAATTAATCATTTTCCCCAAATCAAGAGTCAGAAGACCAATAAGATGAAAGTGCCTTAATATTGAAGTTATATACCAATATATTTTTGTGAAGAAAAATATTCAATTCATAACCTGAATGTTTGAATTAATAACATATATATATATATATATATATATATATATATATATATACAGAATATATTTCTTATACATGGAATATTAAACAGGTAATTTTTTGGGTCTGTCAGAGGGGTTAGTCACTTGAATAATCAGGTGTTCAATTTTCAGAAAATTATCAGTAATCACACTCATTTTTGTGGGTAATCAAAGGTAATCAGAAATCTCCGATAATCACTGAAAATCACGTGAAATCATGAGAAAAATCTTAATAATCACATGCTTTACTTGTAATCTTTTGTAATCACCTAGGTAACCACACATTTCGTGAAATAATCACACATAATCAATGGTGGAATTCGAAAATCCAAAATAAAAATTGTAATCAGTTGAAATAGAAATAATAACTGCATTCATCGTAATTCACGAAGAATCCAGTGGTAATCACTGCATTTACAGAATCACCAACAAAAATCATTGGAATTCATTGGAAATTACAAGTAATCTGAGCCATAACGGGAAATCAGTGTAAAGATTATAAAAATCAACTAAAATAATCATAATCACGGAAATCCAGGAATTCATTCAGTAATCAACGAAATTCACATAAAAATTTAGAAATCAGGTGTACAAAATTTTGGTGAATGATTTTCGAATACTTCGACGTGTGATTATTTCACGAAATGTGCGATTTCCAAGCGGATTACAAAAGATTACCAGTAAACCATGTGATTATTTTAGATTTATCTCAAGATTTTACGTGATTTCCAGTGATTATCGGCTGTTTACTGTTGATTACCCACAAAAATGAATATGATTGCTGATGATTTTCTAAGAATTCTAGAAATGAAGTAATCGATTTCTGCGGTTTTGTACACCTGATTATTCAAGTGACTAACCCCTCGTGAGAAAGGCTCGAGTGCTTGACATTACATTCAAGTCTCTGGCCGAAACTCGAATCGGGAGTTTTTCAAGGCTAGGACTCTGCTCGAAACCCATAAATCAAGTCTGGCTATCACAACACCTAATTATGGTCTAGCTTATTGGATACTTATTCCTTATGGAAAACCATAATCAAACATCGTTAATTCAAATATTAGATCTTAATACGTTGTCAAATATATCTCAATATACGAAGCTATGTCCAAAAGCTGACCTAATAAAGACCTAAAAAGGTTGTCACTTGTTAGTGGTAACGCGTTCACCTTTTCACTTCAGGGACCTCGTCCTGCTGAATCTTTTCATTTTTGCTGATGATTTCCCAACAGAGCCGCGTGCTTTCGTCCCACCACTATCACGAAAATGTCTTTCAACACCAACTTTTCTGACGAGCTAGAAACTCTTTTAAGAGTGTCGCATATCAACCCAAAGTTTTCAAAGATACTCAATAGACTCCCCACGAGACTATAAACCGTTTTTGTTTCGTTTTCTTGCATTTTGCCGTTCACTCTAAGAAATTGGAGTGTGATTTAACACCTTTATAAGTACTTTATATGGGTCCAAATTTGACACCGTTACAGGTGTACATTTACTCCCCTGAAGGGAATTAATCACACTTACACTCAAAAAAATGGGGTGTGCTTTAACACCTTTAAAGTAGTTTATATGGGTCCAAATTTGACACCGTTACAGGTGTTCATTTACACCCCTGAAAGGGTTTAATAACACTTATTTGAGCAATTGGTGGCAAAGATAAGTATAAAATTGTGCAACAGAGGTGCAGTTTAACACCTTTTTAACTCTGATATCGCACTGAAAGTGAATTTTTACTTTCATATTAGTGTTGTGCAACCTCTTAAAGGGTGCGGCATAGCACCTTTCAGAGTGTCGCGTAACACCTTTAAGAGTGGTAGATTATTTGGTAGGATAGTAGTAGAAATTCTAGTACTTTCCGCAGTATTATTAGCAATCAATGCTATATTCATAGCAGGGTTCTTCCTTGAGAGAACTTCATCACCTATAGGGAGGAAAGTTCTCACATGCAGAACTATACCTCTTTAAGCGAGGGTTGTTGCGTATAAAGTCATTTTTACGGGTTTATAAACTTCTGAAAAAGGCAGAAAGTTTTCACTTCGTTCAAATGCATAGGGTATTAAATTAGTTTTGGAGGCTATAATATTCAAGCAGTAGATATAGACGTTCTTGTTAAATTTAATAATCTCTTTTCACTAAGAGTTTTTCGAGCACCAGAAACGCGTTTAATCTAATTTGCACTACAGATTGTACAAAAAAAAATCCATTTAGTACTCTAATTTTTCTAAAAATAATGATAAAACATGTCACAAAAGCAAGTGCCCCACTTTGGCTTCTCAAGCTGGCCCTACTGTGAGGCCAGTATCTAACCTAGTCCCGTTTTTTAAGAGTATCGCTTAACACCTGTAAGAGTGTCGCCTAACACGTTTAGCATAGTTTTATGAAGGTACAACACCGCCAGATTACCAATTTCTTTGTTAATTTTATTTAAAGGATAAAACTGTTTTCTTTCATGAATATCATCTTTAACAAGTACGTTTTTCAATAATTTTTTACTGTTTGTATTGACATTAATGAAAAATAAATGAAAGACCTTATTTAAGAAACCAGCAGTAATATAATTTTTCATGTTTAATTTCGAACGGTGTTTTAATAGTGTTATTTTACACCGAATTTACACTTTAAATTGGCCTCTAAAAACTCAAGGTAATAAAACACTCTTTTGGGTGTTTTTACGGTGTTTACACCGTTTTAACACCTTTTTAACACTTCCATTTCTTAGAGTGTTGAGTAGGAAATTTTGAGGTTGGCCGTTTACCAGGGTTAAAAAAAAACCGGATTTTATTGTAAAAAAACACCAGCCCACCGGTTTTTACCGGGGGTTTTTCTGGGTATTGTTTGGGTTTTTCCGGGCATTGTCGGGGTTTTTCCGGGCATTGTCGGGGTTTTTCCGGGCATTGTCGGGGTTTTTCCGGGCATTGTCGGGGTTTTTCCGGATAATTATTGTCGGGGTTTTTCCGGATATTGTCGGGGTTTTTCCGGATATTGTCGGGGTTTTTCCGGATATTGTCGGGGTTTTTCCGGATATTGTCGGGGTTTTTCCGGATATTGTCGGGGTTTTTCCGGATATTGTCGGGGTTTTTCCGGATATTGTCGGGGTTTTTCCGGGTATTGTCGGGGTTTTTCTGGGTATTATTGGGATTTTATGTTTAGCAGTTGCGCGCATTGTAGCTCTCGTCCATTAAAAATCTTCGCCAAACTAGGATAATTTAATGGACTTTGGAGATATAAGTAAGAAATCTATGCGTTCCTGTCCTACATATACTTATAGCTAGGCCTACGTGTAAGATGAAATGTAAGGTAAATGTAACATAATCTAACAGCGAGTGTACCCTTCTTTCTCTTGGCAGATTCCAAATCCTCGACATAATAATCCTAAAACACAAGAACCGCTCACTGATAATCCCCGAACTGGAAGATTTAGCCAATAGCGAAGCAAGAGTCATGTTTCTTTACTGCAACCAACACGAAGCCAAAGAAATCTTCGCGGCGTCTAAGAAGCTTGGCCTTACGAGCAAAAACTACGTTTGGATAGTGACTCAATCCGTCGTGGGAACCAAGTTACCTTACACCCAACCCGAATTCCCAACAGGAATGCTGGGTTAGTACCATTTTTTTAGCTTATCTAAACTATTTAAAATAGTTCAAAAAAGGTATCTTCAATGAAATTGCGCGCGTTGGAAGTTTTCTAATGAATAAAAACAAGATAGTTTCTAAATAGTGAAATATTTTGAACATATGTTCAATACGTGTACCATAAGTTTATAAGATATGTTTCATAAGTATGACACACCCTATACTAGTGCGTAATGCTAGAGACTTACAGCTCGAGCTAGTACGAGAACGACAAGCGAGAATAGCCCCTTCCAAAAAGTTTGACCGCCTTGTGCATCTTGTTGTTTAAGTTCTTCGCGCATGCGCACTTGGAGCTAAAAAACGTCATATCTAGGTTGCGAACTAGGCTATGCGGGGAAACTACTTCCTGTTTGTAGGAAAAACTGAACTGACTCAGACTAAGAACATTTTTTCAAAACTTTTTGGAAGGGGCTATTGACTACACGCGGTTTTGAAGTCCATCTTCGATTTAGTCTGTGCTAAGCCTTTGACAGCATTTCCTTCAATTTATGGCAGACATAAAAGAAACATAATGTATAATAAATTTGTTTGACATGTTAATTTGCTCATGGCATAAAGTAACTAGCACTAATTCAAATCGTACAGTTTAGTTAATTCCGCTCTTTGTGAGCTTTCACATGATAGGTGTTCTTTCATATTCTACTTCAACATCTTGATAATTATTCACAATGTGAAGGAGAAGTATCATTGAAAACTATATTGGAAACAATAGTATAGTTCATTCAATTAAACCCAGATAATTTTATCAAGTATAATCACACAAGGTAACAATCGCACTTTACATGCGATGCAAAACATTGAAGAGAATCAGAACAAACCGAACACGTGCATTGTGTTTTCCACACCCAACAAATTACACTGCAATATATCATAGCTTTCCAACGAGTACAAAATCGACAGGGCTATAGAAATAGATTTAACATAAGTTCTTCACATAAACTGCTGTCATACACTAGCTTGTATGAAAATGCTAAGTGGTAAATCAAAATCCTTCGCAAAAAAAAAAACCAATTTGAATTCCACACGTTCGTAACCACAAAACTCAAAAGCGATCTTCTTCAACGAAAAGAGTACTACACAACATAGTCCACCTTTAATTCAATGTTATATACTTAAGCCTTGGCTTGATAGAAAATACACCACCTTGGGAAAAAAAAGATGGCGCGCAGCAAGTCCCTAATGTAAAATCTGGGCACGTACCAAAAGCGGTCCAATTTCTGAGCACTATAAAAGGGATCCTTCGAGAGATACCATAGTAAAAACCTTTTGGAACCCTAGCTGGGTATTGGCAAAAGAAAAATTGACATTAAGCATACCCTAGCGATATTCGAACTGTAAAAAGGAATTTGCTTGGAGAAATTCTTAGAAAACTCTAGAGGGTTCGGTGTTGTATTGAGAAGATAAACAGAAGCATGCAAGAAGAGACGAGAGAGGAACGTTACGAAAGAGGTAAATTTAGCAGGCCTTACTTCTTCCAAATACGGTCGAGAAACTCACCCTGGAAAATAAGAGTTTAGCAAATTCTTTCGAAATGTAAAAGATTCCTTTAAGGACTATATATGGGAATACATGGCGAGCCAGTGATCACTTTAAATATTACAAGAAGTAGGATAAATAAGTATCGAGGTAACCAAATTCTTCACTTGGCCCTCTGGTAGCGGTATCTGAATTTCCTCTCCAAAACGTGAGACGCTCACGGCGGTAGACAGTTGAACTAGATTCAAGCACCCGCGTCCGTGTTCCACGGCTTTAGGTTGAGGATAAGGGTGTAGGAAATATTTTTTGGAACTCGACCAATTTTTTTCTCTCTAGTGTAGGCGCGACGGAAGCGGCCTAAAATTCTCAAATTTGTTCACTAGTGCCAGGATCTATTACCAATGCTAGAGCACTTTACTTCTAGTCCCTTATCCTACTTCTAATACTAGGGAAGATTTTATGTTCAAACTAGATGCTGTTACTAGCGACTTAGTTCGCGTGGAATTAGTAATTTCATTTATTTAATTGCTGTAAAGCAAAAACAAAACCTGAATCGCAAAAGCATTCCAAAACAAGTAGAATAGCATTCAAAGAAACTGCTAATAAAACGGAAACGTAAAGAATAAATAAAGAGATATATTAATTAAGAATTTACCTGATCTGAAAGTAAACATCACAGTCAGAATAACGAAGAAAAGTAAAAACTATAGGTATGCTAGTCAAAGAGACACTATCAGTTCGGAAAGTAGTACAGGAACTACCTGGTTAAAAACGTATCCTATATATGTTGAGGTAAAATCGGCATGGTTTGTTAGACAAGCATTGCGACCACATGCTAACGTTATGACAAGGAGTGTTACTGAAAGTATGTGTTCAAATAAGTATTTTGGACATATGTCCGCTACATGGCTTTGAGTTCTGGTAGAGATCAGCTACGTTTGTTCGCCAAGTATTGTGAGTACATGCTGACTATATGACAAGGAGTTTTACTAAAAGTATGTGCTCAAACAAGTATGTAGACACATGTTAACTATATGACAATGAGTGATGTTATAAATATATGTTGAAACACGTATTGTGAACACAAAAGACACAATATTCTTGATAGTCAAATTTTTAACAATATTTAAAATCAAAATATTCAAGTGAAATTATAAAAATGTTCATTTGGGAACATTGATGAAAATTCGAAAACAGACATTCGAATTGTAAACACAATGAGAAACACCATTACACCGAAGAAATGATCAAATTTAGGGAAAAATTTTACGGTAACAAGAACCTAGATTCCCATCACAGTTCAACCAAACTGATTTCAGATCTATTATCAAAACTATTTTTCATAAAACCTCAGATACTTGACCATAAACTCAAAACATAACGAGCCATCAAAACTTAACATGAACATACATGATCAAATACAATTGAGCCCTACGAAATCATGACACGAGGGTATTGCAGACTTTGCACTAAAAGCTCTTATCTATCATTGACACCCAAACCACGTCCGAATAGAAAACCCATGTTGTACTTCGATCAAACTTTACAATTGCATTTAACAGGCCTACTTAGTACACTTCCTTCTGTTCTAGACCGAATACTTCCTAGGTACTTCTCTATTTCGTAATATGCGAGTTCGTGGAAGGATTTTGCTTGGAAATAAAATACGCGACGCGAGCTTGCTTCTGAAAACAGGGAAGCTAGCACGGCGGAGTGATTAGAATTGATGGGAAGTAGGAATTCGGTCGCCAAACTCGGGTCGTTTTTAACTGACAGAGACTCCTAAGTGTCAGTGGTAATGGCGAGAAGTCACCCCCTCCCCCGTCCGCCTTCTGGTCGTACCTTACGCCATTAAGGGAGGCAAAGGCTTAAGACGACGTTCCTGACGCGGGCCTTTTTCGAAATCTTATTCGCTTCATTGCGTGGGTAGAAAAGCAATTTACGGTTTCTTATTTATATCAACGAAACTCTGCTTGGACTTCAGATTACTTAAAGATAGGCTTATAAGTAAGATAATAATAATAAATAGAATGTTTAATCAAATTAGGTTCGAAAAACAAACTCAGACGAACAATTAGAATGTCTTGAAATCCCAATTAGTACTGTCAATGGAATAAATACCAATACTAAACTAGTATTAAAATGATTTTAAGAATGAAGTTTCTTAAATCAATTAACTAGAATTAAGGTAAATTAATGACGATTAAAATCATTAATAATTATTTAAGGAAAACCTCTTAATTGCGTCTCGACTCGGACAGGTTCATTTTGGTTTCCCAACTTGTTTTAACACGTATGTTCAACAACATGTTTTCACTTTCATTACTCAGGTATTCACTTCAACAGTACCCTCCATCGTTTACTTGACCAAATCGAGAAAGCCGTTTACGTATTTGGACACGCCTTGGACCTATTCGTCGGTGACCCGAAGAATAAAAACGCTAACTTATCACCGAACCTAAACTGTAACACACCCGGTGACGCCATATGGACAAAAGGTGGTCAATTTTTCAAATACATGAAGAACGTCAGTGTATCTAGTCGTAATAACAAGCAAGAAAAGCCCGACCTCGAATTCAACTTAGATGGAACCATGAAATACGTCGAATTGGATGTCGTGAATTTGAATAAAAATGGTGTTTGGGAAAAGGTAAGATACAAGTTATCATCGTTATGTTTTTGGCGATCGTGTACAACTTAACATCGTTATGTTTTTGGCGATCTTGTACAACTTAACATCGTTATGTTTTTTTCGATCGTGTACAACTTAACATCGTTATGTTTTTTTCGATCGTGTACAACTTAACATCGTTATGTTTTTGGCGATCTTGTACAACTTAACATCGTTATGTTTTTGGCGATCTTGTACAACTTAACATCGTTATGTTTTTGGCGATCTTGTACAACTTAACATCGTTATGTTTTTGGCGATCGTGTACAACTTAACATCCTTATGTTTTTGGCGATCGTGTACAACTTAACATCGTTATGTTTTTGGGCGATCACGTACAAGTTACCATCGTTATGTTTTTGGGCGATCACGTACAAGTTACCACCGTTATGTTTTTGGGCGATCACGTACAAGTTACCACCGTTATGTTTTTGGGCGATCATGTACAAGTTACCATCGTTATGTTTTTGGGCGATCATGTACAAGTTACCATCGTTATGTTTTTGGGCGATCATGTACAAGTTCCAATCGTTATGTTTTTGGGCGATCATGTACAAGTTACCATCGTTATGTTTTTGGGCGATCATGTACAAGTTACCATCGTTATGTTTTTGGGCGATCATGTACAAGTTACCACCGTTATGTTTTTGGGCGATCATGTACAAGTTACCATCGTTATGTTTTTGGGCGATCATGTACAAGTTACCATCGTTATGTTTTTGGGCGATCATGTACAAGTTACCATCGTTATGTTTTTGGGCGATCATGTACAAGTTACCATCGTTATGTTTTTGGGCGATCATGTACAAGTTACCATCGTTATGTTTTTGGGCGATCATGTACAAGTTACCATCGTTATGTTTTTGGCGATCATGTCTGGTACAACTTAACATAGTTATGTTTTTGTTGCACAGATTGGTACGTGGACCAGGGATGGATTAGAAATCAAGGATATAGTTTGGCCCGGAAATTCCCCAAAACCACCCCCAGGTGTCCCTGAAAAGTTCAACTTGAAAGTCACCTTTATGGAGGAGCCACCTTACGTTAATATGGCTCCACCAGATAACGAGACTGGAGAATGCAAATCAACGAGGGCAGTTTTGTGTAGATACGCCCCCGAATCCGATTTTGAAGGGTAAGCATCAAAGAGAAAAATAATGTTTTTTTCACTTACTTTTCTAAGTGATACGTCTATTGAATTAGAAACGCTAGCAAAGTTCACAATATGTTGAAGTCCAAATTTTACCTGCAAAATAATAACAACAAATATTATAATTTCGAAATATTAATATTTATTTGTGTTATGGGATAACTAGAAAAACATAACACAATACACTGCCTCATAGTGTTAAAGAAAACTTAATTTAAAGCGCACAAACAACCCCCACAACCCACAGGCCACAAAATAACACAAAACTTCCTTAATAAAATCTAGAGATGGGCCGATACCAGTTTTAACCGATACCGATATCATTCGATACTTGGGAAACCGATACGTACCGATACCAATATTTTACCCGATCCTTCGAATAAACCGATATTAAACCGATACCGATATATTAACCGACATCAATAAGAAAATAGATGCTATAATATAGGTTCTAGAGATGGGCCGATACCGATCCCATATAAACGATATATCGGTATTAGTTGAAAATGAACCGATATTTTTCCTTAAAAAATATCGGGTAGAAATATCGGTTCATTTTTAACCGATACCGATATATCGGTTAAAGTCAAATATCGGTACCGATACCGATATATCGGTTAAAGTCAAATATCGGTACCGATACCGATATATCGGTTAAAGTCAAATATCGGTACCGATACAGATATGGGATCGGTATCGGCCGATCTCTAATAAAATCTACGTTTGCAGTTACACGTAGATAAAAATGCCCAAAACTTAAAAAGATGGTATTATTTCTGTCCAGTGTTAATATGACAGAGGCATCACGGGACCCAAAATACTTTCAATGCTGCTCAGGATTTTGTATTGACTTGCTACAAAAATTTTCAACTGATATGCGATTCAGCTACGACCTTTCTAGAGTAGAAGATGGAACATGGGGTGTACTAAGCGCCGTAAGTGAATGATGACCAAAAGAATTACTACGGTTAGAACTTGAGTATAATATTTCTATTCAAAAACAGAATGGTTCATGGAACGGTCTGATATCCGAACTCCTGGACCATAAGGCGGACATTGTAGTGACCAGTATCAAAATTAACTCCGAACGACAAAAAGCTGTAGATTTCACCGTACCCTTTCTAGAAACTGGAATAGCAATAGCAGTAGCAAAGAGAACAGGAATCATTTCGCCCAAAGCCTTCTTGGGTAAGTCCACAATTTCTATACCTGGCTTGATCATAAGTTTATAATATATTTTACATAAGTATGATACTACCTATAGTTCGAAATGCTAGAGATTTACTGAGAGCTAGTTCAACTACACTCGGTCATGGATAGGGATTGTTCGCTCCCCTAAAAGATAAAGTATGCATGTTCCAAACGCCCCCTAGCAGCAGCTGCTATCCCTAACAGAAAAGTATAAGAAAATTGGACCCAATATCACGTGTCACATGACGTCAAAATTTAAATCCCGCCTAAATTGGGCGCCACCATCTTTAAAATCTGCAAAAATTATTTATTTTGCCTAGAGATGGCGCTATATCTACATCCGTTTTGGTCTAATAAATTGTGGAATGAAAAGGGGAATCAAGGAATAATTCGGAGAATGAAGTTTGCGATAACATAACATGGGAAACACAGTTAGTTAATCCATGACTCGGTTTTAGAGTCCATCATTCTATTTAGTCTGCATTATTAAGCCTTTGACAGCGCCCCACCAGGCTTAGCTTAACGAGAATCTATGACGTTTTACCTACGTTACTTCGCAGTAACTAGTGACAAAGTTATGAAACATACTTATGGTTTAATGTAGAACCTGCCATTTCTACTTGATTATTGAGATCAAACTAAAATTAGCACGAATACTTCGTTTTATTTAAGAATAATAAAATGTACTCCGAAACCTTAATTGTGACCGATTTTTAAAGTAACAAATATATTGTGAAAATTTTAGAAACGAATGCGACCATTTTAGCTCAAAATCGGGCTCATTTGGCAAATTTTCAGTCAACTAAAGAAATTAACGCGAAAAGAGTAATATCGTGGCAATTTAGCTAATGCCTATGTGAAATTACTATTAGATTTTTGAAATTTTTTGTTTTTAACCCATTTCAAAACAAGGGCTGCCTTAACCATCTCACAAGTTCCCAAGCGGGAAAAATACGGTTTTCTCTATTATATTAATCTAAACACAAATTATGCAAATTAAACTAAACCAAACCAAACCAAACCCAATAAAAATCTCTTAATTAATTAAAGCTTACAACAAATATCTCGTTTTGAACAGAAAAAAAAAATTAAAAATCCATTGCTCAAAATCTAAAATTTCTCAATAAAATAAAACTATTTATAAGGCAGAAAGGATTAGCTAAGAACCAAAATTACCATAAATCGGCTGCAGCCGAGGGGCTAAGCACTCTGTAAATTCCATGTACACCAATTACGGATTAAATGTGAAATCACTGTCAATTTGTGAGGATCTTAAAGTGATATAAATGTGTTATGTAAGGGCTGGTCAAAACTATATTTCATGACAAACTCTCAGTAACCAGTGACAAACTTATGGAACATATCTCATGAACTTACGGCATCAATAGTGATTGGGTAATGTTACATGATTGTCTGTCGTCTGCTTAAAGGCAGTAAGCGTAGCACGACATGGCGGATATATACAACGAAAATGCCAGCGCCATTATCAATTCATTGAAAACCCTACAAAATTCACGCATGCCCCGTAGACCTCTTTGATAAAAGACAAGATTGATAACGCCCCCACAACTACAAAACGCATTAAACATCCATTTAACGCAGTCAAAAGTAAAGTGCGTTTGCCGATTAAGATAAGTGTCTGGCCCCTCGGCCTCAGCGTTCTTTAAAAAAGGATACATTTAAAATCC
This sequence comes from Phalangium opilio, assembly GCF_054372755.1. Taxonomy (NCBI): domain Eukaryota; kingdom Metazoa; phylum Arthropoda; class Arachnida; order Opiliones; family Phalangiidae; genus Phalangium; species Phalangium opilio. The sequence continues at coordinate 7,447,914 of NW_028324217.1, read as the reverse complement.
ATTAAAAATGCAACCCATACATTTAGATGCAATCCATTTTCGTTCTAATTTTGGAAACTTAAGCAATGGTCGGTTGAGAGGGAATGTTAAGGCTATAGAGTGCAAATTTGCGAAAAGATAATTGGTTTGACTATAAGTAACATGAAAGCAATAAGTATGACACTTTCAATTATTTATACAAAAATTTCTTAACGAAGGTTGGTAGTAAAATCTTACCTTCAAAATCTTCCGGTCACCTTCTTCATTTTTTTTTTATAAATTTTCGAAGTACCAAAAGTTGGTTCGCTATCGCTAAGCCTAATTCTCTTTTTTTTTAAAGGCTGTATTTTCTACAAACATCACCACACGTGAATTATTCCGCCAATAAAAGCCCGTGCTGCCAGTTTCTCTTCCAGAGGCAAACTTCGCGTGCTATACATCACGTGAGGTGAAGCCTGCTAACTGGTTAAGGCTGGTTTTCACGGGTCCAAAAAAGAGAGAAAATCCAGGTGCCGCGCCGTTTTTAAAGGGGGTAAATTGCCGCTAAATTCTATTTTTAGGCGTGGTTTTAGTCAGCTCGCGAAAGGTTTTTCCGGCGCTATTTTTTAATTGAAATTGGGTTTGTGTTGTTGAGTTAAATTTCTAAAAGAAATATATAGTTCCGAAGAATTTGTTGAATTAGTTTGGCTTAATCGTTATTTATATTGTAAAACTGAACTTTTTAAAAAGAAAATGAAGTTAAGCACAATCGATGGGTTACTTACTATTAGTGCATTTTCAACATAAAAGGTAAGCCTTGGTCTCTATAATGGAGCTTTTGCGAAATATTCCGAAAAATTACGCGGAGTTTTATTTATTTGGTCGGTGAAAACCAAGCTTTACTGTTTTTCTTCTAATAACTATGTTTTCTTCAAAAATGACAGTTAGGCTTAGCATGTCAACTTTTGAAACTTTGAAAAAATGATGTAAAACTAACGGGAAATATTTTAATAAGTTTTATCAGCGATTTTGTTGTTATCAGGGTTCATACAAACAGGGAAAACCTGGAAAAATCAGTAAAATAAATAGTTGACAAAAACCTCAGGGAAAACTCAGGGAAATTTAGATTTTTTTAGCAAAATTCGGGGAAATCAGGGAAAATTGCGTCAATCAGGGGCCGAGTAATTTAGAAAAATCTTCATAAACATTCCCTCCATGCACCCAATTTGGAGGCTCATAACTCTGGTTCTAATAGAGATACGAGGATGTCCTTTTAGTATGTTATAGTCCTATTTACCTCCCCCCTCCTTCGTTAACATTGGCTCCATAGGATACTCCATATACGGGAAAAACATGGAAAACTCAGGGAGGTATATGGGGGAAAAACCTGGAAATCTCGGGGAAATTTGTTTTCCAAAACTTGTATGAACCCTTAAACCCTGATAAAACAATATTTGGCAATTTCGTTCGCTTGTCAGAATTTAAATTTTACTCGGAAAGATTTAATTCCTCCATCAAAATAATTCACTAACTGTCATTCTTTTTATTGATATGTTACTTATGGTACGTTCGACTGAAGAATGAACAGAATTTCGAAGCGAATACTTTACTTGCACTTACGGTCTAGGCTTCCATTCGACAAGGGGGTCTTGATATATAATTAAAGTCGTTTCAAATTATCGACTAGACTAACCCCTTGTTTAAAATGCAAATTCAAAGTACTAATAAAGAATCGAGAGAAAATAATGAATTCTGCAAATATTTTACGAAATGGTTGCATGGCAAATGGAGTAAGTAGCAGAGGTATAAAAGAATTTCAGAATAAGAATCTTTTGAAAATAAATTTTTCAGTCCTGGAAGGTTTATGGAATTTTATATAGGAAATAACTAATTTAATAGCTAATTAGAACTGACGTATTAAATCTGCATTCGCACCAAGAATAGATTAAAACACAAATTACACGTTAAGTAACAACCGACGACGAGAGAAATTAGTTTTAAATTAAAAATGAAGTGGCACGAAAATTATTTGAATTTAATTTTGATTTACAAAATAACTAGAAAAATATTCGTGTTAGCAGAAGGGGATAATAGTAGAAGGATGACACTATGTATCCTCTTTTTACTCTGCTATGTAACATGATTTTTCCCAGGCCAAGCCTTTTTGTTTGCTCTAGTGCTCATCAAACTTCAGATGGGTATATAACTATCGCACCGTGCTAGGGTGAATTCTATAACTGTTTGGTATTTACTAAATCCTCAGCAATTTACCCACAAACCTTGATTGTCTTGACATGTGACAAAAATCCAAAAGCCTTGGCAAATAAATAAGCAGCGCTAATAGAGTAATGATGAGGGAACTATTTATGGCGTATGTGATTCGGTTTAGTATCCTTGCGCACTCCAAAACTGTAGCTCTCTTAGATAAGAAAGTAAGATGAGACTAGAAGTAAAGAGCTCTACCACGTAAAATTTTAGGCCCTTCTATGAATAACCCCTAATAAAATATAATTTTATTGAATTCGAAAAAAATCAAAAAAAAAACAAAAAAAAAAATCGAAAAACAACATCACAAAAATAAATATTCCATTTGGTTGAACCCAAAGTATACATTTAGTATTCAGTGTCTACATAGACAGAAAACCTATCCCGGTTTCCAATCCCTTGGCTAGTTAAATATAAATGGGAAAACAATAAAATAACTCTTCTACAAATTCATGCATGGCCCCCTATAATTCTAAAAACAAAAAAAAAACACCAAACCCAAATCTTCATACGTAAAAACCTCGCTAAAATCATAAGTGCTTTATGCATGCACGAAATTACATTTAAAGAAAATCACATTCAAATCAGTTCTCTCTCGGTTTGAAATGCATTCAGCTCGTATCTCCTCTCCTTCTTGGTCTTTGCCCAACCAAAATAATAAAATGACTCAAAATTACCCTGAGAACAAATTACCATTGGCGCCTTCAAAATAAGGAGCTAAGATTCCGTTCGATTTCAAACCACCACTACCACTACCACCAGCAGCACCACGATTAACGAATGGGAATGGGTTGGGGCTACCCCCAAAAATAAAGCCGTTATAGGGGGGACCAAAACTTTAGCGTGGGGGTAGGCCTCTTTCTCTACTCATCCCAGATAATGGTTGGTAATAACAATAAAGACAAGCGAGCAATGCAATGCATTCGGGCTCCACTAGACTCTAAATTCCGAAGAGATTCGGCATATAGGTATAAAGACTCGAACTCCCTAAAAATCTTCGTTTTAACTATAAGAGCAATGAAACAGCGCCTTTTACAAAGAGTAACGAAAGTTGGTATCGAACTGTGAGCAAAGGGTTTCTCAGATCACGGATGTGTATGAATACTAACTTATTCCCAACTAGACAACATGTATCTGCTAATTCGAGGCAGAAATAGCCCATTTAAGTCCGGAGAATGCTGAGTGGTGGGTTTGAAATTTCGCCCATGCGCAGAGAGAAAAATACGAACTACCCTTCGTAGAATCTCCCTGAGAAAACTTAATTCCGATCACGATATGCAGCATGTCTTAGCAATTCTAGTTAAATCGTTTTAAGAAACTTTATTCCTAAAATCATTTTAAACCTAGCTAGTGTTGACGTTTGAATTCAAGCGGCCGTATGCCTCTTTAACAATTTGAGGAAATTTAGGGTATATAAAGCGATTGATTTGCAATAACCAATAAGAAAACCCGCAATTGCACGAACCTTTGGTGGAAGCCCTACCATTGGGAGGTTAGACGTTTCTTGTAACCCTATCCGATCGCCGCGTACTTCTTAATCCTAACGATGGGAGTAGAAGCCAAATTTTACTTTCTGCGAACAAGTTTGCTCCGATTTGCCAACTGCGAACGAAGTGCCAGACACACACACAGAGACACGTCCAGTGTAATACCTCTCCTTGATGTCATCGTCACCAGGAGAGGTAAAAATTCAAAAACAGGTTCTTAAACCGGCAATTATGATACAAATTATGTCCAAATACTGAATTCGTGGAACCGCAGAAATAAAGCACTTTTCAGACTTACAAAATTCTTATAACGAACTAACAAATCCTCGCCTTAAGTCTATCTGAGTCAGTGTAAAACATATTTTTCGAGAAAAAAATCCTCCTTTGTAAAATAAGTACGATTTCTTGCTTCTAGGTCTATACCTGTATGTTATATAGTACACCAAGATTTAATTCAAAACTTTGCCTTTTCGCGGACGCCAACTAAGGGCGCTTTAAGGTGCATTTTCATGCTCGCTAGTAGCGGGCAAATCCGGCGTAAGCTTTCAAATTTCGCGGGCATTTTTGACAGCTAGATTATTTGGATTTCCGCTTCCGCTATACGCGTTTTTTATTTTCACGCTTGCTCATTTGTTACCAGATGGCGCCATGTCTGTGAGGGGAGGCCAAAAACTATATTTTAGAATCGCTCTGAATGGCTGAAATAAGTCACGTGGTGTTCAGCTTTAGCGGATTTGAAAAGCTAAAGCGGGAAATATCTGTTTCGATTTGATCGGCGCGGAGAGAGAAAATCCGCTTAAGCTTTAAACTTTCAGCGGAATATTTCCGCTTTCGCGAGCATGAAAACGACTCAAGCGTGTAGCGACAGCGGATTTTTAGTGTGTTTTGCCCGCTACTAGCGAGCATGAAAATGCACCTTTAGATGCGCAGAATTTTTCGATAAAAAGTTTAAATGTACTCTAGGGACAGTATAGAGAGCCTTGGACTAAATCGAACTGGAGGATAATCTTAAATTTAAATTCCCAGGATCGGTTCCCAAAACAGAACAGTGGTACAAAATACGACTCAGGCTCCAAGGATAAATTGGGGATTTGCGAATGGGCTTTTGCAATTTAAAAAGAATTTGTTTAGGATAAATGGGACAACTTTGATTTCTACGAAGAAAAACACTTCGAAGTAAAAAACGATCTAGAAAGTCCTCATCTGAGGTAAAACCTTCCTGTTCACGTTTGGAACATGAGGAGGACAAAAATTCGGACGACCTGTTCGCTTTTAAACGGAATGGCGAATTAATTATATAATCGCTTTTGAACACACGAGACATAAATTACCTAATCTCTGACGAACCCCTGCATTAGTAGTTTTCTGATCGCCTTTGAACACGTGGGTCTGTAACTAATTATCTAATCGCTTTTGATTTTGAACACGTGGGTCTGTAACTAATTATCTAATCGCTTTTGATTTTGAACACGTGAGTCTGTAACTAATTATCTAATCGCCTTTGAACACGTGGGTCAATAACTAATTACCTAATCGCTTTTGAACACGTGGGTCAATAACTAATTACCTAATCGCCTTTGAATACGTGGGTCAATAACTAATTACCTAATCGCTTTTGAACACGTGGGTCAATAACTAATTACCTAATCGCTTTTGAACACGTGGGTCAATAACTAATTACCTAATCGCTTTTGAACACGTGGGTCAATAACTAATTACCTAATCGCTTTTGAACACGTGGGTCAATAACTAATTACCTAATCGCTTTTGAACACGTGCGTCAATAACTAATTACCTAATCGCTTTTGAACACGTGCGTCAATAACTAATTACCTAATCGCTTTTGAACACGTGCGTCAATAACTAATTACCTAATCGCTTTTGAACACGTGCGTCAATAACTAATTACCTAATCGCTTTTGAACACGTGCGTCAATAACTAATTACCTAATCGCTTTTGAACACGTGCGTCAATAACTAATTACCTAATCGCTTTTGAACACGTGGGCCAATAACTAATTACCTAATCACTTTTGAACACGTGGGTCATTAATTACCTGTTGGATTTTTAACACAAGGCGGCAACAAACATCTGTTCAAATGTGATCACGAGGCAAAAATATATCTTCACACATTTGAACACGATTCTGCGATCAATAACTGGTCGCACTTGAATACAAGGGACAACTAATATATGTTAACACTTTAACATGAGAAACTATAATATGTTCGTATTTGAACACGAGAAACAATCCGAATCTGTTTACTTTCAAGCACACGGTTTTCAGCCGATCATGCTCCAATTATTCAAATATTTTTTTTAACTTAACCCTCACTAACGGGTTCCATTAGAAAAAATACAATAAATATTCCAACTCTATTCAGGCATTATGCTACATAAACCCATAATAAAACCAACCCCATTCAAAACAATTCTTATTGTCACCTCAATTCTAAGAAATGCAGTATAATAGTTGAAATGAGAAGCAATTATAATAGTCTATCTCTCGCTCCACCGCTAGGGGTCCATTAAAATGTGCGGTTTCACAGGGGAGCCAATTAGAGTCTCATTTTGGTTACCATGGCAACATATCCTTTAGAATGGTCACTAAGGGTCAATTAGGCGTACTTCCCAACGCAAGAAGATACCAAGCAATGCTACGTAACGAATCTCTATTCGCCCAATTGGTTTCAAAGAAAAAGTCCCAGCTAGACTCAGTTAAGCCGAACCGTTGATTAATTATAATTGCCAGTAGTTTCAAATAAAATGTTCTTTTTTATGCGAAAGGAGGACTTTATTTAAGTTTGCTTAAATAAGGAACCTGCGAATGCATTATAGCGGCTTTGGTAATTGAGAAAATTCTGGAAGGGATATGTTTTCACTGGTAGATACCCGAATTGGGAATTTTTAAATGCTGGTCCGGCTTTCCATAAAAAAGGGTTTGTTTATACCAAATTTTGAAACCAATTTTATTTATCTGATATTTTAAGGTGTGAAAGATTTTGAGGTGCATAATTTTGCACTGAATCTAAAAACATAATCTGGACTTCCAAAAAACTTAATATATTAATAGACAGAAAGACTCCTATTTCCCTGTATTAATTAAACATTCAGATATAATATTAAATTTTAGCCACTTTCTCAATAAAATGAGAGAGTTTAGCCTATTTTTCAAGATAATTAAAGATTTTACCCAATTTCTCGAGATAATTTGAGATTTTAGCAAATTTCTCAAGATAATTCAAGATTTCGCTCAATTTCTCAAGATAATTAAAGATTTCGCTCAATTTCTCAAGATAATTAAAGATTTCGCTCAATTTCTCAAGATAATTAAAGATTTCGCTCAATTTCTCGAGATAATTTGAGATTTTAGCAAATTTCTCAAGATAATTAAAGATTTCGCTCAATTTCTCGAGATAATTTGAGATTTTAGCAAATTTCTCAAGATAATTAAAGATTTCGCTCAATTTCTCAAGATAATTAAAGATTTCGCTCAATTTCTCAAGATAATTAAAGATTTCGCTCAATTTCTCAAGATAATTAAAGATTTCGCTCAATTTCTCAAGATAATTAAAGATTTCGCTCAATTTCTCAAGATAATTAAAGATTTCGCTCAATTTCTCAAGATAATTAAAGATTTCGCTCAATTTCTCAAGATAATTAAAGATTTCGCTCAATTTCTCAATATAATTATTAAAGATTTCGCTCAATTTCTCAAGATAATTAAAGATTTCGCTCAATTTCTCAATATAATTATTAAAGATTTCGCTCAATTTCTCAATATAATTAAAGATTTCGCTCAATTTCTCGAGATAATTTGAGATTTTAGCAAATTTCTCAAGATAATTAAAGATTTCGCCCAATTTCTCGAGATAATTTGAGATTTTAGCAAATTTCTCAAGATAATTAAAGATTTCGCTCAATTTCTCAATATAATTATTAATTAGAGATTTTACCCAATTTCTCGAGATATTTTGAGATTTCGCTCAATTTCTCAATATAATTATTAATTAAAGATTTCGCTCAATTTCTCAATATAATTATTAATTAAAGATTTCGCTCAATTTCTCAATATAATTATTAATTAGAGATTTTACCCAATTTCTCAATATAATTAGAGGTTTTACCCAATTTCTCAATATAATTAGAGATTTTACCCAATTTCTCAATATAATTAGAGATTTTACCCAATTTCTCAATATAATTAGAGGTTTTACCCAATTTCTCAATATAATTAGAGGTTTTACCCAATTTCTCAATATAATTAGAGATTTTACCCAATTTCTCAATATAATTAGAGATTTTACCCAATTTCTCAATATAATTAGAGATTTTACCCAATTTCTCAATATAATTAGAGATTTTACCCAATTTCTCAATATAATTAGAGATTTTACCCAATTTCTCAATATAATTAGAGATTTTACCCAATTTCTCAATATAATTAGAGATTTTACCCAATTTTTCAAGAAATTTGAAATTTTACCCAATTTCTCAAGAAATTTGAGATTTTACCCAATTTCTCAAGAAATTTGAGATTTTACCCAATTTCTCAATATAATTAGAGATTTTACCCAATTTCTCAATATAATTAGAGATTTTACCCAATTTCTAAAAATAATTGAGATTTTAGCCAATTTCTCAAGATAATTAAAGATTTCGCTCAATTTCTCAAGATAATTAAAGATTTCGCTCAATTTCTCAATATAATTATTAATTATAGATTTTACCCAATTTCTCAATATAATTAGAGGTTTTACCCAATTTCTCAATATAATTAGAGGTTTTACCCAATTTCTCAATATAATTAGAGGTTTTACCCAATTTCTCAATATAATTAGAGATTTTACCCAATTTTTCAAGAAATTTGAGATTTTACCCAATTTCTAAAAATAATTATAGATTTTACCCAATTTCTCAATATAATTAAAGATTTTACCCAATTTCTCAACATAATTAAAGATTTTACCCAATTTCTCAATATAATTAGAGGTTTTACCCAATTTCTCAATATAATTAGAGGTTTTACCCAATTTCTCAATATAATTAGAGGTTTTACCCAATTTCTCAATATAATTAGAGATTTTACCCAATTTTTCAAGAAATTTGAGATTTTACCCAATTTCTCAATATAATTAAAGATTTTACCCAATTTCTCAACATAATTAAAGATTTTACCCAATTTCTCAATATAATTAGAGGTTTTACCCAATTTCTCAATATAATTAGAGATTTTACCCAATTTCTCAATATAATTAGAGATTTTACCCAATTTTTCAAGAAATTTGAGATTTTACCCAATTTCTCAAGAAATTTGAGATTTTACCCAATTTCTCAATATAATTAGAGATTTTACCCAATTTCTCAACATAATTAAAGATTTTACCCAATTTGTCAATATAATTAGAGGTTTTACCCAATTTCTCAATATAATTAGAGATTTTACCCAATTTTTCAAGAAATTTGAGATTTTACCCAATTTTTCAAGAAATTTGAGATTTTACCCAATTTTTCAAGAAATTTGAGATTTTACCCAATTTCTAAAAATAATTGTAGATTTTACCCAATTTCTAAAAATAATTGTAGATTTTACCCAATTTCTCAATATAATTAAAGATTTTACCCAATTTCTCAACATAATTAAAGATTTTACCCAATTTGTCAATATAATTTGAGATTTTACCCAATTTCTCAATATAATTTGAGATTTTACCCAATTTCTCAATATAATTTGAGATTTTACCCAATTTCTCAATATAATTTGTGATTTTACCCAATTTCTCAATATAATTTGTGATTTCAGCCAATTTCTCAATATAATTTGAGATTTCAGCCAATTTCTCAATATAATTTGAGATTTCACCCACTTTCTCAATATAATTTGAGATTTCACCCACTTTCTCAATATAATTTGAGATTTCACCCACTTTCTCAATATAATTTGAGATTTCACCCACTTTCTCAATATAATTTGAGATTTCACCCACTTTCTCAATATAATTTGAGATTTTACCCAATTTCTCAATATAATTTGAGATTTTACCCAATTTCTCAATATAATTTGAGATTTTACCCACTTTCTCAACATAATTTAGATTTCACCCTATTTCTCAAAATATTTTGAGTTCTCCTCATTTACAAGTTCACAGGAACCCTGATTAAAGGTCTCTTAAAAATATTATTAAGTACTCGAGAAATCTGTTAAGTGGTGAATATTTTCTTCATTATGTTGCCAACAGAGGTTCAGATAGTTTGAGCAAACCCTTTTTGACATCGAGGACGGGCTCTACGACCCAAATTACTAAAATATTGACTGTTAGATACTTTAAGCTACAACCAACTTAACTTGATAATAGCAGATAAACTGTTAAGAGAGAGAGAGAGAAAGCCGTGGGCAACCAAGCATTTTTAATTGATTTACCCTACCTTAAATGACACCAAAATCATTAATAAAACTTAGCAAAAAAAGCCCGTTAATTTTCAAATTCTCAAAGCTGACGCACTAAGCCTAACTCTCATTTTTGATCAACGAACACCACGTGACGCTTTCCGATGACAGCGTGTGCTTTTACATGGCCAACTTAGATTACCGGTGGTAGAAGGCCTGCCAGCTTTACCCGAGCCCCATGTTATAAAACGACTATAGGAACTAGGGGTGATTTTGCTAGTCGTTTTATAACATGGGGCTCGGGTAAAGCTGGCAGGCCTTCTACCACCGGTAATCTAAGTCGGCCATGGCTTTTATCATGGACCATGATTTAGGGCTGTGCGAATACTCGAATTTTCGAATAGTATTCGTTTAATTCGAATCGATTATTCGATTCGACGAATCGAATTTGCCATTTGGAGAAAAACGAGTATTCGAATTTAGAAACGATTATTCGAAAAGAAATTCGAATAACCGATTTACATACGAATACAGCTCGTTAAACCGAGTAATCGCTTCCAATGGGCTAAATTCGAATAGAAAACGAGAATTCGATTGGAAATGGGAGGGACTGTGGTCACATGACATATATGAAGCTGTTTCGTTTATGTAATTTCATTGCGATTACGCAATTCGCGATGTTTTGTTTTTCTCTCACCAATTACTCGGTCTTAGGAAAAATTCCATTCTATGTGGAACTACAATATTTTTAGACTGCTACGTGTATTTAAGAAACGATTAATCGCTTTGAAACGAATATTCGTCTGGTAAAACCGATTTATCGAAAAAAAAACGAGTACTCGAACCAGAATTTTTGAAAAACGAGTAATATTCGTTTGAACGAGTACTCGATTCGGATTTCGAATAGGAGATTTACTATTCGATTCGTATTCGATTCGGTTTGAAAAACCACTATTCGCACAGCCCTAATCATGGTTAATTGCTTATGGTTCCCTATGAAAGTTACCTTTTGAAAATTGGAAATATAATGTAATTTTATATAGAGTTTAATACAAATTTAATTCTAATTTAACTCTGCTTCCCACGTGACTTGTAGGTTATGAGTTTAGCAATACACTATACACTAACTAGATACATACAGGGAGGAGAGACTTCCTTACTCCCTGATACATACAACACCGCAGTCTCTGTGAAATCCCTACATTTACATACAATATTCCCATCCCGGCATGCTAAATTGTTACAATAACGCATGGACAAATTTAAGCCTTTGCTAAATTATCAGGGTGTTAATTCAAGAAGTACTGTCGAGTAACAAGTCTGGCTACCAACATAGGCCTTGGCCTAAAACCATTACAATAACGTTTTAACCCTAACAATCCCCTATCAAAACAGCTTCAAAGCGTTTATCAACACTATTTATGCAATCCGTTTATGCTAATACAGGTAGTATACATCAGAATCGTAGCCCCGATTATCTCAAACAATGACAATACCTTGCTAAGGCTTAGCTACTATGGATTCAAAACAAATCCATTACGACGGGTCTCATACGAGTTCCAATGAAGAGCCCGGTCCAATAAAAGCGATTATACGTAAACCCTTTGACCCCTTACTTCCCACCCTATATTGAGGTATTCGCTATCAATAAAGCATTTAAAGAGATAAGCTCTAGCGTCGTACGTAAACGTTTGAATCACAATCAATACGCTTTCGAATTTGGGAAATATTTGCCTTGAACAAGAATTCATTTGCCTTAAACTTTAGCCTTGGCTTCGTAAAATTTTGTCGATTGTCTAGACTAGGAATTTTAACGCTATTGTTTATTGGAGGAAACTTTCGACTTATTAAAGTTTGAATAGTCTAAGATGTTAACAATATCTCATTATTGACGTTCCTAAACGCCCTTTGTCAGAAATTAGCATGCTAAATTTAAGGATTTAATTGGAAATTTTAGTTTACCTGCAATGAAATCAATCGGCGTCGCTCGGAAAGGATCAACATCAAAAAGGTGAATGCAATGCAATTAAGACAAACGAAACGATGTATCTGAAATAGCAGACAACAAAAAGAAGGCCCACTCGATCACGCGCTTGAGATACAGTGCTGGACATAGACTACGGCCAACTTTATGAAACATTAAATGTCATTTTCAGAGAATCTTTTCGCGAGTAGAAATAATTTGCAGTTACCCCCAGCCTTTAAATTTTTGAATAGATATTTTTGTTTATTTTACCTGCAATGAAATCAATCGGCGTCGCTCGTAAAGGATCAACATCAAAACAACCAGCAATACAATTAAGACTAACGATGTCATTGAGTTGAGAAAATTACCACTAGAGTGGCCTTTCATCCGCATGGATATAGACCAAATGAACTCTATCACGCGCTTGTAGCGCCATCCCGGTGCAAAAAAGGGAACTAAAACAAAAGGCGGGAAATTTGACGAATTTCAAGAATACATGTAAATGGGCGAAATTCAAGTTCGTTTTCTAGATGGCGACACCATCGTTTGATAAACTTGGTGGCTGTCCGTCCGTCCCGTTGTTTTAAAAGTGTCCCGCGCTCCCCCCCCCCAATAGGCAGGTTAACGCAAAGGCCACTCTAGTGGTATTTTCTCAACTCAATGAACGATGTATTTGAAATAGCAGACAACAAAAAGAAAGCCCACTCGATCACGCGCTTGAGGACATTGACCACGGCCAACATTATGAAAAATTAAATGGAATTTGCAGCGAATCTTTTCGAGATTCGAAATGAATAATTTGCATTTACCCCCAGCCTTTGCATCTTTGAATAGATATTTTTTTAATTTCACTCAAACAGCGCTAATTAACGTTTTTTTTAGGAATGGGGCGGTTATTCAATGAGATTCATTTCCTTCTTTTGTAGAATAATTAAGTTTTTAATTATTCAAATAGCTGATTTTGTAATGATAAGCTCTCCGTTTTCTGGTCGGTCTTTTTCAAAAGGCGGGGCCATATTGTCATCTGCCTGATATGGTTAAAACGTAAAATCCGTGATGTAGATCCACAGCGTATTCTGTAAATTGTTGCTACAGCCTACAAGACTGAAAATAATATTTCTACTTGGCTTATTGACTTTAACCATCACGCGATTCGCGCGATCCAGGAGGCTATGCTTCGACAAAAAAGCAACGTCATGGGGCTCTGGTACAATTAGTACTGGCAAAAGTGGATGAGAGGAAAAGTATGAAAATAGCCAAAAGTCGCGAGTCATCAGAGTTTCGCCGTAGTTGACCATTTTATTGGCGTAGCTGAGTTTGGTGCATTTGGTGGAACCATAGCCTCCTGGATCACGCGAGTCACGATTCACGATTGCAGGCGGATCGCGCTCAGAGCCGGAAATAAGAAAAATGTCTTATAGGATATGTGTCCAGTGACCCTTTCCCCAGGCTTTGACTGGAAAATTTATAGGACAATGTCCTTTGGAGTGTACAAAAATAAGTCGCATCTTCATAGTCTAGCTATCAAAACTTCGGAAAAATTTATTATTATTATGTCCAGTCCAGTGACCCCTTTAGAAGTTTTTTTTAAAAAAACTTCTACTACTCGGAGTGTCGGGCAAGTATGTACTTGTTTTTGCATATAAAAATAGTCTTGATTTCTGGCCATCCTTTTGTCGACGGGTGTCAGTAATTTTAAGGGTAGTAGGACACCTCCTATTTAAATTAAGTCAATAAAGCAATCCTCTCTCAATATTCAAAATTCGTTACCTTATTAGCACAATAGACCATTCCAGAAATGCCATAGGAAAAGCAAAACAGCACAAGGGCCTTGCCGCTATATTAGGCTAGTTCCATGATTCCATCACGCCAAGAAGCACCACAAGCGGCAGTGTGGGTGGACTAGCCTCCTGCGTTTAACGAACGCGAGCTCCATCTGGAGCGAGGGAACTCTCCTAATATGGCGGCCCTTCCCCTGCGCGTTTTTTTCTCGTCAAATATTTAATGGAATTTTCTACCTTACTAGCACAATTAAATGTAATTCTTAAACTTTCTATCACAATTAAATGCAATAGGGACTTGGCAATTTGGGCTTAACTCCGCCCCCATCGCCATTATGGTATGTTTTTTTAACAGAATGAAAGCTATATAAGCCCCTCCTCCTGGTATGTATTTTAGCACTAGTGGAAGGTAGCCTGACGTTGCATGACGTAGTACTGCCAAGTCCCTATTATCAACCTTACTAGCACAATTAAATGCAATTTTTAGCCTTACTTGCAAATTTAAACGCAATGCTCAACCTTACAATTAAAATTTTCTTCCTTTTAAAACGCAAACAAACGAAAACGCATCACCACCTTATCACAATCCTCTCTCATCAATGGCGAACGAAAAATTTTATACTGTCAAAGGTGACACTGTGGCACTTGTATTACTACAAGGTTGGACTAATAACCACATCATAGATATACATCATACGATGTAGCGACTTGTATAAAGATAGTTGCATTATCAGTGTCAGCGTTTCGATTTCACGAAATTAAAATTCAAAACGCAAAAACTTTCAAAGATTACCATATTTTATTTATGTCTCCATTAAAAAGTACAAAAGAAATTTATTGAAAAAATGTAACAAGTACAATAGCAATTTTAAGGGACTTATTTAAAATTGCGTAAATTTAGAAAAACATTGTTGAACATGAAATTAGTTGAAAATTTTGTTTGTCCAATCAAAACTACAAACATGTGTTCGTTTAAACACCCCTTGAAAATTGAGAGTAATTTTCCCTTGACACAGTGTAATTACTAAACAATAAACAATATGTATGTAAGGATGTAACTACAACTGCGCGCAATTCTAAATTACTTATTTAAAAATGCGCAGTTTTTTTAAGAAAAACATTTCCCGGCATAAAATTCAACGACAACTTGAAAACAAATGCACTAATTTGAACGAAAGAAAAATCAACAAGTAAACATGTGTTAATCTGAGCAATTGGGATCCAACTCAGGAAAAAACTGAATTAAAATACCAGTAGTGGTTTCCTTAATAGGTTGTAAGTATTGAGAGTCCTTCAATTTCTTAAGGAGGTTTTTGGCCAAGTTCTCACTGACAACGGTACGAGCGAGGTAATATTTCAACAGATCTGTATCGTATGCAGCCAACGTTTCGATAATGGGAAGATGATCATGAGATAACAAATTCTTGGCATAACTCTCGGGGTCAATACTATCAATTACCATCTTAATGGACACAGCGTCTTTATTGTCAGCCAATTCACAAATGATTTCATCAAAGAACATTGAATCGATAGCTTTATTTAATTTTTCTCTTGGGAATCTGGTCCAACAATATCTGAACAAAATACTATAGTTGTAGCGTGTGACAAACTCGAACTCTCCATCAGCAAGCTCTACCAAATCATTGCCGTTTGTAGCTTCAATGGCGCCTTCCATTTTGTCAATGCAATGGTCCAGTGCCTCTAGAATATGTGTATTTGGCCACGCCAAGTATGATATGTTCATCAATAACTGTTCAGGTAGTTCATATTTGGATACTAATCCACACATTTGCGTGTAATTTAATTGACTCAATAAATATCCCGGACCTAATACTTCTGAAAATTGGAGAAAGTCGTGTCTGTCATGATTCAATGGTTTAAAAAGAATATCCAAGGCCTCAATTTTTTCAACTTCAGTTAAATTATTAAACAGAAATTTTACTGTTGATTTTCTAAAATCATAACAATAAGCAACCCTGATGAAAAATTCGACATCAATTGAAGTTCCATCTAACAAAGGGTCTAAAAAGGAACTATCCGGTGGGTCCAGCCAAAGCCCTTCTAGTTTATAAATCCAGTATTGTACCATCAAATTTTCATCCGCATCGATATCGTTTAACTTCTGTGCCATCATATTTTCATCTTCCTCGATATCGTTTAACTTCATTTCTTCTCTGATGCGTGGCCACAGTTCTCTAACTTTATCCTCCAAACAGTATTCGGACGCCATTTTAAAACTGAATGACCAATCGAGGTCAGTTTGATTCTCTAGTAGTAGCCTGGCCATCTTGGGTCGATTTAATGAGCCTTCAACTGTCCAACTCAAATTGGAGACTTGGTGTTCCATGATAGTTGTAGTGACGTGGTTTTTGATTTCAGAAAGCCAATTAATTATTTCATGTCCTACATCAGTCAATATCATCATGGTCATTTCTTTAAAAAGTGTTGGTATGTTGGAACGCTCCAATTCGGCAATTGCACTGTCATTCATTGACTCGCGATTGAAGCAATTATTTCTAATGGAGTTTTTATTCGCTCTAACCCATACTAACGAGGCGAATTTAGTCAGGGCTTGGCGTTGTAGCGAAATCATAGGCAGCTTGGCAAGCTCCATTTTGAATTGTTCAATACGGCTTTTAATAAATGGGCGTATTCCCTATGTGTAAATACTTGATGTATCGAATCTTCAAAATTTCCAATAGCGAGTAATAATGTAGACAAATTTTTTCGATAAGAATCCGCAATCAGGAATTCTCGCTTTTGTTTAAATGCGACTTACCTAAAAGCATAAAACCTAAATAAGAAATAATGTTATTGGGAATTTCTTCCATGCCAAACCAAAAAAGGTGCATTAATGCAGTCATTGCAAAATTAAACACACGAATGCATGCAGCCTGAGCAAAATTAAACACACGAATGCATGCAGCCTGAGCAAAATTAAACACACGAATGCATGCAGCCTGAGCAAAATAAAACATTAAAAAAAAAGGGGGGATTTCGAAAATGAAATACAACTCCACGCATTTTGCAAGAAGATAGATAGATATATTGCTAAAAGGCATCATGATGGTACCCATAGTTAATTGTGATTACTGACAATTATCTTTAATTTGCCTAGCTTCAGAGCTTCAAGCAATGATTTAAAATATTTGGAAAAAACAGTCAGAGTAAAACGTTAGTGGATGAAGTAACACTAATTAAACGATTTCACCAACTAAAATATTTAAGTTAATGCCAAATTAAAGGAAATGCCACCCCACATGTCTCCCAAAACAAGCCCTCTAGGTTCCTTCTACAAACCGATGAGAATTTGAGAAATAACTCTATTTCCACCCAAACGTCGTTTTCTAGCACAAAATAAACATCTATAATGTCGTTTCGGCAGAAAAGTAAATTAAGGAAAAAAGAAATTATAAAAACCTTTGCAAGTAGCCAATTTCGAACACTCGATGAATACTTTACTAATTACATTAAACGACGTGATTTTTAAAAGACAATATTCAGCGACATGACACGTTTTACCGCTTTTTTGAAGCAGACGACTGAAGACGGCTTTGTTTGGTCACTTTGGTCACGCAGGCTTGGAAATAAGGTTTATTTCTGAACTAGTCCTCCGGATCAGTGACCCCTGATGTCTTAAATATGAAACTGGTCCCGGGACCAGTGACCCTTCCCCTATTTATTTTTCTACTGGTCCCAGGACTTGTGGTCGTTCTCTCTTCTAAAAAAAATCTCTCTCGGCTTAGAGTGGTATACACAACTGGACTCCTGGAGTCGAAATTTATGTTAAAATGAAAATAATTAAAGAGGTCCCCATATCAATTTTTAATAAAAGTAGGAATTAATAAAATAGTCATTTTGACCAGTGACCCTCACGTTTTGAATAAAAAAAAGTGGTCCAAGCTATTAATAAACTGGTTTTTGACCTGTAAACCTATCTTATTTCCTAGCCAGCTTTGGTGCATTTGGTGGAACCATAGCCTCCTGGATCACGCGAGTCACGATTCACGATTGCAGGCTGATCGCGCTCAGAGCCGGAAATAAGAAAAATGTCTTATAGGATATGTGTCCAGTGACCCTTCCCCAGGCTTTGACTGGAAAATTTATAGGGCAATGTCCTTTGGAGTGTACAAAAATAAGTCGCATCTTCATAGTCTAGCTATCAAAACTTCGGAAAAATTTATTATTATTATGTCCAGTCCAGTGACCCCTTTAGTTTTATTTAAAAAAACTTCTACTACTCCGAATATAGGGCAAGTATGTACTGTTTTTGCATATAAAAATAGTCTTGATTTCTGGCCATCCTTTTGTCGACGGGTGTCAGTAATTTTAAAGGTAGTAGGACACCTCCTATTTAAATTAAGGCAATAAAGCAATCCTCTCTCAATATTCACAATTCGTAACCTTATTAGCATAGGAAAAGCAAAACAGCACAGGGGCCGTGCCGCTATATTAGGCTAGTTCCATGATTCCATCACGCCAAGAAGCACCACAAGCGGCAGTGTGGGTGGACTAGCCTCCCACGTTTAACGAACGCGAGCTCCATCTGGCGCGAGGGAACTCTCCTAATATGGCGGCCCTTCCCCTGCGCATTGGTTTCTCGTCAAATATTTAATGGAATGGTCTATAAAATGCAATTCTTATTCCTTACTAGCACAATTAAATGCAATTTTTAACCTTACTAGCACAATTAAATGCAACGCTCAACCTTACAATAAAATATCATCACCTTACCACAATCCTCTCCCTTCAATGTCGAACGAAAAATTTTATACTACCAAAGGCGATAATGTGACACAACGACTACTACAGGAACTGGGCCTGTTCATTCCCCTAAAATAGGCAGGCTGGGAAATAGCACACTTCCTCTGGTCCAAAACCAGTTTATTAATTGCTTGGACTAGTTTTTTAATTCAAGAAGTGGGGGTTACTGGTCCTCGGGACCAGTTTATTAATTGCAAATCTATTGGAGAGCAAAGGCTGGGACCAGTCCGGAGACCAGTAAATGATTTCAGACACTAGGGGGTCACTGGTCCAAAGGACTAGTTTAAAAAATATCCTTATTTCCCAGCCTGAAAATAGGTCTTGTGTTAATTCGCGCTTACACGGTTACCGTCGTCTGCTATTGTGTATGCTAGAACTTCCTCGATTTGTGTTTGTAGTCAGGACAGAGTAGCTGGTAATGTTTTAAAAGGTATTTGAAGGTATAATAAGGATTTAAGTAAGGTTATCGATGCAATAGAAGAGCACATAAAACTAGATACGTTTAAAACAAATCTCTGTAATTTAGCTATAGCGCGAGCAGCTTGCGTCGTGATGCACGTGATCGAGTGGGATATGGTTAAACCAAGGAGCATAAATGTCTGAACTACTTTCAGTCGCAAGTTTGCAAGTCCATCAGTCACTAGTAGACTAAATAGTTATTGGCGAAACTTTGATGTCCGCGTTTTTTAACACAGGCTCTATGGCCATTGTCACTTTCCCTCTCATCCACATTTGGTACTGGACATAAGCAATCTATAAAGACAGTGAAACTCCGTTTTAAAATGCTTAATTATCTTTTTATACCCAGTAATGAGACTTAAAAGTAGTATTAAATTGCGAGAAACTAGAAAAAGCGTGGAAAACACCCGGAAAGCGTAATTATTTTCCATATTAAAAAATTTAATTAGGAGCAAACGAGGCATAAACATAATCCCAAAGGAAATTAACACGAAGCGCGGGAACTAGGTTCGGTAGTGCCCGAAGATATGCATGGGGAAAAGGAAACGAGATCTACCGAACTGAACCAACCAAGGGATGGAATTGGAGGTCGGAAGCCGTTTTAGTTAATTAGCATTTGGCAGGTAATAACTCACTGCGGAGCTAAATCCGCTCAGGGACTTTCACTGATAACCCGGAGGTTTTGGCCGAGAAACAACGCTAGTTTTAATAAAACCCCCGGGGCTCTGACTTGCTCTAGACTAGTTTAGGCCTTGGCTGGCTGCTGTAACGCGCGTGGTATGAAAAGACTGGACGACCATATCATCAATTTTTATTAGGTGCCATCTGTGGCTATGTAGGTGCCGCCACGAGCCGATATAAAAATGGGGGATTTTTCTTGCCTCTAATATTAGTTAACTGCTCTGGAAAAAGGAAAATTGGTTTCATCTGGGGAGAAATGATAAGGTCATAAAGCCGTTTTGATGTTTTCAATTTGGAAGGAACCTCGCCTTATAGGTTTTTTGCTCAGTCTTATGAGACGCTTTTAATTATCAGCGTAAATGGATTTAATTCCCGCTCTCTTTATGATCAGTTGAAATTTAATGGAGATATATCTGGTCCAAGGGAATATTGTTTAACTTTTCATCATTTATAATAACCAAGAATATAGAGATATAAGAACTTCTATCTCATTTGGTCATCGGCTCCCAGCATAAGTTCATAAGATATGTTCCATAAGTTTGTCACTGGTTATTGAGAGCTTGTCATGAAGTGAAGTAGGTCATAGATTCTACTAAAGCGACGACTGGTGAGGCGCTGTCAAAGGCTTAGCATAGACAAAATAGGAAGATGGACTGCCAAACCGAATGTAGTCAAGTCTCGCTTGTCGTTCTCGAACTAGCTCGAGCTCTAAGTCTCTAGCATTATGAACTTGTATAGGTAGTGACATACTTATGGAACATAGCTTATAAAATTATGCTACTAGTGAACTTTCTTTGATCTTGTCTATTGGCCTGAGTTATTAATGGTGAAAAATCTTAACTGGTTCATTAAAACATAATTTGTTTGGTTCACAATTTCTATTACCGATTAGAAGGAATAAAATGTTTATGCAATAAAATTTTAATGGATGTAAGAGTTCAATTTAGACTACTATAAGGTTTTGATAGTTTAAAATACTTGAAAAAGTGGAAATTGAACTCAGTTGGATATTATGAATTTCAAAATATTTCGGAATTAAATAGGATCAAGAAGCGATATCTAGTTTACTAGGGAGAAGGTCCCAGTCCCTCCTTTCAAAATACAAGGGGGACGTAAAAGGAGGTCGGGCTATATCGCCTCTCCTCAGTCGGAAAATACCTAATTTTCGTTATTCGCGTCGCGTTGACGTGCGTTTTGAAGAACCAATGAGATGTTGGCTGGTTGTAATTTAGAGGCGGGGATTAACTCCGTACCTACGTTTGGACTGGAGATAAAGCTAGAAATGTGGCGAATTAATACCTTCTCCCTAATAAACTAGATATCGCTTCTTGATAGGATGGTTGACTATGTTATGACGTCATAACCGTACCGTGTTTTGATGGAAAAGATTTAACTCGCGGCTTGTTTTGGCTAAATAGAGGGAGCATCGTGCGTATTCGTAACAACAACGCGACGTCATAACTGTGTCGTTTTTTCATAGACATTTAAACTACCTGTTTGTTAGTAGATATTTCTCAAAATATAGGATATATATTTTAAAGGTTTTCTTAGTTATATTTTAGCTCGCGGCTGGTGTTGGCTAAATAGAGGGAGCCCCGTGCGTATTCGTAAAAACAACGCAACGTCATAACTGTGCACTGCCTTGAACTGTGTCGTTTTATATAGAATAGGCCTATGTATATTTCAAAGGTTTTCTTATTTGTATTTCATTGGAAAGAGTATTCAATCCGAAATATAATGATAGATTTATAGGGTACTATTCTTTTAAAGAAGTATATCAAAACATGCTGTAACGGTAATTTTCTACTATACGCTTATTCCCCGTTAACATTCTACTACTATTATTAAGTTGGGCTTTAAATTTAACCCTAGGTTGTAATAATTAAGTCGGAAACGTAATTTGCCATACCTTAGTGAGTCATATTTATTTAAAACAAGGAATTAACTATTATTGTGCTACTATTTACTATTTCGGCGTTCTATTGGCCGGGGTTTCTATGCGCATAGGTTTTGGTTTTAATTAGTCCCTAACTAGTGGACTAATACCTTAACTTAAAATTAACAATATATAATATACGCGACATAATGATTACGTGTATACGCGACAAAAATGATAAACTTGGCGCGACACAACCCCCCAAAATATCATGCAACCCTAAGCTAACGATGCCAGTTTTATCTACTATTATTTATACTATTATTAACTACTATCATTGTTCTGTTATTGTCTTTAACGGTAATTAAATTAATGAGTACTCATCACTGTTTCGTGTTAGAGAGAGAGGCGATCTGCTGGTGTTGAGTGGCGAGTAGTTGCGGCATCTCGGCTAGTTCTCGATGTTTAGAAACTGTGGTATTCGGCTCGCAGTTGGTGACGGCAGTTGGACCATGGTCAGACGGCAAGGAACCTTCGGGAACCCGGATTAAGGTTGGCGACCAGCGCTCGGCTTTTAGGGTTAAGTTCAGGAACTCGGCATTGTCAGGTAGTCGTGTCCGGCCGGAGCGAGCGATTAAGAACTTAAGAGTTCAAGTCCAATTTTAAGAGTGACTGTTGTTAGCCGCTTCATCTCGCTTTTTTTTATAATATGGTATCTGGTCGGTACTTGGGCTTCTAGGATCTCCGGATGATCTTATTGGCCAATCATCAACCAGTCCACAAGAGGCGCTTGTTTATCCCTTTCCTCTTTCTATCATTTTCGGGTTGACATCCTCTCTCTGAGTGTTTGCTAGGTCACGACCCGCACTCGTGACCTTTCTATGATATTGTAAAGGGTTTGTTTCTCTCTCTCTTGCGATGCACGTGCACTTGTGACCTTTCGATAATATTGTAAAGGGTTTTGCACGTGCACTTGTTACCGTGTCTAATTTTTATCTCTACTGGCATCGTACTGGCAAAGCGTACTTTCTAGAGGTATATTTTTATAGCATGCAAAATAACAATACCCGTAAATAATTCCTATGACCCTAGGTATGGCAGTTTTTGTGGTTTTGAAAATAAATACGAAAAGGGAAGGCTATAGTCAACTTTCTATTCTATTATATTGAGTGTGGAGTGAAAAACATGTTTATCACGAGGCCTATTGAAAACTCATAGTAACGAACTATATTTAAACTAGGGTGAAGTAAATAACTTGAGGTAAAAATCAATATAATTTAGGCTTAATAATAAATGTAGTAAAATATTTTGCTACACACCCCACCTCTTAGAACCGAACGAACCTCGGAGGTAAATGGACTAGGCCAGGGAATAAAGTAAAAAAATAAAAAAAAATTAACACTAAATGAAAACTAAATAAAAATTAAAGTAAGAAGCTGTACACTATATACACAGTCGGCGGAGGGCAAGCGTATGGGTGCACATTCTTGTAGTAACTGGGAAGGTACCAAACCCCAGAAACTCAGCGCGAAAAATTAATTTCTTATCCCAATGCTTTGGGTCCTACTGGGCCAAACTACTTGCGGTTTCGCAACACCATATGGAAGCTATCGTCGGCTGGGGGGCGGATGATATTTGGCTTCGCTTTGTGTTTGCCTATTATGGGGCTTTCAGTCTTTTCTAAGTCGCGCTCGTTAAAGAGCTTAAGCTGCCTTAAGTGAAAAGTCCCTTTTAACTCCTGGCTACTATCTCGAGATTTAAGTTTGTAGGTATGTGAGGATAACTTTTGATCCACTACAAACGGACCTTCCCAAGCGTTAGCCAACTTGGCGCTAAATCTATCGCCAGCGTTTGATTGGTGATGGGTTTTTCTCATTACCAGATCTCCTTCTTTGAATTCAAATTCCCTCTTTTTGCTATTATAAAGGGCCGCGTTCCTCATTTGGGACACTTCTAAGTTGCCATGGGACGCCTTAATCGCTTCACCTATTATTTCAGCTCTGCTAAGGGGATCAATGGCCTCGCAGGCTTTGGAAAGTTGGGTTTGATCCACGTTCATTATGGGTGGCTCGCGAATTTCTCGGCCAAAATTTAAGAATGAAGGTGAATAGCCTGTCGACTCATTCTTAGAGGAACGTAATGCCATTACAAACTGTTGTAACCCAACATCCCAAAATTGGTGGCTTTCGGTTACATAACACTTGAGCATCATTCCGATGTTTTTATTGACTCTTTCGGTTTGATTGCTCTGGGGTGAGTAAAAGGAGGTGAATCTTTGCTTAATTTGAAAAAGTGTGCAAACCTCTTTCATAACGTTGGACACGAACTGTGGTCCTGAATCGCTAACTATGCGTTTTGGTACGCCGAACCGTGCAAAAACTTGGTCAATTAAAATGTTAGCAATGTTTTTGGTTGTGGCTTTCTTTAAGGGATGGGCTTCTACCCATTTTGTACAGAAGTCCACCACTACAAGTATATAGGTGTTACCATTTTTGCTACGGGGGAATTCACCCTTAAGATCGATGCCAATAACTTCCCAGGGTTGAGAGGGTTCTGTTGCCTTCATGAGTCCCGCTTGTTTGATAGGGGGTGACTTATGCTCTTGGCAAATTTTACAAGTTTTGACGTAATGATGGACGTCTTTTGTCATTCCCTCCCAGGTGTAGTATTTACGGACGCGTTCTAGAGTTTTAGCGATGCCTTGGTGACCGGAAGTGGGTATATCATGGCACGCTTTTATAACTACTTTAACTAAACTTTTAGGTACTAAAATGTGAAAGGAGTCTAATTGGGGACTAAAGTGATTACTACTAATTTCACCGTCGTCTTTACAAGGTGCGCTACTACTATTATCACTAGGGATTCTACTATTGCCCGTGTGATCGCTATCCTTGCAACCGTCTCCTGATTGACCTATTGGCATGCGTCTATATACAATGCCGTCAATTTTTCTACAGGAGGGCCCTACTCGCTTAATCCATTGACCTATATTATCATTAGCGCCTGTGGCTCCTTCTTCAAGAAAGGTCAACAAACGACAAATTTTTGAGTCTGAACGTTGCTCGTCTATGATACGATTGCCGTCTAAATCTATTGCGTCTACTACACTGGTCTCTTGGTCTGCTACGGCTACTAAAATGTTGTCGTCAGTTTCGGCTGACTCGGGTAATCGTGATAAAAAGTCTGCGATTATGTTCTTTTTCCCAGGAATATAGACTATTTTCATGTCAAAACATTGAAGCTTAGTACTCCATCTTGTAAACTTTCCTGTCGGGTCTTTTGCGTTCTTTAACCATTCAAGGGACTTATGGTCGGTTATTACCTCAAAAGGGGCACCCTCTAGATATACTCTAAATTTTTCGGTTACCGCCCATACTATTGCGAGACATTCTCTTTCAGTAACTGAAAGTTTTCTTTGTGCAGGATCTAGCGTCTTGCTAGCGTATTGCACAACTCGCGTTTTCCCATCTACTATTTGGGTGAGGACTGCGCCCAAGCCTACGTTGGAAGCGTCGCAATAAACGGTGAAAGGGTTTTTAAAGTCTGGGGCGACTATTATTGGTGCTGTAGAAAGTCTATTCTTAAGCGTGTCGAAGGCTTGTTGTTGTTCTGCCCCCCAAACCCAATCAACATTATCGTGCGTCAGATGATGCAACGGGGCAGCTATATCTGCAAATTTTGGGATAAACCTCCTATAAAATCCCGCCATTCCCAAGAATCGCCTAAGTTGGCGTACTGTTCGCGGTATGGGACAATCTGTAATTGAGCTAACCTTGGCTGGATCGACCTCTATACCTCGATTAGAGACAAGATGTCCCAGGATGTGAGCCTTTTTCCGGCAAAATTGAATTTTTGATGATTTAATAGTTAAACCATCGTTTTTAAGGATGGATAAAACTTTCTCTAAACTTTCTAAATGATCTTCAAAAGTGTCAGACACTACGTATAAATCATCAAAGTAGTCAAAGACCCCCTCTTTAGCTAATTTACCAAATAAATTATTAACTAATCGAACAAAAGTGGCCGGAGCATTTGTAAGACCGAACATCATAACTTTAGGGCGATAAACACCGTTATGAGTCACAAATGCGCAGGTGTCACGGCTTCCTTTATTTAAAGGCACCTGCCAATAACCGGACCGCATATCCAACACAGTTATATACTCTGGGGTTTTGACCGATTCAAGAATATCTTCAATTCGCGGTATGGGGTACGCATCCTTACGAGTTACTTGATTCAACTTTCTATAATCTATTACGAGTCGATGGGTTCCATCACTCTTGGGTACTAACAATGTGGGGGCTCCCCACGGGCTATTACAGGGTTCAATGATATCTAACTCCAACATCTCTTTAATGATACTATCTATGATATCTTTTTTATGAGGAGAGTTTCGGTAAGGGGAACACGCGATGGGCATACTATTTCCCGTGTCGACATAGTGTTCCACCGATTTAGTTAAACCAGCTGTGGTGGAAAACACACACTTATATTTGAAAATTAACTTTCTTAATTTGTCCCTCTTTTCGGGGTCTATGGGAGCTTCCTCTAAAACCTTTTCTATACCCTCTAAATCAAAATCCTCGTCTTCAAACAGATTACATTCCGTGAGATTAAAATTTATCCCACTGTTATGGAAATCGTGCCATACTGAAGGATTTGTTTCCCAACACCAACTTAAATTGCCAAAGCTAACAATCATTCCTGCCTTTTTTAAACAATCTAACCCAATAATACAGGGGTATGCTAGATTTGCCAAAACGATTGCTTCCTGTGTCAACTCTTTTCCCGGTAATTTTAATGGGATAATAATAGCCTGATCTGCTATTACAGATTTTCTGTTTACAACTTTAAGTTTAACATTAGTCGGCGAAGTTTTAAGATTAAATTTTTCTAAATTACTACTAAAATTCTTATCTATTAAGGTAACGGTGCTACCTGAATCGACTAAAGCGATTGTAGGTATACCGGCTATGGTAACTTCTATTAAACATTTATCTTTACTACTAGACGTTGACACTTCGAAACAATCGGCGGCGTATGGGCTATTTCTTAGGGTGACTACTTTTGTTTTGGGGCAGGACCTTCCCCTTTGGGTCCTCCCCTTTTCCCGTTTCCCAATTTGGTGGGGCAATATCTTTGGATGTGTCCCATCTCATTACAGATAGTACATTGGGCATCGGGGCACTGAGGGGTTTTATGACCCTCTTTGTGACAATTAAAACATGTCACGACTCTGAAATTACTAGTCGGTTTTCCCCCTTGATTAGACTTATTCTGGGGTTTATTCCCATTGTTGTTGTTTGCCCTATTGTGATTACTTCGACTATCTGGTTCATCATAACAACCAAAACCATGGGCCGCTTCTAAGCGTGTAGCATGGGCTAATAGGTCGCTAACAGTGTTATAGGTAAAGAGTGCTAATGAGGGTTTTAATTTTCGGTGAAGGTTCCTATAAACACTTTCAACTTGGCGCTCGTCAGATAGAGGGGTTTCTAATTGTAATAATATTTCGCGCATAGCATTAACGTAATCGCGTACACCCTCTCCATTTCTCTGTTTTCTATTAATGAGCCGCTCATTTAAAACCGAATCATTTACTTGAAAATCGTACTCTTTCCTAATCAACTGCTGGAATTCTCCAATTGTTTGTGGTTTTATTTGCAATGCCTGCCACCATTCTAACGCGGGTCCTGCAAACATTTGCGGGATCCAGGTTTGGATAAACAATGAATCTAGCATTCCTACAGTCTCTCTAATTTGGCGAACTTTGACTAAGAAATCTTTCGTGCTCAAATCGGAAGGTTTTCCCGTAAAAACCGGCATGGTAATTTTTGGTAATCTATAACCTGAACCTGACGGTGGCGGAGTTGGCGCCGCGGGGGGCATATAACCTGCATTGGCGTAATTCAAACTGGCTATGCTAGTGTTGCTACTAAAATGGGTGCTATTATTTGCTAAGGGCACACTAGGACAATAAGGGATGTTCAATGGATTGCTATTAAACTGAGAGCTATTATTTACCAACGGAACATTTTGACTACTATGATTGTTCATTTGGGGTGTACTATTAATTACCCCATGGGTCTGGGGACTACTAGGGCCAGAACCCACATTGGCATTAACCTGAGCTAACTGCAGCAATTGTGTTTGTAAATCCGCTATTTGTTTCTGCATTTGTTGCAATAAATTAGTGGGAATTAATTGCATACCTGAAGGTATGGTGTTACTTATGGTACTATTTGTGGGTGTGGTCATGGTTGAGGTTGGACCAGTGCTAGTTTGCACTATGATTGGGTTAAGGGAGTTTGGTACATTACTACTACTATTAGCTGTGCTAGTGGAGGTGGTTTGATTATTTTGGGTGTTTCCTATCGCACCCATAATTCCCCCTACAGCGTGATTACCACTAGGATCCCCTAACGCCGGACTATTCTTGCTATTCATTTTTCTATTGCGTTTCTCTACCCGTTTTGCTCTATCAATAGCTTGGGAAGCTTTATAAGAATTTAAACAATCAGCGCAGCTAGAATAAAGCCCTAAAACTGGTTTACAACTAGAATGGTCAACCTGCGTGTTCATGAATCAGTCCACACTCATACTTTTCCTTGTACTATTACTTTTGATATTGCTATTACTACCATCTCATCTACTATTGAGTTCAGGTTAGCCTCCGTACTAGTTTAAACTGGAATAGGAAGGCTATCCCGGACGGACCCCCAAATGTAACGGTAATTTTCTACTATACGCTTATTCCCCGTTAACATTCTACTACTATTATTAAGTTGGGTTTTAAATTTAACCCTAGGTTGTAATAATTAAGTCGGAAACGTAATTTGCCATACCTTAGTGAGTCATATTTATTTAAAACAAGGAATTAACTATTATTGTGCTACTATTTACTATTTCGGCGTTCTATTGGCCGGGGTTTCTATGCGCATAGGTTTTGGTTTTAATTAGTCCCTAACTAGTGGACTAATACCTTAACTTAAAATTAACAATATATAATATACGCGACATAATGATTACGTGTATACGCGACAAAAATGATAAACTTGGCGCGACACAACCCCCCAAAATATCATGCAACCCTAAGCTAACGATGCCAGTTTTATCTACTATTATTTATACTATTATTAACTACTATCATTGTTCTGTTATTGTCTTTAACGGTAATTAAATTAATGAGTACTCATCACTGTTTCGTGTTAGAGAGAGAGGCGATCTGCTGGTGTTGAGTGGCGAGTAGTTGCGGCATCTCGGCTAGTTCTCGATGTTTAGAAACTGTGGTATTCGGCTCGCAGTTGGTGACGGCAGTTGGACCATGGTCAGACGGCAAGGAACCTTCGGGAACCCGGATTAAGGTTGGCGACCAGCGCTCGGCTTTTAGGGTTAAGTTCAGGAACTCGGCATTGTCAGGTAGTCGTGTCCGGCCGGAGCGAGCGATTAAGAACTTAAGAGTTCAAGTCCAATTTTAAGAGTGACTGTTGTTAGCCGCTTCATCTCGCTTTTTTTTATAATATGGTATCTGGTCGGTACTTGGGCTTCTAGGATCTCCGGATGATCTTATTGGCCAATCATCAACCAGTCCACAAGAGGCGCTTGTTTATCCCTTTCCTCTTTCTATCATTTTCGGGTTGACATCCTCTCTCTGAGTGTTTGCTAGGTCACGACCCGCACTCGTGACCTTTCTATGATATTGTAAAGGGTTTGTTTCTCTCTCTCTTGCGATGCACGTGCACTTGTGACCTTTCGATAATATTGTAAAGGGTTTTGCACGTGCACTTGTTACCGTGTCTAATTTTTATCTCTACTGGCATCGTACTGGCAAAGCGTACTTTCTAGAGGTATATTTTTATAGCATGCAAAATAACAATACCCGTAAATAATTCCTATGACCCTAGGTATGGCAGTTTTTGTGGTTTTGAAAATAAATACGAAAAGGGAAGGCTATAGTCAACTTTCTATTCTATTATATTGAGTGTGGAGTGAAAAACATGTTTATCACGAGGCCTATTGAAAACTCATAGTAACGAACTATATTTAAACTAGGGTGAAGTAAATAACTTGAGGTAAAAATCAATATAATTTAGGCTTAATAATAAATGTAGTAAAATATTTTGCTACAATGCAATCTTTGAAATCATTTCAGATACTATTCTTTTAAAGAAGTATATCAAAACATGCAATCTTTGAAATCATTTCAGAACCATTCGATACGACATCATGGTTGATGATCCTCCTTATTTGCATACAAGTGGCGGCCTTCACAATATTCCTCTTCGAATGGGTCAGCCCAGTTGGCTACGACATGAAGCTCAAACCTCCTCGATGTAAGATATTCACTTAACCAACCTTTAACCTCTAAATGTGTTCATAAATGTTTTGATGCAATTGAATTATTTCTCGAACAGCCCACAAGTTCTCGCTCTTCAGAACCTACTGGCTAGTCTGGGCCATCCTTTTTGGGGCCGCAGTGAACGTAGATTGTCCTCGTAGTTACACGGCCCGGTTTGTGGCCAATGTTTGGGCTATGTTCGCTGTCGTCTTCTTGGCTATTTACACAGCCAACTTGGCAGCCTTCATGATCACGAGAGAAGAGCACCACGAGTTGTCCGGAATTGATGATAAGTTGGTAAGTTTAACGACTGAAACCAACAGATGATTCCTAAAATCCTACTAGGTCACTTTTAACTATTTCTCCCTTTGCAAACTGGCAATCCTGTTTTCGAAACTAAATATTAATTGTTGTGTGTTTGTAATATTCTCTGTTTGGAAATATCGAACTTCGTACTAACCCTATATTTAAGAACCACAAAATCAGCAAATGCTGTAGAATGTGGGAATATGGTAACTTGATGCCTGGAACCCTAAGCCTTGGCTATTCAAAATTTAAAACAATAGATAGTTTTGCAAATAGGGGTGCCACAGTATGCTTGAGAGGGAACATCCGGTATATGGAACCAAAGACGTTAGATAGGGCTTCAGTGTTACCAGTCCAGCAAAGTCCTTTTGTTTGAAGCCATTTCTAACGTCTTTGAAGTCGCCTACTGAATGAAAAATACTGAAGTCGTCTCTGTAATTGTGAAGCCTACATTAACAGTGAACCCATAGTTAAACAAAGTACTTGGAACCCTGAGAATTTAAGGAATCATCTGTTGGCTAATTTGTTCAAGGTTATATTTGAGATAATTGAGTTAAGTTTTTTCTCGTTTAGTTGACGAGTCCACATTCCATACGACCCCCGTTTCGTTTCGGCACCATTCCCCATGGCAATACTTGGGCCGTTTTGAAGCAAAATAAAAAGGACATGCACGATTACATGAAACAGTTCAACAGATCAACCGTCCAAGAAGGGATCAAAGCTGTGAAGCGAGGGTGAGTTCAATTATCTCTTTTTAAGATGAATTGCAGCAAGAGTAGTGCATTGTAAACACCATCAACGCGCCTTGTTAAGATCATACAACAATATTTTAACACCTTTAAGACTCTACGTAGCATATAGTCCTGAAATTTTGCCAAGGGGTGTGGCCATTTGAAGGTTGTATTTAAGTGTAACATAAAATTGTTATTTAGTTATTTAGGTACTTAGTTCAACCAAGAAGTGATATCTAGTTTATTGGGGAGAAGGTATAAGATGCCTTAGTATTAGCGCGCCATAGTCCCAGTCCCCCTTTCAAAATACAAGGGGGGATGTAAAAGGAGGGCGGGCTATTTGGCCTCTCTGCAGTCGGAAAATACGTAATTTTCGTCATTCGCGTCGCGCTGACGTGAGTTTTCAAGAACCAATGAGATGCTGGTTGTAATTTAGAGGCGGGGATTAACTCCAGATCTACGTTTGGACTGGAGATAAAGCTGGAAATGTGGTGAATTTATACCTTCTGCGTGATGAACTAGATATCACTTCTTGGTTCGACCAAATGGGCATTTGCCCAGCGGCCCCACAAACTTATGACCTATTGAGGTGGCCCCCTTGATTCATATATTTATTTGAACGTGGCACCCACGTGCACTGCATTGCCCACCCAGGGGCCTGTAATGCTGTTAAGACGCCACTGCCTGGCCTTACTTTAAGCCGAGAGCTACACTATTTTGTCTTCGTATTGTAACCTCGTAAACCTAGGATTGGTACTTGTTTCTGATTTCTAGGGGTTACGTCAGGCCCTATCGCATGTTTATTGTTGACTTAGTTGGGATTAGATAGTACTCGTATATCCAGCACTAAATAGCTTCTATTCGCTCAAACCGTAAATCCACTGGGAAATCAAGAGTAAAAAAACATCGTTCATTTTACTATGTACTATCGCAAACCAAGGAAGATTCATTTGTAGGAGGAGATGTCTTGTGTCAAAGGCCGATATCCAGCAAAATGAAAACCAACCATCGAGACTAACAATGGAGATACCGTGAAGATTTTCGAATCACCGCTGGGTGAAACTTTGATTGGCTCTAACCTCAAATTAGTAAGGCAGGATAAGAAAGGAAATTGGGAAGCATGTTTGAATAGGGCTTAGTGTACTGGGACATAGCCCACTCGAGAACGCGCAACACGACGCGAGCGGCACAGCGTCCGTGATCGCGGATCGAGTGGGCTATGGCTAGGACTTCCAGAGACAATAAAAATTATCCTATTTTACTTGGGATTCCAGTTGCCCCTCAGATTTAGATTAGTTCACACTGTTTAAAGCACCTAAACTAAGTATAAAGTGCTCACAAATCAACGTGGTTTAATAGACTATATATACGTGAAAAAATAAATTACCATAAGCAGGAATCCATATAATTTTAGAAGCAGAGATAGAGAACGGTTAGCTTTTACTTAGTCCAACTCGTAGCCGAGTATAGAGCCCTCCCTTCAACACGTAACGAAAAATTTTAAATTATCTTATTGGCTGGCTCACTTAAACTACGTTTTGATGACGTTGCTGACGGGGACGGTGAAAAATACGTAGTTCCTTTTCTACCTCTGTAGCTATGACCCGCCTCTTCTTTCATACCCCCCCTTCCACCCGTTCCGAGGAAGGGGCTCCGGGACTTAGACGCGCGCCCAGATTACTCTGTTCTCCATTCCTCTTTCGAAAATTAAATAGATCCCTACCTTATATAAGCTACCGTTTAAAAAATTAGGGTAATCTTACATCTCTAGCTATAGGCTGGTATTTTTAGGGAATATCTGCGGACCTATTCAGAATTCCTCCCCTTTCAATATATCTCCCTTGCGCTAAGCAGAGTAGATGGATCTACGCTAAAACCAGGCAGGATAGATAGTCGTGTAATGGGTAACAAGAACAAAGGAGCCATCGTAAAACCACGTCTCTTCTTACAAGGGGGATTACGAGGGAAAGCTTTTAATTACAGAAGAAGTTTGGATTCTTTTTCACCCTCTCTTGGTTATTGTTTCCCCGTAAAACCCCACGTTGCCCCAATATACATAACATGACAAGATCGATAACCCGCAAGTAAAAACTCGATGGTGAAACAAGTGGGGTCAAGTCAGTTCAATTCCCTTATCCATTTAAGCTATAAAAAGTTACTTTATGAAGGATTTACAAAGAATAATGGGTAAATTCATAAGTAATTATAGCCAGCGCTTAGTACTGTTCATATATTGGTATGCTTCCTTAGACAATAATATGTCTGTCTGTCATCATTCACTTATGGTAAATCAAACATTAGATGTTTATATTTTATGCATTGTATCATACGTTCATAAGATATGTTCCATAAGCTTGTCAATGGTTACTGAGAGCTAGTCATGAAGTGACGTAGGCGCACGTCATAGATTCGAGGTAAAGCGGCGCCTGGTGAGGTGCTGTCAAAGGTTTAGTACAGACTAAATAGGAATATGGAAGTCCTGCAAAATTATCTGAGTGTAGATCGAGCTGTACGTCTCTAGCTTCACGAAGTATGGAAAATATCTTATAAACTTATGATCTTCAACAATAAAGAGTCACGATTAACTCTGGTTTTAATGGGGATTCTTCATCCTCAATTCAGTTGTGAAAGTTGACAAAACCATGAAGTTATTGAAGGTATTGACCCTCCTTAAAAAGCTAAAATGTACTACAACCAAATAAAATCGTAACTTAAATCAGGGATAGATCTAATTTTAGAAGTAGCAATGGAAAACAGTTAGTATTTACTTCAGTCTGACTCATAGCCCAGTACAGAGCGCCTCCCTCCAACACGTAACGAAAAGTTTAAATGATCTTATTATCTCACTAACACTACGTTGTGATGACGTTGCTAATGGGGATGGCGAAAAATACGTAATTCCCTTCTACCTCTGTCGCTATGACCCGCCTCTTCTTGCATACCCCTCCGTCCCGTGGAAGGGGGTCCGGGACTTTGACGTGCGCCCAGACTACTCTGTTCTCCATTCCTACTTCTAAAATTAAATCTATCCCTGCTTAAATAAAAATTTCGAAGGTGTTGACCACTCTAAATTAATAGAGTTTAAACCAACAAACCTCGAAACCCATCATAAATCTCGCAGTGGTAAAACCCTTCAAAATATAGGCTTACCATATTTAGTCTTCTCCAATTTAAAAAAGGGGGAAATAAAATTCAATAAAAAAAGGGGTGTTGGGGTACGAGCTTCGGTGGGTGTATTTAAGAGCTTAAGAAAACTTTTGTTCTAGAGATATTGAGCTGAACCCAAATAAAAGCTTTAATCTCCATTGAGGACGATATCCCCGTCGAAGGAAAAACTACAGGAAATTGAAGCTTTAGGCCTTTGACAGTTATTATCTCGTTAAATGTTATTTCGAGGGTCCGGATTAGGGATACGAACTATACGTACAATCATAAGTAACAAATCGTTTATAAGTGTACGATTTTTGATGCCCACAAGTTTCTCTATGAAGGAGAGCATGAACTATCAATCTAGAGGGACCAGAAACTGGAAGAGAATCAGTATAGGCAGGCGTGATCCATGCGTGGTGAAAACGGGGGCAAATCTACGGTACACCGCGCGCCTGAGCGCAGCTTTCTCGCGCATAGTTTACGTAGGGGATGACAGAGATAAGGCGAGGAGGTCAATCCCCCCATGCGCAAAGGATGTGCGTCCTAAAACTAAACGTATCGAAAATTGTTTTTACTACCCCCCTATTTTCCCATTTTTCGGCGGATTTTATAAAGCCTGTTTCTATCTCCCTCTCTCTCTCCTCTTTGCAACGTCTGTGCGCAGTTGCTCCCCAATTTCGTAGGGTACGCGCACTGCGGCACAACGTAAACCAACGTGACGGTTTTGGGAAGGATACAATTTCCTTTAATCACTTTCACAATTGCCAAACGCGTAAATCTTTATTTTTCCTATCTTATATTACTTTATTAAACTTTTCTTTTAAATAATTGCAAGTAATTAACATTAGTCCCATGGCTTAGTGAAATGAGACCAAGCGGCCATTTTACTTGTTTACATTGTACCGTCTTTCTCCAAGACCTTGTCGTCTGCTAGCTTTTATTCTTTCTTTATTATTATGGGACACTTTAGCAAGAAAACCTAAACATGAGATCCGCCATCAAGATTCTAGTCCATATACCTCGGAGGAGTAGAAATGTTGATGGGAAGTATGACACTACCTATACTTGATAATGCTACAGGCTTACAGCTCGAGCTAGTTCGAGAACGACGGAAGCGAGAATTAATTGACAACACTCGGTTTTGCAGTCCATCTTACCATTTAGCCTCTACTAAGCCTTTGACAGCGCCTCAACAGGCGTCGCTTTACCTCGAATCTATGACTTACGTCACTTCATGACAAGCTCTCATTGACCAGTGGCAAACTTATATAACATAGCTTATGAAATTATACTTGAAGTTAGCTCAAATAGTCGGCGCCCTCAAGAAACCCTAATAAATACCAAGAACAAGATATAAATACTATTGGGCATAAATTAGTTAAGCAGAAGTTATTCCCCAAAAATAGATGCGTCTCATTCATTTATTAATGGCGGCTATTGATCCATGCGGCCGTTCCAAAAGGACTTGATTCTTTTCATTTAATTTGCTACCCCACTTCGGCATCTTATCTATTTACGTCATACGAGATGAGGGAGCTTAGTTCTGAAGGTTTATATATTATTCACAAAGCTAATACGAAGTTTCCTTTTTTCTCTTTCTCTCCTAAAGCAAAATCTAGCCTTTCCTTCACAAACTTTGAGCTCACGAGTCACGAATAAATAAGATTTGCTTTTATTGAAGTAGATGGGATATTCTAAATATGAATGTGGGTTAGAAAACGGACTGGGCCTTTGATCGTCTCAAACATTGCCTCGTCCATAAATGAAAGGCCAAAAATTCTAAAAGGTTTTTTAGCTTTTCGCGCTTGAGGTCGAGAACTTATTCAAGACAACGGGCTGGTTTCGTGTTACCCGAGAAAGAATTAAATTTAGAGTTTTGAGGCGTGTTTTCTTGCTCGTGTTTTAGTGTTTAGTTGCATTTAATGCTCATAGATGGCGTAGAAAGATCATGGAGTGTAGAATTTGTTAGAACCTGTCATCTATATCTATATAAATCAAAATCCTGTCTGACTGACTGACTAATAATCAACGTCCAGCCCAAACCGCTTGCCCTAGAAGGCTGAAAATTTGCAGGAACGTTAATCATAAGTAGTAGGCGCGTACTAAGAAAGATTTTTCCAATCCGCCGCCATCTTAATAAATGGCGCCCAGAAATGTAAAAAATCTTCTCTATGCAACAAAGTCCGCGCGTTTCAACGGATTTCGCAAAAATTTAGTACGCTGGTTTCCTTTAACCTATAGACGGGTTGAATGGTCTTTTGGGTTCGATTTGTTTCCATCTTTTTAAATGGCGGCCAAAAACTTAAAAACCCATCTTTATGGAATAATGTCCGCATGGAAAATAATAAAAAATGTCCCGACGGGCTGACGGGCAACGCCGAGTGCCTTCGCTCCTAGGGCGCTCCAAAAATATTAGTCATCAGTACCCATTCTTTATATCATTTTGATGGAAGTTCTTATTACACGTGAGCGACGCCGCCGGTAACAGCTAGTTCTAGCATAAATGCGTAACTATTAATCATGGTTGAATTACGAGAGTTTACATTCTTCACTGTAGATAGTATGAGAACGATAGACAATAGGGATAATGTTCCAGTTTATGTTCGAGGGGTCAGACATTTATGTAATTGACCAGTAGCCAAAACTCTAAATATTCTGGCCCATCTTGTTTTATTGAAATCCCTCGGAATAACTCTCGAGTTTGTCACTAGATTCAGAAGTGGATAATAGAAGAAGGATGATACTCTGTATCCTCTTAAAATTTAGTTATGTAACATGATTCTTCCAGGCTCATGCA
Organism: Phalangium opilio; assembly: GCF_054372755.1. NCBI lineage: Eukaryota > Metazoa > Arthropoda > Arachnida > Opiliones > Phalangiidae > Phalangium > Phalangium opilio. The sequence continues at coordinate 7,410,966 of NW_028324217.1, read as the reverse complement.
ATCTTTTTGTTTGCTCTCCCGCTCATCAAACTTAATTAAGATGTGTAACTATCTTACCGTGTTAGGGTGAATTCTATAACTGTTTGGTATTTACTAAATCCTCAGCAATCAATCAACCAACAAACCTTGATTGTCTTGACGTGGGACAAAAATCTACAAGCGCATTCATGCGCCTTGGCAAATCCTTGACGTGGCAAATGTAAAGCAGCGCTAATAGAGTAATTAAGAGGGAACTATTTACTTGGCGTATGTGATTCGGTTTAGTATCCTTGCTCCAAATGTAAAATGATGTTGGGAAGAATCATGTTACAATTTTTTTACAAAAGTTCAGCTAGCTAATTGGACCAAGTCATCTTGCGACTTATTGCCACTTACCTAACGCCTTTACAATGCATAGAGGGGTGGTGGCTAGCCCCTATGCCACAGCTAACCGACAGCGCCCTATACTAACTATTACCGTTAACCTCTGCAAGTTTTGATGGAAAGGAGAAACCGGGTTAGACCGCGGAGGAAAACTCCTTTAACAAGCGGGGAGAGAACTTGCAAACTCTACGCAGAAGGATTTCTTCCCAGATTTTTCACCCGGTGCCACAGTCCGGGATCGAACCCGGGATCCTCTTGCTGCGAGGCGAAAGCCCTAACCGCTACGCCACCCCACCGCTTTGTGGTGGTACACTTCTCTCGAAGAAAAGTATTATATACACTTCTGCTGGATTGTATTATTTGATCAGTGTCGTAAGTAGATGAGACCGCACCTTTTTTAACGTAAAGAAAAAGTGAGATGCAGCTGACAAATCTTGCATGAAAAATAAATTTTGGTTGCAGGGCTTCTCTTTTATAGCGGGGGTAGTGGACGTTTTAAATATGAATAAGACGTACGATTTTATGACGTACTGAATATCTTTATGAATTTTTACTTAAACCCGTTACCGCATAAATAATAAAAATATTTTGAAATTTCTTGAATAGTTTAGGACTTTTAAGTACGCAGTTTTTTATTTTTATAGTTGGTAATGGCATAATTTAAAACTTTCTTTTCAAATAACGTCCAGCAGGGATAGATTTAATTTTAGAAGTAGGAATGGAGAACGGTTACTATTTAATTCAGTCCGACTCATAGCCCAGTATAGAGCCCCTCCTTCCAACTCGTAACGAAAATTTTAAATGATTTTATTGGCTCGCTTAAACTACGTTTTGATGACTTTGCTGGCGTGGACGGCGAAAAATACGTTATTCTTTTTTACCTCTGTCGCTATGAACCGCCTCTTCTTTCATACCTCCCCTCCGTCCCGGGGAAGGGGGTCCGGGACTTTGACGCGCGCCCAGATTACTCTGTTCTCCATTCCTACTTCCAAAATTAAATCTATCCCTGATGCATCCACGCTCAAGAGTTACTGAAATCAAATCTCAACTAGATTTACATATAATTGCGTAAATTATAGTTTACTATCAGCAAAAGCAAAAAGATGTAATCGTAAGTTCAGAAGATTTGTCAGTGGTTACTCAGAGCTTGACATGAAGTGACGTAGGTGAAACGTTATAAATTCTAGTAAAGCAACGCCTGGTGAGGCGCTGTCAAGGGCATAGTACAGACTAAATAGGAAGATGGACCGCAAAATTAACCGAGTGAAGTCAATTCTCGCTTGTCGTTCTTGAACTAGCTCGAGTGTCATACTTATGGAGGAACATATCTTATAAACTTATCATATAATTAAAAGTGAGACACTACTATTAGTCCAAGGCTTTATAGAGCGTACTACGTGCAGTATAGAGTAATGTAATGATGATAGAACTATTTAGATGGCGAATGTGATTCGGTTTAGTAACCTTGTTATAATAAATCTTAATTCTGATGTTGGGAAGAATCATGTTACAATTACTCCGCTTTGTGGTTGGAACACTTCTCTCGAATAGAAGTATTATATACTTCTGCTACTACTAAACAGTAACGTCCCTGTAAACGTCCTAGATAAAACTGTTTAGACTGTTGACTGTCGATTATCAGTGAGTCAGTTAGTCAGGATCAAGAATCAAAACATGGTCCTACATCTATTAATCGATGTGAAAAAAAAACGTCATTCAATATCGAAATTGAAAGATCAATTTATAGTCTATTAACCCTTTAATCCGAACTAACTGAATTTCTGATAAAATGACTCGCATCCGCACACGTGCAGTTTGTTCGAAAATTCGTCAAATCAAATAATCAATTCGGAAACTCGAAACCATTATAACAAATAATCTTGGAAAACTTTAGGGAAGTCGTGCGAGCAAAGCAAAGCCAAAGAGGTTCAGCATACAAATAGGCTTATTTCTATGGAATATAATTTGAGAAAACAGGGTTAGTGTATACAACAACAGAGAAAATTTGCAATGAAAGGGGCTTCGAAAGGCGAGTAGGGCGTGAATCCATCATCCAAAAGCTGACCCGAATTTTCTCTCCACTCCCACGCGGAGAGACTCTTTTGATTTATTGTTGTTTCCCAGCTTCTAATCATCCTTCAGACTCCCTCATCCCTAGCTCGCTCTCTCTCGCTCGCTCTCCTCAGGTTCCAAGCATCTTCTTCTTTTGACTTTATCACCTCTTCGTCCCCGATCTAACTTCCTCATCTCCAGCGAAATGATAAAAAAAAATACTCTCTTTGCAAAAACAACATAACTCCAAACTAAGTTTTGAGATGGATGTCAGTACAAGATTAATTAATTAATTTATGGTTTACCTAACTAACTAGTTGGCTAGTTATCTAGTTAAATAAAGCCATGTTCACACTTACACGAGAAACCGATTCGAAGCCGTTCAAAACGCTTCCAAAGTTAAGTGTGAACGTAACAGTTAGTCTAGAAACTGCAGTGATTACAAACGCGGTTTCTTAAAGTTGCTTCGCGAACCAATTTAAAGCGGCTTTGGACTCGCAGTCTGGGAAATAGCACACTTCCTCTGGTCCAAAACTAGTTTATTAATTGCTTGGACTAGTTTTTTAATTCATGAAGTGGGGGTTACTGGTCCTTGGGACCTGTTTATTAATTGCAAATCTATAGGAGAACAAAGGCTGGGACCAGTTCGGAGACCAGTTTATTATTTAAGACACTAGGGGGGTCAGTGGTCCCTAGGACTATTTTAAAAAATATCCTTATTTCCCAGACTCCTTTGGTGGTTAGTTTCTATTTTCTCGGGGTATTTCACCTGGGATGTGACTAGTGTTCATTGTATTATCACCAGATAGCAGACAGCACCAACGAAAGGTTAAGCAGACAGCATTAACAGGAGCGTCTTAAGGTGTAAACCAACACTGTTAAAATCGCTGTGAACTGGTATTAAATAAGGTTCCAAACCTACACGGTCAAACGAATTGTCAACCGACTCCCGTGCAAGTGTGAACATATCTTAATCTAAGCCAAACACACACTTTTCAAAAGAGGGTTGCAATATCGTTTGCTTGAATTTTAAAAACGATATGTTTGGTTTATGTTGTAAGACATGAATGCATAGACATCTTCAACTTGCAATCTTTAATAACCTGCCATTTTCTGAGCCTTTCTGCTTGAATTAAAGAGGAGGGGTGTAGGGCTGACGTCACGCATAATTTATTTGAACTTAAAAATCACGTAATATTGACGTAGCTTGCAAACTATGCGCCGCAACAAGTTATCCATTGAAGCATTCTATGCATTCGAATAACCAATAAGACGCAAGGATGGAGTAGCTGCAGGTTTGACCAAAGAGGGTAGAAAGAGGGGGAGTAGAAGGCTTGGCTAGGAAAGTTCTCGTTTTGAAGGTTTACCTCTAAGCTTCCGGTGTGCGCGCGCATCTATCTCTGAACTCTTACTGGTTGAATTACCTTGAACCGGATATTAGGAGGGAAATATAACAAATAAATAAAATAGAAAAGCGAGAACACCCAAAATGCCTTGCTAAAGCCGGTAGCTTCAACTCCCCCTCTTTCTACCCTCTTTGGTTTGACGAAGTTTTAAGCCTTTTTGATTAAGCGCTTAATGATTCCAAGTAAAAGAAATCTATGCATTCCTGAGTATAAATACAGACCAGTTATTCTTATTGCCAAAGAAATAGGAGCGAATTTTGGCTCGGGTCGAAGATGAAAATTAGTACAGTAAAAGAATACATTCAACTAATAGGAATCATTTTGAAGCCTGTTTCGCAACATATCTAAGAGGATTTTCTGGTAAGAGCTAGACTAATAAAGAACAAAGGGATCGATAACTAAAAACCAGTAAATTTCCCTTGTTGCGAAGTGCCAAGGCATTCAAGGAACAGCGAAGTGCCGAAACTTATATTGGGATTTGGGCATTGCTTTTAACTCGGGGAGAGCTAGTTACGTCATAAATTCGAACGCTTTTTAATGCTACAAACTTACTGAGAACTATTTAGAAAACCGTGCGAGGATTGAATACACTTGGTTTTGTAAATAACCTCTCTATTAAGTCGGTTTTATAAGCCTTTGACAGCACGTCACCAGGCGTCACTTTGCGAGAATCTATGACATTTCTTTTACGTCACTCCCCACCACTCATTACCTCTCCCGGCGTTTCCAGCATCTCTGATATTAATAGAAGAGTTACCTTCTATTATTAGTCCAAGGCTTAACAGAGCGTGCCGCGTTCTAAACCATAACTAAAAACAACAAGGAAAGCATAATTATGGCTTCCTTGAGGATGCCGCCAATGATTATTTACCACGCGATAGTTCCTTTGCAAAAGTCGAGGGTAAAATAGAGCCTCGTGTTTGAGCACCGCGTTTTCATATGACGGAACGTTTGGTATTACGACAACAAAGGCGTTAGATATGGCTTCAATCAAAGGCGTTAGATATGGCTTCAATCAAAGGCGTTAGATATGGCTTCAATCAAAGGACTTAGGTGGATTGGTAACGTTGAAGCCCTATCTAACATCTTTGGATCCGCTTGTCTTAATCCAAATTAAGCAGACGGTAGAAACTACCAAGATATGCAGAATTAAAGATGGCCGTCGCCACCAAGATGGCGACCATGATGTCAAACCCAAACCAAAACTTAAACAAAAATTTAAAACTCAGAAATTACCGCTGGAGTGCCTACCTGACCTTGAACCTTGTCATTCACCGTGCTATTTCCCCCTTTGACTGTACTAAAAATGGGGGAGAAATAGCACGCTTGAAGGCAGGATTCAAGGTCAGGTAGGCGCGCGAGAGGGAATTTTTGAATTTTAAATTTTTGTTTTTAGTTTTGGTTTAAGTTTTGGGATGACATCATAGTCGCCATCTTGGTGGCGGGGGCCATCTTGGATTCATGTCTATCTGTGTGGTTATCACTACTACAGGTGGGCGGTCGAATGGGAATTTTTGAGTTTTAAAGTTTTGGTTTGAGTTTGGGATGACGTTCAGGTCATCATCTTCGTGGCGACGGCCATCTTGGATTCTTGCATATCTTGGAAGTTTCTACTACTAACTACGGTCCCCTTTTGAAAAGTGTCTATAATTTTGAAATTGATATTTCTCATAACATAACACACGTATACATTAATCAGGCTTCATTCGTTACATTCTGTTCTATCAGGGATAGCAAAAGTTTATAAGATATGTTCCATAAGTGTGTCACTCGTTAATGAGAGCTTGTCATGAAGTGACGTAGGTGAAACGTCATAGATTCTCGTAAAGCGACGCCTGGTGAGGCGCTGTCAAAGGCTTAGTACAGACTAAATAGGAGGATGGACTGCAAAACCGAATGTAGTCAATTCTCGCGTCGTTCTTGAACTAGCTCTCATTAAGCCTCTAGCATTACGAAGTATAGGTAGTGACATACTTATGGAACATATCTTATAAACTTATGGGGATAGGTATAATTTTAGAAGCAGGAATGGAGAACGGTTAGCATTTACTTCAGTCCGACTCATAGCCCAGTATAGAGTCCCTCCCTCCAACACGTAACGAAAAGTTTAAATTATCTTATTGGCTGGGTCATTTAAACTACATTTTGATGACGTTGCGGACGGGGGCGGCGAGGAATACCTTATTCCTTTTTACCTCTGGCGCTATGACCAGCCTCTTCTTTCATACCCTCCCCCCGTCCCGGAGAAGGGGGTCAGTGACTTTGACGCGCGCCCACATTACTCTGTTCTCCATTCCTGCTTCTAAAATTACATCTATCCCTGGTTCAATAAAAAAAATTGTTTTCGTTCAAAATATATATGCTACTTGTAATGGCAAAATCCTAGAAAAATATACGCAATTAAAGTTGTTTCCCAATGAATTAATTTTCCCTTTTCTCTCCCCGTAGTTTTCCGCAAAAAGGAATGTATACGAAGAACCCCTTTTAATTGCTCCAAATTAGTAACATTCCCTGATGTTTTGTTACGTTATCTAAAATCTCCCTGGTTTTAACAATATAGGGCATAATATACTAATGAAGTAAAAAACTCATTTCAATTAGACTTAAAACATTTTACCTCTCATCTTCCAATCTTTCCTTCTCATCTCGTTTTATTTCCTCAACAGCATCCCTTCTGTTATTCCCATACCAATCCTTCCTTGGGGTTCAGGAATTTTCATCCAGTATAAAGTAGCAGAAGCTTATAACGCCCTAGGAAGATCACCTCGGCGTTAGCAATGAATCTTGCTATGGATGCGACAGCAGCGCTTTATGCGGAATTTTCTATTCCTGTCTGCCCAAAAAAGAAATAAAGTTGCACTATCTAAAAGGGGCGTCGTCATTTTTGTGAGAGCCAATGAGAGAGCAAGGAGAACGGGGAAAAAATTCTATCTGATAAAAAATAGATATAGGCATGCAGAGTAGTGAATTTTATTAAATACAATTTTTGATACGATATAGGTATGGTGCGTTAGTTTCCTCTAAGACCATTAAACTCAGATAGACTGTAATGATAAGTTAACCACCCTGTTCTTCTAATGTCATCGGATGTGTCATCCCTAGCGGGAGATTCCCAAAACTTTTCGACCCCTAGATGTGGGAAATAGCACAGTTCCTCTGGTTCTGAACCACTAGTTTATAAATTCAAGAAGTGGGGGTTACTGGCCCTCGGGACCAGTTTATTAATTGCAAATCTATAGGAGAACAAAGGCTGGGACCAGTTCGGAGGCCAGGGGGTCACTGGTCCTAAGGACTAGTTTATAAATTATTCCTACTAACCAGACTGGTTATGGTTATGGTTCGAGTCGAAAAAGATTCAATGTTGGTCGCGGCGTGGCGCAGAGAGGCGCTGCCCTATAAAAACCACGTGGCGTATCTCCATTCCAGCCCATCTATGGTTAATCGTTTCTTTCGAAAAAAATCCCATCTCTAATCTCATCATATTTCGACATTAAAAAATGAAAAACTATTCAGCCCCAAGTGTGCTAAAATATATGGAGCTTTTTTCAGAAAATTTTCATCACAGTAAAAAAGCACTGCTCTTCGATACTCCTAATATAATAAACTCCTGCTAGCATTCAGTGAATAGGGTAGACCTTGGCCGTAAGTTCGTAACCCTAGGCAACCTTAAACCAACTTCAGAACCAAACAGTTCCCCAAAAATATCCAATTACGCTTAGAGATACAAAGATTTCGCTGTAAATGATCCCATAGTTATGGGCCCGATTTGGGATCTTCTTTTTTGTAGTCGTCGAAAAGGCTGTGTTATGCGATACTCAAAGGTGACGGCAGGCGTTGGTGCAGGTCAGGAGGAGAATAAACCAGTCAAAGATATTTGACGTAAATAGATGGGGATCACTTATATTTGAAAACTAGTTAACGCATTATGATTTCAAAGACTCGTAATGGTCTAAATAGTGTTTGTTTGTTTGTATGTTTTATCTTTATGCACAGTATCCAGTAACGCTACGAAAATTAAGGTTCATTAGAAGTGGTTTGGTTGAATCTCTAGGCCTAGATGTGAAACCTCTAATTTAAAATCGTTTCATTGAATTTGAAACTTTAAAGTTAAAAAAAAAAAGTTAGTTCTTTATAAACCATGCAGATATTTCAAAAACTATTTATGATTAGTGTCAACCAGGGATAGATGTAATTTTAGAAGTAGGAATGGAGAACAGAGTAATCTGGGCGCGCGTCATAGTCCCGAACCCCCTTCCACGGGACGGAGGGGTATGAAAGAAGAGGCGGGTCATAGTGACAGAGGTAAAAAGGAATTACGTATTTTTCGCCGTCCCCGTCAGCACCGTCATCAAAACGTAGTTTAAGTGAGCCAATAATATAATTTATAATTTTCGTTACGTGTTGGAGGGAGGGGCTCTATACTAGGCTTTAAGTCGGACTGAAGTAAATACTAACCGTTCTCCATTCCTGCTTCCAAATTTACATTTATCGCTGTGTCAACATAGACAGAAAACTCTCCCGGCTGCCAGTTCCTTCAGGGAGGAGAGACTTGAGAGGGAGTGTTACTCTAATGTTAAAGAATCAGTAATATAAATGGAAGGGGAAAAAAGGGAGGGTAGGAATTTTGATCTCTCTCTCCCTCGATTCTAGCTAACGCGCACGCGCGTGTGGCGTCGGTGACTACACTACCGCATGCTCCCACTTCCAGTTCAAAGCCGGTTTTTAAAATTTGACGCATGCGCGCGGACACCGCGGTGAGTGACTGAGCCAGCGCCAGAGAGACAGGTTTAACCACGAAGCGAACCAATCCGCCTATTCTCATTATTATTCCCTCTTAACTTCTCAAGTCTCTCCTCCCTGGGTCCTTTAATCGAAATAGAGTACAAAATAGTAAATATATCAATTGGAACCACGTTTCTACCTACAGTATTAAGTAATATACAAGCAATTGAGTTGGTGTAGCACTGATTCATCCAATAGGAGTTGTCCCCAGTTCTTCGGAACTCAATTGCTCGTATCTTCTTTAATAATGTAGATAGAAACATGGTTCCAATTGACATACTCAGTATTTTAAAACCTCTTTGTCTTAAATACGAAAAACTCTAGCCCTGAGGATCCCACTAAACCACCCGAACAACGCAGATCCTTATTATACTATAGAAAATAGCTCAATAACCATTTTTTCGAAGAACTCTGACAGAGTATACTGGATGAGGAGGATGAAGTTTTCTATTTCCTGGTTCCTGAGAAATTCCCGATTTAATGCGTCGTGGGGGCGGAAGAAAAGGAAGGGGGTATCAAAAGATTGTCTTTCGGATTATACGGGAGTCATTGGTTTTCTAAGTATTTGGGACAATACGTATCAGAGAATTAGGCCTTGGCTTATGGATCTCTATATGAGATTTTCTGATATTAGGCGACAACAACAAACGTAAACGTATAACGTTTCGTTCTCCATTAGAAGGATAGAAATATTTCGGATATTTTCATTAGAAATCATCACATTAAATTGTACTTGAAAGGACAATGTTTGGAAGGAAGTATTTAGGTACACGTATTCCTTTTGATTAGGCCTAGCTGTGGTTATCACCGCAATGGTGGACAATTAGGAGAGTGCAAATTTAAAGCGACATTCCACTAGGCATATATACAGGGTGTTTCAAAAATGGTGGGAGGGCGGGAAGTACATTGGATTCTAAGGACAATTTTGAGTCTAAAATGTATTCTATGATACTTTGTTCTAAGGGCTATCGTTTACTAGTTATGATTGCAGTGTTTTAGGAATGACCCCTTAACTAAATCAAAACTGTCTTTCAGTTTCTTAGTTAAATTTAAGGGGTCACGCGTAAAACACAATCTTAACATCATATAAATAGGGTGTTTCTGAAAGGTCTATCAGAAATTAAGGACTTCGCTAATTCTTTGGGCGATTTCAAATCGATAATCTTCTAAGACATATTGCCGTCTTGGCTACCGTTTTCAAGTTAAGATTGTCCAGAGTATTTTACGGATGACCCCAATAAATTTAGTTATGAATCTGAAAGACAATGATTTATAATTTAATTAAGGGTTCATCCATAAAACACTTAAAAGTCATAACTCGAAAACAGTGGCCCTTAAGGCAAAATGTCATAGAACATTTTTGATTAAATAGAAATGACCCAAAGAACAACCCCCATAATTTTTGACACACCTTTTAGAAACACCCTGTATACATATCATAAGCCAATAATTAAATCGAAAGTACGAGTCGGACGTTCTGGATTAGAGAGGTGGGAATTGTCCTCAGGAAACAAAACTAAACAGACTACCGCGCCATCTTTAATTTAAGGCTGGTTTCCAAAAGATAAGAGAATTGTCATGGACTACTGCGGTTTCTATTCTTTGTCTAGTAGATATAGAGACAGATACTGTAGTATGCGATCGTTCCTATTTCCGAAAAATTAGCTACGAGACTCTACTCTACCAAGAAGCGATATCTAGTTTACTAGGGAGAAGATATAAATTCGCCACATTTCCACTTTTATCTCCAGTCCAAACGTAGGTCCGGAGTTAATCCCCGCCGCCTCTAAATTACAACCAACATCTCATTGGTTTTTGAAAACTCACGTCAACGCGACGCGAATGACGAAAATTACGTATTTTCCGACTGAGGAGAGGCGAAATAGCTCGGTCTCTTTTTACGTCCCCCTCCCTTGTATTTTGAAAGGGGGACTGGGACCATACTTAGGCATCTTAACCTTCTCCCTAGTAAACTAGATATCCCTCCTTGACTCTACCGTTTTATTAATGACGTGCGTGTGCTTGCATCAAATGCCCTTCGGATCAATACTTACGAAGAGTATGATAGCCTTACATTTAACTTTTTTTTATCATATTTGACAGTGAACTGGATGCCTTCATTTACGATGCCACAGTGTTAGACTACTTAGTGGGTCAAGACAACGAATGCCGACTTTTAACAGTTGGCTCTTGGTACGCCATGACGGGGTACGGTTTTGCCATGCCCAAAAAGTCCAAATACTTGAACCAGTTCAACGAGTGGATGATCAAGTACAAGGAAAACGGTACGTGAACCAGTTCAATATTTAACTTGTTTCTTTGAACTTTTCTTCTCAAATACATTAGGTATGCGCGCGCATCTTTCTCTGCCCTCTAATTATTCAACCGGATATTAGGATACAAATTAAATAAATAAACAACAAAATAAATAAATGAATACTTCATATGGTTACCATGGTTTCCATTTTTCAATCAAATAATCTATACAGGTGGTTCAAATAGTATTAAGGGTGTATTTAAGGGCGATTTTGAGTCAAAAATGTTCCATGAGGGTTTGTCCCAAGGGGCACCGTTTACAAGTTATGAAAGTAGTGTTTGGGGATGACCCCTTAAATTTAATTAGGAAACTGAAACACAATGTTATTTTTATTAAGGGATTATCACTATAACCTCAGACCACCTAACCCATGGACAGGCAATGCCACGTTAAACCAGCGTTAACAAATGGCAATGCGTAGCACGCGCCCTCACGCGTCTACCGACCGCAATTTATCACCAAATGTCCCGTATAGAAAATTTCGTCTGTAATACTTCGGGATATTTTTTAGCCAAGGCTTAATGTTAAACTGACTTTATAAACAATACCAGAGTGATATTTACAAGAACTAACTTGATAGATCGCGATTATGAATCTATGAGAGAGAGGCAAAAATAAATATATAATGTAATTCAAATCTCTTTAATAATTTAGTCAGATTAAACAAAATGGTGCTTTTTTACTGAGGTTTGGTGAAAAACTTCCAACATCCGTCGCCACAGCGCTAGTGTCAGGCGTTGCTCTAAGCAAACCTAGCTCCCTATTCAATTGCCTGTCCAAGGGTTAGATGGTCTGAGCTATAACCCTCCAATCAAAACTTGTAAACGGTAACCCTTGGGGCAAACTGTCAAAGATCAATTTCGACTCAAAACCGCCCATAGAACTCGTTGTACTTTGGTCCAACCACCCTTTATAGAACACCCTGTATATGGGCTTCCATGGCTGTGGTAGAAGCGTACCACGTGTGACATTGAAACTATATCAATTAACAAATGGCGACTTATTATAGATTCATAAAATACCATCCCTTTTACACTTAAGCTTTCAATTGATTTTAAATTATAAGGATGAGTTAAAAACATTGTTTCCTGAATTTACTACGACTTTCAAGTGACACACTCGAAACCCTTGGAAAAACTGGCACAATTTGGTACTTATAGAATGAAGTCAAACCCCGGGGCACTATCGGAGAATAGAAAATGATACTTAATCAAGTATCACATTTTCCAAGGGTTTTACAGCGAGTTAAGCCCCCGATTCAATTAATTTCGGACACGATCCGTCCGCCTATTCTGTGTCCCGTTCAAGACCTCTTGTCTATTTTTGAAGCGGTTGGATCAAAAGCCTTTTAAAGTATAGCTAATCGTTCCTGAGATAAAGTTGTAAGCCTATAATATTATTCATAAGTTTTGTAAGCCTATAATATTATTCATAAGTTTTGTAAGCCTATAATATTATTCATAAGTATTATAAGCCTATAATATTATCCGTAAGTATTTACAGCAATAAATAGATTTCTTCTACTTGGAATCTTTAAGAGGCCATGGACCTCATACTAATGTATGATTGAAGGTAAGGGGAGGGGCTAAGACTTTGTTCAACCGCACGCTCCTCATTACTAGCGTTTAAGTGAGTCAATAAGATAATTTAAAATTTTCGTTACGTGTTGGAGGGTGGGGCTCTATACTGGGCTATGAGTCGGACTGAAGAAAATACTAACCGTACTCCATTCCTGCTTCTAAAATTACATCTATCCCTGGTGTATGTAAAACCGGAATATTTTCCCTTACTAAAACGCGAGTAACGGCGGGTATAGTTTAGGTAGTTATAACAGGGATAGATTTAATTATAGAAGTAGGAATGGAGAACAGAGTAATGTGGACGCGCGTCAAAGTCCCGGAGCCCCTTCCCCGGGACGGGGGGGAGGGGTATGAAAGAAGAGGCGGGTCATAGCGACAGAGGTAAAAAGTAATTACGTATTTTTCGCCATCCCCGTCAGAAACGTCGTCAAAACGTAGTTTAAGTGAGCCAATAAGATAATTTATACTTTTCGTTACGTGTTGGAGGGAGGGGCTATGAGTCGGACTGAAGTAAATACTAACCGTTCTCCATTCCAACTTCTAAAATTACATCTATCCCTGTTATAAATACAAGAATAGGAAATTTCATGCAGATTGTTAAACTACATACATAAGTCTTTGGTAAATGGCTCTTCAAATTGATACACAGCATGGATTATAACACAAGACACGCAAGCAAGTACTTAGAATCTCCCACAGTCTTAAGAGACATCTAGGAAGAAGAAATTATTTCGGGGCACGAGAACGAAATTGAACCAAACTTTATTTTTCCTTTTTGGAACAAAAAAAAAAGAAAATCGGCCGTCTGATTGAGATACTATATTTACTGACATACTTTTAGACTTAACGATTATGTCTAGACTTCAAAAGAGGTGGTTTTCCCAGCATTACTGGGGATTGGCTTCTCTAAAGGGATACTTATATAGCCTTAAACCATTTTAACTCTGACAACATTGCATAAAACTGTGATGTTTTGAACACTATGGGATAAAGTGTTATCAGTAGTGTATAATTCTTCTCATCGAGGGAAGTGTACCACAAAGTGGGGTAATTAAACTGCGAGTAAAACTGTGATGTTTTGAACACTATGGGATAAAGTGTTATCAGTAGTGTATGATTCTTCTCTTCGACGGAAGTGTACCACAAAGTGGGGTAATTAAACTGCGAGTAAAACTGTGATGTTTTGAACACTATGGGATAAAGTGTTATCAGTAGTGTATAATTCTTCTCTTCCAGGGAAGTGTACCACAAAGTGTGGTAATTGTAACACGATTCTTAGCAACATCAGAATTAACATTTGGAGCAAGGTTTCTAAACTGAATCACATACGCCATGTAAATAGTTCCCTCATCATTACTCGATTAGCGCTGCTTAACTATTTTCCAAGGCGCATGCATGCGCTTGTGTGTTTTTGTCTCGCGTCAAGACAATCAAGGTTTGTGGGTTAATTGATTGCTGAGGATTTAGTAAATACCAAACAGTTATAGAATTCACCCTAGCATTGTGCGATAGTTTAATACCCATCTGAAGCACTAGAGCAAACGAAAAGGGTGCATGAGCCTGTGAAGAATCATGTTACAGAACTAAAGTATTAAGAGGATACAGAGTGTCATCCTTCTTCTATTATCCCCGTCTGCTTATTATGAATTTCCCATCACAATACAAAAAACTATAGAGCTAAGCTACCGATTGATAACAATCTGGAAACAAGGTATAGCGTACGTTTCCAGTCAATATAGACACTAAATAATCTTTGGTCCCATCATCATATTTTTTTACAAAACTTATCTCTTTCAATTTAAAAATATATGATGCTTAATTAGGTGTTTTTGTTATAAAGCTATAATGTTACAGGTCTAGACCAGGACGTTCTCAACAGCCTTAATGGCTTGGGGTTGGCGAGCCCAACTTTGAGGAACTTAGGCCTAACCAAATCACTTCTAAAACCTTTTCCTAGTGTTACTGATATAAATCATGTAGTTTGGTCAAATTCGGTAACGAATTGCGACTGAACATAAAGAACGAACATACAAACTAACAAACTCCTTTATATAGACTCTCAAATATACAGGGTGTTTCAGTTAAGTCTCCCATAAATTAAGTGGGATGTTCTTTGGGAAATCAATTTTGAGTCGAAAATGTAAATTCTATCACCATTTTGCCACAAGAGACACTGTTTTCAAGTTAAGATTGGTGTATATAATCAGGGATAGATGTAATTTTAGAAGCAGGAATGTAGAACGGTTAGTATTTACTTCAGTCCGACTAATAGCCCAGTATAGAGCCCCTCCCTGCAAGACGTAACGAAAAGTTTAAATTATCTTATTGGCTCACTGCTTAAACTACGTTTTGATGACTAGCTGACGGGGACGGCGACAAATACGTAATTCCTTTTTACCTCTGTCGCTATGACCCGCCTCTTCTTTCATACCCCCCCGTCCCGTCCCGTGGAAGAGGGTCTGGGACTTTGACGCGCGCCCACATTAATCTGTTCTCCATTCCTGCTTCTAAAACTAGTAACTACATCTATTCCTGATATAATGAACAGTTAAGTATCCCTTAAAAAATAAATACCTTTATCCATCAATTTAAGTCCGCTTCCAGCGTATTACCCATACCACCACGAACACGCCTTCTAAAAGATTAAAGGAAATAATTTTTATTTCCGCCTCCCAAGAGATTTGTCTTTTTTGTGATAGTTCTTTATACCATAGAATTTCATTACTTATAGCATGGACAAAGCAATACTGAAGGACGGATGGCAGAGGATGAAAGTTGAAAAATACTTGTTAATTCGCCTTCTAGCGGCAGATAGTAGCAAACGGGATAGTGGGGGAGGGAATATGGGGGAATCAACGTTCTAAAGAGGGAAGCAGCTAACGTCTTATTTTGTCTAGATGGCGCTAGCTTTTTACGGGATTTGACTCCGCACTTTTCATAGCCCCCCTCCATTTTGGGGCTGAAAAGGGGGAAGTAAGCTTAACATTGGTTGTTTAGTCGCTTAGTATTGGGCTCTAAGGGCTGCCATCGGTCCTTCAGTATTGCTTTGTCCATGCTTATAGCATCCCCAGTCGTGTCTTCGAAACGAAAAATATCTTTGAAGTGGCATTTTATATATATTTCTTACGGTTTTTATGTCAATATAATAAAGTATCTTTGGACTGCGAATATGGACACGCTCTAAAGTATCAGGGATAGATTTAATTTTAGAAGTAGGAATGGAGAACGGTTAGTATTTAGTTCAGTCAGACTCATAGACCACCCAGAGCCCCTCCCTCCAACACGTAACAAAAATTTTAAATTATCTTATTGGGGGGCGGAAAATACGTAATTCCTTTTTACCTCTGTCGCTATGACCCGCCTCTTCTTTCATACCCCTCCGTCGCGTGGAAGGGGGTTATGGACTTTGACGCGCGCCCACATAACTCTGTGTTCCATTCCTACTTCTAAAATTAAATCTATCCCTGATAGTATAGAGTCTATAATAAGAAGTTGACTAATTTCATAAACCCATAACAATTTCCATAAGTATGGGACTATCGGTCGAAAGGATATTTGCTAACTTATGTGTATGTAGGACGAGCGCATGGAGTCTGGTTTTTTTTCGTGCTAGCCTTCGATGTACACTTTGCCTCTCCCCGGCCCATGCGTCTCGATCAGCTCGAGCGGCTGGCTGAGAGTAGTCCACGTGACTATAAAATTTCAAATTGTAGATGCTATAGTCTGCTACTACGAACTTTCTCGTGACGTCACATCCTCCTATCGTTTACCCCGGTTTCGGCGACCATATTGGAAGTCGTCAGCTCAGGCCATACAATTTAGACTAAAAATATTAGTAGCTCCTCCCCTTTCAGTACTACTCTATACGGGACTTACGAGGTTCATCCCTTTTCTTAAAGTTGTTTTGTCAATGCTACGAAATTGATAATACAATTTAAAAACATTTGAATTGATAATACAATTTAAAAACATTTGAATTGATAATACAATTTAAAAACATTTAAATTGATAATTCAATTTCAAAAACATTTAAATTGATAATACAATTTCAAAAACATTTAAATTGATAATACAATTTCAAAAACATTTAAACTGATAATACAATTTCAAAAACATTTAAATTGATAATACAATTTCAAAAACATTTAAATTGATAATACAATTTCAAAAACATTTAAATTGATAATACAATTTCAAAAACATTTAAACTGATAATACAATTTCAAAAACATTTAAATTGATAATACAATTTCAAAAACATTTAAATTGATAATACAATTTCAAAAACATTTAAATTGATAATACAATTTCAAAAACATTTAAATTGATAATACAATTTCAAAAACATTTAAATTGATAATACAATTTCAAAAACAATTAAATTGATAATACAATTTCAAAAACATTTAAATTGATAATACAATTTCAAAAACATTTAAATTGATAATACAATTTCAAAAACATTTAAATTGATAATACAATTTCAAAAACATTTAAATTGATAATACAATTTCAAAAACATTTAAATTGATAATACAATTTCAAAAACATTTAAATTGATAATACAATTTCAAAAACATTTAAATTGATAATACAATTTCAAAAACATTTAAATTGATAATACAATTTCAAAAACATTTAAATTGATAATACAATTTCAAAAACATTTAAATTGATAATACAATTTCAAAAACATTTAAATTGATAATACAATTTCAAAAACATTTAAATTGATAATACAATTTCAAAAACATTTAAATTGATAATACAATTTCAAAAACATTTAAATTGATAATACAATTTCAAAAACATTTAAATTGATAATACAATTTCAAAAACATTTAAATTGATAATACAATTTCAAAAACATTTAAATTGATAATACAATTTCAAAAACATTTAAATTGATAATACGATTTCAAAAACATTTAAATTGATAATACGATTTCAAAAACATTTAAATTGATAATACGATTTAATAATATTTAAATTGATAATACGATTTAATAATATTTAAATTGATAGTACAATTTAATAATATTTAAATTGATAGTACAATTTAATAATATTTAAATTGATAGTACAATTTAATAATATTTAAATTGATAGTACAATTTAATAATATTTATTTCTTACTGCTTTCCCGCCTTTAAACTTTGGGTGACGTAGACATTCATAAAAAATCAGAAAATACTATCTTACTTTTCCCTTTCCGCTCGCAGCTGTAGACGATCCAATGAAAGCTCGTGTGAACCGGATATACTAGACCCTAACCTCTCCTAGGTCTTGCATTCGACAGCGCCCCTTATCCCCAAGATTCAACCAATCAGGAGATAGAACAGTGACGCCATATTCACTTTCAACCTTCAAAACGGCCACGTTCCCACGCCAAGAGAAAAACACTCATACAGGCGAATATTTTTATAGTCAGTGCTTGGTGCTACCAAAGAGGTTCTACTTTCACATTGAGCTTGAACGTTTGGCGTGAACCATACGCGTGTTTTCCATTCCACTAAAAGCGGTTAGAAATATTCGATCGAAGTCGCGTATTAAGATTGAATTAAGGCATTTAATGCAGCAATGGCAAACCGAATAATTTTCAAGATGAAAGAGCAAAGGTATCATGGGAGACAACTAGTAAATGGCCAATGGTTCCTAGATGTTGCAGCGCATGATCAATTTGGAAATGAGACAATTCACGCCTGGAGTATAAGTAGTTCCTGTATTGGAGTAGCTGGATTTTATTTCCTGAATGTCAGCGGTACCGTAGGTGATGAAAACGTGGGTTACGAAAAATGCTATTGCGACATGGATGTTTTGGTTAATGGAAACGAGAGAGTGTTCATCCGCAAGGGATACATGAAAGAACCATTTTTCAATAACTTTCATTTCACCCTCATAATCCGTAATTCGATTATTTGTAACCAAATGGATATCGTTTTCCATTTTGCGCCGTGCGACGCGAATAAGTTTCTTGAAAGGCAGAAGACGTTGCTGGACGAAGGTATCCTAACAGACGTCGTCATAAAAACCAGAGGCCAGGAATTTCCTTGCCACAAGTTCGTCTTGGCCTCGCATTCATTGTACTTCAAGAACATGTTCGTCAGTAACGTCAGCGGGAGAAGAAGTAATTTAGTCGACTGGACCGGGACATTCGAAGCCCCAGTTGTTAAGGACTTGTTACATTTCCTGTACACTGGACAAACGCCACCCAACATTGACGACCATCGGTTGCAATTATTGAGAGCCTCGGAGATTTGTCATCTACCCGATTTGAAAGCCATGTGTGTGGAGAACTTAGCGCGTAATATTACTGTGGAAAATGTGCTTTACATACTTCAGTCAGCGGAAATGTTCAACATAAGCTATTTGAAAAGAGAAGCCCTCAAATTTGTGGCTGCTCATTTTGATGATGTAATGGCTACTGATATCTACCAACAACTGAATCCAGACATGTGCAAGAGACTACTCAAAAGCGTCTTGGAAATGTTTAGGCTCAACATTCTTAACGAATAAGGATGGTGAAAATACTGATACAAGTCATATTATTCGCCATAATAAACACATTCCAGCATTCTAACCGATTCTAACTATTTTTTGTTTTTTTCTTAATGCTCATTTTTTAATTAATTACTTATGTTAATTATTTTCAATACCTTTCAATGCATTTCAAAACTTGGAATTCATATTAAAATAAATATGATTTTCTTATTATGTTTTAAGCTTAAAACATATTCACTTTTCAAATACCTTATTTTCAAAAGTTTTGAATGCATTTCATTTATTCTGACTGTAACTTTCAAAAATTCTTGAACATCTTTAAAATGCAAAAACATTCTTACTTAGTTTTTGTCAAAACTATTCGTCTTATAAAAATATATGTATTCAGTTCTCAGAGAAGTATTAAAGGCATGTGCTCTTGAAACTCTAATAATCAGTGGTTTGAATGAATAAAATATACAGTTATCCAAAGTGGTCATAAATTATGAAAAGACACTGTGAAAGTGTGATCATTTGGGAGTAAGGCACGAAGATCTTATCATCAATCTGGGGAGCTATTGCTAGGATTATTTAAAATGCTTGTATCTGTTTTCATTTACGAGAAAGTTTTTCTAATCTCACGGCTCGGCATGGGCCGTTCACGCTCAGCTTCTGATACCAAGCCAAGGCTTAGTGTAGTTTACGAGTCTAATATTATTTATAGAGCTATTTTTCTATTGAAAATAAAATAAATCTTATAAAATTTAGTTGAAGACTTATTAAACGACTTGAAAATTTTCGAAACTTGAGCTTTAAAACGTTGAATATTTAATAACGACTGCCGAACGATACCGCAATTTTGCCCCCCCCCCCATTTAATATATGCCAGACTTATCAGAAACACCCTGTATATATTTGGTCTTTATGTACAGACATAATTCTAAGCGGATTGGAGACTAGAGCTAGGCGATAACTATACCCCTTGAGAGGCTTTGAACTATCATAGCATTATGGCTTTTGTTTTACAAACAAAACGCAGATTAAACTTTATTTATACCCTTTGAGTAGCTTTGGACGTTCATAGTTTTCACATGCAAAACAAAGCGGAAATATTTTGAATTTTCCTCGTTTCGAACAACGATCACGGGACGCGCGCCTTTATCCAGGGTTCATACGAACATGGAAAACAGGGAAAACCTGGAAATATCAGGGAAATTCGTGTAGAGGAAAAAAATCAGGGAAATATCAGGGAAAATGAAAATTTCTTCGAAAAATCAGGGAAAATTAATTTTTTTTCCAAAAAATCAGGGAAATTAAATAAATTGAAACAAATACACTTCAGTGGGACCTATAATCTAATTTCGTGCACGAAAAAAATCGATGTTAGTTCTCTCAGTGGAGAGAAATATATTTCTTCTGAGCTCGCTTCGCTCGCTCAGCAAATGTTTAACTTATTATTTAAAATTAATCCAGTTCAAATGAATGTTTTGTTTTTGATTTAAAACGGCATCAGTTGCTTTGAATTCTGTAATTAAATTTCGCCGTAGACCTTTTATGAGGTGACCTTTCCTTTGACTGGAAATATCTAAGACCATAGATTGGGTTAAATTACGACACTGACCTTCAAAATATCTTTTAAATCGGTCATTTCTGAAAACATTTCATTTCAAGTGGCCCTTTTTTATAGCTTAATTCGACTTAATTTGCCCCTATTTAGTCACTTTTGCTTACTATTTCTAAATTAATTAGTCACTTATTCAACAAAAATTGAGCGTATGAGTGAGTATCAGCCCTATTGTATGGAATTCTGTATTTTGGTCCTACCTACCTAACAAAGAATGGTAAACAAATAATATTTATTTCGTAACCAAAGCTACTGGCAACCACAAAGGCATGGGCCCAAATAAAATGTGGTTTTAGGTATAGTCTGATTACCCTATTTGAAATTATAACACTCCTCGAATGTAAAAAATGCACCTGGAAATTTATAAGAAGTACTCTGGAAAACCTGGAAATATCAGGGAAATTGGGTTTGGAAATTTCGTATGAACCCTGTTATCAGGCTTAGAGATGTGAAATTATCGTACTTTTTAAAAATGGTACATTACCAAGAAAATTACCCATAAATTACCATTTAAAATTTTGGAAAAACAAAAATTACGGTTCAATAGGTAATTTATATTTTCACAGGCCTATTACCGCGGTAATTCACCGGTAAATTGCCATTGTAAAATTACGGTAAGATATAAATCAGTAATTTACACGGTATTTGTTAAATTAGCGGTAATTTACCGAGTAAATTACCGATAAATTGCCATTTAAAATTTTGGAAAAACAAAAATTACGGTTCAATAGGTAATTTATATTTTCACAGGCCTATTACCGCGGTAATTCACCGGTAAATTGCCATTGTAAAATTACGGTAAGGTATAAATCAGTAATTTACTCGGTATTTGTGAAATTACTGGTAATTTACAGATCGTAAATTACCGCCTGGCATCTCTAATCAGGCACGCCCAGTCCAAAAATAAACACAGGAAACTGGACACTGTCCAATAACATTTTAAAATGTCCCATAATATTTTTAAAAACTAAGGGGGTCACTGGCCATGCAGTTTGACCAATAAATTTTAACAAAGGAGATACGGGGATGTCCTTTGAGTATGTTATAGTCTTATTTGGACCCCATCGAACCATACTAAAGACTTGCTATTAAGACAAACAGGGGCCGAGTAACTAAGCAAAACGTAAACAAACAACCCCTCCATAGGATTAACATTACACTATACTTTGGAGGCTCACAACTGTGGTTCTACTAGAGATACGGGGATACCTTCGGAATAACTTATAGTCCTATTTGCCCCCCATGCAACCATACTAAAGACTTGAGATTAAGACAAACAGGGGCCGAGTAATTAAGCAAAATGTTCATAAACATACCCCACTCCATAGGAATAGCATTACACCCAACTTTCGAGGCTCATAACTCTGGTTCTACTAGAGATACGCGGATTTTTGCACACTCTAGTGGACTATGTCCAATAAATTTTCTAGTCAAAGGAGGGGTCATAGGACACATGTCCTATAGGAAATTTTTCTTACTTCCGGGCCTGGCGCACGCCACTGCATCCCTTTCCAGAACCAGTCTCCTCTCTTATACATCCTCCATGAATCGGCAACCAAGAGCGAACTCTCCATCTTGGGAAACCAAAACTAAAACTTACACTCTTAACTAATTTTAACATAAAGGATACAATGAGTAAAGGTCAAGGAAACAAAATATAAGAACTAAGGCTTTAAACCATGTAATAAAAGGTTGAATTTCAGTTGGGGTGGAATCCGAATCATCCACAGACTAGACCACAGTCGCATTTAACAAGACATTGAAGGCAATTCACTAGTAAACGTGAAGAAAAACGATAAAGGGCATTGACACACACGAAAAGGGACTGTGACACGATATAACCGTTACATCGCCCTCCACTAAGCTATATTGAGCAGCAACGTAAGCTTATAAGATTTGTTCCATAAGTAGGACACTACCTATATACTTCGCAATGCTAGAGACAGTAGAGACTTCCTGAGGGCTAGTTCGAGAACGACAAGCGAGAATTGAAGTCCTACACTCGGTGGTTAATATTGCAGTACTTCCACCTTCCTATTAAGTCTGGATTACTAAGCCTTTGACAGCGCCTCACCTGGCATCGTTATAAGAGAAACTATGACGTTTGACCTACGTCAAGCTCTTCTTAGTAACCAGTGACAAAATTATGCAACATATCTTATGAACTTATGGTAACGACAATAAGCAGGCAAATTATACAAACGAAAAAGAGAAAAATAAATTAGGCATCAAGAGTTGCATTATTTTAATGGTTACGTCAACCCGAAACCAAATTAAACTCTTAGGATTTATGAACGATCAGGGATAGATGTAATTTTAGAAGCAGAAATAGAGAACAGAGTAATCTGGGCGCGCGTCAAAGTCCTGGACCCCTGCCTCGGGAAGGGGGGGGTATGAAAGAAGAGGCGGGTCATAGCGACAGAGATAAAAAGGAATTAGGTATTTCTCGCCGTCCCCGTCAGCAACCCGATCAAAACGTAGTTTAAGTGAGCCAATATGATAATTTAAACTTTCCGTTAAGTGTTGAAGGGAGGGGCTCTATACTGGGCTAGTAGAAATGGAGAACGGTTAGAATAATTGAGTAATAATATTTATATTGATAATACAATTTAAAATTATTTAAATATATATAATTTAATAATATTTATTTGTTATCGAGTGTCAGCCATTATACTTTGGGCACTGTTTTGGGTGACGTAGACAGACCAGAAATTTAAGAAAATACAATCTAACTTTTACGATCCAATGAAAGCCGGTTGAAACCGCATATACTAGACCCTAAAAAGAAGTGATATCTAGTTTACTAGGGAGAAGTTATAAATTCGCCACATTTCTAGCTTTATTTCCAGTCCAAACGTAGGTCCGGAGTTAATCCCCGCCTCTAAATTACAACCAGCATCTCATTGGCTCTTGAAAACTCATGTCAGCGCAACGCGGATGACGAAAATTACGTATTTTCCGACTGAGGAGAGGCGAAATAGCCCGGCCTCCTTTTACGTCCCCCCTTGTATTTTTAAAGGGTGACTGGGACTATGGTGCGCGAATACTTAGGCATCTTAGACCTTCTCCCTAGTAAACTAGATATACCTTCTTGACCCTAACCTCTCCTAGCTCTTGCCTTGGTAGCTGTAAAGAGAATTTCAAAACGGCCATGTTCCCACGCCAAGAGAAAAACAATCGTACAGGGGAATATTTTTGTAGCTGGCTCGTCAGTTTGACTTTCACATTGAACTTGAATGGTTGGCGTGAACCATACGCGTGTTTTCCATTCCACTAAAAGCGGTTAGAAATATTCGATCGAAGTCGCGTATTAAGATTGAATTATGGCAATTAATGCAGCAATGGCAAACCGAATAATTTTCAAGATGAAAGAGCAAAGGTATCATGGGAGACAACTAGTAAATGGCCAATGGTTCCTAGATGTTGCAGCGCATGATCAATATGGAAATGAGACAATTCACGCCTGGAGTATAAGTAGTTCCTGTATTGGAGTAGCTGGATTTTATTTCCTGAATGTCAGCGGTACCGTAGGCGATGACAACGTGGGTTACGAAAAATGCTATTGCGACATGGATGTTTTGGTTAATGGAAACGAGAGAGTGTTCATCCGCAAGGGATACATGGAGGAACCATTTTTCAATAACTTTCACTTCACCCTCATAATCGGTAATTCGATTACTTGTAACCAAATGGATATCGTTGTCCGTTTTGCGCCGTGCGACGCGAATAAGTTTCTCGAAAGGCAGAAGACCTTGCTGGACGAGGGAATCCTAACAGACGTCGTCATAAAAACGCGAGGCCAGGAATTTCCTTGTCACAAGTTCGTCTTGGCGTCACATTCATTGTACTTCAAGAACATGTTCGTCAATAACATCAGGGGAAGACGAAGCAATTTAGTCGACTGGACCGAAGTACTTGAAGCCCCAGTTGTCAAGGACTTGTTGCATTTCCTCTACACTGGACAAACTCCGCCCAACATTGACGACAATCGCTTTGGATTATTGAGAGCCTCGCAGATCTGTCTTCTACCCGATTTGAAAGCCATGTGTGTGGAGAACTTAGCGCGTAATATTACTGTGCAAAATGTGCTTTACATACTTCAGTCAGCGGAAATGTTGGACATAAGCTATTTGAAAAGGGAAGCCCTGAAATTTATGGCTGCTCATTGGGATGATGTAATGGCTTCTGACTTCTACCAACAACTGGATCCAAACATGTGCAAGAGACTACTCAAAAGCGTCTTGGAAATGTTTAGGCTCAACATTCTTAACGAATAAGGACACTGAAAACAGATCATATTATTCGCCATAACAAACATATTCCAGCATTGCCTTCTTACTATTTTTCTTTATCTTAATGTTAATTTTTTTAAATAATTACTAATGTTAATTATTTTAAATGGTATTATCAAAACCTTTCAATACGTTCAAAAATCATATTAAAATAAATATATTTTTTCTTATGTTTAAAGTTAAAAACATAGTTCACTTTTTTAAATATCTTATTTTCAAAAGTTTTGATTGCATTTAAAAACATTTATTCTGACTGTAACTTTCAAATATTTTTCAAATATTCTTGAATATTTTTAAAATGCAGAAACATTCTTAGTTTTTTTTGTCAAAACTATTCGTCTTATAAAATGTGTATTCAGTTTTCAGATAAGCATTAAAAACTCTAATAATCAGTTGTTTGAATGAATAAAATATACAGTAATTCAAAGTGGTCATAGGTTATGGAAAGACACTGTGAAAGTGTGATTATTTGGGAGTAAGGCACGAAGATCTTATCATCAATCTGGGTAGCTTTTGCTTGGATTATTTAAAATCCCGTGTATCTCTTTTTTACGAGGAATTGTTTCTGTTCTCGCGGCTACAGCAGGCCCGGCCCCCGGCGGCTACGGCAGCACGCTCAGCTTCTTATACCAAGCCAAGGCTTAGTGTAGTTTTCGAGTCAAATATTATTTGCAGAGCTATTTTTCTGTTGAAATTAAAATAAATCTTATAATATTTAGTTGAAGACTTATTAAATGACTCTGAAGTTTTCGAAACTTGAGCTTTAAAACGTTGAATATTTTATAATGACTGCCGAACGATACCGCAAATTTGCCCCACTTCCCATTTAATATATGCCAGACTTATCAGAAACACCCTGTATTCTAGGAGAGCGATAGCTCTCTTAGATAAGACCTCATACCGACTTTAATGTATAAGGATGGTTTTTTGATTGGTTATAACTTTTTTTGTATCGTATTAACTGCTTTGAAAAAATTCCACAGAACTACAATTCGGGCCCTCAATATGTGGTTAAAATTTCAAGAAGATCCACCCATTAGTTTATTGTATAAAAAATAAAGTTGCTAAGGGTGGTTTTCATTTCCATAAAATTAATCAGCCCTTTTGGTGAAAAAGTTAAATTTTCCCATAGAAATAACATGGAGTTTTTTTCAAATTTAGCCATTTTGTGGCCACCCTTTTGAAATGAAATATTCGTTTGTTACGTTTGGGAACGGTTTTATATCAAAATTTAAACCTTTTTCTAGGACCATTTTTAAGGTTTTTGAGAAAAATTAATTTTAAGTATGTTTAATTTTAAATTTTAAAAACTACCCCAATCTGCGATATTTTAGCATGGATACGCTGTTTCATTGGTAAATATCAGCGCGACCAATATTGGCCTTTTTTTACGTATAGTTGCGTCATAATAATCCGATTGTTTTTTCTTAATGCCTTTTGGTTGAAATGGCCTATCGATAGTGAGATAAGACTGCTTTAATATTGCCGCCGTGACAAATTACCCCGTTTGTGGCCGCCATTTTTTTAAGGGGAAAAAAATTTGAGAGTGGGTCCTTTTTCGTTGCCATTTTCATATTTTTTGAGGATTTGCTCATGGATGGATTTTAAATATAATATAAAGTAGGTTTCAAGCTTTAATATAAGCCTAATTTCATAGTTTTCCACCTTTTTATTGTCCCACAATCTATTTCTAAACTTGGCACTTTCTTTAAGGCGGTGAAATTGCGCTAAGCCTTGGCTTACCTTTAATTTTTGCCATTTATAAAAATGTTTACCTCTTGTTGTTACTTCGCCTTCTCGTATCGTCGTGTTTTTAAAGTTTAGACTTTGAAAGTAGTGCTTAGTTTTCTTAAATATTACTTAATTGTATAAAATTTCAATATTATAATTGCCTAAAACGTCCGTATTAACGAATTCAATGTTTTTTGTTGAAGGGACGCGCCTTGCATTTGAATTTCGTTCCCTCGAAACTACCCCCTTTAAGAGACCGGCCGCCGGAGGCTTTTTCTTCTACGCCCTCTCGGTCGCTCGTTCAGCCCCGATTCCCCCGAAAACAGCTGTAGTGACTCTGTTATTTACCAAAAATGTATGCGGTCAGTGTGTTGTTTTTGCATTTTAATGCTTCTAATCGTGGTGCACGTCGAGGTTTACGAATCCAACGTGTGTTGCGTAATGAAAATCAAGGGTGGATACTATATGATCTAATGATCTATGCTTTAAAAGGAATTTGACGGCGACAGTCATGCAAAAACGGTATTAGGCCTTGCCAAAAGTTGACCAAGCTATAGTGAGCCTTGTCAGTCAATGATATAAGAAATTGACCCTCGGATATCCTCTGACTAGGAGATGGTTATAAAGTTACTAACTCTCGATTTTGGAGGTAGATACTGTCTAGTGACACTTAAAGTAACGACTTAATCTTATAAACAGACTAACATCATAAGCCCATATCGTAAATTCACCGATGTTGATATCTAAGCTTACTTGAAATACCAATACCAATTTTTTTAACTCAATGAATCTTAAATATCAACATCAAAAATTATCTTCTGAAAGAGATATCTACTTATATTCCATTCAAATTTCTCGCAACATTTCAAATTAACGAATAGAAATGTGCAAATGAAGTTCTAACTGATTAATTGGGCAAATTGCTATATTGGTCACCATTACCGATCGCAGATAGATTTGCGCCCTTCAGTAGTGTTTATTATGCTTGTGAAATGGTAAGCGAAATCTGTGATTAAAGTTTAAAATAGACATGAGCAAAAAGGGCTTTATTCATATCAACTCGATTACCGAATATCTAAATTTGACTAAAATTAACAAAATATTCCCTTCATGGTTAAAAATCTTGTTTGAAGCAGCAAGCCATCTAATCCTTATTGACCTTCTTTTGAAAAAAAATAATAGGTTGATACCTCTTTCAGTAGATTATTCATTCATATTTCAGTTTCATTGAGTTTAAAAAAAATTAGTTCCACCATTGGTTAATTTTCAATATTGACCAATCGACAATCAAAAATTTTAATAACTAAATTACAAAGACCGGTTCAAAACCATATTAGTTTTGAAACGATTAAATTATAATTTTAAACATATATACTAGTTAATTCCTCGTAGGTAATTAGTTTATTTCCTTAGTGAAATTAATGCTGAATATTATATACACAAAGTAAATAATAAATTAACTTCTAAAATTTAAATGTAAAGTGTGTGCATTATTTCCCGATTAATAAAAGATATCCACCTATTTTCATTCAAATTAATTACTAATTTGTGGATAATGGATAGAAAATGTCGAGCTCTAATTGCGATATAGCTAAAATCAATCCCACGGGCTAATTATATTACAATATAACCTTTGCCCTATGTTTACTGTTTTGAATTTTATTTGTAAAATTTAAAACATAAAATAGTATTACAATTTTTTTTAATTAAATAATTATTAATAAATTTCAATAAAATAAATTCTGGTTAAATACATAACACTACTTTTTATTAATTTTCTGAAATTATCAGAGCTAAATATGAAAGACACATATTTAATTGCTCTCATTTCGACACAACTGCAACCGTATAGATTTATTCATTTAATAACATTTCTCATTTCTAATTATTTAAATTCAAAGGGCTGTATTAACTTTTAAAGGTGAAAACCCAGCTGACTTAGAAGTAAAAAAATACCAGGCTGCCAGGCTGTCTCTTTACACAACAGAGTTGGCCATTCTCGCTTATGAGAAATGAATCCTTGTCATATGCATCTCTGGACTTTAGGAGCTCCAGGACTCCCAACTGAATCAGGGTGGGAAATAGGGATTTTTTTAAAACTAGACATTGGGCCAGCGACCCCCTGCCCAGGAATAAATGAACTGGTCCATGACCATTGACCAGGGCGCGGCGTCTGCTAAACTAAAGAAGTGGGTAATTAAAATAGTTGAGATAATGTCTGGACCCTGGTTACCCTAGAATTTCCTTAGTGGTCCTGTGGACCACTGCTCACCCTTCGATTTAATTTTTAAACTGGTCATTTTCCCTGTGCCACCGCCTTATTTGCAACGCTGAACTGAAGATTTCTTTTGACCGGACCATAGCCTACTCGATCACGCGCAACACGTCGCAAGCATTGAGTTCAGAACATATATCCATGTCGCAAGCTGCTTGCGCTATAGCGCGAGTCAGGGTGGGAAATAAGGATTTTTTTAAACTGGACATTAGGCCAGAGCCCTCCTGACTTGGAATAAATAAACTAGTCCGTGACAATAGACCTTTTCACCGGTAGAGCGGGGGTGAACAGGGGGGGAAATTTCGAGAGGTGAGCATGCGTAGAAAGAATGTTTGGGTGCAGTGCAGTACTTTTAACCATTCCTTTTATTTAT
Source organism: Phalangium opilio (assembly GCF_054372755.1). Classification (NCBI taxonomy): domain Eukaryota; kingdom Metazoa; phylum Arthropoda; class Arachnida; order Opiliones; family Phalangiidae; genus Phalangium; species Phalangium opilio. Next base: position 7,381,691 of record NW_028324217.1, on the reverse strand, counting down.
TTATTTATTTGGACTAGCAACGTACATGCAAGCCTTAGGCTTTTGTGGTACGGACGGAATGATTTGAATTTTGACATGAGAAATTGAGAATAGTAGACAAATATTAGAAATTAAATGAACAGTGCATATGTATATTATTTGCTACGCATTCGAGTTTATTTTTATAAAACAGTGTTTTATTACTTGTTGTAAAAGTATTAATTGAACTTCCGAGGTGAAATTTTATCGAATTCAATTGATAGACGTAAAATTAGGGAATTTAATGAAATTCTACTCACTAAATTGGGCGCCAAGGCTTACGAGCGTGTTATACGCAGCACTTTCGGCACGGCATCGGCGGTCATCGCCGATGATCCCATACCGTCGCCGAGGCTTAGTGAGTTTAACCTACTAGTATCAATGCACCGTTTCCATTAGAACTTAAACACTTTATTTCTTAACATGGTTTTAATTGTACTATCTCAGTTTTAAATACTAGGCATTTTATTTTAATATTGAATTTCAAAAGGTCTCCCATACGTCCATCGTAGTTTAGTTTACACGTTTAACTCCATAGAAGCGCTATAACTCATGCCCCCAAACATTGCAACTTCTCATGCGCGGCCCTTAAAGTGAATAGGCTAATTGGCCAGAGCACGTCGTCTGCTAAGCTAAGGAAGTGGATAATTAAAATATTAGAATTTTAATGTGTGGACTCTGGTTACCCTTGAATTTTTTAGTAGTCTCGTGGACCACTGACCCCCCTCCGATTTAATTTTTGAACTGTACCAGGCAATTTTTAAACTCGTCATTTGCCCTGTGTTACCGCCTTATTTCCCACGCTGGCGCGAGTTGCTTTGCGTTGTCGAGTGCGTGATGGAGCGGGCTATGCCTGGAGTCCCAACCCCCGTTACTTACTACCAAAATACCCACTAGCATAGCCCACTCGATCACGCTCTCTTTTCCCCGGCTACATATTTTGAAGAGGGCACTTTTTAGGCGTATTTATTAACAATCTTGGATCACCTTTGTGGACTTTTAGGGTAGCCCTTATAAACTGAGTCGGCATTGCCCTGACTATTTTGTGTTTAAGGTTTATAAGCTTAATATCAAACAGACGTTAGTTAATGCTACAAAAAAAGTTCGAAATTGATAATCTCGGATCGTCTTTGAGAAGTTTTAAGGATATCCGAATTTCATATTGGGCTTATGAAAAGTTTGAGCTAAAGGTTAAACAGACATAAATCAGCGTTTTAAAAAATTGTGTAAAACTGTCAATTTGGTCCTATTTGTGGAATTTTTAGGGGAGCGCCTCGCGTTTCAATAAAGGGTTGTAAAAAATTGTATTATGTTAATTACAATAAGAATACAAACTTTCAATGAGTTACGTTTTTATTTTTTGGAGTATCATTATAAATAAATGACTGATTGAGCTAAAGTTACGGTCCCCTTTTTATATGTTTCTGCTTAGTGTAGATTTTGAAAATGTAAAACAGTTTCTTAACAATCTTAATTAAAATGAAGACTGAAGGAGCAGATATTAATCAAAAATGTCTTGATTAGAATCAAGTCCTAAAAAGTATCGATAAGACTGAGGTTATCACTTGTCTGAAGGATCAGATATTAATTTTTCTTTTTAATTGAAACTTAAAGGCATGCTTAAGAAAAAAACAACGTTCCATTACCGTTTTCCGTTGAAATAACTTATTTTACAGGTAATCAATTTCAAAAATTTACTTATCTCGGGTTTTCGGGCACAATTCCATTCCCCCAAAACATTTTATCATTACATTAATTACTTTTGAGAGATAACGTGTCAAAATAAGCTTTAAAACAATAAAAAACTGAATGAGCGGTCTGTTTAGCCATGACCAAAACCTTCAAATCAGTGTTGCTAATGTTAGAAAGTGGATGTTCCCACTTCCATTTTAAAAATTTGCCGCATTTCCCACACCCCCTTTTTTACAGTCATATTTATCTGGACTATTTTATCATACTAAGTTTAATATGGAATATCACTCCGCATGGCTTTGACAATATGTACAAATGCTATAAAGCTTTAAAATTCTCAAAATATGCTTTCTTTTTTTTCAGTGCCAAACTTAAAATCACCGAATTTATTTCAAAATGTCGCTTGAAATTATTAAACCGGATAAAATTTTCGAAAATGCACTAATTTTAACTGTGCAGTTAAAATTAGTGCATTTTTGAAAATTTTGCACTATTAACCCTTGAACAGGAAAATTCCGACATTTGATTGATTTCGGAAAAATATTACTTTTTCCCCACAGAGCCTAAAACCAAACCTAAATCTCCCACGATGTGGGAAATTACCCACACATTGGCAACACTGCTTTAAAAACTTACAACAAGCACACTTTCGAGACATGTTCTGAACAAATTAGTGCTTAACCCTCTAATAGTACGACCACGGAGAATTGATGTAAACTGTAGTTGAAATATATTCATGTGCGACCTGTGGCACTGAATGGTCTCTAACCATTGTTTGAAACTAGAGAGAGAAATAGTGAGCAGCATTAATCATGTCCTGAGCTATGAGAATGAACAGTATGACTGTTGACTGAAGTACACTAGACATTACATCATTTTGCATAACCACGAGTAAAAATCTAACTGTCCCTACTTAATTTTCCGCCATTGTTTTAAAACGTATCCACTGCGAAGCATACCGGGCACAAATGAGGGAACCTTTTAAAACTCAATGTCATACACGTACTCTCTCAAAAGTAATTAATGTAATGATAAAATGTTTTGGGGGAATGGAATTGTGCCCGAAAACCCGAGATAAGTAAATTTTTGAAATTGATTACCTGTAAAATAAGTTATTTCAACGGAAAACGGTAATGGAACGTTGTTTTTTTCTTAAGCATGCCTTTAAGTTTCAATTAAAAAGAAAAATTAATATCTGATCCTTCAGACAAGTGATAACCTCAGTCTTATCGATACTTTTTAGGACTTGATTCTAATCAAGACATTTTTGATTAATATATTTGGTCTTTATGTACAGACATAATTGTAAGCGGATTAGGGACTTTCGTTGTTTTCAGAAGCAAAACACAGAGAGCTAGGCGATAACTATACCCATAGGGAGCTAACAACTGGCTAGGGGGAAGAGATAGTCTGACGTCACTCAGGTTGGCATTTTTGCGCCTAGAATACTGTTGCCAACCGTTAGGGGGGATGAAACTCCAGTAAGAGATAGAAGGGTGTGACGTTTCAGGGTCAGAACTGTTAGCTCCCTATTGAGCGGCTTTGATCTATCATAGTTTCATTGCTTTTAGGCAGGCGCGTAGGAACGTTTAGAATTTAGGCAGTGGCGTCGCTAGGCCTTTTTTGGGGGTATAGCCCCCCCCCCCCCAAATTTCAAAGTTAGCCCGCTCAAAATAATTCGTAAACCCTACCAAAAAAGTGCTAAAATTCTGTAGCAATATAGTGTATAAAAATTATAATGATAAGTTCGCTAAATTTCATCTTTGAAGAGATGAATTTCAATATCAAACAGTAGTGGGGACTAAAATCAAACGAAAACTAAACTTAAGACGAGTGAAATTCTTTCGTCGACAATTGTCTCATAGTCAATAACTAGGTTCCGTACTCTTTATCAATAAAAGTTTCTATTTCTTTAAAATACGAATAATTTCACGTTGACACAAATTTTCGGATAGTTATGAAGGTCTACACCTATTTCCTATGATAACCTTCAAATAGTTTGCCTAGATTAAGCCCCCCCCTCCAAATTTCAAATATTTGATATATGTAACTTTCTAGAAGATAAAATGTTTAATTTTTTAAAAATTATTTCTCTTATTATACGTACTAAGAAAGAGAAATGTTTAATGAAGTGTTTAAAATTTTACGATATTAATTGAAATTGACACTTTGATAATCCAATAATAATATTTATATTGGTAATATTATTTAAAAATAATTAAATTGATCATATAATTTAAAAATATTTAAATTGATCATATAATTTAAAAATATTTAAATTGATCATATAATTTAAAAATATTTGAATTGATCATATAATTTAAAAATATTTAAATTGATTATATAATTTAAAAATATTTAAATTGATCATATAATTCAAAAATATTTAAATTCATCATATAATTTAAAAATATTTATTTCTTACCGAATGTCAGCCTTTAAACTTTGGGTATTGCTTTGGGTGAACGGACGGGTATGCCCGAGGGGTCGGACGTTTGTCAAAATCCCGTACAGTTCGTTTGAAATCTATTTAAAATCTCTCTCAAAAATCTCGAAATCCCGAAATCTTCACCTAAAATCCCGAAATCTCACATTAAAATCTAGAAATGCCGAAATCTTAACGTAAAATCCCGAAATCTCACCCTAAATTATCAAAATCTGAAAATCCCCACACTTGCAATACACAGTTTTGCATCTATTTAAGAGGGGAAGACACGGGGGTAAAACTCTGCCTTCCATCTCGCTCTTTGGCGCCTGCGCTATGTAAGAGTTCTGTATTACAATTTACAAGTTAGACTATTTTTATCGATTTTTCTCCAGTATTCATTACGGTAAATTAAAACAAATTTAAAGTCGAAAACCTAAACCTTTATTTTAAAATATCGAAATATCCTTTGAACACCGAAAGTTAATAGTAAATCTTGATATCCCCTGCAAATTCCCAAAATTTCATCAAAATTCGAAAATCTCCTTCAAAATCTCAAAATCTCAAAATCTCAAAATCTCCTTCAAATCCCGAAATCTCCTTCAAAATCTGAAAATCTTCAAAATATGTAAATCTCCTTCAAAATATGTAAATCTCCTTCAAAATATGTAAATCTCCTTCAAAATATGTAAATCTCCTTCAAAATATGTAAATCTCCTTCAAAATATGTAAATCTCCTTCAAAATATGTAAATCTCCTTCAAAATATGTAAATCTTCAAAATATGTAAATCTTGTTCCAAATCCCGAAATCTACTTCAAAATCTGAAAATCTTTAAAATATGTAAATCTCCTTCAAAATATATAAATCTTGTTCCAAATCCTGAAATCTCCTTCAAAATCTGAAAATCCTGAACAAAACCCCGAAATCTCATTCGAAATCTGAAAATCGCGTTCAAAATCTGAAAATCCCGAAATCTTAAAATCATGGCCTGGATTTCAAGATTTCTAAAATCTCAGTCAGAATCTCAAAACCTGGGTCAAAATCTCAAAATCTTGAAATCTCGTACACTAAAATGACGAACGTCCGACCCCTCGGGTACGCCACCTTCTCTTTCGACCTTCCAAACGGCAACTTTCCCACGCCAAGAGAAAAACACTCATACAGACGAATATTTTTATAGTCGACTCCTCAGTTGGACTTTTACATTGAGCTTGAACGGTTGGCGTGAACCATACTCTTGTTTTTTCCACTAAAATATTCGTACGAAGTCCCGTTTTATGGCAATTAATGCAGCAATGGCAAACAGAAGAATTTTCAAGATAAAAGAGGAAAGGTATAGTGGCAAACAACTAGTGAATGACCAATGGTTCCTGGATGTTGAAGCGCATGATCAATATGGAAATGAGGCAAATCACGTGTGGAGTATGAGTAGTTCCTGTAATAGAGACCGTGGATTTTATTTCCTCCATATTAGCGGTTCCGTAGGCGATGAAAATGTGGCTTACGAAAAATGCTATTGCGACATGGATGTTTCGATTAACGGACACGAGAGATTATGCATTCGCAAGGAATACATGAAAGAACCATTTTTCAATAACTTTCATTTCACCCTTATAATCGGTAATCCGATTACTTGTAACCAAATGGATATCGTTGTCCGTTTTGCGCCGTGCGACCAGAATCAGTTTCTTGAAAGGCAGAAGACCTTGTTGGATGAAGGTATCCTAACAGACGTCGTCATAAAAACCCGAGGCCAGGAATTTCCTTGCCACAAGTTTGTCTTGGCATCGCATTCAGAATTTTTCAAGAATATGCTCTTACACAATATGCGGGATAACCACAATAACTGCATCGACTGGACCGATGTATTCGAAGCCCCAGTTGTGAAGGACTTGTTGCATTTCCTCTACACTGGAAAAACGCCACCCAACATTGACGACAATCACTTTGGATTATTGGAAGCCTCCAAGCTCTGTCTTCTACCCGATTTGAAAGTTATGTGCCTTGAAAGCATAGCGCGTACTATTACTGTGGATAATGTGGCTAACATAATTCAGTCAGCGGAAATAGTGCAAATAAGCTTTTAGAAAATTTGTGGCTGCCCATTGGGATGAAGTAATGGCTACTGATTTTTACCAAGAACTGAATCCAGACATTTGAAAGAGTCTACTCAAAAGCGTCTTCGAAATGTTTAGGCTAAACATTCTTAAAGAATAAGGATACTGAAAACATTGATACAGGTCATATTATTCGCCATAATAAACATATCTCAGCATTCCAATTATTTTTTTGTTCTTAATGTTCATTTTTTAAATAATTACTTATGTAAATTAATTTAAATGGTATTTTCAAAAGCCTTCAATACATTTCAAAACTTCGAATTCATATTAAAATAAATATGATTTTTATTCCTAATTTTTAAAGTTAAAAACATATTCACTTTTTAAATACCTTATTTTCAAAAGTTTTGAATGCATTTCATAAATTCTGTTTAACAAAGTTGAAAACATTTTTTCTGGCTGTAACTTTCAAAAATTCTTGAACATTTTCTTACTAAGTTTTTTTTGTCAAAACTACTTGTGTTATACAGGGTGTTTGTGAAAGGTCCATCAATAATGAAAGGGCGTATTTATTGGGCCATTTTGAGTCGAAAATGTTCTATGACATTTTTCCGTTCGGGCCACTGTTTTCAAGTTATGATTGGAGTAATTTACGGATGACCCCTTAAATTTAATTAAGAAATTGAAAGACAGCGCTAATTTAATGAAGGGGTCATCCCTAAAATATTCAAATCATAACTCGAAAACCGTGGCTCGGACGGCAAAATGTCATAGAACATTTTCGACTCAAAATGGCCCAATAAATACGCCCTTTCATTATTGATGGACTTTTCACAAACACCCTGTATAAACATGTGCATTCAGTTCTCAGATAAGCATTAAAGGCATGTGCTTTTGAAACTTGAGTAATCAGAGGTTTCAATGATTAAAATCTACAGTAGTTCAAAGTGGACAAGGTTATGAAAAGACACTGTGAAAGTGTCCTTGATAAGTTAGGTTAAGAAAGATAGTAGTTCTGATTTAGCGTTATTTCTTGTACAATAAGTTTATAAGATATGTTCCATAAGTATTACAGTACCAGAAGCCAATTAGGCTTTACACACATGAAGTGTGCAACATGTAAAGACTGAGTTAAAACTTTAGTTAAAACTATTCGCAATACCAAAGATTATTTAGAAGTAAGGCATGAAGATCTTATCATCAACATGGGTAGCCTTTGCTTGGATTATTTAAGATGCCGTGTATCTGTTTTTGTGCGAGGAATTTTTTTCTAACGCTCAGCTGGTGATACCAAGCCAAGGCTTAGTGTAGTTTTCGAGTCTTATCTTAGTTGTTGATGATAATAATGACACCTCTAGTGTAGATGAACCAGAACAAATGCAAATTAAGAAGGAAAAAAATTAAATCTGATAATGGCAAAACTAAATACAGGGTAAATTAAATTTTAAATTATGGTTTTTATTTCCAACCCACTAATCATTATAAATTTTCTTTTAGATTTGCCGGCCCAAAAGTAAACTCTAGCTTGTAATTTAACAGAAGCAAAACTTAAATTTGTCTTATTTTTATTGAGGCATAAATCATAGTGGATACAATGAGTTAAAGGTCAGGGAAACAAAATAGAAAAACACGGGCTTTAAACTATAAAATTAATGGTAGAACTTGAGTTGGCCAGTAGGTGTGAAATCTGAATCATAAACAGGCGCTTTTAGGCAATAAACTTCAAAATGGGAAGAAAACTAATGGGTCATTGACACACACCAAAAATGCACTGACAGTCTGACGATATAACCATTACTGGATCCACTCTCTATTTTTTTTAACTCGTTGTGATTTTTATCTCATTCTATTTTATGCCGGCACCCGGCAGAGTAGACTAAAACATTTTAGGCTCCGCAGGGCCCCCATAAGCGCGGGGCCCTTAGCATTTACTACTTCTGCTATATGGTTAATCCGGCCCTGTCCATCTTCCTATATTTAGTCTGGATTACTAAGCCTTTGACAACGCCTCACCAGAGAAACTATGACGTTTCACTTACGTCAAGCTCTTAGTAACCAATGACAAAATTATGCAACATATCTTATGAACTTTTAGTAACGACAATAAGCAAGCGAATTACACAAACGAAAAAAAGAAAAATAAATTGGGCCTAACATCTATATCAAGAGGTGCATTATTTTAATGGGAACGTCAACCCGAAACCGAATTAATCTCTCAGGATCTATGAACGATCAGGAATAGATGTAATTTTAAGAAGCAGGAATTGAGAACAGAGTAATCTGGGCTCGCGTCAAAGTCCCGAACCCTCTTCCCAGAACGGGAGGGGGAATGGTATGAAATTGGAGGCGGGTCATAGCTACAGAGGTAAAAAAGAAACTACGTAATTTTTGCCGTCCCCGTCAGCAACGTCATCAAAACGTACTTTAAGTGAGTCAATAAGATAATTTTAATGTTCGTTACGTGTTGGAGGGAGGGGCTCTATATGAGTCGGACTGAAGTAAATACTAACCGTTCTCTATTCCTGCTTCTAAAATTACATTTATACCATAAGCAAGCCTTATTTAAAACGCACCTTTTTAAATCCAATTTAATTTTAATGAGGTAGAGTTTATTTTTCTCTTTAAAATAAGACAAGTTACACGGCATCTTAAATAATCCAAACAAAAGCTACCTAGATTGATAAGATCTTCGTGCCTTACTCCCAAATTATTTTTGGTATGGTGAATGGTTTCATCTAAAGAATGTTTTTGAGACCCTACTCGGTCTTTATAGTAGTTCCCGAATTTATGTACCTGGTAAATCGGTTCTTAACTTCTTAAGGTAGAGACGGCGTAAGGAGCCGCGTTACCGAGTTATTTTTCTCCGCGTGTGGGGAGGTTCTTTACTAGGAGCTTAGAATATATCGTGTAAGCTCGCCCAGGCACATGTTGCACACTTTGGTAAAGTCTTATCGTCTTCTGATATTATATGAGCCCATGCACGCATGTTCCACGTGCTATGGTCGTGAGCCAAGCCAAAAATTTATATTCTTTATAGTAAAAAAATATTAAATACTTTAATGTATTATAGGATTTTATAGGAGAAAAAAATGTGTTAATATAGGAAAATATAGGAATAAAAGTGCTCATATATGTAATACAATTTTTTTCTTAAACTTTGTAGAAAAATCTCAAAATATAACAAATTAGATTTTACTTTGAAAAGAGGAACTTAACTTAACTAAAATATAATAAAGAAAATCCTTGAGAGAGCTCCGCAATTTCGGTGTCCAATCAAATATGAACTCGATAATTGAGCTAAATTTGATGCTAAACTATACGAAAACTTCCCAAACTATGTCAAAAATGTGGGATATTATTGTACCTTTCATGAAATTATAGGATAATATACAATAGGTTAAAAATATAGGATTTAATAGGAATTATAGGACCACTGGGCTCCATTATAGGGTTTAAGGGGATTCCTCATATTTCAAGGCGCAAGCAAGCTCCAATGAAGTAAACTTTTTATTTTTACGTATGAGCTTTTGCTTTGTCTGTATTCAGCATAGGAACACTGATTCCACCAATCACGAGATAGAACGAAGAATCCGTATTTTTCTCGCCTTCCATCTACATGGTTCTCACGCTAGAAAGCAAAGAGTCATGCAGCTGCATATTTTCAAAGAAAACTAAGCCTAAGGAATAAAAACTAAAAATACTCGATTTCAAAGATATTATTCTAGTGTTTGTGCATAAGAGCTAAATTTTGTTGCAATAATTGCTTACAAGAATATTCCTTTTAAATGAATAGTGAATTAAAACTTGATCGCGATTAGTTTACAGATTAATTTGACTGAACTTCATTTAGCGGAAGACTGAGTTTCTATTCCGTAGTCTATGTTCTTTGGGGAAAAATAGAGCCATTAAAAGTATAGACAAACCAGTCCAAGCTTGTTCAGAGTAGCTCTGTAGGTGTCGCGTCGCTCAGATTGAAAATAACATTCAACTTGAACTGTTGGTGAAACTTTTGCGCGGTGTTTATTCGCTGAAAGAGGCTAAAAGTATTTGGTTTTTGCTACATTTAAGGCCGAATTATGTCTGATAAAGCAAAATCAGTCAACGGAACTTTTAAGATTAGTAAACAATCATTTCGGCAAAAGATAATATTAACTATGAATGGACTGTTAATATTAAAGCGCATGATCAAGATGGCGATCAATTACATCTCTGGAGAATGAAGAGTACCTACACTCACTTTAATTACTATTGGTTCCTGAGCTTGAATGGGCATGTAGTGAATAAAAATCTAAAGTACGAAAAATGCTCTTGCCAAGTGGAGGTCTTCAATAACCAAAATAAAGTAACGATTCGCAAGGAATACATGAAAGGGCCAAAGTTCAACGCATTCGACTTTACCTACATGTTCTTCCTCGGCTATGAACAATGCGTTAGTTTGAATAAAGAGATTGAAATCCTGATCACCTTTACCACCTGCGACGAAAAAACGTTGATCGAAGGTGAAAAGGCATTGTTGGACAACGGAATTCTAACAGACACGATCATCAAAACCATGGATCAGGAATTTCCTTGTCACAAGTTCGTCTTGGCATCACGTTCCGAGTATTTCATGAAAATGTTCCAAACTGATATGATGGAAAGTCGAACGAATACCGTCAACTGGACTGCGGTTTTTGACGCCTCGGTGGTCAAGGATCTGTTGCATTTCCTCTACACTGGTCAGCAACCCCCCAACATCGTTGAAAACCATTTTGCATTATTGGAAGCCGCTCACCTTTGTCTTTTACCCGATTTGAAGCGCATGTGCGCAGATAGCATACGGCGAAATATTTCCGTGCAGAATGCTGCTTACGTACTGCAGTCAGCGGAAATATACGAATCAAACTGGCTGAAAAGAGAAGCCGTCCAGTTCGTGGTTGCGCATTGGAATGACGTATTCGTTACAAATTTCTACCAGCAATTGGAACCGGGTCTTTGCAAGAGATTGCTGACTAGCATTTTCGAAATGTTGGCGAAAAAAGATCTTAATGATAACTAATGAAATCACGGTGTGCATTTAAATGTTAAGTGTTTCATTGGGTTTTTACTTTTGCGCTCTTTAGAGCTGCGAAAGTATTGTTCTGACCCTTGCTGGCAGGCTGGGCGCCTTTTCTATCCCCCATTTCCCCCTTTTTTTCGCGTACTCGTTCGGATATTTGCAACTAAATAAATATTTTGAATTTCAAATTTCCCGCGAATTTTCGACTCGAAATTCACCCGTAGTTCACCTCACACCTCATAGGTGGCGTAACGTATTTAATTTCAATTGAAATTATTTTCCCGTCGGCGCCGGGCCTCGAACCCGCGATATCCCAATCCATACGAGACGTCAGTGAAGACGCCCGGCCGCGCGCTCTACCACGAAGCCACGCTTGCTTGTAATATAAAGCGAGATAAATTATACTGAAGAGAAGAAAGAGAGAGTTAGGATATGGACCCCCCCCCCCCACCTCCCCGACGCCCGCACTTACTGCGTGGGTTTAGCGGGAGACGAGAGAGAGAGAGAACTGTGCAACTGTCTGGCTTTAGATATGGACCCCCCACCTCCCCGACGCCCGCCACTGGATGCTGTCGAATATATATTGTATCGCGCTAGAGGAGGAGAGACAGTTGCTTGCAATTTTTTTTTGCAATTTATAATTATTATATATCTTTTTAATCCTAGGCAAGATTAGATTTCTACTTGGGAACTTAAACATTACAATTAATATTATCATATTAATCAAAAAAGAAATTAAGGTTCTCCCCGACAGAAGGCGCGCTAAGCAGAGAGAGTTTTCTAATTTCACCAATGATATCGTTTTTTAAGACTCGTCTGCTTAAAAGTTAGGCAGGTTGATTTACTAATAAAATTAAATGTATTAACAAAATGAAACTCGAGTCAGCGTTTTAAAACTATAACTAGTTTGGGACGGAGGTACCATTGCTCACTATTTGTTTGGCAAGTTTAAAATTAAATGATCACTTAACGGAACTGACATAAAATAATAGGTAGATTTTTGCAGAATTAAATTGCAGATTCTTTGCAAAATTAACTAATCATTTTGGCAGTTTCCGCTCTCGCTGGGTTCATCTACTAATAACAGTTACGTAAGTGATAATTATAAAAATAAAATCAACAATCTCATAAAATCAACAACTCAAAATATAAAATGAAATTTATGATCAAAATGAATCTAATTTCAATCAACGACAAACGGAATCAACGTGTTCATCTCTCCATCCACGGAAATATGAAATTTCTACATGAAACATGAAAGTGCTATCAACCTAACAATTTTTAGAAATGTAATTTTAATCAGTGAAACATACTCATTTAAAGTTAACTAATTTTAAGTCGCTAATTTGATTATTATATTTAAAAAAAATTATATTATTTAAGTAATAAATTTAACGATGGTGTTGATAGTACCAATAGAGTATTCAAGGATTGATTACGTTAATATCAACATATCAAACAAAAAGTATTTAATTATAATTTGGAATTTCAATTTAAATTTATACAGTTTTTTAAATGCCCATTGAGATTCAGAGTCTGTCACTGAATGTTGAAGATCTCCAGTCTCTGCCAAGTGATTTAAATTTTCAGACCCTCTCTGTGGGAAAGGGGGAATTAAATTAACGAGACTTACAAACTGACATCATCCTTAAATTAAATAAGGATTATAAATGAAAATTTAAATCAAGGTATTTAAGGTTTAATTAACGTTACTTTGAAAGTATCAAATTAAAAATTTACAACTTAAGCTCATCAATAAAAAGAACATTAAGATAATTATTAATAGGCATAAACAATCATCAATAAAAAGAACATTAAGATAAATATTAATAGGCATAAACAATCATCAATAAAAAGAACATTAAGATAATTATTAAAAGGCATGGGCATGGACAATTTTACTCGGACCCCATGTCCCCGACTCCCCGTCTCCCCGTCCCCCCGTCCCGATACACTAAAGACCGAGGCTTAAACCTCGTAGCTCGCGGCCATCTTTATTGTTTACATCATGGGCTCGTCACTACAGGGTAGGAAATAAGACAGGTTTACAAGTCCCAAACCAGTTTATTAATTGCTCGGACCAGTTTATTTATTCCAAAAGTTGGGGTCAGTGGTATCAGGGAGCACTTTATTAATTAGGGTTTTTGGAAAAAATAGACGGTGGGACCAGTTTATAAATTCGGGGTTCCTTTTTAGAATTTTTCTATCTCAACTCATTTTCTACCAATTCTACTCCTAGGTAGTTAGTACTCCTTGGCTACAACTTCCCTACAAAAGTTTTGTATTCTATTGACTATTGATCTTGTCTAGCGTCTATACTCTAGAATGAGTCTCTTGTAGTCGACAGTCTAGACCATAGCCAGTACTAGTTGTCAGTAATCGTATTTCTCAGTAGTGCATGGTCACATTACAAGATTTTGATCTGGCTTACTGATAGCGAGAGAAGATATTGCCGCTGAATTTATGGAAAATGCAATAAGGAATAAGGCTAGTTCAGAAAAGGATTAAGAACTTCAAATATCATTAGACATGTTGATTGATATTTAGTGGCAACTAGTTGAAAAATTGTGATAAGAAATAAAAGTTAACTGTTATGGATTGTTATATGCTACTTTTTCCTACAGTAAAAAATTCAAATTCAATTAGAATTTCCAGCTTCTTTACTTTTGTGTCTTTACGTGCTTTTTATTCTCACCATTTTAGAAATTTAATTTATAGTGGGACCGGTAAAATAATAATTAATGCGAGGGTCACTGGTCCCAAGGACCACCACCACATCCGCAACACCAATTCGCCGCAACCCACTCCGAAACAGACGAGCGCCTGAAAGGCTCAACCTATGAGACAGCAGCTAAACCAAGTTTTCACCATAATAACAATAACCTCATGAAGGACAGTATAAATAATGAGTTTAAACAAACTTTTCACCATAATAACAATAACCTCATAAAGGACAGTATAAATAATGACTTTAAACAAACTTTTCACCACAATAACAATAACCTCATAAAGGACAGTATAAAATAGTGACTTAAACAAAGTTAAATCTGAATTACAATCTACCTCATTAAGCTCAACCAAACTGTTACAAATGCATAGCGCAATATTACAAGTTGCCAATGATCTTCGAATTTTATTGTTAAACCCTCACATTATCTTAAGACTCATACAGTCACTGGGTTTTAATCTCACGGGAGAGTATTGCTATATTCGTAATTCCCGCCTATTCCAAACACAACCTAGATGGCGCCCCATCCTCAGATATCGATTGATTGTAACCCCCATTTTCTAATTGTCGTTTACCAGGCAAATTCAAGGGGGGCTGCCATTGCGTCTTAGTAGTTTTTGATACCGCCATCTAGCGTCGAAGTAAAGCGTAAAATTCGGTATTTTTGTCTCTTTAAACGTCGGTGTTTAAAGCCATCTAGCGTTCAAAAGCAGGAAGTTCAAAACCTTCGTCTGAAATCCTTTGGCTCGGTGAATCCGATGATTTGAACATATTTTTTAATTCTCATTGGTAATTAGTAAGTTTTGAAAAGTAAAAATGGCAAGCTGGGGTAGAACATGTTCCGTTCTTGGCTGTAAAAGTAGTGATAGGGATTTAAGGGAGTGGAGATCATGGGTTTGCAAACTTCATTCGGGACCTGACAAAGGGTTAACTCTGTGTCATAAAGATTGTTGTTGTCCGCGGCCATTTTTAAAATACGGAATAAAATCAAAGTACAGAATTCGCTCATTAGATGGCGATTACCAAAAACTACTCACAATTTAAAAATGGGAGGTAACCTCGTACATCGCGTATAGGAGAGAACACTCCTCGCTTCTTTATCCGCACTCAAGCGGCATCCTTGCCACCCAATGTAACGAATGACCATAATCATATGGTAGAATAAATCTTGGATATTGATTAGTATATCTAGCCTAATTAATCCACCAAGACTTGAACACTACAGTTAATTACTTATTTAATTAAACTGTAAACCAAATTCTTACTAGATTGGTTTTATTCATAATCGGAATGCTATTTTATAAACAATGGAAAAAAAACCTGAAAATTATAAATTTGTCGGGGTCAATGAATATAGTAATACTAATTCTAGTCACTAGAGGGCGCGCAAAAGTGTAATCTGGCCGGGGCCATCTTGTTTTCTTTGCTTAGTAATAATAGTTTTTGAGCTATATAGCATTCCAAATTAATTTTTTCTAATTTTTTTTTCATTCAAAAGCTTTCAATAAATTCCATAACTATCAATTCATATTAAAGTAAATATGAATTATGTCATTTTCGTGTTGGGTTCAAAAACATTCGTTCTGATGATTTTGTAAGACTGTGGCTGTTAATATTCGTCCACTCATTAAACTTGCAGTAACATCTTGTGTTCATTTAAATGTTTAAGTGTTTTTTTTTCTTTAAGTCTTCTAGTTTATGCATTGTTCCTAATATCAAAGTTTTTGAGCTATATAGCATTGCCACTTATTTTTCTCTTATTAACAACATTAAACATTTGAAAGTTTTTTTCAAAAGCTTCGAATAAGTAGCATAACATTGTATTCATATTAAAGTAAATATGAATAACGTCAATTTTGGTGTCGGGTTTAAAAACGTTAATTCTAACAATTCTGTAGGAGTGTGGCTGTTAAATACTCGTCCAAACATTAAACTTGTAGACACATCTTGTTCGAATTCGCGCAAAATATAATGTATACGGTTTCATAAGAATATTAACGGCATATTTTTGAATCATAATGGTTTTCTTGTGTAGGTTTTTATATTAACGTTAATTATGATTTAGTTTAGCGTAAACGCTCAACATTGCAGTGTTTATACGAACGTAGAAAGCAGGGAAATTGGATGCAAGTGCAATTAAAGTCAGGCAAAATTCTATGCATCCTGAGAAATCAGTTATAATCATAACACTAAGGAAAAAAATCTGGGCGCCTGCGAAGTTTTCTACCCTGTATACGTTCAGGGAGACGTAGAAGAGGATATACAATGTTTATTGTTGGGTGTTTTAGAATCTTAATACTGACAACGACGCATTTCAGTGTACCTTGCTCCCTTCAGGGACTCCACATGTCAGGGAGTTTCAAAATGGGTCCAAAAAGTCATGGAAAAGTCAGGGAATTTTAAGAATTTCAACAAAGTCAGGGATTTTGACTAAATTTGCTAAAATATCTGCGGTTCACACATCCTGTTTTTATCTCCGTTTTAGCGATATCACGTTTCATAATATGTTTATTTATATCACCCCTTCTTATTGGGCCTAAAAAGCGTCCAGGAAAATGTAGAAAATGTTCAACGGAAACCTGCAAAATTCATTGAATTTGAATCTGAAAATTTCGTGTGAACTCTATTCCTCGGTAGGCGAATGTTAAGTGTTGCCGCGTAGCGCCTTTGTATTTGTATGAAAACAAGCTTCTCTCTTTAATACATAGGGGCGTCCTTTACGTTTCCGTACCATACGACCCTGCTTAAACGCTAAGGATACTGGGTGGACTTCGGTGCGTTAGGTGGGGTACAGAGGAAACATAGTTTTTGGCGGTTTCTACTCCATCCCTCTCTCCTTCAAGGTTAAGAATGATTTAGACTCAACTAGTGAGTCCGGTCTCCTTGTGTAAATGGTATGAATCCTCCTAGTCTGTAAACTATGTATAGCCATTCTGAAAAGAGCTTAAAATATTTTCTGCTCCCTGTATATGATGGAGTGGAGGGGTTAGGCTTTCGTTCATTGCGTCTGATGGGAGTTATTTTAAGTCTCTCAGACTTAATTTGAGCGTTGATCTTTAGAGTGGTTACGGTGGCATTTTATTTGATTGATATTAATGTATTAGACCAATGGGAATCGTGAAATTGGAAAGGAAAAAAAAAGAAACAGTACCAGGGAAAACCAAGCTTGAAAAAACGCATTAGGTGTGTACCATTAGAAGTAGATTAATCTGAGGTTTTAAAACAAGTTCTTCTTGAAGGCCGAACTCTGTTCAAATGAAGAATTGTATTATACAGGAATGAAGTTTTAAGGTGAAAAAATTATAGACTTCAGCACAGTCAAAAAATATGAATTTTGAATAATCGAAATGTATCGAAACTATAACAAGAGTTGAATAGATACGTGTAGTTCAATGGTTGATTACAGTATCACAAGAGGAAGGTTTTAGAAGTAATGTGGTTGAGTTATTTCGAAAACAACCACTTCATGGAATTGGCGCTGCAATCTCGCAAAAAAAAGGACTCCACGAGGAGTCTTTGTATCTTGGTATCACGTGATGTCTGTGACGTATTTCAAATAATTTTTACCCACCCACCGATGCCTTCTTTGCAGACCCTTAAAGCCTTTAAATACCGTGTTAATATAGTAATATAGCTATCGAATTTATATCAGAAACACCAGGGATAAGTTTCAGAAGTAGTTTAGTTGATGAAGTCCTCAAGTCTGGGTTCGCGAACCCCCAGCCATCAAGTCTTTAAATAACGTGCTTGTCTAGACAGGTAACACTTTAAATAAACATACCTTTTTTGAATGTAATAAAAAGTAAGCATGAAAATAATTCATTCGGGTGTCGAATTGTCTATGTAGACAGGAAACTCTTCCATGTTTTCAGTCCATCGCAAGACCCGGGTATACACTGGGTAGCTTACTTAGTAATCATTGTCTGTATTTGCGCAAATAACTAAATATACAGACTTTATAAAATATTTTAAAAGATATTTAACAAGGTGGAAAAAAAAAATTTGGATAAACATCTTATTTTTATGTAAGCAAATTACCCTTTGAAAATTAAGTCGGCGGAAAAAAGTTAAAATTTAATTTTTAAAAAGAATTTTCATTCATTAACGGCTGTAGACCCCCAAGGGAGAAACTCATTAGTCAAAAATTTCGGTTTTTTGAAAAAACAAACTATATTCTTTAGTGAAGGGAGCTCCCTGTCGTACTCAATCTAGGTAAAGACGTTCTTAAATTTATATATGTTCTTCCTATGATGCATTGTCGAGTGTTGAAATTCGAAACTATAACTAAAAGATACTAGCGGAGATCTGTTTCAACGCTAAGCAAGCGTTAAATCCGGGTTGAATGCAGTATGGTTTTAATTGATGATGAGTCTTTAAAAATGGCGGGCATGAAAATTAACCAACTCTTCCTTCTTATTTTTATTTATCAGTATAGGGTAGCGGCAATAATGAAAAAACTCCTCCTACCAAGCGTCAGACCTCCGCTTATCCAACCATCTTTACTCCCCCAAGAGCCTTCTACTTTATATAAACCCTCCACCGTGTAGATGTAAATGGGAGGAGCCTTCTGAAGCTCCGCCCCTTTGCTACTTCCCTATTAGAAAATAGACATATTCCTCACTCGTACCACCGAGTCCTCGATTCATATATTTGGTAATTAGTAAATCTGTATTTTAGCAAGCACACATTTACCCAGACTGAATACGGAAACAAACTCCCTACTTTTGTCTAGTTTAAGCAGAAGTAAGATAAGGGACTAGAAGTATCGAGGTAACCAAATTCTTCACTTTGTGAAAGTGAATATTCTTGATAAGACACCAACGGTTGGCCCTCTGGTAGCGGTTTCTGAATTTCCCCTCCAAAACGTGAGACCCTCGCGGTGGTAGACGGCTGAAATAGATTTAAGCACCCGCGTCTGTGTTCCGCGGCTTTAAGTTGAGGGGAATGGGGTAGGAAATGTTTTTGCAACGCGACCAATTTTTTCTCTCTAGTGTAGGGGCGATGGAAGCGGCATAAAATCCTCAAATTTGTTCACGAATGCCAGGATCTACTACCAATGCTAGAGCACTTTACTTCTAGTCCTTTATGTTACTTCTGGTTTAAGGATAAATTTTCCAAACATTTCTCCTAAAGAAAATCGTACCCTTTAAACAAAGTAAGTTTGCAATATTGTGAAAGCTATAGCTTGCCTTAATACGTCTTTACGACATTAATAAAGCATTTGGTTAACATCGTAAGCCTTATCAACACTGCAAAGTAAATTAAGTAAAGAAAAGATGGAAAGGGATTCGAAAATCTTTTAAAAATATAAAGAGAATTTTCCCGACTGGAAATTCCAGGACAATGTAAAGTTACGAGGCCGGAAAAATTTATCTAGCGAAAGAAGTTTCTGAATCTGATGGCGTTAATTTATAGTCCTTGGAAATTTTTCATCCTTCAAAAATTCCTAAGAGATTTAATCCTCTCAAAATGTCAATATATCGACAGATTGTTATCGAAATACTCGAAACAAAGTGGAGACCACAGAATATTTGGACATATTTGCACCGCATTAATTATTTTAAAAATATAAATACAAACTTAACAAATTCACGAGATAAGAGAACAAAGAAGATAAGTAACTGGGTGATGCATGCACAGTGCTAAATTTTTCAGTTCATAAGATATGTTCCATAAGTTTGTCACTGGTTACTGGGAGCTTGTCGTGAAGTGATTGAAGTAGGTCATAGATTCGAGGTAAATCGACGCCTGGTGAGGTCTATTATCCAACCTTTTCATGTTATGACTTGCGATAACTACAATACGCACTTCAATCTGTATCTATATAAACCTGACTGACTGACTGATAATCAACGCCCAGCCCAAACCGCTTGCCCTAGGCGGCAGAAAATTTGCAGGAACGTTATTCATAAGTAGTAGACGCGTACCGAGAAAGATTTTTCCAATCCGCCGCCATCTTAAAAAATAGCGCGCAGAAATGTAAAAAATCTTCTCTATGCAACAAAGTCCGCGCGTTTCAACCGATTTCACAAATATTTAGTACACTGGTTTCCTTTAACCTAGATTGGTCTTTTGGGTTCGATTTGTTGCCATCTTTATAAATGGCGGCCATAAACTTAAAAGCCGTTCTTTATGGAATAATGTCCCCATGAAAGGTAATAAAAAATGTGCCGACGGGCTGACGGGCAACGCCAAGTGCCTTCGCTCCTAGGTGCTACAAAAATATTAGTCATCAGTAAAATCTACCCATTCTTTATATCATTTTGATGGAAGATCTCACTACACTCGAGCGACGCCGCGGGTAACAGCTAGTCCAATACACGTGTAAAAGGCTTAATAGACGTTAATGCTTGAAGGGAAAACAATGAACATGCTACTTGTACTCATACAAGTACTCTAAAATGCTTGGGATAACACGATTTTAGTATTATTAGTATTGAAGGATCTCTTTTTGTTTCTTTCATATGAACAGGTGATTTGGAGCGTCTCCAACGATTTTGGTTGCAAGGTGCTTGTAAACCTAGCAAGCACAAGCGAAATGCTAGCAACCATCTGGGGATTAGTCAATTCATGTCCGCGTTCTTGCTGCTCGCGTCCGGTGTCCTGTTCACTGTCTTCTTATTGGTCCTGGAACACATCTACTTTCGCTACTTCCGGAAGCACCTCGCCAAGCAGGACAAAGGTGGTTGTTGCACTCTGATGAGTTTGGTAAGTGCATGAACCTACAACGCCCATAACCTAACAATCCGCGTGTTAAATTTGTATCTCGTTTTTCACAGAGTATGGGCAAATCCCTGTCATTCCGAGGAGCAGTGTTCGAGGCAACGGACATGATCAAATTTCACCGCTGCAAGGACCCGGTTTGTGACAACCAGCTCTGGAGGACTAAGCAGGAGTTGGACATGGCGAGGAGAAAAATACGAGAATTGGAGAAAGAGTTACAAAGGCCCATTTATCCCAAGTAAGTTTCGTTTTCACTTGGGCTAATTGACGCAACAGACAGTGGAGCATAAAGACGAGCGTATTTGTACTGCACCGGTAATCCAGCAAGAAAATCACAATAGAGCTATCTCAGTTGTGACGTCACGAGCTTATGCTTTGGCAGCGAGCGGCCATGTTTGGTACCGCTTTGGTTCTATCAGGGAGGAGAGTAATAATGTGAATAGGCGGATTGGTTCGCTTCGTGGATAAACTCGTCTCTCTCGCCGCGGTGTCCGTGCGCATGCGTCAAAATTAAAAACCGGCTCTGAACTGGAAGTGGGAGCTGGCGGTACTTTAGTAACCGACGCCACTCGCGCGTGCGCGTTAGCTAAAATTGAGGGAGAGAGACATAAAAATTCCTACCTTCCCTTTTCCCCTTCCATTTATATTACTGCTTCTTTAACATTAGACTAACACTCCCTCTCAAGTCTTTCCTTCCTGGTTTTATGGAAAAATAGCTTGGGTGACTAAGGCTTCTAAGATAGCTCTATAGACTATTGGGAATGCCGGTATTATAAGGCCCTACGATAGACCCATACTTATGAATTTACAGGGTCACCTTATTCATTTGAATAAATTAATAATAAAAGTATATTTTCGTCCATAAACAGCGTCATTCCCGAAAACCTTCTCAGACCTCGAGACCTAACCCGGAACTACGTCACAACCAACGAAGCTGGTCGCTTCTACGTCACTTCCCCTTGCTGCCCCCACCATCACAGACTTCCCGCTCATCGTGTTTACAGAGACGAAATCGCGGAAATTGAAACGGTGCTATAATTAACTTTGAAATTTAAATAATAATTTAATGATTCATTTAAATTTACTAAAATAAAAAAAATTAAAATTAAAAAGAATGCTTGTCTTCTAAATAAGTCCACTTGCTGAAAATTTAAATCCCCAGTTAAAAAGAATTTATTCGAAAATCATTTGAAAGAAGAAAATATTTCAATTACCCAGCCATAAGGTATCACACTAATAACCCTTATAAACCCAATGTGTTCCAAAGGCTACAATTTCGACAAAATTTTGATTAAAAAATTAACTCTTAACCAATTTTCAGCAAAGAGGCCTACAATTCAGTTACAGACTTAAAAAGGAATACATTTCCTATGTAAAAAGCTTCTTATCTTGGAAAACGCGTTCAATTTAAGAATGAAACTGAAGAAATAAAGCATTCTAATGTGGGGGATTATAATAAAAAGTGATTTTCTATAAATGACTCAAATTTTTTCAACATTAAATAAAATAACGAAAAATGTATGGTGTACAAAAGTGTTATGGGAAAAAAATATGTATTTAAATATTGTTAAAAAAAGAAAATAAAAAATTAATTGGAATCGTTAAAATTTAGACACGCGAATATAGCGCGATCTATAGTTAATTAAAAAAGGGTTAATTAATTTGAAATTTTTCATTCGAAAGAGTTACAGCTCAAAATTTTGAACGTTGTCTGAGAGATAAATGGGTGTTAATGAACTGAACTGAACTCAAAGTACAGTTTTCAGTCAAAGAGATAAGGGTTGTAAATTAAGTAAAAATTTGGTGAACTAACAAATATTTATAAAGATCTAAAATTGACCTTACCTCTCAGACAAGTTTAATTAGTGTTAAGTCAATATAGGCCAAGTCAAAAAGACGATGAAAAAATTATCCCAATGGTGTCACAAATCTAGAACACCAATTGAATTGTACGAAGACATTATCAGGAAATATGAATTTAATATGTAGCCCTCATTTGATATTCGGTTGCCTCTGTAGTTCCCAGTTGCCATGACTACCTCTTGTGCATCGTTCTGCGCATCACAGTCTTATCTAAGAATAGAGTCTCCCTGATTTTGTTTATTAATTTGTAATTCCCCGATCACGTGACGCGTTGCTTCTTCCAACGGTTTGCGCCGCCTAAGAATGACATGCGCAAACGAACGAGTTACGGTCTGCCCCTTGTTTACCTTGACCCTTCCCATAGGCTAGTTCATTATCCAATGAAGAGCTCAAGCCCTTATGGCGTAGACGAAATTTTTAAAAGATCTTATTGGCTTTTAAAGGAAGAATGAAAAGGGAATTTCTTTTATAGACTTTTTTAGTAATTATAAGACCAATCTGGATAGTGAAACACTACAAGAAATATCTCCGAAAGATTTTAAAAATCAAATTAGTTTGAGATTTCATAGATAATTTGGAATTTGCACCTCCGACCAATCGCGTAACGCCCTGACTTCTTGTTAAAAAAATTCCCTAGGCACCATTTTGACACAACAATTATCACATCATGCGGATTTTTTTTATAAATCTCGATCTTAACTGCATTTTACATTGAACCTACCACGGTAATTTTATTAACAAAACGGCAGATCGTTACGCGATTGGTTGGAGGTGCAAATTTGAAATTATTTATGAAATATCAAACTACTTTAATTTTAAAATCATTTGTAGGTGTTTCCTGGGTGTTTCACTATGCACATCAGTCTTATCAGGGATAGATTTAATTTTAGAAGTAGGAATGGAGAACGGTTAGTATTTACTTCAGTCGAACTCATAGCCCAGTATAGAGCCCCTCCCTCCAACACGCAACAAAAAGTTTAAATTATCTTATTGGCTCACTTAATCTAAGTTTTGATGACGTTGCTGACGGGGATGGCGAAAACTACGTAATCCTTTTTTACCTCTGTCGCTATGACCCGCCTCTTATTTCATACCCGCCCCCTTCCCGGGGAAGCGGGTCCGGGACTTTGACGCGGGCCCAGATAACTCTGTTCTCCATTCTTACTTCTAAAAATAAATCTATACCTGGTTTTATAATCAGTAGAAGAATCGATTAAAAAAATTCACTTAATATTCCTTTTCATCCTCCCTTTACATGACGTATCAGTTTATCTCGGTCGCCAGGAAAAATAAGACCCGCCCCTTTATTCCAACCACATGGCCGCACTATCTGATTAAATAATATTGCTTCAGGTATGTACCGTTAAATTAGCAATTGTGCACTCCCTTTCATGGGTATTTGATCATTGAGGGCTCGCTTCTTGACTTGTCCAATATTTACTTTGCATTAACGATCCAAAAAATTAATATAAAATTTATAAATATATCAAAGATAAACCCAAAAAACATTAAAATTGATTATTGTATAAAAAATTGTTGAAATTCTCAAAAAAAAAAATTATATAAAAGTGCTTAAATGTTTTGAAACCAAAAAAAAAAAAAAAAATATGAAAAAATTGTTAGAATTTGAAATTTTTCATTTCAAATGATTTCTATGATTTCTTACTCGTTGTCTCAGAAAAAGAATACAAAATCGAAAACTAACTCTCAGAAATAATAAATGAAAAAAAAAGAACAAAAAAATAATAATCCGAAAGACAATTTTTTACTATATCATAATGTAAAAACGTTTTCAGAAAAATATTAAAAATCATATATTTTAAAAAAAGTGTCTTGAATTTTTTTATAAATTTTGTAACTCCCTAGTGTTAGCTTTTCCCTGAACATTAGTGTGTGAAAGTGAAACAGTTTTACAGGCGCGGCTAGAAAATACATAAGAATTTGATTCCCTGAATGTGGGCTATTGTTCACTAAAATATCAAGCTTAAACGGTTTTTAAAAATTTTAAGAAACTGACCAAATACGTGTACAAAAATTTCTGTTTTTAAGTGAGAACAGGGATAGATTTAATTTTAGTAGTAGGAATGGAGAACAGAGTAATCTGGTTGCGCGTCATAGTCCCGGACCACCTTCCACGGGACGGGGGTATGAAAGAAGGGGCGTGTTATAGCGACAGAGGTAAAAAAGAAACTACATATTTTTCGCCGTCCCCGTCAGCAACGTCATCAAAACGTGGTTTAAGTGAGCGAATAAGATAATTTAAACTTTTTGTTACGTGTTGGAGGGAGGGGCTCTATACTGTGCTATGAGTAGGACTGAAGTAAAGGCCAACAGTTCTCTATTCCTGGTTCTAAAATTACATTTATACCTGATAATATTAATGAGCAAACCTTATTTAAAACGCACCTTTTCAAAATTGGACCATTTTTTAATACCAATTTGGCAACAAATTACCAACGTAAGTTACCATTCTAATTAAACTAGTATGGAGCTATCTTAGTTGTGACGTCAGTTCCTTGGTAAAACGTCAAGAGTTTTGCTTTGGCTGTGGGCGGCCATGTTTGGTACCGCTTTAGTCCTATTGGCAATAGGATGGGTGACGTCACCCGAAGGCTTCTGAGACAGCTCCCTTATTGTTTTTTAGACTTTAAGAGAAAATCTTAAACCAAAATTAAGCTAGTATTTACCATAATATTCTTAATAACTCGAGCTTACAGCTTTACCTTAATATAGCCTACCTAAAAAAATCTAATAAAGTAGACTAAGACAAGATTTTTATCTTCTCGAAACCAAGCTAACCTGGCACCACCATCCCTATAAGGACCTACGGGTGGATTAGGGGGTGGCCGGAGTATCCGGAGGTCATTCCTAACACTGATGACAACTCTCAAGATGAATTGTCGCCTTGATAATCTTTCCTCTTTATTTTCTAGCTATATAATCCGTCAAGGCAATACGTGCCCTCATTCGAGTTAGAGTCTCGACCCGAAGAGATATACGTCATCTCTCCGAACGACATGGGGACTAAACTAGATCTTCCAAAAGTAAATTAAACCCAAGTATGCAAAAGTAAGGTTTCTCTTTAAAAGAAAAGTAAATGAAAAACTCTGACATTCGCTTCACTCCTCGTCGAAAACAGTTTACTTTTGAATTATTCACGCTAAATTAAATTTAGGAATAGTTTATAAAATCAAAATTACCAACACCTGTAACTAATTAGAAAACAATTAATCTGCAGGTACATTTACAATGGTTTGAAGATTCAATAAAGTTGATTTAAATTATCTTTAAAATATGTACGACCAGGGATAGATTAAATTTTAGAAGTAGGAATGGAGAACAGAGTAATCTGGGCGCGGGTCAAAGTCCCGGATCCCCTTCCACGGGACGGAGAGGAATGTAAGAAGAGGCGGGTCATAGCGACAGAGGTAAAAAGGAATTGCGTATTTTTCGCCGTCCCCGTCAGCAACGTCATCAAAACGTAGTTTAAGTGAGCCAATAAGATAATTTAAAATTTTCGTTACGTGTTGGAGGGAGGGGGCTCTATACTGGGCAATCAGTCGGACTCACTGAAGTAAATACTAACCGTTCTCCATTCCTACTTCTAAAATTACATCTATCCTTGCTTTACAATTGCTTGATAGATATTCACATAAACTACCCATACTGTTTACGATACAGCAACCATTACTTCTTTGCCACATCGTTGCAATAACCTACTTCTAACACTTGGTCCCAAAGTTTATAGGCAAAAGCAGCTACTACGGTTACAAAAATTCATTCAACTTCTATGAGTTAGTGTATAAAAATGGTTCACAAGACGAAGCTTAGAAAGCGTTCTAAATGTAAGATATTGCAAGATTCCACCATTAACTGATGGGAGTTGAGCCATCACTCGGTTCAAGAGATCTTGGGCCAAATACATGTAAAGTACATTTTCATTTCAAGCCTCGTTGGAAACGTCGCGAATCTACTAAGGTCCTAAACTTAGCTTAGAGTTAATTAAAAGTAAAAGGTGTCCAAATATGTTAAAACAAAGTTTCTGAGACCGAAGGTAATTAGGAAGAGCTCATGAAATTGCTACATTTGTCTGTGATTTAAGTTTGCATTTACGAACACGGAGGAGAGGAAAAGGCAAGGGTTTCGACATTCAGAAAAAGGCGCACGTTTCGCGCAAATTTGGCATTTTTTCTTTGATTTCGCGATTTCGCAAAGATTTCGGAATTTTTTCTTTGATTTCGCGATTTTGCCAAAGATTTCGGGATTTTTTCTTTGATTTCGCGATTTTGCCAAAGATTTCGGGATTTTTTCTTTGATTTCGCGATTTTGCCAAAGATTTCGGAATTTTTTCTTTGATTTCGCGATTTTGCCAAAGATTTCGGGATTTTTTCTTTGATTTCGCGATTTTGCCAAAGATTTCGGGATTTTTTCTTTGATTTCGCGATTTTGCCAAAGATTTCGGGATTTTTTCTTTGATTTCGCGATTTTGCCAAAGATTTCGGGATTTTTTCTTTGAATTAGCGATTTTGCCAAAGATTTCGGGATTTTTTTCTTTGATTTCGCGATTTTGCCAAAGATTTCGGGATTTTTTCTTTGATTTCGCGATTTTGCCAAAGATTTCGGGATTTTTTCTTTGATTTCGCGATTTTGCTAAAGATTTCGGGATTTTTTCTTTCTTTTCGCGATTTTTCCAAAGATTTCTCATTTCGCGATTTTTCCAAAGATTTCGGGATTTTTTCTTTCATTTCGCGATTTTTCCAAGGATTTCTGGATTTTTTCCTCTGATTTCGCAATTTCTTCTTTTATTTCGTAATTTATTATTTTTTTTTCAAATATTTCATGATTTTGTGAAAATGATTTCGCGAGAAGTGTACAAGATTTCGTGTAAATGTTACACCCCTCGGGACAGAAGAGGAATTGTAAGCACTTTTGAAACTGACAAAATTCACCATACAATCCCAAAATATGGAAAAAAACTCGTTAGAAATCATCACGTGGCAAGCGTCACACATTTCCAGTAAATTCACACTACAAACTGCCCTCTAGCGCGAATCTTGACAAGAAAGTCTGTTAGCAGGCTAAATCTCAAATGTATGTCAAAAACTACACTGCTTTGCTTTCTAAATTCGAAAACAATGTGTAAGCGAAGCGAATGTCTAATTGCGCAGTAAAATCTGACACTCAATTTAATACCGGAACCATAATCATAAAATAAATTAGGCATTAATTTAAAATGTTGATGCGTAACCTTGCCATAAAACTCAAAAGTAAAATTGTAAGCCAAGAAGCGATATCTAGTTTACTAGGGAGAAGGTATAAATTCACCACATGTCTAGCTTTATCTCCAGTCCAAACGTAGGTCCGGAGTGAATCCCCGCCTCTAAATTACAAACAGCATTTCATTGATTCTTGAAAACTCACGTCAGCGCGACGCGAATGACGAAAATTACGCATTTTCCGACTGAGGAGAGGCGAAATAGCCCGGCCTCCTTTTACGTCCCCCCTTGTATTTTTAAAGGGTGACTGGGACTATGGCGCGCGAATACTTCGGAATCTTATACCTTCTCCCTAGTAAAATAGATATCGCTTTTTGGTAAGCTTTGCAGCCATAACCGTTAAAATCTTTCAACCTTTTCTAAATCACGAAAACCTAGCTAGCACAAAGATAAAATGAAAACTTCGAAATGTAAGGAAAAAAAATTCATATTTAAGGACGGAGCCCATAAAACAGCTAAAAATGGTTATCAACTTATTGGGCCCCGAAATTGCTAGATAGACATCTTTCAATTTATAGAGTTTGCAATATTTCATCAAATTGATTCACGCCGAGCTATAAATATACGACTATAACAAATTCGTGAACAAAATGAAAAGGCGAAAAATGTAGTTTTAAGTATAAGTGTGGCAATTCGCTTTGTTGTGAAAACAATAGTATGTTTTTAGTTTTCGATCAAAAAACCGGTCTTCCCGAAAAAGAGATCGTGTTGGGAGATTTGAACTTATCGTTTTTGAGATCGTGATTGGATTTTTGTTTGAGTGTCAGTCGATTCGGATTTATCGTTTGAAGATCGCGAAGTGTCAGTCGATTCGGATTTATCGTTTGAAGATCGCGAAGTGTCAGTCGATTCGGATGTATCGTTTGAAGATCGCGAAGTGTCAGTCGATTCGGATTTATCGTTTGAAGATCGCGAAGTGTCAGTCGATCGGAATTTATCGTTTGAGGATCGCGAAGTGTCGGTCGATCGGAATTTATCGTTTGAAGATCGCGAAATTTCGGTCGATCGGAATTTATCGTTTGAAGATCGCGAAATTTCGGTCGATCGGAATTTATCGTTTGAAGATCGCGAAATTTCGGTCGATCGGAATTTATCGTTTGAAGATCGCGAAATTTCGGTCGATCGGAATTTATCGTTTGAAGATCGCGAAATTTCGGTCGATCGGAATTTATCGTTTGAAGATCGCGAAATTTCGGTCGATCGGAATTTATCGTTTGAAGATCGCGAAATTTCGGTCGATCGGAATTTATCGTTTGAAGATCGCGAAATTTCGGTCGATCGGAATTATCGTTCGATGATGGCGAAGTGTCGGTCGATCGGAATTTATCGTTTGATGATGGCGAAGTGTCGGTCGATTGGAATTTATCGTTTGATGATGGCGAAGTGTCGGTCGATTGGAATTTATCGTTTGATGATGGCGAAGTGTCGGTCGATTGGAATTTATCGTTTGATGATGGCGAAGTGTCGGTCGATTGGAATTTATCGTTTGATGATGGCGAAGTGTCGGTCGATCGGGATTACCGTTTGAAGATCGCGAAATTTCGGTCGATCGGGATTTATCGTTTGAAGATCGCGAAATTTCGGTCGATCGGGATTTATCGTTTGAAGATCGCGAAATTTCGGTCGATCGGGATTATCGTTTGATGATGGCGAAATTTCGGTCGATCGGGATTATCGTTTGATGATGGCGAAGTGTCGGTCGATCGGGATTATCGTTTGATGATGGCGAAGTGTCGGTCGATCGGGATTATCGTTTGATGATGGCGAAGTGTCGGTCGATCGGGATTATCATTTGATGATGGCAAAGTGTCGGTCGATCGGGATTATCGTTTGATGATGGCAAAGTGTCGGTCGATCGGGATTATCGTTTGATGATGGCAAAGTGTCGGTCGATTGGGATTATCGTTTGAAGATCGCGAAGTGTCGGTCGATTGGGATTATCGTTTGAAGATCGCGAAGTGTCGGTCGATTGGGATTATCGTTTGAATATCGCGAAGTGTCGGTCAATTGGGAATTATCGTTTGAATATCGCGAAATGTCGCCCCCGGGCTAGGTGCAGCGCCTAATCAAATGTTCTCTGAATGAATGTTCGATTGGGATTATCGTTTGAAGATCACAATGTGTCGGTCGATTGGGATTATCGTTCATAGATCGCGAAATGTCCTCTCATTGGAATTATCTTATGGAATTAATTTACGGACGGTAAATTACCAACTCACATCTCTAGCCCTTCTAGAATCATAATTTGGTAATGAGATTCAAATATTATATCTCTCTTTTTTAATCCCATATCATACTTACTAAAATAAGTTTACCCATCCTACAAGTAATGCACGTAAAAAAAACTAGTTTTGGAGACGGCTCTAACTAAGTAGTGTACGAATAGAAGGCACAGAAAATCCCATTAGGTTGTATGTACAAACAAAAAAAGTATCTTTTCGCGCGCGCGCAAAAAAAAAAAAAAAAGAATCACGTGGAATGAAATGATGGCGCGAAAAAAGGCGCCAAAAAACCCAGGGTTTTTTAATTTTACACGGAATTTTAATTCCGGTAAAATTTAAGAAACGGCACCAAAACCCCTGTCCCTGTCCCGGACGCGTCCGCGAAACGAACGCTTACGATAAGAGAGGGAAACCGGTCGCGTCCGCGAAACGTACGCTTACGATGAGAGAGAGAGATCGCTAGCGTACGCGGTGGCGATACGAAGCTCCGCGTAGAGAGAGAACTACCTGCCTGGTATATTAGTGAGAGGGGGAAGAGGGAGAGGGGGCATCCCGCTCGGAGAGAGAGGAAAGAAAGGTAGTTTAAATCTCGTGGGCTTTTTTGAGTGAAGGGAAACAAGATGATAATTTTCGTGCACTACTGCACTTTGTGCGCGTGATACATCAGAGATTATGCTGGATGGTTAGGTTAGGTTTCGTAAAATAGAGGGGACGCTTTACGGTCATAGTGATTTCTGGTTTAGGGGATCCAGGATTTTGTTTAAATACATTATTTGATTCGTATGGTTTTTAAAAATTATACTTTAGTGGGGTGCACAATTTAGTTTCATTAATATTATTTGAAATGTGACGTTATTAGAAATTAAAGGGATACACGATTGTGTTTCAGAAATGTTTTTAGTTGTACGATTTATTGGAGATCAACTATACGGGGGGTCACGTGAGCCGTGTAAAATTACTATTAAGGCCCAGCCCTTGGGCCATCTTGTTTTTTACTCCAGCCAAAACCATATCCATAAGACACGGTGAAGAAACGTCGGGATATTTTTTATTCGCGGCGGGAACGTAGACCCGCATTTTCGTTTTACGTGCAAAATCCCGCGCGAATCGCTATTTTATATATATGGGCCAACTTTCATTCAATGTAAGATCAACAAGTCGTCCCAAATACACTGTGAGCCAGTGGGAATAAAACGTATGGATACCGATAAGAGTGCCGAACTTGGGAGCCATATCTGACTTAAAATAGGTAGGAATCAATTTGAAGGGATTTTAAACTTTATCTCTAATCCATCCTTGGGTTGCGAAGATAAACCAACCACTTAAAGGTATACAGACACGAAAATTTAAAACCTTATTTTTATTTAATAGAAATAAATGGGGTTCCTAAAAATTGAAATTGTTTTTAATAGATTGATCCATTAATTAATTAAGCAAAATCTCAAATTAAAACTGAACAATTAAATTTTGTGAGAGGGCGGGGTTTATTTTATGACGTAGTGGGGTATCAATTTAGTTCGAGAGATGACAGCGTCGGTTTAGCCGTAAACCTTAGCGCAACAAACAGCATTGTTCATTGGTTGTTCGCGGGATTTGCCGTATTAATTTGATAGATGGCAGCATGCTGTTTGCCAAAGCATTACTTTTAGTGACGTATTCGGGTATTTAAACAAGCAGGCCGGTAGGTGGGGCCAAGAGCGATCTAGTCGCTGTTTTTGAACTATAATTTTAAAGTTGAAACATTTTTGGGAGTAACAAAGATTGAATATTCAAATTCTTCGCATCTCTAAATGTGTAAAATGAGCTACTTTCAAACATAAAACAAGGAAAGTAATTTGGTCTGACAGTAACCCTTTAAAATCAACCGCAACTCATTGGTCCTCTTAACCCTGAGTCAACGGGACACAATGGCGCACAAGGAAGGATAGTCCTCACCTCCTTTTACATCCCCCCATTAATAACAGGGGAACAGATATATCTTGGAACTTAAGTTTTGTATTAAATCTAAAGATGGCCGATACCGATCGATACCGGTGCAAACATGAACCGATACCGATATTTATTCACTATGATCCAAATCCCGATACTTCAACCGATACAGATATTTTTAGTAGTACGGTGCCATTTACATATGTATTAATAATACGTGGAAATAATTACAGAATAATTTCATGAATTATACTACCAAGTACAATGTTTAGAGGTACTTCCAAAATAATATCACGGCTTATTGACATTCATAGAGATGAGGTATTATCACCCTCAATACATTACTGAAAGACCTAAAAAATGTCATGTAGCGCCATATAACGCCCATTTTAAAGGAGTATCGGTTTAGTATCATATTAAACCAACCGATCCGATACTTTCGGGAAACCCCGAGTATCGGTGCCGGTTCATCCCTAATTAAATCCTTCTCTATGTAGTTAGAAATCTAGAGTACGTTTTGTAGGATACTTCTATTTAAGTTTCGTGTAAATTCAGTTAAAACTTTGATCGACTTATAACTGAATCAAAATTGATATCCATAAAGACCCAACACCATAAGCATCCCAATAGGGTTTTGGATCAACATTGGAAGACAGGCTAACGGGAGCCGAAAAAAGCGGAGCTCCTAAAGTCCATCTATTTCTCCAGAGCCCTGTCCCATCCAAACCCGTAATCCCGCCAATAAAGTAGCCAGGCTTAACGTTTATGGACCACGTTAGTCTCGCACTGATAAATCACGTTGAAACAAAACGTTTCGTGTCAATCTAAGTCTGTACCGTAACCAATCCCTATATGAAACTGAGGCATCAACCCTTGCCCACTAAACAGTCCAACAAGAAGAGAAACTTTCTGACCATAGGCATCACCAACATCCTACTTTCTCGACTAAATATCCGCAAAACTTTTGCGAGACTGGCAGGAAGGCAGTCTGAGTTCAAAAACGTTGTAAAGTACAAAACAAACAAGATTTGTAATTTATTATGGATATTCTAGAATGATAGCATAAGTTCATAAGATATGTTCTATAAGTTTGTTACTAGTTACAAACTGGATGGAGCTTGTCATGAAGTGACGTAGGTCATAGATTCTCGTAAAGAGATGCCTGGTGAGGCGCTGTCAAAGGCTTAGTACAGACTAAATAGGAGAAGATGGACTGCAAAATTAAGCACCGAGTGTAGTCTGCAATTCTCGCTTGTCGTTCTCGAACTAGCTCGAGCTGTAAGTCTCTAGCATTACGAAGTAAATGAAGTATCATACTTGTGGAACATATCTTATAACCTTATGCTGATAGTAAAGCAAGTTATGAGTATAGTGAACGTTAAAACTTGTAAAGATTTTGATTAAATTCTGCATTGAATTCAAACAGAAATTGCCACTATACGTGCTCGAACAATCTGCAGAATTTTGTCAATAGAAACAGGCGTCGTTCTCGAGAAATTGGAGACACATCCAATTCGGCTCATATATTAACCTGTTTATTAAATCAAAGTTAACAATAACTTAGAAGCCTTAGGTTAATGCCAGGGAAACTTATAAGGATTTACTTCTTGAAACCACAAAAGCAAAACCGAACGCTTCAATTCTCCCAACTCTTTATCTTCTTAAAGGGATAGAATCAATCTTTTGACTACTAATGAAAAGCTTTCATTTTTTTTTAAATCAGATGGAACCTAAAATTACGTTTTCAAAAATATATAGATATTGATAGTTTTAATAACTTCTATTTTTAATTAATTTTTAAAAGTATTAGTTCTCGGCGCCGCTCCGATCACTGCCCCCTCTACAGTCGTTTTCAAAAACACGAGCGAAAAAACTAAATTACTTCCGCGACCCTCCTCTCCCTCGGAGGTACAGTAGATTTACTCCTAAAAGTAGTATTCATACTATTCCGCATTTTCGCCAAATTAATATAACTCATTTCGATACGGATGCTTTGAAAGTTATAAAGAAAGGTAAATAGTTTCACTGTAATTTTGGTGTTCAAAGTAATAGTTTTACTATGTTTAATTACAATTAAAAATATGTTAAAGCCTAGATTAGGGCCATTAGGCTAAAATAAAGTCATACCATTATTATACATGGAAGCTAAGCCTTTGCCAAAATACCGCAAAAATGTGGTGTTTAGGACATTACCTGTAACAATTTTGATAAATCTCTATCATCCTTACTCTACAAGGTAACCGAGAGTTAAGAGAACAAAGGATAATAAACATGAAAAATCAGAATTATGTTTACAAGGGTCTTCTCAATAATGCGCCGCTTCCCCAGTGAAAGTGAAAAGCTACTATACAGTGGTCTAGAGCTCCCTACATTCTCCTATTTCCAAACAACCAATGAATCAAGAGACATTAGCCACGTCATTGTGAGAAAAACAAGTTGGGCGGTATTTCGCGGCTAGTTTGAATTTCAAAATATCTAACGTACTTTTCTTAATTTTGAACGTTTTAATTCGATTTTTTTAGCACACATAATTTTAGGCACATTTTTTTACCTAAAACTGCCCTCATCTTGTACTAGTCGGAAAACATTGATTCTATCCCTTTAATAAGAGAGCGAAGCTAGAAGAGGATTTTCTATTTCGTGTTTCGCGTCTCGAAAAACATACACAAAAACCCAGCCACTTCATAACCTACGTTTTACATAATCACACGTAGATAAAAAAAATATTAAAGAGGTTCTAAAATAATTACACTCCTTTCATACATAAAAGGAAGCGGTTACGAATAAATTAATTCTGATCTGCATTTTAAATTAGTGTTTTAAATTAAGTTAGAACTGGCTCAGTGGTTCTCATAATTTCATTTCTATGATTCTGCACAAAAAAATATGGAAGCTAATTTAAATATTTAAAACCGTTTCCCAATTTCGAGTTTTTTTTAAAAAAATCTTGAACCTAAGGTAAGTTTTTAATTTTTTTCCATTTCTTTAGTTTAAACGATATCGGTTCTAAGCTCGTCAAGTATTTATTGAAGCTTAATGTTTGGTTAATGATTATCATAACATATCCTTATTTTATGGTGCTTAATTGTGGAAAAAATATTTTCTTTCGATTGAAAATTTAAATTTTGAGAGTGGTTAAAAGAAAAGTTGAACCCTTATGGTTGAAAGATGAAAATTCCCCAATATTAAACTTTTAACATTGTTTTTTTTTTTAAAGTGTTTATGTTAAAATGTAACAACGGCTGAAGAGGGACCTCGGTCTGAAAGCTCACGTACTAACACTTTTAATTAAAGTTTTTAAAATAATCCATTAAGTACAGAAGTAGCGGATCTCGTTTTAATTTCATAATGT
Organism: Phalangium opilio; assembly: GCF_054372755.1. Lineage (NCBI taxonomy): Eukaryota > Metazoa > Arthropoda > Arachnida > Opiliones > Phalangiidae > Phalangium > Phalangium opilio. The sequence continues at coordinate 7,346,363 of NW_028324217.1, read as the reverse complement.
AGTTGTATGAACCATGGATCAAAATTTTAATATTTATGATATAGAGTCGAAAATGTTCTATCACATTTTGTTCTAAGGGCCACAGTTTACAGGTTATTAATTAAGTGTCTTAGGAATGACCCCTTGAATTTAATTAACAAAGTTAAAGACGATGATTTTTAATTTAATTAAGGGGCCAACCGTAAAACACTCCAATCATAACTTGTAAAAAGGCCCTCAATGCAAAGAATCATATAACATTTTCGACTCAAAATCACCCCATAGAACCAACTATACTTGAATACTACCATCGTTTTTGAAACACTCTGTATATACAGGAAATTCTTATTGAAAACATACATTATCAAATAAAAATCTGTTTAGTATTAAAACTGTTGCAACTAAGGCTTATTGTGGAAGCTACCATTTAGGCTTTCGAATGGCTATGCATTTCGTACGAGCCCCTGTAGAAATGTTTCACCCCCTTTGCATTTGTGTTTCGGTTGGTGTCGGCTTTCAGGATTAAAGCTGCATTTAACGAAAAGTGCAAAAATTAGAGGTGAAGCATCATAAGTTTATGAGATATGTTCAATAAGTATGACACTACCTATACAAGTTCGTAATGTTATCCTTACAGCTAGAGTTAGTTCAAGAACGACAAGCGAGAATTGAAGCCCTACACTCGATTTTAAAGGACTTTCATCTTTCTATTTAGTCTGTACGAAGCCTTTGACAGAGCTATACGAGAATCTATGACGTTAAACCTACGTCACTTCATGATAAGCTCTCAGTAACCAGTGACAAACTTAGAAGCGAGAATTGACTACACTCGGTTTCGCAGTCCATCTTCGTATTTATCCCGCACTAAGCCTTTGACAGCGCCTCACGAGGGGTCGCTATACGAAAACCTATGACGTTTCACCTACGTTACTTCATGACAAGCTCTCAATAACCAGTGACAAACTTATGAAAAATATCTTATGAACTTATGATGTAATACATATAGTTCAAAAATTGGAGTTGGGTCTTAGAATAATTGCCACCGAAAACAAACAGTGCTACCAGCTCGAAGAAGGTTAATATTTTAAATTCAATCAAAATTGAAGCCATTAGCTCTATTAGCAAAGTCTTGTACAAAATATGACACTCCATGGCTTACGCGTTCAGCTTTCCAATCCGCAATGTGTACAGATCTCTCTAGAGAATCTTACACAAAGTCGAGAGACATAAATTTGGGAGTTGCGGTATTTATGCATTCAAGGTTCATTTCTCGCAGTTTTCTTCGCGATGTTTACGATATTCGAAGCACGCGCCTCGCTATAGAAGAGAGAATTAAAGATAGTCTGATAGTAGTAGGTTGTGAGGAAAGCCTTTCCCCTTCTGCACGAAAGTCCAATTCACAACGAGGAGATTCTTTCCCAATATGGGCAGCTTGGGAGAATGTTCTACGAGCAGTAAACCCTTATCTTTGTCGAAGGAGCAGGTATCCATCCAATTTTTATTTTTTATCTACCTGTGATTATGCAACACGTAGATTTTAGAAATGAAGTTTTGGGTGGCCTTGACAATGTGTCTGTATGTGCAAACGCACATCGGATACACGAAAAACAAGTTGGGTTAATGGGATGTAGAATTTTTATCTACCTGTGATTATACAATACGTAGATTTTATAAATAAGAGTGTGGAGATCGGATACACGAAAAACAAGTTCGGTTAATGGGATGTAGTAAGCGTTATACAGAGGCGTGTCAAGAACAATATTTTGATGCATAGTGTTACCATATTCTGGAGTAGTGATTTTGTACTGTCACGTGATTGTAAGCGTGAAACAGCTATGCAAGTGTCGTAATGTACTGATAACGCAACGATATTCACGTATGTACAGAAGAGCTCTGTTTGATGGAAGAAAAGCTTGATATAGCCCATACCCTTTCATTTCTTTAAAAACATGATAAGAGAAAATCCTCTACGAGTTTCGAGCCCCGTTGGGAAAGCGAGTGTTGGTATAACCATAGGATTTAATTTGGCTTATCTGCGTAGCTCAGCTCTAAGGTAATTTCGTAACTCCTCTACTAACAGCCCAAAAATACTGTTCACGAAGTGCATCAGGACTTTCGTGACGCTAACTTGGGGCTTTTAGCTATTGTTAGACTCGGAATAGAAGTACAGGCTATATTTTGAACAAAATTAAAAAATATAATTACGCTACCACACGTAGATATTAATATTCCATAATAAAAATATTACTTGTTTAAACCAAGGATCATCGCCTTTAACGAAACGTCTAGAGGTTAAAATTTCTAGCTTTAGACACCGGGTCCTTGTTCTATCAAGGTTCGTGCAAGTGGGATTTTTTGAACTTATTGCACCTGATTTGGCGGATTTTACCATATTTTTAAGAGCTAATATCAATTAAATAATATTTTTATTGAACATTTTGATCTTCTAGGGCAGAACAAATTGGTGCAAGTGTTCATTATACACTTCACATCTAAAGGTGTGTTATGTATGACGTCGAAACTAGGAAAAATTGGGGAAACACTTATTATTGGAACACTGAACAATGGGAATCAGAAAATATCTTTACTCCTTGGAAGAGGGTATCGGGATAGTGGCTCATAGGGAGAAATAACCCCATTTCTCGTTCCTTTTGAGACGGTGGAGGTTTCCTAACTTTATATGGACCCAATAGTACGATAACTTTCGAGGGACGGGGATTTTCCATTTCCTTCACATATATATATAGCGCCTCTGCACTTCAATGAAATAGTAAATGGTATTGGTAGGGATAGGGAATTTGAAAATGCATTCAACAGATACATTTTGTGGTGGTGGTTGTATCATAGAGATTTAAAACCATCTGAAATATATAGGGATCTTTATTTTTATAAGCCTATAATGGTCTCCATAAGTATGGGTCAAAAGGATATTTGTAAAGAGCACACATGTTTTACAGTAGAGTAACGTGTTGGATTAAGATTGCACATGAACTAAGGTATTCGTCTATTTACAATCCAAGGTATGTGATGCCGTGAACTGTTTGTCTTAGCAGAAAGGTTAGTGCTCCATCGAGTTTGTATCACAGTTGGGTTTGTTTAACGTTAGATCCTTAAAGTGATAATGCAATCAATTTTCGTTTAAGGTTAAATTAGCTGTGCTTTTTGTAGAAGATCATTATAATGATATACAGAAAGAGTAATCTGTATTTATTGCGAAAAGGTAGGATTTTATTCCATTTCCCAACGAATGTCGCGTTGTTTCGATTTCGGTTCTTTTTGTAGTCTTTTATGAAAAATCATTTCCAGGCATAAGTTTAGGCAAGAGATTCCAATTCCCCAAGACCACAAGTTAAATATAATCGATAATTCCTGAATGGTCGTCACGGTGATTTCATTAACGGTGGTTCCTTCATCCGACGCTACAAAACGATTAGTCTTTAAATTGATGGAAAACATGCATCGTTGGTCCTGAGCAGTTTCCACAAACCGACTTGATCTATTTTAGAAACATAGACGTTTTAAGAACGTGTAGTTATGATGAGAAAGGCTTGGGCTGCGTTCAGCAAAACTCAACGGGCGAGAAACCGATCCAGCAGGAAGAAATGCTTTGTTAAGACATCAGTTACCTGCAGTCGTTCTTTTTTGGCCCAAATCGTTTTTCAACAATGAACAGTCGACTTTGGTTTTTTCTACTCAATAAAATTTCTGGCGAAAATGAAAACGAGTTACAAGAACGAAATAATGACCATTGGATAAAATGAAAAGGTTATAACATGGGACTTTTATCTCGTATTCATTTCCAATTGCAAATAGTCAACCTCTTGGTATAACCAAATGTGGATGAGAGGGAAAGTATGACAATGGCCATAGAGCCTGTCTTAAAAAACGCGGACATCAAAGTTTCGCCAATAACTATTTAGTTTACTAGTGACTGATGGACTTGCAAACTCGCGACTGAAAGTAGTTCAGACATAGTAGTTCAATTTCAAGGTCAATAAATGTGCAGTCCTTCACCTAGGCTCATCAAACCCACGTCACACATACTTACTCTATGATAGCCCTATTAAAGCCTCCTTGTCAGAGCCAGATTTAGGTGTTATTGTAGAACCTGACTTGAAATTCTCTCAACACACAAATAAAGTCAGCAAACGCCTAAGTAGTATCTCTGGGTTAGTTCGGCGTAACTTTTCCACTCGGTCCCCAAAACTAATTAAGACAATTTATAATTCCCTAGCCTTACCCCTAATAGACTATGCATCCCCAATTTGGACCCCTTCCTCCTGTAATGGTATTACAACCCTCCAAAAAGCTCAAAACAGGATCACTAAATTGGCTCACAAGCTAGATCACCTGCCCGCCCCTGTTAGACTGTCAAAACTTTCCATTGACCCAGTCCTAACCCGTCATCGTATCAACAACCTATGCTTATTACATGACTTTTTCAATAATAAACTTGCCCTAGATATCAATAACTTCTTTAGTCCCGCACCTATCCACTCTACACGCGGGCACTCCCTCAAATTACTCAAACCTAGGGCCAACACCACTGTTCGTTTACAACACTTTACTCACTCCGTAATAACTGATTGGAACGCACTCCCCGAGTCCATCATAGCCCTAACTGATAAACCTAAATTCCGTGCTGCCCTTTCTTCCCACTTCGATAAATTTCGCAATAGTCAATAACTCCACCTTATGGTCACTCATTCCTGATTTAAGATCTCATTTTTATAAAGAAGCTCATAAAATTAACATTAATGTTTTCTTTTTTTCTTTTATTTGATTGTTGTTCCCCATTTTTCTTTTTTTTTCCTCTCTCTTTAATGTATAACTACTTATACTTCAATAATCTTAAATTTAACTTGTCCTCTTTAATTTAAATTTAACTTGCCCCTTCTAATTCAAATTCAACTCGCCCTTGCAACTTTAAAATTTAACTTGTCCACCTATTGTAATTTACCTAAATACTGATATTTAAATTTAACTATTTTTTTTCTTTTTTTTTTCTGAGGTACTAACCGAGCCCTAGTGGCTTATATGTACTATTAGTAGCAAATAAATAAATAAATAAATTTACCATAGCCCACTCGATCACGCACATCACGACGCAAGCTGCTAGCGCTATAGCTAAATTACCGAGATTTGTTTTAAACGTATCTAGTTTTATGTGCTCTTCTATTGCTTCAATAACCTTACTTAAATCCATATTATACCTTCAAATACCTTTTACAACATTTCCAGCTACTCTGTCCTGACAACAAACACAAATAGAGGAAGTTCTAGCATACACAATAGCAGACGACGGTAACCTCGTAACCGCGAATTAACACGAGACCTATTTTAAGGGAGTGAACAGACCCAGTATAGCTACGCCAGTAAAACGGTCAACGACGGCGAAACTCTGATGACTAGCGACTTTCGGCCATTTTCATACTTTTCCTCTCATCCGCTTTTGGTATAACCCTCTCTACTGCTCAACAAAGCAGCCCTGCACTTGCATTTGGTGTTTCGTTGCCCGTATGATGAACAATACCACGGTATAAACCACCAAAATGCAAAAATAAAACGTTCAGCGAGAACTAATTTTGCTCAACGAAGCTCGCGCTTACGGTTATTAAACGCAACCGCGTTAATGAACTCACAAATAATCAACATTTTCCAGAATCCTTGGCGGTAGCTTTTTATTAAAAACAAACGACCCGAGTTCCGAATGATAATTTTTTTTTCCAATGTACACCTTAAAGGGATATTATTGGCAGAAATTAAGTATTTTTATTCTGATTCCTTATGTTGAAATATGCCGCCCTGAATTTTTTCAGATTTTTTGAAGAGGTATTTATAGTATTAAACAATAATTGAAGTTTTGTATCCAAAACATGCATTTGAATTTTGGTAAAGCGACCTACCGGCCAATCAGCGCCCGCGATTTATGAGAGGCAATCCTCAAAGATTTTTTCAGTCGAGTCTCATTTACGTCGTCTGCACTAGGTTCGGAAATCTATATTCTACTTTTTAGAATTCAAAAGAAAGGCGCGGGTTTGATCATTTAACGAATAGCGGATAAGGAACATTAATAATCAGCAGGTTTATGCTTTTACGTTTCACTTACACTGAAATTATTCTCTTAAACTTACTATATTAAAATGCGGCGTGTCGTAATTTTGTTGTATATTTGATAATCTGAGTGTCTAGTTATTAGTCTTAGGAATGGGAAGATCAGTGTTCTTTGTGACGTTCGGGATTGAAAAAATTAAAAAACCCATCTTTTAAACCTCAGCAAAGTCAATCTTCAACAAAATTACTATCGTCCTCAAACTTTAGCAGACGACGGGTCCCGGGGAGTCAATGGTGACGAGGCCACTTTAAAAAAAGACTTATTTCCCGCCCTTGGAAACTCAGCTTTTCCTATTTGAAGCAGACAGCATACGACTAAATATTCTCTAAACTTCACGGGATTGGTTGATTTGTCTCTATCCCTAAAGAGGTTTTTATTGGCCGGTAGGTAAGTGTGCTAAAATCGAAACCCATTGCTAATCCTAACAAATTTTAAAAAATTTAATTTTCATTGAAAAAAATGTTTGAAAAATCAGAAAAAATTAGAGACTACATATTTAATTAAAACAAACCAGGAAAAAATAAAACACGGCACTAAAATTTTCAGCTAATAGTATCCCTTTAATGCCGTTGTTTTCCAAGTACTTGCGAAACTGATCATTGTCAGACAATTGCCATCGTAATTCTTCGACACCAGTTAACACGGCGTATTTAGGGGTACCGTTGGGAAAAGAGGAGAACACAGCACTGTCAAAAGAGCTGTAGTATCTAGCTTCATTAGCTAATAGAGCCATATCTGGAGTAAAACCATCGCGTTTTTTAACTTTCCCATAAATAGGCGAACCCCTTCTTAACGCTGGTTTAGTACCAGGACATTTCATCAGGTCATCTAGCGTATTAATTCGAATTGATCTGGAGACCATCATTTCGCTCTTCAAATTTCCCGAGTATGCTTTTATCAAAACTGACGTGCCCAGTAACCATCCCGCCAACAACAACTTTGTTGAAGTTCTTCGGGGAAATATATCCGGAGCTGAAAGAAGTAGTAAACGTAATAATTGAACTGTCGCTACTTAACAGTTTCTTGAGCGAGTCTTATGTAATGCTGCTACTCACAATAACGGGCTAAACATTTCAAAAGAAAGTTTCACGAAGAAGCTTTGTGGAGCCTTAATTATTTGTACATTTTCCGACTCGCGTCAAGTTCGGTTATCAGGGGCGCAGCCAAGAGAGTGTTAGTACCTTAATAATAATCTGAGCTTTGTCTATGAAGGGTATTCCACACTAAGCCTGTGGCTTGTTTACAGGTGGGTCCCTTTACAATGCATAGAGGGGTGGTGGCTAGCCCCTATGCCACAGCTAACCTCAGCGCCATATACTAACTATTACCGTTAACCTCTGCAAGTTTTTGATGGAAAGGAGAAACCTGGTTAGACCGCGGAGGAAAACTCCTTTTAACGAGCGGGGAGAGAACTTGCAAACTCTACGCAGAAGGATTTGTTCCCAGATTTTCACCCGGTGCCACAGTCTCTTTGCTCATACAGTAGGAATTTATTTAAAAAAACAGACAGAAATAACAGAGGTCAATGACTCAGCCACGGGACGAGTCCAATCTTTGAGGACGACCAAAATTAACAGAAAGGTTTTTGCCATCCCCTCAACCCAGTCATCAAAACATAGATTTAAGAGGTCCAAAAGATTAACGTGGCTGAGTTAGTTTTCTATCTATCTGTCCAAAAGATACTTCAACAAATTTCGTTACTCTTAGAGCAGTTCATAGGGTTATGAGTACGTAAAGATTAACTTTTATCTAGAGTTATTCACTCCTTTTTAAAATACGTAGATTCTTAGTTATAGGGAACAATTCTGGGTAAAAAATTGTATCTGGCATATCACTCCCTTTGTCTGCGCCATATCAAGCTTTATACTCAACGGTTCTGTAATATGTTTGATGTGAAAAACCAGACGTATTCCAAACACAAGAACTCTTTTCGCCAAGCGTTGCGAACGAATTTCTTGAAGATCACCGATAATATTGACAGCGATACGAGACACGCTATTATCGTTAACCAAATAGATCCGCCAAAGCCACCCAAAGATAATCTTTTGCCCTCGACGTTCAACTCACTGGCTGGAGTAACGAAAGATATTATTTGGTTTTCTATCCAACGAAATGAGGCTGAATAATGATACTCGTCTGGATAAGTTGGATTAAAGCTTCCAGTATGCACGTCCGCAAGCTGAAAAATGAGAAGTTTGTTCCAATGATGAAATTCTATCCCAACTTCCCAAGGAATAGAGAAATAACCAGTGTGGAGCTAGTTGTATGGAGGTCTGTGCCAGTATGATGGTTTCTTTTTCTTTAGCTTTTTAGGTAGACAAGTCAGCGCGTTAAGTGAAGGATTTTTTTCCTCTCTTCGACTAAATAGTTGCACTTTTGAGGAATTCGAAGGAATTCTTGATGATCCAACAATTCCAAGTGGAAACCTGGTAAACGTGATTAACTTTGCTTCCATACTAGCGCTAGCAATCATATACTCAAGAATACCTTTACTCCTATCATACTGAGAGGGAGCAATTTATATCTCTTTTCGGATGGTTCAGAAGCAATGTGAATCACGTGTCACCGACACTCTCCTAACTGATTCACTTTCTGTTTTGTTCCAACTAGTAATCTCAAGTATAACAAGTATACTAAACTTACCCCGTAAGCGACACTAAAGTATCTCGGAATATTTTTCGTTTTCAGCTTCTTTTGTCGATGATACCGTTTCAACGAGACCGTTACAGAATCAAATGTCAATACGTTAAGACTTGGAAAATTTCCCACCATGTAATTATACAAATTTTGAAATATTAAGTTTAATTGAAAACTTTGTGACATTTTTTATTCGAAACCCAGTTTTCTTATTTTCACATTACCTTACGTTTACTAAATTTAGCAAAATATACTGCAGTGCAAAAATCGTAAGGCTATCTGTAAAAACTCCTCCTAAGAAATCCTGAAGCTCCTCCTCTTGCCACGGAGCACGTGACTATTACAAAAAATATGTATAATAATCGCTATTCAAGATCTAAACGTTTTAATAAATATAAACTCACTGCAACTTTAAAATCGTATTTCTCTGGCTTAGTCATATTATTCTAAAGATACGGTTTTTCGTAAAATTTTCGACGTTGCTCAGTAGTCAGTCACATACGCCGCAATGCGGTTTGAGGAAATCTTACCCGTAGGAAAATGTAGCCAAGGTTTCAGTTAAAATTAAAAATATACCCAGCTATGTTATAGCAAGAAGTGATATCTAGTTTATTAGGGAGAAGGTCTAAGATGCCTAAGTTTTCACGCGCCATAGTCCCAGTTCCCCTTTCAGAATACAAGGGGGGCGTAAAAGGAGGCCGGGCTATTTCGCCTCTCCTCAGTCGGAAAATACGTAATTTTCGTCATTCGCGTCACGCTGACGTGAGTTTTCAAGAACCAATGAGATGCTGGTTGTAATTTAAGGGCGGGGATTAACTCCGGACCTACGTTTGGACTGGAGATAAAGTTTGAAATGTGACAAATTTATACCTTCTCCCTAATAAACTAGATATCACTTCTTGGTTATGGTTAATTCGAAACCAAAACGCGTGAAGCCAGACGAAAATTAGTAATGGAGGCCCGAAGAAAAATTAAATATTGGGAAAAGTGACCAAGGTTTTAATTTAAACTCAGTAAGTGGAACAGTTTTAATGATGTTACTCTTTTCGCAATCAAGACGCGCAAAGCCAGACGAAAGTTAGTTATATACACTGCAATACAATGCGAGGAAAACTTGACTATAGAGCTATTTCAGAGGGGGTAATGGCTACGTCACCAATGCTATTTGCCCATAGAGAAAATCTGCACAAAATGGCCGACCCGGTCCGCCAAAGGCAGGCCCAATTTTCGTAGCAGACGAAATTTTCCCCCCACTGAAATAGCTCTATTGGAAAAAGTGACCAAGGTTTTAATTTAAACTCAGCAAGTGGAACCATCTTAATGATGTTACTTTTTATGCAATCAAGACGCGTAAAGCCAGATGAAAGTAACCCAGCGGGTTTTAATTTAAACTCAGCACGCGTAACAGTTTTTAACTCGAAAGCAGAACGCGTGAAATCAGACGAAAGTTAACCAATTAAACATCCAAAGCAAAACCTTTTCTTGTTCTTCTATAAAAACGTTCAAGTTTTCACGAAAAACGAACGGGGAAAATACTTTGCAAGGGTCTCGAAACTAATATGTTCTCCGGGATTAAAAATACGTATAATCAGTTATAATGTCGCTCTGACGTCATACGGGACAAACGTTGCAACAGCAAACTATAGTAACACTACTATATACAGACATTTACAAAATAGAAGGCGACAAAGCTCTATCATAACCCGGTTGATCATTGGGCTATACGCCAATTTAATTTTCCATTTTATACATATTTTCGAGTTTTTAAATAATAGAACTAACTTATTACACTAATTTTTGCATTTTTAAATACTTGAAACTGTTAAATCCTTATATTGGTCGAATTTAATCGGTACTATACTATATCTTTAATTATTCCTAGCGAGTTCTATAGAAAAAAATCTTGCTCCTTGCGAATAGCATGATAGATTGTCGTGAATTAACGTAGGTGAAACGTCAAAGATTCTCGTAAAGCGACACCTGGTGAGGCGTTGACAAAGTCTTAGTACAGACTACAGACTAAAACCGAGTGTAGTCAATTCTCGCTTCTGCCACGAGAATTTTGTTAACAAGAAGGCAGGTTGTTGCGCAGTTGGTTAGAGGTCCTTATTTCAAATTATCCATAAAATCTCAACCTAATTTTAATTTTAAAATGATTCGGAGATATTTCCTGAATGTATCACTATGCAGACTGGTCTTACAATATGTAGAGGAATCGATAAAAAAATCACTTGATTTTCCACTTCACTTCATCCTCCCTTTAACAAATTTGCATAGAAAACAATTCGAATTTGTATCAGTTTAATATGGTGTAAATATGTGTGGTTTTCCGGGAAAGCTTTCACCTCACATAAGCCTTGCGGGTTACCCAACCTTACGCATTATAGGGTTATGTCTTTATTTTTATTTTCACGCGGAATTTTAAATCGATATCAATATTCCTTTTCACAATTCAGTAACACTTTCAAAACCCAAACCAATCTCGACACAACCTCGCCAAATATAATACATCAACTCCATCTACGAAGTATCGAGGCAAGCAGCCAAAGCAGCCAAGCACGAAACGAGTGTTCAACATTAATACCTATTATTGTTCTAGGCGTCGTTTCGTTGGAAGAATACAAACGACCTTCCGTCCGTCCTTTCGGGCCAAGAACTTCTATGATGTATTGAAACCCCCTTACAAACGCCTCTGGCGAAAAATGGTCTTCCCTTTTACACCTCGTTTTATCTGACTACCAACAGAGAAGGGGCCTCCATTGTCGGTCCATTGCTATAAAAGTACTTTGGAGACCAAGGCCTTCCTCCTTTATCATTCCGAACAGCTACGAGGGGGTCTTGCTTGCTACAACCTTTATAGTCTCAGAATCAAAAATTTGCAATTCCCTCGAGTGGACTTTCTTATACCGAAGAAGTATACTAACATCAAGTTTTCAAAAAGCAATTTTCGGTACGTTTAGTTTCAGGGCGCATATCCTTTGCGCATGGAGGCGGGGACCTACTCGACTTGTTCTGTCATTTTCTGCGTCAACTATGTGCGAGGAAGCTGCGCTCAGGCGCCGCGGCGTACCGTAGATTTACCCCCGTTCTCACCACGCATGGATCATAACGGCTACCTATACTGATTTGATTCTCTCTCCGTCTTTCTCTCCTCTTTGGTATCTCCATCAAGAAACTTTCAGAAAATCTTAAGAAAATTGTTCGAGTGTTTGCTCTTTATGCACAGTCGCAATTTAATACCGAATTTGATCTAACTGTATGTTAGATATCAGTTAGATATCATTATAAGTAGTTTGGTGGCTAAGTTCTTCTCAAGATTGGGACGAAGGCGAACCCCTAGCCTGCTAAGATCATGACTCCGTTTCTAGACTCATAAGCAGTGAGTACGTATAAGAAGGAAAGTCTAAGAAGGAAGGTAACTGTGACGGCACAGCCGGATATCTCTCTCACGCGCACCTACCTCGGCGCACACCCGAGGAGCCAGACGTTACGTTATCCATTAAGAACGAGATTCAAAAAGGGTAAATACAAAAAGACGGTTAGAGATCAGAGTAGTTAACTGAAGCGTCGTACAGGCCATAAACACATACTTCTGACTATATTCCTCTTTGTTGCGAAACTCTGATACTGAGACACAGCTTGGGACCTGTTTTGAAAGAGGGGAGGGGGGCTGACGGAGAATAGAGTTATCTCAGAAGCCTTCGTGTGACGTCATCCATCCTATTTGCCCATAGAACCAAAGAGGTACCAAACATGGTCGCCCAATGCAAAACTCAATCCCGTGACGTTTTACCAAAACACTGACGTCATAACTGAGATTGCTCTATTTGGTCTCTCTGAGTGTCCTTCTCATATGTGCTCACTGCCGTAACATTTTAGACTAAGCATAGTTTCCTTGACTTTGAAAGTTACAAGTAAAAATTAAATTATCATGCGGCGTGTGCAGTGTTTGGTGTCTACAAGTCTTTCCGCTTTCCACTCCTTTACAAAACCCGGGCAACTCCGGGTAGCTTAGGACGTAGTTCACAATATATCAATTTGGGACTGATATCTTCCGTTTAATGTTTTCGGCTTAAACTAGATGACTCTCAATTCTGACCCACATCAAGTCGGTTCAAAGTGTAATAGCCCGTAACTCGAAAATCTTTCGGTTGCACGGACGGAAAACTTGTATAACATCATCCCTTACAAGAATTTTATATAGGTTTTTACAGTATACCCAAGGAAATGTTCGAGATAGTTCTGCTTCTAAATCGGCGTCTAGTTTTAATGGTGGCCATTACCTTACAAGGATTTCGCAACGTTTTGCATAATTTTAAAACCTTGTAAAGAAGATAATTTGGAGGTTTGGTCTCTACCTGTTTTATAGAAGGAGAAGATGGCTTACATGGTGGAATAGTGTAATATACTTTAAACGTGCATGTTTCGACAAATATCCACCCAGGTTTCGACAAATATCCACCCAGGTTTCGACAAATATCCACCCAGGTTTCGACAAATATCCACCCAGGTTTCGACAAATATCCACCCAGGTTTCGACAAATATCCACCCAGGTTTCGACAAATATCCACCCAGGTTTCGACAAATATCCACCCAGGTTTCGACAAATATCCACCCAGGTTTCGACAAATATCCACCCAGGTTTCGACAAATATCCACCCAGGTTTCGACAAATATCCACCCAGGTTTCGACAAATATCCACCCAGGTTTCGACAAATATCCACCCAGGTTTCGACAAATATCCACCCAGGTTTCGACAAATATCCACCCAGGTTTCGACAAATATCCACCCAGGTTTCGACAAATATCCACCCAGGTTTCGACAAATATCCACCCAGGTTTCGACAAATATCCACCCAGGTTTCGACAAATATCCACCCAGGTTTCGACAAATATCCACCCAGGTTTCGACAAATATCCACCCAGGTTTCGACAAATATCAACCTCTGTTTCGACAAATATCAACCTCTGTTTCGACAAATATCCACCTCTGTTTCGACAAATATCAACCTCTGTTTCGACAAATATCAACCTATGTTTCGACAAATATCAACCTATGTTTCGACAAATATCAACCTATGTTTCGACAAATATCAACCTATGTTTCGACAAATATCAACCTATGTTTCGACAAATATCAACCTATGTTTCGACAAATATCAACCTATGTTTCGACAAATATCAACCTATTTTTCGACAAATATCAACCTATGTTTCGACAAATATCAACCTATGTTTCGACAAATATCAACCTATGTTTCGACAAATATCAACCTATGTTTCGACAAATATCAACCTATGTTTCGACAAATATCAACCTATGTTTCGACAAATATCAACCTATGTTTCGACAAATATCAACCTATTTTTCGACAAATATCAACCTATGTTTCGACAAATATCAACCTCTTTTTCGACAAATATCAACCTTTGTTCTGGAAAAAATTTCATACTAACTTCCTAGTTTCTGACATAACAGAACAATAGATAATTATTCAGGCCTTGAAAAACAGAACATCGTGACGTGAAAGGGCGCTCAATCAATTAAAAAATGTAGCTTGCAGCAACTACACAAAAAACTAAGTTGATGAAGCCAGATGAAGCTCACTATAAAACATCTCCTTATCAAATACGAAAATTTCACTGTGAATATCGTTAGAAACAGACAGACAGAAAATTAAAAAGACAGTTTCTGAAACTCACAATGAACACGACTAGAAGGTTGAATCCGTATGTTAACGCGTACATAGTGAATATTACTCATTCCTTGACGTGAGTTTGAAGGTAAATCCACAAAAGAGAATTCACCAGCGTTGTCGTAGTGAAAATGTCTCACTTCATCGTAACTAAGATTTTTTTCACGATGATAATTTTGATTTCAATTTCAAACGTGAAATCCCAAAAATGCCCCGGATATCTTAATAATTTCGTCGGGTTATGGTCTGGTCATTTTTCTAAATTCTGCAATATTTTAGAAAAGAAAAACAACGTTGAACCCGGTGCTCCTCGTAAGTAAAAGCAGTTTTTCTTTTAACATGAAACACTTTCCTTTATTTTAAAAACAGAGAAAGTGGTATCATTATATAAAAATTAAAGACTATATTTTGAATTAAATTTGGTCAAAACGCCTTTATTAGGGAATTTTAAATGTAGCTATATCTTAAAGGGAGGGTGAAGTGGAAGATAAAGTGATTTATTTATCGATTCTTCTACTTATTATAAGACCATTCTGCATAGTGAAACATCCAGGAAAAATTTCCGAATGATTTTAAAATTCAAATTAGGTTCAGATTTTATGGATAATTTGAAATAAGGACCTCTGACCTATCGCGTAACGCCCTGCCTTCCTGTTAACAAAATTTCCGTTGCACGCTCTACATCTCGTGTCACGATTATCACATCGCGAGCAACTTTTATCAAATCTCGCGCTAAATTTCATTCGGCATGGAGCGTGCCTCGAAAATTTTGTTAACAAGAAGCCAGGGCGTTACCCGATTGGTCGGAGGTCCTTATTTGAAATTATCCATAAAATCTCAACCTAATTGTAATTTTAAAATTATTACCCATTTTAAAATCTAAACCCATGTGTAACGAAACTAAGTTAGCAAAGCTTAAAGGGAGGGTGAAGTGGAAAATTAAGTAATTTTAAAATCATTCGGAGGTTATTCTTGAATGTTTCACTATACAGACTGGTCTTACAATTAGTAGAAGAATCGATAAAAAAAAAAAAATCACAATTTTCCTCCTCACCCTCCCTTTAAAGAATGTCACAAATTTGGGAGAGATAAGACTCCGACTGACCCTCACCTAAACTTTAAAAAAGCGTGGCCAGAAGTGTACCAAAAGCGGGGTAATAGTAGCATGATTCTTCCAAACATCATTTTACAAATGGAGCAAGGTTATACAACCGAACCACGGTGCGGTGCCCATCTGAAGTTTGATGAGCAGGAGAGCAAACAAATAGGGCTCCCTCGCCTGGGAAGAATCAGGTTACATAACTTGAGCATTAAGAGGATACAGAGTGTCATCCTTCTTCTATTATCTCCTTCTGCCGTGACTAATAATTCCCGATAAAAATCCCACGAAATTCTCATTGCAGCTTTAAGTCAGCAAGAAATTTGCCGTTTGGAAATATATTTAGTAAGTATCCTCAGATCATTTAATGGTCTTTAAGTAATTGTTTTCAAAGATATATCATTGATGTTATCTTAGGACTTCTTTCAAAAGACGTTACCGAAAAACGATACCTGCGTGAAATTCGATTCGTTATGTCAACATCTAAAAAACCCGATAAAGGTTTGACAGTTTTAATTATACATGCAATTATTATTATATATCTCCTATGTTCCTTAAATATGACAGTTCCTATATTATTTTAATGTTTGTGACACAGCTAATTCGAGAAAAACTATGCATAAAAAAGCTATTAGGGTTGTATAACAATGGTCTTTACTTGGGTAAATGTAAGGGATACACAAGATAATAAAAAAAACTCCAAGGTACCCACAAGATAATAAGAAAAAACTCCAAGGTACCCACAAGATAATAAGAAAAAACTCCAAGGTACCCACAAGATAATAAGAAAAAACTCCAAGGTACCCACAAGATAATAAGAAAAAACTCCAAGGTACCCACAAGATAATAAGAAAAAACTCCAAGGTACCCACAAGATAATAAGAAAAAACTCCAAGGTACCCACAAGATAATAAGAAAACTCCAAGGTACCCACAAGATAATAAGCAAAACTCCAAGGTACCCACGTGTTATAGACTTAATGCTAGGTGTGGTTATGTAACCAGACTTGCGTTATGTTTTGTGTGGGTGACTTGTGCGTGTGTGTGTTCGTGGCCACGGTACATGAAAAACAAGCGTTGATAGAAACAGATTAAAGGCCGGGAAACGGCGAAAAGGGTTCTTGTCAAACTGAAAACCGTGCATCGAACTAACAATGGGCTACCGTGCTTCAAACTTTTTAGGGGTTCTTGTCAAACTGAAAGCCGTGCAAAGCGGTTCTTGTCAAACTGAAGATAAACAATGGACAGTCTCTTAAATGGGGGATGCAAAAAGTCGGGGAAACAAAATTTAAGAGACTGTCCATTGTTTATCTTCAGTTTGACAAGAACTGCTTTGCACGGCTTTCAGTTTGACAAGAACCCCTAAAAAGTTTGAAGCACGGTCGCCCATTGTTAGTTCGATGCACGGTTTTCAGTTTGACAAGAACCCTTTTCGCCGTTTCCCGGCCTTTAAGGCAAGATCCGCTATACCCTTGGAGCTCGTAGAGCAAAAGTAAGTACATGGCACTATCGTATGAGTTTACAGCCGTTTTCTTGACTTCGGATAGACGTAAAACAAGTTTGTCGGGTACATTGTAAAGAAAAGATCCACTTTCGGCTCTTGGAAGTATTGGGAAAGAAACAACATTGACGTCATTAAAGAATTCACCCGGTTATATTGCGGCAACCCTCTAATTTTGGCTTAATTTGATGGACAGATGTATCGAAGCCGATTTGTTCAAAGTGTTTAAAGGGAGGGTGAAGAGGAAAATCAAGGGATTTTTTATCGATTCTTCTACTAATTATAAGACCATTCTGCATAGTGAAACATCCAGGAAAAATCTCCGAATGATTTTAAAATTCAAATTAGGTTCAGATTTTATGGATAATTTGAAATAAGGACCTCTGACCTATCGCGTAACGCCCTGACTTCCTGTTAACAAAATTTCCGTTGCACGCTCTCTTGCGCCACGATTGTCACATCGCGAGCAACATTTATCAAATCTCGCGGTAAATTTCATTCGGCATGGAGCGTGTCACGATAATTTTTTGTTAATAAAAAGGCAGGGCGTTACGCGATTGGTCGGAGGTCCTTATTTCAAATTATCCATTAAATCTGAACCTAATTTGAATAGGTAAATATATAAAGTAGGAGGAGCTAATTGAAAAATATAACAAATCGTCACGAGTGACGCTTCTAGTCTGGAGGAATGACGTTCGCGTTCAAATTCATAAGATCATGGATAAAGAATGCGCGTGAGGAAATTTGTTTTCATGCTATAAGATAGTGTGAAAACAAATTTCCTCACGAGAATTCCTTATCCATGGCTTAACAATAAATCACCTGACTCACGTCACTTACAAAGTCGCGCGCAACTGTGATGACGATTTCTAATTTTTCAACAAGTTCAGCAAGACCAAATAATTCATATAATCACCTATTTTAACATCATTCAGAGATATTTCCTGGATGTTTCACTGGGCGGAAAGGTCTTATAATTAGTAGAAGAATCGATAAAAATCACTTGATTTTCCACTTCACCCTCCCTTAAAAAAATCGAAATGTTTTCTCTAAACTCCGATTTTTAACGCTGGGAGAATAGGGAACGCAGGCACTCTAGCTAGAATGAGAGATTAATTTTTGGGCGAAAAAGGAATTATTTACAAAAGTTGGGTTGATATTTTTTATTCTACAGGGCCGGTAGGCCCTTGTAGATATGACTTGACACCCTTCCGTAATGTTAAAGGAAAATTCACAGTTTTTAGGGTTAGCGTCCCATAGAAAAAGCATGTTTTTTTATTTGTGTGACTTGTTTTTCTGAGCTAAATTATCCAAACTAATAGTACCGCGCCTTCATTAGAAAAATGTAATGAACTTTTGAACATATGAGAAATTATGATTTTAAGATATGAAGTTCGCGTAGTAATTTTCGGTTCTCACTCTGACGTTTCTTTAGAGAATGCCAACCCTGTGCTGCATAGTTAGAGCAACGTCAGAGAAGACGAGTAAAATCTATTTTATACTGAAAAATAAAGATTACAAAGTAATTATATTAAAAGAAAAGAAAAAGGCTTATATTTGTTATAAATTGATGATTGCCTTTTTTCTTCAATATAGTGTCGTAATTTGAACCATTGACTGATAGAAGCTTACATTTATTGGAGTTGCCACGAGTTCAATTATCAATAAAATAATGAATTAAAACATATATGAATTTGTCTTATTTAATGTTGCAATGAAAACAGTTTAAAGCCAATAATGCTTTGCGTAATAATATATAAGTTAAAACAATAAATGCTTTGCGCGTGTTTACGCGTAACAGTACTTTCTACCTACTACGCTTTAGCTTTCCCAAAATCTCTTTAAAAACCATACCATACAAAGTGGCATTCTTCTTAAGGCCTGCTCAGAACTTCATACGATACAACTTTTAACTATAGATAAGTCAAAAACTTGAGTGAGCAAAAATTGGTCAGTGATTTATTTTTAATTGGGTGATTTAACTCGCGTTCACACGTCCCAAATAGTTTACTTAACTCAAGTTGACTCATCTAAATGAGTCAAAAAGTTGTATCGTTGGAAAAGGCCTTAAATTATCCTAGTAAATGATTATTATTATTATTATTATTATTATTATTAAGACTTCGAATATTGCTAATCATATATTAAAAATATTAACGATGTTATCGTTTCAGTAATTTATCTGGTCGCCATTTTAGAAGATGGTATCTCCCCAAGTTAACCCAAAAAAAAAAGTCAATGATTTTGAGTCGGTGGCCCTTAGGCCAAAATGTCACAGAATATTTTCGACGGAAATCATAAATATAACCCACTGTAAGCTGGTACATTCAATTGGGAATATCCAGAGTGTTATATGGATGACCCCTTAATTAAACTAGAATTGTCTTTCAGTTTTTTTGCTTAAATTGAAGGGGGTCATCCGTAAAACCCTGTAATCATAACTTGTTAAAGGTTAGGGAAAAATGTCGTAGAATATTTTTTACTGAAATCATAAATAAAACCCACTGCAATTGGGTTCTACCTCCCTTTTAGGAATATCCTTTATGTTTACCAGGGATCCGTGTAATTTTAGAAGCAGGAATAGAGAACGGTTAGTATTTACTTCAGTCCGACTCATAGCCCAGCATAGAGCCCTTCCCTTCAACACGTAACGAAAAGTTTAAATTATCTTATTGCCTCACTTGAACTACGTTTTGATGACGTTACAGACGGGGACGGCGAAAAATACGTAATACCTTTTTACCTCTGTCATTATGACCCGCCTCTTCTTTCATACCCCCCGTCCCGGGGAAGTAGGGTCCGGGACTTTGACACGCGCCCGGATTACACTGTTCTCCATTCCTGCTTCTAAATTTCTAAAATTACATCTATCCCTGTATTTACTTGACCCAAACTGGCTCGGAAACAGTATATATATATATATCTTCTTTCTTAACCTCTGTAAGGTTAAAACAATATACTAGAGTTTTCCCTAAAGGTAAAAGGCCTTTTCTCTAGGCCTATAACAAAATAAATGTTATTCCTTCACCCGTCCGGAAATAGGTAAAGAGTTTCATAGCGTCTACTACCTCTCTCCGTAAATACACCTAAAACACATGGGAGACGCTTCTACTAGAATAAGGAAAAGAGCCCTTAATTACATCAACATCTTCCGGTAGAAAGCTACGGGTTGCACTCTCCCGTCCTGACGTTACAAGGGTACATTCAACGAGGCCTGCAAGGTATAACGTTCATCTTTGGCTTTAGTGTTAAGTGAAGAGGGCAGTGGGTATATGAAAAGGCCAGCGATTCGGGCTGATAGCCTTTTAAGTGGGGAGACCTAGCTGAATAATCGCATTGGCAATTCCGTTCATCGACTGAAGGATTGAGTAGCTAATTTGAAAGGAGAGGTAACCAGCCAAGGCTTCCGTGAAAGATGTATCTAATAAAGGAGTCCCTGTTGGCTCCATTGGCCAACAACGTAAGTTCATAAGATATGTTATATTTAAGTATGACTCTACCTATACAAGTTCGTAATGCGAGAGACTTACAGCTCGACATAACTAGTTCGAGAACGACTTAAAGGCCGACTTCCAGCGAAAATGGTTCTAGCGAACTGAAAACCGAGCATTGAGATTAACAATGAAGCGACCGTGCCGATTTTCGAAGCCCAGCTGGGTCAAAAGTTGGAAGGGTTCTCGCTAACTGAAACCCGTGCAATGTGTTTCTAGCGAACTGAAGATGAACAATAGAAATCCTTTTAAATTTATTTCCTCTCGAATTTTTGCTTTCCCCTGTAGGAAATTCTCTATTGTGTATCTTCAGTTCGCTAGAACCACATTGCACGGCTTTCACTTAGCGAGAACCCTTCCATCTTTTCCCCAGCGGGGATTTGAAAATCGGCACGGTCGCTCCATTGTTAATCTCAATGCTCGGTTTTCAGTTCGCTAAAACTCTTTTTGATGGAAGTCGGCCTTTTTAAGCGAGAATTGAAGTCCTACACTCGGTTAACGTTGCAGTTCATCTTTTCCTATTTAGTCTGTACTAAGCCTTTGATGCAGCACCTCACCAGGCGTCGCTTTACCCTGAATCTATGACCTACCCCTCTCACTTCATGAAAAGCTCCAGTTTGTAACCAGTGGCAAACTTATGGAACATATCTTATGACAACAATAATAGTTGGGTTTTATCTAAAAGGCATTTGTGGTAGCAAAAACGGATTTATGCACTAAGAACGTGGGATCATAGATTTAGCCTCTGGTACCATCCTCGCATACTTTATTGAGAAACTTCGTCTGCTTATATTTTGACTCCACCCACAAATCCTGTGTATAGAGACTTCTCTATTTTCGTGGTTAAATATTTTTTCCGAAATTGCGCCAGTGGTAAAAAAGCAAAGTGGACAACAATGCGATATAACTCCCGATTTAGTGGAATTAAGTTTTAAAGTTAAAAATATAAATAATTGATGTTTCTTTTTTAAGCATCTAGTTTTTCTTTCTTTATATATTTAACCACGAAAATAGAGATATACAGAATTTGTGGGTGGAGTCAAAATATAAGCAGACGACGTTTCTCAATAAAGTATGCGAGGATGGGTAGTGAATTTGCTACCTTCAACGTTCTTCTCACATAAATCCGTTTTTGGTGGTAGGCATTAATAAGGGAACGTGCTAATTATCACTAAATAATCACATGACTGGGCTGCGCTTTCGCTACAAAAAAAGGTTAAGCGCCTGTTCTTTTTAAACAAAATAAGCCTTGGCCAAGAATCTTGCAGTAAATGCACTAAACATCACTATATCACGTGACTGGGTTGCACTTTCGTTTTATAAAGGTTTAACTGTCTTTTATACAGCGTAATTTGACCAAAATGTGATGTCAGTAAACAAGTGACTGGGTTAGAAGTGTTCAGAAAATGTGCTAACCACTACTGGATTGTAATTTTCGTATTAAAAAAGGTTAAGTACCACTTGTTACAAACAGCGTAAGCCTTCTAGAAAACGTTAAAAGATTGAAACAACTTCGAATTAGCAAATTCCTTAAAATGGAGTGGCAATGTAACTCGGGTCTTTAATTATTAACGACACATCCTTATATAAATATATCCAATTTCTCTCTGTCTCTCCTCTCCTCCCCATGTTACTCAATTCATGTCTAGTTTTAAAAGCTATTGGGGAGCTTGATTTACTCTTGGGACTCTTTGCTGGGAGAGAAAACCACGCCGGCCGGCCTCTCCATTATAAAGATAATGTTTGATCTAGCGAGTGTTAATACAACCTTTCCCTCCGATAGATAC
Source organism: Phalangium opilio (assembly GCF_054372755.1). Classification (NCBI taxonomy): domain Eukaryota; kingdom Metazoa; phylum Arthropoda; class Arachnida; order Opiliones; family Phalangiidae; genus Phalangium; species Phalangium opilio. The sequence continues at coordinate 7,324,057 of NW_028324217.1, read as the reverse complement.
AATGTTTTACGATCTACACAATGACGCTAATTTTAAGGATATAGCACCGTTAAAATCGATCACTATAAAATCTATATCGATTACGCATCTATATAAAAAAGAGTTTTTAAGTATACCAAGAAGAAATATACCATAAGAAGGCATAAAAAGCGTCCGGTGGGGGTGGGGGTTAAAACGGGGGTGGGACTTAATATTTTATCTTACTCAATGCTTTCCACTATCTATCTCTTTTGCCTTATCGTTAAGCCTTGGTTTGGTTTTTGGAACTTACGAAATCATATGTGTAGACTAGTGGCGGTAGACAGGAGTGTACACTGTGTATCCCTCCCTCTGGAGGCGCTCTTGCAAGAGGGAATACTGTACGCGACCAGTAGAGGGATGAAATAAACGGGCATGACGTTTGCATACGTAGTACTGCCCTTACTCTATAGTACGCTTGATTCGATTTTTTAATCTTTACGGTGAGGTGCAAATTTTTCGCACCAGAAGGCGACACAATTACGAGGTCTACGGCCTGTTAGATGGCGTGTTGAATCTTTTATATAACAAATAACAAAACTAAATTCAATACTAGGCATAATTTCTCGTAATTAAAACCATCGTAAACATATGGTATACTAAACTAACACCACTTTCCATTTGCAGGAATACAGTTATGACGTCATGTTTGGTAGCTATAGCCCACATTGAGTTGAGAAAATTACCACTAGAGTGGCCTTTGCGTTAACCTGCCTATTGGGGAAACGGGGGACAACTTTTAAAGCAATGGGACGGACGGACAGGCACCAAGTTTATCAAACGATGGTGTCGCCATCTCGAAGACGAACTTTGAATTCCCGCCTTTTACATGTATTCTTGAAATTAATCAAATTTCCCGCCTTTTCTTTTATTTCCTTTCTTTGCACCACGATGGCGCTACAAGCGTGTGATAGAGTTCATTTCGGTCTACATCCTTGCGGATAAAAGGCCACTCTAGTGGTAATTTTCTCAACTCAATGATAGCCCATATCTCCAAAAATATAAAATATGCAACCCATGTTCTTCGACCCATTCCACTGACTTTGAGCCACTGTCCCAAAGAACACGCCCTTCAATTTATCACAGACTTATCAGAAACACCCAGTATGTTCGTCATAAATGGCAGAGAGATCATGAGCAAAAAATAACCAATAGCGAAACCTTTCTATCTAGCTGTCCTTCAATAATCTATTCCAGAACTTCTTTGACTTGTCCCTAGTCCAAGAAAAAAACCCGTCTCAAGGGACTAGAGAAAAGAAAGGACAAGAAGCAAAGTAAACCACGCTTCTAAGTCACAAGAGATACTCCACTATAGCAACACAACAACTATTGTCAAGTACCGAGGCTTAGCTAAGTTAGCAACACTATTGGTGCATTGAAAAAGGTTTACATTGAATAGCGATTCTTTGGAATGCTCACCGTGAAGAATAGTTTCTTAGAAAAGGCGCGATACTCCGAAAAAAAGAATTGTACCATCAGAAGAGGAATTCTGCAATAGTTCTTTCAGAGACGAGGGGCGACCAGTTTCACGCACCAGTTAGTTGAAACCGTTTCTGGCGCGAAATAAAGGATGAATGCCTTCGAAAGAAATACAGTGTCGACTAAAAGATGGGGCTTTGAAATGGCTTTGTAATGCTTAAAGCGTTTTATGAGAGAATGTTTCATTGCAAGACTGAATTAAAATTCCACAGTGTTTTTCTTTCACAGTTAAAAATGGAAATGAATATAGTTATGGAAATGAAAAATTATCAGATATGTAAATAAGGGGTTGTGTAAGTTGTACGTGTGTTTGTAGCAGGCCATACAATTTTGTTAAATGAAAAATAACGAACTGCATTTCACTAGAATTATGATCATAATTTCCAAACGTAATTAGGTGTAAACACTAAATTGGTTTTCATGAAGTGAGAAAAATATTTAGGTATAATCGAATAGTGATATCTAGTTTACTAGGGAGAACGTATAAGATGCCTAAGTATTCGCCCGCCATAGTCCCAGTCCCCTTTCAAAATACAAGGGGGGGATGTAAAAGGAGGCCGGGCTATTTCGCAGCCTCTCCTCAGTCGGAAAATACGTAATTTTCGTCATTCACGTCGCGCTGACGTGAGTTTTCAAAAACCAATGAGATGCTGGTTGTAATTTAGAGGCAAAGATTAACTCCGGACCCTATACGTTTGGACTGGAGATAAAGCTAGAAATATGGCAAATTTATACCTTCTCCCTAAGTAAACTAGATATCGCTTCTTGGTAATAGGCTGAAGATCTAAATTTCTGTAAATAAGTCTGTGTAATTGGTACGTAACAATGCCTATAGATGGCCGTAGCATTTTTTAAACTGTAAAACCCACAATCTTCACTTCAAAAAGTAAATAATAATCTTGAAACTGATTAGGTGTAAGCACCAAATTTGTTTACACGTGGTTAATATAGTTAAATAATCAAAAATATATCAACTAATTTCAACAGAATTACGACGAAAATTTTAAAACTGAGTAGGTGTAAACACCAATTAGTAATGATATTTAAAACATGTCTTAGATAAGCATATTTCCCTAAAAAGAAAACCGTAAAAAAAATTATTCCCCCAAACAATACTAAATTTTGCAATATTGCCAAGGCTTACATTATAACGGCCCCACACAGTTTTACAACCTCTACTATTAAACAAAATTCGCTGAAGTAACATGTGCAATAAAATTTAAGAGCGCTTACGATAAAAATTAAAAACCATTGTGAAGTACTATTATACATCGTTAGCCAACACACTTTTCTATTACTAGTGTGAATTTGTGTTGATTATGATTTTGATAAGGCTTAGCACAATAGCCAAAATATCACTAACACTACAAATACGTATAAAAAATATGAAAAAGTACATTACTTGATTTCCTCCGTTGATTTAGAATCCTTCCAAAGCGGTAACACCCAAAAACATTAATCGAGAATCTTTGAACAATTCTTGGTTTTGAATTTTTGATCAGTACAAAACTGCAAAGGCTTAGGACGCAAGTCACGCAAGTGATTCCAAAAACACGTACGCAGCAAATTCACATTCATTGCAATGACGACGCGGCGACGAGCTAACAGGGAAAGAAATGACACATTAGAAAACTGTACTGAACTGAACTAAATTGAATTCAAACTATAATAAATTATTTTTCATATAAAAATTCAACAATTTGTTATTTTTTAATTAGTTTTTACAATGTTTTGGCACCTTGATGTTTTTCTTATTATATGTATATAAAAAAAATTAAAACCCTACATAAAATATTTCAAAAACATTCTACAACATTTTCCTGAAATATTTTCGTAATTCTATACTTGAAAACAAAATTATTACAAACATCATGTTTCACGAAAACGCGTGAATTAGACTTTTAACTATTTGGGCAATGTTTCTTTTGAGTTTTCGCGTTTGAATTTTTAATTTTATAGCGAAATAAAATCCATAAAGGCAGCGATTTGAATAGTTAATAAAACTGTTTAAACAGTTTTTTTTTTCTTTTAAAATATTCCTATTATTAAGCTCAGCCGTTTAACAGTAAATTCTTTAATATTAATTTTTAATGCTTAATTACCAAGAAATGGTTTTTCTCTAAATATTTCAATTTTATGTTTTCTTTTTTGAATTTCATATTTATACAAAAAACATCTTTATTTTCATTCTTGCGTTTTTAAATTTGAAGCAATATTTTATATGTCAACAGCAAAAATTTGTCCCATTTCTTAAGATTTATTATATCAAAAGTAGAGTGACGTTCCAAAAGTATGACATTTCCGCAATAACTTATGTTCTTTCAAAGCCAACGTGGCAAGTCTGTTGAGTAAAAGAATTTAAGCTCAACCTCAAAAGTCGTTCTTAGAAAATAAGGTCAAACTGCGCATTGGAAATAAGGAGAGCCATACAACTGTCGTCTGCTTCCACTATTTCACTGCACTGCTCATAATGTTTAATCTATTAGTGTCTAAATTCATCCAGAGTTCAGATCTAAATTTAGTAATAGTCGTTTAAATGAAAGACACTGCAACGTTTTAATCCTATGGGGGCTCTTACATTTCCTAATGATACCTAACAGTCGTCTGCTATTGTTTAAACTAACGGAAATCATTCATTTAAATAATTCTCTTCTCAGCTATAGGGAGAGGGAAGGGTGATTTCCCCCAATGATAGCCCCTCCCCTTTTCCTTAAAATGGCGGAGAATTTTATGGAGTTTAAGGATAGTTGGCTAGATGGGGTTGTGACATCATGACATCATAGTAGGGGAGCTTTCACTGTTATAAAGGTTTGATTCTACTACAAAACTAATGACGTAGCTATTACGTCACTAAAACGCTTTCACGCTCAAGTTCAACAACGCCAAGTGATAATAAAGCAGACGCTTTAAGTGAAGTCCAGTAATAATGGTCTACTGCCTTTCTGTGTCGACTTCCGAAAAAATTAAGATGAACTGAAATGAGACACTCATGGGACATCACTCTACTTTCCTTCGTACTAACAATTAAAAGATTTAAGTTAACTACCCCTATAGTTATAATTTTAGGCTTATTTTGAGATACACGTGCATTGTGTTAACAATATTGAGTCTATTATAGGGCCGTTTCAATCTCGGCGATGAAGGTGCTGCCATCTGTAGCCGGGCTTGGCAACTGAGGCGGAGTTTTCTTGCCGGCGCATTTCTTGCGTTTCTTTTCCTTCAAAAGACTAATTCCCGTAATGGGAATTCTGTGAAAACGGCAATTAAGAATTAAGGGAAGGGTGTAAGAAGGGTATGAGAGTAATTTCAAAAGATGGTCTTCGTGCACGTTTCCCCAAGAGGTTTGTTAGGCAGTTTTCATAATTATGTTAATTACTAAAATGGCTAATGCAAAAATCAATACTTTTTAAAGAGAGAGGTCTAGGACACCAGGGATAAATAAAAAACTTCCCTTCTTGCGTTTTTTTCAATTGCAAACTAGGTCATTGAAAAATGACATAAAAGTGTATTAAGTTGATTAAATACGTGCATTTAGAAATATATAGTCATAGCCATGTAATGCTCTTAGTAAGTATGGGTCTGCCGTAGGGCTTTTATTATAAGCATTCTACATGCGAGACGGAATTAAAGAGACTGCTACACCATCGTGGTTTAAACTTTTGAAGCTTTAATTTTCAAACCGAAAAGGAATAGAGTCATGGCCTACTGTAATTTCCATCTTTGGTCAAGTGTAGAGATGGATTTCACAGTAGGCAATGGTTTTCGTTTTTGGTAAATTCGCTCCCTGAACGTTTTTAAAGGATTCGAACAGCAAATATCCTTTCGGAACACACTTCTCTCAAAGAGAAGTATTATACACTTCTGCTTTAACCAACCATGCAACAATCAAATATGTAATGATTACGAAGCAATAAAACAGTAAAAAGTTTGTAAATTAACCAGGATGCCAAAACATTGTAAATACATGCTAACAAAGTGCAATTATATTACAATCTATTCAATCATGATCTTATAGCACTTAAAATTAAAGGCAAGAAGTGATATCTAGTTTACTAGGTAAAGCTATACATTTCTAGCTTTATCTCCAGTCCAAACGTAGGTCCGGAGTTAATCCCCGCCTCCAAATTACAATCAGCATCTCATTTGTTTTTGAAAACTCACGTCAGCGCGACGCGAACGACGAAAATTACGTATTTTCCGACTGAGGAGAGGCAAAACAGCCCGGCCTCCTTTTACGTCCCCCCTTGTATTTTGAAAGGGGGGGAACATGGGACTATGGTGCGCGAATACTTAGGCATCTTATACCTTCTCCCTAGTAAACTAGATATCGCTTCTTGTTAAAGGGGAATCTAAACAAGCAAACTGACCTGCTTTCTAGCTCCTTTTCGAGTTCTACAGTCTGTTTCCGGGCCAATTCCAACTCTTTGGTGATAATTTTGAGCGCCAAATCGCACGTTTCACAAGTACATCCTCTCTTGCCGCTAGAAATGCTTTTGGAGATAGTGGATATGGGTTTATTGATACCCTCTTCTTCATCGTTTGCTTTGGTATCGAGCATCTCTAGAGACGCTTTGTGAGCAGCCATATTCTGAAAACATGCGCAAAAAGATGCTCGTAAAAAGAACCTTCTTAGATAGGCAAATATAAATAGTAAAGAGTGAGGTTCTGGTGTGGATAAGAGCCTTTCGTAGTACCCAGTATGACGTTTACGATCGGAATTCGAGATTTTCCTCTAACCTCATTGGTCGACCAATCAGCGCAGCTTAATACTACGCTAACTTTGATTGCGTAGAAAGCAATTGCGTGAACCTTTGGTGGAAGCCCTGCTAGACGTTTCTCGTAACCCTAGCCGATCGCCGCGTACTTCTTAATCCTAACGATGGGAGTACAAGCAAATAATTGCTTTCTGCGAACACGTTTACTCCGATTTACCAACTGCGAACGCGGTGTCAGACACACACATGCACATAGACACGTCCTGTGTAATACCTCACCGTGACGTCATCGTCACTCGGAGAGGTAAAAAGACAGTTTTGGATGCCTAAGTACACGCATTAGTATTCATAGGTGAGTTTTTCGTGATATACCACGGAAAGGGGCAAAAAACGCGAAGTGAAATTTACGCCCTACTTACTGCCTCACATTCTATTATTTGCATTTGCCATTGGTTGTGGGTGGCAATGTTGGCTTTTAACGAATGCACTGTATGTACACCAACCTCCATTTGAATAGTATAGTGGCCCTATAAGATACTTACTCGACTGACTAAGGAACAGCAACCAACTTTGTCCGTTTTGGCAAGTAGCCGACCAATGTACTGAAAGTAAAAGTGTTCCAATCCCAGTAGGACACCGGTTAATAAAATGCCGCAACCCAACAGTAGAAAGGCGCTCATGAATTGATTAACGTCCAAGGGGTGACTGGCATTGCGTTTGTCCTGCTTCGGTTTACAAGCACCCTGAAGCCAGAAACTACGCAAGCGTTCCAGGTCACCTTGAAAAAGGTTATATTAAAGGTCAAAGGTTATCGCAATCTCAGTAAGTTATAACAAGGACGATCTATTGGAAGGATGAGAAGTCTTCGGTTCAAAAACCGTGTTACAGAATTAATTCTACCTCATATAATGATTGATATCAATACTACTAACATAGTGTTTCTGATAAGTCTGGTATAAGTTAAGGGGGATGTTCTATGGACGAATTTGAGTGGAAAATGTTCTATGACATTTTGCCGTCCGGATCACTGTTTTCGAGTTATGATTTGAAAGTTTTGGGGATGCCCCCTTAATTAAATTAGAAATCATTGTCTAAATCAGTTTCTTAATTACTTTTAAGGGGTCATCCGTAAAATACTCCATTCTTAACTTGAAAACAGTGGCCCAGACATATAAGTTACATTTTCGAGTCAAAATTGCCCAAAGAACATCCACCTTAATTTATGGCACGCTCTAAGAAAGATTTTTCCAATCGTGGCCATCTTGAAAAATGGAGGCCAGGCATGTTAAAGCCTTCTTTAAGAAATATTATCAGAACTGTTCAAACGTTTTTACTAATAACAAACTTGTTCCCTGCATATCTATAAACAGCCTTTCTGGTTTTTGGGGTTTAACAACACGATACGTAAACATGTCCAACGCCATCACGCTTGACAAATGTTTTTGGGAAGATGGACCTTTTCTTGATTCTATTCCTTCCAACATGAACGTCCTTCATTATTAATACCATTTTCTCTGTATTCAATCATCATTTTGTTGAACTTTCCGAGGTGTTTAGAGTTTTTTCGCAGGGCAAAGCCATAACCAGTCATGGCGTACCATGAACCCACTGTCAGCAGACGACAGTCGTGGTCTTGACCCACGCGATATTCTAGTACGGTTGCGTCGTAAATAAAGGCATCCAATGATCTGAAATATATAAAAAAATATATGTATATATGTACTATATCAGAAGGGGATAATAGAAGGGTGACACACTGTATCCTCTTAAAGCTTTAGTTACGTAACATGATTCTTCCCAGGCTCATGCACCTTTTTGTTTGCTCTTCCGCTCATCAAACTTTAGATGGGTAACTATCGCACCATGGGGTCAATTATACAAATGTTTGGTACTAAATACTCAGAAATCAACCCAGAAACCTTGACTGTCTTGACGCGGGACAAAAATCCATAAGCGCATGCGCCTTGGCTAATAGTTAAGCGCTAATAGAGTATTGATGAGGGAATTATTTATCGCGTATGTGATTCGGTTTAGTACCCTTGCGCTAAATGTTCTGATGTTGGGAAGAATCATGTTAGAATTATTCCACTTTGTTGTACACTTCACTCGAAGAGAAGTATTATATACGTCTGGTACTATTACCTATAAGTCATACCAGAAGTATGATAAGGGACCCGAAGTAAAGTGCTCTATAGCATTGGTAATATATCCTAGCACTAGTGAACAAATTTGAGGATTTATGCCACTTCCATCGCGTCTACACTAGAGAGAAAAATAATTGGTCGAGTTCCAAAAACATTTCCTACCCTTTCCCTTCAACCCAAAGCCGCGGAACACGGACGCGGGTGCTTGAATCTAGTTCGGCAGTCTACCACCGCGAGCGTCTCACGTTCTGGAGGGAAAATTCAGAAACCGCTAACTGAGGGCCAACCGTCGTTGTGTTATCAAGAACATTCACTTTCGCCATGTGAAGAATTTGGTTCATTTTATTTCTGATACAGCTTATAAGTTACAATTTTGTTGTTTGAAAATCGAAAAATATTTCCGAATACCTAATATAAAACGGGGTCAGCCTCAGGGTTGGCAACTACCTATCCAGTCCGGTTTAAACCACCTGGTTTAATCCGGATTAATCCACTTAAAAAAATCCACCTAAAATATCCGGCTTAATTATGAATGGGGAAAAATCAATTTTGTGCCATAAAAATAATTAAAATACAACCAGAAACAAGGCAAAAATATATGAAGCGATAACTAAATATTACATATTATAAATGATAAAACTAATAGTTATGTTAGCAGTTACTGTCCAGTTTCAGCTTACAATATTTTACCAGTATCACTCGAACTTAAAGCATAGCGTGGTTCCAGTGGATCCCCTACAAGTTGACTTTCCTTACGAACTCCAGTTTTGGCTTGGGAAAGCTAGAGGCATTTGTGGGCGGGATTTATACGTCCATGTATAAATCCCGCCCACTAGCCTTTGCCAAGCCCAGGGTTGGCAAAAATCCGGATAATTTGAATAAAATCCAGACCAGTGGTTTTTATTGGATTAAACCGGATTTTATTGGATTTATCCGGATTTTTTAAAAAACGAGTCATTTTAGGTTTTTTTGAAGGCAAAGTACTTCTGTTTAGCTCTTATTTGGGTTTTGGGGCACTCCCCGACCCCTAGCCCAGGTTCCAATACAAAATCGTCTTCTTGTTTAACTGCTAAAATGTTTTCATGAAATCTATTTCTTTCCTGAGTGCACGAGCCTAACACTAGCGCGGCTCCAGTGGATCCCTTACAGGGGGACTTTCCTTCTAAACTCCGGGTTTGGCTTTCCCAAGCCAAAACTGGAGTTCGTAAGGAAAGTCAACTTGTAGGGGATCCACTGGAACCACGCTATGCTTTAAGTTCGAGTGATACTGGTAAAATATTGTAAGCTGAAACTGGACAGTAACTGCTAACATAACTATTAGTTTTATCATTTATAATATGTAATATTTAGTTATCGCTTCATATATTTTTGCCTTGTTTCTGGTTGTATTTTAATTATTTTTATGGCACAAAATTGATTTTTCCCCATTCATAATTAAGCCGGATATTTTAGGTGGATTTTTTTAAGTGGATTAATCCGGATTAAACCAGGTGGTTTAAACCGGACTGGATAGGTAGTTGCCAACCCTGGCCAAGCCAAACCCGGAGTTTAGAAGGAAAGTCCCCCTGTAAGGGATCCACTGGAGCCGCGCTAGTGTTAGGCTCGTGCACTCAGGAAAGAAATAGATTTCATGAAAACATTTTAGCAGTTAAACAAGAAGACGATTTTGTATTGGAACCTGGGCTAGGGGTCGGGGAGTGCCCCAAAACCCAAATAAGAGCTAAACAGAAGTACTTTGCCTTCAAAAAAACCTAAAATGACTCGTTTTTTAAAAAATCCGGATAAATCCAATAAAATCCGGTTTAATCCAATAAAAACCACTGGTCTGGATTTTATTCAAATTATCCGGATTTTTGCCAACCCTGGTCAGCCTTAAACCTAACTAACCACTTAGTTCCAACACATTTTAGCCAACAAGTCTTTGGCTTTGATCGGAAAATAAACGTTCATTTAATATCAGCGTAGCGTCTGACAGATTAGCTTTAACCTTTAGGAGCGTGTATTATCCACCCATCCCGCATCATTGCAGCAGTTAGGGTTAGCTCCTTATGGCGTTGGTTGGCAATGCAAATATTTGAGGACCGTCGATCAACAATAGGGACTCTATACTGTATCATAAGCCCATAATCTCTTCATAAGTATCTTTCCTAGGCCCACGTATCTTTCATAAAAGGGTAGAGGGGCGTGTCACCTGGTGGCGGATTTACCAGAAACAGAAACCATGATAGCCTATTGTAACTCTATATCTACGCCAACCCCACTGAACCAAGGAAAGGAAATCACAGTAGGCTATGCTTCTAATCTGTTCCGGTTTGAAGTACAAATATTTGAAACGTCATACCAAAACTGACTTAAAATTACCTCGAGGAATATACGACAAAAATTATCAGTGAAAATATCATTTTATAAACAAGAACACTGTGTTCCAATAATGACTTATAACTATCAAAATAAGTTCATAAGAAATGTTCCATAACTTTGTAACTGGTTACTGAGAGCTTGTCTTGAAGTGACGTGGGTGAAGCGTCATAGATTATCGTAAAGCGACGCCTGGTGAGGCGCAGTCAAAGGATTAGTACAGACTAAATTGGAAGATGGATTGCAAAACCGAGTGTAGTCAATTCTCGCTTCTCGTTCTCTAGCATACCAATACTTGTATTGGTAGCGTCATACTTATGAAACAAATCTTATAAACTTATGCTATCACCCACGTGTCATAAACGATTTTCGGTCATTTATTTTAGGTAAATTTTGTTTATACGATCTTTTCGACCCAAAGTCTAATGCTGCTCTGAAAATCTGGCAACACAGTCTAAACAAAACCTTGCTATAGGCCTAAACGACAGACCCATACTTATGTAGAGTTTTATAGGATTATGACGGTTTATAGGAGCCCAAAATCCGCTTCTCCGATGTCGTCGCCAGCTCAAACAAACGAGTGATCGGTGCAATTAGGGATTCCAGGGAGCTTGTTTCTCACATTCGTAGACTCATATAAATGTCAAAGTTACTTTGCCTTCCCCAATGTGGCTAGGAAACAGCCTGACGCCCCTGCGCTCATCTAAGACAATCTATTCTAAATTAAAACTCGAGAGAAATTTCAGTGTTTCGAGAAAAGGGTAATACTGTCATCTAAGGAGACATTTTAATCACGTGCTTCGAATTCGTGGACCAAATCTCTTACAGGGCGTTGCAGTAGGTTGTGTATTCATTAGATCAGAATTACTAGAGAATGTCAAATAAGCTTGATATTACCAAGAACGGATTTATGTAAGAAGAACGTTGAACCTAGCAAATTCCCTACCCATCCTCGACTACTTTGTACTTTTTGATGGGAGTGGCTTATAATTTCAAAACTCGCGCTCGCCATCTGTCGGCCTTATTATCTTATATTTTGGGCTTTAAATATAGATACTGCATAAGGCAAGTAAATAATAATAATAACTTATAATATAATAACTACAATAATAATTTTAGTACAAGGAAAGAAAAACCAGATACATTCTTAACTTTAAAACTTAATTCCACTAAATCGGGAGTTATCGCATTGTTGTCCAATTTGCTTTTTTGCCACGGGCGCAATTTCGAAAAAAATATTTAACCACGAAAATAGAGATAAGAATGACATTTTCGATCAATAGAAGTCGCTATTTACAAAATTTGTGGGTGGAGTCAAAATATAAGCAGACGAAGTTTCTCAATAAAGTATAAAGCTATGATCCGAGCCCGACGTTCTTAGTACATAAATACGTTTTTGATATTACCATAAGTTCATAAGATATGTTACATAAGTTTGTCACTGGTTCCTGAGAACTTGTCATGAAGTGACGTAGGTAAAACGTCATAGATTATCGTAAAGCGACGCCTGGTGAGGCACTGTCAAAGGCTTAGTACAGACTAAATAGGAAGATGGACCGCAAAACCGAGTGTAGTCAACTCTAACTCTCAGTAAGTCTCTAGCATTACGATATAAAGTATTTTCATACTTATGGAACATATCTTATAAACTTATGATATTGCGAACCATGTGGGTCAAGAAAATGAGTGGTTAAAAGAGAAAGTCACTGTTTATAGGTAGCACATGGGGCAGGTGTAAATGTATACTTCTTTAACTTCATTGGGGGTCACAAAATATTACCACGAACACTGGATCTCTGAAGTTGCCGTGCAACGCCCAACAAAGACGTTAGATATGGTTAAAACAAAAGGACTTGGGTGAAGTGTTAACCCTAAAGCCCTCGTAACATAGTGTTTTTTAACATTTGTTTACAATAAATATGAAGAACTTTTGACCTCTCATACCCCAAGCAGTAAGATGGCACTACTACTTAATGATGCGTAATCATATAATAGACACTTCGTAAGCTTTTTAAAGATAGCAACCCACTTAAGAACCTCATAGTAGGCCCTTGAGATTCTGTCCCTTGCAAGCCTATAGAACAAACCCCAAACAATGCTGAACTAACCTTATCAGAAAACTTCAAACTTCCAAGTCTCCAACCGAAAAGCAAAAGCCACACATAAAAAACCCTTCTATAAATCCCAAGTTTACCACCAGATAGCAGCAGTCGAGCGATATGCAAAACGTTAAGCCTTTGCTATATTTCACACGGTCTTCTATACAAATTCTTCCGAGTTTATTTCCCTAAATTCCCTTACCAAACATTTTCCGCGCTAGAAAATCTCCGGTATCTCGCTCTCTTCCTGCCTCCCTGTTGGATTTGCGACTATAGGGTCCACTTGAAGAATCTTAAAGGGATACTTAAATCATGGATTTTATAAACCCTATAAGGCTTAGGAAAACTGTGCACTTTGTCGATGCAGAACCGGAGCAAATACGATTACCTTCTTAATATAATAAGATATGTTCCTTAAGTATGACACTAAATAAATATTTTTCTGTTGAAATTTAAAGAAAATCTTATAATATTTAGTTGAAGACTTGGTAAATGTCTCAAAAAATTTCGAAACTTGAGCTTTAAAACGTTGAATATTTTATAACGCCTACCGAACGATACCGCAAATTCGCCTTCCCGGTTATGTCGACGGCGAGGTCGAGTCGAGGACTCGAGGTCCCATGCAAGAAAATAGTAATAGCGGTCGCCGATTGGTCTGGCATTTAAGAGGTTATCTATGGTTAGGGGGCTCATGATTGGTTAAAAGCTTTTTTGTTCGACTGCTTAGTTTTTACTTTGGGAATATCATGAAATCCATGGCCAAAGCTATGGAAAAGTGGGACTTTCGTACTTTATCTGTGAAGCATAATCCGCTTTTGAATATACTTCGTAATGCTAGAGACTTACAGCTCGAGCTAGTTCAAGGGAGAACGACAAGCGAGAATTGAAGTCCTACACTCGGTTAGTTTTGCAGTCCATCTTCCTATTTAGTCTGTACTAAGCCTTTGACAGCGCCTCACCAGGCGTCGCTTTACCTACTTCAATCAGTTCATGACAAGATCTTTTTTGTAACCTGTGACAAACTTATGTACCATATCTTATGAACTTATGCTAATAGCGCGCTTTACCGATAACCTACTGCATCAGCAAGCGCAACATAAGTTTCTACTGTACGAAAGGTTGCCTAATCAGGTTTTATAGATAAATTAAGTCGTTCAACTCTCAATAAATAATTGTGCAAGAATTTTTAGTGCGAATCTAAATAATTTCTAACGACACGCCGCTGCCTACTTTGGAGTTCCATTAAGATGCCCAATCGAAACTACTAATAGTGATGGTTTCTACAGGATAGGCAACTCTCTATCTCGCACGACAGCTTATTCTGTATATACTCTGTAACAACATCGGCGGTTGTCAGCACGCGTAAAGCCAAGTCTCTATGTAACGTAGCTTTGTACGTGCTGTCAAGAAACAAAAAACTTCAGGATCTTCAGGATTTAAAATATTTGCGAGTTTTTTAGCTCGAGTGCACGGACCTCTAGGCTTTAGTTTCAAATACGTGTAGTAGGCTATACTATTTCACACATATTTTAAACTAAGGCCTAGAGGTCCGTGCACTCAAGCTAAAAAACTCGCGGATATTTTAAATCCTAAAGATCCCGAAGTTTTTTGATCTCTTGTCAGCACGGACAAAGCTACTTTACATAGAGACCTAGGTTTAGGCGTGCTGACAACCGATGTTGTAACAGAGTATATACAGAATAAGATGTCGTTCGAGATAGGGAGTTGCCTATCCCATAGCGTGAAAACAAATTTCCGCACGGGCATTCTTTATCCATGGTTTTATCATGACAACTGTAATACTATAATCCAAAAGAGAACATTCATAGTAACAGAATAGAAGTATAGGATTATGAATACCCAAAAAACCGATTCCAACTGAGAAATTGAAGCAATAACTTCGTCGTAATCTACTTCAGAAAAGCCGCGCGTGTTATTATAGATAACGAAACGAATTTAATATTTAATCCCACCTTAAGAATTCTCAGCCTACTTCCATCCATGCCGTAACTTATAATGCTTTATAACAACGCTTAGGTTTGGATTCGGTGCATTTTAGATTGGTATCGACTTCAGAACCATACTCTGATCAATACCAGTTAAGCTTAACTGCGCCATCTATGTTTAAAACGACAAACTTTAGATTTAAGGGAGTTTGGTCAGCGCCATCTATAGGACGGTCCCTTGGGGACAATTAGGCTTACTGAAAGTGGAAGAGGAACACAACAATGGGGGGTCGGGAAAACCCGATATGAAATTCAATTAAAACCGTTTGGAAAATTTCGTGTTTGAGGAAGGAAGGAAGGGTTACCGGGAATTTGTGTATTTTGCGTACCTTATTCCGAAGTTTATAGTTTTCTAAAGCGCTCGTGGACATTTTTTGAGGCAAGGAGGATTTTCAAAGGAGGAGTATCGCTTTGAATTAAATAAGTTTTATTAATTAATTAACCAAGAGATAATAACATTGGAGTGCATTCTGAGAACAAATAAGACGCCATTCAAAAATTATGTGACCCAAAAAAAACTGCTATTCTTCAACAATACAGTTGAAAAGAAGAACATTTGTGAGTCACAAAAATAATGGTGAATACAATTGAAATAAAAACTTTTCAAAAAGGAAGCGCAGCTTAGCTTGGCTTGGTGGAACATCTTATCTAACCTCCGACTTTTGAAAATTGGTCTTATGCTAATTTTACATTTTTGAACACATAATAGAGTTTCTCCTTAAAAATGATCAAGGATAGATTTAATTTTAGAAGTAGGAATGGAGAACGGTTAGTATTTGCTTCAGTCCGACTCATAGCCCAGTATAGAGCCCCTCCCTCCAACACGTAACGAAAAGTTTAAATTATCTTATTGGCTCACTTAAACTACGTTTTGACAACGTTGCTGACGGTGACGGCTAAAATACGTAATTCCTTTTTACCTCTGTCGCTATGACCCGCCTCTTCTTTCATACCCCCCCCCCGTCCCGAGGAAGGGGGTCCTTAACTTTGACGCGCGCCCAGATTACTCTGTTCTCCATTCCTACTTCTAAAATTAAATCTATCATTGCAATTATAATACAGTCTATTTTTCTTTAAACAGATAAATAGGCGAAAATACACAATATCCTTTTTACCATAAGTTCATAAGATATGTTCCATATGTTTGTCACTGGTTACAAACTGGAGCTTGTCATGAAGTGACGTAGGTCATAGATTCTCGTAAAGCGACGCCTGGTGAGGCGCTGTCAAAAGCTTAATTTAGCTCAAATTAAATAGAAAGATGGAATTCCTACAAAACAGAGTGTAGTCAATTCCCGCTTGCATCGTTCTCGAACTAGCTCGAGCTGTAAGTCTCTTCTAGCATTACGAAGCATAGGTAGTGACATACTTATAGAACATATCTCATAAACTTATGCTTTTACTCATAGTAAAGAGGACGGAGATTCCGGTAAAAATCTTCAATTATATTAAATTATGCTATATCTTGAAGTTAATGTAGTAAAATATGATTTGCATTCACGTGGAAATTTCACTACCCCTCTTTATAATTAGTAACACTTACGCAAAGACAACCCAACCCCCGCTCTCCGCAATAAGTAATTTGTGAACAGCCCATTAGAGGTCGAACAGCTAATAGCTAGCGACAGGCGTTTACCTTGCTCCATCAATGAATCAATCCATCGTTAATGTATAATTACACTAACTTTATGGCCTTCAGGGCAGGTTTGGTGGATAATTAAAAACCCACCCTTCACCCTGATTTAACCGTGTTATAAACAAATTTTGATTAACTTTGATTTTCGAAGTGAATTTCCTAGGTAGGCGAGGAGGTAATTTACCATAGGTAAATAGTACCGCCCCGATATTTAAATTAAAAACAAGTTGGGAAACCAAAGTAACCTCTCCAAGTCGAGATGAGTTCCAGAAGTTTGTCACTGGTTAGTGAGAGCTGTCATGAAGTGACAACGTAGGTAAAACGTCTTAGATTCTCGTAAAGCGACTTCTGGTGAGGCGCTGTCAAAGGCTTAGTACAGACAGGGATAGATTTAACTTTAGAAGTAGGAATGGAGAACGGTTAGTATTTACTTGTCCGACTCATAGCCCAGTATAAAGCCCCTTCCCCCAACACGTAACGAAAAGGTTAAATTATCTTATTGGCTCACGTAAACTACGTTTTCATGACGTTGCTGACGGGGACGGCGAAAAATACGTAATTCCTTTTCACCTCTGTGGCTATGACCCGCCTCTTCTTTCATACCCCTCCGTCCCGGGGAAGGGGGTCCGGGACTTTGACGCGCGCCCAGATTTCTCTGTTCTCCATTCCTACTTCGAAAATTAAATCTATCACTGGTACAGACTAAATAGGAAGATGGACTGCAAAACCAAGTGTAAACAATTCTCGCTCGAGATGTAACTCTCCAGCATTACGAAGTTTATGCAGTGTCATATTTATGGAACATATCTTATAAACTTATGATATTTCTTAATTACGAAAAACTAATCTGTAATTTTAAACACCAAAGGTAAAAGCTCCTAGTTTAAACTCCTACATGAAATCGGAAGCTTTAGTAAAAGATAATATTGAGAATCGATTTGTATGATCAAGTTTTTAGCTCACTAAAAATTAGAGTACATGCAGCCTCGATAGTTCCAAAAGAGCCCAGTATAGCCTACAAATTAGCCGATGTAATTTAATTTGCCTTAAAACATCTAATTTACAATTAAATCAGTTAAATTTGGTTTTTAAAATCGTGGTCTTAAAATAATTTCAATTACAGTAAGGGAATTTTTCAGTCATACCCAATGAGAGCGATGGGTTTTTCGTAATAATAAAAAGTCACAACATTTGTCTCCAAGATTTTCGTGGTTTTTCTACTACCTTTCAGTAAAAAAAGTTAATTTTGACACTCGGCTTAAAATTAAACGATTGAAATGCCCCGTTTACGCTCTTATTCACTTCCGTGCATGATTACTCCTTGTCCAATGAGCAGTGACGAGTTTGCCGCTTCTAATCGAGCGGAGTCTTTCGACCCTAACCTTAAGTCATGTTCACACGTATACTGGAATCACCGTAACGGTTCAGAACTGGTTTTCCCAATTAGTTTTGAAACCTTCTTTATGTCTAGCAAGAAGCGATATCTAGTATACTATGGAGAAGGTATAAGATACCTAAGTATTCGCGCGTCATAGTCCCAACTCCAAGAGATAGAAGGGTGTGACGTTTGCATACGTAGTACCAGAAGTAGGATAAGGGACTAAAAGTAAAGAACTCTAGCATTGGTAATATATCCTGGCACTAGTAACAAAAATTTGAACACTAGAGAGAAAAAAATTGGTACGAGTTCCAAAAACATTTCCTACTCCCTTCCCCTCAACCTAAAGCGGCGGAACACGGACGCGGGTGCTTGAATCTAGTTCTACAGCCGCGAGCATCTCACGTTTTGAAGGGAAAATTCAGAAACCGCTACCAGAGGGCCAACCGTTGGTGTGTTATCAAGAATATTCACTTTCGCCAAGTGAAGAATTTCGTTACCTCGATACTTCTAGTCCCTTATCTTACTTCTGGTAGTACTGACACTACTATATTTTGTTGAGTGTGAATAAGGCTTTAAAGGTCCTCTAATTATTGGAGATTTTGGGAGAAAGCCCCCCCCTCCCCGGGCACGCGCCCGGCATCGATTTGGAAAATTATCCTTGGCAAGTGAGGTTCAATTTATTGCTTTATTATTCAAAAACTTGACTCTTGAAAGTTGATTCCGATTCCAATCCCAATCTTTAACTTTTCCGAATGAGAATTCCCTTTACCTCTAGCCACAAATCCCACAGATATTTGAATATTAACAGAAATTTCCATAATTTCAGGGATGGAAGGGTTAAAGGTCGAATATTAGATAATGGGGTCATTGGTCATAGCTTTTCCGATTTAATTTCGCGATTGATTTGATATTATTTATAGCTTAAGTTTATAAGTTCCGTAAGTATGACACTACATATACTTCGAAATGCTAGATACCAATTGAGAGATAGTTTGAGAACGACAAGCGAGAATTGAGTACACGCGGTTTTCAATTCATCTTCCTATTTAGTCTGTACTAAGCCTTTGACAGCGTCTCACCAGACGTCGCTTTACCCTGAATCTATGACCTACGTCACTTCATGACAAGCTCCAGTTTGTAACCAGTGACAAACTTATGGAACATATCTTATGAAGTTATGCCTATTGGCATAAGATAATGATCTTAAGTATCCCAATTGCTGAGTGAAGTAATGGTTACAATGTACGATCAACGGATCAATTCTAGTTAAGGTGCGTTGTAAACCAAGTAAAATGGGTTAAATAGGATTTAATCGTTATATCGCAAAATTTTCGAATTCCATAGACCCTTTTCAAAAGTCTTCGGTCTCATATTTGACCACCTTGAATATTTAATAAGATGGTATGTATACAAGAAAGACGTTACATATGGCTTCAAAACAAAGGACTGGTAACTTTGAAGTGCTATCTAACGTCTTTGGACCCATTTACCGTCCAGCTTTTTCGTCTTAACCCTTTATCAAGCAGACGATACTGCGACCTCCATTTTGGAAATGGTGTCTTCAACAGGGCTCTACATAAGGATATTTTTTTTTAGTAGTCAGCCTGACTAGTGAGCCCCCAGATTTCGATTTATTTTAGTAGTCAAGGCATTTTTTTTAGTAGTCAAATGCCTTGACTAGTGCCTTATGTAGAGCCCTGGTCTTCAAGCACCTCAAAATTTGGGTCGTTTATGTGAATAATAGCAGAAGTCCATTAAATTAGCCTAGCCTAAGGTAAATTTAATGGACTTCTGATAATAGGGTTATTTGAAGAAATGGTTGCTTAGTTGAGTTTTAACCTAAATATACTTTTTTAAACGGACTTCAGGACAGCTTTATGACTACACGATATTGTCAGACAAAACTAAAATACTAACAATTTTTAATATCACACGATGGCTAAAGAACTATGATTTATTAGAAAATTAAATTAAAATTAAAACATACTTGGATCTAATTTTTGGAGTGTGACAGTCTAAAGACGTCAAAATGTCACACACCTATTAAATGGCTTGAGATGCGAATATTTTTAAACTCAGCTCAACGTTTGGATGAAAATATGCAATCCCTTGAAATTTGAAGAATGTTTCTAACCTTTCTTTGACAGCCGCGATGCCCTCGTTGACGGTCGAACGGTTGAATCTTTTCATGTAAGCGTACATTTCCGGTTTATTGTCTCGCAAAACTGCCTCCGTGTTTCCAAATGGAATGGTGCCGAAGCGAAAGGCTGGATCCACCAGATACGGATTTTGAAGCTGTCAAAGCAAAAATGATTAAAATTCAATATTTATTGATCCAATATTGAAATTATATACTTATAACAAAAATAAACCAGGGATAGATTTAATTTTTGAAGTAGGAATGGAGAACAGAGTATGCGGGCGAGCGTCCAAGTCCCAGACCCCCTTCCACGGGAAGGAGGGGTATGAAAGAAGAGGTGGTTATAGCGACAGAGATAAATAGGAATTACGTATTTTTCGCCGTCCCCGTCAGCAACGTCATCAAAACGTAGTTTAAGTGAGCCAATAAGATAATTTAAACTTTCCGTTACGTGTTGGAGGGAGGGGCTCTGGGTTATGATTCGGACTGAAGTAAATAATAACCGTTCTCCATTCCTGCTTCTAAAATTAAATCTATCCCTGATCTAATATTGAAGTTACTTATAACAAAAATAAAACTTAATAAAATGTGTATAAAAAATAATATATTTTAATGTATTCGTTATCCGATCATTCACGATCAGGTTGTCAGGTGGTTTTAAGAGTTTCTCTCCATGCAGACACTGTAAAGAGTCTTTGAGGTTTGGGCCCACCTTTATGAAGTGTCTCATTAAAGTCTTATTAAGTAACTCATCTTTTTTACAACTTTAAATTCATTAAAACAATGCTTAATTGCGGGTTATTCAAAAAAACTAAAATATTAAGGGTCTAAAATGGGACATTTTTAACAAGCTTAATTGCAAGGGGTTCGCGGGTCCAACGTTGAGGAAACTTTCCTCAGACCAGAAGGTTATAATAGAAGAAGGATGACACACTGTATCCTCTTAATACTTTAGTTGTGTAACATGATTCATCCCAGGGTCACCCTTTTTGTTCGCTCATCAAACTTCAGATGGGTAACTATCGCACCGTGCAAGGGTGAATTCTATAACTGTGTAGTCCTCAGCTTTGAGCCCACAAACCTTGATTGTCTTGACTTGGGACAAATTTCCACAAGCGCATGCGCCTTGGCAAATAGTTAAGCGCAAATAGAGTAATGATGAAGGAACTATTTATCGCGTACGTGATTCGGTTTAGTAACCTTGCTCCAAATGTTAAGGGATGTTGGGAAAGAATCATGTTGCAATTGCCCCGCTTTGTGGTACACTTCTCTCAAAGAGAAGTATTATAGACTTCTGCCAATATTAACCGTGAAGTTTTGTCAAATTAGATAACTAATTACGACTGTGTACAAAGAATAAACATATAAACAAAGAGCTTTCTGAAATATATAAGATATCTATGAAGGGCACAAGTAGTAGAATATAATATTGATGATATCCATTAAAAAGCATGAAAGCTATTTAAGGCGTACTTCAGAATCTAACCACAATCTAATTACTCCATTAGTCCGCTAATTAATCAGTATTGGAATTGATCAAAGGTAATTAATTCCAATCGCCTATTGTAACAATACAATAGAATGGAATTGCGAATCTATATTCAATAGCAACTAGTTAAAACGATAATTAAGGGGAACCAATTAGTGATTAATGAACGGAAGGTCCGTCAGTGAAACTAAACAGTAGCGTACCCCGCCTTTAGCTCTAATCTACTTGTAACTAAAAGTAAATGAATCCGAAGATAGCAACTAAACGTATCCAACCATTTTCAAATATGATCCTTAAAGTGATACTCTGGGCTAGAACTCTTCTATTTTAATGGAAAAAGCGAAGCACTGGGGACTACTCCTATTTCACGAATCCGTCAGATGGTACTATTCGCCCAATAGGGGTCTTCTCCAGAGCTTGGCGGGTAAGTATAACGCGTATTGTCCATTACGAAAACCTTAATTGTTCGTATCTTCAACACTAAGCCTTGGACTCATATTTACATGTGGTCCCCTTTACAATGCATAAAGGAGTGGTGGCTGGACTATGCCACAGCTAAACACAGCGCCCTCTACTAACTAATACCAGTAACCTTTTAGAATGCTTTTAATTCTCGTGGTTTTGATAATGTCTAAATGACATACTTCTAAAATTGTATAATTTCAAATACGAGGAAAGTGCTGGATAAATGATAAAATCACTGAAATACGGAAGGAACAAACGTTTGTAACTAAATTCGCATTAAGTACTTCACGCCGATAACCCGTTTATCTACTGCATAAACTGAGTCTGTTTTAAATGAAAATTGACCCAGTTTCCTATTTACGTTAGTTTGTTACGTTTACAACGCTTAACAGCGGAAAAGTAGCAAATTCAGTATTGCCATAACCCTATAATGCATAAGTATGTGTATGTCTGGTGGCATTGTCCATGAGGGTCTAAATTTAAGAAAGTACAGCGTCATCTTCGTGTAGTAAACATTTCTCTTCAAAACCAAAACGGAATAGAGTCACGTCCTCCTTTAGTTACGGGTACTATCACAATTATAGAAGGCAATGCTTTTGGTTTGCCGAGAAAATGGCAATTTAAAGGCCGACTTCCAACGAGAAGGGTTCTAGTGAACTGAAAACTGAGCATCGAGACTAACAATGGAGCGACCGTGCCAATTTTCAAATCCACGCTGGGGAAAAAGTTGGAAGGCTTATAGATAACTGAAAACCGTGCTGTGTGGTTCTATTGAACTGAAGATGATCAAAAGAGAATTTCCTTCAGAGGAAAGCAAAAATTTGGGAGAAAAAATGATTTCTATATTGTTTATCTTCTGTTCGCTAGAACCACATATGGCACCGGCTTTCAGTTTGCTAGAACTCTTCCATCTTTTACCCCAGCGGGGATTTGAAAATCGGCACGGTTGCGCCATTGTTAGTCTCGATGCTCGGTTTTCACTTTTCAGTTCGCTGGAAGTCGGCCTTTAAATATTCCATTGGACAAAAATCTGTGTATTCCTAGTCCATATCATAAAGTCAAAAGTAGATAAAGCTTGTTAGAGAGAATATCTGTCAAGCTTGCGATCAGAGATAGCTTTGAGTGAATTTACTTTTCTTGAAATTTAAAAGAGATGGAAAGAGTCAGATGAATGGCAAGTGATGGAGGGGTTGTTATTATTATTATTATAAATAGAATTAACGTGGAGTTGGAAACAGTTTGCTACCGTCCGTCCAAGAGATGGGAGATAATAGTCTTCAAACTGCCTGTAGGAGGAAAAGGGGTCAGACAAATTTGGCTTTATGAGCTTGAAGGAGAGCAAGAGATAGTTTTACTGTTTTACGAGCGAGCTAATTGCTCTTGGCTGATGCAGTTTGCGTACTTTTACCGAGTAAGAGAAAATAGATGTAAGTAATTGCATCTAGATTAATTTTCATCTAGCATACTAGTTATTATACTAAATAAAATAACAGTACGTCACTGAGTCAAGTTTGTCAAAGGGAGGATGAAACGGAAAATCAAGTGATTTTTAATCGGTTCTTGTACTAATTACAATCTGCATAGGAAATCACCTCCGAAAGATTTTCAAATTAAAATTAGTTTGAAATTTCATAGATAATTTGAAATTAGCACCTCGGACCAATCGCGAAACGCAGTGTCTTTTTATTAGCGAAATTCTTGTAGCACGTTCTACAGGACGTTTCTGATAGGTCTGTCATAAATTGTTATGATGTAGGTTTCTCAGAAATTAACCTTTCATTTCAATGAAACTTAATAACACTTAGGGGTTAATCAAAATAACGTATTATAAATTAGTATTTACACATATCCATGACCAGACCAATTCTAAAAGGCTTTTACTAAAGTTACTCATACTAGGAATCCACGTAATTTTAGAAGCAGGAATAGAGAACAGAGGAACTTGGGACCTTGTTCCCATGGACGAGGGGGTATGAAATGAGAGGCGGATCATAGCTACAGAGGTAAAGAGGAATTACGTATTTTTCGCCGTCCCCGTCAGCAACGTCATCAAAACACAGTTTAAGTGAGCCAATAAGGTAATTTAAAATTATCGTTACGTGTTGGTTGGGGGGAGGGGCTCTATACTGGGCTATGAGTCGGACTGAGGCTATTCCTGCTTCTAAAATTACATGGAGTCCTGCTCATACCAACCACGCAGTTTGATCAAATCGCTAATGAATTGTCACTGTGCATAAAAAACCAGCGAACAATCAAACAAACCCATTCTAAAATATACGTCTATAAGGTATATGATATTAACCTAGTATGAAAAACATGGCGTGACATGGACAAAAGCACTGTATTTATAATTAAGTAACGTACCAGTTTGTCTTCAATGCCAGTTAGCTCATAGAACTCTTCCCTCGTGATCATGAAAGTGGCCAAATTGGCAGTGTAGATGGCCAAGAATATGACGGAAAAGAATCCCCAGACATTGGACATGAACCGGGCTGTGAAACCCCTCGGACAGTCGACGTTGACCGCGGCGCCAAAGAGCAGAGTCCAAACCAACCAGTTAGCGCGACACAACGAGAAACGATGGTCTGTTACCATAAAAGACACACTCGCAAATGTTAATGCTAAAGAAGTACTAGCGTCTAGCAACAACTTTTTTTAGGATAGACCTATTTGATTTAAAAGTTTGACCTTGTGATAACATTAGAGTAGATGTGTGCTTTACAATAAAAAAATTATTTACCATAAGTTTATAATATGTGTTCTATAAGTACGACACTTTCTATAATTATGAAATCTAGTTCCAGAACGACACGATTCTTACGTAAAACTGACCTTTAGGTGCTTTAGATCTCATGTCCAGCCCAGCTGGACTCAACCACTCGAAGAAGAAAATAATGAAAGCAGCGGCGTGAATGCTGACCAATAAAATCATCAGCCATGATAACGTATCGAAAGGTTCTGCAAAGTAAAAAAGAAAAATATCTCTTATATTACTAATTTTACATAAAGTAATTAAAATAAATTTTTAATACAAATTTTTGACAGCTCAATGGTATTCATTTATTAAGTGTTTAACGTAGCGCTAAAACATGAAAAACCTCATGACTTGGTTTATATTGGCTCTGAATTAACACATTAACATCAAAATGTACTTTTCATACTGAAGAAGTACAATTGTACTACTCAGAACATCACTCGATTTTACAATTTCCAGCACCAAAATGAAAGGGGGTTATGAAAAATACTGAGTCAAGTCCCGTAAAAAGCTAGCGCCATCAAGACAAAGTAAGACGTTAGTTGCTTCCCTCTCTAGAACGTTGATTCCCCCATATGACCCCACTATCCTTTTTGCTACTATCTGTCGCTAGAAGGCGAATTAACAAGTATTTTTCAACTTTTTCCCTCTGCCATCGGTCCTTCAGTATTGCTTTGTCCACGCTTGTCACGTTGTTGGAGTTAAAATTTTCGGTTGGCAGTCTACTCCTCCTGATAGGATGTAGAAGGTTTTGGCATTTTCCAATGGTATTTTACATACCTAATTTTCTTAGAGTAAAACAGGTAAAACGTAACGTTTTCTTGATGGGTAACTGCAAGCAGTAAATTACGTAACAAGTTTCTGCTCATTTTTATTTATATTTAACACCTACATTCATATTAAACTATGTGAATGAATGATACCGAAAGGACGTAATAAGATAATTTAAATTTATTTTAAACATGAATCCGAAAAATTTATAAAACATACAAAGCTTCCGAATGAAAGATTTCAATAATTCACTTGAATACATGTAAGGTTATGAATTACGATAAAAGCCTTAAAACATTTTAATTAGTATGAACGCTAAATATTTAATTAATTATCTAGAAATGAAATTACCAATGCTTATGCTAAATTTTAAGAATTTATAAATGACTAGCGTCCGAGTACTTTAAAGACATCGCTTAGCAGTCTCGACTTCACCTCGGCATCAATTTCTTGGTAAGCATCCGTCTCCAATACTAGTCGGTAATTAGCAGCCACAAACTTAATTGCTATTGCTTTCAAATCTTTCAATTCGTAAATCTCTGACATTTCAAGCACTAGACCAACGTTGTTCACACCTATATCTTCCCGAATTTTGTTGGCACAGATGTCTTTCAACTTTGGTAACTGACAAAGATCCGCGGCTTCAAGTAATTGATATATATTAACTCCAATGTTGGATGGTGTTTGTTCGGTGTAGATGAAGTGTAATAAATCCTTGACCACACTGGCTTCAAATACATCAGTCCACTCGACGACGCTCGTACGTTTTTCTTTCATGTCCGATTGAAACATGGCCCGGAAATATTCGGATTCCGCTGCCAAGATTACTTTGTGGCAAGGGAAGTCTTGTTCCTTGGTTTTGATCACCATGTCCGTTAGGATAGCTCGGTCCAGCATGGTCTTTTGCGGTTCAATTGATTTATGCTTATTACTGGTGCACGAAGCGATGGTGATACAGATCTCCATTTCTTTGCACATTCTACTGTAACGTCCACAACCGAGGTTAACATACGTAAAGTCAAATTCATTGAACATCGGGCCTTTCAAATCTTCTTTACGGACAGTGACAGTGACTTTGTCTTTTCCAATTCTGCATAGTTCAACTTTGCAGTAGCACCTTTCGTACTTTACATTTTTATCGACTGCGGAACCGCTTAAATCTACGAACCAATATAAAGGCAATCCTTCATCGTACTGATCTACGAAAGCCGCTTTTACGCAACTATAATGAGAACCCTTCAATCTCCACGTGAGCAATTCCTCTCCATATTGATCATGCGCTTGAATATTGAGATTCAGATCATCTAACTCCAATAGTTTTTGACGAAACGTTTGTTTTCCAATCTTGAAAATTCTTTGGTCTTGCATAATTTGACCTTAAATCTTAACTTCTAAGAATTACTTCTAGCCTCTTAGTGAAGAAATAACTGCGGTATACTTTCTCCCACCGTTCCCGTCTCGAATCGAATTGAATCTGAATTCTAAGGCTTCAAAATAATATGTAATAGGTTTTAAAAGAAGCCGAAATTTCCATTCATTGATTAAAAAAAATATATATGAAAAAAGCGACATATTTGGTTTAACTAGAGTAGCGTCAGTAGGCCAAAAATGACGTCATCAAAGTCTTATTTTCTGGGAAAGAAATGTGAAACGCCATTTTTCGCCACTGAGCGGAAACATGCTGCGTTTCAAATTTCTTGCCCATATAATGGGACTTCGACATCATTTTTGGACTACTGACGCTACTTTAGTTAAACCAAACATGTCGCTTTTTTCATATATATATATATATATTTTAATTAATGAATGATTGGAAATTTCGACTTCTTTTGAAATAGGTTTTAGCTCAAAATCATAAATTTTATTTATCTGGCAACCTTGGAATTGAGATTGAATTCGACTCGAGAAGGGAACGGTAGGAGAAAGTATCGAAGTTATTTCTTCACTAAGAGGCTAGAAGTAATTCTTTGAAGTTAAGATTTAAGGTCAAATTATGCAAGACCAAAGAATTTTCAAAATTAGGAAACAAACGTTTCGTCAAAAATTATTTGAATTAGATGAACTGGATCTTAATATCGAAGCGCATGATCAACATGGAGAGGAACTGTTCACGTGGAGATTGAAGAGTTCTCATTATAATTGCGTAAAAGTCGGTTTCGTAAAGTACGACGACGAATCGGCTAAAAATTGGTTCGTAGATTTTAGCGGTTTCGCAGTCGATGAAAATGTAAAGTACGAAAGGTGCTACTGCAAAGTGGAAATATGCAGAATTGGAAAAGACAAAGTCACTGTTCGTAAAGGAGTTTTGAACGGCCCGATGTTCAATGAATTTGACTTTACGCATGTTAACCTCGGTTATGGACGTTACAGTAGAATGTGCAAAGAAATAGAGATCTGTATTACCATCGCTTCGTGCACCAGTAATAAGCCGAAATCAATGGAACCACTAAAGGCCATGATGGACCAAGCTATCCTAACGGACATAGTGATCAAAACCAAGGAACAAGAATTCCCTTGCCACAAAGCAATCATAGCCGCGGAATCCGAATATTTCCGGGCGATGTTTCAATCCGACATGAAAGAAAAATGGACGAGTGTCGTCGAGTGGACTGATGTCTTTGAAGCCAGCGTGGTCAAGGATCTATTGCACTTTATCTACACCGGACAAACACCACCCGATATTGGGGAAAATACGTATCAATTACTTGAAGCCGCGCATCTTTGTCAGTTACCAAAGTTAAAAGACATCTGCGCCAACAAAATTCGGGAAGATATAGATGTGAACAACGTTGGTCGAGTGCTTGAAATGTCAAAGATTTACGAATTGGAAGATTTGAAAGCAATTGCAATTAAGTTTGTGGCTGCTAACTACCAACTAGTATCGGCGACGGATGCTTACCAAGAAATTGATGCCAGTGTGAAGTCGAGACTGCTAAGCGATGTTTTTCTAGTACTCGGACATTATCTTGAGATAATTACTACTACTGCTCAGTTTTTACTAATTTCAAATGACTGAAATTTTTAAAATGTCAAAACAAAAAGTGAAATAATAATGAAATGTTTTGTTCGGAAGCTTTGAATGTATTTCATAACTTTGAATTCATGTTTAAAATAAATTTAAAATAATATTATTAAGTTTTTTCCGTATCATAGTAATAGTTTAGTATAGTTTAGTAAGAATGTAATTGTTAAATCTAAATAAAAATGAGCCGAAACTTGCTTAGTAATGCCGTTCTTAATTTACTGCTTGTATTTGCCCATCATGGAGAAATTTTAAGTAGAGCTAGCTGCAATGCAAGGAAAAGTTAATTTCCACTCTAATAAACTTACTCCACGTAAAATACCAATGGAAAACGCTATAAACCATAAACTAACGCATACAGTCACAAGGAGTATAAAAGGAGAATGGAAAACGCTATAAACCATAAACTAACGCATCAGTCAGAAGGAGTATAAAAGGAGAGGTTTAAACACGCTTTTCAGACTGACAAGTGACAACCGAAAATTCTAGCTCACACAGCGGAACAAACGAGGATGTTGGAAAACCCCCACGGGATCAGAGATAAACTGCACTCTAGTGAGAATCTTCAGTACGAGACGTTTTTAGAATAGTACAGCTTGTGTTGGAGAGAGGGCGCAAAAATAGTAGCTCTGCATGGTAACAGACAGTAACCAAAGAGGGTATACAGAGGCGGAGTAGAAGGCTTGGATGGAGTGTTCTCGCTTTGAAAGTTTACCTCTAAGCTTCCGGTGTGCGCACGCATCTCTCTCTGACCTCTTATTGGTTGAAATGCGGTGAACCGGATATTAGAAGGAAAATATAAAAAAATAAATTAAAAAGAAAATCGAGAACTCTTAAAATGCTTTGATAAACGGTACCCTGCGAGCTTCAACTCCACTTCTCTATACCCTCTTTGCAGTAACCCACGTGGCAAGAAGGAACCAATCGACGCCCTTTCTGCCACCGTGGGAATGTAGACTGGCCATGAGGCCAACAGTCGGGCAGTGGAAAATTTTCATCAAAGAAAAGAGTTTAAGGAATAAAAAGTACTCTCACAAAAAGCCTAATATAAAAAGCTATTAAATTAATGTCTTATTACATCCGATGTTACTAGCTTGGTGCAGTGATTTTAAAATAGATACTTGATATAAACATTGTTAACCTTAAATATACCATGAAATTACACGGAGGGCAGTGTTTCTAGTCCGTAATCTTTACTCTTTGGGAGAAAAAATAAAGTTTCGAAAGATCTCGTCAAAACCTGCTTAGCTTGCTCAGAATAAGTTTACTACTGAACTGGTACGGTTGGTAAAACGAATTGGCGCTATTAATTCATTGAAAGAGGTTGTTTGAAGTTAAGGTTAAGACGGAATTATGTCCACCGTTGAAGCCACATCAACAAAACGAATCTTTCATATTAGAAAGCAAACGTTTCGCAAAAAAATAAAAGGGACTGATGAATGGACGGTAAATGTTGAAGGACATCATCAACATGGCGATCAATTACACAAGTGGAAAATGAACAGTTCGTACACTCCCAAGGGTTATGATTGGTTCCTGAATTTGAGAGGTTCCGCACTTAATGGAAACCTGTGTTACGAAAGATGTTATTGCCAAGTAGACATATTCATGAACGAAGAAAAATCAACGATTCGCAAGGGGTACACGAAAGGCCCAATGTTCAATGGATTTGACTTTCCCTTAATTTTCCACCTCGGTTATGAAAGTTATTATGGAACCTATGACAAAGAAATTGAAATCTTTATCACCATTGCTTCGTGCGACGAAAATACGTTTTTCGAAAAGCAACTGGCCTGGTTGGACGAAGGAATTTTAACAGACACGATCATCAAAACTAACGATGCGGAATTTCCTTGTCACAAGTTCGTCTTGGCGTCGCATTCCGAGTATTTCAAGAAAATGTTTCAAACGGATATGAAGGAAAGTCAAACTAACTGCGTCGACTGGACTGAAGTATTTGACGCCTCAGTGGTCAAGGACTTGTTGCATTTCCTCTACACGGGTCAAAATCCACCCAATATTCACAAAAGTCATTTTGGATTGCTACAAGCCGCCCACCTCTGTCTTTTACCCGATTTGAAGTCTATGTGTGTTGAAAGCATAGTGCCAATTATTTCCGTGGAGAACGCCGCTTACGTACTTCAATCGGCGGTAATATACGAATCAAACACTTTGCAAAAAGCAGCCATGAAGTTTGTGGCTGCCCATTGGGATGAAGTATTAGCTTCAGATTTCTATAAGGAGTTGCAACCAGACATTGCCAAGAGATTATTCAAAAGCATTTTCGATATGTTCAGGAAAAACATTCTTGACGAACGCAACGAAAATGTTTAAGCTGATTTTTTTATTTTTGAAGTTAAAACGTTTCAAATTATTTTCAATAATACCCTAAATGTCATTGATTATTTCTTCTTAATATTTGTTTCGTAATATTCATCCTCTTAAGATATGTAATTAACAATTTTTATTATTCGAAATATTTTGTTCAAAAGCTTTGAATGTAATTGAATTTAGTGTTTAAATAAACATGAATTAAAATTAAAATGTAATTGAATTTCGTGTTTAAATAAACATGAATTAAAATTAACTTTTAATATTGCTCTCCTTGGTATGCCCCCTCCCCCGACATCACAGAATAGGGTAAACAAAAAATTTGATGGAAAAATTATTTCTTAATGCACTTAATAAGCCGGATTTACACAAGACATTTGAAAACCGTTATCAAAGTTTTGAATGGTTGAAATGTAAAATTTTGCTTTTAACCTTAGAGATCGTTAATTTTAAATATTTTCTTGAAAATGGATTAGCTATTCAGGTTTAAGGTTCAAACCGGTTTGAAAGTAGCTAGTGTGAACGCGGCTTTAGTCATATTTTTCTAGTAAAAATGATAATTATTTATGACCCAAAAATATGACAAAAACTCGTTCAGAGGCAGAGCCAGTTAGCTATCCTCCCACGTGTAGTGAGTGTACTCGGGCTCCGTCTGGCGGTACCCCTTGGCGTGAGGGAAATAACCCATGAGTGCGACCTCCCGCCTGTGTTTTCTTTCTATGCAAGTAAATATTGGAATGGTATGTCTATGGTGTGTCCAATTGTTTCGTTCGCTCTTAAGGGGGTTTTGCTATCCAGACTATGTTGAAAGTGGAGTGAAGAGCGAAAAGAGTGGGGTAGGGAGTGCTACCAGGAATAGATTTAATTTTAGAAGCAGTAATGAGAACGGTTAGTATTTACTTCAGTCCGACTCATAGCCAAGTATAGAGCCCATCCCTCCAAGTTCCAACACGTAACGGAAAGTTTAAATTACCTTATCGGCTCACTTAAACTACGTTTTGATGACGTTGCTAACGGGGACGGTGAAAAATGTGTAATTCCTCTTTACCTCTGTCACTAATGACCCGCCTCTTCTATCATACCCCTCCGTCCCGTGGAAAGGGGTCCGGGACTTTGACGCGCGCCCACATCACATCACTGTTCTCCATTCCTACTTCTAAAATTAAATCTATCCTTGGTGATACAAAGTCCGAATTAGCTGCTAGCTTCCTCCCTTTGTTACGGTTGTTAAATTTTTACCCGGTTGTGGCACAGGGCTTCGTAGCCATTTGACAAAGTGAAATAAAAACAAATTCCGATGAATCTTTGTCACACTGCTTATTATAGACCCCAATATATACCATTAAACTCGTTCGAAAGTGGAAAATATTCAAAGTCTTAAGAAAGAATAGTATTTTTCAAAATCTTAGAGGAAATTTGATTCTGGAGTTGCATATTCTATAGTGTTAACACGAGAAGCCCTTCCCATGCATCGACGTTTAATTTCCCAGAGTACACTGGTCATTGGCTTGGCCTAATTTTTATGTGCCACCTCGTTATAGCAAAAAGAACTTATTTTACACGTGAATTCGCAACTATTTCCACGGAGAGGTGTCAGCACTCAATGATGTCGGACCGCGAAAAGCATGTTGGAATTTTTAAACTTCTACTATCAGGGAGGAGGAATGTAGTGGAGTGGCCAAAGGTATTACGGAGAGGTCTCCATTTAGCGGTCTGGAGAGAGAGATCTACCCGAGGCCGACTAGTAGCTACTACGCATCAGCGGTGCGCAAGTACGTCATCACTGACGTTAGAGAGAGAAAAAACCAAGTTTCAAATTTCTATGCCTATTCTATGCGAGAGTAAATTTTAGCCTGGCAGAGCTCTAACCCGGAATCTGCGAGAATTCTCTCTCTTTTTACAACGTGCGTAGACCACTCCTTTACAACATTCCTCCTCCCTGCTACTATGAAGCATGTGTGAAGTATGAACGATGGATCTCTAAAGGGACCGGAAAATGGCCCACCTTCCACTGTAAAAACCGTGTCCTCTCTAGCGTAGCATCGGGGGAAGGGATGGGGGATGAGAATTAGGGAACACTCAAGGCCATTCGGGTTTTTCTGATTCTTCATAAACGTCTTGAAAAAAAAAATTAAACGACCTTGGCTGTACCGGTTTTTAGTTTTGCCGCTCTTTAGAGCTGGAAAACTATTGTTCTGACCGCTGCTGGCTGGCTGGCTGGCTTTTTTTTGCTGTGACCTGAGGAGTTTCGTCATAAATATTTTGAAATTCCCGCGATTTTTAACTGAAAATTCACCCGAAGTTCACGTTACGCCTCATAGGTGGCGTAACGTATTTTATTTCAATTGAAATTATTTTTCCGTCGGTGCGGGGCCTCGAACCTGCGATGTGCCGATCCATACTAGACGCCAGTGAAGGCGCCTGAATCCGTGACTCAACCAACTGACCCACGCTCGCTTAGTACAAAACCCGAGTTAAGTTAGACTGTAGAGTAGAGAGAGGTAGAAGCGAGCGGGTAGAAGGATGTGGATCCCCTACCCACCCACCCTCCCCTTCCCGGCGCGCGCCAACCAGCTGCAACTGGATTTTGTAAGTGGGAGAGGAGAGAGAGTAGAGAGAATTTTCCGGAGGCTTGCGTAGCGCCCGCCAAATTATTTTTTGCAATGTAATTTATATCAATGAAACATACTCATTTAAAGTTAGATAATTATAATTAGCTAATATGATTATTATATTTAAAAAAAATTATATTTTTTAAGTAATAAATTTAACGATAGTTGCTGAAAGATCCAAATAGAGGGCAACATGAGATGTCATAAATATTAGTTTGTTGTCTCTCTGCCTCCTCCAGGCTCCTATTGCAAGGTCCAAGGCTTAACGGATGATCGATGATTAGAATAGATAGTTTAATCAGGTGTTTAAATGTAACTTAATCCCGGCGATACCATGATTAATGACAAACGCAATCAACATACTCATGGTTTAATTAAAGTTAATTAAATTGAATTGCTCAAAGATAATTATAAAATTAAATCAACAACTCAACTATCTGCTCAACGATAATTTGGCTAGTTTTTGTCAGTTATGCTGTTTATTTAAACGTAATTAAACAATGGTTAAATACTGCAGCGTGTATGGGTGTAAATTTCCACGCGACGTTAAATTGTCGAAACAATGGGATATAGCTTTAAAAATGGGTAAGCCACACACCAAGTCCATGGTTGTCTGCTCCCTTCATTTTAAATTAGAGGATATACCGCCTTCAACCGAAATATGAACATTCAGGTATGTTTTAAGCGTATAATATTAATTTAAAACCAATTATAATAAGAGTTATTATTGTAGATAAGTTAAGTTACCCTCCCAGGCTTAGACCCTTGGCTGTTCCTTCCAAAAAACTCCCGTTAAGGAAACATGATCAACAAAAGTTCAAGGCTAATGGTAGATTGGAAAGACTGAAAAAAAAGGAATCAGCTCTCACAATCTCCAACTTTGCATGCAAGTGAAACAGCTGAAATAAATGGACCAGCAGACCCAGAAATTCTAGCTGAAAGATTGGGGATTGATGCGGTTCAACAAACTACCGAGGAAACTACGACCGACAAATGCACCAGTCCAAACCCCAATGATAAATCAGGGTTGCCACGGGTCAGGGAGAACCTAGAAAACCTGGAAAAGTCAGGGAATTTGAAAATGGGCCAAAAAGGTCAGGGAAAAGTCAGGGAATTGTATTTTAGTAGGTAAAATTTCTGGGGATAAGTCTTTATTGAAAGAGTAATGAAAGTTTCTCATCCTCTCTTAACACAGAAAACTCTAGAGCAATCCTTAAAAATGCTGTCTAGAATTGTTTTTCTAAAGTTAATGCTCTCTAAAGAAATCTACCAGACTGTTATTTATAGTTAAAATGTTTCTTAATCGTTTTGGTGTGAAAAATACATTGGAAAACTTAAATGTAGAGACTTTATTTAATTATAAGCACTTAAAACGTGCTGTAAACATTTACACTTTCGGCCTAAAAGGTCAGGGAAAATCTCAGAAAAAGGTCAGGGAATTTGGTTTTGAATATTCCGTGGCAACCCTGTAAATGCATTATGGTCAACACCTTGGAAAATCATACATGTTATGTTAATGCTTCTAATGGAATATTGAATGCCACCTCTATAATTTCATTAACAGGATTACAAAGTACTGGTCTATTTGATGCGATCATTAAAAATATTAACAGTAAGTTCATACCCCTTTTTCATGGACAAATAAGGTAGAGAGGGCCTAGAATGGGGGAAAGTACGAGTCTCGAGATAGGGTATTTTTGACACTCATGAAACTAAAACTTGGCATTTGATTTCATTCACCGCTCTATCAGCTTTGTTTGGAATAAGTAAAGTTCAGACCTCAAATCATTTTAAATTAACTCTTACGCAGTTCCCAAGCTTGTTAAAACCCGTGAAAAAAAATGCAAATAAATAATGAACCAAGACTCCTGACATTTTGTAAAACAATTTTATTTAATAAATTTGTAAGATTCTATCACATTTTAAGGAACTTAAAAATATCTCTTCAGCCTTATTTGCGCCATTACATTCCGTCCTTTTTATTCCATTTCGAATAATTTGGAATGTAGTAATTAAAATAAGCAAAAAAACCTTTTAAAATAAGTAATTTATAATCTTGGTAAAAGATTGTTAGTAAATTTTTGGTCTTTAGGCACATCAATAACAAAACAGTCATCTTCCAGTTTGGAATAAATTCCAAAATGACAACTTTGAAGTCCTAAAGGGGCCAAACTAAGTTGCACTTGCCCATAATACATTTGTTAGGGTTTCAAAGAAAATGTTCCGTCCTTCTTGATTACGTAAGGAGTTTTCTTGAGGACTGTTTCTAAGTTTCCTTTTTCACCAATGACTGGACACTTCATTTCGACCAAATTATCGTTGACTAGACCGTCAGGGGAACACCCCAAGAATGGATAAGAAGGGTTGACTTCAAAGCCAATCTTCGGTACTTTTAAATTAGACTTTTTTTAAAGCAACAAGTGTTCTTTTTTTTCGTTTGTAATTCCATACTGTGTGAATTCATTTCAATTAAAGTTTGACTGAAGAGCTTTTTGAATTTTTTCAGTAGGATCTTTTGGAAAATATGTGTAATACTCGTAGCAATTTTGACAAGAGAGAGAGCAACAGGTACTAAACAAAACAAAACAGTATTACCAATTTTTATACTCATGTTATGACCAAGGCTTAAGAGTTTACATAACTAATCTGGTTAATATTAGGGTGATTAGGTTTTCAACACTTACCATTTTTGAAAATATTCTCTTCTGAAAATTGTGGTTCATTCATTGCAAGAAATTTCGAGTACTAATTTTCATTTGGCACTGAATTATAAGTTTAAACGTCACATACACTCCCGCTGATGCTACTACAGGCCTCAGGCCTGCCATTTTTTCCCCCTAGATCAAGCTTCGCGTTTTCTCCGGACGGTGGCACTAGTGAATCTTTTTTTTTCGTTCTTGGCGCGGAATCTGAATTCAACAATAATCCAGTCCCGACCGACTCCCGTAGAAGTTTTCGAAATATTTCCACTCCCTTCCGACTCCGTTCCCTTTCAGAGATAATATTCCCAAAGCCACCCAAAGCCAAATGGTTTATTTTACCCAACTCCAACTCCGACCAAAAATGAGGGAGTCCCTTGGCTTTCTATGGAGTTGGAGTTTTCCCAAAGCCTTTGCAGTCCTCTACTAGAGAGGCAGTTGGTGTTCGAATCTCCTACTAATCAGGGCCCATCTACCAGTCAAAGTTCTTTCATTCCGATTTAAAACGTCGAGATTTTAAATCCTAAATATCAGTATTTTTTCGTCTTTTGTCTCGAAATATTTCTTTCGTGTGTTGTCAGCACGCTTAAAACTAGGTTATAGATTACCGCAAAATCACTCCAGTATAGGAACCAGGGTCGTGCTGAGAACCAAAGCTAGAACAAATTTTATATTGAATAAGCTGCCGTCGAACATAGGGAGTTGCCAATCCTGTAAGCCTGAGAAAAATTTCCTCACTAAGTTTTTACTTTCGCGAGTTTTAGAGGTTCGGAAAAGTATTGGTCCGACCCTGCCTGGCAGGCTGGGCGTCCCTTCAACCACATTTTTATTTATAAATTATTTCCTTACTAAGTTTTTACTTTCGCGCGTTTTAGAGGTTCGGAAAAGTATTGGTCCGACCCTAGCTGGCAAGCTGGGCCTCCCTTCAACCCCATTTTTAGTTCTAAAATGGTTTTATACTAAATTAAAATATATAAAATTGTTTTTAAATTAACTTTTTTGGCACAAATATTATGAGATTTTTGTAAGTTTTTTCGGTTCCAGCTTCTCTGTTTAATTAACGCTTAGTACGTCATAAACAAAAAGGAATGAGGTTGTTTTTGGCGGTAATATATATCGGACCTGCCTTCTATTCAGTACGATTTTCTCTGTTCTTTATCTCCACCATCCGTTTCCGTGTCCCGTCTAGCGTTGTTCTTTAGGGCTTATGCAAATTACTTCATTTCTATTGCGTCAAGTTTCAAGAGAACATGACTCGGGGCTAATTCTAAGCGCTTGTTGCATATTGCTAATAGCGTGCAATCAATGAATAATTTTAGTACCCAAACGCATCAATTATCCCACAAATATTAGGTTTGCAACAAAAATATCAAGAAAATTGTTCCAGTTCATAGGACAGAAGTTGATTATTTACTTGTTTCATAATCTATAACCCAAAATCAAGCTAGATTATTTTTATTCATAATTGGAATGATATTTGATATTTAAAAGAAAAAAAATAACCGTAAAGTATATATGCCGGGGTCACCTTACAATAAATTTAGCTAGCCAAGGCAAAACGTTAATATGGCCGGGGCCATCTTGTTTTATTTATTTTTTTACAAAGCAAACGTGCTATAGAGAGAGAAATCTATCCCGTTCACCAGTCCCTTTAGAGATACAGCGTTCATGCTACTCCAGAATCAAATCAAGGCGTGTATATTTGAAAACTCCACAGTCATACTTTCATCCTTGAAGTCCAAACTTGACAGGCTTATTCATTCTTAGGTCAACAGGTTATCTTTGTTGTTTACTTCTGTTGAAAGTTTTGAACAACCACTGATGGCCCCAACTAGTAGTTGAGGCGGGCAAATCGCGAATTACGTTGTACTACCAAGCGGGGGAAATTCGGTGAATGATCGAAAAACTACACCTACCACTCCAGAAACGAACTTTGCTTCTCCAAGTCAAAACTTTACAGGGTGTTTCATTGTTAAGACAGCAGCTGATCGCTGCCATCTTTGCACATGGGCTTGGCTTTTTCTTAGGAAAAGTGGGGTTAAAATATTACGCCCTCTTTTCTTGGACAAAAAGTGGTTAGCTTTCTTCGGACGCTAACACCTTGCTAAAGAGTTCAAGAAGGGGAGAGAAGATTTCGCAAATTCGAAATTGTAACCCCCTTGGATGTCTAAGGGAGGGCTAAACAAGATGGTTGAAAGAGAGATAATAAATAAACATCATTCAAACCAGAACTTTATAACCACCAAGGCATAGTTAACACCAGCTCGGCGGTTGCAATGAATTTTTCTACAGCGAGTTAAGCAAAAGTTTTACAGTAAAAAAAACTACTAGCTAATACCAATTTCTTGCTCTTTTTTTCTATTAAGTTGGAAGCTGGTTCTGGATATTTTACTAACCAGTTTCTCGCCATACTTGTTTTTTGTTTACCCGGAGTCCACATGTAGACAGAAAAAACAGTATCCAAAAGCTGTACGTATTCAGTACATAACCACACTTAACTAAAACTTTGTTTAATTACCACAGAGGCTTAGAATAGGAACGCGTTACCGTTACATCAAAAGTTAAGAGAAAAAAAAAAAAATAAACTACAGCTATATTGCTTATCGCATGGGACAACAGGAGTCCCCGAGGGTTTTAATCCGGCTCCTGAAAGGCTGGCAACCGCTCCATATGACCTCTCTCATCTTATTAGAATTAAACACATAGTTTCAAAGTTAACTATGTTACCAGACCGTTTGTGAGCCAAGAGAATGATTGCAGAATGAAAGTTTTGCAGTTCAGTTTGAAGCAGTATACTCACAGGTGGTCTGACAAGAGGAGAAAATTTCCCTTGACCTTCAAATACCTATAGAATTTGACCAACGGCGTAGTATAAACTAACAGCTCCATCATTTAGGATAGGCCGAAAAATCACCTAGGAGCCAGTCAGGCCACTCACGTGACAGGCTGTATTGTATTTGTATTATTTTGGTAGTTGGTACTAAAGGAAGGAGTCAGATTAGATTCAGCACCGACCTTGGACGGTTCGTGAATAGTGTACACTTTATTTTTTTCACCGAGTTTGAAAATCACAAAGTTTATTGGACCGTATAATGGCAACCAAGGCGACACCAAAGAAAAGAGTTTTTAAAATTAGAAGACAAACGTTTGAGCAAAAAATAACTAGTTTATGTGAATGGACAGTAGATATCGAAGCGCATGATCAATACGGAGAGGAAATACACTCATGGAAAATGAAGATTTCCTATAACTCACATGTGAATTGGAGTTGGACGTTGAGTTTTAGCGGTTCTGTAATGGATGTAAATGTAAGGTACGAACGAAGCGCTGTGGACATCTTCATTAAGTCCATGCTTGGATTAAAGACTCGAAAACAATATACGATTGGCCCAATGTTCGGTTATTTCAACGATCCCTCTATATGCTCTGGCAATAATTATCGAAGTTATAACCGCGCCATGGAAGAAATGGTTATCTTTTTCACCATTGGTTCGTGCGAGGAGAATTTCTCTGAAAAGCTGAAGATTTCATTGGACGAAGGAATTCTTACAGACACGATTATCAAAACCAAAGATAGGGATTTTCCTTGTCACAAGGTAATATTGGCCTCCCATTCAGAGTATTTCAAGAAAATGTTCCAAACGGATATGAAGGAAAGTCGAACTAACTGCGTCAACTGGACTGACGTATTTGACGCCTCAGTTGTCAAGGACTTGTTGCATTTCGTCTACACTGGTCAGAAACCACCCAACATTGCCAACAACCATTTTAAATTACTTGAAGCCGCCCACTTATGTCTTTTACCCGATTTGAAAATCATGTGTGTCGAAAGCATAGTGCCAATTATTTCCGTGCAAAATGCCGCTAACACAATTCAATCAGCCGTAATATACGAATCAAACCGTCTGCAAAAAGCAGTCATGAAGTTCGTTGCTGCCCATTGGAATGAAGTATTAGCTTCAGATTTCTTCCAAAAATTGGAACCAGACATTTATATTACATTGTTCAAAAGCACTTTCGAAATGTTCAGGAAAAACATCCTTGATGAGGGAAAACAAAAATGAAACTGAAGTATCCATTTAAAATATTTTTTTTGTCTTAAGTAATAAGTATTTGAACTAATCAAGAAATAATTATTTTGTTTGGGAATTTTTACTGATTTTTTCTCGTAATTTAAATTTTAAAAATATCAAATTAATAGTTTTAAACATTTTATATTACTATTGGAAAGCTATGAAAGCATGCAAGTTTTAATTCATGTTTAAATAACCTAATTTGGTGGTGGCTGTTTGTATATTGGATGGAAAAATTTGTTTCAGTTTGTCTCTGTTAAATATCCGTGAAATACTAGCAAGAACTTTGACACTTATTATATTCTTGTCAAAACAATTCATATTAAAAGATATGCATACGGTTTTTAAAAGCAAATAAACTTAAAGGCCTTTTTCTTGAATTATCAAGGGTTTCAATGCTTGAATTAGTA
This sequence comes from Phalangium opilio, assembly GCF_054372755.1. Taxonomy (NCBI): domain Eukaryota; kingdom Metazoa; phylum Arthropoda; class Arachnida; order Opiliones; family Phalangiidae; genus Phalangium; species Phalangium opilio. The sequence goes on along the minus strand of NW_028324217.1, from coordinate 7,283,454 downwards.
GGTATTAATATACGTGACTTCAGATTAGTTCACTTGAGCATAATGGGTTTGAACTCCAACTATGCAAGTGGGAGATAGTTTGCAAATCTTGGATTACCGTTAAACATACAGTAATTTAGACCTAAATCAGTTGAGCATAATGGGTTGAAACTCCAATGTAAGTGGGAGATATACACAATCGTGTATTCCCTTAATTTCTAATAACGTCACATTTCAAATAATTTGAATGAAACTATATTGCGCACCACACTAAAGTATAATTTTTAAAAACCATACGAATCAAATAATGTGTATCTAAAACCAAATCCTGGATCCCCTAAACCAGAAAGCACTATGACCGCAAACCGTCCCCTCTATTTTACAAAACCGAACCTAACCATCCAGCATATTTTGATGTATCACGCGTACAAAGTGCACGAAAATTATCATCTTGTTTCCTTCACTCAAAAGCCCGCGAAATTTAAATTACCTTTCTTAAATTTCTTCTCTCTCTCCAAATCTTGTACGGTGTACGCTCTCTCCGTATCGTGTACGCGTCCGGCACAGGGACAGGGACAGGGACAGGCGCTTAATTAAAATTCCGTGTAAAATTAAAAACGGGGCGGTACGCGATTTTTCCTGCGTTTTGGGCCAGTGAAAACCAGGCTTTAAAATTTTGAATATCCCTCGTTTCTAACAACGCGCGCATTTTCCAACGGCTTGCGCACCACCACTGTATGTGGTATCTGCCTCTTAACGTCCCCCCCCATTCCAGAACCAAGGAGGATATAGGGGTGAGGGAGTCTTCGACTGCCCATTCTTAGAAGCTCAGGTTTCGGCCTCTCCGATGGGAGATTCGTGCACACGCACTAGTTAGCTTGGTTACGCGCATCACGTGACCACGCAAATCCCAATTCAAAAAATAACGGGTTTTTCATGCTAGCTTAGGCCTTTGAAGCAACGCCGCCTATATTACGTGTTCACTGCACATGTAAAGATATTTTTACCTCTCCGAGTGACGTATGTCACGGAGAGGTATTACACCGGCCGTGTCTGTCTGTCTGTCTGTGTGTCTGTGTGTCTGTCTGTCAGACCCCACGTGACCGCGTTCGCAGTTTACAAATCGGAGCAAACAAATACCCGATTTCTGGAACGCGTTCGCGGTTCACGGAAATTTGGTCATTCATCTACCAACACCAGTCTTTACTAACTGGCTTCTAAGGACCACAATCTGCTAGTCTTTGTCCATCCCACATGGACACTAGTCTGTACGTGCTTGCTTCCAAGCACCACCAACTTCTGTTCTTCGTCAATTTCACCTTGACTCCAGCTTCTATGCACCACCATCTTCTGTTCTTCGTCAATTCCACATTGACATCATCTTCTATGCACCACCATCTTCTGTTCTTCGTCAATTCCACATTGACACCAGCTTCTATGCACCACCATCTTCTGTTCTTCGTCAATTCCACATTGACACCAGCTTCAATGCACCACCATCTTCAGGTCTTTTGTCCATTCCACATGGACGCCAGTCAGTACATTCTGACTTCTTTTCCTCCGTCATCGTTTGGTTTCAAGATATACGCGGCGATCGGCTAGGGTTACGAGAAACGTCTAGCCTCCCAATGGCAGGGCTTCCACCATCGGTTCACGCGAATGCGTTTTTATTTGGTTTTAAGATTTACGCGGCGAGCGGCTAGGGTTACGAGAAACGTCTAGCCTCCCAATGGCAGGGCTTCCACCAAAGGTTCACGCGAATGCGTTTTTATCTATTATTATAATGGAAACAAAACGTATATATACCCCAAAATTTGAAAAAAGCGGGCAAGAGGGGTACCCTTCACTTTAAACGTCAATATTAGCAAAGTTTCGAAAGATAATAGGAACAACTTTATTTTAAACGATTTAACTATTTTTAAAGTTATTTACTGGCGATTAAAATAATTAAAAATAATTATATTTATTTAAATATTAAAGATAAACCCAAGTACCGAAGTCGTTAAATCATTGCCTCCTATATCTATCAAGTCCCGTGCATTGCGTTATATTTCCTACATTGCCTCCTGTATCTATCAAGGCCCATGCATTGTGATATATTTCCTTCATTGCCTCCAATATCTATCGAGGCCCGTGCATTGCGATATATTTTTGAGAACAACAACCAAAATGGGAAGCTCCTCTCAGAACCATAATAATTTGTTTTCTCAGTTATATGAAATGAAAATATGGATAATATTTTCGGCAATTCGATTTGAATTGCTCTTTCTGATGTATCATTCTCTCAGCACTGTTCATAATGGACAGGAACGTAGAGATTCGAGACACTAGGAATTACGATAGTGTTTCAAATCCTCTGTATTGAGGGCTTAAAGGCTTGGAGTGAGTCGAAAGATAAATACACATCCTATTTTTTAGTTGTACCATGCGTACCACAATGTTGCCAGGCGTTTATTGAAGGATGCTTGGGTACTTGGTACAGACTGTTACGTCTACCAAGTTTCCTAGCATCCAAGAATAAATAGGATTCATAGAAGCCAGTGTTAAGGGCATGTCATGGGTCAAGTCGTTAAATATATCGACGCAGTTAAATAGCTGATGGCATTATTTTATCCACTTTCCCATTGCCTTCGAGTGGAAGTTCAACTTTGGCACGGACGACAGATGGCGCTCTTAAACTTCTACCCCCAAAAATCGTTGTTGTCTGCTCGTTTTCCCCTTCCGCGTTTTTTCGTTATAAACTTATGATTTAACGAACTGTTAAGATAAAATTTCATATTTCCTAAGACAGATAAGCTTCTACTCCTTTCATATTACTCCCAGTTAGATTTAATGCTTAAAAAATATATTTTCAATAAAAACACCGCTTCCACTAGTGGATTTATACTCCTTGTTAGATTAGTGTAGGTGTAGAGAGTAATCATTACAAACGCTAAAAAATATATTTTCAAAAATGAAGAACATAGAACATTTATTCTATATCAAAAAATATTTTGGTGGTAAGATTGCTTTAGAAAAATCCAAACGGCTAGATATTGGTAAAAAAAGACATGTGTAAGCTATTTGTAGATGAGATAATTGTTTTACATGTTTTAAATGAGACTAAAACTTCCACTATTGTGTCTAAAAAAGTGTTGGCCATGTATATTTTTTAAATATGACGGAATTGCGGTTGATATGATAGCGCCCTATTTGCGAAAAAAACCTTTTTTTAAACAGTTGAATCATTCTTTGATAGAATTTCGAAGGAAGAAGTTAAGTGTTAGATTTGCTCGATTAATTTTGTTCGGCAAATAATATAATTAAGCCTTACGTATTACTGAAGGAGATTGATTTTGCCAACCTTTGTGAGTATTTAACTGTTTAATAATTATTTTGGTTAAGTGGGAGCCTAGCTTATGTGTGATTGGGTTGTGGCTTCCATGATTTGGGCACATTTGCTTTTTGTGTGGCGAGGTATGATTCAGCTTTGATATGGACAAATGTTACAAATCATACTGGTAGACTAAGAATGCGGTTGAGGTATAGCGAGAGAGTAGAGTTTCCACAGCAATTGAGAGATATTGAAAAGGCTTGAACAATAGACTATTTTAAAATTCAATTCCTGCACTTGCAAAGAATTAAAAAAAAGCGATAGATGCATATATTTAGGTTGTTTAAGGGGTAGTGATAGTCATCTCCACTCGGAGAGGTAATATTTTGGCTTTCCCAACTTGTTTCATTTTATTGGGAGTTAACTCGACTCTCCCACAGGCTTTAATCCATTTTAAACACTTATCTAGTAGAGTTTCCGGTGTAAGGAAATAGTAAAAAACCGTTACCTTTACTCCAGTTTTATCTAAGAACCATAATTTACTATTAATAAAAAATAATGTTAAAGCACTAAAAAATGAGGCGCGACGCATTAAGCCTTTACCAAAAATTAAAACAAACGAACAGACGACCCCCGATGACGATGTGCGCGGAACTTGTTGCGCGGCTAAGAACCTCCCAGAACGAGTGAAAACGGGGGAAACCTGTAAGCGTGTTTCAATAGGAAAACGGGTAGTCGAAGACTTCTTCACCCCTATATCCTCCTAGCCAGAAGTAGTCTCCTCTCTTATACATCCTCTTTGGAGCCAGTCAGGCCACTCACGTGACAAGCTAAAAAAATCGGTATTTATTTATTTATTATTTTGGTACTAAAGGTCTCAGTCTTTCAGATTAGATTTAGAACTGAACTTGAACGGTTTGTTCACAGAGAGAGAGAGTTTGAAACTCACCAAATTTACCAAAGAATAGAGTTTTTAAAATTAGAAGGCGAACGTTTGAGCAAAAAATAACTAGAGATTGTGAATGGACAGTAAAAATCGAAGCGCATGATCAATACGGAGAGGAAATACACCCATGGAGAATGAAGCTTTCGCATCGCCGCCAAACTACGAATAACAATTGCTTGTGGAATTTTAGCGGTTCTGGAATGGATGTAAATGTAAGTTACGAACGATGCGCAGTGGACCTCTTCATTAAGTCGAAACAAGGATTATCGACCCGAAGGCAATATATGATTGGCCCTATGTTCAATAAATTCAACGATCCCTGTATATACTCTGTCATGCATTATCTTGGGTTTATCGCCATGGAAGAAATGGTTATCTTTCTCACAATTGCTTCGTGCGAGGAGAATTTCTTTGAAAAGCTCAAGATTTCGCTGGACGAAGGAATTCTAACAGACACTGTTATCAAAACCAAAGATCGGCAATTTCCTTGTCACAAGTTCGTCTTGGCATCGCATTCCGACTATTTCAAGAAAATGTTCCAAACGGATATGAATGAAAGTCAAATGAATTCCATCGACTGGACTGGGGTATTTGACGCCTCAGTGGTCAAGGACTTGTTGCATTTCCTCTACACTGGTCAGAATCCACCAAACATCGTTGAAAACCATTTTAAATTACTTGAAGCCGCCCACTTTTGTCTTATACCAGATTTGAAAATCACATGTGTCGAAAGCATAGTGCCAATTATTTCCGTGGAGAATGCCGCTGATGTACTTCAATCAGCCGTAATATACGAATCGAACAGTCTGCAAAAAGCAGTCGTGAAGTTCGCTGCTGCCCATTGGAATGAAGTATTAGCTTCAGGCTTGTTCCAGAAATTGGAACCAGACATTTATATTACATTGCTCAAAAGCATTTTCGAAATGTTCAGGAAAAACATCCTTGATGAGGGAAAACAAAAATGCAGTATGCATTTAAAATATTTTTTTTTCTAAATTAATAAGTATTTGAATTAATCAAGAAATAATTATTTTGTTTGGGAATTTCTACTGAATTTTTCTCGAAATTTAAATTTAAAAAATATCCAATTAATAGTTTTTTCTCTTAAGTAATAAGAATTTGAATTAATCAAGAAATAATTACTTTGTTTGGGAATTTTTTACTGAATTTTTCTCGAAATTTAAATTTGAAAAAATATCTAATTAATAGTTTTAAACATTTTACATTGTTATTGGAAAGCTATGAAAGCATGCAAGTTTGAATTCCTGTTTAAATAACCTAATTTGGTGTTGGCTGTTTATAGTATATTGGATGGGAAAATTTGTTTCAGTTTGTCGCTGTTAAATATCCGTGAAATATTAGCAAGAATTTTGATACTTATTATCATTTTGTCAAAACAATGGATGTTAAAAGATACGTATTCGGTTTTTAAAAGCAAATAAACTAAAAGGTTTTTTCTTGAATTATCAAGGGTTTCAATGCGTGAATTAGTAGGTATTAACAGGGATAGATTTAATTTTAGAAGAAAGAATTAAGAACAGTTAGTATTTACTTCAGTATAGAGCCCCTCCCTCCAACACGTAACGAAAATTTTAAATTATCTTATTTGCTCACTTAAACTTCGTTTTGATGGCGTTGCTGACAGAGACGGCGAAAAATACGTAATTCCTTTTCACCTCTGTCGCAATGACCCGCCTCTACTTCCACACCCTCCCGTTCCGGGGAAGGGGATCCGGGACTTTGACGCACGCCCTGATTACTCTGTTCTCCATTCCTACTTCTAAAATTAAATCTATCCCAGGTATTAATATATGGTACTTCAGATTAGTTCACTTGAGCATAATGGGTTTGAACTCCAACAACGCAAGTGGGAGATCGAAAGTCTATTTTCAGTAGACCTTCAAGAGTAGTTTGCAAATCTTGGATTACCGTGAAACATACAGTACTTTAGATCTAAACCAGTTGCGCATAATGGGTTGAAACTCCAACAATGAAAGTGGGAGATATTAATTTCCATAGACCTTCAAGAGCAGTTTCCAAAACTTAGAATACCGTGATTTTTGATTATGGTAGCTTGTAGGTATTTGCATTTGATGAAAATATAATGGTAGAAAACCGCTCTTGAAAGATTAGGCTTTCTGAATTGCAAATTCTTGTGAAATTTCGGACAAGTATAGTACCTCATGAAATTTTAAAGGAAAAAGTGATAATGGAATAGAAACCACTTTTTTTAAAGTGAACCAAATTAACGTATGAAGTCATGGAGTTTATATAATACAATACACTCTCTGCGATGTAAAAATCTAAACAACCAGAGTAACCCATAACGATCAGATTACAAGTCGATGCTGGACTGCGTGGAACCATAGAGTATATACAGTAGGGAAGTAAGCAGTTAGCCTTTACCAATGCGTAACATCATAAGTTCATAAGCTATTCCATAAGTTTGTCACTGGTTAATGAGAGCTTGTCATGAAGTGATTGAAGTAGGTCATAGATTCTCGTAAAGCGAAGCCTGGTATGGCGATGTCAAAGGCTTAATACAGACTAGGCCAAGGTTCTGGCAGCCATATTGGTGGGTATCAGCTTTCCCTCCAGTAAGGCTGTGAAAATTATCTCACGAATCTTCTTAGCTCCTTCCCCAACCGAAAGCTGCCTAAAGTTAACACCACCTCGGCGGTTGCAATGAATTATTCTACACTGGTTTTCACTGCTGGAAATTTTCACGGAACAGTAAAAAAAAATTCGCAAAATTTTGCGGAAAATTCCAAAAAAAGGCGGTATAACGTTTTCCCTAAAACTTGTAATAAGAAAGAGTGCCAGCTCGTAGAGACCAAGGCTTACCAGTTATGTTGAAAATGCACCATAAGCAACTTAACGATTTTCTTAGACTTTATTGTATTTTTAAAATCGTTAATTTTTATCATATAAATAACGATTTAGCCTAACTTCCTTAATAAATCGTTAACTATACATTTTTAGAAATTTAACTCGACAACACAAACGCCTTCAATAAAAAAAAATGGCGTCGAATATAAACCTCTCGCGAGCTGACCAAAACCAACCTATGACGTCACGCATTCGTCGATTCCTATTGGCCACCGCTTTCCATTTTGTAAAAATATGCGGAAAAATAGAAAACCAATTCCGTGCTTGCGGCAAGTTACCTCTTTAAAAACGGCGCGCCACTCAGTTTTTCCTGCGTTTTGCGCCAGTGAAAACCAGGCTTTACAATTTTGAATATCCCTAGTTTCCAACAACGCGAGCATTTTCCAACGGCTTGCGCACCACCACTGTATGTGGTATCTGCCTCTTAAAGTCCCCCCTTTCCAGAACTAGTCTCCCCTCTTTGGAGCCATTCATGCCACTCACGTGATAGGCTTTGTATCGGAATTTGTATTATTTTGGTACTAAAGCTCTCAGTCAGTCTCTCTCAGTCTCAGATTAGATTTAGAACTGAACTTGAACGGTTTGTTAACATGCAGAGAGAGTTTGAAAATCACCAACTTTATTTCAACAACCGTATAATGGCAACCAAGGCGACACCAAACCAACGAGTTTTTAAGATTAGAAGACAAACGTTTCAGAGAAAAATTACTAGAGATTGCCAATGGATAGTATATATTGAAGCGCATGATCATTACGGAGAGGAAATACATCCATGGACAATGAAGATTTCTTATAACTCGTATAATTGGAATTTGGGTTTTAGCGGTTCTGTAATGGATAAAAATTTAAGGTTCGAACGATGCGCTGTGGAAATCTTCATAAAGTCCATACATGGATTAAAGACTCGAAAACAATATACGATTGGCCCAATGTTTGGTTATTTCAACGATCCCTCTACATACTCTGTCATCTACGACCCAAGAATTTATCAACTCACCGAGGACCAAATGGATATCTTGATCAATATCGCTTCGTGCGAGGAGAATTTCTTTGAAAAATTGAAGATTTCGATGGACCAAGGACTTCTAACAGACACTGTTATCAAAACCAAAGATCGGCCATTTCCTTGTCACAAGTTCGTTTTGGCGTCGCATTCCGAGTATTTCAAGAAAATGTTCCAAACTGATATGAAAGAAAGTCAAACAAACTGCGTCGAATGGACTGAAGTATTTGACGCCTCAGTGGTCAAGGATTTGTTGCATTTCTTCTACACTGGTCAGAAACCACCCAATATTGGCGACAATCATTTTGGATTGCTACAAGCCGCCCATCTCTGTCTTTTACCCGATTTGAAGTCCATGTGTGTCGAAAGTATAGTGCCAATTATTACCGTGGAGAATGCAGCTTTGGTACTTCAATCAGCAGTAATATACGAATCGTACCATCTGCAAAAAGCAGCCTTGAAGTTTGTGGCTGAACATTGGGATGAAATAGTAGCTAAAGATTTCTTCCAGAAATTGGATCCAGAGATTTATAGTACATTGTTCAAAATTATTTTCGAAATGTTCAGGAAAAACATCCTTGATGAAGGAAAAACATCCTTGATGAAGGAAAATTAATCTGAAGTATGCATTTAAAAATTAAACTGAAGTATGCATTTAAAAATTAAGCTGATGTATGCATTTAAAAATTAAGCTGATGTATGCATTTAAAAATTAAACTGATGTATGCATTTAAAAATTAAACTGATGTATGCATTTAAAAATTAAACTGATGTATGCATTTAAAAATTAAACTGATGTATGCATTTAAAAATTACTCTGATGTATGCATTTAAAAGTTACTCTGATGTTTGCATTTAAAAGTTAAACTGATGTTTGCATTTAAAAGTTAAACTGATGTATGCATTTAAAAATTAAACTGATGTATGCATTTAAAAATTAAACTGATGTATGCATTTAAAAATTATACTGATGTATGCATTTAAAAATTAAACTGATGTATGCATTTAAAAATTAAACTGAATTATGCATTTAAAAATTAAACTGATGTATGCATTTAAAAATTAAACTGATGTATGCATTTAAAAATTAAACTGATGTATGCATTTAAAAATTAAACTGATGTATGCATTTAAAAATTAAACCGAAGTATGCATTTAAAAATTAAACCGAAATATGCATTTAAAAATTAAACCGAAATATGCATTTAAAAATTAAACCGAAATATGCATATAAAAATTAAACCGAAATATGCATATAAAAATTAAACCGAAATATGCATATAAAAATTAAACCGAAATATGCATTTAAAAATTAAACCGAAATATGCATTTAAAAATTAAACCGAATATGCATTTAAAAATTAAACCGAAATATGCATTTAAAAATTAAACCGAAATATGCATTTAAAAATTAAACCGAAATATGCATTTAAAAATTAAACCGAAATATGCATTTAAAAATTAAACCGAAATATGCATTTAAAAATTAAACCGAAATATGCATTTAAAAATTAAACCGAAATATGCATTTAAAAATTAAACCGAAATATGCATTTAAAAATTAAACCGAAATATGCATTTAAAAATTAAACCGAAATATGCATTTAAAAATTAAACCGAAATATGCATTTAAAAATTAAACCGAAATATGCATTTAAAAATTAAACTGTAGTATGCACAAGTAATAAGAATTTGAATTAATCAAGAAGTAATTACTTTGTTTGAGAATCTTTACTGAATGTTTCTCGTAATTTAAATTTGAAAAATATCTAATTAATGGTGTTAAATTATAAATATTATTATTGAAAGCTTGTTTGAATCCATGGAACTTTTAATTCATGTTTAAATAACCTGATTTGATGGTGGCTCTTCATATATTGGGTCGAAAAATTTATATTTCAGTCTATCGCTGTTAACTGTCTTACTTAAAACTTTGATACTTTTTATATTCTTATCAAAACAATTGATGTTAAAAGATATGTATACGGTTTTGGAATGCAAATAAACGTAAATGCCATTTTCTTGAATTATCAAGGGTTTCAATGCGTGAATTAGTAGGTATTAACAGGGATAGATTTAATTTTAGAAGAAAGAATGGAGAACAGATAGCATTTACTTCAGTCCGACTCATAGACCACCTAGTATAGAGCCCCTCCCTCCAACACGTAAAGAAAATTTTAAATTATCTTATTGGCTCACTTAAACAACGTTTCGATAACGTTGCTGATGGGGACGGCGAAAAATACGTAATTCCTTTTTACCTCTCTCGCTATGACCCGCCTCTTCTTTCATACGCCCCTCCCGTCCCGTGGAAGGGGGTCCGGGACTTTGACGCACGCCCAGATTACTCTGTTCTCCATTCCTACTCTAAAATTAAATCTATCCCTGGTATTAATATACGGCACTTCAGATTAGTTCACTTGAGCATAATGGGTTTAAACTCCAACCATGAAAGTGGGAGATCGAAAGTCTATTTTTTGATAGACCCTCAAGAGTAGTTTGCAAAACTATACAGTACTTTAGACCTAATCTAGTTAAGCATAACTCCAACAATGCAAGTGGGAGATATAAAGAGTATTTTCAATAGACCTTCAAGAGCAGTTCGCTAAACTTAAAATACCGCGAGTGTTGCTTATGGTGGCTTGTATGGTATTCGCATTTGATGAAAATTTAATGGTTGTAAACCGCTCTTGAACTCTAAAGCTTAACCTTTTTGAGTTGCAAATTCATGTGAAATTCGGATTTCATGAAATTTAAAATTTTCGTTACGTATTGAAGGGGGGGGGTTCTATACTGGGCTATGAGTCGGACTGAGTAAATACCAACCGTTTTCCATTCCTGCTTCTAAAATTACATCTATCCCTGGTATAGAGGCGAAGAGTAATTTAGACACTGCGAATCACGTGTGAATTAGAAAACTGCATGCCGGAAATAGCTTGAAAATTTAAACTAAAATTGAGTACAACAACAGTCTACTGACCTACTGTATAGATAGTTAACACACATAGAGTTCATACCATTTACACCAGAAAGCCAGGCTACTGGAGGACAAAAAGTAGACGGGTTTTTGTACTCCATGTTGCCGGGCCTCTTGGTGTAAATGGTATGAATCCTCCATGTGTGTAAAATATCTATATCCTCTATAGAGCTATCTTAGAAGCCTTAGTGTGACGTCACCCATGCTATTTGCCCATTGAACTAAAGCGGTACCAAACATGGCCACCCACTGCCAAAGCTAAGCCCGTGACGCTTTACCTAGAAACTGACTTCACAACTGAGATAGCTCCACTGTGTATCCAGGTGCTTTCGTACTTTCTTAAGGTGGATTTTGGTATTCAGGCTATTTTGAAAGTAGTTTGAATAGCGAAATAAATGGGGTAGGGAGTGCTGCAAAGTTCGAACGAGCTGTTAGATTCCTCCCTTTGTTACGGTTGTTAAATTTTTACCCTGCTGTGCCTGTGGCACAAGGCTACGTAGCCATTTTACAAAGAGTAGTGAAAACAAATTCCGATGAATCTTTGTCACACTGCTTATTATAGACCCCCAATATATGCCATCAAACTCGTTCGAAAATCGAAAATAAATTTCCACAGAATCATAAAATAGTTCTCAAAACCTTAGAGGAGGAAAGTTTGATTCTGGAGTAGTGCTCTTTGGGACTAACACGAGAGGCCCTTCCCGTGCATCGACGTAAAATTACTTTACCGACAGTAACCCGGTTTTTGGCTGGGCATAAGTTTTAGAGGTCAAGTGATTATAGGAACAAGAACTTCTATTTTCACGTGACTTCCCAACTAAAAACGTTTCACCAGAGGTGTTGGCCCTCAATGACGTCCAACCGTGAGCCTGTTGGGATTTTTAAACAACTATGAACGGTGCTACTCCAAAGTCAAGTTCTGTATATTTGCGAAAAAAAACCTCTCCAGAATCAAACATCCCTCCTCGAAGACGAAAGTAGACTGGCTTTTTCATTGTTGGGCCAACTGGTGATCGCAGCCATCTTCGTTGTTTATATAGGCTTTGAACAATTGCGGAGGGGGCCAACTATACTTCTACTCCAGAATCGAACTTTCCTTCTCCAAGTCCAAACTATACAGACTTTATCACTGTTGGGCCAACAGGTTATTGTCGCAATGTTTGTCTTTTACATGCCTCTTTTTCTTCAGCAAAAAGTGGCTAGCTTTCTCTGGACACTAACACCATGCTAAAGAGTTCAACAAGGGGAAGAGAAGAATTTCGCCGATTCTAAGAAGTATGAACAAGATGGTCGGTTCAGCTGATAATAAATGCTTATCACTCATAACAGAAGCTTATAACTCCAAGGACTTCCCCTAGCTCGGAGATTGTGTTGAATTATTCTACGGTTACGTAAATGCGAATTTTCATGTCTGCCGAAATAAAAAAAATAAAAATAAGTGAAAAAACGTCTACAAGCTTAAAGGGGTGTTGTCTTTTTCGTGAGAGTGGGGAAAAAATTCCTTATGCTAAAGTAAATTTTGATTAGTATAGTTATGGTGGCATCAATGCCCTCGTCACGTCATGACACCGCCATGTGTACTTTTTTATCGCAAGTCAGTGTGAAGCATTGATCAATGTAATTTTAGAAGTAGGAATGGAGAACGGTTCGTATTTACTTCAGTCCGACTCTTAGCCCAGTATAGAGCACCTCCCTCCAACACGTAAAGAAAAGTTTAAATTATCTTATTGGCTCACTTAAAACTACGTTTTGATGACGTTGCTGACGGGGACGGCGAAAAATACGTAACTCCTTATTACCTCTGTCGCTATGACTCGCCTCTTCTTTCATACACCTCCTTCCCTGGGAAGGGGGCCCGGGACTTTGACGCTCGCCCACATTACTCTGTTCTCCATTCCTATATCTAAAATTAAATCTATCCCTGATCATAGCAACTTCCAACGTAATAAACTTATGATGGCACATTTCATATATATAATTTCGAGTGAAAACAATTTTGCTTGAAATTAACTACTACTAGAGAAACTCTATCAAACAGATTTACTGCTGTTAAAATAATTACATAGTCTTACTATCAAAAATTCAAAACATTTACTATTAAAAACACAAACATTCACAACTTTATAGGTTCCATCGTAAATATGATGTGGCCAAAAATCCGCCTAGATACCGCGTCGCGAGTCACGTGATTGGCTGAACCAATAAAGCTTTTATAAAATTTGGAAAAAGAGGGTTGCAGTCTCAGGTGAGTCAGGTTGCTCAGTGCTCACGCTGAAGTTGAACGGTTATAACGATTCACCCTGAAAATAAGCTAAGTTATATTTAAAGATTGAATTATGTCGTCCGAAGCCGCACAAACCACAAGAATTTTTAAAATAAGAAAGCAAACGTTTCAGAAAAAAATAAAAGGGACTGATGAATGGATAGTTGATATTGAAGCGCGTGATGAAAACGGCGATGAATTACACTATTGGAAATTGAAAAGTTCATATAATAATATAAATCACTATTGGTTCGTTAATTTGAGCGGTTCCGCAATGGATACAAATGCAATGTACGATAAATGTTATTGTAAAGTTGATGTTTACATTAACGAAAAAGACAAGTTAACCATCCGTAATGGACACATGAAGGGCCCAATGTTCAATGGATTTAACTTTCCCGACATATATAACCTCGGTTATGATCCTAGATCGACTTCAAACCAAGAAATTCTATTGTTTATCACCATTGCTTCGTGCGACGAAAATAGGTTTACCGAAAAGCAAAAGAGTTTGTTGGACGATGGAACCGTAGCAGACACGATCATCAAAACCAAGGATCAGGAATTTCCTTGTCACAAGTTCGTCTTGGCGTCGCATTCCGAGTATTTCATGAAAATGTTTCAAACTGATATGAAGGAAAGTCAAACTAACTGCGTCGATTGGACTGATGTATTTGACGCTCCAGTGGTCGAGGACTTGTTGCATTTCCTGTACACGGGGCAGAAGCCCCCCAACATTGACGACAACCATTTTGGATTATTAGAAGCCGCCCATCTATGTCTTCTACCCGATTTGAGGGGCATGTGTGTGGATAGTATCGTGCCAACTATTTACGCAAAGAACGCCGCATATGTGCTTCAGTCAGCGGTAATACACGAATCAAACGCTCTTCAAAGACAAGCCGTGAAGTTCGTAGGTGCCAATTGGAGTGAGGTATTAACTACTGATTTTTACCAGCAGTTGGAACCAGACATTTGCAAAAGGTTACTCAAGAACATTTTTGAAATGTTCAGGGAAAAACTTGCCAAAGATGGAAAATGAATCTGCCATACGGATTTTCATTTATATTAATTTTTAAATATCCAATTAATTTTTTTAATTATCCGATTAATTTTTTTAATATCCGATTAATTTTTTTAATATCCGATTAATTTTTTTAATATCCGATTAATTTTTTTAATATCCGATTAATTTTTTTAATATCCGATTAATTTTTTTAATATCCGATTAATTTTTTTAATATCCGATTAATTTTTTTAATATCCGATTAATTTTTTTAATATCCGATTAATTTTTTTAATATCCGATTAATTTTTTTAATATCCGATTAATTTTTTTAATATCCGATTAATTTTTTTAATATCCGATTAATTTTTTTAATATCCGATTAATTTTTTTAATATCCGATTAATTTTTTTAATATCCGATTAATTTTTTTAATATCCGATTAATTTTTTTAATATCCGATTAATTTTTTTAATATCCGATTAATTTTTTTAATATCCGATTAATTTTTTTAATATCCGATTAATTTTTTTAATATCCGATTAATTTTTTTAATATCCGATTAATTTTTTTAATATCCGATTAATTTTTTTAATATCAAATTAATTTTTTTAATATCCAATTAATTTTTTAATATCCAATTAATTTTTTAATATCCAATTAATTTTTTTAATATCCAATTAATTTTTTTAATATCCAATTAATTTTTTTAATATCCAATTAATTTTTTTAATATCCAATTAATTTTTTTAATATCCAATTAATTTTTTAATATAAAATTAATTTTTTAATATAAAATTAATTTTTTAATATCCAATTTATTTTTTTAATATCCAATTAATTTTTTAAATATACAATTAATTTTTAAAGTATGCAATTAATTTTTTAAATATACAATCAATTTTTGAAGTATCCAATCAATTTTTGAATTATCCAATTAATTTTTTTAATATCCAAATAATTTTCAAGTATGCAAATAATTTTCAAGTATGCAAATAATTTTCAAGTATGCAAATAATTTTCAAGTATCCAAATAGTTTTCAAGTATCCAATTAATTTTTTTAATATCCAATTAATTTTAAGTATCCAATTATTTTTTTTAATATCCAAAATATGCAATTAATAATGGTAATATTTTGATATGCTTTATTCATAAGTTTTGAAGGCATTTTTATATTTGTAATATCAAAAATAAAATCTCATTTTAAATAAAAGTATTGCCGATCAAGTGCTTTGTACATCGTACTTCTGAATTAATATCATTCTACGGAATGAACTCTTATTTCTCATTAAACTTCAAGAGCAGTTTGGAAACGAAAGAAAAGGCTTATGCTACTTCGATGAAATAAGAATATAGTAGTTGCAAACTGCTCTTGCGCGGCAATGATAAGATTCTTAAGAATTTCCTATTGTTGCGAAATTCCCTACCAATACAATATTGTACAATTTCAACTACAATAGTGCTAAATGAATAGATAGGAGACACAAAGTTATGATAATATATTCAAAGCTTAATAAGAACACATATCAAAGAGTTAATACTGTTTATTATGAATTGAAAAATATTTGATGAAAACATTTAGTAGAAAAATAGAAATTCGATGTAACGAATGAACAGCTCAATTATTTTATAAACACGCGGTTGTTTTCATTTTCCACTGTGCAGGACTTTTTTCCTTAACATTTCAAAAACGCTTTTCATTAATCTCTTGCAAATGACTGGCTTTAATTTCTCGTAAAAATCAATAGCTAGATCATCCCAGTGGTCAGCCACGAACATCACGGTTGCTCTTTTAAGAGAGTTCAATTCGCATATTACCGATTTTTCAAGCAGATAAAACGCGTTCTCCACTGAAATAACTGGAATTATGCTTTCGACACACATGGCCATCAAATCTGGCAAAAGACAGAGGTGGGCGGCTTCAAGCAATCCAAAATGGTTGTCAGCAATGTTGGGTGGTTTCTGCCCAGTGTAAAGGAAATGCAACAACTCCTTGACCACTGAGGCGTCAAATACTTCAGTCCATTCGACGCAGTTAGTTTGACTTTCCTTCTTAATGGTTTGAAACATTTTCTTGAAATACTCGGAACGCGAGGCCAAGACGAATTTGTGGCAAGGAAATTCCTGATCCTTGGTTTTGATGATCGTGTCTGTTAAATTGCATTCGTTCAGCAATGTCTTTTGACCTTTGAAAAAGTTGCTCTCGTCACACGACGCGATGGTGAGATATAAGTGTTTAAAAAGGTTTGCATCATTAATAGGTACACTACCAGCAACACCTTAAAATAATGAATTTCGGTAAAGAGCGTATTAAACAGTGCTAAAATCATCATGGTACAAAATTATGTATGGTAAATAATAAAAAATAATAATAATGTACATTTATAAGATGCGATATGTATGCGTCGGCATAAGTCTATGATGTAGACTCATCGAGGGGATAATCAATAAAACTATCAAATTTATAACATGTGATAAGTATGCGTCGACATAATTTTATGTTGTAAAGTTAATTGAGAGTTATGTATGTGATCATTTTAGCATTGCTAAAGGTAACTCATCGAGGGGATAATCACTAAAATTGATAATCACTACAACTAAACTTTCTTTTTCAAAAGGTTCTGGGCATAAGTCAATGTCAAAAATTTATAAGATGCTATAAGTATGCGTCGGCATAAGTCTATGTTGTAAACTCATCGAGGGGATAATCACTAAAACCATCTGTTCTTCTATTCGCCGGGATATTACAATTATAGCATAAGTAATTTTATAAGGAAAATAATTTTATCACTGTGTAGAGTCGAGGGGCTATCTCTCTGTCTCTTTCTGCGCGAGCTTTATTGCAACCGAAAATCGTTCTAAGTCAGATTTCAACTCTTTTAATCGTCACGTTTGGGTTATATTAAATAAGTTATTTCAATATCATATTTGAAAGTTTTGATTTCAACTCTATTCAAGTTTTATTTACCATTTTACTGTTACTTACCACCAATGCCTCCACGGTTTACAACCGCTGAAGGAACATGACCGTAGGGGATATGAAGCGAAAGCTGAAACTATTGAACCTTGGGCCGTTCATGTATCCTTTGTGGATCATAAATAATTCACCTTTGACCTCGATGTTCACTTCGCAGTAACATCTTCCGTACCACACATTCGTATCCATTACTGAACCGCTGGCATTCATAAAACATTCATGATTGATCTTAATATATGTAATATTCATTTTCCACTGGTGTATTTCATCGCCAAGTTCATCATGCCCGGTAATAATTTCGGTCCATTCACAATCTCCTGATATTGCTCGGTGAAATGTTTGCTTTCTTATCTTCAACATAATTTGTCTTTAAAACTTAACTTTAATTCACGCTTTATTCGGTGAGCAAATCGCGCGACCGTTCAACTTCAGTGTGAATAACAATCTGAGTCCCAAATATTTTGAAATGTCTGTCTTTCACTTGGCATGACTCACGTTACTGATTTCTTAGAAACGTTTTAGCCATATTGCAATTGCGATGTAGTTTTTTTTTCAATACAACTATAAGTTCGTAATTATTTTAATTTTGGGAGAGCTATTTCGGCTTAACTACCGACCGACTAAAAAATCCGTAATTAATCTCTACTAATTTAGTTTTTACTACTATTCTTTAATATCTGATGTCTATTTGCTGGTTTCTGTGGTTTGGTTACTATTTTTTCTTGAAGGTTTATAGGTTAAAAAAGATTTAAGTTAATTTCATACTAATTCTGCCCAATACACGCTAAAAAAATGGTTTGAATTTTTAACGGTTACTTGTGGGCCTGGGTAAAAGGTGCTCTCTCCTATTGGTTGGTTAAGCTGTGTTCAATAGGACTAAGCAGTTTTACCGGTCAAGTAAATTCAAAAGCTCGGTTACTTTCGCTGTCCGCACCTGGTACAGCAGACTGATTTTGTTGACCAGTATAGCTCTGATTTTTAATTTGAATGTTTTGAAGCATTTTCAGTTTTTTCTTTTGGTGATCATACATTCGTAGACATTATTTAAATAATAATTGAAGATTTGGCAGTCATTTACACGACACCTCTTTCTAACATTCACTCATTTTTAAGTTAAAACGTGATTTTTTGTCAAACGCGTTGGTTGTTATTAGAAATAACACGAATTCTTAACCCTAACAGTAATTTTAGGAGCTCTGGAGCAGACAAAATTATTAACCAATAAGAAGCGAGAAGCCTTAACGGATAGAATGTACCTCATAGATGTCGCCCCATCGTTCGCACAAAATTCATCCCCTATTTCCTCCCCCTTATCCTAAGCACCTCCAACAGCTTGTTTTATTTATGTTTCCGTGTATTGTGGGCACGAAAACCTTTAGTAAACCTCCTGAAGGGTTGAAGGAATTCATGGTTCTTTCCCCTCTTCTGAAGGAATGTTGCATGTAAACAAGTTGTTTTTCCACAGTTTTGGGGTTTTTTTACACGGTTTTGCACAAACATATTTTGATCGTTTATAATAATAATAAAAATAATAAAAAAATGCAAGAATTTACTAATTGTAGATATGACTTGATACCGTTTTGTAACGTTAAAGTAATATTCACCCGCTTTTGCTAATTTCCTATGGAGATTAACATGGGTTTTTCGTGATTTTTCCCCACCGATAACTTAAAAACTACAGCGAAGATACTTTTCGGAATTATCTTAAATTAACAATTAAGTATTCAGGGTGTGCTATCAGCCAGTTTGATCAAAACAATTAAGTCTAAGTATGTTAATTTTTACCTCTCCGAGTGACGTAGTCCCGGAGAGGTATTACACCGGCCGTGTCTGTCTGTCTGTCTGTGTGTCAGACCCCACGTGACCGCGTTCGCAGTTTACAAATCGGAGCAAACAAATACCCAATTCCCGGAACGCGTTCGCGGTTCACGGAAATTTGGCCATTCATCTGCCAACACCAGTCTTTACTAACTGGCTACTAAGGACCACAATCTGCTAGTCTTTGTCCATCCCACATGGACACTAGCCTGTACTTGCTGGCTCGTAAGCACCACCATCTTCTGTTCTTCGTCAATCCCACATTGACACCAGCTTCTATGCACCACCATCTTCTGTTCTTCGTCAATCCCACATTGACACCAGCTTCTATGCACCACCATCTTCTGTTCTTCGTCAATCCCACATTGTCACCAGCTTCTATGCACCACCATCTTCTGTTCTTCGTCAATCCCACATTGACACCAGCTTCTATGCACCACCATCTTCTGTTCTTCGTCAATCCCACATTGACACCAGCTTCTATGCACCACCATCATCTGTTCTTCGTCAATTCCACATTGACACCAGCTTCTATGCACCACCATCTTCTGTTCTTCGTCAATCCCACATTGACGCCAGCTTCTATGCACCACCATCTTCTGTTCTTCGTCAATCCCACATTGACACCAGCTTCTATGCACCACCATCTTCTGTTCTTCGTCAATCCCACATTGACACCAGCTTCTATGCACCACCATCTTCAGGTCTTTGTCCATTCCGGCTTCTTCTCCATCGTTATCGTTTGGTTTTAAGATATACGCGGCGATCGGCTTGGGTTACGAGAAACGTCTAGCCTCCCAATGGCAGGGCTTCCACCATCGGTTCACGCGAATGCGTTTTTATCTATTATTATAATGGAAACGAATCGTACATATACCCCAAAATTTGAAGAAAGCGGGCAAGAGGGGTACCCTACACTTTAAACGTCAATATTAGAAAAGTTTCAAAAGATAATAGGAATAACTTTATTTTAAACGATTTAACTATTTTTAAAGTTATTTACTGGCGATTAAAATAATTAATATCATTTATATTTAATTAATTATTTAAGATAAACTTATTTCTATGTAATGACACAAGTGAGAGTTTATATAGAACGAGTAATGAAGATTGCATCCGAATCGAAACACTACACGCACATCAAAGTTAATATAAAGCGAGTAGGATGATAAGATCTCTTACAAAACGATAACATTTCCTTTTTGCAGAATATTAAATGGAAATATTTTTCGGCATTACGATTCTTTAAGTAGTTGTGTAGCTATAAAGCTCTGTTTCATCTTAATATTCCAAGAACATCTTTTGATATTAACATTTCAAATTTGGTGTTTACTTTTTAATTCAGCTTTACTACATTTATATATATTGTGTAAACGCATTTTTTATATTCATTAGATAATATGGATGTTAATTCTTCATCTATCCACAAGTATTGAAACGTTTGGGTCTGTGAAATAAGTAGGGGTGTGCGAATACCACTTTTTGGGTATCGAACCGGTTATCGAATACCCAAAAATTTTCCTTATCAAATACCGAATCGAATAGTTTATTCCGAATCGAATACCGAATAGTTGGGCCTTGGTAATTTTTTTCCTTCCCGATTATTCGCGAATAGTTAAGCCTAGTAACCGCGAATATTTAACCCTAACATTCGCGAATACTAGGCCAACTATTCGCGGTTAATCGGGTAGTAACCCTAATATTCGCCAATAGTCAATACAAAGCAAGGAGAAGAACATTTTGAAGCTCCTAAATTTCAAAATACCTCTCCTCATTGGTGGTCAAGTATTTTTTAAAATTTTCCTATGCACTTGCTGGTAGTTTTTGATGGGAGACAAATAAAATTGGGATGATATTTTTTAAATAATGTTGGTCGCTCTAGTGCCAAGGACCTAAATTTATGGTAGTCGAACTTTAACCGAATAGTCAGTTCGGTATTCGGTATTCGAATCGAATAGTGAAAATGGGCTTATCGAATACCGAATCGAATAGTGAAAATGGGCTTATCGAATACCGAATCGAATTATTCGGTTCGGTATTCGATCGAGTTATTCGATTGAAACGGTTAACCGCACACCTCTAGAAATAAGATACCCTGGATTTAAACTAGAAATGACCTGGTTTCGCCTCCTCTTATGGGAGGTGTTAACGGTTCAGAGTGAGTCGAAAGTTAAATACACCCTTCAGTGATACATTTTAGGTCCTCGTTAGAATTATTGAGGATGCAAAGGAAATTGTTAAACGCTTAAGCCTTTGCTAAAGACCTTGGCAATATTTCGCCAATTTGAACTATGTATTTCCGGTTTTCTCATTGGCTGGTGGACCTGTGTTTAGAAAGTAAATTCGTCTCGGCTCGGAGAGGTTTATTTTGGTTTCCCAACTTGTAGTTAATTACAGAAGTACGGCTTTGACCATCGTGATTGGACTTAATAATTAGCTAGATCTCTTGGAAAACTCAGGGTTATTACGTATCTGTAGTGTGGTGGTTATCACATCCGCTTCACACGCGGAAGGTCCCAGGTTCGAGCTCTGGTAGATACATGTATTGACCATCGTGATTGGACATAAGAATTAGCTAGATCTCTTGGAAAACTCAGTGCTACCACGTATCTATGGTGCAGTGGTTATCACGTCCGCTTCACACGCGGAAGGTCCCAGGTTCAAGCCCTCGTAGATATATGTTTTGACCATCGTGATTGGGCGCTTGAATTAGCTAGATCTCTTGG
This sequence comes from Phalangium opilio, assembly GCF_054372755.1. Taxonomy (NCBI): domain Eukaryota; kingdom Metazoa; phylum Arthropoda; class Arachnida; order Opiliones; family Phalangiidae; genus Phalangium; species Phalangium opilio. The sequence continues at coordinate 7,261,556 of NW_028324217.1, read as the reverse complement.
AATACTCAGTATTACCACGTATCTATGGTGTAGTGGTTATCACGTCCGCTTCACACACGGAAAGTCCCAGGTTCGAGCCCAGTTAGATACATGTTTTAACCATCGTGATTGGACAAAATAATTAGTTAGATCTCTTGGAAAACTTAGACTTACCACGTGTCTGTGGTGTAGTGGTTATAATAAATATTTAACAATTATTTCACTTCACTTGGTTTAATAATGTGACATAGGTAGCATACTTTTTCCCTACTTTTAAAACCATTAAACTAAGTAATATTAGAAGTTCAACAGATTGTCAAAAAAAAAGATGTTAAAAGCCACTGTAAATGGTGCTTAAATGCCTAATATTTCCTTAATACTTCCAAATAATATTAGTAAATGGCGTGAATTGATCATAGAAATGGGGTTAAAATACACCCTAAATGATGTCTTTTTTTGGCACTGGAAAAAACAGTATATTTGGTGTTTGAATGCACCATTATATTTTAGAGTGCAAATGTATGACGGTAAAGCAAACATAATTATTCAAAATTTAATTACATTAAGACTGAAGTGACAGATATTATATACAAGTTGGGAAAGCCAAAATATTACCTCTCCGAGTGGAGATGACTATCACTACCCCTTAAACAACCTAAATATATGCATCTATCGCTTTTTTTAATTCTTTGCAAGTGCAGGAATTCAATTTTAAAATAGTCAATTGTTCAAGCCTTTTCAATATCTCTCAATTGCTGGGGAAACTCTACTCTCTTGCTATACCTCAACCGTATTCTTAGTCTACCAGTATGACTTGTAACATTTGTCCATATCAAAGCTGATACATACATCGCCACACAAAAAGCAAATGTCCCCAAAACATGGAAGCCACAACCCAATCACACATAAGCTAGGCTCGTACTTGTTCATCGCTTTCGATGATTTCACTAATATTAGCATTAACATTTTGTACATTATTGGGTTCCTTATTAATAGATATGCCTACGCCTACAGTACTTTCAATAGAACATTTATTTAATGCATTATCTTTCGTACGATCATGGCCAACTGGCCTCGTGGTAGGACCAACATTTTGCGTGCTAGAACCTGTTCCAGAAACAGCCTTCTCCTTTCATTTTCTCGTTTCCTAAATTCAGGATCTGACCTTTTTGCCCTCATTCTTTCCCTTGCCTTTCGTTTTCTGATTTCCTCTTTACTTAAATTATTATCTTCCTCCATTTACTTCTTAATCAGTTAAATACTCACAAAGGTTGGCAAAATCAATCTCCTTAAATACTCACACAGGTTGGCAAAATCAATCTCCTTCAGTAATACGTAAGGCTTAATTATATTATTTGCCGAACAAAATTAATCGAGCAAATTTAACACTTAACTTCTTCCTTCGAAATTCTATCAAAGAATGAATCAACTGTTTAAAAAAAGGTTTTTTTCGCGAATAGGGCGCTATCATACCAACAGCAATTCCGTCATATTTAAAAAATATACATTGCCAACACTTTTTTCAAATAAAGAATGATAAAAGTGCGTAAAAAAGGTCTTTCACAAATAGGCCTAGGGGGCGTATAAAATAAACAGCAACAACGCTCTACAGCTACACTAATCTTACACAAACAAGGAGTACTATAAACCCACTACTGGAAGCGGTATTTTTATTCAAACGTAAAACAATTTCGCTTAAGCTTAACATCTCTAGACATCGGTAAAAATGTCTCTATCACTCCTAGACATTATAACTCAAATTCATCTGATTATGTTTTAACAAGGTTAAATCTAACTGGGAGTAAGATGAAAGGAGTAGAAGCTTATCTGTCTAAGGAAATATGAAATTTTATCTTAACAGTTCGTTAAATCATAAGTTTATAACGAAAAAACGCGGAAGGGGAAAACGAGCAGACAACAGCGATTTTTGGGGGTAGAAGGTTAAGAGCGCCATCTGTCGTCCGTGCCAAAGTTGAACTTCCACTCGAAACGCAATGAGAAAGTGGATAAAATAATGCCATCAGCTATTTAACTGCGTCGATATATTTAACGACTTGACCCATGACATGCCCATAACACTGGCTTCTATGAATCCTATTTATTCTTGGATGCTAGGAAACTTGGTAGACGTAACAGTCTGTACCAAGTACCCAAGCATCCTTCAATAAACGCCTGGCAACATTGTGGTACGCATGGTACAACTAAAAAATAGGACGTGTATCTATCTTTCCAGTCACTCCAAGTCGTTAAGCCCTCATTACAGAGGATTTGAAACACTATCGTAATTCCAAGTGTCTCGAATCTCTACGTTCCTGTCCATTATGAACAGTACTGAGAGAAAGATACATCAGAAAGAGCCATTCAAATCGAATTGCCGAAAATATTATCCATATTTTCATTTCATATAACAGAGAAAACAAATTATTATGGTTCTGAGAGGAGCTTCCCATTTTGGTTGTTGTTCTCAAAAATATATCGCAATGCACGGGCCTAGATAGATACAGGAGGCAATGTAGGAAATATAACGCAATGCACGGGCCTAAAAAGATATAAGAGACAATGTACGAAATATAACGCAATGCACGGGCCTTGATAGATATAGGAGGCAATGATTTAACGACTTCGGTACTTGGGTTTATCTTTAATATTTAAATAAATATAATTATTTTTAATTATTTTAATCGCCAGTAAATAACTTTAAAAATAGTTAAATCGTTTAAAATAAAGTTGTTCATAATATCTTTCGAAACTTTGCTAATATTGACGTTTAAAGTGAAGGGTACCCTTCTTGCCCGCTTTCTTCAAATTTTGGGGTATATATACGATCCGTTTCCATTATAATAATAGATAAAAACGCATTCGCGTGAACCTTTGGTGGAAGCCCTGCCATTGGGAGGCTAGACGTTTCTCGTAACCCTAGCTGATCGCCGCGTATATCTTAAAACCAAATAATAGATAAAAAAATATTCGCGTGAACCGATGGTGGAAGCCCTGCCATTGGGAGGCTAGACGTTTCTCGTAACCCTAGCCGCTCGCCGCGTATATCTTGAAACCAAACGATGACGGTGGAAAAGAAGCCAGAATGTACTGACCGGCGTCCATGTGGAATGGACAAAAGACCTGAAGATGGTGGTGCATAGAAGCTGGTGTCAATGTGGAATTGACGAAGAACAGAAGATGGTGGTGCATAGAAGCTGGTGTCAATGTGGAATTGACGAAGAACAGAAGATGGTAGTGTATAGAAGCTGGTGTCAATGTTGAATTGACGAAGAACAGAAGATGGTGGTGCATAGAAGCTGGAGTCAAAGTGAAATTGACGAAGAACAGAAGTTGGTGGTGCTTGGAAGCAAGCACGTACAGACTAGTGTCCATGTGGGATGGACAAAGACTAGCAGATTGTGGTCCTTAGAAGCCAGTTAGTAAAGACTGGTGTTGGTAGATGAATGACCAAATTTCCGTGAACCGCGAACGCGTTCCGGAAATCGGGTATTTGTTTGCTCCGATTTGTAAACTGCGAACGCGGTCACGTGGGGTCTGACAGACAGACAGACACACACACAGACAGACAGACACGGCCGGTGTAATACCTCTCCGTGACATACGTCACTCGGAGAGGTAAAAAACGTCTTGGTTTGGACCAAGGCCGAAAAAACAAACGATATGTGTGAGGTTTATCAATTGACTGAAGTTCAGATATTGAATTTTTTTTCTAGTTATTTTTATCCACTCAATCCTTAATCAATATTTAATTCAATCAACTGATTTTACTGTTAATCGATCTAGTCCCTCTAAATTAATTGAAAAAATTACATATCTACGCTTTTTCAAGAACAATTAATTTCATGATAAAATGTTTTCGGAAAATGTAATTGTTCTTGAAAAAGCGTAGATATGTAATTTTTTCAATTAATTTAGAGGGACTAGATCGATTAACAGTAAAATCAGTTGATTGAATTAAATATTGATTAAGGATTGAGTGGATAAAAATAACTAGAAAAAAAATTCAATATCTGAAACTTCAGTCAATTGATAAACCTCACACATATCGTTTGTTTTTTCGGCCTTGGTCCAAACCAAGACGTTTTTATATAATTCTTTACAACTGAATAGTAAATCCCCTGGCGAGTTTTCTAGGTTTAATAAGCCTATACTGTATCATTCGAAGTGTGTATACATTTCACTAGACATTAATATATTGAAGTAAAGGTAATTTTTCTCCGAAAGTGGCTTAGTAGACCATTCAATTTGTTACGTGCAGAGAAACAAACATATTCGAATCTTTGGTTATTTCCCTCGCGCAAAGAAGCGCCGCTAGAGGCAGTGTGAGTCGGCTAGCCTCCCGCGTACAGTGAACTCGGGCTTCTTCTGGCGTTCGCTTGGCTTCTGGTATGAGGGAAATAACCCAAGATTCGAATATGTGTTTGTTTTTCTGTAAGTAACTAATTTAATGGTCTATTTGAAGTAAAATAACTTTTACCTCAAGCGTAAACACAGTTAGTGCGTTCATTCAGTAGGGACAATGTAACTTTCTATGGACTTGACCTTCTCGTTCATACTTCATTTCTGAGCGCCCTCTTAATACAAGTATTAGCAAAATTCCCTTGGTTTTCCTACTGATAGTTGCAACACAGTATTGTAAGCGTTCGTTTCTGACTGTAATGGTCAAACTCTTCAATAGAGTCCTCAGTGGGTTGAACCTGTCAATGGTTTCGCCCTATTTTTCTTAGAATTTTGCGACCTTGGCTAGGTTTAAGTAACATTATAACGGTAAGTATGGCGCTGCTTAATGTCTTAAATAAGGCTTCTTCCGATGTTATCAATAGAGAACAAATAATTAGTTGGTTCAAGAAGCGATATCTAAAGACTAATTTACTAGGGAGAAGGTTATAAATTCGCCACATTTCTAGCTTTATCTCCAGTTCAACCGTAGGTCCGGAGTTAATTCCAGCCTCTAAATTACAACCAGCATCTCATTGGTTCTTGAAAACTCACGTCAGCGCGAGGCGAATGAAGAAAATTACGTATTTTCCTACTGAAATTACATACAGAGAAACCTACACGCAGAGGGCGAGGCCACCATTTGATGTAGTCTCCCTGGCGCCAAGGAGCGACGCCAGACGGAGCCCGAATTTAGTATACGTTTGAGACTAACCAACTCACACTGCATCTAGCCGTGCTTCTTGGCGGGAGGGAGAATACCCCAATGGCGGCCTCGCCCCCGTGTGGTTTTTTTCTCTGTATGTATTTTCTGATATGGTTTATAGTGGTAAGCTCTCTTCGGACGCTAACACCTTGCTAAAGAGTTCAAGAAGGGGAGAGAAGATTTCGCAAATTCAAAATTGCAACCCCTTGGATTCTATTAGGGAGGGATGACAAAGAAATTTGAACAAGATGGTCGACTCAGCTGATAGTAAATCCACATCATTCGAATCAGAAGTCTACAATGTCACGGAAGTTTACATCAGAAGCATCTTCTCCGTTCTTACGATAAATTTTCCAATGGTTACGAGTCTACGACAGTAGCGCGTTAAGCGGAATTTTCGAGGTATGTCCGCCGAAAATAGCAAACAAATGAAAAAACGTTTCTTGTCGTCTTTTTGTGAAAGTTTGAAAAAACTCCTCCTGATATAGTCAATTTTGATTGGAATTGTTTGGCGCCCTCAACAGAACATTCTATTATTGACATAGGTGAAGAGAACTATACAGGGCGTAGGGTGTGCGTCAAAAAACACCGCTAGAGGCAGATCAACTTGACTAGCCTCACGCGTGTAGTGAACTCTGGCTCCATCTCGCGTTGCCGTTTGGCGAGTCAGAAGAGATCCCTCCGTCCATGCACGTTGGTTACTCTACAAGTTTTATTACAGAAATGGTCTATCTGATGTAAAAAATATTTCCTACCTTCGCACTAGTGTGCCCCCCTCTTGTCATAGCCATTATCAGCAATCTTGAAACTCAGACGTACTTTCCTTGAATCAATGGTCCATTACTCTCGAATCCCACTATCATTTGCTGTTTGCCTACCCAGGGATCCATGTAATTTTAGACGCTGGAATAGAGAACAGTTTAATTTGGGCGCGCGTCAAAGTCCACGACCTCCTTCCCAGGGACGGGGAGGGGTATGAAATAAGAGGCGGGTCATAGCGACAGAGGTAAAAAAGATCTAGGTATTTTTCACCGTCCTCGTCAGCAACGTCATCAAACCGTAGTTTTAGTGAGCCAACAAGATAATTTAAAATTTTCGTTACGTGAGTCGGACTAAAGGCTAACCGTTCTCTATTCCTGCTTCTTAAATTACATGGATCCCTGGTCTACCTCGATATATTATAAGAATTAGTGTAAAGATAATGTGGTCTTCTCATCTTATTAAAATTATAATCAGTTTATAATAAACGCATTTTTATGCCATTCAAATACAAGTCTGCTAAGGATACGTTTACCACTACTACTACACGCAGCAGACGACTAGCAACAAACTAACCTCTTGATCGTACATAAGAAGTGACTAAAAATGCCCATGTGACTTTCTGAAGAATATGAGATATTTTAGAGCGTTTTGGAAACTGATAAAACTACAAAACTAAAAGGAGTCTTTTCGCATTTTGTCGACTCTCGACTCTCGTTGAACGTCGACGGTTGTTAAGATCTATTGGCGTTACTTTTTCTATGTTACGTTTTAAAGTCGAATTATGTTCTCCCAAGCTTCAATAAGAAAAAGAGTTTTCAAGATACGAAAGCAAATGTTTCGAAAAAATATAACTGGGACACTATCTGATCAATGGACAGAAAACATTAAAGCACATGGTCAACACGGAGATGAATCACACACTTGGGTGTTTAAAATTGATATCACCAGGAATTTTCGGAATTTCCGTGTGCAATCCTTCACTTTTACTGGTTGTGCATTGGATGAGAATAAGGCGTACGAAAAATGCGAAGTGGAAGTCCACATTAACGGATTAGAGAACTTTCCGACACTCAGGAAAACCTTCAATAGTCCAATGTTCAATAAATTCGACTTTTCCCCTACAAAACTACATTCTGATAGTGGCAAAGAACGACTTGAAATCTTTATCACGTTTGCGTCGTGCAACAGAAAGTTTTTCGAAGGTCAAAAGATATTATTTGATGAAGGAATCTTAACAGACACTATCATCAAAACCAAGGATCAGGAATTTCCTTGTCACAAGTTCGTCTTGGCGTCGCATTCCGAGTATTTCAAGAAAATGTTCCAAACGGAAATGAAGGAAAGTCAAACTAAGTGCGTCGACTGGACTGAGGTATTTGACGCCTCAGTGGTCAAGGACTTGTTGCATTTCCTCTACACAAGTGAAATGCCTCCCAACATTACCGACAACCATTTCGGATTGCTCGAAGCCGCCCAACTTTGTCTTTTACCGGATTTGAAAGAGATGTGTGTCAGAACCATACTGCAAGCTGTTTGCGTGAATAACGCCGCTGATGTACTTCAGTCGGCGGTAATGTACGAATCAAAAAGTCTGCAAAGAGCAGTCGTGGAATGCGTGGCTACAAATTGGGATAATGTTTTGGCTACAGATTTCTTCCAGAAATTGAAACCAGAAATCTACATGACATTGCTCAAAAGGGTTTTCGAAATGTTCAGGGAAAAGATGCTTAACGATGAAAAATGAAATTACTGCATGCATGTAATAACAGGATATATCTACTTTTAAATATGATTAACAAGGTTATGGATTTGAAACGTGTTTTTCGTATAGAAAGCGTAATTCTATTAATGCTTAATGAATGTTTTAATTTAGTAGTTTTGGTAATGCTATAAAAATACATTTCATTTGTAATTACAGTTTAGAAATAATATTTGAAAAGATTTTTTTCTGTCGAAGTTTTCAATGTATTTTATAAATTTTGATTTGTGTTTAAATATAAATGATCTGCGGTGTTGGTTTGAAAAGATTTAATAACCATAGTTTTGTTATCTAAAAATTCCCTTAAAACATTTGTATACAGTTTCTATAATAGTAATAAACATATGTTCTTCAATCTGAATTTGGGTAATTGCGAGTTATGAGTTTGTGCAGAACTGATATACATTATATGGCAAATATAATTTAAAATGCAATTTTGAAATAGAATTTGCTAAGGTAGGAGCTTTTTAGCCACATCGTTTGATTTACATCTAAACGATGGGGTTATTAGTTTCACTTGGTCTGAAGATGTCGCAGTATTCGTTCGTCTTTTTAAAGGGAGAATGAAAAGAGGGACTGGTAATTTTGAAAGGAAGAGGATTATGATTTGTCTATAACGGTGCATTGCGAATGCACTATGCACATATTAATGTACGCGTTTAGAGTAAAAGTGGAGAAGTTGTGGTAAAGTAAAATTTTTCATTCATTGGTTATTTTGAAGGGGATAGAATTGTGATTTATCTTTAACCAGGGATAGATTTAATTTTAGAAGCAGGAATAGAAAACAGAGTGATCTGGGCGCGCGTCAAAGTCCCGGACCCCCTTTCCCAGGACCGGGGGGGGGGTATGAAAGAAGAGGCGGGTCGTAGCGACAGAGATAAAAAAGAATTACGTATTTTTCGCCGTCCCCGTCAGCAACGTCATCACAACGTAGTTTAAGTGAGCCAATAACATAATTTAAACTTTCGTTACGTGTTGGCGGGAGGGGCTCTTTACTTACTTATAAGTCGGATTGAAGTAAATACTAACCGTTCTCCATTCCTACTTCTAAAATTAAATCTATCTCTGCTATAACAGTAGAATGCGGATCCACTTTGAAGATATTAATGAACAAACACACAAATCTCTCATTATGTGTTACATAAAATGGGAAATTTCTCACATTTTAGGCCCGAACAACTTTTTATAGAATAAAAATTTCGGAATTTATGCAGGGTAAGAATTGGGTGTTTTACCGAATTCTTTCTCTTTCAAACACTTCTGAGCATAAGTTCATGATAGAAATTTATAAGATGCGATAAGTATGCGTCGGCACAGTCATAAGAAAATTGGACCAAATATCACGTGTCCTACGACGTCAAAATCAATATATATATATATATTCAAACTTTAGAACATGTTCATAACAGCTGAAATAGCGTTAATATATTGCCACCAATCAAAAATTTCCAATTACTTATTAAGCCTGTATTAAGTTCGTAATTATAAAAAGTCTCCAAATTTAAATTCCGCCTAAATTGAGCGCTGCCATCTTTAAAAAATAAACGATTTATTTTGCCTAGAGATGTTTAGGTCCAATAAATTTGGGGAATAAAGAATGAGATCAAGGAATGGTACCAATACATGGAAAATGCGGTTAGTGAACTTAAAATGAACCTTCAACTGGTGTTACTAATATCAACCATTCAGTTTGGTCAAATTCGGTAAATAATTAAGACCATAAAGGACAAACAAAGAAAGCACTTTCTGAAATATATATACAAGATGTTGAATAAGTGACGCCACAAAAAGCCGTGCACTCCACCGCTTTACGATTCATATCTCCCAGAAACCGTTTGATGTAGTTTTATGAACGGTCCCTACTTTATATTGTTATCATAGTAACGCTACTGAAATTGCTATGTTGAAATCTGTCAAACAAGATGTTCACATTGGCCCATAATACGGCTACACATATCGAGTGAATGCACTGTTAATTTCCTTCTTGTGGAAGATAGATCATACTTGAAACTAATGTTATTTTAAATAACGTTATTTTCAAATACTTCACAGTAAATTTTCAAGTTCTTTTTGATGACATAATGTTTTAAATTAGCAACTTCTAATCACACTAAACTTTCGAATTAATTTTCGACGACAATATGTTTTAATAAGTAACTTCTAAACAAACCCAATTCAATTTTAATGAAAACCAACCTCACTTAAAAGGGATTTACATTTTTTAAAACAACTATTTCTACGTCAACTGTATTACATATGGTCAAAACTAAACCAAATTGATTCAATAGTTTTCTGATTTTTTCCCACGAACTCAAAAATTAGGGTCAAGCAGACGATACTTCGCCCCCCCTATTGAAAAGGTGTATCTATTAAAGCCTCGAAATTATTCTAGTTTCCGCCCTCAGTGAAAGCGACATGACGAAAACGACGGACGGCTCGGTTGAAACTAATACCCCCAACTTAATATAGGACGAAGCTAAAAGTAATTCAAAAACCAATCATGCTAGTCACGTATTCGACAAACGAAAGAGGGATTTTAGAATATTTGGGAGTGAGGTCGGACTAGTTAGTTGTCCTGAACTGCTGATAAACTTCGGACGCGTTATTTGTGCACTGAAAAATTGTTTCAAGTTACGTTTTGAGGAGGAATTATGGCCGCAAGAATTTTTAAGATTAGAAAGCAAACGTTTGATCGATTCCTATCACTGACCAACGAGAAATGGACTGTAAATATCGCTGCGCACGATCAACAAGGAGATGATTATCACAAGTGGAAAATGAAGTGTACGTACAACTATGAAAAAATGGCATTTGTTTCCTGGATTTAACAGTTACCTCAACGGATATAAATATGCGCTACGAAAGATGCTATTGTGAAGTGGAAATATACGGCGGGTTTACATTTAAAATGGAAAGATACCAGTATCCCCTAAAATACAATCGCTTCCACTTTCCTAACATAAACCTCGGTGTCCAAACAATATTACCTAATCAAATCATAATGATATGTGTCACCATTGCTTCATGCGACGAGAACAAGTTTCTCGAAGGTCAAAAGACATTGTTTGATGAAGGAACCTTAACAGACACGATTATCAAAACCAAGGATCTGGAATTTCCTTGTCACAAGTTCGTCTTGGCGTCGCATTCCAGTAGGGGGAGAATCTATGTTCTCGGACAACCTGCTGCTATACTTTTAACATTAGCAGCACCTGCTGCTATACCTTAACATTAGCTGCATCAACTGCTGCTATACTTTAACATTAGCTGCAGCAGCACCTATACTTCAACAATCAATCGATGGTATCGCAAACATATTTTCCATAAAATTGTTATCTTTCCTACATTCAAATTTCTTATCTTATCTATCAAACCTTCATCCCCTTCACAAAGACGTAGAATTGTTATAACCATAACGAAATCATTCACCTTATATTCTATGTTATTCGGGGTCAGTGAAAAGCAGTTACATCACGACCTTCAAACTAGAATAATAGTTAATGCTTAGTTTAATGTATAACGGTATGGTTTATAGCAGTGCAACGTATATTATTGTATACATCTATCGAGGAAAATAATTAGTTTTAATCATATTTATTTAATTATTCGAAAAGTGCTGAATATTAAGATCATTCTAGACTATTTGTTTACACCCTTATCAGTATGATTTTTGACGAGAAATTCAAAATCATGCTAAATCTAATCGGTTCAGTTCCGAGTTTCACCTTTATCAGTAGTTGAATATCGATTGGGAAATTTTAAAATGCTTAACATAGACGAATCATATTCAGATAGATGTAACATCCGGAATAAAAAACAATATACAAATATCAGAAATCATAATATATGTAAATCAAACACCCTAGTATAGATCCACATCAGAAGTGTCCGACGGACCATATCTATTCTATTATTCCAATATTTACCATTCACACGCTATTTTCTTTACCCATTTTTGGGGGGTTGGGGGGGGGGGTTTATGATGAGTCATCCTTATACCCCTTATCTTTTAAGATTAAGAGCTATTAACCAATGAGAAGCCTGCTCCAGTTCTAGTTCTAGTTATAGTTTATCATTATCAGTATCAAATGTTTGAGGTGTATGTAAAGCGATTGATTAGGGTGTTAGAGATCATTTTCGTAAGACACGAGCTATCGACAAGTCATACATACATTAAGGAGATTAGAGTTTCGTTAAATCAGAAACTTTTACCCAATTTAAAATGTTTCATTGCGATAAATGTGACGCAAAGTTTCCCGCTAAAAGAAGTCTACTGCAGCACATACGTTCGCTCCATGAGAATATAAGGTTCGCGTGTGTTCAATGTTCGGCATCATTTACACGGAAAACCAACTTAAATAAGCACATCGAGAAAGTGCACGGTCTACCTCCTGGAACCTCTGATACCCCGCAAGGTATCTCTCTACCTAATCCGCTCACACCCGCCGAATCGGATCCCAACACCCTCACCCATTCTCCACCGACCTCTAACCAATCTAGGAAACGTCGCCATTCGGGTGGCGATTCTGCTACACCTGTTAAACGTCCATCACCGTTTCCAGAACCTCGAGATGAGTGGGAGGAGGTTGAAGCACTGGACGATGCCGTTTTCGCTGCCCGTGCGACCCCGAGTGGGGTGGAAACAGACGCATCAAGATTAATTAACAGTCACACCGAAGCTATTTACGGGTATATCGAGAAAAAACGTGAATCAAAGAAAGGAGTGAAATGGTACCTTGTTATTCGTGCTCGCTATACACGCTCCCTGGCCAATATCGACACCGTCGTCGAAGCTCTACCATATTTTCGCGGATTCACCTACGCTACACTAAGTTCTGATGTTATTCGGGATCAGATCTCAACCTGCATTCAAAAAATTGAGCAATCCATGTCCGAATATGAAGATAAGGGATCTGGATGGGTGTTAGATCGAATCGAATTTCTACAATTAAACATTATCGCGTACTCTCCACTGCAAGGAGGATCATACATTGAATTACCTCAATGGATTGCAGACAAGAAAGCCGTCATTAATATTAAAAACGACGACGACCGATGCTTTCTGTACTGTATTTTAGCTCAATTACATCCAACTAACATTCACCCTGAACGTGTTAATAAATATACGGAATTCGCCGAGGAACTGAATTTAGAAGGGATATCCTTCCCCTTTAAATATGATTCTAACAAACTGAAAAAATTTGAGAATGCGAATAACCTCTCGATTAACATCTTCGCCGTGGAAAAAATAATTTTCCCTATCCACGTTAGTGAAAACAAAGTAAAGGCGGAAAGACAAATCGATCTCCTATTACTAACCTGTGGTAAGAAACAACATTACTGTCTGATTCGAAGTTTAAGCCGGCTCTTAAGCGATTTGACTAAAGATTGTCGTTCAACATTCTACTGTCGCTATTGTCTACACCGTTTTTCCGGTGCCAACGCTAAAAACAACCACAGCAAACATGTGAAAGATTGCAACGTCCACGGACCTCAACGTATTGAAATGCCCACTGAAAACCCCATTTGTAGATTCACAAAGTTCGGATGGTGTATGAGGGTTCCATACGTTATTTACGCCGACTTTGAATCTATTATGCCTAAAGTCGATACCTGCCTGCCCGATTCGACACTGTCATCAACTACAACATTAGCCCATCACATCTCTTGCGGTTTTTCATATGTGGTGGTCGGCCCCGGCGGCAAGGCCAGTAAACCGGTTACGTATCGAGGAAAAGATGCCACGAAAGTCTTTTTCGATAAATTAGATGTCGAGGCGAAAACTATTCAGGGTAAAATAGCCGAAAAACTTCCGCTGAATCTATCAAGTGAGGAGGAAAAGACCCACCGAGAAGCGTCGACCTGCTATCTATGTGATAAACCCTTCACATCGAAGGACTGGAAAGTTAGGGACCATGATCACTACTTGGGGATGTATCGTGGAGCGGCACATAATACCTGCAACCTGAAACTGAAACCGCCGAATCATATTCCCGTCTTTCTCCATAACCTCAGCCGCTACGATGGGCATCTTCTAATGCAGCAGATCGGACTAATCAAAAATAAAAGAATCGATTGCATTCCGAGCAATAGTGAGACGTACATCTCCTTTTCGCTGGGACATCTACGTTTCGTCGACTCGTTTCGGTTTTTAGCTGCACCCCTGGAAACCCTCGTGGGGAACCTGGCTAAAGGAGGCTCCGATAAGTTTCCCATTTTAAATTCCGTGTACAACCCTGATGAGGTCGCCCTACTGTTGAGAAAAGGAGTCTACCCCTACGATCTCATGGACAGTACAGAACAATTCAACCGAGAGCAACTACCCTCGAAGGACAGCTTTTTCAACATTTTAACTGATACACCCATCAATGACAATGACTACGAACATGCCCAGAAGGTCTGGGAAACTTTCCGGATACGAAATATGGGAGAGTATCACGATCTCTACGTCACCGCCGATACTCTTCAGCTGGCTGATGTCTTCGAATCATTCCGGAACATTTGTATGAACTACTATAAATTAGATAGTGCTCATTCATATACGAGCCCGGGTTTCGCTTGGGAAAGCGCCCTCTATATGACGGGGGTGGAGTTAGATCTGCTGCTAGATCCGGATATGCATCTGATGATCGAGAGAGGGATTCGCGGCGGCGTTTCCATGATTACCCACCGTTTAGCGACAGCCAACAATAATCTCTTTCCCGATACATATGACCCAGAAAAACCCACGACCTTCCTGACATATTTAGATTGTAACAATCTATACGGTACAGTCATGATGGATCCCATGCCGATGAGGGAATTTCAATGGAGCAATTCCATCCCAATCGAGGATATACTCAAACACCCAGATGACGATAAAATCGGATACATTCTCGAGGTCGACTTGACATACCCTGCATCATTACATCACGATCATAATGATTTACCTCTGGCACCACAAAAGCGGTCTGTTGTAACCTCAGAGTTGTCGAATTATACGAAGAAGCAGCTAGAGCATTTGAATATCCCGCTGAGAGACTCCTTACCGAAATTGATCCCGGATCTTCACCCTAAAACCAATTACGTCGTTCATTACCGTAATCTGCGGTATTACGTCGAGAAAGGGATGAAAATCAGTCGAGTTCACCGAATTCTATCCTTCGAGCAGGGAACTTGGCTCTCCGAGTATATCGCCTTCAATACAGAAAAAAGAAAGATGGCCGCCAACGATTTCGAGAAGGATTTCTTTAAATTAATGAATAACGCCGTCTTCGGTAAAACGATGGAGAATTTGAGGAATCGAATCAAGTTCGACCTAGTTCAACACCCCAAATTAGCTATTAAGAAAGCTAGCTCACCAACATTCGAAAAATTCACCATTTTTCATAATGATTTGGTGGGAATTCACTCAATAAGAAAATCAATCACCTTGAATCGACCTATATATACCGGCTTCACCATCCTGGATCTCTCGAAGCTACTGATGTACCGGTTCCATTATGACACCATCCGAGCACAGTACAACGATAAAGCCAAACTTCTTTTCACCGATACGGACAGTCTCACGTATTACATCGAGACGAATGATTTATACAAGGACTTGGCTCAAAAAGCACACCATTACGATTTCTCGGGGTACCCCACCGACCATCCGCTTTTTAGTAATGAGAATAAAAAGAGTCTGGGGAAATTCAAAGATGAGTTAAACGGTCTACCTATCCAAGAGTTCTGCGGCTTACGGCCAAAGATGTACTCCATTCTGTCTGCGAATGGTGAGAAGAAGACGGCCAAGGGCATCTGCAAAAGAGTTGTGAGGAAAAGCGTTTTTCACGCTGATTACCGAGATTGTCTCCTGAATCGGAAAATTACCACTGCAGAGATGAATCGCATCGTCAGTGCAAAGCATAATCTCTACACAATACGGCAAAACAAGCTATGCTTGAACCCATGCGATGATAAGCGCTACATACTTGAAGATGGAATCACGACCCTTGCTCATGGACACGTTGATATACCAACATAGACCCTCATCGAACATAACTCTTGCTATTAATTTATATACATTTTTGAATATATTCTGTATAATTTTAGTATAATTCATAAATATTTGGTTCATATTTATATTGTTTTAAGTGTTATTAAAAGTGAAAATTAAAGTTAAATACATTATTTTAATGAAAACCTGACTGAAAATTTCTTTCCTTTAAAATGCGTCTTTATCGTAAAATTCTTATCTCCAGAATCCTCTATCTTATCTACTAAGCCTACACTTTTTTCAGTGAAAGCGAGCGCCAAAACCCTCTAATGTTCAGGAAGATACGATATAATGTATGTTTTGATATTATCGCAGTTTGGTTTCTAATATGTTTATAGGTATTTACATAACAGAAAACTCTTCAAATTACTGAATTCCGATTAATTTTTGCTCGTAGGAAACTAAAAAAAGCGGTTGAAAGTGACATGAAATGTCTATAGTTCAATTAAAAGTATCAGCAAAACACTAAAAATTGGTTAATGTTTCGCTAATTGTATAGTAAAAGTAACGTTATTCGACTTAAATACATCTGATATTATTAATAAATGACAATTATAAAACAGATAATGAAGTTGAATGACGAAAAACTGGTCGAAAGTGTTGCTAATATACTAAAATGCGGATCGAACTGATGTAAAATGAAAGCGCTCGATTGAAAGCGAACTAATATGACTATAAGAGGATCAAAGTGTTGTCAAACTACTTAAAGGTGGTTCCAATCGCATTCAATGGAACTAAAAAAGCAGTTGAACGTTCATGAAATGACTGAAGTACAATTGTAAGTATTGAAAAAAACACCAAAAAATAGGTTTAAGTTTCGTTAAATGTCTAATAAAGACCACACTATTCCACTTACATTATTTGTTTACATTCTTATCAGCATGATAAGGAGTGCAAACCTAGTTTGATTTCTAATATATTATAATCATTTAAGTAACAGAAAGCCCCTTCAAATGACTGAAATGCGGTTGATTTAGTTCGTATGAATCTAAAAAGTGGTTGAAAGTGTCATGAAATAACATGAAATCCTTCGGTTGAAAGCGAACTATTATGACTAAGAAAGTGTATCAAGATGCAGTTAAACTAGTAAAATGTTGCTGAAAACGTCGTCAAACGAATAAATTTCAATGAAAAGTAACGTGCAATGAATCATAATGTAGATAAGAGTTACGTCATTCGCCTAAACTACACTTGGAATATAAAACAATTTATAACTGTTAAGTCACAACCTGAGCGGTGAAGGGACGGATCTCCGAATTCTAAGACCATAGGGGGCGCGTTTTTGAAAAAAAAGGTGGGTGGCGGCGCACGTTACTTTTCATTGAAATTTATTCGTTTGACGACGTTTTCAGCAACATTTTACTAGTTTAACTGCATCTTGATACACTTTCTTAGTCATAATAGTTCGCTTTCAACCGAAGGATTTCATGTTATTTCATGACACTTTCAACCACTTTTTAGATTCATACGAACTAAATCAACCGCATTTCAGTCATTTGAAGGGGCTTTCTGTTACTTAAATGATTATAATATATTAGAAATCAAACTAGGTTTGCACTCCTTATCATGCTGATAAGAATGTAAACAAATAATGTAAGTGGAATAGTGTGGTCTTTATTAGACATTTAACGAAACTTAAACCTATTTTTTGGTGTTTTTTTCAATACTTACAATTGTACTTCAGTCATTTCATGAACGTTCAACTGCTTTTTTAGTTCCATTGAATGCGATTGGAACCACCTTTAAGTAGTTTGACAACACTTTGATCCTCTTATAGTCATATTAGTTCGCTTTCAATCGAGCGCTTTCATTTTACATCAGTTCGATCCGCATTTTAGTATATTAGCAACACTTTCGACCAGTTTTTCGTCATTCAACTTCATTATCTGTTTTATAATTGTCATTTATTAATAATATCAGATGTATTTAAGTCGAATAACGTTACTTTTACTATACAATTAGCGAAACATTAACCAATTTTTAGTGTTTTGCTGATACTTTTAATTGAACTATAGACATTTCATGTCACTTTCAACCGCTTTTTTTAGTTTCCTACGAGCAAAAATTAATCGGAATTCAGTAATTTGAAGAGTTTTCTGTTATGTAAATACCTATAAACATATTAGAAACCAAACTGCGATAATATCAAAACATACATTATATCGTATCTTCCTGAACATTAGAGGGTTTTGGCGCTCGCTTTCACTGAAAAAAGTGTAGGCTTAGTAGATAAGATAGAGGATTCTGGAGATAAGAATTTTACGATAAAGACGCATTTTAAAGGAAAGAAATTTTCAGTCAGGTTTTCATTAAAATAATGTATTTAACTTTAATTTTCACTTTTAATAACACTTAAAACAATATAAATATGAACCAAATATTTATGAATTATACTAAAATTATACAGAATATATTCAAAAATGTATATAAATTAATAGCAAGAGTTATGTTCGATGAGGGTCTATGTTGGTATATCAACGTGTCCATGAGCAAGGGTCGTGATTCCATCTTCAAGTATGTAGCGCTTATCATCGCATGGGTTCAAGCATAGCTTGTTTTGCCGTATTGTGTAGAGATTATGCTTTGCACTGACGATGCGATTCATCTCTGCAGTGGTAATTTTCCGATTCAGGAGACAATCTCGGTAATCAGCGTGAAAAACGCTTTTCCTCACAACTCTTTTGCAGATGCCCTTGGCCGTCTTCTTCTCACCATTCGCAGACAGAATGGAGTACATCTTTGGCCGTAAGCCGCAGAACTCTTGGATAGGTAGACCGTTTAACTCATCTTTGAATTTCCCCAGACTCTTTTTATTCTCATTACTAAAAAGCGGATGGTCGGTGGGGTACCCCGAGAAATCGTAATGGTGTGCTTTTTGAGCCAAGTCCTTGTATAAATCATTCGTCTCGATGTAATACGTGAGACTGTCCGTATCGGTGAAAAGAAGTTTGGCTTTATCGTTGTACTGTGCTCGGATGGTGTCATAATGGAACCGGTACATCAGTAGCTTCGAGAGATCCAGGATGGTGAAGCCGGTATATATAGGTCGATTCAAGGTGATTGATTTTCTTATTGAGTGAATTCCCACCAAATCATTATGAAAAATGGTGAATTTTTCGAATGTTGGTGAGCTAGCTTTCTTAATAGCTAATTTGGGGTGTTGAACTAGGTCGAACTTGATTCGATTCCTCAAATTCTCCATCGTTTTACCGAAGACGGCGTTATTCATTAATTTAAAGAAATCCTTCTCGAAATCGTTGGCGGCCATCTTTCTTTTTTCTGTATTGAAGGCGATATACTCGGAGAGCCAAGTTCCCTGCTCGAAGGATAGAATTCGGTGAACTCGACTGATTTTCATCCCTTTCTCGACGTAATACCGCAGATTACGGTAATGAACGACGTAATTGGTTTTAGGGTGAAGATCCGGGATCAATTTCGGTAAGGAGTCTCTCAGCGGGATATTCAAATGCTCTAGCTGCTTCTTCGTATAATTCGACAACTCTGAGGTTACAACAGACCGCTTTTGTGGTGCCAGAGGTAAATCATTATGATCGTGATGTAATGATGCAGGGTATGTCAAGTCGACCTCGAGAATGTATCCGATTTTATCGTCATCTGGGTGTTTGAGTATATCCTCGATTGGGATGGAATTGCTCCATTGAAATTCCCTCATCGGCATGGGATCCATCATGACTGTACCGTATAGATTGTTACAATCTAAATATGTCAGGAAGGTCGTGGGTTTTTCTGGGTCATATGTATCGGGAAAGAGATTATTGTTGGCTGTCGCTAAACGGTGGGTAATCATGGAAACGCCGCCGCGAATCCCTCTCTCGATCATCAGATGCATATCCGGATCTAGCAGCAGATCTAACTCCACCCCCGTCATATAGAGGGCGCTTTCCCAAGCGAAACCCGGGCTCGTATATGAATGAGCACTATCTAATTTATAGTAGTTCATACAAATGTTCCGGAATGATTCGAAGACATCAGCCAGCTGAAGAGTATCGGCGGTGACGTAGAGATCGTGATACTCTCCCATATTTCGTATCCGGAAAGTTTCCCAGACCTTCTGGGCATGTTCGTAGTCATTGTCATTGATGGGTGTATCAGTTAAAATGTTGAAAAAGCTGTCCTTCGAGGGTAGTTGCTCTCGGTTGAATTGTTCTGTACTGTCCATGAGATCGTAGGGGTAGACTCCTTTTCTCAACAGTAGGGCGACCTCATCAGGGTTGTACACGGAATTTAAAATGGGAAACTTATCGGAGCCTCCTTTAGCCAGGTTCCCCACGAGGGTTTCCAGGGGTGCAGCTAAAAACCGAAACGAGTCGACGAAACGTAGATGTCCCAGCGAAAAGGAGATGTACGTCTCACTATTGCTCGGAATGCAATCGATTCTTTTATTTTTGATTAGTCCGATCTGCTGCATTAGAAGATGCCCATCGTAGCGGCTGAGGTTATGGAGAAAGACGGGAATATGATTCGGCGGTTTCAGTTTCAGGTTGCAGGTATTATGTGCCGCTCCACGATACATCCCCAAGTAGTGATCATGGTCCCTAACTTTCCAGTCCTTCGATGTGAAGGGTTTATCACATAGATAGCAGGTCGACGCTTCTCGGTGGGTCTTTTCCTCCTCACTTGATAGATTCAGCGGAAGTTTTTCGGCTATTTTACCCTGAATAGTTTTCGCCTCGACATCTAATTTATCGAAAAAGACTTTCGTGGCATCTTTTCCTCGATACGTAACCGGTTTACTGGCCTTGCCGCCGGGGCCGACCACCACATATGAAAAACCGCAAGAGATGTGATGGGCTAATGTTGTAGTTGATGACAGTGTCGAATCGGGCAGGCAGGTATCGACTTTAGGCATAATAGATTCAAAGTCGGCGTAAATAACGTATGGAACCCTCATACACCATCCGAACTTTGTGAATCTACAAATGGGGTTTTCAGTGGGCATTTCAATACGTTGAGGTCCGTGGACGTTGCAATCTTTCACATGTTTGCTGTGGTTGTTTTTAGCGTTGGCACCGGAAAAACGGTGTAGACAATAGCGACAGTAGAATGTTGAACGACAATCTTTAGTCAAATCGCTTAAGAGCCGGCTTAAACTTCGAATCAGACAGTAATGTTGTTTCTTACCACAGGTTAGTAATAGGAGATCGATTTGTCTTTCCGCCTTTACTTTGTTTTCACTAACGTGGATAGGGAAAATTATTTTTTCCACGGCGAAGATGTTAATCGAGAGGTTATTCGCATTCTCAAATTTTTTCAGTTTGTTAGAATCATATTTAAAGGGGAAGGATATCCCTTCTAAATTCAGTTCCTCGGCGAATTCCGTATATTTATTAACACGTTCAGGGTGAATGTTAGTTGGATGTAATTGAGCTAAAATACAGTACAGAAAGCATCGGTCGTCGTCGTTTTTAATATTAATGACGGCTTTCTTGTCTGCAATCCATTGAGGTAATTCAATGTATGATCCTCCTTGCAGTGGAGAGTACGCGATAATGTTTAATTGTAGAAATTCGATTCGATCTAACACCCATCCAGATCCCTTATCTTCATATTCGGACATGGATTGCTCAATTTTTTGAATGCAGGTTGAGATCTGATCCCGAATAACATCAGAACTTAGTGTAGCGTAGGTGAATCCGCGAAAATATGGTAGAGCTTCGACGACGGTGTCGATATTGGCCAGGGAGCGTGTATAGCGAGCACGAATAACAAGGTACCATTTCACTCCTTTCTTTGATTCACGTTTTTTCTCGATATACCCGTAAATAGCTTCGGTGTGACTGTTAATTAATCTTGATGCGTCTGTTTCCACCCCACTCGGGGTCGCACGGGCAGCGAAAACGGCATCGTCCAGTGCTTCAACCTCCTCCCACTCATCTCGAGGTTCTGGAAACGGTGATGGACGTTTAACAGGTGTAGCAGAATCGCCACCCGAATGGCGACGTTTCCTAGATTGGTTAGAGGTCGGTGGAGAATGGGTGAGGGTGTTGGGATCCGATTCGGCGGGTGTGAGCGGATTAGGTAGAGAGATACCTTGCGGGGTATCAGAGGTTCCAGGAGGTAGACCGTGCACTTTCTCGATGTGCTTATTTAAGTTGGTTTTCCGTGTAAATGATGCCGAACATTGAACACACGCGAACCTTATATTCTCATGGAGCGAACGTATGTGCTGCAGTAGACTTCTTTTAGCGGGAAACTTTGCGTCACATTTATCGCAATGAAACATTTTAAATTGGGTAAAAGTTTCTGATTTAACGAAACTCTAATCTCCTTAATGTATGTATGACTTGTCGATAGCTCGTGTCTTACGAAAATGATCTCTAACACCCTAATCAATCGCTTTACATACACCTCAAACATTTGATACTGATAATGATAAACTATAACTAGAACTAGAACTGGAGCAGGCTTCTCATTGGTTAATAGCTCTTAATCTTAAAAGATAAGGGGTATAAGGATGACTCATCATAAACCCCCCCCCCCAACCCCCCAAAAATGGGTAAAGAAAATAGCGTGTGAATGGTAAATATTGGAATAATAGAATAGATATGGTCCGTCGGACACTTCTGATGTGGATCTATACTAGGGTGTTTGATTTACATATATTATGATTTCTGATATTTGTATATTGTTTTTTATTCCGGATGTTACATCTATCTGAATATGATTCGTCTATGTTAAGCATTTTAAAATTTCCCAATCGATATTCAACTACTGATAAAGGTGAAACTCGGAACTGAACCGATTAGATTTAGCATGATTTTGAATTTCTCGTCAAAAATCATACTGATAAGGGTGTAAACAAATAGTCTAGAATGATCTTAATATTCAGCACTTTTCGAATAATTAAATAAATATGATTAAAACTAATTATTTTCCTCGATAGATGTATACAATAATATACGTTGCACTGCTATAAACCATACCGTTATACATTAAACTAAGCATTAACTATTATTCTAGTTTGAAGGTCGTGATGTAACTGCTTTTCACTGACCCCGAATAACATAGAATATAAGGTGAATGATTTCGTTATGGTTATAACAATTCTACGTCTTTGTGAAGGGGATGAAGGTTTGATAGATAAGATAAGAAATTTGAATGTAGGAAAGATAACAATTTTATGGAAAATATGTTTGCGATACCATCGATTGATTGTTGAAGTATAGGTGCTGCTGCAGCTAATGTTAAAGTATAGCAGCAGTTGATGCAGCTAATGTTAAGGTATAGCAGCAGGTGCTGCTAATGTTAAAAGTATAGCAGCAGGTTGTCCGAGAACATAGATTCTCCCCCTACTCATTCCGAGTATTTCAAGAAAATGTTTCAAACTGATATGAAGGAAAGTCAAACGAACTGCGTCGACTGGTCTGGCGTATTTGACGCCCCAGTGGTCAAGGACTTGCTGCATTACTTCTACACTGGTCAGGAGCCCTCCAACATTAAAGAGAACCATTTCGGATTGCTGGAAGCCGCCCACCTCTGTCTTTTACCAAATTTGAAGGGCATGTGTATCGAAAGCATAGTGCCAGCTATTTCCGTGGAGAACGCCGCATATGTACTTCAGTCCGCGGTTTATATGAATCCAACTGTCTGAAAAGTGCAGCTGTGAAATTTGTTGCCTCCAATGAGAATGCTGTTTTAGCTACAGATTCATACCAGCAAATGGAACCACACATTTGCAAGAGATTACTCGACAGTATTTTCAAGATGTTCAGTAAAAACCTTGTGGACGAAAAATAAAATATGTAAGATGATTCGGTTTTAAGTCTTAACAGCTTCGACACCCAAAAAGCATTGGGTCTAGTTTTTAGTTTTGTTTCTTTCGCAATTTCTAATTAACATTGTTAAATATTTGAAATAATATCTCAAGAAGAAGGCTTCGATAAATGAAAGTAAAGATAAATGAACGATTAAAATACATTGATTCCGATGATTCGGTACTCAGAAAAGAAATAACCTAGCTTGTCGGTGCTGAAAATGTTACTTTTGTCTTTGAACATGTATGCTGTTTTAGAAAACATTAAAGGCGTATTTTGGAAGTCAGGGATAGATTTAATTTTAGAAGTGAGAATGTAGAACTGTTAGTCCGACTCATAGCCCAGTATAGAGCCCCTCCCTCCAACACGTAAAGAAAATTTTAAATTATCTTATTGGCTCACTTAAACTACGTTTTGATGACGTTGCTGACGGGGACGGTGAAAAATACGTAATTTCTTTTTACCTTTGTTGCTATGACCAGGCCAATGTTAAATATCACAAAAAAGAATGTAGTGCTGATCAAATCGGCTGACAAGTGACAACTCCATACAATGCGTAAAGCATTCGCTATCTTTGGTTTTCAAGGACACCAGGGAAATGCAAAGGAAAGAATGCTTATTTCCCCTTCACTTAAACTTCTTCAAGAGCAGTTTGAAAATTACTGAACAGTGAGGACGAGGCTTATCGCAGTTGGATGGAATCTTACCTTAGAGGTTGGATACAAAAGTTTTAAACTGCTCTTGGACGAAACGTACAGGACTGAGTTTGGTATCGTGCTGAGACGAAGCAGTAAAATGTGAAATTTAAAAATAGAAACCACTCCCAGTAGATCAAATAAAAAAGAATATATATAGTGTGGAAACTTTTTCCAACGACCAGTGTAGATACTTCACTTACTACGTTGGTGTTGTTGAAAATTTATCATAATTGAAATAAATATAACTTCTGTCTGTATTATTTTGTTTAAAACTGATGGATAAAAAACGAGTATCAATGTTGATATTTTGAAGTAAAATAGTCAAGGTTCAATTGAAAATATCCTCACCAAATATTTATATCTAAACGCTTGAAGTTTTGTTAAAGGGGGAGGGACGGTGAAAAGCTTCTTCTCATTCGAAATTGAAGTCACATGGTTTTCATAAGTTGGAGAGCCTGATAAAAGCAGTAAGAACAAGATGGGACATTCAGTTTAAAATAAAGCCACATCATTCCATAAAGACTGTTCATTTAGTTAAGTGAAAATTAATTTACTTCAACTTCATGAAAAACTTTAACCAGGGATAGATTTAATTTTAAAAGTAGGAATGGAGAACAGAGTAATGTGGGCGCGCGTCAAAGTCCCGGACCCCCTTCCACGGGACGGAGGGGTATGAAAGAAGAGGCGGGTCATAGCGACAGAGGTAAAAAGGAATTACGTATTTTTCGCCGTCCCCGTCAGCAACGTCATCAAAACGTAGTTTAAGTGAGCCAATAACATAATTTAAACTTTTCGTTACGTGTTGGAGGGAGGGGCTCTATACTGGGCTATGAGTCGGACTGAAGTTAAGACTAACCGTTCTCCATTCCTACTTCTAAAACTAAATCTATCCCTGATTTAACTTCATTTACTTAAGCGAAAACCAATTTACTTGGGTACTTTTTGTAAATTTCACGTTCAAGTGAGAAAGCACCTATCGTGTTAGCGCTAAAAATTAATCAACTCCGGAATCAAAACTTCCCTTCTCCAAGCTATTACTACAAAAACTTACTGCTCTCTTCAAACTAATACCCCACAACTTTGGGGGATGGGGCTAAAATTTATCCTGAAAACGGTCATGTGAGAGAAATTCTACAATATCTGGTACTCATGAATCTCAGACGGGTATTTGCATTGAAGTTGAACGGTTGGTGAAAATTGTAGGTCTGTTTAAGACTGAAAGAGGACTGAAGTTATTTCAAGATACGTCTAAAGGCCGCATGCATTATGTCCAACAAAATTTTTAAAATCAGAAAGCAAACGTTTCACAGAAACATATCGCGCTACGGTGATGAATGGACCGTAAATATTGCAGCGCACGATGAACATAGCGATGATTATCACGTGTGGAAAATTAAGTGTGACTATAATACACCGAGCGGCCTTTTTTACGTGGACGGTTCATCAATGGATGAAAATGCGCGGTACGATAGACCTTATTGTGAATTGGTAATATTTGATTACGGACAATCTTTATTAACAATTCGCAAGGAATTCAACAATGAACCAAAGTTCAATGCATTCAGCATTAGCTTCTTACACTCTCAAGAATTGAAACCAGTTCAAAATGAATCTGAACGTCATTTGTACAGGTACCCAGAATTCCAGATTTATATCACTGTTACAACGTCCGAGGACAGTAAGTTTTTCGAAGGTCAAAAGACATTGTTGGACGAAGGCACTTTAACAGACACGATCATCAAAACCAAGGAAAAGGAATTTCCTTGTCACAAGTTCGTGTTGGCGTCGCAATCCGAGTATTTCAAGAAAATGTTCCAAACTGATATGATGGAAAGTCGAACGAACACCGTCAACTGGACTGGGGTTTACGACGCACCAGTGGTCAAGGACTTGTTACATTTCCTCTACACTGGTCAGACACCACCCAACATTAAAGACAACCATTTTGGATTGCTAGAAGTCGCCCAATGCTGTCATTTACCCATTTTAAAGGGTATGTGTGTCGAAAGCATAGTTTCAGAAATTTCCACGGAGAACGCTGCTTACGTACTTCAGTTAGCGGTTATGTACGAGTCAAACTGCCTGAAAAGTGCAGCCTTGGCGTATGTGGTTGACCATCGGGAAGCTATATTACCCTTCAGATTCCTACCAGCAATTTCAGCGATACATTTTCAAGATATTATTAAAAAGTATTTACCTAATGTTTAGTCGAAACCTTCTTAATGACGGATAAACAACCACCGTATTATTAACATAATACCATAAAAGAACGGCCTTTTTCTGAATATAAAATAAAAAAATAAATTATTATCCTATTACAAAATAATTAGCTTTTAATTTAGTCTTCAAAACGAGGACTTCTGTGACGCCATTGGTTAGTGGCGTCTGCTAATGCTAAACCGAACCTCTTACCCCTATGCGATTGACTGAATTCTAACACGCTTAGAGAGGTAAGGGTAAGGTGGGGGTAAGGGGTTCTGGTTAGCAGACGCTATTGGTTAGTGGCGTCTGCTAAACCGAACCTCTTATCCCTATGCGATTGACTGAATTCTAACACGCTTAGAGAGGTAGGGGTAAGGGTTATGATTAGCAGAGGCTATTAGTTACTGGCGTCTGCTAAACCGAACCTCTTATCCCTACGCGATTGGTTTAATTCTCACAGGCTGAGAGAGGTAAGGGTAAGGTAGGTGTAAGGGGTTCTGGTTAGCAAACGCTATTAGTCAGTGGCGTCTGCTAAACCGAACCTCTTATCCCTACGCGATTTGTTGAATTCTCACATTCTGAGAGAGGTAAGGGTAAGAGCCTAGGAGGTTGAGTTTAATAGACGCTACTAAACCAATGGCGGCAATTTTAGGACTAATTAAATGGAAATGCTAATTTTGTAAAAAGAGATAATTTTTTTATTATATTTTTCTTTTATATTTAGAAAAAGGCCGTTATTTTAAGGTTAATGTGTGGAAACTGGATCTTGGATTTTTAATCATAACAGTTTCGACGTCTTAAATCATTCCAACTAAGTATTTCATTGAACTAATTCTTCAATTACTAATTATCAATGTTAAACACTTTATGTCATTTTTTTGAAAAACTTTGATGTAACGTTGTAATAAATTTAGACGACCTAATTAAAATAATACATTAAGCCTTGCTTTTAAATTTTCGTAAAAGATTAGGAGTATCATTCATTGTTATTTTCATGACTTCACGTTTATGTTCTTTTTTTTTTTGAAAATAATTACTTGAATTCAGTGCTAAAATCGTTATTTTTGTATTTGAATATGTACATGGTTATAGTGAAGCATTAAAGATATTTAATTGAATTAAGGTTTTCACTGTGAGCTTTTAATTTTCTATACAGTTTGAAAGCCCTCTTGATAAAATCGGGTAAGCTAGGTTTTATCATAAGTTTATAAAATATGTTCCATAAGTCTGACACTTCCTATAATTCGTAATGCTAGAGACTTACAGCTCGAGCTTGTTCGAGAACGACGGAAGCTAGAATCGACTACACGCGGTTTTGCAGTCCATCTTCCTATTTAGTCTGAACAGGGATAGATTTAATTTTAGAAGTAGGAATGTAGAACGGTTAGTATTTACTTCAGTCCGACTCATAGCCCAGTAGAGAGCCCTTCCCTCCAACACGTAACGAAAAGGTTAAATTATCTTATTGGCCCACTTAAACTACGTTTTGAAGACGTTGCTGACGGGGACGGCGAAAAATACGTAATTCCTTTTTACCTCTGTCGCTATGACCCGCCTCTTTTTTCATACCTCCCCCCTCTGTCCCGTGGAAGGGGGTTCGGGACTTTGAGGCGCGCCCAGATTACTCTGTTCTCCATTCCTACTTCTAAAATTAAATCAATTCCTGATGTAAACTTGTGGAAGTCATGGACATATACTTAAAAGGGACTATCAAACAATGCGAAATTCTTCATTTCCAGTACAACTTTGGAAATAATTCTGAACTTCCACAAACGCTTATAAGATAAACAACAATAATTCTTAGGTAATAGAAACCATAAATAGATGAATAAATACAATTTGAATAAACATTAACTTTGCACGCCTCCCCCGTCCCCGATCATTAACGAAGACGCGAACATCAAAATCCACGGTTCAAAACATTTGTTAAGATTACAAGTATTAATGTAGGTAGAGCATATAATAGGTAAGAATAAGATATATATTAATCCTTGTATTTGTGTCCAAGCTTCCGGTAGCATCCCTTGCGCGATTTGAAAAACGTTTCCCCTTTTGTGCCACCAGGAAGACCAGAGTTGCGAGTTTTACCCAGACAATGCCTGTGGCTAAATTCCCTCCGATTCTCGCTTACGGGTGGTATGATATGCTTATGTTTTAGCATATTACAATCGAACGGAGATGCGTTTTTAAATTTTGGCCTTGGAACTAAAAAAAATTAAAGCAGCATTCCGTTAAAATTGCAAACGTGAAATGGAAGATTAATTAAGAGAAAAGTATAGGGACTCTATTCCATAATCTATAATCTCGGAGAAGTAAAACCCGTATCCGTCTAGATTTGTGTCAGTTTGTCGTTAACACTTAACTTGAACGGTTGTTAAAAATACACGCGTTATTTCTTCAAAGAAAAATTCGAGAAATAATTGTTTTAAGTTTCGCTTAAAGACTGTATGAATTATGTCCACCGAAGCCAAAGCCATCAAAAGAGTTTTTAAAATAAGAAAACAAACGTTTCGGCAAAAAATATCACTGAATGGTGAATGGACTGTAAACATCGAAGCGCATGATGAGCTAGGTGTTGAATTACACCCATGGAAAATAAAGAATCTGTATACTACTTTAAACGGCAACGTGTTCGTGAGTTTGAGCGGGTCCGTAATTGATGTAAATGTGCTGTACGAAAGATTCTATTGCGAACTGGACATCTATGTTAAAGGTAAAGACAAATTAACGATACGCAAGGACAACTTGAATGGCCCACTGTTCAATGGATTCGATCTTCCCTTCGTATATTACTTTGGTTATGATAGGCCCATTATAGAAATGGATATCTTAATCACCATTGCATCGTGCAATGAACGTAAATCACATGATATTGAACCATACAATGAGATGCTGGACCAAGCGATTCTAACAGACATTGTGATCAAAACTAAAGAACAAAAATTCCCATGCCACAAAGTAATCTTGGCAGCGGAATCCGAATATTTCCGGGCGATGTTTCAATCGGACATGAAAGAACAACGAACCAGCGTAATCGAATGGAATGATGTATTTGAAGCAAGCGTGGTCAAGGATTTATTGCACTTCATCTACACTGGTCAAACACCACCCAATATTGAGAAAAATAAATTTGAGTTACTGGAGGCTGCTCATCTTTGCCAATTGCCCAGGTTGAAAGTAATCTGTGCCTACACAATTGGGGAAGGTATTAATGTGGCCAACGCTGGTCGTGTACTTGAAACCTCGGAGGTTTACGAATTGGATGATTTGAAGACAGTCGCTTTGAAGTTCGTGGCTGCTAATAGGGAACAAGTACTTGAGTCAGACTCCTACCAAGGTATTGATAGCGATGTCAAAGCGGGATTGTTGGACAGTGTTTTGAAGGTGTTCAATCACAAGTGAAAAATTAAAGAGAAATTCTTATGATCAAGTAAGATTTTCACTGTCAAGTATAGTATTTGTTATACTTTAGCATAAAGTTTGATAACTAATAATTAACACCGTGTTGTTAAAATAGTTTTTCGTTAAAAAAGTAATTTGCATAAAGTTTGATAACTAATAATTAATACCGTGTTGTTAAAATAGTTTTTCGTTAAAAAAGTAATTTGCATAAAGTTTGATAACTAATAATTAATACCGTGTTGTTAAAATAGTTTTTCGTTAAAAAAGTAATTTGCACATTGAATATGTATACAGTTTCAGAATAAAATAAAGGTATATTATTTAATCATCATTACGTTTGCATTTATCATGAGTTCATATACTTCGTAATGTTTGAGAGTACGGAGAGCTAGTTCGAGAACGACGCGAGAATTAACTACCCTTGGTTTTGCAGTCCATCCTCTTGTTTAGTTTCTACTAAGCCTTTGACAGCGCCTCACCAGGCGTCGCTATACGAGAATCTATGACCTACTTCACTTCATGACAAGCTATAACCAGTGACAAACTTATGGAATACAGGCCTGCCTTATGATTTTATCATTTATATAAAATGAGCGAATAACATCAGTAAACTTTGAAAAATGATTTCATACTGTTGTTCGAAACCAGTTTGAAAAATACAAAATTCCTTACAAAATACTGAAGTTGGAGGAAATGGTTTTGAGGTAATGAAAACTGTTAGGTTATCTTGTTGATAGCAATAAAAACGACTTGGTTCGTTAACTTAAAAGGCAAACAGAAACTAGTGTTCTTTCTTCGACGGAGAGCGAGATCAGACTAGACTATTAGCGATTTCCACTGACTGCTCCAAAGAGTGCTCTCAGTGTCAGGATGACGTAACTGCCCTCAGCGAGTTTTGGAGAGAATAGTTTCGTCAGTGGAACACGATCGAGAGGTCAGAGCGCGCTCTGAATAATCAAAATTGGCGCCGGAGACGAAATTGCAATAAAGTGTGTATATCTTGACGCAAATGGGCCGAAACCAATTAATAGAATTAACATTTCAATTAATTTTCAAAAAATCTATTTTGAATAATGATCAACAACGTCTCTGATATAATTATTGGTTTTAGGAAGAGGCGTAATATCTTTAAAGTAATGATAAAACCTCGTATTCTTCATCTTCAGAACTTTAAGATGATTCCAGAAATAAATAAGCATAAGCGAGAGCCTGTCTTCTATGAGATACCCCATGGTCCGCTATTTTAATTTTATTACGTCATACTCGAGCACCGTCGCTCCGTCGAATTTTTCAGAGCACGAAAGAGCAATTCTCGGGCAGTTTTTGGGGTCAGTGGAAAACGCGATTCTGGGCGAGTGTTGCACTCGTGTTCCCAGTGGCGGACGAAAACGCGCCGAGAGTGCACTTAGAGTGCTCTAGTGCAGTCAGTGGAAATCGCTATATCATAAAGATAGAATCACTATCAAGATCCCACCTATAGCGAGTGTCATGTGACTAGATAAGAGTAGATTAGATGTTATCTGTTAGGCCTATTATTGGCCTACTAACATGATGGGTTTATGTCAAAGTCTGAACTACAAAAACATAATAGGCGCAAATTGCATGTGCACAGCAATATTGCATTGCTAAGGTAAATTTATTAAGGTATTTACTGAGAGCTTATTAAGCAGAGAGTGCAGTTTCTATTCCGTAATCCATATTCTTCGACGAAATAAACGTAATCGCCTCGATTAGATATCGTTTAATCCCGTCTCGGTAACGATCAGATTGTCGTTAACACCGAACTTGAACGGTTGGAAAAATACGCGCGCTGTTTCTGCATTGAAAAAGGGGGAAGATAAATAATTATCTTCGTTTCGTTTAAAGGCTGAATTATGTCCACTGAAGCCAAAACCATCAAGAGGATTTATAAAATAAGAAAGCAAACGTTTCGGCAACAGATAAAGGGGAATAGGGAATGGATTGTAAATGTTGAAGGTCATGATCAACACGGCGTTGAATTACACCAGTGGAGAATGAAAATTGGGTTTACCAATTTTAGTGGCTACTATTTCGAAAGTTTCAGCGGTTTTGCAATTAATTCAGATGTGGTATACGAAAGATTCTATTGTGAACTTGACATCTACGTGAAAGGTAAAGACAAAATAACGATCCGCAAGGAAAACGTGATTGACCCAATGTTCACCGGGTTCGATCTACCCTACGCGTACTTCTTCGGCACTAACCCTAACACGACGGAAATGGATTTATTTATCACCATTGCATCGAGCAATGAACGCAAATCACAAGATATTGAACCGCAAAAAGAAATGCTGGACCAAGCGATTCTAACAGACATTGTGATAAAAACTAAAGAACAAGAATTCCCTTGCCACAAAGTAATCTTGGCAGCGGAATCCGAATATTTCCGGACCATGTTTCAATCGGACATGAAAGAAAAACGGACGAGCATGGTCGAGTGGACTGATGTATTTGAAGCCAGCGTGGTCAAGGATTTATTGCACTTCATCTACACCGGTCAAACGCCACCCAATATTGAGAAAAATAAATTTGAGTTACTGGAAGCCGCTCATCTTTGCCAATTGACCAGGTTGAAAGTCATCTGTGCCCACACAATTGGGGAAGGTATTGATGTGGCCAACGCTGGACGTGTACTTGAAACCGCGGAGATTTACGAACTGGATGATTTGAAGACAGTCGCTTTGAAGTTCGTGGCTACTAATAGCGAACAAGTACTTGATTCAGGCGCTTACCAAGAAATTGATGGCGATGTCAAAGCAAGATTGCTAGACAGTGTTTTAAAAGTATTCAATCATAAGGAAACAACCACAGAAGTAAAGTAAATCAATCTTTTATGATTAGGTAGGATTGTTACCGTTAAGTAGTAAGGCATTAGCGGAAACTTTGATACTGTTTTTTGTCTTAATAGTTCATGTTAATTACTTAAATTGCACTTTGAAATATGTATACTGTTTCAGAAAAATAAAAAAATTAAGATTTATTGTTGAAATACTTCTAACTTTGTTAATTTCATGGAATTCTTAAAATTATACGTTTATTTACAACTAAAATTTATTGTTAAGTGTGTCACTGGTTAATGAGAGATTTTCTTGAAGTGACGTAGGTGAAACGTCATAGATTCTCGTAAAGCGACGCCTGGTGAGGCGCTGTCAAAGGCTTAGTACCGACTAAATAGGAAGATGGACTGTTAAACCGCGTGTAGTCAATTCTCGTGTCGTTCTCGAACTATCTCTCATTAAGTTTCTAGCATTACGAAGTATAGGTTATGGAACATATCTTGTAAACTTTTGGTAACACAAACTACTACCAATTTTACACACCCATATTATTACCTTTGATTTAAAATTAATATTCAAAAATGGTTGTCCTTTCCTTTAACAGAATTACGGGGAGAAGAATTTCTACACAATAAATTTTCTTTGCTTTGATAAAGGCATTAAAATGTAAATTTTACCAACTACATATACACCAGAATGATAAGATAACTTATCGTGGTGAAACTCGAAATAAATACAATGTGGAATCATAAGATATGTTTTATAAGCACGACACAGATCACCGAGAGCTATTCGATCACTGACGTAATTGAAAAGTTATTCACCTAAACTGACCCCTGCAGTTCTGGACACAGAGGAAATACTGTCAATAAATATTGTGGTCTACTGCAAAAAAGTATCAAATTCTCGCGTCGTTCTCGACCTCAGACCGTAGCATTATTGGTGTCATACTTATTGAATATATATTTTAAACTTATGGTGGAACTAATAAAAATAAACCTTGTTAAGGAATAGAAACCACACAAAATAATTTAGTAGATTCTAACTTCATGTTTCTTTGCAATAAATCACTTCGATGTAACTAAAAGGGGAAAGCACGGGGTAAAACTTTGCCTTCTGCCACGTTATTGGCCCCTGCGCTGTAATCTTTTAATATCATGAGAGTGCCCAAAGACGGCTATGTATCAACAGGGAGCACAAATCCAACTATTTTTGTGCTCACTGGTATCAATACCCTTCTATGTCCCGTTACTGAGGGTTGCATACCTTTTTTTACCTCGAAGAGGTCTATTGGGATTATACAATTGAACACATTGAACATTTGTGTTTTGCATGAAGTTGTTCTGTCGGAGTAATAATAATGTTTTATGGACCATTCCATTCATACTAAAAGAGAACCAAACACCACAGGGGTAAGGGAGATTACTTTATCGGGTTATTTCCCTCGCGTCAAGAAGAACCGCTAGAGGCAGCACGAGTTTGCCAGCCTCCCACATGTAGTGAATTCTAGCTCCATCTGGCGTGAGAAAATAAACCTTAGAAGGCGACCTCCCGCCTGTTTGCTATTTTCTCTGCAAGCAACGAATGGAATGGTTTATTGTCGAATTGTCTTATTAAATAGGACTTCTAGATGTCAGACATTTATAGAGTCGCTATGATTTCAAAAAACGTTATTACCTCTCCCAGGGACGATGAGGTGACGGAGAGGTATTACACTGAACGTGTCTGTGTGCGTGTGTTTGTGTCTGTCACCGCGTTCGCAGTTGGCAAATTGGAGCAAACGCGTTCCCAGAAAGCAATTTTTGGCTACTACTCACATCGTTAGGATTAAGAAGTACGCGGCGATCGGCTAGGGTTACGAGAAATGTTTAGCCTCCCAATGGCAGGGCTTCCACCAAAGGTTCACGCAATTGCGGGTTTTCTTATCATTTATTATGAATCAATCGCCTTACATACCCCAAATTTCCAAAATATTGTTAAAGAGGCATAGGCTTTTATTCAAACGTCGACAATAGCTATGTTTAAAATTATTTTAGGAATAAAGTTTTTTAAAACGATTTAACTAGAATTAAGGTACATTAATGACGATTAAAATTATTAGCATCAATTATAATTATTTAAGATAAACCTCTTAATTGCGTCTCGACTCGGAGAGGTTTAATTATTTTGGTTTCCCAACTTGTGTTTTGTTAAGTAGCACGAGGTAAATAGTGATAAACAACAGCACTTGAAAAACGTATTCAAGAGCTCAAATTTCAAAAGACATGCACTAGAAGCCTTTTACAGTTTTAGAAACGCAGCTTAGTTTTCGAAAGAAAATGTCTAACGGAGTAAGAACTCAAATCCCTCCGAAAAACGAAGGAAGACTTTTTACAATCTCAAAACAATCATTCAGCAGTCCAAATAGTCCTACGTGGACTCAACTTGTGAAAGCAAAAGACAGATATGGCGAAGAAATCCACTACTGGGTATTGAAGAACGGCTTCACACGTAAAGGGTGTATGACGTTTTACACCTTTGACGGGTACAGCAAAGACAAGACAATTAGGTACGTGTTAGAACCCCTGCCTTATTTCTATGCAGCAAATAATTAACAATAAATGGAAGGTTTTCATACGCGTTGTTAATGAGTACTTTTGGCCCTAATTAGTTTCCTTAGGCAAGTTCCAGCGAAAAGGGTTCTAGCGAACTGAAAACCGAGCATCGAGACTAACAATGAAGCGACCGTGCCGATTTTCGAATACCCGCTGGGTCAAAAGTTGGAAGAGTTCTCGCTAACTGAAAGCCGCGCAATGTGGTTCTAGCGAACTGAAGATGAACAATAGAAATCCTTTTAAATTTATTTCCTCTTGAATTTTTGCTTTACCATGATGGAAATTCTGATTCTCTATTGTGTATCTTCGCTAGAACCACATTGCACGACTTACAGTTAGCTAGAACCCTTCCATCTTTTACCCCATGGATTCGAAAATCAGCACGGTCGCTCCATTGTTAGTCTCGATGCTCGGTTTTTCAGTTCGCCAGAACTCTTTTCGATGGAAGTCGGCCTTTAATAATACATTGGTATCTACATCTTTGAATAGGTACGACCAAGCCTCATGTCAAATAGCAATATCGGACAAAAATCACGAGTTTGTAACGGCCCAACGCCTACCTATGACTGGTTCAAATTCAAATAGATTCAGATTCGATTTATTGATGAACAACAGTAATTCAACGCCAGAACTCATCAAGGGTTCTACCCTAACGTACACTATTGCCACAAAGGATGAATTCTTGATCAAATCATTATCACCTCTGAAATCAATGCTAGACAAGAACTTACTAACCGATGTTGTTATCGAGACATCAGAAGGTCCCTTTCCGTGTCACAAAGTAATTTTGGCAGCGGAATCAAGATATTTTCGGACCATGTTCCTAATCGACATGAAAGAGAAGACAACAAACACCGTCGATTGGACTGGTGTTTTCGAAGCGTCCGTCGTACAAGATTTGCTTCATTTCATTTACATGGGTTTAAAACCACCTAATATAATCCAGAACCATTTTGCTCTGTTAGAAGCCGCCAATCTCTGCCTATTGCCCAAATTGAAATCAATGTGTTTGGACAGTATCAGAAGGAATATCGACGTGGACAACGCGACTCAAGTTTTCGAAGTCGCCGAAAAGTACGACGTTAAGGATATAAAAGAAATTGCCCAGAAATTCTTGGTAAAACCAAAACCTTTGGATAAACGCGATACTAAAATCCCTATTGACGATAACGATCAGTCACTTTTAAAGAGATTTCTTAACGTTTTTGCTAAAAATTAACTCGAAATTCGTGGAAGGAAAAATGATCAAGAAACGTTAACTTCTTTGAGGATAGTGATTTTAGTAATGTACTAAAGGTTAGTGCGCCACTTAAGTGAATTCATTATAATGAACAGTCCGTATTTCCGGTCCATTTGTTGTTATTATTTTCGAATAAAACTATGTATAATTAATTTCAATTTGATATTGGTGGCGGACTGCATTTATTTTCGGGTATTTAAGTATCAAACCAGCGAGATATTAGCAAAAAAAAAGTATTCACTAATTAGGCCTATACCTTTGATGATACCAAAGTCCTGAATGATGGTAACTCTTGAGTCGTTTTTAAAGAAATTTCCCAATGTTCTATTTAAAAAATTTGCTTCATGCAAGGACAGAGAAAGATACATACTGATAGTAATCAAAATAGTAATATAAATAAATATTAGTAAAAATGTAAGCATAAGTATACCCTATTGATTAAGAAATATTTTTACGAAGGAAACGTTAAGCCTCCATATTTTATGTACTAATCATTTCTGTGTAACGTTTTTTAATAAAAGACAACGTATACGTCATGGCATCATAACTGAGTCAATCGGTGGGCTATGTGCTTATTTCATTTTTGAATAATGAAACTAATTTATAAACTAGAAGTAGGCAAAAATCAAACACTATCCTTTATACCGTTAAGACAATGTAAATTTAAAATTAATTAAATTAAGTTTGTTTAACTCGAACAATTACAGTTATTGGAGGAGGGAAGCTATATTTTGGAGTGGCATAGTTAGGGGACTTCCATGGCTTTTTAAAAATGTGAGAGTACTTTTCTAGGTTGGGCATAGACCTTTGAGTGAATAAATAAAAACATTGGTTCTTGTTGCTATAACCAGGTGGTATGTGCAGCTTATGGCTAACCAAAAACGGGTGTATTTCTAAACCAAAAACATAAATGTTGATAATAGATTTTCTAGAGAATTTTTCATTGTAAGATGAAAAGGCATTCTCGTGAAACCTAGTCTTAGGAGTGTGGCGCACTCTCTTTCGGGCCAAGCTAATGGGCGGCAAAGTTTGAAAGAATAAGGGACTTGTCGGCGATCAATCTCTACAGGTGCACGGGTGGCTTACCGCAAAATCCACCTTACGTCACCACCTGAACAACTCAACTCCTTGCCAGATTCATCACATACGACCTAGCGCTTCGCTCGCTGACTCGTACGATCCGAGTTGGGTCACAAAGCCTCACAGCTATACGCTCTACTGGTCAGTAGGGGGAACCTAATCTACTTCCAACTGTATACAACATTTTCCAAAAAGGTTAGGTGCGATTTTGATTCGAAAATAGAAGCTAGTTCTCAAACAAATACAATGGCGCTACGCGGCCGCACTTAAACAATTGCCAACCGAAGGTTAGGGGCGTTGGCAAGATACACCGCGAGAGTTTCAATGCCCAGGTAGCCCATCGTCATTTCAACTCCATCTACCTTATTTCTCCCTGGTCCTACTGCCCTTGATAAAAAATAAGTCTTAAAAATATTTTTAATCTTCAAGAATGGAATATTGCAACACCATTCAGTTCTATCATTTATTCTGATAAGATCTCACTTTTCCACATACACAACAGGGACACTAAAGTGGATCTATTTAAAGAAAAACTTGGGACAAAGATCAATATTTAAAATAAAAACCACTCAAAAGTCAAAATAAAAAATATTTATACTAATTTTAAAACTTTTACAGGATAGTTACCATATGCTATGTCCATGTCCACGAACGTCAAAACCCAAGCGCCTCCCCAAAACGCAGGAAGGCTATTCATTATCCCTAAACAATCATTCAGGGAACAAAGACAACTAATGAGCTTCAGTTGGTTGCAAAGAGTTATAGCAAAGGATCAACATGGCGAAGAGGTTCACGAATGGCAAATGCGTGTCTGGACCAGTTTTAGAGGTTACACGAGGTTCTTCAACTTTTGTGGAACGTCCAAAGACGCAAGCCTCAGGTATTTGTTTTTCCATTGACC
Organism: Phalangium opilio; assembly: GCF_054372755.1. Lineage (NCBI taxonomy): Eukaryota > Metazoa > Arthropoda > Arachnida > Opiliones > Phalangiidae > Phalangium > Phalangium opilio. Next base: position 7,223,206 of record NW_028324217.1, on the reverse strand, counting down.
AAAGGTAAAATCAACAACTATACATCAGGTATGAATGAATCAATTCAAGATGGATCAAGTGATCTCGACGTCACAATAGACAAATAAGTCTGCCATAAATTTAAGGGTGTGTTCTTTTGAGTCAAACCATGAGTTCATAAGACACGTCCAATAAGTTAGTAACTGGTAACCGAGAGCTTGTCATGAAGTGACGTAGGTCATAGATTCGAGGTAAAGCGATGCCTGGGGAGGCGCTGTCAAGGCTAATAGAGGGATTGCAAAACCTAGGGTAGTAAATCCTTGCGTTGTTCTCGAACTAGCTCTCAGTAAGTCTCTAGCATTGCGAAGTATAGAGTAGTGTCAGAGTTATGGAACATATCTAATATGGGCAAACTAGTTTAAAGTGTCGAAGAACATGGGGTCTACAACATTTAGTTACATAGATATGGGCTCCTTAACATTGAAGCCTAAAAGAAGGGAATAGTCAAGTCCGTCTGACAAGATGATTTAAAAGTACCAGACAATTTCAATAGCCTTCAATCTAAGAACATAATATATCCTTATCTATCAGAAGTGTACAACTAAATGGGCTTACTATTAAAGGCCAAATTCCATGGAAAAGAGTTCTAGCGAACTGAAAACCGAGCATCGATTCTAACAATGGAGCGACCATGCCGATTTTCGAAGCCCCGCTGGGTCAAAAGTTCGAAGGGTTCCAACTAACTGAAAAGCCGTACAATGTGGTTCTAGCGAACTGAAGATGAACAATAGAAAATTTCCTTCAGGGGAAAGCAAAAACTCGAGAGGAAATAAATTTTAAAGGATTTCTACTGTTCATCTTCAGTTCGCTAGAACCACATTGAACGGCTTTCAGTTAGCGAGAACCCTTCCTACTTTTGACCCAGCGGGGCTTCGAAAATCGGCACGGTCGCCTCATTGTTAGTCTCGATGCTCGGTTTTCAGTTCGCTAGAACCCTTTTCGCTGGAAGTCGGCCTTTAAGTGTGGCCACTTTCCACTCAGTTTGACCCTAAGAACACCCCCCCCCCTTAAATTTATTGCAGACTTGTCAGAAACACCCTGTATAACAAGTAAAATTATTACGACTAAGGAGAATCATTTTACTAAAAACCCTGGTCCTTTAAATTATAATGATGATAGTTACGAATCCCTTAACATTTCTCTATTCAGGTATGAAAAAGGCTACTGCAAAGTAATAATATATGATGTAAAAACCAACGACTTTATAATGAGCCAAAGAAGAGCAACGACTGGAGTCAACAACAATTCGTTCTGTTTTGATTTATTGTATGATATCACGCAACCTGATATAAAATACCATCAGGGTTTGCCATTCACCTATGTTTTGGTCACTAACGACGAGATGTTGCCAAAATCATTCGTATCCCAGAAATCAATGTTAGACAATAACTTACTAACCGATGTTGTTATCGAAACGTCAAACGGTGATTTTCCATGCCATAAAGTAATATTGGCATCGGAATCTAATTATTTTCGAGCAATGTTCTTAACCGACATGAAGGAAAATCATAGTAACAGAATCGATTGGAAGGGAGTACTTGACGCTTCGGTCGTCGAGGACTTGCTGCATTTCATCTACACTGGACAAAAGTCGCCAAATATAATTCAAAACCGCTTTGCCTTGTTAGAAGCAGCCAATCTATGCCTTTTGCCTAAATTGAAGTCATTGTGTTTAGACTGTATTACCAAGAACATAGACGTGGAAAACGCCCCTGAAGTACTTCAAATTTCCAACAAGTACGACGTTAAGGATTTGAAAGAAATGGCGGTAAAATTCTTGGTGAAAAACTGCGAGGAAGTTTTGAAGACAAAGTCGTACAATGATATGGATGGTGGAATTTGTAAGTCGATGTTAACGACCGTGCTTAGCGTTGTTAGTAAAATGTTTGTCGTTAAAAATTCCTAAATGTATTAGATTATAATATGATTAAAGTTAAAACTTGGTTGTAGAAGATAATTGAGATAAAATAATTTTATAGCACAGAGTCGTGCGGAACATCAATTGATCCAAAACCCTTCTTCAAATTACACGCCTAAATCTTGTGTTCTCAATCGTTGTACCTCATTCATTCCAAAGTTTAATTAAACGGACTGGCAACTTTTTACAATAACTTTAGATTGATAAAATAAAATCAAACGCATTCCCAAAACTAACTGAAAATAGTCTGCTTATATTATGCAAATCTTCAAAGTCTCATATTTGTAGTAAAAAGAATAACGTTCATTTATAATATTTCATACGCCATAAGAAACTAACCAATTAGATACAAGAACACCACGCTCTTCTACACACGTGGTCGCAAATTGGCGGTTTTTGTTTAACAAAAAAAAATTCTAGTTATTGTTCATGAAAAATTGACGTTACGCTTAGCACCACATCTTTCGAATCTTCAAAAGTATATTTAAAAATGAGCGGTAATTAAGTATTGTTAATGATTTTGTAGTTAATCTAAATCAATAAAGAAATGTTGTCCGGCCATTTCATTTTCACTTTAATTAAGACACTTAAATCTTTCATTAATTAATTATGCAGTACGATCTGAAACAGACTCGATTTAGTGGACAAAAATTACCTTGTTAAAGGGAGGGTGAAGTAGAAAATAAAGTGATTTTTTATCGATTCTTCTACAAATTACAAGACCAGTCTGCATAGTGAAACATCCAGGAAATATCTCCGAATGATTTTAAAATTCAAATTAGGTTCAGATTTTAAGGATATTTGAAATAAGGACCTCCGACCAATCGCGTAACGCCCTGCCTTCTTGTTAACAAATTCTCGTGGCACGCACCATGCCGAATGAAATTTAGCGCGAGATTTGATAAACGTTGCTCGCGATGTGACACTCGTGGCGCGAGATGTAGAACGTGCAACGGAAATTTTGTTAACAGGAAGGCAGGGCGTTACGTGATTGGTCGGAGGTCCTTAATTTCAAATTATCCATAAAATCTGAACCTAATTTGAATTTTAATATATTTCGGAAATATTTCCTGGATGTTTCACTATGCAGAATGGTCTTATAATTAGTAGAAGAATCGATAAAAAAAAAAATCACTTGATTTTCCACTTTACCCTCCCTTTAAATTGTGTCATTCTCAAATTTAAAAACTTCACGTTTATTAACTTCAAGTACGAAGATAATTTTACTTTTTCCGCTATGTAAAGTAGCAGAAATTCCTAATGGCTCCCAGTACAAAAGATAACCCAGCGAGGGTTAACTCTTAACTACCTCATATTTCTGATAAAACATTCTAGAGCGAAATTTGAAGAATGCAAATTTGTACCACGACATATCCCGTTCCTTTTCGAGGGCATAAATTTGCGACAATGGAACCTCGAGTTTATTTTTATAGAGTCAGTCGAGAAAATAATTATTGTCATTCGAAACTGTCGGCGTGGGCCAGAGAGAATAAAGAAAGGGAGTGGAAATAGAAAAGACGATGTAGCTCAAAGGAGTGGTAGCGTCTCTAATAACTAGCAGGGTAATTTTTGGTCACATGACAAATCTAACACCTTCAAGCGAAGGGAAAGAGTAGACATACCAGGGCAAGACCTGGCCTGTTACTTGTGATTGAAGTACGCACTGCTAGAGCAACGTCTTTCACGCGAAAGTTTACACTCCCTTTATTAATTCTCTTGGCATGGACGGAGAATTTTCAGTACTGTTATCATAAGTTTATAAGATATATTCTTTAAGTATGACACTACCTATACTTCGTAATGCTAGAGAGCTAGTTTGAGAACGACGCCAGTATTGACCACACTCAGTTTTGCACTACATCTTCCATTTCAGTTTGCGCTAAGCCTATGACATCGTATCACCAGGCGTCGCTTTACTAGAATCTATGACCTACATCACTTCATAACAAGCTCTCATTAACCAGTGACAAACTTACCTTATGAACTTATGCTGGTATCAAAGTAACTTTGTTGTCCTAGCCGTAGGTTTTTTAAACGTTAAAATATTCATACCGTTCCGCAATTTCGAAGGACATAAATATTTATGGAAATACTTAGAATTGACTTAATTAAAAGGGTCAAATGCATAACCGTTTCAAGAGGCTTAAAGTAACACCAATTTGGCTTCGTTGTAAATCAAACTTATGTTCATACGGGACCACCAGCTTATCAACATCCCATTTTGGATGTGAATACAGCTTATGGTGGCAGAAATATTATATTTAACCTAAGACCATTAAACACAGATGAACTGGAATGGAGATACGGCGCGTGGTTCTCTTGGAGCAGCGCCTCTCCAGGGTCACGCCGCGAGCAACAAAGAAAAATTTTCGACTCAAGCCATAGTTTCGGCTCTGTCCCCCTAATAGCAACGACAGCTGGTGTTAGATCTAACCCCAATTTGGTACTGTCTCAATTGGCATCATAGTCGTTGCCAATAAACATCCTCAAAATATTAAAGAAACTGTGGACTTACCCAAGAAAGCTTTGGGCGAGATAATACCAGTTCTCTTGGCTACCACAATAGCAATACCCGTTTCCAAAAAGGGCACAGTGAAATCCACAGCTTGTTGTCGACCGGAATTAATTTTTATGGAAGTGACGACTAAATCAGCCTTGTGGTTCAACAGTGCCGCGATCAACCCATTCCAAGTTCCATTGGCCTGCATCAGTAACATGTTTAAATTAGTGACCAATCACCATGAAGGTAATAGCGTATAACATCTTATTGCTCTGAGATCGCTCGCGATAGGCTCTGTATCAATCTTTATAAGACAAAGTCCTAACTGACTGCCAAATTCATTGATTGATTAACTGATAATCAACGCCCAGCCGAAACTACTTGACCTAGAAGGCTGAAAATTTGCACGGACGTTACTTTCAAGTAACACTAAGGATTTTTTCCAATCATCGGCCATCTTAAAAAATGGCGGCCAGAAATGTAAAAAGCCTGACATTTTTATGTAACAACGGTTCGCGCTTTTAAACCAATTTCCCTACTATTTAGTACACTGGTTTCCTATGTCCTATAGACGGGCTGAAAAATGCCCCTTCTTACAGATCAGCTTCGAGTGGATTTAGGGCCGAACAATCGGTAAACATAAAACGGAAACGGAAATACACGCAAGAGCTGATCTAGATCTTTAAATGGAACGCGGAAAATTTTCAGAGTGCCGCGGGAGCTTCCCAGAGCAGTAAATGGAATACACTATAAGAAAAAAGTAAAGTTGTTGAGCTTACACTTTGTACACCCCATGTGCCATCTTCGACCCTATGAAGATCGTAGGTGAATCCGAGGTCCTTAGCAAATTGTTGCAGTAAATCGATGCAGAAACCCGTACAGCATCGAAAATACTTTGGGTTCTTGTAAGCCTCGGTCATATTCAATCTGTGGAGTCATAAAGAGAAACCACGATTAAATTATATTCCGACAAAAATCTTTTGGCCCTTGGTTATTTAGTTGTTAAAACAACGCATGCGTACCCTACAAGTTGGGCTTCTGGTATAATTCGACACCGGACGGCTCTTGAGGCCTGACACTCGCCAGTAACATTATCAGGTAGCATTGTATTCATGTAAGGCGGTTCTTCCATAAAGGTCACCTTCAAGTTGAACTTTTCCGGCACACCACGTGGTGGTACCGGAGAATCTCCAGGCCATACGATATCTTTTATGTCTATTCCATCTTTGGGATTCCAAGATCCAATCTAGAAATGAGTAAAAAACGTTTCACTAAGTTCTGCCAACTGAATGAAAATTAGAACCAAAAGTAGGCGGGATTTGAATGGTTATTAGACCCTTTCCTTAAGTTGGGGGCAAATTAGAGTCTAACGTTTGACTCTGGTGGACTGGTGACAATGAAGCCCTATCTATCGTCTTTGGAATTGGATTCACATACCGGATGTTCCGTCTTGACCCTATAATGGGCCCCCTTTAAAAGGGTCTATTCTAGAATTCGTACTGGGTAAAAAACAAATCATTGTCGAGGGGGTTGCACACATCGGGGTAAAACAACATGAGATTGAGATATAAAAACTGTAGAAATTTTTCAAAAAATGTAAAATTTCTTGATATTTGGGAATAATTATTAATATGGAGGATTATTATCTACCTCTACTAGTATCAGCTAGTAACTATAGGGAGCTAACAGTTCTGACCCTGAAACGTCACACCCTTCTATCTCTTACTGGAGTTTCATCCCCCCTAACGGTTGGAAACAGTATTCTACGCGCAAAAATTCCAACCAGAGAGGGGCTGCGTGACGTCAGACTATCTCTTCCCCCTAGCCAGTTGTTAGCTCCCTATAAAAAGCAGACTAAATTCCGAATTTTACGCAGCGGCAATTCCCACGAAGGGCCGTTTCCATTATAAAAGACAGGGGAGGGCCGCCATTCCGTGACAAGGAGGAAATTGAACTTTGGTCTCTGTTACTGTAGCATGTTTATTTGTTAACCCCTTTGCTATTTAAAAAGGTGAACTTTCATTCGTTTTTCGAGACGAATCAGACGATTGTTTTTGGAAGGGATAAAAAATAATTCCCAAGGACCAATATCTAACCCCGAAAAAACACCCGACTACATTTTACATCTTATGTGTCGGGATTAACATTTCAAAATATACACATGTTACTATGCACAAACCTCGCTGCTTATTAGAAAACGTCTTTAAACGTTTCATAAAAGTAATAAATATTATCAAACAATATACTTTAGAAGTTGAAACAGTAAAAATCTTAAAATATGTTTCAAATTAACTTTCCTAGCATTAAAATCCATCAAAATTGAAGCTCTTAGTGATGGGCTTTACTAAGGGGATTTTTTAGTGGATAAAACCGAATAAAACCCTACTCTGGGTTTTATGGGCTGGATTTTTTAATGTGAAAAAATTAGCAATACTCACCTTATCCCAAATCTTCTTCCTTTGACCATGTGTTTCTCTGAAATTTTCCCTCAGATTAACAACTTCCAGTTCCACGTGCTTCAACGTGCCATCTGAATGAAACTCTATATCTTTGCCAACCTTTGATTTCATACTGACGTTGCGAAGATATCTGAGCACACAAAAAATATAATTAGACCAAAAAAATACCAAGGTGAAACGGGGTACAAAAAAATTAAAGATCGAGCAAAGTCCAACTTAAAATTATTAAGGGCATAGTTTAAAGAGAGCTTGTTGTAGATCATATGACGTCATTCATGATTTTCGCTAGAGTATCTATGAACTATTTAGCGTCAATAGGCCAAAATTACGTCTAGGCTCTATTATTTATGGGATAAGGAATAGGAACACAACAGGTTTCCGGTTAATTGGCAATATTTTAAGCAATCGGTTTATGTCCACATGGTCCATTTTATTTATGGAGACAATAGTCTAGTAGTGCCACATATTATAGCCAATAAACGAAAGCATGATGTGTTCCCCATTTCTTCTCCCAAAAAAATAAGACTTTGACGTCATGTTTGGCCTATTAATGGTTTTCACACAAGGAGGATTGATACCATTGACACCAGGAGGCCAGGCTAATTTCGTGGACAAAGTGCAGTATAAAGTAATCTCGCATCCTGGTGTAAATGGTATCAATCCACCCAAGGTTCTTAAACTCGCATCCGCTTATATAGGTTGGCTTATAATGGGGGGTAATTTTTCGGAGTTTTGGAACGGATGGTGGGGGGGCACGACACCTATGTTTTCCCTAGGAGAGACGTCACTGAATGTCTTAAAAAATAAAACAAGACGTAGCGTTTTTGCCCTCGATTTTTTCCATTCCCCTCTCCTCGCCTCTCCCATCCTCTACCCGAGAGTCTCGAGTAGAGTACCCGTCAGCTTCGGGCCTATCCGAATGAAAACTAAGCATTGTCTATAGATACTCTGATTGCCGATAAACGAAGAAAACGTTAGAGGAAAAAATTAGGAGTGGACATAATAATGTTGCTTTCCATCGACTTTTTGCATGGAGTAATATTGAAGCATCGAGAATGTAATTTTTTTTAAATTGCATTTTTTGTGGTCGTTGGTAACTTCTGATAGCATGAAGCAATTAGTTTCGTAATGATGACGTTTCTAATAATGGGGGGGGGGGTTTATCAAATTGTTAATTAATTCAAGTATACTTACTTGGACAATATCTCTCCTTCTCTCCATGTGCCACCATTGGTCATATCGCAGTTTACTTTGGGCGTCAAAGTATCATTGATCAAACCGTTCACGACGTCATTAAAATAATAATCCAATCCATGAGCAAATAAAAAGATGGCGTTTTCAAGAGCTTCGAACAGTTTTTCTTTTGTAGCGTTATACCGTATACCTAAAAGTATTTTAGTTAACGCATATAATCAAACTGGTAATGGCACAAGTTCAGACTTCAGTTTTCCCCACAGTTTAGTGACATCCACAAATTAGGGGCAAGTATATGCGAAATAGCAGGCGAAACTGCTAGTTTGAGTTTCTTTTGAAAATAGATGTCACTAATAAAGCAAGAAAAGCTAAACTGCGGAAATAAGGTTGTAACAGTGGGAAAATGACCAGTTCAAAAATTTCCTGAACCACTTTGAAATATGAATATGACTGAGTCAGTGGCTAACTAGAGGAGACCAGGATACTAAATCAATTCACGGGTTTTTTAAAACCTTTCTTCATTCTTGAATATTTTGTGTTTTGAATATCTGAGTGTAGAGTAATTAGTCTTTAGGATGGGAAAATCTGTGTTCTTTGGGCGTTTGAGATTGAAAAACCTCTCCAACAAATGAAAATAGTTGATTACTTCCATCAGGGATAGATTTAATTTAAGAAGTATGAATGGAGAACCTAGTAATCTGGGCGCGCGTCAAAGTCCCGGACCCCCCGTCCCGGGGAAGGGGTATGAAAGAAGAGGCGGGTCATAGCGACAGAGGAAATAGAAATAACGTACATTTCGCCGTCTCGTCAGCAACGTCATCAAAACGTAGTTTAAGTGAGCCAGCCAATAAGATAATTTAAACTTTTCGTTGCGGGTTGGAGGGAGGAGCTCTATACTGTGCTATGAGTCGGACTGAAGTAAATACTAACCGTTCTCTATTCCTACTTCTAAAATTACATGGATCCCTGTTTACATTTAACTGTAACAGACGACCGTGCCCAGGTCAGGAAATAAGGGTCACTGGTCATAGATCCACTTTAAAAAAAAAACCTTATTTCCCATCCTACTGCTGCGAAATTCTTCATTAGGCCTTACCAAGCATGCCAAGTGGAAATTCTTCAGGGGCGGCTTCCGTGACGTCGGCGCCTAAAACAGATTGCGTGACAACCCAAACGTAGTTTTTGTTCGTGATACCCAATCTTCGGGCAGCTCGTAAGATTTTTGTCGCGTCCTCTTTGCTGCAGTACAATAAAATGATTCGCGCCTCACTAGCGGCCAGTTCTTCAAGACCACCATCAGTTTGGTTTATTTCCGAGGCTTTCAACGTAAAGATGTCCAGAATAAAGTACCTGTCAAAAAATTAGTATAACAATGAACAACTTTTAAAAACATAATTAGCACCCGATGATGTTATTCTAGAGGGCCGGTAGGCCCTTCTAGATAAGATCCCACACCCTCCCGTAATGTTAAATGAAAATTCACAGATTTTCGCCGATTTTCCCATAGGAATAACATGGGGTTTTTGGTGCTCCTGTACATCGAATCATTTAAAAACTACATGGAAGTTAGCTTTCGGAATACTTTTAAATTAACAAGTAACTATTCAAGGTGTGCCTTTTTCAAGTTTCATCAAATTTAATTAAGTCTAAGTATGTTAATTTAATTAAAAATGTAAGTACCTCAAAAGATTATTCTACAGCAGACGACGCTAATTGTTCGTTACTCTACAGTAGACGACGCTAATTTGCCATTTCACCGCCTTGAAACTTTAACTTGATATTTTTCAATAAATATAACACTATATTTATTAAAAACTTCTCTGGCGGGTCTAATTTTTGTTTAATTATGTGTCACGGTTGAAATTCTATACTTAAGATACCTTTTTAATTTATATTTTAGATGTTAGTTTCGACCAAGGCTTAAGTTGCCTTACTTAGGCCATGGATTTATAATAGAAGCTTACGCTTCATGGATATTTCCCTGTAGCCTTCAGTAAGGCATTTTGATAGGCAAACTTTTTTCTTTTGGCGCGCGTGCGCGCGCGCTATTCAAAATTAGAACTCGATCACGTGAAAAACTTCAACCCCCCTCTGAATTTGCCTCAAATTCTACGTCACAAACGCGTGTGCCAGGCTGGTACTATTTCAGACGAGGAATAAATGTTGTGCGCGTTTTAAGGTGAGTGAAATATCCAGGAAGCGTAAGCTTCTATTATAAATCCATGCTTAGGCAGACTATTGAGTGAGTCTATGCAATGGGTGATTGTAAAAGCTGGAAGGATAGATGGATCAGTGTTGGAAATAAGGATATTTTTAAAACTGGACCTGAGGCCTAAGTATTTTAATTAAAATAACTGTCCACGGTGCCAATCACTGTAAACGTACAAGGGCAGTGCACGCAATGTCATGGATAATTGCAATCGTAAAGTGGACTGTAAAAGATACGGCTTTGATAGTTTAAAATCGTGGCAGGTGTGTTTTGAAGTTGACTATAAAGCTCGGGTTCTAAAACGAATTGTGAGCCGTATCATATAAGAATTAGTAGAAGTGTAGAGCCATTTTTAACCTCGTCCTAGTAGTGAAAAATTTCGCATTTCAGGCAAATATTATTTTATAATAGATTAATACAAATAAAGACTGAAGGAACAGATATTATATAAAAAAGGACTTGGTTTGCCCAAGCCTAAAAAACAAAACGATAAGAGTTTTTTCCAGTTGACTGAAGCGCGGATATTTTATTTTTCTATATAATTTTAAAGACAATTCGTATTTTACTACTCTTTAATTCAATCTCCTGATTTTACTGGTAATGGATTTATTTCCTATAAATTAATTGAAATATTACTTATCTCAGATTTTTCATGATAAAATTTTTACGAAAATGGAATTGTTGTTGAAAAATCTGAGATAAGATATTTTATTTCAATTAATTTATAGGAAATAAATCCATTACCAGTAAAATCAGGAGATTGAATTAAAGAGTAGTAAAATACAGATTGTCTTTAAAATTATATAGAAAAATAAAATATCCGCGCTTCAGTCAACTGGAAAAAACTCTTATCGTTTTGTTTTTTAGGCTTGGGCAAACCAAGTCCTTTTTTATATAATCTATATAGCACTGAATGACAGATAATTGATTCCCAGGCCAAACCGCTGAAATTTTGAAGGGACGTTACTCTTAAGTAGTAGCCACGCGCAAAGAAAGACTTTTCAATCACCGCCATCTTGAAAATGGCGGCCAGACGTATTAGCGCCGAACTCAAATGTAAACAAGTTCTCTTACGTGTTCTGAACTAGTAAAATTGGGGTCGACGGCGGGCATTTATATAATGTGAAAAGCCGGGGGGGGGGGTGTTTAACAATGTTTAAAGCCCTTCCCCCTCACCTCCAATCAGATATTTAGTATGGAGTCTATGGCCTCTTAAAAATTCAAGTAGAAAAAATCTGTGTATTTTGTAGATATATGAAAAAACAAATTAAAATATTCACTGAGGAACAGTTCAAAGAAACACTTATTTTGAGTCGCTTCATTACTCGGCAGTGTTCCTGGACAAGTGACCACTATGAAAATAGCTGGGTCCGCTGGGTCAGTTTAAAAATTAAATGCTTGGGGGGTCTACTGGCCTTGTACCCAGTCAATTAATTAAAAACGTTCAAAGGTTAACCATTTTAAGCGGTCAATGTCCATCCTTAATTCTCAGACTGGTACGGCAACATTTTACTCAAAATCAGTGTTCGTCTGATCTGTTCCACTCTTATGCAATAAATAGAGAAACCTTTAGTGTGGACCTTTGGGAGTTTGGTTCAATGTTTTTCCAACGCCTAACTATGAATTAAGGCTGTAAATGAAACGAATATAATTGTAATTGAAAACTCATGTATTTTTCAACTAATGCGCTCGGTTATAACCATATACGCGCTCTTGCTATATTTATTAACATTCATTTGTTTTACCTATCCAGACTAAAATATGTATGTGACCCAAAATATACATTAGTGAATAAACAGAGAACTTTCAATTATACTTCAAGTTTACCAATACACCTTGCGTCATAGAAACTTCTCCAAAACCTTTACCATAACCTCATAACAATCTCCATAAGTATAGGTGGGTGGTTTACCATCCGTAACTTACCGGTAATTTACCAAATACCGCATTATAACTACCGTTTTATATCATACCCTAATTTTACAATGGTAAATTACCAAACAGTTTCCAAATTTTGGTGCTCAAGTCAAGACTTTTTGAGTATAACTAAGCGTACTAGAGTGTCAGAGACTATAAAACTCAACGCCCTCCCCCCTACTTCGGAGTCCAGTTTCTCCTCAATTACCCACTAGTTCGTGCTGTTTAAAGCACTTAAACTAGGTATAGATATAAGATATCTTCCATAAGTTTCCCACGGGTCAATGGGAGCTTCTCGTGAAGTTACGTAGGTCAAACGCCTGATGAGGTGCTGTCAAAGGCTTAGTACCGACTAAACTGGAAGATGGACTTTAAAACCGAGTGTAGTCAATTCTCGCGTCTCTCTCGAACTAGCTCGAGCCCTGAGTCTCTAGCATTACGAAGTATAGGTAATGTCATACTTATGTATCCAGGAATGTATGGATATAACATATGAAATTATAGTATAAACTAAAAAGTGCTCACAAATCAACGAAATTTAATAGACTATATACGCGTTAAAAAATTAAATTACCAACAGAACGATAATTAAATTTTTCAAAAATTTGAATCGGTAATCAACCCGGTAACTTAAATTAACTTTTTTAAAAATACGGTAACTTCACGTCTATATCCATAAGTATGGATTGCCATAAGCGCCCAGATAAAACTGCTGAGGTTTTTCCTTCGAAAAGTAGGGTTATAAATAACCGGTAGGCCATCTTACCTAAGACCATTAAACACAGACCACTGCGGTCTATGTTTAATGGTCTTAGATCTTACTGTTTCCGGCAATATCCGACACAGGACAGCATTCACCTAAGACCATTAAATGGTCTTAGCTTTCACAAAAGGGTGTGCGCTGGTAGAAAATATCTTTTCGACCCATACTTATGTTGAGTGTGATAGGGTTATGTTAATGAAATAAGACACGCGAATATCTGCGTAGAGTGAAATAATCATAAATATATAAAGCTGTACGGAATAGATTAAATAAATATGAGTATCAAATTAAATTGGCTTAGTATAGAATCGATCTTTTGACTACTAACGAAAAGCTTTCATTTTTTTAAATCAGATAGAACCTAAAATTACGTTTTCAAAAATATATATATATTGATAGTTTTAATAACTTAACTATATTTAATTAGTTTTTAAAAGTATTACTTTTCGGCGCCGCTCCCATCACTGCTCCCTCTACAGTCGTTCGGCAAAAACAGGAGCGAACCACCTACATTACCCCGCTAGCCTCCTCTCACACGGAAATATAGTAGATTTACACCTAAAAGTAGTTTTCATACTATTTTGCATTTTGCATTTTCGCCAAATTAGTATTTTTCATGGAAGCTAAGCCTTTGCCAAAATAGCGTAAAAATGAGGTGTTTTGGCCATTACCCGTAACTATTTTGACAAATCTCTACTATCCCAACTCTACAACGTAACCAAGAGTTAAGGAAACAAAGGATAATAAACATGATAAATCAGAATTATGTTTACAAATGTCTTCTCGAATATGCGCGGCTTTCCCCAGTGAAGGAGAAAAGCTACTATACAGTGGTCTAGAGCCAAGGTTCTTAAACTCGCATCCGCTTATATAGGTTGGCTTATAATGGGGGGTAATTTTTCGGAGTTTTGGAACGGATGGTGGGGGGGCACGACACCTATGTTTTCCCTAGGAGAGACGTCACTGAATGTCTTAAAAAATAAAACAAGACGTAGCGTTTTTGCCCTCGATTTTTTCCATTCCCCTCTCCTCGCCTCTCCCATCCTCTACCCGAGAGTCTCGAGTAGAGTACCCGTCAGCTTCGGGCCTTCGGCTCGGCCGTCGCTCGGGAGTCGGGTTCATGTCCGTTGCATTTCATATATATTAAAATATAATGATTCACAGAGTTCAACCAAGGTAAATAAATGCCAATTAGGCTATTATTTAGTATTTAAATATTTAGTTTTCACACTGTCCATGTCACGTTAATTTTAGACTGACAACCAATGTAATCTAATTTCTAAAGTGTAGTTAACCAAGGCTTAATTCTTACAGGTAACAGGTTGATATTTTGTATTTGATTGGGAATTTCCTAAGGCAAATAATGCCGGGTTTACACTGCGCTGTTTAGCAAACCTCAGTTGAAGCAAATAAATTTTTAAAATATCCATGGTTGTGTTTTATTTAATATAGTAAGGTATCAATTCACTTTTAATATCTCAGTTGAAGCAAACACCCTTTTGAAGTCCTAAGTTCAATAGAGACAGACAAAGTCATACATACTATGAGCCCGCCTTACACGTTTTGGAGCTAATCCTAGACATTCAGCTACGTCACTCACCCCATGCAGGCTCGAGTGCGACGAATTTCGGAAGAAAGCTCAAAGTTTGAGAGAGATAGTCCCCCCTTGGTCTAGAGCTACCTATATACTCCTATTTCCAAACAACCAATGAATCAGTGGACGTTAGCAACGTCACTAGGGTATCAAAACAAGTTGGGCGGTATTCGCGGCTAGTTTGAATTTCAAAATATCTAACGTACTTTTCTTAATTTTAAACGTTTTAATTCGATTTTTTTTTTGGCACACATAATTTTAGGCACATTTTTTTACCTAAAACTGCCCTCATCTTGTACTAGTCGGAAATCCTTGATTCTATCCCTTTAACGTCACGCAACAATATGTCATGGCTCCTTCACAATAGAAAACGCGATTCAATCATGGATTTACCAAAATATCTTTCATTTTTGAAAAGCACGTCAATAACAACAATAATGATTTATTATATGCAAATGATCGGCAAGCCAAATCAAGGGCAACTTCTTGCAAACAAATTGTGCATTGTGAAAGGTACTTTAATATGAGAAACGCATGGTTGAAAATTCTCACAGACGTTTTCGTAATGCCAAGGAGGATTTAGAAGAGAGCAAACTCCTTCTGGAAAAAAAAACGAGACATAAACCGCATGCAGTGGCGCGCAACTTCGACGCGCAAGCCGTTGGTAGAGGCGCGCGTCACGTGATCGCGGTTGGAAACGAGGGGAGGGATATTCAAAATAGACCTTTTCACCGGTAGAGCGGGGGTGAAAAGGGGGAAAAAATTTCGAGAGGTGAGCATGCGTAGAAAGAATGTTTGGGGGCAGTGCAGTACTTTTAACCATTCCTTTTGCCTTATTTGCTACGCATTCGAGTTTATTTTTATAAAACAGTGTTGTATTACTTGTTGTAAAAGTATTAATTGAACTTCCGAGGTGAAATTTATCAAATTCAATTGATAGACGTAAAATTAGGGCATTTAATGAAATTTTACTCACTAAATTGGGCGCCCGGGCTTACGGGCATTTATACACAGTGCTTTCGGCACGGCATCGGCGGACATCGCCGATGAAGCGGCGATCCCGTACCGTCGCCAAGGCTTAGTGAGTTATAGCGGCCTACTAATATCAATGCACCGTTTCCATTAGAACTTAAACACTTTATTTCTTAACATGATTTTAATTGTACTATCTCGGTTTTAAATACTAGGCATTTTATTTTAATATTAAATTTCAAAAGGTCTCCCATACGTCCATCGTAGTTTAGTTTACACGTTTAACTCCATAGAAGCGCTATAACGCATGCCCCCAAACATTGCAACTTCTCATGCGCGGCCCTTAATGTGAACAGGTCTATTGTAAACAAGCTCATGAGACTTGAACGCGTGTGCAAGATCTTACGCTCTCTTGCCGTGAGGGGGTAGCGGTAACCATGGTAACCGCGGGGAACGGCATAGTACCGTTTTATGAACGTGGGACTACGTGCATTTTGTCTGACTTCGAACCTCCTCTCTAATGCATCCTTCTTGGTAATACCACGGAAACACATCGATTTCTCGATCAATGTTTTTGTAACTATCTTGCCACTTGTGTATATAGTTTCAGTACATCAATTCTCATTTCATTTCTCCTTTTCCGAGTTTCAAGTGCATATCGTTTCGAATCAGTTAATGTTAATATTAATTATTTGCCGTTCGGACGTTCAAAACCATTGGCAGGCGCTAAGTGGTTAAACTTGCCAGGATTGACTAAACATTTTACAACTTTTAAAAGACGGTGTTATAATTAATATTTTACCATTTGAACACGTGAATTTAACGTGTTAGCTAAATTTGGTAAGGGCGAAATGCTGTTCTAGAACCTCGCAGGTGTATTTTATTTCGACTTGCGACATTGTGTCGCGTCGCAAGACTTAACATGGCAACGGATCGCAGCAACTCTACTTTAATCGCCGCTGTGCATGTGAGTATAAAACCTCGTTGTTAAAAAGTAATGCAGTTTTGAGAATCTCAGATACTGGAGAATTACAATAATCACGTATCGCAGGAAACCTCAACTTCATTGGAAATTCTGAAGAATGGGACTCTGGTATTTCATGATGGTGTTGATTATAACTTTTTACATACAATTTCAAAAGCTCTCAAAATGAAGTAAGAATTTCTTCAGTTCATGTTATACTACTTTTATAAATGATACCAATCAGTTCCTAAATAATTAATCAATTAGAAAGCAATAAGTAGGTCTAAATTCCGGCTCCCTTGCAACATCTCAGGTTATTATGAACTCAGAACTTTGGAATGATATAAAATTACATAACACCTTACAATTAAGCGTAAAAACGGGGCTACATTATCGCGCCTTTAATAAAAGAAAAACTTATTAGAAAAAAACCAAAATCATACTTCGTCGAAGCTTGAAAGTTACCAGTCCACCAGAGTCCTTTAGTTTGAAGATATATCTAATGTCTTTCCATTTTACCAACTACTTTGAAAAAAGGGTCTATTTTCATTATTGAAATAATGTTATTTTTCAGGTTAAAAGTGGTAACCGCTAGCGATGGTGAATATGGATTATGCACAGATGCAGGGTATTGTTCCGGCCTTGTAGGAATGATACAGAGAAAGGTAAGTCATTGCATTTTCGTGCTGTCTGATGAACTATGTTTAAATGTGAAATCTACTTTAAATTTACAATTGCAACGCCGGTACCACCTTTTAAAACTGGAACTTCTGTCGTTTAAAGTTTCCTAATATGTGTATAACCTCAAACCACCTAACCATGGACAGGCAACTGAATAGGGAGCTAAGTTTGTTTAGAGCAACTAATTAACTGTAGCGGTGGGTGTCGCAACTTTTTCACCAAACCCTAGCAAAATAGTAAAATTTGGCGATAAATTAGGGTCGGTAGACGCTTGAGGACGCGTGAGGGCTACGCATTGCCATTTGTTAACGCGGATTCAACATGACTTTGCCAGTCCATGGTTAGGTGGACTGAGATATAACCTTGGCCATCAATTGGAAATATCTAAAAACCAGATGAGGACGCTATTGTCAATAAACTTGACAACTGTGTTTTATTTCAAGGAAGCGGATATAGGACTGACTCTGACTATGACGCCGTCAAGATCTCGATACGTCAACTTTTCCCAACCATATTATTTCGACGAAAGCACCTTCATAACAAGAGCTTCAAGAGTTAATTCAATGTTTGAAAGCATATTTTTTCTTGTTCCATTTAGCGGAGCAGTGCGTAAATCCCATAACCATAACCGTATAATACTCTCCATAAGAATGGGTATCTATTATAGTATCGGCATTGTCCACGCACAAATATATTAAAGGAGACTGCTGCGCCACCTTCATTTCAAAGTTTCTCCTATTTTAGGAGACATGGCCTACTGTGATATCCCTTCCTTGGTCGAGTCGGAATTACGGGATATCACAGAAGGCTATTATGGCTTCTGTTTCCGCAAAATCCTCCACCAGAAGACGGCCCTCTACTCTGTTATAAAAGATGCGTGCGTACTCGCAGCAAATACCTTTTCGACACATACTTAGAGAGATTATTATTACGTTATGATCTAACTCAATGTAAAAACTCCTTTATAATTGCTATTGTAAAACATATTTCAGATGTGGCTTTTGTTAATGTTGGTATTTGTAACAATTTCGTTATTTTACTCATTACTGGCTCGGGGACGAACCAAAATAAAAGAAAGGACGTTGTTCGGAGCGTGGAGTCTTATTACCATGACTTTAACTCAAGGTATGCTTATTTTTAATTAAACTTAGAGTCAGACCTGCATTAAACCATAAGCATTAATCGATCTCGTTTCTAACACAGGCTTGCCGAAGCTCGCTAAAATGGGAAGCCTAAATGCCCTTATAATTGGCTGCATTTTATCAACGGAAACGCTAATTGCCAAAATATATGGAAGTCATATCACGTCAGCTACGACAATTCAAAGCAAAAACTCGTCCATAGATTCATTGGAGGAACTGGTCCACGCCATTCAAACTTTCCAATATTCAGTTCAAACTTTGAGAGGCTCTTATTATTTAGGCTACATTGAGGTAAACCAACTTCTTACCAATATGCACTTCTATATCACTCTATAGATATTCTGACCTCTAATTTCGTTAAGTCAAGGTTTGTTAGTTTAAGGTACAGTGAAACTGGCCAGAAATGATTTTAATAGATTTGGTTTAAACCAGGGATAGATGTAATTTTAGAAGCAGGAATGGAGAACAGAGTGATCTGGGCGCCCGTCAAAGTTCCGGACCCCCTTCCCCGGGACGGAGGGTATCAAAGAAGAGGTGGGTCATAGCGACAGAGGTAAAAAGGAATTACGTATTTTTCGCCGTCCCCGTTAGCAACGTAATCGATACGTAGTTTAAGTGAGCCAATAAGATAATTTAAAATTACGTATTGAAGGGAGGGGCTCTATACTGGGATATGAGTCGGACTGAAGTAAATATATACTAACCGTTCTCCATTCCTGCTTCTCAAATTACATAGATTCCTGTTTAAACTTTCAAACGAAACATGAAATTCTATAATATAACGTAACAAACATTATCCGTAAATTTTAAAAATCAACTTTCAAAAGTTTACGTGTAATTGAGCTTCAATTCAAGCAGAAAGGCCCAGAAGAAGAAAAATCTATGTATTCCTAGTGCTAATCGATTAAAATAGTATTCCAGTTGTCTCATTCACAAGAACTAGTACGTGTAAGTCTAACAGAAAAATTAAAATTGAAAATCACCAGCTGTTATTTTTCGGGCGCTACCCAAACTTGAACGTCAAAAGCAATAAAAAGTTTCACACGCATTTTCGGTCAATTTCTTTAAGCACTGCACGCAAATCACGAACCAAATATTCGACGACTTATTGACAATTAATTTTTCATTACAAGTAGGATTCAACAAACGATAGATTGCTGTACATTGCCGATACCATGAGAAAAGACAGTTCGAGTCGAGTTTCTACCTACAGAGAAGGACTAATCAATGTACTTGCTGGTAACGTGGCACTATTGGGTGGTAAAGCCTTCCTAACTGCTAGCATTGAAGACGAGCATTTACCAATAACATCCTTTCATATCGCGAATGAACCAATCGCCTCTGACGATGCATCTCTATGTTTTAGACATGATTATAAACACAAAGACAGATTGTCTAATATGTAAGTTACAAAGCATATGGAAGACGGCAACCATACCTTACCCCACCCCAATGAACCTAAACCTAAGCCAAAGCTTGATCACAGCCTAAGCCTGAGCTTAATCCTTAATCGTTTACCTAAGCCTGATCTTAATCCTTAATCATTTACCTAAGCCTGATCTTAATCCTTAGTCATTTACCTAAGCTTGAGCTTAATCCTTAATCATTTACCAAAGCCTGTGCTCAATCCTTAATCATGTACTTGAGCCTAAACTTAATCCTTAATCATTTACCTAACCCCAAGCTTAATCAAAACCTAACCATAAGCATAATCATTCACGATAAGCCTTGGGCTTGTTTACAATGCATAGGTAGTGGTGGCTAGCCCCTATGACACAACAAACCAACAGCACCCTAAACTAACTATTACCTTGGATAAGAAATTAATATCTCAAAGAGGTCTAATTTTTATGTTCTCTTTGAAAAATTGTTCTGATGAAAAATTTAGTGACCGATTTATACGCTAATATTCTTTGTTTAAATGGAAAGCTCTAACGTTATTCCTTTTTATTTACAGACTTCTTTGGGTTCTCGCAACTGGTCTCATGAACAAATGGCAAATGTTTGAAAAATTTTCAACAGAGCTAAAACGCAAATCAGCCTCTTCTCCCGGCACAGCTTTTATTAATTACAGTGACGTCAGAACAGTCATAATTGCGTCACTATTCCTTATATCGTGCTCCGTAATCTGCTTAGTAATTGAAATCATATTTTATCGATTTCAAAACAAATGAGATACATAATTAAAAGAAGCATGAAGTACTTGTACAAACTTAAGTTGAATAGAGAAAAAAATAGTGAAATACTTATTTATCAACAAACCTTGAAACATGTCTGGCAATAGACCCTTTCGAAAAGTTGGGGTTAAAAATTTTCACCCCCTTGTTTTCTTAAGACGAAACATTGATTGGTATGTGGATCACCCAAAGACTCTAGATTTGGCTTCAAACAACAAGGACTTTGTTGGACTGGTAACGTTAAAGCCTTATCTAACGTCTTTCGATCCACGTACAGGATGTTCCCTCTTAACCCTGCTTCAAGCGCCCTCCATTTTGAAAAGGGTCTGTTGGCAGCAGATAGACATTCTTAAGCACTTCTGTCAATAAATTCCTGGTACAGTACATAATTTTTGCCCTAAAGACGCTCGCAAGAGCCCTTAGGTATGAAACAATGCAGCGTATGAAAATTACGTACGAAAAACTCAGATTTACTGAGGCTTAACTAAATTAGAATTTTAAATTGAGATGCATAGCACCGCTTTATGAAGACTGCAAAAAAATATTACTTAAAGGCCGACTTCCAACCAAAAGGGTTCTAGTGCCGATTTTCGAAACCCCTCTGGGTCAAAAAATGGAAGGGTTCTAGCTAACTAAAAAGCGTGCTATGTGGTTCTAGCGAACTGAAGATGAACAATAGTAATCCTTTTAAATTTCTTTCCTCCCGAATTTTTGCATTCCTCTGAAGAAAATTTTCAATTGTGTATCTTCAGTTCAATAGAACCACATTGCACTGCTTTTATTTTGGGAAAAACTTTCCAACTTTTACCCGTAGTGGGGATTCGAAAGTCGGCATGGTCGCTCTTTTGCTAGTCTCGATGCTTGCTATCAACCAATTTTGCTGGAAGTCGGCCTTTAAAGCTATACCGGACCTTATTTGTCTTATAATAAAGATTAAACGTTATGCTTAGCTGGTTCTCTTTAAGCCCACCGGAAAGTAATAACGCCCCCTTAGAAAAATTCCTGAGGTTGGTAAAAAAAAAAACACCACAGTAAAAAATTCATTTATTTTCTGCTATCTAACTTATTTCCGCTTAGTTAGCTTTAAACAAGAATATTAAAGCGCTTTAAGCTTCCTGTACCTTTAACGGCGTTATCATGGCTCTCCGTGGAATGGTTCAAAGTCACGAATGAGAGTTATGAACGAACCACTTCTGGGTACAGGTCACAGGTTTCGAAATAAGACAAGTCTACAAGTCCAAAACAAGTTTATTCATTCGTTGGATTACTTTTTTAAATTAAATAGAGAGCCTTGGACTACTTTAAAAATTCCAACTTCAACACATAGGGTAAGGGCAACTGGTCCTTGAGACTAGCTTAATTATTCAAGACACTAGGGGTCACAAATCCAGAGGACTAGATTGGGAAAAAACCTTACTTCGAAGCCTGATACAGGAACCGGCATAAAGAGGGTCATGTCTGTTGCTAGCGCGCGTTGCCATTATGTTTTAAAGGTCTGGAAAGCGGTAATAGTTTCTTGTCTATGTAGAGAGACACTGAAGAATAAATTGTCTTTGAGCTAACTCGTGTCTGCCTGATAAGCAAAAATAATTTTAACAAGTTCAACTTCAATGAGACGATGCTAAATTAGGGATTATCAATAAAGCTTTGAAGATAAAAAAGGAATTGCGACAGAGTTCGTTGCCAGCTTTTAAGAATATTTTAAACATGTAATTTATGAACAATTTAATTCAAGCAACTATGAAAATTATTAAAACCATTTCTACCAAGAATCTAGCCCGCATATTTAATTCTACGTCTCTGAACTTCAATTATGACCGCAAGATTGTTGTGTTGGAATGCTGGATGGTTTTAAAAAAAATACGTAATACGGTTATAATAAAAAGAGAAAAAATGTATACCAACGTTTGTAATTGCGTTTAAGAAACTCTTTTATGGTAAAAGTACATTAACGTAGAAGTAAAATGTCTTTATTTATAGAATATGAATTTGCCTTATTGCAACTGAGGCAAAAATCTCCATGTAAGATCTTCTACCCACTAAGCCATTCTGATCTTTTTTGACTTTTCTCCACAAGCCTTCCAATAGGCTGTTTTGTGTGATGAATTTCTCTGAGGGAAAATTATTATAGAGCATTTTCGACTCAAAATTATCCATAGAACACTCTATACTTCGGTACTACCATCCTATTCGGAAAACTAATTTTCGGTTTACTATTTAACCCTTTGATAGAATTGTCCTTTTAAAGGTACGTCCGCACTAGGCGTAAATTTTCGGTCGCCACGCGACGTACGCCACGCACGCCGAGAAAAACCATGTGCACTGTCCGCACTTGGCAAATTTTCGCGCCAACCGCGCTGGGCGAAGGAAGTGTAGAGAGAACTACTTTTTACGTCGGTCTCGCCGGCGTTGGTGGCGTACATCCAATCAGCGAGCGTCTCTGGCTCACGTGCGAATGTCGTCTGCTTGAAAAAATATATACGGTGCTTATTTGAATAGTCTATCGTCGTGAATGACTTAAATATGGCCATGTCCTTAATTACCCTCGATATTAATGACAAATAGTCAAATTGGGTTGGTGTATATCGACAGTATTCCACAAAAAGATAATCCCTGTATCTTTGGAAATAAGGTTTTTAAAATCGCCATCTATTCCCTATCCTTAAAAACTTCTCTAATCCGTATTCTTCGTTTATTTACGTTTTGTTTACGTTTCTGAATTAAAAGCAGTGAAACTATTTAATTAACTGCGTGAGCTAATCGTTCTACTTTGCTACAAACAGGCGCTATTTTAATATAGAAGGCAGACAACATTCTCACGTGAGCCAGAGACTCTCGCCGATTGGATGTACGCCACCAACGCCGGCGAGACCGACGTAAAAAGTTCAACTTGGCGAACATTTTTTCTCTCTTCGCCTCCTTCGCCCAGCGCGGTTGGCGCGAAAATTTGCCAAGTGCGGACAGTGGTTTTTCTCGGCGTGCGTGGCGAGCGTAGCGTACGTAGCGTGGCGAGCGAAAATTTACGCCTAGTGCGGACGTACCTTAATTATATGGAAGCGGGCTACGACGTTAATTTCGTGAAACCTATAATAGCTAGAAAAATACGAGTCAAATCAGACCGCAAGATTAAATCTCATAAGAAAGAAAGCAGTACGCATGAATTTAAGTATAGAAGTATTTTGTTGAAGTTCTTATCCGTTTACTTGGACTTCGAACTACGTGAGAGCAGAAGCGCAATCATAAGAAAAAGTGCCATGAATAGAAAATAAAACACCCTTACAAATAATAATACAGAACCTAGAGGTGTCCAAGCTATACCATTGTCTGCCCATTACCAGAAGTTTTTAACCCCCACCGAAGGCCACTTCACTGACATCAGAAGTCTCTCCCATCCCAGATCAGTGTTGGCGATGAATTTTTCTAGGACCGCGATAGCAGCGCGCTCATATGGAATTTTCAATTTTTGTCCGAGGAAAAAATAGTTATTGACAAAGGGGACGGCGAAAACATCATTCTGGTAAAAGATTTACACAAGCATAGGCAAGTAATGCTTTCAATTCGAATTTCAATGTTATATAGTTATGGTGACGTCAATACCCATTTGAACATGTTCTCCTCTCTAATCTTATCGCTCCCGACCTGAGAAGGGGAAAAACATTTCACCCCCATGTGTACTGAAAAAGGGAGCTTTCGGAAATTTTTCAGCGCCAACGCCAGTCACAGTATAAAGCATTGCTCTTAGTAAACTCCTGGCATTACTTTCTGTGTTTGTAGTTAATTAGAATCACTGTAATTTAACAAACATTGCCATTTACGAAATATTTAGGATTGCATGGTTACGTACAATTAACCAAGATATTTCATTTGGGTTTAATTAAGCGGAAAAGGTGTTTTTCTATTCCATATACTATTATTTTTGAGAGAAATAAAGGTAAAACCACGATAAGATAACGTTTATTCATATTTGTCGACGTTGATACTGTATAGTCGCGCCAGATGCAATTTCACATTGAACTTCAACGGTTTGTAAAAACTGCAGTAGTTTGCTGTAAATAATTACGCTCGCAATCTATAGTTCAGAAAATTTTATTTTAAGTCTGTTTGTCTTAAGTTTTAAGACTAAGTTATGTCTGAGGAAGTAAATGCAGCTGAAAGAGTTTTCAAGATACGAAAACAAACGTTTCGGGATAAGGAAAGAGGTGTGGATAGTAGATGGGTCTTGAAAATTAAAGCGTTTGATGAACAAGGAGAAGAAGATCACATCTGGGAAATTACTTGTTATGTAGAAAGGGATGGTGACAAATATTTTTTGAATTTGAGAGGTGGCAATCAAAATAAAAATATAAAATACGAAAGATGTTATTGCAAATTTAACGTTTACACTAACGACAACCGGAAGTTAACGATCCGCAAAGAAACCACAAGAAAACCAAATTTCGGAGATTTCGACTTTACCGATGTATACTGTCTTGGTATTGATTATTATAGTTACCCGAGATCTATCGACATCTCCTTCACCATTGCTTCGTGCGACGAAAATAAAAGCAAACCATTCGAACCTAAGGATATGCTCGACCATGCTATCCTAACAGACATGGTGATCAAAACTAAAGAACAAGAATTCCCTTGCCACAAAGTAATCTTGGCAGTGGAATCCGAATATTTCCGGGCGATGTTTCAATCCGACATGGAAGATAAACGGACAAGCGTGGTCGAGTGGACTGATGTATTTGAAGCCAGCGTGGTCAAGGATTTATTGCACTTTATCTACACCGGTCAAACACCACCCAATATTGAGCAAAATAAATTCAAATTACTGGAAGCCGCCCATCTTTGTCAATTATCCAAGCTGAAAGAGATGTGCGCCAGAAAAATTGGGCAAGATATAGATGTGACCAACGCTGGTCGTGTACTTGAAACCTCGGAGATTTACGAATTGGATGATTTGAAGTCTGTTGCTTTGAAGTTCGTGGCTGCTAATAATCAAGTATTAGAGACGGCTGCTTACCAAGAAATTGATGTCAATATCAAGTTGAGAATTCTAAGCAGTTTTTTTAAACAAAATTTAAAGAATATTTTAAGCTAGTATATTATTCACTAAGACTGCAGTGTCTTTGTTATTTAGTTTCTTATCTTTAGACATTCCTTGTACACAGACAGTGCTAAAAATAAACATATTCATGAATGATAAAGAATTGTGTTGTCCAAGGTCGGTCTCTTTTTTGTCCTTGGGTTAGTGTAATAGTGGGACTCGAAAATGATTTTCATTAATTTCATCACTGATTGGAAAAACCCAAACGTCAGGTTAACATTAAATTAAGAGTTATTTTATCTGCCTTAAAATGTTTACCAACTTCTCTAAGATCACGCTAGGGAGCTGGTCCGATTGATACACAGTATGATAAGTGCTCCCAATATTTTAGAGATATTATTGAAAGTCTTTAAGTGTATATTCAACAATAAATATTTATAATCTTTGCTTTATGTCCACACTAAGCCTTTACACTGCATAAGGTGTGATGGCTAGCCCATATGCTACAGCTAACAGACAGCACCCTACACTAACTATTACCTTAACCTCGGTAAGTATAGACAGGGACTGATGTAATTTTAGAAGCAGGAATGGAGAACGGTTAGTTTTTACTTCAGTCCGATTCATGGCCTATCGGTAGACAATCTTCGAGTTCCCGTTAGAGTACAGCATTTTTCGACATTTAGCAAAAACTGCCTTGTCCAGTTTTTTGGATCGGTTAAACCGGCCATTTGAAATAATCGGTTGTCTGAAAACAGGGTTTTTTTTCGGAAGTTGACATCCCTATTTTGTATAGACCAATACGAATATTACCTACAGAGAAACAAACTTCCAGGGGCACGCCTAGATACTGGATAATTTCCCTGTCGCCACAAGACAACACTAGAGGCAGCCCAAGCTCACTGCATCTGAGAGACTAGCCAACTCGGTCATGCCTCTAGCGGTGTCTCCTCACATGATTGAAATTATCCACTATAGAGGCGTGCCCCTGGAAGTTTGTTTCCCTGCATGTAATATTCGTATTGGTCTATTGACAATTACTACAATTCAAGCAATTGCTAAATGTAAAAAAGCCAATAAAACCCAATAAAGACCAGAAAAACCCAATAAAACCCGATGGGCGGGCGTTTTTAAATAAACCCGGTCTTTTCGTTCTCAGAAAAATGTTAAGGTTATTTGCTCTATTAATTCCTGGTTCTATAATTTTGAAGAGATGCAATTCCTGTTGTGACAGTTATTATTGTTATATTCATTTTACTTGTTATTTTAAGATATTTGGTGATTCTATCAAAGTTCTTAGGTGTCCTTGAATTTATAAAGTACATTCACCTTGCCTTCTTAGTAAAACGAAAAGACTCTCAGCACAGCCGGGCAAGATGCGATTGACCAGTAAATAAGCCCTTAGGGGGTCCGAGATGTAGTTGGAGGGTAAAAGGAGACCTCAAAAGAAAACTTTCGCGAAAAGAGGACCTCTAGTAGGTTAGTCAGTCGAATTTTAGCGGTCTAGAGAGAAACACCAAATAGAACTCTCGTTTTGTAAATATGTCCACATAATAAATCCTTGTTCTTGTTTCTTTTTCTGTGTTAAATATAATCCACCAGAAACAGTTAGATATTACTTGTCGAAATATCACATCTGTCATCAAAGAGGTATAAGCTTTTATAATTTTTTGTTTTTTTGTTTATGGGGGTGGGGTTGGGTGTTCGACGTCTTACTAGAGGGGTTAGGATACAAGACAAACACCTATCTCTTTTCACCAGAGAGAATTTAGAAGGGGTGGTTTGGAATGTAGCGCAACGTCGTCTGCTAAACGTTATCTAGTCAGGTCGACTTCCAGTATGATGCGTTTGTAACAGAGAGATTTTAGAACATGTGACCGGAAACTCGCCTACCCCAAAAAGCTCAACGAGACATCTTGTTTGGGCGTCATCACGTTTAATAGAGTCAAAGGGGGGGGGCCTTCCACTCCTCTTCTAAATTCTCTCTGTTTTCACTTATGATTCATCCTCGCAAACGCTAGACTAGATGTTAGAATGCAGTCAGTTGTGGAGAGTTAAGGCCTTTTAACGGGAAAGAGGGGCTTATAAAATTTCCGAATCAAAAGTGACCGCGTTTGAGGGTATGTGTCAATTGAGAGTCAAAAAATAGATTCTAATCCAATTTATAATATTCAATCTTATTCATAAGTTTTCACAAACTTTATAGGGGTTAAAAATAGGTAATTAAACAAAAAATTAAACTTACATCTAAGGGTGGTTTGTAATTTTTAACCTCTATGGAATGTCTCCTCAATTGGAGTACTTCCTACAGCCTTTAAGGTTTAGATTTAAATTTAAGGGTATTTATAGTTAGGTTAAAATTTTATACTTATACACTAAAACAATAATGTTCAAAAATAGAAAAATTAAGATTTTAAAATTGTATCAATCCGTCAACCATAATCTAAATAAGGATTCAATACGAATAAAAATAAAGGTTTCGATTGAAAAATTACTCCGTACTTCTAAGGATTTCTTAAGGATGAGCCGACAGGGTTTTGTTAAGTAGTTCAGGTATCGACTGAGGGTGGGACAGGGTTTCTCGCAATGACCACTGGGATAATGACGTTTAATGATTGACTGTGGTTTGGCGAATGGTAGACTATATTCATGACGTAGCCGGGCGGATTCATGTTCATCAGCGAATAGGCAAAATATTTAAATCCGGGACCAAATACGGATTGGTCAGTTTAAAGGTTAAAAAAAGTGTTCTAGAAGTTTCTCGGGTCAGGTACCAGGATAGGTCTTGTTGCTTGGGGTCTAAATAAGCGTGGCATTTCTCTGGGTTCTTGGAAAATACATTAGTGGCCAGGTTATTTCAATTTGCACTGTGGATATTGGGGTATAGGATAGTTCTAGAAAGTTCGCTGTCAATTTTGAATTTCATGGGCCATTTCCTCTTTTATTGTAGTTATTTTAAGAAACCGTGAATTTCTTTTCAGTTTATTTTAAGGGACTTTAAAGGGATAGGTTTAAGTTTAAAGGGTTACTATCATGTTTATAATAGTAAATTAAGGTATTTTGTTATTAATTAATGATTAATTTTAAATTTGATTTGATATGCGTAGATCTTATATAATGTATAACTATCGGAAAATTTCTGTCAACGTGAAATTATTCGTAGTTTAAAGATATAGAAACTTATATAGATAGTTTACAGGCTATGAGGATTCATACCATTTACAGAAGGAAGCCTGGCTTTAGACTCACAGACTCAGGTAGTGAGTCAGGCCTCCTTGTGTAACACCTGAAGCCTGGTCTTCTTGTGTAACACCTGAAGCCTGGTCTTCTTGTGTAACACCTGAAGCCTGGTCTTCTTGTGTAACACCTGAAGCCTGGTCTTCTTGTGTAACACCTGAAGCCTGGTCTTCTTGTGTAACACCTGAAGCCTGGTCTTATTGTGTAACACCTGAAGCCTGGTCTTCTTGTGTAACACCTGAAGCCTGGCCTCCCTGTGTAACACCTTAAGCCTGGCCTCCCTGTGTAACACCTGAAGCCTGGCCTCCCTGTGTAACACCTGAAGCCTGGCCTCCCTGTGTAACACCTGAAGCCTGGCCTCCCTGTGTAACACCTGAAGCCTGGCCTCCCTGTGTAACACCTGAAGCCTGGCCTCCCTGTGTAACACCTGAATCCTGGCCTACCTGTGTAACACCTGAAGCCTGGCCTCCCTGTGTAAAACCTGAATCCTGGCCTACCTGTGTAACACCTGAATCCTGGCCTTCTTGTGTAACACCTGAAGCCTGGCCTCCCTGTGCAACACCTGAAGCCTGGCCTCCCTGTGTAACACCTGAAGCCTGGCCTCCCTGTGTAACACCTGAATCCTGGCCTTCTTGTGTAACACCTGAAGTCTGGCCTCCCTGTGCAACACCTGAAGTCTGGCCTCCTTGTGTAACACCTGAAGCCTGGCCTCCCTGTGTAACACCTGAAGCCTGGCCTCCTTGTGTAACACCTGAAGCCTGGCCTCCCTGTGTAACACCTGAAGCCTGGCCTACTGTGTAACACCTGAAGCCTGGCCTACTGTTTAACACCTGAAGCCTGGCCTCCCTGTGTAACACCTGAAGCCTGGCCTCCCTGTGTAACACCTGAAGCCTGGCCTTCTTGTGTAACACCTGAAGCCTGGCCTTCTTGTGTAACACCTGAAGCCTGGCCTTCTTGTGTAACACCTGAAACCTGGCCTTCTTGTGTAACACCTGAAGCCTGGCCTTCTTGTGTAACACCTGAAGCCTTGCCCTCTTGTGTAACACCTGAAGCCTGGCCTCCCTGTGTAACACCTGAATCCTGGCCTTGTTGTGTAACACCTAAAGCCTGGCCTCCCTGTGTAACACCTGAATCCTGGCCTCCCTGTGTAACACCTGAATCCTGGCCTCCCTGTGTAACACCTGAAGCCTGGCCTCCCTGTGTAACACCTGAAGCCAGGCCTCCCTGTGTAACACCTGAAGCCTGGCCTCCCTGTGTAAATGGTATGGATCCTGCGAGTGTGTAAACAACGTATATATAACGAGTACGGAACCGAATTATTGACTATGAGACAATCGTTGATGAATTCATTTCACTCGTTTTAAGTTTAGTTTTAGTTTTGGTTTGGTTTTAGCCGACACTACTGGAACTCCCTTCGAAAGAACGTGAAACATATGTCTCCATATGTTGAATGGTCCTCTCTATTTATTTATTTGTTTGTTTGTTTTTTCCTTCAAAATTGTACTGTTTGATATTGAATTTCATCTCTACAAAGATGAAACTAACTTGTATGGTTCAGAAAATATTTTAATTGTTATTATGATATTATTTAGGTTTTAAGAAAAAAAAATATGTCCGTGGAACTAAAAAAAGCTGAAAGAGTTTTCAAGATACGTAAGCAAAAGTTTCGAAAGACATTCCACACAGCCTCGGAAAATAAAAAATGGATTGAAAAGATTAAAGTGTATGATCAACAAGGCGAAGGAGATCACCACTGGGAATTTACTTGTTGTACAAGAGAGTATCATGGTTCTTATACGTTGAATATGAGTGGTTGTAATCAACATGGAAATATTAAATACGAAAGATGTTTTTTCAAATTAAACGTCTACAACAACAAAGAGAAATTAACGATCCGCAAGGGATTCCTTTCAGAACCAAATTTCCAAAGATTCGACTTTTCCAATGTATACTTCCTTGGTCACGAGCGTCAAATTATCGACATCTCCT
This sequence comes from Phalangium opilio, assembly GCF_054372755.1. NCBI lineage: Eukaryota > Metazoa > Arthropoda > Arachnida > Opiliones > Phalangiidae > Phalangium > Phalangium opilio. The sequence goes on along the minus strand of NW_028324217.1, from coordinate 7,192,439 downwards.
TCACCATTGCTTCGTGCGACGAAAATAAACGCAAACCAATTGAACCACAAAAGGTGATGCTGGACCAAGCAATCCTAACAGACATGGTGATCAAAACAAAGGAACAACAATTCCCTTGTCACAAAGTAATCTTAGCCGCGGATTCCGAATATTTTCTGGCAATGTTTCAATCGGACATGAAAGAAAAACGTACGAGCGTCGTCGAGTGGACTGATGTATTTGAAGCCAGCGTGGTCAAAGATCTATTGCACTTTATCTACACTGGGCAAACACCACCCCATATTAAGAAAAATAAATTTCAGCTACTGGAAGCCGCCCATCTTTGCCAGTTGCCCAAGTTGAAAGACATGTGTGTCAACAGAATTGGGCAAGATATTGATGTGGATAACGCTGGTCGTGTACTTAGTACCTCAGAGATTTACGAATTGCATGATTTGAAAAGAGTTGCGTTTAAGTTCATGGTTGTTAATCACGAAAAAGTATTCGAGACGGTCGCGTACCAAGAAATTGATGTCAATATCAAGTTGAGATTGCTAAACAGTGTTTTTGAAGTATTGAAATAACATTTAAAAATTATGTAGTGCTAGTATATTTTGCACTAAAACTATCGTAGAAACGTTAATACTAATTTTCTTATCTTCACAAAAAAATTGTTCTTTAAACTTCAAACATTGAGGGTATAAACATAACTGACTATACCTTTGTACATACTTTCTTGGTAAAATAAAAAGAAGTTGATAAATAATTGAGTGAGTTTGTACTAATGTAGAAAAAGCTTCAAAAACTGATTAGTGTAAGCATAGGTGTAAGAAAGTAGCTTAAACCTCTGGTATCATCCTCTCATATATGCTTCATTGAGTAACGACGTTTACTTATACGTTGGCTTCACCCACAAACTTATATCGCGGCTTTCATTAATTCATTCGAAAATGGCGACTAAGGGTTGGGATCATAATAGTACCTGCATCGTACCATACTTAACAGGCGTACTGAAAATTTGTGTGAATAGCCCCTCGACGCGCTAAATTTAACTGTGCTAATGTGATTACCCGCAATCCTAACTTCTGTTGTAATTGTAATAGAGCGACACAAACATGGGTGAGTAGCCCCACGATGCGCAGACTTTAACTGTGCTAAAACGATTACACGTAAGATACGACTAACCCTTAAGAAACATACAGGAAATCTGAGTGATTAGCCTCATTATGCGCTATCTTTAACTGTGCTGAAATGAAAGTCTACGCATCGTGGGGCTAATCACCACCGTTCTCAGTTTGTGTCGCTCTAATACAATTACAACAGAAGTTGGGATTAGCACAGTTAAAGGTAGCGCTGAGGTAGGGCTATTCCCAGAATTTTTCTATACGACTGTTAAGTACGGTACGATTTGGGTACTATTATGAGCCCAGCCCTTGGGCCATCTTGTTCAGTTCGCCAGAACCCTTATCTCTTTAATGTTTTCAAAGCTAGATTCCAGTGTTGAGAGCAGTACTTTTCTATGTTCATAGTTCGTTGAAAACACAACGGAGTACATTACATCGTCTTGGACTCGAAATTTATCATTGGCAACGTTTATTTTTCTAAAATGTTTTTTCGTAAGCTAAAGGTAGGGTTTCTATTCATTGCTATTTACGTTGGAAAAAGTAAAAACACGATAAGATAACGATTAGGTATATCTCTTCTTTGTTTAGTCAAATTAGTTGACTTTGATAACGAGCCGTACTGTGCGTATGAGAAAATTTAACATTCAACGGGTTTTAAAAAGTAGAGCAGTCATTCGAATTTGCTCGCTGTAATTACATACGCTAGTCTTGTATGGTTCATAAAATATTTTTATTTGTTATTATGATATTATTTAGGTTTTAAGAAAAAAATATGTCCGTGGAACTAAAAACAGCTGAAAGAGTTTTCAAGATACCTAAGCAAACGTTTCAAAAGACATTCTATACAAGTACGGTAAATAAATGGATCGAAAAGATTAAAGTGTATGATCAGCAAGGCGAAGAAGATCACCTCTGGGAAATTACTAGTTGGACAAGAGGGTTTGATGGTCATTATTTCTTGAATTTGAGTGGTCGTAATCAATATGGAAATATTACATACGAAAGATGTTTTTGCAAAGTAAAAGTCTGCAACTGCAAAGAAAGGTTAACGATCTACAAGGGATTCCTTTCAGAACCAAATTTCGAAAACTTCAATTTCACCAATGTCTCCCACGTTGGTCTCCAACATCAAAATATCGACATCTCCTTCACCATTGGTCCGTGCGACGAAAATAAACGCAAACCAGTGGAACCACTAAAGGCGATGCTGGACAATGCAATCCTAACAGACATGGTGATCAAAACAAGGGAACAAGAATTCCCTTGCCACAAAGTAATTTTAGCCGTGGAATCCGAATATTTCCGGGCAATGTTTCAATCGGACATGAGAGAAAAACGGACGAGCGTCGTCGAGTGGACTGATGTATTTGAAGCCAGCGTGGTCAACAATCTATTGCACTTTATCTACACCGGACAAACACCACCCGATATTAGGGAAAATTAATTCAAGTTACTGGAAGCCGCCCATCTTTGTCAATTACCAATGTTGAAAGACATGTGCGTCAACAGAATTAAGCAAGATATTGATGTGTACAACGCTGGTCACATACTTGAAATCTCGGAGATTTTCGAATTGGTTGAATTGAAATCAGATGCAATTACGTTTGTGGCTGCCAATTCCGAACAGGTATTGGAGACGAACACCTACCAAAGAATTGACGACAAGACAAAGTCGCAATTGCTTAAGAGTGTTTTTAAAGTATTTGGACAAAAATTAACAATAACAGTGCCTAAATTCTAAAACGTCGAATTCCAAATATTTCCTTGTATCAGAAGGGGATAATAGAAGAGAAGTATTATATACTTCTGCTTGTATGTAGTATTAAAATTATGCATTATTAATTAAAAATGCCTTTTACTATTTTTCTGCTTCGAAACACAATAAGCTGACTGCTGAGAAATAAGTGTTTATCTTTGGTTTACGAGGACCTCACCTTGCAACTGACGCAAAACTCTCCGTGAAAGATCTCCTACCCATTAAGCCAATCGGATCTTTTTTGACTTTTCTCCACAAGCCTTCCCATATGCTGTTTTGTGTGATAAATTTCTCTGAGGGAAAATTATTTTAGAGCATTTTCGACTCAAAATCATCCATAGAACACCCTATACTTCGGTACTACAATTCGAATTGCCCTTTATATGAAACCGGGCTGTGACGTGAAACCTATAATTGCTATCAAAATATGAGGCGAATCAAATTTCATAAGAAAGAAAGAAGCACGCCTGAATTTTAGGTATAGAAGTATTTGTTGAAGTCAACCAGAGATCTTATCTGTTCACTTGGACTTCGAACTACGTGAAGTGCAATCATAAAAAAAGTGCCAGGAATAGAAAATAAAATACCCTTACAAATAATAATACAGAACCTAGAGGTGTCTAAGCTCTAGAGAGCTTTCAGTTGGAGGAGGAGCTGAGCCTCGTGACATCATTTACGCTGCCATATTGGTGGGTTTAAAGCAGGAATGAAGCTGAGACCACCCAATATGGCTACCAGAACAGCGGTAAGACTTGGGAGGGAGTGAAGTACTACAATCCCATCTGAAAGCTCTCTATTCCATTGTCTGCCCATTACCAGAAGTTTTTAACCCCCACCGAAGGCCACTTCACTGACATCAGAAGTCTCTCCCATCCCAGATCGGTGTTAGCGATGAATTTTTCTATGGCAACGATAGCAGCGCACTCATATGGAATTTTCCTTTTTTTGTCAGTGGAAAAAAATTATTATCTAAAAGGTTGCCGTAATTTTTGTGAGAGACAGTCAGAGAGAAAGGGGACGGCGAAGACATCATTCTGGTAAAAGATTTACACAGGCTCAATCTAGTAATGCTTTAAATTAGAATTTAAATGTTATATAGTTATGGTAAGAAGGAATTTACTATAAGAAGGCCTAAAAAGGCGTCCGGTAGGCGCGTGATTGTCGACAATCCCCCCTCATGGGTGGGGGAGGCTGGAAACCAAGGCGGGACTTAATATTTTATCTTACTCTCTTATTTTCCACCATCTATCTCTTTTACCTTTTCGTTAAGCCTTGGTTTGGTTTTTGGAACTCACGACATCATAAGTATATTCTACAGGGCCGGTAGGCCCTTGTAGATATGACTTGATACTCTTTTGTAACGTTAAAGCAAAATTCACATGCTTTTACCAATTTTCCTATGGAGATTAACATGGGGTTTTTCGTGATATTTAACCACCTCTAACTGAAAAACTAGAGCGAAGTTACTTTTCGGAATACTCTTAATTTAACAATTAAGTATTCAGGGTGTGCGATCGGCTAGTCTAATCAGAAATAATTAAGTCTAAGTATGTTAATTTTAGTTAATTACAGAAGTACTTGTTTCGACCATCGTGATTGGACATAATAATAATGCTAGAGCTCTTCGAAAACTCAAAATAACCAAGTATCTATGGTATTGTGGTTATCACGTCCGCTTTACACTCGGAAGGTCCCAGGTTCGAGCCCTGGTAGATACATGACTTGAATATCGTTATTGGACACAATAATAAGCTAGATCTCTTCGAAAACTCAGAATTACCAAGTATTCATTGTGTAGTGGTTATCACGTCCGCTTTACACGCGGAAGGTCCCGGGTTCGAGCCCTGGTAGATACATGTTTTGACCATCGTGATTGGACATAATAATAATATCATCTCTTAGGAATCTCAGTATTACCAGGTATGTGTAGTGTAGTGGTTATCTCGTCCGCCTAACACGCGGAAGGTGCAACGTTCGGGCCCTGCTAGATACATGTTTTGACCATCGTAATTGGACATAATAATAATCGGTAAAGAAAACATAATTACTCAAAATTTAATTACATTAAGACTGAAGTGACAGATATTATATAAAAATGTCTTGGTTTGGACCAAGGCCGAAAAAACAAACGATATGTGTGAGGTTTATCAATTGACTGAAGTTTCAGATATTGAAATTTTTTCTAGTTATTTTTATACACTCAATCCTTAATCAATATTTAATTCAATCAACTGATTTTACTGTTAATCGACCTAGTCCCTCTAAATTAATTGAAAAAATTACATATCAACGCTTTTTCAAGAACAATTACATTTTCCGAAAACATTTTATCATGAAATTAATTATTTTGAAGGGATTTCGTGTCGATGCTCACTAACTTGTGAGCATCTTGACCGACATAGTTTTAATTGTTGCTGGCTTGACAAATTTTCAAGTTTGCACCAAAAGAAGTTTAAATCTGTTTTAAGTTGTTGATAAGACTGTCGTTTAGAGTGAATGTCGTCTACTTAAGACAAAGCAACAAAGTTTATCCTGTGTGGTAAAGGGTAAAGATCACATAAACAGAAATACTTCTCAGACTTGTTATATTCATTTCCCGCGGAAATAATATGGTTAAACACATCATTCATTACTAGTTATGCCAAGAAGGTCACATTTAACTCCGACACCCCCTCCCTCCCTCTATTTTCCCAATATATGGCATTTTATAATCACCAGTGGTTTCAGTGTATGGGTCATCTGAGCCGTCGCAACACACTCAGCCAATATTACCATAGACTGAGTTATGACCAAGAATTCTTAAGTACGGAAAAGGAAGTTCCAGTGCAACTTTACCATCAAAGAGGCGACAATAGAAATGTAGCATTTCGATATACGAAATTAAATGTATAAATTCGCGCAACACCCTTGTTTGGCATCCACGATCAAATATTTACATTTTCCATTCGAGTTATGCCAAAGTTCGCTTGCTTGTTTGAAAAAGCGTTGATATGTAATTTTTTCAATTAATTTAGAGGGACTAGGTCGATTAACAGTAAAATCAGTTGATTGAATTAAATATTGATTAAGGATTGAGTGTATAAAAATAACTAGAAAAAATTTCAATATCTGAAACTTCAGTCAATTGATAAACCTCACACATATCGTTTGTTTTTTCGGCCTTGGTCCAAACCAAGACATTTTTATATAATTACACTTGATTCGATTTAGAAACAATTAAAGAACGATTTTCACGTAGAGACACGTATTCAAATTCTATTAAGTTAGGTTCAAAACCTTTAACTAACTTGTTAATTACAATTAAAAACCATTCCCTAACCGTTTCAGCACCGCTGGCAGCCTCCATTTTCTGTTTACTTTGCTCGAGGTTTTTTTTTCTCTATTCGGATTTCGGAATACGTCAATCGTGTCTGTATAACCTATCCCCACGGGATCCAATAGAAAAGCGCAGAGCAATGACGGACATGAAAAGGGTGGGGCTTACTTGTCCACTAACACCGGCGTAAGAGTAGAAGCGTAAAATCTAGTGACTTAGGCATTCTTATAGTAAATTAATTCTTGGTTATGGTGACCCTTATTAACCAAAAACTCTAATATGGGTTTAATTAAGCAATAAAAAAATAAGGCGCTTGTCTATTCCATAAATTATATTTCCGGAAAAAAAAAGTTAAACCACGATAAGATAAGGTTTTATCAAATCTGTCGACGTGAATACCTGTATAGTCGCGTCAGGTGTAATTTCACATTGAACTTGAACTTCAACGCTTTGTGAAAAGTGCAGTAGTTTGCTGTAAATAATTACGCTCGCATTCTATAGTTCAGAAAATTTTATTGTAAGTTTGCTTGTCTTAAGTTTTAAGACTAAGTTATGTCTGTGGAAGTAAAACCAGCTGAAAGAGTTTTCAAGATACGAAAACAAACGTTTCGGGATAAGAAAAGACCTGTGGATAGTAGATGGGTCGTGAAAATTAAAGCGTATGATGAACAAGGAGAAGAAGATCACATCTGGGAAATTACTTGTTCGGTACAGAGGTGTTATGACAAATATTTTTTGAGTTTGAGAGGTGGTAATAAAAATAAAAACATTAAATACGAACGATGTTTTTGCAAATTTAACGTTTACACTAACGACAACCGGAAGTTAACGATCCGCAAGGAAACCACAAGAAAACCAAATTTCGTCGATTTCAACCTTACCGATGTATACTGTCTTGGTCCTCAATATTATTACCAGATCGATATCTCGGTCACCATTGCTTTGAGCGGAGAAAATAAACTCAAACCACACAAGGAGATGCTGGACCATGCTATCCTAACAGACATGGTGATAAAAACTAAAGAACAAAAATTCCCTTGCCACAAAGTAATCTTGGCAGCGGAATCCGAATATTTCCGGGTCATATTTCAATCCGACATGAAAGAAAAACGGACGAGCGTCGTAGAGTGGACTGATGTACTTGAAGCCAGCGTGGTCAAGGATTTATTGCACTTTATCTACACCGGTCAAACACCGCCCAATATTGAGCAAAATAAATTCAAATTACTGGAAGCCGCCCATCTTTGCCAGTTGTACACGTTGAAAGATAGGTGTGCCAACAGAATTGAGGAAGATATTGATGTTTCCAACGCTGGTTATGTACTTGAAGTCTCAGAGATTTACGAATTGGATGATTTGAAAGTAGTTGCGTTTAAGTTCGTGGTTGCTAATTACCAACAAGTATCCGAGACGGCCGCCTACCAAGGAATTGATGTCAATATCAAGTCGAGCTTGCTAAACAGTTTTTTGAAGTATTCAAGTAACGTTGAACAACCATCCTTCCTTGATGTTTAGAAGTAAATAATGTAGTGTTTTTTGAGTGAATTTGTCCTTGTGTAAAGATAGCGTTATTAATTAACAACAATTAAGTTTAAGTATATTTCTTCATAGTTTTACGTTGTTTTACCCGGAATAATTAGGGAAAATGGAATTTTGATGAAAAATAAAATCGAAGATAGGAATTTTTTCGAATAATTGTTATTTTGTAATCATATCTCTGAACTTAAAATTATTAATGGGCGGCTGTACTTCAGTCATTCCAATTTGCTCACTTATCTTTTACTTTTTCTAGTCTTTATCCACAAAAAAAGTTTTTATTAGTTAGAGTAACGAAATGTTTGTGCAAGCCATCCAAAGATCGAACAGAGTCGTATCTTTTTATTTGGACTTGGAACTGCAGTGCTTCAGTGACTGTACGGTCACGTCAGTTGGAATTTCACATTCAACTTCAGCGGTTTGTAAAAAGTGCAGTAGTTTGCTGTAAATAATTACGCTCGCATTCTACAGTTCAGAAAATTGAATTTTAAATCTTCTTGTCTTGAGTTTTAAGAGTAAGTTTTAGTTATGTCCATGGAAGTAAATCCAGCTGAAAGAGTTTTCAAGATACGAAAACAAACGTTTCGGGATAAGAGAAGATATTTGAATAGCAAATGGGTCGTGAAGATTAAAGCTTACGATCAACAAGGAGAAGAAGATCACATCTGGGAAATTACTTGTGTAGTACAGAAGTATTATGATGCCATGTATTTTTTCAGTTTGGGAGGTGGTAATCAAAATGAAATATTAAGTACGAAAGATGTTTTTGCAAATTGAACCTTTACACTAACGACAACCGGAAATTAACGATCCGCAAGGAAACCGCAACTTCCAAGAAAACCAAATTTCGGAAATTTCGATTTCACCGATGTATCCTATCTTGGTGATGAAGATAATTTCCAGAGTTGGATGGACATCTCCTTCACCATTGCTTCCTGCGACGAAAACAAACGCAAACCAGTCGAACCACAAAAGACCATGTTGGACTAAGCAATCCTAACAGATATGGTAATCAAGACTAAAGAACAAGAATTCCCTTGCCACAAAGTAATCTTGGCAGCAGAATCCGAATATTTCCGGGTCATGTTTCAAACGGACATGCGAGAGCGTCGGACGAGCGTCGTCGAGTGGAATTATGATGCAAGCGTGGTCAAGGATTTACTGCACTTTTTCTACACCGGGCAAAAACCATCCAACATTATCCCAAATAAATTCAAGTTACTGGAAGCCGCTCATCTTTGCCAATTATCCACGTTGAAAGACATGTGCGCCAACAGAATTGAGGAAGATATTGATGTTTCCAACGCTGGTTATGTACTTGAAGTCTCAGAGATTTACGAATTGGATGATTTGAAAGTAGTTGCTTTGAAGTTCGTGGCTGCTAATAATCAAGTATTAGAGACGGCCGCTTACCAAGAAATTGATGTTAATATCAAGTTGAGAATTCTAAGCAGTTTTTTCAAAGTATTTCAACAACATTTAACGAATATATTAAGCTAGTATACTATTCACTAAGACTTTGCAGTGTCTTTGTTATTTAGTTTCTTATCTTTGACATTGTCAAAGGCGGAGTAGGAAATCCATGGGTACTTTTATATTGTTATTTCTTACTTATGATTTCTTTTAGACAGGCAATTAATTAGAAATGTATAATTGTAATTAGTTAGTTTGAAAAATAAATGCCTAATTTCTAATTGAATTAATTATTTTCTATGCCTTATTTCTAATTGAATGAATTATTTTCTATGCCTTATTTCTAATTGAATGAATTATTTTCTATGCCTTATTTCTAATTGAATGAATTATTTTCTATGCCTTATTTCTAATTGAATGAATTAGTTTCTATGCCTAATTTCTAATTGAATTATTTAGTTTCTATACCTAATTTCTAATTGAATTAATTAGTTTCTATGCCTAGTTTCTAATTGAATTAATTAGTTTCTATGCCTAATTTCTAATTGAATTAATTAGTTTCTATGCCTAATTTCTAATTGAATTAATTATTTTCTATACCTTATTTCTAATTGAATTAATTAGTTTCTATACCTAATTTCTAATTGAATGAATTATTTTCTATGCCTTATTTCTAATTGAATGAATTATTTTCTATGCCTTATTTCTAATTGAATGAATTAGTTTCTATGCCTAATTTCTAATTGAATTATTTAGTTTCTATACCTAATTTCTAATTGAATTAATTAGTTTCTATGCCTAGTTTCTAATTGAATTAATTATTTTCTATGCCTTATTTCTAATTGAATGAATTATTTTCTATGCCTTATTTCTAATTGAATGAATTATTTTCTATGCCTTATTTCTAATTGAATGAATTATTTTCTATGCCTTATTTCTAATTGAATGAATTAGTTTCTATGCCTAATTTCTAATTGAATTATTTAGTTTCTATACCTAATTTCTAATTGAATTAATTAGTTTCTATGCCTAGTTTCTAATTGAATTAATTAGTTTCTATGCCTAATTTCTAATTGAATTAATTAGTTTCTATGCCTAATTTCTAATTGAATTAATTATTTTCTATACCTTATTTCTAATTGAATTAATTAGTTTCTATACCTAATTTCTAATTGAATGAATTATTTTCTATGCCTTATTTCTAATTGAATGAATTATTTTCTATGCCTTATTTCTAATTGAATGAATTAGTTTCTATGCCTAATTTCTAATTGAATTATTTAGTTTCTATACCTAATTTCTAATTGAATTAATTAGTTTCTATGCCTAGTTTCTAATTGAATTAATTATTTTCTATGCCTTATTTCTAATTGAATGAATTATTTTCTATGCCTTATTTCTAATTGAATGAATTATTTTCTATGCCTTATTTCTAATTGAATGAATTATTTTCTATGCCTTATTTCTAATTGAATGAATTAGTTTCTATGCCTAATTTCTAATTGAATTATTTAGTTTCTATACCTAATTTCTAATTGAATTAATTAGTTTCTATGCCTAGTTTCTAATTGAATTAATTAGTTTCTATGCCTAATTTCTAATTGAATTAATTAGTTTCTATGCCTAATTTCTAATTGAATTAATTATTTTCTATACCTTATTTCTAATTGAATTAATTAGTTTCTATACCTAATTTCTAATTGAATGAATTATTTTCTATGCCTTATTTCTAATTGAATGAATTATTTTCTATGCCTTATTTCTAATTGAATGAATTAGTTTCTATGCCTAATTTCTAATTGAATTATTTAGTTTCTATACCTAATTTCTAATTGAATTAATTAGTTTCTATGCCTAGTTTCTAATTGAATTAATTAGTTTCTATGCCTAATTTCTAATTGAATTAATTAGTTTCTATGCCTAATTTCTAATTGAATTAATTATTTTCTATACCTTATTTCTAATTGAATTAATTAGTTTCTATACCTAATTTCTAATTGAATTAATTAGTTTCTATGCCTAATTTCTAATTGAATTAATTAATTGGATCATAAATATTTATCTAATTTTTAATTCTAATTCAATTGGTTTCCAGCTAATTAGCACAGCTCTGCAAATGAGACTGGTTTTATGCTTAAAATATCGAAGTGGTCAAATCTGCGACATCATTCAATCCAAATTTGACATTTTTGTATTTTTATCCAATTTATGGCTTGGTTTTGTAAACGGTATAAACTTTAATTCCTTGCCATTAAAAGACGATTTATGCCGTGAATCGTGCCTTTTTACTAACTAACTGACTGGAATCACAATCCATTTAAATTTTTAACAATTTAACATTTAAAAGTCCAAGGCTTATGTCTTCCTACGAACGAGTGAAGGCGGCCATCTTTGTTGTTTACATAGGGATAGGCTCCTTTTTTGCCAGTGAAAACCGAGGAGGGGTTAAAAATGTGCCCCTTTTATGAAAAAAATAGTGTCTTCGTTTCCTAAGCGCCTTTACAGTATTAGAGGGGAAGGAAAATACCTCTCCCTGTAAATAGAAGCGGTGAGCTCACGGATAGAAGCTCCGTCACTCCGTGGCAGAAACAAAGACCACTTACCCCAGCGTGGATTCGAAAAGCGCCACGGCCGCTCCATTATTAAACCGTTTTTCAGTTCGCTAGAACACTTTTCTCTTTATTGTTTTCGAAGCTAGATTCCAGAGTTTAGAGCAGTATTTTTCTGTGTTAATAGTTGAAAACACCGCGGAGTACAGTACATCATCGTGGACTTTTTAAAGCTAAAGGTAGGGTTTCTATTTCTTAGTCTGTTGACTTTGATAACGACCGAATTTAACCATCAACGGGTTCTAAAAAGTAGAGCACTTATTTGAATTTGCCCCTCGTGTATGCTTCAGAAAATATTTTTATTTGTTTTTATAATATTATTTAGGTTTTAAGAAAAAAATATGTCCGTGGAACTAAAAACAGCTGAAAGAGTTTTCAAGATACCTAAGCAAACGTTTCGAAAGACATTCTGCACAAGCACGGCAAATAAATGGATCGAAAAGATTAAAGTGTATGATCAACAAGGCGAAGAAGATCACCCCTGGGAATTTACTTGTTCGACAAGTGTGATTGGTGGTCATCATTTGTTGAATTTGAGTGGTCGTAATCAATATTTAAATATTAAATACGAAAGATGTTTTTGCAAATTAAACGTCTACAACAACAAAGAGAAATTAACGATCCGCAAGGGATTCCTTTCAGAACCAAATTTCCAAAGCTTCAACTTCTACTATGTATACTATATTGGTTCCAGCCATCAAATTATCGACATCTCCTTCACCATTGCTTCGTGCGACGAAAATAAACGCAAACCAATTGAACCACAAAAGGTGATGCTGGACAATGCAATCCTAACAGACATGGTGATCAAAACAAGGGAACAAGAATTCCCTTGCCACAAAGTAATTTTAGCCGCGGAGTCCGAATATTTCCGGGCGATGTTTCAATCGGACATGAAAGAACAACGTACGAGCGTCGTCGAGTGGACTGATGTGTTCGAAGCCAGCGTGGTCAAAGATCTATTGCACTTTATCTACACTGGACAAACACCACCCCATATTAAGCAAAATAAATTTCAGCTACTGGAAGCCGCCCATCTTTGCCAGTTGCCCAAGTTGAAAGACATGTGTGTCAACAGAATTGGGCAAGATATTGATGTGGATAATGCTGGTCGTGTACTTGAAACCTCAGAGATTTACGAATTGGATGATTTGAAAACAGTTGCCTTTAAGTTCATGGTTGTTAATCACCAAAAAGTATTCAAGACAGTCGCCTACCAAGAAATTGATGTCAATATCAAGTCGAGATTGCTAAACAGTGTTTTTGAAGTATTAAAATAACATTTAAAAATTATGGAGTGCTAGTATATTTTGTACTAAAACTATCGCAGAAACGAATTGATACTAATTTTCTTATCTTCACAAAAAAAATGTTCTATCTATATCTTTGTACAAACTTTCTTGATGAAATAAAAAGAAGTTGATAAATAATTGAGTGAATTTGTACTAATGTAGAAATAGCGTCAAAAACTGATTAGTGTAAGCATTGGTGTAAGAAAGTAGCTTAAACCTCTGGTATCATCCTCTCATGCCTCATCGAGTAACGTCGTCTGACGGTATTTTTAGAATGGTCTTAAGGCGGTGTTTATTACGAAGCCAAAAGGTACATGTATTTCTCTAGAACTCGAGACGAATTTAAAAAGCAAAAGAAGGTATATACTACCTTGTGTCCCGGGAAATTACAGTTAAAATATAAGTAAATTTATTGAAGTAAGGATTACGGGCAATAATTTTTTAGGGTAGGGCATCGAGGGGCTATTCACTCAGATTTTCTGTATGGGTAATCATTTCAGCACAGTTAAAGATAGCGCATAGTGGGGCTAATCACTCAGATTTCCTGTATGTTACGGGTAATCGTTTTAGCACAGTTGAAGTCTGCGCATCGTGGGGCTAATCACCACCGTTTTCAGTTTTGTGTCGCTCTAATACAATTACAACAGAAGTTAGGATTGCGGGTAATCATATTAGCACAGGTAAAGGTAGCGCATCGAGGGGCTATTCCCAGAAATTTTCTGTACGACTGTTAAAGGGAATGCGAATTTACAATTTCATATCATATTTTACCACGAAAGTGGTATTATGTTACACTTTCAAGTCTCTACTTTCAAAATATCAAGTTTTTAATATAATTGAACCAAAGTTTCTATTTTAAAAATCCTTCGAAAAATCATGAAAACTCAGTTTCGAACTTTCGATATATATAAACAATCTTGTCTTGTCGAGCTTGTTTGCCTGTTTCATGACATCACTATGACGGGAGGGGAAAAAAGCGCGGGAATTAATCCTATACGCGCGTCTCGAGCTTCTCGCCAGTCTAAAGTCTGGGTCTGATAGCAGAGAGAGTGGCACCATCTCACGTGAAAAAATATATCTGTGACGTCAGACTACAGGGAAACGTTTTATCCTTTCCTTAAAAGCGGTTTTCAAATAGTTTCATATGAAGCATTTTCAAATGCATATTGCCAAATAACCAGAAATCGGAGAATTAAAAGCTTGATATTTTTGAATTCACAGAAATTAATTCTATCTTTTATTATATAAATCAGAGGTTTTTCAAACGAAGCTTCTCATACCCATTAAGTACGGTGCATGCGATATGGGTACTATGATGAGCCCAGCCCTTGGGCCACCTTGTTCAGTTCGCCAGAACCCTTTTCTCTTCATTGTTTTCAAAGCTAGATTTCAGAGTTTAGAGCAGTACTTTTCTGTGTTAATAGTTCGTTGAAATCACTACGGAGTACGGTACATCGTCGTGGACTCGAAATTTATCATTGGCAACGTTTATTTTTCTAAAATGCTTTATTAAGGTTTTTTAAGCTAAAGGTTCAGCTGCTGGCCTGCTGCTGGTTTCTATTCCTTGCTATATACGATTCAAAAAAGTAAAAACACGATAAGATAACGATTAGGTATATCTCTTCTTGGTTTAGTCAAATAAGTTGACTTTGATAACGGGTTTTAAAAAGTAGAGCAGTCATTCGAATTTGCTCGCTGTAATTACATACGCTAGTCTTGTAATATTAATATTTGTTATTATGATATTATTTGAGTTTTAAGAAAAAAATATGTCCGTGGAACTAAAAACAGTTGAAAGAGTTTTCAAGATACGTAATCAAACGTTTCGAAAGACATTCTGTACAAACATGGAAAGAAAATGGATCGAAAAGATTAAAGTGTATGATCAACATGGCGAAGAAGACCACCCCTGGGAAATTACTTGTTCGACAAGAGAGTATGGTCTCCATCATTTGTTAAATTTGAGTGGTCGTAATCAATATGGAAATATTAAATACGAAAGAGGTTTTTGCACATTAAACGTCATCAACAACAAAGAGAAATCAACGATCCACGATGGATTCCTTTCACGACCAAATTTCGAAAGATTTGACTTCATCAATGTATACTTCCTAGGTGACCGCCATCGAAATATCGACGTCTCCTTCACCATTGCTTCGTGCGACGAAAATAAAAGCAAACCAATTGAACCACTAAAGGCGATGCTGGACAAAGCAATCCTAACAGACATGATGATCAAAACAAGGGAACAAGAATTCCCTTGCCACAAAGTAATCTTAGCCGCGGAATCTGAATATTTTCTGGCGATGTTTCAATCGGACATGAAAGAACAACGTACGAGCGTCGTCGAGTGGACTGATGTGTTTGAAGCCAGCGTGGTCAACGATCTATTGCACTTTATCTACACCGGACAAACACCACCCGATATTTGGGAAAATAAATTTAAATTACTGAAAGCCGCCCATCTTTGTCAATTATCCAAGTTGAAAGACATGTGCGTCAACAGAATTGAGCAAGATATTGATGTGGAAAACGCTGGTCGTGTACTTGAGACCTCCGAGATTTACGAATTGGATGATTTGAAATCAGTTGCAATTACGTTTGTGGCTGCTCACCAAGAGGTATTGGAGACGGCCGCCTACCAAAGAATTGACGACAGGATAAAGTTGCAATTGCTAAAAAGTGTTTTTAAAGTATTTGGACCAAAATAAACAATAATAGTGCCTTAGTATATATATATCTCGGTTTCATGTCTGTAAAAAATTTCTAAAACGTGGACACTAATTTTTCCTAACACTTCCTTGTACGCAGTATTAAAATTTTGCATTATTAATTAAAAATGCCTTTTACTATTTTTCTGCTTCGAAACACAATAAGCTGACTGCTGAAAAATAAGTGTTTATCTTTGGTTTACGAGGACCTCACCTCTCTCCTCCCAGATCAGAATTTCCCCAAGAAGAGATTTACTATAACAAGGCATTAGTCGCGAGATTTTACGCTTCTACTCTAACGCCGGTGTCAGTGGAAAAGTAAGCCCCACCCCCTTCATATCCGTCATTGCTCTGCGCTTTCCCATTGGATCCCGTGGGGA
Source organism: Phalangium opilio (assembly GCF_054372755.1). NCBI lineage: Eukaryota > Metazoa > Arthropoda > Arachnida > Opiliones > Phalangiidae > Phalangium > Phalangium opilio. The sequence continues at coordinate 7,176,323 of NW_028324217.1, read as the reverse complement.
TTGGTCATATAGACGCGAATGACGTATTCCGACTAGAGAAAAACTAACTCGAGCAAAGTAAACAGAAAATTGAGGCTGCCCGCGGTGCTGAAACGGTATGACAGTTGTTTTTAATTGCCATTAACAAATTATTTAAAGGTTTTGAACCTAAAAGTCCCTCCTCCGTTTCCACACTGATGAAGGGGGTATGGTAGACTATCACGCGAGCGAAGGACGCTATTTTACGCTTTCTTATAGTAAATATCCCTTCTTCATTTCCCTAAATAAGTATTTTATTACTTCTGGTATTACCATAGAAGTAAAATGTATTTATTTACAGAATATGAGTTTGCCTTATTGCAACTGACGCAAAAATCTCCATGAAAGATCTCCTACCCATTAAGCCAATAGGATATTTTTTGACTCTTCTCCACAAGCCTTCCAACACGCCGTTTTGGGTGATAAATTTCTCTGAGGGAAAATTTTCACAGAACATTTTTGACTCAAAATCACCCATAGAACACCCTATACTTCGGTACTACTACCCTATTCGAATTGTCCTTTATATGAAACATGTACATCTCGTTGGTAGTGGTTGAAGTTCGAACTACGTGAAGTGCAATCATAAATAAAGTGCCAGGAATAGAAAATAAAATACCCTTACAAGTTACAAATAATAATACAGAACCTAGAGGTGTCCAAGCTATACCATTGTCTGCCCATTACCAGAAGTTTTTAACCCCCACCGAAGGCCACTTCACTGACATCAGAAGTCTCTCCCATCCCAGAAGGGCGTTGGCGATGAATTTTTCTCATATGGAATTTTCCATTTTTGTCCGCTGAAAAAAATAGTTATAGACAAAGGGGACGGCGAAAACATCATTCTGGTAAAGGATTTACAGAAGCATAGGCAAGTAATGCTTTAAATTCGAATTTCAATGTTATATATATATTCAATACTCTTTTGAACATGTTCTCCTCTCTAATCTTATCGCTTCCGACCGAATAAGGGGAAACAATTTTCACCCCCTTGAGTACAGTCATAGTATAAAGGTTTTCTTTTAGTAAACTCCTGGCGTTACTTTCTGTGTTTGTAGTTAATTAGAATCACTGTAATTTAATAAACATTGCCATTTACTAAATATTTAGGATTGCATGTTTTCGTTAAATTAACCAAGGTATTTCATTTGGGTTTAATTAAGCGGAAAAGCTGTATTTCTATTCCATATACTATTACAAGTGGAAAAATAAAGGTAAAACCACGATAAGATAACGTTTATTCATATTTGTCGACGTTGATACTGTATAGTCGCGTCAGATGCAATTTCACATTGAACTTCAACGGTTTGTAAAAAGCGCAGTAGTTTGCTGTAAATAATAACGCTCGCATTCTATGGTTCAGAAAATTTTATTTTAAGTCTGTTTGTCTTAAGTTTTAAGAGTAAGTTATGTCTGTGGAAGTAAAACCAGCTGAAAGAGTTTTCAAGATACCAAAACAAACGTTTCGGGATAAGAGTAAATACATGAATAGTACATGGGCCGTGAAGATTAAAGCGTATGATGAACAAGGAGAAGAAGATCACATCTGGGAAATTACTTGTTCGGTACAGATGTGTTATGACAAATATTTTTTGAGTTTGAGAGGTGGTAATAAAAATAAAAATATTAAATACGAACGATGTTTTTGCAAATTTAACGTTTACACTAACGACAACCGGAAGTTAACGATCCGCAAGGAAACCACAAGAAAACCAAATTTCGGAGATTTCAACTTTACCGATGTATACTGTCTTGGTCCTGAATATTATTACCAGATCGATATCTCGGTCACCATTGCTTCGAGCGGAGAAAATAAACTCAAACCACACAAGAAGATGCTGGACCATGCTATCCTAACAGACATGGTGATCAAAACTAAAGAACAAAAATTCCCTTGCCACAAAGTAATCTTGGCAGCGGAATCCGAATATTTCCGGACCATGTTTCAATCCGACATGAAAGAAAAACGGACGAGCGTCGTTGAGTGGACTGATGTATTTGAAGCCAGCGTGGTCAAGGATTTATTGCACTTTATCTACACCGGTCAAACACCGCCCAATATTGAGCAAAATAAATTCAAATTACTGGAAGCCGCCCATCTTTGCCAGTTGTCCACGTTGAAAGATATGTGTGCCAACAGAATTGGGGAAGATATTGAAGTTTCCAACGCTGGTTATGTACTTGAAGTCTCAGAGATTTATGAATTGGATGATTTGAAAGTAGTTGCGTTTAAGTTCGTGGTTTCTAATTACCAACAAGTATCCGAGACGGCCGCCTACCAAGGAATTGATATCAATATCAAGTCGAGATTGCTAAACAGTTTTTTGAAGTATTCAAGTAACGTTGAACAACTAACAATCCTTGATATTTAGGAGTAAATAATGTAGTGTTTTTTGAGTGAATTTTTCCTTGTGTAGAGATAGCGACATTCATTAACAATTAAGTTTAAGTATATTTCTTCATAGTTTTACGTTGTTTTACCCTGAATAATTAGGGAAAATGGAATTTTGATGAAAAATAAAATCGAAGATAGGAATGTTTTCAAATAATTGATATTTTATAATCATATCTCTGTACTTAAAATGTTTAATTACTGTACTTCAGTCATTCCAATTGGTTCACTTATCTTTTACTTTTTCTAGTCTTTGTCCACAAAAACAGTTTTTATTAGTTTGAGTAACGAAAAGACCATGCTGGACCAAGCAATCCTAACAGATATGGTAATCAAGACTGAAGAACATGAATTCCCATGCCACAAAGTAATATTGGCTGCGGAATCCGAATATTTCCGGCCCATGTTTCAATCGGACATGAAAGAGCGTCGAACTAGCGTCGTCGAGTGGACTGATGTATTTGAAGCCAACGTGATCAAGGATTTATTACACTTTTTCTACACCGGGAAAAAACCACCCAACATTAGGCAAAATAAATTTAAGTTACTGGAAGCCGCTCATCTTTGCCAATTATCCACGTTGAAAGACATGTGCGCCAACAGAATTGAGGAAGATATTGATGTGGACAACGCTGGTCGTGTACTTGAAATCTCGGAGATTTACGAATTGGATGATTTGAGGACTGTTGCTTTGAAGTTCGTGGCTGCTAATAATCAAGTATTAGAGACGGCCGCTTACCAAGAAATTGATGTCAATATCAAGTTGAGAATTCTAAGCAGTTTTTTTTAAAGTATTTCAACAACATTTAACGAATATATTAAGCTAGTATACTATTCACTAAGACTTTGCAGTGTCTTTGTTATTTAGTTTCTTATCTTAGACATTGTCAAAGGCGGAGTAGGAAATCCATGGGTACTTTTATATTGTTATTTCTTACTTATGGTTTCTTTTAGACAGACAATTAATTAGAAATGTATAATTGTAATTAGTTAGTTAGAAAAATAAATGCCTAATTTCTAATTGAATTAATTATTTTCTATGCCTTATTTCTAATTGAATTAAATAGTTTCTATGCCTAATTTCTAATTGAATTAATTAGTTTCTATGCCTAATTTCTAATTGAATTAATTAGTTTCTATGCCTAATTTCTAATTGAATTAATTAGTTTCTATGCCTAATTTCTAATTGAATTAATTAGTTTCTATGCCTAATTTCTAATTGAATTAATTAGTTTCTATGCCTAATTTCTCATTGAATTAATTAGTTTCTATGCCTAATTTCTAATTGAATTAATTAGTTTCTATGCCTAATTTTTTATTGAATTAATTAGTTTCTATGCCTAATTTTTAATTGAATTAATTAATTGGATCATAAATATTTATCTAATTTTTAATTCTAATTCAATTGGTTTCCAGCTAATTAGCACAGCTCTGCAAATGAGACTGGTTTTATGCTTAAATTATCGAAGTGGCCTAATCTGCGACATCATTCAATCCAAATTTGACATTTTTGCATTTTTTTCCAATTTATGGCTTGGTTTTGTAAACGGTATAAATTTAATTCCTTGCCATTAAAGGACGATTTATACCGTGAATCGTGCCTTTTTACTAACTGACTGGAATCACAATCCATTTAAATTTTTAACAATTTAACATTTAAAAGTCCAAGGCTTATATCTTCCTACGAACGAGTGAAGGCGGCCATCTTTGTTGTTTACATAGGGATATGCTCCTTTTTTTGCCAGTGAAAACCGAGGCGGCGAGGAGGGGTTAAAAATGTGCTCCTTTTTATGAAAAAAATAGTGTCTTCGTTTCCTAAGCGCCTTTACAGTATTAGAGGGGAAGGAAGATACCTCTCCCTGTAAATGGAAGAGGTGAGCTCACGGATAGAAGCTCAGCAGTGGCAGAAACAGAGAAGTAGAGAACCCCTCCTCAAGACCAGACTTGCCCCAGCGTGGATTCGAAAAGCGCCACGGCCACTCCATTATTAACCGTTTTTCAGTTCGCTAGAACACTTTTCTCTTTATTGTTTTCAACGCTGATTCCAGAGTTTAGAGCAGTATTTTTCTGTGTTAATAGTTCGTTGTAAACACTACGGAGTACAGTACATCGTCGTGGACTCGAAATTTATCATTGACAACGTTTACTTTTCCAATATATTTTATTAAGGCTTTTTAAAGCTAAAGGTAGGGTTTCTATTTCTTGCTATATACGTTTGGAAAAAGTAAAAAACACGAGATGATAAGGCTTAGTCGGTTGACTTTGGTAATGAGCGAATTTAACCATGAACGGGTTCTAAAAAGTAGAGCACTTAATTGAAATTGCTCGCCGTAAATAAATACGCTCGTCGTGTATGTTTCAGAAAATATTTTTATTTGTTATTATATTATTATTTAGGTTTTAAGAAAAAAATATGTCCGTGGAACCAAGGAGGATAATATGGAGGGCCGACTTAGTATAATTTTAGGAAAGTGACTGGTAGCCCTGCTTACGCTAGTGGCCCCTGGTTCATCTGCGGAAAACTAACGTTTTGTCGTCTGCAACATATTCGGTCCGCCATCGCGATTCGCCAAAAGAAATATCCCCCTACCTCACCCCCCCCGCCAAACCAATAGTTTTCCGTAAATGAACCAGGTGTCAGCAGGATCGAACTCCAAAAATCACTTAACACCCCCCAAAGGCTAAGTCGGCCCTCCATATTATCCTCCTTGGTGGAACTAAAAACAGCTGAAAGAGTTTTCAAAATACCTAAGCAAACGTTTCGAAAGACATTCCACACAGCCTCGGAAAAAAATGGATCGAAAAGATTAAAGTGTATGATCAACAAGGCAAAGAAGATCACCCCTGGGAATTTACTTGTTCGACAAGAGGGTTTGATGGTCATTATTTCTTGAATTTGAGTGGTCGTAATCAATATTTAAATATTAAATACGAAAGATTTTTTTGCAAATTAAACGTCTACAACAACAAAGAGAAATTAACGACCTACAAGGGATTCCTTTCAGAACCAAATTTCGAAAGATTCAACTTCTTCAATGTATACTTCGTTGGTTACCACCATCAAAATATTGACATCTCCTTCACCATTGCTTCGTGCGACGAAACTAAACGCAAAACAACTGAGCCACAAAAGGCGATGCTGGACCAAGCAATCCTAACGGACATGGTGATCAAAACCAAAGAACAAGAATTCCCTTGCCACAAAGTAATCCTAGCCGCGGAATCCGAATATTTCCGGGCAATGTTTCAATCGGACATGAAAGAACAACGTACGAGCGTCGTCGAGTGGACTAATGTGTTTGAAGCCAGCGTGGTCAACAATCTATTGCACTTTATCTACACCGGACAAACACCACCCGATATTAAGGAAAATAAATTCAGATTACTGGAAGCCGCCTATCTTTGTCAATTATCAATGTTGAAAGACATGTGTGTCAACAGAATTAAGCAAGATATTGATGTGTACAACGCTGGTCATATACTTGAAATCTCGGAGATTTTCGAATTGGTTGAATTGAAATCAGATGCAATTACGTTTGTGGCTGCCAATTACCAACAGGTATTGGAGACGGCCACCTACCAAAGAATTGACGACAAGATAAAGTCGCAATTGCTTACGAGTGTTTTTAAAGTATTTGGACGACAATAAACAATAACAGTGCCATAATATATACTATATATCGCGGTTTCATGTCTGTAAAAAAATTCTAAAACGTGGAATTCCAAACATTTCTTTGTATGCAGTATTAAAATTATGCATTATTAATTAAAAATGCCTTTTACTATTTTTCTGCTTCGAAACACAATAAGCTGACTGCTGAGAAATAAGTGTTTATCTTTGGTTTACGAGGACATCTCACCTCTCTCCTCCCAGATCAGAATTTCCCTAAATAAGTATTGCCATAAGTTTATGAGATATGTTCCATAAGTATGACACATCCTATGCTTCGTAATGCTAAATACTTACTGAGAGGTAGTTCGAGAACGACGCGAGAATTGACTACACGCGGTTTTGCTGTCCATCACCCTAAGTAGTCTGTACTAAGCGGCCATTGACAGCGCCTCACCAGGCGTCACTTTACGACAAGCACTCAGTAACTTAGGGAACATACCTTATGAACTTATGTTAACAGCAATGTCACCTCTCAAAACATACGAGGTTAACGAAATTTATGTTCGCGCTTACGCAGGAAACGGTTCAGAACTGGTTTCCCAAGTCGTTTTCTACGAGTTTAATGCGATTTCAATAGTGTCGGTTAAACACTTTAAGACACTACTTTAGTGCTGTCTGCTTTCAACAATATTATGATTTTCTTACCCAGGTGGAAGCTTGGAGATAGACAAAGGGGATGGCGAAAACATCATTCTGGTAAAAGATTTACACAAGCATAGGCAAGTAATGCTTTTAATTCGAATTTCAATCTATATCTATATAAATAAAAGTTCTGACTGACTGACTGACTGACTGATAATCAACGCCCAGCCCAAACCGCTTGCCCTAGAAGGCTGAAAATTTGCAGGAATGTTACTCATAAGTAGTAGGCGCGTACTAAAAAAGATTTTTCCAATCCGCCGCCATCTTAAAAAATGGCGGCCAGAAATGTAAAAAATATTCCCTATGCAATTAAGTACACGCGTTTCAATCGATTTCACAAATATTTAGTGCACTGGTTTGCTTTAACCTTAAGACGGGCTGAATGGTCTTTCGGGTTCGATTTTTCGCCATCTTTTAAAATGGCGCCCAGAAATGTAAGAAAATATTCTCTGTACAATAAATTCCGCGCGATTCAACCGATTTCGCAAATATTTAGTACAATGGTTTCCTTTAACCTATAGACGGGCTGAATGGTATTTTGGGTTCGATTTGTTGCCATCTTTTTAAATGGCGGCCAAAAACTTAAAAACCCTTCTTTATGGAATAATGTCCGCGTGAAAAGTTATAAAAAATATCCCGACGGGCTGACGGACTGTGCCGAGTGCCTTCGCTCCTAGGGTGCTACAAAAATATTAGTCATCAGTAAAATCTACACATTCTTTATATCATTTTAAATGGAAGTTCTTATTACACGCGGGCGACTCCGCGGGTAACGGCTAGTGTTATATATATATTCAATACACTTTTGAACATGTTATCCTCTCTAATCTTATCGCTTCCGAGTTCCGACCTAAGAAGGGCAAACAATTTTCACCCCCTTGTGTACAGTCATAGTATAAAGGTTTTTACCTCTCCGAGTGACGTATGTCACGGAGAGGTTCTAATTTCGACGTGTCTGTGTGTCTGTGTGTCTGTCTGTCTGTCTGTCTGTCCGTTGTTACACCCACGTGACCGCGTTCGCAGTTTGCAAATCGGAGCAAACGTGTATTCAATTTCCAGACCGCATATACAGTCCCGGAAATTGTATTCCACTTACAGGCTATTACTCCATTGCCTGTCTAACAACTCTGTTCATTTGTCCACCCCACATGGACACCAGTCTCAACTTACTGGCTTCTAAACACCACCAACTTCTAGTCTTTCGCCCATTCCACATGGACACCAGTCTGTACTTACTGGCTTCTAAACACCACCACCTTCTCGTCTTTGTCCATTCCACATGGACACCACCAGTCTGTACACCTGGCTTCTAACACCACCATCTTCTGGTCTTTGTTTTTGTCCATCCCACATGGACACCAGTCTGTACACCTGGCTTCTAACACCACCATCTTCTGGTCTTTGTTTTTGTCCATCCCACATGGACACCAGTCTGTACACCTGGCTTCTAACACCACCATCATCCTTAAGGTTAAGACATACGCGGCGATCGGCTAGGGTTACGAGAAACGTCTAGCCTTCCATTGGAGGGGTCTTCCTCCAAGGTTCACGCAATTGCGGTTGTTCTTGCTTTTAACTGTAGTTCGACACCCTTATATACTACCTAATTTAGTAAGGCGAAGCAACCGGCGTATGCTTCATTTCAAACGCCAATATTAGTCAAGTCTCTGAAGAATGTTTAATTGTTCTTTATCAAAACGATGTAACGCTCAATAAGGCCAACAACTAACGAAGAAAATATTAAATATTAATTATATTTATTTTAATATTTAAGATAATCTCTTTTCTCAATTCAAAATTAATACGGAAAGAGTTAAAAAGTAGTCTATTTTTTTGTCTGTGTGTGTCTGTCCGTTGTCACACTAGTGCGCCGAGTTAACAGTTCGCGTTGTTTTGATGTGTTAAGAAATCCTACAGAACCTTTATATTCACTTTATCCATAATATAAAGTGAATATGTGGAAATCTTTTTCGTAATTACGATGCATTTAGTACTTTTGTAGCTTTAAAGCTCTGTTTCATTTTGATATTCCAAGGATGTTTTTTAATATTATTATTTGAAATGGCTGTTTATATATTACTTAAGCTATACTAATCTGTATATAGAATAATCCTTGGTTTAGTTATTTCAAGAAGAATGCCAAGGCCTGGATTCTATCGGGTAAATCAAGTTTGATCCGCAATAAGCTTAGTGAACCAAAGAGTAAATAATTGAGACCTGAGGTGGAGTAAACTTTGGGTTTTGATTATCGTGTCTGTAATGAAGGGACATTAACGGTTCAGAGTGAGCTGAAAGTTAAATACACGTTTAAATAATCAGATTTAGATTTTATAATAGAAGAAAGCATCATGGTAGCAATTAGATCAGTGAAAGGGCTAATCGTTATCGGGTTAGTGGTATGCATCAGAGAATAAAATTTAACATAGTACTTATATTATTTGTAAATAATGATTTGAAACCTAGTATTAGCTGATGATTATATATTTTGACAATGTAGAGAAAACTATTCAATGATTTAAGCCTCGTTAGACAAAACAAAGCGAAAAAATGTTGCTCTAGTATTTCGATATTGAGTCGTATACTAGTCTTTTCCCCTACTCGGAGAGGTAATATTTTGGTTTTCCCAACTTGTCTCTTAGTAAACTCGTGGCATTACTTTCTGTGTTTATAGTTAATTAGAATCACTGTAATTTAATAAACATTGCCATTTACTAAATATTTAGAATTTCATGGTTACGTTTAATTAGCCAAGATATTTTATTTGGGTTTAATTAAGCGGAAAAGCTGTTTTTCTATTCCATATACTATTACTAGTGGAAAAATAAAGGTAAAAACACGATAAGATAACGTTTATTCATATTTGTCGACGTTGATACTGTATAGTCGCGTCAGATGCAATTTCACATTGAACTTCAACGGTTTGTAAAAAGTGCAGTAGTTTGCTGTAAATAATTACGCTCGCATTCTATTGTTCAGAAAATTTTATTGTAAATCTGCTTGTCTTAAGTTTTAAGACTAAGTTATGTCTGTGGAAGTAAATGCAGCTGAAAGAGTTTTCAAGATACGAAAACGAACGTTTCGGGATAAGAAAAGACGTGTGGATAGTACATGGGTCGTGAAGATTAAAGCGTATGATGAACAAGGAGAAGAAGATCACATCTGGGAAATTACTTGTTCGGCAGAAAAGAATATTAACAAATGTCATTTGCGTTTGAGAGGCGGTAATAAAAATACAAATATTAAGTACGAAATATGTTTTTGCAAATTTAACGTTTACACTAACGACAACCGGAAGTTAACGATCCGCAAGGAAACAACAAGAAAACCAAATTTCGGAGATTTCGACTTTACCGACGTATACTGTCTTGGTTCTGAATATTATTACCAGAAATATATCGATATCTCGGTCACCATTGCTTCGAGCGGAGAAAATAAACCACACAAGGAGATGCTGGACCATGCTATCCTAACAGACATGGTGATAAAAACTAAAGAACAAAAATTCCCTTGCCACAAAGTAATCTTGGCAGCAGAATCCGAATATTTCCGGGCGATGTTTCAATCCGACATGAAAGAAAAACGGACGAGCGTCGTCGAGTGGACTGATGTATTTGAAGCAAGCGTGGTCATGGATTTATTGCACTTTATCTACACTGGACAAACACCACCCGATATTAGGGAAAATAAATTCAAATTACTGGAAACCGCCCATCTTTGTCAATTACCAATGTTAAAAGACATGTGCGTCAACAGAATTGAGGAAGATATTGATGTGGCCAACGCTGGTCGTGTACTTGAAACCTCGGAGATTTACGAATTGGATGATTTGAAGACTGTTGCTTTGAAGTTCGTGGCTGCTAATAATCAAGTATTAGAGACGGCCGCTTACCAAGAAATTGATGTCAATATCAAGTTGAGAATTCTAAGCAGTTTTTTTAAAGTATTTCAACAACATTTAACGAATATATTAAGCTAGTATACTATTCACTAAGACTATGCAGTGTCTTTGTTATTTAGTTTCTTATCTTAGACATTGTCAAAGGCGGAGTAGGAAATCCATGGGTACTTTTATATTGTTATTTCTTACTTATGGTTTCTTTTTTACCTTAATTAGATAGGCAATTGATTAGAAATTTATAATTGTAATTAGTTAGTTAGAAAAATAAATGCCTAATTTCTAATTGAATTAATTAGTTTCTATGCCTAATTTCTAATTGAATTAATTAGTTTCTATGCCTAATTTCTAATTGAATTAATAAGTTTCTATGCCTAATTTCTAATTGAATTAATTAGTTTCTGTGCCTAATTTCAAGTTGAATTAATTAGTTTCTATGCCTAATTTCAAATTGAATTAATTAGTTTCTATGCGTAATTTCTAATTGAATTAATTAATTGGATCATAAATATTCATCTAATTTTTAATTCTAATTCAATTGGTTTCCAGCTAATTAGCACAGCTCTGCAAATGAGTCTGGTTTTATGCTTAAAATATCGAAGTGGTCTAATCTGCGACATCATTCAATCCAAATTTGACATTATTGCATTTTTTTCCAATTTATGGCTTGGTTTTGTAAACGGTATAAACTTTAAATCCTTGCCATTAAAGGACGATTTATACCGTGAATCGTGCCTTTTTACTAACTGACTGGAATCACAATCCATTTAAATATTTAACAATTTAACATCGCTAAAAACAACTGAAAGAGTTTTCAAGATACGTAAGCAAACGTTTCGAAAGACATTCCATACAAGCTCGGAAAATAAATGGATCGAAAAGATTAAAGTGTATTATCAACAAGGCGAAGAAGATCACCCCTGGGAAATTACTTGTTCGACAAGTGCGTATGGTGGTTATCATTTGTTGAATTTGAGTGGTCGTAATCAATATGGAAATACTAAATACGAAAGAGGATTTTGCAAATTCAACGTCTACTTTAACGTCCATAAAAAATTAACATTCTGCAAGGTATGGCACGCCAAACAGGACATAATTCGCCTTTATTTTCAAATATAATTCAGGATTTTCAAATATAATTCAGGATTTTTCAAATATAATTCAGGATTTTCAAATATAATTCAGGATTTTCAAATATAATTCAGGATTTTCAAATATAATTCAGGATTTTCAAATATAATTCAGGATTTTCAAATATATTTCAGGATTTTCAAATATATTTCAGGATTTTCAAATATATTTCAGGATTTTCAAATATAATTCAGGATTTTCAAATATATTTCAGGATTTTCAAATATATTTCAGGATTTTCAAATATAATTCAGGATTTTCAAATATAATTCAGGATTTTCAAATATAATTCAGGATTTTCAAATATAATTCAGGATTTTCAAATATAATTCAGGATTTTTCAAATATATTTCAGGATTTTCAAATATAATTCAGGATTTTCAAATATAATTCAGGATTTTTCAAAAACAATTGAGGATTTTTCAAATATAATTCAGGATTTTTCAAAAACGATTGAGGATTTTTCAAATATAATTCAGGATTTTCAAATATAATTCAGGATTATTCAAATATAATTCAGGATTCTTCAAATATAATTCAGGATTTTTCAAATATAATTCAGGATTTTTCAAATATAATTCAGGATTTTTCAAATATAATATAGAATTTATAAAAAAAATGACCAAAATATTGTTACGTGGCATACATCGAGATTACGCTGAATACAAAGATTAAATGCCGCACGTCGAGATTACGCTGAATGCAAAGGTTAAATGGTGCACGTCGAGATTACGCTGAATTCAAAGATTACGCCAACATTACGCTGAATGTAAATGTTACGTGGCGCACATCGAGATTACGCTGAGTGCAAAGGTTAAACGGCGTACGTCGAATTTACGCCAACATTACGCTGAGTGAAAATATTAAACTGATGTGTACGTCGAGATTACGCCAAATACAGATTTATATGGCGTAATTGGAGATTACTCCAATAATTTTCAGCACGTTGAGAAAACCTAATCATTTTGTCCTGCGTGTACAAAAATTAGGTATTTCATCAGCAGTCGATTCTATACTAAAGTTGATGCTGTATTTGTGTCGGTAATTGATCTTTCGTAAATATTTAATTTGATATTGTAGTAAAGTAATATTTATACAAACCATAAGATAATTTACTTATTAGGGTCAATCGTTTTAATATCTTTGGAGCGCATAAAGCCTTTTTGAGTAAACCTGTCACTGTATTAAGGCTTGAGATTACTGAGACTTTTGCTGTTCTCTTTTTTCGGTTCTGATTTTAGAGTCGGACCTTCTGGTTCAATTTGCCTGTCGGTAAACAAATTGTTCTGAAAATTTGAGTAAACAAACAGTTTTAAATTTATAGTAATTTCTAGAGATGGACCGATACCAGTTTTAACCGATACCGATATCATTCGATACTTGGGAAACCTATACGTACCGATATCGATATTTTACCCGATCCTTCGAATAAACAGATATTAAAGCGATACCGCTATATTTATTACCGGTATCAATAAGAAAATAGATGCTATAATATAGGTTGAAGAAATGGGCCGATACCGATCCCATATCGGTATCGGTACCGATATTTGACTTTAAACGATATATCGGTATTGGTCGAAAATGAACCGATATTTTTCCTTAAAAAATATCGGGTAGAAATATCGGTTCATTTTCAACCGATACCGATATATCGGTTAAAGTCAAATATCGGTACCGATGCCGATATGGGATCGGTATCGGCCCATCTCTAGTAATTTCACATCTCTAGAACTCATTGGGTAGTAGATAGAGTAGGGCGAACACGTTAAAACAATTCGAATTTAAGCATGCGCAGCGTTACTAAGCTAACTTGATCCATACTAAGAAAAGCTTATTGACTCGCTTATTGATAAATATTTGTCACCGCGACCGCTGTTGCACTTTTTACGGTCTGCTTACAAAAGTGTCAATCCATCTTAGCTTGCAGTCTAGGCAATGTTTAGTATATTAGTCTATGAATCTGATGTCAGCTCAGTTCACAACTCCACATGCTCTTAGGAGAAATCATAGCACACTCGTTCAAGCGCATGATCGAGTTGCCTAGGAGAGAATAAAAGGCTTCCATCTCCGTTGTGGCCCCGTCCATCGGAACAGAAAATATGACACGAACAGTAAAAAAAAGCTACAACCATATTTCAGACCCAACTCTTCCATTAAAATTCGTGAACGATATTGGCCTATGAAACCGTGTAACTTAAGGGTGAGTAAAACTATTTTAGTTGAAATAGGCCTACATGATTTTCAAAAATACATTTGTATGAAAAGAAATATAATATTAGAATTCACACCAATGTATGTAAAAAGTGACTATACTTCAGCCCCCACACGATGAAACGTTTTAAAAGTCACATGAATTATCTTCATAAATATTCTGATTAAACTAGGCTTACGTTAATAAATCTCATTAATCACACTTAAATTATATTATTCAAAATAGTGGATGTAGCAATGAGTATTCATTAACAAAACTCTGTTAATTCGAAATGTGCAAGCAGATAATTAGTGATTATTTAAAAAAAATTCAACATATGGTTAATTGCCGCAATGAAGTCCCTTTTTTAACACAGTCATATAGATATGGGATCACTGCTAATTTGTATTATTATATTATGTGTAGCAATGTTAGGCTGTAATTAGTTTCAGTTTAGTAGGGAAGTTACATGGGTTTTTCATCCGTTTCAGATTCAGAATACACTAGTAGAAAAGTTGTATTTGCTTTTACGCCATCTGCATTACAGACTTGAAAATATTTTTTAATACATGACTATTTTATCGAAAATGGCTTACTCTCCATTACACGGTTTTATAGGACTTCACGAAGTTCAGATGAAGAGCTAGATCTGAAAACGGTTATAGCAATTTCTTTGCAGTTCGAGTCCGTCGTAATGGCTGATATCTCCTCTCTCTTCCAGCATAACGTTCTGGCAATTGACTACCATTGCTATTTTTCTAGGGCGGAGAAGTAACGAGTTTTTGCTTTCCCGCGGTAAATGACCTATCGGCTCTGTAAGAGAATTTGAATGCAAGCAACGTCATGGACACTAATACGAATGACAACCCTAAACCAAATCAAGTGTTTCAAGCCCTTCAACAGGTGGTTAGTAATGAAAGTTTTATGAAAGTTTTGGCTGAAACCTTGGTGTCACAAAACCAGCCACCTATGGCGTCCACGCCTAGTTCAACTGTTTCGAACAATGAAAGTATAATGATGTCCCTGGCACAAACTTTAGCAACACAAAGCCAACCGTCGAATACTCAAGCAATAGCTATCGATACAATGATGTTTTCACCCGATCGTCATTCAATGGGCAATCAAACAGGGGAAATTCAAAACCACATGAGAGAACTTTTTCGGCCAAAGCAACCGAAACGTACTGTGGCTGCTAAGTATAATCCTACTGGTTCTTTAATGACAACGAGATCAAGGAAAAAGTAATCAGTTATTCATTCATAATATTATTATCACCAGAAGGTTAAATATTTATGTTTTAGGATGAAACAAGGAGCTACTGCTACAATTACCAACAGATGCCAGACATTTAGAAAGACAGTCATTCTGTTGCAAGGACCAACTTCAAAAGAAATACCAAAAGGTGAAGCTCGAAAATTTCTGTTCAGGAATGGATTTGCAATTGAGGAAGTTAGTTTTGACAAGTCCTGGTCAGCCAACGAAGTATTAGGAAAAATTAGGAACTGTTTCCGTGATGTTTTACCAGAAAGTGTTCAGTAAGTACAAAATTATAATCTTTAATTGAACCTAATTCGACACTTAAACTAAAACCCAACTGCAACCAATTCTGTTTAATTGTAAATAATTTCAACCGAAAGTGTGCAGGTTTTTGAAAAAATTTTGGATACTCTTATTTCAGAATGGAACTACTTTACTCTGTTGGTTGTTCCCTACTACCACCAAAAATGGAAAATAAGGACACACTATTGGATGGGGAATTCGTTCATCGAATATGGAAACAAAAACCATTGTACGTCAGGCCAAGTGAAGAATTAATAGACGATGGTGTTGACAATGTCTTAGATAAAGCAGATATCTCTTCTGATGATAGTTCTATTCCCCTAATTGAATTTGCCAAGAGCAAGGAGAAACCAAATGACAAGCCCTCCGTTGTGAATGATGAGATGTATCCGATTGTTAATTTGGTGCAAGATACACAACCTTGTGATCAGAGTCATGCTAATGACAATTTTGAACAAATCAAAGAAAATTTGACTGAAATATCTTCAAACCCAACCATACGACATTGTTCAACTGAAAATTCCAATGTTAAGCATGAAAAGGAGCAAAATCAACAAAGTTTGTATGAGCAGTTTATAAACCTTTTCGATGACGAAGCACTAAACAATATCGGTGAAGAAGACACTTTAGCTGAAGATGACGAAGTTCATGAAGTTAATCAGGATGTAAACAAAGTCAACGCTGATCTTAAATCAATATTGCAAGATTTGGCGTCTCAAATTAACCAGGAGAAAATGGTTTTTATGTCAGTAAACCGCAAGGCATTTTTGGAATGCACCTTAAGAGCGTTCAGAAGGCCGTCCTACAAACCAGAGTACAAATTAAATGTCTGTTTTACGGAAAATTTGAGAAAATCATACGATGGCAGTACCAAACAGGAGACATTTGATGCTGGAGGACCCACTCGTGAGTTTTTGAGACTTTTGGTGAAAGAGTTTGTCAATAGCCACGTCTTTACTGGACCAGAAAATGCTCGAATGCTAAATCCCAATAGTCAAGCTAGGCAGCAAGATCTTTATTATTACGCTGGTATGGCTTTCTCAATTTCACTAGTGCATGGAGGGCTTGGCCCGCGTTGCCTGAGCAAAAAGACTTTCAACTCTTTGTTCAAAGACCCATCTCTTTTGGAACTCTCATTGGAAGACATCCTCGATTACGATTTGAAAGCAAGCTTGCAAGAGATTTCAAAAACCGAGGATCTACAACAATTACAAGATTTCGCCGAAAAACTCTACCATTTGAGAGTTTTAGCTGGATCTACAAAACCGATATTGCAAATCAGTGACAAGAATAGTCTTCTAAAAGATTTGCTATACTACTGCGTCATTACCAGTACAGCTGAACCACTTCGCAGATTCACTGAAGGCTTAAAAACACTAGGAGTTTATCAAAAAATTGTTGAAAACCCAGAAGCATTTGAAAATCAATTTTGTTATGACGGCACGGAAATCACCGCCACAGAGTTAATCCAGCTCTTCTCTGACATCGACTACTCGGAGAGAAATACTTTAAAATTTGATGCGGAGGTCAAAGCACTACAGTATTTCATGGATTACACCCTTGACTGTGAAGAGGGTCTTACGGCTTCGACTGTGAAAGAAATTTTAATGTTTGTGACTGGTAGCGAAGGGCTTCCTCCCCTTGGCTTTGATAACACTCCATCCATCGCATTCGTACACCCTCTAAACAATACTCCAGAGGAAAGGAAACAAGTAAGTGTTCTCCCACATGCCAGTTCATGCGCCATTAAATTGTATTTGCCAGTGATACATGAAACTTATGAATCGTTCTGCGCTGCCATGGATCGCGCTCTGCATGATTGTGCCGGATTTGGATTGCCATAAGTCCGTTTTTTTAAATTATTTGAACAAAATGCTCCTGGACAAGAAGAATTTCAGGAAACGTTACTATAGAGGGTGTTCCTTAAATGGTGGAAGAACCGAAGTACTAAGAGTTACATGCGCCATTTTCACTCGAAAATGTACATATTAGAACATTTTCTATTGGGCCCATAGAACCCACAGTACTTTCTTCCATCATTTTTAGAACGTTCTGTATTGAACAACTTCGCAATCGTCTGGTCGGTTTGAATTATCACAACGCTCATTTCAATAATTGTTGTCAAGATATTTGATTGTAAACTCGCTTTCTTAAATTTTTTAATCTGTGCATAAATTTTAGATCTGGTGAATAATAATTGTAAGATTAGTTAATTTGCGCCACTTAGCACGGCTCTTTCCTTAAGAATTTCGTCAAGGAACTTCAGATCAACAATACTTTAAATAAAAATCACACCATTGAACAACAATTTCTTTGAAACTCAAAAATGGCTAGATTTCCCAACTTATAGTTACATGTATTATTTGTATTATGTATTTTTTCCAGAACTAATGCTAATAAAACAGCAATTTTGAGATATCACTCCGATTTTCAAATGAAGAGTACCAAAGACTTTATATACACATATTTACAGTACAGAAAGGGTAATATCAAAAGTAGATAAAATAAAAAAATAAGAATGAAACGCAAAATTTCTTGTTTATTGTGAAATGAAATTATTGGTTAATTGGAAATTTGTGTAATTTATGAAAATTGTTTTATTAGATAGTTGTTAGCTAATACGTTTTAGGGGCAGAGCGGTCACGTTTTTTGTGGTGAAGCAACATGTGTACTGGATGGCGTCGATATTGATATACACATCATGTTCTACGAACAACTTTAACTTGAGATTATTTTTCTATTTAAACCTTCGTTTTTCCATTATAAAATCTATGGTTATCAATCATGGCCTTTAAACCACATAATATTTTTGAACTCAACTTACGTTCACGTGAACCAAGATTGAAAGCATAAAATACGCTTATTATTTAGTTATTTGAATATCCTTGATGTGCTAAAAAACCCAAAACCAGGATATATGTATTTATTCCATGATTGCCATCTTCCGCCTGCAAATCGATTTGATTTAACAATTCTTCGTGAATCATGTTGCCAGGAAAGAACTCGCATTCATCCACGATAACATTGTTGTCCGTTTCAATTGGAATACTTGTAATATCATCCACACCGTATAATATTGGGTCGTTTAAGTACAAGTGATTTTCATTCTGCTCGTCTATTTCGTTCATAGTTGACATTGACCAAAGTTGTATAGGCGAATAATAATTTTCCGTGCGGAGCGAGTGATGATTCCAGGCTTCTCTCAGGTTTCTACAACATTCCCTAATTCTTGGAAGAAATACCAAGTGTAATGCGTAAATGTGGATTTCGCTGTCGGGATTTAGCAATCCTTGATCTTGCATAAAGAGGAAAATTACTTTGTAGTAGGACGACACAAGCCGATTAACCTCTCGCCACAGCCGCTCAATTCGTTGATTATGCACCGAAAGCCCAGTAATAAAGCTACCTCTGCCTGTACCACGATTTAGCAGCATAAACCTAGCAACGTCAACGTTTTCTGATCCCTTGTCTCCTCTTACTCTTTGAGGAAGCCCGTATAATTGCACTCCTTCATTAAAAAGACTTAACACACTAGTGGCCCTATTATTGGTTAAGCACTGTAGATAAATAATGTATCTGCTGAAGCCATCGATGCATCCGTGGAAAACCATTCTCCAAGAAATCAATTTATGATTTCCGTCCATATGCCTGTATGTTTCAAAGACGTAAACATTTGTCCATAAGAAATAAATATAATTTTCTCTTAAACAACCTGGTGGATCATAGGATTTGCTTATTACAAACAGTGGCGTCGCTAGGCCTTTTGGGGGGAGGCATAGCCTATAGCCCCCCAAATCCCAAACTAAGCCCCTAAGAGTACAATTTTGAAGAAAAGAACAGAGGGAGACCAGTAAAATATTTCGTGTTCTTTCGAAGGGAGTCCCAATAGTGTTGACTAAAAGCTAAGCAAAACTAAAAATAAACTTTAATACGAGTGAAAAGCCTTCATAATGGGTTCCGTAGTCTTTATCAATAAAAATTGTATATCTTTAAATAATTCACGTTGACACAAATTTACGGATAGTTTTTAAAGGTCTACATATTTTCCAGTGAACCCATTATGCAATTTTTTATTAAGTTATTATAATAACTAGTTTGCCCAGATTTAGCCCCCCCAAATTTCAAACCCTAGCGACGCTACTGGAACCAAAGCAGCGCTAATGATCTGTGTCTTTAATTGACAAGGTCATATTTATGCTCAGAACATCCCAAAAATTGCGATTGAACGAATTGCATTGGGTAGTTTGCCATACTGCGATACGATAAATAAAGTAATTTGGTAATGCAAAGAAATTATGCCTCTATACGCAGTATGTGTAGCCAAAGGCATTGCAGTGCGAAATTGAGCCTTGCTTTTCTAATAGGTTTGTTATAAGGCATTATTTTTTCTCTAATCAAAGCTGCCACCTGATTGATTACTAAAATTCTCATGAGATGGCAAAGAAATGTGTACAGTTCCTAGAATTATGCTGGGGGATTTCTGCCCATTGCAAATAAGCATGGTTTTCACCTCGGCTAGGTGGTACCGTTGTTTAATAAACTAATTTTATGTGTACACTACGTCTTCCATAACTTACCAAAGTGCATTAGCGCCTCTTACATTGTACCTTCGCCGCCTTATAGGATTTCTCTCAAGAAAATCGAGACGCTCGCGTACTCTCCATCTTTGAACTCTAATTCCTTCGCTTCGCAAAGCACCAATAACATACGTTTCCCCAATGTTTGGATTTGTGTTTAGTATGTTTAATATATATGTATCGAGTTGCGCATCTGATAAACGTTCTTCGTCAGAATATCAGGGGCGTGCCAACATGAGCCAAAATTTCCAACTGGAGCGGGGGCAAAATGGCTGCCTAATGTTAAAGTCCCATAGAGTTGAAAATTTGAGCGGGGGCCTTCGCCCCCGCTGCCCCCGTAGTTGGCACGCCCTTGCAGAATATACTAATCCTAGGTTCGACCGATGACGTGATAACGTTCGTACGGTAACTCCTAGAAACGAAGCTGCTCGCACCCAAGACATTCCAAGCGTATTCCGACAAAACTCAATCTGTTCTCTAGTTAGTTCAAATCGGGGACGCCCCACTGTACCATCACGTAAAACAGGGCAAACGTAAGGCTCGTTAGTTTCGTCTTGGTTACATAAAGATTCCTCCATTTCGTTAACCAGATAAGATAATCCATTGTAAATTAACTGAAGTAACATCATGAGATTAACGTTTGTGTTTAGATTTCGTTGCAGACTTGTCAAAAATGCTTCTAGAATCCTACAGTGACCCTGCAGCCTCCGGTGATTAATTTCTAAAAAGTTTCTATCCATTGTGTAACGATTTCGCAACCCTTGATCAAAAGCATGAACTATTTCTTGAAAATATTCTTCAATATCGTTAGTAACGCAAAAGTCGATAATAACCAGAAACGTTATTATTATGAAAAGCGACTTCATTTTGTATATTTCCAATTTGCTTTGAAGAACATAGAGAATTAGCTTTGGAACATTCTCGCGCCTTAACGTAAAGCAATGACATTTTATGGTCATACCTAATAAAACTGATGTGTAGTTATTTCTCGCTTCGAACTGGCAAAAGTTCCCATACTACCAGAAGTAATCTGATACTACTAAGTGCCATTCAGAAAAACATAAGGGAAATAGCACGTATGTGGATTCCAAAAACTTTTAATTATGTCAGAAACACTAGTTTATGAAGCGTTACACTCAGATTTTACCCTCTAATAAAAATCTATACAGTTATATAAAATCTAGTTCCTAGCGTGTTGTACCAGATAACTATAAAAATTACCTTAATAATCAGGTGAGTCCAAGTTTTGTGTGAATCTAGCATACCATAGGAGAAAGCAAACGAAAGTTTAACGGCTAACTCTGGGCTCCTCCGTCGCCGTAATGCTGAGTCTCGATTGAGGGAGTAAAAACATTCAATCCTATGTAGCGTTCGAGGTTCGTATCCGAAGTACGATAGTGCTTTAAACTATTAAAAAGGCCTGGGAAAGAGATGAAGTCCGTGCATAGACTAACATCCTGCATGTTACCTAGACTGCCAGCTACAATAAGAGATAGTTCATACTTTGATATGAAATTAAATATTTACGGAAGATCAATTAGCGACACAACTACAGCATGACACATGTTCCGACTTTAGTATAGAATCGACTGTTGATCTCTCTACCTAATTTATGCAAAAAATGATTAGGTTTTCTCAACGCGTTGCAAAATATTCGAGTTATCTCCAATTACGGCATATAAATCTGCATTTAGCGTAATCTCGACGTACACATCAGTTTAATATTTTCACTCAGCGTAATGTTGGCGTAAATTCGACGTACGCCGTTTAACCTTTGCACTCAGCGTAATCTTGATGTGAGCCACGTAACATTTACATTCAGCGTAATGTTGGCGTAATCTTTGAATTCAGCGTAATGTTGGCGTAATCTTTGAATTCAGCGTAATGTTGGCGTAATCTTCGAATTCAGCGTAATCTCGACGTGCACCATTTAACCTTTGCATTCAGCGTAATCTCGATATGCGCCACGTAATATTTACATTCAGCGTAATCTCGATGTGCGCCACGTAACATTTACATTCAGCGTAATCTCGAGGTGCGCCACGTAACATTTACATTCAGCGTAACGTTGGCGTAATCTTTGAATTAAGCGTCACGTTGGCGTAATCTTTGAATTAAGCGTCACGTTGTCGTAACATTTTCGTAATGTTTTTATAAATCCTGAATTATATTTGAAAATTGTGAATTATACTTGAAAATTCTGAATTATATTTGAAAATTCTGAATTATATTTGAAAATTCTGAATTATATTTGAAAATTCTGAATTATATTTGAAAACCCTGAATTATATTTGAAAACTGAATTATATTTGAAAATCCTGAAATATATTTGAAAATCCTGAATTATATTTGAAAATCCTGAATTATATTTGAAAATTCTGAATTATATTTGAAAATTCTGAATTATATTTGAAAACCCTGAATTATATTTGAAAACTGAATTATATTTGAAAATCCTGAAATATATTTGAAAATCCTGAATTATATTTGAAATCTCTGAATTATATTTGAAAACTCTGAATTATATTTGAAATCTCTGAATTATATTTGAAAACTCTGAATTATATTTGAAAATCGTAAATTATATTTGAAAATCCTAAATTATATTTGAAAATCCTAAATTATATTTGAAAATCCTAAATTATATTTGAAAATCCTAAATTATATTTGAAAATCCTAAATTATATTTGAAAATCCTGAAATATATTTGAAAATCCTGAATTATATTTGAAAATCCTAAATTATATTTGAAAATCCTAAACTATATTTGAGATTCCAAAATTATTTTTGAAAATCCTAAATTATATTTGAAAATCCTGAAATATATTTGAAAATCCTGAATTATATTTGAAAATCCTGAAATATATTTGAAAATCCTGAAATATATATTTGAAAATCCTGAATTATATTTGAAAATCCTGAATTATATTTGAAAATCCTGAATTATATTTGAAAATCCTGAATTATATTTGAAAATCCTGAATTATATTTGAAAATCCTGAATTATATTTGAAAATCCTGAATTATATTTGAAAATCCTGAATTATATTTGAAAATCCTTAATTATATTTGAAAATCCTGAATTATATTTGAAAATCCTGAATTATATTTGAAAATCCTGAATTATATTTGAAAAATCCTGAATTATATTTGAAAATCCTGAATTATATTTGAAAATAAAGGCGAATTATGTCCTGTTTGGCGTGCCATAGTAAGGGATTCCTTTCAGAACCAAATTTCGAAAGCTTCACCTTCAACAATGCATACTTCGTTGGTTACCACCATCAAAATATTGACATCTCCTTCACCATTGCTTCGTGCGACGAAACTAAACGCAAAACTACTGAGCCACAAAAGGCGATGCTGGACCAAGCAATCCTAACGGACATGGTGATCAAAACTAAAGAACAAGAATTCCCTTGTCACAAAGTAATCATAGCCGCGGAATCCGAATATTTCAAGGCAATGTTTCAATCAGACATGAAAGAACAACGTACGAGTGTCGTCGAGTGGACTGATGTCTTTGAAGCGAGCGTGGTGAAGGATCTATTGCACTTTATCTACACTGGAAAAACACCACCCGATATTAGGGAAAATAAATTTAAGTTACTGGAAGCCGCCCATCTTTGTCAATTAAACAAGTTGAAAGACTTGTGTGTCGATAGAATTGAGGAAGATATTAATATGGACAACGCTGGTCGTGTACTTGAAACTGCAGAGATTTACGAATTGGATGATTTGAGGACTGTTGCTTTGAAGTTCGTGGCTGCTAATAATCAAGTATTAGAGACGGCCGCTTATCAAGAAATTGATGTCAATATCAAGTTGAGAATTCTAAGCAGTTTTTTTAAACAAAATTTAAAGAATATTTTAAGCTAGTATACTATTCACTAAGACTTTGCAGTGTCTTTGTTGTTTAGTTTCTTATCTTAGACATTCCTTGTACACAGACTGTGCTAAAAATAAACATATTCTTGAATGATAAAGGGTTGATTAAGCGAAATATGACGTCATAACTGTGTTGTCTTAGGCCAGGCTAATATATTTGCGAGCCTAGGGTTAGGGTATTAGTGGGACACCAAAATGTTTTCATAAACTTTAAATAATTTTGAGCAATGATAGGAAAAACCCAAACGTCAGGTTCCATTAGTACCTTTCCTTTATTTTTTTATCAGAAATTTAAAAGTTATTATTTCTGTCGTCAATGGTTAAAGAACTTCTGTAGGTCCCTTTAATTAGTAGAATAATAGATAAAAAATCACTTGATTTTCCTTTTAACCTACCCATTAATCTAAGTACTTTATTGAACTATTTGGCGGAAGTGTATTATTTAAACGCGTAGAAGTAACACGTTGAATTAGGTTTACTTTAGCAGCTCCTACACATTTAATGGTACATTTCTTCTAGATAAAGGTTCAAAAATGTTCCTAGATTGAAGGCTATTGCAAATTGCTAATACGCCTGATTTAGTTCATTAATATATTCACAGCGCATCCGCATTGTACTGTTATAGATAAATCATAAGCCCTGTCCGCTTTAAAATAATCAATGAATGAAAAATATCACCTGAACACAATTTATCCCTTTTCACTCTAAGCGCGTTCATTAATTTTGCATAGTACATTAGCAATGCAGTGTAATAGACAAATCATAATCCCCACCCTTTGAAAATCAAAAATCCTTCTTTTCACTCTCCCTTTGAAAAGACGAACGATACTACTTCTTCTACATCTTCAGACCAAGTCAAACAAGTTTTCGTTAGATGTACATCAAACGATGTGGCTAAAAATGAAGAGAAGGGACGGTCACGGTACAAAAATAACAATACATAGTTTACACGCAAGGAGTATTTATACCATTTGCACAAGGAGACCAGGCAACTTAGAGCGACGATTTTACACTCTAAGTCGCTTGGTCTCCTTGTGTTAACGGTAGGAATCCTCAATGCCTGTAAACTATGTATTCCGAGGGGTAGAGGCTGTACTTGTATCCAGTTCTTTGACTTTCGTTCAAAACCTCCCTTGTCGTGGTAATAACAGGTTATAGGGATAGTCCACTACCTCTAGTTCTAATTCTCTCCACGCACGGTAACTGTCGCATTGCTTAGAGGGTAGTTTGCAGTGGTAGAGGGGTGGTCTCAGCAAAGAGGGTAGACAGTAGAGGAGTAGACAGTTGCAATATTTAGTTCTCGCTAAATTTTTCGGGGCTACTTCCGGTGTTTGGTTTCCTGTCGGTCACGTGATTTCCGGTGTCTAAATCCCTTTTCTCCTCCGCTGCTCCCCCACTGTTTAGCCTTTTCACCACTCTGTGACTCTGGTACTGAGAAATATCGTTCTTTAGTCTTAAAAGGTATTTTTACTAAAATGATAATATTAAATAATAAAATTTTATAAGTTTTACAATCTACAACAATAATTTAGTCCATCTTACGATGCGTAAATAGTGAAAACAATGAATTCAAAGTTAAGCCTTGGCGAAAATCCTACTAATCTAAAAGGTTAGTAAATTTAGTATCCTATTTATTTTGTTCCGGAACGATTCAATTCTGAAAATTCAAAAATTAAAATCGAGTTTGCTTATTTTTAGCCCATTTAAGAATAATCTTATGTGAATCCTTGGCCCAAATTGAAGATGCGTATTCTACGGATAACGCAATTAATACTGGATTATTTTTCAAAGACCTCAAGGAAAATGATATTTTAAATAACATCCTTCTAGAACACATTATTATGAAAATAGACGTGACCAATTTACTTCATAGTACCTCAGAAACAAATTATATAGAAACTACCCTAAGAATTAGTTTTGATGAAAGAAATAACGATACTCTTAGATTGCTACTTGTTAAATGTGTTACATTCGCTGCCCTCACGCTATGTTTCCAAAAATCTTTCATTCAAATGTTATACAGAAGGTTTTTTTCTTGTTTGATGAATATGGCTCAAATTGGAATTAAAGAATTGAAAAAGAAGACGGAAGAAAAAAAGGCGAAAGAAGAGCTTGCAACTCATGAGGTTGAAAAATACCCAAAAATTAAAAATCCAAATGTTCCAAGAACTGAAGATGTTCTTCGTTATGTAGCAGGGTTTTTAGGGAGATCTTTAAAAAGAAAAGGCTGTCCAAATGAAATTATGGACAATATTGAAAAAAAGGGTGACTTTTTGAGAGAACCTGAGGATAACTCTGAACGATGGATTGTTTTACTAAACAGAGGAGGACTAATCCGTGTTCAAGATTGGTTTTTTAACGTGGTAATTAGGATGAAAGTAGTTTCAGATAGGTACTATTCATGTGATGTTTCAAAAATTAGAAACCAAAATTTGAAGGAGAAGACAAAGGAAGCAATTTTAAAAGACGAACTTCTTCTAAGAGACTGGCACGAAAAAGCTAAAATAGATGTAAATATTAAATGGTTAAAACATGCTATTGATGCTTTTTTAAATACACGCGGAAAAGTACTTGTGGGTGATATAATGCAGCAATATCAGCATGATACTAAGGAGTCAATAAAGGCAAAGAAGGCTTTAAGAAAGTCGATTAAAGAAAAAAGTGAGGCTGCTGCTTCCAGAGTTACAGAACTCTCTGGAAATTTAAAAGCCAAGAAAGGACCAAGATCTCCAAAAAATAAAGAAAACAGTCCCAAAAATAGGAAACCCTATGAAAGAGAAAACCTAACGCTGATTCAAATTCCAGTGGTTCTATCAACACTCACAAATGCTTCAAATGTACAATTACATAACGTGATACGCAACCCACAGGTTCCTAATAATGTGATACACAACCCACAGGTTCCTAATAATGTGATACACAACCCACAGGTTCCTAATAATGTGATACACAAACCAAAGGTTCCTAATAATGTGATAAACAACCCAAAGGTTCCTAATAATGTGATAAACAACCTAAAGGTTCCTAATATTATACGCAAACCAAAAGTTACTAATGTGACACGCAATCCTGTTTGTGTGACTAAATTGTCCAATATACCTACCCCTTCGAGATGTGCAATACAAACTACGGCCAATACAAGAAATAGATCTATGATCATGACCTCAAACTTGATTAAGGTAGATGATATTAAATCCTCAAGTGTAATTGAGGTAAATGATATTAAATCCTCAAGTGTAATTGAGGTAAATGATATAAAGTCCTCAAATGTGATTGAGACCAGAGAAGATTTTAGTTTTTTGGATAATGATCCTGACAAAGATCTATTTCTTGAATTCTTATAATTCAATTAAAACTTTGAAATAAAAAGATATTTTAAAACTAGTTCAGATGTTTATTTTATTTTATTAAAGTATTTTAGTATTCCCCCCGATAGCTTCTAAAACAAATCCTTTTAAGGATTCCAATTTATCAATATTCGATTGATAGAGCCACACAGATGGATTATTATTTCTTCCTCCCGCTGATCTCATCCGTCCAAAGTGTTGTTCTAATGGGTCTTGATTTAAATGTTGAGTTAAAACGTATGGCGCTCCTTTATTTAATAAGAATTTTACAATTCCAACCGTAGAATGAGCTAATATACATAAACGTTTTTTAGAATTCTAATTTGAAAATTTTGCTACTTGGATTTTACCTGTCATTTTTAGCCCATCTATTGTCTCATTACTTAGAAGCATTTTTGTTCTTTCTGAAGAGGTGTATTTTCCAGGACGATTACGTACCTCCGTTTCCCAATCATTAAGGTAATTAATGAATTCTTTTTCTAGCCACTAGAAATAAATAAAAAAAAAATTAAACCAAAAATATATATGAAAGAAAATGCAAAATGTTTACGTTTAATCTTTCATCATTGGGTGACTTGAACGGCAGCTTGTCACTCTTTCTCATCAGGAATCCTTCTCTGCAATTTTTAACATTACAAATGTCGAAAAACTTGTTGAAAGTTCGGATGAATTTTACAGTCTCTGGGTATAATTCTCTACCAAAGCAATTTTCAATGGCAGAGGCAACAGTGTCACTAAGAACCTGCGCAGCGAAGCTGACTCTCATCTTTGCATAGGAATTCAAATAGACATGTCCATAGCTTAAGTTTTTCACATGTTTAAATTCTCCCTTACGACGTAGTTGATAATGATATAACTTTATTATAACACTCCATGAGATGATTTCATTATTTTTCCACATCTGACGAATCTTTGAATCTTTAAAACTGTTACTAAAGCAATTTCTAGTTGTTTTTATTAGGTGAGGAGCATCAGATAGAAAGAATATGTTTCTCTCTTCATCTTGTGCAAACAAATTTGGCATCTTGAAAGTAATTTGAAAACCATCATTCAACTGTCCCGCAGCTTCAGCACACATTTTAAAGTATTTTCGGTTTGATGAACAACCATCTCCTACTATGCCAAGTATACGAAAACCGTGACATTCCAGTCTTTCTATTGCTTCTTGCATAATGAAGTATAGTTCAGTGCTAGTCACGCCTGTGGTTGAAAAATGCGCAAATGGAATTTTGATATTGTTCGTAATTCCCCTCAACATAAGTTGTAAAACATGTGTTGCTAAGGGTGGAGTTCCTATCCCAATGACTTCTCTTTTTGTGTCATCTATGCTATTTAGGTCTTCATTAATATCTTTAAATCCTGTTAAAAATCCAGTGTTCTTGTGGCAATTTAATTCTTCCTTAATTTTTATTTCATCCAATAAAATTACAAAATACCGGTCCCAGTTTGAACGACGTTGAATGTTTGTTGTTTTTACCATTTCAGAAAATTTGTCTTGGTGAAACCCTGATTTGGTAGTCACAACATGCCTCTCTCTATACAAAGTTCTAGTACTTGGCAATTTAATGCACCCGGATTTTCTTAAAGTTTCGTATGATGACTTTGATTTGTTTTTCAAATAACAACACCATTTAAGGAATGTTTTATCCCATCTCAGTCCATATTTTGACCTGTGCATGGCCTGTAATTGTTGCTTGATAAATATAGCCGTGAATGATCCTGTTGGTTCTACATTTAATTTATCTTCCAAAACACTTTTAAACATAGAAATGGCTGCTTTGGTTTTTTCTCGGTTCTTAGCCATCATTTTATATTTATCAAGTATGGATTTGCTCTTCTTTTTCCCCTTTTTGGATGATGATGACGAACAAATCTTAGCTGATCTAATTTTTCTAAGGCATCCTCGATAACGTGTACAATTATAACATCTTTTTTTGTTGGCTGATATTAAGCGATGACAGCTTTCACTGAAAATAGCGTGGACATTTTCACAATATATTCCTTTTTTGATTTGTTTTCGTCTAGGTTGTTGATTAAATAATTCAACAAAATCCGGATCTGAATTTCCTCCGCAAACATTGATATTTTTAAGTTTAGATAAAAGGAAGTAGATATCTTCATTTTTGTTCAGTTGAAAGTTGGGGCAGATGCTCTCTTGATTCATACGTTCCCCCATAGCTTCAATTATTACTTCCTTATTATTCGTAATTGTGCACTCCAAAACTGCTGATTTATTTACCAATTTACAAAATTTTACACTATTTTGAAAATTCTCCATAGCCCACCCCATCTGAGGGGATATTTTGTTTAAGTTAAATTCGTGTCGCTGGGTAATGCTACAATTGTTGCCAATTTTTGTAACTTGATTGTTTATAATATGTCTATCCATAACATTAACCAATGGGATGGGATCTGGGTTTTCTGCGGTCGGACCTATAAACCCTTCAAAGTGACGATTACATATCTGACTTGATTTAGTTACATCAGTGATTGAAAAGTGGGAGCGTCCACAAGCAGACACCCATCTTGCACATTTTTCTCTTTCGGTTTTAGGCGATGGAAAACGTGTAAAACCATCCTGACGTGAACGTAATGGTGTTGTATTTTTGGCATTAGTAACACCTTTTCTGGTGCACAGTCCATAACAACATTGGTATCTTGGAGAGGGAGGCATATCTTAAATAACAAATAGACTTGAAATAAAACATTAAAAACTACTCATTATAGAATGTGAAAAGTACCATACATCTACAATAATTATTGTGTAATAATTACCTTTCCAAATTAATCCAAACAATTTTGAAAATCCAAAATTCGGAATAGAAACCGTTAACAATTAATATTAAGCAGCCGACGTTTTTAAACGAATAAGGAAGAGCCTTGCTTAGAAGTCAATCGACCAATGGGAAGAAACCGGAAATGAGGGTAGAAATTTTTGCGAGATATTCCCGTATGCGTTAGAAAAGGCTACAGTGTCTACTCCTCTACTGTCTACCCTCTTTGGTCTCAGCAAAGAGGGGTAGGGAAAGTTTGCCTCCCGATACATTCTTTAAGGGGTTTTATAGCTATCTGAAAGCCATGTATTGGGGGTTGAACTTGTTTTGTACGGAACTGAAGATAAGAAACAGAGTCTCTTAAATTTTTCCCTCCCGGATTTTTCCATTCCTCCGAAGGAAATCCTCTACCGCGGCTAGAACCACATTGCACGGCATATCCCCTCAAGGTCTTGCCCCAGCGTTGACTCGAAAATCGCCACGGCCGCTCTAATGTTAATCTAGAAGGTATTTTTCAAACCCTTTTCTCTTTAATGTTTTCAAAACTAGATTCCAGAGTTTGGAGCAGTATTTTTCTGTGTTAATAGTTTGTTGGAAACACAACGGAGTAGGGAAAGTTTGCCTCCCGATACATTCTTTAAGGGGTTTTATAGCTATCTGAAAGCCATGTATTGGGGGTTGAACTTGTTTTGTACGGAACTGAAGATAAGAAACAGAGTTTTTCCATTCCTCCGAAGGAAATCCTCTACCGCGGCTAGAACCACATTGCACGGCATATCCCCTCAAGGTCTTGCCCCAGCGTTGACTCGAAAATCGCCACGGCCGCTCTAATGTTAATCTAGAAGGTATTTTTTCAAACCCTTTTCTCTTTAATGTTTTCAAAACTAGATTCCAGAGTTTGGAGCAGTATTTTTCTGTGTTAATAGTTTGTTGGAAACACAACGGAGTACATTACATCGTCTTGGATTCGAAATTAACCATTGGTAAGGTTTATTTTTCCAATATAATGTATTAAGGTTTTTAAGCTATAAAAGTTGGATAAAAGTAAAACCACGATAAGATGACGTTTAGTCAAATTTGTTTACTTTGATACCGAGCCGTACTGTGGCGTCTGATCGAATTTAACCTTGAACAGGATCTAATTAGTAGAGCAGTTATTTGAATTTGCTCGCTGTGAACATGGACAAAGCAATAGGCTACTGTATTACTTTGTCCATGCTGTAAATAAATACGCTCGTGTTGCGCTTCAGATTATATTTTTATTTGTTATTATGATATTATTTAGGTTTAAAGAAATAAAATATGTCCGTGGAACTAAAAACAACTGAAAGAGTTTTCAAGATACGTAAGCAAGCGTTTCGAAAGACATTCAATACAAGCACGGAAAATATATGGATCGAAAAGATTAAAGCGTTTCAATCGGACATGAAAGAACAACGTACGAGCGTCGTCGAGTGGACTGATGTGTTTGAAGCAAGCGTGATCAAAGATCTATTGCATTTTATCTACACTGGGCAAAAACCACCCGATATTAAGGAAAATAAATTTAAGTTACTGGAAGCCGCCCATCTCAGTCGCGCCGCCAGCAGTAGGCACGGGTAGGCACGTGCCTACGCTGGAAAATTTTGGCCTACTTGAGGGGCCTCCAAATGTTAAAAAACGTGCCTATAGTGGCCTTCAAATAAAATTTTATTTCTTAGTTTAACAGCGTTTAATTTCTTTATGTACTTTCATAGTTTATATTTCTATCTGTAAAAATCTAACACAACATCTCACACCTGTTTGACATATTCGCTACACTATGTTTTTGTAATGTACAAGAGAGCATTTTCAAAACCCGTTTTAGTTATATTCTAAAGAACAAGATCCCCCCCGCTAAAGTGTTGACCGTTGACCCCCAGGTTACACCTCTCTTGTATAGAAACTAGAAAGGACACGAGTTGGAAATTCCCCTCCCAACCTAAAAACGGTAGGCGGCATGCATCGCGGAGAGGAATAAAATTTTCCAACTGTAAACACACCAAGATTACACTAGAGTAACTTTTTAGGTGCTTCACGGAAACGAAAGATAATCCCTGATAAGAGACTTCAAGACAGCTGTAATTATTGACTAAATTTATAAGAAGGGTCGCAAGGACACGGTTGCCAAAAACTTCGTACTCTTAATAATCTCACAAAAAAGGAAATACTGAAATCTAATCGTTAAATCTATTATATTCCTCAAAATCCTGAAATACATTAAAAAATTATGCATGACAAATTTTCAAAACAAAAGGGAGGGGGGGGCCTGTAGATCATGCTGTGCCTACGCGAGAAATAATCCTGGCGGCGCTACTGGCCCATCTTTGTCAATTAAACAAGTTGAGAGACATGTGCGCCAACAGAATTGGAGAAGATATTGATGTGGAAAACGCTGGTCGTGTACTTGAAACCTCAGAGATTTACGAATTGGAAGATTTGAAAACAATTGCGTTGTTAATCACGAAGAAGTATTCGAGACGGTCGCCTACAAAGAAATTGATGTCAATATCAAGTCGAGATTGCTAAACAATGTTTTTGAAGTATTGAAATAACATTTAAAAACTATGGAGTTCATGGTAGCATATTTTTCACGAATTGATACTAATTTTCTTATCTTCCCAAAAAAATATGTTCTTTAAACTTCAAACATTGAGGGTTTGAATGTGTGAAGTATAAACATAACTGACTATATCATTGTACACACTTTCTTGATAAAATAAAAAGGAGAAGTTGAGAATTAATTGAGTGAGTTTGTACTAATGTAGAAATAGCGTCAAAAACTGATTAGTGTTAGAAAGTCAAAGCACATGTTAAACCTCTGGTACCATACTTTCATAATTCATTGAGAAACGTCGTCTGCTAATATGTTGGCTCCACCCACAAACGTATATCGCGGCCCCTCCATGCCTACCCTAAAAATTATTACCCGTAATCTTTAGGGAGAATGAATCGGAGAGGATTGTGGCGAGGTAATATTTTTCGTTCGTGTACTTTTAAATGAATTGGATTAAAATAGTAAGTTTAAGCATTGCATTTAATTGTACTAGTAAGGTTAAGCATTGTGAATTGTGTTTAAAGTTTTCTCGATGCAGTTAAGCCGCGAGAGGATTATGTTATTGCCTTAAATTAAATGAGACGTTTCCTACTCCCTTTAAAATTCCTGTCAGCAGTCGACAATTAGGATTTCACGCTTTCAATCCCGCTCCACTATTTCAAGATTCAAAGAAATCGAGGGGAATTTTAAAAGCAAAAGCATATACTGATGTTATTTTAGAATGGTCTTAAGGTGGTGTTAATTACGATCCAAAAAGTTACGTGTATTTCTGTAGAACTCTAGACGAATTTTAAAACCAAAAGAAAGTATACATATTTTAGCTTGTGTCCCCCGGATAATAAAATTAAAATATAAATAAATTTATTGAAGTAAGGATTACGGGTAATAATTTTTTAGGGTAGGGGCGTGAAGGGGCTATTCACTCAGATTTTCTGTACGGGTAATCATTTCAGCACAGTTTAGGATAGCGCATAGTGAGGCTAATCACTCAGATTTCCTGAATGTCTCTTAAGGGTTGGACTATGTTACGGGTAATCGTTTTAGCACAGTTAAAGTCTGCGCATCGTGGGGCCAATCACCACCGTTTTCAGTTTGTGTCGCTCTAATACAATTACAACAGAAGTTAAGATCATATTAGCACAGTTAAAGGGAGCGCTGAGGTAGGGCTATTCCCAGAATTTTTCTATACGACTCTTAAGTACGGTGCGATGTGGGTACTATTATGGGCCCAGCCCTTGGGCCATCTTGTTCAGTTCGCTAGAACTATTTTCTCTTTAATGTTTTCAAAGCTAGATTCCAGAGTTTAGAGCAGTACTTTTCTGTTGTTCATAGTTCGTTGAAAACACTACGGAGTACAGTACATCGTCGTGGACTCGAAATTTATCATTGGCAACGTTTATTTTTCTAAATTATTTTATTAAGGTTTCGTAAGCTAAAGGCATTCATTGCTATACAGTATACGTTGGAAAAAGTAAAAACACGATAAGATAACGATTAGGTATATATCTCTTCTTGGTTTAGTCAAATCAGTTGACTTTGATAACGAGCCGCACTGTCGCGTATGAGAAAATTTAACATTCAGCGGGTTTTAAAAAGTAGAGTAGTTATTCGAATTTGCTCGCTGTATTACATGTCTTGTAATATTTCTATTTGTTATTATGATATTATTTGGATTTTAAGAAAAAATTATGTCCGTGAAACTAAAAACGACTGAAAGAGTTTTCAAGATACGTAAGCAAACGTTTCCAAAGACATTCTATACAAGTGCGGTAAATAAATGGATCGAAAAGATTAAAACGTATGATCAACAAGGCGAAGAAGATCACCCCTGGGAAATTACTTGTTCGACAAGTCCGTTGGGTGGTTTTCATTTCTTGAATTTGAGTGGTCGTAATCAATATGGAAATATTAAATACGAAAGATGTTTTTGCAAAGTAAACGTCTACAACAACAAAGAGAATTCAACGATCTACAAGGGATTCCTTTCAGAACCAAATTTCCAAAGCTTCAACTTCACCAATATATACTTCGTTGGTTTCCAAGGTCAAAATATCGAAATGTCCTTCACCATTGCTTCGTGCGACGAAAATAAACACAAACCAATTGAACCACAAAAGGCCATGCTGGACCAAGCAATCCTAACGGACATGGTGATCAAAACCAAAGAACAAGAATTCCCTTGCCACAAAGTAATTTTAGCCGCGGAATCCGAATATTTCAAGGCAATGTTTCAATCGGACATGGAAGAAAAACGTACGAGCGTCGTCGAGTGGACTGATGTGTTTGAATCCAGCGTGGTCAAAGATCTATTGCACTTTATCTACACTGGACAAACTCCACCCGATATTAGGGAAAATAAATTCAAGCTACTGGATGCCGCCCATCTTTGTCAATTATCCAAGTTGAAAGACTTGTGTGTCGATAGAATTAAGCAAGATATTAATGTGGATAACGCTGGTCGTGTACTTGAAACCTCAGAGATTTACGAATTGGATGATTTGAAGACTATTGCGTTTAAGTTCATGGTTGCTAATCACGAAAAAGTATTCGAGACGGTCGCCTACCAAGAAATTGATGACAATATCAAGTTAAGATTGCTAAACAGTGTTTTTAAAGTATTGAAATAACATTTAAAAATTATGGAGTTCATGCTAGCATATTTTCCACGAATTTATACTAATTTTCTTATCTTCACAAAAAAAATGTTCTTTAAACTTCAAACATTGAGGGTTTGGATGTGTGAAGTATAAACATAACTGACTATATCATTGTACACACTTTCTTGATAAAATAAAAAGGAGAAGTTGAGAATTAATTGAATGAGTTTGTACTAATGTAGAAATAGCGTCAAAAACTGATTAGTGTAAGAAAGTCAGAGCACAGGTTTGACCTCTGGTACCATACTCTCATAATTCATTGAGAAACGTCGTCTGCTTATATGATGGCTCCACCCCAGCGTGGGAAATAAGGCGGTGGCACAGGGCAAATGACCAGTTTCTAAATTACCTACCTGGTCCGTTTAAAAATTAAACAGGACCAGTAAGAAAATTTAAGGGTAACCAGAGTCCAGACATTAACTCAGATATTTTAATTGTCCACTTCTTTAGGTTAGCAAATGACGTGGCCTATTCAATGGTCAAGGACCAGTTTATTTATTCCAGGCCAGGGGGGATCGCTGGTCTAATGTCCAGTTTAAAAAATCCTTATTTCCCACCCTGCTCCACCCACAAACGTTGTATATCGCGGCTTTCATTAATTCATTCGAAAATGGCGCTAGCGGTAGCATTCCCACCCTATAGACTGAGCCTGTCTCGCGTGGGCGGCGTGGAGTGTAAACCCGCGTGTAGTCAATTCTCGCTTGTCGTTCTCGAACTAATTCTCAGTAAGTGTCTAGCATTACGAATTATAGGTAGTGTCATACTTATGGTACATAACTTATAAACTTATGCCGGGATACGAATAAACCCAGTGAATTTTAAACAAGGGTGAAATAAATTTTCAGATCAAATTTACGGCGTTGGAATGCGAAACGCGAGAAGCTCGCGTCAGAGTGTCTAATTCTTCAGAACCAATGGAATCAAGGCTAGAAACAATCAATTTTTGTGCCAAGTAATTCCTCGTATCACGTTTGCAAGCGTTTGTTCAATTTTCTTAAACAAAGCGCGGTATCTTAAGCCATAATGTCCTATGAGATATGAATAACATTAAAACCTACGCAAGTATAGACCGCTGTAACAAATGACCAAGGCAAGGCTACGCTTTGAATCGCAATAAGCATACACACTCTTAAAGCCTTTTCCAAAAACATAAATAAGTGAAAAGTGTACATTATATTTCTAACCGAATAAGGAATTTCCCAAGGGTCTGGATAACATGGCTAAATTTTCTGAACGTTAATAGGCCTTTTCAAAAAGTCCCCTATACAAAATATGTAGCCGGGGGAAAAAGCAGAGATGGAAGGCATTTTCCCTCCCTAATTTCTGCGCGCGCATCTATGAAACGTCATTTTTAAAATCGCCTATTGTGATTTCCGAAATTACAACTTAATTTAACTGTTTCTCAAAATTGCATAAGACTATTTGGAATATTGATAGGACGAAAACTTACTGAATGATTAGAGCGATTTCGAATCTCTAGGAAAAATAAGATGATTAAAATTTCAATATTTCCCTTTCATTTTGAAAATACTGTAATACCAGGGATAGATTTAATTTTAGAAGTAGGAATAGAGAACGGTTAGTATTTACTTTAGTCCAACTCATAAGCCCAGTATATCCCTTCAACACGTAATGAAAATTTTAAATTATCTTATTGGCTCACTTAAAGCAAAACGCGGGTCCAGTGGATCCCCTACAAGTTGACTTTCCTTACGAACTCCAGTTTTGGCTTGGCGAAGGCAGGATACATTTGTGGGCGGGATTTATAAGTGCACTTATAAATCCCGCCCACTAGCTTTTGCCAAGCCAAAACTGGAGTACAGGGGGGAAAGTCGCCTTGTAGGGCACCCGCTGGACCCTAGCTTTGCTTTAAACTACGCTTTGATGACGTTGCTGACGGGGACGGTGAAAAACACATTCCTTTTACCTCTGTCGCTATGACCCGCCTCTTCTTTAATACCCCCCCCCGTTACGTGGAAGGGGGTCTGGGACTTTGACGCGTGTCCAGATTACTCTGTTCTCCATTCCTACTTCTAAAATTACATCTATCCCTGGATAGGCTTAAGACGTTGCCAATCTTTCGTATCTATATTAATATTAATTTATTCTTTCTAATTGCACTTTATCTTTAATTGTTTTCGTCAGCTATATCCTTAAAAGACCAAATTTGAATACCCTTATCGCTTCCCAAAAAAATTCTTTTAGCAGCCCGGTTACTATATGAGAAAAGCTATGTCAAAGTTTATTGCATAATGTTTTTTGCGATTTCTTCGAGATTCAAATGCTTTTAGGGCTGCAATGCCTGAAAGTGAGTTATGAACGAAGTATTCTTATTGAATTATGTTAGGAAATCATTTATCTCTGTTTCACTTTTTCGAATTGTATTATGAATTATTTCAATTCATGTGTGAATATTGAATTGGCGTGGTTTACAAATATCTCAAATTACGGAAGATGCCAGAAGTTCATAACACGATCGAAGCAAGATAACATCTTGCACACGCAAGTCTGGATTGTCTGCCTACTTCCCAAACACTTCTATCAGGGGCATTGTTCTTCTCTAATGAATGAATTAGTTCATAATAGACTAGCATCAAAGCCCCTGTTTTCACCTATTACTTTTCCGGCCACCATTTTTAAAAATGGTTTCAAATCGAACCCAAAAGCCTTAAAACAGTCTTTAGCATATATCAAACCAGTGTACCAGTCGCGTATAACGCCATGATTTTTTGTTAACAAAATCATGGTGGCACGTTCCATGTCTCGCGCCACGATTGTCACATCGCGTGCAAATTTATTCAAATCTCGCGATAAATTTCATTCAACACGGAGCGTGCCACGATAATTTTTGGTTAATAAAAAGGCAGGGCGTTACGCGATTGGTGGGAGGAACTTATTTAAAATTATAAATGAAATTTCAAACTAATTGTAACTTTAAAATCATTCGGTGTTATTTCTTGGATGATGTTTCACTATGCAGATTGGTCTTATAAGGGACCGTCCATAAACTACGTCACGCGAAAAAAAGCATTTTCTGACCCCCCGTCCCCCCAGATCACGCTTCGTCACGCTTTTCTCAGACCCTTCCCCTAAAAACCACGTCACATTTCTTTAACCCCCCCCCCTCCGCACTATGATTTGTCTTAATTTACAAGTTTAATTTGATTAATTTCTTGAGTGATATGCCACCTCTCAGAAATATTTTGCTCGGCTGAAAATTCATGTTCTCTTCCGTTTTAAGCTTTTTCTGATTGACCTTTAGAATTTTAATGTCTGGATGTAATTTATAAGCTTCAAAAAAGTTCCATAAAGATTAGTTAAAGGGGCACAATTTTAGGTTTCGACACTGTCACCGAAAACAGACTAATCGAGCTTGAGATTTAGAAAATTTGCCAAGAATCGAAACCATTTCAATCGGCAGGGGGATTTGATTCATCCACACAAATAATAGGGGCGAATAAACAGAGACATAAGAGAGTTTACGCTGTTAGTTTTAAATGCGCTATTTAAATTGGCTATATAAAGGTGTAAATAGTAGATAATTGCTTAAATTTTCTACTATTTAAGTGACGACAGAGGTGGATTAGGGGAAGTTACGAAAGAGGCCGAATTTCTGGATGGGCAAATGCTTTGTAAAAGCGATGGGGGAACATAGAGCTACTCTTTATTTTTTAGCCCCCCCCCAAAATGAGAGAGAATTCGCGAGGATAGCAGGGTAACGATATCGCCACCTAACGGATTGAAAATAGCGTCTGCTTTGTTTAGTGTATGATGTACAAGGCTTACTCAGTCAAGAGTCGTTTTGGAACAATCGTCGGGAGGCGCGGACTTTCCCTTAAGAAGTTAAAAGAACAATTAAAAAATGATCTCAGCTATTTTGTGATTTCCTCTGAAACTAGAGTAGCGTTGGTGGCCCATATTTTAAGTTCCAAAGCAGGGTAAATACCTTTCCGTTTAGGTTTAACATCCGATTTCTTTGGTGGTATTGTGACGGGGTTTATTAAAGTCAAGCACTGGGTTGAAACTGATTTAAAGCGCGGCAAAGGCTTAGCTATCCTTTCCGATTTTTCGCTACTTTTTGTCGGTTTTTTATCTATGTTACAACCTACAGACTTATTTCTCATATTTTGTTTGACCATTAAATAAAAATTACATTGAGTTGATACTTCTTCATAACTTTTAGAGCTGTTAATACTCATTATAGGTCGCGAAGAGTTTTCAAGCTTAACTTCGGAGGCCATTTTCTCAATTTCCCGTGTTACTTCTCTTAACATCCACCAGGTAGAGACCTTAATCTTACTCCGTTGATAGAGGGGAGGAATTTTAACCCACCCAGCCGTTCCTCTTCCTCTCTCTCGTAAATAAAATGCCCCCACAGTGAGCCCTATGGCTCGTTCATAACTTCCCCTAATCCACCTCTGGTGACGATGGAATAACAATTTTGGTAAATTATTGTAACGTGGACTATGGAATGTTGTCTTTCTTCTTCTATAACATAAGAGAGCCAATCGGCCTCTTACTGACTTCGTAACAAAATCAATGCTAAATGTGTGACGTCACGCATCGAATAACCCCTCCCTCCCCCTTGTCACGGACCGTCACAAATTTAGAAACCCCCTCCCCCCATAAGAGTGTGACGTAGTTTATGGACGGTCCCTAATTAGAGTAGAAGAATCGATAAAAATCACTTATTTTCCATTTCACCCTCCCTTTAAGGTTTCAGATTTCAAATGAATAGTTTTCACGGTTCAAGGAATGAAAATAATAAAATTGACGCTCACCTATTAGGATGCGAAGCCAAAACCAAGTCTCGTATTGCTCTGATAAAATCATCGTGTCCTCCCAATTCCGATGTCACCACGGAAAATTGTGTCCAATTGTAGCGTCTTAGTATTGCCAAAAGTGCAGCCGCTTGGTGTTCAACCGATGGAGCTAGTTGCAAAATACGTGAATCAGATACCCTCTGGAAATAAAAAAGATAAATCAAAGATTAACTATGTGGTTCTTCTAACTATACTTTTATTTTACCATAAAACTATAATAATACTCGCGATAAGTGTGTTGGAGTTGCAAATAGATCGAAATCCTTAAAAATAATTTTGTAAAGGGCGTCTCTTTTGGGCGATTAACTACTTCTCTTCGAGAGAAGTGTAACACCACAAGGCGAGGTAATTGTAACAGGGGCGTCGGAAGTCTTTTGAAGTTGGGGGGTGGGGGGGCTCTGGCTCCGATGAAGACCAAGGAGGATGTGTGGGATGACGCCCCAAACCTGCTCCGGAGCGACTTTTGAAAGCTGTTGTCGTAATTTACACAAGTATAATTTTAAATAGTATAATTATAGATATACACCGGGGATGAGGCATGAGAGTGTAAGGGGATATTCACCGGGGATGAGGCATGAGACTGTAAGACGATGTTAACCTGGAATGAGACTAGTGATGCCACGAATATTCGGTTACCATTCGGTATTCGGCCTATTCGGCCATTTTTTTCGTATTCGGTATTCGGCCGAATATTTCGTAATATTCGGCCGAATACCGAATCTTCAATCATGAAGGAAAAAAACGGAAAAATTACTCAAAAATTATTTATTTCAATAACAATTTTTACTTTAATATTTATAATCTACCAGTGGTAAGTTGTGATGAATAAAAAAAAAGCATATAGTGACACGATCTACTCGCAAATGAACCAAAAACCTAAAGACGCTATAGACGGGTCCTATAGGGAGAGGGCGTTTGTCAGGGAGGGAAAGAACATCCGACGTCATTTTATTCCTCTACTTAGGGGAGCGTTTGTAGGCGCGATACTGAAATTCCCCCGTTAGGGGGATGGAACCGAGGTAAGAGACATAAGCCTATGACGTGGCAACAATGGGTTTGCCCTCTCCCTATAGTGTTAAAGAGAGCGCTTTGAAAAATCGTAACTTCCCCCTTTTCATTCCCTCCTTCCCGAGTTTATCACCAACGTTGAAAGCTTCCACGCAGGCGCGCTGTAGTAGAGGCGGTAGAGAGCGGATCCTCTCTCTGCTTGCGCGCCAATATTGCGCAGAGCAGTAATCGCGTTACAGCTAGTGCCGAGAGGAGAGGAGAGTTTTCCCACGTGACCCTACATTTCGCGTAGCCGTCTGCCTATTCACCTCACCATTCCATACCCTTCTTCTTCCATGATGAGACCTGTCCCATTGCGGTCCGTGCGGGGGATGTACGTATTTCGCGGAAAGGGTTACAGCTCATAACCGGCTTCGCGCGAGTTGCACATATCTCACGCCCGAATATTCGGTTCTTCGGCTGAGAGAATGGCCGAATATTCGGTATTCGGCAAAATCAATATTCGCGGCATCACTAAATGAGACTATGCATAAGGTATCCGTATTTCTCAAGGAGTGAGACTACTATTAAAGAAATTCAGAAAGTATATCTAAAATATGCTTTACAATTTTTTGTAATGCAGTAGGTCTTAAGATATAGAAATTTTTTATTTTTAATCTAAAATTTAATACCTAAATGAATACAAAGTAAGAAAATGAAAAACCAAATGTGAGGGGGCTGCGCCCCCTCACATTTCGTTATAGCAGGGGCTTGAGCCCTCCCTGCACCCCCCCCCCCCGGTTCCGACGCCACTGAATTGTAACATGATTCTTAATCCCAACATCCCTTAACATTTGCAGCAAGGTTTACCAAACCGAATCACATACGCGATAAATAGTTCCCTAATCATTACTCTATTAGCGCTGCTTAACTATTTTCCCAGACGCATGGGCTTGTGCTTTTTGTCCCACGTCAAGACAATCAAGGTTTGTGGGTTGATTGATTGCTGAGGATTTAGTAAATACCAAACAGTTATAGAATTCACCCTAACACACGGTGCGATGCCCATCTTAAGTTTCATGAGCAGGAGAGCTAACAAAAAGGGTGAGCCTAGGAAAATTCATGTCACATAACTAAATTTTTGCGTCTCCTATTTGGCCCTAAAAGCCATTGTTTACAAGATATGATTAGAGGCCGTTAAGGAACGACCCCCTTACATTTAATTAAGAAACTTAAGGACAAGGCTAATTTTATTAAGTAATTAACCATCCGTAAAACATTTTAATCATAATTTGATTAGGGTGACCCTTAGGGTCAAATGTCATTGAACATTTTCGACTGAAAATCGTCCCTAGAAACCACCTTTTTTGCCAGCATAGCACTTAAGAATACCCTTAAATTCCACTCGATTTGGATTGAATATAAGCCTCAAATATCTAAACCAGAATAGTTTGTTTAAAAGCAACGTTCAATTTATATCAAACCTTTCTTGCAAAACATTCTAGTTTACAGAACTTTAGAATAAACTGTTTTCTCAAACTGTTTCTATAGAAAAAAGCCCTGAAATTTCCCAACAATCCGTTACCATCTATCAAGGTTCAATTGTACAAAAGAAAAGTACTAGAAATAGTCTTAGAACATCACCATAAATCAGAGCCATAACCCTAAACAGCTTTAACCTAAAATCCGAAATTCCAAGTTTATAGTTTTGACTACATTGCATCTTGGAGTTGTTCCATAAAAACCTATTTCCAAACGGATGTTCTGGACATCATACCCTTCGAGGAACAATATGACGTGGTTCAGTGATAGACATC
This sequence comes from Phalangium opilio, assembly GCF_054372755.1. Lineage (NCBI taxonomy): Eukaryota > Metazoa > Arthropoda > Arachnida > Opiliones > Phalangiidae > Phalangium > Phalangium opilio. The sequence goes on along the minus strand of NW_028324217.1, from coordinate 7,133,373 downwards.
AAGAAAATACTCCTTTGCGGGCATAGAGTAAGCTGCTAACACTTAAATATAATAAAATTTCAAAGCATTGTTGAATCATGTAGGCCCAGGGCAAGTATATACAGCGTGTTTCTGATAACGGGGATGTTTTTTGGGAAATCAATTTTGAGTCGAAAATGTTGACTATGACATTTTGCTGTCCGAATCACTGTCTTCGAGTTAAGATTGGAGTATTTTACGGATGATCCCTTAAATTGAATTTAATTAAGAAACTTAAAGACAATGATTTCCAATTTAATTAAGGGGTCATCCCTAAAACACTCAAATCATAACTCGAAAACAGAGGCCATTAGGGCAAAAATGTTAATGAACCTTTTCGACTCAAAATCACCCAAAGAACATCCCATTAATTTATGGCAGACTTATCAGAAACACCCTGTCTAAAGGTTTAGTGGTTTAGCAAAATTGATTTCCTTGGGGGTCGTTTTAACCAGAGATAATTCTGGTGCTAAGGTAAAATTAACTATTAAGTCTGTACTAAAACTTTGACAGCGTCTCACCAGACGTCGCTTTACGAGGATCTATGACGCTTCACCTACGTCACTTCATGACAAACTCTCACTCAGTAAGGAGTGACAAACTTATGGAACATATCTTATGAACTCATGATATCACATCTTTACCATACATAACGACACTGTCACATTCATGCTCCCTTTAAAACTGCTCTAGACAGACTTTCACTGAACTTTCAAAGATGAAAAATTCATATAAAAAGCAGGGAATATAAAAAGACATTTCTGCCCTGGAGTCTTTAAAGTAAAATAAGTTTATTTTTTTGGAGGGTGAAAAAACTTTTTACTTTCTTATATCGAAGTGACCCTGGTTGGACCCATGGGACGGATAGACGCTATGAGAAGAGCTAAGGAACGGAAGTGCTACTGATGGCCGAGCTATGTTTGTACGCTCTGATCTTTTATTTGGTCTAGAGAGCTCTACACTAGCAGAGTAAACAACTCTCACGTTGAAAGCCGCGAGAAAGAGTTTCGCGGCTTGATAAAACGCGTGGTCAAAGTATCTTAAGCTTAAAGGGTGCTTAAAGGATTAGAGGCAGCAAAACTTGATAATTTTAAACTTGAATTACTTAATAGCTCTTTAAATAAATTTCTTGCTTGGTGGTTCCCCCCCCCCCTCCCGACACCAGAGAAGAGGGAAAACTTTGATAGAAAATTTCTGGTCTGTCCATTCATAGCGCACCCGATCACGCGCTTCACGAGTCAAGCTGCCACGGTCCGTTTAAAAAATCGGTCGCGCCAAGCCAAAAATTCTGTTTTTAACGGGTTCTTCTTTGGGAAACTGATGAAAACATATTTTACTTTGAAAATGTGTAACTATTGCATTCTGGAATGAAACAGGTATTTTCCCTAACACGGTTGCACGACTTAAGTCTGGTTCTAGAAGTTTACATATTTCAAGTTTCTCGTCAATATCTCACTCCAGAATGAGTAGCAGACGACGCGTTTTTCAAAGGACAAAGATAAATATGTTGTCTATTCTACCCTCGAAGCTGCATCTCCTGCCCTCGTGTAAGATCCTTACTCCTACTTGAACTAGAAAATTTTTTGAAGCGTCTACACCAGGGTGGGAAATAAGGATTTTTTTTAAACTGGACACTGGGCCAGCGACCCCTCTGGCCTGGAATAAATAAACTAGTCCATGACCACTGACCAGGGCGCGTCGTCTGCTAAATTGAAGAAGTGGATAATTAAAATATATTAGCTGATGTCTGGACACTGGAAACCCTTGAATTTTCTTAGTGGTCCCCGTGGACCACTGACCCCCCTCCGATTTAATTTTTAAACTGGTCCAGGCAATTTTTAAACTGGTCATTTGCCCTGTGCCACCGCCTTATTTCCCAAGCTGGTCTACACCCTACAGGCTCTTCTCAAAAGTGGACTCGAAGAATCGTCTGCTACGGCACATCTGGTGTGTTGACGCATAGATAGGGCTTCATTGTTACCAATCTACCTAGGTCCGTAATGACCTTACGAACTTTGGGTACGCGTTTAGCAATGGGAAGTGTCGCACTTATCGTAATAATGTTACTTATGTATAATATATCCACTGCAGAACCATAGTTAAACAGCCATACATTTTTTATGATATTGACCTCCTTTTTTTGTTACTCGAAAATGCTAATGCCTAAAACGTTTAGCAATGGAAAAAGATTTTTCATTATATCGATCAGCCCAAGAACCCATATAAGAGTCGAGAACCATAGAGCATTTCGACTTAAAAAGATGTAGAATAGCCAACTGCGCAAGCGCTAAAATGCGATGTGGAAGGCACAGTATTACCCTCGCTCCGTTTCCTCTTATAGATACATCGAAATGGTCTATTTAACTGCAGTCCAATGATGTCCAACTATTTACAGTTTCCTTATGCATCACTGCCATATTGGCAAGCCCGGGGCCGGGGGATGACAACTATTTCCAGTTTCCTTATGCATCACTGCCATATTGGCAAGCCCGGGGCCGGGGGATGATGTAGGGTTGTTTACCCCTGTTTGTTGTTGGAAACTCTAAATGGTCTATAAGTGAAGGGTATGTCCAGTTTGACTATAGGGGGAGTGTGTAGTAGACCGAGCGTGGTCCCATCGACAATTCAACCAGAATAATTGAAATTTTACGTCAGTCTTTGACATAGGCGTGAAAAACTTTCAAATTTAAAATAACAGGCGAAGCAGAGCGACACTGGTCCATGCGTAGTGATTCTCCAAATTTGACCATTTTACTGCGTCAAAGAGAAAAAAGGGAGAAGTGGAAACTCTTCCGCTAGACAAGTACTATGTTGCCCCTTAATATAACAAGTCTAGAAGATACTAGAGAGTTTCTGGCTTGCTGGAATTTGATTGGTGTACCGTCGCGCCACCTGAGACACACTATCAACGTGTTTGACGTCATAAACAAAACTCCTCCGTACTGCGCGTTGAAGATGCGCGATAAAAAAGACTCAAATGTCTCATAGACAATTGTTAAAAGGAGTTTTCCTCAGCGGTCTAACCTGGTTTCTCCTTTCCATCAAAACTTGCAGAACGGTAATAGTTAGTATAGGGCGCTGTAGTTTAGCTGTGGCATAGGGGCTAGCCACCACCTCTCTATGCATTGTAAAGGGACCCACCTGTCAACAAGCCACAGGCTTAGTGTGGAAATCCCTTCATAGACAAAGCTTAGATTATTATTATTAAATTCGTATTGACAGTTCAACTGGACGCAACACACCCATTCACTTCCGCTTCCCGGTATGGAAGAGTTCCGTTAAAGACAAGGACATCTAAACTTCCTCCTTCAAAATGTATCGATACTCGCGAGATCGCTCGATCAAAGCTTAACAGTACTTGTTCAAACATCTCTTTAAAATATCACTCGTGGTTTACGTTACAAGGACCACTCTGGAATCATCTTCATCAAACCAGAGATTGAGGTTCTGTACCAAAAACGGCTTTTGCTATGGATGGAGGGGGTGGGACTATATCTTTATAAGCCATATCACTTTCATCCTGGATCGTGCAGCTCTTTCAGTTTCACTGATAGCTTTCGCCTCCTAAATACCTACTCCTCTTTAACGAGGTTCGTCTATAGATACATACAGTAAAGCAAACATCGCAAGTTCATACGTTCTTTAAGTTTGTCACTGGTTACTGAGAGCTTGTCATGAAGCGACGTTGGTGAAACGCGACGCCTGGTGAGGCCCTGTCAAAGGCTTAGCACAGACTAAATAGGAAGAGATGGACTGCAAAATCAACCGAATGTAGTCGATTCTCGCTTCCGTCGTTCTCTTCGTAAGTCTCTTGCATTACGAAGCATAGGTAGTGTCATACTTATATAACATATCTTATAAACTTATGAATCATATACATTCATACAATCACATAAGATACTAACAGCAATAGAACCCGGCGTTGCCCTTCAATATTTGTGTTAGTTTTGGGTCGTTTTAAAATAATTTGTCTTATTTTACTCTGCCTCTGTGACTGTGGTTCATGTAATTTATTAACTTAAGACTGCTTAATTAGAAAATTTGAGTTTTATCAGAAGTAAAATAAGGGACTAGAAGTATCGAGGTAACCAAATTCTTCACTAGGCGAAAGTGAATACTCTTGATAACACACCAACGGTTGGCCCTCTGGTAGCGGTTTCTCAATTTTCCCTCCAAAATGTGAGACGCTCGCGGTGGTAGATGGCCGAACTAGATTCAAGCACCCGCGTCCGTGTTCCGCGGCTTTAGGTTGAGGGGAAGGGGTATAGTCAGAAGTAAATAGATTATAAACAAGAAGTTAATATCTCCCCGGCATGGGCGCGTTATGAAAGTTGAGATTCCCGCTCCTATTCCGCGGCAGCGCACAAATGGCGTAGCACCTAGCGAACCACTTGACATGTACCTAACGTATCTAGTGTCGCGCCGCTCAGACAAAGTAGTGCGGGTTGTTGAAGGTTTAATCGACGCGCATGCGTTCTAGAGGTAATTTCAATCAGCTGTCTGCTGTGAGACTGTGACAGTATAGCCTAGGCCTAGTACAAAATCTGTGAAGACTACATGTGATTGCCTATGAATCTGATAAAATAGTAATATGAAAATGGATATGATTATGACGAATTCGTGAAACAGAAAGATGAACGTAAAACAATACTGCAATGTTGGAAGAGCCAAGGACGTTTGAAAACTTTTGTTTGCAACATGATGGAAGAGTATGCGGTATTATTCGTAGGTTTCAGATAAAAATTGCACTAGGTCGATACCGAAGGCGAAACTAAAATCGTTTTTTACGCGGCATTATGAAACTAATTATAGTTTTAGACTTTAGTATTTTAATATAATTTACCATAATTCAGCAATTACCCGCACTAATACGGCGCCATTTTCCATCACGTAAGCGCGGCTACCAATGATATTGCCCTAAATTTACTCCCATGATGCTCAGTAATTTGTACTGCTTTCCAATATCTCTTGTCGCTTCTATGACGCCATGCGAACATCCTATTGGTTACAAGCAAGCCACGTGATACTCGATACTCATTTTACATAGCATGCAGGCGGGAAGGTATGATTGACTTAAAGCTATTAACTTTTTGATATCTATTTACTTTTGGTATAGTTAATATTTTTGGAACGCGACCAATTTTTTCTCTCTAGTGTAGGCGCGATGGAAGAGGCATACAATCCTCAAATTTGTTCACTAGTGAAAGAATCTATTATCAATGCTAGAGCTCTTTACTTCTAGTCTCTTACCCTACTTCTGGTTTTATTCAATGGGTATGAAAGAAATTCACCGATTCTGGCCTGCAATCACCTTCGCGTCCTCTCTCTCTCTCGCGACGCTAGCCTCGCTGCCCAATTTTTTTACTCCTTCTTTATTTTGTTTCTTTAAGAAGGGCCTGACCCCACAACGCGACAAAGATTTAACTGTTTAACCTTGAAAAGACTGGTTTTTGGGGTAGGACTCTAGAAGTTTTACCTAAATTTAAGTTTGACCAAATTCGGCTGTATACAGTTAATGATTTTTATAAAGAAATAGGAATAATGTTAAACAGTTCTGAGAAATCCCAACACGTTTTTAATGGATTACATCATTATTTGATTTAGATTTCAACCTGCTGTAAACTAAATATTAATTAAATCTTTTGAAAGTTAGAGCCATTTTTTACATTTCTGTACACCATTTTTCAAGATGGCTGCGGTTTCGAAATATATTTTTATATGTGTATTGAATACGTAAAAGTAATGTCCCTCCAAAATTTCAGCCTTCGATGTAAAGTGGTTTGGGCTGGGCGTTGATTATAAGTTAGTAAATAAGGACTTTTCTTATAACAAAGAACGTAACCAAGATTACACTTTTCATAATATGAGGGAGGAGCCTATTTTGGCAATTTACTGTCGCCCTCTCTTCTTTGGCTAACTCCATCTTTCATTTTTTTTTTAAATAATCTTTCGACTTGTAACCCCTCGATGGTGCTGGAAACTGATTTCAAGGCATTACCCTGAAGGGAGACCAAAATGTTTTTGTAGAAGTTCATGCTCTTGAAGAGGCCATTGAAGGACTAAATCTTCATTAATTAGCCCACGTTTAATTGGTGATTCACAGATATAGGACAACCGTCATTCGCACAACGCAAAAAGAACTTGTTTACATTCGGTCGTGGAGTCGCGGCGCAGGTCGCTAGCTACGTCATTATCACGTGGATTTCTAAGTTCAAACACACTAAGCATGACGTCAGGGATGACGGTTTCTACACATCCTCCACTTTAATTTAAGCAGAAAGACCCAGAAAATAGCCTGTTAAAGATGCTATGTTGAAGAAATTCAAATCTACGTATTATTGGTTCATGGTACCAATGTTCCTACGGTATCGTAAATATGTTCCTAATATAAGTAAATACACCCAAGCTCATTTATAAAATTGAAATATGGCATTTAATCGTATCAGAAGATAATGAACTATCTTTACCTCAAGATACATTTACATTACATTGTTATTATTAATCTAATAATCCAATTATCTTTCAAAAAGAGATATAAATTTTCCTAGTAATAAATTTCATCATTCCACCCTCCCTCTATGCAGTCATTAGTCAAATCTATTCATATCTGAAGGGTATTTATCGACTCTAAATGTTCCGCATCCACTGCTAATAACACGTGATTATTATCTAACAATCAGAGAAAATGAGATTATAATAACAATACACTGAATTATTTAAAACCAGTTACATCTAAGAGCAACAAGGATGAAGTACCTCTTTCAAGGAGTACCATACCGGATTTATTTTCTCTTTGTTCCGCTTATTTGTGCACGTGCGGAACTGAAGGACCGCGGCAGTGCTCAGTACCCGTTTCTAAAATAATCGAGGGGTCGGTCATTCATGAAATCCCGTACGATACCCGTGAAATCGAACTTAAGAAATCCGAAATCAATGCTGATTTCGAAATCAAATTAAAAATCCGAAATCAGCAACGAAATCACAAAATCAGTAAAGAAATCATGAAATCAGTAAAAAATCACAAAATCAACAAATAAATCACGAAATCAACATAGAAATAACGAAATCAGAAGCGAAATCACAAAATCAGTAAAGAAATCGTGATATCCATTACAAAATTCACGAAATCCAAAATCCAAAGAAATCGCAAAATCCGAGGAAATCACGCGAAAAACCTCAAAATCCAACGAAATCAAGGGAAATATCGCAAAATCCGTCGAAATCACGGTAAAATTAGCAAAATCCGACGGAATCACGGTAAAATTAGCAAAATCCGACGGAATCACGGGATAAATAGCAAAATCCGAAGAAATCCATTGGATTTTATCGAATTCTGAAATCAAACAAAATCCGACGAAATCAAACGAAATCCGACGAAATCAAACGAAATCCGACGAAATCAAATGAAATCCGACGAAATCCGAAGAAATCAAATTGGATTTCGAAATTCCGTACGTTACACTTGTTCCAAATCGTCCGACGCCTCGAAAATAATTCACTGTATTGTTATTATAATCTCATTTTCTCTCTGCAGCGGTTGTTCATGCATGTTTACATGATTAAAGTCCCTCGGTACCTTTCAATTTACCTTACTTCTTTAACTATCATTTCTCTACTTCCTTGATGCGCGAAGCTATATATTTCCTACCTCCTTGTCAAATATCTTCACCGTGGCTTCATTGCTCTTACGTCCAAGCTTATTATACAGTTCTACAGCTTCTAGATCAGGTTGAGAAGAGTAACAAGTCAATCCCACAAAAGCGGCAAAACTAAATTTCCTAACTCCTTGTAACATATATTCACTCCGTGATTTTATTGCTCGTACATTCAAACTTATAATATAATTCTATAGCTTCTGGATAAGAATGAAACCTTCCCCTTTTAGTATGGAAATTATACGGTTAGTTAGAGTATCGAAATTTAATCGAAAATTGGCGTAACACTATAGACCTTAAAGGCCGACTTCTAGCGAACTGAAAACCGAGTATCGAGACTATCAATGCGCGACCGTGCCGTTTTTACTCGTGCGGGGGAGAATACCCCCCTCGTACGAGTATTGCGCCGGCTTTTCAAGGTCTCTCTCCCTGGCTTTGGCAATGTAGGGCGACAGGAATACCGTGTGTTCGGGGATTTTAATTCCCCATCATTCCGATTTCGATTTTTTTTAAAGTAAACACTTATTGGTGACTCCACCAGAACGTACTCTAGTTAAAGCCCCAAAGAAAGGGTAAATAGACTCCGCCTCCTCCGAGCCGCGCGATGGTGCGTTGGTTTAGGGATGGTGCTAGGGGATAACTTCCCTTCTAAAGACTTAAGCTGTCTGCAGCGAGTTCTACTGTTAATTTAATATTTATGAGTCTCGCTCAGAACTGGAGGTATATATGGCGTCTAGTAAAGAAATTTTCACCTCATACTCGCTTTTTAAGCCCCTATTGTTTCACTTTTTTATTATCTTACATATCCCGAACGAGTGTCCTTTCTGCTGGGGCAGCTTGTTCGAATCTCCGTTGGGGCAAAAGTTGGAAGGGTTAGAATATTTCCTTCAAGGGAAAGCAAAAATTCGAGAGTAAAAGGATTTAAAAGGATTTCTATTGTTCATCTTCAGTTCGCTAGAACCACATATGCACGGCTTTCAGTTCGGGGATTCGAAAATTGACACGGTCGCACCATTGTTAGTCTCAATGTTCTAGTGTTTGTAGTTCACTAGAAGCCAGTCCTTTTCTCTGGAAGTCGGCCTTTAAGGCCTCATAATGCTATAGAACTTAATGCAACCCCTCTTAGCTCTTTATATCAGGTTTATAAATGGGTTTAGACCTTTAGAAACACGACGATCTAAGGGCTTGCGTTAAAAGAGCTCTCTCTGCAACTTGTTCATTATGTATTAAGTTTTAAACGACTTGTTGTAGTAATACGCTACACGTCCAGCTTTTAAGAGCTTTCCTGGTACAGTCAAGTACCTACTCCAAAGGCTCTCTAACGCTCTCCTGTTTTTGGAGTGTTTAAACTTTAATTACGAAGTAAAGTTTACAGTTTCAATGTAGTTTAAATTGGGTTCATCATCTCTAGATGTTTATTCAAAGTTATTTAAATGCGTCGCCATTTAAAATCGGCGTGTAAATGGATACTGAAATGATATAAAAAGTGTTTTAAATTTTCGTCATTGGTGTCATTATTAATTTAAAATATGGGTATATAGAGTTTGGCATTAGTCTATTTTATTATAGTTTTGTTAGCAAATTTGATCAATTATAAAAGAAAGTTTTCTTTACAGGTGATCCAACATGGGTGGGTAGGACAGGGGCAAAGTGGGTTCTATCAGAAGTAAATAATACTTCGAGAGAAGTGTACCAACCACAAAGCTGGGTAATTGTAACATGATTCCCAACATTTGGAGTAAGGTTACTAAACCGAATCACATACACGATAAATAGTTCCCTCATCATTACTCTATTAGCGCTTAATTATTTTTCAAGGCGTAAGCGCTTGTGGATTTTTGTCCCACGTTAAAACAATCAAAGTTTGTGGTTAATTGATTGCTGGGGATTTAGTAAATACCGAACAATTATAGAATTCACCTCATGGTGCGATGTATATCTGAAGTTTGATGAGCAGTAAAGCAAAAAAAAAAAAAAAAAAGGGTGAGCCTTGGAAGAATCATGTTACAAAACTAAAGCATAGCATTAAGAGGAAACAGAGTGTCATCCTTCCTCTATTATCCCCTTCTGGTTCTATGGACGATTTTGAGTCGAAAATGTTTACGAAATTCGTCGTCCGGGTCAAAGTTTACACGTTATGACTAGAGTCTTTTATGGAAGACCCCTTAATTAAATTGGCATTCTTAATTAAAATTAATGTTAAGATTGAAGCAAGGTGACTGAAACTCACATTAAGCTCTCTGCAATGTTTCATTCTACGTTTCGGCGGCTTTTACTCGCGAATGTATACCTAAAACCAGAGAGAATTTATAATAGGGAGTGGAAACTGAGGAATATTATGTAGCTCAAAAATCACGTCATCAACAAAACTGGCCAGGTCTATTTCCGGTACTATTTTTTGTGGCCCTTCCCTCTAGGGTGGGTCTAGAATGTTGCGGGAGGGTCTAGGGGAGATGGACACGACCTTTTTAGTAGTGCTGTGCGAGTACTCGATCGAGTATCGAGCCGAGTACTCGACTCGATACTCAATAAGAGATTTTCTGAGACTCGAAACGTTTCGAGTATCAAACCAAGGCTCGATAAATACTCGAACCTGCTTTTGGAAGGCCTTTAACTCTGAAAATTGGATGTAGTAGCTATAAAAATCCACTAGAAAGTCACTTTTATTGGTTAACAGACGCATGTTAGTGCTTATTGGGTAGTTTAGATCATAATGCCAGTGTAATGTAGTAGCTCCTAGCTGGTTCAATAGTGGAAGTAAAAGTAATAAAATACAGTTAATAATAGCGTTGACTATTATAATTATATTTTTATTTTATTAATTTATTTCTTCTTTTTTTGTAAGTTCAGCTTATCGTTTAGGACTTCGCGCGAAGGATAATAAAGGCTAGTGGCTAAGGTGAGGAATGAGATTCCGAAGAACATATTGATGAGGAATTAGTTTGTTAAATCTAAAGGGAAGAAGACTAATACTGTCTGGGAAATGTTTGAAGAAGTTGTCGATGATCAAAATTACACTAAATGTCTATTATTAGAGCGATAAATTAACAGAAAGTGCTGAAATACTGCAAAATCAATTCCCAATTACTCGATAAATACTCGAAACAAATTTTCCAACTACTCGATACTCGATTCGAGTACTCGAGACTCGGCTCGATACTCGATAAGGGAAAATTTCAATACTCGAGACTCGACTCGAAACCAAAAATTCAAGGCTCGCACAGCCCTACTTTTTAGGGAAAGGGAAACATCTGACTTAAGATAACTCCAATGGCGCCAGTCGCACTCGAAATCGCGAACCCTTATTGGGTAATTGTACAACCAACAGTGATTGAGGGCAAACCTTAAAATTAAAGGAGAGTCATGTGACCGGAAATTAACCTGGCCAGTTTTAGCGTCGCAGCCTACTTGTTTGAGCTACATTGTATTTAGCACTGTCAAGGTCAAGAGCTTCCACTCCCTATTATAAATTCTCTCTGCTAAAATATAATGGTGCCAATGCAAATGTTATGAGTTAAAAATCAATAAAAAAGATATTAAAATGAAAAAGTTCACGCTTCATAACTTTGTTTTTATTGATTTTCAAAACAAACATACTGATTGAAACGTCCGTTGCCATTTGACTGTTCATCTGCCAACAAACTTAACCTTCTCTAAAGGCAGGAACCAATGAGAGCTTATGTATTTTGGACCATAAACGTATAATGTCTAAGTATGGGTTTGTGCCGTAGGGTTATAAATAGTATCGGCATTGTCCACGACAACTCCCTTACATTCAGAGCTTTGGGAAAAAATTTTGGATGAAATGGATTTTTACATTAAAGGAAAAATTTGTATCTTGGTGAAATGTTAACCGATTTTAACGAAACCATTTTGATTTTAAAGAAGAAAAACAAACATTCTACCTCATTAAATTGTATTTTAAAGAAGGCCTGCCCTTCAAAAAGACAGTTTAAATGTATTTTTCCACTAAACCAGAAAAGAATAGAGGCATTCCTGTAATTCCCTTCCGTAAGTTCCGTTTGGAGTCGGGTGACGTGTGTTGATTCTGTTTTCGGCGTCTTCGCCACCAGGTGACTCCCTTCTACGAGAAATACACCGTCACGAGACTCCCTTCTACCATTTTATAAACGATGCGTTAATTCTCGTAGCAAAAGTTCTTCTGACCCATACTTATACAGAATATGATAGTCTTATGATGCGACTAGACTAATGATTATTTTTAAGCGTTGGGAAAAACAGTTGAGATTGAGTTTTGATGTCGAAACCGTCGATTTAAAATGAAAGTGTTGCCGCTATTCAATGCGACATTCACAATCGCCGTAGTTAATGTGAGTATTATAATTACTACAGTAAATACTATCAAGTAAATCTAAATCAAATCTATAATAGAATAGAGATACAATTATTTTCAATTACAATTATTTTTAATTACAATTAAATTTACGATAAAAATCGTTTTATCCACAATTTTAATCATGATAAAGGCCGACTTCCATCGAAAAGAGTTCTAGCGAACTGAAAACCGAGTATCGAGACTAACAATGGAGCGACCGTGCCGATTTTCGAATCCCCGCTGGGGTAAAAGATGGAAGGGTTCTAGCTAAATAAAAGCCGTGCAATGTGGTTCTAGCGAACTGAAGATACACAATAGAGAATTTCCTTCGGGGGAAAGCAAAAATTAGAGAGAAAATTAATTTAAAAGGATTTCTATTGCATCTTCAGTTCGTTAGAACCATATTGCACGGCTTTCAGTTAGCGAGAACCCTTCCAATTTTTGACCCAGCGGGGCTTCAAAAATCGGCACGGTCGCTTCGTTGTTAGTTTTAGTTAGTTTTGTTAGTCTCGGTTTTCAGTTCGCTAGAACCCTCTTCGCTGGAAATCGGCCTTTAAAATGCCATAATTATGACCCAAAAAAGGAGAAATCAGCTTAATTAGTTTTTTTTTCTTTTCAGGTTAGTAAATTCATCATTGACAAGTTACCAGATGGAACTCTGATTGGTCGACAGGGACGTTATTTTGAGCTGATAAATCTTCTCTCGACTCATCTTGGATTTAAGTTCGAACGATAAATAAATGCTTTATGTATCGTTTAATTTCAGCCAAATTTAAAAAATATTCTTTTGTTTCAACACAGGTACCGACTATCTGTGCCACCAGATAATCAATACGGCGTTTTAGACGAACAAGGACAATGGAATGGAATGATTAGAATGGTATTAGAAGGGGTATGTAAACGCCTTTTTCGAGATATACAGGTGCGCAGAAAAATGTGAGAATAATTACAATGTCCATATACTATACTAGCTGCTACCCGCGGCGTCGCTCGCGTGTAATTAGAACTTCCATTAAAATGTTGTAAAGAATGGGTAGATTTTACTGATGACTAATATTTTTTGTAGCACCTAGGAGCGAAGGCACTCGGCGTTACCCGTCAGCCCGTCGGGACATTTTTTATTACATTTCATGCGGACATTATTCCATAAAGAAGGGTTTTTAAATTTCTGGCCGCCATTTAAAAATATGGCAACAAATTGAACCCATAAGACCATTCAGCCCGTCTATAGGTTAAAGGAAACCAGTGCACTAAATATTTGCGAAATCGGTTGAAACGCGCGGACTTTGTTGCATAGAGAAGATTTTTTACATTTCTGGTCGCCATTTATTAAGATGGCGGTGGATTGGAAAATCTTTTCTTAGTACGCGCCTACTACTTATGAGTAACGTTCCTGCAAATTTTCAGCAAGCGGTTTGGGCTGGGCGTTGATTATCAGTCAGACAGGACTTTGATTTATATAAATATAGATAGACTAGCTGTTACCCGCGGCGTCGCTCGCGTGTAATAAGAACTTCCATCAAAATGATATAAAGAATGGGTAGATTTTACTGATGACTGATATTTTTGTAGCACCCTATAGGAGCGAAGGCACTCGGCGTTGCCCGTCAGCCCGTCGGGACATTTTTTTATTACTTTTCATGCGGACATTATTCCATAAAGAAGGGTTTTTAAATTTCTGGCCGCCATTTAAAAAGATGGCAACAATTCGAACCCAAAAGACCATTAAGCCCGTCTATAGGTTAAAGGAAACCAGTGTTCTAAATATTTGCAAAATCGGTTGAAACGCGCGGATTTTGTTGCATAGAGAAGATTTTTTACATTTCTGGGCGCCATTTATTAAGATGAAGGCGGATTGGAAAAATCTTTCTTAGTACGCGCTTACTACTTATGAGTAACGTTCCTGCAAATTTTCAGCCTTCTAGGGCAAGCGGTTTGGGCTGGGCGTTGATTATAAGTCAGTCTGTCAGTCAGGACTTTTGATTTGTAGAGATATAGATAGATTAGGATAAAATGAAGGCAGTATGATCTCTCCCGGATTATATACAGGGTGTTTCTGACAAGTCTGCCATAAATTAAGGGGGATGTTCTTGGGAAAATCAATTTTGAATCAAAAATGTTGACTACCCTATAACATTTTGCCACAAGGGGCACTGTTTTCGAGTTAAGATTATCCATAGTATTTTACGGATGACCCCTTAAATTTAATTAAGGGGTCATCCCTAAAACACAAATAAACGGTAAAATGTCATAGAACATATTCGACTCAAAATCTCCCAAAGAACATCCCCCTTTCCTCAATTTATGGTAGATTTATCAGAAACACCCTGTATACAGGGTCTTCCAAAAAGGTTATTACAATTTTAGCACAGTGGGTTCTATTTGAAATCAATTTTGAGTCAAAAATATTGAATGACATTGGAGTGTTGTTAGGGACGACTGTCTTAAATTTAAGTAAGAAACTGAAAGAGAATTCTAATTTAATAAAGGGTGTACACTGTACTCTAATCTTAATTCAAAACTGTGACAATTGTTTGAAAACAAAAAATACATAGAACATTTTCGACTCAAAATTGGCCATAGAACTTACTGTACTTCGTTCCTAGTACCTCTATGTTTGGATACCGTTTTTTTGCAAACACATTGAATATCTATGGTATTTTGAATTTATATGGTCTAGTGACGGAGGTAAGTCTAGTACTAGGTCAAGGTTTATACCAGTAGTTTAAACTATTACCAAGAAGTGATACCTATTTTATTAGGAAGAAGGTATAAGATGCCTAAGTATTCGCACGCCATAGTCCCAGTCCCCCTTTCAAAATACAATGGGGGACGTAAAAGGAGGCCAGGCTATTTCGCCTCTCCTCGGTCGGAAAATACGTATAATTTTCGTCATTCGCGTCACGCTGACGTGAGTTTTCAAGAACAATGAGATTCTGGTTGTAATTTAGAGGCGGGGATTAACTCCGGACCGTATACGTTTTGACTGGAGATAAAGCTGGAAGTGTGGCGAATTTATACCTTCTCCCGAATAAACTAGATATCACTTCTTGCTATTACATTCACAATATTTTCGTTAACTTTACGTAAATCAATTGATTTTTTTTTAAGGAGGCGGATATGATTGGAGTTTGTCTAGTGACAAGCGTTACACGCATAAAGGTCATTAGTTTATCACCAACATGCGAACTCAACCATTTAACTTTCATAAGCAAAAAAGCATCAGCGACCAGCTTGAAAAAAGACTTTTTATCTTCACCTTTTCAAACAAATGTACGTTAACTTTTATGTCATTTTCATCATAAAGTACAAAAGTTTGATTCTGGAGTAGAATATTTTATAGCGCTAACACGAGTGACCTCTACACGTAAAGACGTGAAATGTTTGCCTATAGTACCTTAGTTTTCGGTTGCAAGGGAATACCTCACACTTTGGATAATGAACTTCAATGCACTCTTGTAAAAAATAAAATAATTCCACC
This sequence comes from Phalangium opilio, assembly GCF_054372755.1. Classification (NCBI taxonomy): domain Eukaryota; kingdom Metazoa; phylum Arthropoda; class Arachnida; order Opiliones; family Phalangiidae; genus Phalangium; species Phalangium opilio. Next base: position 7,117,883 of record NW_028324217.1, on the reverse strand, counting down.
GATAGGGGGTTGCATTAAACTATGCCCAACAACGAAGAGAATGCTGGGATTTTTCAAAAGTTTTAGATGCCCGCCATTGACATTAAAAAATAATAATAAAATAAAATAGAAAATATTTTTAAATAATACTCTTGTAGTTAAAAAAGTGAATCTCTATCTTTAAAAAGAAATTATTTTAGAATTTAAATTGGGCACCCATACTTAAGTATGATAGCTAGGGTTATGATAAAATCAAAGCCTGCTTCGTAGATTACACTATATGGTTAAATAACCATTTATTTGGTTAATATCAAAAAAGAACACACTTTAATGATCGTCACACATTACGATCATAACTTGTTCTAATGAAATATCATGCAGGTTTGGCTATTCATCGGGATTTTGTCATCAATTATTCTGTGTATGATACCTTTCGTTAATATATGCTTATCGAAAAAATTCAAATTATTGTCGAAACGATTCTCTACCTGGGAGATTATCTTCGTCATTATGGGAAACAAAAAAATTGGTAAAAACGTACTATTCAGAAGTTAATGACTTCTATCCTCAGAAGTATGATACCGAAATTGGCATTCCATTATTGCCATAAGAGAAGCAAACACCACAGGGGCGGGGCCATCATCGGTGGCTATTACCTTTGCGATAAGAAGCACCGCAAGAGGCGGTGTGAGTCGGCTAGCCTCCCGCGTGTACTGAACGCGGGCTCCCTCTGGCGTTGCCTCCTATGGCCTACCACCCTTGAGCGTTGATTTCTCTCAAACTATTTAATGGAATGGTCTTTTGCCTCATAAAATTCGAAAGGAGGCGAAAATGGTGCTCCCATCTGACAAAACGTTCCTAAGCTTCGAGGAAATGTTTCTTGCGCCACAGCATATCTACACACTCTATAGACCATTTTGATGTGAAAAGGGGGTAGGCAACACTCAGTATCGGCACGTACAAGAAAGGGTACAAGTGGCTCGATCCATTGCCGTCTCTGTTTACTCTAATGGTTCAAAAAGCCTACAGCAAGGCGCCAAAAAGCGAGATGGAAGGTTTACTTGGACTATGTCTTGCTCTCTTAACTCTTATAGTTACATCGAAGTGGTCTATTTCAAACACTGAAAAAGTTCCTTATTTTTCCGGTTGAAATCAGGTCTCCATCTCAAAACGAGACAGGTCCGTAATGAGCAAGGTGATCTGGTTCATAAAATATGTTCCATCAGTTTGTGGCTGGTTACTGAGAGCGTGTCATGAAGTGACGTGGGTTACAGATTCTCGTGAGGCGCTGTCAAAGGCTTAGTACAGGCTAAATATTAAGATAGACTGTAAAACTGAGATTAGTCTGCAATTCTCGCTTGTCGTTCTCGAACTATCTCGAGCTGCAAGTCTCTAGCATTGCGAAGTATATAGGTGGAGTCATACTTATGGTACATATTTTATAAACTTATGGTACTATCAAGCATGCTGGCTGTCAGAGATGATTTCAAATATACTACGAGTCATATACTTCCCTGAATACAAGTCATTCACTTCTATTTCATTCAAAAAAAAATCATTGCTCATGAAATAGTTTTCACGTTAATTCACCATAGAAATGAAATGGTCAAGACTACAGCCGCATTACTTCGGAATCTTTATAACTCTAATAGCTCTACTAGCTAGTAGCGTCTTCAAGATCTATGGATCTGTGTTATCATCATCGGTAACTCGAATGGAACCGGGGGATGCTATCAACAACATAAAAGACTTGATTTTGGCACTAAAATACCGAGGCTACTCCATAGGCCTAATACAATCCACCGACATGTTCATCACGTTGCTTAAGGTATTTGAAAGCGTTGTTTTACAATATACTCCCGAATAGTGTCCTACAACCTTCGAAGTAGTATCACCAAGAAGTGATATCTAGTTTATTAGTATTCGCGCGCCATAGTCCCAGTCCCCCTTTCAAAATACAAGGGGGGGGGACGTAAAAGGAGAACGGGCTATTTCGCCTCTCTTCAGTCGGAAAATACGTCATTTTCGTCATTCGCGTCGTGCTGACGTGAGTTTTCAAGAACCAATGAGATGCTGGTTGTAATTTAGAGGCGGGGATTAACTCCGGACCTAAGTTTGGACTGGAGATAAAGCTAGATTATAAATGTGGCGAATTTATACCTTCTCCCTAATAAACTAGATATCACTTCTTGGTATCACTATATCAACAAAAGCCTTGTAAATTGTCAATCTTATTTATATTCTGCGCTACAAAGTCACCGAGTCTAGAAGCGCTTTATTTGTTGCTGTTAACTTTAACATATACAGTATACAGTGTCTTTCTGATAAGATTGCCATAAAATAGGGGACGTTCTGTGGACGATTTTGAGTCGAAAATGTTTTATGACATTTTGCCGTCCGGGCTTAGGTTTTCAAATTAAGATTGTCAATAGTATTTTACGGACGAACCCTTGAATTTAATGAAGAAACTAATTTGGACATTGATTTCTAATTTATTTAAGGGGTCATCCCTAAAATACTCAAATCGGAGCCTCCGAAATGAACTAGGCCCATGCGTGTCGCGAAGCGAGAATATTTTTTTAACCAATTTAGTTCGCCGTGGTTTTACGCTTGGGGACGCTTATATTACCGTAAAATAAACAAAGTTCAACCCCGTGACCCTGTCGACTGCTTAAGTATTTGGGCCAAGGTCGCGAATTGTAAGTATACGTTTTTATTACTCTTACTGAATTATTTTAATTGAAATAATTTATTTTGTTGTCATCAATACAATCTAACCGAAAGATTCAATAAAACTTCAATAGCCCCAAAAACATTTACGTTAATTTTAGGATAAAACTTTTCTCTATCATAAAAATTTTATGACTGACCCCTAAAATATCAACGATAATTTAAGGAAGACCCCTGTCACAACGGTAATATAAGCGCCATCTCGTACACATATACGGTGAAAATATTTTCCTTAACAAACTGGATATCTCCCCACATAAAATTTGACATGCATGAGCCTAATTCATTTCGGAGGCTCCACTCAAATCAAAACTCGAAAACAGCGGCCCCGACGGCAAAATGTCATAGAACATTTTCGATTCAAAAACACTCAAAGAATATCCCCCTTAATTGATAGCAGACTTATCAGAAACACCCTGTTTTTACCTGCGCTATTTAGTACAAGTATCACTAGCGAAACGCAGGTACTTCGCTTTGTTTTTCACATAGATGTGTGAAAGCAAGGATTATTTAAAATGTCTAAGGATAAAACGCAGAGAAAGAAATATCGAAGGTAGATGTTCCAAACGGTACCTAGCGGGCACAATCGGCAAACCGGAAAGCCAATATTTTGAAGCGTCAACACGTGACCGGGTTCTTGAAAGTTTTGTCTCTCTCGCGTCTGCTCTAGCCGATGTATTCAAACAAGGCCTTGGCCTTTCTTATTAAACTATATTAGTGTAAACTCGCCTCATATATTCTTGAACTGAATGTTTGCTTTAATCTATTATTAAAATTAAATTACGAATTTTAGGAACTAACCTCATTCTTGAATCTGGAGCTAAATGTTCTTAACGACCATTAACAATTCGAAATAGAACTATACAGCTTTCGAAAACTATCTCTCTTTCGTCTATGCTTTCGCGATAATAAGATAGGTGGCGCCATATCTGTATTTCTTTTCCATTTGACGCACCAAAACAGTAGGTGGAGAAGAGGGGGATGGGTTAAAATTTCGGAACAACTAGAGAACATTCCCTTACTATAGAGATCTGTGTGTGCGTTTTATCCTTAGACATTTTAAATAATCCTTGGTGAAAGTATCTAAAATAGCATATACAATAATTTTATAAACCAATATAATTCATTTCTATATTCAGATATCATCTAGAAATGATTTGAGAATTATCGGTGATGAATTGGAAAAAGGTGGAAATGACAGTTTGAAAAGTTGGGATGAAGCCTTGGATTCGATTCTTAACTGGAAATTCGTTCTAATACAAAGTTATAAAACATTCGTCAACGCTATCGTCTCTCATGGATTACCCTTCAGTCAAATAAATTTCCCAAAAGAGGAATTGTTCACGTGTCACTTGCATTTTGGATACAATAAATCCTTCGTTCACAAAGAACCCATAGATAGAATGTAAGCTAACATTTTTGTCAATAAATCTTAAGTTGGGAAAGAAAGGGTCAAAGAGTTTAGGTATTAAATTAGATCCGGGGTTTCATTACAGTTTATATTTTAATGCCAATAAGCCGATTTGATGTAACTAAGACAGGGGGTAAAACATTGCCTTCCATCTCGCTCTTCGGAGCCTGCGCTCCAGACGTTTTGCGTCCAGAGATGTCTACGAAGGTTTAACAAAGTTTTAAGCCTTCCGTACCTTCAATGAGATACTTGATGTCTATGACTTCTTAAAGCTTTCAAGTAGAAGGAATCTATGTATTCCTGAATCAGTTTAATTGATTTTTAAAGTATGACCAGGGATAGATGTAATTATAGAAGCAGAGATAGAAAACGGGGATATTGGGCTCGCGTCAAAGTCCCGGATCTCTTTCCACGGGACGGGGGGGGGTATGAAAGAAGAGGCGGGTCATAGCGACAGAGGTAAGAAGGAATGACGCATTTTTCGCCGCCCGCGTCAGCAACGTCATCAAAACGTAGTTTAAGTGAGCCAATAAGATAATTTAAACTTTTCGTTACTTGTTGAAGGGAGGGGCTCTATACTGGGCTATGAGTCGGTCGGAATGAAGTAAATACTAACCGTTCTCCATTCCTGCTTCTAAATTTACATCTATCCCTGGCATGACAAAATAATTATTTAGCGTTAGATTCGTCTATTTCTTAAGTCTTAAAAAATATGATTAAATAATTACAAATTTTTTCCCTAGGATTGGTCAGTTTCGAACAAATGGGTTGTTGGAAAAATTAAGCGCCTACAACAATTTCAAGGTTGAAAAAGAAATGGGCTCCGAGAAATTACGAAAGGAAATTACCTACATCGATTTAGTAGATTTGGATGTGATTTTCGTATGGATGCTGTACATGCTATCAATCGCGGCTTTTATGCAGTTTTTGGAAAAAATGTATCTAGGTATAATTAGCAAAGATTAACTGGATTTTATATAAGGTCAAATGTATTTCTATTTTATAATAATAAAAACGGAAATCCTTGTTTTTATCGCTTAACATTCGGTAATAATCATGGTACAACAAATAAAAGTTGGTATACTTGGCTGTAAAATCATAAATTTAATCATAGATCTAAGGAAATGTACCGCTTGACCCATTCGAAATTTCTCATTTTCAACCGTGAAAAATATGACGATGCTACAATTAAACGAGCCTTCCATCGTACCCTTGCAAGAACAGAAGGTCATTTTCGTTATAGAAGTTGCACCCACTAGCGGCAATTACATTTTAATATTTTATTCAAAATTTCTAATGGCATATTGTTGCTTGGACAATAGGTGATTTTAAAAATTACTTTTCACCAGGCGCAAAAAACAAAGCCACATCTGCTTCTCTCCCTTCTACATATTTTGTAAATGTCATAAATTTAACAATAAATCTAATGCGAGGGGTTAGTCACTTGAATTAATCAGGTGTATAAAACTGCAGAAATCGATTACCTAATTGATTAATTTCTAGAATTGTTAGAGAATCATCAGTAATCACAATCATTTTTGTGGGTTATCAAAGGTGATCAGAAATCTCCGATAATCACTGGAAATCACGTGAAATATTGAGAAAAATCGGAAATAATCCACATGGTTTACTGGTAATATTTTGTAATCACCTCGGTAATCACGCCTTTCGTGAAATAATTACACGTAGTCAATCGAGGAATTCGAAAATTCAAAATAAAAATCGTAATCAGTTGAAATAGAAATAATCACTGCATTCATCGTAGTTCACGAATAATCCAATGGTAATCACTGCATTCATCGTAATTCACGAATAATCCAATGGTAATCACTGCATTCATCGTAATTCACGAATAATCCAATGGTAATCACTGCATTCATCTAATTCACGAAGAATCCAGTGGTAATCACTGCATTCATCGTAATTCACGAAGAATCCAGTGGTAATCACTGCATTCATCGTAATTCACGAAGAATCCAGTGGTAATCACTGCATTCATCGTAATTCACGAAGAATCCAGTGGTAATCACTGCATTCATCGTAATTCACGAAGAATCCAGTGGTAATCACTGCATTCATCGTAATTCACGAAGAATCCAGTGGTAATCACTGCATTCATCGTAATTCACGAAGAATCCAGTGGTAATCACTGCATTCATCGTAATTCACGAAGAATCCAGTGGTAATCATTGCATTCATCGTAATTCACGAAGAATCCAGTGGTAATCACTGCATTCATCGTAATTCACGGAGAATCCAGTGGTAATCACTGCATTCATCGTAATTCACGAAGAATCCAGTGGTAATCACTGCATTCATCGTAATTCACGGAGAATCCAGTGGTAATCACTGCATTCATCGTAATTCACGGAGAATCCAGTGGTAATCACTGCATTCATCGTAATTCACGGAGAATCCAGTGGTAATCACTGCATTCATCGTAATTCACGAAGAATCCAGTGGTAATCACTGCATTCATCGTAATTCACGAAGAATCCAGTGGTAATCACTGCATTCATCGTAATTCACGAAGAATCCAGTGGTAATCACTGCATTCATGGTAATTTACGAAGAATCCAGTGGTAATCATTGCATTCATCGTAATTCACGAAGAATCCAGTGGTAATCATTGCATTCATCGTAATTCACGAAGAATCCAGTGGTAATCATTGCATTCATCGTAATTCACGAAGAATCCAGTGGTAATCATTGCATTCATCGTAATTCACGAAGAATCCAGTGGTAATCATTGCATTCATCGTAATTCACGAAGAATCCAGTGGTAATCATTGCATTCATCGTAATTCACGAAGAATCCAGTGGTAATCATTGCATTCATCGTAATTCACGAAGAATCCAGTGGTAATCATTGCACGCATCGTAATTCACGAAGAATCCAATGGTAATCACTGCATTCATCGTAATTCACGAAGAATCCAGTGGTAATCATCGGCATTCATAAAAAGTCAACGGAATTCATTGGGATTCAAACAGAAATCACAAATAATCTGCGGCAATAACGGGTAATCAGTGTAAAGATTATCGAATTAAGCTAAAAAAAATCATAATCACGGAAATCAAAGTATTCATTCAGTAATCAACGGAATTAATATTAAAATTCAGAAATCAGAAATCAGGTGTACAAAATTTCTTTGAATGACTAGCCCCTCGAGAAAATGTAGGCTTACCGCTGACGGATTCGAAATTTGTCATTTGCAACCGAGAAAAATATGATGGTGCTGATATGAAACGAGCCTTACAAGAACAGAGGGTCATTATCGCTATAGAAGTTGCACCCACTAGCTGCAATTACATTTTAATATTTTATTCAAAACTTCAAATGGCGTATTGTTGCTGGGACAATAGGTGATTTTAAAAATTACTTTCCACCAGGCACAAAAACTAAGGAGGGGAAAAATACCTTCCATGTCTGCTTTATCCCCTTCTTCATATTTTGTATAAAAAGGCTTATTCGTGAAGCTAAAAGTACTTCAACGTGTATCCACAGAGCTAACGCTATAAGATTCACTAGAAAATTGAATTGTAACAACGAGTTTTTCTCTTCTCCGTAATTCATCATGCAAATAAAAATGCTAGTATTTTTATGTCTCACGGTTATGTCGCTTGCAATGAATATCAACGCTGCTGAATTAAAACCTGGTATGTAGATTAATTAAATTAGAAAATGTTAATTCCTCAAGTAACAATTAACATTTTCATGTAAAATTTCTTCAATAAGTTTAAATTCCTTAAAATGTAGAATTAAATTTTAATATTAAATTTAAAGGTAGAATTGTGCCGGTAATGTAAATAATAGTTCAAAGTGTAATAGCGCGGGAGTTTCAAGTTAATGTTTCTATTATTCGAATACCATCGTTATTTAGACGTACGATTATACCAGGGATTCATGTATTTTTAGAAGCAGGAATGGAGAATGGTTAGCCTTTACTTCAGTCCGACCATGAGTTAATAATATGTTAGCTCCCTATAAGTTACTCAGGCTCCATAGGCGTAATGTATCCAGCGATTTCTTCTCATTTCGCCCGCGCGGGAAAAAAATCCGAATGTTGCGCTCTCTCTTGTTGAAAAAAAAACCGCTCTCGTACGGCTCCTCGACCTCGAGTCGTCGGCTGATTTTTCACCAAGGGAGTGTTTCAGTCATGAATTTTATGTTTTAACAATTTAACATTAAATCATGGCGTTTGTATCAGTACTGAGACAAAAAAATGCAGGAACTCAATGCAATTTGCCGATATTGATGAAGAATGCTAAAGATAAGAGTTGTTATTGTGACTTGAAACCAGAAAATTATACAACTGAGCTAAATCCAATCCACTGATCTCTTCTAAACTGTTTTCTTAACCGAGTCTATTGAGCGAAATATTCGGCTGCTTAAATAGCTTCGATATCATTGGCTAGCTTCCACTACACGCGCTTCCGGGGAAAAACCGGAAAGAAGAGTAAATAAGATTTTCGTTCACATGTCGGCCGCATAGCGTCGCATATAATTGGGAAGCCGGCGGCGCGGGAGAAAACGCTGGAGTATAAAAATGAATTGCCTGAGTAACTTACAGGGAGCTAACATATTATTAACTCATGGTCCGACTCATAGCCCCTCCCTTCAACACGTAACGAAAATTTTTAAATTATCTCATTGGTTCACTTAAACAACGTTATGATGATGTTGCTGAAGGGACGGCGTAAAATACGTAGTTACTTTTTACCTCTGTCGCTGTTCATACCCCACCCCCGTCACGTAGAAGGATAACGTGGACTTGGACGAGCGCCTAGATTACTTAGTTCTCCATTCCTGCTTCTAAAATTACATGGATCCCTGGTAGTACATACTGTCCGCTCTTGTGGTAATACATTTTGAACAACTTTCACACTGTCAGCTTGACACACTTCTACCTTTTAAAGTACACTTCTTCTAGATAAACCCTCATTAACATTCTTAGATTGGGGTGCTATTGAAATTGTCTCAACAAGGTGAGCAGGCTGATAGTCCTACTCTTCACGTACCAATTTCCTTGTTTTGAGGGGACAATGTTTGGGGCCCGAAACTAAATGATTTAGACCTCATGATCAGACTCGGTCTCACCCACCAGCTTAGAACACTTCTACCTTTAAAAGTACACTTCTTCTAGATAAACCCTCATTAACACTCTTAGATTGGGGGCTATTGAAATTGTCTAAACAAGGTGAGCAGGCTGATAGTCCTACTCTTAACTTGTCAATATTCTTGTTTTAGGGGACAATGTTTGGGGCCCTAAACTAAATGTTTTAGAACTTGTGTTCTTGGATACTTCCCACTCAGTCTCACCCAAAGAAGACACACTTTAATTTATGCAACCTGTATAAGCATATACATACTTTGTAGATAATTTACTAGTTATAATTTGCAGGCATACGCAGGGAATATATGGATAACATAAAACACCACCATACCACTTACATTAATTTTTTGTTTATACAGAAAACAGCGTCAGTTTGAAATCGGATGAACAGAATGGAAAACCTGTCATTCAAAAGGTAACTAACGGTAAAAAGCTAAAACGAGGGAATTTAAGAGGAATGGTTGACCTTGTGGGATGAAACTTCGAAAACTAAATCCGACAAATACACTATCTCACATCTATTTAAGTAATTAACAAAGCGTCGAAATTTAATAATTGAATTGTAATAATTTCTCAAATGCTTTCTATTATAAAAATGCACCTAATAATAATTTCTAGTGTATTTGGTTCTAAACATGCACATAATATTATGTAAGGGGAGTATGTTCACATATTAAAAACCTAAAAAAAAACTTGTCAACTATTATTTCAAAAGTGTCATTACGAATTTATTACTATCGAGTATGATCTACCTTGTAGGGTTAAAAACACCTGGATTTTATTTACATAATTAGTAAATAATTATTTTGAAGTTGAAACTATAAATAAATTAAAACAGTACCCCACGGTGCGATGCCCAACTGAAGTTTGATGAGCAGAAAAGCAAATGTTCAAAAAGGGTGAGCCTTGGATCTATTATCCCCTTATGGTTATGGGTAAGGAGATTGATTACCACTCCATCCCACTCCCCGTCAATACATGAGTCATGTAGTCATGTCCTGTCATTTATTGATCCATGCATCGCCTAATACGAGTATTTCTTACCAAAGTTAAATTTTCATGGAATCTTTGAATCAACTAAGGATAAAAACTAAAATAGGGCATCCCAAAATAGTGTGTAGTCGTGTTACTGAATGATCGAATTACTATTCCCTTTACACGAAAACTTTGGGAAAGAATCGAAAATATATAGAATAAACAAAGACTCGAAAATAGTAAATAACACGATTCAGAGGCAGGAATAGAAATAAGGATGTTTTGTCGAATGGAAATAAAATTAGGCTTGACGGTGAGATCCACGAATTGAAGAAGGTATCTCTGTAAACGTTCCAGAGTAGGATCAAGTTCACCATGAATATATAGACTTCTTCTACTTGGAATCTTTAACAGGTTATTTTCTAAAGCCTTTGTACTTGAATTAAAGGGGAGGTGTTAGAACCGTCTCCCCCTGACGTCATGCATAATGTATTGAAATTAGAAAGCATTACAAAAAGATATAACATTATTATAATACAATTATTTACCCCACCGGATAATGAAAATACCAACAACAAAAAAACAGATAGTATTAAAAATTCTAATCTCAAAATTACTACTAACAAATGATAACGTCTTAACACTACACATAGTAATCCCCCAAAAAATAAACCAAAGCAAGTAGTCCACTAAGCCTTGTGAAACCGTATCGTTAACGTAACGTCACGTATCCAAATACGAACAGAACGCCATCTGATAACGTTTCTTAAACGATGCTTTCGGAATTAGGTAATAGGCGCCCTCTTTCGGATGATTTACGAACTAAAAACGGTAACGGTACGGTTTCACAAGGCTAAGTGGACTACTTGCTCAACTCTCTTTGCGTGTGCTGTACGAGTAGACCTAGGGTTAATGGTTGTCCTGTATATGTTAACAGCCAATGAAACACGAGGAAGGTGAGGGCGGTTAACAATCGGACATTATGGTATGGGGTATATGGCCTCTTAAAGATTCCAAGAAGAATTCTATGCATTCATGAGTTCACATATAGATCCTTCCTGTCTAGGTATAAGATTGGTCCGGAAATTAAATAAACCAACAAAATTTGGCGCCGTTGACTATTTTTCTTTTATATTTTATCTTTCGTCTATTTCTGAAATATACGCAACATAGCTTGTGATTTGGAGATAAACGATAGTATCTCAAAGGCTTACATTGTAAAAGTTATGACATTTCCGAAGTGCATGCAGACTATACCAACATTTCTATTTAGGAGACAGAAGAAAATCTATCTAGACTAATATCACACAAAGAGGATCGAATTGCTGCAGTGACCCGTCTAATGCGTTGGCGTTATGCAAGGATAACGCTTGAGGGATTTAAGAGGCACCATGCAGAAGAGAAATTAAATTATCACTCGCCATACCTCTAATTGATAAAACTAGTAATACATAGATTCTTCTACTCGAAATCATTAAGAGGCCATATGACCCATACTAATATCTGATTGAAGGTAAGGGGAAGGGCTTAAAACTTTGATAAACATTCTGCTTCTATTTCCTCGCGTTTCATTGGCTATTTGAGTATGTACGACAACCGTCTACTTTAAGATTCCTCGTTCAGAACACGCTATGAGAAATTGTTTACATTTGAGTTTCGCACTCACAGGTCGCTAGCTACGTCCATATCACATGGTTTCTAAGTTCAATAACGTTATGCATGACGTAAGGGGTTGAGGCTTTTACTACTCCTCCCCTTTAATTCAAACAGAAATGAATTGTTAAAGATTCCAAGTCCTGATAAATTCAATAATGCATCTTAACCCGATTTGACTTTAAAACAAGTCTTGGCTATGTTTAGTTTAAAGAAATGCCACTAGATGTTCCCTTAATCGAGGGGTGGAGTTGACTGACCCTCTAAGGTTAGCAAAGGCTAGTTTTAACTCCGCCCTCATGGATGAGTGCTGATTGACTCCTGCCTTTAGCAAGGCCCAGAATGTTAGGCGTGCCACAGGAGCCGACATTTTGCTTTAAGCATTGTATGGCAACAACTATATAAAAACTCTACAATAGATTTTAAATATAAATTTATAGTATTATAACTTATCCATAACAAATCTCCTCGCAAAGTGCTCATAGTCATAAAAAACCCTTTAAAAAATGTCCATGCAGTCATCAAAATCATCCCATAGATAAGCCTTATACTTCTTTCAAATTATTCTCTCCAAAATTCCATAAAAAAACGCCTTAAGTGTCATCATCTCATTAAGCATCCCAACCACAAAGGAAACTTTTTTTTTCAAAAATATCCCCTTCGCCTATTAACGAGGGATGGAAAAGTTGCGCTACCCAAGGGGTAGGCAAACCTTAGACCCCAGAATCCCTCAAGCTAAGTCTTCAATCAAGACGTCCCTTACCCCATTTTCACCCATAGATCCGAAGCTATTCTTTTATCCGATTAAACTTTCCAGTTCAGAATAGAATAGAATCTCTTGGCCCTTGGCAGTTTCACCCCCTCCCCCCTACCAAATGGAAAGAGATTAAAAACCGAAACCATAAAAATCATCCCCCCTTCGGTTCTTTCATGGTTTTTTGTCTAACGCGACCAAAAGTACATAAACTTAAAATTATTAGAAGAAAAATCTTCATAGTCATCAACACTATTCTTGCAGCAAAGGCATTCGGTATGCATTTATCAGTTTTGCACAACCAAATCTATGATAATGTCTAAGAGCCATGAATGCCTGAAAATTCGAACTATTTTCAACCTTCAATTAGAAGAACGAAGATTCCCCAAGGACTGGAGTTATAATACCTATTACTTTGTGACGTACAGAGAGATTTAATGCTACCTCTAACAGTGCTAAAATGACTACCCATAACTTGCAAGTAATCCTTAATCAGGGATAAGAGAGGTGAGATGGATTGGAAATGATGATGGACAACTTGCGTCTAAATCTTTTACTCAGATTCGTTCGACACGTAACGAAAAGTTATAATTTTCTTATTGGCTGACTTAAACTAGGTTTTGATGACGTTGCTGACGGGGACGGCGAAAAATACGTAGTGCCATTTTACCTCTGTCGCTATGACCCGCCTCTTCTATCATACCCCCGTCCCTTGGAAGGGGATCCGGGACTATGACGCGCGCCCAAATTACTCTGTTCTTTATTCTTACTTCTAAAATTAAATCGATCCCTGGTTCTAGATAATAGTTCAATAACGTTCATAGATTGAAGACTGATACGTCTTACTCCACACCTATGACCATTTCCTTGTTTTAGAGGACAACCAATGTTTTGGGATTCATATCTTCGTAACTAAATGTTGTAGAAGGTAGAACCAATGTTCTGTGACACTTTCCACTAAGTTTGACCCAAAGAACACGCCCTTTAATTTATGGCTGACTTCACAGAAACACCCTGCTTTTGATTTATTTACATCGCACATTAAACTTCATTGTCATCTACTTTTGCCAGTCTACGAAAAAAATGTAGAAAAATCAACGATTTAGGTTAGCGATACCCGAAGCAGTCTTTTCTTAATTTAATTTTTGAAACAGCTTTTTTGACGGGTTCTCTTTTGGAGCTAGCTATTTCTCGCATGGAAAGTCTTAAGTTAATGGTTTTGATGTTAAGAACTTTATCTTTTTCCCGCTTTCCTTTTGCATTTAGATGTAGATTATCTTCTTCTTTTCTTTACCCTTTCTCCTAAGGGTCCTGGGTTATAGGTAGTAATTTAATTACAAGTTTTGGATGTGTTGCCAGACATGTAGAGTTTTTGGTTAATGATATGGGGTAATGCTCAAGTTTAGGAATTTACAAAGGCATTGTTTGAAATAGCTTCTACTATGCATGGCTCAAAAACAAGAGGTTGGTTTATGATAATGATAAACAATTTAAATTGTGAACTACTGATAGGTTAAGTTAAAATTTTTCGGGTTAATGATAGATTAATATTGTGAAGTTGCATTAATTGCAGGTTAAAATTGTGAAGTTGCATTAATTGTAAGTTAAAGTTGTGAAGTTGCGTTAATTTTAGCTTAAAATTGTGAAGTTGCGTTAATTTTAGCTTAAAATTGTGAAGTTGCGCTAATTTTAGCTTAAAATTGTGAAGTTGCGCTAATTTTAGCTTAAAATTGTGAAGTTGCATTAATTATAGCTTAACACTGTAAAGTTGCATTAATTATGGTTTAAAATCGTGAAATTGCGTTAATTGTGGCTTAAAATTGTAGATTAACTGACACAAATTGAAAACTGTGAAAGCAGCCTACAAACGCTGTGAACTATATTAAAATTCGTAAGGACAAAGAGGTTCAGAAAAAGTACCTATACGAGATAGCAATTTAAATGGTTTACACATGTGAAACAACCGCTTCAACGGTACTTACAAAATGTCCGTGAAATGCGCTTAGCTTAAAGAGCTCCAATTGCGCTTTTAAAATGGAGTTAAAACTCTCGAAATCGGTTTCGGATATGATCTTCAAATGCTCGAAGTGAGCTTAAGAAATGAATTAAAAGGTTGAAGTGAGCTTGGGAAATGAACAGTTATCAGAACATAAAACGGATTACCTATCAGTTTTAACACAGCTTGCGCGTAACAAATATGATTTACACTCAAACTTGTACAGAATATTATAGACTTATGATTGTATCCAAATATATTCCACGCATGTTTATCAATTCACTCAACAAGTGAAACCTAAAAACTTCGATTGAAAAGAAAAAAAAATTAACTTTTAAAGCCTCCTTTGAAAGTACGTTCGTGAGTTTGCAATCTACTCAAATAACCCATTTCCACATTCAATACACGAAAAGATTTTGGTCCTAACTATATATATTTCCCCATACCAACATCTTCATCTCGTAAAAGAGCTCCTAATAACTTCTATAATGCCCAAGTCCCAACTTTTATGAAAAGAAAAAGAAGTCTTCAGATGACAATCCAAGGAGCTTTACCACGCCATCCTACAGAGACTAGTGAAAAATGGACAAAAGCCGAGAAAACGTTGAGAGCAATGTTTGGATTTTATGGCGTTTTCCTTCGGGGAGTGCTCGGAAGAAAAAAATGTTTTTCAAATTGGGAAAAAACGAGCGACTCTGAGACGTAGGCGCGTCTTCCGTAGACTCAGTCGCCCCTCCCGGTTTGCTCCCGGATTGATTCCAACCAATCCGACTCTAGAGACCAAAGTGGAGCGCCTGATGACGTCACAAAACCGCTCTGAAAAAGTTTTTGTCTTTCATTGGGAGCAACTAGGTCAGATCCTCGGAGCTAGAGCGATGACGTGTCAACCAAATACGGAACGATCTTGGTTCCCAAAGGAAAATGTTATGAGTGTGAAACATTCAAATCCACTAAAGACATGCTTGATTAGGGGTTATTCATAAAGCTAAAATGGTATGGCTCTAGAGAAGAATAGGATTAATGGCTTCGCACCGTCCCAACTTTAAGGAAAAGTCAACTAACTATTAAAATCTTCCCCTGGTGCTAACGTAATTTATTAAGATATATTTCATAAGTTTGCCAATGGTTACTGAGAGGAAGTGACCAGGGCCGGATTAAAGAATTTTGCACCCCTGGGACTGTAAAGAAGGCATCGGCGGGTGGGTAAAAATTATTTGAAATACGTCAGAGGCACGTGACTGAGGAGAGGCGTGGTTCAAATAAGCTTAGTTCGTTTTATTTCGAAAACTACCACTTCATGGAATTGGCGCTGCAATCTCGCGAAAAACAAGGACAAGATGTCAAGTTCCACTCTATGAAGAGTCTTTGTATCTTGGTATCACGTGATGTCTGTGACGTATTTCAAATAATTTTTACCCACCCGCCGATGTCTTCTTTGCAGTTCCTTTAAGCCTGGAAAAAAAGGAACAGCAAATGTTGCTGGGAGGAATAGAATGCGCCCCCGATGCGGTTATAGAGCATCCTTCACTAGTCTCTGTTTCACCTTAACCACGAATCTCACACTTATAGTTGCTATGGTAACGGAGAAAAGCCTTCTCACTCTCTCATAAGACCATCAGAAATCCTTCTAGTGTTCGCAAAGCTCGTCCCTGGCCTAGTCTCGCTTCGGAGTTCAAACGGGAGAGATGTCAAAGCGAGTGCAAATAGCTTCTCAGCTCCGAAACTGACCTGTCTTGGCTCCGGCGCAACCTGGTGCTTAAATAAAGCTCTTTTCTTTTACCCTAAACTTCCCGCAAATTCCTATGGCAAAGAATATATTGTATGTTTTAAAGGACCTTTTTTCAATATATATATACAGTACCGATGCTGGTTTGGTTCAAGCCTTGTTACTTCGTTCTTTTCATGTCACTCTTCAAGTCATTTAAGCCTAGTATACCGAGCTATTGTGTCCTAAGCTTACTTAAATTCTGATTTGCTTATTCGTATCAAATTTTCAAGAGATGCTTTTTAAATTTCAAGGGGTACTTAACGATACGAAAAATGGTGAACGTTACTGTCAAAAATAATGAATATAAATTCAAATTTGATTAATTTATTAATACATTAATACTTTAGCATCTTATATCGTATATTTTTGGGAAAGCTGTTTATTTGCTTCTTGTTTACGGATCCTCGTCGCAATTCGTTACCAAATTTGACTAAAATGCAACTTTATATCAGCAGGGATAGATTTAATTTTAGAAGTAGGAATGGAGAACGGTTAGTATTTACATCAGTCCGACTCATAGCCCAGGATAGAGCCCCTCCCTCCAACACGTACCGAAAATTTTAAATTATCTTATTGGCTCATTTAATCTACGTTTTGATGGCGTTGCTGACGGGGACGGCGAAAAATACGTAATCCTTTTATACCTCTGTAGCTATGACCCTCCTCTTCTTCCGGGACTTTGACGAGAGTCCTGATTACTCTGTTCTCCATTCCTACTTCTAAAATTAAATCCATTCCTGATATCAGTAACAGTAGGGAAATTTTGAGAAGTAGTTCGGTTGAGTTCCTCAAGGTTAGGCCCAAGAACGCCTAGCCATTAAGCCTATTTCTTTCTTAGAAAACAACATCATGCATGTACTTCATAAGGCTATTAAGTGTTTAGACACGAAACTCTACCTGGTTTAAATTCACTTAAAACAACCCGGAGAAAGAAGGGTTGAATAACTATTTACAAATAGAATAAGAAAGGTTTTCTGTACAAAAAAAAAGATTATTGGCAAAGTAATTTTCCGAACTATTAAGTTGTTAATGCAGAGCTTAAGAAATTGATCAGTGGTTCGGAGTACAACTGAAAAGTTTACAAATTTTGCACGCTAAAAAAGGAACACTCCAGTCAGACAGCCTGCTTGAAGTGGTACATATTATACTTTTTAACATCTTATAGAGCGAAAAAATAAAAAATAACCTCACAAAAATTCATGTATTCAAACACATTTCAGTGCCAGTTTTTTTACCTCCGTTGTAACTATTTTTTATGGAATCACATGAATACGTAATTTAACATAGTTAACATTTTTTCAAAGACGAAATTTAATGGAAAGGTAGTGTTTATTTTACGTAATCTATATTTTTTTGTAAATCTAAAGCCACGATTACATGACGTCTAGTCTAATCTGCCTACGCTGGGTCACATTGTCATTCGCGCTCCAGTTGAACGGTTGATAAAACCTGTACGCGTTGTATAATTATTGATAGGCTTAAGGTTGGAAAATAATTATTTGACGCTAAAGTATGGCCACCGAAGCGACATCAACCCAAAGAATTTTCAATATAAGAAAGCAAAGGTTTCGGCAAAAAATATCAAGGAATACTCAATGGACAATAGATATTGAAGCCCATGATCAAGCTGGAGATGAAGTACACCCGTGGAAAATGAGGGGATACTATACTTCTGTTAGTAATAAGTGGTTCGTGTGTTTGAGCGGATGTGTAAATGATAAAGATGTGAAGTACAAAAGATGTTATTGCAAGGTGCAACTCTACTGTAATGGCGAAAAAGTCACGATCCACAAGGAATACATCAAAGGCCCAACGTTCAATCAATTCGACTTTCAATGCATTTACTACTTAAATGATTGTGATAGTTTTTCGAATCCCCACAAAGTAATCGAAATCATTATCACCATTGCTTCGTGCGACGAGAAAACGTTTATCGAAAGACATAAGACTTTGATGGATGAAGGAATCTTAACAGACACAATCATCAAAACTAAGGATCAGGAATTTCCTTGTCACAAGTTCGTGTTGGCGTCGCATTCCGAATATTTCAAGAAAATGTTTCAAACCGATATGAAGGAAAGTCAAACGAACTCCGTCGACTGGACTGGGATTTTTGACGCCCCAGTGGTCAAGGATTTGTTGCATTTCTTCTACACCGGTGAAAACCCCCCCAACATTGTGGAAAACCATTTCGAACTGTTAAAAGCCGCCCACCTCTGTCTTTTACCCGATTTGAAGGTCATGTGTGTGAACAGCATAATACCAAATATTTCCGTGGATAATATGGATTGTGTACTTCAGTCAGCGCTAACGTACGAATCAAAGCATTTGAGAAGAGGATTATTGAGGTTCATCGCTGACCATTGGGATGATGTAATAACTACAAATTTCTTGGATAATTTAGAACGAAGCGATTACGAAGAATTATTCAAAAGTATCTTCGAAATGTTCAGGAAAAACATTCTTGTTGATTGAAATAAGTTTTAAGAGCTTCCAATTAAACATTTGGTAAAACTCATATTTTATCATCATTTTTTTTTTGGATTTAAGTTTTTTCCCTTTATATTCTAAAGAGTATATAATTATGAATATTTCAGATATTAACATTTATCACTGCTGGGAAGAAAATGAAATTCTATTGGCCGATTCAGTAAAGTGCTCTTTCGAGAAAATTTGAAAAACATCATTTTTCATTTTTTTTTTTTTCAAGTAAAATTTATTAACCCTTTGAAAGGTTTTGTTGTAAAGCTTTGATTGTATTTGGATTCATGTTTTAATAAACATAAATCAGTATCAGCTTGAAACGTCAAACATTCATAAAAATGTATGAAATATATAACATTAGTTTAGTATGGAGAGAAAAAATATTTAGAATAACACACGTTCCCCAATTTTTCCCTATGACATGTAACACTGCGTGTTCATACGCTTGCCTTTCCCTGTGTAAAGTTCACCTGAGACCAGCTGATAATATAGACGCTTTACCATATGTGGTAAGATTCAAGAACAGTCAAACGTCTTTTTCTTAACAATGACTAAAGATCTAACTTAGTCCATCTCATCTAAAAACCTAATAGAACTGAAGTCAAATAAGTGCAATTGTCTTAAGAGAAAACGCAACGCAGTTTCAACTTAAGATCTTGGTAATGTCTCCTTCCTCAAGTAAAATCTGTTAGATTTCCGTATTGGGACTCAAAAGCAAAAGACACGATCAAACTGATTCACTCCGAATTTGCTCTAAGATAAATCTTGCCCAGATTGCAATCATTATGTCATAAAACAGTTAAAACATACCCCATACTATTCTTGGCATAAAGAGATACTAAAGTAGAAGTCGAATGCGCAGATTTTCAGCTTTCATTCAGCCCATTCCATAAGAGAAGAAAACATGAAAAAGGCGGGGCCGACATTTTAAGTTATTTCCCTTGCGCCAAGAAGCACCGCAAGTCCGAGTTGGCTATCCTCCCAAGTGTAGTGAGGGTGAGCTCCGCCTGGTGTTGATTCTTGGCGCGAGAGAAATAACCTACGTTATTCCGTGTAGGTATTGCGTCCTATGCTTACTTAAATTCTGATTTGCTTATTCGTATCAGAACTTTTTTTTTTCAAATTTTTAAGAGATGCTTTTTAACTTCTAAGGGGTACAGAACGAAAAGCATGACGTGAGATTTTTCCGTTATTATGTATGTTATTAAAAAAAAGAATATTTGCTGAAATTTTAATTTTGTTTATATTATATTTCAAATATAATAACAAACGTAAGTTTGCTTCTAAAAAAGTGTTGGAAAAGTAATTTTTGGAATCAAAAATATAGAGTTTAAGAAATTGTTCAGATAGTGGAATGGTTCCGAGTACTTCTGAAAAGTTTACGAATTCCGCACACTAAAAAAGGAACTTTTCCAGACAGCCAGCCAGCTCGAAAGGGTAAATGTAATATTTATGCAAACCCATAAAGTGCGAAAAGTAAAAAAATACATAAATGCAAATATTCAAAGATATTATACTCAATGTCTTATTTACTTCCGTTGTTACTTGTTACTAGTTTAATAAAGAAGAAATTTAATGGAGTATTAATAAAAAGGAAGACAGTGTTTCTATTCAATAATCAATAATCTATATTCTTAAAAAAAGCGGTGATTAGATAAAGTCTAGACTCTTGTCTTACCAGTCTACATTGGATCAGATAGTCACTCACGCTCAGCTTGAACGGTTGTTAAAATCAATACGCGTTATTTGATTTTTTAAAGAGGCTAAAAATAGTTTGAAGTTGCTTTTAAGGTCAAATAATGTCCACCGAAGGCAAATCCACCAATAGAATTTTTAAAATAAGGAAACAAACGTTTCGGCGAAAAATAGATCGGGATGGTGAATGGATGCTAAATATTGAAGCGTATGATCAACATGGCGATGAGTTACATAAGTGGAAAGTAAAATATTCATATACCAATACGAATTACGAATTGTTCTTGAATCTTAGTGGTTCTGCAGTGAATTCGGATCTGATGTACGCAAAATGTTATTGCAAAGTGGAAGTATACAGTAATGAAAAAGACAAGTTTACAAGCCGATACGGACACATGAAAGGCCCACTTTTCAACGAATTCAACTTTCCCTACATGTACTACATCGGTTATGATAATAGAAATACTGTCAAAAAAGAAATAGATATCTGTATCACCATAGCGTCGTGCGAAGAGGATAATCCTTTCAAAAAGCCAAAGACTTTATTGGACGAAGGCATCCTAACAGATATGATCATCAAAACCAAGGATCGGAAATTTCCTTGTCACAAGCTTGTGCTGGCGTCGCATTCCGAATATTTCAAGAAAATGTTCCAAACGGAAATGAAAGAAAGTCGAACGAATTCCATCGACTGGACTGGCGTTTTCGACGCCCCAGTGGTTGAGGACCTGTTGCATTTCTTCTACACTGGTCAGAAACCCCCCAACATTGATGACACCCATTTTGGACTGCTAGAAGCCGCCCACCTCTGTATTTTACCAGATTTGAAGGGTATGTGTGTCGAAAGCATAGCGTCCGATATTTCTGTGAGGAACGCTGCTGATGTAATTCATTCAGCGGTAATATACGAATCAGGCTATCTTCAAAGAGCGGTAGTGAAATTCGTAGCTGCCCATCATTATGACCTAGGAGCTGATTTCTATGATCAATTGGAAACAGATATTTGCCAGAGATTACTCAAAAGTATTTTCGAAATGTTTGGGAAAAACATTCTTCACGAAATAAATTAAAATGCTTAAGCTTCCTTTTTGATTTAATTAAGTTCTAACAATTTCTAAAGAATATCTTTGACATTCTAATTTTTTATTCATTATATACGTTGCCATATTAACTAACTAAGAAATAATAAATCTTACAAATGTTTAAATGTAAAGGTTTGACTGTATTTAGAGATCAGTTTAAAAAAATATGAATTTTCCAATTAAGTCAGGTGGTCAAAGATTCATAAAATAGGTCTGTCTATTCCAGGCAGTATGTTCTACCATGCTTGAGCAACATTTTGGTTTCATCAGGGATAGATTTAATTTTAGAGGTAGGAATGGAGAACAGAGTAATGTGGGTGCGCGTCAAAGTCCCGGACCCTCTTCCACGGGTATGAAAGAAGAGGCGGGTCATAGAGGTAGAAAGGAATTACGTATTTTTCGCCGTCCCCGTCAGCAACGTCATCAAAACGTAGTTTAAGTGAGCCAATAAGATAATTTAAACTTTTCGTTACGCGTTGAAGGGAGGGGCTCTATGCTGGGCTATGAGTCGGACTGAAGTTAATACTAACCGTTCTCCATTCCTACTTCTAAAATATAATTTATCCCTGGTTTCATAACGAGATTTAACATTTGTAGTGCCATATTGTAAATTTTCCCTGAGACAAGGTGATAATAGACACGTAGCCATCTATTTCTAATTTAAAAATACAATTTGAGCTTATCTGAATGATATTTTGATTAGGGAAGTATGAATACGACTGATAAAAATATATTTTCCAAGAATCGTGTTTCAATTTTCTTTTGGGTCGTAAACAAAGTGACCTTATCAGCACCACAATTATCACTATAAGTGCTTAAAGTGTTAGTGACATAATTTTCGTCACCCACAAACTTAAAATGCTAAAAAAATCCTTGAAAAATCTAGTTTATTATGATATGTTTACTTTTGTATTTGGTTTCGTAGCAATTTATTAAATTGCAATCAAAGTTTAGTGTTGGAAAAGGCCTAGTTAAAATTTTGTTTTGCTTGATGACGTAGTAAGGAGAAACTTTCACTCTAGATGTCGCTCACGTGAAGCGCCTGTTAATGTCGCCGCGCCGCGTTAAGCCTAATTTATTCAGACTCGCGCGCAGAGATAGTTCTATATTAGTAGACTCGGGAGTCTCGGGCGCGCGCGCTTGGCTTTTCCGCGAGATGCCGTGAGTGACGTAGCAAGGAGAAAACCCGCCAAAAATCTTCTTCGCAAATTTGCTTTTGCCCCCCAAATTTCAAGTTTTCAAAGTGATTTTTCTGTGTTTTCCTTCATATTTAAATATTATTCAAGCATATTTTTGGAATCAGAAGAGTTTAAACTCTCAAAAAAGTAAGGTTTTCTTCAGATTTGAGATAATTTTTAAATCACGTCGCTATTCCTTTAAGGGGTAGAAACCATAAGTACCTGTTGTGATTCAGAGTGCATTTAATTTTAGTGTAGGCATTAATAAACGAACAGGAGTTACAGGACTCATAACAGGGGAATTTAAATTCGTACCCGATGTGGCTAAATATTAGAGATGGGCCGATACCAGTTTAAACCGATACCGATATGATCCGATACTTGGGAAACCGATACGTACCGATACCGATATTTTACCCGATCCTTCGATTAAACCGATATCAAACCGATACCGATATGGTATCGGTATCGGCCCATCTCTATAGATGATTCTCGATCCAATTTCGCTACTTGAAACTATAAAACTGGCTTATCATACGAAAAACCCATTTTAGACACTAGTTACGTTATCCAAAAATAGATGAAAAACTGAGCTGTCTCAGAGTTTAGGTCTTATGGCGCCATCTACTCTCAACATAAGTATTTATTTTCTTTAAAAAATATCGGGTAGAAATATCGGTTCATTTTTAACCGATACCGATATATCGGTACGTTATTTTAAAATTTCTGAATGTTTGCAGTTAACTCGAAATTACCCATAAGTTTAAGAAAATGTATATTTCTTGCATCTGAACCTCCATTCTCTAACAAAAAAAAAATGTCAAAATCTTGCTTGAGTCCATCTCATCTAAAAACCTAATAGAACTGAAGCCAAATAAGTGCCATGGTCTAAGAGAAAACGTAACGCAGTTTCAACTCAAGACCCCGGCAATGTCTTCTTCCTCAAGTAAAATCTGTTAGATTTCCGTATTGTGAAACAAAAGCAAAAGACACGATCAAACTGATTCACTCGGAATTTGCTCAAAGATAAATCTTGCCCAGAATGCAATCATTATGTCATAAAACAGTTAAAACATACCCCATACTATTCTTGGCATAAAGAGATACTTAAGTATAAGTGGAATGTGTATATTTTTCTATTTTTAGCTTCAATTCACTATAGACTATTGAATAACTAAAGCGCCTTCTTGGTTTATTTCCCTAGGGCCATAAAGCACCGCAAGAGGCAGTCCGAGTTGGCTATCCTCCCGCGTTTAGTGAAGGCGGACTCCATCTGGCGTTACCTCTTGGCTAGAGGGAAATAAATAACCTACGATGGTGACCCCGTATGTGCCTTGGTTTCTCTGCAAGTATTTAATTGAATGGTCCATTTGGAACCCTATCACAGGAAGTTAGGCTTATCTCGGGATTCGTGGAGAGGAGTAACGGGAAGAAAATCGTCTGTCGTCTGCTACAGTACATATTTTTGGCCTTTGTAGCAGACAACATACGATTTTCTTCCCGTTACTCCTTACCGTCTAGCTTAAAAAAGCTGTGAAATTTCACATGAGTTCATATACCAATATATCGCCAAAGCACATGGGGTTCCTAAAGGGTGGTAGAACCGAAGTACAGTGTGTTCTATCTGGTGACCTTTTGCCTTAAGGGCAACCGTTTACAAGTTATTAATGGAGTGACTTACAGATGACCTCTAATGGCCTATTCAGATTAGAGTAAAGACTTACGTTCACGTCGATCACCTCGTTAGTTTCATTTCTGTCGCGTCAGTACATTCATTTTCATGTAGAGATGTGAAAGCAGATGATTTAAAACGAGTTGCAAAAAGGTAATTTTTGAATCATGACTTTTGAATACTAAAATAGCCGAATCCAAAATGAGAAATATCGCCAAGAATCCTAAAATCTTTCATATATCGTCTGCTAAAGCTTAGCTCACTCGATCACGCGTCACTAATGCATGACCAAGTGTGCTATTGACTTACTCAGGGTTCATGCAAGCCTGGAAAACAGGGAAAACCTGGAAAAATCAGGGAAATAAATAGTTGACAAAAACCTCAGGAAAATTTAGAATTTTTAGTAAAATTCAGGGAAATTGGCGTTAAACAGGGGCCGAGTAATTAAGCAAAATGTTCATAAACATATCCTCCAAAGGATTAACATTACACTACTTTGGAGGCTCATAACTCTGGTTATTAGAGATACGGTGATGTCCTTTGATTATGCAATAATTTGTTTTCCAAAAGTTGTATGAACCCTAGGTGGTGCTCAGGGCTGGAAATAAGAAAAATTTCTTATAGGACATGTGTCCATTGATACCCCGTTTGTCTGGAAAATTTATAGAACATTGCCCACTGGAGTACGTAAAAATTGTGTCGCGTCTTCATAGTCAAGCTATCAAAAACATTTACTGGTCAACCGTCCACTGACCCCCTTAGTTTTTAAATTTATGGGACAATTTAAAACTTTCCTGTGCTTATTTACGGCCCTGGGTGGTGCTAGCTCGACGCTGCCCGATAAATTTGAACATTTTTTGACCCAAATCGTTCACTGCACATTCTGCACTTCAGTTATACCATCGTTTTTGGACATTCTGTATAATGATAGACCCCAACCACACATAGCTAGTACGGAATGTTTTCTACGTAACTTGTATTACGTAATCTTTCGAAAAAGTGAAGCCACGATTAGATAACACGCCTTTCAACCTGCCTACGCTGCATCATATTGTCATTCATGCTTAACTTGAATGGTTGGTAAAACTAATACGGGTGATATAATTATTGAAAAAGATTGAAAACTATTGCTTGGACTTACATTTCAAGGTCAAATTATGTCCACTAACGCGACGTCACTCGAGAGAATTTTTAAAATAAGGAAACAAACGTTTCGGAAAAAAATTAAAATGAGGTTTTACGAATGGATCGTAAATATTGAAGCGCATGATGAACAGAGTGATGAATTACACCAATGGATAATTAACAGTAACTATAATAAAGTCAATAGCTATTGGATCGTTGATTTGAGCGGTTTCGAAAAGAATCGAAAGGTGAGGTACGAAAGATGTTATTGCGAAGTGGAAATCTACATTAACGGAAACGAAAAATTAGGTATTTCGAGCAAGCGAGACATGAAGGGCCCGAAGTTCAACGAATTCTACTTAGATTCCTTCATATATCCTATCAATTACGAGAAAATCAACAACGACATTGAAATCTTTCTAACCATTTCTTCGAGCGACGAGAGTAACGTTTTCGCAAAGCAAAAGATATTGTTGGACGAAGGAATCTTAACAGACACGATCATCAAAACCAAGGATAGGGAATTTCCTTGTCACAAGTTCGTATTAGCGTCGCAGTCCGAGTATTTCAAGAAAATGTTCCAAACCAACATGCGGGAAAGTCAAACTAATTCCGTCAATTGGACTGGCGTATTTGACGCCCCAGTGGTCAAGGGCTTGCTGCATTTTTTCTACACCGGTCAGACACCTCCCAACCTTAAAGACAACCATTTTGGATTATTAGAAGCAGCCCACCTATGTCTTTTACCCGATTTAAAGGGCATTTGTGTCGATAGTATAGTGCCAAATATTACCGTGGAGAATGCGGCTTACGTACTTCAGTCTGCGGAAATATACGAATCAGTCTGTCTGAAAACAGAAGCGGTGAAGTTCGTGGTTGCCCACTGGGATGGTGTATTAGCTTCAGATTTTTACCAGCAACTGGAACCAGGGATTTGCAAAAGACTACTCAAAAGCATTTTCGATATGTTAAGTAAATACACTTGCGAAGAGGGCATCATTACGCTGCCTTGACTGAATTAATTTATAAGAAACTTGAATCCGTGAACATATTTTTGTCTTCAAAATATATGTTGGTCATTAAGAAACCTATGAATTGTTTTGTTGTGCTTTGATTATATTTGGTTTCGTGTTTAAATAAATTTGAATCATGAATTTTCGTGGTTTTAGTATCGTCTTATTATTCATGAAAAAGGTATGAAATATTTTTAAATATATTTAAAAAAAAATATATTTAACGTTGTCTACATTTTATCAATATATCTTATTCCTGTTGGGTGCGCCGAGGCTTATCGCGCTATTGTCAAAATGGTGCTAGTCTGCTTCTGAGTGTATGAAACGCCACTCGAAGGCACCACGTGATAATAGAGATTCGTAACCACTTAACTCAGCCCTTTACTTGAGTTTATCTGACATCTTCACTATGATTATGGGGTAATGACTACGATTGCTAAAATAAATGGTACGATTCCATTTTTGATAATAATCGTGTTTCATCTTTGCTCGTAAACCCTACAACCATATTAAAATCAGAATAAAATGATATGACAACCATTTTTTATCGATTTATGTTATAAAATAACATCAAAATCATTAATAAAACTTGATAAAAGATTTCAGTTATTTTTATGTAATTTTTCAAAAGTTCATTTCTAAGCCTAAGACTGTTATTACAATAAAAACAGAGGTAATGAGAGTGACCTTTTAGCGACCGACGACACGTCGCGTGTTTTATTCCGCGATTAAATGCTCCCGCCCAACAAGTGGAGCAGTTGGATTTTCAACCTTGAGATCGGTTCTACGGCAGAACCCCTTAACATGTGTGATGGGTATATAATCACACACGTAGATAAATAAAAACCGTCGTTATTTCAAAATTTCTGAATGTTTGCAGTTAACTCGAAATTACCCATAAATTTAAGAAAATGTATATTTCTTGCATCTAAACCTCCATTCTCTAACAAAAAAGTCAAAATCTTGCTTGAGTCCATCTCATCTAAAATCCTAATAGAACTGAAGCCAAATAAGTGCAATAGTCTAAGAGAAAACGCAACGCAGTTTCAACTCAAGACCCCGGCAATGTCTTCTTCCTCAAGTAAAATCTGTTAGATTTCCGTATTGGGAAACAAAAGCAAAAGACACGATCAAACTGATTCACTCGGAATTTGCTCTAAGATAAATCTTGCCCAGAATGCAATCATTATGTCATAAAACAGTTAAAACATACCCCATGCTATTCTTGGCATAAAGAGATACTTAAGTACAAGTGGAATGTGTAGATTTTTCTATTTTGAGCTCTATTTCCCTATAAACAATTGAATAACTAAAGCGCCTTCTTGGTTTATTTCCCTCGCGCCAAAAAGCACCGCAAGAGGCAGTTCAAGTTGGCTAGCCTCCCTCGTGTAGTGAAGGGGGCTCCATCTGGCGTAACCTCTTGGCTAGAGGGAAATAAATAACCTAAGATGGTGACCCCGCCTATGTATGTGCCTTGGTTTCTCTGCAATTATTTAAAGGAATGGTCCATTTGGAAGTCATATTACCAATCTACTTTATTCCCTATCACCGGAAGTTAGGCTTATCTCGGGATTCGCGGAGGGGAGTAACGGGAAGAAAATCGTCTGTCGTCTGCTACAAAGACCTAAAATATGTACTGCAGCAGACGACAGACGAATTTCTTCCAGTTACCCACCTCCACGAATCCCGAGGTAAGCCTAACTTCCGGCGATAGAGAATAAGGTGGATACTGTCTAGCTTAAAAAAGCTGTGAAATTTCACATGAGTTCATATACCAATATATCGCCAAAGCACCTTTATATACATGGGGTTCCTAAAGGGTTGTAGAACCGAAGTACCGTGTGTTCTATCTGGTGACCTTTTGCCTTAAGGGTAACCGTTTACAATTTATTAATGGTGTGACCTACAGATGACCTCTAATGGTCTATTCAGATTAGAGTAAAGACTTACGTTCTTGTGCATGACCAAGTGTGCTATTGCCTTACATACTAGGTGGTGCTCAGGGCTGGAAATAAGAAAATTTTCTTATAGGACATGTGTCCAATGATACCCCGTTTGACTGGAAAATTTATAGGACGTTGTCCACTGGAGTGCGTAAAAATTGTGTCGCGTCTTCATAGTCAAGCTATCAAAACTTCGGAAAAATTTACTGGTCAACCGTCCAGTGACCTGTGCTTATTTATGCGACATTTTAAAACTTTACTGGATAATGTCCAGTGTCCTGTGCTTATTTCCGGCCCAGGGTGGTACTATCTCGACACTGCCCGACGAAACTGGAACATTTTTGACCCAAATCGTTCACTGCACAGCACAGTCTGCACTTCAGGTATACCATCGTTTTTGGACATTCTGTATAATGACAGACTTTATAGACATATTCCTTTAAAAGATGCATTGCATCTTGGTGACTTTGAGGTTTGAGTATCCAGGAATTTGTTAAAACAGCGTTCATCGCGCAAAACCCGGTTGATTCGAAACATAGTGTCGAAATCTCTCACGATTTTACGACTTTGGCCCGCAACTCGTTAACGAACAAAATAGTGAAAGTACTTTTCTCGGAGTCAGTTTTCTCAAACTCCATCTCCCCAAATCCCATTGTTATTTTACAGTACAGTCAAAGGTGGGGTGAATATGATTTTTAACACAGAATCGCGGTTAAGTATGATGCGTGATACAAGGCAGTTTTTATGTTCTGGACAAAATCCTGTTATTGTTTTTTTGCCTGCCATTCTAGCATCTAAGGCACTTTGTAAGAAAGAGTAAGCTATTGGATACCTTTTTTTCTCAGCTTATTTCTCGTGCGGATAAATGGGGCTATAAAGATAGATTGTTATTGTAATGGAACTCGATCTATGTGTTACAGTGTAACTCTGTACTACGTGTAAGGTTTACGTTATCCTTGGGTTAAGGTTTAGATAGGGTTAGAGTTGCGTTCAGAAAATAATTTCCGAATGACATTATTTTTTGTTAAACGTTTATTGCTTCAAGATAACGTTTTGGATTACTAATTTACTCGTAGAGATGTGAATTTACCGTAATTGTATGGTAATTGTAGGGTAATTTAGTAGTAAATTACCAATTCATAATTGAGGAAAAGTAAAATTACTTTTTGTAGATGTAGCTTTTCATCGTAAAAAATAATAAAAGCTCTGATATCGCCAAGGTAAAATTACTCTGTTACTAACTTACTACAAGTTATTTACTAGTAAATAATCGATTCAATGTTTTTGTAAATACAGGTTTAAAATGTAGGTTTTGAGCTCCAAAAATACTATGAAATGTGACAATTATCGTGGAAAAATTATGTTATGTTATAAATGGATAATTTACAACGGTTTTCGGTAAATTACCGGTAATTTTTAAAATAGTTGTAAAATGCCGGTAATTTAACTAATACAGTCCAAAATTACTGGTATTTTGGACAGTATTTGGTAAATTATCGGTAATATACCACGGTATTCGGTAAATTAAGACTGTATTCGGCAAATTATCGGTAATATACCACGCTATTCGGTAAATTATCGGTAATATACCACGGTATTCGGTAAATTAAGACTGTATTCGGCAAATTATCGGTAATATACCACGCTATTCGGTAAATTATCGGTAATATACCACGGTATTCGGTAAATTAAGACTGTATTCGGCAAATTATCGGTAATATACCACGCTATTCGGTAAATTATCGGTAATATACCACGCTATTCGGTAAATTATCGGTAATATACCACGGTATTCGGTAAATTATCGGTAATATACCACGATATTCGGTAAATTATCGGTAATATACCACGGTATTTGGTAAATTATCGGTAATATACCACGGTATTCGGTAAATTATCGATAATATACCACGGTATTCGGTAAATTATCGGCAATATACCACGGTATTCGGTAAATTAAGACTTTAATCGGTAAATTACCGGTAATTTAAGACTATGTTTGGTAAAATATGGGTAATTTACGAAAATATTTGGTAAAATATGGGTAATTTACGAAAATATTTGGTAAAATATCGGTAATTTAAGACGATATTTGGTAAAATACCGGCAATTAAAGACACTATACTAAGAATATAATAAAACTAAGTAAAAACAGACCTTATGGTAAAAGCCAAACCCATATAAGTCCCATAATTACATCTCATAATTTTGCACTTTCCAATATTGCGGTGATACAAATATGCGTACTAATGTGGGAAAATCTTCGATCGCTGAATTTTACATACAGCCCAATCATCTTTCAACGTTATCAGTTCTTGCAAATGCACTTGGTAAATATGTATCAAAAATTAACCAGTGTTTCAATTGAAGTGAAACTTGAATATACCCCAATTATGATTAATAATTAACGATGTCCTTTAATTCCAGGTCAACCAATTTCCTCGCTTATACCTTATATTGAGTGACCTCATAGTGTTTCATCCCCAGGGACTTTGTATAATTACAATAGAAACAAAGTACTACGCTTGGACGCTGGTTGGGAGTTCCGATGCTTATTTTCAGACAAACTACTTTCTCCGATGTCAGCAAAGTGATTTTGAAAAGGAACGGCGGACCGCGCTTCCGGTGGGTTAATGGGAAACCGGAAGTTGACCTCGAGTCGCCCAATATCCGGGGACAAGAGTGGGATGAGGGGGTGTTTTGCGCTCCGTTTGGAAATAACCTTTGACCTCCTCTATGGTCTAGTTCAGGCTCACTATTATCATCTCCCCGTCCGTTAAGAAATACAACCTACATACAATTTTTCCTGGATATATAGGATTACGCTTAACGTCGAGGGGTTGGTCATTCTGATATAAAAATGGTTTTTGATTTTTCAAATCTGATGGATTTTTTGGACTATAAAAGGGGTTCACGATTTATAGAGGAATTTTATATTTAATCAAAATAATGACAATAAAAAATATTATCTGTACGGGGTGTTTTCGCAAAATCCATCGCAAATTATGGGGCGTGTTTTTTGGACGATTTTGAGTCAAAAATGTTCTCTGATATTTTACCGTCCTGGTCACAGATTTAAAGTTAAGGTTTGAGTGTTTTAATAAATAGGAAGAAAATGATCGATTTACTTAAAACACTCCAATCGTTTACTTAACGATGTTTTAACAATATTTGACTCAAAATCCACCAAGGTCCATCTTTACTATTTCGCTCTATAGGATACTTGCAATCGTCCAAATAAGGAACGAGTACGACGTGTTGTTGACGGCGTTCAGCGAGGAAAACCGGTCATACGTACTACTTAACCAATATCTTTGGTATGTGCACTGAACGCCCTGCGAGGCGTTGATGACAAAAACCGAAAACCCATGGAATGCAAGCTGTGAGGTGCCCAAACTTTTAAAAGTTTTTGTGTATATTTTATGGATTTGTAAATTGTTTTTGTTGCAAATGGCCGACCTCTTTCTTAAAGTCCATTATTTATTCTGTGGCCTTTGCCCCATGCAGCAAGCCAGCTCTCGACGCGCTATCTGTCTCCTGGCCGGTCATAATCGATTTTAGTTTATGGGTGAAACCCAAGCCGGCCGGCTCTTTGGCTTTTCACCCTCGAGGTTTCAAGCGTTGAAATGAAAAATTTTGTTATTTAATCCGTTTGGCCTGCGAGTTTGCGATACTAGTAAAACAGATTTTAAGGCGGATGCCCACTGACATCGTTTGCCTATGTTTCGTGCGAAAATTCTCGCTTGCACACTTCGCTGACCGAGCTAGAAAAGTCAACCGTGAATTTCAAGGTATTCCAGTTAATAAATTTAAGATCTAAAATATACTGGTAACTCCCATACCTATACCGTTGCCTCTGTATCCCTACCTACGGGAACGAAGTCTTCCCAGCATCCTCAGCGTTTAGGCCTACAGAGTCGCAAAGTCTCCCCCTCTTTCTTAAAAATAGAAGCTAGTTTTCAAACAAATACAATGGCGCTACGCGCCAGCACTTAAAAATCGCCTACAGAAGGGTAGGGGAGTGCGCAAGGTACCCGGGAGAAATTCAGTGCGCATGTCACCCATCATCATTTAAACTCCACACGAAGGCTACGGCAAACATAAAGCTATTGAATGTTTGACGCAAGCAACGCTCCAACGTCCCTCAAAATCAGGCGATTTGAACAATCGCGACTTTTCAAGTGATTCCCGTGGGCATCCAACTTTAGTCTCACTACAAACACGGCAAACTTTAGGCGGAAAGCCTGTTTAAATAAGAGAATTGAAATCGGATATATCGTTCTAATCCCAACGTTGATTCTAGGAAAGACGGGATTTCCTATTGAATCTGGGAAAAGGTACGCTTGCAAAAAACCTTAATTATCTTTTAAACTGTTGCAGAGTTCGCAATGATGAGTCTAAATTAGAATTTCAATACTGTATCGTTCATAAACTCGCACACAAGTTAGGAAACTTCGTCCCAATATCATGGAGTGTGACGCAAGGGGAAGGTGGTATAGATTGTGGTCACGTTACTTATTGCTTTTAAGCGTTGAGGATCGTTCAAAAACTAAGTCTCACAACCCAAAGTCTTTCGTCGCAGTGTTGCGTAGGAGGAAAGGGTTGTAAAAAAATTCGTGGACGTACTTTATGAAGCATGTTTTTTTTCTATTTGACCAAAGGGGGCACAAAAAGTACAACCTGGTCTGGACAGTTGTCGCTATAGAAGTTTTAGTCTCAACTTCAACAAGTATGCCCGCGCATATTTCTCTGCCATCTTACTGATCATGAAATATGATCAACCTGATATTTCTAGCAAAGTTAAACAAATATGATTGAAAAGCGAGTACTCCTAATACACTTTGACAAAGCTGTTAGCTTCTACTTATTTATACTCTCTTTTTGCTTAAAAATGTTACATTATGACCTTTTCAAATAGGTTAAAAACGGTTACAAAGTGTCCAATGTAATCGCGGCTCTGTAGTTGAAAGCAAAATGTTACATACTTTTCAAAACGGTTGAAAACGGTTACAAATTGTGCAGTGTAAACACGGCTTTAATCTTGACCATGTCTAAAGTCAAAAAAATGAATCTAAGTAGAACGAATTTCCACAAAGGAATAAAGCAAACGTAAAAGCAGAAGAAACAAATAGAAAAGACGAAATTTCTTGTAAAAGCCCCGAAAGTATTCAATCTCCATATCTAAGTCTCTTTAAATAAAAGATGGAAGTAAGTATTACCATACAAAGCATAGTCCTGACGTCCAATCTACGTAAAACCCGAGGCCTTTGATACTAACAACTCAACAATAAAAGAAAAGAGAAATACTAATGCTTGCCTCGAAATTACCTTCCAAAAGATGAATATTATTTCTCTTCACATATCCCATTTGAAGCAATATCAGTTAGAGTTTCAAGAAGCAATGAAGGCGATGGTTGCGGCAACCAAAATAGACACGTGGCTAAGTTAAAGGATACTAAAATACCCTGGAGTACTTATCACATTAAGCGTACGAGAGGTTACAGTCTAATTACATGACGTGCGTCATTTCGTGAACACGATATACATGGTGTTTCTGTTAAGTCTACCATAAAATAAAATTCGTGTTCTTAATTGGGTCAAATTGAATGGAAAGTGTCAAAGAACATGCTGGGGTCTACAACATTTAGTTACGGAGATATTAGCTCCCAAACATTGGGGTACAATTTGCCGCCATATTTAAAAATGGCTACCGGAATAGTAATAAAAATGTCTCGAAGGGCAACGCTTGGGGCCTTTGATGCTAATGATTTTATATCAGGACTAACTGTTACCCGCGGCGTCGCTCGCGTGTAATTAGAACTTCCATCAATATGTTATAAAGAATGGTTAGATTTTACTGTTGACTAATATTTATGTAGCACCCTAGGAGCGAAGGCACTCGGCGTTGCCCGTCAGCCCGTCGGGACATTTTTTTATTACTTTTCATGCGGACATTACTCCATAAAGAAAGGTTTTTTAAATTTGTGGCTGCCATTTAAAAAAATGGCAACAAATCGAACCCAAAAGACTATTCAGCCCGTCTATAGGTTAAAGGAAACCTGTGTACTATATATTTGTGAAATCGGTTGAAACGCGCGAACTTTGTTGCATAGAGAAGATTTTTTACATTTCTGGGCGCCATTTATTAAGATGGCTGCGGATTGAAAAAATCTTTCTTAGTACGCGCCTACTACTTATGAGTAACGTTCCTGCAAATTTTCAGCCTTCTAGTGCAAGCGGTTTGGGCTGGACGTTGATTATCAGTCAGTCAAGACTTTGATTTATATAGATATAGATAAACTGTTTCATTTTCGATTTCAAAATAATTAAAAATACATTCGCTTCTCCACGTTGAATACTGGTAGCTAAATCCTTGCCCGAACATGTTTACCTCCATTCGATAACTGTAAAAGAACCCTATAGTTTATTCATTCCTGCTTTTTATAAATATAAAAATTCCTGGTTTATGTTACGTCATATGGAAAAACAATTCCGATTTCGACTCCAAATTGCTTAAGGTTCAATGCTCGAAGCTGAATCCGACATTGAAACCTTGCCTTTACTTCTATTGGCTTATTTTCAACGAACAAGAAACAATAATATCGAAATCATTATAAGCCTAGTAGGGGAAAAAAGTAGTTTTCTCTGATAAGTTTTGCACAGAAGTGAGATGAGACCAGAAGTACTGAGCTAACCAAATTCTTCACTCAGCGAAAGTGAATATTCTTGATAACACAAGAACGGTTGGCCCTCTAGTAGCGGTTTCTGAATTTTCCCTCCAAAACGTGAGACGCTCTTGGCGGTAGACGGCCCAACTAGATTCAAGGAGTCGCATCCAT
Organism: Phalangium opilio; assembly: GCF_054372755.1. Taxonomy (NCBI): domain Eukaryota; kingdom Metazoa; phylum Arthropoda; class Arachnida; order Opiliones; family Phalangiidae; genus Phalangium; species Phalangium opilio. Next base: position 7,082,469 of record NW_028324217.1, on the reverse strand, counting down.
GTTCGGCCGCTTTAGGTTGAGGGGAAGGGGGTAGGAAATGTTTTTGGAACTCGACCAATTTTTTTCTCAGTAGTGTAGGCGCGTGGGAAGCGGCATAAAATCCTCAAATTTGTTCACTAGTGCCAGGATCTACTATCAATGCTAGAGCCCTTCACTTCTAGTCTCATCTCACTTCTGGTTTGCGCTATTCATTTTTCATTTTCTCTTTCTTGGTTGATGTCTCCTATATTTCTATCAATTTCGTTTTCTCTCCCACAGGATAGGGTTAGAGCGAAACCTTCAGCCACCCTCCCTAAACCTTGCAATAACACCACTCTATTTTGGAATACATCAGCACGGCCGCTTCATGAAACCAAAAGCAAATTAACAAAAAAGTACTTCAAAACGATGATTGATATTTCCGTTAACCTTTTAAACTTTGTTGTTGTACACAACTTTGCCTTGTTCTTTTTGCTTGTTTCATTACTGTCACTTGTATGGGGTGTACAAATTTATAATAAAAATGTCACGAAGACTTAAATAATCTTTGAACTACTATTTATTTACCTATTTCTCCATTTACCTTTGAACTATTATCAAAAATATCCCAACCTAGTCATATAATTGCCCGAATTATTTTCTCAATTTCATGACTTTTCTATTTGAGTTTCGTTTTATTTCATCAATTTCATGACTTTTCTATTGCGATTTTCCATTATGTTACAAGTTTCCCAACTTTTCTTTTGCGATTTTTAATTATGTTACAAGTTTACCAAATTTTCCACTGACATTTTTATTTAATTAATATCATTGCTGTTATATTATTAATACATTGCACTATTTTATTAATTTCCTTACTTTCATGTTAATACTTTTCACTATTTTAGAAACTTCCCTTCCTTTCCTTGCTTTCCATTAATACTTTGCACAATTTTATGAATTTCCCATACTTTTCCATTAACACTTTGCACTATTTTATAAATTTCCCATACTTTTCCATAAACACTTTCCCATAATATATAAATTTCCCATACTTTTCCATTAACACTTTTTCCTATTTTATAAATTTCCCATACTTTTCCATAAACACTTTGCACTAATTTAAGAATTTCCTGATTTGACCTTTCAACCCTTTGACGTGAACTTCCACAAAAGAATTATAGTACAAAAGAAAACATTAACGCGGTGTAAAAGTAAAACCCTAAACAAAAGAATAAATGACAAGTTTTTAACTTAGAATTAATCTACTTTAGACAGGACGCAATTGGAAAAGGGTTCCAGGTTTTTTATCTCGACAGAGAACAGTGAGCTAAAGGAAAGTTCTATGAGTTGTAGAAAGCTCGGTTTTTATGTTCCCGGGGGGGGGGCAGGGGTTAGGTTTTGAAAGGCGGAAAAGAAATTACGGTATATGCCGGATACGGAGTTGAGGTTTCAAAGCAAAGAATGCCCGAATAACCGAACCCCAAAAAATGATTGAAATTGTATGTATGGTAATTTAATTAAACTATTCTTTCTTTTCTCAGTTTTTTTTTCTTTTTAAAGAAGTTGAGGGTGAAAGATTAAATAAACTAAAAATGAATGAATAAGAGTCGAACATGTATCGAATTCAGCTTTTGATTTCTTTAAATTTTTAAATGGAAAATTGTGGTTATGTTTTATTTTTTCTTTTTCAGTTTCATTGTTCTGGGGTTGAAGGTGAATGTTAATATTATTTTTTGAATAAAGTAAAAGCCACGAATGACTGACTGACTAATATTTAATGACCAAGGAGTGATATCTAGTTTATTAGGGAGAAGGTATGAGATGCCTAAGTATTCGCGAGCCATAGTCCCAGTCCCCCTTTCAAAATACAAGGGGGGGGGGACGAAAAAGGAGACCGGGCTATTTCGCCTCTCCTCAGTCGGAAAATACGCAATTTTCGTCATTCGTGTCGCGCTGACGTCAATTTTCAAGAACCAGTGAGATGCTGATTGTAATTTAGAGGCGGGGATTAACTCCGGACCTACGTCGTTTGGACTGGAGATAAAGCTGGAAATGTGGCGAATTTATACCTTTCCCCTAATAAACTAGATATCACTTCTTGAGGACCAACCCAAACTGCTTTATCTAGAAGGCTGAAATTTTGCAGTGATCTTCCTCTTATGTGGTAAGTACGCACTAAGAAACATTTTTCAAGTTCACGGCCATCTTGAAAAATGGCGGCTGCAAATGTTAAAATAAAGGCTTTCCCTTCGGAATAAGGCTGATTTTATGTTTCAAACATTGATATTTTGTGTACTGGTTTCGAGTATTACGACATTTTGGGGTTAAACACACCGTCATCTATTACAATGGCGGCCCAAAAGTAACAAAAATGTAGTGACGGACAACGTCGTGTTCCTTTCTGCATTTCTGATTTGAGACAATCTTATTATTATAACTGGGTGATTTGTCAACACAAAAACTGCACAAAGGCGAGATTAAGATTCTAGCGCATCAAGGTCATTTCATGTTTCAACAGCGCTTATAAATCTATATATTATAAATAAGACCTGCAGGTTTCTGGGATATCAAGGTCACTGTAAATTTCAATGTACTGTTTAAATTCCGGTACTCGGGGGTAGGAATAAATTGATCTATTCCAATAAACTAACTATGCACGGATCGCCAAAAAAATACTTGAAGGGTTTGTAAAGAAGCGTCGGCGTTTCGATGAAAATTATATGAAATACGTCATAGGCACGTGACTGAAGAAAGGCGTGGTTCATTGAAGCTTAGTTCGTTTTATGTTGAAAACTAGCACTTCGGGGAATTGGCGCTGCAATCTATCGAAAACAAGCACTAGGTGTCCTGTCCCGCTAAGGATGGAGTCCTTGTATCAAGGCGTCACTTGGTGCCTTTGACGTATTTCAAATAATTATTACCCACCCGTCCCTGCCTGATTTACAGTTCCTTTATCAATTAAAAAGAAAATCATTAGGAACCTCCAAAACTGAACCATGAATATCCACTCTAATGTTCTGCCCTGTTGAAATTAACCTAAAATACAAACCAGGCCCGGCCATTCGACCGATTGACCCAACCACTGACCCTCCATTCTGACACAATTCGAGAAAGGCAAAAAGAAGGCTAAGGGAGATACCGGGGCAATCTTTCATTGTCACCCTTGTACTTGTTACATCTCCCATTTGGAGAATGTAGCTCAAATGTATAAGAAAAAGCGATTAATCCCAAGTTTATAAAGAAAAAAGTAGAAAAGCCGCCAAGATTAATGACCGTGAACCGTTCTATTTGACAGGTAAGCTTGGCTTGACTCAGTCACCAAGGCTTGCAAGTACGAAAACCACCGTTATAAGTATACCACTCACAATCTAGGCCAATTCACGTTGTCTAACTCTAAAGGGTATACGTGTAAGTAGAAGGGGATAATACTGAAGAAGGATGACACTCTGTATCCTCTTAATACTTTAGTTATGTAACATGATTCTTCCCAGGCTCATGCATCCTTTTTGTTTTCTCTCCCGCTGATCAAACTTCTGATAGGCATCGTACCGTGTGGTGAATTCTTTAACTGTTTGGTATTAAATCCTCAGCAGTCAACCCACAGACCTTGATTGTCTTGACATGGAACAAAAACCCAGAAGCGCACGCACCTTGGCAAATAGCTAAGCGCTAATAGAGTAATGATGAGGGAACTATTTATCGCGCACGTGATTCGGTTTATTAGCATTACTCAAATGTTCTGATCTTGGGAAGCATCTTGTTACAATTGCCACGCTTTGTGGTATACTTCTCTCGAAGAGAAGCATTATGTACTTCTGGTGTAAGTTTAACTAACTTGAAGGGATGGTAAAACAATTCCTCGGAACAGAGAATATGATGTTGGTGGGATATGCTCAACAATGAACCAGGGGTAAATAACGAAAGGAGTTAGAGACGCTAGCTTCCGTAGTGTAGAATACAGTGGGACCTTGAAACGTCATAGAATTTGTAACTAACGTAGTGCCATCTTTGGAACTGTATTGTAAATAAGACCAGAATCTTAAAAGTTTTGCCTTAAAATCTCGCGCCGCAAGGTATTCTGGGTAAAGCAGAGGTGGATTAGGGGAAGTTACGAAAGAAACCGAATTTCTGGATGGGCAAATGCTTTATAAAAGCGATGGGGGAACATAGAGCTACTCTTTATTTTTAAGCCCCCCCAAAAAATGAGAGAGAATTCGCGAGGATAGCAGGGTAACGATATCGCCACCTAACGGATTGAAAATAGCGTCTGCTTTAGTGTATGATGTACAAGGCTTACTCAGTCAAGAGTCGTTTATAGTTAGAAATGGAACAATCGTCGGGAGGCGCGGACTTTCCCATTATTAAGAAGTTAATAGAACAATTAAAAAATGATCTCAGCTATTTTGTGACTTCCTCTGAAACTAGAGTAGCGTTGGTGGCCCATTTTTTAAGTTCCAAAGCAGGGTAAATACCTTTCCGTTCAACATCCGATTTCTTTGGTGGTATTGTGACGGGGTTTATTAAAGTCAAGCACTGGGTTGAAACCGATTTAAAGCGCGGCAAAAGCTTAGCTATCTTTTCCGATTTTTCGCTACTTTTTGTCGGTTTTTTATCTATGTTACAACCTACAGACTTATTTCTCATATTTTGTTTGACCAATTAAATAAAAATTACATTGAGTTGATACTTCTTCATAACTTTTAGAGCTGTTAATACTCATAATAGATCGCGAAGAGTTTTCAAGCTCGACTTCGGAGGCCATTTTCTCAATTTCCCGTGTTACTTCTCTTAACATCCACCAGGTAGAGACCTTAATCTTACTCCGTTGATAGAGGGGAGAAATTTTAACCCACCCAGCCGTTCCTCTTCCTCTCTCTCTCGTAAATAAAATGCTCCCACAGTGAGCCCTATGGCTCGTTCATAACTTCCCCTAATCCACCTCTGGGTAAAGTAAAGTGGCGGGTGTCGTTGTTGTGAAGTCGTCTAATAAATCAACCCAATATAATTATTATATTCAATCGCGAGTAAACAGCGATTTAAAGAAGAAAGATAAGTCAACAATTTGCAATTTGAAGCCGGGGAAATCATCAAAATGTGTTGAAACTTGTTCTGCCGTAAGTGCGTGGTTACAGAGTCGGCCCAGTGAGCCAAGGCTTAGTGATTTTTCCGAGTCAGTGCCAGTGGGAACTGTAGGATCAGGATCATCGACTGTATCTGTGACTAAAGAAATTAAAACAACTAAAACTGTATTGAAGGATGCAAAAACGAAATTTAATTCCATTTCATTATCGAATAAGGAATTTACCAACTTTAAAGTTGTCTGTTTCTAATTCAAGTGCACCTTAATGAATAAACTTTACTCTAAGCCTAATTGTCACTTAGTCGTAAGCAGACGAAAACTAGCAGACAGGAGAAAATCGATATCCCAGCATGACTTTCGAAACTTTGCTGCCACGCTATTGGTTGGAAAATATTATACTTATTTTGAATTATAGACAGCGCGACCGAGGCGTTTTCTCTTTTCTGTGTCTACGTTTGAAAGTCCCAATGTATTCTACACTTCGGAAGCTAGCGTCTCTAACTCCTTTCGTTATTTACCCCTGAATGAACGTTTCCCAGAAAGTTTTTGGGTTCGGTAGGGGCGTGGCAAGTGCCGCTGCGTTTCCCTATTTTACTTGTGTTAGCTTCCGTTTTTAAGACACAGAGGGCGACTGAATCATAGGACTACCTAAACGATGAGGATGCTGGGAGCATGGACGAACAATAGTAAAGGACGAAATATAGAGGGAGTAACTAGAAAAATACTTGTTAATTCGCCCTCTTGCGGATAGTGGGGGCATATGGGGGAATCAACGTTCTAAAGAAACACTGAAAAAATGGAGGAACCACATTAGCCACGTGACTAAAACGTCAGTAATGATCGGTTCAACGGATTCACCCCGGTCTTAAGCTACATATATTTTTCACCAGAAGGCGACACCATTAGATTGCAGCCGTCTTAATCTGATCTGTAGAATACACCAATAACCTTACACCAGAAAAGCTGTTATTATCATTATTCTTTTTTACTTTGAATCGGCGGCCATATTGCAACGGGCTAATCCTCCAATGAGCATGACACCACACCCGGTACCCCGCTTTACCATGGGAAATGGTTGGCACAGATCTGTTTATGATCGGATCACAAACATATATTCTTCTGGTCGATTATCTTTCACATTACGTTGACCTATCTTTAAATTCCACGCCGGTATATTGGAAGTGGCAAAGTTAGGCTTAAGAAATGAGCCAGGAGCATTTTGGCGATATTCTTTTTCCAAAGTAAAACGACGTGGGTTTAGAAAGGATAGCAGTAACTAATGGTAATTGCTTTTCCTGTTAATCTGTTTTATGGATTTTTACGTTTTTAGCGTCATATCCTAGATTATTGCGAGTCTAATGTTGATGGAAGCGGCTTAACTTTCTCTTTTAAGGGAGAACGATTATGATACGTCAGAGATTTTCTAACACCTTGGACTATTAAACTTATCAATCAGGTCATAAGTAACCGTAACAACGTAAGTATGAAACTAAATACTTTAATGGAGGTGTGATTAAGATTAAAACGTGATTTTAACCAACAAGTCAAACTCTACATAGAAGTTACCCTGATGATCATGATCCAGACTCAAAAGGTATAATTAGGACTTTGCGAATAGTGATTTTTCAAACTGAATCGAATATGAATCGAAAACTAAATTCGAATCGAGTACTCGTTCAAAGTCAAACTAATATTACTCGTTATCCAAAATAAAAATTCGTTTCCATATAGTACTCGTTTTTTTGATGAGCAGTTGCTTCTAAATTAATGGTGGACTGTTATAACTATGGTGATGAAGGACATGGTATTTTTTGCAATTTCAGCTGCGATGGATATCTGACGTTGAGAACACCGGTGTAAAGTACTAAGAAACATCCTTCGCAATGTTCAAAAGCTCCGAGGGAAATAAACAGTAGGTCATACTGCCGACAAAATTTTATTAAGTAAAAATTAAAATTCTTTACCCATGATTGTTTGAAAGTTATGAAAATAATCGAGACGATTGAGTTAATAATCTGAGCATTTAAAACCAATATTTTATCTTCATAAGTACACGCATTATGTATTACTGAAAGGCAGTAAAACTTATCAGTTAACTTGAACAACTGTAATGAGGACACAATTTTTTACATTTAAATATCACAATTACCAAAAAAACTTGAGCGATTTTTTTGAAACTAGAATTGGAACACTCAATCAATTTACTGCCCTGAAAAATATAAACACATAATTAACTCAGTAGAATAGAGTGCAATATGGCCATGTCGAAAATTTCCATTATTGATCATAAAACATTGCCTAACACGCTTGAAAGTATATAAACTACATCGTTAATTGCACAGAAAACATGTCAGAGATAACTTAAACCCAAACATTACAGGCGCATTTCAGAAATACAGAAACATCTGGATATATTCTCATTTATAGGCAAAACATCAAAGCAATAGTTTCAACTGTGCAAGTAACGTTGACTACAGTTTTTAATAGGGACTTAACACTTTGAAATTTTCAAAAAGTTAGCAAACGACAAAATAAATTTGAAGGTATACTTTGAAAGAATTCCTCCAAAGAATTATTTTTTGACAACTGAGAAGCCATGAGCTGCGAGAAGTTTTTTGGGATAAATTTTACCAAAGTTTATAACAGCGAAAATCCATTCTCCAAATACAGGTAATACAAGTTGATTGATCAAATTATCAGGGATAGATTTATTTTAGAAGCAGGAATGGAGAACAGAGTAATCTGGGCGCGCGTCAAAATCCCGGACCCCCTTCCACGGGACGGAGGGGTATGAAAGAAGAGGCGCGCGTCAAAATCCCGGACCCCCTTCCACGGGACGGAGGGGTATGAAAGAAGAGGCGGGTCAAAGCGACAGAGGTAAAAAGGAATTACGTATTTTTCGCCTTCCCCGTCAACAACGTCGTCAAAACGTAATTTAAGTGAGCCAATAAGATAATTTAAACTTTTCGTTACGTGTTGGAGGGAGGGGCGCTTTTCTGTGCTATGAGTCGGGCTGAAGTAAATACTAACCGTTCTTCATTCCTACTTCTAAAATAAATCTATCCCTGAAATTACTAAATAATAAAAATAGTATAGTTTATGCCTTAAGCTATTAGAAAATTATTTCTTTTTTCAGGGCGTCAATGAACGCAAGTGTTCCCGTCGGAGTATGCGAGGTAATGCAAGACTTTAAGTTAAAATCAACAATCGAGATAATAAATTGTGGAAAATTATGTGTTAGGAGCTTCTAATTCTAGATTCAATAACGCAATTAATGAAGATCATAGAAGAGTTCTACCTCGAACTGTTTAATATAAAGTAAGGTGTTAATGTTGACTTTTGATTAATTGAAAATACTAATTATGACGCGATTATCTCTTAAAAAACGTTTTGTGTTTCAAAATGCCAGAATTGAACTTATAGCTATTCCTTATGCTGAACTGACTACAAATGAAACCGCCAGTAAGGTAAAAATTCAGAAAGCAAATTCAGTTGATACGATTAATTTCCTGATAATTGAAATCGGAAACTTCAGAATTTCTTGGCTATACTATTTCCCGTGGAGCTTTCAGACATTGCAAAGGACTATTTTTGGTACTATTCACCGGTGTTCTGGAAGTCAGAGCTGCTTTTATTGACTGGGCCACCGGCTAAAGTTGAAAAATATTCCATGTCATTCCTGACCGTCGACAATACGGTACGATATGACATTTATAAATATTTTTCACCAAATGTGTGGCGAATACTCTAAGCTTCGACAGAAAAATTTATTTTTCAGGTTTCATGCCTGCTTGTTTCGTGCATCGTCGTTCTACCGTTCTTGGCGAAGCTTTCCGAATTTGTTACAAACTGGGGTCAGGGAAGGCGTCAAGAACAAACATCCATTTGTCGGAAAATTCAAAACCATTTCAATTTCTCATGGGATTTCGTTTGCATATTTTTCTTCGAGCGTAAGTACTTAACTTTAGTGAAGATTGACTTTCTCCTATGGATATTTTCCAAATTGGACAGTTTCCAAAAAATAATTTCAAATTATGTTCCAGCCTTTACTCGGGTTTCGAAATGCATTTCGTGGAGGATCACAATCGGTTCGTGGCTGATTGCTATTTTAATCATTTCAATATTCATGGGTTCCTTCTTGAAAACGGAACTGTACTCAACCGAACACGTCTTCATCGACAGTCTAGAAAGTTTCAGCAAATATACGAAATCAAAAATTATATTTAGCCCTACTGACAACGCCGCAGTCTTTTTTAAGGAATGGGTAAACTATGTTAATTTTTGTGGTTAAAATTGGATAATTTTGAATTGAGGTGTTTTATTAGGAAAAGTCCATCGTGGAAATTGAACCCCAATTGTCCTTGGCTTCGAGAGTCAAACACGGGGATGTAGTAGACTTATTGAACGATGAAAATTATTTGGACGCTTATTTGGGAAGAGCTGGAATTTTTATCCCCAAGTTCTTTTTAGAAAGTCTTATGCCTATTCTTCTGGAAAGCGACGCTGAGTTAAGAAAATTAGTTTTCTACTTCAACGCAAAGCGAATCAAAAATCTGCTGTTCGTCTTTCCTATCAGTAGCGAATTGAAAAGATGCCCAGAGTTTATTGAGCAGATGAATCTCGGGTAAGGAAAAGCTTTTTTTCATCCCGTTTGGTCCTCTTCACGATGAGAAATGTCCAATTAATTTGTCTTTTTTAGAACGATGTTGTTCACCGAGACTAAATACGCGGATTTCTTGTATTTCAAAAACAATTTCTACATTTCGAAAGTTGTTTGGAAAAAGCCGACGAAAAGCCTTTCAGCAATGTCAATCAACGAAACATACGGATCATTCGTAATGTTCCTCTACGGTTCGGGAATTGCCACAGCAACCTTCATTGCTGAAGTTATCATCAAATTAGCCTCTACGTACGAGTGTACACGTTTTTAGTAAAATCCTCGTTAATGTTACTAAATCTCTTGCGGTTATCTTTAATCCACGATTATTACCACAGCAACTGCGTTAATAATTGCTTAACATGTCTAATACCATATACAGTAAAAAATGTAATGCTTGTACTCTTTAAAATTAAACACAAATAAATTAACACTAATGTTGTAAATATTCAAGAAAACCCTTCTTTATAATTACTACCGATTCTTGTGTACGTGTGGACCTAGCTTCAGAAGACGTGAAATACAATTTATATGAGAAGCGGGGGGGGGGATGCGAACGATATTCTCCCAGTTTCTATGTCAGTTGAAGGGAATGCAATGAGGGGGGATAATGCGACTTAGAACACGGAACTTTCCTACAATAATCATTTACATAAGACTAACATGTAAGAGAAATAATTAACTCCAATGTTAAATCCAAAGAAACATGTCAGAGGACAATTAGAGCAAATAATTACAGCCGTGGTCCAAACAATACAGAAACATCTGGAAACATTCTCACTAATTATTATCCTTCAATATTCAGTCGTAAGCTCATATTCCAAAGAAAGTTCACAAACGGAAAAATTCCCACATATTACTTTGTCTGCATTTTGAAGAAACAGGTGAGATTCTTTCCAAAGATTTACGTTTTATAATTATCATTATGCTAACAAAACACGAAATTTATGTCCTCTGAAAGAATTCTTTAAAAAAAAAATCGACCTTTGAAAACTGAGACGCCATGAATTGCGAGAATTTTTTTGGAATGAATTTCACCAAAGTTTATAACAGCGAAAATCTCTTCTACAAATACAAGTAATTAAAGTTGCTTGGTTAAATTACCAAATAATTTAAACAGTTCAGTTTTTGCTCGAAGCCATTAGAAAATGAATTCTTTTTTCAGGGCGGCAAAGAGGGTGAGTATTCCGGTCGTAGTATGCGAGGTAATTTAAAATCGCTTTAAATCGACAATGGAGATTATAAGGTGTGGAATATTTGTCTATTAGGAACTTCTATCTCTAGAGTCATTATTGCAATTGGTCAAGTTAATAGAAGAGTTTTATCTCAAAATATTTAATGTAAAGTAAGCTGTTGGGACTGACTTTAGCACTTGCGATGCATGTAATCTTCAAAACACGTTTTGTGTTTCAAAATGCCAGAATTGAACATTTAGCTATTCCTTATGCTGAACTGACTACTAATGGAACAGCCAATGTACACAGTAAGGTAATAATTCGAAGAAAAATCGTTTAGTTGATACGACGAATTTCGTGATTCACGAGTTATATCATTTTAATTGACTACATAAGAATACGTTGGTGTACTATTTCCCGTGGTGCTTTCGGACATTACAAAGGACCAACTGTGGTATTATACACCAGTAATAATGACATCAGAGCTCGTTTTAATGACTGGACCACCGGCTGAAGTTGAAAAATATTCCATGTCCTTCTTGACCATCGACAATACGGTGCCATATGATTTTTCTAACTATTTTTAATCAAAAGTGTGACGGATACTCTAACCTTCAAAAGATAAAATGTATCTTTCAGGTTTCATATCTGCTTGTTTTGTGCATCGTCGTTCTACCGCTGCTGGCGAAGCTTTCTGAATTTGTCACGAACAGGGGTCAGGGAAGATGTCAAGAGCAAACATCTCTTCGTCGAAAAGTTCGAAATTATTTCAATTTGTCATGGGATTTCGTTTGTATATTCTTCTTCGAGCGTAAGTACATCTAAAAATCGTAATTCTTTATTTGGCAAAATTTGCAAACTTTAAGGCTTCCATAATATTCTGATTTAGCTTTTATTCGGGTTCCGAAGTGCATTTCATGGAGGATCACAATCGGATCGTGGTTGATAGTTATTTTAATTATATCAATATTCATGGGATCCGCCTTGAAATCGGAACTGTACTCAACCGAACACGTCTTGATCGACAGTCTGGAAAGTTTCAGCAAATACACCAACGCTAAAATTATATTTAGTCCTACCGACAGCGCCGCCGGATTTTTTAAGGAATGGGTACGTTTAATGTTTTGTGGATAAAAGTGCCTTATTGTTAATCTTGGTATTATATTAGGAAACGTCCATCGTGCAAAATGAACCCAAATTGTCCCTGGCTTCGAGAGTTGAATATGCCAATGTAGAAGACCTCTTAGACATTATAAAGTACAGGGATGCATTTTTGGGAAGAGCTGGATTCCTTGTACCACAGCTCATAATTTCAAAATTCACGCTCGTCATTTATCGGCCTTATCCCTTGATAGTTCGGTTTTTAAAATGGATGCGGTAGAAGACAATGTAGATATTTCAGTGTATGGCAAGAAAATGGACATATGCCTAGTGAAAGCTATTGAAAGAAGGATAATTTAAATAAAAGCATGAATTCATTTACTAAATTAGTTACTAGTTAGTAAATGAATTCATGATAAAAGGGATTACAGCCAGTAAGTTCCAGTGTGAGATACATAAATATTTTGAACTAGAATTGACTGTTTAAAAAATAATTCACCTGAAACAGGAATTACATCGCATTGTTGATCCCTCTGATATCCTACCCCTGGCGTCATTTTTGAATTAATTATAACACACAATCCATCGCATATATTCTCACTTATAAATTTTAACGTGTTACCGGTAATTTGACAATGAGGTAACAACTTCATTTTGTCATCACATTTGAAACCGCAAAAACTAAAATTGAGATCGTTTCAGTAGAAGTAGGACAAAAAGTCGTTACAAGTTTTTAGTTAGACAGAAAAGTTGAAGTAAATAATAGCGTGTAAACCAAATACGTGAGACCGGATGCAACCGATACTTTTCCACCTGTTTTAAAATCAATTAGTAGAGGAAGCTGTGAGAGGGATAATGTGACTGCGAACCAGAAACAACCGAATCGAAACTGTACTGCAATGATGATAAAAGTTTTCCCAACATGTAACATAGGAAACCAAATTTTTAGAGGCGTTCAATCAATACACAAACATCTGGACATATTCTCGCTAGTTCGCACGCAATGCTCAATCGTAAGGTCATTCGTACGACATTACTGGCACATCCCGATGCGACTTGTCAACAAATTAACCTTTAACGCAAACGAGACAAGAAGTTAAGAAATCTCCTGAAATAATTCTTTAAAAGAATAGTTTTTTCACAACTGAGAAGCCATGAGTTGCGACAATTTTTTTAGGATGAATTTGACCAAAGTTAATAACAGCGAAAATCGCTTCATCAAATACAAGTAATACAAGTTAATTGATTCAAATAATGAATAAAGACATGCATAGTTTTCAGCTTCTGGTATTAGAAATCCCTGAAGCTATTACAATTTTAACTCGTTATTCTTTTCAGGGCGGCAAACTGCGTAAGTGTTCCCATTCTAGTATGCGAGGTAAAATAAAAATCACCCAAATTTACCGATCAAGATATTGAAATATACAGGGTGTTTCTGAAAAGTCCATCACAAATTAAGGGGCGTGTTTATGGGACCAAACTGAGCGGAAAGTACCAAAGAACATGGGGTGTACAACATTTTGTTACGGAGATATGGCCTTCCAAACATTCGCCCCTAAAACAAGGAAATATCCAAAAATGAGGAGTAACACTTAAGACCGACTAACCAGCTTGTTTAAAATTACTAGACAATTTCAATAGCCTTTAATCGAACAATTGATTTCTACCTTTACTAATCAGAAGCGTATAAATGAGTAGAAGTATGCCTACGGTGGTAATGTAAAATTAATCCCAAGTGACATGATGTTTCAAGATCTTCCCAGCACCAAGTAAAATGGTTCTGATTGAAGGGACTTTTATTAGCACAGCGTAAACAACGTTATTTTCAGGAATTAGTCCAAATGTCCACGGGCGGCATTACAAAAACGAGGCAGTCTTTCGAATGATACTTGGACATGTTGGAAGATCCCTGGCTTGTTCCTGTTATCTCAAACCGTAAAAAGCTACGCAAATCTTCATCATCACGGACAACACTCTTGTACGTTAGGTATGACCTTGAGAAAACCTAAAAGGACATCTCGAATGTATTTGAAAAACCCATCTCCAATTAAGGGGCGTGTTGTTTGTTTCCAACAGAGTAAACTCGCCCAGAGAACAATTACAATGCAGAGCCACGTTTCGGCGTTAATGGCCCACAAAGGTGGTCCCAAAAACAAGAACAAACTTTAATTTGTTTCGTTCAGTAAGTGTTTCATGTGTCATAGATAAAACGCCATGATTAATGCACGAAGAAAATGAATTTATTGACAAGTTTTAACATTTAATTGCAACTAGTTACAAAAATTGTTCAAAGTGTTCACCACCCGCGTTAAGGCACACATTAGCACGTCTTACAAATGATTCCCTTACACGTTGAAAAATGCCTGGAGTTTCGCGAATTGTTTGACAGCCGTGAATTATTCGTCGACGTAGCTCTTCAACATCGGGCACTTCAGTCTGATAAACTAAGTCTTTCAGGTGGCCCCAAAGAAAGAAATCACAAGGGTTCAGATCGGGTGATCGAGCAGGCCACCGCAAAGGGAAGGTCGCGTTAAGATAATTTCGGACCGCGATGCTGAAATGTGGTGGTGCACCATCGTGCATGAACCACATTCTGTTTACCAAACCTAAGGGTACGTCTTCGAGTAGTTCCGGTAAATCGTCCCGTAAGAACTGCAAGTAAGCCACACCGTTTAACCTGGGCTCTAGGAAATGTGGCCCAATTAAATTGTCACCCACAATACCACACCACACGTTTAAACTGAATTGTACTTGGTGACTTCTAACGCAAGTTGCGTGGGGGTTTAGCTGGGACCATTGATGTTTATTATGTAAGTTAATAATACCATCCCGTGAAAAGTTAGCTTCGTCAGTAACCAACAAATCCCGTGGGAAATCGATATCGTTTACTTTAGCCAGAAACCACTGACAAAACGCCGTGCGTCGTGGGTAGTCCGCTGGATTCAAACCTTGAACTTTTTGAACATGGAAAGGATGAAACCGGTGGCTTCTGAGGATTTTCCACACGAGCGTGTGGTTTACGCCTAATCGGCGACCAACTTGGCGGGTACTTGATTCAGGCTCGTCCTCGAAAATGGTGAGAACTTCGTCTTCTACGGCCTCTGGGATGGCTCTCGCTCTAGGTTGAGGTCCAGCCGGTTGGATTCGTCCATCTTGCCTCAAACGTCTGTCCACAGCCTCGAACGTCAGTCGATTTGGTAGTCGCCTCTGCGGAAATCTTTCCTGATACAAGCGTACAGCTGCAGCGGCATTCCCCTCGGCTAGTCCATACATTAGGTGCATATCCGCATATTCGGCATTTGTGAAGAAAGGCATTGTAACAGACTTCGTTGAATTATGAGTTTAATAAAACAAACACATGTACGTGAAACCTCTTTTATTCCTTTCTTAAAAAACATAGTGCTCTGTTTTAGTGCTCTGTTTTTTAAGAATAGGCGAAGTTCTCACTATTTTCGAGGACGATCCAAAAACAAGCAGCCGCCAATTGGTTTGCTGATTAAGAAAAAACCACACGCAACTTGCGTTAGAATTCACAAAGTACAATTCAGCTTAAACGTGTGGTGTAGTATTGTGGGTGACAATTTAATTGGGCCATATTTCCTAGAGCCCAGGTTAAACGGTGTGGCTTACTTGTAGTTCTTACGGGACGATTTACCAGAACTACTCGAAGACGTACCCTTAGGTTTAATAAACAGAATGTGGTTCATGCACGATGGTGCACCACCACATTTCAGCATCGCGGTCCGAAAACTTGTCAATAACATTTTCTTTGTGCATTAATCATGGCGTTTTATCTATGACACATGAAATACTTACTGAACGAAACAAATTAAAGTTTGTTCTTTTGTTTGGGACCACCTTTGTGGGCCATTAACGCCGAAACGTGGCTCTGCATTGTAATTGTTCTCTGGGCGAGTTTACTCTGTTGGAAACAAACAACACGCCCCTTAATTGGAGATGGGTTTTTCAAATACATTCGAGATGTCCTTTTAGGTTTTCTCAAGGTCATACCTAACGTACAAGAGTGTTGTCCGTGATGATGAAGATTTGCGTAGCTTTTTACGGTTTGAGATAACAGGAACAAGCCAGGGATCTTCCAACATGTCCAAGTATCATTCGAAAGACTGCCTCGTTTTTGTAATGCCGCCCGTGGACATTTGGACTAATTCCTGAAAATAACGTTGTTTACGCTGTGCTAATAAAAGTCCCTTCAATCAGAACCATTTTACTTGGTGCTGGGAAGATCTTGAAACATCATGTCACTTGGGATTAATTTTACATTACCACCGTAGGCATACTTCTACTCATTTATACGCTTCTGATTAGTAAAGGTAGAAATCAATTGTTCGATTAAAGGCTATTGAAATTGTCTAGTAATTTTAAACAAGCTGGTTAGTCGGTCTTAAGTGTTACTCCTCATTTTTGGATATTTCCTTGTTTTAGGGGCGAATGTTTGGAAGGCCATATCTCCGTAACAAAATGTTGTACACCCCATGTTCTTTGGTACTTTCCGCTCAGTTTGGTCCCATAAACACGCCCCTTAATTTGTGATGGACTTTTCAGAAACACCCTGTATATTCTGTTTTCTAGGAGCTTCTACTTCTAGAGTCAGCTGTAAATATGTTCAAGTTAATGGATGAGTTTTACCTCAAATTCTTTAACGTCAAGTAAGGAGTTGATACTGATTCTGGTAACTGAAAATACCGGAAATTATGTGCTTAATGGGATACTTTCACTCTTTTAAGACAAGTATTAGATTACGGCAGCACCTAAAATTATGTGGATGAAAAAAAGCTCGACAAAAATTGTTAGATAATTTGAAATTCAAACCAACCGCGAAATAGCAACAAGCTTGTTATCGGCGTTGATACGTCAAAAGGGGTCGTTTAGAAATAGGAGAATGTAGGGAACTCTGGACCAGGGCTCTACATAAGGATATTTTTTAGCAGTCTAGTTAGTTAGACTAGTGAGCCCCCTATCCCAATTTTTTTTAGTGGTCACTGACTAGTGAGACGCATGGTTTACGAATATTTGGGACATTTTTCTTACTAGTCAAGTTGACTAGTGAACCCCCAGATTTCGATTTATTTTAGTAGTCAAGGCATTTTTTTTTAGTAGTCTAATGCCTTGACTAGAGCCTTATGTAGAGCTCTGCTCTAGACGTGTGTGGTAGTTTTTAGCTACACGCGAAAGAGTGACTTGTAAAATCAGCAGCGCATATTTAAGGAGATTTTTGTAAACATTATGATTTTTCAGGTTTATTGATTATTAACTATTGGTTACGTAGAAGGGTAATGAATTATCCAAATTAAGTCCAAAACAAAGATTGATTGTATTCCTTTAATTGTGAAGATAACATAATTTTTAACGTTTCGAATACCCAGATTGGAATATAATCCTTTTCCTTATGGGGAATTAACAACAAATGGAACCTCCATCGTACAAATTAAGGTAAAAACTTCATTCAATTGACACGAGGAATTTCATAATTATCGCACGCTCATGGGTAAGAGGATTTAAATTGGATACTTCAGGATATGTTGGGTGTACTATATCCAGTGGAGCTTTCGGACATTGCGAAGGACAATTTTTGGTACTATTCACCAGTGTTCTTGACATCACAGCTCCTTTTAATAACTGGGCCACCGACTGAAGTTGAAAAATATTCCATGTCATTCTTTACCATCGACTCTACAGTTAGATATGATTTTTCAAACAATTTGCCACCAGAATTATGGCGAATTCTTCGAATGATAAACTTAATATTTCAGGTTTCATACCTTCTTGTTACGTGCGTCGTCGTTCTACCGCTGCTTGCGAAGCTTTCCGGATTTGTTACGAACCTGGGTCAGAGACGACGTCAAGTGCAAACATCTATTCGTCGGAAAATTCAAAACCATTTTTATTTCACATGGGATTTCGTTTGCATATTTTTCTTCGAGCGTAAGTACTTAGTTTAGTGAAGATTGACTTTCTCCTGTGACTATTTTCCAAATTGCACAAGTTCCAAAAGATAATTTCAAGTTATGTTCCAGCCTTTAATCGGGTTCCGAAATGCATTTCATGGAGGATCACAATCGGTTCGTGGCTGATTGCTAATTTAATCATTTCAATATTCATGGGATCCGCCTTGAAAACGGAACTGTACTCAACCGAACACATCTTGATCGACAGTCTGGAAAGTTTCAGTAAATACACCAAAGCTAAAATTCAATTTAACCCAACAGATATCGCCGCGGGTTTTTTCAAGGAATGGGTAAGCCATGTTGTCAATGATGAAGTTAGCCATATATGGTAATGGCGGTGTTATATTAGGAAACGTCCATAGTGCAAAATGAACCAAAATTGTCCCTGGCTTCGAGAGTGGAATATTTCTATGTAGATGACACTTTAAACGTTGATCATTATTATAATGCGTATTTGGGAAAAACTGGAATTTTTGTTCCACAATTTTACATTGAAAATATTATGTCAGTTCTTCTTGAAGGCGACGCAGATTTCAGAAAATTGGTTTTCTACTTCAACGCAAAGCGAATCAAAAATTTGCTGTTCGTTTTTCCTGTCAGTAGCGAAGCGAAAAGGTGCCCTGAGTATATTGAGCAAATTACTCTTGGGTAAGGAATGAACTACTTCATTTTGATTGCACGGCATTCCTTGATGAGTAATTACAACTTTCATTTTAGAATGATGGTGGCCACCGAGACAAAATTTACGGAATATTTATTTATGAAAAACAATTTCTACATTTCGAGAGTGATTTGGAAAAAACCAATGAAAAGACTTTCATCAATATAAATCAACGAAACATACGGAACATTCTTGCTGTTAGTCTACGGTATGGGAATTGCCACAGCAACCTTCATTTCCGAAGTTATAATCAAACTAGTCTATAGCTTAAACTAAAAGCGCTTTTGAAGTCCGTGTTATTACAACTAAACCACTTTCTTTATTGTTTAATGTTGGTATATTATCTGAAACAACTGCGCAATGAAAACATGATTTAGCATGTCTAATGCATATTTTGTACTCTTTACACATTAAAATTAACATCACACAAAAATCCACATCATACAAAAATCCTTCATTATCTCTCCGAGTGACGATGACGTCGCGGAGAGGTAATACACTGGATGTGTGTGTTTGTCTCTGTTTCCGCGTTTTCAGTAGGCAAATCAGAGCAAACATATTTGAAATATCCGGAGTTACAGAAAACAATATTGGCTACTAATCTATTATCATGTTTGGGATCAGATGTAAGCGGCGATGGGCAAAGCTTCCACCAAAGGTTCACGCAATTGCGGCTTTTCTTATCCGTTATTGGAAATCGGCCAACTTATTGCCCTAAACTTCCAAAAATTGTTTAAGAGGCATAGGTTTGAATTCAGTCGTCAACAATAGCAAATGATTTTATGAATAACGTTTCTTAAAACGACTTAACTAGAATTAACGTAAATTACTGACGATTATAATAATTAATATCAATTATATTTATTTCTGTATTTGGAGGTAGATATCCCTCATTACGACTCGGAGAGGTTAATTTTGGTTTTCCAACTTGTTTTTGATGACTTGGATCTATTTATTTTCTCCTGCTCCGATGCAACTTCTTCAGTCATTAATACTTCTCGATCCGATACGTTTTGTACCGTTTTATTTCATAATGTCCCTCCAGACCCGATGCAATTTCTTCTGTCGAATGTTATTTCGCCATATTCTACGCACTTTCTTCTCTAGCATATGCAATATGCCTACAACCAAGGAGTTATATTTATTTAGACCGTGCTGCAGTTTAACGAACTTGAAATTAGTGGTCGGCATTTGGATAGGATAATATCTGTTTGTTTTATCTTTATTCATAATTTGAAATTATCCACGGGAAGTTTATGATTAATGCAATGTAATCACGAATAATTATCTGATTATTATTCATGGATAACTGATTAACCAAAATTCTGTGGATTATCTTCTCCAAACGCCGACCACTACTTGAAATAAAGCATTAATTTCCAAATCTATAAAGCTCTTTTACTGTAAATAAGATAAATAATTTGGTGTCAGCTAAAGACATCAAATTGTGGGTTTCGTAACAATTTGGGTTAAGTGATAGAATGATCTCGGAATATTTTGTGTTTCATCAGGTTTTTGATTAAAAGTAACGTCATAGATTGCATCGGAATTGTTTTATTTACTGTTCGGTTGACAAAAGAAATGCTTTCATTATTGATTTAAAGTAGGCCTGCGCGAGTATACTCGAGAAGTATCGAGTTTCTTACCACAAGTGGCATAGAGACTTAAATAATAGCCCATCGTATATAAGATGTGGCTAAAACGCTCTGTTTAGGCTAGTATAAGACTCGAAGTCAAATTTCATTGCCTATCGAATTGTAGCTATACAACTAAATGTGAGTTCCACGATAAGCAACTCAACTGTTGAAAATTATATAATTAACTAATTATTTTAGGTAAGTAATGTACTTATTATTTTCATGCACTTTTTATAAATATTACGATCAAAAAATTGTTGACTGGAAAACTAATCTTAGCTAAGAAAACACTTTGAGTGATGTGAAATTATTTTGGAAATTAAATGTTTAACGTAGGAGGGGCAGTGAACATAACTTTACCGCTTGTATTAAGTCGATAACAGAGAACGCAGTACGGGGAATAGAGCGACATAGAACACGAAAGGGCCGAATCGAAACTGCACAAACAATCATAAAAATAGCCCAATATATAGCAAAGCAAAATAACTTCATTTTTAATATATACATGGGAGTGGCAGGGAACATAACTTTACCGGTTGTGTTAAGTCAATAAAATGGAACGCAGTAGGGGGGATAGAACGATTTAAAACACGAGACTGCACAAACTATCATGAAAATAGGCTAACATATAACAAAGTTAAAATAACTTCATTTTTAATTCCGCATAAAACACGTCAGACGGCAATTATACCAAATATTGACAGGCGTGGCTCAATCAATAGAGAAACATTTGGACATGTTCTCAACACCTAGTCGCGTGCATTGCTCAATAGTAAACGTTTTCGTCTATTGCAAATAAAATAAGGCAACAATTCTCTTTATAACATCGAAAGTCGCTTCCACTAAAACAACTTATTCAATAATTGAACAATTTAGAGTTGCTTTGAAATTACTTATAACGTCATTTTTAAAATCGCCTATTTTACAAAAAAGAAGTCAGAATGAGGTATTCAATAAATACCCAATTAGCATTTGGATATATTCTGATTTTTAAATTTTAACTCGACTAGTACCGTTGCAGGCATTTTGACATTGAGGTCAGTATCTTTCGGAAATACTTTCTCTTCTTTGAAATTTGTCACAAACACCTTCATATTGTCATCACATTTGAAACCGCGTACACTAAAATTGAGAGAAATCGTTTCGGTAGAAGCAGATGAAAAATTGGTTACAAGTTTTGATTCAGACCGAGAAGTCAAGGTAAAGAAAAGAGTTCAGACTAAATAGGAATATGGACTACAATACCGCGTGTAGTCAAATCTCGCTTGTCGTTCTCGAATTACCTCTTATTAAATCTCTAGCCTTTCGAATTATAGAAAGTGTCATACTTATCGAACGTATCTTATAAACTTATGTTTAAATCAATTACAAGGGTACGTTGTGAGGGGGATAATGCAACTTGCAAAATGAAACGGCCGATTCGAAACTGTACTGCAATGATCACAAAAAGGTTTGCATAACATTTAACGAAAGAAACTCAATATTAACAGGCATTCAATCATCACACAAACATCTGAACATATTCTCGCACGTTCAAAATCAATTCGATTGTATAACATTGCTGGCACTTCTTGATGGTACTTTTCAACAAATATGCATGAAATTAAGGCATCTCCTGAAATAATTCTTCCAAAGAATCATTTTTTTCACAAGTTTGCCAAACACGTAACAAACGAAATCCAATATTTACAATAAACTAACATCTGGACGTATTCTCAGTTCGTTCGCGAGCAATGCTAAATCCTCAGCTCATTCCTGTGAAATTGCCAGCACTTCCACATCGGACTTACGCTTACAGATTTCACAACTGAGAAGCCATGAGTTGTGAGAATGTTTTTGGAATGAATTTGATCAAAGTTAATAACAGCGAAGATCTCTTCTTCAAATACAAGTAATAGAAGTTATTTGATAAGAGTTTTCAGCTTCTAGCATAAATAATCCCTGAAGGTATAACAATATTAAATATTCATTCTTTTCAGGGCGGCAAACTACGTAAGTGTTCCCATTGTAGTATGCGAGGTAATATAAAAATAACTCATATTAACCGATCGAGATATTGAAATATAAAATCTGTCTTTTAGGAGCTTCTATCCCTAGAGGCAACTGTCAAATTGTCCAAGTTAATGGATGAGTTTTACCTCAAATTGTTCAACGTAAAGTAAGGAGTTGATACTGAAAATACTACGAAGTATTTGCTTATAGGGATACTCTCAATCTATTACGACTATTATTAGATGGTGGCAGTTTTAGTTTAAGAAAATGCGCCTAAAATTATGTGGAAAACAACAAATATCGAAATAAATAGTTTAAAATTAAGAAAAGTACGTTAGATATTTTTAAATTCAAACCAACCGCGAAATACCGACAAGCTTGTTCGCCCCGTTCTGACGCCAGAAAGTAGAGACGAGTCGGGTCGACTTTCTTTTCGACCCGACCCGGCCCGAGTTCAACTTTAAAATTACAAACTTAACGCGACCCGACCCGAAAAAAAAAATTAAAATAAAAACCCGACCCGACCTGACCCTATTAAATTTGTAAATGAGCCCGACCCGACCCGACCCTATTAAATTTGAAAATGATTTCGACCCGACACAACCTTATTGAAAATGAGCCCGACCCGACCCGAAAAAAATAACTAAAATCAAACCCGGCTCGGCCCGAACTTCTTAAATTTGAAAACGAGAACGACCAAAATCTACCCAAATTTTTTATGGAATTTAAAAAACCCGTCACGACCCGAAATTCACGAACGGGCTCGGATCGGAAACGGACCAAAAACCTCTGACGCATAAAAAATTCATTAAATTAAGGATTCATTTTCTCCTAAATTTTTTGGCCCAAAAGTAAGGATGGATAGAGTCGTGCCATTCAGGTTGGTTCGACGTGGTCCAAGCGTTGACCCTGTGCTGCAAATTACACGTTCAAGCTAATAGCTATACAAAACCAATGTATGTCGTTTGTGCACTGAACGCATTTCGTTCAATTATTTGAATTTCCACTACAAAAAGATTCAAAACGAAGCTTGCCGAATCAACCGAGACGAGAGAAAGAATCATAAAAGTAGCCGAACCCTAGCCGCGAAACCGATTACCGAAACGCCGTGCATTAACAGCGTTGCCAAGCTGTACATTTTTTTGTCAACTGTTACTGTTATTCTACCCTCTTTTATGGAACGGAGTATTCCCGTATTTTGAGCTTAGCATCTAGCGCGTTGCGGCCTCCTCCCACTTTCTCGCCCGAAACTTGTGAGACTTGAGTTGTATTTTTTCCAACCTTAAATTGTCGGGTTGGACCGCTGATCTATAAAAAGCCCGACCCAATAGAAAGTGAACCCGACCCGATCCGGCCCGATTTTAATTTTAGGACATGAAAACCCGACCCGAACCCGAAAATTTTGAAATTAATTTTGCCCGACCCGACCCGAACCCGTTTCGGGTCGGGTCGTGTCGAAAAAGCCCGATTAAATTGGGGGCCCGACTCGTCTCTACCAAAAAGGGTATCTTGTTTCATTGGATGTTTGGAAATAGGAAAATGTATGAAACTCTAGACGTGTATAAAAGGTTCCTAACTTCAATCAAAAGAGTTACTTGTAAAATTAGCAGCGCATATTTCAGGAGAACTTTTGCAAAAATAGTTATGATTAACTCTTGGTTACGTTGGAGAGTAATGATAGCGATTTGACTAAATTGTTACTGACAAAGTTCAAAACAAAGATTGATTGTATCCCTTTAATTGTGAAGATAACATATTTGTATAATATTCAAATGCTCAGATTAGTATACAATCCTATTCCTTATGAGGAATTAACAACAAATGGAACCTCCATCGTACAAATTCAGGTAAAAACATCACTCAATTGACAAGAGGAATTTCATACTTATAGCAGGCTCATGGGTAAGAGGATTTAAATTGGTTACATTAGGATATGTTGGGTGTACTATATCCCGTGGAGCTTTCGGACATTGCAAAGGACGATTTTTGGTACTATACACCAGTGTTCTTGACATCAGAGCTCCTTTTAATTACTGGGCCACCGACTGAAGTTGAAAAATATTCCATGTCATTCTTGACCATCGACAATACGGTTAAATAAGATTTTGTCTAACAGTTTGCCACCAAAGGAGTATCGAATACTCTAAGATTCGAGAGACAAACTTAATTTTCCAGGTTTCATACCTACTTGTTTCGTGCATCGTCGTTCTACCGGTGCTGGCAAAGCTTTCCGAATTTGTTACAAACAGGGGCCAGGGAAGACGTCAAGTGCAAACATCTATTCGTCGGAAAATTCAAAACCATTTCAATTTCTCGTGGGATTTCGTCTGCATATTTTTTTTCGAGCGTAAGTACTTAACATTTGTGACGATTGACTTTGACCTGTGAATATTATCCAAACTGCATAACTTAAAATTCTGTTCCAGCCTTTACTCGTGTTCCAAAATGCATTTCATGGAGGATCACAATCGGTTCGTGGCTGAGTGCTATTTTAATAATTTCAATATTCATGGGATCCGAATTGAAAACGGAAATGTACTCAACCGAACATGTGTTGATCGACAGTCTAGAAAGCTTCAGCAAATTCACCAAAGCTAAAATTCAATTTAACCCTACAGATATCGCCGCTGGATTTTTCAAAGAATGGGTAAGACAAGTTGTATTTGATAAAAATAGCCATATTTGTAATGGCGGTATTTTGCTAGGAAACGTCCATCGTAGAAAATGAACCCGAATTGTCCCTGGCATCGAGAATTGAATATGTTTATTTAGAAGACGTCTTAAAGTTTGAAAAGTATTTGGATGCGTTTTTGGGAAGAACTGGAATTTTTGCTCCACAGTTTTACATCGAAAATCTTATGCCAGTTCTTCTTGAAGACGACGCGGATTTGAGAAAATTGGTTTTCTACTTCAACGCAAAGCGAATCAAAAATCTGCTGCTCGTCTTTCCTATAAGTAGCGAGGCGAAAAGGTGCCCTGAGTTTATTGAGCAAATGACTCTTGGGTAAGAAATACAGGGCTTCGTTTTGATCGCACGGCATTCCTTGATGACCATTCACAAATTGTACTTTGATCGTTCATTTTCAGAACGATGGTGTTCACCGAGACAAAATTCACGGACAACCTGTTTATGAAAAACAATTTCTATATTTCGAGAGTAGCTTGGAAAAAACCACTGAAAAGCCTTGCAGCAATGTCAATCAACGAGACATACGGAACATTCTTGCTGTTCCTCTACGGTGTGGGAATTGCCACAGCAACCTTCATTTCTGAAGTTATAATCAAACTAGCCTATAACTTCAACGGAACACGCTTTTGAAGTTCGTGTTAATACTTCTATAGCACTTTCTTTATTGTTGAATATTGGTATATTACCGGAAACAACTGCACACTGAAAACATGATTTAACATGTCTAATACTAATGGCAAAAATAACGCCATAGCTTTGTACTCTTTTCACAATAAAATTAACACCACACAAAAATCGTTAATGTTTTAATATTTCTTTCAATTATAATTACTACCATTTCCCCAATAAAATGTGAACAAAGTTTAAGTGGACTTAAAATACAAGTTATGGTTCCACAGGAAACATATGAGAGGACCATTAATCCAAATATTTACGAGTGTGGTTCAATTGTGGTTCTTTGTAACAATTTGGGTTAAGATATAGAAATTAATAGAATGACCTTGGAATATTGTGCGTTTCTTCATATATTTTGATTAAAAGTAACCCGATAGATTGGATCAGAATTTTATTACTTATTGTTACGTCGACAAAATAAATGCGTTCATTATTGATTTGAAATAGACTTGCGCGAGTCTCGAACCACAAGCGGCATAGAGACTAAAAAAAACGCTCTGTTTGGGCTAGTTAGTATAAGACTCAAAGTCAAATTTCAATGTCTATTGAATTGTGGCTATACAACTAAATGTGAGTTCCACGATAAGTAACCCAACTGTTGATATTTCTAAAATTAACGGATTATTCTAGGTAATGTACTTATTATTTTTACGCAAATTTATTAATATTACGATCAATAAATTGTGGATTGGAAAATTAATCATAATTAAGAAAACATTTTAATGTGAAATCATTTTGAAAATAAAAGGAAACGCACTAATGGGATAGAGCAGAAACTGCACGAACTATCATAAAAATAGGCCAATCAATATATAGCTAAGTAAAATAACTTCATTTTTATTTTATACGTGGGAGGGGCAGTGAATCTAACTTTAGCGTTTGTATTAAGTCAATAAAATGGAACGTAGTTAGGGAAACAGAGCGAATTAGACCACAGAAACTGCACGAACTTCATTATTACTTCGACAGAAAACATGTCAACCGGAAACTGTACAAATATTTACCGGCGTGGCTCAATCAATAGAGAAACATTTGGACATAATCTAACTTATTCGTGTGCATTGCTCAAAAATAACCTCTTTCGTCTATTGCAAATAAAACAAGGCAACAGTTCTCTTTACAACATTGAAAGTCGCTTCCACTAGGCCTAATAAAAGTTATTCAATAATTGAATAATTTAGCCAGAGTTGCTTAGAAATTACTTATTTTCACAGGGCGGCAAACTGCGT
Organism: Phalangium opilio; assembly: GCF_054372755.1. Taxonomy (NCBI): domain Eukaryota; kingdom Metazoa; phylum Arthropoda; class Arachnida; order Opiliones; family Phalangiidae; genus Phalangium; species Phalangium opilio. The sequence continues at coordinate 7,055,646 of NW_028324217.1, read as the reverse complement.
GGACATTCCCATTGTAATATTGTAATCACAATTGAAACCGCGCACACTAAAAATTAAAGAAATCGTTTCGGTGGAAGAAGATGAAAAATTGGTTACAAGTTTTGACTCAGACAGAGAAGTCAAGGTAAATAAAAGGGTGTAAACGTAATACGTGAGAGAGGGTGAAAGAGACACTTTTCCACCTGTTTTAAATCGATTACAAAGGGACGCTGTAAGAGGTTTATGCGATTTGCAACATAAAACGGCCGATTCGAAACTGTACTGCAATGATCATAGAAAGGTTTGCATAACATTTAACGAAATAAACCCAATATTTACAGGCAATTAACGCAATACTCTATCAGTACAACATTGCTGGCACTTACCGAGACGACTTAACACGAAATTAAGGCATCTCCTGAAATAAATCTTTAAAAGAATAGTTTTTTTCACAACTGAGTAGCCATGAATTGTGAGAATATTTTTAGGATGAATTTGACCAAAGTTAATAACAGCGAGGATCGCTTCTTCAAATACAAGTAATATAAGTTATTTGATAAGAGTATTCAGCTTCTAGCATAAAGAATCCCTGTAACTATTACAATATTAACTCTTTATTCTTTTCAGGGCGGCACACTCCGTAAGTGTTCCCGTTGTAGTATGCGAGGTAATGCAAAAATCACTCAAATTTACTGATCGAGATATTGAAATATAAAATCTGTCTTTTTAGGAGCTTTTATCCCTAGAGTCACTTGTGCAATTGTTCAAGTTAATGGATGAGTTTTACCTCAAATTGTTTAACGTTAAGTAAGGAGTTGACACTGAAAATACCACAGTTTATGTGCTTAAAGGGATACTCTCAATCTTTTACGACTATTATTAGATGACGGCAGTTTTAGTTTAAAAAAATGCGCCTAAAATTATTTGGAAAACCACAAATCTCGACTTAAAAAGTTTAAAAATAGGAAAGTGTACGTTTGATATTTTCAGAAGTTTATGACTTCTTATCCTGGGAAGTATTGGACTCTAACCATATCCAGAACCATCTCTCCTAGCCAACGTCTTATTAGGTCCGATCACCGCGGCATCTACGGCATTTCCCTCATTTTGAATTGGCAGGCTGATTTAAGCGCCAGCAGCGGGCAAGAAACGAAACTTTAAGGTGTGTCCTGTGGTTTGAGGTAACGAATCAGAAACGGTGACAAGAACAGCTGTTTTAATAGACTGCTAGAAATTCCGGTCAAACTAGTGTGGGGTCCTAGGCCCACGGATTGTAATGGATTTTCATAGAGTTCTAGCCAGACGGCTTTTCAACGATTGGCGCTGAAGAAGTTTTGAACACGCCCCACAGTTTGAGTGCCACAGCCTCTCGGCGTGGGATTTTTTTCAGTAGATCAGATAGTTTTCCTAGTGGGGAGGAAACTTTCGACCCTCTTTTACGATTGCCATGGACAATTTTGACTTGCAGGGATGGATACTATATAATGCCTTAGTGTCCAATACTTCCCAGTCATCAACTTTTGATATTTTGAAAATCAAACCAAACGCGATATACCGACTACATAGTTTTCCCTGTTCTGCCGTCAGAAAGGGGCCCTTGTTTCATTGGTTGTTTGAAAATAGGAAAATGTACGAAAAGAGCCACTTGTAAAATTAGCGGCGCACATTTCAGGAGAGCATTTGTAAAAATAGTCATGATTTTTCATGTTTATTAATTATTATCCATTGTCCTATTAACGTTTGGTTACCTTGGAGAGTAAGGAATGTTACTGGTAAAGTCCAAAATAACGATTGATTGTATCCCTATAATTGTGAAGATAACATAACAGTTTACGTTTCAAATATCTAGATTAGAATACAATCCTATTCCTTATGGGGAATTAACAACAAATGGAACCTCCATCGTACAAATTAAGGTAAAAACTTCAATGAAAACCACTCTATTGGCACGAGGAATTTCATAATTACTGAACGCTCATTGGTAAGAGGATTTAAATTGGATACTTCAGGATATGTTGGGTGTACTATATCCCGTGGAGCTTTCGGACATTGCGAAGGACAATTTCTGGTACTACACACCAGTGTTCTTGACATCAGAGCTCCTTTTAATTACTGGGCCACCGACTGAAGTTGAAAAATATTCCATGTCATTCTTGACCATCGACAATACGGTTAAATAAGATTTTGTCTAACAGTTTTCCACCAAAAGAGTATCGAATACTCTAAGATTCGAGAGACAAACTTAATTTTCCAGGTTTCATACCTACTTGTTTCGTGCATCGTCGTTCTACCGCTGCTGGCGAAGCTTTCCGAATTTGTTACAAACAGGGGTCAAAGACGACCTCAAGAACAAACATCTATTCGTCGGAAAATTCAAAACCATTTCAATTTCTCGTGGGATTTCGTCTGCATATTTTTTTTCGAGCGTAAGTACTTAACATTTGTAGCGATTGACGTTGTCCTGTGAATATCATCCAAACTGCATAACTTAAAATTATCTTCCAGCCTTCAATCGTGTTCCAAAATGCATTTCATGTAGGATCACAATCGGTTCGTGGCTGATTGCTATTTTAATGATATCAATATTCATGGGGTCCTTCTTGAAAACGGAACTGTACTCAACCGAACACATCTTGATCGACAGTCTAGAAACTTTCCGCAAATACACCAAGGCTAAAATTAAATTTAACCCTACAGATATCGCCGCTAGGTTTTTCAAAGAATGGGTAAGCCAATTTGTCATTGTTAAAAATAGTCTTTTATTGAAATTGCGGAGTTAAATTAGGAAACATCCATCATGGAAAATGAACCCCAATTGTCTCTGGCTTCGAGAATTGAATATTTTCATTTTGAAGACGCCTTACAACTTGAAATTTATTTGGATGCGCTTTCGGGAAAAACTGGAATTTTCGTTCCACAGTTTTACATCGAAAATCTTATGCCAGTTCTTCTTGAAGGCGACGCTGATTTCAGAAAATTGGTTTTCTACTTCAACGCAAAACGAATCAAAAATCTGCTCTTCGTCTTTCCTATCAGTAGCGAAGCGAAAAGATGCCCTGAATATATTGAGCAAATGACTCTTGGGTAAGAAATAAAGGGCTTCGTTTTGATTGCACGGTATTTCTTGATGATCATTTACAAACTGTCCATGATGATCATTTACAAATTGTCCATAATGATAATTTACAAACTGTCCATGATGATCATTTACAAATTGTCCATAATGATCATTTACAAATTGTCCATGATGATCATTTACAAATTGTCCATGATGATCATTTACAAATTGTCCATGATGATCATTTACAAATTGTCCATGATGATCATTTACAAATTGTCCTTGTGATCATTCATTTTAGAATGCTGATGGCCACCGAGACAAAATTCACGAACAACCTGTTTATGAGAAACAATTTCTACATTTCGAGAGTTGCTTGGAAAAAACCACTGAAAAGCCTTGCAGCAATGTCAATCAACGAGACATACGGAACATTCTTGCTGTTCCTCTACGGTGTGGGAATTGCCACAGCAACCTTAATTTTTGAAGTTATAATCAAACTAGCCTATAACTTCAACGGAACACGCTTTTGAAGTTCGTGTTATTACTTCTATAGCACTTTCGTTATTGTTCAATGTTGGTATATTACCGGAAACAACTGCGCACTGAAACCATGATTTAACATGTCTAATACTAATAGCAAAATTAACGCCATAGCTTTGTACTCTTTTCACAATAAAATTAACACCACACAAAAATCGTTTATGTTTTAATATTTCTTTCAATTATAATTACTACCATTTCCCCAAAACTTAAAATACAAGTTATGTTTCCACAGGAAACATGTGAGAGGACCATTAGTCCAGATATTACCGAGTGTGGTTCAATTGCGTTTTTTTGTAACAATTTGGGTTAAGAGATAGAATTACCACGGAATATTGCGCGTTTTTCAAGTATTTTGATTGAAAGTAACCCGTGGGGCAAAATCTCTCCTCTCTAACCTTGAGCATATTTTACCGAGCGGGTTTTACTGAACCACTACACTCCTAAACATGGGATGGCATTTATAGTCGTTCTCAAGTTTGACGTTGGTAGTAGCAATTGTTTTTAAATATGTATATATTAATCGAGCCAGCTCGGCTCGATCATTTTCAAGCCGAGCCGAGCTAGAGCCGAGCAAAGACCCAGCTCGGCTCGAGTCGAGCCGAGCCGCCGTTTTTTTGACACGAGCCGAGCCGAGCTTTTAAAAAGCTCGCTCAGCTCGGCTCGTGAACAGTCCTAATTTTATATAAGTAATGTACTTATTTTTTTACGCACATTTATTAATATTACGATCAATAACTTGTGGATTGGAAAATTAACCATGATTAAGAAAACATTTTAACGTGAAATCATTTCGAATATTTTAAGTTCCACATGGGAGAGGCATTGAACATATCTTTACCGCTAGTATTAAGTTAATAAAAGGGACCGCAACAAGGGGGATAGAGCGACATAAGACACAGAAACTGCACGAACTATCTTAAAAATGGTTCACGGGTAGTTGAGCGGTTTTCAAAAGAGCGTTTTGGAATAAAGCAATGCCCAAAACAGCGGTTTGCAAAACCGCGTTGAAGCAAAACCGCAGTTGCTGTTTCCGCGTTTCTCAATACAGCGATATTTCCCAAAACAGTGGCTGCTATTTCCGCGTTTCTCAATATAGCGCTATTTTCCCAACCAGCGGTTTAGCGCTACAGCGTTTCATAACCGTTTGTGATCCTCAGGTTATGGACTGGTTCGCGGAATATATTCTGGAAAAGGTGGCAGCAAATTAATATGAGTATATTTTCGAAAAGGTGGCAGCTAATTAATAGGAAAATATTTTGGAAAAGGTGGCAGCTAACTATTAGGAGGATATTTTGGAAAAGGTGGTAGGTAATTAATAGGAGAATATTTTGGAAAAGGTGGCAGCTAATTTATGGGAGAATATTTTGGAAAAAATGGCAGCTAATTAATAGGAGAATATTTTGGAAAAGGTGGCAGCTAATAGGAGAATATTTTGGAAAAGGTGGCAGCTAATTAATAGGAGGATATTTTGGATAAGGTGGAAGGTAATTTATAGGAGTTCAAGTAATCCATCCCAACCAAACATTAAAACGCATTAACACACTAGACCACGAAATTGTTTGTTTGACAACCATTAGAATTCAAACCTAAAGCTGAAATCAATACTAATTAGAGCTCGGCATTATCCATCCGTTATCCGTAAATTAGTGAATAATCGATTATTTATAGATAAATGTTGTAGACATAATTCGATTTAATATACAACTTCTGCTGATAATTATGGATTATGGATAAAATAACGTGGATGATGGATAGATAATGCCGAGCTCTAATACTTTTACCTTCAACAATACGAAACAACGCTCAAGATGTAAACGCTGTAATCAAAATACGCTGAAACGAGAAATGGCTATAATGGCAAACGCGTTTATGAAAAAGCCGTTTTGGACAATGCTGTTTTGATAACACGCCCAATCGATAACATACCCTTAAAAATAGGCCAATCAATATATAGCTAAGTAAAATAACTTCATTTTTATTTTATGCGTAGGAGGGGCAGTGAACATAACTTTAGCGTTTGTATTAAGTCAATAAAAGGGAACGTAGTTAGGGAGACAGAGCGACTTAGACCACAGAAACTGCACGAACTTCATTATTAATTCCAAAGAAAACATGTCAACCGGAAACTGTACCAAATATTTACAGGCGTGACTAAAACAATAGAGAAACATTTGGACATAAACTAACTTATTCGCGTGCATTGCTCAATAATAACTTCTTTCGTCTATTGCAAATAAAAGAAGGCAACAATTCTCCTTGCAACATCGAAAGTCGCCTCCACTAATACAAGTCTTCAATAATTGAATAATTTAGAAAGAGTTGCTTAGAAAGTACTTATTTTCACAGGGCGGCAAACTGCGTGGATATTCCCATTGTAATATTGTCATCACATTTGAAACCGCGAGCACTAAAAATTAGAGATATTATTTCGGTGGAAAAAGATGAAAAATTGGTTACAAGTTTTGACTCAGAAGGTAAATAATAGAGTGTAATCGTAATACGTGAGAGAGGGTGAAAGAGACACTTTTCCACCTGTTTTAAATCAATTACAAAGGGACGCAACATAAAACGGCCGATTCGAAACTGTACTGCAATGATCATAAAAGGGTTTGCATAACATTTAACGAAAGAAACCCAATATTTACAGGCATTCAATCATTACACAAAGATCTGGACATATTCTCGTTCGTTCGTCCGCAATACTCAATTGTATGGTCATCCGTACACAATTACTGTTACTTGCCGATGCGACTTATCAACAAACTAGCCTTTAACGCAACCGAAACACGAAATTAAGGCATCTCCTGAAATAAATCTTTAAAAGAATAGTTTTTTTCACAACTGAGTAGCCATGAATTGTGAGAATATTTTTAGGATGAATTTGACCAAAGTTTATAACAGCGAAAATCGCTTCTTCAAATACAAGTAAAAGAAGTTATTTTATAGAGTTTTCAGCTAATCAGCTTCAAGTATAAATAATTCCTGTAGCTTTTACAACATAAACTCTTTATTCTTTTCAGGGCGGCAAACTGCGTAAGTGTTCCCGTTGCAGTATGCCAGGTAATACAAAAAGCACTCAAATTTACTGATCGAGATATTGAAATATAAAATCTGTCTTTTAGGAGCTTCTATCCCTAGAGTCAGCTGTCAAATTGTACAAGTTAATGAATGAGTTTTATCTCAAATTCTTTAACGTAAAGTAAGGAGTTGATACTGAAAATACTACAAAGTTTTTGCTTAAAGGGATACTCTCAATCTATTACGACTATTATTAGATGGCGCCAGTTTTAGTTAGAAAAATGAGCCTAAAATTATGTGAAAAAGAAAAATGCTCGACTTGAAAAGTTTAAAATTCAGAAAAAAACGTTAGATATTTTGAAATTCAACCCAATCGCGATATACCGACTAGATTGATTTCCCCGTATTGCCATCAGAAAGGGGATCTTGTTTCATTGGTCGTATGGAAATAGGAAAATGTAGGAAACTAAAAGGTTTTTAACTACAAGCAAAAGAGTCAGTTATAAAATTAGCAGCGCATATTTCAGGAGAACTTTCGTAGAAATAGAACTTTTCATCTTTTTTAATTATTATCCATTCTTCTATTAACTCTTGGTTACGTTGGAGAGTTAGGGATGATAGCGATTTGTCGAAATTGTTATTGGTAAAGTCCGAAGTCCATTAAATTACAATGGCTGGTATAGCGTACGTCTCTGCTGGGATAAAAACTCCTTCTAACTCCATGGATAGGGGGTTAAATATTTCCCCCTTTCCTAACACTGTTAGAAATCTCGACCTCCTCTCTAGGAAGTCTTTCTTGACGTGAGCGGGGCGTGACTTCTTCAGCCCATGAACGTTGGCTCTCTAAAGGGTAGATTGTTTGCTTTATAAAAAATTAAAAAAAGGAACGGCCACGGTTGTTAAAGGGAGGGTGAAGTAGAAAATCAAGTGGTTTTTATATCGATTCTTCTACTAATTATAAAAAGGCAGGGGGTTACGCGATTGGTCGGACGTCCTTATTTAAAATTATCCTTTAAATCTGAACCTAATTTGAATTTTAAAATCATTCGGAAGTATTTCCTGAATGTTTCATTATGCAGACTGGTCTTGTAATTAGTAGGAGAATCGATAAAAAATCACTTGATTTTCTACTTCACCATCCCTTTAAATATTTTTTATTCAATAGGTTTATGAAGAGTCATAAAAAACTGAATGACCTTGAGTGTTCCAAAATTCACACCCCCATCCCTTCTACTATGCTAAAGAGAGCTCGGTTTTACAGTGGAAGGGGGCGTTTTCGGCCAATAGTTTTTTCTCTCTCGATAGGGCAAATTTTGGCGTGCGAGTCGCACCTAAACCGGAGATCTGAGAAAAATTACCGCTTGGTGGCGAATGTGTCGCCCTTCTTCAGTATTGCTACACAAGAGAGGGGAGTCCCAAACCCCGCTATTGGTTACTTCCTAGGCTAATTTAATGGACTTCTGATAATAATAAAACAGACGGTAAAAAAATCTAAATTGCTTGTGCTTTTTAATTAAACACAAATAAAGTAACAAATGGTGAAAACTATCCAAGAAACAGATACATAAAAATACTTGATTGAAGACTTTCATTTTATAATTATTACCAAATACTGAATAAGTGTGAACATAGCTTTGGTAGACGTGAAATAAAAGTTATGGTTAAACTGAAAACGTTTTAGACGACCATTAGTCCAATGTTTACCAGACCTTGTCCAATCAATACGGAAAAAAGTGCAGTTACTCTCACTATAGTTACTTACGCGTTACTTAATTGTAAGCTTATATTTCAAAGGAAATTCCCAAACGGAAAAATTTATTTCAAGTAGGTTGCCAGAATTTTGAAGTAATAAGCTAAATTCCGTCGAAAGCCTTAAGGTTTTCAAATTATCATTAAGTTAGTCTTAAGACAAAAAAAAAACCACGAAATTTATATCACTTAAAAGAATATCCTCCATAAAATCGTCCTTTCAAAACTGAGAAGCCATGAATTGCGAAAATGTTTTCGGGATGAATTTTACCAAAGTTTATAACAGCGAAAACCTTTTCTTTAAATACAAGTAATAAAAATACTTCGTTCAAATACTAAATGATTTGAAAAGCTATTGGAAAATTAGTGCTTTATTATTTCAGGGCTGCAAAGTGCGTGAGTGTTCCCATCGTAGTATGCGAGGTAATGTAAAATAATTTAACATTAATAATCGAGATTATAAGGTGTGGAAAATTGTCTATTAGGAACTTCTAACTCTAGAGTCATTATTGCAATTTGTCAAGGCCATGGAAGAGTTTTATCTCAAACTGTTTAACGTAAAGTAAGGGGTTGATACTGACTTTGAATAAATGAAAATACCACATATCATAACTAAGATTCGTCATGTGTTTCAAAATGCCAGATTAAACTATTTAACTATTCCTTATGCTGAACTTACTACAAATGGAAAGGGAATTGTTCCAATTCAGGTAAAAACAAGAAACATATTCAATTGATACGATGAATTTCACCAGCTACCAATCATAAGTAAAATAATTTTAATCGTATACTTCAGAATATTTCGGGTGTACTATTTCCCGTGGAGCTTTCGGATCTTGCGAAGGACAATTTTTGGTATTATACACCAGTGTACTTGACGTCAGAGCTGTTCTTAATGACTGGGGAACCGGCTGCAGTTGAAAAATATTCCATGTCTTTCTTGACCATCGACATAACAGTAGGGATATGACTTTTCTAAGCATGGCAAATACTCTATGCTTCGATAGAGAAAATGTATTTTTAGGTTTCTTATCTGCTTGTTTCGTGCGTCGTCGTTCTACCGCTGCTGGCGAAGCTCTCTGAATATGTTACAAAAAGGGGGCAGGGAAGACGTCAAATGCAAGCATCAATTCCTCAAAAAGTTCAAAATTATTTGAATTTCTCTTGGGATTTCGTTTGCATATTTTTCTTTGAACGTAAGTACTTAACTTTAGTGAGATTGACTTTCTCCTCTGGATATTTTCCAATTTGCACAATTTCCCAAAGATAATTTTAAATTCTGTTTCAGCCTTTATTCGTGTTCCGAAATGCATTTCATGGAGAATCATAATCGGTTCGTGGCTGATTGCTATTTTAATTATTTCAATATTCATGGGATCCGAATTGAAAACGGAACTGTACTCAACCGAACACGTCTTCATCGACAATCTGGAAAGTTTCAGCAAATACACCAACGCTAAAATTATATTTAGCCCTACCGACAGCGCCGCCGGATTTTTTAAGGAATGGGTACGTTATGTGTTTTGTAGTTAAAGTTACCTTATTTGGTAATCTCGGTGTTATATTAGGAAAAGTCCATTGTGGAAAATGAACCTCAATTATCCCTGGCTTCGAGAGTTGAATATTTCAATGTGGTAGACCTCTTAGACTCTAATACGTATAGGGACGTATTTTTGGGAAGAGCTGGAGTCTTTGCACCACAGTATTACTTGGAAAATCTTATGTCAATTCTTCTTGAAGGCGACTCTGATTTCAGAAAATTGCTTTTCTACTTCAACGCAAAGCGAATCAAAAATCTGCTGTTCGTCTTTCCTCTCAGTAGCGAATTGAAAAGGTGTCCTGAATATATTGAGCAAATGACTCTTGCGTGAGGAATAAATGGTTTCTTTTCTTTTACACGGCATTAATTGATGAGCAATAACAATATTATCTTTTTATCTTTCATTTTAGAACAATGGCAGCCACAGAGACAAAATGTACGCATTACTTGAATATGAAAAGCAATTTCTACGTATCGAAAGTTGTTTGGAAGAAACCGACGAAAAGCCTTTCAGAAATGTCAATCAACGAAACATACGGAGCATTCGTATTGTTCGCCTACGGTTTGGGAATTGCCACAGCAACCTTCATCGCTGAAGTTATTATCAAATTAGCCTCTAGTTACGAGTGTTCACGTTTTTAGTAAAATCCACGTTACTGTCTCTAAACCTGATATCTTTCCTCCCATTACCAAAATAATTGCGCAAATGATTGTTTAACTAACACTCTCTATTAAAAAATTCAATACTCGCACTATGTCAAAATGAAAAATAAATAAATTAATTAAAATAAAAACAAGTTGCGAAACCAAAATCAGCCTCTCCGAATCAAGCGGTTTCCTCAAATAATTTAATAAATATAATTGACGATACATTATTTTTATCGTCAATAATTTACCTTAATTAAATCGTTTTGGGAAACTTTTTTCCAAAAGTAATAATAAACATAGCTATTCTTAACGTATGAATTCCAGCGTATGCCTCTGTAAGATTTTTTGGAAGTTTAGAGTATGCAACGGGATTGCTTCACAGTGAATGATAAGAAAAGAAAAAATTGCGTGAATCTTTGGTGGAAGCCTTATTGGGAGGATGGACGTTTCTCGTAACCCTAGCCGATTGCCAAGTGTTTCTTAATCCTAACGACGGTAGTAGAAGCCAAAAATTGCTTTCTGCGAACACGTTTGCTCCAATTTGCCAACTGCGAACTCTTTGACAGACACACATAGAGACATGCCCAGTGTAATACCTTTCCGTGACGTCATTGTCACTTGAAGAGTAAAAAATTGTTATTCAACCACTGTTCGATATTTTTCCGCTTTTTAAGTTTTTTTAAGTTAGAGACGTGAAATTACCGTAATGGTAAAGTACCCATAGGAATTTTAGGAAAAATATAATTAATGGTAAATTATCCAAAAGAATTTTAGGAAAAATAAAATTCCGCCGGTAATTTATGGTAAATGTTTTTCACCTGTATATAGTCTATTAACCCTCTCGCGGCTTGTATCTAATTTAGGTGCTTCGAACAGATAGAACTAATAGGAAATTGTGGAAAAACAGGACTCTGAGGTAAAATAAGCTAATTTTTACAGTCACTGGTAGTCTTAGTACAATTAGTTTTACTAAAAAAAGGTTTTGACCCTGAGCGCCAAAATTTGTATTTTGTTATTTAATGTACCGCAGTAAGTCATTGGAAAGATACACTTGTAAAATTATGGTATGACATCAACCAGGTATTTGGAACCCAAAATGAATTAGAAAACACGAATACTGTACTACATTAGCACATACGAAATTAACACGCCCTCCCCACCAAACCACACCTAGCTAATACGTAAATTTTTTACGTGACTTGTTAATTCCACATAAAACATGTCAGACGGCAATTATTATACCAGAGAGAATTTTAAATAGGGAGTGGAAACTAAGGAATATTAAATCACTGGTCAAAAAAATTAGCCAGGTCTATTTCCGGTATAATTTTTTGTGGCCCCTTCCTCTAGGGTGGTTCTAGAATGTTGCGGGAGGGTCCCTAGGGGAGGGGGACACTACCTTTTAAGGGAAAGGGAAATGTCCGACTTAAAACAACTCCAAATGGCGCCAGTCGCACTCGAAATCGCGAACCCTTATTGGGTAATTGTACAACCAATAGTGATTTAGGGCAAACTTTAAAATTAAAGGAGTGTCATGTGACCGGAAATTTACCTGGCCAGTTTTAGCGTTCCAACCTACTTGTTTGAGCTACACTGTATTTAGCACTGTCAAGGGCAAGAGCTTCAACTCCCTATTATAAATTCTCTCTGATTATACCAAATATTTACAGGCGTGGCTCAATCAATAGAGAAACATTTGGACATGTTCTCAACACCTAGTCGCATGCATTGCTCAAGAACGACCTCTTTCATCTATTTCAAATAAAACAAGGCAATACTGCTCTTTATAACATCGAAAGTTGCCTCCACTAATAAAAGTTTTCAATAATTGAATATTTTAACGAGAGTTGTTTATTCCTGAAGTTGGTTTAAAATTACATTTGAAACAGCGCACTCTAAAATTTTGATAAATCTTTTCGGTAGACGTGGGCCAAAAATTGGTTACACGTTTTGACTAAGACAGAGAAGTCAAGGTAAATAAAAGCGTGACAAGGTATTACGTGAAAGAGCGTGCAAACAAAAATTTTCCACCAGCATTAAATCAATTAGAAGGGGACGCAGTGAGGCCTGGGATAATGCTACTAGCAATAAGTAACGACCGAATTGAAACTGTACCGCAATTATCCTAAAAGTTTGCCAAACATGTAATCCCGAGAGATACCCTATATAAACAATAAACAAACATCTGGACCTATTCGCACTGTTTCGAGCCCAATACTCAGTCGTCAACTCATTCCTTCGACAATGCTGGCACTTTCCAATCGGACAGATTATAAAAAACTAACCTTTAACGCGAAAAAAAAATTGGCCTGAATTAATACTTGAAAAGAATAGTTTTTTTTCACAACTAAGAAGCCATGAGTTGTGAGAATGTTTTTAGGATGAATTTGACCAAAGTTCATAACAGCAATAATCTCTTCTTTAAATACAAGTAATATGATTCAAATAATAATTAAATCCATGTATAGTTTTCAGCTTCTCGTGTTAGAAATCCCTGAAGCTGTTACAATTTTAACTATTCTTTATTTTCAGGGCGGTAAACTGCGTAAGTGTTCCCATTGCAGTATGCGAGGTAATGTAAAAATCACTCAAATTTACTCACCGAAATATTGAAATATAATATGTCTTTTAGGAGCTTCTATCTCTAGAGTCACTTGAGCAATTGTTCAAGTTAATGGATGAGTTTTATCTCAAATTATTTAACGTTAAGTAAGGAGTGAATACTAACTTTTAATAGCTGAAAATAACACAAGAGATGTGCTTAATTGTGAAGATAACATAATTGTTTACGTTTCAAATGTTAAGATTAGAATACAATCCTATTCCGTATGGAGAATTAACAACAAATGGAACCTCCATCCTACAAATTCAGGTAAAAAACACACGATGAATGTCATAATTACAGCACGATCATGCGTAGAGATGTAACTCGGTGATTACCGATTTGTATCTTACCGTAATTTTACAATGGTTATTTAGTGGGTAAATTATTGTTTTTAAAAATGCCGGTTATATATCATATCTCTAAGCATTGGTAAGAGGATTTTATTTTACTTCAGAACATGTTGTTTGTACTATTTCCCGTGGAGCTTTCAGACATTGCAAAGGGCAATTTCTGGTACTACACACCAGTGGCTTGGACATCAGAGCTCTTGTTAATGACTGGGCCACCGGCTGAAGTTGAAAAATATTCCATGTCATTCTTGAACATCGACAGTACGGTACGATATTGTTTTCACATTTGTTTCTTTGTAATGAAAGGGTGGAAAGTATCCTCGTAGAAGTTCGCGAATACCTTGAAGATATAAAATGTATTTTCCAGGTTTCTTATCTGCTTGTTTCGTGCATCGTCGTTCTACCTCTGCTGGCGAAGCTTTCCGAATTTGTTACAAACAGGGCTCAGGGAAGACGTCAAGAGCTAACATCTATTCGTCGAAGCGTTCAAAACCATTTCAATTTCACATGGGATTTCGCTTGCATATTTTTCTTCGAGCGTAAGTACTTAACTAAAGTGACATTTGACTTTCTCCCTGGGATATAATCCAATTGGACTTTCTCCTGTTCGTATTTCCCCAATTGCATAATTTCAAATTATATTCCAGCCCTTATTAGGGTTCCGAAATGCATTTCATGGAGGATCACAATCGGTTCGTGGCTAATTGGAATTTTAATCATTTCAATATTCATGGGATCCGCCTTGAAAACGGAACTGTACTCAACCGAACACGTCGTGATCGACAGTCTAGAAAGTTTCAGCAAATACACCAAAGCAAAAATACGATTTAGCCCTACCGACAACGCCGCCGGCTTTTTTAGGGAGTGGGTAAGTTATGTTTTCTGTAGTTAAAGCTACCTTATTTGGTAACCCGGTGTTATATTAGGAAAAGTCCATCGTGGAAAATGAACCCCAATTGTCCCTGGCTTCGAGAGTCGAATATGCGGATTTAGATGACGTTCTAGACGTTACAATGTACCAGGACGTATTTTTGGGAAGAGCTGGACTCTTTGCACCACAGTTTTACATCGAAAATGTTATGCCAATTCTTCTTGAAGGAGACGCTGATGTCAGAAAATTAGTTTTCTACTTCAATGCAAAGCGAATCAAAAATCTGCTCCTCGTCTTTCCTATAAGTAGCGAAGCGAAAACGTGCCCTGAATATATTGAGCAAATGACTCTAGGGTAAGCACTGAATAGCCTCGTTTTTTTGAACAATTACTTGTACAGCTCATTTCCTTGCTTTTTAGATCGATGGTGTTTTCCGAAACCAAATATACGCATTACTTGAATATGAAAAGCAATTTCTACGTATCGAGAATTGTTTGGAAGAAACCGACGAAAAGCCTTGCAGCAATGTCAATCAACGAAACATACGGAGCATTCGTATTGTTTGCCTACGGTTTGGGAATTGCCACAGCAACCTTCATCGCTGAAGTTATTATGAAATTAGCCTCTAGTTACGGGTGTACACGTTTTTAGTAAAATCCACGTTAATGTTGCTAAATCTGTTAAGGTTATCTTTCCTCACGTTACCAAAACAAATGCGCAAATAATTGTTTAACTAACATTCACAATAAAAAAAATTCAATATTCGCACAATTTCAACTTGAAAAAATAAATTAAATAAAAACAAGTTGGGAAACCAAATACAACCTCTCCGAATCGAGCGGTTTTTCTCAAATAATTTAATAAAAATAATTGATATACATTATTTCAATCGTCAATAATTTACCTTAATTCTAGTTTAATCGTTTTGGAAAACTTTATTCCAAAAATAATTTTAAACATAGCTATTCTTAACGCATGAATTCCAGCGTATGCCTCTTTAAGATTTTTTGGAAATTTAGAGTGTGCAACGTGATTGTTTCATAGTGAATGATAAGAAAATACGTAATTGCGTGAATCTTTGGTGGAAGCCCTCCCATTGGGAGGATGGACGTTTCTCGTTAAACAGCCGATAGCCGTGTACATCTTAGCCCAAACGATGATAATGGAGTAGATGCCAAAATTACTTAATGTGAACACATTTGCTCCAATTTGGCAACTGCGAACGCTGAGACAGACACGTCCAGTGTAATACCTCTCCGTGGCGTCATCGTCACTCGGAGAGGTAAAAATCGTGGCAATTTAATTAAAAGATTGTTCGATATTTTTTCACTTCATTTAAGTTATAGAGACGTAAAAGTACCATCATTTTTAAAACGGCAATTTACCGGGTAAATGACTGTTATATTACTCATAAGAATTTTGGGAAAAATAAAAATATTGTTCCGTCGGTAATGTATGGTAATTTCTTTTCAACTGTATATAGTCTATTAACCCACTCGCCCCTAATTTAGGTGCTTCGAACAGCTCAAACTAATAGAAAATGATGAGAAACTGTATTCCAAGTTAAAATAGGAAAATTATTATAGTCTCTGGCAGTCTTAGTACACTTAGTTTTACTCAAAAAGGTTTTGACTCAGAGCGCCAAAATTCGGAATTTGTTGGGTAATGTACCGCAGAAGCTTATCGGAAAGTTACCATTGTAAAATTATGGTTTGATATTAACAAGAAGCGATATCTAGTTTACTAGGGAGAAGGTATAAATACACCACACTTCTAGCTTTACCTCCAGTCAAAACGTAGGTCCGGAGTTAATTCCTGCCTCTAAATTACAACCAGCATCTCATTGGTTCTTGAAAACTCACGTCAGCACCAAGCGAATGACGAAAATTACGTATTTTCCGATTATGGAGAGGCGAAATAGTCCGGCCTCCTTTTACGTCCCACCTGAAATTTTGAAAGGAGGACTAGGACTATGGCACGTGAATACTTAGGCATCTTACCTTTTCTCCTTAGTAAACTAGATATCGCTTCTTGGTTTTACTCAAAAAGGTTGTGACTCAGAGCGCCAAAATTTGGATTTTATTATTTAATGTACCGCAGTAAGTTTTTGGAAAGCTACCATTGTAAAAATTTTGAAGTTGCAAAAGAATGTACGTTAGTGCTATTGTAAGAGTTTATAGAAGTTATACTGACTTCGGATAGACCTTAAACAAGTTCCAGCTCTCGTAAGTATTAGCGAAGAAATTGAATTGGTCAAAGAATTCACCCGGTTATATTGCGGTGACCCTCAAAATTTCGTTTAATTTGATGTACAGCTGTATCGAAGCCGATTTGTAGGAAAGCGTATAGGACAAATATTTTCTTTATAGAACGGTTTGTTGGGATGGGAACGCGGTTACGGTGGCTAGAATGTAAGATTTATTTTCAGACAGAAAACGCACTATGTGTAAAGGCTGGGTTGCTGTTATTTATTTTTAGTTTTTGTTGAAAACATCTCCAGACTCTTCAAATCCTTCAATGTGTATCTAGTTGTAGTATGTTTTCATCCACGAGTGTGAAAAACATACTGGCTTTTACGATTATGATCTGTGAGTGTGTATGTTTGTGGTTTGTCTGTGGAGGCTGGATAGACGAAAGTACCTTTTTAACTAGGTGTGGTAAGACTATAATGTACCCCAGCCGTTGGGTCATCTCGAATATTACCTTAGTGAATTAGAAAACACGAATACTGAACTACATTAGCACATACGAAATTAAGACGCCCTCCCCACCAAACCACACCAAGCTAATACGTCAATTTTTTACGTGACTTGTTAGTTCTACAGAAAACATGTCAGACGAAAATTATACCAAATATTTACAGGAGTGGCTCAATCAATAGAGAAACATTTGGACATATTCTCAACACCTAGTAGTGTGCATTGCTCAAGAACGACCACTTTCGTCTATTTCAAATAAAACAAGGCAATACTACTCTTTATAACATCGAAAGCAGCCTCCACTAATACAAGTTTTCAATAATTGAATAATTTAACCAGAGTTGGTTTAAAATTACTTTTTTTACCCCAATCACAATTGAAACCGCGCACACTAAAATTTAGGGAAATCGTTTCGGTAGACGTTGATCAATAATAGGTTACACGTCTTGACCAAGACAGAGAAGTCAAAGTAAATAAAAGCGTGCAAACCAAATACGCGAGAGAGCGTGCAAACGACACATTGCCACCTGTATTAAATCAATTAGAAGGGGACGCTGTGAGGCCGGGGATAATGCTACTAGCAACATGTAACGACCGAATGGCGAATTGAAACTGTACCGCAAGTAAACATAAAGTTTGCCAAACATGTAACCCCGAGAGAGACCCATTATTAACAATAAAGAAACATCTGGACCGATTCTCACAGACTCACTGCTACGAGCCCAATACTCAGTCGTCAACTCAATCCTTCGACATTGCTGGCACTTTCCAATCGGACTTACAGTTACAGATTATCGAAAAAACTAACTTTTAGCACGATAAAAAATTCCCCTGAAATAATTCTTTAGAAGAATAGTTTTTTCACAACTGAGAAGCCATGAGTTGTGAGAATGTTTTTAGGATGAATTTGACCAAAGTTAATAACAGCGACAATCTCTTCTTCAAATACAAGTAATAAAAGTTAATTTATTCATATAATAAATAAATCCATGTATAGTTTTCATCTTCTCGTATTAGATAGCCCTGAAGCTGTTTACAAAATTAACTATTTATTCTTTTCAGGGCGGCAAACTGCGTAAGTGTTCCCATTTTAGTATGTGAGGTAATGTAGAAATCACTCTAATTTTATGATCGAAATATTGAAATATAATATCTGTCTTTTAGGAGCTTCTATTTCTAGACTCACTTGCGCAATTGTTCAAGTTAATGGATGAGTTTTACCTCAAATTCTTTAACGTTAAGTAAGGAGTTGATAGTAACTTTTGATAGCGGAAAATAACACAAGGGATGTGCTTAATTGTGCTGATAACATAATTGTTTACGTTTCAAATGTTCAGATTGGAATACAATCCTATTCCGTATGGAGAATTAACAACAAATGGAACGTCCATCGTACAAATTCAGG
Organism: Phalangium opilio; assembly: GCF_054372755.1. Taxonomy (NCBI): domain Eukaryota; kingdom Metazoa; phylum Arthropoda; class Arachnida; order Opiliones; family Phalangiidae; genus Phalangium; species Phalangium opilio. The sequence goes on along the minus strand of NW_028324217.1, from coordinate 7,037,178 downwards.
TAAAAACACACGATGAATTTCATAATTACAGCACGATCATGTGTAGAGATGTAACTCGGTGATTTAAAGTCCGTAAATTATCGGTAATTTACACAATACCGACAAAACTATCGATATTTTACCAAATGTCCCGTAATTTACCTATTTGTATCTTACCGTAATTTTACAATGATAATTTAGTGGGTAAATTATTGTTTTTAAAAATGCCGGTCATATCATATCTCTAGGCATTGGTAAGAGGATTTTATTTGCTTACTTCAGAACATGTTGTTTGTACTATTTCCCGTGGAGCTTTCAGACATTGCAAAGGGCAATTTCTGGTACTACACACCAGTGCTGTGGACTTCAGAGCTCGTGTTAATGACTGGGCCACCGGCTGAAGTTGAAAAATATTCCATGTCTTTTTTGACCATCGACAGTACGGTACGATATTGTTTTCACATTTATTTCTTTGTAATGAAAGGGTGGAAAGTATCCTCGTAGAAGTTCGCAAATACCTTGAAGAGATAAAATGAATTTTCCAGGTTTCTTATCTGCTTGTTTCGTGCATCGTCGTTCTACCGCTGCTTTCGAAGCTTTCCGAATTTGTTACAAACAGGGGTCAAGGAAGACGTCAAGAGCAAACATCCATTCTTCGGAGTGTCAAAAACCACTTCAATTTCACATGGGATTTCGTTTGCATATTTTTCTTCGAGCGTAAGTACTTAACTAAAGTGACATTTGACTTTCTCCCTGGGATATAATCCAATTGGACTTTCTCTTGTGGGTATTTCCCCAATTGTATAATTTCAAATTATATTCCAGCCTTTATTCGGGTTCCGAAATGCATTTCATGGAGGATCACAATCGGTTCGTGGCTGATTGCTATTTTAATCATTTCAATATTCATGGGATCCGCCTTGAAAACGGAACTGTCCTCAACCGAACACGTCTTGATCGACAGTCTGGAAAGTTTCAGCAAATACACCAAAGCAAAAATACGATTTAGCCCTACCGACAACGCCGCCGGCTTTTTTACGGAATGGGTAAGTTATGTTTATTATAGGGTCAAAATTTCCTTATTTGGTAATTATGTTGTTCTATTAGGAAAAGTCCATCGTGGAAAACGAACCCCAATTGTCCCTGGCTTCGAGAGTTGAATATCTTGATGTAGATGAAGCCTTACAAGTTGAAAACTATTTGGATGCGTATTTGGGAAGAACTGGAGTTTTTATCCCACAGTTTTACATCGAAAATGTTATGTCAATTCTTCTTGAAGGTGACCCTGATCTCAGAAAATTGGTTTTCTACTTCAACGCGAAGCGAATCAAAAATCTGCTGTTCGTCATTCCCGTCAGTAGCGAAGCCAAAAGGTGCCCTGAATATATTGAGCAACTTACACTTGGGTAAGGAATAAAAGAAAGATTTTGTCTTGATTGCACGGCATTCATTGATGAGCAATTACAACTTGTCCTTTAAATCTTTCATTTTAGAACGATGGTGGCCACCGAGACCAAATTCACGGACTACTTGTTTATGAAAAACCATTTCTACATTTCGAGAATTGTTTGGAAAAAACCACTGAAAAGTCTTTCAGCAATGTCAATCAACGAAACATACGGAACATTCTTGCTGTTCCTCTACGGTTTGGGAATTGCCACAGCAACCTTAATTTCCGAATTTGTAATCAAGCTAGCCTATAGCTTCAACGGAACACGATTTTGAAGTCCGTGTTATTACTACTAAATCACTTATCGTTATTGTTTAATTTTGCTTTATTACCGGAAGCAACTGGGAAATGAAAAATATGGTTTAACATATCTAATACTAATAGCAAAAAACAACACCATAGCTTTGTACTCTTTTCACAATAACATTAACACCACGAAACTACACAAAGTATCATGAAAACAGGCCAACGTGTAGCCAAGTATAATAACTTCATTTTCAATTCCACAGAAGACATGTCCGGCGGCAATTATAGCAAATATTTACAGGCGTGGCTCAATCAATAGAGAAACATGTCGACATATTCTCACTTACTCGCGTTCATTACTCAAAAATAACCTCTTTCGTCTAAAGCAAAAAACCCAGGGAACATCTCTCTTTACAACATTGAAAGTCGCTTCTACAAATATAAGTAATTTAATAATTGAATAAATTCGACAGAGTTGTTTATTCCTAAAGTTGCTTTAAATTTGCTCTTTTCTCTGGACTGGAAACTGCGAGGTAATTTAAAATCACTAGAATTCAGAAATCAAAATATTAAAGTGTGAAAAAAAATATCAAACAAGAACTTCAATCTCAAGATTCACCAACGAAGGCGGTTTACCTTAAAGTATTTAACATAAAGTAATGTAAATACTGATTTTGAATAATTGACTTTGCATGCAGCGTGTAGTATATTCTCTGTTTTTAGAATGTTCGTTTCATTCGAAACTAGTTACATGAATTTCTTGTTTTTGAGTTAATTTTTAAGTACACGGCTTATAATGTTTGCTAAATTTTATTAATCTTCGGCATTCAATAAATGATTTACTAGAAAATTAATCTTGTCTCAAAACAGTTTTTGCCGACGTGAAGTAAAAGTTTTATATGAGAAAAGTTGCAGCAAAACATTTCCTCTTCCCAATAAAAGGGAACGCAATAAGGGAGCTAATGCAACTTAGAACATGAAACTTTCGCGAAATAATCATAAATAGAAGGCTAACAAGAAAGAAAAGTAATAAACTTCATTGTTAATTGCGCAGAAAACATGCCAGAGGACAATTAGACCAAATTTACGGCTGTGGTCCTATCCAGTTGTTACAGGTTTTTATCTACGAGTGTGAAAGACATACCGGCTTTTACGATTATGATCTGTGAGTGTGTACCCCAACCGTTGGGCCACCTCGAATATTACCTAGGACTGTTCACGAGCTCGAGCCAGCTCGGGCTCGTGACGGGCAAGCCGAGCCGAGCCGACACTTTGGCGGCTCGATTAATTAACGACAGAGCTTTTTTAAGGTCGAGCCGAGCCGACAGGCATCGAGCCACTACGACTCGCGAGCCGGCTAGCGAGCTTAGTCACTGAAATAGTGCTTTCCTTTTAGTCCTTCTTTCCACCAATAGCGTTCCGTTTTATTTTTACAAGAAATAAAGCGTGGCAAAATTTGCTTTCTCTCGCCTCTAACCGTGAGCATATAACGATTTCTTCACTTTTTACCGAGCGGGTTTTACTGAACCACTACATTCCAAAACATGGGATAGCATTTCGAGTCGTTATCAATTCTTAAGTTGGTAGTAGCAATTTTTGTTAAACATATATATGTTAACCGAGCCAGCTCGGCTCGTCTCGATCATTTTCGAGCCGAGCCGAGCCAAGACCCAGCTCAGCTCGAGTCGAGCCACCGTTTTTAAGACTCGAGCCGAGCCGAACTTTTAGAAAGCATAGAACAGTCCTTAGCGAGTTAGAAAACACGAATACTGTACTGCATTAGCACACACGAAAATCAATACGCCCTCCCCACCAAACCACACCTAGCTAATACGTACATTTTTTAGGTAACTTGTTAATTTCACAGAAAACATGTCAGACGGCAATTATACCAAACATTTACAGGCGTAGCTCAATCAATAGAGAAACATTTGAATATATTCTCAACATCTAGTCGCGTGCATTGCTCAATAACAACCTCTTTCGTCTATTTCAAATAAAAGAAGGCAATAATACTCATTTTTAACATCGAAAGTCGCTTATTCAATAATACAAGTTTTCAATAATTCAATAATTTAATCAGAGTTTTTTATTCCTGAAATTGGTTTAAAATTACTTTTTTTTTACCCTAATCACATTTGAAAACGCGCACACTTAAATTTAGAGAAATCGTTTCGGTAGTCGTGGGTCAAACATAGGTTATATGTTTTGACTAAGACAGAGAAGTCAGGGTAAATAAAAGCGTGACAAGGTATTACCATGAGAAAGCATGCAAAAGACACTTCTCCACCTGTACATGTATTAAATCCATTAGAAGGGGACGCTGTAAGGCCGGGGATAATGCTACATAATATTAACAATAAACAAACATCCGGACCGATTCTCACTGCTTCGAGCCCAATACTTAGTCGTCAAATCATTCCTTAGACACTGCCGGCACTTTCCGATCGGACTTACGCTTACATATTATAAAAAAACTAACCTTTAACGCGTAAAACAAATTCACCGGAAATACTTCTTTAAAAGAATAGTTTTTTTCACAACTGAGAAGCCATGAATTGTGAAAATCTTTTTAGGATGAATTTGACCAAAGTTTATAACAGCGAAAATCTCTTCTTCAAATACAAGTAATAGAAGTTAATAGGTAAATATATGAAGTAGGAGGAGCTCATTGAAAAATATAACAAATCGTCACGAGTGACGTTTCTAATCTTGAGAAATGACGCTCGCGCTCAAATTCGTAAGATCAAGGAAAGAATGCGCGTGAGGAAATTTGTTTTCAAGCTATAAGATAGAGTGAAAAGCATTTTTTCTCACGCGCATTCTATATCCAGACTCACGTCACATGCATAATCGCGCGCAACTTTGATGACGATTTCTTATTTTTCAACAGTTCAGCAAGACCAAATACTTTATATAATCACCTATTGATTCAAATAATAAATAAAGACATGTATAGTTTTCAGCTTCTCGTGTTAGAAATCCCTGAAGCTGTTACAATTTTAACTATTTATACTTTACAGGGCGGCAAACTGCGTAAGTGTTCCCATTGCAGTATGCGAGGTAATGTAAAAATCACTCAAATTTTATGACAGAACGTGTTATTTGTACTATTTCCCGTGGAGTTTTCGGAAATTGGGAAGGAAGATTTTTGGTACTATTCACCGGTGTACTTGACGTCAGAGCTTGTGTTAAAGACTGGGCCACCGGCAGAAGTTGAAAAATATTCCATGTCATTCTTAACCATCGACAGTGCGGTACGATATTGTTTTCACATTTGTTTCTTTGTAATGAAAGGGTGGAAAGTATCCTCGTATAAGTTCGAGAATACTTTGAAAAGATAAAAATGAATTTTCCAGGTTTCTTATCTGCTTGTTTCGTGCATCGTCGTTCTACCGCTGCTGGCGAAGCTTTCCGAATTTGTTACAAACAAGGGTCAGGGAAGACGTCAAGAACAAACATCTATTAGTCGAAGCGTTCAAAACCATTTCAATTTCTCATGGGATTTCACTTGCATATTTTTCTTCGAGCGTAAGTACTTAACTTTGACTTTCTCCCAGGGATATAATCCAATTGGACTTTCTCCTGTGGGTATTTCCCAAATTGCATAATTTCAAATTATATTCCAGCCCTGATTCGGGTTCCGAAATGCATTTCATGGAGGATCACAATCGGTTCGTGGCTGATTGCAATTTTAATAATTTCAATATTCATGGGATCCGCCTTGAAAACGGAACTGTACTCAACCGAACACGTCTTGATCGACAGTCTAGAATGTTTCAGTAAATACACCAAAGCTAAAATACGATTTAGCCCTACCGACAACGCCGCCGGCTTTTTTAGGGAATGGGTAAGTTATGTTTTTTAGGGTCAAAATTTCCTTATTTGGTAATTATGTTGTGTTATTAGGAAAAGTCCATCGTGGAAAAGGAACCCCAATTGTCCCTGGCTTCGAGAGTTGAATATTTTCCTGTAGAAGACGCCTTACAATTTGAAAACTATTTGGATGCGTATTTGGGAAGAACAGGAGTTTTTATCCCTCAGTTTTACATCGAAAATGTTATGCCAATTCTTCTTGAAGCCGACGCTGATGTCAGAAAATTGGTTTTCTACTTCAACGCAAAGCGAATCAAAAATCTGCTCCTCGCCTTTCCTGTCAGTAGCGAAGCGAAAAAGTGCCCTGAATATATTGAGCAAATGACTCTTGGGTAAGAATTAAAGAACTTGGTTTTGATTGCCTGGCATTCCTTGATGAGCAAGTACAACTTTTCCTGTTAATCTTTCGTCTAAGGGGGATGGTGACCACTGAGACCAAATTCTCGGACTACTTGTTTTTCAAGAACAAGTTCTACATTTCGAGAGTTGCTTGGAAAAAACCACTGTAAAGCCTTTCAGCAATGTCAGTCAACGAAACATACGGAACATTCTTGCTGTTCCTCTACGGTTTGGGAATTGCCACAGTAACCTTAATTTCTGAAGTTATAATCAAACTAGCCTATAACTTCAACGGAACACGTTTTTGAAGTCCGTGTTATTACTTCTAAGTCTCTTTCGTTATTGTTTAATTTTTGGTTTATGTCCGGAAACAACTGGGCAATGAAAAATATGGTTTAACATTTCTAATACTAATAGCAAAATCAACACCAAAGTTTTGTACTCTTTATGACTATACACAATAAAATTAACACCAATGATGAAACAGTCACACAAAAATCCATCTTTTTACTTCGATCACATTAAAATCTCCTGCACCGATGCAACTTATTCAGCTACTAATATCAGAATCATATAGTACTTGTCTTCGAGAGAAGTGTACACGTACAGAAAGTTTTAGTTTATGATACAGACTTATGCCGACGCATAATTTTCGTATCTCATAAATTTCTAACATGAATTTATGGCCAGAAGCGTTAGAAACAGAAAGAATTCGGTAAAACACCCAATAATTGTAATATCCCAGTGCCTTAAGACCATTCTAAAAATAACGTCAGTAAATACTTGCATTTGCTTTCAAAATTCACCTCGATTTCTTTGAATGTTGATAAAGGGGAGCGGTATTGAAAGCATTAAATCGTATTGACGACGGGTGAGAGGAATTTTAAAGGGAGAGTATACATATATCTTAACCTTTCTATCATAATTCCCTTTCTTTTAACGAACGAAAAATATCACCTCACCACAATTCTCTCCCTTTCACTTTCCCTTCAATAACGAACGAAAAATTTTATACTGCCAAAGGCGGTTCTCTTTCACTACGCCAATGCCAACAACAACAACAACAGGGCAGGTCAAACTAAGAGCCTCATCGTAGATGTCATCATACGATGTGGCTAAAAAAAAAACGCGAAGTCAAATTTCAATGTCTATTGCATTGTGGCAGAAGTGAGATGAGACTAGAAGTGAAGGGCTCTAGCATTGATAGTAGATCCTGGCACTAGTGAACAAATTTGAGGATTTTATGCCGCTTCCCACGCGCTAAAACTAGAGAGAAAAAAATTGGTCGAGTTCCAAAAACATTTCCTACCCCCTTCCCCTCAACCTAAAGCGGCGGAACATGGACCCGGCTCCTTGAATCTAGTTCGGCCGTCTACAGCTACGAGCATCTCACGTTTTGGAGGAAAAATTCAGAAACCGCCACCAGAGGGCCAACCGTTGGTGTGTTATCAAGAATATTCACTTTCGCCGAGTGAAGAATTTGGTTAGCTCAGTACTTCTGGTCTCATCTCACTTCTGATTGTGGCTATACAACTAAATGTGAGTTCCACTTCCACGATAAGTAGCTTGATGTTGAAAATTATAAAATTAACCTATTATTTTAGGTAAGTAATGTACTTATTATTTTATGCACTTTTTCTTAATATTACGATCAAAAAATTGTTGACTGATAAATTAATCATGATCAAGAAAACATTTTAACGTGAAATTATTTTGAATATTATAAGTTATACGTGGGACGGTGGGAGGGGCATTGAACATAACTTTACCGCTAGTATTAAGTCAATAAAAGGAAACGCAGCAAGGGGGATAGAGTGACATTGAAAATAGAAACTGCACGAACTAACATAAACAAGCTGCCCCAGCAGAAAGGACACTCGTGCGGGATATGTAAGATAATTAAAAAGTGAAAAAATAGGGGCTAAAAAAGCGAGCATGAGGTGACAATTTCTTTACTAGACGCCATACCTTCAGTTCTGAGCGAAATAAATATTATCTTAACAGTAGAACTCGCAGCAGACAGCGTAACTCTTTAGAAGGAAAGTTATTCTCTAGCTACTAGCACCATGCCCAAACAACCGCGCGCCTCGGAGCCGGAGTCTTTATCCTCTTGCACCATCGCTGGCTTGGGAGGAGGCGGAGTCTATTTATCCTTTTTTGTCTCTTCAACTAGAGTTCGTTCTGGTGGAGTCACCAAATAAGTGTTTACTTAAAAAACTCGAAATCGGAATGATAGGGATGAAAAGCCCCAAACACACGGTTTTCCTGTCGCCATGCATTGCCAAAGCTATGCTAGAGAGACCTTGAAAAACCGGGACCAATACCTCGTGCGAGGGGGGGATTCTCCCCCGCACGAGTTAAAAGGTTAATCAATATATAGCAAAGTAAAATAACTTAATTTTTATTTTATCCGTGGGAGGGGCAGTGAATATAACTTTAGCGGTTCTATGAAGTCAATAAAAGGGAACGTAGTACGGGTGATAGAGCGACATAGACCACAGAAACTGCACGAACTATCATAAAAATAGGCCAACATATAACAGAGCAAAGTAACTTTATTATTAATTCCATAGAAAACACGTCAAACGGCAATTGTACCAAATAGTTACAGGCGTGGCTCAATCAATAGAGAAACATTTGGACAAACTCTCATTTATTCGCGTGCATTGCTCAATAATAACCTCTTTCGTCTGTTGCAAATAAAACAAGGCACAAATTCTCCTTACAACATCGAAAGTCGCCTCCACTAATACAAGTTTTCAATAATTGAATAATTAAGACAAAGTTGTTAATTCCTGAAGTTGGTTTAAATTTACTTTCATTTTTAGCCCAATCACATTTGAAACCTCGCACACTAAAATTTAGAGAAATCGTTTCGGTAGACGTCGGTGAAAAATAGGTTACACGTTTTGACCAAGACAGAGAAGCAAAGGTAAATAAAAGCGTGCACACCAAATACGCGAGAGAGCGTGCAAACGACACTTTGCCACCTGTATTAAATCAATTAAAAGGGAACGCAGTGAGGGGGATAACGCTACTAGCAACACGTAACGACCGAATTGAAACTGTACCACAATGTTTGAAAAAGTTCGTGCGCGATACGCAGTCGTCAACTCATTCCTCTGACACTGCTGGCACTTTCCGATCGGACTTACACTTACAAATTTTCAAAACACTAATTTTTAACGCTAAAAAAAATTGCCCTGAAATAATTCTTAAGAAGAATAGTATTTTTTTCACAACTGAGAAGCCATGAATTGTGAGAATGTTTTTAGGATGAATTTGACCAAAGTTCACAACAGCGACAATCTCTTCTTCAAATATAAGTAATTAATCTTACTCGGTACAGTTATTCTTGTTTCAAAATTTTTTTTTCAGAGCAGCGGAATGCTTAAGTGTTCCCGTTGCTGTATGCCAGGTAATGCAAAAATCACTCAAATTTACTGATCAACATATTGAAATATAATGCCTGTCTTTTAGGAGCTTCTGTCTCTAGAGTCCCTTGAGCAATTGTTCAAGTTAATGGATGAGTTTTATCTCAAAATCTTTAACGTTAAGTAAGGAGTTGATACTAACTTTTAATAGCTGAAAATACCACAAATGATGTGTTAAATTGTGCAGTTAAAATAATGTTTTACGTTTCAAATGTTCAGATTGGAATACAATCCTATTCCTTATGAGGATTTAACAACAAATGGAACCTCCATCGCAAAAATTCAGGTAAAAACTTCAATTAAAACCACTCATTAGCACGATAAATTTCATAATTATAGCTTGATCATGGGTAGAGATGTAGATTGTTATTTACCGAAATACCACCTAAACTAACGCTTAAATTGGTAATTGACCGGATAATTACCGTTTTTAGCTAGGTGTAGTTATATAACCAGACCTAGTTCTTGCGCTGATGTATTGTACGTGTGTGTGGGGGGTTTTTGTGAGTTTACCCCGGGTACGCAAAAAACAAGAGTGGTTAAAAACCGATTAAGAAAATATCCACTACCACCTTGGAGCTCGTAATGTGAAGGAACTGCGAAACGAAGTACATCAGCGCTATATGGTAAGTGTTAACAGCAGTTTTCCGACTTCGGATGGACGTAAAACAACTTTGTCGGAACACTTCTTAAGAAAAGATCCTCTTCGGTCTCAACGAAGCATTAGGAAAGAAACCATATTGGCATTGTCAAAGAATTCACCCGGTTAGATTGCGACAACCCTCAAGTTTATTTTTAATTTGATGGACAGCTGTATCGAATATTCGAAATATTTTCTTTATAGATCGGTTTGTTCGGTGGGTATGCGGGCGGAATGGGGAATGCGGGCACGGTATCTAGAATGAGATATTCATTTGCAGGCGGAAAGGGCACTATGTGTAAAGTCTGGGTTGCTGTTATTTTTTTATAGTTAGTTGTCTTGAAAACATCTCCTGCCCTTCAATGTGTAATTGAATATCAAGAATAAATATACCACAAGAAGGCATAAAACCACGAGATTTTAGGCTTCCGCTCTTGCGCCGGTGTTAGTGGACAAGAAAGCCCCACCCCTTTTGTGTCCATATTGCTTTGCGATTTCCCATTAGATCCCGTGGGGATAGGTCATACAGACGCGAATGACGTAATCCGACTAGAGATAAAAAACCTCGAGGAAAATAAACAGAAAATGGAGGCTGCCCGCGGTGCTGAAACGGAACGCTTTGTTTTCAATTGCCATTAACAAGTTAGTTACAGATTTTGAATATGTCTCTACGTAAAAATCGTTCTATAATTATTGCCAAATTGAATCAATTGTACTATATTTATGATTTATTGAGTTCCAAAAACTAACACGCGAGCACCAAACTCTTTTTTATGCCTTCTTATGGTATATTTCTTCTTGATATATCTAGATTTATAGGTTTTTATCTACTAGTGTGAAAGACAAACTGGCTTTTACGATTATGATCTCGAACATAACCTTTGCGAGTTAGAAAACATGAATACTGTACTAAATTAGCACATACGAAACTAATACGCCCTCCCCACCCCAACCACACCTAGCTGATATGTAAATTATTTTTACGTGACTTGTTAAAAGCCACGGAAATTTCCCATCTCTAAGGATCGGTAAGAGGATTTTAATTGGTTACTTCAGAACACGCTGTTTGTACTATTACCCGTGGAGCTTTCGGACATTGCGAAGGACAATTTTTGGTACTATACGCCAGTGTTCTTGACATCAGAGCTCTTGTTAATGACTGGGCCACCGGCTGAAGTTGAAAAATATTCCATGTCATTCTTGAACATCGACAATACGGTACAACATTATTTACACTTTTGTTTTATATTTTATTTCAGGGTAGCAAAAATCCTCCTTGAAGTTCGCGAATACTTTCAAAAGATAAAATAAATATTTCAGGTTTCATATCTCCTTCTTTCGTGCGTCGTCGTTCTACCGATGCTGGCGAAGCTTTCCGAATTTGTTACAAACAGGGGTCAGGAAAGCCGTCAAGTGCAAACATCGATTCGTCGGAGTGTTCTAAGCCATTTCAATATAACATGGGATTTTGTTTCCATATTTTTCTTCGAGCGTAAGTACTTAACCTTATGACTTTCTCCACATTATCTTTTCCTAATTGCAAAATTTCCAAAAGATAATCTCAAATTATATTCCAGCCTTTATTAGGGTTCCGAAATCCATATCATGGAGGATCACAATCGGCTCGTGGCTAATTGCTATTTTAATCATATCAATATTCATGGGATCCGAATTGAAAACGGAAATGTACTCAACCGATCACGTCTTGATCGACAGTCTAGAAAGTTTCAGCAAATACACCAAAGCAAAAATTCGATTTAGCCATACCAACAACGCCGGTAGCTTTTTTAGAGAATGGGTAAGTTATGTTTTTTTGTGGTTAAAACGGTCTCTTTTCGTATAATTATGGTGTTTTATCAGGAAAAGTCCGTCGTGGAAAATGAGCCCCAATTGTCCCTGGCTTCAAGAGTTGAATATTCCTATTTAGAAGACACCTTTGACGCTAAAAATTATTTGGATGCGTATTTGGGAAGAACTGGAGTTTTTATTCCACAGTTTTACATCGAAAATCTTATGTCAGTTCTTCTTGAAAACGACGCTGATCTCAGAAAATTAGTCTTTTACTTCAACGCAAAGCCAATCAAAAATCTGTTATTCGTCTTTCCAATCAGTAGCGAAGCGAAAAGTTGCCCTGAATATATTGAGCAACTTACACTTGGGTAAGGAATACAAGAAAGTCTTGCACGACATTCATTGATGAGCATTTACAACTTGTCCTTTAATCTTTCATTTTAGAACGCTGGTGGCCACCGAGACTAAATTCACGGATTACTTGTTTATGAAAAACCATTTCTACATTTCGAGAATTGTTTGGAAAAAACCACTGAAAAGTCTTTCAGCAATGTCAATCAACGAAACGTACGGAACATTCGTGTTGCTCGTCTACGGTTTGGGAATTGCCACAGTAACCTTCATCACTGAAGTTATTATCAAATTTGCCTCAAGTTACGGGTGTACACGTTTTTAGTTAATACCCTCGTTAATGTTGCTAAATCTCTTAAGGTTATCTTTACTCCACGACTATTACCATAACAACTGCGTTAATAATTGTTTAACATGTCTAATACCATACAGTAAAAAATCAAAATTCATTGCTTCTACTCTTTAAAATTAAACACAAATAAATCAACACTAATGTTGTAGATTATTCAAGAAACAGCTAGACGTAAAATCATTTTATACAGACTGGGAGGATGCATACCATTTACCAAAGGAGGCCTGGCTTTAGACTCCACCGGTGAGTCAGGCCTCCTCGCGTAACACCCGAAGCCTGACCTCCATGCGTAAATGGTATGAATCCTCCTAGTCAGTAAACTATGTATATTTTCTACTGATTCCGGTGTAAATGTGTAGACATTTATATAGGGGAGGGGTGAAATCTTTATTTTCCAGTTGTTATAAGTCGATTGAAGAAACCGCAACAAGGTGGAGAATACGACTTATAGAACCCTAATTTTTGTACCAATCACTATCACGTATATAAGTGTATTTAAAAATACATGTGTGCACAGTAATTTTACCCCTATGTAGTAGGGAATGTTTCTGTATAGCTTTTTACCTCTCCGAGTAAAGATGACTTCACGGAGAAGAATTACACTGGACCTATATGTGGGTGTGTCTGTGTGTCCCAAACATGTTCGCAGGAAGCAATTTTTGGCTTCTACTCCCAGCATTATTAGTATTAAGAAATAGCGGCGATAGGCTATGGTTACGAGAAACGTCTAGCCTCCCAATGGCAAGGCTTCCGCCAAAGGTTCACGCAGTTGCGGATTTTCTTATCATTAAAGCCCCGTTTTCAATCAAGCTTTTTTGATGAAAAACGCAAGCTTTTACTTGAAAACTCACAGCAAAACGCAAAAGCAAAATAATTAGCAGTTTTCAATCGCGATTAGGCTGAAGCTTTAAGCTTTAAGCCTTTGCAGATATCTATCCTCCATAGATATTTGCGTTAACTTTTTGATTTCAAGCGTGATGGAGGTATATAATCTCTTGACGTCAAAGTTTAGTGTCCAATAGAAATTTTCCATTTTTCATGCCTCTGAGTGTGTGTCGACCATTCGACTCGAAGATTTTTAGTGTTATATTTTAGACTGAATAACTAGCAACAATTATGCTATTATTGAAAATGGCAACAAAAAGAGTAAAACAAATGCTACGGATAGAAAGAGAGGCAGCTGAAAAAGGTGCCTTAAGACCATTCTAAAAATAACGTCAGTAAATACTTGCTTTTGCTTTCAAAATTTCCCTCGATTTCTTTGAATATTGAAATAGGGGAGCGGTATTGAAAGCGTGAAATCGTATTTGACGACGGGTGAGAGGAATTTTAAAGGGAAAGTATATATCTTAACCTTGCTATCATAATTCCCTTCCTTTTAAGCAGACGAACGAAGAATATCACCTCACCACAATTCTCCCCCTTTCACTTTCGACCCTTCAATGACGAACGAAAAATTTTATACTGCCAAAGGCGGTTCTCTTTCACTACGCCAATGCCAACAACAACAACAGGGCAGGTCAAACTAAAAAAAAAACGCGTTAGTATAAGACTCGAAGTCAAATTTCAATGTCTATTGAATTGTGGCTATACAACTAAATGTGAGTTCCACGATAAGTAACTCATCTGCTGAAAATTGTAAAATTAACGGACTATTCTAGGTAAGTAATGTACTAATTACCTCTCCGTGTGACGTAGTCCAGGAGAGGTTCTGTAACGGCCGTGTCTGTCTGTCTGTCTGTGTGTGTGTCTGTCTGTCTGTGTGTGTGTCTGTCTGTCCGTTGTTACACCCACGTGACCGCGTTCGCAGTTTGCGTATCGGAGCAAACGTGTTCGCCATTTCCGAACTGCTTTCACAGTCACGGAAATGGCTCCTCTACTTGAGTTCTCACACCACCAATCTTCTGGTCTTTGTCCATACCACACGGACACTAGTCTGTTCTTACTGGCTGCTAATCACCACCATCTTCTAGTCTTCGTCCATTCCACGTGGACACCAGTCTGTACATACTGGCTTCTAATCACCACCATCTTCTGTTCTTTGTCAAGACCACATTGACACCCGTCTGCACTTACACTGCCTTCTAACACCACCATCCACTGGTCTTCCGTCTATTCCACATAGACACCAATCTGTATCATTGGCTTCTACTCCATTATCATCGTTTGGTTTTAGGATATACGCGGCGATCAGCTAGGGTTACGAGAAACGTCTAGCCTCCCTAAGGTAGGATCGCTACCAAAGGTTTTCGCATTTGCGGTTTTTCCTTACTATTATAATGGAAACGAATCGTATATATACCCCAAAATTTGTAGAAAGCGGGAAGAGGGGTACCCTTCACTTTAAACGTCAATATTAGCAAAGTTTGAGAAGATAATAAGTATAACTTTATTTTAAACGATTTAACTATTATTAATGTTAATTATTGAAGATTAAAATAATTAAAAATAATTATATTTATTTAAATATTAAAGATAAACCTCTCGTGCAAAGAGAGAGATTATCATTGCCTCCTATATCTACCAAGGCCCGTGCATGCGATATATTTCCTTCATTGCCTCCTATATCTATCAAGGCCCGTGCATTGTGATATATTTCATTCATTGCATAAACATAAGCGAGATTGTTTTGGGAAAAAAATACTGCTTCCACTAATGGGTTTATACTCCTTGTTACTGTTGTATAGAGTAATCATGATAAAAGCTTAAAAAATTACGAGAGGACAGACCTTTTTTATCCTCATTCAAAAATATTTTTTGGTGCTAAGACTGCTTTAAAAAATCCAAACGGTTAGGCATTGGTAAAAAAGACAAATGATATTTTTCAAATCTTATGAGATAACGCCCACCTAGTTGAAAACTGCCGTTTTTTATCCGCGGGAGCCATTCCTTATGAGAATTTCGATGCTAGTAGGTTGTCAATTAAACTACCGGTATATTATTGTTGTTGGAAATTGGATATTAAGTCAAATTAAGTGGTTGTAAAGAGCCAGCAGGTTTTTGCCACTTCTTTTTGCGAGTATTTGATTTTTATATGTAAAATGGAGGAAGATAATGTTGAGAGTAAGGATGAAATGCGGAAGCGCAAAGCGCGGGAAAGGATGAGGGCAAAAGGTCGACGTTTTCATTGGATACTTAAGGTTATATAATCTTCTCGACACGGAGAGGTAATATTTTGGTTTTCCCGACTTGTTATTTTTACGCAAACTTATTAATATTACAATCAATAAATTGTGGATTGGAAAATTAATCATAATTAAGAAAACATTTTATCGTGAAATCATTTTGAATATTATAAGTTACACATGGGAGAGGCATTGAACATATCTTTACAGCTAGTTTTAAGTCAATAAAAGGAAACGTGGTAAGGGGATAGAGCGACATAGACCACAGAAACTGCACGAACTATCATAAAAATAGGCCAACATATAACAGAGTAAAGTAACTTCATTATTAATTCCACTTAAAACACGTCAAACGGCAATTGTACCAAACATTAACAGGCGTGGCTCAATCAATAGAGAAACATTTGGACATACTCTTATTTATTCGCGTGCATTGCTCAATAATAACCTATTTCGTCTATTGCAAATAAAACAAGGCAACAATTCTCCTTACAACATCGAAAGTCGCCTCTACTAATACAAGTTTTCAATAATTGAAAATTTAGACAAAGTTGTTAATTCCTGAAGTTGGTTTAAATTTACTTTCATTTTTACCCGAATAACAATTGAAACCGTGCACACTAAAATTTAGAGAAATCGTTTCGGTAGACGTCGGTGAAAAATAGGTTACATGTTTTGACCAAGACAGAGAAGTCGAAGTAAATAAAAGCGTGCAAACCAAATACGTGAAACAGCATGCAAGCGACACTTTGCCACCTGTATTAAATCAATTAAAAAGGAACGCAGTGAGGGGGATAATGCTACTAGCAACACGTAACGACCGAATTGAAACTGTACCGCCATGTTTGAAAAAGTTCGTGCGCAATACTCAGCCGTCAACTCATTCCTTCGACACTGCCGGCACTTTGCAATCGGACTTAACGCTTACAGATTTTCAAAAAACTAATTTTTAACGCGAAAATAATTCCCCTGAAATATTTCTTTAGAAGAATAGTTTTTTTTTCCACAACTTAGAAGCCATGAATTGTGAGAATGTTTTTAGGATGAATTTGACCAAAGTTCATAACGGCGACAATCTCTTCTTCAAATATAAGTAACTAATCTTACTCGGTACAGTTATTCTTGTTTCAAAGTATTTTTTTTCTTCAGAGCAGCGGAATGCGTAAGTGTTCCCGTTGCTGTATGCCAGGTAATGCAAAAATTAATTAAATTTGCTGATCAAGTTATTGAAATATAATATCTGTCTTTTAGGAGCTTCTATCTCTAGAGTCACTTGAGCAATTGTTCAAGTTAATGGATGAGTTTTACCTCAAATTATTTAACGTAAAGTAAGTAAATGATACTAACTTTTAATAGCTGAAAATACCACAAATAATGTGCTTAATTGTGAAGTTCAAATAATGGTTTACGTTTCATATGTTCAGATTGGAATACAATCCTATTCCTTATGAGGAATTAACAACAAATGGAAACTCCATCGCAAAAATTCAGGTAAAAACTTCAATTAAAACCACTCATTGGCACGATAAATTTCATAATTATAGCCTGATCATGGGTAGAGCTGAAGATTGCTATTTACCAAAATACCACCTAAACTAACGCTTAAATTACCGATTTACAATGATAATTGACTGGGTAATTACCGTTTTTAGCTAGGTGTAGTTATATAACCAGACCTAGTTCTTGCGCTGTTGTATTGTATGTGTGTGTGGGGGGGGGAATCTCTAAGGATCGGTAAGAGGATTTTAATTCGTTACTTCAGAACACGCTGTTTGTACTATTACCCGTGGAGATTTCAGACATTGCGAAGGACAATTTTTGGTACTATACACCAGTGTTCTTGACATCAGAGCTCTTGTTGATGACTGGGCCACCGGCTGAAGTTGAAAAATATTCCATGTCATTCTTGAACATCGACAATACGGTACAAAAATAGTTACACTTTTGTTTTATATTTTATTTTAGAGTGGCAAAAATCCTCCTTGAAGTTCACGAATACTTTCAAAAGATAAAATAAATATTTCAGGTTTCATATCTCCTTCTTTCGTGCGTCGTCGTTCTACCGCTGCTGGCGAAACTTTCCGAATTTGTTACAAATAGGGGTCAGGAAAGGTGTCAAGAACCAACACCTATTCGTCGGAAAATTCAAAACCATTTCAATATCACATGGGATTTCGTTTCCATATTTTTCTTCGAGCGTAAGTGACGATTGACTGTATTCATATTATTTTTTCCTAATTGCAAAATTTCCAAAAGATAATTTCAAATTATTTTTCAGCCTTTATTCGGGTTCCGAAATCCATATCATGGAGGATCACAATCGGTTCGTGGCTGATTGCTATTCTAATCATTTCAATTTTCATGGGATCCGTCTTGAAAATGGAAATGTACTCAACCGATCACGTCTTTATCGACAGTCTAGAGAGTTTCAGCAAATACACCAACGCAAAAATACGATTTAGCCATACCAACAACGCCGGTAGCTTTTTTAGGGAATGGGTAAGTTATGTGTGAGTTTTTTGTGAGTAAAATGGCCTCTTGTGGTATAATTATGGTGTTTCATCAGGAAAAGTCCATTGTGGAAAATGAACCCCAATTGTCCCTGGCTTCGAGAGTTGAATATGCCGATTTAGAAGACACCTTTGACCCTAAAAATTATTTGGATGCGTATTTGGGAAGAACTGGAGTTTTTATCCCCCAGTTTTACATCGAAAATCTAATGTCAGTTCTTCATGAAGGCGACGCTGATTTCAGAAAATTAGTCTTTTACTTCAACGCAAAGCGAATCAAAAATCTTCTGTTCGTATTTCCCATCAGTAGCGAAGCGAAAAGGTGCCCTGAATATATTGAGCAACTTACACTTGGGTAAGGAATAAAAGAAAGACTTTGTCTTGATTGCACGGCATTCATTGATGAGCAATTACAACTTGTCCTTTAAATCTTTAATTTTAGAACGATGGTGGCCACCGAGACCAAATTCACGGACTACTTGTTTATGAAAAACCATTTCTACATTTCGAGAATTGTTTGGAAAAAATCACTGAAAAGTCTTTCAGCAATGTCAATCAACGAAACGTACGGAACATTCGTGTTGCTCGTCTACGGTTTGGGAATTGCCACAGCAACCTTCATCGCTGAAGTTATTATCAAATTTGCCACAAGTTACGGGTGTACACGATTTTAGTTAATACCCTCGTTAATGTTGCTAAATCTCTTAAGGTTATCTTTAATCCACGACTATTACCATAACAACTGCGTTAATAATTGTTTAACATGTCTAATACCATACAGTAAAAAATCAAAATTCATTGCTTCTACTCTTTAAAATTAAACACAAATAAATCAACACTAATGTTGTAGATTATTCAAGAAACAGCTAGACGTAAAATCATTTTATACAGACTGGGAGGATGCATACCATTTACCCAAGGAGGCCTGGCTTTAGACTCCACCAGTGAGTCAGGCCTCTGCCAAAGGCGGTTCTCTTTCACTACGCCAACAACAACAACAACAACAACAGGGCAGGTCAAACTAAAAAAAAAACGCGTTAGTATAAGACTCGAAGTCAAATTTCAATGTCTATTGAATTGTGGCTATACAACTAAATGCGAGTAACGTAACTCAACTGTTGAATATTATAAAATTAACGGATTATTCTAGGTAAGTAATGTACTTATTATTTTTACGTACAGTGCATTTATTAATATTTCGATCAATAAATTGTGGATTAGAAAATTAATCATGATTAAGAAAACATTTTAACGTGAAATCATTTTGAATATTATAAGTTACACAGGAGGGGCATTGAACATATCTTTACCGCTAGTATTAAGTCAATAAAAGGAAACGCGGTAAGGGGATAGAGCGACATAGACCACAGAAACTGCACGAACTATCATAATAATAGGAAAAATAAATATAGCAAAGTAAACTAACTTAACTTTTATTTTATACGTGGCAGGGGCAGTGAATATAACTTAAGCGTTTGTATTAAGTCAATAAAAGGGAACGTAGTCTCATAAAAATAGGACAACATATAACAGAGTAAAGTAACTTAATTCCGCAGAAAACACTTTAAACGGCAATTGTACCAAATATTTATAGGCGTGGCTCAATCAATAGAGAAACATTTGGACATACTCTCACTTATTCGCGTTCATTACTCAATAATAACCTATTTCGTCTATTGCAAATAAAACAAGGCAACAATTCTCTTCACAACATTAAAAGTCACTTCTGCAAATACAAGTAATTCCATAATGCAATAAATCCGACAGAGTTGTTTATTCCTGAAGTTGGTTTAAAAGTTCTCATTTCCCTGGATTGCAAACTGCGAGGTAATTTAAAATCACTAGAATTCAGCACTCGAAATATTAAAGTATGAAAAAATATCAAATAGGAACTTCTATCTCAAGATTCACTAATGAAGGCGGTTTACCTTAAAGTATGT
This sequence comes from Phalangium opilio, assembly GCF_054372755.1. Classification (NCBI taxonomy): domain Eukaryota; kingdom Metazoa; phylum Arthropoda; class Arachnida; order Opiliones; family Phalangiidae; genus Phalangium; species Phalangium opilio. Next base: position 7,017,145 of record NW_028324217.1, on the reverse strand, counting down.
AACATAAAGTAGGGTAAATACTAATTTTGAATAATTGACCAAGAATTGACTTTGCATGCTGCGTGTAATATATTCTCTGTTTTTAGAATTTTCGTTTCATTCGAAACTAGTTTCATGAATTACTTTTTTTTTTAATAATTTTTTTTGCACTTCAAATTTTGAGCCTTCAAAATAAAAATAAAATATAAAATATAAAAATAAAGGGTTATTATATTAAGGTAAGTACACGGCTTATAATGTTTGCGAAATTTTATTAATCTTCGGCGTTCAATAAAGGACTCACCAGAAAATTAATCCTGTCTCGAAACAGTTTTTGTCGACGTGAAGTAAAAGTTTTATTTGAGGAAAGTTGCCAGCAAAACATTTCCTCTTCCCAATAAATGGAACGCAATAAGGGAGCTAATGCAACTTAGAACATGAAACTTTCGCGAAATAATCATAAATGGAAGGCTAACGAGAAAGAAAAGTAATTAACTTCATTGTTAATTGCGCAGAAAACATGCCAAAGGACAATTAGACCAAATATTTACTGTTGTGGTCCTATCGATACAGAAACATCTGGAGAAATTCCCAGTAGCTATTACTCGATCATAAGCTCACATTTTAAAGGAAATTCACTAACGGAAAAATTCCTATCAAGTAAGATGCTGGCATTTTGAAATAACAGGTGGGCTTTTCTCAAAAGATTTACGTTTTGAAATTAACATTAAAACGCAAAATTTACATCCCTTTAATGAATTCCTCTAAAACCGTTCTTTGCCATCTGAGAGGTCATGAATTGTGAGAATTTATTCGGGGTGAATTTGACTCAAGTTGATAACAGCGAAAATCTCTACTTCAAATACAAGTAATAAAAAATATCAAAGGCTATTAGAAAACTAGTTCTCCATTTTTCCAGGGCGGCAGAAAGAGTGAGTATTCCCATCGTAGTATGCGAGGTAATGCAAAATCGCTTTTAAGGAACAATTGAGACTATAACGTGTGGAAAATTGTCTATTAGGAACTTCTAAATCTAGAGTCATTAGTGGAATTGTTCAAACTCATGGATGAGTTTTACATCAAACTGTTTAACGTAAAGTAAGTGTGGCTATGAACAATATATATATATATGATGAGTGTTATTTTGAAACCATGATTTGTTTTTCAAATTATCAGATTAAATTATTTACCTATTCCTTATACTGAACTTACTACAAATGGAACCGCCATTGTTCAAATTCAGGTAAAATTTGGGAAAAATCATATGTTAGATAATCTTAATCGTATACTTCAGGATGTGGCGGGTGTACTATTCCCCGTGGAGCTTTCGGACCTTGCGAAGGACAATTTTTGGTATTATACACCAGTGTACTTGACGTCAGAGCTTGCCTTAATGACAGGGCCACCGGCTGCAGTTGAAAAATATTCCATGTCCTTCTTGACCATCGACAATACGGTAAGATTTGAATTATCTAGCTATTTTCCAACAAAAATGTGGCGAATACTCTCAGCTTCGAGATATACAATTAATTTTTCAGGTTTCATTTTTACTTGTTTCGTGCATCGTCTTTTTACCGTTGATGGCGAAGCTTTCCAAATTTGTTACAAACAGGGGCCAGGCAAAAGGTCAGCAACAAACATCTGTTTGTCGGAGTGTTCAAAGCCATCTCAATTTCACATGGGATTTAGTTTGCATATTTTTCTTCGAACGTAAGTACTTAGCTAAAATGACAATAGAGTTTCTCCTTTACTTATTTTCCAAACTGCGTAGTTTCCAAAAGATAATTTCAAACTTCGTTTCAGCCTTCATTCGGGTTCCAAAATGCATTTCGTGGAGGATCACAATCGGTTCGTGGCTGATTGCTATTTTAATCATTTCAATATTCATGGGATCCGCCTTGAAAACGGAACTGTACTCAACCGAACACGTTTTGATCGACAGTCTGGAAAGTTTCAGCAAATACACCAAAGCAAAATTTCGATTTAGCCCCAGAGATAACGCCGGCGTCTTTTTTAAGGAATGGGTACGCTATGTGTTTCGTATAGTTAAAGCTACCTTATTTGGTAACCCGGTGTTATATTAGGAAAAGTCCATCGTGGAAAATGAACCCCAATTGTCGCTGGCTTCGAGAGTTGAACATTTCAATGTAGAAGACCTCTTAGACACTAATATGTACCAGGACGTATTTTCGGGAAGAGCTGGACTCTTTGCACCACAGTATTACTTGGACAATCTAATGTCAATTCTTCTTGAAGGCGACGCTGATTTCAGGAAATTGCTTTTCTACTTCAACGCAAAGCGAATCAAAAATCTGTTGTTCGTCTTTCCTATAAGTAGCGAAGCGAAAAGGTGCCCCGAGTTCATTGAGCAAATGACTCTTGGGTAAGGAATTAATATATAGCCTTGTTATGTTGAGTAATTGGAAGTTGTATAGTTCATTTCTCTGTTTTTAGAACGATGGTGGTCACTGAAACCAAATTCACGGATTACTTGTATTCCAAAAACAATTTCTACATTTTAAAAGTTGCTTGGAAAAAACCGATGAAAAGCCTTGCAGCAATGTCAATCAACGAAACATACGGAGCATTCGTGTTGTTCCTCTATGGTTTGGGAATATCCACAGCCACCTTCATTGCAGAAGTTATTATCAAATTAGCGTCTAGTTACGGGCGTACACGGTTTTAGTAAAATACTAGTTAATTCCACAAAATATCTTAAGGTTGTCTTTAATCCCCGACTATTACCATAACAACTGCAATTATTAATTGTTTAACATGCCTATTACTATATTGTAAAAAATGTCAATGCTTGTACTCTTTAAAAATAAACACAAATAAATTGAAACTAATGTTGTAAATTATTCAAGAAAAGCTAGCCTCTAAATACGGTTGTGCATGTTTTTAGTAAATTCTCGTTAATGTTTCTAAATGTCTTAAGCTTTGTCCATATCAGTCTAGCGATGCAGTTATCGCAAATAACGTTTAAACATGTCTAATAATAATACTCGCTGTAAAAATTATTCATTTCTTGTACTCTTTAAAATTAAACACAAAAAATCAACACTATAATCGTGTAAATTATTTAAGAAAAAGCTAGACATAAAATCATTGATTGAAGACATTCATTACTTATATACAAGACTGATTCCCGTTTAAGTGTGAATATAGCTTAAGTATGAAACGAAATACAACTTATATATACATAGAAAACCCAATAAGGAGGATAATGCGACTTTGAACATGGAACTTTCCTGAAATGATCATTAAGAGAAGGCTACCATATGTAGGAAACGTAATTAACTCCATTGTAATTGCACAGAAAACATGTCAGAGGTAATTAGACCAATTTTTTATAGCCAAGGTTCAATCAATGCAGAAACATCTGGGCATATTCTCACTAGTTATTGCCTTGCGTTACTCAATCGTAAGATCATATTTCTAAGGAAATTACCATACAGAAAAATTTCTTTATGTACGTGTGTTCAGCATTTTGAGATAACAGTTGAGGTTCTTACGAAAGACTTACGGTTTGAAATTATCATTAATACATAAAATTTAATTCCCTTGAAAGAACTCTAAGACTAAAAACCGTTCTATTGCAACTCAGAAGCCATGAATTGCGAGAATTTTTTTGGGATGAATTTAACCAAAGTTTATACCAGCGAAAATCTCTTCTTCAAATACAAGTAATAAAAAATACTTCAAAAATTTCAACGGCTATTTGAACACTAGTTCTTTATTTTTTCAGGGCGGCAGAGATGGTGAGTGTTCCCGTCATAGTATGCGAGGTAATTTAAAATCGCTTTAAATCGACAATGGAGATTATAAGGTATGGAATATTTGTCTATTAGGAACTTCTATCTATAGAGTCATTATTGCAATTGACCAACGTCATGAAAGAGTTTTATGTCAAAGTGTTTAACATAAAGTAAGGGGTTGATAATAACTTTTAAAAATATACCACTTAAGAGTAATGTAATTTTGAAAACAAATTTTACATTTTAAATTACCAGAATTGAACTTTTACCTATTCCTTATGCTGATCTGACTACAAATGGAACCGCCATTATACAAATTCAGGTAAAAATCATTCAGTTTATAAGATTAATTTCTTGATTCCCACCGATCATGAGTAAGATCAGTTTAAATGGTTACATCAGAATGTGTTGGGTGTATTATTTCCCGTGGAACTTTCGGACATTGCAAACGACAATTTTTGGTACTATTCACCGGTGTACTTGACGTCGGAGCTCCTTTTAATCACAGGACCACCGACTGAAGTTGAAAAATATTCCATGTCCTTCTTGAACATCGACAGTACGGTAAGATGTGATTTTCCTAACTATTTTGCACCGAAAGTGTGGAGAAAACTCTAAGCTACGAATGATAAAATGTATTTTTCAGGTTTCATGTCTGCTTGTTTCGTGCATCGTCGTTTTACCGTTGCTGGCGAAGCTTTCCGAATTTGTAACAAACAGGGGCCAAGGAAGAAGGCAAGAGCAAACATCTATTCGTCGGAAAGTTCTAAACCATTTCAATTTCTCATGGGATTTCGTTTGCATATTTTTCTTCGAGCGTAAGTACTTAACTCAAGTGACGATTGACTTTCTCCGGTAGATATTTTCATAATTGCACAATTTTCGAAAATAATTTAAAATTACGTTCCAGCCTTTAATCGGGTTCCAAAATTCATTTCATGGAGGGTCACAATCGGTTCGTGGCTGATTTCTATTTTAATCATTTCAATATTCATGGGATCCGCCTTGAAAACGGAACTGTACTCAACCGAACATGTCTTGATCGACAGTCTAGAAAGTTTCAGCAAATACACCGACGCAAAAATTCGATTTAGCCCTACTGACAGCGCCGCCGGCTTTTTTAGAGAATGGGTAAGCTAAGGTTAAAACTGCTTAATTTTTTAATTAAGGTGTTTTATCAGGAAAAGTCAATTGTGGAAAATGAGCCCGAATTGTCTATGGCTTCGAGAGTTGAATATATTGATGTAGAAGACGCCTTAGATGTTGAAATTTATTTGGATACGATTTTGGGAAAAACTGGAATTTTTGTTTCAAGGCTTTACATCGAAAATCTTATGTCAGTTCTTCTTGAAGGCGACGCTGATTTCAGAAAATTGGTTTTCTACTTTAACGCAGAGCGAATCAAAAATCTACTATTCGTCTTTCCTGTCAGTAAGGAAGCGAAAAGCTGCCCTGAATATATTGAGCAAATTACTCTTGGGTAAGGAATAAAGGGCTTAGTTTTCATTGCACGGCATTCATTGATTAGCAATTGCAATTTAAATTTTACTTTTTCTTTCATTTTAGAACGATGGTAGCCACTGAGACCAAATTTACGGATTACTTGTTTTCCAAAAGCAATTTCTACACTTCGAGAGTTGTTTGGAAAAAACCGTTGAAAAGCCTTGCAGCAATGTCAATCAGCGAAACATACGGAGCATTCGTGTTGTTTCTCTACGGTTTGGGAATTGCCACAGCAACCTTCATTGCTGAAGTTATTATCAAATTAGCCTCTAGTTACGAGTGTACACGTTTTTAGTAAAATCCTCGTTTAAGCTACTAATTGTATTAAGGTTATTTTTAATCCACGAGTTTTACCATAACAACTACCCAAATAATGATTTAATATGATTAATAATTAGGGATGAACCGATACTGATACCATATCGGTATTGGCACTGATACTCGGGGTTAACCGATACCATTGCCTTCTCTAACACCATCGCATCGGTTGGTTTATTATGATACTAAACCGATAATAGTTTCAAATAGGTAAGATGGCACTACATGACATTTATAGCTCTTTCAATAATGTAATGAAGGTAATAATTTATCATTATTATAAATGTATACCTCGTGTTAATTTCTCATTTATATAAAAATTACCTGAATTTAGTTTATTTAATAATTAATAAGCAATAATAGCTTTAAAACGAAGAATTAAACAGGAATATTTTATATCACCATAATTTGAAAATTCCTTGAAAACTAAAAGTGAATTTCGAAAATGTTTGTTAAAAAGCGTTCATAGATAATTTTTCACTTTTTAATTAATTTAATTGTTGGCTTCAGTTACTACGAGTATAAGGATTAAAGCTCCTCTCAGCATATACTAGTTCAAAATAAAAGTGATATTATTTTGGAAACACCTCTAAAAATTGAACTTAATGAAATTATTCTTTAAATTAATTTATTTCGTAGCATTTCTAACACACATGTAAATGGCACTGTCCGCCTAAAAATATCGGTATCGGTTCTTGTTAGCACCGGTATCGATCGGTATCAGGTTAAGCCGGGTATCGGCCACCTCTACTAATAATAAAACTCACTGTAAAAAACTCTTTTAAAATTAAACACAAATAAATTAACACCAATATTGTACATTTTTAATGAAACAGCTAAACAAAAATCCTTGATTGAAACCGTTCATTTCATAACTTCTATCGTGTAAGTGTGAACATAGCTTTAGTAGACGTTAAATACAAAAAAAAATATATAAGGGGGAGGTGCGCATGATGTTTTTGCAGTTGTTTTTGTCAAAGAAAGGGATCACAGTGAGGGGGATAATGCGACTTAGAACATGATATTTTCCTGAAATGATCATTAACAGAAGGCAAACAATGAAGAAAAGTAATTAACTTCACTGGTAATTCCACAAAAAGCATGTCAGACTAGAATTAAGGTCCATCCACACTACAGATATTTCGCACGCCTCGCACGCGTTGCCCGATCGCTAGCTTGGCGCGCTTCGCTCGCATCTCATCCACACACACGAAGTTTATTTTTCATTGTAACGAGCGCAAGCGCCACGCTTGTCTGTTTCAACCAATAGGAAATGCCGGAACTTCGAAGTCTAGTTTGCTACTTTGCCTTTCTCAGCTTTTATTCTTAATTTTGGGACTAAATTATGAAAATCTCCGTCTTTCTCACGGTCAGCGAATACTTCCCAAAACCCATATTCTTCTTTTATTTTCATTTTTAATTCTATTTCTACGATTTATTAAAAGAAGAGAAAATATCACGAGATTATTTGTTTATATAAACTGCATGCGGTGTGTTTCACAGATAGGCGCCATCTTATAAAGATCACGTGATTCATTGCCTCTCCTGATTGGCTGCATGGGCGCGTACGACGCGAAAATGTTCGAAATTACAAACAAATTTTCTTGGTGCTGCGTACAGAGCTTTCTCGAGTGCGAAGCAAATATTTTGTGTGTGTACGAGGCGCGTAACTGGCGTGCGAAGCTAAAAACTACCTCTAGTGTGGACGGACCTTAAAACCAAGGTGCAATCAATACAGAAACATGTGGAGATATTCTCACTAGTTTTTCCCCTGCGTTACCCAATCGAGAGGTACCTTTTTGGATTGAAATACACAAATAGAAAAACTCCTTTCAAGTACGTTGTCAACATTTTGAAGTAACAGTTGAGGTTCTGGAGAAGGACTTTGAAATTGAAGTTATGAAATTATCATTCCTTTAGTAAATCGCTTTAAAAACCGTTCTTTGGAAACTGAGAAGCCATGAATTGCGAGAATTTATTCGGGATGAATTTGACCAAAGTTTATAACAGCGAAAATCTGTTCTTCAAATACAAGTAATAAAAAATCTTGGTTCAAATTTAAAAGCTATTGGAAAGCTGGTTCTTCATTTTTTTCAGGGCTGCAAAGTGCGTAAGTATACCCGTCGTACTATGCGAGGTAATGCAAATTTACTTTATAATAAACAAACGAGATTATAAGATGTGTAAAATTCTCTTTCAGGAACTTCAATCTCTAGATTCATTAGTGAAATTGTTCAGGGTCATGGAAGAGTTTTATCTCAAACTGTTTAACGTGAAGTAAGGAGTTGATACTGACTTTGAATAATTGAAAAAATTTATGATGCTTGTAATTTTGAAACCACGTTTTGTTCTTCAAAATACCAGATTTAATTATTTAGCTATTCCTTATGCTGAACTGACTACAAACGAATCAACCATTGTTCAAATGCAGGTAAAAATTAGAAGAAAAACCATTCAGCTGATACCGAACATACGAGAGATAATTTTAATCGGATGCTTCAGAATATGACAGGTGTACTGTTTCCCGTGGAGCTTTCGGACCTTGCGAAGGACAATTTTTGGTATTATACACCAGTGTACATGACGTCAGAGCTTGTCTTAATGACTGGGCCACCGGATGAAGTTGAAAAATATTCAATGTCCTTCTTGAGCATCGACAATACGGTAGGACATGAATTAACTATTTTTCACCAAACGTGTGGCGAATACTCTAAGCTTCTAAAAGTAAAATGAATTTTTCAGGTTTCTTATCTCCTCCTTTCGTGCATCGTCGTTCTACCGCTGCTGGCGAAACTTTCCGAATTTGTTACAAACAGAGGTCTGGCAAAAGGTCAGCCACAAACATCTATTCTTCGGAAAGTTCAAAACTATTGCAATTTCTCGTGGGATTTCGTTTGCATATTTTTCTTCGAACGTAAGTACTTAGCTATATATATAGTGATGATTGACTTTTTCCTGTCGATGTTTCCCCAATTGCATAGTTTCCAAAAGATAATTTCAAATTATTTCAGCCTTTATTCGGGTTCCAAAATGCATTTCATGGAGGATCACAATCGGTTCGTGGCTGATTGCGATTTTAATCATTTCAATATTCATGGGATCCGCCTTGAAAACGGAACTGTACTCAACCGAACACGTTCTCATCGACAGTCTAGAAAGTTTCAGCAAATACACCAACGCAAAAATTCAATTTAGCTCCACAGACAACGCCGCCGGATATTTTAAGGAATGGGTAGGTTATGTGTTTAGTGGTTAATATAGCCTTATTTGGAAATCTTGGTGTTATGTTAGGAGAAGTCCACAGTGGAAAATGAACCCCAAATATCTCTGGCTTCGAGAGTCGAATATGCCGAATTAGAAGACTCTTTAGACACTAATATGTACAGGGACGTATTTTTGGGAAGAACTGGACTCTTTGCACCACAATATTACTTGGACAATCTTATGTCAATTCTTCTTGAAGGCGACGCTGATTTCAGAAAATTGGTTTTCTACTTTAACGCAAGGCGAATCAAAAATTTGCTCTTCGTCTTTCCTCTCAGTAGCGAATTGAAAATGTGCCCTGAGTTTATTGAGCAAGTGACTCTTGGGTAAAGACTAAATAGCCTTGTTTTGATGAGAAATTATTGTACAATTCCTTTCTCTGTTTTTAGAACAATGGTGGCTACCGAGGCGAAATTCACGGATTACTTGTATTTCAAAAACAATTTCTATCTTTCGAGAGTTGCTTGGCAAAAGCCGACCAAAAGCCTTTCAGCACTGACAATCAATGAAACAAACGGAATATTCGTGTTGTTCGTCTACGGGTTGGGAATTGCCACAGCCACCTTCATGGCTGAAGTTGTTATCAAATTAGCGTCCAGCTTCAACGTTTAATATTTCGTCATTGCCGGAATCAACTTCGTAATGAAAAACATTTACCAACATGTTTAATACTAATACCCAGTTGGTTATTTATTTAGTTATTTAGTGAACCTGTGATGCAAAAAGGCAGTGCACGCGTTTACATAGATATTTAAGTCGTCACTGGTAGAAGTGACAACTTTGGTTCGTGGCACTAGGACGGTTTTCAAGTTCAGTATAACCCAAAGGTACTAGAATATGTTGTGTAACATATCTTATAATAGTTTGTAGAATAATAGAATAATTTTTAAACTCGTCCTGGAAATAAAGAATTTCGCATTGTTTGATAGTCCCGTATGAGTATATATTGTCTCTTACCCAACAGTTTTCGTATACATATGCAGGGCCGGATTAAGGGGGGGGGGCACCTGCCCCCGGGCGCCAGCAAAATAGGGGCGCCCAAGATGTCTGGTGATACCCAAATCTGAGCGATTGTTTTATTAAATTTTCGAAAAACTCAAAAACATGACGTTAGTTTTGAATGATTACGGGACTGTTTTTCGTTTTTAAATAGGTATATTAGCTATCGAGACCAATTTATTACACCAAATTAGTTGGGAGGGGACGATAAATAGATTTTCCGAGTCTAAGTCTAGAAAGGCCTATTCAAAGACATAGGCAGGGCTGATACTAAGTCACTTTTTTCAAATTCGGTTACTAAAAGTCACTTTTCCAAAAATTAGTTACTATTTGTCACTTTTTTTGGATTTTTGAGTCTTTCGGTGTTATTTATCTTCTCGACCACAAGGTTAAACGTAATATATTTGACTGTATGACGGTTTAAACGCAAAAACCGCGAGACTACAGTTGATCAAACCCAAAAAATTGTGGTGCTCGCTCATCAAATATTTAACTTAATATTTATAATCAATCCAATTCAAATGAATGTTTTAGTTTTGATTTAAAACGACATCAATTACTTTGCATTCTGAGCTGTGCTCCAAAATGGTTTAATTCAATTTCGCCGTAGAAATTTTATGATTGGACCTTTCCTTTGACTGGAAATATCTAAGCCCATAGATTGGGCTTAATTACGGCACCGACCTTTAAAATATCTTTAACTACTGAAAATAATTATGAAAATCGATCATGTCTGAAAACATTTCATTTAAAGTGCCCTTATTTTATAGCTTAATTTGCCCTTATTTAGTCACTTTTTGCTTACTATTTTTAAATTTATTAGTCACTTATTCAACTAAAATTGAGCGTATGAGTGAGTATCAGCCATGCATAGGGATACTTTTCACTTAACAAAATTACAGTAGAGAGCTAACAGCTGGCTAGGGGGAAGAGATAGTCTGACGTCACGCAGCCGCCCTCTGGTTGGCATTTTTGCGCGTAGAATACTGTTTCCAACCGTTAGGGGGGATGAAACTCCAGTAAAAGATAGAAGGGTGTGACGTTTCAGGGTAAGAACTGTTAGCTCCCTATATTTCTAATAAAAACAAAATTGTTAAAATTTCTAGCTGGTTTTTATAAATTATGGGGCCAAGGGAGGGGGCACCCATCGAGCCACTGCCCCCGGGCGAAAATCTTCTTAATCCGGCCCTGTACATATGTATAAATTTATAAATGTATAGAAAGCCTTCCCTCACTGCGAGGCGATTAGACGTGGTGAGGCTGCTTTCGAACTTCCATAGACATCTGTAACACTTTCATTAACCAGTATGTTGATGGATTTAGGTTTTTTTTTGGTAAAAGCTAAACTGTGAAATTTGTTACTGCAAGGCTTTGTTTATGATTGTGTTGATTTTCTACGAGTTATGGAAAGAGAAAAAGAAAAGATATGCTAAACTGGAAATGGCACCTTATAGTGTCGTGGCCACTGTATCACGCGAGTATCGAATTTAGCAAGCATTTCTCAATTTCATGTGGCACTCTTGTGCGAGACACTGTATAGCCTTAGATCGATGTTGGGTGCTGTACAACCTTACCACATTGAAAACCATAAGGCGTATTGCAAAATTATTTTAACCTTTATTAAAAAAAGTTGTTGACTGACAATATAATTCCACATTTCATTAACTTTTCACGCGTGATATTGTTTATGAAAGTAAAATTTGGACGTAATAATTTTTTCACTTAGAAGGCAAACGCAGTGAAGGGATAATGCGATTTAGAAAATATACGTCTCTACTGAAACTATCATAAACTAGAGGCTAACGTGCAACAGAAAGTAGGTCAAGACAATTATCAAAAATTGTCTGTGTAATCAATACCCAGCCAACTGCTCGTTTTCTCACTTACTCGCTTGCATTGGTCAATGTTAACCTCTAACGTCTATTGCAGTATGAAAAGGAAGCAATTGTTTTCAACTCCGCAAGTAACGTAACCCCCGCTTAAAAATAAAATGTCAGTTTTTTCCAAGGATTTTGAGCTTTGAGGATTGCTACAAACGCCTTATCAAAAATTAGCAAAACGAAACGCTAATACCTAAAAAAATCCATTATTCAACAATAACAGAGAAGCTATGAATTGCGAGAATCTATTTGGGATGAATTTTACTAAAGTTTATAACAACGAAAATCTCTTCTTCAAATACAAGTAATCAATGTTATTTAGTTCAGTTATTACTGTTTCAAAATTTTTATTTCAGAGCGGCGAAATGCGTCAGTGTTCCCATTGTAGTATGTGAGGTATTGTAAAAAAACTCGAATTTACGGATCAAGTTATTGAATTTTAAAATCTGCCTTTTAGGAGCTTGTAGCTCAAGCGTCTCTTACGCAAATGTTCAAGGTAATGGATGAGATGTACCTCAAATTCTTTAACGTTAAGTAAGGAGTTGATACTGACATTTAATAACTGAAAACACAACAAGTTGTGAAGATAAAATAATTGTTTACAATGCAAATGTCCAGATTAGAATACAATCCTTTTCCTTATGGTAAATTAACAAGAAATGGAACCTCCATTGTACAAATTCAGGTAAAAAATTCATTTAAACCCACCCAATTGACACGATGAATTTCATATTTACCGCACGATCGTATTTATATTGGTATTTAAAGGTAAAAAACAATAAATTGACACGACGATTTTCATTACCAATAAAAGTAAATTGGTAATGATTACTTTAGGATACGTTTGCCGTTCTATTTGCCGTGGAGCTTTCGGACATTGCAAAGGATGATTTTTGGTACTATACGCCAGTGCACTCGACGTCAGAGCTTGTCTTAATGACTGGGCCACCGAAAGAAGTTGAGAAATATTCAATGTCCTTCTTGGTTATTGATAATAGGGTACGAAATGATTTATTACAAATTTTCACTAAAAAGTGCGGCGAATACTCTAAGCTTCGAAAAGTTAAATTAATTTTTCAGGTTTGTTATCTCCTGCTTTCGTGCGTCGTTGTTCTACCGCTGCTGACGAAGCTCTCTGAATTTGTTACAAACAAGGGTCAGGAAAGACGTCAAATGCAAACATCTATTCTTGGGAAAGTTCAAAATTATTTAAATTTCTCATGGGATTTTGTTTGCATATTTTTCTTCGAGCGTAAGTACTTAACTTTAATATCCATTGACTTTCTCCTGCAGATTTATTCTAAAAAGCATAATTTCCAACTGACATATTTATAATTCTGTTCCAGCCTTTATTCGAGTTCCGAAATGCATATCATGGAGGATCACAATCGGTTCGTGGCTGATTGCTATTTCAATCATTTCAATATTCATGGGATCCGCCTTGAAAACGGAACTCTACTCAACCGAACACGTCTTGATCGACAGTCTGGAAAGTTTCAGCAAATACACCAACGCAAAAATTCGATTTGGCCCTAACGGAAAAGCTGCCGGTTTTTTTAAGGAATGGGTAAGTTATGTGTTTTGTGGTTAAAATTGCCTTATTTGTTAATTTCGGTTTATTATCAGGAAAAGGCCATCGTGGAAAATGAACCCGAATTGTCCCTCGCTTCAAGAGTTGAATACGGGGATATAGAAGACCTTTTAGACATTGGAAATTACAGGCACGCATTTTTGGGAAGAGAAGCATTCTTTGTACCAAAGTTTTATTTGGACAATCTTCTGTCAATTCTTCTGGGAAGCGACGCTGAATTCAGAAAATTAGTTGTTTACTTCAACGCAGAGCGAATCAATAATATATTTTTCGTCTTTCCTCTTAGTAGCGAATTGAAAAGATGTCCAGAGTTGATTGAGCAATTGAGTCTTGCGTAAGTAATTAAATGTTTTTATCGATCTCTTTTAGTTACCTGTTCGATAAGCAGTTGCATTAAATTCGCTAAAATTCTGTTTTTAGAATCTGCTTTTCCTTTGAAAGGAGATTCGTGGATTAATAGTTTCTCAATTAATTTGTCGAATTAATTCTCATTTTTAGAACGATGGTGTTCACCGAGACAAAATTCGCGGACTACTTGTTTTTCAAAAGCAAGTTCTACATTTCGAGAGTTGTTTGGAAAAAACCGACGAAAAGCCTTGCAGCAATGTCAATCAATGAAACATACGGAGCATTCTTGTTGTTCTTCTACGGTCTGGGAATTGCCACAGTAGCTCTTATTGCTGAAGTTATTATAAAATTAGCCTCTAGTTACGAGTGTACACGTTTATATTAAAACCCTCGTTAATGTTACTTAATCACTTAGGGTTATCTTTAATCCACGACGATTACCGTAACAAATGCGTTAATGGTTTAACATTTGTAATAATAAAACTCTCAGAAAACATTTCGTTGGTTATACTCATTAAAATTTAACACCAATAAATTAACACTAATGATGAAAATTATTCCAGAAACATATAAAAGAAAAACCTTCATTGAAGACTATTTTACAATTACTACCGATTATCGTGTAAGTGTGAACATAGCTTTAGTAGATGTGAAATACAAGTTGAGGTTCCACAGAAACACGTGTTGATTTTCTCAATAGCTATTCCCCGCTTTTCAAAATCGTAACATAAGCTCATATTTCAAAGAAAATTCATAAACGGAAAAATTTGTTTCAAGTAGGTTGCCGGTATTTTCAAGTAACAGGCGTAATTCTTTCGAAAAACCTAAGTGTTTTAAATTATCATTTAGTTAGTCTTTACAACTCCAACAACACACGAAATTTATATCCATCGAAAGAATTCCTCCAAAGAAATCGACATTTGACTGTTTTTGGCAACCATCAAGAATCCATGAATTGCGAGAATTTATTAAAGATCCTCAATTTATAGTTTCTACCGATTCCCGAATAAATGTGAACATAGCTTTAGTAGACGAGAAATATAAAATAAGTTTCCACAGAAAACATGTCCGAGGACTGTTAGACTAAATATTTACTATTGTGGTCTGATCTATATAGAAACATGTGCAGATATTCACACTAGTTATTCCCCGCGTTACTCAATCGTTAGCTCTACTCAAACAAATTTCTCAAACGGAAAAATTGGTTTAAAAAGTACGGTTGCCGGCATTTTGAAGTAATATTCCAAATTCTTTCGAAGGACTTGAAATTATCATTAAGCTAGTCGTAACTCCTGCAAAACAAGAAATTTATATCCCTTGAAAGAATTCCTCCAAAAAAACGACCTTTGAATTATGAAAATATTTGGATGAATTTAACGAAACATAATAACAGCGAAAATCTTTTCTTCAATTACTAAATAATTTCAAAAGCTTTCGGAAAATTGTATCTTTATTTACTGAGAGCTCCAAAGTGCGTGAGTGTTCCCATCGTAGTATGCGAGGTAATGTAAAAGCGCTTGAAATCGACAATCGAGAAATAAGGTGTGGAAAATTGTCCATTAGGAACTTCAATCTCTAGAGTCATTATTGCAATTGATCACCGTTATTGAAGAGTTTCATCTCAAACTGTTTAACGTAAAGTAAGGGGTTGAAAATGACTTGCAATTAGAATTTTTCAAGAAGAATTAGACCTTTTCAAATCGGTTTAAAGCAGTTCCAAAGTGGAATATTGGCAATACAATTAAATACGAGATATAGGTTTAGCAACTCAATTTTCATTTCGGTAAGTTTAAAAAGTCGATCTAGTTTTATAAAAATGTTGTTGACTGATCATGTAATTCCGCGTTTGATTAACTTTCGGAGCGTGAAATTGTTTACGAGAGTAAAATTTAGACGTAAACGAAACATTTCCATAGTTTAGAAGGTTAATGCGAATAAGAATGTAAAATGGCTCTACTGAAACTTTCATAAACTGTAGGCTAACGTGCAAGAGAAAGTAGGCTAGGAGACAATTTTAAAAATATTAACTGGCATGGGGTAATCAATAAACAGGCACTGCACGTATTTTCACTTACTCGCCAGCGTTGATCAATACTAACCGCTTTCCTCTTTTGCAACGCACTTAGTTTACAACTTTTTTTCCAATTAAGTAAGTAACGTTGCCGCCGCTTAAAAATATAGGTGAGTTTCTTCTGAGGATTTTTAGCTTTAAGGATTGCTACATACACCTTATCAACAAATTAGCAAAACGAAACGCTTATTAAGTATACCTAAAAAAATCCAATCTTTGACAACCAACTGAGAGGCCATGAATTGCGAGAATTTATTTGGGATGAATTTCACCAGAGTTTATAACAGCGAAAATCTCTTCTTCAAATACAAGTAATAAAAAATATTTGGTTCAAATATTAAATCATTTCTAAATCTATTTATTAGAAAGCTGGTTCTTTATTTTTTTCAGGGCTGCAAAGTGCGTAAAAGTACCCGTCCTAGTATGCGAGGTAATGTAAAATAATTTAACATTAATAATCGAGATTATAAGGTGTGGAAAATTGTCTATTAGGAATTTCTAGCTCTAGAGTCAATATTGGAATCGGTCAAGGTCGTGGAAGAGTTTTATCTCAAACTGTTTAACGTAAAGTAAAGGGTTGATACTGACTTCGAATATTAAATTGAAAAAACTTATGATGCGTGTAATTTTGAAACCACGTTTTGTTTTTCAAAATACCAGATTTAATTATTTAGCTATTCCTTATGCTGAACTGACGACAAACGGAACCACCATTGTACAAATTCAGGTAAAAATGATACGATGAATTTCATTATCTACCAAACATAAGTAACATCAAAAGTGAATAGGTTAGTACGTACAGAAAGTGTAGAAATTCCGCGTTGTTATGAAATGTGTTATTTCTCTCGCTCTCTTAAACGTCCCCGCTTTAGCGGAAAACCACAGTAATGCGGCGGCGAATCACTTGTACCTTTCTATCCCTACCTCTTGAAGTTATAGTTCCTGGTACACATGACTATTAGAGTGGGTTATCTACCGAGTAGGGAAAGGTAAAGCCACGCCCATTGACATGCGCGGTTACCACTGGATGTTTTACTTCCAACAGCAACACGTAGATGGCGGAAAAATCTATCCTTTGGCGCGAAATTTAAAATGCTTCGTCTTAGAACATTGGTTTTGCTAAAGATAATGTTAGTTCAAATCTTTTGGTAACATCATTTTAATCGGATACTTCAGAATATAACGGGTGTAGTATTTCCCGTGGAGCTTTCGGACATTGCAAAAGACGATTTTTGGTACTATTCACCAGTGTACTTGACATCAGAGCTTGTCTTAGTGACTGGGCCACCGGCTGAAGTTGATAAATATTCCATGTCCTTCTTAACCATCGACTACACGGTACAATATGAACTTTCTATATATATTTAACCAAAAGTGTGTCTTCTGAAGATAGTGAATCGTTCAGGTTTCATATCTCCTTCTTTCGTGCGTCGTCGTTCTACCGCTGCTGGCCAAGCTTTCTGAATTTGTTGAAAACAGAGGTCATGGAAGACGCCGAGAAGAAAAATCTATTCGTCAGAGTGTTCAAAGCCATTTCAATTTCACGTGGGATTTCGTTTCCATATTTTTCTTCGAGCGTAAGTACTTAACTTTAGTGACAATTGACTTTCTCCTGTGGATATTTTCCAATTTGCACAATTTCCAAAAGATAATTTCAAATTCTGTTCCAGCCTTTGTTAGGGTTTCTAAATGCATTTCATGGAGGATCACAATCGGTTCGTGGCTGATTGCTATTTTAATCATTTCAATATTTATGGCATCCGCCTTGAAAACAGAACTGTACTCAACCGAACATGTGTTGATCGACAGTCTAGAAAGTTTCAGCAAATACAGCAAAGCTAAAATTCAATTTAGCTCCACAGACAACGCGGCCGGCTATTTTAAGGAATGGGTAGGTTATGTGTTTAATGGTTAATATTGCCTTATTTTTAATCTCGGTGTTGTATTAGGAAAAGACCACCGTGGAAAATGAACCCCAATTGTCTCTGGCTTCAAGAGTCGAATATGCGGTAATAGATGACTTCTTAGACATTAAAACGTACTGGGACGTATTTTTGGGAAGAGCTGGATTATTTGTGCCACAGTATTACTTGGACAATGTAATGTCAATTCTTCTTCAAGGCGACGCTGATTTCAGAAAATTGCTTTTCTACTTCAACGCAAAGCGAATCAAAAATCTGCTGTTCGTCATTCCTGTCGGTAGCGAAGCGAAACGGTGTCCTGAATATATTGAGCAAATGACTCTTGGGTAAGGACTAAATAGCCTTGGTTTGATGAGACATTAGTACTTGTACAATTCATTTCTCTGTTTTTAGAACGATGGTGGTCACCGAGACCAAATTCATGGAGTACTTGTACATGAAAAACAATTTCTATCTCTCAAGAGTTGCTTGGCAAAAGCCGACGAAAAGCCTTTCAGCACTGACAATCAATGAAACAAACGGAATATTCGTGTTGTTCCTCTATGGTTTGGGAATTGCCACAGCAGCTCTTATTGCTGAAGTTGTTATCAAATTAGCCTTTAGTTACGAGTGTACACGTTTTTAGTAAAACCCTCGTTAATATTACTAAATCTTTTAAGGTTATCTTTAATCCACGACGATTACCTTAAAAACTGCGTTAATGGTTTAACATGTGTAATAATGAGACTTTCAGAAAAAATCATTGCTTGTACTCATTAAAATTTAGCACAAATAAATTAACAGGAATGGTGAAGTAAATTCAAGAAACATAATAAAAATCCGTGATTGAAGATTATTTTATAATTACTACCGCTTCCCGTGTAAGTGTGAACATAGCTTTAGTAGACGTGAAATACAAGTTAAGGTTTCACATAAATATGTCAGAGAACCATTAGGCCAAATATTTACGCGTCTGGCCCAATCATAACAGAAACACGTGCGAATATTCTCACTAGCTTTTCCCCGCTTTACAAAATCGTAAGCTAAGCTCATATTTCAAAGAATATTCATAAACGGAAAAATTTGTTTCAAGTAGGTTGCCGGTATTTTCAAGTAACAGGCGAAATTATTTCGATAGACTTAACTTCTTGAAATTATCATTAAGTTAGTCTTAACTCCAACAAAACACGAAATTTATATCCCCCTCGAACGAATTCCTCCAAAGAAATCTTCCTTTAACAACTCAGAAGCCATAAATTGCGAGAATATTTTTGGGACGAATTAGACCAAACTTAACAACGGCGAAAATCTTCAAATACTAAAAAAATTCAAAAGCTTTTGGAAAATTAGATCTTTATATATTGAGAGCTCCAAAGTGCGTGAGTATTCCCATCGTAGTATGCGAGGTAATGTAAAAGCGCTTAAAATCGACAATCGAGAAATAAGGTGTGGAAAATTGTCTATTAGAAACTTCCATCTCTTGAGTCATTATTGCAATTGATCACCTTTATTGAAGAGTTTCATATCAAACTGTTCAACGTAAAGTAACGAGCTGATAATAACTTGCAATTAGAATGTTTCAAGAAGAATTAGACCTTTTCAAATCGGTTTAAAGCAGTTCCAAAGTGTCTCGTGTTAAGGCGGCTTAGGAATATTGGCAATACAAGTAAATACGACTCAACTCAATTTTCCTTTCGGTAATTTTAATAAGTCGATCTAGTTTTATTAAAATGTTGTTTATTGGTCATATAATTCCACATTTGATTAACTTTGCAAGCGTGATATTGTTTACGAAGTAAAATTTAGGCGTAAACGAAACATTTCCCTGGGTTAGAAGGGATAAGGCGAAAAAGAACGTAAAATGGCTCAACTGAAACTATCATAAACTGTAGGCTAACGTGCTACAGAAAGTAGGCTATAGGAGACAATTTTAAAAATATTAAGTGGCATGGCGTAATCAATACCAAGGCACTGCACGTATTTTCACTTACTCGCGTGCATTGATCAATATTCACCGCATTCCCCTTTTGCAATGCACTTAGTCAACAACTCTTTTCAATCAAGCAAGTAACGTTGCCACCGCTTAAAAATATAGGATTTTTAGCTGTAAGGATTGCTACATACACCTTATCAACAAATTAGCAAAACGAAACGCTAATTAAGCATACCTAAAAAACAACTGAGAGGCCATGAATTGCGAGAATTTATTTGGGATGAATTTCACCAAAGTTTATAACAGCGAAAATCTCTTCTACAAATACAAGTTAGTAATCTTACTCCGTAGCCGGTACAATTATTCCGGTTTCAAAATGTATTCTTTATTTCTTTTTTCAGAGCAGCTGAATGCGTAAGTGTTCCAATTGTAGTATGCGAGGTAATGTTAAACACACTCAAATATACAGGGTGTTTCTGGAAAGTCTGGCACAAATTAACAGGCATGTTCCTTTGGTCAAAAGGAGTCCGAAAGGTCCTATGACGTTTTGGGGTAAAACGCTCCGTTGCGACGTTATGGGCTCTCAAAAGTAGGCCGAAAAACAAGGAGATTTTGCAGAATTATAGCACTAGTATTGTGGTTTTGACCCAATTGTTTTCGATTATTGAGCATAAGGCAATGATCGAAATAAGTTCAAACCAAGTGGAAGACCGTGAACGTGTTAAACGGCCAAAACGTTAATCCCTTTGTTTTAATTAATGATTGTAATTAAAGGTAAGGAAAGTAGCTCAGATATCGGTTACTTGTTTGTTCAGATGTACTGGTAACTGACCAGTCTTTTATTCTTTATTTCAATTAGACACATTACTTTTACAATAATTCGAATGAACCCCATTACTTTTACAATAATTCGAATGAACCCCTTAACCTTTACAATAAATCGAATGAACCCCTTAACCTTTACAATAATCAGAATGAACCCCTTAAGTTTTACAATAATTCGAATGAACCCCTTAACCTTTACAATAAATCGAATGAACCCCTTAACCTTTACAATAATTCGAATGAACCCCTTGAGTTTTACAATAATTCGAATGAACCCCTTAAGTTTTACAATAATTCGAATGAACCCCTTAACCTTTACAATCATTCGAATGAACCCCTTAAATTTTACAATAATTCGAGTGAATCCGTTAAATTTTACAATAAATCGAATCGAACCCATTAATTTTACAATAATTTTTATCGAACCCATTACATTTACAATAAATCGAAAGAACCCCTTAAATTTTAAAATAAATCGAATGAACCCCTTAAATTTTACAATAAATCGAATCGATTCCATTAATTTTACAATAATTTGAATCGAACCCATTACATTTACAATAATTCGAAGCGAACTCCATTACTTTTACAATAATTCTAATCAACCCCATTACTTTTACAATAATTCTAATGAACCCCATTACTTTTACAATATTTCGAATGAAACCCAATTACATTGTTTTACAAAATTTGTTCAAAATGGGCACCATCAACGTTTAAGCAAACTTGCGCGCGTCGTTTGAAAGATTCACGACCACGTTCGAAGATTCTTGGCCTGTTATGGATGCTATCACATCCATCAATTATCCTTTGTCGTAAGTCTTCGACATCGCGAACTTCACTTCGGTATACCAAGTCCTTGAGATGGCCCCAAAGAAAAAAATCGCAACGACAAGTTCCCAATCGACAAACATTTACGGCAGTCGAAAGACGCTTGAGAGAAACCGGGAAACTTCAACCGTCGGCACCTGAATCTCGTGCGGCGATTGTTCCCGAGGATGTAGAGGACACCGTTTTGACAATTTTCGAAGATGATCCAACAACCAGTACCAGGAACGTTGGGCGTTAACCATGTACTCGTCTGGAAAATCCTTCGAGGACATCAGTTCCACCCATACCATTTGCAAAAGGTACAAGCTTTAAACGAAGCTGATTATCCGAGACGGGTCGATTTCTGCCAGGGGTTTGTGGCACGGGTAAATGACTTAGACTTTCCGCGTACTTTGCTAGTTTCCGACGAGGCCAATTTCTCGCGTGACGGAATACTTAATTTACATAACTATCACGAGTGGAAGCAACAAAACCCGCACGCGACCACTGTCATGAAACATCAAGTTCAGTTTAGTTTGAACGTCTGGTGCGGAATTGTAGGAGATCATTTAATTGGACCTTACTTTTTGCAACCGAGGCTAAATGGGGAGGCGTACTTGACCTTTCTGCGTGACAATTTACCGGAGCTTTTAGAAGACGTACCCTTACGACTGAGACAAATAATGTGGTTCATGCACGATGGCGCACCACCCCATTTTAGTCTTCAAGTTAGAGCATATCTTGATGTCGCGTTTCCCCGGAGGTGGACAGGTCGAGGCGGAACTGTTTCGAGGCCAGCAAAATCTCCCGATCTCAACCCATGCGATTTTTTTCTTTGGGGTCATCTCAAGGACTTGGTATACCGAAGTGAAGTTCGCGATGTCGAAGACTTACGACAAAGGATAATTGATGGATGTGATAGCATCCGTAAAACGCCAGGAATCTTCGAACGTGTTCGTGAATCTTTCAAACGACGCGCGCAAGTTTGCTTAAACGTTGATGGTGCCCATTTTGAACAATTTTTGTAGAACAATGTAATTGGGTTTCATTCGAATTATTGTAAAAGTAATGGGGTTCGATTCGAATTATTGTAAAAGTAATGGGGTTCGATTCGATTTATTGTAAAATTTAAGGGGTTCATTCGATTTATTGTAAAATTTAAGGGGTTCATTCGATTTATTGTAAAATTTAAGGGGTTCATTCGATTTATTGTAAAATTTAAGGGGTTCATTCGATTTATTGTAAAATTTAAGGGGTTCTTTCGATTTATTGTAAATGTAATGGGTTCGATTCGAATTATTGTAAAATTAATGGGCTCGATTCAAATTATTGTAAAATTAATGGGTTCGATTCGATTTATTGTAAAATTTAACGGATTCATTCGAATTATTGTACAACTTAAGGGGTTCATTCGAATTATTGTAAAACTTAAGGGGTTCATTCGAATTATTGTAAAAGTAATTTGTCTAATCGAAATAAAGAATAAAAGATTGGTTAGTTACCAGTACATCTGAACAAACAAGTAACCGATATCTGAGCTACTTTCCTTACCTTTAATTACAATCATTAATTAAAACAAAGGGATTAACGCTTTTGGCCGTTTAACACGTTCACGGTCTTCCACTTGGTTTGAACTTATTTCGATCATTGCCTTATGCTCAATAATCGAAAACAATTGGGTCAAAACCACAATATTAGTGCTATAATTCTGCAAAATCTCCTTGTTTTTCGGCCTACTTTTGAGAGCCCATAACGTCGCAACGGAGCCTTTTACCCCAAAACGTCATAGGACCTTTCGGACTCCTTTTGACCCAAGGAACATGCCTGTTGATTTGTGCCAGACTTTCCAGAAACACCCTGTACTGATCGAGATATTGAAATATTAAATCTGCCTTTTAGGAGGTTCTAGCTCAAGAGTCACTTGTGCAAATTTTTAAAGTAATGGATGAGATGTTCCTCAAACTCTTTAACGTAAAGTAAGTGCTCAGTGACTTTTAATAACTGAAAATACCTAAAGAGATGTGTTTAATTGTGGAGATAACATATTGCTTACGTTTAAATTCTACAGCTTTGAATACAATCACATTCCTTATAGGGAATTAACAGCAAATGGAACCTCCATCGTTTAAATTGAGGTAAATACCAAACAATTGACGCGATGAGTTTTATAATTACCGGAGATCAAGGGAAAGAGGACTTAAATTGGTTATTTCAGAATATCTTTGCCGTAATATTTGCCGTGGAGCTTTCGGACATTGCGAAGAACGATTTTTGGTATTATTCACCGATGTACTTGACATCAGAGCTCTTCTTAATGACTGGGCCACCGGCTAAAGTTGAAAAATATTCCATGTCATTCCTGACCATCGACAATACGGTACGATGACATTTTTAAATATTTTTCACCAAATGGGTGGCTTCTACTCTCTAAGCTTCGACAGAAAAATTTATTTCTCAGGTTTCATGCCTGCTTGTTTCGTGCATCGTCGTTCTACCGCTCTTGGCGAAGATCTCCGAGTATGTTACGAACAAGGGTCAGGGAAGACGTCAAGAACAAACATCTATTCGTCGGAAAATTCAAAACCATTTCAATTTCTCATGGGATTTCGTTTGCATATTTTTCTTCGAGCGTAAGTAGTTAACTATAGTGAAGATTGACTTTGTCCTACGGATATTTTCCAAATTCCACAATTTCGAAAAGATAATTTCAAATTCTGTTCCAGCCTTTATTCGGGTTTCAAAATGCATTTCATGGAGGATCACAATCGGTTCGTGGCTGATTGCTATTTTAATCATTTCAATATTCATGGGATCCTTCTTGAAAACGGAACTGTACTCAACCGAACACGTCTTGATCGACAGTCTAGAAAGCTTCAGCAAATACACCAAAGCCAAAATTCGATTTAGCCGTACCGACAGCGCCGCCGGCATTTTTTGGGCATGGGTAAGATATGCTTTTGTGGATAAAGTTACCTTATTGGTTAATTAAGTTGTTTTATCAGGAAAAGTCCATCGTGGAAAACGAACCCCAATTGTCCCTGGCTTCGAGAGTTGAATACGGGGAAATAGAAGACCTCTTAGACATTAAAAGTTACGAGGACGCATTTTTGGGAAGAACTGGAATCCTTGCACCGCAGTTTTACATCGAAATGATTATGTTTGTTCTTCTTGAAGACGACCCTGATTTCCGAAAAATGTTTTTCTATTTCAACGCAAAGCGAATCCAAAATCAGCTGTTCGTCTTTCCTGTCAGTAGCGAATTGAAAAGGTGCCCTGAGTTTATTGAGCAAATTACTCTTGGGTAAGGAATAAATGGCTTTGTTTCTATTGCACGGCATTAATTCATTGATGCGCATTTGCAAATTATCTTTTATTCTATTTATCTTTCATTTTAGAACGATGGTAGCCACAGAGACAAAATTCACGGATTACTTGTATTTCAAGAACAAATTCTACATTTCGAGAGTTACATGGAACAAACCGACGAAAAGCCTTTCAGCACTGACAATCAATGAAACAAAAGGAATATTCGTGTTGTTCGTCTACGGTTTGGGAATTGCCACAGCCACCTTCATTGCTGAAGTTGTTATCAAATTAGCCTATAGCTTCAACGGAACAAGTTTTTAATGAAGTCCTTTTTAATAACATTCGGTATTGTTTAATAGTAATAGCAAAAACAACACCATAGCTTTGAATGATTAAATACAATAAAAATTAGCATTAAATTACACGTTATTTGAGAAACAATATCACAAAAGTCCTTGACTTAAGACAAAAACACCATAGCTTTGTACTCTTTATTATTAAATACAATAAAAATTAACATTCAATTTTAAGTTTTTTTGCGAAACACACAAAAGTCATTGATTTAAGACCTTGATTCTTTTAACTACTGCTATCAATTTAGCTTCTCCTGTTCCAATTCAAGTAAAAAGAAAGGAAAGTGAGGCAATAAGGAGAGCGTTGGTGACGATTCATATGTCTTACTCCACTCTCCACATGTGTGGCTATTTTCTTGTTTTAGGGGCCAGTATTTGGAGCCCCGTACCTTCGAAATTAAATGTTTTAGACCACATGATCTTTGATACTTTCCACTCAATTTGATCCAAAGAGCACTCCAGTTAATTTATGGCAGACTTATCAGAAACACCCTGTATGTCCATCGACCTTATCAACTGTTTAGTTTAATCTCGTTAAGTATGGTTTTCACTTGACCGAAAAACACTACTTTGCAGCTGGACGTCAAACGTCAGATTTGTTTTTTACGTTGTCGCCCAGCGTTATAGCGTTTTCACTTAGCGTAGTTCATGCAAATAATGGAACCAAGGCTTAACAGATAAACTGAACACTGCAATAATTGCGGCCCATCTATTGTCTTTCTTCGTTGCAATCTTTGTTTCTAATATCATACATATTTGTATCGTTCCTAACCTCTTCAATAAACCTTACAGCGTTTAACTTCGGCATTCTCAGGGATTTGAGTAGTTATTGACTCGATCAGGAACGAAATAAATAAAAAGATGGCGGACCGCGGACGGCCTCTTCCGAACACGCGTGGTCGAAAATGACGTCACGACTCTAGCTTATTGCTGATTGGCTCGCGCAGAGCGTTAACGTTGAACGCGGCCGAAAAAATAGAAAGCTAATATCGCCACACTCAACGTAATTTCTGTCCAGCGTAACTAGGTTTTTTTTCGGTTGTCGCTTGACGTCGGGCGAAAAGTCGTGATTTACGCCAAGTGAAAACCATGCTTTAAGTGAACTGTTTTTCTGTTCACATTTCGTATAGACAACGCCAATTCGCTTTGTCTGCCAACATGGAGTAATATCTAATGAGGTCTTGTTACAGTGCAAAAGCACTTGAAATAAAACATTGATTGTAACTCAGATAAAAATACTCCGTGGAAAATTGTAATGAAAAAGGTTACCATGACAGAAAAGCAACTTTAAACAACACTAGCGTTGTTTGTGGTCTCTCTTATGAACGAACGCTCGATATGAAAATGTTTTTTTTTTTAAATAAAAATGCTCTATTTTTGCATTTAAAACCCCCGAAATCCAGCCTGTTTTCTCAAACCACCCAACTCATGGACAGTCAACTGAATAGGGAGCTAGGTTTGCTTAGAGCAACGCCTGATACTAGCGCTGTGGCGGCGGATGCTGGAAGTTTTTCACCAAACCCTAGAAAAATTCGCGCCATTTTGTTTTTTGAAGAGTAGAGGTCTCCAGTCACTGAAGTTTATTATTTATTTCAGCCTCTCTCTAAAGGTTCATAAACGATCTATCAAGTTAGTTTTTTGTAAATATCACTCTGGTATCGTATATAAAGTCAGTTTAACAATAAGCCTTGGTTAAAAAATATCCCAAACCATTAGAGACGAATTTTTCTTTACGGGACATTTGGCGATAAATTGCGGTGGGCAGACGCGTGAGGGCGAGTGCTACGCATTGCCATTTGTTGACGCGGGTTTAACCGTTGGTTTAACTTGGCTTTGCCTGTCCATGGGTTAGGTGGTCTGAGCTGGAATTAAGGCTTATAAGCATAGAGCGTAAAATAAGTTTTCTATCCACATGCAAACTATAATCAATTAAATGCAAGATCATATTTTAATAATAGCAGCAGGTTTAAGCTTATTTTACGTTGTATCATTATCACCTTAGACGTGGACTTAATTTAGAAATAAAACTATCGATAATACACGGTGATTAAAATTTGCTGACGGCAACTCTGAAACGAATTGGAGCTTTCGTCACTACTTGTGTTTTGCATAATGAATACTGTACGAATCCCAATTCGTTACGTTTTCATTGTTAATTGATTAAAATGAACTCAACAGTTTAGCTTTGGGTTCATCGTATACTGCTCTCTGTACAGTACAACATATTCATTATTTATATTGACTGAAGCAACGTTTTTAAATCTTTTTCAACCATAAACATAGACATCTTTCGTGGGAAAATACAGTGGTGGACGTGGCTTAAGATTAGTGGCAATATTCAACTAAAAATTAAACAGAGGATTAACAAAATCATTTTGTTTTTTCGGCAAATTCAATAAGTCGATCTACTTTTTACCTCTCCGTGTGACGTAGTCCAGGAGAGGTTCTGTAACGGCCGTGTCTGTGTGTCTGTCTGTCTGTCTGTGTGTCTGTCTGTCTGTCTGTCCGTTGTTACACCCACGTGACCGCGTTCGCAGTTTGCGTATCGGAGCAAACGTGTTCGCCATTTCCGAACTGCTTTCACAGTCACGGAAATGGCTCCTCTACTTGAGTTCTCACACCACCATCTTCTGGTCTTTGTCCATCCCACACGGCCACCAGTCTGTACATACTGGCTTCTAATCACCACCATCTTCTGGTCTATGTCCATCCCACACGGACACCAGTCTGTACATACTGGCTTCTAATCACCACCATCTTCTGGTCTTCGTCCATTCGACTTGGACAGCAGTCTGTACATACTGGCTTCCAATCACCACCATCTTCTGTTCTTTGTCAATCCCACATTGACACCAGTCTGCACTTACACTGGCTTCTAACACCACCATCCACTGGTCTTCCGTCTATTCCACATTGACACCAATCTGTATCATTGGCTTCTACTCCATTATCATCGTTTGGTTTTAGGATATACGCGGCGATCAGCTAGGGTTACGAGAAACGTCTAGCCTCCCTAAGGTGGGATCGCCACCAAAGGTTTTCGCAATTGCGCTTTTTCCTTACTATTATAATGGAAACGAATCGTATATATACCCCAAAATTTGAATAAAGCGGGCAAGAGGGGTACCCTTCACTTTAAACGTCAATATTAGCAAAGTTTGAGATGATAATAGGTATAACTTTATTTTAAACGATTTAACTATTATTAATGTTAATTATTGAAGATTAAAATAATTAAAAATAATTATATTTATTTAAATATTAAAGATAAACCTCTCGTGCAAAGAGAGAGATTATCATTGCCTCCTATATCTACCAAGGCCCGTGCATGCGATATATTTCCTTCATTGCCTCCTATATCTATGAAGGCCCGTGCATTGTGATATATTTCATTCATTGCCTCCTATATCTATCAAGGCGCGTGCATTGTGATATATTTCATTCATTGCCTCCTATATCTATCAAGGCCCGTGCATTGCGATATATTTTTCAAAACAACAACAAAAATGGGAAGCTCCTCTCAGAAACATAATAATTTCTTTTCTCTGTATATGAAATGAAAATATGGATAATATTGCGCTCCTTCTTTAATGGTATGAATCCTTGCCTGTCTATTAATATTTTACGTAGGAGTAATACGTTTTTAGCGAAGTCTAGAGAAGATAAACATAAGCGATATTGTTTCGGAAAAAAAATACTGCTTCCACTAATGGGTTTATACTCCTTGTTACTGTTGTATAAAGTAATCATGATAAAAGCTTAAAAAATTACGAGAGGACAGACCTTTTTATCCTCTTGTTTTATTCTTAATAAGAATATAAAACATTTATTTTGTATCAAAAAATATTTTTTGGTGCTAAGATTGCTTTAAAAAATCCAAACGGTTAGGCATTGGTAAAAAAGACAAATGATATTTTTCAAATCTAATGAGATAACACCCACCTAGTTGAAAATTGCCCTTTTTTATCCGCGGGAGCCATTCTTAATGAGAATTTCGATGCTAGTAGGTTGTCAATTAAACTACCGGTATATTATTGTTGTTGGAAATTGGACATTAAGTCAAATTTAGTGGTTGTATAGGGCCAGCAGGTTTTTGCCGCTTCTTTTTGTGAGTATTTGATTTTTGTATGTAAAATGGAGGAAGATAATGTTGAGAGTAAGGATGAAATGAGGAAGCGCAAAGCGCGGGAAAGGATGAGGGCAAAAAGGTCGACGTTTTCATTGGATACTTAAGTTTATATAATCTTCTCGACACGGAGAGGTAATATTTTGGTTTTCCCAACTTGTATTAAAAATGTTCTTCACTAATCACATAATTCCACGTTTAATTAAATTTGCACGCTTGAATTTGTTTACGAGAGTAAAATTTAGACGTAAAAGAAACATTTCCATATGTTAGAAGAAATAGTGAGAATTAGAACGTGAAATGGCTCTACTGAAACTATCATAAACTGTTTGGCTAACGTGCAACAGAAAGTAGGTCAGGAGACAACTATTAAAAGCATTTAATGGCATGCAGTAATCAATATAAAGATAATTAGATGCTTGTATTTTCACTTAGTCGCGTGCATTGCTTAATGCGAAATACCAAGGAAAAAGTTCTTTTCACTATGGAAGTAACGTTGTCACCGCTTAGAAAAAATTTGGCGAGTTTCTTTCGATAAATTTCTGCTTTAAGGATTGTTACAAACATCTTACCAAAAAAATTAGCAAAACGAAACGCCAATTAAGAATTCCTTAAAAAATACATTCATCGACAACAAACTGCGAAGCCATGAATTGCGAGAATTTATTTGGGATGAATCTCACCAAAGTTTATAACAGCAAAAATCTCTTCTTCAAATACAAGTAAGAGCGTTGAATTTGAATTAAGTAAACTAGTTGGGACGTGTGGACAGAAATTGGATCAGTTGAATCACCATGTTAAAAACTGATCACTGACCAATTTTGACGCACCTGTAGTTGAATCATAAGTTGTATCATCGGAAAGGACTTAGTAATCTTACTCGGTTAAATTATTCCTGTTTCAAAATGAATTCTTTATCGTTTAGAGCAGCTGAATGCGTTAGTGTTCCAATTCTAGTATGCGAGGTAATGTAAAAAACACTCAAAAATGTACCGATCAAGATATTGAAATTTAAAATCTGCCTTTTAGGAGGTTCTGGCTCAAGAGTCACTTAAGCAAATGTTCAAGGTTATGGAGGAGATGTTCCACAAACTCCTTAACGTAAAGTAAGGAGTTGATACTGACTTTTAATAAATGAAAATACTAGAAATTATGCATTTAAATGTGAAGATACCATATTGTTTACGTTTCAACTCTACAGATTTGAATACAAAGTTATACCTTATGAGGAACTAACAGCAAATGGAACATCGATTATACAAATTCATGTAAATACCAATCAATTGCCAAATTTCGGAATTTCATAAGAGTATTTTAATTGCATATTTCAGGACATGTTTATGGTATTATTTGCTGTGGAGCTTTCGGACATTGCAAAGGACGAATTTTGGTACTATACACCCGTTTTCTTGTCATCAGAGCTTCTCTTAATGACTGGGCCACCGGCTGAAGTTGAGAAATATTCCATGTCCTTCTTGACCATCGACAGTACAGTAAGAAATGATTTTTCAAAAAACATTTCACAAAACATATTTTGAAAAATTAAATTAATTTTTCAGGTTTCATTTCTTCTTTTTTCATGCGTCGTCGTTCTACCGCTGCTAGCGAAGCTTTCCGAATTTTTTACAAACAGGTGTCAGGGAAGAAGGCAAGAGCAAACATCTATTCTTGGGAGTGTTAAAAACCACTTCAATTTCACATGGGATTTCGTTTGCATATTTTTCTTCGAGCGTAAGTACTTTACTTTAGTGACAATTGACTTTCTACTCTGGATATTTTCCATAATGCAAAATTTCTAAAAGATAATTTCAAATTCGTTTCCAGCCTTTAATCAGGTTTCAAAATGCATTTCATGGAGGATCACAATCGGTTCATGGCTGATTGCTATTTTAATCATATCGATATTCATGGGATCCGCTTTGAAAACAGAACTGTACTCAACCGAACACGTCTTCATCGACAGTCTAGAAAGTTTCAGCAAATACACCAACGCAAAAATACGATTTAGTCCTACCGGTATCGCCGCCGGCTTTATTAAGGAATGGGTACGTGATGTGTTTTGTGGTTAAAATTGCATAATTGGTAATCTCGGTGTTATACTAGGAAAAGACCATGGTGGAAAATGAACCTCAATTGTCTCTGGCTTCGAGAGTCGAATATGTGGATATAGATGACTCGTTAGACATTAAAATGTACAGAGACCTATTTTTGGGAAGAACTGGATTCCTCGTACCACAGTTTTACATCGAAATTCTTATGTCAGTTCTTCTTGAAAGCGACGCTGATTTCAGAAAATTAGTTTTCTACTTCAACGCAAAGCGAATCAAAAACCTGCTGTTCGTTTTTCCCGTCAGTAGCGAATTGAAAAGGTGCCCTGAATTTATTGAGCAATTGACTCTTGGGTAAGGACTTGTTTTGATGAGAAATTAGAACTTGTACAGTTCATTTCAACTTTTTTTAGAACCATGGTGGTTACCGAGACGAAATTCCCGGATTACTTGTATTTCAAAAACAATTTCTACATTTCGAGAGTTGTTTGGCAAAAGCCGACGAAAAGCCTTTCAGCACTGACAATCAATGAAACAAAGGGAATATTCGTGTTGTTCGTCTATGGTTTGGGAATTGCCACAGCCACCTTCATCGCTGAAGTTATTATCAAATTAGCGTCCAGCTTCAACGGAACAAGATTTTAATGAAGTCCTTTTTAATAACTTTCGGTATTGTTTAATAGTAATAGCAACAGCAACACCATAGCTTTGTATTCTCTTTATGATTAAATACAATAAAAATTAACATTATAAGTTATTTGAGAAACAAAAACACAAAAGTCCTTGATTCTTTTAATTACTTCTATCAGAAGTGAGATGAAACCAGAAGTGAAGGGCTCTAGCATTGATAGTAGATCCTGGCACTAGTGAACAAATTTGAGGATTTTATGCCGCTTCCCACGCGCTAGAACTAGAGAGAAAAAAATTGGTCGAGTTCCAAAAACATTTCCTACCCCCTTCCCCTCAACCTAAAGCCGCGCAACACGGACGCGGGTACTTGAATCTAGTTCGGCCGTCTACCACCGCGAGCGTTTCACGTATCGGAGGGAAAATTCTGAAACCGCCACCAGAGGGCCAACCGTTGGTGTGTTATCAAGAATATTCACTTTCGCCGAGTGAAGAATTTGGTTAGCTCACTACTTCTGGTCTCATCTCACTTCTGCTTCTATAAATTTTCTATTCCAATGCCAATAAAAAGAAAGGAAAGTCAAGCAGTCACCAACGAAAACATGCGTTATGGACAACGCGGGCCAATTGAATTATATTTACTAGGTTTGCACTACGAAATCTATAATAAACAAGACGCAAAAAAAATTCTGACACCACAAACGAATGAACTTCGTCAGGAGGAGAAAGATGAGGTCATAAAATACAGCCCTGATTGGTTGCACCGAATGAATGACCATTATTCATCATACTGGCACGCATGTGGAGTAAGACATATCAGAGTTTCAATCTTGTTTAGACCATTTCAGTAGCCCCCATTCTTAGAACGTTATTGAGCCTTTATTTAGCAGAAGTGTACGTTTAAAGATAGGAGTGTGTATCAGCTGGTAATGTAAAATAACTGTTGAAGAATTTGAAGTTAGTGCTTCTTTTATTCGTACTAAGTTAGCAACGTTATTTAATTTTGCTGTTCAAAATGTCCACTCTTGTGCTATTACACTTTGAATTACATTACATTACGAGCTTAGGCACACTTTTACCTTTAAACGTACACTTTTGCTAGATAAAGGTTCGTTCACGCTCTTAGATTGGAGGATATTGAAATTGTCTAAACAAGATGGGCACTCCCGGTTTGTCTTACTGTGTAAGTGTGTAAGTGTGTAAAGTTTCTTGTTTGAGGGGTCGATGTTTAAGGGCCCGTAACTCCGAAACCAAATTTTTAATCGTTTAATTCATGGCAGACTTATTAGAAATACTCGGTATACACATCGTCCTTATCAACAGTTCATTTTAGTCCACCAAGGTGAAACGCTTAATTTTATCGTTCGATAGTCGTATATAACTCGCCTTAAATTATAAATAATATAACATGGAAACGTTTAAGGCATGGCGTCGTTAATATATTATATCACGCGATTCACGGAAGTATAGAGTACCTTTTTTACTTTTCACATTTTGTATCGACTAATGCCGTTTCGCTTTGCCCGCCAGATCTGTGCCATAATGGATTAATATTTGACGAGGTCTTGTTACAGTGCAATAGCACTTGAAATAAAGCATTGATTATCACTCTGAAACGGTTAGCCCTTCACGAGAGAAAATTAACTTTAAACAACACTCATGCTATATGAGGTCGCCCTTAACAACGAACGCTCGATATGAAAATGATTGTTTATAATAAAAATTCTATATTTCGGCATTTAAAACCCACAAAGTCTGGCCAGGAATTAAGGCTCAAAAGCAAAGCGCGTTAAATATGTTTCTTACCCACACGCAAAACAACGCGTTGAAAGTCAACACGAAACTACATTCATTTAAAAGGAAGATAATATTTCAATAACCGCACGTTTAAGCTTATTTTAATAAATTATCATCTTAGATGTGGGCTTAATTTTGAAGTAAAACTATCGATAATACACGGTGATTGAAATTCGCAACGTTAAATTGAAAATGATATAGTGCATGGCAGCTTCAAAATACGAATTGGGGTTTTCGTCACTACTTTTTTATTGCAGATAGGAATTAAGCTGTACGTTAAGTTTTCTTTTGTTATTGCTCAAGAATGGTGGCAACACAACTAGATACGGATAAATAGGATTACCAATTCAATTTTCTTTTCAGTTAAGTTTGTTAAGTATATCTAGTTTTATAAAAAAGTGGTTGACTGGTCATATAATTCCACATTTAATTAAGTTTGCAAGCGTAATTTTCTTTACGAAAGTAAATTTTAGATAGAAACGAAACTTTTCCACTTGTTAGAACGGAACGCAGTGGGGAGATTTTGCGAATTAGAACGCGAAAGGGCACTAAAGAAATTATTATAAACAGTTGGCTAACGTGCAGCATAAAAGTAGGTCAGCTCGCGTGCATTGCTCAATGCTAACCTCTTTCGTGCATTGCAAAATACTAAGGAAACAATTATTTTCAACTCCGGAAGGAACGCTGCCACAGCTTGGAAAAATAGGCGAGTTTCTTCCGATAGTTTTATGCATTGATGATTGCTACAAACTCCCTATCACGAAATTTGCAAAAAACGCTAATTGAGAATTAAGCTGTACGTTACGTTTTCTTTTGTTATTTGATTAAATACGAGTTGACAGTTCAGCTTGGGGTTTCATCGAACACTGATCTTTGGACATCAAGAGTTTTTACCTCTCCGTGTGACGTAGTCCAGGAGAGGTTCTGTAACGGCCGTGTCTGTGTGTGTGTGTGTGTGTCTGTCTGTCTGTCCGTTGTTACACCCACGTGACCGCGTTCGCAGTTTGCGTATCGGAGCAAACGTGTTCCCAATTTCCGGACTGCATTGACAGTTCACAGAAATTTGGAAAATTGTATTTCTCTCCGTTGGCAACTCTATACTTGAGTTCTCACACCACCATGTTTGGTCTTCGTCCATCCCATATGAACACCAGTCTGGTACTTTTCTGGCTTCCACCACCACCATCTTTTCTTCTTTGTCAATCCCACATTGACACCAGTCTGCACTTCTGGCTTCCAACACCACCATCCACTGGTCTTCCGTCTATTCCAGATAGACACCAATCTGTATCATTGGCTTCTACTCCATTATCATCGTTTGGTTTTAGGATATACGTAAAGTGACCATACGTCCCGGTTTAGCCGGGACAGTCCCGTTTTGTTAAACTTTGTCCCGGTGTCCCCGAAGAATGCCTCGGGACACTAAAAAGTCCCGTTTTCTGGAAATTGTCCCAGTTTTGAGTATCGCGCGGTATATGTAATTATGTAGTCTGCTAAATATTTCTTCAAATCTGTGAACAATGTCAAGGTGACTTGTGTAGTTTTTATAGTGACAAGTGAGTCTTCTTTTATTCAAAATGCCTAAACGCAAATGCGTATTTAACGATAACCTTCAAAAGAGTTAGTTAAGCGCCAAGTTTATCAAAATTTAGCTCTTTCATCGAGATGAAATTTATAGGCAGCGAAATTGCGAAGCTCGCTTCGCTCGCTCTGAATTTTTAAACATAATATTTTCAATAGGCTTTGCTTTTCAAAGTAAAATCCGATTAGTTTTTTTGAGATTTTTCTACATAGTTTAAGCTAAAATAGGTTTACCTATGAGGATTTTTAGTACTATATTTCCTATAAAAACACACTTCTTTTCAATAATATCATAATTTATATTTTCTATTAGGAATTAAAATTTTTGGCTGAGCTCCCTGGTGTTGCCTTGTGCCCCAGCCCCCCTGAGAAAAACAATGATCGGCGCCCCTGCTTAAAATCATCACCAGACCTCCATAAACAAATCTGTGCTTCAGAAAAATATAAGAGAGACAATATCAACCCTTAGAAAAATCTTAGTTGTGTTTACTTCAATCCGAATTTTAGTTTGTTTCTAGTGTTTCCAAGCCGTCCCGTTTTGGGGTAAAAAATAAATGGTCACTTTAGATATACGCGGCGATCAGCTAGGGTTACGAGAAACGTCTAGCCTCCTAAGGTGGGATCGACCACCAGAGGTTTCGCAATTGCGCTTTTTCCTTACTATTATAAAGGAAACGAATCGTATATATAGCCCAAAATTTGAAGAAAGCGGCAAGAGGGGTAACCTTCACTTTAAACGTCAATATTAGCAAAGTTTGAGATGATAATAGGTATAACTTTATTTTAAACGATTTAACTATTATTAATGTTAATTATTGAGGATTAAAATAATTAAAAATAATTATATTTATTTAAATATTAAAGATAAACCTCTCGTGCAAAGCGAGAGATT
This sequence comes from Phalangium opilio, assembly GCF_054372755.1. Classification (NCBI taxonomy): domain Eukaryota; kingdom Metazoa; phylum Arthropoda; class Arachnida; order Opiliones; family Phalangiidae; genus Phalangium; species Phalangium opilio. The sequence goes on along the minus strand of NW_028324217.1, from coordinate 6,981,235 downwards.
ATCATTGCCTCCTATATCTACCAAGGCCCGTGCATGCGATATATTTCCTTCATTGCCTCCTATATCTATCAAGGCCCGTGCATTGTGATATATTTCATTCATTACCTCCTATATCTATCAAGGCGCAAAAAGGTCGACGTTTTTATTGGATACTTAAGGTTATATAATCTTCTCGACACGGAGAGGTAATATTTTGGTTTTCCCAACTTGTCGATAGAATATTTTAGTCTAAAACAAAGAGATCTATCGCGAGAAAATGCAGCTATTATTTTTGAAAAAGGATTAGACCTTTCCAAATTGGTTGGAAACGGTTTCCAAAGTGTCTCGCATTTAGGTTGCTTAAGAATGGTGGCAACAAAAGTAGATACGGATATAGGATTACCCACTCAATTTTCTTTTCAATTAAGTTTGCTATGTTGATCTAGTCTCATTGTAAAGTGGTTGACTGCATGGTCATATAATTCCACATTTAATTAACTTTGCAAACGTGATATTCCTTACCAAAGTAAACTAAACTTTTCCGCCTGCTAGAATGGAATGCAGTGAGGAGATAATGCGAATTAGAACTTGAAATTGCACTTCTGAAATGATAATAAACAGTTGGCGAACGTGCAGAAGAAAGTAGGTCAGGGGGCAATAATCAAATGTATTTAATGGCAGGGCGTGATCAATATATAGGCTGCTAATATTTTCACAGACAAAGCACGTAGTCTCAATTTCTAGCGTGCATTGCTCAATATTAACCACTTTAGTCAATTGCAAAAAACTAAGCCAACGTTAACTCTTTTATACTCAGCAAGGGCGTTGCCGCCGCGTAAGAATAAGTTGAGTCTTTTCCGATGGTTTTGTGCTTTGAGAATTGCTATCAACACCTTATCAACAAATTAGCAAAACGAAACGTCAATTAAAAATTCCTGAAAAAGAACAAATCCATTCTTCGACAACAAACTGAGAAGCCATGAATTGCGACGTGACCAAAAATATAGACAACTGCTCATATTTTCACTTACTCGCGTGCATTGCTCAATGCTAACCTCTTTCGTCCAATGCAAAATACCAAGGAAGCAATTATTTTCAACTCCGGAAGTAACGTTGCCACCGCTTAGGAAAATAGGCGAGTTTCTTCCGATAGTTCTATGCATTGATGATTGTTACAAACTCCCTATCACTAAATTTGCAAAAAAACGCTAATTGAGAATTTCAAAATAGAAAAACATCCATCCTGAGAAGTCATGAATTGCGAAAATTTATTTGGGATGAATTTGACCAAAGTTCATAACAGCGAAAATCTCTTCTTCAAATATAAGTAATTAATCTTACTCTGTTCAGTTATTCTTGTTTCAAAATATGTTTTTTCTTTTTCATCAGAGCAGCGGAATGCGTAACTGTTCAAATTGCAGTATGCGAGGTAATGTAAAAACAATCAAATTTACCGATCGAGATATTGAAAGATAAAATCTGTCTTTAGGAGGTTCTAGCTCAAGAGTCAATTGTGCAATTGTTCAAGGTAATGGAGGAGATGTACCTCAAACTCTTCAACTTGAAGTAAGGAGTTGATTTTTAATAACTGAAAATTAGTGTTCGTACGGGGACCCCGACCCCGACCCCGAAAACCGGGGATCACCGACTTTTTCCCCCGACCCCGACCCCGGTACCTAACATGTAAAATGTAGTCGGGGTTTTTTTCGGGGTTAGATTTTGTTTAGGTTATTTTTAGCAAATTATTTTTTGTCCTGCGCCAAAAACAATCATCTCATTCGTCTCAAATAAGTGCTCCACTTCTCCTTTATGAAAAAAAGGGCAAGGGGGTAACTAACAACAAACAAAATAGAGTAAAAACAGTCACCAAAATTCCAAAGTTCACCATCCTCCCTCTCGTGGATCGGCGGAGACTGATAATATGAGTGATGAGTCTCTCTGAGACTGAGTTCGAATTTGTATATTAATAAAGCTTCTTTCCAAAGACCCAGAAATTTAACGATTTTTTTTATCATTTTTCCAAAATTTTTCAGCATGCGATGTCTTACCCCGACTTGTTTTTTTCGGGGATAACCTGCCCCCGACCCCGACCCCGATTAAATTTTTACCCCGTACGAACACTACTGAAAATACCACAAGAGATGTGCTTAACTGTGAAAATAACATATTGTTTACGTTTCAATTGTACAGATTTAAATACATTCATATTCCTTATGGGGAATTAATAGGAAATGGAACCTCTATATTACAAATTCCGGTAAATAATATTCAATTGAAACGAAGAATTTCGCTATTACCGCAGATCATGGGTAATAGGATTTTACTTGGTTATTTCAGGATACGATTGACGTAATATTTACCGTGGAGCTCTTAGACATTGCAAAGGACAATTTTTGGTACTATTCACCAATTTTCTCGACATCGGAGCTCTTCTTAATGACTGGGCCACCGTCTGAAGTTGATGAATATTCAATGTCCTTCTTGACCATCGACAGTACGGTACGATGTGATTTTTCAAAGAAATTTTCAACAAAAGTGTGGTGAATACTCTTAAGTTTTGAAAGGTTAAATGAATTTTTCAGGTTTCATATCTGCTTGTTTCGTGCATCGTCGTTCTACCGCTGCTGGCGAAGCTTTCCGAATTCGTTACAAAAAGGGGTCAGGGAAGACGTCAAGAGCAAACATCAATTCTTAGTAGTGTCAAAAACCACTTCAATTCCACATGGGATTTCGTTTGCATATTTTTCTTCGAGCGTAAGTATTTAGTGAAGATTGAATTTCTCCTGTAATCATTTTCAAAATTGCATAATTTCCAAAAGATAATTTCAAATTCCTTTCCAGCCTTTAATCAGGTTCCGAAATGCATTTCATGGAGGATCACAATCGGTTCGTGGCTGCTTGCTATTTTAATCATATCAATATTCATGGGATCCGCCTTGAAAACGGAACTGTACTCAACCGAACACATCTTGATCGACAGTCTGGAAAGTTTCAGCAAATACACCAAAGCTAAAATTATATTTAACCCTACCGACAGCGCCGCCGGCGTTTTTAGGGAATGGGTAAGTTACGTTTTTAATTTTAGCGTCCATCATAGATGGCGCTCAAAATTGATAGATATATACGGGATCTTTCGTGTTTAGTGTTTGGTGTTTATTGTTTAGTGTTTACGCGTGCGACCTTGCGAGACAGGCAAGGGGGCTTGTGCTCGATTCGGGATTTTATCTCACTCCCACAAACTACCTTGTGTGACGTCACACTAGACCTCCGTAACTCTGCTTGGCGAACACTGGCATAGAAATCAGGGTGCGCGCTTTAAAATTTTGCAACTATAACCTTAATCATTCTTTAAACTGCGGTAAATTAAAGAATTGATATTTGGGTTTTTTTTTTGGTTTTTTGAACTAAAGTTGATGGGAATTTGACAAACAATTATTAAACCATATGGAATTAACATTCAAGGTTCGCCAGAAAAATAGTTGCCAGCCGTGTAGCTGAGTAAAATTTTAATATAGGCTCGCTGAGGCCATCTTGTTTGTGCTTAAATCAATCTTTATTTTTTATGTTAATTGCGGTGTTTTATCAGGAAAAATCCATCGTAGAAAACGAACCCCAATTGTCCCTGGCTTCAAGAGTTGAATACGGGGATATACAAGGCCTCTTAGACATTGAGAATTACAAAGACGTATTTTTGGGAAGATCTGCATTCTTTGTTTCACAGTATTACATCGAAATGCTTATGCCAATTCTTCTTGAAGGCGACTCTGATTTCAGAAAATTGCTTTTCTACTTCAACGCAAAGCGAATCAAAAATCTGCTGTTCGTCTTTCCTATAAGTAGCAAAGCGAAAAGGTGCCCTGAGTTTATCGAGCAAATGACTCTTGGGTAAGAAATAAAGGACTATTGCACGACATTCATTGATAAGCAATTACAATTTATCTTTATATCCTTCATTTTAGAGCGATGGTAACCGACGAGACAAAATTCACGGATTATTTGTTTTTCAAAAACAAATTCTACATTTCGAGAGTTGTGTGGAAGAAACCGACGAAAGGCCTTTCAGCAATGTCAATCAACGAAACACGGGGGACATTCATTTTATTCGGCTACGGTTTGGGAATTGCAACAGCCACCTTCATCGCTGAAATTATCTTCAAATTAGCCTCGAGTTACGAGTTTACAAATTTCTAGTTAAACTCCTTAATGTTATTAAATCTCTTAAGACTATCTTTAATCCACGATCATTCCCATCACAACTGCACTAATAATTGTTTGACATGTCTAATACCATATTCACTGTAAAAATATTGTTGCTTGTACTCTTTAAAATTAAACACAAATAAATTAAAACTAATGGCGTAAGTTCTTCAAGAAATTGCTAGACCAAAACCATTGACTGAAAACGTTCATTTTATAATTACTACCAAATGTGGATGACTTTGTTACTACCGATTCCTCCCGTGTAGGTGTGAACCGTGTGAACATGACTTTAGTAGACGTGAAATACAAATTATATATGTATTGTGCCAACGATTTTTATTTCAGTTGTTGTATGTTAACGGAATATAGGGGATAATACGACTTTGAACATGAAAATGATCACAAACATCCAAGAAAAGTAATTAACTTAATTTTTAATTACACAGAAAACATGTCAGCGAACAATTAAACCAAATATTTACTGCTGTGCTCCAATCGATACTGAAACATCTGGAGATATTCTCACTAGTTATTTAACCGCGTTACTCAATCATTAGCTCATATCTTTATGTAAATTCACAAGCGGAAAATGTTTGAATAACGTCTCCGGCATTTTGAAATTTAAGTCGAGGTTCTTACGCATGACTAAGTTTGGAAATTAGAAGTAAGATAGTCTTAACTCCAAAATCAAGCACGAAATTTATATCGCTTGAAAGAATTCCTCCAAAACATCTAATAACTGAGAAGTCATGAATTGCGAGAATTTGTTCGGTGTGAATTTTACCAAAGTTAATAACAGCAAAAATCGCTTCTTCAAATACCAGTAATAAAAGTTTCTTGGTTATATTATTAAATATATATATTATTATTATTAAATAATATAACCAAGCGTGCAGCTGTTAGAGAATTAACTCTTTTTTTTTTCAGGGCGTCAAAGTGTGTGGATGTTCCCGTAGTAATATGCGAGGTAATGTAAGATAGTTTAAAAAAAATCGAGGGTATAAGGTGTGGAAAATTTGTCTTTTAGGAACTTGTAGCTCTGGATTCAATAATGCAACTAATCAAAGTCACGGAAGAGTTTTATCTCAAAGTTTTTAACGTAAAGTAAGCGGTTGATACTTACTTTGAATAAATGAAATAACCACTTATGAGCAGTGTAAATTTGAAAACACGTTTTGTGTTTCAAAATGCCAGAATTAAACATTTAGCTATTCCTTATGCTGAACTGAATACAAATGGAACCACCATTGTACAAATTCAGGTAAAGATTCAAATAAAAACATTCAGTTTATACGTTGAATTTCGTTAATCATGAGCAAAAGCGGATTATGCTTCACACATAAAGTACGTAAGTTCCATTTTTCCATAGCTTTGGCCATGGATTTCATGATATTCCCGAAGTAAAAACTAAGCAGACGAACAAAAAAGCTTTTAGCCAATCATGAGCCCCCTAATCATAGATAACCTCTTTAATGCCAGACCAATCGGCGACGGCTATTACTATTTTCTTGAATGGGAACTCGACTCGACCTCGCCGTCGACATAACCGGGAAGCCCGGAAGGCGAATTTCGGTAGTCGTTATAAAATATTTAACGTTTTAAAGCTAAAGTTTCGAAATTTTTCGAGACATTTAATAAGTCTTCAACTAAATATTATAAGATTTTCATTAAATTTCAACAGAAAAATAGATCTGCGAATAAAATTAGACACGAAAACTACACTAAGCCTTGGCTAGATATCAGCGGCTGAGACCGAGCGGCGCATCTCGAGCCGCCGGCGGCGGCCGGGCTTGCCGTAACGGCGAGAACAGAAAAATACCTCGTTAAAAAACAGATACACGGCGTCTTAAATAGTCCAAGCAAAAGCTACCCAGATTTATAAGATTTTCTTTAAATTTCAACTGAAAAATAGCTCTGCAAATAAAATTAAACACGAAAACTACACTAAGCCTTGGCTAGATATCAGCGGCTGAGGCCGAGCGGCGCATCTCGAGCCGCCGGCGGCCGGACTTGCCGTAACGGCGAGAACAGAAAAATACCTCGTTAAAAAACAGATACACGGCGTCTTAAATAGTCCAAGCAAAAGCTACCCAGATTAAAAGATTTTCGTGCTTTACTCCCAAATAATCTATCGTATTGGGAATAGTTTTAACTAAAGAATATTTCAGACACTCTACTCAATATTTATACTAGTTCCCTAATTTCAACAGAAAAATAGCTATGCGAATAATAATAGACTCTAAAACTACACTAGGCCTTGTCTAGGTAACAGCGGTATGGTGCCGGTATCCCGATTCCCGAGCCGCCGGCGGCTGAGCTCGCCGTAACCGCGAGAACAGAAAACATTCATCGTAAAAAACAGATGCATGGCGTCTTAAATAGTCCAAGCAAAAGCTACCCAGATTGATAACATTTTAACGCCTTACTCCCAAATAATCTTTGGTATTGTGAATAGTTTTATCTAAAGAATATTTTAGACACCCTACTCAGTCTTTATAGTAGTTCCCCAATTTATGTACCTGGTAAATCGGTTCTTAAGGCGGAAGGATCGGATGGATCCGAAAGAGCCGCGTTACTGAACTATTTCCCTCCGCGTAAGGGGAGGTTCTTTCCTAGGAGCTTAGAGAATATCGTGTAGCTCCCCCAGTCGCATGTTACGTACTTCATGTGTAAAGCCTAATCGGCTTCTGTCATGAGTAAGATAATTTTATTGGTTACCTAAGAATACATTCGGAGTACTTTTTCCCGTGGAGCTTTCGGACATTGCGAAGAACGATTTTTGGTATCATACACCGGTGTACTTGACGTCAGAGCTTGTCTTAATGACTGGGCCACCGGTTGAAGTTGAAAAATATTCCATGTCCTTCTTGACTATCGACAGTACGGTACGATATTATTTTCACAAGTTGTTTTTTAAAAAAGAAGGGTTGCAAAGGGCCAAAGGTCCTGGTTTATATTCGTGAATATTTCAAGTTTCAAAAGATATGATGAGTTTTCCAGGTTTCGTGCGTGCTTGTTTTGTGTGTCATCGTTCTACCGTTCCTGGCGAAGCTTTCAGAATTTGTTACAAACAGGGGTCAAGGAAGACTGCAAGAGCAAACATCTATTCGTCGGAAAGTTCGAAATTATTGTAATTTCTTGTGGGATTTCGTCTGCATATTTTTCTTCGAACGTATGTACAAAATATTTCAGATCCACAATGCATAAATTGCAAAGTCTTATTTCCAAATTCTGTTCCAGCCTTTATTCGGGTTCCAAAATGTCTTTCATGGAGAATCACAATCGGTTCGTGGCTGATTGCTATTTTAATCATTTCAATATTCATGGGATCCGCCTTGAAAACGGAACTCTACTCAACCGAACACATTTTGATCGACAGTCTAGAAAGTTTCAGCAAATACACCAACGCAAAAATTCGATTTGGCCCTAACGAAGAAGCCGCCGGTTTTTTTAAGGAATGGGTAAGTTATGTGTTTTGTGCTTAAAATTGCCTTATTTGTTAATTTCGGTTTATTATCAGGAAAAGTCCATCGTGGAAAATGAACCCGAATTGTCCCTCGCTTCAAGAGTTGAATACGGGGATATAGAGAACCTCTTGGACATTGAAAATTACCACGACGTATTTTTAGGAAGAGCTGGATTCTTTACACCACAGTTTTATTTGGACAATCTTATGTCAATTATTCTGGAAAGCGAGTCTGAAATCAGAAAATTGGTTTTCTATTTCAACACAGAGCGAATCAAAAATCTATTTTTAGTCTTTCCACTCAATAGCGAATTGAAAAGATGTCCGGAGTTTATTGAGCAATTGAGTCTTGCGTAAGGAATTAATTGTTTTTTTATTGATCTCTTTTAGTTACCTGTTCGTTAAGCAATTACAACAATGCAGTAAATTTCTCTGTTTTAGAACCGTCGTTTCCTTAGAAACAAGATTCATGGATATACTCGTTTCTAGATTAATTTTTCCAATTAATTCTCTTTTTTTTTAGAACAATGGTGTTCACCGAGACAAAATTAGCGGACTACTTGTATATTAAAAACAATTTCTACATTTCGAGGGTTGTTTGGAAAAAACCGACAAAAAGCCTTTCAGCAATGTCAATCAACGAAACATACGGAGCATTCGTTTTGTTCCTCTACGGTTTGGGAATTTCCACGGCAATCTTCGTCGCTGAAATTATCATCAAATTGGCCTATAATTACGAGTGTACACGTTTTTAGTAAATTCCTCCTTAACGTTGCTAAATCTATTAAGGTTATCTTTCATCCACCGTTTATCCGTAAGAACTGCGAAAATAATGGTTTAACATGTCTAATAATAAAAGTCACAGTAAAAAATTTCATTGCTTGTACTATTTAAAAATAAACACAATTAAATTAACACTAATGGTGCAAATTATTCAAGAAAAATCTAAACAAAAAACATTGATTTTATAGTTTCTACCGATTCCCGAACATAGCTTTAGTTGACGAGAAATACAAATTAAGGTTCTACAGAAAACATGTCCGAGGACCGTTAAACTAAATATTTACGACTGTGGTCCGATCTATATAGAAACATGTGCAGATATTCTCACTAGTTACTCCCCGCGTTACACAATCGTTAGCTCTACTCAAAGGAATTTCACAAACGGAAAAAATGTTTCAAGTATACGGTTGCCGGCATTTTGAAGTAATATTCGAAATTCTTTCGAAGGACTTAAGTTTTTGAAATTATCATTAAGTTAGTCTTAACTCCAACAAAACACGAAATTTATATCCCTTGTAAGAATTCCTCCAAAAAAATCGAGCTTGGACAACCATGAAGAAGCCATGAATTGCGAAAATGTTTTTGGGATGAATTTGACGAAAACACAATAACAGCGAAAAACGTTTCTATAAATACAAAATAATTTCAAAAGCTTTCGGAAAATTAGATCTTTATTTATTGAGGGCTCCACAGTGCGTGAATGTTCCCATCGTAGTATGCGATGTAATGTAAAATTATTTAAAATCGACAATCGAGAAATAAGGTGTGGAAAATTGTCCATTAAGAAATTCAATTTCTAGAGTCATTATTGGAATTGATCACCATTATTGAAGGGTTTCATCTCAAACTATTTAACGCAAAGTAAGGGGCTGATAATGACTTGCAATTAGAATTTTTCAAGAAGAATTGGACCTTTTCAAATCGGTTCCAACGTGTGTAGTGTCAAAGCGGCCTAAGAATGTTGGCAATACAAGTAAATACGAGATATAGGATTAGCAATTCAATTTTCTTTTCGGTAAGTTTAATAAGTCGATCAAGTTATATTAAAATGTTGTTGACTGTTCATATAATTCCACACTCGATAAACTTTGCGAGCGTGAAATTGTTTACGAAGTAAAATTTAGACGTAAACGAAACATTTCCATAGGTTAGAAGGGATAATGCGAATAAGAACGTAAAATGGCTTTACTGAAACTATCAAAAACTGTAGGCTAACGTGCAACAGAAAGTAGTTTAGGAGACAATCATAAAAATATTAACTGGCATGGTGAAATCATAAGTCTATTATGTAAGGTCCCCATAAGTATGAGTCTCCAATTAGGTCCTATACTACCGGCATTGTACTCGTATTAACATTTTGAAAATTTGGCGGGTACGATAAAAGCGCCATCTATAATTCCTAAGCTGTTTGGTTATTCCGGAAGTTAGGATGGGACTTTCAACTTTTTCACGGCGGCGGGTACCGTTTGCAGTGCTGTTTATTTGGAAAAATCATTTCACATACTTTAAATATAATGGCGGAGACAAATAAAAGCTGTCATTTTCATCTTTACGTGGAGGATTAAGTCAAGTTACAAGATAAAAACAAGCTACACTTTCAGTTAACTGCAGACCGAAGTAATGGATCTGGCAGTTTTTCTTGATAAGACTTTAAATGGCAAGGCTTAACTTCAGATTGAACATCTTTAACGGTGTTAAGAAGATAATCTAATAGTTACACTAGATACTTTTCGTGCAAAATGTTTTCTACTAACCTTGAATACATTCTACCTCTTTATGTGTTAATTAAATGCACTTCTTCATTTAAATACTACTTAAGTTTAGGCTAATACCTCCCAGCTCCATTCCTGGCCGCCGCCATTTTTAAACCTGCCTACGATTCAATCTTTAAGACTAAGACATGCGCAATACGAAATTCGATGACGTCAGCTCCGCTTTGTGGTACCTCCAGAGTCCGACAGGGGGCGATGAAATTTCCTTACCTGCTTCCTTCATTAGGGGCATTTGCTCTTGACTTAAATTGACTTTGTTTCTGACTTATGGGGGACCTTACATAATAGACTTATGGTGAAATCAATACACAGGCACTGCACGTGTTCTCATTCACTCGCGTGTATTGCCAATATTAACCGCTTTCCTCTTTTGCAATGCACTTAGTTAACCACTTTTTTTCAATTAAGTAAGTAACGTTGCCGCCGCTAAAAATATAGTTGAGTTTCTTCTTGGGATTTTCAGCTTTAAGGATTACTACATACACCTTATCAACAAATTAGCAAAACGAAACACTAATAAAGTATACCTAAAAAATCCAATCTTTGACACCCAACCGAAAGGCCATGAATTGCGAGAATTTATTTGGGATGAATTTCACCAAAGTTTATAACAGCGAAAATCTCTTCTTCAAATACAAGTAAGTCATTTGACTTACTCTGTTAAATTATTCCAGTTTCAAAATGAATTCTTTTTTAGAGCAGCGGAATGCGTAAGTGTTCCCATTGCAGTATGCGAGGTAATGTAAAAGACGCTGAAGTTTAGCGATCAAGTTAATGAAATTCAAAATCTGCCTTTTAGGAGATTCTAGCTCAAGAGTCACTTGTTCAATTGTTCAAGTTAATGGATGAGATGTACCTCAAAATGTTTAACGTAAAGTAAGGAGTTGATACTGACTTTTAATAGCTAAAAATACCACAAATGATGCGCTTCAATGTGAAGATAACATAACTGTTTACGTTTCAAATGTTCAGACTTGAGTACAACATAATTCCTTATGCTGAATTAACAGCAAATGGAACCTCCATCGTACAAATTAAGGTAAATACCAATAAATTGACACGACGAATTTCGCAATTACAGGAAGATCATGGGTAAGAGGATTTTAATTGCTTTTTTTAGGACATTTTTACCGTATTACTTGGCGTGGAGCTTTCGGATATTGCGAAGAACGATTTTTGGTACTATACACCAGTTTTCTTGTCATCAGAGCTTGTCTTAATGACTGGGCCACCGGCTGAAGTTGAGAAATATTCCATGTCCTTTTTGACAATCAACAGTACGGTACGAAATAATTTTTCAAACAAATTTTCACCAAAGGTGTGACGAATACTCCAAGCTTTGAAAGGTAAAATAATATTTTCAGGTTTCTTATCTGCTTGTTTCTTGCGTCGTCGTTCTACCACTGCTGGCGAAGCTTTCCGAATTTGTTACAAAAAGGGGTCAAGGAAGACGTCAAGAACTAACATCTATTCTTAGGAGTGTCAAAAACCACTTCAATTTCACATGGGATTTCGTTTGCTTATTTTTCTTCGAGCGTAAGTACTTAGTGACGATTGCCTTTTCTAAATAACATAATTTCCAAAAGATATATTTCAAATTATGTTCCAGCCTTTATTCAGTTTTCAAAATGCATTTCATGGAGGATCATAATCGGTTCGTGGCTGATTGCGATTTTAATCATATCAATATTCATGGGATCCGCTTTGAAAACGGAACTGTACTCAACCGAACACGTTCTCATCGACAGTCTGGAAAGTTTCAGCAAATACACCATCGCAAAAATTCGATTTGGTACTACCGGTATCGCCGCCGGCTTTTTTAAGGAATGGGTACGTTATGTGTTTTGTGTTCAAAATTGTCCTCTTGGTAATCTCGGTGTTATATTATAGGAAAAGACCATTGTCGAAAATGAACCCCAATTGTCTCTGGCTTCGAGAGTCGAATATGTGGACATAGATGACGCGTTATACATTGATATGTACAGGGACATCTTCTTGGGAAGAACTGGATTCCTTGTACCACAGTTTTATATCGAAATTCTTATATCAGTTCTTCTTGAAGGCGACGCTGATTTCAGAAAATTGGTTTTCTACTTCAACACAGAGCGAATCAAAAATGTGCTCTTCGTCTATCCTGTCAGTAGCGAATTGAAAAGGTGTCCTGAATTTATTGAGCAATTGACTCTTGCGTAAGGAATAAATAGCCTTGATTTGATGAGAAATTAGAACTTGTACAGTTCATTTCACTTTTCTTAGAGCCATGGTGGTTACAGAGACCAAATTCACGGATTACTTGTTTTTCAAAAACAAATTCTATCTTTCAAGAGTTTCTTGGAAAAAGCCGACTAAAAGCCTTTCAGCATTGACAATGAACGAAACCAGCGGGGCATTTGTGTTGTTCGTCTACGGCTTGGGAATTGCCATAACCACCTTCATCGCTGAAATTATTATCAAATTAGTGCCCAGCTTCAACCGAACGGGTTTTTATTAGAGATGGCCGATACCCGGCTTAACCCGATACCGATGCAAACATGAAGCAATACCGATCGATGCTGATGCAAACATGAAGCAATACCGATCGATGCTGATGCAAACATGAAGTGATACCGATCAATGCTGATATTTACTCACTATGATCCGATAACCCGATACTTCAACCGATACCGACATTTTTAGTATGACAGTGCCATTTGCATATGTATTAAAAATACAAGGAATTAATTTAAATTTAAAGAGCAATTTCGTGGATTATATACTATGTACAATGTTTAGAGGTATTTTCAAAATAATATCACGGCTTGTCTTTTTTAACTAGTATATGCTGAGAGGCCCTTTTGTCCTTAAACTTGATCTATTAAACTTAGTTATTAGATAACCTAAATTCAGGTACTTTTTATGTCAATGAGAAATCATCACGATTGACATTCATAGAAATAAGTTATCACCATCAGTACATTACTGAAAGACAGGAAAATGTCATGTAGCGCCATCTAACGCGCATTTTAAACGAGTATCTGTTTAGTATCATATTAAACCAATTGATCCGATACTATCGTTGCCGATACCGATATGGTATCGGTACATCCCTAGTTTTTAATGAAGTTCTGTTTATAAACTTTCGGTATCGTTTAATATTTCTTGATTTCCGGAAATAACTTCGAAATGAAAAAATACTCCGACATGTTTAATAAAAATAGCAAAAACAACACCATAGCTTTGTACTTTTTATGATTAAACACAATAAAAATTAACATTCGATTTTGAGTTTTTTTTTGCGAAACGAAGACACAAAAGGGATTAAGACATTAATTCTTTGAACTACTTCTATCAATTTAGCTTATCAGAAACACCCAGTATATCCACCGTCCTTATCAACTGTCCATTTTAGTCCAGCTAGGTGAAACGCTCAATTTTCTCATTCGATAGTCGTATGCAGAGCTGTGCTAATTAGCTGACAACTAATTGAATTAAAATTAGCAATTAGGGAAATATTTATGAACTAATTAATTAGCCAATTAGCAATTAGACATAGAAACTAATTCAATTCAATTAGAAATTAGGCATTTATTTATCAAACTAATTAATTAGAATTACCAATTTCTAATTAATTACTTGTCTAATTAAGGTAAAAAAGAGACCATAAGTAAACATAAAAGTTTAAAAGTGCCCATGGATTTAGTACTTTGGTAATGCAAAGTTTAATGTTTTAATGTCATTGAAAAACGGGTACGGAAGCCATGAATTATTCTCGAAAAATGAGACAAGCCTCGAGCCTTCCGTCATGTTAAAATTTGTCTCATTTCTTCATTTTCTTGCCACAGTTCCTATAATGGACCCCTGAGTAGTAAATACATGCGCACTGCTATTAATTCGAGTAGGTAAAACAGTCGAAATTTCGAAATGGGGCAGTTGCGAACTACGAAATTTTCTACTAGTACTAGTATTCTCTCATGTTTGAGGAGCTGAAAAATTTAGAGTAGCACTAAGGTTTCCTCATCGATATAATAAGGCTTTTTCATTTTCAAATAGATGAATCAAGAGTTAATTCCTCGATTTTTTACAACAAATTGGCGTAAAAGATTAATTGAAAATTCAATTAGCTAATTAGTTAATCCTAAATCTAATTAAATTTTAATAAGATAATTACCTTTCCGATTCGTACTAATTAATTAGAATTACTTCTCAATTAGCACTAAGGTAATTAAAATACAATTACCATTTTCAATTAGTAAATTTTGCTAATTAATTAGAAATTCAATTAGCTAACTAATTAATTAGCACAGCTCTGGTCGTATGAAACTCGATCGCCTTAAATTATAAAGGCCCATTTACACTAGACTAAAATCCTACGTTCTCGTCGGCGAAGTCGCTTTGTTCGCTTCATTAGACTGTTCACACTTGTCAACGACTACTTAAAATATTCGCGGGTTTAAGGTTGAAAAAATTCAATTTCGTCGGTCAGTGTCGAGATGGCAGCACCTATTTTTAGCGCCTTTTCTTTAGCAGACGGCAGACGTGCTCTAGGGCTCTACTCAGTTTGGACCTTGTCCTTATTGGAATGCGATTCGGCTATTTTTTAGGATTTTAAATTGAATTTTTTCAACCTTAAGGCCCATTTACACTAGACTAAAATCTTACGTTCACGTCGGCGGAGTCGCTTTGTTCGCTTCATTAGACTGTTCACACTTGTCAACGACTACGTAAAATATTCGCGGGTTTAAGGTTGAAAAAATTCAATTTAAAATCCTAAAAGATAGCCGAATCGCATTCCAATAAGGACAAGGTCCAAACTGAGTAGAGCCCTAGAGCACGTCTGCCGTCTGCTAAAGAAAAGGCGCTAAAAAGAGGTGCTGCCATCTCGACACTGACCGACGAAATTTAATTTTTTCAACCTTAAACCCGCGAATATTTTACGTAGTCGTTGACAAGTGTGAACAGTCTAATGAAGCGAACAAAGCGACTTCGCCGACGTGAACGTAATATTTTAGTCTAGTGTAAATGGGCCTTTAATAATATAACATGGAAACGTTTAAGGCACAGCGGCGTCATTATTTTATATCACGCGATTCGTAGAAAACCTTTATTTTGTTCACATTTCGTATCGACCAAAGCCGTTTCCCTTTGTTTGCCACCATGGAGATATATTTAACGAGGTCTTGTTACAGTGCAAAAGCACTTGAAATAAAACATTGATTATCACCCAGATAAAACTATTCCGTGCAAAATGGCAATGGAAAATGATAGCTCCTTAAATAACACTCGCGTTATAGGTGGACGCTCTTAAGAACGAACGCTCGATATGAAAATGTTTGTATACAATAACAAGTCACATAAAAAATTTTACGTATTAGCTAGGTGTGGTTGAGGTGGGAAGAGCGTGTTAGTTTCGTATGTGCGAATGCAGTCCAGTATTAAGAATTGGTATTTTCGTCACTATTTGGTTATTGGAGATAGAAAACTGTGCAAATCCTAATAAGTTACGTTTTCTTTTGTTATTTGATAAAAATTTACTCAAGATTTTAGCTTAGAGTTTCATCTTATACTGTTCTTTGGACAGGAGAAATATGTTCATTATTTATATAATAATAATAATAATAATCAATGCTTTGTATATGAAGGGATTTCCACACTAAGCCTGTGGCTTGTTTACAGGTGGGTCCCTTTAGAGGGGTGGTGGCTAGCCCCCATGCCACAGCTAACCTATAGCGCCCGATACTAACTATTACCGTTAACCTCTACAAGTTTTGATGGAAAGGAGAAACCGGGTTAGACCGCGGAGGAAAACTCCTTTTAACAAGCGGGGAGAGAACTTGCAAACTCTACGCAGAAGGATTTGTTACCAGATTTTCACCCGGTGCCACAGTCCGGGATCGAACCAGGGATCCTCTTGCAGCGAGGCGAAAGCTCTAACCGCTACCCCATCCCACTAAAGCACGTTTCCAGATCGTTTTCAATAGTTTTTGATAGGTGTAAAAATAATATTAAAGAGATATTATGAGAAAATACTATCATTATTTTTCAAAAAGGATTAGACCTTTCCAAATTGGTTGGAAACGGTTTCCAAAGTGTCTCGCATTTAGGTTGCTTAAGAATGGTGGCAACACAACTAGATACGGATATAGAATTACTAACTCAATTTTCTTTTCAGTTAAGTTTGTTATGTTGGTCTAGTTTTATTGAAAAGTGGTTGACTGGTCATTAATAATTTCACATTTAATTAACTTTGCAAGCGTGAAATTCCTAACCAACGTAAATTTAAGACGTAAACGAAACTTTTCCACCTGATGGAAAGGAACGCAGTGAGGAGATACGAATTAGAACGTGAAATGGCACTTCCGAAATTATCATAAACAGTTGGCTAACGTGCAGCAGAAAGTAGGTCAGGAGACAATTATGACAAATATCTAATGACAGGGCGTGATCAATATACAGACGACTGCTAATATTTTCACAGACAACGCACTTAGTCTCATTTTCTCGCGTGCTTTGCGTAATATTAACCACTTTACTCAATTGCAAAAACTAAGCCAACGTTAACTCTTTTAAACTCAGCAAGTGCGTTGCCGCCGCATAAAAATTAGGCGAGTCTTTCCGAAGGTTTAGCGCTTTGATGATTGCTACATACACCTTATTAACAAATTAGCAAAACGAAACGTCAATTAAAAAATCCATTCTTCAACAAAATCTGAAAGCCATGAATTGCGAGAATTTATTTGGGATGAATCTCACCAAAGTTTATAACAGCGAAAATCTTTTCTACAAATACAAGTAAGTAATCTAACTCGTTTCAATTATTCCTGTTACATAATTCGTTATTTCATTTCTCAGAGCAGCGGAATGCGTCAGTGTTCCCATTGTAGTATGCGAGGTAATGTAATACACTCAAATTTACTGATCGAGATATTGAAATATAAAATCTGCCTTTTAGGAGATTCAAGCTCAAGAAGCATTTATGCAATTGTTCAATTTAATGGAGGAGATGTACATCAAACTCTTTAACGTAAAGTAAGGACTTCTAATAACTGAAAATGCCAGAAAAGCTGAGCTTAATTGCGAAGATAACATATTGTTTACGTTTCAATTGTACAGATTTGAATACACTGTTATTCCTTATGGAGACTTAATGGCAAATGGAAGCTCGATAATACGAATTAAGGTAAATACCGATCAATTGATACGACGAATTTCATAATTACCGCAAGGTCATTGGTAAGACGATTTTAATTGGCTATTTCAGGATATTTTGGCCTTAATATTTACCGTGGAGCTTTCGGACATTGCAAACGACGATTTTTGGTACTATTCACCGGTGTACTTGACGTCAGAGCTCCATTTAATGACTGGGCCACCGGCTGAAGTTGAAAAATATTCCATGTCCTTCTTGACCATCGACAGTACGGTACGAAATGATTTTTCTATCCATTTTTCACCAAAGCTTGGTAAGTTTAAATTAATTTTTCAGGTTTCATATCTGCTTGTTTCTTGCGTCGTCGTTCTACCACTGCTAGCGAAGCTCTCCGAATTTGTTACAAAAAGGGGTCAGGGAAGACGTCAAGAGCAAACATCTATTCGTCGAAGCGTTCAAAACCATTTCAATTTCTCATGGGATTTCGCTTGCATATTTTTCTTCGAGCGTAAGTACTTAACTAAAGTGACATTTGACTTTCTCCTGTGGGCATTTCCCCAATTGCATAATTTCAAATTATATTCCAGCCTTTAATCGAGTTCCTAAATGCATTTCATGGAGGATCACAATCGGTTCGTGGCTGATTGCAATTTTAATCATTTCAATATTCATGGGATCCGCCTTGAAAACGCAACTGTACTCAACCGAACACATCTTGATCGACAGTCTAGAAAGTTTCAGCAAATACACCAAAGCCAAAATTCGATATAGCCCTACCGACAGCGCCGCCGCCGTTTTTAGGGAATGGGTAAGTTATGTTTTTTTTTGTGGTTAAAGCAATCTTTATTTTGTGTGTTAATTGCGGTGTTTTATCAGGAAAAGTCCATCGCGGAAAATGAACCCCAATTGTCCCTGGCTTCGAGAGTTGAATACGCGGCAATAGAAGATCTCTTAGACATTAAAAAATTCGAGGACGTACACTCTAAGAAATTGGAGTGTGATTTAACACCTTTATAAGTACTTTATATGGGTCCAAATTTGACACCGTTACAGGTGTACATTTACACCCCTGAAGGGATTTAATCACACTTACACTCAAAAAAATGGGGTGTGCTTTAACACCTTTAAAAGTAGTTTATATGGGTCCAAATTTGACACCGTTACAGGTGTTCATTTACACCCCTGAAAGGGTTTAATAACACTTATTTGAGCAATTGGTGGCAAAGATAAGCATAAAATTGTGCAACAGAGGTGCAGTTTAACACCTTTTTAACTCTTAAATCGCACTGAAAGTGAATTTTTACTCTCATATTAGTGTTGTGCAACTCCTTAAAGGGTGCGGCATAGCACCTTTCAGAGTGTCGCTTCACACCTATAGGGAGGAAAGTTCTCACATGCAGAACTATACCTCTTTAAGCGAGGGTTGTTGCGTATAAAGTCATTTTTACGGGTTTATAAACCTCTGAAAAAGGCAGAAAGTTTTCAATTCGTACAAATGCATAGGGTATTAAATTAGTTTTGGAGGCTATAATATTCAAGCAGTAGATATAGACGTTCTACACACCTATAGGGAGGAAAGTTCTCACATGCAGAACTACACCTCTTTAAGCGAGGGTTGTTGCGTATAAAGTCAATTTTACGGGTTTATAAACTTCTGAAAAAGGCAGAAAGTCTTCAATTCGTACAAATGCATAGGGTATTAAATTAGTTTTGGAGGCTATAATATTCAAGCAGTAGATATAGACGTTCTTGTTAAATTTAATAATCTCTTTTCACTAAGAGTTTTTCGAGCACCAGAAACGCGTTTAATCTAATTTGCACTACAGATTTTACAAAAAAAAATCCATTTAGTACTCTAATTTTTCTCAAAATAATGATAAAACATGTCACAAAAGCAAGTGCCCTACTTTGGCTTCTCAAGCTGGCCCTGTGAGGCCAGTATCTAACCTAGTCTCGTTTTTTAAGAGTATCGCTTAACACCTGTAAGAGTGTCGCCTAACACGTTTAGCATAGTTTTATGAAGGTACAACACCGCCAGATTACCAATTTCTTTGTTAATTATATTTAAAGGATAAAACTGTTTTCTTTCATGAATATCATCTTTAAAAAAAGGTTTAACAAGTACGTTTTTCAATAATTTTCTACTGTTTGTATTGAATCCATTTAGTACTCTAATTTTTCGCAAAATAATGATAAAACATGTCACAAAAGCAAGTGCCCCACTTTGGCTTCTCAAACTGGCATTACTGTGAGGCCAGTATCTAACCTAGTCTCGTTTTTTAAGAGTATCGCTTAACACCTGTAAGAGTGTCGCCTAAGCGGCCTAACACGTTTAGCATAGTTTTATGAAGGTACAACACCGCCAGATTACCAATTTCTTTGTTAATTATATTTAAAGGATAAAACTGTTTTCTTTCATGAATATCATCTTTAAAAAAAGGTTTAACAAGTACGTTTTTCAATAATTTTTTACTGTTTGTATTGACTTTAATACTAAAACATTAATGAAAAATAAATGAAAGACCTTATTTAAGAAACCAGCAGTATTATAATTTTTCATGTTTAATTTCGAACGGTGTTTTAATAGTGTTATTTTACACCGAATTTACACTTTAAATTGGCCTCTAAAAACTCAAGGTAATAAAACACTCTTTTGGGTGTTTTTACGGTGTTTACACCGTTTTTACACCTTTTTAACACTTCCATTTCTTAGAGTGTATTTTTGGGAAGAACTGGATTCCTTGTACCACAGTTTTACATCGAAATTCTTATGGCACTTCTTCTTGAAAACGACGCTGATTTGAGAAAATTGGTTTTCTACTTCAACGCAAAGCGAATCAAAAATCTGCTGTTTGTCTTTCCTGTCAGTAGCGAAACGAGAAGGTGTCCTGAGTACATTGAGCAAATGACTCTTGCGTAAGGAATAAATGGTTTTGTTTCTATTGCACGGCATTCATTGATGAGCATTTGCAAATTATCTTTTATTCAATTTATCTTTCACTTTAGAACGATGGTAGCCACCGAGACAAAATTCTCGGAATACTTGTTTTTCAAAAACAATTTCTACATTTCGAGAATTGTTTGGAAAAAACCGACGAAAGGCCTTTCAGCAATGTCAATCAACGAAACACGGGGGACATTCATTTTATTCGTCTACGGTTTGGGAATTGCCACAGCCACCTTTATTGCTGAAGTTATTTTCAAATTTACGTCCAGCTTGGACGGAACATGTTTTTAATGAAGCACTTTTTAATAACTTTCGGCATTGTTTAATATTTCTTCATTTCCGGAAACAACTTCGCGATGAAAATATTTATCAACATGTTTAACAGTAATAGCAAAAACAACACCATGTAGCTTTGTACTCATTATGATGAAACACAATAAAGATTAATATTGAATTATAAGTTACTTGAGAGGTGTCTGGACAGAATCCTGACGCAAAGAATCTCGACACCAAACATTCCGTCACCGAAAAACCATTTACTTTTTAAGAATATATTATAAAAGATTAAATCTAAATTTCGAGATTCTTTGTGTCGGAATTACGTCCATGAATCATTTGAGAAATAAAAACCGTTGAGAAACCAAAATATTATTCATGATGGAAACTGATTAGAAAAATCTTTCATAATATGTACCTTTCGTCTTAAGAGAAACGTCCCCACAAAATTTCAGTTTCCTAGGTTAAACGGTTTAAACTGGTGTTGATAATCAGTTATTTTGGACTTTTATCATAAGCCAATCATCCTCTTTAAGTATTCAACTGTGTCTGCTTGGTGGAACGCCTGTTCCCCCCTTCTTATTCGAAGAATAACAGGACAAAAGACTAACAGCTTTTCTTACCATGGTTTTTGAAGTTTCCATGCTCTTATATAAACGATTTGGGGGAGAAAATTACTGAACAAAACCCTTGACGGCAATCGAGCGATTTTAACTCATGTTTCGTACAAATAAAGCTTTTAAAAACGGAATATTATAGTTAGGCTTTTTTTAGTTACTTGGGAAAAGGGCAAATGATACTTTCCCACTCGTTTATAATCAATATAGGGGAACGCAGTGAAGTGGATAATGCGAATTAGAACATGAAACGACCGTATCGAAAACTAAACGTTAAAGAATGGTTTTCATGTTAAAGAATTATGGAGCAAAATATCGCCTTCACGCAATTAAAATATGCCTTTCGCTACGGCGAGTGAAGTGACTGTCACGCTACTGGAAATCAGCACACCAAAGCAGAAACGTTATGTCCTGTTTACCATTAACACGACCCTAATTGGTGTCTGCTTTATTGTCAGCTTTGTTTACTCAAGAAATATCCAACGTATAAATGAATATCGTCTGCTCTAGAAAATAGGAGGAGTAACAATTCATTATTCTACTTATGTCTAGAAGTAACATCATTCATGACGTTATCAATCCAGGCCTATGATTGGCTGCAGGAGGTAACTAGAGATTTCCCTTGTTCGCTGGAGGCTCGTTTTATTTCAATTTTGCCTCGTGAAAACCAGCCTTATAATGGAACTAAGGCAGTTAACTACACAAAACAATTATACCAAATATTTACTGGCCTGTGAAAAAACATCTGCGTATATTCTCACTCATTCGCGTGTATTGATCACCATGAACAACTTATCAACAAATAAGCCCAACGAAACACAAATGTGGAATTTCCAAAACACAATCCATTCTTTACGAATAACTAGGAAGCCACGAATTGCGAGAATTTATTTCGGATCAATTTGACTAAAGTTTATAACAGCGACAATCTTTTCATTATCAGTAAGTTAGGCTTAACTCCAACAAAACACGAAATTTACATCCCTTGAAAGAATTCCTCCAAAAAATCTTCCCTTGACAACGGAGAAGCCATGAATTGTGAGAATTTATTCGGTATGAATTTGACCAAAGTTTATAACAGCGAAAATCTCTTCTTCAAATACAAGTAAATAATCTTACTCGGTTCAATTATTGCTGTTTCAAAATTAATGCTTTATTTTTCAGAGCGACGGAATGCGTCAGTGTTCCCTTTGTAGTATGCGAGGTAATAAAAATAACACAATCTGAACTATTGAAATATCAATGGTTGAAAATAAATATTTATTAGGAACTTCTAACCCAGGATTCATTTTTGAAATTATTCAAGTTAATGGATGAGTTTTACCTCAAACTTTTTAACGTAAAGTAAGGTTAAGTGTTAATGTTTGGTTTACGAGCTTCTGATAATACAAAAAGAATAAGATTTTATCACTAATAAACGTAGGCTAGAATACCTCAGTCGTCCTTATGTTGAAATGAGTATAAATGGAACATCCATCGTAAAAATACAGGTAAAAGAACGCTTAATTCGATGATTTTTCTAGATCAATCTGGAATTACTCAAATTGGCTACCGTTGCGATTACAAGTAAGCGAATTTATTTGGTTTCTTAAGAATACGCTGGGTGTACTATTACCCGTGGAGCTTTCGGACATTGCGAAGGAAGATTTCTGGTACTATTCACCGGTGTACTTGACGTCAGAGATTGTTTTAATGACTGGGCCACCGGTTGAAGTTGAAAAATATTCCATGTCCTTCTTGACCATCGACAGTACGGTACGATATAACTTACCTAAGTATTTTTCACCAAAATTGTGGCGAATACTCTAAGCTTTTAAAAGTAAAATGGATTTTTCAGGTTTCATGTCTGCTTGTTTCGTGCTTCGTCGTTCTACCGCTGCTGGCGAAGCTTTCCGAATTTGTAACAAACAGGGGTCAGGGAAGACGTCAAGTGCAAACATCTATTCGTCAGAAAGCTCAAAATTATTTAAATTTCTTATGGGATTTTGTCTGCATATTTTTCTTCGAGCGTAAGCACTTAACGATTGACTTTCTCCTATGGATGTTTTCAAAATTGTAAAGATAAATTCAAATTATGTTCCAGCTTTTATTCGGGTTCCGAAGTGCATTTCATGGAGGATCACAATCGGTTCTTGGCTGATTGCTATTTTAATCATATCAATATTCATGGGATCCGCCTTGAAAACGGAATTGTACTCAACCGAACACGTCTTGATCGACAGTCTAGAAAGTTTCAGCAAATACACCAACGCAAAAATTCAATTTAACCCTAAGGATATCGCCGCCGGTTTCTTCGAGGAATGGGTAGGCCTAAGCAAAGTTTTCATTGTTAAAAATAGCCATATATGTTAATGGCGGTGTTATATTAGGAAAAGTCCATAATGAAGAGTCAACCCGAATTGTCCCTGGCTACCCGAGTAGAATATGTGTATATAGAAGATGCATTAGACGTTGAAAAGTATTGGGACATGCATTTTGGAAAAGCTGGAATTATTATACCTCGACTTTTCTTAGACAATCTTATGTCAATTCTTCTTGAAGGCGACGCTGATTTTAGAAAATCAGTTTTCTACTTCAACGCAGATCGAATCAAAAATCTGCTGTTCGTCTTTCCCGTCAGTAGCGAATTGAAAAGATGTCCAGAGTTTATTGAGCAATTGAACCTTGGGTAAGGAACAGTTTTTTTTTTTCATTCGATGAGCAATTACAATTGGTCCTGTTAATTCTGTTTTTAGAATGATGGTAGTCACCGAGACAAAATTCACGGATTACTTGGTTTTCAAAAACAATTTCTACATTTCGAGAGTTACATGGAAAAAGCCAACAAAAAGCCTTTCAGCACTGACAATCAACGAAACATACGGAGCATTCGTTTTATTTTTCTACGGATTGGGAATTGCCACAGCCACCTTTATTGCTGAATTTATTTTCAAATTTACGTCTGACTTCAACGGAACACGTTTTTAAAAGGGCATTCAATATTCACAAAGAAATACTAATCATATATGATTACCTAAAACTGTTGTGCTGGCATATCATTTGCACATTTTTCTTTCAATGTATTTGCGATGGTTTTATCAATGCACGAAGAAACTGATTGTGATATGAGTGGGCTTATTGGTTACCGTGAAGTTTTCAACATTTAGTTGAGTTTAACAATTTACTTCACGGAGGTTAAGAACTGGTGTATGTATTAAATGTTGTACCGAATAAAAATACTAAATCACATTAAATTGAAATAAATTGCAATGATAAAAAACCATGAATTAGTTTTGCTTCTAGAAATTAAAGCAATTGCTTTCAAGACACATTTTACAAACATGAAACCAAAGTCATATCAAAGATATATTTAATTTTAGAAGTAGGATGGGAGAACGGATAGTATTTACTTCAGTCCGACTCATAGCCCGGTATAGAGCCTATCCCTCTAACACGTAACGAAAAGTTTAAATTATCTTAGTGGCTCACTTAAACTACGTTTTGATGACGTTGCTGACGGGGACGGCAAAAAATACGTAATTCCTTTTTATCTCTGTCGCTACGACCCGCCTTTTATTTCACCCCCTCCGTCCCGTGGAAGGGGGTCCGGGAGTTTGACGCGCGCCCAGACTACTCTGTTCTCTATTCCTACTTCTAAAATTAAATCTATTCCTGGTCATATTCACAGATACTTCGGAAACCGGTTCGAAGCTATTCAAAACTCTTCCAAAGTAGAAATCAGGGCTTAAGATATTGCAGATCACTGTCGGGGCCTAGGGGAAACCCCCTTGCCTAATGAAAACCTTCGACTTCACCCGGAAGTAGGATAAAAATCCTTGAAAGGAAAAATAGACGGACTGACATATAATTTAAATGCAAGGATAATTAAGAATAATGTGGGGATGAGACACCTTTATATAAAGTAAAAACACGCAAGTATAAATATAAACATATCTTTCATAAAACAGAATAGACAAGCTGAAGTTTGACCACTAACCCATGACGAATCAAACCCAGTGTCACCTTCTTAAGTCTGGAAACGTATCACGTAAAATAGTATTCTTCAGCAATCAATGTCTTGAACTAATCTTCAGTTCTAACATCTTGACCCTAAGTCCACTTCAATAGAAAAAAAACCTCACATTACTATGACAAGCCTTGGCCAAATCTATAATACTCCAGAGTGTCATAACCTTTAACACCCTGAATGACCGTCCGAAACTTCATTTTCCGTCAAAGAGAGGATGAAGAGCTAAGGCTAATCCAACAAATTGAAACTCAGGACCCCGTGCAACAATGTGACCTCTGAACCTTATATAGATACCTCCCAAAAATATCCTAACAACAAATACTCTTTCTCAAAGCCATTCTTTGTCCGTCAACAAAAAAAAGGTACAGATTTATTTTTCTCCATCAATGAATGTCACATTTTGTTCAGCCCAATGAACCGCTATGACCAATAACTTCTCGCCCAGCCAGACTAGGGGATAGCCTTCCACCGTCTTGCCGACCATTAAACATGGACAAATAAAAGCAGGACATGACTATAGCTACACTATCAGAAACGCGCAACTAGCAGAGGCCACTACCGGCAAGAAATTAAAATGCAAAGCTAGGTCATATCGTTCACGAGAATTTTTTAAATAACACCTGACGTTTCTCCGGAATGCGGTGCCATCTTGTTCGGCAAACCAGCATAAAATGTTGATTGAAATATCTCTTAGTAAGATTGATACAATTTAAATTATGTAAATATTTCATGTGCACTAACTGGTGTTAACCCTATGCATGTAGTGTATGTGAGGACTACTCTAGATGGCGCGGTGGAATTTAATGTTTCAGTAGGCATATTTTAATGCATATTCACACTTTGGTGACTTAAATATGTACTACTAGCTAAGATACCCGGCATTGCCTGTGGTATTTTAAGGGATGAGTTTCCTGTCTATGTAGATACTGAACACTAGATACACTTTGGCGCCACCTATTTGAAGTATCCGCACGATGTAGGTTTTATAATAGATTTAAAATTCAATAAAATTATGCTTAAGTCAACACAAAACCACTTATAAAACCTTCTATTATAGTGCTACTGATATCAACCACGCAGTTTGGTCAAATTCGGAATGACAAATACCGTCCTAAAGCTTTATATATCCTTAAACCTTTTTTACATCGTCTGCTAAAGCATAGCACACTCGATCGAGTGAGCTATGGCTCAAGAATAGTGCCATCTCAACACTGCACGACGAAACTGAAAATTTTCAAACATAAACTAGCGAATCTTTTACGTAGTGGTTGACAAGTGAGAACAGTCTAATTAAGCTACAAAAGCGACGTCTTCACTGACGTGAACTTAAGATTTTAGACTTGTTTTGCAGGGACTTTAGATACAGTGACTGGTATAAAATAACTAATGCGGAATTGGTAAGAAAAACTTTTTGATTGCATGGCGGATTTCAAAAATAAGGTATTTATGGGCAAAGAACTGAAAACTAGTTCCGATTCTATTTTAACTACCTCTTAAACAGAATTGCTTTTATTTTAGGCCTGTGTGATGCAAATGCCACGAGTCTAAAATGTCCCGTAGTTTATTAGTCCATGCAGCAAATAAGCAATTTTTGCCGCTATTCCCCGTCTTTCCGATAACCAGAACAATTTCTGGACAAAAACATTCCTTTCTGATTCCGAATTGGAAGCCGACGTAGTGGAAGACCTCAAATTGATCCAGAACCATAGCTTACTTGGGATATGTAATGTTTTCTCGCAACTTTCAGATATCAAAATTGAAAGTGCACGGTATAGAGGCGTCTCATATTTTCTAGACCAGTATCGGATTTCTAGGTGAATGTTAACTTTTCGGTTTTTGGTATTTTTCGTTTATTTGCTTGAATGATTCTTAGAAATGAATTTTTCCCTATTTTGATGACTCCGATAAGTATATAGGCCTACAGGGTGTTACTGATAAGTCTACATGCATAAATTAAGGGGGATGTTCTATGGGCGATTTTGAGTCGAAAATGTTCTATGACATTTTACCGTCAGGGACACTGTTTTCAAGTTAAGATTGTCCAGAGTATTTTACGGATGACCCCTTAAATTTAATTAAGAAACTGATTTAGACAATGATTTCTAAATTAATTAAAAGGGAGGGTGAACTAGAAAATCAAATGATTTTTTATCGATTCTTCTACTAATTACAAGACCAGTGTGCATAGTGAAACATTCAGGAAATACTTTCGAATGATTTTAAAATTCAAATTGGGTTCAGATTTTTATTATAATTTTAAATAAGGACCTCTGACCAATCGCGTAACGCCTTGCCTTTTTATTAACAAAATTCTCCTGGCACGTTCCGTATCGAATGAAAATTGATAAAATTTGCGCGAAACGTGACAATCGTGGCGGGAGACATGAAGCGTGCCACGAGAACTTTGTTAATAAAAAGGCAAGGCGTTACGCGATTGGTCGGAGGTCATTATTTCAAATTATCCATAAAATCTGAACCTAATTTGAATTTTAAAATCATTCGGAAGTATTTCCTGAATGTTTCACTATGCAGACTGGTCTTAAAATTAGTAGAAGAATCGATAAAAAAATAACTTGATTTTCAACTTCACCCTCCCTTTTTATTAAATTAGAAATCATTGTCCAAATCAGTTTCTTAATTAAATTTAAATGGTCATCCGTAAAATACTCTGGACAATCTTAACTTGAAAACAGTGTCCCTGACAGCAAAATGTCATAGAACATTTTCGACTCAAAATCGTCCATAGAACATCCCCCTTAATTTATGGCAGACTTATCAGTAACACCCTGTAAATAGATACCAAACTAGCAAAGGGGGCAGAGAAAGTTTCACTGACGTTATTACGTCAGGATGTTTAATTACTGACCCAAAACGGTTGTATATTGAAACCCAAACCCCTTTCAGGCCATCTATAGGCGTATATTTAAAACCAGAAACCATAAATTTCATCCATAGAATACTACCTAACAGATTGTTTTCGCTAGTAAAAACGCGGTATGGTTTGCAAAAACTCCCCATTTTCCAAAAATAAAACAGCCATGTGGTTTTTTCGCACTAGGCACTTGCCTACAGTGCCTGTTGAATAATCTGACATTGCCTAAACCATTTCTACAAGTTACATTACACAAAACACAATATTATCAACACCCAAGTACTTATAGTGCGGCTGCAAATTGAACCGTATCGGAAGCATCTCTAGCATTCCATCACCCCTGGTAACGCGGCAATATAACCCAACAAATCACCCAATAATCAAGACGAAAAAGGACATAGAGAGGTTCCCTTACCTGTTCCAATCCAATATTATCTGCATTCCACGCTATAATGGGTATTCCCAAATAGCCAATCAACTGCATGACGTATTGGGCCGAAGCGGCGTTATTCCCATAGACTGGAGAATTTGTAAAATACAAGACGGTCACCACATTCCTTGGTAGTAACTTGGAGCACAAAATATCCAATATATGGCTTGGAGAAGGGGCCAAATCCATATAGACCAAACTGGCCTTGTTCACATTGTAATGCGATGTGAAGTTGAACGGATAGCGTCGCCTATTGTAGATTTCTTTAACGGTGTTTATTATGATCTTTTGGTAAATGCGTTTGACTGTTGTCATAGATGTTTCTGGTAAAATGGCACCGATGTTGATGTCTATAAGATCGTGGCGGTCGGCGTCCACCTGAAGTGATGTCATGAAGGCTGACAGAAAGACAAGTAGAAACCATGGTGTGACGGTTCTCATGGTGATGTCTTGTTGACAATAGAATTCTATGTTTTTACGTAATTTTTCTGATAGTATTGTTAAGCATCTGAAAATAGAAGAAGAAAGAAACATAATGTAGACCCAACCAACAAATCTTTTGAATTTTTATAACGGCTCCGATCTTAAATTGTTCTCGGGTTTTGAGGCGAGAAAGGGATAGCCTGATTGGCTTGATTTTGCCATGCGCAGAACCTGTTTTACCCCAAGAGTCCGACTCTAAAATCCAATCAGAAAAATAAGAGGTTTATTTTCGTCGCTCAACGACAGATGGTACTACAGTCAACTTTGTTAGTCACGTGATCCTATCACTTAGATGGAGACCGGACCCAGCCAACTTGTTTAATTGTTGGTTGGGTCTAATAGATATTAGTAGAGTAACTAT
Source organism: Phalangium opilio (assembly GCF_054372755.1). Lineage (NCBI taxonomy): Eukaryota > Metazoa > Arthropoda > Arachnida > Opiliones > Phalangiidae > Phalangium > Phalangium opilio. Next base: position 6,951,914 of record NW_028324217.1, on the reverse strand, counting down.
AACCAGAAGTATATAATTCTTATCTTCGAGAGAAGTGTTCCACAAAGCGGGATAACTGTAACGTCATTCTTCCCAACATCGGAACATTTGGAGCAAGGTTACTAAACCGAATCACATACGCGATAAATAGTTCCCTCATTATTAGTCTATTAGCGTTAAACTATTTGGCAAGACTCGCTTGTGGATTTTTGTCCCACCCCAAGACGAGGTTTGTGGGTTGATTGCTGAGGATTTAGTGCCAAATAATTATAGAATTCACCTTACGGTGCGGTGCCCATCTGAAGTTTGATGAGCGGGAAAGCAAACAAAAAGGGTGAGCCTGGTTACATAACTAAAGTATTAAAAGGATACAGAGTGTCATCCTTCTTCTATTATCCCCGTCTGCTATAACATATGACCTGTCTTCGTTTTTATATGTGAATATTAAAATGGTTCCTTCTCAACAACAAAGACGTTAGATATACCTTCAAGTAAGGCAAAAGGACCTTGGTGGACTAGTAACTTTCAAGCTCTTATCTAACGTCTTTGGATCTCACAATGGACGTCCCGTCTTAAAAGGGTCTATTTCGTGCCACAAAACAACAAACTGCGAAAGTTACAACAATCTTAACCTCGACATTGTTATAGTCAAACCTTACTACGATTCTAAAAAATTCAAAATTCTATATATATCTTGAGTATGGATCAGCTATCTATTTTTGAAGCAATTCTGTAGTGAAACGGCTCAAAAATAGAAACGTTTCATCCAAGCTTATCCCAAATTCAAACCATTGAATTCCTTACACCTTTACTACCATTTCTATCGACGTTCTTCTACAAAAAAATAGGAAAAAACACTTCAAGGCAGACTTTAAAAGCAAAACGACAAAGGCTTAAGAGAGGCACTTTTCTAAAGTCCTTCCACTTAAGCAAAAGCAAAGCCTACCTAAATCTTTTTTTTTTTTTGGGAAAAAGATATCAAAACAAGTCTGAAATATCTAAACCCTAACCAACCTCTCAATAAGTATGGGTCGACTCGAGGAGCATATTGTGGCTATCTATGAATTTCTCGTAGATGGGCCTCTTCTGGTGGTCGGAAAAAGAAACAATTGCCTACTTTGATCTATATTTCTAGTTCTAAAATACTTTTATAAGATATTTTCCATAAGTATGTCACTACCTATACAAGTTCGTAATGCTAGAGACTTACAGCTCGTGCTAGTTCTAGAACAACGAGCGAGAATTGACTACACGCGGTTTTACAGTCCACCTTCCTATTTAGTCTGTGCTAAGCTTTTGACAGCGCCTCCCCAGGCGTCACTTTACGGGAATATAGGACCTACGTCACTTCATGACAAGCTCTCAGTAACCAGTGACAAACGTATGGAACATATGAACTTCTGATATATTTTTGACCTTTCGGTAGTGACGTACAATTCAACCGCCAACTCTGTCTTAAAAATGGAATCTAGTACTGACAAAAATAAAATAGGGAAAGCAGTATTCAAAAATGCCGCTAGATGGCCTACCGAATCGAAAGGCACTAAGGGGTACGTTCATTGCCGCCCATGGCATATCAAAATTTCTCCTCTATGGCGCCCCAGTCTCTTTAATTTTGTACTGCATGGATAACGCCGATGCTAAGCTATTACGGTGGACCAATATTTATGCGTTATAGGGTTATGCCTTAACGTATAATTTTTTTCTGTGTATACGAGATGATTGCTTTTAGACTGAGAGAATGAAATTGTGTTTTACTACGAGTTAAAACAAGTATCTGTGTAAATTGACAATTGAATGCACCCGAAGCAAATATTTGGCCAGAGTGAAACGCAAGACCAGATCTACTTAGATCGATCCTAAAGATGAAAGTATTTCGGGCATATTCCCAAGGTAATATAGTTTAAACTTTACTTCTAGGCCTAGCGATGATTAAATTCCCAAACATGTATTTTATTTCCCAGTTTGGTTTGTTTTCAAAAGAAGTCTAACCAAGATGAAAGGCATATTCATATAATATCATAATCATGCATAGTCTATCTAGAGTTGCGAGTCGGTGGTAATTTACCGTTCGTAACTAACAAGAAGCGGATAAAACCAGGGATAGATTTAATTTTAGAAGTAGGAATGGAGAAAAGAATAATTTGGGCGCGCGTCAAAGTCCCGGACCCCCTTCTCCGGGACGGAGGTGTTTGAAAGAAGAAGCGGGTCATAGCGACAGAGATAAAAAGGAATTACGCATTTTCGCCGTCCCCGTCAACAAAGTCATCAAAACGGAGTTTAAATTAGCCAATAAGATAATCTAAAATTTTCGTTACTTGTTGGAGGGAGGGGCTCTTTACTGGGCTATGAGTTGGACTGAAGTAAATACTATCCGTTCTCCATTGCCACTTTTAAAATTAAATCTATCCCTGATAAAACGTATGAACGTTATTCCGAAACTACATTTTTAACTCTCCGAGTGACAATTACGTCGCGGAGAGGTATTACACTGGATGTATCTCTGTGTGTCTGTCACCGCGTTTGCAGTTGGCAAATCGGAGCAGCCGTGTTCGCAGAAAGCCATTATCATCGTTAGGATTAAGAAGTACGCGGCGATCGGCTAAGGTTACGAGAAACGTCTTAACACCCAATGGCAGGGCTTCCACCCAAGGTTCACGCAATTACGGGTTTTCTTATCATTAATTGTGAATCAATCGCTTTATATAAAATTAATTTCCAAAAATTGTTAAAGAGGCATGCGCTTGAATTCAAACGTCAACAATAGCTATGTTTAAAACGACTTTAGGAATAAAGTTTCTTAAAACGATTTAACTAGAATTAAGGTAAATTAATGACGTTTAAAATAATTAATATCAATTATATTTACTTAGTTATTTAAAAAATCCTCTCAATTGGGTCTCTACTCGGAGAGGTTTATTTTGGTTTCCCAACTTGTAAATTAACGAACATCGACTTTTGAAGCATAAAAAGCCTAGTTTTATCTAATATCGATTAAATATTCAGCTCACTGCAGCTTTTTAGCTAACTGCTAAACAGTGCCTAGATTAAACGATGAATTAGATCAACTAATCATCAAATACATTCAATAACTCGATTACTGCTCCGAAATGCAACGGAAACTTGACAATAAAAATAAAACCTGAAAAAGACCGACTTGGAAAAAATGTAAAATATAAAATAATACCATCTAAAAAGAAATTCCTCGCATAACCTAAAGCGAAAAAACAGCCACAACGTCTTCAAAAATATTTGACATTTTCTAAAAACTTTGGAATACCAGTGGCCCACTATTCCTTATAGCAAAAAGTAGTAACAAGTTGGGAAACAAAAATAAACCTCTCCAAGTCGAGACGCAATTAAGAAATTTTTCTTAAATAATTAAATAAATATAATTGATATTAATTAATTTTAATCTTCGTTAATTTACCTTACTTCTAGTTAAATCGTTTTAAGAAACTTTATTCCTAAAATAATTTTAAACATACCTATTGTTGAAGTTTGAATTCAAGCGTATGCCTCTTTAACAATTTTTGGAAATTAAGGGGATATTATAAGGCGATTGATTCACAATAAATCATAAGAAAACCCGACATTGCGTGAACCTTTGGTGGAAGCCCTGGCATTGGAAGGCTAGACGTTTCTCGTAACCCTAGCCGATCGCCACCTACTTCTTAATCCTAACGATGGGAGTTGAAGCCATAAATTGCTTTCTGTGAACGCGTTTGCTCCAATTTTCCAACTGAGAACGCGGTGAAAGACGTTCACACACACACACAGACACAGACACAGACACGTCCAGTGTAATACCTCTCCGTGACGTCATCGTCACTCGGAGAGGTAAAGAAATTCACTTCAAACCCCATATATTTTCGTGTCTTCCGCTAAAATATTTTCATAAAAAATGATGTACCCTTTGGCGAGTTTACGCGGCCAATCCAAAAAAGAATTCAATGAATGGAATAATACAGAAAGTAACGGGAATTTCGCTTTAAAAGCGGAAACTTGGTATCTGAAATACTTTGAAGAGTCAAGACTTCCGACAAATTGCCTTTCAAAACTGCAATATTTTGACGCCCGCAATGATAAAATGGAAATTCTTCAACTGAAACTTTGGTATAGTGTGGTGTAATATGGGATTCAAGAGGAGAAAACATCCAAAAGCAAAGTAAAAGACGTGTGAAATGTAAAAATTGTTCTTTGATTTTATATGCATAGAAGGAAGAAATAAAACGTAGTGTCAGTCAGTGTTTCTTGAGGAATGGTTTGCGCGACTGTTATACCTAGCCTAAACCACTGAGGTCAACACAGACATGGACCAGATGGGATATAAACTACTAGGTGTTGTTTTGACAGGGTTTATGCAAACCTGCAAAACCTGGAAATGTCAAAGAAACCAATTTTTGGCAAAAGATTCAGGGAGAACTCAGGGAAATTAGTTATGACTAAAAACGCAAGGAAAACTGAGGGAAATTAATTATTGACTAAAATACCCAGGGACAGCTCAGGGAAATTAATTATTGACTAAAAATTGGGGAAAGTTTTGTAAAATTCAGGGAAAACTCTGAGAAATTTATATTTTTTAGTAAAATTCAGGGAAAACTCTGAGAAATTTATATTTTTTAGTAAAATTCAGGGAAAACTCTGAGAAATTTATATTTTTTAGTAAAATTCAGGGAAAACTCTGAGAAATTTATATTTTTTATAAAATTCAGTGAAAATCCAGGGAAATTTATAATTTTTAGTAAAATTCAGGGAAAATCCAGGGAAATTTATAATTTTTAGTAAAATTCAGTGAAAATCCAGGGAAATTTATAATTTTTAGTAAAATTCAGGGAAAATCCAGGGAAATTTATAATTTTTAGTAAAATTCAGGGAAAACCGCGGGAAATTTATAATTGTACAGTCAACTAAGTATAGTATTAGGAAATAGAAGGACGTCTTGTTGACGGTGTTTAGCGAGGAAAACCCATCACACGTACTCTTGCAGAAACATAACCAATGTCTTTGGTATATGCAGGGTTGTACTGGGGATTGTATCTTATATATAAAAGTTTGTTCTTACATATTTCGACTTTCCATAGATGAATTCTTAAACACTACTAAAAGCTTAGCAAATAGTTGGAAGTGGTTACTTAAATTTGTATGGACTTAAGTTTGTACATAAAGATGTGTATACGGCATTAGTTCGCATTAAATCCTCAAGCAAACATCTTGCGTTTCCTTAAAGGTAGAAGATGAAGTTTACATTTTCATTTATGTCTATTTCCCTAAAAATCCGACCATCGATCTCATTGGCCAAAGTTGGAGCCAATCGAAGCGTAAACTTCAAATATACTTTTACCAAGGCCCTTACCAAAATCTAGTTTCTATTTTTCAATGTTTCAAAGATACAAAGAAAAAAAGGTCGAAAAAGGTCTATTAGATCTAATATGGTCAACTTTTTAAAATCGATAAAAAAAGTCGCAAATGTTTTGCTGAGTTTCTTTAACTATTTCATTATTATTAAGGGTGTAGAATCAACTTATTTCATGTTACATTCTTGGGATAAAAAGTAGTGATAATGATTTAAGAAAAAGCAGACAGTAGATTTTTGAACTGACAAAACCTTGACATTTTGTACTTAGAAACGAACCATTTTTTAAATACATTGAGAAGTCGCTTAACAGATGGCGTTTTCCAAACACTAATATCATATAAAACTGTACGTTACCCCGGTAAAACGAGTTATCGTGTTACCTTGCCATGTACTGACATAAAATTTATCATAGTACCCAAGCTTTTGATTGGGCATAAGCCTCAGGTGCCATCTGGTGGTTATAACAAGAACTTCCATTTACAGTTAACTTCGCAAGGTAAAAATTAAAATATTTACACCCAAAGATAGCTGTACTCACCGAGGCACAACCACAAAAAGCATTCTGGGATTATTAAACCGCTACAGATATCCCCGAAGTATGCTTACAACATGTAAGAAACTTCTGTTCTGGTCAATATGAACTAGAAACACCCTAAGCCAAACCCAACCAACGAATACCGCGCTTCCCATCCACAATCATTCACTCAATCAAGCAAAAAATATTTTAACAGACGGCCCTAGCCATGCACTGACATAAACAGACGCTCTTCATCGTGCATTCAGCAAGGGGGGGGGGGAATCTCGGCAAAATCATTCAGAGTTCAAGGCCTTTACTCAACCGGAAGTGACAATTCTGTCCGTTTCCGTTAAGCGTCATAGACGTCTGCTAGATTCCTGTACCAACTACCATTTTCCTAACTGTAGATAGCGTCTGACAAAAGCAGATTCAATGGAAGGCAATTCATTTAAAGTGGTAGTGGCGAAAAATGGTTAAAACTATGTTTGAGATTTTTAGTTGGGGTACTGATTATCGTACGCTGGACACTTTCACAAGTGTTCGCTTCTTTGTGTGGTTTTATTTCAATAGATAACACCAGGGATAGATGTAATTTTAGTAGTTGGAATGGAGAACAGAGTAATCTGGACGCACGTCAAAGTCCCGGACCCCCTTCCACGTGACGGTGGGGGGTATATGAAAGAAGAGGCGGGTCATAGCGACAAAGGTGAAAAGGAATTATGTATATTTCGCCGTCCCCGTCATAAACGTCATCACAACGTAGTTTAAGTGAACCAATAAGATAGTTTAAACTTATCATTACGTGTTGTAGGGATGGGCTCTTTACTGGGCTATGAGTCGGACTGAAGTAAAGGCTAACCGTTCTCCAATCCTGCTTCTAAAATTACATGGATCCCTGATAACACATTAACAAAAACGTGATTGAAAACTATCATACTTTCGACTGTCAGAAGGCTGTCGCAAAATTCAGTTGCCATAGCCTACGATTTACTTCTGATGTCATATTACTTCCCCTAAAGACCATTTAATAATAATAATCTAGGCTTTATCGACAAAGGGATGTCCACACTAAGCCCGAGGCTTACTTACAGCTGGTTCCCTTTACAAAGCATAGAGGAGTGATGGCTAGCCCTTATGCCACAGCTAACCGAAAGCGCATTATAGTTGACCTCGGCAAGTTCTGAGAGAAAGGCGAAACTGGGTAAGACCCCGAATCAAAACAGCTTTAACAAGTGAGGAAAAAACTTTGCTAGGGATTTTCCCCAGGTTTTGATGTAAAAAAGGGGGCATGCTACTATGAGGACAAAGTACATGCTCGTTGTCCTCCAAGTAGCATGGTCTCCTTGTGTAAATGGTACGTATCGTCCTAGTCTGAAAACTATCAATTCAAACGACAAAACACAGACCATGTGTAAGCATATATTATAAGTTTATAAGATATGTTCCATAAGTATAACACTTCCTATACTTCGTAATGCTAGAGACTTACAGCTCGAGCTAGTTCGAGAACGACAAGCGAGAATTGAAGTCCTACACTCGGTTAATTTTGCAGTCCATGTTCCTATTTAGTCTGTACTAAGCTTTTGAAAGCGCCTCAACAGACATCGCTTTACGAGAATCTATGACGTTTCACCTACTTTAAACCACTTCATGACAAGCTCTCAGTAACCAGTGACAAACTTATGGAACATATCTTATGAATTTATGATATATCTAATGTATTTTATATATATTTATGGTAAAAAACCGTTTTAAACCAAAATTTAATGATGATGATGTTGAATAAAACAGACATTATCATTTTCAAGACAAATTTTTAAAATACGATATAATTCCCATAAGAATATGAAAACTTGAAAAAATACTTTTTGTAGAATAAGTAAATCTTCGTGATAATCTACTTCTTTTTTGGATTTATGGAAGCCACCAGAGTTTTTCCCACCTCTATGGAATCTGGGAATCTGGAGCAAGCGACAAATATAAATGACACGAGAGCGGGGGTCTCTGGCTTCGACATTATTTGGTGCTTAGGATGGCTTAATAAAGCGAATGACACCCCGCAGGTCGTTCATCCAATTAATCGATGTCTGCGCCAGTGTATGCCAACAAAATTGACTGCTTACGAGGCCTTTTTCTTTCCTAGTTTTGGCGGGCCCCGGTAAAGTCATTCGGTTAATATGACTTAATGGGAACCCTATAGACGCTTAAAGGAAAGGGTCACCTAACGAAATATTATACCTTAAAAGAACGGCCATTTTCTAAATATAAAACTAAAAATATATAAAAAATTAATGATATCTTATTACAAAATAATTATCATTTAATTAGTCTTAAAAATATTCAAGGACTACTGCACCACTATTGGTTAAGTGGCGTCTGCTAAACCAGGGATAGATTTAATTTTAGAAGAAGGAATGGAGAACAGAATAATCTGGGCGCGCGTCAAAGTCCCGGACCCCCTTACACGGGACGGGAGGGGGGTATGAAAGAAGAGGCGGGTCATAGTGACAGAGGTAAAATGGAACTACGTATTTTTCTCCGTCCCCGTCAGCAACGTCATCAAAACGTAGATTTAGTGAGCCAATAAGATAATTTAAACTTTTCGTTACGTCTTGGAGGGAGGGGCTCTATACTGGACTATGAGTCGGACTGAAGTAATTTCTAACCGTTCTCCATTCCTACTTCTAAAATTAAATATATCCCTGGCTAAACCGAACCTCATACCCTTTAAGAGATTAGCTGAATTCTCACAGGCTGAGAGAGGTAAAGGTAAGAAGGTAGGGGGTAAGAGGTTCGTTTTAGCAGACGCCACTAAACCAATGGCGGATGGTGCAGTAGTCCACGTTTTTAAGACTAATTAAATGCTAATTATTTTGTAATAAGATATCTTTTTTAATTTTTATTTTTCCTACACTCTCATAAATTAAAGGGTGTGTTCTTAATTGGGTCAAAGTGAGTGGAAAGTGTCAAAGGTCATGGGGTCAACAACATTTAGTTACGGAGATATGGGCTACGAAAACATATTGCAAATAAAAAAATTTTAACAATATTTGTTACTAGCCGTTACCCGCGGCGTCGCTCGCGTGTAATAAGAACTTCCATCTAAAATGATATAAAGAATGTGTAGATTTTACTGATGACTAATATTTTTGTAGCACCCTAGGAGCGAAGGCACTCGGCACAGTCCGTCAGCCCGTCGGGATATTTTTTATTACTTTTCATGCGGACATTATTCCTTAAAGAAGGGTTTTTAAGTTTTTGGCCGCCATTTAAAAAGATGGCAACAAATCGAACCCAAAATACCATTCAGCCCGTCTATAGGTTAAAGGAAACCATTGTACTAAATATTTGTGAAATCGGTTGAAACGCGCGTACTTTATTGCATAGAGAATATTTTTTTACATTTCTGGGCGCCATTTTAAAAGATGGCGGAAAATCAAACCCGAAAGACCATTCAGCCCGTCTTAAGGCTAAAGCAAACCAGTGTACTAAATATTTGTGAAATCGGTTGAAACGCGCGTACTTAATTGCATAGAGAATATGTTTTACATTTCTGGGCGCCATTTTTTAAGATGGCGGCGGATTGGAAAAATCTTTCTTAGTACGCGCCTACTACTTATGAGTAACGTTCCTGCAAATTTTCAGCCTTCTAGGGCAAGCGGTTTGGGCTAGGCGTTGATTATCAGTCAGTCTGTCAGTCAGTCAGTCAGGACTTTGATTTATATAGTATTTGTTATGAGGGAAAGTAACTTCTTAGGGGATTTAAAAGTAATGTATTTTCAACGAGCGCCTGTAAAAGTGTTGATACGTGCAATACACAAGTTCTCGCAGAGAACACACCTTACAGGCGCAAATTTTATTTTTTTATAAATTCATAAAGTTTTGAAGCAAAATGTAGGTTTCAAAACGGTATAATAGCGATTTCCACTGACTGCACTAGAGCACTCTAAGTGCACTCTCGGCGCGTTTTCGTCCGCCACTGGGAACACGAGTGCAACACTCGCCCAGAATCGCGTTTTCCACTGACCCCAAAAACTGCCCGAGAATTGCTCTTTCGTGCTCTGAAAAATTCGACGGAGCGACGGTGCTCGAGTATGACGTAATAAAATTAAAATGGCGGACCATGGGGTATCTCATAGAAGACAGGCTCTCGCTTATGCTTATTTATTTCTGGAATCATCTTGTTCTGAAGATGAAGAATACGAGGTTTTATCATTACTTTAAAGATATTACGCCTCTTCCTAAAACCAATAATTATATCAGAGACGTTGTCGATCATTATTCAAAATAGATTTTTTGAAAATTAATTGAAATGTTAATTCTATTAATTGGTTTCGGCCCATTTGCGTCAAGATATACACACTTTATTGCAATTTCGTCTCCGGCGCCAATTTTGATTATTCAGAGCGCGCTCTGACCTCTCGATCGTGTTCCACTGACGAAACTATTCTCTCCAAAACTCGCTGAGGGCAGTTACGTCATCCTGACACTGAGAGCACTCTTTGGAGCAGTCAGTGGAAATCGCTATAAGTAGAGGTTAAATAAGAAGTATAATAATACGAAGTTATTGAAAGTCCATTAGAAATAAATTTCGGGTATTTACGTTTATTTTTTTAATTACTACCCCATCATTTCTCATGTCTACACTGAACTATTAGCTCACGTTTGACAATGTTTTAGGCGAGATTCATGGTTTAATTATTATCTTTGGAGCCTAAAAATATCTATGGAAACGCTCATAAGGTTTCTACAGAATGAAATAACACATGCTTATCCGAAAAGAAAAGAAAATTACGAATTTATAAAATTCGTAAAAGTAACGTTGTTAACAATTGATCTAATTTGCTTTAAGCCAATAAATTTTTTCGATTGAATTTTACTTTTCTTTTAAGAACTAATTCCCGCCTTAAAACCAGCATTGGTTTAAATCAGTGAACCAGGGAGACTCTGCTGGGGAGTTTCAATGAGTTTCAAAATACACTCTGTTAATTCCTTGGGTTTATTCCTTGGATATTATGGGACTTTTCATGAAACAATAGGATATTATAGGACCTTTCGTAAAATTATAGGATAATATAGGACCTTTCGTAAAATTATAGGATAATATAGGACCTTTCGTAAAATTATAGGATAATATAGGACCTTTCGTAAAATTATAGGATAATATAGGACCTTTCGTAAAATTATAGGATAATATAGGACCTTTCGTAAAATTATAGGATAATATAGGACCTTTCGTAAAATTATAGGATAATATAGGACTTTTCGTAAAATTATAGGATAATATAGGACCTTTCGTAAAATTATAGGATAATATAGGACCTTTCGTAAAATTATAGGATAATATAGGACCTTTCGTGAAATTTTAGGATATTGTAGGACCTTTCATGAAATTTTAGGATATTACAGGACCTTTCGTAAAATTTTAGGATATTACAGGACCTTTCGTAAAATTTTAGGATATTACAGGACCTTTCGTAAAATTTTAGGATATTATAGGACCTTTCGTAAAATTTTAGGATATTATAGGACCTTTCGTAAAATTATAGGATATTATAGGACCTTTCGTAAAATTATAGGATATTATAGGACATTTCATGAAATTATAGGATATTATGGGACATTTCATGAAATTATAGGATATTATAGAACACGTTTAAAAATGTAGGATTTCATAGGAATTATAGGACCTCTGGGGCTCCCTGTTATATACTTAGCGTTTCTTCCTAAATAAACTCTCCCATAGAACCTCCCTGATGAAACTCACATTACTCTCTTAACTCGCAACTAGAGAGAAAAGATCTTCATAATTCTCTTACAAAAGAAAAAGTTTCTCGGACGAGCTGGCTACAATACCATATATATATATATATACAATTACACCCTTCGAAAGAGATATTAAAATATACCAGAAAATAGCGTAGTTCAATACTTTCTAAGGTTGTTACAGCGTATTACCGAAACCATTCGTCAATAGAGTGGCGCTAAGAGGAGGTTTCCTTTCAACGCCATAAGAAAACCCCGAGAAAGGCCGTAAGGAGCTACACGCAACTCCCGCCCAAGAACTCCCGCGGTTTGAATAAGCGAGTGTGTTACCATCGCTAGTGCGCTCTAAAAGATATATTATAATTCGATATTCTGTTGGGAGCAGCCAGCAACTGAATGACTTGGAGTAAGAAGTTAGGATCGCTTCAGTCTCTAACTAGAAGGGCTGAAACTTGGCCAACTGGAGGAGAAATAACTAAACAGAAAGGAAGATTTTAATTGTTATATGCAAAAATGGAATCATGGGGCCCTAGATATTTTAGAGGTCCCATATTCAAGAATGGTTTTATTTGGGGCCCAAATCATGTATTAGCCCAGCGTCCTATTTTAGGGGCCCCATGTTAAAGAATGACATTTATTTTAGGGTTAAAATAGCATGTATTAGTCCAGGGCCCCATTTTAAGGCTCCGGATATTTTAGGGCCCCATATTCAGGAATGTTTTTATTTTGGGGGTCCAAATGATATGTATTAGCCCAAGTCCTCAGTTTTTTTAGAGGCCCCATTTAGGAGCCCCAATGATATGTATTAACTCAGGGCCCCAGATATTTTAGGGACCCCAATGGTATAAATTAGCCCGAGGCCCAAGATATTTTAGGGGCCACATATTCAAGAATGATTTTATTTTGAAGCCCCAATCAAATGTATTAACCCAAGGCCCCCGTCGTTTTAGGGGCCCCTTATTCAAGGATGGTTTTTATTTTTGGGGCCCCAATGGTATATAATAGCTCCCGTAGTTAAAACTCAATTTAACTTAATTATAATTAATTAGGGGAAATAAACAAACAGCGTTGAGTGTTTAAATTCCAAAATTTAAATAACCAATAACATTTGAAATAAAATAAAAAATTAACCTTGGAAGATTTAGGCTTAATCGTACAACATCATACTAGTTTTTCCAACAAAGAATGACACGTATTTCCCCTCCAGTATACTAAATTGAATCAGTTCTCCATGGCGTAATGCATTATGAAAGAAAAAGAAAATAATATTCTTTCGAGGTGAAAGTTTGGAAGATGGTTTTGTCTTTAATAAATGATCCATTGAGATTCCTTAATGTTAAGAAGGCAACGCCCGATAGACCGCGCGCTATTTATAGACGTTCCAAAAACCCGCAAAAATAAAGCTTTGTCCTATATTCCATAAACGATGCAAAAACGCTACGAGCAATATCACTTTAAAAGACTTTTATGGAAAAGTTTGGTTTTTCAACCTAGAAACTCTTTTGAATAGCCTATTTCAATATCTCCTAAAAGATGGGCTTTCAATAAATTTCTCGAAAGGTTTTCTAAGGTTTCGAAGCGTTCAACAGTGAGAATTTTAAAAACAATGATGAAAGATGTTCAATAGAGTTTTAAAGAAATTTTGAAATTCTGAAAGAGAAACTCCGAGGGAGCTAGAATCAAGAAGTGATATCTAGTTTATTAGGGAGAAGGTATTAATTCGGCACATTTCCATACAGCTTTATCTCCAGTCCAAACGTATAGGGTCCGGAGTTAATCCCCGCCTCTAAATTACAACCAGCATCTCATTGGTTCTTGAAAACTCACGTCAGAGCGACGCGAATGACGAAAATTGCGTATTTTCCGACTGAGGAGAGGCGAAATAGCCCGGCCTCCTTTTACGTCCCCCCTTGTATTTTGAAAGGGGGACTGGGACTGTGGCGCGTGAATACTAAGGCATCTTATACATTCTCCCTAATAAACTAGATATCCCTTCTTACTAGAATGTTTTCTTTTTTAAACCAAATTCAATAGAGTGTATAAAATAATGAGTAAATCAATTGGGATCGTGTTTCTATCTGCAATATTAAAGAATTTACAAAGAAAATAAGTTCCCGATATGGACACTACGCCTTAGGCTTCCCGGTTCGGACGACTAGTACCGAGAGAAAATAATTGGTTAAAATTTAACTTTAGCCATGCTTCCTACCACGTTTGAGGGAAGCCAATTTTCACCCCCCCCCCGAAAACTTCAAGTAGCCAATCAGGAAGCTAGAGGTTAGATATTGTGTCCTTGGAAAGTAGAGCTACCGCTACTCATGGAATTCTGGGAAAGGGAGCCGCTCCGGGCCCGCCGCCTCTAAGCAAGCCCGTAGTCTGTTTTGTGGGAACTATTTTTCTCTCTCTCTCTCTAAAAGCTGTGAGGAGGCTATCCTGGGAGAGGGAGTGTGGGGGGGACGAAGCTAGAACGGTAGAAATCCAACTCCTCAAACGAGGCTCAGATCGCGTAAGCAGAAGTATTATACTCTCTCTTCTATTATGAAATATAGTCTGCATGATGTTCCTTTTAAATATAGTAGTATTTTAAAGCTTTGAAACTAATTAAAAGGATGATTAATTAAAGGTTAATAATAAAGCTAAAATGTTAAGGGTCTAGAAGAGGTTATGGGTTCGCGAAGCCAACCTTGAGGAAACTCAAGCAATCAAGGGGATAATAGAAGAAGGATGACACTCTGTATGCGAGGGAGCCCTTTTAGTTTGCTCACCTGCTCATCAAACTTCAGATGGGCATCGCACCGTGCAGGGTGAATCCTAAAACTGTTTGGTATTTACTAAATCCATATTGACCCATAAACCTTGATTGTCTTGACGTAGAACAAAAATCCACAAGCGCATGCACCTTGACTAATAGTTAAGCGGTAATAGAGTAATGATGAGGGAACTATTTATCGCATATGCGATTAGTTTTAGTAAACTTGCTCCAAATATTAATTCTGATGTTGGAAAGAATCATGTTACAATTACTCCTCTTTGTGGTACATACACTTCTCTCGAAGAATAGTATTATATACTTCAAGTGTTACTAATATGAACTATGTAAGACCCATACTTATGGAGACCATTAAAGGCTTATGAAGAGACCTAAATACACGAAGCTTTTCTGACTTTTTTTTACACAGTTTGCGGTCATATGTAAACGGAAGAAGAGGTAGCTAAGAAGAACTGCATTACCCGAATGAGAGATTTCTTCTAAAGTCTACGTACCACTTCCACCCCTCATTTCCGATAATATCGGAAGTCGATCTTTTAGTCCGGTTTCGAATTGCTCATCTATCTGAGTGACTTTCGATTCCATATTAGAGCCAACTGGTAAGAGATACCTCAATTAGGGTTGAGCTTGGAACTAATTATATTAAGGAGAATCCGTGTAATTATCGATATCAGTTCTAGAAACCCATTATAAAATGGAAATTTCGGTAAAGAGGCCAATTTCTATTACTCAGAACCAATCTACAAAAGCCTAGCAGTATATTTTTTAAGCGTCTTAAGCAGCGTGGGAAATATGGCGGTGGCACAAAGCAAATTGACCAGTTTAAAAAATTAATTGGAGAAGGGGTGGTCAGTGGTCCACAGAACCACTAAGAAAACTCAAAGGTAACCAGTGTCGAGACATTAACTCAAATATATCAATTATCCACTTCTTTAGTTTAGCAGACGACGTGCCCTGGTCAGTGGCCATGGACGAGTTTATCTATTTCAGGCTGGCCTAATGTCCAGTGTAAAAAAATCCTTATTTCCCACCATGGTCTTAAGGGCTCGTCGGCACGTTCATTTCTCTGTTCATACGAGCAGAAAACTTAAAACTTGTCGCAGCGAATATGGACATTTTTGAACCAAGAATTTGTAATACTAAAATAGCCGAATCGAAAACGCCGCCAAGAATCCTAAAACTTTTAATATATCGTCTGCTAAAGTATAGCTCACTCGATCCTGCGTCATTGAGGCATGATCTAGTGAGCTATTGTTAAAGAAAAGGCGCCATTGAGGTGGTGCCATCTCGACACTGACCAACGAAACTGAAAATTTTCAAACTAATCTTTTACGGAGTCTTTGACAATTTGACACGTGTCTAATTAAGCTAGCAAAGCGACCTCAAAGACGTTAACGAAAGATATTAGTCTACTCTTAATGGACCTTTAGAGGCGATTCATAAAATAATTCGGACACCAATCAACTTGACGACGTCATAAATACGCGTTCAGACAAATTAAATATGATTATCGGTTTTTCTACCAGATTACAGCCAACAACGTCGCTAAAAAATAAAAACACTTTCAAATATTGAATGGCTAAGCCTTGGACTCTTAAGAGTAAAGTTATCACAGTCCCACACCCAAAGAACGCATGTACGTTTCAAGCGTTAGTCATACGCTGACTGTGACGCTATAAACTTTTGCAGGGTTATCAGTTTTTCCGATTTTTATCAATTTTACGAAGTGGTTTTCTGCCATTTTAGCGATGGTTTTGAATTACCAAAACTCCTCGTTTAATTGATCCAAGGGTCTAGTTTCTAAAGGGTTTGAATTTCGACCCTTGAGTAATTAGGAACCGTTCAAGTCAAGGAGTATCCTAAATAGGCGAAAGCGTTAAATAGTTGAAGCAGGAATACATACAGCTTA
This sequence comes from Phalangium opilio, assembly GCF_054372755.1. Taxonomy (NCBI): domain Eukaryota; kingdom Metazoa; phylum Arthropoda; class Arachnida; order Opiliones; family Phalangiidae; genus Phalangium; species Phalangium opilio. The sequence goes on along the minus strand of NW_028324217.1, from coordinate 6,935,614 downwards.
AAAGAATCATTGCTCCCCCATATCTCCCATGCTAATTTTTACGCCGGTTTTGTGGGCCAGGCTTGAGAACTTACTATCCGTTACGCCACATAATTCTGAAGTCTTTCTAACTGCGATTTAATTGGTTGCTAGCATCGCAAGGTGCAAGGTGCAGCGAGATAAATTATTCACGAGGCACGTAATGATAGTCTAGCTCTTCCCATAATATCCCCCTAGATACGTTTCTGAAATATTATTCCTATTAGAGATATGTATTCCTGGTTGAAGATGTAATGGTAAGTGGCGTTTGTAATTAATTTCGCATGCACGTAAAATATCCTTGTATATTAAAGTAAAGCTGAAATTTTATTTTTAATTAAATATGCAAAGTGGCTACGTAATCTGCAGTAATATTTAAATATAGTAAAGATTGCACTTGCTAAATTTTCACGAGAGTTCATACCCTCTAATTGAATAATTATCTCTCGGGTTATGTAAAGGTAACAAACTGGATCTGTTACAAGATTTTAATGACACGTGACCGAGACGTGATTAAAAAATGTTTTAGTGAGTTTCGCTCTGCGTTTTTTTTAGAATTTTGTTATTGAAGTGATATATTTTTTATCTACACTTACTTTAATATAAAAAATAATTGGCAAATATAGGCCTACTAAAAAGTACAAATGTACTGCGTTAAAGAGGCAAGAAACAGAGATTATCTCTGTCTTCCCGTGAGTTCAAAAGGGACACCATGGTGTAAGAAGGTGCGTGAACAAAACGAACGTGTCTCAATTACAGGTAGATATTTTCCTCAGTTCCAAACCAACATGAGTCAAAACTATTGGCCGAGGTGTTCGAAGCGATTCTGTATGGGAGAGGGCCCTCCTTTTCCGCCAGCCCCGGAGACGTTCTTGCTTTGCCCACCATGGACAGAGGAAGTCGTTCACCTTCCTGTGGCAAGCGACTTTCCGGACCCACGACCAAAGCCTGAGATACAGCCAAGCGACGATACTATCGACCCCAATAGTGGACGAGGACTTGTTTTTTGGCCAGGTCCACCGAAAAGATTCTCCAGGAGAAGGGGTCCTCAACCTCCGCCAGTCCCTGAGACGTATTTGCTATGTCCACCATATACAAAGAAAGTCATCCATCTTCCTCTGGCCACCGCATTTACTGACCCACGACTAGAGCCACAGATGCTGCCCGATGATGATATTCTCGTTACCAATGGTGCACGAGACGTTCGACATCAATCCCCAGCCTCCACTTCTTCGACCAAGGCTCACCCGGAAGTAAATTCCTCCCCAGAAGTAATTGGGAATGGCATAACACTTGATCAACCATCCACTTCGGATTCAAAACACTTGAAAGTTTCCTCCTCCATAAAGGAGGACATCCTTTTTGATGAACCATCCGCTTCGGAATCCAAACGCCGAGAAGTTCACTCCTCAACAAAGGAAGACCAGGAGAACATCCTTCTTTATCAACCATCCTCTTCAGAATCCAAGTACCCGGAAATCCCCTCCACCCCGAATGAGAACCAGACGTTCAAGTTGACGAAACTGCACCCTCTTTACCGTTGCTCATTCTGCGACGTCATGGGACTGCATCGAATCAACTCGTGCCCGCGGAAGTACGAATTTGACAAACGTCCGGCCTGAGGTGGCCCGAAATCGCCCTCAAAGGCCACGGGGCGCCAAATAAGGCTTGCGCGACTAAAAGTCGCCATAGCCGTTGTCTTTTCCTGGGGTGCGGATGCAATAGAGAAGATTCACGATAATACAACGCTAATGGAAACTATCAAGCTATGGTTCCTCCAACGTAACGTGCTTCCCATCCTTTCACCTTCTTTGTAATACCCAAGACTACTTCTTTCTTCTGCTTTAAACTTCCTCCCTAAGTTTTTTGTTGAAACAACTCGACCGAAGAAAAGACAGGATAGTTGCCTAAGATATCGTAACAGACTTTGGTATATTTATCAAAAGTCTGCTCGTTTTTTATTATTGTTATCTTTCTTATGTCTGCCCCAAGAAGGAAGTCATTTAATTTCTTAATTGTTGAGAAATTAAAAAGTCAGTTTCACAAAAAGGATTGTGTTTGTAATTTATTCTAATTCCGTAAGCTCTAAGGCAGAAATAGTGACGCCACGGAGCCGAACCTGGGATTGTACTGAAGTAAGTTTTTAACCACATCGTTTCCATGAAATTATAGGATAATATAGGACAGGTTCAAAAATATAGGATTTTATGGGAATTATGTAGGACCGCTGGGCTCCCTGTGTAACTTGAAATTAGGGTTTTTTGTCAACTTAGAACTATTGTACTCCATCATGGCATGAACTTTCATCTCCATTCATAAATAATTAGTCAAATCTAAGTCATAACTCGCTATAAATCAAAAGGCACAAGGGACACCCTAAAAATAAAGCAAACTTTTTCCCCAAGTTTCTTATATGGGTCCTTTCCTTTCTGCCCAAAACCGTTCCCGTTTCTTGTTTTTCACCTCATTAATCACGCAATATTCTACATTGGTCCGTTGTGGCCAAGAGAGGGGAGGGGGAATGGGGCGGAGAAAGAGGGCCCCAAAATGGGAAAGGGCAATCATCAATGATGGATGCATCAAGAGGTTATTAGCTTCTTATGACCTTATACAGACAGGGTGGTTGAGTTATCTAAGAATTATCACTCGTAAATCTACCAAAAGGGATATGGAAACAATGGTGGGGATGAAAGCCTTCCACAGTGGTTAGTATGATCGATATTAAAGTTTTACTGGAACCAACACCGATTTTAATTAATTAAACTCGGCAACATAATCGTTTATTTAACCCAATTAAACCGATATCGACCGATGTGTACCGATTATTTAATCCAATTAAACCGATATCGACCGATGTGTACCGATTATTTAACCCAATAAAACTGATATCAAACGATGTGTACCGATTATTTAACCCAATAAAACTGATATCGACCGATGTTAACCGATTATTTAACACAATAAAACTGATATCGACCGATGTTAACCGATTATTTAACACAATAAAACTGATATCGACCGATGTTAACCGATTATTTAACACAATAAAACTGATATCGACCGATGTTAACCGATTATTTAGCCCAATTAAACCGATATCGACCAATAATTACCTATAATTTAACACAATTAAACCGATATCCGACCAATAATTACCTATTATTTAACCCAATTAAACCGATATCGACCGATGTTCACCGATTATTTAACCCAATTAAAATGGCATCGACCGACGTTAAGCGATTAATTAACCCAATTAAACTGATATCGACCGACGCTAACCGATTATTTAACCCAATTAACCTATATCGATCGATGTTAACCAATTATTTAACCCAATTAACCGATATCGACCGATGCTAACCAATTATTTAACCCAATTAAACCGATATCGACCCAGCGTTTACCAATTATTTAACCCAATTAAACCGATATCGACCCAGCGTTTACCAATTATTTAACCCAATTAAACCGATATCGACCGATAATTACCGATTATTTAACCCAATTAAACCGATATCGACCAATAATTACCTATTATTTAACCAAATTAAAACGATATCGACCGATGTTAAATTATTGAAGCTATTGCCAGTACTCAAATAGCTAAACCATACTACTTATGCAGCAGGGTCATTTCTTTCTTCCAAAACGATTTTTGTTTCTAGATTTAAGATATTTCCTGATATTTGCATGGGATGGTACTGTACATATATACTAGGGAAGGAGCGGCTATACCAAATCTAGCTGCATTGTTAAAATTGTGATATGGTTCAGATATTTTACATTAGGGTAGACAGTTGAAAGAGCTTTAGTCTTGATTCGAAATTTGGATAAAAAATTTACCCATTGTACCCCAGTTTTAGGTTGGGAATAAGCTTTTGGTCAAGCCAAAAATGTAAATTCCTTATAGGAAAAATTGGAATTTTTTTTTTCGGAATTATAGGATTTTATAGGAGAAAAATTTCTTTATAGGAAAATATAGGACTAAAAATGCTTATATATAGTTCCATTAAACTATGTAGAAAAATACAGGTTAAACTTAAAAGCCACTTTTTTAAAAATTTGTTTGCCGTCTGTGTGAAACGTTTATACGATTGTATTATTGTATTCTAAGATAGGACTTTGGACTTATTTAAAAATAAGACAAGTTTATCCAAATACTTGAAATACTAGTATCTACCAAATCTTAAAAACTAGTTCCCAGTTTCCATTTAAAAACAATTCCAATTTCGATTTAAAAATTTTGGAGTAAAAAATAAATTAATGGGATTTTGAAAAGAATATTCGGATTTAAAAAAATATTAGGCTTTTTATAATAATTTGCTTTAAAAAGTTAAGATTTAAAAATAAATAAGATTTAAAAAGTTAAGATTTAAAAATAAATAAGATTTAAAAATTTAAGATTTAAAAATAAATAACATTTAAAAATAAATAAGATTTAAAAATAAATAAGATTTAAAAATAAATAAGATTTAAAAACTTAAGATTTAAAAACTTAAGATTTAAAAACTTAAGATTTAAAAACTTAAGATTTAAAAACTTAAGATTTAAAAACTTAAGATTTAAAAACTTAAGATTTAAAAACTTAAGATTTAAAAATTTAAGATTTAAAAACTTAAGATTTAAAAACTTAAGATTTAAAAACTTAAGATTTAAAAACTTAAGATTTAAAAACTTAAGATTTAAAAACTTAAGATTTAAAAACTTAAGATTTAAAAACTTAAGATTTAAAAACTTAAGATTTAAAAACTTAAGATTTAAAAACTTAAGATTTAAAAACTTAAGATTTAAAAACTTAAGATTTAAAAACTTAAGATTTAAAAACTTAAGATTTAAAAACTTAAGATTTAAAAACTTAAGATTTAAAAACTTAAGATTTAAAAACTTAAGATTTAAAAACTTAAGATTTAAAAATAAATAAGATTTGCAAAAATTAGATTTAAAAATGAATAAGATTTGCAAAAATTAGATTTAAATTAAATAAGTTTAGTTTAAAAAAAATTGCTTTAACAAGTTGGTAGGTTTTAAAAAAGTTGCTTTAAAAAAATTCGATAAAAAAATGTATTTAAAAAAATTCGATAAGAAACTGTATTTAAAAAAATTGGAGAAAAAAATTATTGAATTTTCTTTTAAAAAATAACCGCCATTTTGAATTTTATTCGGATCCACCATTACCGTCACTTACGGGGCGCGATCTAATTTCACCCCAGAAAGAATACAACATCTTCGGCAGCGATAATTTTGATTCACCGTACACCCACCATTTTGCCACGAATTCCCGAGTCAATCTCGCGTTAAACCTAATCCTCCCCTCATTACACTAACCCTAAATGCACTTAAGAAATAAAAACTTACATTAAATGTTTCATCCCTAAATGATTTGAATCCTTTTCCTCGATCTTGGCACAGTTTTGATCACAAAATTAATTATTTTTGGCCTGATTTTAAACATTAAAATTCGACTTAAAAAAATTAAAAATAATTCCTCTAAATTACCGACTAGCTCGCGTCAATCAAACTGACAAAGGGCTGTCTGTCTGAAGCTTCGGGAAGTAGGGGGCGATAGAGAAGGGGGAGAGAAGAAATACGAAGTTGCATTAATTAGAGCGAAGGCGACGTAAGTCGCGATGAAGATAGGGCTAATTTGGTGGGCTTTTTAGTTAGCGTTAAGGGCTGAATTGAAAAACGTTTTAAGTCAAAGAATTGTAATTTACTATTCAGCTCCTCGAATCTTTTGAAAACAATGGCCCTTTTAAATGCATTTCTTATAAATTTGAGAAACGATATTACAATGCAATTTTATGACAAAAACATAGGATATAATAGGACAGGTTCAAAAATATTGGATTTTATAGGAATTATAGGACCCCTGGGTTCCCTGCAGCATAGCCCACTAGATCACGCGCATCACGACGCAAGCTGCTCGCGCTATAGCGCGGATCGAGTGGGCTATGTCTGAAGTGAATATTTCCAACGATAGATAGCAGCAGTCAATGATGCCCTACCATGAAAACATGATGGGATCTTTAAACAGCTACTTAGGGCAGCCTAACTGTAGAATAAAACTTCCCTTCTCCAAGATGCCATCAACACCTGACCTATAATTCGAGCTTCTTTACATAATTGTCCTTATGTTGGGGAACTTAGGCCTATATTTCAGCGTCTAGTTGATAAGGCTAATCTAGATACAACCATTATACGTCGTCTGCTCTATCAACTGCTATCTTCGAACGACAACAATGAAAACAATAAGAGTGTGGCGCACTCCTGTAAGCCAAGCTAATGGGTGACAAAGTTCGAAGGAACGACGCATGGGGGCGATCCAACCCTATAGGTGACTTGACCCCACCTTTCAAGTAACCCTAATTACCTACCCTGATACATCGCAAACTGAAACCAGACTAATCTCATCCTTTCCGAGGTTCCTTACAAAAACAAAGGCTTCTCGTGTCGTATATTGTTTATCTACTACCGAAATTTCCTTAATTAATTCGAAAACACAAATTCCTTATTTAACGACAGGGCTTCCTTCAATGTTTAACATATTGCGTCATCAACTTCCCACGAAAAGTTCTTTTCATCGATTTCTGCTTATACGCATGCTTCAAATATGACATTACTTTTACCAGTAGTGAGATGAGACTAGAAGTGAAGGGCTCTAGCACTGGTAATAGATCCTGGTACTAGTGAACAAATTTGAGGATTTTATGCCACTTCCACCGCGCCTACACTAGAGAGAAAAAAATGGTCGAGTTCCTAAAACATTTCCTACCCCCGTTCTCCTCAACCAAAAGCGGCGGAACACGGACGCGGGTGCTTGAATCAAGTTCGGCCGTCTACCGCCACGAGCGTCTCACGTTTTGGAGGGAAAGTTCTGAAACCGCCACCAGAGGGCCAACCGTTGGTGTGTTATCAAGAATATTCACTTACGCCAAGTGAAGAATTTGGTTAGCTCAGTACTTCTAGTCTCATCCCACTTCTGCTTTTACTTTGAATATGTAAATTAGGCTGCACCTACACGCTATTAAAACTTCGTGACCTTTATACGCTATTTTTGGGCTCATCAGTTATTTCTAAGCAATTTAACCATCGGACGTTGACATCGCAAAATAAAAATTTCTTAAAGGCTTATTTCTTATAAAGTTTTGGTATTTTTTCGTTAAAACCTCTAAAACTTTGGGTGACATATTAGTGAACCCAACTTGTCAAAACCCAGCGTCTAAACGCCCAATCACGCGCGAAACAAAATAAATAAATAAACAACAAGAAATGAAGAATTTCAAGAAAAATCTCTCCTACTCTTTTTCAGGCTTCTCGGTGGAAAAAACGTGCCAAATGGGATGAGACATAAAATACAGAAGCAGAAATTTATGCGACACTCGAAGTATGTAGGCTAGCCACCCATAAAACATTCATCATGGATTAATAACAAACTAGCTGTTACCCGTTAGAACTCCAATCAAAATGTTATAAAGATGGGTAAATTTTACTGATCACTAATATTTTTGTTGCACCCTAGTAGCGAAGGCACTCGGTATCGGCGTTGCCAGTCAGCCCGTCGGGACATTTTTTATTACTTTTCATGCGGACATCATTCCATAAAGAAGCGTCTTTAATTTTTTGGCCGCCATTTAAAAAGATGGCAACAAATCGAACCCTAAAGACCATTCATCCCGTCCATAGGTTAAAGGAAACCATTGTACTAAATATTTGTGAAATCGGTGGAAACGCGCGGACTTTGTTGCATGGTACAGATTTTTTATATTTCTGGGCGCCATTTAATAAGATGGCGGCGGATTGGAAAAATCTTTCTTAGTACGCGCCTACTACTTATGAGTAACGTTCCTGCAAATTTTCAGCCTTCTAGTTCTATGGCAAGCGGTTTTGAGCTGGGCATTGATTATCAGTCTGTCAGTTAGTCAGGACTTTGATTTATATAGATATAGAAGTAATTTGTTTTTGTAATCTAATACTTTCCCGTCTAATTGTCAAATTCCGATGCATACTTTGAGAGCCTGATAAACTTCTAATTGTACTCTTATTTTTGTTGCTTTGAAAAATCAACACTTTGAAGAGGTTACGAGACTCTTTTGGCAAGCATTTGCTTTTGGCGCGTTTCCTTCAATGCTCGCTTATGTGGGTGTTTACTTACAGTTCCCGCTTGTCTGAATTAATGGTTTTAAACGAAAGATTGGACCTACTTACACGTATGGCGGAGTTTGTGATTGGCTTTGTCGAGTCCATTATTTCAGAATTTATTCTCGAATCTTTGAACTTTGAACGTGCGAGGTTGCCAAGAGTATAGGTAGAAGTTGTTAGCAAAACTTGGTAAAGTTTATATTTACTCAGGAATTTTCACACCCGACTGGCGATTGTCTGACGGATTTGAACGTTCTGAAAAACAAAAGAAGAATATTGGAATTTAATGAATTATGGTAGTTATAAAAAGCAAGTCAAAGACACAATATTGCAAAGGGTACAAGATCCCGATAGGATTTTATAGGACATTTTTAATAATATAGGATTTTATGGGACGTTTTTAAAAATATAAAATTTTATAGGACATTTTTAAAAATATAGGATTTTATAGGAGAATTTTAAAAATATACGATTTCATAGGACGTTTTTAAAAATATAGGATTTTATAGGACATTTTTAAAAATATGGTTTTATTAGAACATTTTTAAAATATGGGAATTTATAGAACATTCTTAAAAATATAGGACTTTAGAGGACGTTTTTAAAAATATAGGATTTTATAGGACATTTTTAAAAATATAGGTTTATATAGAACATTTTTAAAATATAGGAATTTATGGAACATTCTTAAAAATACAGGACTTTAGGGGATATTTTTAAAAATATAGGATTTTAAAGGATCTTTTCAAAAATAAAGGATTTTAAAGGATCTTTTTAAAAATATAGGATTTTATAGGACATTTTTAGGTAAATAGGATTTTATTGGACATTTTCGAAAAATATATGATTTTATAGGACATTTATTAAAATATAGGATTTTATAGGATATTTTTAATAACATAGGAATTTATAGGGCATTTTTAATAACATAGGAACTCATAGGACATTTTTAAAAATATAGGACTTTATAGGAATTATAGAACTTCTGAGGGACCAAAATTCGTCATACATAAAAGCAACCTCGATACGTTGAGAAAATAGCTACGGAATGATTCCAATTAGCTGTATGCATTCCTGTTTTTCAGATTTCAGTGCAATTTGAACAATTTCAAATTTTTTTTCTAAATTTTAGATTTACAAACTAAAATATTATCCAAAACTTTCATAACAGAGCAAAGTCAGAAACGATGCGGTTTTATTTAAAATAATTAAGCTTGCACGAAAAAAATAGTGCCTGAAACTTTAAAATTACCATAAGCTTTCAGTTAGTCTGGTAGTCCGGTGATTAAAAAATTCCTAGGGGTTTCGTTAAGTATTATAAATGGAAGGTCTGCTCCAAATGAAGGCTACTCCAAATTAGGCCAAATTACGAGGGGTTGCTAACTCGATAATTATATCTATGTCCCTAAATGAATTCAACGTGAATTTCTCCGGAAAAAAATCCCTAAAATTTCACAAGTTTTCTTTTTATGAATGCCATAAATATTTAATTGAATTTCTTATAAATTTCACGAATCCTATAAATCTTATGATAATTTAGTGAATTCGGCAAATTTATTTCACAAATTCCATGGATTCGTATAGGTCTAATTGTAGTGGATTCCCGAAAATTTTATTTATTCAACTGATCTCCCAAAAACTTGAATAAGGAGTCAACTGAACTCTTAAAAACTCGAATAAGGTGTCAACTGAACTCTCAAAAACTCGAATAAGGTGTCAACTGAACTCTCAAAAACTCGAATAAGGTGTCAACTGAACTCTCAAAAATTCGAATGAATTCACCTGAACTTCCAAAAATTCGAATAAATTCACCTGAACTTCCAAAAATTCGAATAAATTCACCTGAACTCCCAAAAATTCGAATAAATTCAATTAAACTCCCAAAAATTCGAATAAATTCAACTGAACTCCCAAAAACTCGAATAAATTCAACTGAACTCCCAAAAACTCGAATAAATTCAACTGAACTCCCAAAAACTCGAATAAATTCAACTGAACTCCCAAAAACTCGAATAAATTCAACTGAACTACCAAAAAAATTTGCTTTTATACACAAGAAGTCCCGAAGAACTCACAAAGATTCCCAAAAGTTCAACTAAGCTCCCAAATATTTGCTCGTAGCTAATTAGGTGGTTTCAATTATATAGAAACTAAAAATATAATTAATTTAAACCAGTTGATTTTCAAGAAATTCAAAGATTAATTCGTTAAATTCACTTAAACTGACAAATTTCACGTAAAATCTACGTAAATTCAATTCAAAACTTACGAACACATAACTAATTCAGTCGAAAAATGTACATATTAAATTTTTTACTTTCAAAAATTCACTTTAAAATATAATGAATAAAGTTTTTTTCTTTGAATTCACGCTATACATTAAATATTCAATCGAGATTGGTTCAATCATGAGGTTGAATAAATGATCGAAATTTACGAATCTGAAATGAGCCAGAGATAGCCGCCCCTCTCTAAATTCAAAATATAAAGAATAAAGCTATAGTCCTTAATTCCCCAAGGCGTATAATTAGTCCCATAGACTAACACATAATCAGTCTAGAGCTTAATGGCTAATTTAGCCTTATAGGCAAATATTATAATGCCGTTAAACCGGTACACTAAGCTCGGTATATACAAACCTTATTTTAGCGTAGATCCAGAAGTAAATTAAGTAACTCATACAGCCTATAGCATACAGAATCTAGTGTTTTCCCTCATTAAGGAAAAGTTTAGATAACATAATATTATACCAGGGATAGATTAAATTTTAGAAGTAGGAATGGAGAACAGAGTAATGTCAACTGAACTCTTAAAAACTCGAATAAGGTGTCAACTGAACTCTCAAAAACTCGAATAAGGTGTCAACTGAACTCTCAAAAACTCGAATAAGGTGTCAACTGAACTCTCAAAAATTCGAATGAATTCACCTGAACTTCCAAAAATTCGAATAAATTCACCTGAACTTCCAAAAATTCGAATAAATTCACCTGAACTCCCAAAAATTCGAATAAATTCAATTAAACTCCCAAAAATTCGAATAAATTCAACTGAACTCCCAAAAACTCGAATAAATTCAACTGAACTCCCAAAAACTCGAATAAATTCAACTGAACTCCCAAAAACTCGAATAAATTCAACTGAACTCCCAAAAACTCGAATAAATTCAACTGAACTACCAAAAAAATTTGCTTTTATACACAAGAAGTCCCGAAGAACTCACAAAGATTCCCAAAAGTTCAACTAAGCTCCCAAATATTTGCTCGTAGCTAATTAGGTGGTTTCAATTATATAGAAACTAAAAATATAATTAATTTAAACCAGTTGATTTTCAAGAAATTCAAAGATTAATTCGTTAAATTCACTTAAACTGACAAATTTCACGTAAAATCTACGTAAATTCAATTCAAAACTTACGAACACATAACTAATTCAGTCGAAAAATGTACATATTAAATTTTTTACTTTCAAAAATTCACTTTAAAATATAATGAATAAAGTTTTTTTCTTTGAATTCACGCTATACATTAAATATTCAATCGAGATTGGTTCAATCATGAGGTTGAATAAATGATCGAAATTTACGAATCTGAAATGAGCCAGAGATAGCCGCCCCTCTCTAAATTCAAAATATAAAGAATAAAGCTATAGTCCTTAATTCCCCAAGGCGTATAATTAGTCCCATAGACTAACACATAATCAGTCTAGAGCTTAATGGCTAATTTAGCCTTATAGGCAAATATTATAATGCCGTTAAACCGGTACACTAAGCTCGGTATATACAAACCTTATTTTAGCGTAGATCCAGAAGTAAATTAAGTAACTCATACAGCCTATAGCATACAGAATCTAGTGTTTTCCCTCATTAAGGAAAAGTTTAGATAACATAATATTATACCAGGGATAGATTAAATTTTAGAAGTAGGAATGGAGAACAGAGTAATGTGGGCGCGCATCAAAGTCCCAGACCGCCTTCCACGGGAAGGGGGTTCTGAAAGAAGAGGCGGGTCATAGCGAGAGAGGTAAAAAGGAATTAAGTATTTTTCGCCGTCCCCGTCAGCAACGTAATCAAAACGTAGTTTAAGTGAGCCAATAAGATAAGGACGCTGGACATTCGCCAATAAAACTTTAAAATGTCCCATAATTTTGTTAAACACTAAGGGGGTCACTGGACAGTTTGACCAATAAATTTTCCCAAGTTTTGATAGCTTGACTGTGGAGATGGGACACTATTTTTGCACACTCCAGTGAACAATGTCCTATAAATTTTCAGTCAAACAGGGGGTCACTGGACACATGTCCGACCCTGTTACTAAGAGGGAAACACGTTTGTTACCAACAAGGTTTCCAGATTTGATTTCGAATTTATTTTTTAAGCTCATTTACCGATTTATTGAAATTTTGCCATCTCGTGGTAACCTCGGGAACTTTAATATAAAAATGTCGATTCCGTTAACTAACTTTAATAGTTAGAGAATTTTCGTATGATTTGTAGGGTTGGTAACTTGCATACATTGTTTATAAGATAGTTAATATGTTCCTCCTTAATTGATATTTAAATCTCAGGCATTTAGTATTCAAAAGTACGTTTTCAACAGTTTTATCAAATTCAAGTAAATAGATGAAATCAGTTAAGCCTTGGCACACGAATTACAAATTTAAGAATTTATAAAGTTAATATTCTTGTAATACCTGTTAAAATATGGTTTTCCAAATTTTCCATTAGCGGGATGGGGCGCGGGATACCCAACGCTTCAAAGGTATGTTCGGAAAACATTTTATTTACTTTTATGGTGATTTTCATTCAACATTTCAAAGCTACGAAGCGGTTACGATTACGTGGGTACAAAAAGCAGACGAAACCCCAACCAACTTGACCTCGTGAATCGGTAAATTGAATATTTCCAGTTCTAATAATTTCGGCCGCGAGGGTGCGTTTCGAACAAACACTTTACCTCCGTGATTTATCCCAGTCTGGGAAATAAGGATATTTTTTAAACTAGTCCTTGGGACCAGTGACCCCCCCCCCCTAGTCCCCGAAATAATTAACTGGTCTCCGGACTGGTCCCAGCCTTTGTTCTCCTATAGATTTGCAATTAATAAACTGGTCCTGAGGACCAGTAACCCCACTTCTTGAATTAAAAAACTAGTCCAAGCAATTAATAAACTGGTCCTGAGGACCAGTAACCCCACTTCTTGAATTAAAAAACTAGTCCAAGCAATTAATAAACTGGTTTTGGACCAGAGGAAGTGTGCTATTTCCCAGACTGATTTATCCCCGTTTTACGGTTGGAACGGAGCCTCCGAGATATCTAGGCCCGTGCGGGTCGATTTCTATGTGGGGGAAATATCCAGTTTCATAGAGGAAATATTTTCACCCAATATGTGTACTAGATGGCGCTCTTATTACAGTTGCGAAGGGGGTCTTCCATAAATTGTCATTGATATTTTAGGGGCCAATTATAAAAATTTTATGAAAGACAAAGGTTTCACCCTTAAATTAACGTCATTGTTTTAGGGGCTATTTATTTTTTATTGAATCTTTGAATATCTCTGTAAATACCATGTTCTTTGAGTCACTTTCCACTCATTTTGTACCCTAGTAACACACCCTGAAATTTATGTCAGACTTATCAGAAACACCCTTTATAGATCTTAAAGGATCCATGGCCAGGCTGATATGTCTTACTCTACATTTGTGACTATTACCAATGTTTTAGGGCCCAATCAATGTTTGGGAACCCATATCTCAGTAAATAACATGTTTTTTTAGTCACTTTCCTCTCAGTTTCGTCCTAATAACACACCCTTAATTTATGACTGTCAGACTTATTAGACACAGCCTGTATTGAGCTTAAAAGATCTACGACCAAAGTTATTCCGGGCGTAATAATAATGGATTTACAAAGAAGATAAATTCGAGAAAGGATTTAGGTGGGCGGGAAGGGGAAAGGGGTGAACGGCATCTGATTGATTACGGTCCTGATTAATTAGCATGCAAGGTACCTTGTTTCCCTAATATATATACACTCTTATATACCCATGCTGCTATAATTAGCTCAACGATCCGTAGAGCAAATCTCACGTGAAATGAGGCGAGTATACAGTTACTTACGTTTTAAACTTTGGAAATAGCCAAATAGCGAGCGAGCAAAGGCCATACAAGCAAAGGCTTTTACTAAACACATATTACGTGGAACCCATGTTAGAGCTGAGAATATTCAAAAATTTAATTGGGTTGTAGCATGGATCTAAACATGAAACTTGTCAAATGATTTCATTTTCGGTACATAAATATTCTCTGGTATATGCACATTCAAGTGTTTCAAGGTCATTGTAAATTTATTCTCATTACTATTTAAAGATAGGTGCTAGGTATCTGCATTTTTCTGGAATAATTTTGAAAGCTATCACTGTTCAAAGGTACACGCTGAGAGTGAAATAAATTAGAGCACTATGATCTGCAGTGTATTAAGTATATATAACCAGAGATAGATTTAATTTTAGAAGTAGGAATGGAGATCGGTTAGTAATTACTTCAGTCCGACTCATAGCCCAGTTTAGAGCCCCTCCCTCCAACACGTAACGAAAAGTTAATATTATCCTATTGGCTTACTTAAACTACGTTTTGATGACGTTGCTGACGGGGACGGCGAAAAATACGTGATTCCTTTTTACTTCTGTCGCAATGACCCGCCTCTTCTTTCATACCCCTTCGTCACGTGGAAAGGGGACCGGGACTTTGACGCGCGCCCATATTACTCTGTTCTCCATTCCTACTTCTAAAAATTAATCTATATCTGATATAACTATATACAATGAAAATTAGCTTTAGCAATAAAGGTTTAATCCACTGGGCCTACTGTACATTTTTACTTATTTCGTTTTCTCGGTGGACCATACTCGAAAATTCCGCTACAAGCGCTGCTGTAGTAGCCATAGAAAAATTCATCGCAAATGCCAAGCTGGAGAGAAGTTTTTACCGTTAACTTCCGTGCAGGGGATTATTAGCTTCTGCATGGTACTAGCTAGTGGTAAAATAAATTGATATAAATTGGTTCTCAGGCCTTGTGTGGGTTCTTGATAATACGGCGATTTATGTCCTTTTGTATACCTAAGGGTGTTAGATAAACAATATAGGTAAACAAAGGTTTGGGGGGCTTATTATTCAAGCCTATTTAATCGGGATTAAAACAATCTTGATGGAGGACCATCTCATACTGCTCGGGGTTTCTATAAATTCAACACAAAATGTTTATAGTTTCTTAAAACAGCAAAGACGGATAATAAAGGAAGCTAAATATTATTAAGGTATTTTCCAGTCCTTTTCAGAAAATAGGTAAATTTATATTCCTTGACTACTTGACTGACTACTTGACTGACTGTCCTTAATTTAATAATATTTTTATAAGAAAAAGAAAATTAAAAATTCGGCTTCATCACGACATGAAATGTTATAAGTTCAATTCAGTTTCAAAATTGTCTTTGTATCTTGTGTCATCACAAGATACAAACTCTGATTCTATTAGAGTATGTTATAGTCCTATTTGCCCCCACCC
Source organism: Phalangium opilio (assembly GCF_054372755.1). Classification (NCBI taxonomy): domain Eukaryota; kingdom Metazoa; phylum Arthropoda; class Arachnida; order Opiliones; family Phalangiidae; genus Phalangium; species Phalangium opilio. Next base: position 6,919,898 of record NW_028324217.1, on the reverse strand, counting down.
CTCTCCATCCAACCATACTAAAGACTTGGGAAACCTTAGTAAGAGCAGTCCTGAAAGAATAAAATCATTTGTGCACCATTGGTTTGTCACTTCCGCAGGCAAGACTGTTACGACACTCTTGTATTTAGAATACTAATATCGGCAACTAAACTAAGAATTAAGCATAGCCATATTGGAAAAACAGAGATATACAGAGTTGAAGAAATCTCCAAACGAAAAGCTAAAAACTTCGCATTTGTCCCACTAGACGTTACCATAAGTTCATAAGATATGTTCCATAAGTAGGTTCTTAATGCTAGAGACTAACAGCTCGAGCTAGTTCGAGAGCAACGCCAGAATTGACTACACTCGGTTTTGCAGTCCACCTTCCTATTTAGTCTGTACTAAGCCTTTGTCAGCGCTCCCAGGCATCGCTTTACGAGAATCTGTGACGTTTCAGTTACATCCTTTCAGACAAGCTCTCAATAACCAGTGACAAACTTAGAGAACATACCTTATAAACCTATGACGTTACCTACAGACCCTTCGAATTTACGAGGCAAAACTTTATCGTGCAATTCTTTCACGAATGCACCACGGATTATCACCAAAATCCAATCTTCGAATACGCATCTTGTTATTTATGTTGCAAAACTACAACGAAGAATTTGTACTTCTGTTTTTTGATAACGTTTTCTCACACGTCAGACTCGAATAGAAGCGATATTTTGAGCCGCATACTAAACTTAGCTCGACGCACAAATCAAACGAAAAACGATGAGCCGTATCGGGCACTATCATATTTCCCAAGGAAACAATAACATTGGCCATAAAACAGTCATAGAATATTATATCTAGTAGTAAGGCAATTTTACGACCCAGAAAAACTTTTTCCTTATAGCTAAAGAAAAGTGACCGAAAGTTGTTCAATGTTTCAAAAAGTCTCTTCTTTTTTTTCAATCGAAAGCCTGTTCCAATATTTGCTCTGTACGCATTGCTCTGGTCGCTAGGGGGACACTAAGCTTCTCGAATATCCACACACTCACTATATAGAAAATCAGAGCCGTAAAACGTACCTAAAGCAAAGGTTAGGTGCATTTATACTTAATGTAAATCGGTCGTAGAGTAAAAATAGTCTGTGCTTTCTTAAAGTGAGTGTATGGGGAAAAGAAGGTTCTCAATAATTTCTGGCCGAAGAGATATAACTTTATAATGTAGTTCGTGTCAACGTGAGATTGCATTATTTGAAAGCGAGTCGACGTTTATACGTATTTTCGACTGGACTTAGCCAATACATGTCTGCATATAAATATAGTGATATGTTTAAGTTTGACTTTCAGACGTATGGTTTGTTACTTTGTTGTAAAACTTGGGCACTGGTGCAAACCGAACTGTGCTTGAACTAATCCACTAAAGGTCCATCTTGTCCAGCTCGTCGGGACATTTTTACAGATGGTTGCAAATCAAACCCCAAACCCGTAAGGCCCATCTATATAGGAAAAGGGGAATTCAGGTCTGGAGTTTTGGCTGTCATTTTCCAACATGGCTCAGGATTGAAAAAATTATGTTTAAGTGCATGGCTAACCACTGCTTAAGAGTAACGTCGCAGCATAATCAGTTTAGGCTTCCGAGGAAAAGTGGCTGGGTCTGGGCGTTGATGATGGTGTGTGTTTTTACAATTTGGCTGCCATTTTACAAGATGGCGGCGGATTTATAAAATAGATGTGTGACTACCCACTACATAAGAGTAACGTCGCAGCAAAATCAGTTAAGGCTTCCGAAGAAAAGTGGCTTGGTCGGGGCGTTGATGATCAGAACATGGTGTGTGTTTTTACAAATTTGGCTGCCATTTTATAAAATGGTGGCGGATTGATAAAATATATGTGTGACTAACCACTACTTAAGAGTAACGTCGCAGCAAAATCAGTTCCGGCTTCCGAGGAAAAGGGGCTTGGTCTGGGCGTTGATGATCAGGACATGGTGTGTGTTTTTAAAATTTTGGCTGACATTTTACAAGATGGCGGCGGATTGATAAAATAAATGTGCCTACCCACTACTTCAAAGTAACGTAGCAGCAAAATCAGTTTAGGCTTCCGAGGAAACTGGGCGTTGATAGTCAGTCTTGTGTTTCTACAGTTTTGGCTGCCTTATTTCTAAGATGGCGGCGGATTGAAAAAATATCTTTTTGTGACTAACCACTACTATTTTTGGCGTTGCACGTTTTGTTAGTAAGTTACTTCTGACCTATCTGTAACTTCCTTTAGAGAACGTTTTCATCCCTGTAACGTCTGTCAGATAGTAAGCAGTACGACACATAGATGCAAACGGCAAAACTTATTTCGAGTATAGCAATAACTTTTGGCTAGCTTCTTCGTTTTCTTGCTACAAAACTTAACCGTAAAAACGACTCAAGTCAATCTGAGTTTGCATTGAACTGAAACTTACACTTCGGACTACGGTGCATTATTAATACAATTAGGGAAAGGGTTACGTGTCGTTGGTACAACCGATTGAAGGGACAACTCTGGTTGACCATGATTAGGGTTCGAAAATTACCGTAATTTTGGAAAATGGTAAATTACGCCGTAATTTACCGCGTAAATTACCGTTCATGGTAATTTACGAAAATTAAAAAATTAAATTATATTGATCGTTTTAAGCTAAATAATGAAAATATCACTTGAACACAGCTATTCTTTTTATAGCATAGTGTTTTACAATATTTAAACACCGAGTTTTGATGTTTGCAGCTCAAAATACTTTTGAACAGCAACATCCACTTTCTTCTTCTTGCCAATTTTGCGAATTTTTGCTATTTCACGTTTTTAAAACAAAATTATAGAGAAGGGCCGATAACAGTTTAGTCAAATTTCGGTGCCGATATATCGGTTTAGTCAAATTTCGGTGCCGATATATCGGTTTAGTCAAATTTCGGTGCCGATATTGGTATCGGTATGGGCCCATCTCTAGAAAATTCTAACAACTACAGTTTTCCAGCTAAAGCGAACGAACTCGACAACAAGAATAGACGAGAAAATCAAATTTCATTTCCTTAATCAAATTTTTCCCACGCTTGCCGTTCAACCTTTTATGCCTTACTCATATATCATGGGAAGAAATAAGTGTGTATGCACGGGTAGAGCAAAATATGGAGCTTTTAGACCATTTTCCAAGTGTTAGAAATGAAAATTCGGTGGTAAATTACCATCGTGGTAATTTACCAGCGTAAATTACCACGGTAATTACCAGGGTAATTACCGTTTTCGTAATTTACCCGAGAAAATCGTAAATTACAGTTACCCTGGTAAATTACCGTGTAAATTACCATGGTAATTTACCGATTTAGAACCCTAACCATGATGTACTGGAACTTGTCGATGTGTGTTTTCGCGACGGATTTTCTTTTTTTAAATTATTGAGTACTTAGGTCGGTAGTTGGGGAAATAAAGTTTTTATTGGATTTATATTTGGCCAAATTTTTTTATTTCTTTTTACTCTTTTAGGGGTTGGAATGATATCATGAGATGATACGTTAATGTTGATCTAGTTGCGAGGTTTGGGTTATAAAAACAAATCCAAGTTACGAAACTTGTAGACTTTAGGGTTTAAGAGCTATTGCGTGGATATGGACAGGGAGTTTGTCGAGAGACAACTCAGTTGGCTAATACTAACCAAAGAAAATATACAAAGTTAACCGAGAAATTAAAGAAATTAAGTCTATTTCGTGCTACCGGAAGCTGTAGTTAGTTCCATGTGACCTTTAGAAGGTGAATAGTATACAAGAGTTAAGGCATAGGTTTATACACAATGTTATAGAGTAATTTATTTCCGATATATGTCAACGGCATAACCCTCTATCTCTTATCTTAGTGATAGCCCCCTTCCAATGGATTAATAATTTTCCCTATTATAAAGTTGCCCCCCACTATGGGGGATACACAGATCATTCCCCTCTCTATTATGTAAATAGAGACATGTTTCGATGATTTTGTAGATGGATACGTGTTTCGATGATATTGTAGATGGATACGTGTTTCGATGATATTGTAGATGGATACGTGTTTCGATGATATTGTAGATGGATACGTGTTTCTATGATATTGTACATAGATACATGGTTCTATGATATTGTAGATAGATACATGTTTCTATGATATTGTAGATAGATACTTGTTTGTATGATATATAGTAACATGTTTATATGATATATAGATACATGTTTATATGATATATAGATACATGTTTATATGATATATAGATACATGTTTATATGATATATAGATACATGTTTATATGATATATAGATACATGTTTATATGATATATAGATACATGTTTATATGATATATAGTTACATGTTTATATGATATATAGAGACATGTTTATATGATATATAGTTACATGTTTCTATGATATATAGTTACATGTTTCTATAATATATAGTTACATATGATATAAAGATACATGTTTCTATGTTATATAGATACATGTTTCTATGATACATAGCAGCCAGTGACAAACATATCTTATGAAGTTATGTTAATATGTATTTTTATTTTTAAAAGGGTGGTTAGGACGACAGTAGACCCAGTTTTTGTTAAAATGCACTCTATACTGGACTATTTTTCATAAATTTCATAACTCAATACACATTTGGAACTCAAACTTATTATATTACATGCACAAATACACTTTGAATATTTTGGCTTTAAAAAGTCAAATTCTTATAATTTTATCACAATCCAATTTTGATAAAACTGCGGGGACTTCGTTGTTTCTCCAAAACGTCAATATAATTGTGAAAATCCTCTGAACTTGATAGTAATATAATCCTTCACTTTCTTTATTAAAAAAATGGTACACTATAAAAAAAATCCCCTTGGAAGTTTGGATACCTGAGCGACTTGACATAAAAGAAACTTATTTTCCATAGTACTTTACAAACTACATCATCATAGTACCCTTAAAAGGATCATATGCCTCGAGAAGAAGAAAAAGTAGAAGAAAGGAGATGCCAACATAAATTTTAATATCGTTCATTTTTTAAACAGACTCTTCGATATAGCCAGGTTAAGAAAGTCCTTAATTTTAAAAGTAGAAATAGAGAAAAGTTAGTATTTACTTCAGTCCGACTCATAGCCCAGTATAGAGCCCCTCCCTCCAACACGTAACGAAAAGTTTAAATTATCTTATTGGCTCACCTAAACTACGTTTTGATGACGTTGTTGACGGGGACGGCGAAAAATACGTAATTACTTTTACCTCTGTCGCTATGACCCGCCTTTTCTTTCATATCCCTCCGTCCCGTGGAAGGGGGTCCGGAACTTTGACGCGCGCCCACATTACTCTGTTCTCCATTCCTACTTCTAAAATTAAATCTATCCCTGCCTGAGTCTAGACTGCCTGACTGATTGATAATCAACGCCCACATCAAGTCTGAAAATTTGTAGATACGTTACTCTTAAATATATGGTAGCGAAACACTAAGGAAGAGTTTCCCAATCCACCGCCATCTTGAAAAATGGTGGCCAAATATGTAAATAACCTTCTTTATGAAATTACGTCCACGCATATCAACCGATTTCACTAATATTAAGTACACTGGTTTCCTATATCCAACAGACGGGCCTTATGGCTTTAGAGGTTAAATTTTCCGCCATCTTTAAAGAACGTTGATAAAAAATTATGCAGTCAGCGCCACCTAGAAGTGGTTTTACGAAGTACTATTTTAAAAATAAAGAAACCAAACATCTTCTACATCATCATCAACTTCTTCTTCTACACACCAGGTCAAACTAATAGCCCATCGTATAAACGATGTGGCTAAAAAAAGATCGCTTAACCTGTCTACAATCGTCAAGTGTTTCTGAGCCGTCGAAGTTGCCGTCCCTCCCTTATCAATATTGGGAATGTCCATATAATTTTTTTTATCATCAGACGCCTTAGCATATAGCGTACGTTCCCTTGTTCTTTTATGATGGAAAACCTTCCCTTACGATCAACTTTACGGTGGTATACCTTCCCACTAGCATTATTAAACTCTGTCCAAGAAAAGAACAGTTTCAATATCAGATGTTTTTATGTACGATGCTGGTATCTCGCCTAAGAAAATTTCATCATTCTTTGGATGAACTATACAGAATCCTTCAGTATCCGATATGATTATATTAGATTATTGGCATAGTTTTTAGATCAGTCTGTTGCAGCGATATGTCTGTCAGCGAGAATTTTTTATTGATTATTGCCAAGCAAACTCAAACGATATAATTTTAAACAAGTTGGGAAACCATAATAAACCTCTCCGAGTCGAGACGAGAGCTATCTACCTACTTAATTAAGACGTTTTTCTTAAATAATTGATAAATATAATTGATATTAATTATTTTTATCGTCAGTATTTATAACCTTTGATCCGATTTGCCAACTGCGAACGCGGTGACAGACACTCCAGTGTAATACCTCTCCATGACGTCATCGTCACTCGCAGAGGTAATAAATCATAAGGCTTTAATTGTTTTTACCTCTTCGAGTGACGGTGACGTCACGGAGAGGTATTACACTTACCTTATTTGTAAGTGCAATTTAATTTTAGAAGTAGAAATGGAGAACATCGAGTAATCTGGGCGCGCGTCAAAGTCCCGGACCCCCTTCCACAGGGCGAAGGGGAATGAAAGAAGAGGCGATTCATAGCGACAGAGGTAAAAAGGAATTACGTATTTTTGCCGTCCCCGTCAGCAACGTCATCAAAACGTAATTTCAGTGAGCCAATAAGATAATTTAAAATTTTGGTTACGTGTTGGAGGGAGGGGCTCTTTACAGGGCTATGAGTCGGACTGAAGTAAATACTAACCGTTCTCCATTCCTACTTCTAAAATTAAATCTATCCCTGTTATCAGTCAGGCAGTCAGTCAGTCAAGACTGACTTATATAGATATAGGTAGATATTAGAACTAATTTAAAATATCACTTGAGCAGGTAGAAAATTACTGCGGAGGGATACAATATGCTAATTAGTTGGGAAAACGTAGTCTCTTAAATTGCAGGTATCTAGAATTTACATGAACATAAAATGACTAATTATGGAGAAAACAGGTTCTCTAATGCTATAGTTTAAGTAGGTAGGTTGTAAATAGCGGAAGTCTACTCTGTAAGCAAGCTAGGCGATCGCAATATGTTTATTTCCCACGAGGTTGCATTTTCTGATTGCCTGAAACTTCTAAAAGTCCCTTCATTATTTAAAAGCTATCGTAGACTATACTAGTTCTACATTTCCTACTAGCTAGCTGCTACCTGATTGATATCTCTCTCGCTTTCCACCTGAATTATAACTTATGGTTCCAAACTTGGTTAAATTTACATACCACTTAGAGCCGTTAACACCAATAAAAGGACTTAGTCGACGCGGAAGTATAATAATCTTCAAATTAGAAATTAAAATTATCAGAAAATTCCGTCATTAAAATCTTCAAGTAATCTTTCGAAAGTGGGAATTTATAAGCTTTTAAAAGTTTCATAGCAAGAACGTTCTGTTGTACCATGAACACGGAGAGGTATTACACTGGACGATTCTGTGTGTCTGTCACCGCGTTCGCGTTGGCAAATCGGAACAAACGTGTTCTCACAAAGCAATTTTTGGCTTTTACTCCCATGCCCCATCGTTTAAATTAGGAGGTACGCGGCGATCGGTTAGGGTTATGAGAAACGTATAGCCTCCCAATGGCAGGGCTTCATCTAAAGCTACACGCAATGGCGCGTTTTCTTATCACTTATTATGAATCAATCGCCTTATATACCCTAAATTTCAATAACGTACTAAAGAGGTAGACGCTAGAATTCAAACGACAAAAATAGCTATGTTTAAAATTAATTTAGGACTAAAGTTTCTTAAAACGATTTAACTAGAATTAAGGTAAATTAATGAAGATTAGAATAATTAATAGCCATTATGTTTTAAATTATTTAAGAAAAACCTCTTAATTGGATAGATAGATCTTGCCTTGACTCAAAGAGGTTTTTTATTTTGGTTTTCCAACTTGTTTTAGGTTAGAATTGCTAGGTTTCGTTTTACCAAGGGTTTTCGCAAAATTCGTTAAGTGGGAATCAAACACAGATAATTATTATCACTTTAATTTCTTAATAAAATTAATTAAGAAGTAGGTCTATATCTAAACAAACTCTCGTGGTTTTTAAAGTTGAAACATCCCAGTACTTCAGGGCTTGTACTACCTAACTTAAAAATTAACCAATATAGTTTTTCGTAGCGTAAATGCCTGAAGAATATCACTGTAAAGAATTTCAAACATTTCCTGACCCCATGAGAAATTTTCATTAAACTTTTGGAATTCGCTAGTCTCAGCAGCGGCTGTACGATCCTTGGCAATTTTATTACGCGCAGTGTAGACTATTACCGACAAAGAATTTCTAAGAACTAAAAATATAGCCCCATAATAGAGCCATATAAGTAAGGGCCTGTAGTATAAGCATTGTCTATGCGAGACAAAGTGAAATTAACTGCAACGCCATCTTTGTTTAAAAACTTTACCTTCAAATGGGAACAGAACTATTTGGAAGTCGAGGCTACTGTTATAATGTTATTTTGCTTCACTGGAACATGTAGAGACGTTGATCACAGTAGGCTATGGGTTCCAAAAGTTTCCAAAATTGTGACGCGCCATCTTTAGACCGTTTATGACAAATCTTTCCATGAGAATAGTTCCTCTTTACTACATTATGAATAAATTTCTATTTAGTCTATGCAGGAATAAATAGATTTCTTACAGTTGCAATCTTTAAGGGGCCTTGCTGTTTGAGTTAAAGAGGAGGTGGGTAGGAAACCGTTACCCCTTACGTCATGTATCATGAATTTAAACTTAGAAAACACTTGACATTGATTGACCTGTTCCGCGACTCCCGCGACCTATGAGCGAAGAACCCGAACGTAAACAAGTTCTCTTTGCGTGTTCTGAACGAGTAAATGGATCGACTGTTGTCCTATATAAATGAATAGCCAATGAAACACTAGGAAGGAGGAGCTTGCGGTTAACCAAGTCTTAAGGTCGAGCTAAAGCCAACTTGGGAAGGGGGGGAGGGGTTTTTCATATGCCTTTAGTTTCTGCTCATTTCCAAGCAAGTGTTTCAAATAAAAAATTACAAGACTTTACAAACCGAAAGACAACATTTCAAAGATTACAACAAAATTGTGAAAAACTTTTATTTTTGAAATTACATTAAGTTAAATGACATTGAATTTAAAGTTACTAATTCCAATATATCTTGTCTTTCCGTCGTTTAAATTGCATACAATTTTGCATACACGCGCATTTACACCTACGCTAGTGGTTAATCGAGACACTTTTGCAAAATGTCAATTATGTAACTAATTAAGCGAATAAATTAATTTAATTAGTGACTTAATAAGTTAAATAATTGACATTTTCCAAAACTGTCTCAATTAACCACTAGCGTAGGTGTAAATGCGCGTGTATGCAAAATTTTATGCAATTTAAACGACGGAAAGACAAGATATATTGGAATTAGTAACTTTAAATTTAATGTCATTTAACTTAATGTAATTTCAAAAATAAAATTTTTCACAATTTTGTTGTAATCTTTGAAATGTTGTCTTTCGGTTTGTAAAGTCTTGAAATTTTTTAATTGAAACACTTGCTTGGAAATGAGCAGAAACTAAAGGCATATGAACAACCCCTCCCCCCTTCCCAAGTTGGCTTTAGCTCGACCTTAAGCCCTTCCCTTACATTCCTGTTTCTGGAAAATATGCCACCATGAGACGCGCCACTACCGTTTAACAAATGGCCTTTCGACACATTCTTACAAAGATAATTACAGGGTTATGCCGATACGTATACTGAAAACTCCAAACGGGGAAAAATGAATGTTTTTTGTTTTATAAAACGTTTATGGTGGCAATTTAATTTTCAATGTTTCAAGACTATACATTTATAAATCTTACTTCTACTGTACTAAATTTTAGAAGCCAAAATTCTTGACGTAAAAAATCGCTCTTTTAGCCAAATTTTATCTCGATGGAGGTAATAGTTTGATCGCTATGAAAATGAAGTTCTTCGGTATTTTAGACAACTGGAATGTGTTAAGGTTAACTGAAGAAATGGAACCCACTAGACTCTTTTTAAAATATCGTTAGCTTGATAAAGGGTTAAGATCTATGGATCTACAGACGTTAGATAGGGCTGCAATGTTAACAGACCTAAACCAAAGTCATTGTTGCTTGAAATCATATAACGTCTTTGCATCCATCATTTGTAAAGTGTGACTATCACTTTAAATGAAAATTGTATTGGATGCCCGAAGTTTTAATGGACTTAGTCGTGACAGAAGGGGATAATAGAGGAAGGATGACACTCTTTATCTTCCAAATACATTATTTATTTATTTATTTATTTGAGAGAGACATGAGGTAAAGGGTCGTGAAGCCATGGGCTTATGTACAACCTCCCTCGTCGGTAAAGTGTGAAGGATTACAACAAGAAAAAAAAAAATTAAATGAAAAAACTACAAATATGAAATTATATATAGAGAAAAATAAAGAAAAATATTGTTAATACGGCAGATCAAATTCGGTATAGCCTGAATTAGAGTCAAATAGCGCCGTTACGGCAGTGCGAAATGAGTTTCGCCCCGGAAGGGCAAGGGTAGCGATAGGAAGCCCATTCCAGTCATTCAATACCCTGTATGTAAAGTGTTGCAAAGAATACCGGGTACGCGCACGTGGCTTTCGAAGTTTTTGGCGATGGCCGCGAGTACGTGTCTCAGGATTAGACTCGAAGAAATCGGTGACCGGAATATCGATGGCGCCTTTGAGAAGGTCATAAAGGTACAGAAGATCATTAACGCGGTGACGCAGCAAGGGCGAAATGACGCGAAGTTTAGCGTCTCGTTGAATCGGTGGCAAGTGATCGCATCCTTGGGTTAACTTTGTAAATCGGTTATGGGCTTTGACGAGCAAATTTTTATGGCCCATCTGGGGAGGACTCCAAATAACAGAAGCAAAGTCAAGCGATGGCAGTAACATTAGTTATGTTCTTTTTGTTTGCACCCCTGCTCATCAAACTTCAGATGGATAACTAACGCACTGTGCATGGGTGAATTCTATAACTGATTGGTGGTATATCACCAGCAATCAACCCACAAACCTTCATTGTCGTAACGTGGGAAAAAATCCTTGGCAAATAGTTCAGCGCTAATAGAGTAATGATGAGGGAACTATTTTTTCACGTACATGATTCGGTTTAGAAACCTTGCTCCAAATGTTAATTTTGATGTTAGGAAGAATCATATTACAATTACCCCGATTTGTGGTACACTTCTCTCGAAGAGAAGTATTATAAACTTCTGTTAGTTCATCGAGGTGGAAGGCAACAGAACTATGGTTGCGATACGACAAATTGTATTAGTTTAAAATGTTTGGAGGGATAGAAGTTGGCAGAACCAATATGCGTAAAACAGTTGAGGCAAATTAGATTCGTTTCTTTTAGAGACATTGCGTTGGTATAGGCAACGTTGCTACGGTGTTACTAACATACTAACAATGTCAATGTCATTTAGGCAACGAAAAAAAGAGACTTGAATGAAGTTAATGGGAATGAGATTGAAAGAAAATCCGCAAGAGGTAAAAGTATTAACAAAAGTAATGTAGCAGCAATAAGTATGAGGTTGAATAAGTTAAGTTATTTTTCACGGTGTTTTTCCAAGAAAAATATATATTTTTCTTCAACCAATTTGTTATTTGAAAAACGTACTCATAATAGACCAATGTTGAGGCAGTGCCAATGAGTTTAAACACCAATAGAGAGGCCGCAACTTGCTAATGTTTTGCATTTCATGGGAAACATATTTTTTAGAAATGTAACATCACAACAATGGGAAGTGTCATATTTAACGTCAATATGTTACTTAAAATATCAATCAAACATTTAAATATAATTTTAAATAGAAGTGTTATTTATTCCTGCATATTTCAAAGAGATTCTTTATACTAAACCATAATTTCTCGATAAAACCACGAGTTGATTAAACCGGGTGATTGTGAAAGGTCTGTCAGAAATTAAGGGGATGTTCTTTAGTCAATTTTGAGTCTAAAATGTTTTATGACATTTTGCAGACCGGGCCAATGTTTTCATGTTAAGATTGGAGTACAACCTAAATAAAATATACTTGATATAGCATTCAAGGAACGCTCAAACATGTTTTCATTTTATGAAGTTTCATTAGATAACTTAGGTTTTTCTTTATTATAAAAACCTTTTAGACTACTTTTAGTATAAATGTTTTTATTTAGGTCTTTTGGGACATCAGAAAAGCTGCTCACGTGGAAATTTACTTTAGTCTTTCTACTCAGTGACAAGTGACACTGAAAGCCTACCGTACTTCATATATTTTATGTTATTCCTTTGTACATCCATAAGAGTTGACTTCATTTAGTCCAAGAACCCAAATAAGACGAGAGAATATAATCATTTTAGGTTTCAGTGAGTTTAAACTTTTCCATCCACCGTTAATAGAGTGGTTGTGAGAAGGGAGGAGCTACGGGGACGTGAGGTCAATGTTGGTAGTCTAAATTGCATGACCTTAACTGACGACTTCCAATATGGTCGCCAAAAATGAGGTAAGAGATAGGAGGATGTGACGTATCGAGAAAGTTCGTGGTAGCAGACTATAGTGGAGGAAAATACCGGACCTCATGAAAGTCAATCCAATAGACGTGACGAAACAAACGTGGTAGACCAACCTCAGTATCAGGACATAAAAGGAGGTTGATGATTTTCTTAGAATTCTAGATAACCTGATTATCAAGTGACTAACCCCTCGATGCACGCTCCCAGGACCCAAAACCCCCACAGCGCATGCTCCAAAGCAAGATGGAATGCAGAGTTTTACTCCGGGGCCTTTCTCTCTTAGATTCATCGAAATGGTGTATTCGATCTTTGAACGTTCTTATTTCTTATACATGTTCTTGTTTAGACCTATAGGCCATTCCCCAGACGGTAAAATACGTAGCTTGAGCCGAAAGAAGTCTGTCTAAGGTCTTTAACCCTTTATTCCAACCCCTGGGCCGGGATGGGTCAGTTGGTTTTGACCTTTTACGTGTGTATACAAGCCGGATTAAACTAATATTTGGTGCTCGTTCCTTTGTTGGAATTACGCCTTTTCCATGTCAATTGACAAAAAAACACAACCATCATTAGTCTGCCTGTTTTTTCGGTACAAAGCGCATTAATTTCACGGTGACTTCATTCTGTTGTCTGTCTTGTTGTAACTGAGGACGAGACACACTGAATATTCGATGTTTGAAGTCCTAATGTCGTTTTTCATTGGTACTCTCAATGGAGTATTGCGGTTTATTTCTCATAGAGGAGCGTCACCTGTCGGAAGATTTCAGTAATAGATACCATTTCCTTCTGTGATCTCCATCTGTAACCCTTATCCGACTCGACCAAGGAAGACAATTATAGCTCAGACCACCTAACCCATGGACAGGCAACTGAATAGGGAGCTAGGTTTGCTTAGAGCAATGCCCGACACTAGCGCTGTGGCGGCGGATGTTGGAAGTTTTACACTAAACCCTAGTAAAATGCGTGCCATTTTGTTCTCCATGGGGAGAAAATCTGAGTCTGACTAAGTCCCTTTTGCTATTGTGACTACCGGTTCTTACTTCTTACATCCAATCCAAAATTTCATCAGAAATATCTATGAGGAATTTACTAGAATTACGTACGCTAACTCACGTAGATATTAACATTGCATAGCAGTATTAATACTTGTTAACTAGGTAATAAACGAAACCTAGCTGATGGGCTGATGATCTCTGTGTGTAGCGGGTTTGTTTGTTCGTATACATGGATTTCATTAATACTTCAAACAAGTTATGAAACTGGTAAAGTCTTGTCTATAGTTGGGTCTTAGTCTATAAAAATTGTGGCATGAGCACTTTTTAAATTCTTTAGTAGTAACACGCTCCAATTCTTAAAGCATAGGAAGGATTTATCTAACAAAAGTAAGGCTATTCTATTATGTATACAAAATGTTATAAATTTTTACCAAAAAATCAATGCCGCTTTATAAAATATTTGCAAGTCATATTGTCATGAGCCATGAAGCAAAGCAATGATACATCCGTATTTAAACCCCAAATCTCTAAGCGTACGTCCGATCCGACACTGGTACACAGGCGTTGACACCCTTGACAGCACCCGTGATAAGAATCTACTGATTTAGAAGGAATAGGCCGTTTATCAATGACAAAGAAGTTTTTCGCGTCTATACTAAACGCCTAAAAATTTCCTTTTTTCTTCCATTTTTCACTTCCTCTCGAGGGAGCAGACACTAACTTATAGACCAGTAAATGTGAAACAATCCTCAAGCCTTTGTTTCTGAATTTTGAGAATTCCGTGCTTTAAATAGAATAATGCCAGGTGATCATAGAGTACGATTGGTCGGTCGTGTGTCGCAACTATCTGTATAAAATGTATGGATCGCTCGCCCGCAGAGTCGTTTCAGATTGAAAGAAGAAGTAACGTTAGCACTGGAGCTTTCTGTCTGTCACTCTGCAAGGTGTGTCTGATAAGTCTACCAAAATTTAAAGGGTGTGTTCTTTGGTCAAACTGAGACGAAAGTGTCAAAGTTCTTGGGGTCAAACTGGGTTGAGAGTGTCAAAGATCTTGGGGTCAAACTGGTTGAAAGTGTTAAAGATCTTGGGGTCAAACTGGGTTGAAAGTGTCAAAGTTCTTAGGGTCAAACTGAGTTGAAATGGTCAAAGATCTTGGGGTCAAACTGTGTTGAAAGTGTCAAAGAACATCGTGGGGTCGAAATGGGTTGAAAGTATCCAAAACATTGATTGGCCCCGTTCACACATCTGGGGTAATTCAATTTAATTTATCAGCGTACGCACAGTTACACCCATTTAATAGTACACTTAACTGCTAGGTAAAGGTTCAAAAACATTCTTAGATTAAAGGCTGATATGCCTTACTCCACATGTGTGACTCTTTCCTTGTTTAAGAAGCCAATTCTAGGAGAGCGATAGCTCTCTTAGATAAGACCTCATACCGACTTTAATGTATAAGGATGGTTCTTTGATTGGTTATAACTTTTTTTGTATCGTATTAACTGCTTTGAAAAAATTCCACAGAACTACAATTCGGGCCCTCAATATGTGGTTAAAATTTCAAAAAGATCCACTCATTAGTTTATTTTATAAAAAATAAAGTTGCTAAGGGTGGTTTTCATTTGCATAAAATGATTCAGCCCTTTTGGTGAAAAAGTTAAATTTTCCCATAGAAATAACATGGAGTTTTTTCAAATTTAGCCATTTTGTCGCAACCCTTTTGAAATGAAATATTCGTTTGTTACGTTTGGGAACGGTTTTATATCAAAATTTAAACCTTTTTCTAGGACCATTTTTAAGGTTTTTGAGAAAAATTAATTTTAAGTATGTTTAATTTTAAATTTTAAAAACTACCCCAATCTGCGATATTTTAGCATGGATACGCTGTTTTATTGGTAAATATCAGCGAGACCAATATTGGCCTTTTTTTACGTATAGTTGCGTCTTAATAATCCGATTGTTTTTTCTTAATGCCTTTTGGTTGAAATGGCCTATCGATAGTGAGATAAGACTGCTTTAATATTGCCGCCGTGACAAATTACCCCGTTTGTGGCCGCCATTTTTTTAAGGGGAAAAAAATTTGAGAGTGGGTCCTTTTTCGTTGCCATTTTCATATTTTTTGAGGATTTGCTCATGGATGGATTTTAAATATAATTTAAAGTAGGTTTCAAGCTTTAATATAAGCCTAATTTCATAATTTTCCACCTTTTGATTGTCCCACAATCTATTTCTAAACTAGGCACTTTTTTTAAGGCGGTGAAATTGCGCTAAGCCTTGGCTTAACGTTCATTTTTGCCGTTTAAAAAAATGTTTACCTCTCTTTGCCCTTTACTACTTCGCCTTCTCGTATCGTCGTACTTTTAATTAAAGTTTAGACTTTGAAAGTAGTGCTTTGTTTTCTTAAATATTACTTAATTGTATAAAATTTCAATATTATAATTGCATAAAACGAATTCAATTTTGTTTGTTGATGGGACGCGCCTTGCATTTGAATTTCGTTCCCTCGAAACTAGCCCCCCGAAGAATTTTTATTTATCGCCGTCTTTCGGTCGCTTCAGCCCGAAAACAGCTGTAGTGAGAATTTAGAAATGTTATTTATTAAAAATGTATGCGCTCAGTGTGTTGTTGTGTTTGCATTTTAATGCTTCTAGAAAATCGTGGTGCGCGTCGAGGTTTACGAATCCAACGTGTGTTGCGAAATGAAAATCAAGGGTGGATACTACATGATCTATGCTTTAAAAGGAATTTGACCGCGCCATGCAGTCAAGCAAAACGGTATTAGGCCTTGCCAAAACTTGACTGAGCTATTGCGCCTTGTCAGATTATCTTGTCTATCTATCAATGATATAATAAATTCACCCTCGGATATCCTGTGACGAGGAGATGGTTTTAAAGTTACTAACACTCGATTTTGGAGGTAGATACTGTCTTGTGACACTTGATGTAACGATTTTATCTTATAAACAGACTATTATCATAAGCCCATATCGTAAATTAACCGCTGTTGATATCAAAGCTTAATTGAAATACTGATACCAATTTTTTAACTCAATGAATCATCAAAAATTATCTACTAAAAGAGATATCTACTTATATTCCATTCAAATTTCTCGCAACATTTCTAATTAAAGCCCCGTTTTCATCAAAGCTAGAAAATCACTTCTCGCTAAGCGAGAAGCTTGGAGCGGGTTGTTTCCGCGAGTTTCAAATCCCGCGCCAGAAATGCTAGAAGCTTTCTCGCGCGTGGTATCCCCCTGGGGTGTTTTCATCGAAGCGAGAAAGTGGCGTCATCTGCCGCGATTCCGCGAATAATAATAATAATAATCTAAGCTTTGTCTAAAAATGTCCAAATAATAATTGCATTAAAATGGCGGTCAGTAGAAGAAAGCTGCTTTTAAGGAAAAAATTCATTTTAAATTGGCTCTATTTAAAAACCTCGGCTATTAAATCAACTCAATATTCGAAGAAACGGTGGTGGGTTCATCCCATACAGCGTGGGAAATAAGGCGGTGGCACAGGGCAAATGACCAGTTTAAAAATTGCCTGGACCAGTTTAAAAATTAAATCGGAGGGGGGTCAGTGGTCCACTTGACCATTAATAAAATTCAAGGGTAGCCACTAGCCAGAGTCCAGACAATATCTTAACTATTTTAATTATCCACTTCTTTAGTTTAGCAGACGACACGCCCTGGTCAATGGTCATGGACCAGTTTATTTATTCCAGACCAGGGGGGTGGCTGGCCTAATATCCAGTTTAAAAAAATCCTTATTTCCCACCCTGATCCCATATGGCAACGCAGGAAGCTAGAAGGATACTACGAAACTGTTCAACTTACTTGTCATGTTGTTTTCTGTGGCTACTTCTTCCCATAATGTTTCATTAATTTCCCTATTTCTATATTCTTTTAATTCGCGGTTCCACAGCCCATCCCTAATTCTAATACTGTTAATAATTTGCTCCCTTTTAGCAAATTCATTCTTTTTATTTCTTTCCCTTTCTTGTTTTTAACTTTTCTTTAAGTTCTTTCTTCGAGGTTTTGCCATCCATTTTTAAAAACCGAAATGTTGACCCGTTGAAACTGCCGCCTTTCTCTCAAAAGGAATTTAACCCCACTGCTTTCTGATTCGTGGTTCCATATCACGTGACCGCTACATCTCGCTTCTCGCTAAGCGGGACGCTAGAAAATATCTGTCTCTGACAGATCGGAGCTAGCGTCATTTTCTCGCTCTAGTTTTGCGTTTTCTCGCATCTCCCGCGGCAATGAAAACACCTTTGCTAGAAGCCAGACAAAGTTCTAGCAAACTCTTCTCGCTCTAGCGCGAATTTTTCTCGCTTCTAGCTTTGATGAAAACAGGGCTTAACGAGTAGAAATGTGCAAATGAAGTTCAAACTGATTAATTGGGCAAATTGCTATTTTGGTCACCATTACCGATCACAGATAGATTTGCGCCCTTCAGTAGTGTTTATTATGCTTGTGAAATGGATAGCGAAATCTGTGATTAAAGTTTAAAATGGACATGAGCAAAAACGGCTTTATTCATATCAACTCTATTACCGAATATCTAAATTTGACTAAAATTAACAAAATATTCTATTCATGGTTAAAAATCTTGTTTGAAGCAGCAAGCCATCTAATCCTTATTTACCTTCTTTTGAAAAAAAATAATAGGTTGATACCTCTTTCAGTAGATGATTCATTGATATTTCAGTTTCATTGAGTTTAAAAAAAATTAGTTCCACCATTGGTTGATTTTCAATATTGACCAATCGATAATCACAAATTTTAATAACTAAATTATTAAAACCGGTTCAAAACCATATTAGTTTTGAAACGATTAAATTATAATTTTAAACATATATACTAGTTAATTCCTCGTAGGTAATTAGTTAATTGTCTTAGTCAAATTAATGCTGAATATTACATACAAAAAGTAAATAATAAATTCAACTTCTAAAATTTAAATGTAAAGTGTGTGCATTATTTCCCAATTAATAAAAGATATCCACTTATTTTCATTCAAATTAATTACTAATTTGTGGATAATGGATAGAAAATGTCGAGCTCTAATTGCGATATAGCTAAAATCAATCCCACTGGCTATTTATAATACAATATAACCTTTGCCCTATGTTTACTGTTTTGAATTTTATTTGTGAAATTTAAAACATAAAATAGTATTACAATTTTTTTAATTAAATAATTATTAATAAATTTCAATAAAATAAATTCTGGTTAAATACATAACACTACTTTTTACTAAGTTTCTGAAATTATCAGAGCTAAATATCAAAGACACATATTTAATTGCTCTCATTTCGACATAACTGCAACCGTATAGATTCATTCATTTAATAACATTTTTAAAGGGATGTATTAACTTTTAAAGGTGAAAACCCAGCTGACTTAGAACTTTAGAAGCAGGCTGGGAAATAGCACACTTCCTCTGGTCCAAAACCAGTTTATTAATTGCTTGGACTAGTTTTTTAATTCAAGAAGTGGGGGTTACTGGTCCTCGGGACCAGTTTATTAATTGCAAATCTATTGGAGAGCAAAGGCTGGGACCAGTCCGGAGACCAGTAAATAATTTCAGACACTAGGGGGTCACTGGTCCAAAGGACTAGTTTAAAAAATATCCTTATTTCCCAGCCTGTTTAGAAGTAAAAAAATACCAGGCTGCCAGGCTGTCTCTAACACAACAGAGTTGGCCATTCTCGCTTATGAGAAATGAATCCTTGTCATATGCATCTCTGGACTTTAGGAGCTCCAGGAGTCAGACTCCCAACTGAAGCAGGGTGGGAAATAGGGATTTTTTTAAAACTAGACATTGGGCCAGCGACCCCCTGCCCAGGAATAAATGAACTGGTCCATGACCATTGACCAGGGCGCGGCGTCTGCTAAACTAAAGAAGTGGGTAATTAAAATAGTTGAGATAATGTCTGGACCCTGGTTACCCTAGAATTTCCTTAGTGGTCCTGTGGTCCACTGCTCCCCCTCCGATTTAATTTTTAAACTGGTCATTTTCCCTGTGCCACCGCCTTATTTACAACGCTGAACCAAGAAGTTATATCAGTATCTCAGAGAGAAGATATAAATTCGCCAGATTTCCAGCTTTATTTCCAGTCC
Organism: Phalangium opilio; assembly: GCF_054372755.1. Classification (NCBI taxonomy): domain Eukaryota; kingdom Metazoa; phylum Arthropoda; class Arachnida; order Opiliones; family Phalangiidae; genus Phalangium; species Phalangium opilio. Next base: position 6,900,153 of record NW_028324217.1, on the reverse strand, counting down.
TAACGTAGGTCCGCAGTCAATGCCCGTCTCTAAATTACAACCAGCATCTCATTGGTTCTTGAAAACTCACGTCAGCGCGACGACGCGAGTGAGGAAAATTTCCGACTGACTAGAGCGAAATAGCCCGGCGCCTCCTTTTACGTCCCCCCTTGTATTTTGAAAGGGGGACTGGGACTATGGCGCGCGAATACAAAGGCATCTTATATCTTCTCTCTGAGATACTGATATAACTTCTTGGCTGAACTGAAGATTTCTTTTGACCGGACCATAGCCTACTCGATCACGCGCAACACGTCGCAAGCTGCTTGCCCTATAGCGCGAGTCAGGGTGGGAAATAAGGATTTTTTTAAACTGGACATTAGACCAGAGACCCTCCTGACTTGGAATAAATAAACTGGTCCGTGACCATTGGCCAGAGCACGTCGTCTGCTAAGCTAAGGAAGTGGATAATTAAAATATTAGAATTTTAATGTGTGGACTCTGGTTACCCTTGAATTTTTTAGTAGTCTCGTGGACCACTGACCCCCCCCCCCTCCGATTTAATTTTTGAACTGTACCAGGCGATTTTTAAACTCGTCATTTGCCCTGTGTTACCGCCTTATTTCCCACGCTGGCACGAGCTGCTTTGCGTTGTCGAGTGCGTGATGGAGCGGGCTATGCCTGGAGTCCCAACCCCCGTTACTTACTACCAAAATACCCACTAGCATAGCCCACTCGATCACGCTCTCTTTTCCCCGGCTACATATTTTGAAGAGGGCACTTTTTAGGCGTATTTATTAACAATCTTGGATCACCTTTGTGGACTTTTAGGGTAGCCCTTAAAAATTGAGTCGGCATTGCCCTGACTATATTGTGTTTAAGGTTTATAAGCTTAATATCAAACAGACGTTAGTTAATGCTACAAAAAAGTTCGAAATTGAAAATCTCGGATCGTCGTTGAGAAGTTTTAAGGACATCCGAATTTCATATTGGGCTTATGAAAAGTTTGAGCTAAAGGTTAAACAGACATAGGCTAAATCAGCGTTTTAAAAAATTGTGTAAAACTGTCAATTTGGTCCTATTTGTGGAATTTTTAGGGGAGCGCCTCGCGTTTCAATAAAGGGTTGTAAAAAATTGTATTATGTTAATTACAATAAGAATACAAACTTTCAATGAGTTACGTTTTTATTTTTTGGAGTATCATTATAAATAAATGACTGATTGAGCAAAAGTTACGGTCCCATTTTTATATGTTTCTGCTTAGTGTAGATTTTGAAAATGTAAAACAGTTTCTTAACAATCTTAATTAAAATGAAGACTGAAGGAGCAGATATTAATCAAAAATGTCTTGATTAGAATCAAGTCCTAAAAAGTATCGATAAGACTGAGGTTATCACTTGACTGAAGGATCAGATATTAACTTTTCTTTTTAATTGAAACTTAAAGGCATGCTTAAGAAAAAACAACGTTCCATTACCGTTTTCCGTTGAAATAACTTATTTTACAGGTAATCAATTTCAAAAATTTACTTATCTCGGGTTTTCGGGCACAATTCCATTCCCCCAAAACATTTTATCATTACATTAATCACTTTTGAGAGATAACGTGTCAAAATAAGCTTTAAAACAATAGAAAACTGAATGAGCGGTCTGTTTAGCCATGACCAAAACCTTCAAATCAGTGTTGCTAATGTTAGAAAGTGGATTTTCCCACTTCCATTTTAAAAATTTGCCGCATTTCCCACACCCCCTTTTTTACAGTCATATTTATCTGGACTATTTTATCATACTAAGTTTAATATGGAATATCACTCCGCATGGCTTTGACAATATGTACAAATGCTATAAAGCTTTAAAATTCTCAAAATATGCTTTCTTTTTTTTCAGTGCCAAACTTAAAATCACCGAATTTATTTCAAAATGTCGCTTGAAATTATTAAACCGGATAAAATTTTGAAAATTTCGCACTATTAACCCTTGAACAGGAAAATTCCGACATTTCATTGATTTCGGAAAAATATTACTTTTTCCCCACAGAGCCTAAAACCAAACCTAAATCTCCCACGATGTGGGAAATTACCCACACATTTGCAACACTGCTTTAAAAACTTACAACAAGCACACTTTCGAGACATGTTCTGAACAAATTAGTGCTTAACCCGCTAATAGTACGACCACGGAGAATTGATGTAAACTGTAGTTGAAATATATTCATGTGCGACCCGCGGCACTGAATGGTCTCTAACCATTGTTTGAAACTAGAGAGAGAAATAGTGAGCAGCATTAATCATGTCCTGAGCTATGAGAATGAACAGTATGACTGTTGACTGAAGTACACTAGACATTACTTCATTTTTCATAACCACGAGTAAAAATCTAACTGTCCCTACTTAATTTTCCGCCATTGTTTTAAAACGTATCCACTGCGAAGCATGCCGGGCACAAATGAGGGAATGTCATACACGTACTCTCTCAAAAGTGATTAATGTAATGATAAAATGTTTTGGGGGAATGGAATTGTGCCCGAAAACCCGAGATAAGTAAATTTTTGAAATTGATTACCTGTAAAATAAGTTATTTCAACGGAAAACGGTAATGGAACGTTGTTTTTTCTTAAGCATGCCTTTAAGTTTCAATTAAAAAGAAAAGTTAATATCTGATCCTTCAGTCAAGTGATAACCTCAGTCTTATCGATACTTTTTAGGACTTGATTCTAATCAAGACATTTTTGATTAATCAATGTTTGGGAGCCCATATCTTCTTAACAAAAGCATGGTGTAGACCCCAAATTCTTTGATACTTTCCACTCAATTTGACCCTTAGTCTAACATCCTTAAATTTATAACAGACTTACAGAAACGCCCACGTATACTGAATTTTGTAATTTAATATAGCAAATGGTGAGCTATCTCAGAGCAGCTAAATAAATGGAATACACCGTTAAATATATCAGATCCCAAAAGTCTGATTGGATCAGATGTATGTACACCTGTGACTGGGAAATCAAGTGTCTGGCCCCTCGGGTGCATCCATGGACAGAATGGTAACTGTACGTATAAGCTATAAAAAACGTTCCCTTGTTTCATCTTTTATGATGTATAGAATTTAGGTTTTAGTATTCAATAGAGAAAACGCCGTTGTTGATGGATGCGTTTTTGAGCCGACCGAGCCATGGTGGTCTCAGCCCAGTGGTCATTGCTTATGCTAAAGGCGGAATTGAAAGCGGCAGTTCTATGAGCAAAAAGATCTATACAAACTGTGATATAACTGCGAGAAGTGAAGTTCTAGGCCTATTGCAAGGAGTGAAAATTCATATCTACAATATACCTGTCAGAGAGATCTGAGATACCGTTTGTAGACCATTTCGATGTAACTAAAAGGGAAAGACACGGGGGTAAAACGTAACCTTCCATCTCGCCTTTTGACGCAAGCGCTGTAGTCTTTTTTTTTTGTAACATGAAAGTGCGCAGAGATGACTATGTACCAACCGCCATGTATGTACCGATACTGAGGGTTGCCTACCCCCTTTCTATCGAAATGGTTCATAGACAAATTCCATTTATATCCAAAAGGGCCATAGACCCACGGTGGAAGAAGAGAAAGGAGAGTCGAAGACGGAAGGAGGAAGGTAACTTGAACGGCACCGTCGTGTCAGTATCTCACGCGCACCTACTTCAGCGCAAAGCGGAGTAGCCAGTCGTCACGTGAAGGAAGTTCAAAAGGGTAACTAAGAAAAGACTGTTAAAGTAGTCAACAAATCCTCTATGGAAGTAAACAGATTTTTTCTCTCTTTTACCCTGATTGCGCATGTGTGGAAGTGTAGGACATAGCCAGTGAAAGGGGTGGGGCTGACGGAGAATTTGGTCTCTTCGAGCCTCATTCTATACATACTCACTGATAAAGCCTTTTCAAAGTGAGGGTTAGCGTCTGGTGTTTATACCTTGTTTTGTTGATCCAAAGACATTAGACATGGCTTCAAATAAAAGAACTATGGTAGACTGGTAACTTTGATGCCTTTTCTAACGTCTTCAGATCCACAAACCATCCGGTGTGTCCGTTTTAACCCTAAATCAAGCAGACAAAATTGCGACCCCCATTTTGAAAAAGGGGTTCCATCTCTCGACAAGTAAAACAAGGTCTATACTCCTTGGAATAGAAGAAATGTCGATATTACTCTTAGATGGTAGGGTATATAAGATGTAGGAGGGTATAGGCCTTGCAAGAAAAACCTGTTGAGAATATTGATTATGGATAGTGTTTCGGAGCTAGAGTGTCAAAAACGCATTCCGCCTTTGCTTTCTTTTCTACTCTTGGCTGTGGCTATCAAAATCGATGGTCTGCTATATTTTCCACAAATGGAAACAGATTGAGCCGATTCCGAAGGACAAGACCCTAAACTCGCTATTTTTGACTGATTTTTGCGGTTGAATGTCCTATAGACTGGCTACATATATTGTAATATATATTTTCAGAAAACGACTAGCATTTAAATGTGAATCGAAGTATCTTATATCTAGAACCAGGAATAAGTAGATTTCTTCTTCTTCTTAGAATCTTTAAGACGCCATAGACCATATACTAATATCTGATTGAAGACAAGGGGAAGGGCTTAAAACTTCGTTAAACCGCCCGCTTCCCCTTCCTAGCGTTTCATTGGATGTTCACATATATAGGAGAAGTGTCAACCCTAGGTCTACTTGTTCAAACGACGCAAAGAGAAATTGTTTACATTCGGGTTACAAGCTCATAAGTCGTGGGAGCCGCGGCACAGGTAGCTACGTCAATATCACGTGGATTTCTAAGTTTACCCAAGCAGAGACTTTAATTCAAGCAGAAAGTCTCAGGAAATGGCTTGTTAAACATTCCAAGTAGAAGATTTCTATGTATTTATAGATCTTGTGAACTGAAACTTTCAATTACATTAAAAATAACTTAAAGAAGAATGTTTCAGGTTCTTCTGAACTAGATCTCAGTTAGTCTCTAGCATTACATAGTATAGGTAGTGTCATACTTATGGAACATATCTTATAAACTTATGCTAATACCTATAGGCAGTAAGTGGAAACATTTCTTTCCCCCAAAAATAGGACCTTGACGTCATTTTTGGCCTATTAACGCTACTTGTCTATAGATAGACTCGAGTATTTACCATAAAAATTATATTTTTTTTGCGCACTGTTGGCTTATCTGTACACGTGATCGTTTAGGGACAAAAAATTGTTCTTTTCCGCTGACAAACACCTTAGTTTAAGTTTTAATTTACGAAGCGAGAATTATCCATTTCTCAGTTTTAATCGCAAAATTCATAACAGAAGCTTTGCCGCGGTAAAAACAAGAAGTACCGGAAATGCCACCAAAGTTATTAATGCGGAGATGCGAATTTCAATACATATGTCCGCTAGACAAACGCGAAAGAAGGACTATTACAATTCCAGTAAGAAACAATAATCCCAAGGTATGGAGGCTCTCTGTTGAATTTTTTAAATACCGTGAAAGATGGAGATTCATTGTCGAAGGTGAAGACAGAGAATCATCAAACATTTACGAAAAGATTTACTGCAAAATGTCAATAGAACGTACGCAACCATTTAAAAGAATCTTATTGACTCCAAAAATTGGTGAAAACTTTAACCGCTTCGAAGTCTTCCAACGTCTAACCTCGGAACAAGGTATCAACGAGCTGACTTTGAAGATCACAATGGGAACTTTGAACGATGTGACAATAAACCGGAATAAACTCTACGAGACCATGTTGGACGACGCGATATTAACCGATATGACCATCAAAACAAAGGACAAAGACTTCCCCTGTCATCAATTCCCACTGGCCGCGTCCTCCGAGTACTTCCGGACCATGTTCGAAGTCGATATGATTGAAAGTAAAACCAGAGTCATTAACTGGACCAACGTCTTCGACTCCGATACGGTGAAGGACTTGTTGGAACACATCTATTCGGGCGCAATACCATCTAATATTGACAAGACATGCTCCACGCTGTTGGACGCGGCACATTTGTGTTTGTTAGATGACTTACAATCAATGTGCGTCTTCGCCATAGACCAGAATGTTAGCGTCGATAACGTCACTAAATTTATGACCAAGGCCCACAAATATGATTTGGGAGATTTGAAAAGTTGGTTGGCCATTTTCATTAGAGACAATTACCACGACGTGGTTTTTACTGATGACTGGATAAAGTTGGACCTGGAACTCCGTAGGAGATTTAGTAAGTACACAGGAAGTACTCTTACGTGACTTTACGTCACCAAACATGGGTATCAAGTATGGATAACTGGTAATAGTTTTGGTAGAATTTTACTTTGTGAGTTGCAAGATTTCGTGGTATCAGGGATATATTTAATTTTAGAAGCACGAATGGATAACAGAGTATTGTGGGCGCGCGTCAAAGTCCCGAACCCCCTTCCCCGGGACGGAGGGGTATGAAAGAAGAGGCGGGTCATAACGACAGAGGTAAAAAGAAATTACGTATTTTTCGCCGTCACCGTCAGCAACGTCATCAAAACGTAGTTTAAGTGAGATAATAAGATAGTTTGAACTTTTCGTTACGTGTTGGAGGGAGGGGCTCTATACTGGGTTATGAGTCGAACGAACTGAAGTGAATACTAACCATTCTGCATTCCTACTTCTAAAATTAAATCCATCCCTGGTGGTATATTACGTATTCTTCAAAACTGGATATCGAATTTAAGGACAAGTGTTTTTGCAAAACTGTTTCAGAACAGAGAATTATACGCATAGTGCGTAATGGAAAATATATACCTTTATAAATTGCTTTGTTTTTCCTGATATAGGTAAACGTATTTAAATCAAACCGAGGGAGAATCATTCATTTCCAATATATTTTTCCCTTTCAATTAATTCTCATCACTCAAATATCCATTACTGTCTACTCAACAAAATTGCGGATGAAAAAATTCGTATTTTCTCATACAACAATCAATATTACTCCATCGTTTTATTAAATAATTTGGAAAGAGGCTTAAATAAGCCTTACTTTATTAATAATTCTTTTAATAACCAAATTTCATTTTGTCTTAAGCGTTTATTTTACGGGAAAATAAATAAACGGTATTCTTTAGATGTTACGTGTTATTTTCTGTGGAATTTGCATTCGTTTTCAATGGGATTGAGATATAAAGACGAACCACAATGGAGATTCTATAGGGTATATCATGGAGGAAGTAGAGAAAGGAGAATCAAAACGCCACAGTCATTTCTGTACCTAAGAAAGATGTGTAAGAAGGGAGGTTCGAAGTCAGGCAAATTGCATGTAGTCCCCCGTTACCATGATTACCGCTACCCCCTCACGACAAGGGATCGTACGCACTCGCGCATGCGTTCACGCCTCCTTACTTTAGCCTCATTTACTTGTTTATGATTTTGAATATCCCTCGTTTCCAACAACGATCACGTGATGCGCGTCGTGTCTGCCTCGTTTTTACCTCTCCACTTTCCAGAAACAGTCTCATCCTCCTTGGTCATGTGATCCGTTAAGAAGGGGTAGGAAATTCAAAAGGGTAAATGAGAAACGCTGATTAGAGGCTCACACCGTAGATCAGCGTGGTTAGCTCATCTCAATTGTAGTTGCCTTCGTTATGCATAAACCATCGCAGTCTGCAGCGGGGCTAAGTCTCAGCCTTAAGTTGTAAACAAATTTCTCTCTGTTGCGCTTTTTGCTCATGTGTCGAACTGTAGGACCGAACCAATTCTCGGTAACGGTTTTGAAAGGGGCGGTGTTGACGCTAACGGAGAATTTGTTCTCTTCTACCCCCTTCAATATATGCTCACTGATGATATTTCGGTGAGAGACGAAGTTATGTAATCCCCTTTTAAAAAACGGTATTCTCTCATTCCAAGGTTACCATGGCTACCGGAAGGCCATATCATTTACCATTTCGACGTAGCTAGGAGGAAAGACACAGAGGTAAATTTAGCTTTTCGGCGACTGCGATGTAGTCTTTGTTTATCATGAGAGCACGTATTAAGGATAAGAACGGCCATGTCTTCTATGTTCAAATACCGATTATTGCCTACCTACTTCTTTACGTCGTAAGGAACCTAGATAAAGTTTGCTTTGGCGCATGAGCTGCAGACATGCGTCATGAGAGTGCGTAGAGACGGCGTTCTATGAACGGCGATGTATGAACCGCCTTGCATGTTCCAATAATGGGGTATAGTCTGTTACTTTGAATTGACTCTTGACGTCACACCCTAGTCTTATCTCTTACCTCGGTTTTGGCGACCATATTGGAAGTCGGCAGCTCAGACCATACAATTTAGACTATACCGGTAGCTCTTTCTCGGTCTATTTCACGCTTCACACTAAGCTTCAAAGAGTCTCCCTTGTCACGTGACACTTTATTTCTTCCAACAGACTGCGTGTAATAGAACGAGCTTTGTGCTTGGCGTTTCCCCAAATGAGAGTCTCCCTGATGGAACCCGTTATCTGAACGTCTAGAGTTTATTTTCGTATCTCGAAAAGCTCGAGCGTTGAATAATTCTATTTTTATGTAAATAACTGTTTTTCCCAAAAGCGTACTGCTGAATGATCTTAGTGTACGGTATGAGATTCAGGTGGACCAGATGTCCGTCTCGTTTTCAATTTCCTTTTGTGTTTATGCAGGATTTCTGACTAAGACCACTTGCTTTAAGATGAGCTAGGTGCTTTTTATATAAGTTTAAAGTGGTACTTCGATGTTCAACAAGTATTTTATAACTATTTATTGGAAGATGAGTCTATGGAACCAAGTTTAATAGTTCAAAACAAAAAGTGTACTTCGTTTACAGTTCCCAACCTTTAAGGGCTGTAGACGCCATGTAAAATGAGAAGAAAACGACCCCTTCACGAACCAACCAATCAGAGAAGAGTTGTTTTTTTTAGGTCAAAGGTAAGACGCTAGAGAGGGCTTCAACACAAGGAAGGACTTTTATGAAGTGGTAACCCTGAAGCTCATAGAGAGGCAAAGCCGTGTTAAATCCGCATTAACAAATGACATGCAATTCTCCAAACAAACTTAGCTACCTAGTCAGTTAGTTCCCTGTCCATGGTTAGTAATTGGTCTGAGATTGAACTTGTTGGAAACCTTCAGATTCTCTTTAATTACAATTACCACCTGGTGAAAATTATTTTTTATTTTTTTGCAACTTACAAGTGCTAATTTGGATAGTGGAACATCGTATTTTGTGGTTAGAAGGAACATAAGCACCTATTGACAAGTAAATCTCTGCTCTCTCTATAATTGCTGGCGAGACTAGGTATTAGATTTTCTTTCGAACAGTTGTTTCTCCACTCTTTTGAGGTAATTTTGTCAAAAAGAGAATAGCAACGCGGCGGGTTTCAATACAATAATTCTTTTGCAAGAAATACTGGCCAGATAATTAATTTTGGAAGCCCACTTTAGAAGTTATATCTATGATTTGTTTCTATTTAAATTACCCAAATTTTCTACCAGGAATACATGCAGCTAATAGGGCTCATCGCGCCCCATACGTCTCATGTTAATTTCTATTCGGGTTTTGTGGGCCGGGCTTGGGTACTATCCTTCACGCCTCATAATTCTGACGTCTTTCAGGGTGACCACATTTCTTATATTTTATAATTTTTCATTTCAATAATTATGTATTATCAAATGTAAATACAGGGTGTTTCTGATAAGTCTGCCATAAATCAAGGGGCGTGTTCTTTGGGTCAAACTGAGTGGAAAGTGTCAAAGAACATGGGGTGTACAAGAATTTGCAACGAAGATATGGCCCCCCAAACATTGGCCCCTCAAACAAGAAAATATTCGAAAATGTAGACTAAAACAAATTCAGCCTTATCAACTTGTTTAGAAATATGAGACAATTTCAATAGTTTCCCTCTAACATCGTTATTGAACTTTCACCTGGCAGAAGTGTATTAAATGAGTAGAAGTATGCCTACTCTAGTAAAGTAAATTCAAAGTATCATGGTACCTTTCGGTTGGTATTACTTTTATTCTTAACAAGTTAACATGGACGTTACAGGTATTGTTCAAAATGTCCACCAGCGGCGTTAAGACAAACATGAACCCGTCTTTCGAAAGATTCTTGGACATGTTGGAAGATTCCTGGCATGTTCCTGATTGTTTGACAACCTTCAATAATTCGTCTTCGCAAGTCTTCCTCATCACGGACTTCATTCTTGTACACGATGTCTTTGAGATGACCCCAAAGATAGAAATCGCACGGATTTAAATCCGGAGATCTGGCTGGCCACGCAACTGGTCCTCCACGCCCAATCCACCTCAAATTAAACGTAGCATTAAGATGTTCTCTAACTGCACGGCTGAAATGTGGGGGTGCCCCGTCGTGCATAAACCACATGTCACGAAGTAATGCTAACGGTATGTCCTCGAGTAGTTCAGGTAAAGTGTCTCTTAAGAACGTGAGATATGCTTCACCATTTAGTCTGGGTGGAAGAAAATGCGGACCTAGTAAATGATTACCGACAATGCCGCACCATACGTTTAAAGAAAATTGCTGTTGGTGACTTCTAACACTAGTTGCGTGTGGGTTTAATTGGCGCCATTCGTGGTGGTTGTGATAGTTCAGAATTCCATCCCGGGAAAAATGTGCCTCGTCGGTTACTAAAAGGACCCGTGGAAATTGATTGTCCTCTACTCTGGCCAAAACCCACTCGCAAAAGTCGATGCGTCTTGGATAATCTGCCGGGTTAAGAGCTTGCACCTTTTGAATATGATACGGGTGAAACTGATGTCCGCGGAGAATTCGCCAGACCAAAACGTGATTAACATGTAATTGTCGTCCAACTTGTCTGGTACTTGTCGAGGGGTCCTCATCGAACATGGCAAGGACGTCTTCCTCGATTTCCTCCATGTCTTCTGGAATGTCTCGCTCTCGAACGTTGTTGGGTTGTACTTGTCCGATGTCCCTCAAGCGCCTGTCAACAGCCTCGAACGTACGACGATTTGGTATGCGTCGTTGCGGAAATTGTTCCTGGTATCGCCGCTGTGCTTCCACTGAATTGCCCTGCGCCAGTCCATACATGAGATGCATGTCTGCATATTCTGCATTGGTATACGCCATACTGTACTACCACACGTTCGTTCGAAGTGATACTGTGACGTTATCAACAACATCGCGTTACTTTATAGCAAACCACCGTTTAGTTTTTACGTTTGCGTCATGACTGTCAGCATTGTTTTTTATTCACAAACGAAACAATAAACGGTGGTTTGCTAAAAAGTCTTTGGGGTCATCTCAAAGATTTTTTTGACATCGTGTACAAGAATGAAGTCCGTGATGAGGAAGACTTGCGAAGACGAATTATTGAAGGTTGTCAAACAATCAGGAACATGCCAGGAATCTTCCAACATGTCCAAGAATCTTTCGAAAGACGGGTTCATGTTTGTCTTAACGCCGCTGGTGGACATTTTGAACAATACCTGTAACGTCCATGTTAACTTGTTAAGAATAAAAGTAATACCAACCGAAAGGTACCATGATACTTTGAATTTACTTTACTAGAGTAGGCATACTTCTACTCATTTAATACACTTCTGCCAGGTGAAAGTTCAATAACGATGTTAGAGGGAAACTATTGAAATTGTCTCATTATTTCTAAACAAGTTGATAAGGCTGAATTTGTTTTAGTCTACATTTTCGAATATTTTCTTGTTTTAGGGGCCAATGTTTGGGGGGCCATATCTTCGTTGCAAATTCTTGTACACCCCATGTTCTTTAACACTTTCCACTCAGTTTGACCCAAAGAACACGCCCCTTGATTTATGGCAGACTTATCAGAAACACCCTGTATAATAAAACGAAAAGTGAGGCATTGAAGGATGAAGAGATGTTGAATGCTAACATAAGCGAATAATCCTCATTAAGTGTCCATAATTAGCTATTTTAGTGGAACGTCTCCTGAGTAATCGGGCGCGCCAAATATACAGAAAGATTTTTCTTTCTCTGTTATAGCGCCACTCGTGGCTAAGAGAAGTATATATGAGCGTGGCCTCACTCTCTTGGATGGAATTTTTAGTTTCGGGTGTCTCTTTTTATCGTGGACTTTTTCTCGCCCTCTATGTCCAACCTATGTTTTTTATCCGAATCACGCACTACGTTTCCGCCCCTTACGCTACTGAATAGATAGTTTACACACATGGAGGATTCATACCAGGAGGCCGGGCTACATGGAGGACAAAAACACGTCTGCTGGTGTAAATGGTATGAATACTCCATGTGTGTAAACTATCTATGTTTTTACATTTCTAACAAAAAGGGCAAAAGTCGAACAAGTTTTTACCATAATTTTTTAAGCGATCACTCTCTTGTGTAGACCATTTGGGGGAAAAAATTCCGTAACGAAAACCTTGTTGGCAATCGAGTAGAGGTTTTCTTATCACCTCTTGCGTGTCATACTAACAGTGCACTAAAGGGAAGGCTTTCACGGCGGTAGAGTCTCGTATAATTTAAAACCTGGTTGATGTCAGACGGATTATAGGCAGCAGCGGGCAAACTATAGGTCCTAACTAACTATAGGTCCTATTTAGACATGTAAACTTAATGGTACATTATCAATTTATGATGCTGCATATTTATCTGGGTCAATGATTAAATTAAACTCAAAACGGGTAAAATGTATTTTCGGAATAGCGTAATTTAATCGTTACGATTTTATCGCGTTAAAGCAAGCAAAGAGTATTGAAAAGATTTAGTGAAAACATTTTACATCTTCAGCTTCCGAAAGTTGAAAAGCTTGTAGAAGCAAAGAGAATAAAGTGGAGGAGTGGAAGCTCCCCGGTATAACTAGAAGTAAGAGAGAGTTTCAGGCTTGCTCGATTTTTATTGGTTTACCGTCGCGCCACCTACGGTACACCATCAACTTGTTTCACGTCATAAACGGAAACTCCTCTGTACTAGCTGCGCGTTGAAGATGTGCGTTTAAAAAAGGCAACAAATTTTGATCATCTTTCCACTCCTGCTCTGAATTTTCTTTGGTACAAGATTTTGCGAAATCGACGGCAGGTGTTGACTTTGGTTTCTTCAAAGTGAAGATGAACAGCAAAATTATATTTACTTTTAACGATTCTACTGCATATTGAAACATACAGGAAAGATCTTCGAATAATTTTAAAATTCAAAATAGAGATTTCAGAGATAATTTAAAATATGCACCTACTTAGCACTCGCACAAAGTAGCGCCTTCCAGTTGATAAATTTATCTTGGTACTCGAACTGTCGACGCGATCATTGATAAACAACTCGCGCTATAATTTATCATTTAAATCTGAAACTATATTGATTTTTAAAATCATTCTATGGTATTTCTGCTTCACTACGCAGACAGGTCTTAAAATTAGAAAAAGAACTGTTTGATGAATTGACTTTAATTTTCTATAAAGTTATTTAAATTTTTCTTGTCACCTTCTCTTTTAAAACGAAAATAAACATCGTTTTGATTTTAAGACTTCAGTCGGGAATCTTTCTATGGACTTTATCTGAACATCCAACTATGAATAAAACTGTTTACTATGATAAATAGTTGGTTGTAACAAAGGTAAATAAAAATGACAGAAAGTGGGGCTGAAAGGAATGCTACTAAAAAACATATTTACAGAGCAGGGACAAATGAGATAAAATCGAGGGGTCGCACCGTTTGGAAAAAGTGTACGGGATTTCGAAATCCAATTGGATTTCGTCGGATTTCATTTGATTTCATCTGATTTCGTTTGATTTCGTCGGATTTTTTTTGATTTCAGAATTCGATAAAATCCAATGGATTTCATCGAATTTTGAGATTTTCGCCGTGATTCCGTCGGATTTTGCTATATTTCCCTTGATTTCGTTGGGTTTTGAGGTTTTTCGCGTGATTTTGAGATTTTCACCATGATTTCGTCGGATTCTGTGATTTCTTTGGATTTTGGATTTCGTGAATTTTGTAATGGACTTCACGATTCTTTACTGATTTTGTGATTTCGCTTCTGATTTCGTGATTTCTATGTTGATTTCGTGATTTCTATGTTGATTTCGTGATTTCCTTGTTGATTTTGTGATTTTTTTACTGATTTTATAATTTCTTTACTGATTTTGTGATTTTGTTGCTGATTTCGGATTTTTTATTTGATTTCGAAATCAGCATTGATTTCGGATTTCTTAAGTTGGATTTCACCGGTAGCGTATGGGTTTCATTAATGACCGACCACTCGGGTAAAATGGTGTGGTAATGATGATTTTTTACCACTTGCGGCACTGAAACTCCCCCAGTGTACCTTGTGCACGCACCGCTTTTCTGTAGTCGATTGGTAAGTGCTGCCGCGTAGCACCATTATATTTGTATTACAACTACCTTCTCTTTTTAAAACACAGGGGGCGTCCTTTACGTTTCCCTACTGTACGACCCTATCTAAACGCTGAGGATGCTGGGAGGACTTCGGTGCCGTTCCGTAGGTGGGGGTAAAGAGGCAACGTTAAAGGTATGGGGTTTTCGCCTTCAATTGGTATCATCAGAAGTGAGATGAGACCAGAAGTACTGAGCTAACCAAATTCTTCACTCCACGAAAGTGAATATTCTTGATAACACAAGAACGGCTGACCCTCTAGTAGTGGTTTCTGAATTTTCCCTCCTAAACGTGAGACGCTCGCGGTGGTAGACGGCCGAACTAGATTCAAGCACCCGCGTCCGTGTTCCGCGGCTTTAGGTTGAGGGGAAGGGGGTAGGAACATTTTTTTTTGGAACTCAACCAATTTTATTCTCAGTATAGTAGGCGCGTGCATGGGAAGCGGCATAAAATCCTCAAATTTGTTCACTAGTGCCAGGATCTATTACCAATGCTAGAGCCCTTCACTTCTAGTCTCATCTCACTTCTGGTATCATACTAGAGAAAAACTCGTGTATACACGCCAATCGAAGTGTATATGGATCTCGTCATAACGCTTGAATAATTCATTACTTTATGTTTTACATCTGCAGTTGCTTATCAATAAAGAGCAATAATTCCACTTTTAGGTAAATAAGTGTGTGAATGGTATTCCCCTCGCATCAGAGAGGTAATATTTTCATTTTCCAACTTGTTTTTATGCTCTTTTGAACAATTAATAATAAAATACAAATATGGTCCTTTGATTTAGAAGAATGCACATTGAGATTGAATGAGTGTTTCTGAAACTGGGGGTGTTCAAGTTATGATTGGAGTGCGCATGGTTATTGTATCATGATTCTTCCCAACATCATTTTACTCTTACATTTGGAGAACGGTTACTAAACCGAATCACATACGCCATGTAAATATTTCCCTCATCATTACTATATCTATTAGCGCTGCTTAACTATTTGCCAAGGCGCATGCGTGCGCTTGTGTGTTTTTGTCCCACGTCAAGACAATCAAGGTTTGTGGGTTGATTGATTGCTGAGGATTTAGTAAATACCAAACAGTTATAGAATTCACCCAAGCAAGGTGCGATAGTTACCAATCTGAAGTTTGATGAGCGGGAGAGCAAACAAAAAGGTGCATGAGCCAGGGAAGAATCAAGCTACATAACTAAAGTATTAAGAGGGTACAGAGTGTCATCCTTCTTCTATTATCCCCTTCTGCTTATACTAAAAATTAATTCATCGTGAACCTTGGTAAAGTGTAAGACCCCTTTGGATACCATAAATGTTAACACCAAGAATTTAAACCAAATCACTTTTAACAAAAAATACACGAATCATTCCGTCTGTAAAGATTGATCAGACCAGAAGTGAGATGAGACTATAAGTGAAGGGCTCTAGCATTGATAGTAGATTCTGGCACTAGTGAACAAATTTGAGGATTTTATGCCGCTTCCCACGCGCCTACACTAGAGAGAAAAAATTGGTCGAGTTCCAAAAACATTTCCAACCCCCTTCCCCTCAACCTAAAGCGGCCGAACACGGACGCGGCTCCTTGAATCTAGTTCGGCCGTCTACCACCGCGAGCGTCTCACGTTTTGGAGGGAAAATTCAGAAACCGCTAATAGAGGGCCTACCGTTCTTGTGTTATCAAGAATATTCACTTTCGCCGAGTGAAGAATTTGGTTAGCTCAGTACTTCTGGTCTCATCTCACTTCTGATCAGACTAAAGACGAGCATAAAAATATTTAGAGCCTAGTTTAGTAAACTTAGCTCGTTTCACTCGCCTAGGCAATAAATAAATCAACTAGCTTCTTTTTGCGTAGTAGTCATGAGTAAAATATTATTTCTGGTAAAAATAAAAAATCCGCGAACATCTGCCAAAAAGCGCGCGTAAAAGGGTGAACCTGAAAGAGCAATACATTCAATATACCATTTCCCAATGTCACTTGTCAATGCTACCAAAGGTTGGACCTACTTAATCCAATCCCATTAGCTCTATCCCAAGAAATTGGAAGGAAAAGGGTTCAGCATAAACAAATGAAGTGAAAACATTTAAAACAAAGTTTGTTCTCGATCCCCACTTCTTGATTCTACGAGTTGTTCCAATGAGATTATCATAAGCTTATCACAATAAGTATACATTCCATATAAAACGCAAATATCTGCATAAGTCAAAGTTCTGGCTGACCGTCCAGACCAAACCGCTTTACTTAGAAGGTTTGCAGGAACGTTACTCTCATCTAGTAGCAGAAGGGGATAATAGAAGAAGGATGACACTAGTAATCCTCTTAATGCTTTAGTTATGTGACATGATTCTTCCCAGGCTCATGCACCCTTTTTGGTTGGTCTCCTGCTCATCAAACTTCAGATGGGCATCGCACCGTGCTAGGATGAATTCTATAACTGTTTAATACTAAATCCTCAGCAATTAACCCACAAACCTTGATTGTCTTGACGTGGGAAAAAATCCACAAGCGCAGGCGGTTTGGCAAATAGTTAAACGCTAATGGAGTAATGATGAAGGAACTGTTTATGGCGTATGTGATTCGGTTTGCTATCTTTGCTCCAAATGTTTTATGTTGGAAAGAATGATGTTATAATTACCCCGCTTTGTGATAGGTACACTTCTCTCGAAGAAGTGTTATATACTTCTGCTATCACAAACTTACTTATACTTATCAACTTATGTAATAATGAGAAAAAAATAAATGACATAATTTGTTAAAAGTGCATCCTGGAATAAGTGGGTTTGCATTTATTGCCATTCTCGTTTTCTAATTAGAGTATTATTTGCTAAACGAACCAATCCTAAGAAATCCAGATGTTAAAAAAGGAAAATGGAAAGAAATGGCTCGTAAGACCCATAAACCTTAAGCCTCGGTTCCGAAGAGAATTAAGAAATCCATAGAATGAAAAAAATCCTCCATAATTAGAAAATTTGCAGATGGTTGGTTACACTGTATTAATATTTCTTCAGATTGCGGTTTCACAAAATTGGATAACTGTTTTTCTGAGCTGGTAATCTTTTGAGTTATTAGCCAATTGTACAATAAGTTGATTAGCTTAATTTCGGATTCGGGGCAAAGTGCGTAAATACAACCTGAAAAAAGATCGTTTTGGTTAAAGGGAGGGTGGAAAGATAAATCAAGTGATTATTTATCGATACTTCTGCTAATTATAAGACAAATCTGCATAGTGCTACATTCAGGAAATACCTCCGAAACATTTTAAAGCATGCAGCTCCTAAAGCCTAACGTATTCCTCATTTTCCAAATGCCTGAACATTTTCCAAGTCCAGACTTATTTCTATTCTTTTCAACTTTCCCAAATACCTGATTTATGTCTGATCTTTTCAACATTTCACAAATCACTGACATATTCCAAACCTTTCCCCTCTTTTTCCAAATACCTGACCATTTCCCTAATTTTTCAAACCCCTGAACATTTCCCTCATTTTCAAAATCCCTGAACATTTTACCATGAAACTTTCCCCTCATTTTCCAAATCCCTGAAAATTTTACCATGAAACTTCCCCTCCTTTTCCAAATCACTGAACATTTTACCATGAAACTTTCCCCTCCTTTTCCAAATCCCTGAACAATTTACCTTAGAACTTTTCCCTCACTTTCAAATCCTTGAACATTTTACCCTGAAGCTTTCCCCTCACTTTCCAAGACCCTCACTTAACCCTGAACATTTTCAACCATTTTTTCCCAAATCACCTCTTTCCCCAATAAGCAAATCCCCGACCTAACCCTGAAACTTTCCCCTAAATTTCCAAATCTCTGACTTGTCCAGGTTAATTCCAAACCAGCCCTCCTATTAGCCAATTCCGCCGTCCGTTTCTAACCTTCTATGTTCTAAAACTTTACAGGTATAGGAAAGAATTCCAGTGACTTTTACCAATAGATTAAAGGATGACAAGCGTAACCCTTCATCGCCCCCTATCGTCGGCCGAGTGAAATAGCGGAACTAGAAACTCGACAATGTCGAAAAGTCCTCCGAAATGGCATGGAAGAGGAGCTAGAAAATTTTCTCTTCTTATAGGCCTACAGAAACTCAGCTGAGCTCTCCTCAAGCTCCCTATTCCATTGACACGTCTTGCCTGTTTGCTTTCTTGGAGAAACTCCAATCTTAACGGCATTTACTCTTCCCACCACTAACGTCTACGAACGTTCCAAGTCTTTTCCAACTGAAAACTTCTCTAAACTAGAGCGTAAGAGTTTTAGACTAAGCAAGGCAATTTAGAGATTGTAATCTATATACGACTTTAAAGGGAGGTTCGAACTTTGCTCTGGGATCTTTAAATTGAAACAAAACGTGATAGCCCTTTTCTACTTGTAATCTTTAAATCAAATCTCAGCTGTGGTTTAGTTTAAACAAATGCCGCTAGATGCTACCATAATCGAGGGGTGGAGTTGACAGCCTCTCTATAAAGCTTAGCAAAGGCTAGTTTTAGCTCCGCCCTCGACGTTAACTAGTTCTAATTGGCTTAGCCTTTGGCAAGGTAAGATTTGTGTGTAGATGTTAGGGGTCCCACAGGAGTCGACATTTGCTTTAACAGGTAATTTTCAGGGCCTTTCTGATTGAGCAGGTGTAGAAACCTTCACCACAATGTATTTGAACTTGAAATACATGTAAACAAGTTTACTTCGGCGTTCGAAGTCAGAATTAAAATGACTACGGAAAAAGCTACCATACACTTCACCAGGGATAGATTTAATTTTAGAAGTAGGAATGGAGAAAAGAGTAATGCGGACGAGCGTCAAAGTTCCGAACCTCCTTCCAAGGGACGGGGGGGGGTATGAAAGAAGAGGTCATAGCGACAGAGGTAAAATGGAATTACGTATTTTTCGCCGTCCCTGTCAGCAACGTCATCGAAACGTCGTTTAAGTGAGCCAATAAGATAATTTAAAGTTTTCGTTACGTGTTGGAGGGAGAGGCTTTATACTGGGCTATGAGTCGGACTGAGGTAAATTCTAACCGTTCTCCATTCCCACTTCTAAAATTAAATCTATCCCTGTCTCCACTTAATTCAATTGTTCAATATATACGAAACACTCCAAAAACGCAAATAATCATTTCACCGGTTCTTTAAAATTCTCAATCCTAGCTCTTCATTGCATTTTGAGAGTGAAATAGGCAATAACTTTACAGTGCGAACTTGTACAAGCTAAACTTCTTCATTCTTTGGTAGTAAGTACAAGGCTTTAATCTGGGAACCATGTCACTAAAGAAAACTTAATAAAGGAAAGATGATAGAAGGGTGTAGTTTTCTCTTAACTTTATTTAAAGAGAGACTGAAATGGCCAGGAAAAAAATGATTTTCGCGTTAGATCGGGACTTCCGACCAGATTGTTAATATAACATTAAAACAAGAATACTTGAATTTCTTCTACTTGATATTTTAAAGAGGCCATAACTATATACTAATAACTGAATGAAGGTAAGACCTCGAGGTAAGGAGAAGGGCTTAAAACTTTGTTAAACCACCTGCTGTTCTTTTCTCGATTTTCATTGGCTATTCTCTAATAAAGAACAATCATCGACCTGTAGGGCTACTCGTTTACACGACGCAAAGACAACTCACAGGTCTCTAGAAAATGGTTGCCTATCCATTTCATTCCCCCTTTAAGAAAACTTAACTTTTAGGCGGAACAATTTCGCAGTCTTGTCAGGAGCTGTATCGTATTTTTCAGTTGAGTTTGAGACCTCGGTTTGAGAGCGGAGCTTGCTAAAGTTTAAAACGGTTGACTTTGTCTTCCTCAACGACAAAGAAAGAATTCTTTGGCAAAATGAAATTTCTTTATTTTTAACGTTTTCTTTGTACTATATTGGGTTACTTTGAAAATTTGATGTCTGCTGACTTATAGATTTTCAAGTGATGATATATCTTGTCAATTTCTAGACTAGACATGTCTAGAACCTGACACGAGACATAAGAAATTATATACATAGTAGCACTTAGGAATGTCAGTCTTGCCATAGATCCTAAATTAGCCAGGATTCATGGCATTCCTAAATCATTGAGTCATTTAACTTGGTTTATAAGCTATCATATGAGCGAAGTCGCGGACCCCATAATAGAGGTTTCACGAAAAAGCAGTTTACCATGTGTTACTACCCCTTTAAGGGTCTACTTTAGTGCAGTGTTGTCAGTCCCTCTGTGTAAATCAAGTACTGACACAAACTGAACTACTGCCCTATAATTTCTCTCTGCAATCTCTTGGCTCACCAACGGTCGATTTGGCAATATAAGGTAACCCACAAAAACCCCAAATTCATTTTGTGAATATGATGTATCTTGACACTGCGCATTTTAAAAAACCATTTATTAAACTTTCCGCGTCAAAAAATCCAAAATTAAAAACGAGGTCTTTCGGGCTCTTTCCATTAATCTTTGTAATAATGGATCTAGTGTTAAAAAGCCCCTAAATACAAACCACCGCGATGAATTTCGCAAATATAGTGAACGCATCTATACACTTATTTCAAAGGCTCCCCCATCCTTTTTTCATTAAATATGATTAATTATAGGGGATCACGGTAATGAAAAGATACAGAGCTCAAATTATATCTTTTAAGTTGTAACAAAAACTCAAAACTCGGGGAGAAATATTAATTTTTGGAAAACTAAATAAAAGTTGAGGTTATCAGGGATGTAGTATAATAAATCCCTATTTATGTACGTTAATAATAAATTTATGGTTTTATCTAGGAGGAAAGAGTTGGATGGAGAGGCTATCTCTGTACCTATAATTAACCATGCTTTATCAACGGTAACGAAGTTCTCCCAGCATCCTCAGAGTTTCAGTAGGATCGTACGATACAGCCGAAATGTGTCATAGAAGCAAGTGCAGACATATATAAATTGAGAAAAC
The DNA here is from genome assembly GCF_054372755.1 of Phalangium opilio. Lineage (NCBI taxonomy): Eukaryota > Metazoa > Arthropoda > Arachnida > Opiliones > Phalangiidae > Phalangium > Phalangium opilio. Next base: position 6,878,916 of record NW_028324217.1, on the reverse strand, counting down.
AGACACAGTTTCCCAAAATTCTACAACATGGCAGCACTTGCCAGGTTCCTACTGAATCGCAAGGTATTGTGGGAGACGCTCATTGCTTTCATACTTGAAGCATTTCGTGCAGTAGATCTTTTATACTTGAAGCGTTTCGTACAGTAGATCTTTTATATTTGAAGCGTTTCGTACAGTAGATCTTTTATACTTGAAGCGTTTCGTGCAGTAGATCTTTTATACTTGAAGCGTTTCGTGCAGTAGATCTTTTATACTTGAAGCGTTTCGTGCAGTAGATCTTTTATACTTGAAGCGTTTCGTGCAGTAGATCTTTTATACTTGAAGCGTTTCGTGCAGTAGATCTTTTATACTTGAAGCGTTTCGTGCAGTAGATCTTTTATACTTGAAGCGTTTCGTGCAGTAGATCTTTTATACTTGAAGCGTTTCGTGCAGTAGATCTTTTATACTTGAAGCGTTTCGTGCAGTAGATCTTTTATACTTGAAGCGTTTCGTGCAGTAGATCTTTTATACTTGAAGCGTTTCGTGCAGTAGATCTTTTATACTTGAAGCGTTTCGTGCAGTAGATCTTTTATACTTGAAGCGTTTCGTGCAGTAGATCTTTTATACTTGAAGCGTTTCGTGCAGTAGATCTTTTATACTTGAAGCGTTTCGTGCAGTAGATCTTTTATACTTGAAGCGTTTCGTGCAGTAGATCTTTTATACTTGAAGCGTTTCGTGCAGTAGATCTTTTATACTTGAAGCGTTTCGTGCAGTAGATCTTTTATACTTGAAGCGTTTCGTGCAGTAGATCTTTTATACTTGAAGCGTTTCGTGCAGTAGATCTTTTATACTTGAAGCGTTTCGTGCAGTAGATCTTTTATACTTGAAGCGTTTAGTGCAGTATAACTTTTATACTTAAAAGTGTCTCGTATGTATAGCTTTTAAACTTAATTCATTCCGTACATACTTTCAAAATACGTCTCAAAGTATCTGTTCAAAACAGCCAATTTGTGCAAACCGCACACAGGTTCTCCATCTGGCGGCTTCATTACGCGAACCTGAAAAACGAAACCCTTTAAACTCAGTAGCATAAAGTTCTATCAGGTTGCGACCGCAAAGTTATTTTTACCTCAAAGTTCTGAGGGCAATTAAATGAGGGTATAAAATTTCCAAGTCAGGTCTGCTCGTCAACGTCCTGGACAAATTGCTTTAGCGAAGCTATAAACCACGACAAATGTCTCTTGTCAGCGCAAATAAGAGTGTATTCACCCACACAACTCATATGACGTGGGAGTTCTAACATGGCGAATGCAGTTTTACTACAAAAATATTTTTAAATACACCAGGAAGGGTTTTAAAACTATCTTAATTTCGGAGTAATATAAAATTTGTTTGGCTTGTTTTAAGTGTTTTCTAAGTACTACGTAAAAATATGCGATAACAAGAAGTTTAATTGGCCTAAGGGTTATCAGAAAGGGATAATAGAAGAAGGATGTCACTCTGTATCCTCTCAATACTTTAGTTATGATTCATGAAACATGATTCTTCCCAGGCTCATGCACCCTTTTTGTTTTGCTCTATTGCTCATCAAACTTTAAATGGGCATCGCACCGTGATAGGGTGAATTGTGGTACTAAATCCTCAGCAATCAACCCACAAACCTTGATTGTCTTGACGTGGGACAAATATCTCCAGGCGCGAAGGTACAGTGGAGATCCCATATTGTAAAATCTTGTCAAGAAGCGATATCTAGTTTACTAGGGAGAAGGTATAAACCCGATGCATTTCCAGCTTTATTTCCAGTCCAAACGTAGGCCCGCCTCTAAATTACAACCAGCATCTCATTGGTTCTTGAAAACTCACGTCAGCGCGACATGAATGACAAAAATTACGCATTTTCCGACTGAGGAGTGGCGAAAAAGCCCGACCTCCCTTTACGTCCTCCCTTGTATTTTGAAAGGGGGACTGCAGGGACTATGGCGCGCGAATACTTAGGCATCTATACCTTCTCCCTAGTAAACTAGATATTGCTTCTTCATCTTGTAAAGAACAAAGTAGCTCGTGGCTTCTCAAGGTGCGAGAGACTTAAGTTAAAAACTAGGCTTAGAATGGTATTTGAAGTTGCATTAGATATGACGTTTAAAATTTCTAATTAACGTTTACGGAAAGCTGTGTGTTTCTAGTTTTAAATACAGTTTCATGGCCTAACAGATTGCGAGGTCATTAAGTTGAAAGACTATTAAGTTTCAGTTAGGCTTTCTTTGAAGCAAAATCGCAATGAAAAATGAAGTGAGTGGACTTAGTTAATTAATGGCTGTAAAATGAAACAGTGTTTGCCCCGTAACAATCTTTCAAAAATTACGTAGAAAAAGAAAAATCGGGCTACAAATCATCAAAAAATGTCATTAATTTTTAAAGATTAAAAAGAGATATTATAAATAATTAAAACTTTCTAAAATGTCCTAAATATTTTCATTTACCAATATTATTATGTTTTAGCCGCTCGGAAGAGATCAACAATTAATTTGCCCCAAAATTCCAGATCTGCAAACCTAACGTAATAAATCAGTATAATCAAATGGAAAGCTTTGAAACAGGGTGTGAAGCGAGTCTACGATCTCAACAGTAGTTATCAATTATCATCTTAAATACAGGGTGTTTCTGATAAGTCTGCCATAAATTAAGGGGATGTTCTTTAGACGATTTTGAGGCGAAAAGGTCCTATCTCCATTTTGCAGTCCGAGCCACTGTTTTTCGAGTTATGATTTGAGTGTTTTAGGAATGACCCCTTAATTAAATTAGCATTGCCTTCAATTTTCTCGTGTTGATTTCAAGGGTTCATCCCTAAAACACTCCAAACATATTCCCTAAAACTTTGTCGCCCGCAGAAGCTTGTCTTACAGAAGAGGCCCACACATTTAATTCTCCATTCAAACCAACCCACGTGTCTGTCTTTGTTAAGGTCCTTCTTTTGACTGTTCACTTTATAAAGAAACCCCAGAAAAGGTTAAAGCTTTGAGATTTTTGATTCAAATTTTGTGACCTAAAATGGCCCCAAAAAAATAAACAAGATAAACTTTAAAACTCCATTCCGTAAATTGAAAAATCTTTTAACAAATAAAAAGCCTTTATAAAACTTCTTCCGGGTAAATAAAAATAAAATATTCTGGCAGGTGTAATAAAATAAAAGAGAGAGAATTTCATCTCGTTCAAAAAAAGGAAATTCTAAGCCGAATCATTAGAAACAAAACGCACGGGGAATGATGCGAGATACGACGTTACGCTATAAAATTGAGATTGTTTTCGGCCCATAAATATTTGTATATTTTTAATGCTTTGAAAAAAAAGAAACTCTTTTCAGAAAAAAAAAGAGTGCATTTGTTTTGTGAATTAATCAAATTGAAAATTTCCCTACTGTTTCTATTGGTAGAATTTTCTTCTGAAGTTTCAATTGAAATTTCCTTAAAATGCCAAATTGTACTGACATTTAAATCCTCCTAAATTTTAAACCAAAATCTTCATACAGTTTGAACCAAAATCTTTCTAAATTTTCAATCAGAACATCCCAGAGTCACAGCCCAAATCCTTCTGCCGTTTCGATCAAAATCTTCCTACAGACTCGATCAAACTCTTCCTACTATTTCGATGAAAATCCTCCTACATTATCGATGAAAATCCTCCTACAATTTCGATCATAATTCTCCTACAGTTTCGATCAAAATCCTCCTACAGTTTCGATCAAAATCCTCCAACAGATTCGATCAAAATCCTCCAACAGATTCGATCAAAATCCTCCTACAGTTTCGATCAAAATCCTCCAACAGATTCGATCAAAATCCTCCTACATATTTGGTCAAAATCCTCCTACATATTTGGTCAAAATCTTCCTACATATTCGAACAAAATTCTCCTACAGTTTCGATCAAAATCCTCCTACATTATCGATCAAAACCCTCCTATAGATTCGATCAAAATCCTCCTACATTATCGATCAAAACCCTCCTATAGATTCGATCAAAATTTTCCTACAATTTCGATCAAAATCCTTCTACAGTTTCGATCAAAATCTTCTTAAATTTCCAAACCAGAACCCTCCTACAGATTCGATCAAAATTCCCTATTCGATCAAAATCCTCCTACATATTCGACCAAAATCCTCCTACATATTTGAATAAATTCTTCCTACAGATTCGATCAAAATCTCCCTAAATTAATTTCAAACAAAATCCTAAGAAATTTACAAACAGAACAGTATCCTCTAACAATATCCACCAAAACCACGTGGTGTCGACCAGAACCTTCCTACAGATTCGATCAAAACCCTCCTACAGATTCGATCAAAATCCTCCTACATATTTGATCAAAACTCTTCAGTACCGCCGAAATACTACTACACCTCAATTTAAAACATTCGAGATTATTCTACATTTAATGCCAAAAACAAAACAAAACAAAAAAATTTCTAATTCCGATAAATTCCAAATGAAATGCTACCGTCCCAATCAAAATGAATCAACAATTTCGATTAAAATCAATTGTCTGTTCCAACAAAAACCAAAGAAGTCCGAAACCCTTCAAACGGCACATCTATTTTCCACGTATAACGAATGAGAACCTAGAATATACGGACTTAAATAAACCCAGTGTAATTTCACCAAACTACCGGCCCCTGTTTTTTAAATTAGGAATAAAGGAAATAAAAAGATAGGTTAAATTGATATCCGTCTCCCCTCCCTTCCTGATCCTCATTTGGTAATTCTTTCTTCTTGAACGTTAATGAGATTAAGCCCTCGAAATGAAATAACAAAATTAAAGAAAAGGTGGTGGAGATAGAGTACTCACCGGCTTATAGGCAGCCCCTATTCGGATACACGAGTCCCAAAGCTGCTGATACGTTTTCTTGAGCCACCATGATTATCAGTCTTCTCTGTTAGCGATTCCTTTGGGTGTTTCCTCTTAATTCCTCCACTACTATGGAATGAATCCAATACCAATTGCAAGCAGTAGAGAGAATGAGTCTGAAAATAAAATAAAAAAAACACTGAATGTTAATTAGCTTTAATTATAATGGCTTCCGTTGTAATTATTTTAACTTGATTAAGAATTGTAAATTATATCATAAGTTCGTAAGATATATTTTCCATAAGTTTATCACTGGTTACAAACTGGAGCTTGTCATGAAGTGATTGAAGTAGGTCATAGATTCAGGGTAAAGCGAGGTACGCCTGGTGAAGTGCTGTCAAAGGCTTAGTACAGACCAAGAAGTGATATCTAGTTTATTAGGGAGAAGGTATAAGATGCCTAAGTATTCGCGCACCATAGTCCCAGCCCCCCTTTCAAAATACAAGGGGGGACGTAAAAGGAGGCCCCGGGCTATTTCGCTACACTCTCCTCAGTCGGAAAATACGTAATTTTCGTCATTCGCGTCGCGCTGACGTGAGTTTTCAAGAACCAATGAGATGCTGGGTGTAATTTAGAGGTGGGGCTTAACTCCGGACCTACGGTTGGACTAGAAATAAAGCTTGGAAATGTGGCGAATTTATACCTCCTCCCTAATAAACTAGATATCACTTCTTGTACAGACTAATAGGAAGATGGAAGTCCTGCAAAATTAACCACCGAGTGTAGGGCTTCAATTATCGCTGGTCGTTCTCGAACTAGCTCGATACTGTAAGTCTCCAGTATTACGAAGAATAGGTATTGTCATACTTATGGAAAGTATCTTATAAACTTATGATTCTATGGAAAGAAAAATTTAAAACGTAGAGACGGTAAAAATAAATTTGTTCATTAGAATGTTAATTTATGATTATAGATGTTGTTTATCTCCCAAGAGATTGTAAATACAGAGTTTTCCAACAATGGCTTTAGGAACGACCAGAGTACAGGTCTATGGACGATTTCTAGTTGAATATGTAACTTAATTCTAAGAGATTTTACCATAACGGTTACAGTTTCGAAGTTAATTGATTGAACCCTTCACGCTGCCTTCAGCAATAAGTTTAATTTTCAAAGTCACGAACGCTAAAATTATTTGGGCAGCCAATCAATTTTATCTCATTAAATTCCGGAAGTTCAAAAGCTTAACGTCACTTTCCTCTCTGTTCCATATATCAATGGATAAAGAAGGTCAAGACTGAAGGCCGATAACTAAAACGTAAGTCTTTTATCTTATCAGCTGGTGTTTCACTCTTCGGCATTGAAAGATAGCAGTTGATGAATCAGACGATGGTAGAAATGTAACAGGATTAAGTAACCGTACGCGACCGGCCAGTGCCACCAGTCTGGGAAATATCACACTTCCTTTGGTCCAAAATCCGTTTATTAATTGCTTGGACCAGTTTTTTAATTCAATAATAATAAGTGACTAGTTAATTGCAAATATATAAGAATACTAAGGGGGACCAGTCCTGAGACCAGTTTATTATTTTGGACACTAGGGGTTGGGGGTCATTGGTCCCAAGGACTAGTTTAAAAAATATTTTTATTTCCGGACTGCCAACCTGAACCACCAATAATTTAGACAGAGCACGTCATGAACTATTAATAAAAACTGTCTTTGTACACAAAGACGCGAAAAAGTAAGAGATAAGTGTAGAAAATTAATTGTTTGAAGTAACAGATATTCAAATTTTCATTTTTGAAGACGTGATTATAAAACATCAATTATTTGAAAAAATTTCTTATCTTAGTTTTTTTCACCAAAATTCCTTAAGTAAAATATTTTATCCTTAAACATGTGCATCATTTTAAAAATAGAAAACGTATGCATTTTATTTTCTTTTTAAAATTTAGAGCTAGTTTGAGTATTCGGGCCTATAAGGAGAATAAAATGGGCAGAAAATTGTTGATAGCAGACAAAATAAAACAAGCATGAAAACTTAACAAAACGTGTTTTCGAGGTTTCAAAAATTGACGTGTTGTATATCGCTCAAAGCTATACAGATATTTTGACTCTAATAACTACATCACAGTCAAAGGGCGAATGTAATTTTCGGTTCGCAATATTTTCAATTTTGAAATATAAAAATAAATACTTCTAGCTCTATTTTTCAGATATCCGAGTATTTGAACTTCCTCGAAGCAAATGTTTCTCGAAAATAAACAGTAGTATCAAGGTAGTTTCTCTGAAATTTTTGTGAAAAAAACTAAGATAAGAAATTTTTTCAAATAATTGATGTTTTATAATCACGTCTTCAAAAATGAAAATTTGAATATCTGTTACTTCAAACAATTAATTTTCTACACTTATCTCTTACTTTTTCGCGTCTTTGTGTACAAAGACAGTTTTTATTAATATCTGTCACTTCAGTCTTAATATGAATTAAAACTGTTTAGAAACTAGTATTTTAAAACGTATACTGAAAAGCAGGCGCTCCATTTAAGTCTTGTGGTGTTGCGCGTATATTAGTTACCACGTTTGAACTAACAAGGCCCTAACCATCTATTATAGAAGTATTTATCTTGATTGCTTCAACGCCCAGTCCAACTCAAATTGCCTTCCCGTCGTTTTCACGTGCAAAGCACAGTGGATGCAATAATACAAATAGATTCCGAAGACTCAGGCTAAAAAATTATTACGTAGACCTGTGTACAAAAACAATCTATACACCTGTGCACAAACATATTCCATAGACCTGCGCTGGGTGACCACATTTCCTAAATTTTATAATTTTTCCTATTTTCGGATGTCTTCCTATTAGTTCCTATAATTTCGATAATTTTCCTATATTTTCCTATTTTTTGAAATTGTAGATATTTTGTGCGCTCTCACTTTTGGTTTTGTTATATATCACCAAAGCTATGGAAGCCTCTAAAAATATTTGTCAGGGAAGTCTGTGATGTTTTAAAGTTATAGCATATGTTTCTAAGATTACGTTCCATAAGTATGACACTTCCTATATTTCGAAATGCTAGAGACTTAATGAGAGCTAGTTCGAGAACGACGCGAGAATTGACTACACACGATTCTCTACTCCATCTTCCTATTTAGTCTGTACTAAGCCTTTGACAGGGCCTCATCAGGCGTCGCTTTACGAGAATCTATGACGTTTCATTTACGTCACTTCGAGACAAGCTCTCAGTTTCCAGTGACAAATTTATGTAACATATCTTACGAAATTATGGTTATAATTAAACCAAAGCTCCTTTGTAAATCTTGTCTTATTACTTTCAAAGCATTTGCAACATATATTTTGCTATTTTTTCAAGAGTAGTTCTCTTGTCTTTTCCTGTTTTTTTAATTATACACCTATATCTATATAAATCAAAGTCCTGACTGACTGACAGACTGACTGATAATCATCGCCCAGCCCAAACCGCTGGCCCCAGAAGGCTGAAAATTTGGAGGAACGTTACTCGTAAGTAGTAGGCGCGTACTAAGAAAGATTTTTCCAATCCGCCGCCATCTTCATAAATGGCGCCCAGAAATGAAACAAATCTTCTCTTTGCAAGAAAGTCCGTGAGTTTCAACCGATTTCACAAATATTTAGTACACTGGATTCCTTTAACCTATAGACGGGTCTTGGTCTTTCGGGATCGATTTGTTGCCATCATTTTAAATGGCGGCCAGATATTTAAAAACCTTTCTTTATAGAATGTCTGCGTGTAAAGTAATAAAAAATGTCCCGACGAGCTGATGGGCGACGCCGAGTGCCTTCGCTCCTAGGATGCTACAAAAATATTAGTCGAATCAGTAAAATGTACCCATACTTGATGGAAGTTCCTACTACACTCAAGCGATGCCGCGGGTAACAGCTAGTCTCCTATAATTTCTTGTAAATCAATTGTAAATTTCCTATTTTCCTATAACTATTACAAGGTTATTTGTGGTCACCCTGAGTGCACAAACATATTTCGTAGATAACATAGACTTGTGAAAACACATGTCATATAATTGTGTACAAACAGATCCCGTAGACTTGTGCACAAACAGATCCCTTAGAATTGTGCAAAAACAGATCCCTTAGAATTGAGCACAAACTGATGTCATAGACTTGCGCACAAAATTATGTCATAGACTTACGCACAAACAGATGTCATAAACTTGTGCAAAAAGAGATGTTATATACCTGTACACAAAACGATTCCATGGACCTCTGCACAAAAACATTCCATACCCCTATGCTCAAAAATATGCTCAAGAATATCTCGTACACCAGTGCACAAAAGTACTGCATATCCATTTGCACAAAAATAAACCGTATCCATTTGCAGAAAAATGTTCTTTAGACCTGTGCACAAACAGATGCAGTGGCCCTTGCAAAGACAGATTCCTTGGCCCTCTGCACAAACCGATTCAGTAGGCTTGTGCACAAAAATATTCCGTAGACCTGTGCACAAAAATATTCCGTAGACCTGTGCACAAACAGATACCGTAGACATGTGCACAAACAGATACCGTAGACATGTGCACAAACAGATACCGTAGACATGTGCACAAACAGATTCCGGATACTTGGACACAAACGGAAGTCACAGGGTTGTGCACAAACAGATGTCATAGACTTGCACAAAAAAATACATCATAGACTTGCGCAATAAGAGATGTCAAGGATATGTGCACATCAGAATCCACGGACTAGTGCAAAAACAGAAGTCTTAGACTTGTTTACAAACAGAAGTCATAGACCTGTTTCCATAAAGATTCCATACCCATTTGCTCAAAACAATTTCATACCCATTTGCACGAAACGATTCCATACCCATTTGAACAAAACGATTCCATAGACCTGTGCCCAAAGTGATTCCATAAAACAGTGCACAAAAGATTCCCTAGACCTGTGCTCAAAAAAATATGCCGTAGGCCTGTGCACAAACAGATGCCGTACACCTGTAAAGAAACAGATTCCGTAAACCTGTGCACAAACAGATGCCGTAGGCCTGTGTACAAACAGATTCCGGAGATCTGTGCACAGATTCCGTAGCCATGTGCACAAACAAATTGCGTAGACTTGTACACAAGTGGAAGTCACAGGCTTGTGCACAACAGATGTCATAGACATGTTCAAACCAGATTCCATAGTTTTGTGCACAAACAGAAGTCATAGACATGTGCACAAAAAACATTCTATAGACTTGTGCACATCAAGTTTCCATAGACCTGTGCACAAAAGATTTCATGGAGATGTGCACAAAATATTTCATGGAACTGTGCACAAAACATTATATATGCTTGTGTACATAAAGATTCCATAGACCTGTGTACATAAAGATTTCATACCCATAGCACAAAACTATTCCATAACCATTTGCACAGAAATATTCCCTAGACCTGCGCACAAAATATTTCATAAAACTGTGCTGTGCACAAAACGATTCCATTGACCTATGCACAAAATATTCTATTGGCTTTTGTATAAACATGTGACATAGACCTGTGTACAAAAATATTCCATGTACCTGTGCACAAAAACATGCCTTGGACCTGTTCAGAAACATTCCATACCCATATATGCTCAAAAATATTCCACACCCATTTGCACAAACATTTTCCGTAGACCCGTGCACAAACAGATGCCGTAGACTAGCGCATAAACAGATTCCATAGATTTGCGCACAAATATATTACGTAGACTCGTGCACAAATAGATTCCACAGACTTGTACACAAACAGAAGTCACACGGTTTTGCACAATCCGATGTTATAGACTTGTGCACAAACAGATGTCATATGCTTGTGTAAAAAACTGATTTCATACTTCCTCAAAAAGAGATGTCATCGACATTTGCACAAGAGATTCCGTAGACTTGTGCACATAAAGATTCTTCAGACTTGTGCACAAACATATTTTGTAGACCTGTACACACAGATACCATAGACTTGTGCAAAAATAGATGTCAAATATTTGTGCAAAAACACATACCTTAGACTTTTGCACAAACTGATGCCATAGACTTGTGCACAATCATATGTCCTAGACCGGTGTACAAAATATTCTATAGATTTGTGCACAAACATGAGTCATATACCTGTACACAAAAATATTCCACGGACTTCTGCACAAAAACATTCCATATACCTGTACACAAAAATAATCCATGGACCTCTGCACAAAAACATTCCATATCCCTATGCTCAAAAATGTTCCTTACCCATTTGCACAAAAATATCACGTTCACCTGTGCACAAAACTATCACGTACACCTGTGCACAAAATTAGTCGGTATCCATTTTCACAAAAATATTCCGTACACCTGTGCACAAAAATACTCCAAAATCCATTTTCACCATAATATTCCATACACCTATGCACAAAAATATTCCGTACACCTGTGAACAAAAACAGTTCGTACACCTGTGCAAAAAATTTCCGTACAATTGTGCATAAAAATATTCCGTACACCAATGCATAAAAATATTCCGTACACCAATGCATAAAAATATTTCGTATTCGTACACTTGTGCACAAATAGAATCACAGACTTGTGTACAAAGAAATGTCGCAGACTTGCGCAAAAAGAGATGTTATAGACATGTGCACATCAGATTCCATAGAGTTATGCACAAACATTTTCAATGCCCCTATGCTCAAACAGATTTCAAACCCTTATGCTCAAAAAGATTCCATACCCATTTGCACAAAAATAATACGTAGACCCGTGCTCAAAAATATTCCGTAGACCTTTGCTCAGACAGAAGTCACTCGCGTGTGCACAAACAGATGTCATAGACTTGTGAATAAACAGATGTTATAGACTTGTGCACAAAGAGATGTTATAGACTTGTTCACACACAGGTGTTATAGACTTGTTCACAAGCAGGTGTTATAGAATTGATCACAAACAGGTGTTATACTTGTTCACAAACAGATGATTTAGACTTGTGCACAAACAGATGCTTTAGACTTGTGCACAAACAGATGGAATAGACTTGTGCACAAACAGATGTTTTAGTCTTGTGTACAAACAGATGTTTTAGACTTGTGCACAAACAGATGTTTTAGGCTTGTGTACAAACAGATGTTTTAGACTTGAGCATAAACAAATGTTATTGACTTGCGCAAAAAGAGATGTTTTAGACTTGAGCATAAACAAATGTTATTGACTTGCGCAAAAAGAGATGTCATAGAAATGAGCAAATCAGATTCCATAGACCTGTGCACAAACAGAGGTCGTAGACCTGTGAACAAACAGATGTCGTAGACCTGTGCACAAACAGAAGTCGTAGACCTGTGCAAATAAAGATTTTTCACTTGGACACATAAAGATTCTTCAGACTTGTGTGTGCACATAATGATTCTTCAGACTTGTGTGCACATAAAGATTCTTCAGACTCGTGTGCACATAAAGATTCTTCAGACTTGTGTGCATATAAAGATTCTTCAGAATTGTGTGCACATAAAGATTCTTCAGACTTGTGTGCACATAAAGATTCTTCAGACTTGTGTGCACATAAAGATTCTTCAGACTTGTGTGCATATAAAGATTCTTCAGAATTGTGTGCACATAAAGATTCTTCAGACTTGTGTGCACATAAAGATTCTTCGGACTTGTGTGCACATAAAGATTCTTCAGACTTGTGTGCACATAAAGATTCTTCAGACTTGTGTGCACATAAAGATTCTTCAGACTTGTGTGCACATATAGATTCTTCAGACTTGTGTGCACATAATGATTCTTCAGACTTGTGTGCACATAAAGATTCTTCAGACTTGTGTGCACATAAAGATTCTTCAAACTTGTACACATAAATATACCATAGACCCATGAACAAAAAATTCCATAGACCTGTGCACAGAAGATTCCATACTCCTATACTCAAAAGGATTCCATGCAGATTTGCACAAAAACATTCCGTAGACCTGTGTAAAACAATATTCCAGAGGCTGTGTAAAACAATATTCCATAGGCCTGTGCACGAAATGATTGCATAGGCCTCTGCACAAAGAGAATTTATACTCCTTTGCACAAAAATATTCTGTAGGTCTGCGCTTAAACAGATTCCGTAGACTTGTACACAAACAGATGTTATAGTTTAGACTCGTGTAAAAATTTAATTACCTATAATTGGTAATTATCTTTAATTGCTTATTTTGTTTAATTAAGTTTAATCTGTACTTCGCAACTAAATTAGTTGGACGCGCAATAGTTATAATGACAATTAAGCTAGCTAATTGCCCTACAAATTTGATTATCCGCAGTAAAACGACGTAAGTCCTAGAATGACTTTCCTTATTACTTAACACAAGCAAAAAAGTCTTAAGTTCCACAGTTTAAAGGTAAACCACGTAATTCGGAGCAGGTACTTAAAACTATTAAAAACAATACTTTAACTTTGTTTTTCTTAATGAAACAAAAATTGGCGCCCACTTTAAAAATGGGGCTTTCATTTAAGACCGTTTTCAAATCTATCAAACGTATAGTTATTTTTGTAAGGGTAGTTACAAAATGGGTAAGTTTGGAAAATTTCCCATGTTATTTCTATGGAGATTCTCTAGTTTTTCGCCAAAATCTGTGATTAATTTTATGGAAATGAAAACCACCCTTAGCAACTTTATGCTTTATAAAATAAACTATTAGGTGGATCATCTTGAAATTTTTATCACATATTAAGGGCCCGGATTTTAGTTCAGTAGAAAAATTTCGAAACAATAAACTTAATACGAAAAAAGTTAAAACCAATCCAAAATCCTTCCTTATACATTAAAGCCGTCATCAGGCCTTATCTAAGGGAGCTACCGCTCCCTTAGAATTGTCTACCGTAAATAACAACAAGCGCAAACATGGTAAGGTAAGCCTTTTGTCTTTTCAACTCGAATTTCGCTGTTTGGCTTTTAAGATAGCAGTTGATGAAGCAGACGATGTAAAAATATAACTGCCAAAGAATAAACAAGTCACCTTATGGACTACTTTTTACCATAAATAAAAATGTATAATTGCGTTGGAATACTCCACTCTCTAACTCTGAAGCAGACGATTTAAAATGTGACAGAAAACAACACGACCGTTTGGGAATACACGGTAGCTCTATTTTCACCGTAAATAAAACTAAACAATTTCTTTGAAAACTCTGGTGTTTCGAGAACGGCGTATTGGTTAGTTACTTCCCCCAAAGGAGTTTCTTAAATTGGCTTCTGGTATTATTAAATTTTAGTCCTTCCGGTCGTGTAAGAGAAAAAAGCAAACCTATTTCCGACAAAAAATAAATAAAACAAAAATAATCATGGCTAGCCTTTTCCCCGAGGATCTACCAGTCTAGGAATATTAAGTTAATAACCAACGTTCAGCAGTAGAGAAGTCGGCTCTAGGAAGTTCAAGCAAGGGAAGTTTGGCGTAACGTTATAACTAAGCCTTAAGTCGCCTTAAATTATCCCGTATTCGGTGCCTATGTGCTGCTGCGCAATTTTCTTGCGCATCGTACTGAGGCAGACGACAATAAACCATTTCGTTGTAACTAAGAGGGAAAGACACTGGGGTAAAACTTTGCCTTCCATCTCGCTTTTGGCGCCTGCGTTGTATAGTCTTTTTATATCATGAGCGTGCCCAGAGACGGATGGCAATGTACCAACCCCATTTTATATGTCCCGATACTGAGGGTTGCCTTCCACCTTTTACGTCAAAAAGGTCTATTCGGCCTCGGGCGTCTGACGTGTTGCTCTCCGATCATGCGCAGTTAAAACTAACGCCGAAACTTAAACACGTGACCTGCTACATTTTGCAAAAGAGAGACTTCTATACAGATAAAATTTCCCTTGTTTGATTTTCCTTGGTCTGCCAATGCTAAACTTAGCTCGCTTGTATAGCGGAAGGGGTGTTACATTCACCAACACTGAACGCTGTACAAGGGTAGCTACGTCAATATCACGTGGTTTCTAAGTTCAAATACATTATGCATGACGTCAGGAGTGACAGTTTCTACACCTCAAGCAGATGGGCCAGAAAATGGCATGTTGAAGATTCCAAGTAGAAGAAATATTCTTACAGATATATTCTTGCCCTAACCAAAATTTAAAAGAATCTCCTTCTTTTCTTTCAGCTATGACTTAATCAAATGATTAATTAATTTTTTTACCGAAAATATGGAACCATCGTAATTTATATAGCCGTACTCAAGTCATAAATAGCATTATATCAAAAAGTATGACAGTTCCCTTGTCGAAAGTATAATTTCTTAAGAAATGTAAATTCCCTTGTAATATAGGTTGAGATTTTGCATAAAAACGGGTACATTAACAACTTTCCTATTACTCCTTAGTGTTTATTCACCACTGGTTGATTGCTTCTAGATAAAAACCAAAAGTACCCTTCATTGAAGCTTGCTCGTGCCGTGTAATATGAGTAACCCCTCTTTTCCTTCAGAATAGTGTCGACCCCCTCTGAGGCGTATGATTACCTTCACGACCGTAGCACAGAGAAAATTCGAGAATAGGCTCGAGTAGTAGTAGCAAAACGCTAGCTCTAGCCTCTAGTACCAAGAATTAACGTTTGTATCTCCATTTTCCATTTGACCTAATAAAAAAAACACTCTTCTCTGATTGGTTAGTTCGTGAAGGGGCTGAGAATAGGGTCATTTACTTCTCATTTTACAAGATGGCGTCTACATCCAAATGCTGGAAACTGAGAACAAAGTATACTTTTTGCTTTTATCTATGAACTTTGCTTAGTAATAATAGTAATTGTTTATTCGGTTCTCCTTTGTTAGTGGTTACAATTTATTAGAGAGGCTAAGTCGCATGTCGACTTTTATGCCTCGTTATAATTAAATTATAAATCGAACTTTCTAAGTGAACAATAGCTAATAACAAGTAGTCGACAAAATATAACAAGCTGTTCGAGAGAAATCACGATCTACTCGGAAACACATCTACATTGAGTGCCATACTTATTGTTGCTTGACACTAACGCATCTATAAATATGCTTGTGGCAGCTAGATAACGCAAAATCCAAAATAAACCTTATTGGTCCTTCTAGCTAACAAGACAAACCATGGAATAAAGCGTTTTCGTGCTTACGATAAAAGAACTTAGAAGTCGGGAAAAGAATATCTAATTTTGTTTTTTGCGTAACATCAAGCCAAAGAAATAGGTCAAAAGAGCAATTTAGACGAAATAAATGATGAAGGGAAAAATAAAAAAATAATATTGCACGTCTCATTTGATTTCTAGTTGGTGTCTGGGGCTGAGGTTTTTCTTGGCATTTTTTTTTTATTTTATTTTTGCCGGTTTTTCTTCTTCATTTCCAAATGAGTTTTGTTACAAGTTTCCCAGTTTTAACTGTCATTAATGTTGATTATTCAATGGCTTTTTTGGAATTTATCACTAAGTTTTAAAATATTAAAAAAGAGTGTAATAAATGCTCTCGTAAATGCTAAACATGCCCAATAAATTTTAGACATGCCCCATAAATTTTAGACATGCTCAATAAATTTTAGACATACGCAATTAATTCTAGACATAATGAATTTTAGACACACTGAATTAATTTTAGACATAATCCATTAATTTTAGACATAATCCATTAATTTTAGACATACTCCATTAATTTTAGACATACTCCATTAATTTTAGACATACTCCATTAATTTTAGACATACTCCATTAATTTTAGACATATTCCATTAATTTTAGACATACTCCGTTAATTTTAGACATAGTCCGTTAATTTTAGACATACTCCATTGATTTTAGACATACTCCATTGATTTTAGACATACTCCATTGATGTTAGACATACTCCATTAATTTTAGACATACTCCATTAATTTTAGACATACACCATTAATTTTAGACATACTCCATTAAATTTAGACATACTCCATTAAATTTAGACATACTCCATTAATTTTAAACATACTCCATTAATTTTAGACATACTCCATTAATTTTAGACATATTCCATTAATTTTAGACATACTCCGTTAATTTTAGACATACTTAACTCAACACACAACCAATAATTTAGACATAATCGAAAAATGTAAAAACAACGATCCTTCTTTGATGGGCTTACAAGTGGCATAAGTGAATAATTAATTTTAAGTGTCTATTATTTGGTCTGCCCTCTTTGCGTCAGCGTCTAAGAGAAATCGTTCGCCAAAAATACAAGAGCTTATTTTCTCTCTACACTGATAGCGCTGCTCGTGGCGCCGCATCTCTTGGGTGGAATTTTAAGTCTAGGGTCTCTCTTTTTTACCGTGGGTTTTCCTCAATTTTTCCCACTAGCTCCAACCTATGTTATTTCAAGAATCACGCAGTAGTGGGAAAAAAAAATGCAAACGACAAGGATTTTTATCACCTATCGCGTATCATACTAAGAGCACACTAGAGGGAAAGTTTAGTATCTCATGTAATTTAATATCAGGTTGAGATGATACGGATTATAGGCAGCGCTGGGACAGACGTGCCCTCTATAGTTCCCCTTTAGACACATAAACTTAATGGTAGATTATCAATTTATGCTAGAAACAATTAACAGATTAAATATGAACTTTTGTTTCCCTTTAAAATGGAAAATTAAAATCCAAATTTTCACCTGAATACAATTCAATGCTGCATTGTTAGGTATTAAATCAAACGTATACCTTTCTGCTTAATTTCCTAACTTTCCCCCCTTTCAAAATAACTACCTTTTAAAAATAAACACAAATAATTTTCCACGTTTATACTCGTTTAAACTTTGCCCGATAATTGACATTGCTATTTTAGCAACAGATAATAATTGTTGAATATTTAATGTAAGCCCCGCGCTATCTCCGGAAGCGTTTTAAACGATAAACTCTAAGCTACATAATGGTACTATAATAATTAATACATACAATACACTCTGAACTATTTATCCCCTTCTGTCCATTAAATCAACAGCCTTAGTGTGTTTAGAGCTAAATAGTTAAACTGAAACACTATCCTATCAGCTCAACGCTAAACTATGATTCAGCCAATGATGCCAGATTAAATATACCTTTATCGATCAAATAGTTAATGTCGCTGGTTCAGTTCAGTTTTCTTCACAATTTACTATGTACTGACATCTGTAAATACCAGTATGAGAAATAAATGTTCACTTTAAAAATTATCTGGACCAGTTTAAAAATTTATTTCTTGTGTCCATTTAATTAATTAAACGCGTTCTAATGTTACCCATTTTAAGTGGCCAGTGTCCAGTATTTAAATTAAAGTAGGTGAACTTTTTTCTTTTTTTTTTTTCTTGGTCTAGGAAGGGATGTCCACACTAAGTCAACTCGCGACTTATTTACAGGTGGGCCCCTTTACAATGCATAGAGGGGTGGTGGCTAGCCCCTATGCCACAGCTAACCTACAGCGCCCTATACTAACTATTACCGTTAACCTCTGCAAGTTTTGATGGAAAGGAGAAACCGGGTTAGACCGCGGAGGAAAACTCCTTTTAACAAGTGGGGAGAGAACTTGCAAACTCTACGCAGAAGGATTTGTTCCCAGATTTTCACCCGGTGCCACAGTCCGGGATCGAACCCGGGATCCTCTTGCTGCGAGGCGAAAGCGCTAACCGCTACGCCACCCCACATATCGCTACGCCACCCCACTCTACTGGCCACATGTCCAGTTTAAAATTCTCAAGCCTGCGTGGTATGTACATTGTGTTTTTGCTATCTGAAAAGGGCTAATAATTGGTTTTATCGATGTCAAGAAGGTGCGTTCAGTCGTATGTACAGAAAAATCAGGATAGATATAACTAGGTGTGACCGGTTTTTCGCGCTGAACGCAGCCAACAATTAATGTCACCAGGGATAGATGTAATTTTAGAAGTAGGAATGGAGAACAGAGTAAAATGGGCGCGCGTCAAAGTCCCGGACCCCCTTCGCCTTGTATGAAAGAAGAGGCGGGTCATAGCGACAGAGATAAAAAAGAATTACGTATTTTTCGCCGTTCCCGTCAGCAACGTCATCACAACGTAGTTTAAGTGAGCCAGCCAATAAGGTAATTAAAAATTTTCGTTATGTATTGAAGGGAGGGGCTCCGTACTGAGCTATGAGTCGGACTGAAGTAAATACTAACCGTTCTGCATTCCTGCTTCTAAAATTACGTCTATCCCTGATGTCACTAAAAATTGGTTTTAAACTTTGAATCGCTAAACGCGTCAAGTTAAGGGAGGCGAAGATTCTAAGGCATGCGCTATGTTGTTTTCAGATATTATCAATTAAATTTTACACAAATTACAATAATGTTGAATTCATTTAGTTTTAAGCGCTTCTGCAAAGAACCAATTTACTTCTAAGTTGTCTACATTTATAAACCCTAGAATGATACATTTTGCAGAAGTGCAGCTTTCTGTTCGGCGGCGTAATATTAAAGTGCATTTTCGCCTCCAAGCTATTGATTTTCTGACTAGTACAAGTTCATTTCACTGAAAATGCATGGAAACTAAAACTACATATCTTTTACGTATAACCAGAAGTATATAATACTTCTCTTCGAGAGAAGTGTATGTTCCCCAAAGCGGGGTAATTAATTGTAACATGATTCTTCCCAACATCAGAATTAGCATTTGGAGTGTACAAGGTTACTAAACCGACTCACATACGCGATAAATAATTCCCTCGTCATTAATTTATTTGAGCTTAACTATTTGCCGAGGCGCATGCGCTTGGGGACTTTTGTTCCACGTCAAGACAATCAAGGTTTGTGGGTTCATTGCTGAGGATTTAGTAAATACCAAACAGTTATAGAATTCACCCTAGCACGGTGCGATAGTTACCCACCTGAAGTTTGATGAGAGGGAGAGTGAACAAAAATGTGCATGAGCCTGGGAAGAATCATGTTACATAACTAAACCATTAAGAGGATACAGAGTGTCACCCTTCTTCTATTATCGCCTTCTAGTATATCTAAATAATTTTCAAGATTAAGTGATGATGGCAACTGAAGTTGGGATGAATTACGGTTCTAAAGTAATCATATATTATTGTTCAAAACGTGTAATAAAGTTAAGTCCCTGAAGTTTGTCTAAAGGATAAACCAAGAAGCGATATCTAGTTTACTAGGGAGACGCTTAAAGATGCCTAAGTATTGGCGCGTAATAGTCCCAGTCCCCTTTCAAAATACAAGGGGGGACGTAAAAGTAGGCCGGGCTATTTCGCCTCTCCTCAGTCGGAAAATACGTAATTTTCGTCATTCGCGTCGCGCTGACTTAAGTTTTCAAAAACCAATGAGATGCTGGTTGAAATTAGAGACGGGAATTAACTCAGGACCTATACGTTTGGACTGGAGATAAAGCTAGATTATTAATGTGGCAAATTTATACCTTCTCCCCAATAAACTAGAGATATCGCTTCTTGCATAAACAAAAAGATGTTTTGTTTTTTCCATTTAACCAGAAACCATAGGATTTAATTTAAGAATATTATTATTGAATTGTCAAATTAATTTCCAAGTCAGAAACATTAATTTATACAATTTCATTTATCTCGAAACCTTGTCGACTTGTTACTTATTGATGGCGAACGTGAAACCATCGGTGAATTTAAATTAACTGATTTAAATGTTTAATTAGATTCGATAACGAATATAGCCTGATGACGCGGTGGCTTACGAGTTCAATCATGGATCTTGTAAACCCTATCGCGGACAGGAAAACTGAAAGCTTCAAAACTATCAAACCGTAAAACGGTAGCTTCGTATCAGAGAGAATTTTACAAGAAGTCGAAGTGTATAGGTTTCAAAGTGGGCCCATAATCTTTACATTTCTACTTCCTGCGGTTTTACATCATCATTGCTATCTGCTCTGAGATTGACTAATCATTTAATACAAGTTAATAGTACTAGAAGTAGGATAAGGGACTAGAAGTAAAGCGTAAAGAGCTCAAGCATTGGTAAGATGCTGGCACTAGTGAACAAATTTGAGGATCATACACTAGAGGGAAAAATTTGATCGAGTTCCAAAAAAAATTTCCTACCCCTTCCCCTCAACCTAAAGCGGCGGAACACGGACGCGAGTGCTCGAATCTAGTTCCGCCGTCTACCGCCGCGAGTGTCTCACGTTTGGAGGGAAAGTTCAGAAACCGCTACCAGAGGGCCAACCGTTGGATTCGCTAAGTGAAGAATTTGGTTACCTCGATACTTCTAGTCCCTTATTGTTAGTACTTGTAAATCCTACGCGAGTTGAATATTTTTAAAACAAGCAGAAGCTCCGTGCCCTAACGATAAAGCTGACGACATTTCTAACTCAATGCTATTGGCTTCGTGATTCAACCAATCACCGACAATAGGATCTAGAAACCATTTAAATTAGCCCCTCTATTCTATTGTTTTGCTAAAGGCTTCCCAGACTCATTATTCTTCAAGAAAAATTTTATCCAATAAGCGGCCATCTTGAAAAATGGCGACCGGAAATGTAAAGAGCCTTCTTGAAGGAATAATGTTCCCCATAAGCTCATGCACTGTTCTCGAATTTCAAGAATTACTTAATTCTTTTCTGGTCCGCGCTACAACAAAACTTTAGGATTAAAACTAAAACATAAGAGGATTGCGGGAAAGTTTTCGGACTAATATTTTAACGGCTTTTCTTCGCATTAATTATGTAAACCAACCTCTTTTAATATTAATTTAATGCCATGTTCACAAACAAGGGTTATACAGGGTGTTCCTGAAAGCTCTATTAGAAATTAAGGGGAAGTTCTTTTATAGGCGATGTTGAGTCGAAAATGTGATTCCTATGACACCATTTTAAAGTTAAGTTTGGAGGAGTGTTTTGCGGAAGATCCCTTAAATTTGATTAAGAAACTGAAAGACATTTCTAATTTAATTAAGGGTGTATCGGTAAAAATATTCCAATTATAACTTGAAAACGGTGTCCCTTAGGGCATGATGTAAAGAAGTTAAATTTTCCATTCAAAATCGTCCAAAGAACACCCACCTCTCTTAAATTCTGACAAAACCTTTCATAAAGACACTGTATATTATCGGGGATAGATTTAATTTTAGAAGTAGGAATGGAGAACAGAGTAATCTTGGCGCGCGTCAAAGTCCCGGACCCCCTTCCACGGGACGGAGGGGTATGAAAGAAGAGGCGGGTCATAGCGACAGAGGTAAAAAGAAATAACGTATTTTTCGCCGTCCCCGTCAGCAACGTCATCAAAACGTACTTTACGTCAGCCAATAAGATAATTTAACCTTTTCGTTACGTGTTGAAGGGAGGGGCTCTATACTGGGTGGTCTATGAGTCGGACTGCTGAAGTAAATACTAACCCATTCTCCATTCCTACTTCTAAAATTAAATCTATCCCTGCTTTTATAAAGACACAGTATATTATAAATAATAAGCTAAATTCGTTGTAAATTAATATTGTTGCCCAAACTATTTTTAACGTGACCTTTGAGAACATAGAAGAATTAAGAATTGTAAGTTCTTGCAATCTCTTTCTTAAGTGTTTTGGTATTTGAAGTTACACTGAAAAAGCCCCACGTTTTCATAATTAATCACACCCATTACAAATGAAACAAGTGTAACACATTAAAATTAAATGTGGTGCGTGCCAACATTTAGAGCTTCGTGAAAAGTTAAAAACAAAGAGTTATTTTGTCTCTCAATCCCTCTCTACTCTCTTGGAAATGTTTCGACTGTGAAACCCACGGAGATAATGCTGGTGAAAGAGCAAACCTGACTTGTAGGGCCCTTTCTTTATACGCTTATGGCAAAGGCCAATCGATAAACTCATATAGTTGAGTTGATATTAAGAATTTATGCAAATTCCCTCTCTAGAAAAGTGAATAAGATCTTCACCGTATTGCGTTGAGCACTTGACAACCAAAAGGAAGTTATTTTGATACCGGAATACGAAAACTCCGCATCGAAATAATTAGCTTTATTTTATCAGCGAACTCAAGCACTTCTAACCATTTAACAGTACACTTCTGCTAGATAAAGGTTCAATAACGTTCTTACAATGAAAGCTATTGAAATTGACTTAAATCTCTAAACAAGATGGGCTTGCTGATAAGTCTTACTCCTCATGTCTGACTATTTCCTTGTTTTAGGGGCCAATGAATGCTTTGGGAGCCAATATCTCCGTAGACCCCATGATCTTTGACATTTTCCACACAGTTTGACACAGACAAAACTACCTTTAATATATGGCTGGCATACTTTTGGGAAACACTCTGAATTCGAAAGATAAAAGGTATCAATTCAAAATCTGAAAATTCATTTCATTTATATCCCTGTATCTTTTCAAGTTTTGCATAGTCTGAAATTGTCATAAAATATTTGGTTCAACACCAATCTGTTCCACACATTCCTGAGCATAGCGAGCTCTTGAGAGGCGGTGACTTAAATTATGCAAATAAGTAGCTTCCCAGCTTGGCTAGAAACCAAAATCGATAATGAAACTGTAATGTTCTCCTTTCGTCCTAAAAATTCATGTTTTTCTTTGTACTTAAAAGATCCCCCTAAACGAGATTACAAGAGGCTGTTGATGAAATTTTAAAAAACCCGATAACGTAAATAGATTTTATCAGATTTTTGAGATTCTTAAAGGATTTAATAAGATTATAGAATTTTTCTTGTCTTAGTTTGCTAATATATTAAAGTAAGGGCATAACCCTATAATTCGTAAGTATGGGTTTGATTTCATAGGATGGTGAAAATTTAAGTCACCTGATTTTTTTATCTATTCTTTTACTAAATATAAAGCCAATCTGCGTAGTGAAATGTCTAGGAAATACCTCCGAGTAAAATTAAAATTCAAATTAGTTTTATTAGATTTCATTGACAATTTAAAATAAGCACCTTCGACCAATAGCGTAACACCCTACCATCTTGTTAACAACATTTTCTAGCAAGTTCTATATCTCGCGCCATAATTGTCACATCGAGCGCAATTTTAATCAAATCTCGTGCTAAATTTCATTCGACATGGAGCTTGCCAAGGGAATTTCGTTAACAAGAAGCCAGGGCGTTACGTGATTGGCTGGAGGTGCAAATTCCAAATTATCTATGAAATCTCAAATTTATTTGAATTTTAAAATCGCACGGAGGTATTTCCTGGATGTTTCACTACGCGGATTGGTCCTATAATTAGTAGAAGAACGATAAAAAATCACTTGATTTTCCTTTGCACCCTTCCTTGCCATGCTATTGACATTGTCCATACGAGACAAAAGAAAAGAGATTGCAGTGCCATCTAACTTAGAAGGGTTCAGCCCTAAACCGAAACAGAATAGAATCCTGAATGATCAACTATGATTTTCTTTCCCTGGTCGAATTGGTAAAGACGAAGTTCACACAGTAGGGTATGAATTATTTATCTGGCAAATCAACCACCAGGAGGCGACTCTGTAGGGAAATAACTTTGCAGAAAAAATCCTTTGGAGAGATACTTATGGAGAATATTATAGGTTTATGGTAGGGGTGGAATTAATCCGTTTTAAGAAGTAAAGTTTAGCGGAGCTTCCATTACATCAGGGAGACTTACACTTATCCTCCCAAGGTTTCACTTTCCTCTGATGCAAATTTTCCATTGTTTATCTTCAGTTTACTTAAACCGCACTGCACGGCGTTCTGTTAGCTATAGAACCCTTCCAACTTTTGCCCTAGCGGGGATTCGAAAATCTGAGCGGTAGCTCCATTGTTAGTCTTGATACTCGGTTTTCAGTTCGCTAGAATCTTTTTCGCCGGTACTCGGCCTTTAAAGGCCGGGAAACGGCGAAAAGGGTTCTTGTCAAACTGAAAACCGTGCATCGAACTAACAATGGGCGACCGTGCTTCAAACTTTTTAGGGGTTCTTGTCAAACTGAAAGCCGTGCAAAGCGGTTCTTGTCAAACTGAAGATAAACAATGGACAGTCTCTTAAATTTTGTTTCCCCGACTTTGTGCATCCCCCATTTAAGAGACTGTCCATTGTTTATCTTCAGTTTGACAAGAACCGCTTTGCACGGCTTTCAGTTTGACAAGAACCCCTAAAAAGTTTGAAGCACGGTCGCCCATTGTTAGTTCGATGCACGGTTTTCAGTTTGACAAGAACCCTTTTCGCCGTTTCCCGGCCTTTAAGTTCACCTTGAACCCCTTTTGTTGGACCTCGGCCTTTAATATAATTTGAAGCAAAAAATCCATTCATCCAAGAACGCAAAGAACAAGTTTAGATGAAAATAAACATTTTGCAAATAATACGGTGGCGTGAAAATGTTCGCTTCACGAACTGTATAGTTAAAACGAAGCGTTGAAACCGTAAACCATAAATCTTAAAATATTCCTAAAATCATCCTTCAAAAATTAAGAAAGGAAAAATGTAAAAATCTTGGCTCATTTCCCCGGACACGGCAGGCATATCGCAGTTTCACGGACCACTAATTTTGACTTTAACTTTTAAAAGCAACTGAGGAGGGCAACATTACGTGGCAGTAGGAGGGGCCAGGGAGTAACCTAGTTTACCAATTCACTCACTGTCAATTAAACTTGGCGGATAACATGGCGAAACATTCCAGGACTTATCTCAGACGTATATAATATTTCTTACGAAGAAGTGACTTTCTGGAAAAGAAATTTCCAAATGGAATTGCTAATTCTATAATTTAGCGTATAAAATAATGAATATATATCAGCTGGAACCATGCGTATAAAATAATGAATATATCAATTGGAACGATGCGTATAATAATGAATATATCAATTGGAACCATGGGTATAAAATAATGAATATATAAATTGGAACCATGGGTATAAAATAATGAATAAATCAATTGGAACCATGCGTATAAAATAGTGAATATATCAATTGGAAGTTTGGAACCATGGGCATAATATAATTAATAAATCAATTGAAACCATGCGTATAAAATAATGAATATATCAATTGGAACGATGCGTATAAAATAATGAATATATCAATTGGAACGGTGCGTATAAAATGATGAATATATCAATTGGAACCATACGCATAAAATAACGAATATATCAATTGGAACAATGCCTATAAAATAATGAATATGTAAATTGGAACCATACGCATAAAATAATGAATATATCAATTGGAACCATATGCATAAAATAATGAATATATCAATTGGAACCACGCGCATAAAATAATGAATAAATCAATTTTAACCGTGTATCATTATCTACAATATTAAAGAAGATCCAAAGAACTTAAGTTTCCATAATGCCGTGTGGACTCCACGCGTTAAGCTTCTCCAATCACCAATCTCCGTGAAGCACTGCAGTCTTCCCCTATTGGACAACAAGTACCACCTGACAGATTCGTCCAATAGGAATACACCCCAGTGCTTCGCGGGGAAGCCTATAGTACCATTTTAGTAAAATCTTATTCCTTTGTTGAGGACTACATTTTTGTGAAATAGTTATTATATACTTCATTCAATTCATACCCCATATTATAAACGGATTTTAATAAGTACACTGTGATGTTTACTGCCCGTTGAAAGGTCAAGGCGGGCGAAGGAAAACTCGAGGCTTCTTGGTATGAACTTTACACCAAATATCTCGCGGAAAATTTTAATTAAAATATTTTGATGTCAACCCCCTTTTAAAGTCTTAAGTTGCTTCCAGAACAGTTTTTAAAAATGAGAAGGTGCACGCGTGGACTCGAGAATTTCCAAATTAAGTTTTAAGATATCTGTCTCAGTATCATTGTCAAGAAAGCTGCCTTCTATCATTTAACAACCAGTTTAAAATGAAGCACTTCCCGTTATTACAAAGAGTTAACGAGTACAAGAAAAGATTACGGTTATACAATGTTTAAATAAAGTTTTGAATTATATCACTGTATTATGGCCCCAGGAATGGCATAGCCGTTTTCCATTTTCTGCTAGCAATCTGCCACCATGGATTAATATTAAATTAGATTTAGATGCATTTAATGCAATTTTAAAGAGACTTTCGATCTCAACCCATAAATATTAATCCATAGCAAATTCCAATGGATAATGGCATTAAACCGTACACCCTTTTCAAAACAAGCCACCTCAAAAGCTGCGTAGAATAATTTTTTGTACAAACAATAATTCTAGTCGACCAAAAAATTAACCTGAATTTTTATTGTGTAAAATATTTATGTTTGACCCTAATTGTTTAATACGTATGCTTGGCCCCCCACTCTAGCAATAATCTCGAATATCTAACATTAATAAAGCAAAACTCATTTAACTTAAACATTGAAATTCAGATTATTATATGATGCCGAAACCCGGGAGGTCGTTTAAGAGCATTGGATGCGAAGTTATAACTAAAGACTATTATAAGGTCTGCCTTATATAGAGGGTTAAGATGGAACATCCGGTGTGTGAATCCGAAGACGTTAGGAAGGACTTTAAAGTTACCAGTCCACCTAATTTGGTTCGTATTGTTTCAAGCCACATCTAACGCCTTTGGACAACAAGGTGGTCAAATATCAGACTCTATATTGTCCCCAACTTTTTAGAAAGGTCTAATTAGAGAAATAAAAACAAGTTTTAAGAGCTAGATTTACAAGGAGAATATGAGTATAGGATTTATTTTAAAACTAGCCGTTACCCGCGGCGTCGCACGCGTGTTATAAGAACTTCCACCTAAAATGATATAAAGAATGTGTAGATTTTACTGATGACTAATATTTTTGTAGCACCCTAGGAGCGAAGGCACTCGGCACAGTCCGTCAGCCCGCCGGGATATTTTTTATTACTTTTCACGCGGACATTATTCCATAAAGAAGGGTTTTTAAGTTTTTGGCCGCCATTTAAAAAGATGGCAACAAATCGAACCCAAAAGACCTTTAAGCCCGTCTATAGGTTAAAGGAAACCATTGTACTAAATATTTGTGAAATCGGTTGAAACGCGCGGACTTTGTTGCATAGAGAATATTTTCTTACATTTCTGGGCGCCATTTTAAAAGATGGTGAAAAATCGAACCCGAAATACCATTCAGCCCGTCTTAAGGTTAAAGCAAACCAGTGTACTAAATATTTGTGAAATCGGTTGAAACGCGCGTACTTAATTGCATAGAGAATGTTTTTTACATTTCTGGGCGCCATTTTTTAAGATGGCGGCGGATTGGAAAAATCTTTCTTAGTACGCGCCTACTACTTATGAGTAACGTTCCTGCAAATTTTCAGCCTTCTAGGGCAAGCGGTTTGGGCTGGGTGTTGATTATCAGTCAGTCTGTCAGTCAGTCAGTCAGTCAGTCAGTCAGGACTTTGATTTATATAGATATAGATTGTTTCAGTAGGTTTCATAAATATGCTATACTTCCGAGATTGTATATTGTACAACTTCTATCAACATTACATATACTTTGGCAGAATTTAGTGTATACTTTAAATTAAGGGTTGTCTTGCATATTGACGAATACTTAAGACGTATACTTGAAGCTAGGTATATAACTTTATTCAGGAATCATTGTATCCTTCGAATTTTAAAGCAGAAGCTGTATCCTAACCATTATGCAAGACTAACTTCATGTCACCATAGATGTCACGTAAAACGTATCTCGCCATGCGTTGAGCCGTGTGCCGCGTCTAACGTTGCGTAATACGCAACAACCAATGATATTACAGTGTGAAAGACGTCCGAATCTTGAAGAGGCCATCGCTTCTCATGGAAAACTAAGATAGTCGCTATTCAAAAATCACGCATAGGGCAGGGGTTTGAAAAACCGTACTACTTGTACTAAGAAAATATGGATTCCTTTCACAACCATTTTCTGGGCCTTTCTGCTTGAATTAAAGGGGAGGGGGTGTAGAAACAGACACCCCTGACGTCATGGATAATTTATTTGAATTTAGAAACCACGTGGCATTGACGTAGCAAGTGACCTGCGCCGCGACTTCCGCCACCTTTGAACGCCAAACCCGATTGTAAACAAGTTCTCTTTGCGTTTTCTGAACGATTAAACTCAGGATCGACTGTTGTCCTATATTTGTGAATAGCCAATGAAAAGCGAGGAAAGAGGAGCGGGAAGTCCTTCCCCTTACCTTCAATCAGGTATCAGTATGGGGTCTAGGGTCTGTTAAATATTCCTAGTAGAAGAAATCTTCGTCTCAAATATCGTATATAATGGCAGGGCTTAGAACAAGAATAAAATAGTTATCCAAACAAACTTAAAACGTTGTCTTTCTTCCACTAAACAAACTTTGTATTATTCTTTAATAAACTGCCAGCTTCTGTATAATAACAGTTGTAAACTTGGTCAGATATGACCATCCTTTGACCATCCAAACTCATAAATCCTCAAGAAAAATATCAGATTTCACCGAGGGGGTAATTACTAGCTCTCAGATTCCCAGTATATCGATTAAGGGTTACTATAATAACTGATCGATTACGGGTTCTGTCAAGGGAAGAACATTTTAAGGATTACGTCGAGTGATAGGCCCCTCGGTTTTGACCAGAGAAAATGGACTTAGCCCATAGTTATACTGTTATAAGCTTGGGTTGGTTCAATTTCCATTATATTCCTGAATCCCCATCTACAGATATCGACGTCCGGTACACGCTATAGCGGCTTTCGTTTTATCTACGAGCAACACAACTGTACCTAACCTTATTTTGCAAGGAGTAAAAATCAATTTACCAGTTTAGCTAAGCTAAACATTTGAAAGACTAGAAATCGATGTAGTCAGTCTGTAAGTAACACCATGATTACATAGATTTCTTCGACTTTGAATCTTTAAGAGGCCATAGACCCTATACTAATATTTGATTGAAGGCAAGGGCTTAATATTTGGTTAAACCGCCCACATCTCCTTACTTGCGTTTCATTGGCTATTAACATATATAGGACTACCGCAGACACTAGGTCTACTCGCTCAGAATAGTAAACAGAACTAGTTTTCATTAGGTTTCGGCAGCACTCATAGGTCACGGGAGTCACGGCACAGGTCGCTAGCTACGTCAATGCCACGAGTTTTCCTACTTCAAATATATTATGCGTGACGAAAGGTGTAACGGTTTCCAATCCAACTCCCCTTTAATTCAAAAAGAAAGGCCGGTTAAAGACTCAATAGACAAACAAAGAAATTTGTTCAAAATCTATAGTTCAAAAGAAAAACTATCATGGAAATATTTGTCATAAACGGCCAAAAGATGGCGCGTAGCAACTTGGAAACTTTTGGAAACGGTAGCCTACTGTGATCAACGTTTCTACACGTTCCAGGGACATTCAGAGAACATTTGGATAGGTTCTGAACAGTAGGCCACGACTTCCCAAATGTTCTGTTCCGAATTGAAGGAAAAGCTTATAAACAAAGATGGCGCCACTGTCTATTTCACTTTGTCTAGCATAGACTACAGACCCCCGACTTATATGGTTATATTATGGGGCTATATTTTTTAGTTCTTTGGAATTCTCCGTCGGTAATAGTGTCTTCCTTCTTCCATTATCCCCTTCTGATTATACTTACAATCCTTGGGAAAAGATTCGAGTTGGTTTTAATGCTCGTAGATGTCAAAAAGATCCCATGAAAGGGTGTAAAATAGATAGGAACGGTCCAAGGCACTTTTATAACCCGATTTGGGTCTTTAGAAGAACGGGATAGCGTTACACGTATATTTTTTTATTCTAGTCATTTTTGAAAAATATCCTATTCTGTAGGATCAGACAACAAAGCTACAGCAGAAAAGGGATTTCATTGTCTAGGGGATTCAAAAGGGAAAATGCCACCAATTTCAAGCTTCATTTGTTTCATCTGAAGGGAACTTTAGTTTAGGGACTCGGTTCTGAAAGATCTGATTAGGCTTGAGTTATGAACCCGAAGTTATGAGGAGCCCGATACTGTTTAAATTTATTAGATATGTTCAGAAAATAGTTCCACACACTAGACAATACAGAGTGGTTATGGTAAGTCTTCCATAAATAAAGGGGGATGTTCTTTGGGTCATTTTGATTAAAACTAAGATAATTTTAATCCTCTGGCGACGATTAAAATTATCTTAATTGTAATCAGCCAAAACGTCTAAGTGTGTTTGCTTATGCTTTAAAATATGGCTTTAAACAATTGGACTGGTAACTTTGAAGCCCCATCTACCGTCTTTGGGTCCACATATCAAGGTTTACGATCCTGCACGCCATCACTCTTTTCTTGAACCAATGTTTGCGTCAACATTTTGGGAAGGAAAAAAAATCCGCTCTAACCATGGAGCAATAATATCAGGAGTAGCGATTTTATACAATAGTACGTGCAATATGCTTGAGCAATATATATTTCTATCGCTGTAGAAAAGTAGTGCTGTGCGAGTACTCGATAAGACTCGAGTACTCGGCTCGATACTCGATAAGAGAGATTCTGAGACTCGAAAAAGTTTCGAGTATTAAACCAAGGCTCGATAAATACTCGAATCTGCTTTTGGAAAGCCTTCAACTCTGAAAACAGGATGTAGTAGCTATGAAAATCTACAGGAAAGTAACGCTTATTGGTTAACAGACGCACATTAGTGCTCATTGGGTAGTTTAGATCATAATGCCAGTGCAATGTAGTAGGGTAGTAGCTCCTAGCTGGTAAAATAGTGGAAGTAAAAGTAATGAAATACAGTTAAAGGCGCGTTTACTATTATTATTTTATTAATTAATTAATTAATTAATTAATTTATTTATTTATAAGTTTAGGTTAGTAATTTTCGTTTGGAACTTTGCGCGAAGTATAAAAATGGCTACAAGTGACTTCGGTGAGGAATGAGATTCCGAGGAAGATATTAATGAGGAATTAAGTTAGTTAAATTTAAAGGGAAGAAGACTAATACCGTCTGGGAATTGATGGAAGTAGTTGTCGATGCTCAAAATTACACCAAATGTCTATTATGAGAGCGATAAATTAACAGAAAATGTGAAAACACTAGAAAATCAATTCCCAATTACTCGTTAAATACTCGAAACAAATTTTCCAAATACTCGATACTCGATTCGAGTACTCGAGACTCGGCTCGATACTCGATAAGGGAAAATTTCAATACTCGAGGCTCGACTCGAAATCAAAAATTCAAGGCTCGAACAGCCCTATAGAAAAGTTAAGAAAGTAACGCAAAAATCTGTACTTCAACTCCGTCAACCCCGAAAGTTTCTTTGGTTTATGTAACATGATTCTTCCCAGGCTCATGCACCTTTTTGTTAGCTCTCCTATTCATCAACTTTCAGATGGGCATCGCACTGTGCAAGGGTGAATTCTATAACTGTTCGGTATTTACTAAATCCTCAGCAATCAATTAACCCACAAACCTCGATTGTCTTGACGTGGGACAAAAATCCACAAGCGCATGCAGCGCATTGGCAAATAGTTAAGCAGTGCTAATAGAGTAATGATCAGGGAACTATTTACATGGCGTATGTGATTTGGTTTAGTAACCTTGCTATAATAAATGTTAATTCTGATGTTGGTAAGAATTATGTTACAATTACCAAGCTTTGTGGTACACTCCTCTCGAAGAGAAGTATTATATGCTTCTTATAGCAGTTAAAAAAGTGCACTAAATCCAATGACATGATGATAACCCACTCTTCAATTCTATACGCCTCTCCATTTATTATTGCTCCAAGGTGTACCGTATATCCTACCAAAATACAGAAAAAAAATCGATGTTTGAACTTTGTACTTGTCACGTAACGTAAATAAGATTATATTGGAACTTTTTCCTCCCGAAGAAATTCCCTTGAATTGCTTCTTGAAGTTTACAACTTCATCTAAAGAAACGTATCCAATATGACCAACGACGGATCAATATTAGAGGGAGAGAAAGAGAGAGACCCACTAAACTATTAAATACGAAACGATGCTATAACTTTAACCTCATTAGCTCCACGTTATGAGCTGTTCAAAAGAAGTCGAAGCCAATTTGAGAAGATAAAAACCCTAGAATGTATAGAAGCACTTAGGAATGGCCAACATCGCTCAAAAGATTCAAGGACGGTCTGGCAAGGGTTTGAAATTAGGGAGGGTTCTACAATGCGTGACGTCACATTTACATTTTATTTACAACTGTTTCCAAGGCCCGGTTAAAGTAATGGGACGTAGTCTTTGGGGCACGGATCTGAGACAATGGGACCTACTTTTTAAGGTATAGATCTGATATGATAGTGTGAACTAATTTTTGGGTGAGAGGTCGGCAATGTGACGTGGTTTTGGGGGCTGGGATCTGAGTCAATGTGACGTAGTTTTGGGGGAGGGGTCTGAGACAATGTGACGTAGTTTTGGGTGAGGGATCTAAGACAATGCGACGTCGTTTTGGGGGAGGGGTCTGAGACAATGTGACGTCGTTTTGGGTGAGGGATTTGAGATAATGTGACGTTGGTTTGAGTAGGGATGTGAGACGATGTGACCAGTTTTTGGGTGACTGATCTGAAATAATAATGTGACGTAGTTTTTTGTGAGAGACTATGGGAAGTAATTTTTGGCGAAGGAATCTGAGAAAAGGTGACCTATTTTTTGGAAGATACATCTGAGACTATGTGACCTAGCTTTTGGGTAATACATCTGAGACAATGTGACCTAGCTTTTGGGTAATACATCTGAGACAATGGGCCGTAGTTTTTGGGTGCGAGATCTGAGACAATGTGATCAAGGTACTCGTCAAAAAATTGCGCTTTTTGCGAGACAATTTATGGACGGTCCCCACAAATCGAATGAAGCCTAGTCCCTATCCTACTTGCCCCTGCCATTAGCGTGTGACCAATCAGGAGTTTTAACATGATCATGACGTGCTTTCCAAGTTTATACACATCCTAAATGCGTTGCATCATTTGGAGCTAAGATCTTTGGTTGGCACGAGCATTCCTAAGTGCTTCTATATCTGGCTATGCATTCCTAGTAAGGGGTACACGGAGTTATGGTGCGAAGTTGGGTCAATTACGCCTCGCATTCACGTCTCAACACCTTTTAAAAGATTCAAAGGCCCCGTATAAGGGTCAGGAGGCCCGTTCTGCAGGGAGCTTTGTTATAAAGGAAAGTTGTGTCAAGTGTTCGTTAGATGAAGTAAATTGCAAGACACTATAAAGGTTGTACTAGTGGTAATTTTTTTAAGTCTCTTTCCATAAATTCCCACACATCTTTTAAGATGTGACTTTTTGAATAAACTCTTCAAATTCAATGACATTTTTCAATTTCTGGCTTTACCTCTTTAACTATAAAATATCTGACATTTTTCAATTTCTGGCTTTACCTCTTTAACTATAAAATATCTGACATTTTTCAATCTGTTTGTAGTAGAACTATAAATTATCAGATATTTTTCTACCTCTTGTACAAACTCACGGACATTTTTCTACATCTTGTACAAACTCACGGACGTTTTTCTACCTCTTGTACAAACTCACGGACATTTTTCTACATCTTCTACAAACTCACGGACGTTTTTCTACCTCTTGTACAAACTCAAGGACATATTTCTATACCTCTTGTACAAATTCACGGACGTTTTCTACCGCTTGTACAAACTCAAGGACATATTTCTATACCTCTTGTACAAATTCACGGACGTTTTTCTACCGCTTGTACAAACTCACGGACGTTTTTCTACCTCTTGTACAAACTCCTGGATATTTTTCTATCTTTTCGTACAAACTCACGGACCTTTATTCTACTCTTTGTACTATAACACTTCAACTTCTACGATATTTTTAACTTTTAATTCCAGACATTTTTCCACCACTTAATAGTAACATTACAAATTCCCTGAAATTTTTCCAGCACTTCAAAATTTCCCAACATTTTTTCCAGTACTTTCAAAATTCCCTGATATTTTTCCAGCACTAATAAAATTCCCCAACATTTTTCCAGCACTAACAATATTCCCTGAAATGTTTCCAGCACTAATAAAATTCCCCAAACATTTTTCCAGCACTAACAATATTCCCTGAAATGTTTCCAGCGCTAACAAAATTCCCTGAAATGTTTCCAGCACTTAATAGTAAAACTTACACAATTCCATACGAAATATGAACACGTGTGTACAATATCAACCTTATTTTACTTCAAAACATAAACCTCTTCTGAGTGTAACGCTCGTCTGGGAGGAAAATTGCGGGTCTTAGCGTGATAGCCACAACAACCCTTATAGGAAAGACGCTCGGGTAGGCGAAGATTTCATGGAAGATGGAAAGCCATGGAGCTATGTTACGGGAGCCAAATACGGGAAGGAGGACCCTCAGGAAGTGAGCTCAGCCGAGATGGAATGAGAGCGCGAGAGTGTACAGAGAGAAGAGATTTAAGAAAAGGGACAATAAGACGTCGCGATAGGGACTGAGGATCAGGATTTATACCACCAACGTCTTTTGTAATGTTCTCGGAACTTTGGAGATAGAGGCCAAGTAAGATAATGGGCTTGCGGAACATTGCCATAATTGCGGATAGAGTCAAAATTGCACTCAAATTCTGTGTTATCTTCAATACTTTGCGTACGGGTTTCTTAAACCGTTAAACGATTCCAAGAATTTGGGGGTATCTTCTGTATTATTTGAATAAAAACCGAAGTAATCTATCATGAAAAAGGAAGTGCTGAGGTTTACTTCCGAATCTGGGTAAATGACTATGGGAAATATTATTTTAGAAAGCCCCGGAATCTAATCGGAAGTTAAATTTTTATGGTGTATTAATGTCAACGTTTCTTGGAACGGGAACCGCGATCAAACAATACATTAGAATATCTAATAGTTGGTTTTTATTTTTCTTATTTCCGGTTCAGAACTGATGCTAGTAAAATTAATATCGTTCGAAAATGTTAAGCCTGGGCTAGATAAGTTTATTAGCATTATTTTTAAAATTTAAGTAAGATAGATTAATGAATATAAATCAGTGTTCAATTTAGTATTATAATTAATTTATAAGGATTATTCTTCTCGGTTCGATGACCAAGTCCTCGTTTTAAGACTAATTAAATGTTAATTATTTTTTAATAAGAGATCATTTATAATTTTTAATATTTTTCCTTTTATATTTAGAAAAAGCCGT
Source organism: Phalangium opilio (assembly GCF_054372755.1). NCBI lineage: Eukaryota > Metazoa > Arthropoda > Arachnida > Opiliones > Phalangiidae > Phalangium > Phalangium opilio. The sequence goes on along the minus strand of NW_028324217.1, from coordinate 6,843,102 downwards.
TCTTTTAAGGTATAATTAAGAAGCGATATTTAGTTTACTAGGCAGAAGGTATAAGATGCCTAAGTATTCGCGGGCCATAGTCTCAGCCCCCTTTCAAAATAAAAGGGGGGACGTAAAAGGAGGCCGGGCTATTTCGCCTCTCCTCAGTCAGAAAATGCGTAATTTTCGTCATTCGCGTCGCGCTGACGTGAGTTTTCCCGAACCAATGAGATGCTGGTTGTAATTTAAAGGCGGGGTTAACTCCTGACCCTTGGACTGGAGATAAAGCAAAAAAATGTGACGAATTTATACCTTCTCCCTAGTAAACTAAATATCACTGCTTGGTATTATGTTATGGTTTCCCACCTCCTTTAATGAACAACACTGCATTGGGGAGCCAAACAAATGTTCGACAGTACAAAAACCACTTTAGTTAAACAGCTCTGCAAATAAACACAATAACAGCCATACCCAGCCAATCAAATCACGCTGTTTACTACTACAATACGTTTCAAACTAAACTCCCAAATGGTTTTTGATGACAGACAGTAACCGATAAATCAATAGGATGTAGTTCTCCTTGGGTCATTAGAGACAGGTCTGGCTGGACAATGGGTGAAAAAAAACTGGAAGCTGAGTCATCAAACACTCCAATAGTCTTTCTACCGCAGTCGATGCTATAGCACAGTCCAAAAGGGGGATTCCCATAGAGAAAACAAACTGGCAAAAAGAAGAAGAACAAGATGGCCCAAGGGCTGGGCCTTAATAGTAGCCACATCGTTGTCTATTTAATTAACACCGGAGCCTCCGAAATGAACTAGGCCCATGCATGTCAAATTTTATGTGGGGAAATATCCAGTTTGTTAAGGAAAATATTTTCACCACATATGTGTACGAGATGGCGCTTATATTACCGTTGTGAAAGGGGTCTTCCTTAAATTATCGTTGATATTTTAGGGGTCAGTCATAAAATTTTTATGATAGAGAAAAGTTTCATCCTAAAATTAACGTAAATGTTTTTGGGGCTATTCACTTTTTATTGAATCTTTCGGTTAGATTGTATTGATGACAACAAAATAAATTATTTCAATTAAAATACTTCAGTAAGAGTAATAAAAACGTATACTTACAATCCGCGACCTTGGCCCAAATACTTAAGCAGTCGACAGGGTCACGGGGTTGAACTTTGTTTATTTTACGGTAATATAAGCGCCCCCAAGCGTAAAACCACGGCGAACTAAATTGGTTAAAAAATATTCCCACTTCGCGACACGCATGGGCCTAGTTCATTTCGGAGGCTCCGTTAACACATAAAAAGAAAAGAAATATAAAGACCAAAAGACACAAATTCAGAAGCATCCAACCCCACAAATAAATAGGGCACTCCCTCATTCTCGACCCTTCAGAGGTAAATTAAGGGAACAAAACTCGCTATTCATGTCAAGGTCTGATGGTACAGTGGTAGAGTGTCTGACTGCTGCGCGAGCGACCCGGGTTCGAATCTCGGCTGCAACCAAGAAAAATTTTAATTAAAATATAATAGCTAACCGAACACAGTTACCTCTATGGTGGGTTGAGGTACTATCAAATTAATTTCAAGCTAAAATCTAACGATAACGAAAGCGGCAACCCCGGCCACTACAACTACTACTACTACGGCTCGGGTCAAACTAAGAGCCTATCGTATACTACGATGTGGCTAAAAAGAGAGACCTTTCAAGCAGAAGGGATGGAAAATGACCACCGTATGGTCAGATGGCCTAGACAGGGTAATTACACGGACAGTCGGAAATGGGCACGTATAGATCTTCGCACCCTTTTGAAAAAAACAGGTTAAAGTGTCCATAACATACATTCAACCACATGGCTCAATCGTTTGACCAGTAGCTTCACGGACTCAACCACGAAACAATAATTTTGAAGTCTAAATGATATGTTCCAACTTGCGGTTCACACCCAGAGTGTTACGCTGAACTAAGAGACGACAAAAGCAATGGAAGATTATAGCTGGAGCAATATGAACAGAGGATAGAGGCATGGCCTACTGCGATTGCCTTCTTTGGTGAAGTCGGGTACGGAGAGAGAGATAGAGATCACAGTCCCCGATGCTTTCTGACTCGGTTTCTAGCATATCAGCTACAAGGGCAGTATGAACTCGTGTGTTAAATAAATCTGACCTCTATCGCCTACGCGAAGTGATTTCATATCGCTAAATATTAGCCAAATGCAATATTCATAGCAAAGGCAGAGAGTAAAAACAGAGAGTGGGGCACTGGGTAGATGAAAGCCTTACGTACAGTGCCCAGTAGGTATTTAGGACGCTAATTCTTGCTTGAAATCTATACGGCTAAAGAAATGTATGCATTTGTATGCACAACGAACATCTATTTTAAAATAATTTACCACAAATGCATATTTGAGTCTCTTTAGTACTTTTACTGATAATAATAAATTTCCCAGATTTTGCAAAATAATTGCAATTTTTTTCTAATCCTGCAAGTTAAATATGATTTTCCACCTTAAGTTAATCGAGATTTTCTCTGATACTTCAAGTTAATTGTGATTTTTCAATGATATATCAAGATAATTGCGATTTTTCAATGATATTTCAAGATAATTGCGATTTTTCAATGATATTTCAAGATAATTGCGATTTTTCAATGATATTTAAAGATAATTGTGATTTTTCAATGATATTTCAAGATGATTGCGATTTTTCAATGATATTTCAAGATAATTGCGATTTTTCAATGATATTTCAAGATAATTGTGATATCCCCCATACTTCAAGATAATTGCGACAATTAAGCTTTTCCTGATAGATATTACAATTATTTTTCCCCTAAACCAATTTCCCTGTAATTTCCAGGTCTTCCCGGTCAAGTTTGTTAATAGTCCGCCGGGGTTAAACCCGCCGTTCTAGTTCACTCTCTGTTGAGTCAAAGACACTTAATGAAGCAGAGCAGCAAATAGGGGGAGTTATGGGGATTGAGCGGCGCGTGAAAGATTTAGTAACCAACTAAGATAGAGAAACGATCCAGAGAATGAAGTGTCGGCAATTCGATTTGCGCAATATACGATCGACCTGTCCATATTACCAGAAGGGGATAATAGAAGAAGGATGACACTCTGTATCCTCTTAACGCTTTAGTTGTGTAACATGATTTTACCCAGGAGTCATGCACCCTATTTGTTTGCTGTCCCGCTCATCAAACTTCAGATGGGCATCGCACTGTGCAAGGGTGAATTCTATTTACTAAATCCTCAGCAATCAATTTGCCCAAAAAACCTTGATTGTCTTGACGTGGGACAAAAAATAATCCACAAGCACATGCATGCGCCTTGGCAAACAGTTAAGCAGCGCTAATAGAGTAATGATGAGGGAACTATTTACATGGCGTATTCGGTTTAGTAACCTTGCTATAATAAATGTTAATTCTGGTGTTGGTTAGGAAGAATCATGTTACAATTACCACGCTTTGTGCTAGTGTGGTACACTTCTCTCGAAGAGAAGTATTATATGCCTCTCCCATAATGTTACCACGCAGTTTGGTAAATCAAATTCGAAAATTAACCAATTGTGATTGTGAATATCATAAAAAACAATAGAAACAGTTAAGTTTCTGTAATATGTACGAGATTACAACGTAAACCAACAGACGTTTCTGGCAATTCTCGGGTGCAATTTCATACGTGAGGTCATCGATTTCATTTTCATTTCGTTACAACAAACAAGCCAGTAAGATAATAGTTCTTAGAGCTTATTTTTAATTAGAGTTTATAATTAACTTGGGATTAATGTAAATACCGGAGATAAAGTTCTTATCTAAGGCATTTGAAATGGTCTATTACTTTGACTGTCGAAAAAGAAGTAGAGGGGCTCTATTGGATTGCCCCAAAATCCCCAAACCAACTAACACGCAAGAAGAATAAAAATATTTTGGCGCAAACTCGATATATTTCCGGAGATCCGACCATTGGACAAAATAAACACGGAGGTCGTCTTTGAGCAAAAGGGTTGAATAAACACAGACAAACAATAATATATAATTCCATTAGTTAATTACAGAAAGGCATAAGTTTATAAGATATGTTCCATAAGTATGAGTCCACTACCTATACTTCGTAAGGCTAGAGACTTACAGTTCGAGATAACTAGTTCGAGACCGACGTAAGACCCCTCCTTGTTCTCTATCGCCGGAAGTTAGGCTTATCTCGGAATTCGTGGAGGGGAATAACGGGAAGAAATTCGCAGGTCGTCTGCTACAGTACATATTTTTGGCCATTGTAGCAGACGACAGACGAATATTCCACTACCTATACTTCGTAACGCTAGAGACTTACAGTTCGAGCTAGTTCGAGAACCCTCCTTATTCCCTATCGTCGGAAGTTAGGCTTATCTCGGAATTCGTGGAGGGCAGTAACGGGAAGAAATTCGTCTGTCGTCTGCTACAGTATATATTTTTTGGCCATTGTAGCAGACGACAGACGAATTTCTTCCCATTATTCCCCTCCACGAATACGGAGTTAAGCCTTACTTCCAACGATAGGGAATAAAGTGGATTGACTACACTCGGTGGTTAATTTTGCAGGATTTCCATCTAGGTCCTATTTAGTGTTGAACTTACTAAGCCTTTGACAGCGCCTCACCAGGCGTCGCTTTACCCTGAATCTATGACCTACTTCAATTACTTCATGACATGCTCCAGTTTGTAACCAGTGACAAACTTATGGAACATATCTCATGAACTTCTGCTCTTGGGTTATTTCTAGACGTATATTTTAACCTTATCTTAATTCTCACAGTAAACTTAATTATATTTGCATAATTTCCACTTCGTAGGCTTAATTATTCCATCTCTATTACCATGCACTTACATAAAGCATAAGTCTATTATGTCCTTCATAAGTAAAGATGTAAATGTTCAATATTTCCAGAGGGATGCAACCGAGAACCCATCCTTTTAAAAATGGATGGAGGGACATCTTGTGGCGGTGTATTTCTGGTAGAGAGTCAAAGTAAATCTAAAGTGGTCTACCATGCCCTTACAGCCACACTTTACATTATTTCTATTCACCTCTGCTAATACCTTTCATGTTTTATAATTGCTGAAAGGTGCTTTCCTTAATAGACCATTCCATTATTGACATGGCTGAAGAGAACTTAACAGGGGCTAGAGGTGCGTTGAGAAGCACCGCTAGAGGCAGAGCGAGTTGCCTAGCCTCCCGCGTTTAATGAACTCTGGCTCCATCTGGCGTTGCCTCTTGGCGAGTCGGAAGACACCTCTCCGCCCCTGCACGTTGGTTTCTCTACAAGTATTTACAGGAATGGTCTATTAAGTTGTAAAACATGGAAAAAAGCGTGGTTTTAGATTTTAAAACAAAACTGTCAATTAGCAAAAGCTTACACATTTTTAGAATTTTTACTAAACAAAACTGTCAATTAACATTAAAATAAGTATTATTTTAGGACATATACCGGTATTAAAGTGGCTTCCAATTCTTCATATTAAAATTTGAAAAAAAAAATAATTATGTTTTATCGTTGACATTTTCGTAAACTCAAGAAATTTTCCCAATTAAATTAAGTAATTTTCCTGGAATTTAAATACCCTGAAATTTCATTGACTTTTTCAAGTACTTTAAATAAATAAACTGGGCATGTGGCCTGTAAAGCACAAGTACTTTAAATAAATAAACTGGGCATGTGGCCAGTAGATCCCAAGTACTTTAAACCAACAAACTGGACGTGTGGCCAATACAGCCCAAGTCATTTATATAAATAACCTAGACATGTGGCCAGTAGAGCACAAGTACTTTAAAATAAATAAACTGGACATGTGGCCAGTAGATTCCAAGCACTTTAAATGAAATAAACTGAACATGTGACCCGTGGATTCCAAGTACTTTAAATAAATAAACGGACATATAGCCAGTAGATTCAAAGTACTTTAAATAAATAAATAAACTGAACATGTGGCCAGTAGAGCCCAAGCACTTTAAATAAATAAACGGACATATAGCCAGTAGATTCAAAGTACTTTAAATAAATAAATAAACTGAACATGTGGCCAGTAGAGCCCAAGCACTTTAAATGAAATAAACTGAACATGTGACCCGTGGATTCCAAGTACTTTAAATAAATACACTGGACACGTGGCCAGTAGATCCACAGTACTTTAAATAAACAAACTGAACATGTGGTCTGTAGAGCACAAGTACTTTAAATAAATAAACGGACATATAGCCAGTAGATTCAAAGTACTTTAAATAAATAAATAAACTGGTCATGTGGCCAGTAGAGCCCAAGTACTTTAAATGAAATAAACTGAACACGTGACCCTTGGATTCCAAGTACTTTAAATAAATAAACTGGACGTGTGAACAGTACAGCCCAAGCACTTTAAAAAATGAAACTGCACACTAGCCACTTAAAATTGTTAATCTTGGAACATTTCTAATTAATTAATTAAGTGGCCCAAGCACTTATATTTTATACTGGTCCTTCTAATTTTCAAAGTTTACACTTGTCCGGGGCCACCACCGGTAATCTAAGCCTGTTCAGAACAATGGATTGAAACTGACCCCAATCATCTTGTGACCTCCAGAGGTAGAGAAAGACCACGTATTTGATTACAAAAGAAACTATAGCAATCCTCCCTATTTGATTGCTCCAAGCATCGTAGCAAGGGACCCCTGAGCCCCGGACCGGAAGACTCCTCCGTTTAGCCTTACACTAAATCAAACTGACATGATACACACAAAAAAAACCAAATGGTTTACGTGGAGTAGAGTATCCCGTCTATAAATGTCAAAAACAAGCGTGTCTGGATGTTTTTTTGGCATAAAATAAAAAGGATATATTTCAGCAGCGATGAGCTTGCAAAATAAATAACAATAATAATATCAGCAGAGAACCACACTAAATCATATTTTCGTTGTTGTTACCTATTTATGATTGGTTTACATGTTGCTGTGTGACGCCAACGAAATATAGACAAGGTTCCTTAGAAATTTTCGAAAGCAATTTCCCTGATATTGTCAGGAATTTCAGTATAATTCTAAGGAATTTCCAGGAGTTTTAGTGTAATTCTAAGGAATTTACTGGAGTTTCAGTGCTTTTGATGAATTTCTAGGAGTTTCAGAATAATTATGATGAATTTCCAAATGTTTCAGAGTAATTATAAGGAATTTCCAGTAGTTTCAGAGTATTAATGATGAATTTCCAGAAGTTTTAGAGTGTTTCTCATCATTTTCCAAGAGTTTTAGATTATTTTTTTATCAATTTCCAGGAGTTTCATAGTAATTCTGAATTTCCAGGAGTCTCAAAGTAATACTGATGAATTTCCAGGAGTTTCATAGTAATACTGATGAATTTCCAGGAGTTTCATAGTAATACTGATGAATTTCCAGGAGCTTCATAGTAATTCTGATGAATTTCCAGAAGTTTTAGAGTGTTTCACATCAATTTCCAAGAGTTTTAGATAATTTTTCATCAATTTTCAGGAGTTTCATAGTCTTTTTGATGAATTTCCTGGAGTTTCAGAGTATTTTCGATTTCCACGAGTTTCGAGTGTCTTTGTAATCCGCAATACTGGGGCTGAGGGGACTTGTAACTGAATTTACCCAGTTTGTCTGGTGAACAAACAATTGTTTTCTTAGAGCACAAATTCGGTTATGGGTTCCACTAAAGTGTATTTCTATCCAAATCAATTCAATTCCATTCTTCTTTGTTGTCCATAGTCGCGTAAAAACTGATAGTGGATCAATAACGATTTCAAGAAATTGACCGAAAACGTCCATCGCTTTAGCGCAAGTCTTTCAAGTTTGGCGCGAGATAAATCACACGAGATTTATTCGATTTTTATTTTCAAAATAGATTTAAGCCCTTCAAGCTCTTGTGAAATTTTAACTTAACGAAATTAAATTTCAGAACATCTAAAGTGGTGATAGTCAGAATGTACTAAGCTAGAAATACATAGATTTCTTCTGCTTGGAATCTATAAGAGGCCTTAGACCCTGGTAAGGGGAGGAGCTTAAAACTTTGTTAAACCACCTGGTTCATCCTCCTAGCGTTTCATTGGCTATTCACATATATATGCGACAAGACGCAATGACAACTTGTTTACATTTGAGTTTGGCTCTCATAGGTCACTGGACTCATCACTCAAATCATAACTCGAAAACAGTGTCCCTTGTGGCAAAATGTCACAAAACATTTTCGACTCAAAATCGATTTCCCAAAGAACATCCCCCTTAACTTATTACAGATTTATCAGAAACACCCTGTATCTCAGAGATAAAGAATAGAGTGCTGACAATACCCTTGGTTTTTGAATTACTAGTACGTCACATTACGGAGCCCCCCTCCCTTTTTCTGCCACGTTTTGCTGCAGCATCTCTAAAAATGGTTGTCTGACCATTTCATTACCCCTTTACGCAACATCCCTGATATTATTTATTAAGTCAACCGTCCAGAAATGAACAGTTCCAAGAAAATCTCAGCAGCTTAGTGATTAAAATCTATGATCATAAATTCGTAACTAGGCCTAACTCTTTTATCTGCAAAAAAAATAAGCCTTGGTCCGCCAGGCAACCGGAACTGCCCATACTTTTCATTTTTCTTCAGTATTAGATTTATCTTCTTTGCCACTAGTTTTCATATTTAATTAATAACAAAATGATGAAAAAAAAAGATAGATTGGATTTAAAAAAGAAAGAAAATACGAAACTTCCGGGTAACGTCAAAAAAGCGGGGGAGGGAGTATAGGGTTACTGAAGCGCTATGCATGATGGGAATTGAAAAAGGTCAGCCTCGGCAACAGCAGGAACACTGGATCTAATCTTATATATCAACATAACCTTATTTTTGTTACAGTGGATCCCAAAAAAAATATCGAGTTTTTAATAAAATATTACTTTAAAAGGATAATAAAATAATGATATTGTATTTTCATTCAGTTATAAGTTAACTATAATAAGTTAAACTGAGGTACACGTACAAACCATCATCGAATTTCCTGTACATCGATTACTGATAACGCGTTGTAATTTTAGCATTGTTGAACAAGTTTAGTTTAAACAAATGCCACTAGATGCTCCCATAACCGAGGGGTGGAGTTGAACTTAGCAAACGCTAGTTTTCATGGTCGAGCTGTGATTTTAGTATTTTGAGGAGAGATTTTAGGATCTTTAGAATTTGAGGCGAGATTTTAGGATCTTTAGATTTTGAGGCGAGATTTTAGGATCTTTAGATTTTGAGGCGAAATTTTAGGATCTTTAGATTTTGAGGCGAAATTTTAGGATCTTTAGATTTTGAGGCGAGATTTTAGGATCTTTAGACTTTTAGGAGGGATTTTGGGAATTTTAGATTTTGAGGCGAGATTTTAAGATCTTTAGATTTTGAAGAGAGATTTTAGGGTCTTTAGATTTCGAGGAGAGATTTTAGGATCTTATAGTTCGAGGAGAGATTTTAGGATCTTTAGAATTCGAGGAGAGATTTTAGGATCTTTAGAATTCGAGGAGAGATTTTAGGATCTTTAGAGTTCGAGGAGAGATTTTAGGATCTTTAGAGTTCGAGGAGAGGTTTTAGGATCTTTAGAGTTCGAGGAGAGATTTTAGGATCTTTAGAGTTCGAGGAGAGATTTTAGGATCTTTAGAGTTCGAGGAGAGATTTTAGGATCTTTAGAGTTCGAGGAGAGATTTTAGGATCTTTAGAGTTCGAGGAGAGGTTTTAGGATCTTTAGAGTTCGAGGAGAGATTTTAGGATCTTTAGAGTTCGAGGAGAGATTTTAGGATCTTTAGAGTTCGAGGAGAGATTTTAGGATCTTTAGAGTTCGAGGAGAGATTTTAGGATCTTTAGAGTTCGAGGAGAGATTTTAGGATCTTTAGAGTTCGAGGAGAGATTTTAGGATCTTTAGAGTTCGAGGAGAGGTTTTAGGATCTTTAGAGTTCGAGGAGAGATTTTAGGATCTTTAGAGTTCGAGGAGAGATTTTAGGATCTTTAGAGTTCGAGGAGAGATTTTAGGATCTTTAGAGTTCGAGGAGAGATTTTAGGATCTTTAGAGTTCGAGGAGAGATTTTAGGATCTTTAGAGTTCGAGGAGAGATTTTAGGATCTTTAGATTTCGAGGAGATATTTTAGGATCTTTAAATTTCTAAAAGAGATTTTAGGATCTTTAAATTTCGAGGAGAGATTTTAGGATCTTTAAATTTCGAGGAGATATTTTAGGAACTTTAAATTTCGAGGAAAGACTTTAGGATCTTTATATTCTGAGGAGAGATTTTAAAGAGATATCTAATGAACTGTACATAATTTTGAAAAACGTATGCCTCTACCGGGTTTGGTGGAGAAATTTTTAAACTAATGCACCACCAGCAGACGTCTCTTTACAAGAAATACATCACCAGGAGACAATGATCCCTCTACCCTTTCAAAAAGGATGATAGACTCAAATATGTTTTCGAACCATACTTATAAACAGTATTATATACTTATGATATCATACAGTCTTATTCTAATTCGGAACTTCCCAAGTCTATTTACTCTTACAAAAATTTAACGCTACCCTGGTGGAATATTATAACCAAACTGAACCCAAAGTCAACAGCCTGAAACATTATATCGGTTAGCCCTAGACGGGGACTGCTGGTAATAACAGCTAGCGTTCCAGTCTAGACTGGGGATATTATAATTTCACGATGCCCTAATTCTGTCAACGATACCAAAAATTCATTAATTTATGCAGATATGTTAATGAGCAAACTAGCAAAACTTGACACTGCCACAGCCACTACGAGTAATATTCAAATATGCGATGTACACTTACTAAATACGCTTAATGGAAAAGAAGCAAAAAATATATTTTTAGAAATAGCAAAAGAATATAAAAAGAATAGAAAGTGAGGCAATGGGGTGAATGAAAGCTTTCCGTAGTCTCCAGTATGATGTTAACGACGAATCTCGCTTTCAATAGCTTCTTTGGTCGACCAATCACTCTTCTTAGGTCCTCGCTTACTGTTAATTGTATTTGTTAATATTTCATTGTTTCTACGTTTACGATCTTGAGTCCCGCTTTCATTATAGCTTCATTGGTCGCCCAATCGTTCTCCTTAGTGCCTAACTTTATGTTCTTTCTATTTGTTTGTTTCTATCTTTGTTACGCCGAGTCTCGCTTTCATTACAGCTTCATTGGTCTACCAATCACACTCCTTAGTTCCTCACTTAATGTTAATTGTATTTGTTTATATTTGTTCATTTCTATGTTTACGATGCCGAGTCCAGAATTCATTATAGCTCTTTGGTCGACCAATCAATCTCCTTAGTGCCTCAGTTTCTATTATTTCTATTGAATATATTTGTTTCTATGTTTACGACGCCGAGTCTGCTTTCTCTATAGCTTCTTTGGTCGACCAATCACTCTCCTTACTGCCTCACTGTCTGTTATTTCTATTTGTTTGTATTTATGTTTACGACGCCGAGTCTAGCTCTCTCTCTAACTTCATTGGTCGACCAATCGCTCTCCCTAGGGCTTAACTTTAAGTTAAGTAAATTCAATTTGTTTATATTCGTTTGTATTTATGTTTGCGACACCGAGTATCGCTTTCATTACACCTTCTTTGGTCATTAGTGCAGTCTAAAGCCTGTTTGTTATAAATCACATTTACGACGGCGAGATTCGCTTAAAGTAGAACTTCTTTGGTCGACCAATCGCTCTCTCTCCTTTACTGTCTCACGTTCTGTTATTTCCATTTGCCTTTGATACGAACTATAAATAATTTTGGAAAGGAATCTGAAAACTCACTACATACATACATACAAACGCTTTCAATATTGAGGTCACAACGGCATAGCCATTATCGTAATGAATAAATTCAAACAATTCTAATCCACCGTAAAAGAGCAGATCGATAATAAACAAATTAATGAATTGTCGCTTTTCCAGCGTTCGATTCGTTTTAGAATATTATTTGGCTTTTATAAAGAACATATATATATTAACGTTTTCAAGAGCTAGCAAAGACAAATAGAATAAAGAGAGAGTGAACCAGAAGGGAGAGATTAACATTGTCTCCGAGCCCCGCGGTGTACTACTAAATATCGTTAGGAGTGAGCCCTGTCGAAGTTTAAAAAATTAAGATACTTTAACGAAAAAGAGCCACGAGCTGGAAAGCTTGTGTGTATCATTTTTAACTATTATAATAAAGTTTTAACCAATGTGTAATTTTTCTATTTTTGACTAAACTCCATTAGTACTACTAGGCCTACTAGTGTCAGAACTACGGCAAAGTTGCAAAACCGAATTACATTACCGTGGTTTGCACTATAAGATTTATTATCACCCAGAACCACAAATGTTGTAACGACTCGAATGTCTTAGAAACCGAATTATTTCCATCAAAACATCATTAAGAAGAACGCTGATTGGTCGACCGAAGAAGTTAAAGAGATAGCGAGACGTCATGTCGTAAACATCATACCGGGTACTACCGAAAGGCTTCCATCCACCTCTGTGAACCACATTCTATTATATCTATTTGAATAACATTCTATTACATCTATTTGAATAACATTCTATTACATCTATTTGAATAACATTCTATTATATCTATTTGAATAACATTCTATTATATCTATTTGAATAACATTCTATTACATCTATTTGAATAACATTCTATTATATCTATTTGAATAACATTCTATTATATCTATTATAATAGCATTCTATTATATCTATTTGAATAACATTCTATTATATCTATTTGAGTAACATTCTATTATATCTATTTGAATAACATTCTATTATATCTATTATAATAGCATTCTATTATATCTATTTGAGTAACATTCTATTATATCTATTTGAATAACATTCTATTATATCTATTATAATAGCATTCTATTATATCTATTTGAATAACATTCTATTATATCTATTTGAGTAACATTCTATTATATCTATTTGAGTAACATTCTATTATATCTATTTGAGTAACATTCTATTATATCTATTTGAATAACATTCTATTATATCTATTGGAATAACATTATATTATATCTAACATTCTATTATATCTATTTGAATAAATTCATAAGTGTGTCACTGGTTACAAACTGGAGCTTGTCATGAAGTGATTGAAGTAGGTCATAGATTCAGGGTAAAGCGACGTCTGGTGAGGCGCTATAAAAGGCTTAGAACAGACTAAATAGGAAGATGGCCTGCAAAACCGAGTGTGTAGGACCCGTCGTTCTCGAACTAGCTCGAGCTGTAAGTCTCTAGCATTACGAAGTATAGGAAGTATCATACTTATGGAACATATCTTATGAACTTATGCTAGTATTTATATACTCATCATTAATCTTTAATCTATATCTATATAAATCAAAGTCCTGACTGACTGACTGACTGACAGACTGACTGACTGATAATCAACGCCCAGCCCAAACCGCTTGCCCTAGAAGGCTGAAAATTTGCAGGAACGTTACTCATAAGTAGTAGGCGTGTACTAAGAAAGATTTTTCCAATCCGCCGCCATCTTAAAAAATGGCGCCCACAAATGTAAAAAATATTCTCTATGCAATTAAGTACGCGCGTTTCAACCGATTTCACAAATATTTAGTACATTGGTTTGCTTTAACCTTAAGACGGGCTGAATGGTCTTTCGGGTTCGATTTTTCGCCATCTTTTAAAATGGCGCTCAGAAATGTAAGAAAATATTCTCTATGCAATAAAGTCCGCGCGTTTCAACCGATTTCACAAATATTTAGTACAATGGTTTCCTTTAACCTATAGACGGGCTGAATGGTATTTTGGGTTCAATTTGTTGCCATCTTTTTAAATGGCGGCCAAAAACTTAAAAACCCTTCTTTATGGAATAATGTCCGCGTGAAAAGTAAAAAAAAGTATCCCGACGGGCTGACGGACTGTGCCGAGTGCCTATAGGGTGCTACAAAAATATAAGTCATCAGTAAAATCTACACATTACTTATATCATTTTAGATGGAAGTTCTTATTACACGCGAGCGACGCCGCGGGTAACGGCTAGTTAAACTATATACAAACTCGGAAAACTGTTTATCAATTAAAAAAGGAGATATATTTGTTGCCAATAAAATATTTTTAGGGTTGAATTTCTACTTCATATAAGAGAAAAACCTAGTTTCCTCGAAATAAGAGCGAGGTGGTCCTTGTAAGCCGAAACCTTAAAAGTCAGAGAGTGAGAGCGAGAGAGAGAGAAAATAGGAGCGTGGTAAGGCAAAAACTGGCGGTAAAAAGTTGCCTTACAGTAATTTCTCTGGGGAGAAGGGCATTTTCTAAAATCCTCGCGAAATAAAAAAGAAGTAGCTCTTTTCTTAACTGAAAGAACAGGCGTGAAAAACAAGAGCTAACAAATTTGTCAATGGGCTGTACCAGAAGTATATAATATTTTATCTTCGAGAGAAGTGTGCATACCACAAAGCAATGGTAATTGAAACGTGATTCTTCCCATTATCAGAATTAACATTTATTATAGCAAGGTTACTTACTAAACCGAATCACATAGTTCCCTCATCATTACTCTATTAGATAACGCTTAACTATTTGCCAAGGTGCATGTGTTTGCGGATTTTTGTCCAACGTCAAGACTAGAGATTTGAGTCGGTAATTTACCGTCCGTAAATTACCGATTTATATCTTACCGTAATTACGTAAATTACCGCGGTAATAAGCCTGTGAAAGCATATAATACAATAAATTACGGTAATTTTTGTAATTCCAAAATTTTAATCGGTAATTTACCTGTAATTTTTCGGTAATTTACCCGGTAAATTACCATTTTAAAAAATTATGGTAATTTCACATCTCTAAAGACAATCAAGGTTCGTGGGTTAATTGATTGATGAGGATTTAGTAAATAACAAACAGTTATAGAACTCACCCTAACACCATCTGAAGTTTGATGAACAGGAGAGCAAACGCAGGGAGTGAGCCTGGGAAGAACAATGTTACATAACTAAATAATTAAGAGGATACAGAGTGTCATCCTTCTTCAATTATCTCCTTCTGGCTGTACTGAATAAACTGGGGGGAGGGAAGAGAAAACGGAAGGGTTGAAGAGCCACGGGATATACGCGGAGCCTCTCTCTTTAATGACGCGGATGATCATTGAGTTAAGGACTTTCACGGAGTCATGCCTTTACTTTTTGTTTTTATCGAGGGCCTGGATATTTATGCGAATAAATTGACTGCTTTACAGATTTCGAAAACACGGTTTTCAAGGAAGTGAATTATGCTACAAAATATCTTTTTTTTCAGTCCCTAAAATATGCCTTTCGCAACGGAAATGGATTTACACAAACTGAATCCGGCAAGCCGAATCATAGCCTTTAGGATGAAATTTTATTTTTTTGAGTTCTCTGATATGATATTTTGTGATATAAAGTACAGAGTCCTTGGTTTGTTTTTAAAGGAGTGCTACATTAAAACTAATAATAACAACACTGTATTTGCTTTTTATCTTTTTCATTTTTTTGTGCAGTAACTGATTGCCCAATCGCAAACTGACTGTTTCTCAAAGAAATCCTATGAAAAACATTAACATGTACAAAAATGGGCCAAGCCTCGCCTCGTACCCTTTCCGCCGTAAAACGTTCTGAGATCCCATGTAGAGCCAAGTCTGCCTTTTGTTCTCATTCAATCGCCAATTGAACAATTATGTTATAAATTATGTCCTTTTCCTAATTAATAACCAATATTTTTGTCTCTATCATTATTTTACATCTTTGTTCGTATCAAAAATATCGTGACTTGGCAATCGCAGGTAAGTAATATTAAAAGGAAGTCGAGGGGATATTCACTAAATCGTTGCTGATTTTATAATAATCGATGGGATATTCACTAAATCGTTGCCGATTTTAAAATAATCGAAGGGATATTCACTAAATCGTTGCCGATTTTAAAATAATCGAAGGGGGTGACCTGCGCTTGCCAAGTCACGATATTTTTGATACGAACAAAGATGTAAAATAATGATAGAGTCAAAGAATATTGGTTATTAATTAGGAAAAGGACATAATTTATAACATAATTGTTCAATTGGCGATTGAATGAGAACAAAAGGCAGACTTGGCTCTACATGGGATCTCAGAACGTTTTACGGCGGAAAGGGTACGAGGCGAGGCTTGGCCCATTTTTGTACATGTTAATGTTTTTCATAGGATCTCACTTCTTTTTGTAGACCCTCTCGTTATACTTCGGTAGTTATATTAAAACAAGACCCTCTCGTGGTACTTCGTTTGCCAATATAATCGCTAACGTTTGTCCTTATTTACGCTGAATTACCCCTTTCGACCCGCAGAGAATATGTAATAAAGATTGTACGCGATATCCTAATATAAGAATGTAGCATCAGTTACGACACATTTCTTTTAAACTACTACTCTTATTAGCTTTAATATATATTTAACTTTCGGTTAACTTTGGACCATTACGTCCTTTCATCAAGAACACACACTATTTCTGTTGAAAAGACGGCAACGCCATCTAGTTTTAAAATAAAGAACTAAAGAACAATTTTATAAAAATTTCAGGATGTTTTAATTTTTCTGTGCTTTATAAAATAAATGAAAACTAAATCCTGAATTTTAAGTTTCTATCTACCCTAGAAGTACCTTAGAATTTTGATGATCGGTGAGTGAGTGAGTGAGTGACAAAATAAGGTAAATTTCACCTTCTATATTTCGAAAAGTATATAGGGTAGGAACTTGAAATTTGGAAACTATAGCTAGGATTGACAGTCCTCGCGGCAAGCAAAATTTCAGACTTTTATCTGTACCCATCACGAAGTTACAGTGGGCTTAAAAGTGCCACGAGTTGCTTCGAGAAAAGGATGTCAGTGCTCGACTTGGCTGGGAGCACTGCCGTGCTCCCAGATTGGTCGCGTTTACTCAAATGGCGTTCAAACCGAGTAGTGACATTCACTCAAATGTTGTTCAAACCAAGTAGTGACATTCACTCAAAGGTTGTTCAAACCGAGTAGTGACATTCACTCGAAGGTTGTTCAAACCCAATAGTGACATTCACTGAAAGGTTGTTCAAACCAAGTAGTGGCATTCACTCGAAGGTTGTTCAAACCGAGTAGTGACATTCACTCAAAGGTTGTTCAAACAGAGTAGCGACATTTACTCGAAGGTTGCTCAAAAAGATAGCGACATTCACTCAAACATTGTTCAAACCGAGTAGTGACATTCTTTCAAAGGTTGTTCAAATCGAGTACAGGCATTCACTCAAAGGTTGTTCAAATCGAGTACAGGCATTCACTCAAAGGTTGTTCAAATCGAGTAGCGACATTCACTCAAAGGTTGTTCAAATCGAGTAGCGACATTCACTCAAACGTTGTTCAAATCGAGTAGCGACATTCACTCAAACGTTGTTCATACCGAGTAGCGACATTCACTCAAACGTTGTTCATACCGAGTAGCGACATTCACTCAAACGTTGTTCATACCGAGTAGCGACATTCACTCAAACGTTGTTCATACCGAGTAGCGACATTCACTCAAACGTTGTTCATACCGAGTAGCGACATTCACTCAAACGTTGTTCATACCGAGTAGCGACATTCACTCAAACGTTGTTCATACCGAGTAGCGACATTCACTCAAACGTTGTTCATACCGAGTAGCGACATTCACTCAAACGTTGTTCATACCGAGTAGCGACATTAAGTGAACTGTAGCTGAACCAAGTAGTGATACTCACTCAACTGTCGCTCACAGCAGGTGATCATGTCGATAAACAACGAATGGTCGGGTTCGCCCAACTGCCTGTCATACCGAATGGTGGCATTCATCCAACTATCGCTCCCACAAAATAGTCTTGCCATCGAGTGGTAACTACTTCCAAGGTATGTTCCAAAACACATGGAAATTAACATGGAATAGGGGCCACCATCAGCTGTTTTACGCATCCCTGCTGGAACCTATCTGCGTCTTATCTTCGTGTTTATCTACTTCGCGGCGTAAAGTGATCTCTTAATGCGTCAAGCCGTTTTTAGAGCCTAGTTAAAAGGTGGCTGGTTGGCTAAATGACTGCGCCATGCCGCCCGCGCGCATCCGAGACTGCCGATTTTACAGCTTTTACTCCGAACCAAACAGCTTTTCCATTCCAAACATTTTCTGAGCGCGAAGTCACTCGAGTTGAAAAGGTTCTCAAACTCTCGTTTCAGATCATTACTCTCCCGCTGCGAAATTCTACTTCTTATTTGTAACGCTATGGTAAGCTCTACGAGTTTGTTGGCGCATCTACATTGTAGTAGTACGTTACCAATGTACGAAGTTACAATTTCAGTTATAGCTTAACACAAATCGTTCCTTCACTTATATCATGAAACTTTTAGTCTTGAAATTCGTTCTTGCGAGTATTTGAAAAACGTTTACATTTGAAGTCGTATATCATTTTATACATTAAGTCATAAGTAAGGTAACAACGACAAGTATGAATGTTCCCATTGTTATAATGATAACATAAGTTTATAAGATATGCTCCATAAATATGACACTACCTATACTTCGTAATGTTAGAGACTTACAGCTCGAGCTTGTTCGAGAACGACAAGCGAGAATTGAAGTCCTACACTCGTTTGTACTAAGCCTTTGACAGCGCCTCACCAGGCGTTGCTTTACGAGAATCTATTACCTTCACGACAAGCTCTCAGTAATAGTGACAAACTTATGGAACATATCGTAGGGACTTATGATGATAAGTAAAGAGCCACTTTGTCGCAACGTGAAACAATTCTATCTCTTAACCTTGCTTCAGACAACCATATGGATAGTTGTCAGATTTGGCAAATACAACATAGACTATCAATAACAAAGGATAATAAGAAAAACAAAGTGAGACAGCACATAAGAGTTGATTCGCGTTGCCAACTGAAAAAATATTCATTTCCCCGATGCCCCCCCCCCTCCTCCGTGGTACATTAAGGGAAAATTGGCGTATGAATACTGTACACAGGCAAACCGAATTACATTTAACAGGTCTTCACTAATAAATCTAATTAATATATCATTCCCAAAAACCAAAAAATAGCAGAGGTTCATGGATAAAATTAAAGTACACTTCGTTCACAATTTCCAGCCTGAGAAGCGAACGACCCTCCTCTCAACCCTTACACGAATCAACCAATTAGAGAAGAGCTTTTTTAAAAGCCAAAGATTTATTGAAAATAATACCCTATGGTGGTGATCCAAACGTTAATTCTTGGTACTGGAGCTAGCATGTGCTACTATATGAGGCTATTTACGCATGTTCCCTGTGCTACGTCGTGAAGGTAGAGGGGGTTGACAATATTCTGAGCGTAAAGGGGGGTTTATTACACGATGCGAGGTAGATTAAAAAAGTAAACTTTTGGTTTTCTATGTACTTTTGAAGAAAGTCTACGCTCCATAACAAAACATTTGCTGCCTCCACGTTATACTAGGGAAAACTCGCGTATAAATACTAGCGCGAGTACGTGGGCAAACCGAATTACATTTACCACCAGGTTTGCACTACGAAGAAACCTATGATAATCTCCAAGAACAAAAAATATAGTTTCTAACGCCCCGAATTATTCAAAGGCTTAACTATTTTCGCCGGAAAGTAGAGCGGTGATTGCTCCACTAAAGAAGCTTGAGAGAAACTTGGCACTAAGAAATTAAGGCTTTCATTCTGTTATTTCAATTTGCCTCTGACGTTACTGACAACTGAATCTTATCTACATGCAGGCAAAGAGCCAAACCTCTTTATCAAAACTATGAAAAATTACACAGACATCAAATAACTTCATAATTTTGCTTTTAAAAATAATGAGTTTGAGTATAAAGAAGGGATTAAAGGCCGACTTCAAGCGAAAAGGGTTCTAGCGAACTGAAAACCGAGCATCGAGACTAATAATGATGCGACCGTGCCGATTTTCGAATCCCCGCTGGGTCAAAAGTTGGAAGGGTTCTCGCTAACTGAAAGCTGTGCAATGTGCTTCAAGCGAACTGAATATGAACAATAGAAATCCTTTTAAATTTATTTCCTCTCGAATTTTTGCTTTCCCCTGAAGGAAATTGTCTATTGTGTATCTTCAGTTCGCTAGAACCACATTGCACGGCTTTCAGTTAGCCAGAACCCTTCCAACTTTTGACCCAGTGGGGATTCGAAAATCGGCACGGTTATACTCCATTGTTAGTCTCGATGCTCAGTTTTCAGTTCGTTAGAACTCTTTTCGATGGAAGTCGGCCTTTAATCTCTTAGAACAAAATGTCATGGAACATTTTCTACTCAAGTAACTCAAAACTGACCATAGAACTAACTCACTGTACTTCGGTATAATTGCAGATTTAAATGAGGACGTTTCTTCATATTGGAAGACCCCTTAAATTTGAATGAGAAACTAGAAAACTATAATAATTTAATTAAGGAGCCGTCCGTAAAACACTCAAATCATAACTTGAAAACACTGACCTTTAGGGCACAAAGTCATGGAACTTTTTCTACTAAAAAATGCCCATATAACACACTTTACTTTAGATCTACCAATCTTTTGAAGCACTAATACATATTTAAATGTGAAAGCTTTTTTATATTTAATGAAAAACAAATATGGAATACCCAAGTTCCCAAACTGTGAAAATAGCTATCGCCTATAAAAGAATCTTGTATTACTTTAAAAAGGAAATAATATTTAAGCCTTTTTCGGGCTTTTTCCAAAAATTCTAACTAAACCCAAAGGATTTGGTTTAAAATCTTCCCGTTTTCTCGGTATAGAAATGCAAAATACACCAGAATCTTTTAAGCGTTTTAAAGATGGACGCTCGCAATATCTTATGGAAAGAAAAATGAAAGGTTAAAAATATTAAGGAAAAAAAAAATAATTTTCAACGTCTTCTCGGAAATTTCAAAAACGTTTCAAGTTGCCTTCGTTCCCACAATATTTTACATAGAAATAAAAAATTAAGAAAAAGGACCCATTTAATAGATATGTTAAGAAATAGATTGTGCAAATAGACTATTGCATTAATCACACAAGAGAATGAAACATCACGGGGGCGGGAGAGATCACCATCTTGGGTTATTTCCCTGGTGCCAAGAAAACCCGCTAGAGGCAGTGCGAGTAGGCTAGTCTCCCTTCGCGTGTAGTGAACTCTGGCTCCATCTGGTATGTTGGTTTTTATGTAAGTAATTAATGAAGTAGTCTATGGCTCCATACGAAGAAATGAACAACGAAACAAGCCTAGTCCCATTAGTTTTGATCCTCCTTTGTTTATGTGTCAGCCAATCACAGGGTTAAAAAAAATCCGGTTTTATTTTAAACCCAGCCCAACCGATTTTATTGGGTATTTAGGGTTTTTGGGTCTTTTTAAATTTAGCAGTTACTTGCATGGTATAAATTGTCTTTCAAAAGTAACTGCTTAACAAAAAAGTCTTAAAATGTTTCATTATTAAATAGCACCAAGGATAGATTTAATTTTAGAAATAGGAATGGAGAACGGCTAGTATTTACTCAGTCCGACTCATAGCCCAGTATAGAGCCCATCCCTCCAACACATAACGAGAAGTTTCAATTATCTTATTGGCTCACTTAAAGTACGTTTTGATGACGTTGCTGACGGGGCAGCGAAAAATACGTAATTTCTTTTTACCTCTGTCGCTATGACCCGCCTCTTCTTTCATACCCCCGTCCCGTGGAAGGGGGTCCGGGACTTTGGCGCGCGCCCAGTATTACTCTGTTCTCCATTCCTAAAATTAAATCGATCCCTGAAGGTACTTTTGAAACAACAAATATTTTAAACTATCTTTAAAATGAAATTATTCTAGCATTCACATTCATCAAAATTAAAGAATTTAGTGATGGGTTTTATTAAGTGGGTTTTCTTGGGCTGGGTTTTTTAATTCGAACACTGGCCAATCAGCAGCTTTTTGAACAGGGCGACCGACTGGGACGTCTGAATGGTCCTTAAGGTTTTATACACCACAACCCCATTAATAAATCTGGCAGTTTTGCACTCACAATATTTTAATTTATTGGCTAAATAATCTTTAAAAAGAAATGTGTCAAAGATGCATTTTCGAATTTTGTGACATTGCCAAAACAATTACAAAAACTATTTTCTTGGAGATGACTTAACCTCTCTATCTTAAACACAAACTTAAGTCTCTTAAGGTTTGTGTCGCGCGTTTCTCCGTAAATCTAGCTTTGTATATCCATTTTCAAGTCGGTACAGGACAAAAATGCAAAGTAGCAATTTAGTTTCTCAAGATAAACCTTTAATGTATGGAAAATTTTCATTCTTGTATATTTAGGATAGATTTCGAGTTTTCCAGACGTTAAATATTCACCGAAACTGATGAGCTAAGCTTATTAACTTGCCATTCCCCATCATCGGCTTTATGCCATTTTACAATAGACTAATTGGATTCAA
Organism: Phalangium opilio; assembly: GCF_054372755.1. Classification (NCBI taxonomy): domain Eukaryota; kingdom Metazoa; phylum Arthropoda; class Arachnida; order Opiliones; family Phalangiidae; genus Phalangium; species Phalangium opilio. The sequence goes on along the minus strand of NW_028324217.1, from coordinate 6,820,689 downwards.
AAACTATTTTTAGATGCTTTGGCTTTGATTGTCAATTTTACAACAATATGAAAATATTGAGATGAGAAATTATGCTTAATTTTCAACAACCGTGTGATTACGATTACGTACAATTCGAAATGTGTGTTGGGATTTTACCGTTGGAAACGTACCGATAATTTACCAAATACCACCCTAACATGCCGGTAATTTAACAAATACCACCGTAACATGCCAGTAATTTACCCAATACCGCAGTAAATTACCGGTAATTTCCAAATACCGCCGTAACTTACCGGTATTTTCGAAATATCGCCGTAACTTACCGGTAATTTACAAAATACCGCCGTAATTTACCGTTAATTTACAAAATACCGCCGTAACAAACCGGTAATTTACAAAATACCGTCGTAACGTACCGGTAATTTACCAAACACCGCCGTAACAAACCGGTAATTTAACATATACCGCTGAAACATACCGGTAATTTACCAAATACCGTCGTAACAAACCGGTAATTCGCCAAATACTGCCGGAAATTACCAAAACTTTACCGAATACGGCCTAAATTACCAAAACTTTACCGAATACGGCCTAAATTACCAAAAATTTACCGAATACCGACTTAAATTACCACTAATTTCCCAAATACCGCCGTAACAAACCGGTCATTTACAAAAAACCGCCGTAACTTACTGACTTTATATATAAAACTACCCGGGCAACGCTGAGTATAGATTGTGTTTTTCCATCCTGTATAACAACAACCGCAGATAAAAAAGAATGAACATGATTGAATAGCCATCTTAACCAATAAGGAAATGAATGTTGCCTTGACAAACGACTTCTTATTATATATAAAATACTAAAAATAGACCAAAAGTAAAAGAAAATAAAAGTAAGTGTTTTCCCTGCGAAATTAATTTCACCCCAAGTCTGCAGTGTGTTTTCTTATCCAATAAACGAAAGGGTCTAATCTACATCTAAATTACATTCTCCGTGCAATTAAACCAATTAATTCAAGTCTCGACCGCTCTTAACAAACTATGCCAGATCCTTAGGCTTACAACCCTAATAACGAAATAGTAAAAAACGAAGTACTGAGTACACTAAAACGTATTCATCCAAGTTGAGCCTTAAGCCCAAAGCCAATCTCATTAATCTCTAACACGATTAAGGTTACGTTATTATAGTTTCTACTTTGGTGTAAATTCCGAGTGAGACGATATGTAATAGGCTTAATAAATCAACAACGTTAATACGATAAGGGGGTGGCAAACATTTATGGTATCCAAGGGGTCTTACACTTTACCAATTATTAGCCTCTGGGTTCACGATGAAGGCATTTTTAAGTATAAGTAGAAGGGGATAATAGAAGAAGGATGACACTCTGTATTTAGTTATGTAACATGATTCTTCCCAGTCCCATGGTCCCCTTTTGTTTCCTATACTGCTCATCAAACTTCAGATGGGTATTGCACCGTGCTAGAGTGAATTCTATAACAGTTTGGTTTTTACTAAATCCTCAGCAATCAATTAACCAACAAACCTTGATTGTCTTGACGTGGGGCAAAACACACAAGCGCATGCATGCGCCTTGGCAAATAGTTAAGCAGCGCTAATAGAGTAATGATGAGGGAACTATTTATCGCGCATGTGATTTGGTTTAGTAACCTTGCTATAATAAATGTTGAGTCTGAATGTTGGGAAGAACCATGTTACAATAGAGAGCTTTCTGATGGGATAGTAGTACGTCACACCCTCCCAAGTCTTACCGTTGTTTTGGTAGCCATATTGGTCTCAGCTTCACTCCTACTTTAAACCCACCATAATGGCAGCGTAAATTATGTCACAAGACTCAGCTCCTCCTCCAACTGAAAGCTCTCTATTACCCCGTTTTGTGGTGGTACACTTCTCTCGAAGAGAAGTATTATATACTTCTGGTATAAGTTATATATTCAAAGTTTTAACAGCAGCGAATATGAGAAAAATAAGAAAATACAATAGTCTTAAAAGCAAAAACTGGCAAATATCCGACCACCTCGTTACCGAAAATAGAACGAAATATATGGTGTTATAAGCCCGGAGAAGTTCATCGAAGATAATATTCATTTTTGTTTTTAAGAATGAATATTTTAACCATACTTTCCCAACAAATGGTATCCCCACACTATTCTTAACCATGGAGAAACCTGCAGCACGTTTATAGTAATTTTACAATTATTGGGGTCAAAGTTCACCCCATACAAGGCCAAGAAGATCATCAATTGACACTTATTCACTTGGAGCGCTGATAATAAGTACCCACCATCGCCGTTGAAATACTCAGGGCCTAAACAATACCCTTTCATACATTTATACGTTTTAGTTTTCGCTAACTTGCGAGGGCAAGGAATTTTGCGGGAAAATTTGCGTTAAAACCGAAGAGGGAAAGCTGAGAAAGGCGGGAAAGACTGCGTGGGGGAGTTATAGTGGAATTGAGTAAACGAGCAGTGGATGTTGGTTGTAGGAGCGAGCGTATAGAAGCAAAAGCAATGAAAACTTGATTAATTGCTACAGGCTCCCTCTACCGTTAACTAATGGAAGTTAATAATATTGGAAAATGCAGCCCTGGGCCAAAGTTGTTTTGACCATTTTTTCCGAAAGTGTGTAACCTCTAATGAATCATATCTTTGACGGACTTTTCCAAACCTATGGGGATTTATAGGAAATCTAGGAAATACAGGCTGTGACAATTCCTATATACAGTGACCAAGTTGTAACAAGTATGGCTCCATAGAGAGATTGCCTATCATTAGCGACTTCTCATTAGGAAATGCTTATAGAGGATTTAGTCGGATTTTAGATGCAGCTTATACAAGGTTCAATTAAACACCTACAAATATCTATGATACCACGAATTGCACCGATGCCATCAAAAGTACATAGATTTAAATAAAAAGTGTACTTTTTTCACAGGGTTTTGGTTGTAGTAACTAACAGTTTTCTCAACTTTCCAATTCAATATGGAGTGGGCAAATGGGTGAAAATCTCCCCTACTAAGCGTCAGACCCTCAGCCAAACAGGAGCATTCCTACACTAGCCTTTCACTCAGTGAAGTTTGCCGCCATTTTGGTGTAAAGGGGAGGAGCCATAGCCATTTTAAGCCACACCTCTCTGGCAGCTCCTTATATTGCGGATCTGGAATGGGATGTTCTTTACAGACCTAAACGTCACCGTTCAACAACCCTCAACGTTTATTTTGGCAAATAGCTACGTCATAACTTGTTCAACCGCATTTTCAGTTCGTTGTACAATGTAAATCTATAGTTGTGATCGGTTTCCTCGCTGAACGCCGTCTAGTACAAGACGTACAAGAAATACAAAATTCACATTGAAGAATTTTAAGACCTATCTATTGATTTAAACGTGTTATCTCATGAAGAATACAGTCTCTTACTCCTTCTGCGATATTCTCTCTGAACTGGTACTGTACATTTTTCTATCACATTATACAGTAATATCCTTCAAAGTTATCTATTTATTTACAAACACGTGAATGTATACTTAAATCATGAATTATTTATGTTAAAGATTATTCAAATTTAAATTCTATACAAGTAGCACAAGTTTATAAGATATGTTCCATAAGTATGCTGGCTCTAAACTTAAGCTCGAGCTAGTTCGAGAACGACAAGCGAGAATTGAAGTCCTACACTCGGTGGTTAATTTTTCAGTCCATCTTCCTATTTAGTCTGTTCTAAGCCTTTGACAGTGCCTCACCAGGCGTCGCTTTACCTCGAATCTATGACCTACTTCAATCACTTCATGACAAGCTCCAGTTTGTAACCAGTGACAAACTTATGAAACATATCTTATGAACTTAGAAGGTAGTCAAAATAAGAATATTTTTATGTATTAAATGTCTATCTGGCTTCATAAAATTCAAATTTTGTCCATCTCTTAGGTCGCGACTCCCATAAAAATTTGGTTTTTAATATTAATAAATTGGATTGCCGAAACACAATGAGGCAGCTTGTCTAATATAATGAAAATGGAATAAAAACTAAGAGAATATTAACAACAGACGTCCAATTTGATTCCGAAGTTGACTAAAATAAAATAAAAACAAAGCTATCAAAAGCAGTTTTCATTTCATCGAAACTTGCTGAAATTAATGCTGGTAATAGTTAATAGAGGGCGCTGTCAGTTAGTTGCTGACAACTAACAGTGTGTTTATGATAAGTCTGACATAGATTAAAGGGTTTTTTCTTCGTGTCAAACCAAGAAGCGATATCTAGTTTACTAGGGAGAAGTTATAAATTCGCCACATTGCTAGCTTTATCTCCAAACGTATAGGGTCCGGAGTTAATCCCCGCCTCTAAATTCCAACCAGCATCTCATTTGTTCTTGAAAACTCACGTCAGCGCGACGCGAATGACGAAAATTACAGTGTATTTTCCGACTGAGGAGAGGCGAAATAGCCCGGCCTCCTTTTACGTCCCCCCCCTTATTGCATTTTGAACGGGGACTGGGACTATATAACTTCTCCCTAATAAACTAGATATCACATCTTGCTATCACTGAAAAGTCTTTTACTTTTTTTTTATTCAACAACAATTTTATTGTCTTTGAAATTTCCGGCGCACATTCTTGTTCTTTCAGACCTTGATAACTTTAAATTTAATCTATTTCCTATAACAAATAGGGGAGAGGCGTGATATTTGGGGGGGGGGTGAGGTGAAAGTTGTTATCAAAAACAGTCTAAATTAGATCAGATCGTTAATGGACTCTCAAAACAGCTAGGAGTCAAAGGCCGGGTTCTTCCAACTCACACACAGAATGCGTGAACTTACAAAAATCGAATATAACGCGTATAGTTTTAACTGCGCAGGAAGTCGCCGTAGGAGATAAACATTTTCAGATTCAAATTTCTTGACATTATCCCTGACTTATCCCTAATCTTTTTAGGCCCAGGGTTGTCAATCTATAGTAATAAATTTATAAGAATACAGGATGTTTCTGGTATAAGTCTGCCAAAAATTAAGGGGAATGTTCATTGTGCGATTTTGAGTCGGAAATGTTGACTACGACATTTTGTCCTAAGGGACACTGTTTTCGAGTTAAGATTGTGCATAGTATTTTACGGATGACCCCTTACATTTAATTAAGAAACTGAAAGACAATGATTGCTAATTTAATTAATTAAGGGGTCATCCCTAAAACACTTAAATCATAACTCGAAAATAGTAAATGGGATGGTAAAATGTCATAGAAGTTACATTGATTTCCCAAAGAACATCCCCATTATTTTAAGGTAGACTTATCAGAAAAACCGTGTATTTTTAAGAATATTGTACTTATAAATCCGCTATTCAAGAAACGTTATAAAGCGTATTTATTGTAACGTACTACGATGTAACGTTCAAAGTTCGTTGGCATTTTCATAAACCCTAGAAATGTTCCCCACTTATAACAAATTCACCAGACTTCGTGACAAATTCTTAAAATTTCCAGACGTTCGCGGACCTTTGTGGAACATTTCAAACTTCGTGACATTTCCTGGTCTTCTCTGTTATTTTGCCCTGACCTTTTTTAGGCCAAACGTTTTCAATGTTAACAGAATATTTTCAAGAATATTAAAACACATTTATTGAAACGATGGTACGTTCTAACTTTCAATATTATCTTCGTAAGGTAAATTTACCGACTTTGCAGCATTTCTTTTCCACATATTTTAAAATTCCTTGACTTTCCCGCGCTTTATTGCTACACATTTTAAATCCCCTGAATTTCCAGAACTTTTTTGCCACACATTTTAAAATTGCTTTACTTTCCGGCATTTCTTTGCTACACATTATAAAATCCCCTGACGTTTCCTTACTTCTTTGCTACACATTTTAAAATTGTCTCACTTTTCCTGAACTGCAGCAACCTGTACAACTATCAACGAGGATTTTACTAGCTCTTTAATCAATAGTAAACAACATGAGTAAAAAATTTTAATATCGATTTATGAAATTTTAAAAAAAGATTCAAGGCGGGTGTAAATAACCAATATTTACCAAAAATAATTTGAATAAGTTGAATTAAAACTATTGAAATTCTTGAAGATAATTAGGATAACGCCCTGGACCAAGTATTTCAAATTTAATTTAGATAAAACAAACGCCGATCGCTTCATGAGTAAAATTGTATATAATCATAAGGGGATAATAGAAGAAGGATGACACTCTGCATCCTCTTAATACTTTAGTTATGTAACATGATTCTTCCCAGGCTCATGCGCCCTTTTTATTTGCTCTTATGTTCATCATGGGTAACGATCGCACCAAGGGGTGAATTCTATAACTATTTGCTACTAAATCCCCAGCAATCAGTTAACCCACAAACCTTGATTGTCTTGACGTGGGACAAAAATCCACAAGCGCATGCATACGCCTTGGAAAATAGTTAAGCAGCGTTAATAGAGTAATGATGAGGGAACTTTTAATCGCGTATGTGATTCGGTTTAGTAACCATGCTCCAAATGTAAAATGATGTTGGGAAGAATCATGTTACAATAACCCCGCTTTGTGGTACAGTGTACACTTCTCTCGAAGAGAAATAGTAATATACTTCTGATAAAATAAGTACACTAAAACTCCAATCGCTTGACGAGTCAAATTAAGTATAACTAACCACTTTTTGACATAATAATTTTCGTCTGAATTAAAACTATTGACAATTTTGAAAACATCGCCATCAAATTTCTCAAACACCAATAGAAAACAAAGTTAACAAAACAAACACCTCGATTATTTTACACTCCCCCAAATAACACGCAATAAAACTAAAACTTTTTCAAACTCACCGGTGACGAAAAACGTTCGCGCAAAGTTCAATAACTCTCAATTCCAATTTCGCACACTAACCGAGGTCCGATAACATATCTTTCTTATCGTGTTCAATATACGAGATCTTGACCACTAACCCCTAAAACTCTAAACAATAAAACCTTGACCGCCGCCGCGTTACAAGCTAGAAATATTTCTTAATATAAGATTTAATCAGAAAAAAAAGACTTAGAAATATAACATTTTTTCTCCAGGAGCTAACGAAAACCGGCGTCTTACTCATACGAAGGCCTCGTGGCCAATGGCAAACCATACACTAACTCCGAGTCTCCGTTCAGTCATCCTCCTCTTGGAGAAGTAGGGATGTATATGGTGGGATTATATGGCATAGAAGAGAGCTAGAGAGCGTGGAAGAGGAGAGCTAGAGAGCGTATCCCGGTCGAAAAGAGAAGAAGGATAAAATAAAAAAAAGTTTCGGTGGTACAAGCCTGAAGGATCTCAGTTTGGCGGGAAAACGAAGCGACACGCGCTCTGCCTGCGCCAACATTTTGGGTGGGAAAAAAAAAACGTTGGGAAACGGAACTGTTCTAATGTAAGAAATGGTTTGGAGTAGCTTCTTTTTTGTTCGCGACTCAGAGCTACGCCCGCGCTTGACTCAAGGCGTGTCCTATGGAAGACTATAAAGATATAAAAACAAGTCGTAGCCTAAATAATCACTAACAACCGTAAATAATACTTCTCTACGAGAGAAGTGTAGCCTACCACAAAGAGGGGTAATTGTAACACGATTCTTCCCAACCAACATGAGAATTAACACTTATTATAGCAAGGTTACTAAACCGAATCAGATACGCCATGTAAATAGTTCCCTCATCATTACTCTATTATCGCTGCTTAAATATTTGCCAAGGCGCATCCATGCGCTTGTGCGTTTTTTTCCCACGTCAGGACAATCAAGGTTTGTGGGTTAATTGATTACTGAGGATTTAGTAAATACCAAACAGTTATAGAATTCACCCTAACACGGTGCGATAGTTACACATCCATCTGAAGTTTGATGACGAGGACAGCAAACAAAAAGGGTGAGCCCGAGAAGAACCAAAGTATTACGAGGATCCAGAGTGTCATCCTTCTTCTATTATCCCCTTCTGCCACTAATAAGTGCTTCGTGATTTGAGTGTCTTTCAAATTTGAGAAGCAGAAAATCCTGCTCTTTCTTATATGTTAAAACAGGATAAAATATAACATCTTCTCTATTGTCTCCAACGCCATGGCAATCACAATGAGACGGTGGCCTTATGGCGCAAAGCTCTGGGGCTACGGTAGCTTATGACGCTTAGGGTCATGGTGACGTTTATTATTGAATATGGTAAAAACTACTCTCACATTGCGTCACAAGAATTAAATGTGTCCAAATACAAATGGAATGACTGAAGTACCAGATATTAAAAATTTTCAGTGTAAAGACATGATTATAAAATAACAATAATTTTAAAAAATTGCACTTTATAGTGAAATTTTGCCAAGAAGCACCAATAGAGGCAGTACGATTCGAATAGCCTCCTTCCCACGTGTAGTGAACACGGCCTCCGTCTGGAGTTACTACTTGGCGCGGGGAGAACTTAAAGAGGACGGCCTTTCGGCTGTGTGTTGGTTTCTCCGCATGTAATTAATGGGATGGTCAACAGAATGCAACGTACACTTCATGAACAATGCTTTGCGTGAGAAGAATAACTTATTTCGAGCATTAAAACACCAACGTCGCGCGATTAGTGTATGTCTACGTTCAAGAGCTACAAATACAAACTTCATCATCAAGCTTTTTACAATAGATACTTGAAAATACTTGACTTGTTTTTTCCCCTCTCTAAAAATTGAAGCAGTGCCATCTTCATTTGAAGGTTTACCTACAGTGATTTAATTTCCTTGCCGAGATGAGTTATGGGTAGAGCCAGGAATACATAGATCCCCTCTACTTGGAATCATCAAGAGGCCATAGACCCCATACTAATGTCTGATTGAAAGTAAGGGGAAGGGCTTAAAAATTTAATCGCGTTTCATTGGCTATATAGACCCTGGGCCTACTTGTTCAGAACAGGCGAAGAGAACTTATTTACGTTAGGGTTCGACGCTCATAGATCGCTGGAGTGGAGGCGCACGTCAATGTTAGGTGGTTTCTAAGTTCAAACACATCATGCATGACGTCAGGGGTGATTTTTCTACACATCCTCCCCTTTAACTCAAGCAGAAACGCCCAGAAAATGACCTGTTAAAGATTACAAGTAGAAGAATCGATGTCTTCGTTCGTGGTAGAGCTGGTGATCACAATAGACGATGGTTCCTCTTTCCTTCGAAGGCGCCTCTCCAAATATCATATCGACCAATACTTATGTAGATTAATATAAGGTTATGTTTTAACTGTAAAAATGGATTTCAACTTATTGGTTTCAATGGGATAATCGCAGACATCCAAAGACACGCTATTAGCAAACCCAGCTGGAATCGCAACCATTTCTCGAATGCTAACAAAAAGAAAGTGTCCAGAAATAGTCGCTATAGCGTGTTTTTCGCGTACAATTCCACTCTCTTAGTTTCGTGGCATTCGACTCGCAAATGCGAAAGAACAATTCAGATGCAAGCGTACAGAACAACTATAAAGCGCGCACATGGAACAGCGACGAGGGGCCCCAAACTTCATAAAATCTACCAAATTTTTCCCCACTGTTATTTGTATTGAAGTCAGAATGTTAATTGTGGACTAGTAAAATCAGAAGTGAGATGAGACTAGAAGTACTGAGCTAACCAAATTCTTCACTCGGCGAAAGTGAATATTCTTGATAACACAAGAACGGTTGGCCCTCTAGTAGCGGTTTCTGAATTTTCCCTCCAAAACGTGAGACGCTCGCGGTGGTAGACGGCCGAACTAGATTCAAGCAACCGCGTCCGTGTTCGGCCGCTTTAGGTTGAGGGGAAGGGGGTAGGAAATGTTTTTGGAACTCCACCAATTTTTTTTTCTGCAGTGTAGGCGCGATGGAAGCGGCATAAAATCCTCAAATTTGTTCACTAGTGCCAGGATCTACTATCAATGCTAGAGCCCTTCACTTCTAGTCTCATCTCACTTCTGGTAAAATGAATTTAAAAAATAGCAGGGATCGATTTAATTTTAGAAGTAGGAATGGAGAACGGTTAGTATTTACTTCAGTCCGACTCATAGCCCAGCCCCTCCCTCCAACACGCAACGAAAAGTTTAAATTATCTTATTGGCTCACTTAAACTACGTTGTTATGACGTTTCTGGCGGGGACGGCGAAAAATACGTAGTTTCATTTCACCTTTGTCGCTTCTTTCATGCCCCCCGTCCCTGGGAAGGGGGTCATTGACTTAGACGCGCGCCCAGATTACACTGATCTCCATTCCTACTTTTAAAATTATATGTATCGCTGGTCATACTTATGGAAAATTTCTTACATAAACTTATGCTCTTGTTGTTGTCGAAATGGTCCATATCATTGCACTTTACACGGGTCTTACGAGGTTCCCATCCCCTTTGTAAAGAATTGTTTCGAAAACTAAAAGCAACGGATACGGATCAACAACGTAACGGTATTGAATGTCGTCAGACACTAACAATAACCAAATGGCAAAGCACAGGTAAATGTCTCGCCTAAATCCAATAACTCCAAACAAAATCGTCGTCCATGTTTTCAACACGCATTGCGCGACCCCTCGCGTTTAAACAAAGCCGGCCATTGAGAGAGAAATGCCCTCTATTTTAAGATAAAGAAAAGAAACAAGAAACTCCTCAGGGATGGAAAAAAATTGAATAAGAAGTTTTGAGACGCTTTGGAAAAAACGCTTATCCATTCTCATAAGGTTTTAAGTCTTTATTCTTCTTTGCTGGAATCTTTGCCGTTGAAGAATTTCATATATTAAATTAAAAAGAATTGTAAAAGAAATAAAAAATTATATGAAATTAAGTTAAGAAAGAATAGAAAATAGAGAAGAATGGAAACAAGAAATAAATATTTCGGAGAAAATCGTTTAAAAACGGATTTTCGTCTTGCGAATACGTCCTTCGATGAAATTGATGGGGGAGATTCCTTTTTCTGGTTCATTTGGTCTTTTGGAGCTAAGAATTCGTCGATCAGTAGTAATGTGCGGTTTCTTTTGTCGTTCATTGAACTGCGATTTAAGAATTTCGAAAGTTATATTGTTCCGTTTAAAGTTTGACAGCAAAACCAACTTAAAGTTTAAATAAAATTATAATGAATATGATAGTAAGATTTTATGGAATAGGTTTCAATGTATTCATGTTGGGTTTTCAGTATGAAATCAAACGAAATCTATATCTATATAAATCGAAATCCCGACTGACTGACTGATAATCAACGCCCAGCCCAAACCGCTTGCTCTAGATGGCTGAAAATTTGCAGGAACGTTACTCAGACGCGTACTAAGAAAGATTTTTCCAATCCACCGCCATCTTAATAAATGGCACCCAGAATCGATTTCACAAATATTAAGTGACGGACGGCTGAATGGTCTTTTGGGTTCGATTTGTTGACATCTTTTTAAATGGCGGCCAGAAATTTAAAAACCCTTCTTTATGAAAAGTAATAAAAAAGGTTCCGACGGGCTGACGGGCAACGCCGAGTGCCTTCGCTCCTGGGGTTCTACAAAAGTATTAGTCATCAGTAAAATCTACCCATTCTTTATATCAATTTGATGGAAGTTATTGTTATTATAAATATGGAGGCAGGAATACATAGATTTCTTAGGCCTGTGTGAGTACTCGATTAAACGCGGTTAGGCTAAAACTGAAATTTTTACAACTAGAGAATTATTAAGGACAAAAAATTCACAGTCTCTTTAAAGGGCGGGTGGATAAAAAGTATTGGAAATATGTCAGAGGCACGTGACTACGGAGAGGCGTGGTTAAAAGAGACTTAGTTCGTTTTATTTCAAAAATTAACGCATCAGGTAATTGGCGCTGCAGTCTCGGGGGGAAAAACAAGGACTAGGTGTCCAGCCCCCAAGCAAGACCGGGTAGTTTAGCAAGTATAATAGAAAACGAAGATTGAAATACGTTCTCATTTCTTTTCACATAGTCTATTTCCATTTGATGTTGGGTCGTCCGAATTCTCTGGACTTGAAAAGGGATCCAAACGTTAAAACGGGTCAGAGACACATCAGACTTGCCAGATACGTCAGTGCACGGGGGTCAAAGATAACGGGAGTACTATAGTAAGCCTTGGGGATCATTAGATCGACATTTTCCATTAAGAGTTACTAAAGCATTCTATTTCGGGTAAAAGGCTTGGAAAGATAATTTTAAATTTACCGAGTGACCTTCTTTAAAGAGTCATTTAAACATTAGCAAGGGCGCCTCAAAGTTTAAAACGACTATAAATTGTTTTCCCGGAAAGTGAAAAAGTTTACTGTTATTTAAAATTGCAAAGGATTGTTTTGAACTTTCAAGTAATCAGAAGGTTCAGGAATTTGCAAGACAGAAGCAGGATATATAGATTTCTTCAACTTGGAATCTTTAAGAGGCGATATACCCCAGACATGAAGTAAGATGAGAGTAGAAGTAAAGAGCTCTAGCATTGGTAAGGGATCCTGGCACTAGTGAACAAATTTGAGGATTTTATGCCGCTTTCATCGCGCCTACACTAGAGAGAAAAAATTTGGTCGAGTCCCAAAAACATTTCTTACCCCCGTTCCCCTCAACCTAAAGCCGCGGAACACGGACGCTGGTGCTTGAATCTAGTTCGGCCGTCTACCACCTCCGCGAGCGTCTCACGTTTTGGAGGGAAAATTGAGAAACCGCTACCAGAGGGCCAACGGTTGGTGTGTTATCAAGAATATTCTCTTTCGCCACGTGAAGAATTTGGTTAGCTCAGTACTTCTATCATGGATGAAAGATGCGCGTGAAAAACATTCGACGCTCTACAGGATGTGCAACTCCCTATACTAAAAAGTAGACAAGTCGATACTAGCGCCGCCTGGCTACCAGCGCTGGAAACCCTCGCGGGAAAAATAAAAAATACTGGACATAAGAAAAAAACACGCGCTACCGTCCATTTTGGCTAAACTTTACTTTAGCTCGCGCATTCAAATTACAGTTTTTTCAATAAATATCTTTTCTGGGAGGTTAATTATACGATAATTAGTTAAATTTAAGGTGCGGAAACTAACTTACATCAATATTTTCCATGTTTTTTGTAATTTATTCCCTCTTATTCCCTTCCATGAGCGGCTAATGAGCGGCTAATGTGCGCCTGTTTTTGTTATTGCCAAGGCTTATCAACTGCATAAATATCACCTTTTCCAAAATATTACTAAATATTGTCAACTCCAAGAAATGTTAGGTTTGCGGAAACTATTATAATCAATATTAGGTTAGGTTAGGTTAGGTCAGGTTAGGTCAGGTCAGGTTAGGTTAGGTTAGGTCAGGTTAGGTCAGGTTAGGTTAGGTTAGGTTAGGTTAGGTTAGATTAGGTTCGTGAAAATATTTATTAAAATAGTTTCCGCGACTTAAATGTAATTAATTATCATATAATTAACCTCCAAGAAATGATATTTATTGGAAAAACTGTATTTTGAATGCGCGAGCTAAGGTAAAGTTTTTCCCAATTTTTTTCCTTAGCGTCGTCTGCTAGAAGCCAAACAGTATTTTTTATTTTTCCCGCGAGGGTTTCCAGCGCTGGTAGCCAGGCGGCGCTAGTATCGACTTGTCTACTTTTTAGTATAGGGAGTTGCACATCCTCTTGAGCGTCGAATGTTTTTCACGCGCATCCTTCATCCATGCTTCTATAGTCTCATCTTATTTCTGTCCATAGTAATATCTGGTTGAAGGTAAGGGGAAGGGTTTAAAACTTTGTTTTACCGCCCGTTCCTCCTTCCTTGCATTTCATTGGCTATTCACACAATTAGGACAAGCATCAACCCTAGTTTACTCGTTAAGAACACACAATAGTTGATTTTATAAAAAGAGGAGGAGCTTAGAGAGGAAATATTGCCCACGACGTCATTTTATACGTGATCTCCAGGCTACTTGGCGTACAGAGTGCAGCACCAACTAGCCTTGCCTCCTGGTGTAAATGGTATCAGTCCTCCTAGTCTGAAAACTATGTATACATCTAGGTCACGTGACTTAGAGACGAAGCAGCATTCCAACAAGATGGCCAAGACCATATGGTTTATTTTATTCAATCTAGTATGAGAACGTTTTTACACTCGTTCGGTGCTCGGTCATAGGTTGCGGGAGTCACGGCACAGTTCGCTAGTTATGTCAATGTCACGTGGTTTCTAAGCTGAAATACATTATGCGTGACGTCAGGGGTAACGATTTCTACACCTCCTCCCCTTTAATTACAGCAGAAAGGCCAAGAAAATGGCCTGTTAAATATAAGCAACCCTGTTATGACGAAATTATAACCCTTTATACCACTTTGAGAGACCAAAAGTGTCAGTTTTTATGGTAATTTTCGCGTCTTTCAGATTCAATCCGCTCAAGTGTTTATTTGGTTAAAGGCCGACTTCCACCGAAAAGAGTTCTAGCGAACTGAAAACCGAGCATCGAGACTAACAACGGAGCGACCGTGCCGATTTTCGAATCCCCGCTGGGGTAATAGATGGAAGGGTTCTAGCTAACTGAAAGCCGTGCAATCAGTGGTTCTAGCGAACTGAAGATACGCAATAGAGAATTTCCTTCAGGGGAAATCAAAAATTCGAGAGGAAATAAATTTAAAACGATTTCATTTGTTCATCTTCAGTTTGCTAGAACCACATTGCACGGCTTTCAGTTAGCGAGAACCCTTCCAACTTTTGACCCATTGTTAGTCTCGATGCTCGGTTTTCAGTTCGCTAGAACCCTTTTCGTTGGAAGTCGGCCTTTAAGTTTTAAAATTTTAAACAATTTTTTAGAAAAACTATCAACAAAATAAATCTTTCTGTCACATCTTTCCAGTATTATAAGAACCCTGGCTGTCACCATTATGTACAAAATAGACGTAATAAGATACCGTAAACACCAACTTTATGTCACTAAATCTAACGATAAAAGCAACTAAACGGTGCTAAAAGAATGACAAGGTAAACGACCGAACATTCTGTTTCAAATTCCAAAAGACGCGGATAGTATCGCCATCCTTTGAGTCAAGAAATACCTTCAGACCGTGCGTCTTAACCCAACGAATTAAGAGGAAGTACGCGCAACGAAAAAAAAATGGGTAGAAAAATACATAGCCTTGCCTTCCATCGCAATACAGCTTCTCTGTGGACATGAACTACCAACTTTTACTCAAACGCTACTAAATTTCACAAAAGAAAACCTTTCTATAGGAAAAGATACAGGGTGTTTCTGATAAGTCTGCCATAAATTAAGGGGGATGTTCTTTGGGAGATTTTGAGTCGAAAATATTCTTTGACATATTGCCATAAGGGCCACTGTTTTCCAGTTATGATTTGAGTATTTTACGGATGACCCCTTCATTATATTTGCATTGAATTTGTTTCTTATTTGAATTTAAGGGGTCTGCCAGAAATTAAGGCCCAGGTGGATGTTCTTTGGGCAATTTTGAGTCGAAAATTTTCTATGACATTTTGCCACAAGGGCCACTGTTTTCCAGTTATGATTTGAAAGTTTTAGGGATGACCCCTTAATTAAATTAGCATTGTATTTCAGTTTCTTAATTAAATTTAGGGGGTCATCCCTAAAACACTCAAATCATAACTTGTGGCAAAATGTCATAGAACATTTTAGCCTGAAAATATGTCATAGAACATTTTAGCCTGAAAATATGTCATAGAACATTTTAGCCTGAAAATATGTCATAGAACATTTTAGCCTGAAAATATGTCATAGAACATTTTAGCCTGAAAATATGTCATAGAACATTTTAGCCTGAAAATCGTTCATAGAACATTTTAGACTCAAAATCTCTCGAAGAACATTTTAGACTCAAGATCTCTCGAAGAACATTTTAGACTCAAGATCTCTCGAAGAACATTTTAGACTCAAAATCTCTCGAAGAACATTTTAGACTCAAAATCTCTCGAAGAACATTTTAGACTCAAAATCTCTCTAAGAACATTTGAGACTCAAAATCGTTCATAGAACATTTGAGACTCAAAATCTCTCAGAGCAGTTTAGACTCAAAATCGCTCATAGCACACTATAATTCGGAAGACCTTGTATAACTCTCAGTGTTTTGGGGTTCGTTTCAGTATCTCTTTGAGAAAAGGGTGTAAAAATTACAGGCTGGTGAAAATGTTGTTGTTAAGTCTGCTATTACCGCTCCACCATAAATAACACTTTGTATACGGTCGTATATATAGGATTTATATTTCCAGTTATAAGACCCGTTACTAAATGGGGCCAATCTAGGGAACCCCCCTCCCACACGCTCTCCTATCCAATAAAATTATATTACTTTGTGACGTCATTGATGATCACAAGGCTCATTTCGTTCGCGAAATTTTATGAGATTGGAATAGGGTCTAAGCTGCCCGTGTAACAAAGACGGATTTTTCCGATAAACTGGGTTAATACATGATTTACCGTTTATCTAAAATCGCAACCCTATAATACTCCACCTAAGGATGAGTCTACCTTAAGGGTCAGATAAAATTTAAGAGACTGCGGCGATGTCTTTGAAGGGTATTTCATAGCAGTCTGGGCAGAAGTAAGATAAGGGACTAGAAGTATCAAGTTAACCAAATTCTTCACTTGGCGAAAGTGAATATTCTTGATAACACACTAACTGCTGGCCCTCTGGTAGCGGTTTCTTAATTTTCCCTCCAAAACGTGAGACGCTCACGGTGGTAGACGGCCGAACTAGATTCAAGCACCCGCGTCCGTGTTCCGTGGCTTTAGGTTAAGGGGAAGGGGGTTGGAATTTTTTTTTGGAACTCGACCAATTTTTTCTCAGTCTAGTGTAGGCGCGATGGAAGCGGCATAAAATCCTCAAATTTGTTCACTAGTGCCAGGATCTATTACCAATGCTAGAGCACTTTACTTCTAGTCCCTTATCTTACTTCTAGCCTGGGGAATAGCATAATTCAAAACGAGTTTATTAATTGCTTAAGTGGACCAGTTCTTAAATTCTAGAAGCGAGGGTTACTGGTCCTTGGGGCCATTTTATTAATTGCAAATCTATAACGAATCTAAAGGGGTACCCGGGACAAGTTCAAGGACCAGTTTAATGTTTAGGACACCGGAGGGTAACTACCTACGTAAATATCACCTGGTTTCTTAGGTCAAATGCCAGAGTTCGGGCGAATTTTCATTTAAAAAAATCCTTCAGTTTTCCTGATTATCCCTAACCAAAATCCCTGATCAAATTTTGCCAATATCCCTTACCATTTTAAGCTCACTTCATAATTACACCTGGTCCTTAATTAGCATTGCTCGGAAAATGACCTGTTCAAGATTACAAATAGAAGAAATCTGTGTATTTCTGATTTTACGGTACCCTTCTCTATAAAAGAGAAACGATATATTAGCAAGAAGCGATGTCAGGGAGAAGGTATAGATTCGCCACATATCCTGCTTTATCTCCAGTCCAAACGTATAGGTCCTGAGTTAATCCCCGCCTCTAAATTACAACCAGCCAGCATCTCATTGGTTCTTGAAAACTCCTGTCAGCGCGACGCGATTGACGAAAATTACGTATTTTCCGACTGTAGAGGCGAAATAGCCCGGCCTCCTTATACATCCCCCTTGTATTTTGAAAGTGGGACTGGGACTATGGCGCGCGAATACTTAGGTATCTTATACCTTCTCCCTAGTAAACTAGATATCGCTCCTTGAAGGATGGCTTCCCTTACAACACTAGTGTGCAACAGCTGAGAGGCTTCTAAAAGTCCCAAAGCAAAATTTTTTAAAATAGCGTTATTAAAAATTCGATTACCGTTAAGCAAATTTTCGATGGAATGATATGGGGGAAAAAATTATTGATGGTTTTTTAAAGAACACCATTATGAGTTTCTGATGAAGAAAAGAATATCATGCATCAACGTCAAGTTGCTAAGGGCCAAAAGGACTTCCGATGGGTTTAAAAAAAAAGCTCTGAGAATCTTTAAAAATTAACATTTTTGAATTTTCAATTTCAGATTCCTCTTGAGGGTTAAATTTTATTTCTTTTTTATCCTTTTAACTTTAGCATATGACAAAAACTTAAAAGGGTTGGTCCTTGGAATACCAAATTACCTTGCGTATGCCTCGTGTCAAAAAACTCAAAACCATTCCGCTAATTTTATTTTCTAGAAGTGAGAAAAAACGTTCCTTTAATTTTCTTAAATGTAAAGTAATGAGCTCATATTTTTTCGCGTCTTGCAGCCAAACACTTAAAGTTTCAAGATTAATTAAGACAGGGAGAAATGAAGTTAAATGGAGTGGCAATGCTGATGGGTGACATGCGGCACTGAAACTCTTCCAGTGTACCTTCGCCACGCCCCTACCCTTTGGTAGGCGATTGTTAAGTGCAGCCGCGTAGTGTCATTGTATTTTTATCAGAACTAGCTTCTAATTTTCAAAGAGAGGGGGCGTCCTGTACTATTCTGTACTGCACGACAGTCTGGGAAATAAGGATATTTTTTAATCTAGTCCTTGGGACCAGTGACTCCCTAGTGCCCTAAATAATAAACTGGTCTCTGGACTGGTCCCCACCTTTGTTTTCCTATAGATTTGCAATTAATAAACCCCCACTTTTTGAATTAAAAAACTAGTCCAAGCAATTAATAAACTGGTTTTGGACCAGAGGAAGTGTGCTATTTCCCGGACTGTCAGTGCATGACCTTACCTAAACGCCGAGGATGCTGGGAGGACTTCATTGTCGTAGGTTGGGGTACAGTACATAGGCAACGTTATAGGTATGGGGGTTACCACTCCATCCCTCTCTCCTTCAAGGTATAACGTTACAGTCTGTAACTCCATCTATGGCAGCGAAGTCCTACCAGCATTCTCGGCGTTTCGGTAGGGTTGTACGATAGGGAAACGTCGAGGACGCCCCCTGTGTCTTAAAAATAGAAGCTAGTTCTGATACAAATACAATGGCGATACGCGGCAGCACTTAACAATCGCCTACCAAAGCGTAGGGGCGCCGCAAGGTACACTGGGAAACTTTCATCGCCCATCATAACTTCTGCACGCTGCTAGAAAAATTGAAGACAGAGTCTAACTTCTAAAAAACATTGGACCGTCCATAAGTTCATAAGATATGTTCCATAAGTTTGTCACTGGTTGCAAACTTAAGCTTTTCATGAAGTGACGTAGGTTATAGTTTCTCATAAAGCGACGCCTGGTGAGGCGCTGTCAAAGGCTTAGTATAGACTAAATAGGAAGATGGACTACAAAATTAACACCGAGTGTAGTCAATTCTCGCGTCGTTCTCGAACTAACTCTCATAAATCTCTGGCATTAGGACATATATTATAAACTTATGACTGGCCCTATAGAAATATGAAGTTAAATCTTCAACTTAGACAAAAAAGGATCCTAAAAAGGCTGAGACGTAAATAAGTTTCAGAACTTATTGGAAAACAAGTGTTGCATTCAACTAGAAACGCTGGACCATGGAAGACTGGACAGAGAAGAGGAAAAAGCATTTTACTAAGGCATCCATGCAGAAAGTTCCAGAAACAGGCGCTATTAGATTATCAACAACAATAACAATAACAATCACTCTAGAACCTCGCAAATAGATATCCAATTACTAGTCTGAACCACAAATAAAAAACTAATTAGAAAAACCCATCCAATACCGAGATACAATTAGTGACAGAAAAAAAGTACCTATTATTTCAGTATTAAGGAACACAGTCTCAGTTGCGAAATTCATTACTGACATAATGAGTTAACAGCCTAAAAAACATAGCAACAATAAGTATGACACTAACTCAAATACGTTAAAGAGAGGGTGAAAAGGAAATAAAGTGATTTTTTTATCGATTTTCTACTAATTATAAGATCAATCTACATAGTGAAAAATTCGGGAAATATCTCCTAATGATTTTAAAATTCAGATTTGTTTGAGATTTCATAGATAATTTGAAATTTGCACCTCGGACCAATCGCGTAATGCCCAACCTTCTTGGTAACAAAATAGGGGCTTGGCAATTCGGGTTTAGCTCCCCCCACTAGCGCCATTATGGTATGTTTTTTCTACAGAATGAAAGCTATTTATTAAGCCTCTCCTCCAGGTATGTTTTTTAATTAGCGCATGACGTAGTTCTACCAAGTCCCTATAGTACCGAAATCGGCACTAGTGACGTACCGGAATCAGCACAAGTGACGTCATAGGTTTGTAGGTTATGGAAACAAATAACCCATGGTAGAACGTTAATTGTTTTCCAAATTCCCACAAACAGCGATTAAAATTGTCCACGCATTCTTCAGAAGAAACTTGGATCTTGTTTAAGAAGTCAAGAATAAACGGGGCTGAAGGTTGAATTGAAATCATTCTTAAACAGGGCCGGATTAAAGGCCGACTTCCATCGAAAAGGGTTCTTACGAACTGAAAACCGTGCATCGAGAGTAACAATGGAGCGACCGTGCCGATTTTCGAATCCCCGCTGGACAAAATTTTGAGGGGTTCTTACGAACTGAAAACCTTGATACGAGGGTTCTTACGAACTGAAGATAAACAATAGATATTTTCCTTCAGAGGGTCGTAAAAATCGGGAATAAAATATTTAAGAGACTTTCTATTGTTTATCTTCAGTTCGTAAGAACCCGCATAGCAAGG
Source organism: Phalangium opilio (assembly GCF_054372755.1). NCBI lineage: Eukaryota > Metazoa > Arthropoda > Arachnida > Opiliones > Phalangiidae > Phalangium > Phalangium opilio. The sequence continues at coordinate 6,800,145 of NW_028324217.1, read as the reverse complement.
TTTTCAGTTCGTAAGAATCCCTCCAAATTTTGCCCCAGTGGGGACTCGAAAATTGTCACGGTCGCTCTATTGTTAAGAATCGATGCACGGTCTTCAGTTCGTAAGAACCCTTTTCGGTGGAAGTCGGCCTTTAAAGCAATTTTGCACCCGGGGGCCGAGATAGTGTGCGCCCCCTAAAGTCGGAAAAAACGGAACAGCAAATGTCCCTAAGGGGGAATAGTTAAACTCAATGCGCCCCCAACAAGCCCTGCGCCCGGGGGCCAGTGCCCCCCTGCCCCCCCCTTAATCCGGCGCTGTTCTTAAATAATTACTCCACCGAAACTAAATGAATCAACTTTTACGCGCCACAAACGAGTAGAATTTGAGCCGCAAGCCCGTACAATAGAAAATTCTATTATTTTTTAGAATGACTTCATTATCAGTTCCCATGATATTCACTCAGTCAGCCGCAAGTAGCCTCCGTTATTAGCTTTTTAAAGGAAAGGTTTAACCAAGAAGTTATATCTAGTATCTCAGAGAGAAGGTATAAATTCGCCAGATTTCCAGCTTTATCTCCAGTCCAAACGTAGGTCCGGAGTTAATCCCCGCCTCTAAATTACAGCGGGCATCTCATTGGTTCTTGAAAACTCCCGTCAGCGCGACGCGAATGACGAAAATTACGTATTTTCCGACTGAAGAGAGGCGAAATAGCCCGGCCTCCTTTTACGTCCCCCCTTGTATTTTGAAAGGGGGGACTGGGACTATGGCGCGTGAATACTTAGGCATATTATACCTTCTCCCTAATAAACTAGATATCACTTCTTGAAGTAGGTAAAAGTACGCATAAAGGAGTGACGACTGGTAGAAATGACAAACAATTTTTAAAAAAAATCTTTGGGAAAAACCATAACTTTACCATTGTTAAAACACTTCGAAAATTCAGGTGATGTTTGTGTAATTAGAAAACGATGTGTGACGGCATTTATTCACTGTCTTTTGGGGGTTTATTACTTGATTTACTTAAGTAAATCCGTCGGTTTTACTTAACTCAAATGAATCCATTTCTTTCACAACAATAAATTCGAAACTTGAAATTCATCATGCATTTATCATTATTTGAACGCGTCTTCTGCACGCTTTTTTCAATAGGGTGAACAGTAATTACTATAAGAATAGTACTTTAAAACTTCATCCTGTTGACTTAAAGTTCGCGCCACGATAATTGCGGCTTGCGTGACTCTGTCACGATATAAAAGTCTTCCCTATACCATGGATAAAGAATGCGCGTGCGAAAATTTGTTTTAACGCTGTTGTAACAGAGTATATACAGAATAAGCTGTCGTCCGAGATAGGGAGTTGCCTATCCTGTAGAGTGAAAACAAATTTCCTCACGCGCATTCTTCATCCATGCCTATACTTTCTTCAAGATTGACGCTTTGTCGTAATAATATATACAAGAATTTTACTTGGGGCTGACCTCTAATTTTTGACCATTTTTTTTTCTATTTTTAACTCCCCATGGACTAATTTGTCAGAAAAGAGTGTTGCTTCATTTTTGGATAAATGAGGCAGCACTTAAACCTAAGTGACCTTCAATAATTGACCAACCATTTTCTTGCCCCATTGTCAAGAAAATATTCAATAAGTGCAGTGTAAATGTACTGCCAAGCTTGTCTTGATATTGTAGAGGCGTCAATTCTATAATTTGATGTCAGAAATCAATTGAAAACAAATTACCTGTTGTTGGATATTGGTCCAGCTAAGAAACTTGAAGAGGAATGTTTTGGTCTACGTTTTGTAAATGGATTTCAAGTTTTAATTCACTCTAATTAGGCCTATAAACAAGAAAACCACGGACAATGATAATTGAGCATTTGAGAACATGGACGATACCATTATACAAAGCCGGGGGGGGAGGAATGAAATTATTAAAATCATGGGAGACTGCGATTTCCCTGGCTTCTGGACCATTTATAGTTGCCAATTAAATAGATTTAAAATTGTTTGAAAAACGCAATTAATTTTATGACGTTTCCTAATTTGTTTCTAAAACCAAATTTTGAAAAATAAATTTAAAAAAAAAAGATTTTCCGTCGAGCCGGATTTGAACCAGCGACCTAAGGATCTCAACAGTTATGCCTCTACAGTCCTCCGCTCTACCAACTGAGCTATCGACGGTTGAGGAAACTGCTCTTAAAATTTTATATAAACATAGCACAAGACATCTGGTGTAGAAAAATATCTCTAAAAACGTAGCGGGAAATTTAAATTGTAACACTACTTGAATCAAATAAAAAACACAGGTATTCAAACCTAATTGGATCAATTTTAAAACAGAAATTATTATAAAATCACTCAGTTTTAATTATAGGGATGCTTAAACTGTAAAACATAAGTTTCTTTATAGAGACAACAGCGTCAAAGAGAAATGACAGCCCCTCTCGTTTCACAGTATTAAGCTCTACGAGGGATTAGCATAGGATGCCACTAGTCTATGGACACATAACTTCGGATATCACTAGTCTATTGACAAATAACATGGGATATCACTAGTCTATGTGCAAATAACGTGGAATGTCACTAGTCGATGGACAAATATCGTTTGATGTCACTAGTCTATGTACAAATAACGTGGGATGTCACTAGTCTATGGACAAATAACGCGGGATGTCACTAGTCTATGGACAAATAACGCGGGATGTCACTAGTCTATGGACAAATAAGGTGGGATGGCACTTGACTAGTCTATGGACAAATAAGGTGGGATGTCACTTGACTAGTCTATGGACAATAACGTGCGATGTCACTTGACTAGTCTATGGACAATAACGTAGGATTTCACTAGTCTATGGACAAATATCGTTTGATGTCACTAGTCTATTAACAAATACCGTTTGATGTCACTAGTCTATTAACAAATAACATGAGATATCACTAATCTATTGACAAATAACGTGGGATGTCACTAGTTTATGGACAAATAACGTGGGATGTCACTAGTCTATGGACAAATAAGGTGGGATGTCACTTGACTAGTCTATGGAAAAATAACGCGGGATGTCACTAGTCTATGGACAAATAACGCGGGATGTCACTAGTCTATGGACAAATATCGTTTGATGACACTAGTCTATGTACAAATAACGTGGGTTGTCACTAGTCTATGGACAAATAACGCGGGATGTCACTAGTCTATGGACAAATAACGCGGGATGTCACTAGTCTATGGACAAATATCGTTTGATGACACTAGTCTATGTACAAATAACGCGGGATGTAACTAGTCTATGTACAAATAACGTGGGATGTAACTAGTCTATGTACAAATAACGTGGGATTTCACTAGTCTATGGACAAATAACGTGGGATATAGTCTATGGACAAATAACGTGGGAAGTTTGGTTTAACCATGGCCAGAGGTCGCGAGTCATCAGAGTTTCGCCGTAGTTGACCGTTTTATTGGCGTAGCTATACTGGGCCTGTTCACTCCCTTAAAATAGGTCTTGTGTTAATTCACGGTTACATGGTTACCGTCGTGTGCTATTTTGTATGCTAGATAAATCTCGGTAATTTAGCTATAGCGCGAGCAGCTTGCGTCGTGATGCGCGTGATCGAGTGGGCTATGGTTAAACCAAGGAGCATAAATGTCTGAACTATTTTCAATCGCGAGTTTGCAAGTCCATCAGTCACTAGTAAACTAAATAGTTATTGGCGAAACTTTGATGTCCGCGTTTTTTAACACGGGCTCTATGGCCATTGTCATACTTTCCCTCTCATCCACATTTGGTTTAACGTGCATTAAAAACATGATAAAAGAAAAAATTATTGAAATTTCTTTTATTTTCATTTTCATTACATAAAAAAAGCTTAATTAATAACAATTATCTTTAGTTATTTATTTAACAAAGTATATTTTTCAATAAATTTGTCGCAAAGCTCGGAATTTAGCGTTTTAATCGCTCGAGAGTAAATATTTCCCACTTTTGATGGTTGACCATTGGGATTTTCCAACTCAAACTTGGCATAATTAATCCAAGTATCTTAAATTAAAAGACAATTAAAAAATTAAAATAATTAAAAAATTAAAATAATAATTAAAAAATTAAAATAATAATTAAAAAATTAAAATAATAATTAAAAAATTAAAATAATTAAAAAATTAAAATAATTAAAAAATTAAAATAATTAAAAAATTAAAATAATTAAAATAATTAAAAAATTAAAATAATTAAAAAATTAAAATAATTAAAAAATTAAAATAATTAAAAAATTAAAATAATAATTAAAAAATCAAAATAATAATTAAAAAATCAAAATAATAATTAAAAAATTAAAATAATAATTAAAAAATTAAAATAATAATTAAAAAATTAAAATAATAATTAAAAAATTAAAATAATAATTAAAAAATTAAAATAATAATTAAAAAATTAAAATAATAATTAAATTAAAATAATAATTAAAAAATAATTACCAATTCCCGTCAAACCAAAATGAATCAAAGAATTCTCGAAACATCGTCTAACTTTATTAGAATCAACGTTCATTTGAAAAGTTTCGTGTTCGGCCATTGTTAAAAAGAGTTTCTCGGTTAGCGGTTGTGATAAAGAGAGACTAAATTATTTTAAAAATAAATAAAGAATTAAATAATTAATGGTAATCTAATTATGGTATTTAAATAATAGTAATCTAATTATGGTATTTAAATAATAGTAATCTAATTATGGTAATTAAAGAAATAAATTACCGCTGATATAATAACTGAGTATCTTCCTCGCTTTTTGTCATAACGGAATATTTTAAATACTCAACTTTAATGAAATTACAAACAATTGGGCCTTGCGTTAAACCAAACTAAAAATAATTAAGTTAAATGCGTAATTAACGATAATTAATCTTAATTATTTAAGTTGAAAGTTGAATTACCTCAAATAATTCAGTTATTATATTATTACGACCACTTAAAATGAAATCAATCGCTAATTTCCATAGAGGTAACGCTTCCTAATTAATTTAAATTAATTACTTTTAATTAATAAGTAATTAATTAAACTGGTATTTAATTACCTCATCAGTAACGTTAGATACCGCATTACGTAGCATCATTAAGAAAAACGATTTATCTGTTTCAGAATTAGCGTGAATTGTTAAGCAACATTCCAATATTTTAGCGTTATTTGGGAAAAGCAATTTTGCTTTAACTGCTAAATTTCTAGCTGCTGTTTTATCACCCAAGGAATGTAGCAGACGAATCTAATGATTAATATATTATATTAATTTAATTTTAATTTTAATTTAACGCGCTGTTTTATTTGTTTTAAATTAATAAGCGGTATTGGTAATTTAATTAATTTCTAACCCATTCTAAAATCATATCTTGAGATAATAGTTTGTTATCAAACGCTTTTTGAAACAGCTCCAATATCTTTCTCGTTAACTATAATGAAATGAAATTAAATTCTTTGTTTTAATAACGATTAAAAGCGTTATTAAAAGAAAAACTTTAATTATACTAATTAGTAATTACTAACTTTAGCAGCGGTTTTAACTGATCTTGCTGCTTTAATTTCATCAAGAATAAACTGAAGGTAATACGTCCAACTTTTTTCTGCGGTTTTGATAAAAAAATAGCGGTTTTAATAAAAAAATAGCGTTTCATTAAAAAATAGCGGTTTCAATAGAAAAAAAAGCGGTTTCAATAGAGAAAAATAGCGGTTTCAATAGCAAAAAATAGCGTTTTCAATAGCAAAAAATAGCGGTTTCAATAGCAAAAAATAGCGTTTTCAATAGCAAAAAATAGCGGTTTCAATAGAAAAAAATAGCGGTTTCAATGGAAAAAAATAGCGGTTTCAATAGAGAAAAATAGCGGTTTCAATAGAGAAAAATAGCGGTTTCAATAGGAAAAAAATAGCGGTTTCAATAGGAAAAAAATAGCGGTTTCAATAGAGAAAAATAGCGGTTTCAATAGGAGAAAAATAGCGGTTTCAATAGGAGAAAAATAGCGGTTTCAATAGGAGAAAAATAGCGGTTTCAATAGGAGAAAAATAGCGGTTTCAATAGGAGAAAAATAGCGGTTTCAATAGGAGAAAAATAGCGGTTTCAATAGGAAAAAAATAGCGGTTTCAATAGAGAAAAATAGCGGTTTCAATAGGAGAAAAATAGCGGTTTCAATAGGAGAAAAATAGCGGTTTCAATAGGAGAAAAATAGCGGTTTCAATAGGAGAAAAATAGCGGTTTCAATAGAAAAAATAGCGGTTTCAATAGAAAAAATAGCGGTTTCAATAGGAAAAAAATAGCGGTTTCAATAGGAAAAAAATAGCGGTTTCAATAGAGAAAAATAGCGGTTTCAATAGGAAAAAATAGCGGTTTCAATAGAAAAAATAGCGGTTTCAATAGAAAAAATAGCGGTTTCAATAGAAAAAAAATAGCGGTTTCATTAGAAAAATAGCGGTTTCATTAAAAATATGAGTTATTTATTAATTTTAAGCATTTGTAAATTAATTTCAGTTATATTACCACTTTTAATTAGCGTTATTCCTTCCTCAAAAACGCTAAAAGCTTGATAAATCGCCTCTTTGAATCCCTTTTCTGCAAATATAATAAAAACATTCTTTTGGTTTGTAAATTTGTTTTTAACTTTTTTACAACCGCTAAAATGTTTCTTTAATTTAAAACTTTAAACAAACCATTTCGCGATTGATTAACGCAACAACGTGCTAAAGCATTCCAAGTCTCTTCTTTATGTTGAAAATTTTCCTTAACGCTAAAAAAAAAAAAAAAATCAAATTAACACAAACAATTTTTTTTTTATAAATTATTTTTTTTGAATTTAGCGATACTCACAAAGCCAAAACCCATTCTTTATGCATTTGTGCAAAATCAAATTCTTCACAAATTGGTAACAAAGATAATGCAAAATTCACATCTAAGGAAAGAAATAATTAGCGAATAAATAAAAATTAAATTAAAATTACCGCTAATTCAACCTTGAATTGTTTTAAGCGCTTCTTTAATCGCTACCAGAGCTATTTTCCCCTCCAGAATTTCATCATTAGTGTCGTCTTCCATTTTAGCCATTCCTAAAATTTCCCTGCGTTTACGAACTTGATCTGCGTAGATCAATTCCATTCTAAAATACTGCAGAGATTTTAAACGCAATGCAATTAGCGATTACTTCATTAATTAACATCAATTAAAAGCAATATTATTAAATTAGCGTTAATTACTTCTCGCCAAATATGTTGAGATTCAGGATGAAACCTTAACGCTCTTTGCAAAACTTGACGAGCGGTATCGCAAGCTTTATTGTCCTCTAATTCCCATTTAGCTACAGTTACCCACATATCTATGACAGCAAAATTAGCGTTACTACAAAAACCGCTAATATAATTATTAATTAGTAATTCATAATTATACCTGGATTCTTGTTATGAATTTGAAGCATTCTAATTAGCATACCACTCATATTTTCATGCCAATTCTAAATTTAGCGGTAATTAATAGATAAATTAAATTTCTTAATCTTAAAGGGAGGGTGAAGTAGAAAATAAAGTGATTTTTTTTATCGATTCTTCTACTAATTATAAGACCAGTCTGCATAGCGAAACATTCGGGAAATACCAATTCCGAATGATTTTAAAATTATTTCAAATTAGGTTCAGATTTTAAGGATAATTTTAAATAAGCCCCTCCGACCAATCGCGTAACGCCCTGCCTTTTTGTTAACAAAATTCTCGTGGCACGCTCCGTGTCTCGCGCCACGATTGTCACGTCGCGCGCCTAATTTTATCAAATCTCGTGATAAATTTCATTCAACACGGAACATGCCACGAGAGCAGGGCGTTACGCGATTGGTCGGAGGGGCTTCTTTAAAATTATCCTTAAATCTGAACCTAATTTGAATTTTAAAATCATTCGGAAGTATTTTCCGAATGTTTCACTATGCAGACTGGTCTTATAATTAGTAGAAGAATCGATAAAAAAAAATCTCTTGATTTTCTACTTCACCCTCCCTTTAAATCTAATATAAACGAGTAACTATAATTACTACCATTTTTTTAAGAAATTCACGATGCGAAAGCCATAATTGCGTATCTTCTGGGAATCTTTTAATTACCAATTTAAAGAGATTATTAATCTTTTTCCCAATTTGGGAATCAATTTCTTTCTTTTTGAACGGAAGTCCCTGTTTTTGTCTACGAACTTTAACTAAATTTAACAGAGAAATTTCGTATTGGATGTATTTTAAATAGTTTTCCTTTGTTTTATTTGCCCCTGCTACTTTATATTCAAATTTCGTTCTCATTCGTCGCACAGCTCTATTAACATTAACACATTTAATAAAATTAACATTAATTTAATCCTTGATTAATCTAAAAAATTTTGAAGAGATCAAATCAAAGGCTTAGCGTAAACTCACTTTATTTCCGAATCGGAGAATAATTTCACTTGTTTTAAGTGTTCGAGCTCGGAAAGAGATCTTTCAGCGTGTAACTGAACTAATTCTGCCATTTTTAGTAATTTATGTTAATTACTTAACTTGGAAATTAACTCTAAAGTCAACTACATAAACATTATCGTGCACCACCACGTTTCTCGCTGTAGCAATAGCAGACGACACGACATAATTTGTCAGATTCAAGTCGTACACGTGTTCAGGCTGGGAAATAAGGATATTTTTTAAACTAGTCCTTTGGACCAGTGACCCCCTAGTGTCTGAAATTATTTACTGGTCTCCGGACTGGTCCCAGCCTTTGCTCTCCAATAGATTTGCAATTAATAAACTGGTCCCGAGGACCAGTAACCCCCACTTCTTGAATTAAAAAACTAGTCCAAGCAATTAATAAACTGGTTTTGGACCAGAGGAAGTGTGCTATTTCCCAGCCTGCACGTGTTTAGGGTTAAGTAGAAATTTTACGTTTTTGACTGTGATTTATTTAAAAAAGTATAATGGGTCGTAAATTTAGAACTAACAAACATAAGAAATTGAAATCAGTTGATCCAAATTATACAGGAATAATTAAAAAAGATACAGGGTAAGTTAAGCCTTAGCCTAACTTGTTCATAGTTTCTCCTAAGCTTGCTGTAAAAATAAGTAGTACCAGAAGTATATAATACTTCTCTTCGAGAGAAGTGTACCACAAAGCGGGGGGGGGGGGTAAGTGTAACGTCACTCTTCCCAACATCGGAACATTTAGAGCAAGGTTACTAAACCGAATCACATACGCGATAAATAGTTCCCTCATCATTACTCTATTAGCGTTTAAGTATTTGGCGAGACGCGCTTGTGCATTTTTGTCCCACGTCAAGACGAGGTTTGAGGGATGATTGCTGGGGATTTAGTGCCAAACAGTTATAGAATTCGCCTTACGGTGCGATGCCCATTTGTAGTTTGATTAGCGGGAAAGCAAACTAAAAGGGTGAGCCTGGGAAGAATGACGTTACATAACTAAAGCATTAAGAGGATACAGAGTGGCATCCTTCTTCTCTTATCCCCTTCTGGTACTACCCGCAAGTACTTACAACTCTTGAATTACTTTCGCAGCGTCAATAGACAACCTTTAGACCTAAACGACCAAGAGGTTCCTCGTAAAATGGTTGAATTATTCAAACAATGCGACTTGGTTAAAAATAAAACCCGTATTAGGTCCAAAAAGAAACGTAAAAATGATCATCAAATGATCACTGTTAAACAAGACAAATTAGAAGACACGCAACCTGGAATGAAGAAAGATTTGCCCGATATTCCGAAAGTTATGAAACAAGGAGAATACGAAAGCGATTTCAGATTTATTCATCGTATCCAAGACGTGGCCATGAAAGCCTTATCGGAATCAAAAATGGAGGAAAAATTTGGCATCGGAGAAATGAATGACGAGCAGTTATTGGCTGAAGCTGATGGCAAAGAAGTTAACACGATAACTAAAAGAAAATTGTACTTATCTTATGAAGTAACCCACATTTAGGGTTTGCAATAATTTGCAATTTCGTTAATTTCAGAAAAGGCAAATTATTTGCTAAGAAGAAAAAGGATAAAAGAAAAGCGCTTTTAGAAAAGAAAACTGATGAATTTAGTCAGTTAAAAGGTAACTATTAGCTAGAGTAGTATGCCAAATCTGATTATGAAGTTTCCGCCATTTTGAGGGAAAGGGGAGGAGCCAGTCTTAAGCTGCATTTCTCAATCCTCCCTCAAATGGGAGTGGGCCTTTTGGTTAGAAACAATCTCACTACATCTGCCAATCAGGTGCATTACCCCACTTTCCACTGTACAAAGTTCTTCGCCATTTTGAGAGAAAGGGGAGGAGCCATTTCTTAAGCCACGCCCCTATTTCCTGACCCTATTGCTAGGTTTATAGTAAATCTAAAACAATTGGGTTATGACCCTTGGCTATTAAATTAAAGTTTGCCACCATTTTGACAAAAAGGGGAGGAACCATCTTAAGCCACACCCCGCCGACCTATAGATTTATAATAAAAATAAATCAATGAGGGAAAGGGGAGGAGCCATTTCTTAAGCTACGCCCCGCCAACCTATAGATTTATGATAAAAAATTAATGAGGGAAAGGGGAGGAGCCATTTCTTAAGCCACGCCTCTCTTTCCTGACCCTATTGCTAGGTTTATAGTAAATCTAAAACAATTGGGTTATGACCCTTGGCTACTAAATTAAAGTTTGCCACCATTTTGACAAAAAGGGGGAGGTACCATCTTAAGCCACAGCCCGCTGACCTATAGATTTATAATTATAATAAAAAAATTAATGAGGGAAAGGGGAGGAGCCATTTCTTAAGCCACGCCCCTCTTTCCTGACCCTATTGCTAGATTTATAGTAAATCTAAAACAATTGGGTTATGACCCTTGATTACTAAATTATTTAAAGTTTGCCACCATTTTGACCAAAAGGGGGAGGAGCCATTTCTTAAGCCACGCCCCTGTTTCCTGACCCTATTGCTAGATTTATAGTAAATCTAAAACAATTGGGTTATGACCCTTGGCTACTAAATTAAAGTTTGCCACCATTTTGACAAAAAGGGGAGGTACCATCTTAAGCCACACCCAGCCGACCTTTTGGTAGAACCGTAGATTTATAATAAATAAATCAATAAAAATGGTATAAAATCATTGGGGTTATGCTAATTGGTGGCTAATAAACTACAATGCCATAATCATCAAATAATCATCAGAACATTTAGCAATCAATATTTAAGAATAGAATGTCATTGTAGATGAAGTTAAATTTGGAGAAGTGGCCATGGAACCCCCTTCTTTGAAATCTGTTAAGAAAATAGTTAAAGTTAAACCCAAAAATAAGGTAATCAATTTTAAACTGTGATATAGGGACTTGGCAATTCGGGCTTAACTCCGCCCCCAGCGCCATTATGGTATGTTTTTTTAACAGAATGAAAGCTATATAAGCCCCTCCTCCTGGTATGTCTTTTAGAACTAGTGGAAGGTAGCCTGACGTTGCATGACGTAGTACTGCCAAGTCCCTATTGTAGTATTTCTATATTAAAAAATAAAAAATTTAAAATTTAATTAATTTTCAGCCTGGTGAACGTAAACTATTACTGAAACAAAACTTAAACCTTCCGACTGAAGTCAAGCAAAGTCTAAATCTATCTGGACATAATAGAACCGTAGATTTAACTAAAAAACGTAAAGACTTGTCGTTGTCGCAAAGATCACGCTTGGAAAATGAAAGATTGGCTGCTGTACAAATGTATCGACAGATGAAATCAAAACGAAATAAAAAGAAAGTTTCAAAATGAATGAATTAAGTTAATTAACTAATTGAAGCATTTATTTATTTAATTATCTGTAAACTTAATTAACATTTGTGTAAGCTACAATTTTGTACATGATGATTAAAACTCGTCTCCTAAAAGCTCATTATCTTAGACCAGTGACTGGTAGTTTGAAGCCCTCTTTGGCTTGAAAGAACGTGTATGATAATGTTATTTCATCTAAATTCTCTAATAAAGGGTCTTCGCTATATTCGGGGTCAATGTAGAAAAATACAGGCATGTCAACTTGTTCGTGAGGGTTTAAAAGTTGCTCCTCGAAGCAAAAACACTGAAAATTGAATTAATTTCATTACAAAACAAGTAAATTTCAATGAACGTTCACTAGAAATATAAGAGAAACTGCCAAATTGCATTATTCTAGGCCTTGGCTTATATATTTGCCAAGTTTTAAGCTTAGGTCTTGGATTAAATATTTGCCAGCCAAGTCTTAAGCTAGGCCTTGGCTTAAATATTTGCCAAATCTTAAGCTAGGCCTTGGCTTAAATATTTGCCAAATCTTAAGCTAGGCCTTGGCTTAAATATTTGCCAGCCAAGTCTGAAGCTAGGCCTTGGTTTAAATATTTGCCAAGTCTTAAGCTTGGCCTTGGTTTAAATATTTGCCAAGTCTTAAGCTAGGCCTTGGCTTAAATATTTGCCAAGTCTTAAGCTAGGCCTTGGCTTAAATATTTGCCAACCAAGTCTTAAGCTAGGCCTTGGCTTAAATATTTGCCAAGTCTTAAGCTAGGCCTTGGCTTAAATATTTGCCAGCCAAGTCTTAAGCTTGGCCTTGGTTTAAATATTTGCCAAGTCTTAAGCTACTGCTAGGCCTTGGCTTAAATATTTGCCAAGTCTTAAGCTACTGCTAGGCCTTGGCTTAAATATTTGCCAAGTCTTAAGCTACTGCTAGGCCTTGGTTTAAATATTTGCCAAGTCTTAAGCTACTGCTAGGCCTTGGCTTAAATATTTGCCAAGTCTTAAGCTACTGCTAGGCCTTGATTTAAATATTTGCCAAGTCTTAAGGTAGGCCTTGGTTTAAATATTTGCCAGCCAAGTCTTAAGCTAGGCCTTGGTTTAAATATTTGCCAGCCAAGTCTTAAGCTAGGCCTTGGCTTAAATATTTGCCAGCCAAGTCTTAAGCTAGGCCTTGGCTTAAATATTTGCCAAGTCTTAAGCTAGGCCTTGGCTTAAATATTTGCCAAGTCTTAAAGCTAGGCCTTGGCTTAAACAATTGCCAAGCCTTAAGATAAGGCTTGGCATTAGCATTTGCAGTATTTTCTGTTTCCATTGCATTGTCTAACACATAAATCAAAGCGGCACACCTGTATTTTATTAAAATATTGGCCAGCTTCAAAAGGAACCACATTATAAGTTGCAATTCCGATAACTGGCTTGTCGGATGTGTTTGTTGCTGTATAAAATGCTAATGCAGTTTCCCCTGGCATGACCTAATACCACGACAGGTTATTAACGTGATTATTAACCTATTTAATTGCAATTAAATCGTACTTTAATATCGCTCTGTTGAGGTTTAAAATTCCATTGCATGCTTGAAGAAGTATCAGCGTTAAAATGGACTTTTATGACCCTATGCGTAACTTTCTTCATATTTTCAATTTTATCACTATTATCTTCCATCTCGGCTCTCCCTCCCCTGCCTGTGGCCTATTATTTTAATTACACATTGATTAAGACCGTAATTAAACTGATCTTAATTCAAATTACTTGACAAAACATTCTGTATAATGGAACTGCTGCATAACTAGCTCCTGCAGCTAGACAAGTCACACCAGAAACATAATAAAGTAAAGTTCTATTTTTAAATTTTTGGGTTTCATTTACGTAAAACCTTTTAGTCTGATTAATTTTATTTAAATTTAAATATTTATAACTAAATTTGTTATATAATCGCGGTATAAATTTCCACTGTTTCATAATGTTTTTATTCGTTTTAAACGTCGTCTGCTTTCAGGGATGCCAGATTGAAAACCTGGCTTCAACCCGCCAAAATCAAATTGTAAACAAGCCCAAAAAACCGCCAATATATATTTCGAAAAGAAGCTCAAAAACTGCCCAAGATCTAAACAGTCCAGCCCAAAAACAAGCCAAAAATTTATCGTTAAAATTTGGATTTAGTTTTTCTTTTAGAAATTTCAATGCATATTACCAACATACTGACACCGTTTTTAAAACGCAAAACAAAATGAAACCACTTCTTTTAACCATAAATTGACGAATTATAGGCTACACAAATGGTTTGACAGTACCATTTTTCAGTTTTTTGGGCATTTTAATGATCTTCGAGGTATTTTAACTACAGAAAGCCGAAGAAAAATCCCGACAAGCCCAATTTCCAGCCAACCCTTTAATTTCCAGCCAATATTTTGGAGAAGAAGCCCAATTGGCGGCTTTACAGCGCAATATGGCAACCCTGTCTGCTTTCTCAATTGATTAGCCAAGGCTTAAGAAAGTTATAGAGGGCGCTAAATTCAAACGTTACCATGGATACCGTTTGTTTACAAACACTCCACGTGCCTGTACATTTCTTCGGTAAATGATATTTTGAGTTAAAATGGTAAGTAATTTAATTTAAATTACCTCATAATCAGAATAACTTAACTAACTTATTTTTGTAGCTGCTTTCAAGAACCAAACCTGCAGCAGGACCGGTAATTTCTGGTGCCGGAAATGTAAAATCAAAATCTAAAGTACCAAGTTACCAAGAATTTCTCAAGGACAGAGATTTCACGGGAGCACTAACTGTTTTGGAGGTAATTTAATTTTGGTAATATATTTTAAAAAATGCTAATTTCCACAAAATAGTTCACAAGAAATAGTGGAAAAGGAACTTTGGAAACTGATTTATGGATTGCTTATTGCCTCTTTCATTTGTCAGAATATCGCAAAGCAATGGAGGTAAATACCTAAATTACCACTTCTATAGTTACTAGCATGGATAAAGAATGCGCTTGAGGAAATTTGTTTTCACTCTACAGGATAGGCAACTCCCTATCTCGAGCGACAGCTTATTCTGTATATACTCTGTTACAACATCGGTTGTCAGCACGTGCAAAGCTGGGTCTCTATGTAATCTAGCCTTGCGCGTGCTGACAAGAGACAAAAAAAACTTCAGGATATTTTAAACGATTTTAAATCCTGAAGATCCTGAAGTTTTTTGTCTCTTGTTAGCACGCGCAAGGCTAGATTACATAGAGACCTAGCTTTGCGCGTGCTGCCAACCTATGTTGTAACAGAGTATATACAGAATAAGCTTGTCGTTCGAGATAGGGAGTTGCCGATTCTATAGCGTGAAAACAAATTTCCGCACGCGCATTCTTTATCCATGGTTACTAGCATGGATAAAGAATGCGCTTGAGGAAATTTGTTTTCACGCTGCAGGATAGGCAACTCCCTATCTCCGACGGCAGCTTATCCTTATTATTCGATATATACTCTGTTCCAGCTTCGGTTGTCAGCACGCGCAAAGCTAGGTCTCCATGTAATGTAGCTTTGTGCGCGTTGACAAGACCCGAAAGAAATATCCATTTTCAGGATCTAAAATCACGAGATTTAAATCCTGAAAATGAGTATTTCGTTCGTCTCTTGTCAGCACGTGCAAAGCTACCTTACATAGAGACCTAGTTTTGCGAGTGCTGACAAACGAAGCTGTAACAGAGTATATACAGAATAATCTTCCGTCGGTGATAGGGAGTTGCCTATCCTATAACGTGAAAACCTATTTCCTCAAGCGCATCCTTTATCCATGGTTACTTTGAAATTTTACACGGTAATTACAGGAGTACGAAAGAATTTTAAATTCAAGCAATGCCCCGCAAGAAACGCACATATTTCTTGCTTGCTGCCTTTTCTACTTGGGCATGTACAAAGAAGCAGAGGCCGCGGTACACAAGGGACCCTCAGAGCACCAATTACGAAATAGATTACTTTTTCACTTGGCCCATAAATTTGGTGACGAGAAGCAACTAATGGCCTTTCACCAGAAATTACAAGACGTAATCGAAGACCAGCTATCACTAGCTTCGATTCATTACTTGAGATCGCATTACCAAGAAGCAATTGATATTTACAAAAGAATATTGCTGGATAATCGGTAATTTAAGCGGTAATTATGTTAATTACTTCATTACTATCATGAAATTTACAGGGATTTTCTGGCGCTAAATGTCTACGTCGCTCTTTGTTACTATAAACTTGACTATTACGACGTGTCACAAGTAATTATAGTAATTAAGGTGAATTACTGGATGTAATTTAAAAAATACTTTTAGGAAGTTTTAGCAGTTTATCAGCAATCATTTCCCGATAGTGCAACTGCAATAAATCTCAAAGCCTGTAATCACTTCAAACTGTACAATGGTAAAGCTGCAGAGGTGAATTGATTACCGCGGAACACAATTATAACAATAGCACCACAATTATAACTTTTTAAATGTTAATTACCTTAATTACCGCTAAAGGCCGAACTCAAAAATCTTCAAGAAATGGCTTCACCATCTTTCACTTATGCACGTGATTTAATACGTCATAACTTAGTGGTATTCCGCGGGGGAGAGGGTGCTTTACAAGTTCTCCCGCCATTAGTTGACATTATTCCGGAAGCTAGACTTAATTTAGTAATCTATTATCTAAAACAAGATGACGTTCGAGAAGCCTATAACTTAATAAAGGATCTCGAACCAGCTGTTCCCCACGAGTATATACTTAAAGGCGTGGTCAACGCCGCCATTGGTCAAGAACAAGGCTCGGTAATTAAACAATAATTACTGAAAAAGGCTAAGATTAATTAGATTACCAATGAAATTCCACAGAGAGATCATTTAAAAATTGCTCAGCAATTCTTTCAATTAGTTGGGGGTTCCGCGAGCGAATGTGGTTAGTATCCAACACTAAATTACCCTTGGTAATTAAACCCTTTCGCTTAATTACCGGTAACTTCTTTCAGATACCATCCCTGGAAGACAGTGTATGTCTTCGTGCTTCTTTTTACTTAAACAATTCGACGACGTCTTACTCTACTTAAACTCGATTAAAGTGAATAATTAAGTTAATTAACACGATTAAAAAAAGCGTAATTAGAGCGCTAATTATTTACAGAGTTATTTTTACACTGACGATACTTTTAACTTTAATTACGGACAAGCCAAAGCCGCAACTGGAAGTTACAAAGACGCGGAAGAGGTAATTTAAGTAATTATTAATAATTTTAATTAAATTAAATTAAATTTATTTTTCTTTAGATATTTCTTTTAATTCAAAGTGAAAAAATTAAGAATGATTATGTTTACTTAAGTTGGCTAGCCCGGTGCTGTGAGTAGTCAAATAAAAATTAAGTTACCACTATATTATAATTATAAGCGGTAATTTATATTTTAGACATCATGAATCGCAAAGCGCGTCAGGCATGGGAGCTGTATTTAAAAATGGATACTTCAGCGGAATCGTTTAGTTTATTACAACTCATAGCTAATGACTGCTACAAGGTATTCATAACGTAATTTTTCAATTATATCCTTAATTACCGCCGGTAATTTGCTTCAAGATGGGTCAGTTCTTTTACGCTGCCAAGGCCTTTGATGTATTGGAAAAAATGGATCCTAATCCAGAATACTGGGAAGGCAAACGTGGGGCTTGTGTTGGAGTATTTCAACTTATAGTGGCTAACCAAGAACCGAAGTAATTTGGTAATTTAAGGTAATTAAAATCTATTTTTATATTATTAATAAATTACAGGGAATCTATTCACGAAGTATTGCAAATTTTGCGAAATACATCGAATCCCCAAGCTGAACAAATCATAAGAACCATGAGAAATTGGGCTAAAGTAGCTTAATTAATTTATGTAATTTAAAGTAATCTGTATAATTATGAGAACCATAAAATGAATAAATTTATTTTAAACAACAGTGAAGTCCGAACATTCTGTATATGTACAATAATTAAATTAATTAAAGTTAAATTGAAATTTGCGTAATTTTAAGTAATTTCTAACTTATTACATACGATATAGTTGTTAAATAAAATCTACTATAAGTTTTAATATATCAAAATACGTGACTAGCCTACTTTAATCAAAACTAAATATTTTATTTAATTGTTAAAAATGTACGTGCCCCGGGTGAGGCTCGAACTCACGACCTTCAGATTATGAGACTGACGCGCTGCCTACTGCGCTACCGAGGCGGTTGCAGCACGAGAGAAATAGAAGCTACATAAATAATACGCTCGATAGATTTAGAGGCGGAAAATTCAAATCTGAGTTGTCTGAACTTGTTGCTCGATATGGCATACGAGTAAAGTAAAACCAAAGCTTGTAATTCAAACACTATTTTATATTAATTGAAACACATTTAATTCATAATTGTGCGATTAATTTTTATACGCTTTACCTTGTAGCTTGAACGTTTTGGTTCCTTCTGAGACCCACAAAAACCATTAAAAAATAGTAATATGTTTTTCACGACCAAGGAAGATGATAATTTTATAATAATTTTCACTTTTTAAAGAAATAGAGTAATTTCGGTTGAGAGGGGGAGTGAACTGTGTATCCCCTACGTTAGGGGCAACTTTGTACTAGAGAATACTATTTGCCCCCGGAAGGGAAGGGGAGGGGGAATATCACTAAGGTAAGAGATAGAGGGTTATGACGTTGCCGTATATGGGAAAGAAATTATTTTCTTATTTATTTATTTATTGAATGTGTGTTGTTCACAAAGTCAACAGTGTGACGTATGTGTGAACATAGTAAATCGATACAATAGGCATGTTACGGAAAGACACTAAAAGAGTACAGTAGTATGAGAACAAAAAAAACGGATAATGATGTATATTAGAAAAAAAAAATAATAATTTTAACAATAAGTAATAATAATTAAACAAGTAAATACTAATAATTATAACAATTAAAAACAGTTCAGATAATTTAGAATTCACTGCACAATAATGTAATGTTAGATAATAATTAGGATAGATATATGTTCTTAAAACAACCATTAACAATACCCTGATCGAACATTTTCCATTCTAAAGTGATTAACTTCAAGAGCCCCGTTTCAGAAAAAGTTAAAAATGTAAAATTTCCATAATTTTCATATTTTATTAAAATTTTTTCTACTTGAAAAGAGGCACCACTCTTGAATTTTCAAATTTGGCGCGAGATTGAATTGAAGAGCAAATTTTCATGGATGAGTTTTCTTATTTCTAGTCCTGTACGTGAGTCGATTGAAGGGGGAGAAGGATGAAAGCAGGGATAAGGGAGTCAGATGGATTGGAAATGGTGATGGGCGACCTGCGGCACCATATCTCTCCCAGTGTACCTCGCGCACGCCCCTACCTTTCCGTAGGCGATTGCTAAGTGCTGCCGCGTAGCGCCATTTTATTTGAATGAGAACTAGCTTCTATTTTTGAGATAGAGGGAGCGTCCTTTACAATTTCGACCGGCACGACCCTACCTAACCGCTGGGGATGATGGGAGGACTATGGTGCCGTAGGTGGGGGTACAAAGGCAACGCTTAAGGTATGGGGGTTTCCACTCCATTACTCTCTCCTTCAAGATGAAAGAAGTTCTTTCTGAGACTCGAGTTCTGACAAGTTCTGACCAGGACCGGAAATAAGCACAGGACACTAGACATTGTCCAATAAAATTTTAAAATGTCCCATAATCTTTTTAAAAACTAAGGGGGTCACTGGACATTTTGACCAATAAATTTTCCGAAGTTTTGATAGCTTGACTATGAAGATGCGACACTATTTATGCACACGCCAGTGGACAATGTCCAATCATAGATATATTAAAAGGGTAGATACACGTTGCAATGAAGGGGCAACGAGCAGACAGCCGCTATTTTCTGGGGGTAGCCGTATAAAACGCCATCTATCGGGGACAAATTAGCGGCCAAAATTGGAACTATCATAAGAATGAGTGGCACTCTATGTTAACTCCCTATAGGGCATAATAAGTCAAACCCTCGGAGATGTCATTACTCCATTTCCAAATCTACTTCTACATTATGGCCATGACCAAGGCTTAGCTCGCCTTAAATGTTTTTATTACTAATAAATGTATAAAAAAAGACTCTTACCTTCAGAAAACGGTGGTATTTCCTCGAAAGTAAGTAGAAATACAAGTTCCAAGTGTTTTTTAAAAGATTTTACAGGTGTAAAATTTATAAAATACGTTTTTCCGCTCTTAGCTCGTATAAAATGGAGTAATGGCATCTCCGAGGGTTTGACTTATTATGCCCTATATGGAGTTAACATAGAGTGCCACTCATCCTTATGATAGTTCAAATTTTGGCCGCTAATTTGTCCCCGATAGATGGCGTTTTATACGGCTACCCCCAGAAAATAGCGGCTGTCTGCTCGTTGCCCCTTCCGCGTTTTTTCGTTAAGCCTAAGCCAGCGAAGTGGATCTAGACCCTTTATAGTTTTACTATATCTATGTGTCCAATAAATGTTCCAGACAAATAGGGGGGGGGGTCACTGGACACATGTGCTATAAGACATTTTTCTTATTTCCGGCCCTGGTTCTGACTCCTGAGTAACGAAGCTGTCTGCTACTTTCTGGCAAGTTGACGGCGGTTGCTCTTAGCTTAGAAATAAAATTTCTCAGAATTTGTACGTAAATATATGGTAAAAACATTTTGGATCATTGAATGAATGTGAATGAAATCAAAGTTTGTGGGATTCCACACAAGTTCAGTAAGTAAAATATTTTTCATTAATACAGACAAAAGGTGTGTTTAAAAAATGGTGTTTAAAAAAGCTGGCTACTTCTTATATGGATGAATTCAGTCTCAAGACCAACGATGAAATATATCGGTATGGCCGTTCTTCAAGCCTATTGAAACCTTGACGTTGTAAGCTGTTACCGAGTAGAGACTAATTTCTTGGATGCAAGAAGAACATAAAGTAGTTACAATCATTTATTGCAATGTTTCGTCCAATTAAATTCATAAAAACTGAGAAGCCGGACTCGGATGAGGTGGAAAATTTGGAAACACCTTCAAACGTTTTAGTGAAATGGCCAATCATCATTAAGAACGATGATGACGAGACTAGCACTTCTAAAGAAGCGGATTCGCTTCATCCCCCAGCGGAAAACACTGACAACGTGGAGGTAGTTACTGAGAATCAAAAACAAAGAATGTTATCACCGTTAATAAATGGAAGACAATCACACAATGCTAAGAAGCCTTTTAAATGTGATGTCTGTGGCTTGTCGTTTAATATTAAGAAACTTTTAACAAAGCATAAGGCTAGACACTCGTCTGATCGTCCGTTTCAATGTGAACTGTGTCATATGGCATTCAAAGGCAAAAAAGGCTTGGCACAACATAAACTCACACACTCGTCCGAACGTCCATTTAAATGTCAAATGTGTCAGAAGTCCTTCAAAAGGAAATGTATTTTGACTGAACATCAACTCACTCACATGTCCAAATATGATTTGTGTAACTCTATTTACAAATCACAATATGACCTTGACTTGAAACTCCACAAATGTTCTGAATGCGATAAAACCTTTAAAAGATTGCGGGAACTAAATGCTCATAAGGTTCTTCATTCTTCGGAGCGACCATTTAAATGCGAAAAGTGTGATAAAGCTTTCAAAATGAGATCGAGTCTAAATTTGCACAAGATTAGACACTTGGAGGATAAACCATTCAATTGCGAACATTGCGAGTGTTCCTTCCAAACTAAATATTTGTTAAACATACACAAGAGAGGAGTTCATATGACAACTACACCATTTCAATGCGAGTTATGTGACGCTAAATTTAAAAACAAAACCCGTTTAAATCGTCACAGGATTTATGTTCACCAGAACGAAAGGCCTTTTTCTTGTGAACAGTGTGGCAAATCCTTCCAAACCCCTTACACGTTAAAGCGACACATCAAAAGGGTGCATACTGATGAAAGACCGTTCAAATGTACGGAATGCGGTTCGGCCTTCAAATGTGACAAATATTTGAAGAAACATAAATGGTTACACTGCCGTGCTAAATCTTTCAAGTGTTCTAAATGTCAACTTTGTTTCCCTTCCGAAACATCCCGTCGTGAACACGAGGCATCTAATCATTTATATGACAAATATTTCGAAACTTCGCGAAGATATGAAAACTGTTCAAGCACTGATGTGAAACCTGTCATTTACGAGTGCTTCATTTGCAAAACCGCGTTTGCAAATGAATACGATTTGTTTCAACATAAAGGAATGAGATGTTCCCTCCAAACTTCAAACTGCGAGCTTGCCATGTTGCATTGGAAAGGTTATCTCCAAAGCAACTCGCCGAATATGGTGTTTTTTCATATCCACGATTGAGAATCCAGATCGAAGACTTCGTCATTAAAAAGGAACCTGAATAAACACAAGCTGTGTTATTATAAAACTTAAAAACAATACAATTTCTGAGCTCATATAATATGATATTCAGTTTAAGAATTTAAGGGTCATGCTTTTGTAAACCTTTCATTGCAACAAAATTAAAATACTTTTCACGTTATGAGAGACTATAGTCTTTAAGCGGCTTGGAAGATAACGAAATTCTTTACGTAAAACTGGTTTTATTAGGGTTTTTTTTTCTCAGTTATAAACCACTCTATATTTATAATAGGCCAGCATTATTAGAACATGCAGTGTCGTCATGACATAAATGGTATTGATAAAAAACAAGTATTTGGAAAGATGTGAGTAACAATATCATTTTTGGTTTGCTTTCAATAATTGTAGATGATAGGTTCATAAGATTTATTCCATAAGCTTGTCACTGGTTAGTGAGAGCTTATCATGAAGAGACGTAGGTTTAGCGTCATAGATTCTCGTAAAGCGACGCCTGGTGAGGCGCTGTCAAAGGCTTAGTCATGATTAAATAGGAAAATCGACTTCAATTTCTGCAAAACCGATGTGTAGTCATTTTTCGCGTGGTTCTGGAACTAGCTCGAGCTGTAAGTCTCTACCATTACGAAATATAGGTAGTGTCGTACTTATGGGACATATCTTTTAAACTTATGCAATACCGAAGGCCTATTATACTATTTATAGGTGTGCATCGAAAGGATGATTACTACATAAAATGGTAGTTGGGGGTCTTGTGTCGGCATCTTGTGTCGATGAATTTCACGTAAAAAACGTCTTCTAATGGCGGATTTGTCGTTAGACTTAAACCATATTCTATTGCGACTTCTGTCTCTTCCCGCAACCCGACTCAAATCATGAATAAAATCAAAATAAGACATGACTCTATTCTGTTCCTGTTTGGAGGAGAAACGTTTAGAGGAAGATGATGCTATACTCTCTTCCATTTTTTCACCCATACGTTCTCGTTATAGAATTATGATTTACTGTAGAAACAATGTAGGTCCTAGAACGAAAGTGAATTAACGGTAAACAATCTAAATAGTTGGTGTAGTGTCAGATAGAGCAGATTCTGTATCCAATTAACTCACTCAAAATTAACAATTACAAGATGACGTGAGACTGACCAACGAAAAAGTTCAAAGTTTCAGAATGGGTAATTTTTTAAATAAAAATGTACTTCCGATGTCAAAATGCCTAATTTAGTACCGAAATTACGCGTTTTGTGTGTAATTCAAAATTTTGTCAGATTTTTTAAATTTATGAATGTTATTTTTCTTCAGCACCACCATCGGGAATTGTTTGATAGTCCGATGTTAAGCTGGCTAGCCTACAAAGGGTTGTAAGGTGAGGATCCAGAAATGATACTTGAGATACGAGCGGGGGTTGAAAATGCATTAACATCGCTAGGGTTTGAAATTTGGGAGAGGGACGTGGGGCTAATCTGGCTCAACTATTTGAAAGTTATTATAAGAAATTAGCAATTAAAGTTTGCTTAATTAGTTCATTGGAATATGTGTACACCTTTTTAATTTTCCGAAAATTTGTGTCTCTCGTGAAAGTATTCGTATTCTAAAGATATACAAACTTTTACGGAACCGAATTTATTGACTATGAAACAATTGTGGATGAAGGAATTTCACTTGTCGTTTTGTTTTAGTTTTGGTTTTCTTTTAATCGCCACTACTGGGACTCCCTTCCAAAGAACGTGAAAAATTTTTCATGTCTCTATCTGTTGAATGGTTTTTACTATATTTTTTTCATTAAACTAATACACTTCGATTTTGAAATTCATCTATACAAAGATAAAAATTAACGAATCTATTAATATATATAATTTTTTATACCTGTATATTGCTTTGAAATTGGGGGCTACGAGCAATATTTTGGTAGGGTTTACGGATTATTTTGAAGGGGTTGTTAGAAATTTAGGGGTTATCCCCCACAAAAAGCCTAGCGACACCACTGCGAAAACGGGGGTTGGATTCGCGCTACCCTCTGGCTACACACTGGCTATTCAAAAGAGAGGAAAAGGAGATAGAAGCAGTCGGTGCGGGCGACGGTGAGTTCTTTATACAGACGCGCGCTTTTGGCGATTTTGCCCTTAGGTCTATTGGTTTCTTCTTAGCTACATGGTATCGATGGGACTTATAGTTTTACCCGAATTGTAATAGTCGTAGAAGTATTAAAAACTGAATAGAGGAAGTAAGTAGGGAGTTGGCGACATGTGATTCACGTTGCCACGTAGCCATATATTAGAAGATACTTCGCCAGGATAAAGTTTATAGGTGCTTCAATAAATTTTCTATAGGAGTAAAAATCTAACGCGAGGGCAGGAGATGCAGCTTCGCGGCAGAATAGACAACTAATTTATCTTTGTAGTTTTGAAGAACGCGTCGTCTGCTACTCATTCTGGAGTGAGATATTGACGAAAAACTTGAAATATGTAAACTTCAAGCAAAGAACCAAGTCGTGCAACCGTGTTAGGGGAAATACTTGTTTCATTCCAGAATGCAATAGTTACACATTTTGAAATGAAAATATAAGTTTTCATCGGTTTCCCAAAGAAAAACCCGTTAGAAAAACTGAATTTTTGGCTTGGCGCGACCGATTTTTAAACCGACCGTGGCGCGAGCAGCTTGCCTCGTGAAGCGCGTGATCGGGTGCGCTAAGAACCGACAGATCAGAAATTTTCTATCAAAGTTTCCCTTCATCTCTCGTGTCGGGGGGGGGAGGGGAAACCACGAAGAGAGAAATTTATTTAAAGAGCTATTGAAGTTGGGACAGCGAGAGAACGTAAACGATGTGGTGTAATTATGGGCTAGACCATCTTGTTCTTTAAAATCCCGAAAGACCAGCGCTTTTGAGAAAGAGAGGTCGATGGCACTGCTCGTATTGCGTTAAGCCCAGTAGTCAAGATAACCATCTCCTGGCTATGTACCAGCCAGTCTTATATACGGTGGCCTTGGAGAATGGAGTGTCTTTAGCGTTGCTCTTCACTTGGAAATCAAAATTCTCAGAATTGGTGCGTAAATACATTGTAAAAACATTTTAGATCATAGAATGAACGTGAATGAAATCAAATTTTATGCGATTTCACAAGTTCAGTAAGTAAAATCTTTTTTCATTAAGACAGACAAAAAGTCCTACGGTGTTTTTAAAATGCAAGCTACTTCTTTCTTACGTGGATGAATTCAGTCTCAAGACCAACGATGAAATATATATCAGTATGGCCGTTCTTCAAGCCTATTGAAGCCTTGACGTTTTTATCTGTAACGGAGTAGAGACTAATTTCTTGGATACCAGCTTCATAAAAATATATAAGAACATAAAGTAGTTACGATCATTTATTGGAATGTTTCGTCCAATTAAATTCATAAAAACTGAGAAGCCGGACTCGGATGAGGTGGAAAATTTGGAATCACCTTCAAACTTTTTATTAAAATGGCCAGTCATCATTAAGAACGATGATGACGAGACTAGCACTTCTAAAGAAGCGGATTCGGTTCATCCCCCAGCGGAAAATACCGAAGATGCGGAAGAAATTACGGAGAATCAGGGTCAAAGGAAGTTATCCCCATTAATGAATGGAAGGCAATCACACAATGCTAAAGGGCCTTTTAAATGTGATGTCTGTGGCTTGTCGTTTAATAGAAATTCACTTTTAACAAGGCATAAGGTGAGACACTCATCTGATCGTCCGTTTCAATGTGAACGGTGTCAGAAGACCTTCAAAGGCAAAAGAGACTTGGACCAACATAAACTCATACACTCTACCGAACGTCCATTTAAATGTCAAGTGTGTCAGATGGCCTTCAAACGGAAACAAAGTTTGAGCGTTCATAAACTCACACACTCGTCCGAACGTCCATTTAAATGTGAAGTGTGTCATAAGGCCTTCAAAGGCAAAAGGAACTTGGCACAACATAAACTCACACACGATGCTAAGAAGCCTTTTAAATGTGATGTCTGTGGCTTGTCGTTTAATATTAAGAAACTTTTAGCAAAGCATAAGGTTAGACACTCGTCTGATCGTCCGTTTCAATGTGAACGGTGTCAGAAGACCTTCAAAGGCAAAAGAGACTTGGACCAACATAAACTCATACACTCTACCGAACGTCCATTTAAATGTCAAGTGTGTCAGATGGCCTTCAAACGGAAACAAAGTTTGAGCGTTCATAAACTCACACACTCATCCGAACGTCCATTTAAATGTGAAGTGTGTCATAAGGCCTTCAAAGGCAAAATGGACTTGGCACAACATAAACTCACACACTCGTCCGAACGTCCATTTAAATGTGAAGTGTGTCATAAGGCCTTCAAAGGCAAAATGGACTTGGCACAACATAAACTCACACACTCGTCCGAACGTCGCTTTAAATGTGAAGTCTGTCATACGGCATTCAAACGCAATTCTGAATTGGCATCGCATAAAGTCAAACACTCGTCCGAACGCCCATTTAAATGTCAATTGTGTCATATGGCCTTCAAATGGAACGTTGGTTTGAAGGAACATCAACTCACTCACATGTCCAAATATGATTTGTGTAACTCTAGTTACAAATCACAACATGACCGTCACTTGAAACTCCACAAATGTTCTGAATGCGATAAAACCTTTAAAAGATTGCGGAATCTAAATGCTCATAAGGTTCTTCATTCTTCGGAGCGACCATTTAAATGCGAAAAGTGTGATAAATCTTTCAAAAAGAAGTCGAGTCTAAATTTGCACGAGGCTACACACTTGGAGGATAAACCATTCAATTGCGAACATTGCGAGCGTTCTTACCAAACTAAATGTTTGTTAAACACTCACAAGAGAACAGTTCATTTCGCTACTAAACCATTTCAATGCGACTTATGTGACGCTAAATTTAAAAACAAAAGCAGTTTAAATCTTCACATAATTGATGTTCACGAGAACGAAAGGCCCTTTCCTTGTGAACAGTGTGGCAAATCCTTCAAAACCCCTTACGAGTTAAATCGCCACTTCAAAATGGTGCATACTGATGAAAGACCGTTCAAATGTACGGAATGCGGTTCGGCCTTTAAAACCCCTTACATCTTAAATCGCCACTTCAAAAGGTTGCATACTGATGAAAGACCGTTCAAATGTACGGAATGCGGTTCGGCCTTCAAATGTGACTCATATTTGAAGAAACATAAATTGTTACACTTACGTGCTAAATCTTTCAAGTGTTCTAAATGTAGTATGTGTTTCCCTTCCGAAAAATCCCGTCGTGCACACGAGACATCTAATCATTTGTATGACAAATATTTCGAAACTTCCCGAAGATATGAAAACTGTTCAAGCACTGATGTGAAACCTGTCATTTACGAGTGCTTCATTTGCAAAACAGCTTTTGCAAATGAATACGATTTGTTTCAACATAAAGGTATGAGATGTTCCCTCCAAAACTTCAAATTGCGAGCTTGCCATGTTGCATTGGAAAGGTTATCTCCGAAGCAACTCGCAGAATATGGTGTTTTATCATATCCACGATTGAGAATCCAGATCGAGGACTTCGTCATTAAAAAGGAACCATTATAAACACAAGCTATGTTATTACAAAATCTCAAAACTTATGAGTAATGTTTTTGTATGCTAGGCCTATACATTGGATCAAATAAAAATACTTCTCATGTCATGAAAAATTGTAGTCTTGGATGATACCAAATTGTTTCTGTTACGCAAACAGATCAAAGTTTATAGAGCCGCATTGAACAGGTTAGTTGACGAAAGGAAAATCTTACATCCAGGTAACAAGTTTTTGAAAATATGTAATTTTCAATGTCATCCACGTTTCATGTGATCTTGAACTTATTCGAGACTTAATGAAAGGGTTAGCTAACATAACGTTATCCCTTAAATGAACGTCCTTTTTCTAAATATAAAAGGAAAAATATTAAGCAAAAGTATACACGATGTCTTATTACAAAATAATTAGCATTTAATTAGCAGGGCTCTTTATAAGGATATTTTTTTTAGTAGTCACTGACTAGTGAGACGCATGGTTTACGAATATTTGGGACATTTTTTTTACTAGTCAAGTTTTCGATTTATTTTGGTGGTCAAGGCATTTTTTTAGTAGTCTAATGCCTTGACTAGTGCCTTATGTAGAGCCCTGTTAATTAGTCTTAAAAACGAGGACCACTGCGCCACCATTGGTTTAGTGGCGTCTGCTAAACTGAACCCTTGCCTCTCTCAGCCTGTTAGAATTCAACCAATTCCGTAAGGGTAAGTGGTTAGGTTTAACAGACGCCACTAAACCAATGGCGGATGGCGCAGTAGTCCCTTGTTTTTAAGACTAATTAAATGCTATTTATTCTGTAATAAGAGATCATGTAATTTTTTAATATCTTTTCTTTTATATTTAGGAAAAGGCCGTTCTTTTAAGGCATGACGTTATGTTAAAAAAAATACCTCAGCCACAAGCCCACAAATACTTTTGTATATGCCAACAATTACTAACAAATAAAGATCTACTGACCTGTATGAAAATTAAACGAATCAAAGTTAAAATATATTTATAGTACACCAAACGTTCATAAATTAACTAACATAATTTGCAGCTAATTAACCTTATCTACATTTTTTTTCCAAAATGGATCAAGTTCCAAAACAATTTCGATGACATTCTAATCTAAAACAGCTGTCAATTGAACAACTGTACTATTTCGCAGTGGCGCGCAGCACAGGTATCTTAATACAAGTTCGTAAAATCACCGGAATTAAAACAAAATACAAAAACAAAGTCAAAATAATGTGCAACAAAAATAAACTTAACATAATTAATTTTTAGCGACAAATTTTAAAGTTACAATATGAGTGTTTTCAAAAGCACCGTATCAAAACATCTTTGGACCCCGTTATGAAAAATAGTTCAATACCATTTTGATTTTCTTCTTCTTTGTTTCACGTAAACTAGTAAGTCTGCATTTGGACTAAAACTTTGCACTTACGCTAAAATAATAAATACAATAATTGCTATTGTACTTACGCTAAAACGAAGCCAGATCATATCCAGTTATATTTTTACTCTAACAAATCGGTACCAATGTTCAAGGACGTCAACCCCGTCGTCTACTTCGTTTGATAATGCATTACAAGTATTATGACGTCACCAATGCATTGTAATGTCTGGAATTTTCACGCTTGGGAGAGGGAAGTTTGATTCTGGAATACCATAGTTGCATAGGTTTATAAGATATGTTCCATAAGTTCGTCGCTTCGTAATGCTTGAGACTTACTGAGAGCTAGTTCGAGAACGACGCGAGAATTGACTACACTCAGTTCTGCAGTCGATCTTCCTATTTAGTCTGTACTAAGCCTTTGACAGCGTCTTACCAGACGTCGCTTTACGAGAATTCAAGACGTTTCACTGCTTTCAGTAACCAGTGACAAACTTATGGAACATATCTTTTGAACTTATGTAGTTGGGGTCCATCCGTAGCTGTTTGAAAATATCAGAAAACGTTTCATTGGTGTACATCATTGAGTGCAACCACCTCTGAGGGTTAATTATATTGTAGTAGCGAAGGTACGTGTAAATAGAAGTTATTAATTGTTGCACCTTAAGCTTATGCCCAACCTAAAACCGAGGCTACTATGGTTAAATTTTCGATCCATAAGTGTTGTCGCTACTGAGTTTGGCACTCAAGAATCAAACTTTCCTCACACAAGGTTCAGGTAACGTTTTGATAGTTTCCCTTGATTTTTCTAAAAATATACGTGTTTTCACCAAACCCGAAACTAAATGTCAACAACTCTGTAATGTAATCATTGCGTTGCTGTTATGAAATCACCAATGCACTCACTGGTGGGCAACAAAAAAGTCGTCTTTAAACGTGGTACCTCTTTAATTAAATTCAGAGAAAATACTCGTGAACTCTAGCATGAAAAATTCCTAAACCACGTATACTGTAGAATGAGGCCCTAATCTCACAAAATTTTAAGTTCATGAAAATATGAAAGCATGATCGTATCACAATTTTAAAACTGCTTAAAAAATAACAAAGTATTATAGTACCCTAAGGCATTTTGGTAATAATTATACCAATACTCCCCTCGAAAGAACGGGAAAATTTTACATGTCTCCATCTGTTGAATGGTCTTCTCTACTTATTTGTTTGTTTTTGTTTCTTCAAACTAATACTTTTTGATTTTGAAATTCATCTCTACAAAGATTATGAATATAATTTTTTATATATTGCTGTTAAACTTTGGTAGGGCTACGAGCAATATTTTGCAACGGTTTACGGATTATTTTGAAGGGGCTAATTTTGAAATTTGGGGGGCTATCACTCACAAAAGGAATAGCGACGCCACTGTGAAAACGGGGGAGGATTCGCTCTACCCTCTACTACACACTGGCTATTCAAAAGAGAGGAAAAGGAGATAGAAGCAGTCGGTGCGGGCGACGATGATTTCTTTTTGCCCATAGGTCTATTGATTTCTTCTCAGCTACATGGTATCGTTGGGACTAATAGTTTTACCCGAATAGTAATAGTAGTAGAAGTATTAATATTAATGACTGAAGAGAGGAAGTAAGTAGGGAGTTCGCGACATGTGATTCACGTTCCCACGTAGCCATATATTAGGGAATATTTCGCTAGGATAAAGTTTAATGAAATTGGGATAACGAGAGTACGTAAACTATGTGGTGTTATTATGGGCTAAACCATCTTGTTCTTTAAAAGCACGAAAGACCAGCGCTTTTGAGAAAGAGAGGTCGATGGCACTGCTCATGCTGCGTGAAGCTCAGTGTTCAAGATAACAATCTCGTGGCTCTCTGTACCAGCCGGCCCAGTCTTATTACGGTGGCCTTGGAGAATGGAGTGTATTTAGCGTTGCTCTTAGATTGGATATCTAATTTCTTAGAATTTGTACGTAAATATATTGTAAAAACATTTTAGATCATTGAATGAAATCAAAGTTAGTGTGATTTGACAAGTTCAGGAAGTAAAGCCTTTTTCATTAAGTCAGACAAAAAGTGCTATGGTGTTCAAAGAAGAATCCACACTCAAGACCAATGATGAAATATATCACTATGGCCGTTCTTCAAACCTATTGAAACCTTGACGTTGTTATCTTATCTGTAACCGAGTAGAGACTAATTTGTTGGATGCCAGTTTCATAAAAATATACAAGAACATAAAGTAATTACGATCATTTATTGGAATGTTTCGTCCAATTAAATTCATAAAATCTGAGTGTAATAAGTAACTAGCCGGTCGTTTAAATCATAGTTTATTGACTCGTCATAAGAATATCCCAACAAGAAGTGATAAGAGTTTTGTTGTCGTCGCGGTTATATACTTTACATAATGTTTTTTAATCTAACATATATTGCTTTTTATTAGATATGTTTTACGCTTATCTATATCTAATCTAACACCTTCCTTTTTCCGGCCTTTGGAACTGTTCACCATTCGTTCGGATATCTTGCCGGTGGTTTTATGTTCCTTCTTGAGCGTGTCGTTTGGGTTGGTATTCCGTATACTGTCACGTTCGGATGGGTATTGGCTGGACGTGACTTGGGAGGGTTTGCGCTGGGGGTCCTTTGTTCCATTCCGTCTGGGGACTCCTCGGTTGCTCTTAGACTTCCGCTGTCTTCTCTGTTTGAATATGTGCTGGTTGGACGTACATTTGGTGGGTTTGCGTCGGCCGTGTTTTCCTCCCTTCCGCCTTGTACCTCCTCTGTTGCTTGTCGATCTGCTGCTCTTCGACTCCCGCTAGCTTCTCTGCCTTGCCTGCCTCTGAAGATTCTGGTTTTATGCCGATGTGTTATCGCTGCCGGCGAGGTTTCTTTGTGTCGGTTGCTAGGGAGGTTTTCCATGTGGATTTGTTCCGGCGGAGTTTTGGCGCGTGATTGTTTATTGAAGTTTATCCTGAGGTGTCGCCTGTTCCGTCGTAGTACTTGTCCTTGTTCCGTCCTTATGTGGTAAGAGTGTGGTGTTTGGTCGAGTGCTATTATCGTGGCTCTCTCCCATTGTCGAGGGCCCCTTTCATGCCAGACTTCTGTACCGGTCTCGAGTATCGGTTGCTTCATTATCCTGGTAAGCCTCTGACTTTGTGTCATCGTTTCCTGTCTTCTCTGTAGCGATGTTTTTATCTCTTGCGTCGGGAAAGTTGGGTTCAGGGTCTTTGTGGATGTTGTTAGTGGTGTTCGTATCCGCCGACCCATCAGCATCTCCGTGGGTGAGGGTAGTTCACCGATCGGCGTTGTCCGGTATTCCATCAATACGCGTTGTAAGTCCACTCCTTCTGCCTGCGCCTTGATGAGCATGTTTTTGATCGTTTGAATCGTGCGCTCAGCCATTCCATTCGACTGGGGGTGGTACGGGCTCGACGTTACGTGATTAGTTCTCCACTGAGTCAAGAATTTCCTGAACTCTGTTGAATTGTAAGGTGGACCGTTGTCCGATACCAGCTTTGTTGGGGCTCCATGTCGGGCAAAGTGTGGGTGCATGAACCTTGTAACGGCTTCCGCATTGGTTGTCTGCAATTCCGCGACTTCCACGAATTTTGAAAAGTAGTCGACAAGGATGATCATGGTTTTATTGCCGACGTGGAAGATGTCCGTTCCAACGACTTCCCATGGCCGTTGTGGTATCTGATGCGGATGCAGCGGCAGGGATGTGTTTGCTCTTGCCTTTTGTTGGCATGTATCGCACTTCCTCACGTACTCCGTGATGTCACCGGTCATTTGTGGCCAATATACGTGAATTTTAGCCCTTGCAATGCATGCAGAGATCCCTTGATGCGCTACGTGTATTTGTTGAAGGATTTCTCTTCGTAATGTTGGCGGGACGTAAAGGCGTTCTCCACGGTATATTAGGTCTTCCTTCATATGGAGTTCCTCTTGAATCGGCCAGAAGGGTTTCAATGCCGCGTGTACTTTGTTGATAACTGTTGGCCATCCTTCTGTTATATAGCGTCGGAGCATTTGACTTGTTTCGTCCTGCCGTGTATGAGTCTTGAAGGTATCGTATTTTTCTGCTGGTAGTGCTGTCGTTGCATGTATCACCATGAACTTGCCTTCCAGTTCCCTTGTGTCGATGTCCTGTGCTTGTTGCGGTGCCCTTGACAGGGTATCGGCTACGTATAGTTTCGCTCCTGGCACGTAGACCACCTTCAGGTCATATCTGGTCAGTTTCAGTACCAAACGTTGGAGCCTGGGTGAGAGCATGTGGAGTGGTTTGCGGACTATGCTGATTAGTGGTCGATGGTCGGTTTCTACCGTGAATGTTGTCCCTGTCACGTAGTACTGGAAATGGTCGCAGGCGTATACGATTCCCAGTAGCTCTCTTTCTATTGGAGCGTAGTTCCTTTGGGTTGGTGTAAATGAAGTGGATGCATATTCGACGGGGTGACCTTCTTGCATGAGTACTGCGCCCACTCCATTGGCGCTGCTGTCTACTGAGATTGTGGAGGCACGTTGCGGGTCAAAGAATGTGAGAACTGGAGCTGTCGTTATCAATCGTTTCAGGTCGAGGAATGTGCGCTCGGTGTTGGCGTCCCAGCTGAATGTGGCGTCTTTTTTTAATAGTGCTCGGATGGGTGCGGCTTCTGTGGAGTGTTTTGGGAGGAATTTCGCCACAAAATTAACCATACCCAGGAAGCGTTGTAATGCTGCCCGATCCCTTGGTGCTGAAATTGCTTGAATTGCCGTTGCTCGTGCTGGGTCAATCTCTATTCCCCTTGGTGTAATGATTGTTCCCAGGTACGTGATTCTCTCGACTGCAAGTTGCATTTTTTTCGTGCTGAATGTGAGCCCCGTTTGTCGTGCCCGCTCGAGTACTGCTACAAGCCTCCTGTTGTGGGATTGTTTGGTGGTCGAGATGAGAAAATCGTCCGTAGATATCTTCGTATACGGGAATTCCTCTGGTGGGTATATTTGATGCATCGCTCGTTGGAAGACCGCTGATGATGTACAGATTCCTAGTGCCAGACGTAGGAATCTGAATCGCCCGTACGGCAGCAAAGGTACAGAGGTATGAGCTTGGTTCGTCCAACTCTACCTGCCAAAATGCGCTCTGCGCGTCGAGTACCGTAAATACTTCGGCTCCATGCAGGCTTGAAAAGATCTCCTGAGCCGTCGGTGTCGGATAAGGTTCCCTTTTAATCGCTTTGTTTAGGTTTCTTGGGTCCAAGCATATTCTGGTGCCGCCCTCTGCTGAGTTGTCTTCTTTCGCTACGGCCACCATTGGGTGGACCCAGTCGGTTGGTTCTGTTACTGGTGTGATTATTCCCAGGTCTTGTAGCCTTTTCAATTCTTTGATGACGCCTGCTTGTAGAGCTTGAGGTATTTGCCGTGGTGCTGAGATTGTTGGTGTCGCGTTTGGCTTGAGTTTGATCGAGTATTTTCCCGGTAATTTGCCGATTCGGTTGAAGACATCATTATATCGGTGGATGATGTCTGCCGGTGTCATCCTATCGATCTCGTCTAGTGTCGGCCGGTGTCGGTCTTGCTGGGCAACTGGCTGTTGTCTCGCATCTGTCGCTCTTTGCTGTGTGTGGCTTACGGTGTCTTCCTGGCCGCCCCTGCTTAGCATGTGTATGTCCCGATTTCGTCGTCTATTCATCAGTTGTCTTGGAAGGTGTCGTGTTATGAGGCCTAATTCGACGGATGCCCTTGCTCCCAGTATCGGCATTGTGTTCCGTGGTGTGATGTAGAAATTTTGCACTGTTGATGCGGCGAATGAAGCGCAGACGTTCTCAGCCGTGCCAATAATGTCAATGGGGTGACCGGAGTATGCTCGGACCGTGAATGGTGGTCGGTGTATTATTGGCTTCGCTGGTAGCATGTCAAATATGTCCTGCGAGATGATATTTACTTGTGATCCCGTGTCCAGTTTCATTGTAATCGGGAAGTTGGCAAAGTAAATTGTTTCCAGCCATTCGTCATCTTCCCTGGTCAGTGGCGCTCGCATATCGTGGCAGTGCAGGGTTATTTGATTGCAGTAAAGATAACCGTAATCGTGTGCTTGTCCATTATCTTCGTACGTATAACTTGGATCCCGGCCTCTTTGCTCCGAGAGGTGTGGGGAAGGCCATTGGTCGCTTCTCTGCTCCCACGTCAGTGCGTGCGTTTGCCTTGATCGGCAACACGCTATCCAGTGGCCGGACCTCTGGCATCCATGGCATGTATCATTTCTGGCGGGGCATTGGCCTTGGATTTTATGATGGGTACCGCAATTACTGCATCTTGGCTGCTGACCTGGATCTCGTGCCCTGCCATCGTTCTGATACCGGTGATTGGGGAACCTAACTGGTGCCCGCACCGGTTGTCTCTGTCTCGGCTGTCTCGTGTGTTCATATGACGAGCGGCGGTCTCTCTTCCGTATCGCGTCTAAATGGACTGTGTTTGCGTCCTGTTTATCCGTTGGCGTGGCAATAGTGTTTGCGTGATTGCTGGAAGATTCATCGGCTTGACATTTGGCAATGGCGTTGTCCAGGGTGAGGTTGCGGATGGACAGAAGTTCTTTTCGCAGCGAGTCTTTCCGGGTTCCGCAAACTATTTGTGTGCAGATGAGCGAAGAGTTGAGTTGACCAAATTCGCAATTACGGGCTTTCGTCTTCAAGTCTGTGATGAATTCGTCGAACGGTTGGTGTGCGCCTTGGTGCGTTGTGAAGAAGGTGTAACGGAATGCAACGAGGTTTTTGTGCGGCTCATAGTATTGGTCGAAAGCGTTGTAGACCATATCAAGCGTAAGCGTATCTTCGGCAGGGACGTTGATGGTGAATGTGTTGTATATTCTTCTAGCGGCGGGTCTAATGATATGTAGAAATGTGGCGATTTGAACGGCTGGTGTTTCGTCCGATAGTTTGGCTGCCAGTGCGTAAATCTTAAAGCTGTCCCGGTATTCCGCCCACAAGGCCGCAGGGTTGTTGCTCCCTGGATGGAATGGGTCCGGACTCTTGAAGGAGGTTGACGTCATCGTGGATGGGGCTAGGACGCCGTTGGGTACGTGATGGAGGTCCGCAGGTTCCGATGTTCTGACACCATGTAATAAGTAACTAGCCGGTCGTTTAAATCATAGTTTATTGACTCGTCATAAGAATATCCCAACAAGAAGTGATAAGAGTTTTGTTGTCGTCGCGGTTATATACTTTACATAATGTTTTTTAATCTAACATATATTGCTTTTTATTAGATATGTTTTACGCTTATCTATATCTAATCTAACACCGAGAAGCCGGACACGGATGAGGTGGAAAATTTGGAAACGCCTTCAAAAGTTTTAGTGAAATGGCCAATCATCATTAAGAACGATGATGACGAGACTAGCACTTCTGAAGAAGCAGGTTCGGTTCATCCCTCAGCCGAAAACACTGACAACGTGGATGAAGCTACGGAGAATCAGGAACAAAGGAAGTTATCCAAATTAATGAATGGAAGACAATCGCACAATGCTAAGAAGCCTTTTAAATGTGATGTATGTGGCTTGTCGTTTAATATTAAGAAACTTTTAACAAAGCATCAGGTTAGACACTCATCTGATCGTCCGTTTGAATGTCAAGTGTGTCAGAAGACCTTCAAAGCGAAAAAGAACTTGGCACGTCATAAACTCATACACTCATCCAAGCGTCCAC
The DNA here is from genome assembly GCF_054372755.1 of Phalangium opilio. NCBI lineage: Eukaryota > Metazoa > Arthropoda > Arachnida > Opiliones > Phalangiidae > Phalangium > Phalangium opilio. The sequence continues at coordinate 6,763,413 of NW_028324217.1, read as the reverse complement.
TTAAATGTCAAGTATGTCATATGACCTTTAAATGGAAAAATAATTTGACAGTTCATCAACTCAGACACTCGTTTGAACGCCCATTTAAATGTGAAGTGTTTCAGAAGGCCTTCAAATCAAAAAGTAATTTGACAAGTCATCAACTCCTACACTCGTCCAAACGTAAATTTAAATGTAGAGTGTGTCATATGAACTTCAAATGGAAAGATAGTTTGTCAGCGCATCAACTCACACACTCGTCCGAACGCCCATTTAAATGCCAAGTGTGTCAAAAGGCCTTCAAATCAAAAAGTTATTTGACAAGTCATCAACTCACACACACGTTGGAACGCCCATTTAAACTAGAGTGTGTCATATGACCTTCAAATGGAAAGATAGTTTGACAGCGCATCAACTCACACACTCGTCCGAACGCCCATTTAAATGCCAAGTGTGTCAAAAGGCCTTCAAATCAAAAAGTAATTTGACAAGTCATCAACTCCTACACTCTTCCAAACGTAAATTTAAATGCCAAGTGTGTCAAAAGGCCTTCAAATCAAAAAGTAATTTGACAAGTCATCAACTCCAAACACTCTTCCAAACGTAAATTTAAATGCCAAGTGTGTCAAAAGGCCTTCAAATCAAAAAGTAATTTGACAAGTCATCAACTCACACACACGTTGGAACGCCCATTTAAATGTCAATTGTGTCATATGGCCTTCAAATGGAAATCTGCTTTGACAGGACAACAACTTACTCACATGTCCAAATATGACTTGTGTAACTCTAGTTACAAATCACAATATGGCCTTGACTTGAAACTTCACAAATGTTCTGAATGCGATAAAACTTTTAAAAGATTGCGGACACTAAATGTTCATAAGGCTCATCATTCTTCCGAGCGACCATTTAAATGCGAAAAGTGTGATAAATCTTTCAAATTGAGATCGGGACTAAATTTGCACAAGAGTAGACACTTGGAGGATAAACCATTCAATTGCGAACATTGCGAGCGTTCTTACCAAACTAAAACGTTTTTAAACACTCACAAGAGAACAGTTCTTTTCGCTACTAAACCATTTCAATGCGACTTATGTGACGCTAAATTTAATACCAAAAGTAGTTTAAATCGTCATAAGATTTATGTTCACCAGAACGAAAGGCCCTATTCTTGTGAACAGTGTGGCAAATCCTTCCAAACCCCTTACATGTCAAAGCGACACATCAAAAGCGTGCATACTGATGAAAGACCTTTCAAATATACGGAATGCGGTTCGGCCTTCAAATGTGGCTCACATTTGAAGAAACATAAATTGTTACACTGCCGTGCTAAACCTTTCAAGTGTTCTAAATGTAGTCTGTGTTTCCCTTGCGAAACATCCCGTCGTGCACACGAGACATCTAATCATTTGTATGACAAATATTTCGAAACTTCGCGAAGATATGAAAACTGTTCAAGCACTGATGTGAAACCTGTCATTTACGAGTGCTACATTTGCAAAACAGCTTTTGCAAATGAATACGATTTGTTTCAACATAAAGGTATGAGATGTTCCCTACAAAACTTCAAATTGCGAGCTTCTCATGTTGCATTGGAAAGGTTATCTCCGAAGCAACTCGCCGAATATGGTGTTTTTTCATATCCACGATTGAGAATCCAGATCGCGGACTTCGTCATTAAAAAGGAACCATTATAAACACAAGATATGTTATTGCAAAATCTCAAAACTTATGAGTAATGTTTTTGCATACTAGGCCTATTCATTGGATCAAATAAAAATACTTCTCATGTCATGAAAAAATGTAGTCTTGGATGATACCAAATGGTTTCTGTTACCTAAACAGATCAAAGTTTATAGAGCCGCATTGAACAGGTTAGTTGACGAAAGGAAAGTCTTATATCCAGTTAACAAGTTTTTGAAAATATGTAATTTTCAATGTCATCCACCTTTCTTGTGATCTTGAACTTATTCGAGACTTAAAGCAAAGGATTAGCTAACATAACGTTATCCCTTAAATTAACGTCCTTTTTCTAAATATAAAAGGAAAAATATTAAGCAAAAGTATTCACGATGTCTTATTGCAAAATATTTAGCATTTAATTTGTCTTAAAAACGAGGACCACTGAACCACCATTGGTTTAGTGGCGTCTACTAAACTGAACCCTTGCCTCTCTCAGCCTGTGAGAATTCAACCAATTCCGTAAGGGTATTTGGTTTCGGTTTAGCAGACGCCACTTAACCAATGGCGGATGTCGCAGTAGTCCCTTGTTTTTAAGACTAATTAAATGCTGTTTATTCTGTAATAAGAGATCATTTACTTTTTTTAATATCTTTTCTTTTATATTTAGGAAAAGGCCGTTCTTTTAAGGCATGACGTTATGTTAAAAAAATACCTCAGCCACATGCCCACAAATACTGTTGTATATGCCAACAATTACTAACAAATAAAGATCTACTGACCTGTATAAAAATTAAACGAATCCAAGTTAAAATATATTTATAGTACACCAAACGTTCATAAATTAACTAACATAATTTGCAGCTAATTATCCTTAGCTACATTTTTTTTTTCCAAAATGGATCAAGTTCCGAAACAATTTCGATGACAATCTAATCTAAAACAGCTGTCAATTGAACAATTGTACTGTTTCGCAGTGGTGCGCAGCACAGGTATCTTAATACAAGTCCGTAAAATCACCGGAATTCCAGAATTAAAACAAAATATAAAAACAAAGTCAAAATAATGTGCAACAAAAATAAAGTTAACATAATTAATTTTTAGCGACAAATTTTAAAGTTACAATATGAGTGTTTTCAAAAGCACCGTATCAAAACATTTTTGGACCCGTTATGAAAAATAGTTCAATACCATTTTGATTTTCTTCTTTGTCTCGCATAAACTAGTAAGTCTGCATTTGGACTAAAACTTTGCACTTACGCTAAAATAATAAATACAATAATTGCTATTGTACTTATGCTAAAACGAAGCCAGATTATATCCAGTTATATGTTTACTCTAACAAATCGGTAACAATATTCAATGACGTCAACCCCGTCGTCTACTTAGTTTGACAATGATTTGCAAGTATTATGACGTCACTAATGTCTCAAATGTTCACGCTTGTAGGAGGGAAGTTTCATTCTAGTGTACCATAGTTGCATAAGTTTATAAGATATGTTCCATAAGTATGACACTTAATATACTTCGTAATGCTAAAGACTTACTGAGAGCTAGTTCGAGAACGACAAGAGAGAATTGACTACGCTCGATTTTGCTGTCCATTTTCCTATTTAGTTTGAGACAATGCCTCACCAGGTGGCGCTTTACGAGAATATAAGACGTCACTTCATAACAAGCTCTCAGTAACCAGCGACAAACTTATGGAATACATCTTATGGACTTTTATAGTTGGGGTCCATTCGTAGCCGCCTGAAAATATCAGAATGCTTTTCATTGTTGTGCATCATTGAGTTAATTATATTGTAGTAGCGAAGGTACGTGTAAGTAGAAGTTATTAATTGTTGCATCTAAGGCTTATGCCCAACCTAAAACCGGGGTACTATGGTTAAATTTTCAATAGCAATAACGTTGAAACCAAGCCTTTCCGTAGCGTTGCGTTTATGCCATTTGATGTCAAAAACTTAAGCTCTTCCTCCGGCTTTTTTTCTTGTATTTTTTATCCCGAATTAGTTTAAAGTAAAGAAACAATTCCCATTTGCAGTTGGAAGTAAAAATTCATATTTGTAACTTTGAATTTATTGAAAAATTAACATTGTTATTCTACAAATTTAACGACTTTTGGAACATTCTTTACTTCAAATACATTAAAAGTTTCGCAACTGCAACTGTTTGGCACCGTTTGGCAACAAGTGGTACCTTCGGGACAATTGTTGCAAGGAGAATCGGGACAAACGTTTCCGCAATGTACAATGTGCTCTGGACATTGACCAGCTGAAAAAAAACATGGACTAATATTTCTCTTAAATTCATAAAATATGTCAATTTCTTTTACTGGAAAAAAGGTATTAATTATGTTTTTTGAAATTGCTCTGTCATATCGTAAGGAGTAAACATTCATTTAAAATTTCTACTTACAGCTTTCCTGGAGGATGAATGTCATCGCCAAAAGAACGTAGAAAATCGAGACCTTGACGCTGAACATTTCTTATTGATGGACAATAACTCAATGTATTAATATTAAAATATTTAACAAGTTAATCGATCTCGTTCTTAATGTTCTTGTTTACGAAAATCAACAACCTTTAACCAACACTATTTTATCATCTTTACAACTAATGCATAAATAGCTTACCCAAGTTTTATTTAAATTGCAAAAATAATAACTGGAAACTTTTGATCTTTTTATTGAAATGCACTCGCGACTCGGCTTGCGACGGTATCATTTCTCAAATGAATCGAGAGAATGGTATTACCAAAATCACATAGTGTTGTAATCTATGTGCTTTGGGTATTACACCATGTAAAAATTTCATTACTTTATGTATGTTAGCAAAAATTTGAATTTATTTTACATTTAATGACAATGCCTGATGCGTTATTTTAATTAAACGAAACGATGTGTCTGGATCTCATGAAAATGTGAGACGGTATGCAAATACGAAAAAAGTTAATATCGTTACATATAACCAGGGATGGATTTAATTTTAGAAGTAGGAATGGAGAACGATTAGTCTTCAGTCCGACTCAGCCCAGTATAGAGCCCCTCCCGCCAAAAGGCTCTCTTAAACTACGTTTTGATGACTGTGCTGACGTCGAATAGCTGTGTCGCAGACTCATGTCATCTTGGATGTAAACAATCTCCTTCCGTGGAGTAATGATTACGGAGGCTTAGATGCAATGTAGCCTTGAATTAATTTAAATTCAAAACCAATTTGATATTTTAAATTAAGAGACGTGCGCAAGACATTGAAAAACATACGATTCACAATTAATAAAAGCTTCTAGATGCATGGTCAAAAACGAATGCATCACTTTCATTTAGGCCTAATTCCGTGAAATAAGAAAAAGTTCTTAAAGATTTATATTTGTTGCGTTTATCTTTTAGTAATTTTTAGAATTTCTTTAGGCCAGTAGTTCCCAAAGTTTTTGAGGATGGTTTGCTAATTATAAATCTATGGGCACACCTTTTCTTGTGGATTTCTGAGATCAATATTTGGCTTTACATTAGTGTGCATTTTTTACATCGGCGACAAGAAATCCTAACAAAAACATTAACATTTAAAAAACTGCTACACATGAGTCAAATGTCCTATAAATTTTCCAGTCAAACAGGGGTGTCACTAGACCCATGTCCAATAAGAAATTTAAATTATTTCCGCCCCTGGTGATACGCGTTTTGAGGCCGATTAGACGATGGACTTGCTTCCAGTCTGGGAAATCTCACCAAAAACATCTCTGTAAAAATATGCCAAGTTGTTTGGCCGTAAAAAGAAGTGAGATCTAAAATACGGCCAAGTTATTATCTCCAGGTGAACCAACATTTTATTCGACTTAAAACTTCTCAAGAATGTTTTTCTGACTTGGCCATTTGCATATCAAGGATTCGTTTAATTCCAGATATGGATCGAAATTAAAATATTAAATCAAATTGGTTAAATATTCTTGATAAGCCTTTGTGGTTAAACTTGTAATTTCCGTTATTAACCTTCACGGGTGCAAAGAAGAAGGATGCAAGTTTGGAATGCTAATGGCCAAGTCAGAAAAACATTCTTGAGAAGTTTTAAGTCGAATAAAATGTTGGTTCACCTGGAAATAATAACTTGGCCGTATTTTAGATCTCACTTCTTTTTACGGCCAAACAACTTGGCATATTTTTACAGAGATGTTTTTGGTGAGATTTCACTCCTTTTTGTACGTGCATGTTCTTGTAGATTTATAGAAGTAGGATTATGAAGTGAAATAAACATTTGTACTTTTAGATTTTTATTTGTTCTTTCCAAGAGTTTTACTTGGGTTTGCCTTTTTCAACTTTTTTGCATTCAACTTTCTTTTTTTTTCTCAGGCTGTGATAATTGTTAACCGTATTTCTATTCGAAGAACACAATATTGTGGCAAGTAACACTTTCAATCAACAGAATAGATTTAAGAAAAACTAAATGAATCAAAACACGCTTAGAACCATTTCAGACGAAATGAAAAGGAAATGAGTAAAAAATTTAATTACTAAAACATTATGTAAAAAACATAAATTTTGCAATAATACGAAAGAATCATATTAGTAAAAAATATTAATATTAAAAGACGAAAAAATTAAATTATAATGTCCTATTACGAGGGGATATAAATTATAAAACCCCATTTCAGGGGCTAACAGGGGAAAATTCCCTCTTTTGGGACTTTTTCCTTTCTTTGTATGCTAAGTCCTACTTGTATGCCAAATTTTATCATTCCCGCAACACCGGAAGTGCCCTAGATGATGACTCTAATTTTAAACCCCCATTTCAGGGGCTAAAAGGGGGAAACTCCCGCTTTTGGGACTTTTCCCTTTGCTTGTATGCTAAGTCCTACTTGTATGCCAAATTTTATCATTCCCGCAACACCGGAAGTGCCCTAGATGATGACTCTAATTTTAAACCCCATTTCAGGGGCTAAAAGGGGGAAACTCCCGCTTTTGGGACTTTTCCCTTTGCTTGTATGCTAAGTCCTACTTGTATGCCAAATTTTATCATTCCCGCAACACCGGAAGTGCCCTAGATGATGACTCTAATTTTAAACCCCCATTTCAGGGGCTAAAAGGGGGAAACTCCCGCTTTTGGGACTTTTCCCTTTGCTTGTATGCTTAGTGGTACAAGTATGCCAAATTTCATCATTCTAGCACCACCGGAAATGCCCTAGAGGTTTAGATGATGACTCTAATTTTAAACCCCCATTTCAGGGGCTAAAAGGGGGAAACTCCCGCTTTTGGGACTTTTCCCTTTGCTTGTATGCTTAGTGGTACAAGTATGCCAAATTTCATCATTCTAGCACCACCGGAAATACCCTAGAGGTTTAGATGATGACTCTAATTTTAAACCCGCATTTCAGGGGCTAAAAGGGGGAAACTCCCGCTTTTGGGACTTTTCCCTTTGCTTGTATGCTTAGTGGTACAAGTATGCCAAATTTCATCATTCTAGCACCACCGGAAATACCCTAGAGGTTTAGATGATGACTCTAATTTTAAACCCCCATTTCAGGGGATAAAAGGGGGAAACTCCCGCTTTTGGGACTTTTCCCTTTGCTTGTATGCTTAGTGGTACAAGTATGCCAAATTTCATCATTCTAGCACCACCGGAAATGCCCTAGAGGTTTCGATGATGTGTCAGTCAGTCAGTCTCATAATGTGTCATTTTCACATAGGATTATCACAGAAACCAAATGAGTTAGAAAGCTGGAAGTTGGAGGACTTCCTAGGATTAACATTGTGCCCTTGAGGTGCAAATATGAGTGGTGTACTATTCCCCAGTACCGAGTTAAGAGGGGGTCAAAATGAGGCTGAAATGTTTCGGGTAAAGGATTGCTGGTAGTGCACGACAACTTGGCGGGTGCACTGCCGTGCACCCAGATAGCACACTTCCTCTGGTCCAAAACCAGTTTATTAATTGCTTGGACTAGTTTTTTAATTCAAGAAGTGGGGGTTACTGGTCCAGTTTATTAATTGCAAATCTATAGGAGAACAAAGCCTGGGACCAGAACGGAGACCAGTTAATTATTTCGGGGACTAGGGGGGTCACTGGTCCCACGGACTAGTTTAAAAAATATCCTTATTTCCCAGACTGCTTGCTTCTATAGCGCTTGAAGCCAAAAGCTTGATCGAGTCAGCTGTGTTCTGAGTAATGAAGCTGTCTGCTAGGATTTTCGGTATGAGAAATTCGTATTCAATACGGCGTATTGGCGCCCTTTGTTTGTAAATGGTAATTTTAGTGTGAGACTTTTGAGCCATATGGGCACGTAACTAATAAAGTTAAGACAATTTATTAAAGTACACAAATTAACTTTAATCAAACAGCCATTTAGTCTTCGCCCGCGGTTCGTTTAAAAATAACAGCCATATCACAGTTAACTTCATCATCGAATGAACGTGAATGAAATCAAAGTTAGTGCAATTTCACAAGTTCAGTAAGTAAAATCTTTTTTCATTAAGACAGACAAAAAGTCATACGGTGTTTAAAAAGCAAGCTACTTCTTACATGGTTGAATTCAGTCTCAAGACCAACGATGAAAAATATATCAGTGTGGCTGTTCTTCAAGCCTATTGAAACCTTGCCGTTGTAAGCTGTTACCGAGGAGAGACACTTGGATGCCAGCTTCATAAAAATTAAGTAGTTACGATCATTTATTGGAATGTTTCGCCCAATTAAATTCATAAAAACTGAGAAGCCGGACTCGGATGAGGTGGAAAATTTGGAAACAACTTCAAACTTTTCACTAAAATGGCCAATCATCATTAAGAACGATGATGACGAGACTAGCTTTTCTAAAGAAGCAGATTCGGTTCATCCCTCAGAGGAAAACACTGACAATGCAGAAGAAGTTACGGAGAATCAGGGTCAAAGGAAGTTATCCCCTTTAATGAATGAAAGAGAAACACAAAATGCTAAAAAGCCTTTTAAATGCGATGTCTGTGGCTTGTCGTTTCATATTAAGAAACTTCTAACAAAGCATAAGGTTAGACACTCATCTGATCGTCCATTTAAATGCCATGTGTGCCAGATGACCTTCAAATGGAAAAAAAATTTGACAGTTCATCAACTCACGCACTCGTCCGAACGTCGATTTAAATGCCAAGTGTGTCAAAAGGCCTTCAAAGGCAAAAGGGACTTGGCACAACATAAACTCACACACTCGTTCGAACGCCCATTTAAATGTCAATTGTGTCATATGGCCTTCAAAAGGAAAGATACTTTGACAACACATCAACTCACTCACATGTCCAAATATGATTTGTGTAACTCTAGTTACAAATCACAATATGACCTTGACTTGAAACTTCACAAATGTTCTGAATGCGATAAATCCTTTAAAAGATTGTGGAATCTTAATGCTCATAAGGTTCTTCATTCTTCGGAGCGACCATTTAAATGCGAAATGTGTGATAAAGCTTTCAAAATCAGATCGAGTCTAAATTTGCACGAGGCTACACACTTGGAGGATAAACCATTCAATTGCCAACAGTGCAAGCGTTCTTATCAAACCAAATGTTTGTTAAACATTCACCAGAGAAGAGTTCATATGACAACTAAATCATTTCAATGCGACTTATGTGACGCTAAATTTAAGAACAAAACCCATTTAAATCGTCACAAGATTTGTGTTCACCAGAACGAAAGGCCCTTTTCTTGTGAACAGTGTGGAAAAACCTTCAAAAAACCTTACACGTTAAATCAACACTCCAAAATTGTGCATACTGATGAAAGACCGTTCAAATGCACGGAATGCGGTTTCGCCTTCAAATGTGGCTCACATCTGAAAACACATAAATTGTTTCACTGCCGTGCTAAATCTTTCAAGTGTTCTAAATGTCATCTGTGTTTCCCTTCCGAAACATCCCGTCGTGAACACGAGACATCTAATCATTTGTATGACAAATATTTCGAAACTTCCCGAAGATATGAAAACTGTTCAAGCACTGATGTGAAACCTGCCATTTACGAGTGCTACATTTGCAAAACCGCGTTTGCAAATGAACACGATTTGTTTCAACATAAAGGTACGAGATGTTCCCTCCAAAACTTCAAACTGCGAGCTTGCCATGTTGCATTGGAAAGGTTATCTCCGAAGCAACTCGCCGAATATGGTGTTTTTTTTATGGTCATTAAAAAGGAACCTGAATAAACACAAGCTGTGTTATTATAAAACATGAAAATATAACAATTTATGAGCTCATATAGTATGATATTACTTGGAGGATTTAAGGGTAATGTTTTTGTAAACCAAACATTATAAAACAACAAAATAAAAATACTTTTCACGTTATGAAAGACATGTTAAAAGCTGACGGCTTTGATTTTTCTAGTGAAAATCCACGATCGGATACGCGCTTCTAACATAAGAAAATAATTCTTTGGACGGGCTTCTATAGCGCTAGCAGCGTGAAACTGCGTGATCCAGGAGGCTATGCCCAGACCAAGGAATATGTTAATTTTATAATAATTTTCACTTTTAAAAGAGATGATATATTTTCTTAAAACAGCCATTAACTATACCCTGATCTAACAGTTTCCATTCTAAATTGATTAACCTCAAGAGCCCCGTTTCAGAAAAAGTTGAAAATGTAAAATTTCCATGATTTTCATATTTTATTTTTTTTTTTTTCTACCTTAAAAAGAGGCGCCACTGTTGAATTATTAAATTTGGCGCGAGATTGAATTGTAGAGAAATTTTTCATGGATGAGTTGTCTTATTTCTAGTCCTGCACGTGAGTAGATTGAAGGGGGAGGAGGATGAGGCTGACAGTGACTCCTGACATAGCCCACTCGATCCGCGATCCCGGACGCTGCGGCGGCTGCGCTGCTCGCGAGCAGCTTGCGTCATGAACTAGTGACATAGACATTATAATGTTCACTATTAAAGCCTAGACAAACTATTGGGGGAAAGCGGTCCTTGAACGTTTTTGTGAGGGATTTTTCGCTTCTCCTCCTTCGCATGTGTGATAGGGTGAATGACTGGTGGCGCCCCCTATCGACGAGCGAAGGAGTTATTAATAAGGAGTAGTGGCACTCTATGTTAACTCCCTATAGGGCATAATAAGTCAAACCCTCGGAGATGCCATTACTCCATTTTATACGAGCTAAGAGCGGAAAAACGTATTTTATAAATTTTACACCTGTAAAATCTTTTAAAAAACACTTGGAACTTGTATTTCTACTTACTTTCGAGGAAATACCACCGTTTTCTGAAGGTAAGAGTCTTTTTTTATACATTTATTAGTAATAAAAACATTTAAGGCGAGCTAAGCCTTGGTCTTGTAAAACACGGCAGATTAGTGATTTTGAAAACGACGCTAATCCTCGCGCTAATCACTCTAGCTCGTCAAATAAATGGAGCAAAAAAAAAAAAGAAAAAAAAAAAAAAAACCCTGATAGGTTGCCCATTCAACTTGGTTTCCACTTTATAAGAAGCTGAATCGTTTACGCGACACTTGTAAAGTGCCAGGACTAAATTGGCGTTAAATGGACTAATGCTGCTGGACTTGTACGTCTCACGTTGACTGGAGCAATAATTAGAAGCCAATGGTGCAACAGAATCCTTCATTAAGTTGAAAATGGAACAGACTTTCTTGAACGAACGACCGTGACTAAACATCAGGACTGCTTTAGGATTCTCCGGTAAGGTTATTTTTGTCCTATTAGAGTTAATTACAATACTTTTATACTTGAACGCTTGATGCTTTACAATGTACAACAGATCAAATTAATAGTTGTGTTGAGCAAAATGTTGCCGCTTTATCATTGACGGTAAAATAATTTGTATGGTAAATGTCAGACCTACAGAGAGCTTTGGGTTGGGAAGGTGTTTAAGTTCCTGAGATAATTTACACGGCCATACTGGTGGGTTGAATGCGGGGGAAGACAGAAATCCTTCAATATGGCTGCCAGAACTAGAAATATGATGGACTGATCTGATTTCTCGAGTATATCCTGCATATTCCTCAGTACATATTTGTGCAAAAATTATGAACAGTAAAAGCAGCGATTGTGATTGGAACAATCATAAGTTTATAAGATATGTTTCATAAGTATGACATTCCTATACTTTGTAATGCTAGAGACTTACTGACAGCTAGTTTGAGAACGACTTAAGCGAGAATAGAGTGCTGTCAGTTGTGACGTCAGATCCAAGGTTAAGCGTCACGAGTCTGCCTTTAGCAATGGGCGGCCATGACAGTTACCGTTTTTTCTTTATGGGAAAACAGCATGGGTGACGTCACACCGGCGCTTCTGACAGCACTCTATTGACTACACTCGGTTAATTTTGCATTCCATCTTCCTAACTAGGCTGTTCTAAGGCTTTGACAGCGTCTCACCAGGCGTTGCTTTTTTCGAGAATCTATGACGTTTCACTTACGTCACTTCATGACAAGCTCTCAGTAACCATTGACAAAGTTATGGAACATATATTATGAACTTATGCAAGAACTCGTATAAAACCTAAGCCATCTGTGTCGTTATACCTTAGCCAATATGGCGGCAATGCAACCCACCTGTAATAGTAGAGCACCAATAGAACCTTTTCAAGAGCCTGGTGTTTTGACCACCTGGTTTCCTTAAATCGGAACGTACTATATGTGGATCCAAAGACGTCAGATATGGCTTCAAACCAAAGAACTTTAGGTGGACAGCTAACATCGAAGCCCTATCTAACAACTTTGGATCCACACGCCAGATGTTCCATCGTAACCCAAAGTCAAGCGGACGATACCGCGACCCCCTCCCTCTTTTGAATAGGGTCCATTATATATAATATGAAAACTTCAACGAACCTGAAGGTATGCAGGATGTCTTGTACAACAGGACAAGCTTGTTTGTAATTTCTCTCCCTCGCGTAACCATCATTGTGATAATGATTTAAGTCATCCAAATACTCAAACACCTTCAAGTCGCTTTCGCTTAAAAAATTGCAAAATACAGATTTACCATAAAAAGCAACCTCGTGGGCGCAAATGGTAAACATGTCAATGCCATCAGCTGCAATTCAAACATCTCCAAATAAATTAAGATCTTTCATTAAGTCGTAATTACGAGAAAGTATAAATAGTAGCACCAGAAATATATAATACTTCTCACAAAGCGGGGTAATTGTAACACGATACTTCCCAACATCAGAATTAACATTTGGAGTAATCAAGGTTCCCTCATCTTTACTCTATTAGCGCTTAACTATTTGCCAAGTCGCATGCATGCGCTTGTGGATTTTTGTCCCACGTCAAGACAATCAAGGTTTGAGGGTTGATTGCTGAGGATTTAGTAAATACCAAACAGTTATAGTATTCACCCTAGCACGGTGCGATAGTTAAATACCCATCTGAAGTTTGATGAGCGGCAGAGCAAACAAAATGGGGGTGTGAGCCTGGGAAGAATCATGTTACGTAACTAAAGTATTAAGAGGATCTCCTTTGTATTTGCTTCTACCTTTCAATTTAAAGAGATAGCCAATCAGGAACCTTTCATATTATGACGTAAGCAAAATGTCGTACGTGTTATACCCCACCCAAAAAACGTTTCATCATATTGAGCTAGGTTTTATGGCAAGATGCGCATTCTTAACTGCTACTATGTATACATTCTTGACAATGATTTATAATTACTTAATGAAATGATAAATCCAAGTCGTTTTGAAATGCTTTCGAGTGTCAAGTTTACAATGGGTCCATTAGCAAATCGAAAATACTCTTTTGGGCGGTATTCCTTAAGCTATTTAGTGAGTAATTAACATTAAAATATTGCCACAGTTATGAAAAACTATATTATAACGTTACGTTCATACCATGAGTCTGCTGTCGCAATGTTTATAAAATCGCAACATTGGATTGATTCGATGGCTTAACTTTGGAGGTCCTAAAATGCGACGCGTTTCAAATTATTAAAATGACATCAAAGATAACGTAAACTTCATACTTCTAAGGCCTAGCAAGCCCTTTACAAAATGGCGAGCTGTTATTTCGGTCCAATTTCCGTCCGTATATCCGATTTTTAAGTCACCAATGGACGTATCATTTAAAAGAGCGGAATATCTTTCTTTGAAGCTCTTGCCTTAACGATGTCGTAAAATAGTAAACAAGTTAATTACAGATAAGTTTTTAAGGGTTTTTTTACCCATTTTATTGGCGTCGTGAACGCCGGCTTCTGAGAGCGTGTTAGCATTTTCGTTACTTATTCTCGGTTTCCATTCTTGCAACATGAGTTTAACCTTTTCGCATAATTTAACTGTGAAGAAATGTCAGGTTTAAATATTAGTGATACCAGGAATGCATAGATTATTTTCCACTTGGAATCTTTAAGAGGCCATAGACCCCCTACTAATATCTGATTGAAGGTAAGGGGAAGGGCTTAAAACTTTGAAAAACCGCCAGCTCGATCTTCCTCGCGTTTCATTGGCTATTCACATAGACAGGACCCCAAGTTGACTCGTTCACAACAGGCAAAGAGAACTTGTTTACATTTGGGTTCGGCGCTCATGGGTCGCGGGAGTCATGGCAGGGGTCAATTTCACGTGGTTTCCAAGTTCAATTATAATACGTATGACATCAGGGGTGACGATTACTACACCTCCTCCCCTTTAATTCAAGCAGAAAGGAGTAGAAAATGACCAAGTAGAAGAAATCTTATATGTATTCCTGATATCAAAAATCACAAGGTAATAATGACATCATTAATGTTAGTTGACTATTACCTTGTGCTTGTATAAATATCGATACATTCCTGGGAAGTTGATTTTGATAAAAATTGTTTCTAAGCAAAATTGAAAATTTATTTTTTGTAAAATTTATATACTTTTCCCTGAATCATGACTGTTCAAAATATTTTTAATGATGGCTGGTAATGTCTGAATCATGCTTTTAACGAGTCTTGGAGGTGGATTATTAGCGCCATGGCGATTGTATGCGTAAATTTGAACCAATTCGCAATCTGCGGTATCTGTTAGCTCTTGTACATGAGATCTTGAAAAGTCGTATCTTGTAGCAGTCGCGAAGTTCTTGTAAATTGCCTTTCCTCGTTTCTCACATTCAATTTGAATATCGAGATCTATACACAGTTCCGAAGTATTACTTGAATCTTCAGAAAGCAATTCGTCATTTGAATAAACGTATTGGAGAATTAGCATCAAGGTGGAAGTAATCTTAAAAGATAAAAGAGGTTTATGTCAACGATTAGAATAGAATGAAACTGTATTTAAGACTCCCATAGAAAAATTTGCACATTTTTACTCCGCATGATTATGAAATACCATACCTAGTTATTTAGTTTTTTAGTTATTTAGTGGGAAGCACACGAATAGGCAGTGCACGCGATTCCATGGATAATGCAATCGTAAAGGGGACTGGTAAAAGCCACAGCTTTGATCGGTCAAAATTCGTGGCACGAGGACGGTTTTCATGTTCAGCATAAAGCTAGGGTTCGAAAAGGAATTGTGCAACGTAGTGTTTGTAGAAGTGTGGAATCAATATTAAACTCGTGGTATAAATGCAGAATTTCGCATTGTTTGATTTTCGCGTATGAGTATATATTGTCCTTGACTTCCTTCAGTTTTAAGACTTCAGAACCGGTTTTCGTAAATATTTATATGTACAGAAAGCCTTCCCTCACTAGGAGGCGGTTTGTCGCGGTGATGTTACTTTCGAAATTCCATGGACATCGGGAACACCTCCAATAGATCAATAACCTGATGGATTTAGCTTTTTTTTTGGCAAACGAAATTGTTACTGCATGAGTTTGTTTATGATTGTATTGATTTATGGAAAGTGAAACCATTTAAGCTATATTAGAAATTAGTGCCATGGTCATTGCATTGAATTAGCCTGGCATTTTTCAAGTTTATGTTAAAAAGTCCGTAACATCTTAAATCTAGTGCACCCGCCAAGCTGAGTACTCATCATTTATTTATTATCATTTAAGCACAGTAAATTTACATACCATAATCAATAGAATAGGGATTATTATTAAACATTTTCTGAATTGTTTCATTATAATTGTCGACTGTTCCTGGAATATTCCGTTTACGTTATGTAATTCGTGTTATACAAATAAAATTTATATTTTAAAAATTCGCGTCTATAACATCATCTATAAAGTCAAAAACGTATACAATAGTACTGTAAATGCAGGTACTCGTATGTAGCGAAACCCCTCGCTAGATACTTTTCTCTTCCTGTTTGAAACTGCATGTGTGAAGCTTTCGATTTTTGACCTCGCAGGGGTTAGAGCAATACAGGGAAACACGTGATAAATGCCTTGCTCACGCATTTATTTGAAAATATCCTTCCTGTGTTTATGATTTATTTACATCTAACGGTTTTTATGATTTATTTAAAAGTTAATTTACTCCATGCACTGAACCAGGAATCATTGAGGGTTGAGGCCCACATACCTCCCGTGTTAATTTCAATTCAACTTTTTTTTCGGAATTTGTGAAACATTTTAACTCTTACCTTTTTCTTTCTTACCTTAGTGCCAAGGCCCATTTCCCAAGTGAGAGGTACACAATTTTCTGGGTAGAATATGGGGTAACGTCAGCGTTACTTTGCGGCAACAACTTTTAAAAGATTTACGCAGTGTTTGTACGTATCTATAATGTTGACCCTTTTCAGATTATTGAACGAATGCTTATTTAATCTAATTTAATTAAGGTATTTTCAGAAGTTCCATAAGTAAAACGTCTCTAATTACGTCAAACCAAAATTTACATCGCATTTTAATAAGAGAGCGAAAGCTTACATTGAAGAATAATATCTCAAGACCAATGATGGAATACATCGCCATGGCCTCTGTGTACGCCTTTTGAAACCGACAATTTGTAAGTTGTAACGGACTGGAGCTTAAATTTATTTCGGTGTCATCTTCATAGAGATATGAAATATAAAGTAATTAATATCATTTAGTAGAATATGTTTCGTCCAATTAAATTCATAAAGACTGAGAAGACGGACTTGGATGAGGTGGAAAATTCGGAAACGCCTTCAAACGATTTGGTGAAATGGCCAATCATAATTAAGAACGATGATGAAGATCTTACCACTTGTACAGAAGCAGTTCCAGTTCATCCCCCAGCGGAAAACACTGACAATGTGGAAGAAGTTACGGAGAATCAGGGTCAAAGGAAGTTATCACCTTTATTGAATGACAGACAATCACACAATGCTAAGAAGCCTTTTAAATGTGACGTCTGTGGCTTGTCGTTTAATAGTAATTCACTTTTAACAAAGCATAAGGTGAGACACTCATCTGATCGCCCGTTTCAATGTGAACTGTGTCAGAAGACCTTCAAAGGCAAAATGGACTTGGCACAACATAAACGCATACACTCGTCCGAACGTCCATTTAAATGTGAAGTCTGTCATATGGCATTCAAACGCAATGCTGAATTGGCATCGCATAAAGTCAAACACTCGTCCGAACGCCCATTTAAATGTCAATTGTGTCAGATGGCCTTCAAAAGGAAAGTTAATTTGAAGGAACATCAAGTCACTCACATGTCCAAGTATGATTTGTGTAACTCTAGTTACAAATCACAATATGACCTTGACTTGAGACTTCACAAATGTTCTGATTGCGATAAAACCTTTAAAAGATTGCGGGAACTAAAAAATCATAAGGTTCTTCATTCTTCGGAGCGACCATTTAAATGCGAAAAGTGTGATAAATCTTTCAAATTGAGATCGAGTCTAAATTCGCACAAGACTAAGCACTTGGAGGATAAACCATTCAATTGCGAACATTGCGAGCGTTCTTACCAAACTAAATATTTGTTAAACAAACACAAGAGAAGAGCACATATTACTACTAAATCATTCCAATGCGACTTATGTGACGCTAAATTTATAAACAAAACCCGTTTAAATCTTCACAAGATTTATGTTCACGAGAACAAAAGGCCCTTTCCTTGTGAACAGTGTGGCAAATCCTTCCAAACCCCTTACACGTTAAAGCAACACTTCAAAATCGTGCATACTGGTGAAAGACCGTTCAAATGCACGGAATGCGGTTCGGCCTTCAAATGTGGCTCACATCTGAAAACACATAAATTGTTACACAGCCGTGCTAAATCTTTCAAGTGTTCTAAATGTAGTCTGTGTTTCCCTTCCGAAACATCCCGTCGTGCACACGAGACATCTAATCATTTGTATGACAAATATTTCGAAACTTCGCGAAGATATGAAAACCGTTCAAGCACTGATGTGAAACCTGCCATTTACGAGTGCTACATTTGCAAAACCGCGTTTGCAAATGAATACGATTTGTTTCAACATAAAGGTACGAGATGTTCCCTTCAAAACTTCAAACTGCGAGCTTCTCATGTTGTATTGGAAAGGTTATCTCCGAAGCAACTCGCCGAATATGGTGTTTTTTCATATCCACGATTAAGAATCCAGATCGAGGACTTCGTCATTAAAAAGGAACCTGAATAAACACAAGCCTTGTTATTAAAAAACTTGAAAACATAGCCATTTCTGGGCTCATGTAATATGATATTCAGTTTAAGAATTTAAGTGTCATGTTTTTGTAAACCTTACATTGCAACAAAATAAAAATACTTTTCACGTTATGAGAGACTATAGTCTTTAAGCGAATATAGCAAAATTCCCAACGTAAAACTGGTTTTATTAGGGTTTTTTTAGCCACATCGTAAGATGTGAGCTATTAGTTTCACTGGGGATGGAAGTGGGAGTTGCCGTGTCTGTTGTGGTGGCCGTGGGTGTGTTCGTCCTCCCTCGTAATACATTATAGTTAATTAATAAAAAAAAAAACAAATAAAAATATTAGATTTGCATTTAATTGAACAACATAAAATTAATTATGTAATAGAAAAATTTAAACACTGTAGTTTTATTTTTAATATTGTAGTTCAACTTGGTTTAAATAGATGTCGCTGTGTAAGTTGCCCTGACACTATGAATACATTACACCCTGAATACATGAATGTACACCAATTACACCCTGAATACACGAATCCTGAATACATGAATGTACACCATTATACATGAATGTACACCATTATACATGAATGTACACCAATTACACCCTGAATACATGAATGTCATAAATGGACCCTGAATACACGAATCCTGAATACATGAATGTACAGTTGCCCTGACACTATGAATACATTACATCCTGAATACATGAATGTACACCAATTACACCCTGAATACACGAATCCTGAATACATGAATGTACAGCATTATTACACCCTGAATAGATGAATGTACACCAATTACACCCTGAATACACGAATCCTGAATAGAATACATGAATGTACACCAATTACACCCTGAATACACGAATCCTGAATACATGAATGTACACCATTATACATGAATGTACACCAATTACGACCAATTACACCCTGAATACATGAATGTCATAAATGGACCCTGAATACACGAATCCTGAATACATGAATGTCATAAATGGACCCTGAATACACGAATCCTGAATACATGAATGTCATAAATGGACCCTGAATACACGAATCCTGAATACATGAATGTCATAAATGGACCCTGAATACACGAATCCTGAATACATGAATGTACAGTTGCCCTGACACTATGAATACATGAATGTACACCAATCACACCCTGAATACACGAATCCTGAATACATGAATGTACACCATTATACATGAATGTACACCATTATACATGAATGTACACCATTATACATGAATGTACACCATTATACATGAATGTACACCATTATACATGAATGTACACCATTATACATGAATGTACACCATTATACATGAATGTACACCATTATACATGAATGTACACCATTATACATGAATGTACACCATTATACATGAATGTACACCATTATACATGAATGTACACCATTATACATGAATGTACACCATTATACATGAATGTACACCATTATACATGAATGTACACCATTATACATGAATGTACACCATTATACATGAATGTACACCAGTTACACCCTGAATGAAATTTGACCAGTCTCATCGGCGGCGGCTACTGCTGGCTGAGAAATTCTAGGCATAAATGCCAAGAAGAGAGAAAACAAAATTCCTAAACCTGTCTTTACCCGCTCCTTGATTTCCCTAACCTAATCCCTGGTCAAAAATTCATATGCGGTCCATTAGATAGCTATGATTATACAGTGAAAAATATATTATTGTTTATACTAGTAATATCGGCTGTATTACAGCTGGCTTCCTATTTTCGAATATCCAAAACTTTTAATGTTAATTTTAAATTAAACTTCCCCATTTTTTGTATATTCACATTTAAATAAATACCTCTTAAAAGCGAGAGTATACAAACGATGTGGCTTGAATATGGGCTTTGACCATCTTGTTCTAAGTTATAAACCCCTCGATGTTTATGATAGGCTTGCATTATTAGAACATGCAGTGTCGTCATGACATAAATGGTATTGATAAATAACAAGTATTTGGAAAGATGTGAGTAACAGTATCATTTTTGGTTTGCATTCAATAACTGTAGCTGATAAGTTCATAAGATTTATTCCATAAGCTTGTCACTGGTTAGTCAGAGCTTGTCATAAAGTGACGTAGATTTAGCGTCATAGATTCTCGTAAAGCGATGCCTGGTGAGGCGCTGTCAAAGGCTTAGTTGTGATTAAATAGGAAGATCGACTGCAATTTCTGCAAAACCGAGTGTTGTCATTTCTCGCGTGGTTCTCGAATTAGCTCGAGCTGTAAGTCTCTAGCATTACGAAGAATAGGTTGTGTCGTACTTATGGGACATATCTTTTAAACTTATGTAATACCAAAGGTCTATTATACTATTTATAGGTGTGCATCGAAAGGATGATTACTACATAAAATGGTAGTTGGGGGTCTTGTGTCGGCATCTTGTGTCGATGGATTTCGCGTAAGAAACCGTCTTCTGATGGCGGATTTGTCGTTCGACTTAAATCATATTCTATCGCGATTTCTGTCTCTTCCCGCAACCCGACTCGAACCATGAATACAATCAAAATAAGACATGACTCTATTCTGTTACTGTTTGGAGGAGAAACTTTTAGAGGAAGATGATGCTACACTCTCTTTCATTTTTTCACCCATACGTTTTCGTTATAGGGTTATGATTTACTGTAGAAACAATGTAGGTCTTAGAATGAAAGTGAATTAACGATAAACAATCTAAATCGTTGGTGTAGTGCCAGATAGAGCATATTCTGTATCCAATTAACTCACTCAAAATTAACAAGGACAAGATGTGAGACTGACCAACGAAAAAGTTCAAAGTTTCAGAGTGGATAATTTTTTAAATAAAAATGTACTTCCGATGTCAAAATGCCTAATTTAGAACCGAAATTACGCGTTTTGTGTGTAATTAAAAATTTTATGTCGGATTTTTAAAATTTATGAATGTTATTTTTCTTCAGCACCACCATCGGGAATTGTTTGATAGTCCGATGTTAAGCTGGCTAGCCTACAAAGGGTTGTAAGGTGAGGATCCAGAAATGATACTTGAGATACGAACGGGGGTTGAAAATGCATTAACAACGCTAGGGTTTGAAATTTTGGGAGAGGGACGTGGGGCTAATCTGGCTCAACTATTTGAAAGTTATTATAAGAAATTAGCAATTAAAGTTTGCTTAATTAGTTCATTGGAATATGTGTACACCTTTTTAATTTTCCGAAAATTTGTGTCTCTCGTGAAAGTATTCGTATTCTAAAGATATACAAACTTTTACGGAACCGAATTTATTGACTATTGTGGATGAAGGAATTTCACTTGTCGTTTTGTTTTAGTTTTGGTTTTCTTTTAATCGCCACTACTGGGACTCCCTTCCAAAGAACGTGAAAAATTTTACATGTCTCTATCTGTTGAATGGTTTTTACTATATTTTTTTTCATTAAACTAATACACTTCGATTTTGAAATTCATCAATACAAAGATAAAAATTAACGAATCTATTAATATATATAATTTTTTATACCTGTATATTGCTTTGAAATTGGGGGCTACGAGCAATTAATAAAAACTGTCTTTGTACACAAAGACGCGAAAAAGTAAGAGATAAGTGTAGAAAATTAATTGTTTTAAGTAACAGATATTCAAATTTTCATTTTTGAAGACGTGATTATAAAACATCAATTATTTGAAAAAATTTCTTATCTTAGTTTTTTTCACCAAAATTCCTTAAGTAAAATATTTTATCCTTAAACATGTGCATCATTTTAAAAATAGAAAACGTATGCATTTTATTTTCTTTTTAAAATTTAGAGCTAGTTTGAGTATTCGGGCCTATAAGGAGAATAAAATGGGCAGAAAATTGTTGATAGCAGACAAAATAAAACAAGCATGAAAACTTAACAAAACGTGTTCGTTTATTTTAAAGTTTTCGAGGTTTCAAAAATTGACGTGTTGTATATCGCTCAAAGCTATACAGATATTTTGACTCTAATAACTACATCACAGTCAAAGGGCGAATGTAATTTTCGGTTCGCAATATTTTCAATTTTGAAATATAAAAATAAATACTTCTAGCTCTATTTTTCAGATATCCGAGTATTTGAACTTCCTCGAAGCAAATGTTTCTCGAAAATAAACAGTAGTATCAAGGTAGTTTCTCTGAAATTTTTGTGAAAAAAACTAAGATAAGAAATTTTTTCAAATAATTGATGTTTTATAATCACGTCTTCAAAAATGAAAATTTGAATATCTGTTACTTAAAACAATTAATTTTCTACACTTATCTCTTACTTTTTCGCGTCTTTGTGTACAAAGACAGTTTTTATTAATATCTGTCACTTCAGTCTTAATATGAATTAAAACTGTTTAGAAACTAGTATTTTAAAACGTATACTGAAAAGCAGGCGCTCCATTTAAGTCTTGTGGTGTTGCGCGTATATTAGTTACCACGTTTGAACTAACAAGGCCCTAACCATCTATTATAGAAGTATTTATCTTGATTGCTTCAACGCCTAGTCCAACTCAAATTGCCTTCCCGTCGTTTTCACGTGCAAAGCACAGTGGATGCAATAATACAAATAGATTCCGAAGACTCAGGCTAAAAAATTATTACGTAGACCTGTGTACAAAAACAATCTATACACCTGTGCACAAACATATTCCATAGACCTGCGCTGGGTGACCACATTTCCTAAATTTTATAATTTTTCCTATTTTCGGATGTCTTCCTATTAGTTCCTATAATTTCGATAATTTTCCTATATTTTCCTATTTTTTGAAATTGTAGATATTTTGTGCGCTCTCACTTTTGGTTTTGTTATATATCACCAAAGCTATGGAAGCCTCTAAAAATATTTGTCAGGGAAGTCTGTGATGTTTTAAAGTTATAGCATATGTTTCTAAGATTACGTTCCATAAGTATGACACTTCCTATATTTCGAAATGCTAGAGACTTAATGAGAGCTAGTTCGAGAACGACGCGAGAATTGACTACACACGATTCTCTACTCCATCTTCCTATTTAGTCTGTACTAAGCCTTTGACAGGGCCTCATCAGGCGTCGCTTTACGAGAACCTATGACGTTTCATTTACGTCACTTCGAGACAAGCTCTCAGTTTCCAGTGACAAATTTATGTAACATATCTTACGAAATTATGGTTATAATTAAACCAAAGCTCCTTTGTAAATCTTGTCTTATTACTATCAAAGCATTTGCAACATATATTTTGCTATTTTTTTCAAGAGTAGTTCTCTTGTCTTTTCCTGTTTTTTTAATTATACACCTATATCTATATAAATCAAAGTCCTGACTGACTGACAGAGTGACTGATAATCATCGCCCAGCCCAAACCGCTGGCCCCAGAAGGCTGAAAATTTGGAGGAACGTTACTAGTAAGTAGTAGGCGCGTACTAAGAAAGATTTTTCCAATCCGCCGCCATCTTCATAAATGGCGTCCAGAAATGAAACAAATCTTCTCTTTGTAAGAAAGTCCGTGAGTTTCAACTGATTTCACAAATATTTAGTACACTGGATTCCTTTAACCTATAGACGGGTCTTGGTCTTTCGGGATCGATTTGTTGCCATCATTTTAAATGGCGGCCAGATATTTAAAAACCTTTCTTTATAGAATGTCTGCGTGTAAAGTAATAAAAAATGTCCCGACGAGCTGATGGGCGACGCCGAGTGCGGCGTGCCTTCGCTCCTAGGATGCTACAAAAATATTAGTCGAATCAGTAAAATGTACCCATACTTGATGGAAGTTCTTACTACACTCAAGCGATGCCGCGGGTAACAGCTAGTCTCCTATAATTTCCTGTAAATCAATTGTAAATTATATAAAAACGTCTTGGTTTGGACCAAGGCCGAAAAAACAAACGATATGTGTGAGGTTTATCAATTGACTGAAGTATCAGATATTGAATTTTTTTCTAGTTGTTTTTATACACTCAATCCTTAATCAATATTTAATTCAATCAACTGATTTTACTGTTAATCGACCTAGTCCCTCTAAATTAATTGAAAAAATTACATATCTACGCTTTTTCAAGAACAATTACATTTTCCGAAAACATTTTATCGTGAAATTTATTTATCATGTTGAGGATACAGTATTGAATATTTGAAATGTTCTACTGGATGTCTAAAAAAAGCAAGCGAACTTTGGCATAACTCGAATGGAAAATGTAAATATTTGATCGTGGATGCCAAACAAGGGTGTTGCGCGAATTTATACATTTAATTTCGTATATCGAAATGCTACATTTCTATTGTCGCCTCTTTGATGGTAAAGTTGCACTGGAACTTCCTTTTCCGTACTTAAGAATTTCTTGGTCATAACTCAGTCTATGGTAATATTGGCTGAGTGTGTTGCGACGGCTCAGATGACCCATACACTGAAACCACTGGTGATTATAAAATGCCATATATTTTGAAAATAGAGGAAGGGAGGGGGTGTCGGAGTTAAATGTGACCTTCTTGGCATAACTAGTAATGAATGATGTGTTTAACCATATTATTTCCGCGGGAAATGAATATAACAAGTCTGAGAAGTATTTCTGTTTATGTGATCTTTACCCTTTACCACACAGGATAAACTTTGTTGCTTTGTCTTAAGTAGACGACATTCACTCTAAACGACAGTCTTATCAACAACTTAAAACAGATTTAAACTTCTTTTGGTGCAAACTTGAAAATTTGTCAAGCCAGCAACAATTAAAACTATGTCGGTCAAGATGCTCACAAGTTAGTGAGCATTGACCCGAAATCCCTTCA
This sequence comes from Phalangium opilio, assembly GCF_054372755.1. Classification (NCBI taxonomy): domain Eukaryota; kingdom Metazoa; phylum Arthropoda; class Arachnida; order Opiliones; family Phalangiidae; genus Phalangium; species Phalangium opilio. The sequence continues at coordinate 6,738,528 of NW_028324217.1, read as the reverse complement.
AAATAATTAATTTCATTATAAAATGTTTTCGGAAAATGTAATTGTTCTTGAAAAAGCGTAGATATGTAATTTTTTCAATTAATTTAGAGGGACTAGGTCGATTAACAGTAAAATCAGTTGATTGAATTAAATATTGATTAAGGATTGAGTGTATAAAAACAACTAGAAAAAAATTCAATATCTGATACTTCAGTCAATTGATAAACCTCACACATATCGTTTGTTTTTTCGGCCTTGGTCCAAACCAAGACGTTTTTATATAATATCTGTCGCTTCAGTCTTAATGTAATTAAATTTTGAGTAATTATGTTTTCTTTACCGCTTATTATTATGCCCAATTACGATGGTCAAAACATGCATCTAGCAGGGCCCGAACGTTGCACCTTCCGCGTGTTAGGCGGACGAGATAACCACTGCACTACACATACCTGGTAATACTGAGATTCCTAAGAGATCTAGCTTATTATTATGTCCAATCACGATGGTCAAAACATGTATCTACCAGGGCTCGAACCCGGGACCTTCCGCATGTAAAGCGGACGTGATAACCACTACACAACGAATACTTGGTTATTCTGAGTTTTCGAGGAGATTTAGCTTATTATTGTGTCCAATAACGATAGTCAAGTCATGTATCTACCAGGGCTCGAACCTGGGACCTTCCGAGTGTAAAGCGGACGTGATAACCACTACACCATAGATACTTGGTTATTTTGAGTTTTCGAAGAGTTCTAGCATTATTATTATGTCCAATCACGATGGTCGAAACAAGTACTTCTGTAATTAACTAAAATTAACATACTTAGACTTAATTGTTTCTGATTAGACTAGCCGATCGCACACCCTGAATACTTAATTGTTAAATTAAGAGTATTCCGAAAAGTAACTTCGCTCTAGTTTTTCAGTTAGAGGTGGTTAAATATCACGAAAAACCACATGTTAATCTCCATAGGAAAATTGGTAAAAGCATGTGAATTTTGCTTTAACGTTACAAAAGAGTATCAAGTCATATCTACAAGGGCCTACCGGCCCTGTAGAATTTCCTATTTTCCTATAACTATTACAAGGTTATTTGTGGTCACCCTGAGTGCACAAACATATTTCGTAGATAACATAGACTTTAGAGCTCGGCATTTTCGATCAATTATCCACAAATTGGTGGATAACCGATTATTTATAAACAAATTTGTGGATTATAATACGATTTAACATGTAAGTTCTGTGGATAATTTTCGGGTATGGATAAAGATAAAACAAAGTGGATAATTGATCGAAAATGCCGAGCTCTAATAGACTTGTGAAAACACATGTCATATAATTGTGCAAAAACAGATCCCTTAGAATTGAGCACAAACTGATGTCATAGACTTGCGCACAAAATTATGTCATAGACTTACGCACAAACAGATGTCATAAACTTGTGCAAAAAGAGATGTTATATACCTGTACACAAAACGATTCCATGGACCTCTGCACAAAAACATTCCATACCCCTATGCTCAAAAATATGCTCAAGAATATCTCGTACACCAGTGCACAAAAGTACTGCATATCCATTTGCACAAAAATATCCCGTATCCATTTGCAGAAAAATGTTCTTTAGACCTGTGCACAAACAGATGCAGTGGCCCTTGCAAAGACAGATTCCTTGGCCCTCTGCACAAACCGATTCAGTAGGCTTGTGCACAAAAATATTCCGTAGACCTGTACACAAACAGATACCGTAGACATGCGCACAAACAGATACCGTAGACATGTGCACAAACAGATTCCGGATACTTGGACACAAACGGAAGTCACAGGGTTGTGCACAAACAGATGTCATAGACTTGCACAAAAAAATACATCATAGACTTGCGCAGTAAGAGATGTCAAGGATATGTGCACATCAGAATCCACGGACTAGTGCAAAAACAGAAGTCTTAGACTTGTTTACAAACAGAAGTCATAGACCTGTTTCCATAAAGATTCCATACCCATTTGCTCAAAACAATTTCATACCCATTTGCACGAAACGATTCCATACCCATTTGAACAAAACGATTCCATAGACCTGTGCCCAAAGAGATTCCATAAAACAGTGCACAAAAGATTCCCTAGACCTGTGCTCAAAAAAATATGCCGTAGGCCTGTGCACAAACAGATGCCGTACACCTGTAAAGAAACAGATTCCGTAAATCTGTGCACAAACAGATGCCGTAGGCCTGTGTACAAACAGATTCCGGAGATCGGTGCACAGATTCCGTAGCCATGTGCACAAACAAATTGCGTAGACTTGTACACAAGTGGAAGTCACAGGCTTGTTCAAACCAGATTCCATAGTTTTGTGCACAAACAGAAGTCATAGACATGTGCACAAAAAACATTCTATAGACTTGTGCACATCAAGTTTCCATAGACCTGTGCACAAAAGATTTCATGGAGATGTGCACAAAATATTTCATGGAACTGTGCACAAAAAACATTCTATAGACTTGTGCACATCAAGTTTCCATAGACCTGTGCACAAAAGATTTCATGGAGATGTGCACAAAATATTTCATGGAACTGTGCACAAAACACTATATATGCTTGTGTACATAAAGATTCCATAGACCTGTGTACATAAAGATTTCATACCCATAGCACAAAACTATTCAATAACCATTTGCACAGAAATATTCCCTAGACCTGCGCACAAAATATGTCATAAAACTGTGCTGTGCACAAAACGATTCCATTGACCTATGCACAAAATATTCTATTGGCTTTTGTATAAACATGTGACATAGACCTGTGTACAAAAATATTCCATGGACCTGTGCACAAAAACATGCCTTGGACCTGTTCAGAAACATTCCATACCCATATATGCTCAAAAATATTCCACACCCATTTGCACAAACATTTTCCGTAGACCCGTGCATAAACAGATGCCGTAGACTAGCGCATAAACAGATTCCATAGATTTGCGCACAAATATATTACGTAGACTCGTGCACAAATAGATTCCACAGACTTGTACACAAACAGTAGTCACACGGTTTTGCACAATCCGATGTTATAGACTTGTGCACAAACAGATGTCATATGCTTGTGTAAAAAACTGATTTCATACTTCCTCAAAAAGAGATGTCATCGACATTTGCACAAGAGATTCCGTAGACTTGTGCACATAAAGATTCTTCAGACTTGTGCACAAACATATTTTGTAGACCTGTACACACAGATACCATAGACTTGTGCAAAAATAGATGTCAAATATTTGTGCAAAAACACATACCTTAGACTTTTGCACAAACTGATGCCATAGACTTGTGCACAATCATATGTCCTAGACCGGTGTACAAAACATTCTATAGATTTGTGCACAAACATGAGTCATATACCTGTACACAAAAATATTCCACGGACTTCTGCACAAAAACATTCCATATACCTGTACACAAAAATAATCCATGGACCTCTGCACAAAAACATTCCATATCCCTATGCTCAAAAATGTTCCTTACCCATTTGCACAAAAATATCACGTTCACCTGTGCACAAAACTATCACGTACACCTGTGCACAAAATTAGTCGGTATCCATTTTCACAAAAATATTCCGTACACCTGTGCACAAAAATACTCCAAATCCATTTTCACCATAATATTCCATACACCTATGCACAAAAATATTCCGTACACCTGTGAACAAAAACAGTTCGTACACCTGTGCACAAAAATTTCCGTACAATTGTGCATAAAAATATTCCGTACACCAATGCATAAAAATATTTCGTATTCGTACACTTGTGCACAAATAGAATCACAGACTTGTGTACAAAGAAATGTCGCAGACTTGCGCAAAAAGAGATGTTATAGACATGTGCACATCAGATTCCATAGAGTTATGCACAAACATTTTCAATGCCCCTATGCTCAAACAGATTTCAAACCCTTATGCTCAAAAAGATTCCATACCCATTTGCACAAAAATAATACGTAGACCCGTGCTCAAAAATATTCCGTAGACCTTTGCTCAAACAGAAGTCACTCGCGTGTGCACAAACAGATGTCATAGACTTGTGAATAAACAGATGTTATAGACTTGTGCACAAAGAGATGTTATAGACTTGTTCACACACAGGTGTTATAGACTTGTTCACAAGCAGGTGTTATAGAATTGATCACAAACATGTGTTATAGACTTGTTCACAAACAGATGATTTAGACTTGTGCACAAACAGATGCTTTAGACTTGTGCACAAACAGATGCTTTAGACTTGTGCACAAACAGATGGAATAGACTTGTGCACAAACAGATTGTTTTAGTCTTGTGTACAAACAGATGTTTTAGACTTGTGCACAAACAGATGTTTTAGGCTTGTGTACAAACAGATGTTTTAGACTTGAGCATAAACAAATGTTATTGACTTGCGCAAAAAGAGATGTTTTAGACTTGAGCATAAACAAATGTTATTGACTTGCGCAAAAAGAGATGTCATAGAAATGAGCAAATCAGATTCCATAGACCTGTGCACAAACAGAGGTCGTAGACCTGTGAACAAACAGATGTCGTAGACTTGTGCACAAACAGAAGTCGTAGACCTGTGCAAATAAAGATTTTTCACTTGGACACAAAGATTCTTCAGACTTGTGTGTGCACATAAAGATTCTTCAGACTTGTGTGCACATAAAGATTCTTCAGACTTGTGTGCACATAAAGATTCTTCAGACTTGTGTGCATATAAAGATTCTTCAGACTTGTGTGCACATAAAGATTCTTCAGACTTGTGTGCACATAAAGATTCTTCAGACTTGTGTGCACATAAAGATTCTTCAGACTTGTGTGCACATAAAGATTCTTCAGACTTGTGTGCACATAAAGATTCTTCAGACTTGTGTGCACATATAGATTCTTCAGACTTGTGTGCACTTAATGATTCTTCAGACTTGTGTGCATATAAAGATTCTTCAGACTTGTGTGCACATAAAGATTCTTCAGACTTGTGTGCACATAAAGATTCTTCAGACTTGTGTGCACATAAAGATTCTTCAGACTTGTGTGCACATAAAGATTCTTCAGACTTGTGTGCACATATAGATTCTTCAGACTTGTGTGCACATAATGATTCTTCAGACTTGTGTGCACATAAAGATTCTTCAGACTTGTGTGCACATAAAGATTCTTCAAACTTGTACACATAAATATACCATAGACCCATGAACAAAAAATTCCATAGACCTGTGCACAGAAGATTCCATACTCCTATACTCAAAAGGATTCCATGCAGATTTGCACAAAAATATTCCGTAGACCTGTGTAAAACAATATTCCAGAGGCTGTGTAAAACAATATTCCATAGGCCTGTGCACGAAATGATTGCAAAGGCCTCTGCACAAAGAGAATTTATACTCCTTTGCACAAAAATATTCTGTAAGTCTGCGCTTAAACAGATTCCGTAGACTTGTACACAAACAGATGTTATAGTTTAGACTCGTGTAAAAATTTAATTACCTATAATTGGTAATTATCTTTAATTGCTTATTTTGTTTAATTAAGTTTAATCTGTACTTCGCAACTAAATTAGTTGGACGCGCAATAGTTATAATGACAATTAAGCTAGCTAATTGCCCTACAAATTTGATTATCCGCAGTAAAACGACGTAAGTCCTAGAATGACTTTCCTTATTACTTAACCCAAGCAAAAAAGTCTTAAGTTCCACAGTTTAAAGGTAAACCACGTAATTCGGAGCAGGTACTTAAAACTATTAAAAACAATACTTAAACTTTGTTTTTCTTAATGAAACAAAAATTGGCGCCCACTTTAAAAATGGGGCTTTCATTTAAGACCGTTTTCAAATCTATCAAACGTATAGTTATTTTTGTAAGGGTAGTTACAAAATGGGTAAGTTTGGAAAATTTCCCATGTTATTTCTATGGAGATTCTCTAGTTTTTCGCCAAAATCTGTGATTAATTTTATGGAAATGAAAACCACCCTTAGCAACTTTATGCTTTATAAAATAAACTATTAGGTGGATCATCTTGAAATTTTTACCACATATTAAGGGCCCGGATTTTAGTTCAGTAGAAAAATTTCGAAACAATAAACTTAATACGAAAAAAGTTAAAACCAATCCTAAAACCTTCCTTATACATTAAAGCCGTCATCAGGCCTTATCTAAGGGAGCTACCGCTCCCTTAGAATATTTTGGTAGGGTTTACGGATTATTTTGAAGGGGTTGTTTGAAATTTAGGGGTTATCCCCCACAAAAAGCCTAGCGACACCACTGCGAAAACGGGGGTTGGATTCGCGCTACCCTCTGGCTACACACTGGCTATTCAAAAGAGAGGAAAAGGAGATAGAAGCAGTCGGTGCGGGCGACGGTGAGTTCTTTATACAGACGCGCGCTTTTGGCGATTTTGCCCTTAGGTCTATTGGTTTCTTCTTAGCTACATGGTATCGATGGGACTAATAGTTTTGCCCGAATTGTAATAGTCGTAGAAGTATTAAAAACTGAATAGAGGAAGTAAGTAGGGAGTTGGCGACATGTGATTCACGTTGCCACGTAGCCATATATTAGAAGATACTTCGCCAGGATAAAGTTTATAGGTGCTTCAATAAATTTTCTATCAAAGTTTGGAGTAGGAGTAAAAATCTAACGCGAGGGCAGGAGATGCAGCTTCGCGGCAGAATAGACAACTAATTTATCTTTGTAGTTTTGAAGAACGCGTCGTCTGCTACTCACTCTGGAGTGAGATATTGACGAAAAACTTGAAATATGTAAACTTCAAGCAAAGAACCAAGTCGTGCAACCGTGTTAAGGGAAATACTTGTTTCATTCCAGAATGCAATAGTTACACATTTTGAAATGAAAATATAAGTTTTCATCGGTTTCCCAAAGAAAAACCCGTTAGAAAAACTGAATTTTTGGCTTGGCGCGACCGATTTTTAAACCGACCGTGGCGCGAGCAGCTTGCGTCGTGAAGCGCGTGATCGGGTGCGCTATGAACCGACAGATCAGATATTTTCTATCAAAGTTTCCCCTCATCTCTCGTGTCGGGGGGGGGGGAACCACGAAGAGAGAAATTTATTTAAAGAGCTATTGAAGTTGGGACAGCGAGAGAACGTAAACGATGTGGTGTAATTATGGGCTAGACCATCTTGTTCTTTAAAATCCCGAAAGACCAGCGCTTTTGAGAAAGAGAGGTCGATGGCACTGCTCGTGCTGCGTTAAGCCCAGTAGTCAAGATAACCATCTCCTGGCTATGTACCAGCCAGTCTTATATACGGTGGCCTTGGAGAATGGAGTGTCTTTAGCGTTGCTCTTCACTTAGAAATCAAATTTCTCAGAATTGGTGCGTAAATACATTGTAAAAACATTTAAGATCATAGAATGAACGTGAATGAAATCAAATTTTATGCGATTTCACAAGTTCAGTAAGTAAAATCTTTTTTCATTAAGACAGACAAAAAGTCCTACGGTGTTTAAAAATGCAAGCTACTTCTTTCTTACGTGGATGAATTCAGTCTCAAGACCAACGATGAAATATATATCAGTATTGCCGTTCTTCAAGCCTATTGAAGCCTTGACGTTTTTATCTGTAACGGAGTAGAGACTAATTTCTTGGATACCAGCTTCATAAAAATATATAAGAACATAAAGTAGTTACGATAATTTATTGGAATGTTTCGTCCAATTAAATTCATAAAAACTGAGAAGCCGGACTCGGATGAGGTGGAAAATTTGGTATCACCTTCAAACTTTTTATTAAAATGGCCAATCATCATTAAGAACGATGATGACGAGACTAGCACTTCTAAAGAAGCGGATTCGGTTCATCCCCCAGCGGAAAATACCGAAGATGCGGAAGAAATTACGGAGAATCAGGGTCAAAGGAAGTTATCCCCATTAATGAATAGAAGACAATCACACAATGCTAAGAAGCCTTTTAAATGTGACGTCTGTGGCTTGTCGTTTAATAGAAATTCACTTTTAACAAGGCATAAGGTGAGACACTCATCTGATCGTCCGTTTCAATGTGAACGGTGTCAGAAGACCTTCAAAGGCAAAAGAGACTTGGACCAACATAAACTCATACACTCTACCGAACGTCCATTTAAATGTCAAGTGTGTCAGATGGCCTTCAAACGGAAACAAAGTTTGAGCGTTCATAAACTCACACACTCGTCCGAACGTCCATTTAAATGTGAAGTGTGTCATAAGGCCTTCAAAGGCAAAAGGAACTTGGCACAACATAAACTCACACACGATGCTAAGAAGCCTTTTAAATGTGATGTCTGTGGCTTGTCGTTTAATATTAAGAAACTTTTAGCAAAGCATAAGGTTAGACACTCGTCTGATCGTCCGTTTCAATGTGAACGGTGTCAGAAGACCTTCAAAGGCAAAAGAGACTTGGACCAACATAAACTCATACACTCTACCGAACGTCCATTTAACTGTCAAGTGTGTCAGATGGCCTTCAAACGGAAACAAAGTTTGAGCGTTCATAAACTCACACACTCATCCGAACGTCCATTTAAATGTGAAGTGTGTCATAAGGCCTTCAAAGGCAAAATGGACTTGGCACAACATAAACTCACACACTCGTCCGAACGTCCATTTAAATGTGAAGTGTGTCATAAGGCCTTCAAAGGCAAAATGGACTTGGCACAACATAAACTCACACACTCGTCCGAACGTCGCTTTAAATGTGAAGTCTGTCATATGGCATTCAAACGCAATTCTGAATTGGCATCGCATAAAGTCAAACACTCGTCCGAACGCCCATTTAAATGTCAATTGTGTCATATGGCCTTCAAATGGAACGTTGGTTTGAAGGAACATCAACTCACTCACATGTCCAAATATGATTTGTGTAACTCTAGTTACAAATCACAACATGACCGTCACTTGAAACTCCACAAATGTTCTGAATGCGATAAAACCTTTAAAAGATTGCGGAATCTAAATGCTCATAATGTTCTTCATTCTTCGGAGCGACCATTTAAATGCGAAAAGTGTGATAAATCTTTCAAAAAGAAGTCGAGTCTAAATTTGCACGAGGCTACACACTTGGAGGATAAACCATTCAATTGCGAACATTGCGAGCGTTCTTACCAAACTAAATGTTTGTTAAACACTCACAAGAGAACAGTCCATATCGCTACTAAACCATTTCAATGCGACTTATGTGACGCTAAATTTAAAAACAAAAGCAGTTTAAATCTTCACATAATTGATGTTCACGAGAACGAAAGGCCCTTTCCTTGTGAACAGTGTGGCAAATCCTTCAAAACCCCTTACGAGTTAAATCGCCACTTCAAAATGGTGCATACTGATGAAAGACCGTTCAAATGTACGGAATGCGGTTCGGCCTTCAAATGTGACTCATATTTGAAGAAACATAAATTGTTACACTTACGTGCTAAATCTTTCAAGTGTTCTAAATGTAGTATGTGTTTCCCTTCCGAAACATCCCGTCGTGCACACGAGACATCTAATCATTTGTATGACAAATATTTCGAAACTTCCCGAAGATATGAAAACTGTTCAAGCACTGATGTGAAACCTGTCATTTACGAGTGCTTCATTTGCAAAACAGCTTTTGCAAATGAATACGATTTGTTTCAACATAAAGGTATGAGATGTTCCCTCCAAAACTTCAAATTGCGAGCTTCCCATGTTGCATTGGAAAGGTTATCTCCGAAGCAACTCGCCGAATATGGTGTTTTTTCATATCCACGATTGAGAATCCAGATCGAGGACTTCGTCATTAAAAAGGAACCATTATAAACTCAAGCTATGTTATTACAAAATCTTAAAACTTATGAGTAATGTTTTTGTATACTAGGCCTATACATTGGATAAAATAAAAATACTTCTCATGTCATGAAAAATTGTAGTCTTGGATGATGCCAAATTGTTTCTGTTACCTAAACAGATCAAAGTTTATAGAGCCGCATTGAACAGGTTAGTTGACGAAAGGAGAGTTTTATTTCCAGGTAACAAGTTTTTGAAAATATGTAATTTTCAATGTCATCCACGTTTCATGTGATCTTGAACTTATTCGAGACTTAATGAAAGGGTTAGCTAACATAACGTTATCCCTTAAATGAACGTCCTTTTCTAAATATAAAAGGAAAAATATTAAGCAAAAGTATACACGATGTCTTATTACAAAATAATTAGCATTTAATTAGTCTTAAAAATGAGGACCACTGCGCCACCATTGGTTTAGTGGCGTCTGCTAAACTGAACCCTTGCCTCTCTCAGCCTGTGAGAATTCAACCAGTTCCGTAAGGGTAAGTGGTTCGGTTTAGCAGACGCCACTAAACCAATGGCGGATGGCGCAGTAGTCCCTTGTTTTTAAGACTAACTAAATGCTATTTATTCTGCAATAAGAGATCATTTATTTTTTAATATCTTTTCTTTTATATTTAGGAAAAGGCCGTTCTTTTAAGGCATGACGTTATGTTAAAAAAATACCTCAGCCACAAGCCGACAAATACTGTTGTATATGCCAACAATTACTAACAAATAAAGATCTACTGACCTGTATAAAAATTAAACAAATCAAAGTTAAAATATATTTATAGTACATCAAACGATCATAAATTAACTGACATAATTTGCAGCTATTTAACCTTATCTAGATTTATTTTCCAAAATGGATCAAGTTCCGAAATAATTTCGATAACAATCTAATCTAAAACAGCTGTCAATTGAACAATTGTACTGTTTCGCAATGGCGCGCAGCACAGTTATCTTAATACAAGTCCGTAAAATCACCGGAATTCCAGAATTAAAACAAAATATAAAAACAAAGTCAAAGTATTGTGCAACAAAAATAAACTTAACATAATTAATTTTTAGCGACAAATTTTCAAGTTACAATATGAGTGTTTTCAAAAGCACCGTATCAAAACATTTTTGGACCCCGTTATGAAAAATAGTTCAATACCATTTTGATTTTTTTCTTCTTTGTCTCGCATAAACTAGTAAGTCTGCATTTGGACCAAAACTTTGCACTTACGCTAAAATAATAAATACAATAATTGCTATTGTACTTATGCTAAAACGAAGCCAGATCATATCCAGTTATATTTTTTACTCTAAAAATCGGTACCAATATTCAATGACGTTAAGCCCGTCGTCTACTTAGTTTGACTATGATTTGCAAGTATTATGACGTCACTAATGTCTCAAATGTTCACGCTTGTAGGAGGGAAGTTTGATTCTGTAGTACCATAGTTGCATAAGTCTATAAGATATGTTCCATAAGTATGACACTTAATATACTTCGTAATGCTAGAGACTTACTGAGAGCTAGTTGGAGAACGACAGGAGAGATTTGACTACGCTCGATTTTGCAGTCCATTTTCCTATTTAGTTTGAGACAATGCCTCACCAGGCGGCGCTTTATGTCACTTCATAACAAGCTCTCAGTAACCAGCGACAAACTTATGGAATACATCTTATGGACTTTTATAGTTGGGGTCCATTCGTAGCCGCCTGAAAATATCAGAATGCTTTTCATTGTTGTGCATCATTGAGTTATTTATATTGAAGTAGCGAAGGTACGTGTAAATAGAAGTTATTAATTGTTGCACCTAAGGCTTATGACCAACCTAAAACCGGGGTACTATGGTTAAATTTTCAATAGCAATAACGTTGAAACCAAGCCTTTCCGTAATTTGATCTAACGTTGCGTTTATGGCATTTGATGTCAAAAACTTAAGCTCTTCCTCCGGCTTTTTTTCTTGTATTTTTTATCCCGAATTAGTTTAAAGTAAAGAAACAATTCCCATTTGCAGTTGGAAGTAAAAATTCATATTTGTAACTTTGAATTTAATGAAAAATTGACATTGTTATTCTACAAATTTAACGACTTTTGGAACATTCTTTACTTCAAATACATTCCAAAGTTTCGCAACTGCAACTGTTTGGCACCGTTTGGCAACAAGTGGTACCTTCGGGACAATTGTCGCAAGGAGAATCGAGACAAACGTTTCCGCAATGTACAATATGGTCTGGACATTGACCAGCTGAAAAACCAAAAACATGGACTAATATTTCTCTTAAATTCAAAAAATATGTCAATTTCTTTTACTGGAAAAAAGGTATTAATTATGTTTTTTTTTTATATTGGTCTGTCAAATCGTAAGGGAGTAAAAATTCAATTAAAATTTATACTTACAGCTCTCCTGGACGATGAAAGTCATCGCCAAAAGAACATAGAAAATCGAGACCTTGACGCTGAACATCTCTTATCGATGGACAATAATTCAATGTATTAATATTAAAATATTTAACAAGTTAATCGATCTCGTTCTTAATGTTCTTGTTTACGAAAATCAACAACCTTTAACCGACACGTTTCATAATCTTTACAACTAATGCAAAAATAGCTTACCCAATACTTATTTAAATTAATTAAAACTAATGATAAGATTCTATAGTCTGGAAACTTTTGATATTTTATTGAAATGTGCTTGCGACTCGGCTTGCGACGGTGTCATTTCTCAAATGAATCGAGAGAATGGTATTACCAAAATCACATAGTGCTTTTGGTATTACACCATGTAAAAATTCCATTACTTTATGTATGTTAGAAAAAATTTGAATTTATTTTACATTTAATGATAATGCCTGATGCGTTATTTTAATTAAACGAAACGATATGTCTGAATCTCATGAGAATATGAGACGGTATGCAAATACGAAGAAAGTTAATATCGTTACATATAACCAGGGATGGTTTTAATTTTAGAAGTAGGAATGGAGAACGATTAGTCTTCAGTCTGACTCAGCCCAGTATAGAGCCCCTCCCGCCAACACGTAACGAAAAGTTTAAATTATCTTATTGGCTCACTTAAACTACGTTTTGATGACGTTGCTGACGTCGAATAGCTGTGTCGCAGACTCATGCCATCTTGGATGTAAACAATCTCCTTCCGTGGAGTAATGATTACGGAGGTTTAGATGCAATGTAGCCTTCAATTAATTTAAATTCAAAACCAATTTGATATTTTAAATTAAGAGACGTGCGCAAGACATTGAAAAACATACGATTCACAATTAATAAAAGCTTCTAGATGCATGGTCAAAAACGAATGCATCACTTTCATTTAGGCCTAATTCCGTGAAATAAGAAAAGGTTTTTAAAGATTTATATTTGTTGCGTTTATCTTTTAGTAATTTTTAGAATTTCTTTAGGCCAGTGGTTCCCAAAGTTTTCGAGGATGGTTTGCTAATTATAAATCTATTATACACCTTTTCTTGTGGATTTTTTTTTCTTATTTCTGAGATCAATATTTGGCTTTACATTAGTTGTGCATTTTTTACATCGGCGACAATAAATTCTAACAAAAACATTAACATTTAAAAAACTGCTACACATGAGTCAAATGTCCTATAAATTTTGCAGTCAAACAGGGGTGTCACTAGACCCATGTCCAATAAGAAATTTAAATTATTTCCGCCCCTGGTGATACGCGTTTTGAGGCCGATTAGACGATGGACTTGCTTCCAGTCTGGGAAATAGCACACTTCCTCTGGTCCAAAACCATTTTATTAATTGCTTGGACTAGTTTTTTAATTCAAGAAATGGGGGTTACTGGTGCTCAGGACCAGTTTATTAATTGCAAATCTATAGGAGAACAAAGCCTGGGACCAGTACGGAGACCAGTTAATTATTTCGGGGACTAGGGGGGTCACTGGTCCCAAGGACTAGTTTAAAAAATATCCTTATTTCCCAGACTGCTTGCTTCTATAGCACTTGAAGCCAAAAGCGTGATCGAGTCAGCTGTGTTCTGAGTAATGAAGCTGTCTGCTAGGATTTTCGGTAAGAGAAATTCGTATTCAATACGGCGTATTGGCGCCCTTTGTTTGTAAATGGTAATTTTAGTGTGATACTTTTGAGCCATATGGGCACGTAACTAATAAAGTTAAGACAATTTATTAAAGTACACAAATTAACTTTAATCAAACAGCCATTTAGTCTTCGCCCGCGGTTCGTTTAAAAATAACAGCCATATCACAGTTAACTTCATCATCGAATGAACGTGAATGAAATCAAAGTTAGTGCAATTTCACAAGTTCAGTAAGTAAAATCTTTTTTCATTAAGACAGACAAAAAGTCCTACGGTGTTTAAAAAGAAAGCTACTTCTTACATGGTTGAATTCAGTCTCAAGACCAACGATGAAAAATATATCAGTGTGGCTGTTCTTCAAGCCTATTGAAACCTTGCCGTTGTAAGCTGTTACCGAGGAGAGACACTTGGATGCCAGTTTCATAAAAATTACGTAGTTACGATCATTTATTGGAATGTTTCGCCCAATTAAATTCATAAAAACTGAGAAGCCGGACTCGGATGAGGTGGAAAATTTGGAAACAACTTCAAACTTTTCACTAAAATGGCCAATCATCATTATGAACGATGATGACGAGACTAGCTTTTCTAAAGAAGCAGATTCGGTTCATCCCTCAGAGGAAAACACTGACAATGCAGAAGAAGTTACGGAGAATCAGGAACAAAGGAAGTTATCCCCATTAATGCATGAAAGACAAACACACGATGCTAAGAAGCCTTTTAAATGTGATGTCTGTGGCTTGTCGTTTCATATTAAGAAACTTCTAACAAAGCATAAGGTTAGACACTCATCTGATCGTCCATTTAAATGCCATGTGTGCCAGATGACCTTCAAATGGAAAAAAAATTTGACAGTTCATCAACTCACGCACTCGTCCGAACGTCGATTTAAATGTCAATTGTGTCATATGGCCTTCAAAAGGAAAGATACTTTGACAACACATCAACTCACTCACATGTCCAAATATGATTTGTGTAACTCTAGTTACAAATCACAACATGACCTTGACTTGAAACTCCACAAATGTTCTGAATGCGATAAAACCTTTAAAAGATTGTGGAATCTTAATGCTCATAAGGTTCTTCATTCTTCGGAGCGACCATTTAAATGCGAAAAGTGTGATAAAGCTTTCAAAATCAGATCGAGTCTAAATTTGCACAAGACTACGCACTTGGCGGATAAACCATTCAATTGCGAACATTGCGAGCGTTCTTATCAAACTAAATGTTTGTTAAACAACCACAAGAGAAGAGTTCATATGACAACTAAATCATTTCAATGCGACTTATGTGACGCTAAATTTAAGAACAAAACCCATTTAAATCGTCACAAGATTTGTGTTCACCAGAACAAAAGGCCCTTTTCTTGTGAACAGTGTGGAAAAACCTTCAAAAAACCTTACACGTTAAATCAACACTCCAAAATTGTGCATACTGATGAAAGACCGTTCAAATGTACGGAATGCGGTTTCGCCTTCAAATGTGGCTCACATCTGAAAACACATAAATTGTTTCACTGCCGTGATAAATCTTTCAAGTGTTCTAAATGTAGTCTGTGTTTCCCTTCCGAAACATCCCGTCGTGCACACGAGACATCTAATCATTTGTATGACAAATATTTCGAAACTTCACGAAGATATGAAAACTGTTCAAGCACTGATGTGAAACCTGTAATTTACGAGTGCTTCATTTGCAAAACCGCGTTTGCAAATGAATACGATTTGTTTCAACATAAAGGTACGAGATGTTCCCTCCAAAATTTCAAACTGCGAGCTTGCCATGTTGCATTGGAAAGGTTATCTCCGAAGCAACTCGCCGAATATGGTGTTTTTTCATATCCACGATTGAGAATCCAGATCGAGGACTTCGTCTTTAAAAAGGAACCATTATAAACACAATCTGTGTTATTATAAAACATGAAAATATAACAATTTATGAGCTCATATAATATGATATTACTTTGAGAATTTAAGGGTAATGTTTTTGTAAACCTTTCATTTCAACAAAATAAAAATACTTTTCACGTTATGAAAGACAATATATTCTTTAAGCGACTCGGAATATAGCAAAATTATAAACTTAAAACTGGTTTTATTAGGGTTTTTTCTAAGTTATCAAGCGCCATGTTAAAAGCTGACGGCTTTGATTTTTCTAGTGAAAATCCACGATCGGATACGCGCTTTTAACATAGGAAAATAATTCTTTGGACGGGCTTCTATAGCGCGAGCAGCGTGATCTAGGAGGCTATGCCCAGACCAAGGAATATGTTAATTTTATAATAGTTTTCACTTTTAAAAGAGATGATATATTTTCTTTAAACAGCCATTAACAATATACCCTGATCGAACAGTTTCCATTCTAAAGTGATTAACTTCAAGAGCCCCGTTTCAGAAAAAGTTAAAAATGTAAAATTTCCAATTTTTTTTCATATTTTATTTATTTTTTTCTGCCTTAAAAAGAGGCGCCACTCTTGAATTTTCAAATTTGGCGCGAGATTGAATTGTAGAGAAACTTTTCATGGATGAGTTGTCTTATTTCTAGTCCTGCACGTGAGTAGATTGAAGGGGGAGGAGGATGAGGCTGACAGTGACTCCTGACATAGCCCACTCGATCCGCGATCCCGGACGCTGCGCTGCTCGCGAGCAGCTTGCGTCATGAACTAGTGACACGCGTGATCGAGTGGGCTATGCTCCAGAGTAACGATTCTAACGAAGCTGTCTGCTACTTTCTGGCGGTAATTTAGGGTGAGCCGCACATGGGCGAGTGACGAATAAAGTTGAGACAATTTATATAAGTATACACAAATGAATTTTAATCAAATAGCCATTTAGTGTTCGCCCGCGGTTCGTTTACAAATAACATCCATATCACAATTAACTTCGTCATCGCGAAACGATTCTTGAAAAGTATTGAAGTCACAAATGGAGGAGTGGCAGCCTTTAACCCTAATAGGTTGCCCATTCAACTTGGTTTCCACTTTATAAGAAGCTGAATCGTTTACGCGACACTTGTAAAGTGCCAGGACTAAATTGGCGTTAAATGGACTAATGCTGCTGGATTTGTACGTCTCACGTTGACTGGAGCAATAAATAGAAGCCAATGGTGCTACAGAATCCTTCATTAAGTTGAAAATGGAACAGACTTTCTTGAAGGAACGACCGTGACTAAACATCAGGATTGCTTTAGGATTCTCCGGTAAGGTTATTTTTGTCCTATTAGAGTTAATTACAATACTTTTATACTTGAACGCTTGATGCTATACATTGCACAACAGATCAAATTAATAGTTGTGTTGAGCAAAATGATACCGCTGTATCACTGACGGTAAAATAATTTGTTGTATGGTAAATGTCAGACCTACAGAGAGCTTTTTGTTGGGGAGGTGGTTAAATTCCTCCGTTCCATTTATTCCGTAAATTGCTTTCCCCCACTCTATTCGGGAAAGTAGGGCCTTCATACAACCAGGCTGCCAGGCCTTTAGTGCGGTTTCTGATAGGAAACCGATCTATATGATTATTATGATTATAAGAACTGAGCGCATTTAGTCTTAGAGCTCGGCATTATCTAGATTTACTCCCATTTAACCCAAACCGTTTCTCCCAATTCCCATATCTCCCAATCCCATTTGACCCAACACTATGCCTTTTCCCCCAATTTCTTTTCTCCCAATTCAGCATAAAACATATGTTAATAAATTAAAAGAGAATTTTTTTGTTTTATTAACAATGGTATGTTATACATATTCAGTTTAGTTTGAATTTCCATTTTATGATTTCTAGATATTCAAATGGAGTTTTTCTCCCCGCATCCAGTTCCCTTTTTAGTTGTTTTATTCTTTCCTCCTGAATCTTGTATTTTCTGATTGGTGGTCGAACAGGTTACCCCCCATTTCACCCAATTTAAAACACCCAATTCCCATTTACCCAAACATAATTCAACCCAATTCCCAGTTCTCCTATTCCAATTAACCCAATATTGCATACCCAAAAAGACTCAAATAGAGTAGAATTTGATGGTTTTATTTATTTATTTTTTCATTTAATAAGGGGTACACTTACTTAAAATGTATAACCGCTCCAAAGAGGAAGAGACGTCCTCCTAACCAAACCAAACCTAACCTAACATAACATAACAGTAATGTTTTGGAAAAGGCATATTATTTGAGAAGTCAATGAAGCTAAACGTCAATATTTTGGAAAAAGCGTAACATTGTTAAACGATTTATAAAATATTACTAACCTAACTTAACCAAACCAAACCTAACACCTATCATAACAGTAATATTTTGGAAAAGGCATATTATTTGAGAAGTCAATGAAGCTAAACATCAATATTTTAGAAAAGGCGTACCAAAGCTAAATGATTTATAAAATATTTTTAACCAAACCTAACCTTACATAACATAACAGTAATGTTTTGGAAAAGGCATATTATTTGAGAAGTCAATGAAGTTAAACATTAATATTTTGGAAAAGGCGTACCATAGTTAAATGATTTATAAAACACGAACTTTCTCGTGGATCTAGCAGAAAAATATAATACATTTAGAATAAAACTTCACATTAATTGGAAGGAAAATTATTTAACCTAACCTAACCTAACCAAACTTAACCTAACCTAACCTAACCTAACCTATTCGCATTAAAAATAATCAAAGTCATTTTGAAAGCAACCCTTTGCAGCATAAAATATTAGACGAAACCATTCGATTGGGAGAAATGAGAATTGAATAGTTTGGGATAAAAATTCCGATTGGGAAATATAAGATTGGGAGAACTGGGAATCGGAAAGTTTGGGATAAAAATGTATTTTGGGAAACACAGAATTGGGAGAAATGGGACCATACCATTATCTATCCATGTTCCACGTTATTTTATCTTTAGCCATACTCGAAAATTATCCACAGATCTTACATGTTAAATCGTATTATAATCCACAACTTTGTTTATAAATAATCGGTTATCCACCAATTTGTGGATAATGGATAGAAAATGCCGAGCTCTATTTAGTCTTGGCTTTTAAAGTTGCGAAACGGCAAGCTGAAACTTCACTTAAGCGGTTAACCCTTGGCTAAATTTTTCCAAACAAAACCGTCTGCTACTGCCGATAGCCGGAAATAAGAAAAATTTGTTATAGGACATGTGTCCAGTGACCCCCTGTTTGACTGGAAAATTTATAGGACATTGTCCACTGGAGTGTACAAAAATGATGTCGCTTCTCCATAGTCAAGGTATCAAAACTTCGGAAAATTTGTAGGTCAAAATGTCCAGTGACCCCCTTAGTTTTTAAAAAAATTATGGGACATTTTAAAATTTTATTGGACAATGTCCAGTGTCCTGTGCTTATTTCCGGCCCTGGGCCCGAAACGCGGTGCACGTTACAGGGCTGCCGTACTAACAAAATGTAAAATCCACAAAATAGCGAAATCTTGACTAGTCTATTTAGATATTTTTATTTGGTCTTTGTCGACTATTACGGTTTTCCTACCCCCATTAATGGAACGTACACGGCCATAATGGTGGATTGAATGCGGGGGAAGAACAGAAATCCTTCAATATAGCTGCCAGAAGTAATATAACAAAGCTATAAATATGAATGACTGATCTATTTTCTCGAGTATATCCTGCATATTCCTCAGTAAATATTTGTGAAAAATTATGAACAGTAAAGCAGCGATTGTTCTAAGGCTTTGACAGCGTCTCACCATGCGTCGCTTTTTTCGAGAATCTATGACGTTTCACTTACGTCACTTCATGTCAAGCTCTCAGTAACAATTGACAAAGTTATGGAACATATCTTATGAACTTATGCAAGAACTCGTATAAAACCTAAGCCATCTGTGTCGTTATACCTTAGCCAATATGGCGGCAATGCAACCCACCTGTAATAGTAGAGCACCAATAGAACCTTTTCAAGAGCCTGGTGTTTTGACCACCTGGTTTCCTTAATTTGGAATATACTTTATGTGGATCCAATGACGTCAGATATGGCTTCAAACCAAAGAACTTTAGGTGGACAGTTAACTTCGAAACCCTATCTAGCAACTTTGGATCCACATGCCAGATGTTCCATCGCAACCCAAAGTCAAGCGGACGATACCGCGACCCCCTCCCTCTTTTGAATAGGGTCCATTATATATAACATGAAAACTTCAACGAACCTGAAGGTATGCAGGATGTCTTGTACAACAGGACAAGCTTGTTTGTAATTTCTCTCCCTCGCGGAACCATCATTGTGATAATGAATTAAGTCGTCCAAATACTCAAACACTTTCAAGTCGCTTTCGTTTAAAAAATTGCAAAATACAGATTTACCATAAAAAGCAACCTCGTGGGCGCAAATGGTAAACATGTCCATGCCATCAGCTGCAATTCAAACATCTCCAAATAAATTAAGACCTTTCATTAAGTCGTAATTACGAGAATGTAAAAATAGTAGCACCAGAAGTATATTAATCAAAACTGTCTTTGTACACAAAGACGCGAAAAAGTAAGAGATAAGTGTAGAAAATTAATTGTTTGAAGTAACAGATATTCAAATTTTCATTTTTGAAGACGTGATTATAAAACATCAATTATTTGAAAAAATTTCTTATCTTAGTTTTTTTCACCAAAATTCCTTAAGTAAAATATTTTATCCTTAAACATGTGCATCATTTTAAAAATAGAAAACGTATGCATTTTATTTTCTTTTTAAAATTTAGAGTTAGTTTGAATATTCGGGCCTATAAGGAGAATAAAATGGGCAGAAAATTGTTGATAGCAGACAAAATAAAAGAAGCATGAAAACTTAACAAAACGTGTTCGTTTATTTTAAAGTTTTCGAGGTTTCAAAAATTGACGTTTTGTATATCTCTCAAAGCTACAGATCCTTTTGACTCTAATAACTACATCACAGTCAAAGGGCGAATGCAATTTTCGGTTCGCAATATTTTCAATTTTGAAATATAAAAATAAATACTTCTAGCTCTATTTTTCAGATATCCGAGTATTTGAACTTCCTCGAAGCAAATGTTTCTCGAAAATAAACAGTAGTATCAAGGTAGTTTCTCTGAAATTTTTGTGAAAAAACTAAGATAAGAAATTTTTTCAAATAATTGATGTTTTATAATCACGTCTTCAAAAATGAAAATTTGAATATCTGTTACTTCAAACAATTAATTTTCTACACTTATCTCTTACTTTTTCGCGTCTTTGTGTACAAAGACAGTTTTGATTAATATCTGTCACTTCAGACTTAATATGAATTAAAACTGTTTAGAAACTAGTATTTTAAAACGTATACTGAAAAGCAGGCGCTCCATTAAGTCTTGTGGTGTTGCGCGTATATTAGTTACCACGTTTGAACTAACAAGGCCCTAACCATCTATTATAGAAGTATTAATCTTGATTGCTTCAACGCCCAGTCCAACTCAAATTGCCTTCTCGTCGTTTTCACGTGCAAAGCACAGAGGATGCAATAATACAAATAGATTCCGAAGACTTAGGCTAAAAAATTATTGCGTAGACCTGTGTACAAAAACAATCTATACACCTGTGCACAAACATATTCCATAGACCTGCGCTGGGTGACCACATTTCCTAAATTTTATAATTTTTCCTATTTTCGGATGTCTTCCTATTAGTTCCTATAATTTCGATAATTTTCCTATATTTTCCTATTTTTTAAAATTGTAGATATTTTGTGGGCTCTCACTTTTGGTTTTGTTATATATCACCAAAGCTATGGAAGCCTCTAAAAATATTTGTCACGGAAGTCTGTGGTTTTAAAGTTATAGCATATGTTTCTAAGATTACGTTCCATAAGTATGACACTTCCTATATTTCGAAATGCTAGAGACTTAATGAGAGCTAGTTCGAGAACGACGCGAGAATTGACTACACTCGATTTTCTACTCCATCTTCCTATTTAGTCTGTACTAAGCCTTTGACAGGGCCTCATCAGGCGTCGCTTTACGAGAATCTATGACGTTTCATTTACGTCACTTCGAGACAAGCTCTCAGTTTCCAGTGACAAATTTATGTAACATATCTTACGAACTTATGGTTATAATTAAACCAAAGCTCCTTTGTAAATCTTGTCTTATTACTTTCAAAGCATTTGCAACCTATATTTTGCTATTTTTTCAAGAGTAGTTCTCTTGTCTTTTCCTGTTTTTTTAATTATACATCTATATCTATATAAATCAAAGTCCTGACTGATAATCATCGCCCAGCCCAAACCGCTAGCCCCAGAAGGCTGAAAATTTGGAGGAACGTTACTCGTAAGTAGTAGGCGCGTACTAAGAAAGATTTTTCCAATCCGCCCCCATCTTCATAAATGGCGCCCAGAAATGTAACAAATCTTCTCTTTGTAAGAAAGTCCGTGAGTTTCAACCGAATTCACAAATATTTAGTACACTGGATTCCTTTAACCTATAGACGGGCTATATGGTCTTTCGGGATCGATTTTTTGCCATATTTTAAATGGCGGCCAGATATTTAAAAACCTTTCTTTATAGAAGGTCTGCGTGTAAAGTAATAAAAAATGTCTCGACGAGCTGATGGGCGACGCCGAGTGCCTTCGCTCCTAGGATGCTACAAAAATATTAGTCGAATCAGTAAAATGTACCCATACTTGATGGAAGTTCTTACTACACTCAAGCGATGCCGCGGGTAACAGCTAGTCTCCTATAATTTCCTGTAAATCAATTGTAAATTTCCTATTTTCCTATAACTATTACAAGGTTATTCGTGGTCACCCTGAGTGCACAAACATATTTCGTAGATAACATAGACTTGTGAAAACACATGTCATATAATTGTGTACAAACAGATCCCGTAGACTTGTGCACAAACAGATCCCTTAGAATTGTGCACAAACAGATCCCTTAGAATTGTGCACAAACAGATCCCTTAGAATTGAGCACAAACTGATGTCATAGATTTGCGCAAAAAATGATGTCATAGACTTACGCACAAACAGATGTCATAAACTTGTGCAAAAAGAGATGTTATATACCTGTACACAAAAAGATTCCATGGACCTCTGCACAAAAATATTCCATACCCCTATGCTCAAAAATATGCTCAAGAATATCTCGTACACCAGTGCACAAAAATACTGCATATCCATTTGCACTAAAATATCCCGTATCCATTTGCAGAAAAATGTTCTTTAGACCTGTGCACAAACAGATGCAGTGGCCTTTGCAAATACAGATTCCTTAGACCTCTGCACAAACCGATTCAGTAGGCTTGTGCACAAAAATATTCCGTAGACCTGTGCACAAAAATATTCCGTAGACCTGTGCACAAACAGATACCGTAGACATGTGCACAAACTGATACCGTAGACGTGTGCACAAACAGATTCCGGATACTTGGACACAAACGGAAGTCACAGGGTTGTGCACAAACAGATTCCGGATACTTGGACACAAACGGAAGTCACAGGGTTGTGCACAAACAGATTCCGGATACTTGGACAAACGGAAGTCACAGGGTTGTGCACAAACAGATGTCATAGACTTGCACAAAAAATACATCATAGACTTGCGCAATGTGTCAAGGATATGTGCACATCAGATTCCACGGACTAGTGCACAAACAGAAGTCTTAGACTTGTTTACAAACAGAAGTCATAGACCTGTTTCCATAAAGATTCCATAACCATTTGCACAAAACAATTTCATACCCATTTGCACGAAACGATTCCATACCCATTTGCACAAAACGATTCCATAGACCTGTGCACAAAAATATTCCATAGACCTGTGCCCAAAGAGATTCCATAAAACTGTGCACAAAAGATTCCCTAGACCTGTGCTCAAAAAATATGCCGTAGGCCTGTGCACAAACAGATTCCGGAGATCTGTGCACAGATTCCGTAACCATGTGCACAAAAAAATTGCGTAGGCCTGTGTACAAACAGATTCCGGAGATCTGTGCACAGATTCCGTAACCATGTGCACAAAAAAATTGCGTAGACTTGTACACAAGTGGAAGTCACAGGCTTGTGCACAACAGATGTCATAGACATCTTCAAACCAGATTCCATAGTTTTGTGCACAAACAGAAGTCATAGACATGTGCACAAAAAACATTCTATAGACTTGTGCACATCAAGTTTCCATGGACCTGTGAACAAAAGATTTCATGGAGATGTGCACAAAATATTTCATGGAACTGTGCACAAAACATTATATATGCTTGTGCACATAAAGATTCATTAGACCTGCGAGCTAAAGATTCCATAGACCTGTGTACATAAAGATTTCATACCCATAGCACAAAACTATTCCATAACCATTTGCACAGAAATATTCCCTAGACCTGCGCACAAAATATTTCATAAAACTGTGCTGTGCACAAAAAGATTCCATTGACCTATGCACAAAATATTCTATTGGCTTTTGTATAAACATGTGACTTAGACCTGTGTACAAAAATATTCCATGGACCTGTGCACAAAAACATGCCTTGGACCTGTTCAGAAACATTCCATACCCCTATATGCTCAAAAATATTCCACACCCATTTGCACAAACATTTTCCGTAGACCCGTGCACAGATGCCGTAGACTAGCGCATAAACAGATTCCATAGATTTGCGCACAAATATATTACGTAGACTCGTGCACAAATAGATTCCACAGACTTTATCACAAACAGAAGTCACACGGTTTTGCACAATCCGATGTTATAGACTTGTGCACAAACAGATGTCATATGCTTGTGTAAAAAACTGATTTCATAGACTTCCTCAAAAAGAGATTCCGTAGACTTGTGCACATAAAGATTCTTCAGACTTGTGTACAAACATATTTTGTAGACCTGTACACACAGATACCATAGACTTGTGCATAAATAGATGTCAAATATTTGTGCAAAAACACATACCTTAGACTTTTGCACAATCATATGTCCTAGACCGGTGTACAAAACATTCTATAGATTTGTGCACAATCATATGTCCTAGACCGGTGTACAAAACATTCTATAGATTTGTGCACAAACATGAGTCATATACCTGTACACAGAAATATTCCACGGACTTCTGCACAAAAACATTCCATATACCTGTACACAAAAATAATCCATGGACCTCTGCACAAAAACATTCCATATCCCTATGCTCAAAAATGTTCCTTACACATTTGCACAAAAATATCACGTTCACCTGTGCACAAAACTTTCACGTACACCTGTGCACAAAAATATTCGGTATCCATTTTCACAAAAATATTCGGTATCCATTTTCACAAAAATATTCCGTACACCTGTGCACAAAAATATTCGGTATCCATTTTCACAAAAATATTCCGTACACCTGTGCACAAAAATATTCCAAATCCATTTTCACCATAATATTCCATACACCTATGCACAAAAATATTCCGTACACGTGTGAACAAAAACAGTTCGTACACCTGTGCACAAAAATATTCCGTACAATTGTGCATAAAAATATTCCGTACACCAATGCATAAAAATATTTCGTACACTTGTGCACAAATAGAATCACAGGCTTGTGCACAAAGAAATGTCGCAGACTCGCGCAAAAAGAGATGTTATAGACATGTGCACATCAGATTCCATAGAGTTATGCACAAACATTTTCAATGCCCCTATGCTCAAACAGATTTCAAACCCTTATGCTCAAAAAGATTCCATACCCATTTGCACAAAAATAATACGTAATCCCGTGCTCAAAAATATTCCGTAGACCTTTGCTCAGACAGAAGTCACTCGCGTGTGCACAAACAGATGTCATAGACTTGTGAATAAACAGATGTTATAGACTTGTGCACAAAGAGATGTTATAGACTTGTTCACACACAGGTGTTATAGACTTGTTCACAAGCAGGTGTTATAGAATTGATCACAAACAGGTGTTATAGACTTGTTCACAAACAGATGATTTAGACTTGTGCACAAACAGATGGAATAGACTTGTGCACAAACAGATGGAATAGACTTGTGCACAAACAGATGGAATAGACTTGTGCACAAACAGATGGAATAGACTTCTGCACAAACAGATGTTTTAGTCTTGTGTACAAACAGATGTTTTAGGCTTGTGTACAAACAGATGTTTTAGGCTTGTGTACAAACAGATGTTTTAGGCTTGTGTACAAACAGATGTTTTAGGCTTGTGTACAAACAGATGTTTTAGGCTTGTGTACAAACAGATGTTTTAGACTTGAGCATAAACAAATGTTATTGACTTGAGCAAATCAGATTCCATAGTCCTGTGCACAAACAGAGGTCGTAGACCTGTGAACAAACAGAAGTCGTAGACCTGTGCACAAACAGAAGTCGTAGACCTGTGCACAAACAGAAGTTTGTGCAAATAAAGATTTTTCACTTGGACACATAAAGATTCTTCAGACTTGTGTGTGCACATAATGATTCTTCAGACTTGTGTGCACATAAAGATTCTTCAGACTTGTGTGCACATAAAGATTCTTCAGACTTGTGTGCACATAAAGATTCTTCAGACTTGTGTGCACATAGATTCTTCAGACTTGTGTGCACATAGATTCTTCAGACTTGTGTGCACATAGATTCTTCACACTTGTGTGCACATAAAGATTTTTCAGACTTGAGTGCACATAATGATTCTTCAGACTTGTGTGCACATAAAGACTCTTCAGACTTGTGTGCACATAATGATTCTTCAGACTTGTGTGCACATAAAGATTCTTCGGACTTGTGTGCACATAAAGATTCTTCAAACTTGTGCAAATAAAGATTCTTTAAACTTGTGCACATAAATATACCATAGACCCATGATCAAAAATACCATAGACCTGTGCGCAGAAGATTACATACTCCTATACTCAAAAGGATTCCATGCAGATTTGCACAAAAACATTCCGTAGACCTGTGTAAAACAATATTCCATAGGCCTGTGTAAAACAATATTCCAGAGGCCTGTGTAAAACAATATTCCATAGGCCTGTGCACGAAATGATTGCATAGGCCTCTGCACAAAGAGATTTTATACTCCTTTGCACAAAAATATTCTGTAGGTCTGCGCTTAAACAGATTCCGTAGACTTGTACACAAGCAGACTCGTGTAAAAATTTAATTACCTATATTTGGTAATTATCTTTAATTGCTTATTTTGTTTAATTATTTTTAATTGCTTATTTTGTTTAATTATCTTTAATTGCTTATTTTGTTTAATTAAGTTTAATCTGTACTTCGCAACTAAATTAGTTGGATGCGCAATAGTTATAATGACAATTAAGCTAGCTAATTGCCCTACCAATTTGATTATCCGCAGTAAAACGACGTAAGTCCTAGAATGACTTTCTTTATTACTTAACCCAAGCAAAAAAGTCTTAAGTTCCACAGTTTAAAGGTAAACCACGTAATTCGGAGCAGGTACTTAAAACTATTAAAAACAATACTTAAACTTTGCTTTTCTTAATGAAACAAAAATTGGCGCCCACTTTAAAAATGGGGCTTTCATTTAAGACCGTTTTCAAATCTATTAAACGTATAGTTATTTTTGTAAGGGTAGTTACAAAATGGGTAAGTTTGGAAAATTTCCCATGTTATTTCTATGGAGATTCTCTAGTTTTTCGCCAAAATCTGTGATTAATTTTATGGAAATGAAAACCACCCTTAGCAACTTTATGCTTTATAAAATAAACTATTAGGTGGATCATCTTGAAATTTTTACCACATATTAAGGGCCTGGATTTTAGTTCAGTAGAAAAATTTCGAAACAATAAACTTAATACGAAAAAAGTTAAAACCAATCCAAAAACCTTCCTTATACATTAAAGCCGTCATCAGGCCTTATCTAAGGGAGCTACCGCTCCCTTAGAATAATACTTCTCTTCGAGAAGTGATAGCCAATCAGGAACCTTTCATGTTTTCACATAAGCAAAATGTCGTACGTGTTATACCACACCCAAAAAACGTTTCATCATTGATCTAGGTTTTATGGCAAGATGCGCATTCTTAACTGCTACTATGTATACATTCTTGACAATGATTTATAGTTACTTAATGAAATGATAAATCCAAGGCGTTTTGAAATGCTTTCGAGAGTCAAGTTTACAACGGGTCCATTAGCAAATCGAAAATACTCTTTTGGGCGGTATTCCTTAAGCTATTTAGTGAGTAATTAACGTTAAAATATTGCCACAGTTATGAAAAACTATATTATAACGTTACGTTCATACCATGAGTCTGCTGTCGCAATGTTTATAAAATCGCAACATTGGATTGATTCGATGGCTTAACTTTGGAGGTCCTAAAATGCGACGCGTTTCAAATTATTAAAATGACATCAAAGATAACGTAAACTTCATACTTCTAAGGCCTAGCAAGCCCTTTACAAAATGGCGAGCTGTTATTTCGGTCCAATTTCCGTCCGTATATCCGATTTTTAAGTCACCAATGGACATATCATTTACAAGAGCGGAATATCTCTCTTTGAAGCTCTTGCCTTAACGATGTCGTAAAATAGTAAATAAGTTAATTACAGATAAGTTTTTAAAGGTTTTTTACCCATTTTATTGGCGTCGTGAACGCCGGCTTCTGAGAGCGTGTTAGCATTTTCGTTACTTATTCTCGGTTTCCATTCTTGCAACATGAGTTTAACCTTTTCGCATAATTTAACTGTGAAGAAATGTCAGGTTTAAATATTAGTGATACCAGGAATGCATAGATTATTTTCCACTAGGAATCTTTAAGAGGCCATATACCCCCTACTAATATCTGATTGAAGGTAAGGGGAAGGGCTTAAAACTTTGAAAAACCGCCAGCTCGATCTTCCTCGCGTTTCATTGGCTATTCACATATGCAGGACCCCAAGTTTACTCGTTCACAACACGTAAAAATAACTTGTTTACATTTGGGTTCGGTGCTCATGGGTCGCGGGAGGAAGAAATCTATGTATTCCTGATATCACAAATCACAAGGTAATAATGACATCATTAATGTTAGTGCACTATTACCTTGTGCTTATATAAATATCGATACATTCCTGTTAAGTTGATTTCGATAAAAATTGTTTCAAGACAAAATTATATTTTTTTGTTGTAAATTTCATATACTTTTGCCTGAATCATGACTGTTCAAAATATTTTTAATGATGGCTGGTAATGTCTGAATCATGCTTTTAACGAGTCTTGGAGGTGGATTATTAGCGCCATGGCAATTGTAAGCGTAAATTTGAACCAATTCGCAATCTCCGGTATCTTTTAGCTCTTGTACATGAGATCTTAAAAGTCGTATCTTGTAGCAGTCGCGAAGTTCTTGTAAATTGCCTTTCCTCGTTTCTCACATTCAATTTGAATATCGAGATCTATACACAGTTCCGAAGTATTACTTGAATCTTGAGGAAGTAATTCGTCATTTGAATAAACGTATTGGAGAATTAGCATCAAGGTGGAAGTAATCTTTAAAGATAAAAGAGGTTTATGTCAACGATTAGAATGAAATTAAACTGTATTTAAAACCCCCAGAGAAAAATTTGCACATTTTTACTCCGCATGATTATGAAATATCATACCTAGTTATTTAGTTTGTTAGTTATTTCTTGGATGAGACTGTAATGGATTGGAATATAGCATACATCTAACACGGGCGGCGGGTACCTCACCTCGGGACAGAAGGGGGGGCTTTTTGGGGGTTTTTAGTTCGGTCGTACGACTTGAGAGACACCTACTGTAGAATTTTTTCAAAACTCGTCTGCTTTTTTCACAATATCCTTTTTAAAAGTGAAGTGTTAACGGTTTTAACTTGGATGAGACTGTCTCAGTGTCAGGTTTGAAGAGATATTAACTTAATAACGGTATATAATATTAATTCATTTCAGTATGTACTAAGAAATTATTGAATTTGATGTAGATGAACATTTAAGTCTGAGTTAGGATTTTTAGTTCAAGGCTTAGAGACAAATTTGATCTTGACCAAATTATGTGCAAAAGAAATAACTATTTACCTGGGCATCTTTTGTTCGAAACACAACTGTAACCATGTTCTTCATAAATTTGTGAACAAGCTTCCTCATCCATTTCAAAATTAAACTATACAGTTTCATTCACGAAATATCCCATTTACGGAGGGATAAGAACGCAGTCTGCTCAAACTAGCCGAACCTACGTCATTTACAAGGTGAAATAATTTCTCAAATTTAAAATTCTTCTCCATGATGGCAGCACTAAACGACGACCGAAATAAAAACGATATTGCGCAATCACGTGTCCCGAGCTTAGGTACCGAACTTTTCCAATCCATTACAGTCTCATCCAAGGTTATTTAGTGGGATGCACACGAATAGGCAGTGCACGCGATTCCATGGATATTGCAATCGTAAAGTGGACTGGTAAAAGCGACAGGTTTGATCGGTCAAAAATCGTGGCAGAGGACGGTTTTCAAGTTCAGCATAAATCTCGGGTTCGAAAAGGAATTGTGCAACGTATCTTACAAGTGTTTGTAGAAGTGTGGAATCAATATTAAACTCGTGGAGAATTTCGCGTATGAGTATATATTGTCCCTGACTTCCTTCAGTTTTACCTTGGATGAGACTGTAATGGATTGGAATATAGCATACATCTAACACGGGCGGCGGGTACCTCACCTCGGGACAGAAGGGGGGGCTTTTTGGGGGTTTTTAGTTCGGTCGTACGACTTGAGAGACACCTACTGTAGAATTTTTTCAAAACTCGTCTGCTTTTTTCACAATATCCTTTTTAAAAGTGAAGTGTTAACGGTTTTAACTTGGATGAGACTGTCTCAGTGTCAGGTTTGAAGAGATATTAACTTAATAACGGTATATAATATTAATTCATTTCAGTATGTACTAAGAAATTATTGAATTTGATGTAGATGAACATTTAAGTCTGAGTTAGGATTTTTAGTTCAAGGCTTAGAGACAAATTTGATCTTGACCAAATTATGTGCAAAAGAAATAACTATTTACCTGGGCATCTTTTGTTCGAAACACAACTGTAACCATGTTCTTCATAAATTTGTGAACAAGCTTCCTCATCCATTTCAAAATTAAACTATACAGTTTCATTCACGAAATATCCCATTTACGGAGGGATAAGAACGCAGTCTGCTCAAACTAGCCGAACCTACGTCATTTACAAGGTGAAATAATTTCTCAAATTTAAAATTCTTCTCCATGATGGCAGCACTAAACGACGACCGAAATAAAAACGATATTGCGCAATCACGTGTCCCGAGCTTAGGTACCGAACTTTTCCAATCCATTACAGTCTCATCCAAGGTTTTACGACTTCAGAACCAGTTTTCGTAAATATTTACTTGTACAGAAAGCCTTCCCTCTCTAGGAGGCGATTAGTCGCGGTGATGTTACTTTCGAAATTCTATAGACATCGGGGACACCTTCACTTGACCAGTAACTTGATGGTTTAGTTTTTTTTTTTGGCTAACGAAATTGTTACTGCATGAGTTTATTTAAGATTGTATTGATTTTCTACGATTTATGGAAAGTGAAACCATTTAAGCCATATTAGAAATGGAACCTTATAGTGTCGTGGTCATTGCATTGAATTGGGCTGGCATTTTTCATGTTTATGTTGAAAAAGTCGGTAACATCTTAAATCTAGTGCACCCGCCAAGCTGAGTACTCATCATTTATTTATTATCATTTAAGCACAGTAAATTTACATACCATAATCAATAGAATAGGGATTATTATTAAACATTTTCTGAATTGTTTCATGATAATTGTCGACTGTTACTAGAATATTCCGTTTACGTTATATGTAATTCGTGTTATACAAATAAAATTTATATTTTAAAAATTCGCGCCTATAACATCATCTATAAAGTCAAAAGCGTATATAGTACTGTAAATGCAGGTACTCGTATGTAGCGAAACCCCTCGCTAGATACTTTTCTCTTCCTGGTTGAAACTGAGTGAAGCTTTCGATTTTTGACCTCGCAGGGGTTAGAGCAATACAGGGAAACACGTGATAAATGCCTTGCTCACGCATTTATTTGAAAATATCCTTCCTGTGTTTATGATTTATTTACATCTTCTTCCTGTATTTATGATTTATTTAAAAGTTAATTTACTCCATGCACTGAACCAGGAATCATTGACGGTTGAGGCACACATACCTTGATAATTCCCGTGTTAATTTCAATTCAACTTTTTTTTTCGGAATTTGTGAAACATTTTAACTCTTACCTTTGTGCCAATGCCCATTTCCCAAGCGAGAGGTACACAGTTTTCTGGGTAGAATATGGGTAACGTCACCGTTACTTTGCGGCAACAACTTTTAAAAGATTTACGCAGTGTTTGTACGTACCTATAATGTTGACACTTCAGATTATTGAATGAATGCTTATTTAATCTAATTTAATTAATATATTTTCAGAAGTTCCATAAGTAAATCGTCTCTTATTAAGTCAAACAAAAATTTACATCGCATTTTAATAAGCGAGCGAAAGCTTACATTGAAGAATAATATCTCAAGACCAATGATGATATATATCGCTATGGCATCTGTGTACGCCTTTTGAAACCGACAATTTGTAAGTTGTAACCGACTGGAGCTTAATTTTATTTCGGTGTCAGCTTCATAGAGATAAGAAATATAAAGTAATTAATATCATTTAGTAGAATATGTTTCGTCCAATTAAATTCATAAAGACTGAGAAGCCGGACTCGGATGAGTTGGAAAATTCGGAAACGCCTTCAAACGTTTTAGTGAAATGGCCAATCATCATTAAGAACGATGATGACGAGACTAGCACTTCTAAAGAAGCAGATTCGGTTCATCCCCCAGCGGAAAACACTGACAATGTGGAAGAAGTTACTGAGAATCAGGGTCAAAGGAAGTTATCACCTTCATTGAATGACAGACAATCACACAATGCTAAGAAGCCTTTTAAATATGACGTCTGTGGCTTGTCATTTAATGTTAATAAACTTTTAACAAAGCATAAGGTGAGACACTCGTCTGATCATCCGTTTCAATGTGAACTGTGTCATAAGGCCTTCAAAGGCAAAAAAGGCTTGGCACATCATAAACTCATACACTTGTCCGAACGTCCCGAACGTCCATTTAAATGTGAAGTGTGTCATATGGCATTCAAAGGCAAAAAAGGCTTGGCACAACATAAACTCACACACTTGTCCGATCGTCCATTTAAATGTCAAGTGTGTCATATGGCCTTCAAAAGGAAATTTATTTTGACTGAACATCAACTTACTCACATGTCCAAATATGATTTGTGTAACTCTAGTTACAAATCACAACATGACCGTCACTTGAAACTCCACAAATGTTCTGAATGCGATAAAACCTTTAAAAGATTGCGGAATCTAAATGCTCATAAGGTTCTTCATTCTTCGGAGCGACCATTTAAATGCGAAAAGTGTGATAAATCTTTCAAAATGAGATCGAGTCTAAATTTGCACAAGATTAGACACTTGGAGGATAAACCATTCAATTGCCAACAGTGCAAGCGTTCTTACCAAACTAAAGCGTTTTTAAACACTCACAAGAGAAGAGTTCATATGACAACTACACCATTTCAATGTGACTTATGTGACGCTAAATTTAAAAACAAAACATTTTTAAATCTTCACAAGATTTATGTTCACGAGAACGAAAGGCCCTTTTCTTGTGAACAGTGTGGCAAAACCTTCAAAACCCCTTACACGTTAAAGCAACACTCCAAAATTGTGCATACTGATGAAAGACAGTTCAAATGTACGGAATGCGATTCGTCCTTCAAATCTGGCTCATATTTAAAAAGACATAAATTGTTACACTGTCGTGCTAAATCTTTCAAGTGTTCTAAATGTAGTCTGTGTTTCCCTTCCGAAACATCCCGTCGTGCACACGAGGCATCTAATCATTTGTATGACAAATATTTCGAAACTTCGCGAAGATATGAAAACTGTTCAAGCACTGATGTGAAACCTGCCATTTACGAGTGCTACATTTGCAAAACCGCGTTTGCAAATGAACACGATTTGTTTCAACATGAAGGTTTGAGATGTTCCCTACAAAACTTCAAACTGCGAGCTTGCCATGTTGCATTGGAAAGGTTATCTCCGAAGCAACTCGCCGAATATGGTGTTTTTTCATATCCTCGATTGAGAATCCAGATCGAGGACTTCGTCATTAAAAAGGAACCATTATAAACACAAGCCTTGTTATTATAAAACTTGAAAAAATAGCCATTTCTGAGCTCATGTAATATGATATTCAGTTTACTTCAAGAATTTAAGTGTCATGTTTTTGTAAACCTTATATTGCAACAAAATAAAAAATACTTTTCACGTCATGTAAGAGTTTTTGATTGGCTTTAAAGATAACAAAACTCCCAACCTAAAACTGGTTTATTAGGGTTTTTTTCTCAGTTATAAACCACTCTATATTTATAATAGGCCAGCATTATTAGAACATGCAGTGTCGTCATGACATAAATGGTATTGATAAAAAAAGTATTTGGAAAATATGAGTAACAATATCATTTTTGGTTTTATTTCAATAATTGTAGCTGATAAGTTCGTAAGATTTATTCCATAAGCTTGTCACTGGTTAGTGAGAGCTTGTCATGAAGTGACGTAGGTTTAACGTCATAGATTCTCGTAAAGCGACGCCTGGTGAGTCGCTGTCAATGGCTTAGTTATGATTAAATAGGAAGATCGACTTCAATTTCTGCAAAACCGAGTGTAGTCATTTCTCGCGTGGTTCTGGAACTAGCTCGAGCTGTAAGTCTCTAGCATTTCGAAGAATAGGTAGGTCGTACTTATGGGACATATCTTTTAAACTTATGTAATACCCAAGGCCTATTATATTATTTATAGGTGTGCATCGAAAGGATGATTACTACATAAAATGATAGTTTGGGTCTTGTGTCGATGAATTATGCCCGAGAAAGCGTCTTCTAATGGCGGATTTTTCGGAAGACTTAAATCATATTCTATTGCGATTTCTGTCTCTTCAAGCAACCCGACTCGAACCAGGAATAAAATCCAAATAAGACATGACTCTGTCTATTCTGTTCCTGTTTGGAGGCGAAACTTTTAGAGGAAGATGATGCTATACTCTCTTTCATTTTTTCACCCATACGTTTTCGTTATAGAATTATGATTTACTGTAAAAACAATGTAGGTCCTAGAATGAAAGTGAATTAACGGTAGACAATCTAAATCGTTGGTGTAGTGTCAGATAGAGCAGATTCTGTATCGAATTAACTCACTCAAAATTAACAAGGACAAGATGTGAGAATGACCAACGAAAAAGTTCAAAGTTTCAGAATGGGTAATTTTTTAAATAAAAATGTAATTCCGATGTCAAAATGCCTAATTTATTACCCAAATTACGCGTTTTGTGTGTAATTACAAATTTTATGTCAGATTTTTTAAATTTATGAATGTTATTTTTCTTCAAAACCACCATCGGGATTTGAATCCGGGACCTTTGGTTTGACAGTCCGATGTTAAGCTGGCTAGTCTACAAAGGGTTGTAATGAGAAAGATTCAGAAATGATACTTGAGATACTAGCGGGGGTTGAAAATGCAGTAACATCACTAGGGTTTGAAATTTGGGAGAGGGACGTGGGGCGAATCTGGCTCAACTATTTGAAAGTTATTATAAGAAATTAGCAATTAAAGTTTGCTTAATTAGTTCATTGGAATATGTGTAGACCTTTTTAATTATCCGACAAGTTGTGTCAACGTGAAATTATTCGTATTCTAAAGATATACAAACTTTCAGGGTCCACATCGACAGTGCACAGTGACCTCATTGGGGGCTTAACTGAAAATCCCCCTCTCTCTCCAACTTCGTGCTTTATTATTTTCGCAAACTATAGTTCATATAATAATATGTCTATTGTCTGATAATACTGAACTTTAATCTATTAAACTTCTCTATATGAATAATATGATAAAAATAGTTGTAAATTTTTCTCTTGAAATTTTATAAGGGGCCCCCAAATCTTCCTTAGCCTACCTGTAAAAAATCCTGGCGGCGCCACTGTTCAGGGAACCGAATTTATTGACTATTAAACAATTGTGGATGAAGGAATTTCACTTGTCTTAAGTTTTGTTTTAGTTTTGGTTTGCTTTTATTCGACACTACTGCGACTCCCTTCGAAAGAACGTGAAAAATTTTACATGACTCCATCTGTTGAATGGTCTTCTCTATTTATTTGTTTGCTTGTTTTTCTTCGAACTAATATTTTTTTATTTTGAAATTTATCTCTACAAAGATGAAACTAAACGAATCTATGAACATATTTTTTATATATTGCTGTTAAACTTTGGTAGGGCTACGAGCAATATTTTACTAGGGTTTACGGATTATTTTGAGGGGGTTGTTTGAAATTTGGGGGGATCCCCCACAAAAAGCTTAGCGACGCCACCATGAAAACGGGGAGGATTCGTGCTACCCTCTGGCTATTTTAAGGAGAGAGGAAAAGGAGATAGAAGCGGTCGGTGCGGGCGACGGTGATTTCTATACAGACCAGAGAGAATTTAGAAGGGGAGTGGAAGGGGTGGTTGGGAATGTAGCGCAACGTCGTCTGCTAAACGTTATCTAGGCAGGTCGATTTCCGGTATGATGCGTTTGTAACAGAGAGATTTTAGAACACGTGACCGGAAACTCGCCTACCCCAAAAAGCTCAACGCGACATCTTGTTTGGGCGTCATCACGTTTAATAGAGTCAAAGGGGGGGCTTTCCACTCCCCTTCTAAATTCTCTCTGTACAGACCCGCGCTTTTGGCGATTTTGCCCTTAGGTCTATTGGTTTCTTCTTAGCTACCTGGGATTGATGGGACTAATAGTTTCACCCGAATTGTAATAGTAGTAGAAGTATTAATAACTGAAGAGAGGAAGTAAGTAGGGAGATGGCGACATGTGATTCACGTTGCCACGTAGCGATATATTAGAAGATACTTCTCTAGGATAAAGTTTATTGAAGTTGGGATAGCGAGAGTACGTAAACGATGTGGTGTAATAATGGGCTAGGCCATCTTGTTCTTTAAAATCCCGAAAGACCAGTGCTCTTGAGAAAGAGAGGTCGATGGCACTGCTCGGGGTACCCCACTGCTCGTGCTGCGTGGAGCCCAGTGTTCACTGTTCAAGATAACCATGTCGTAACTATGTACCAGCCAGTCTTATATACGGTGGCCTTGGAGAATGGTGTGTCTTTAGCTTTGCTCTTAGCTTGGAAATAATTGAATTTGCACGTAAATACCTTTGTAAAAACCTTTTAGATCATTGAATGAACGTGAAAGAAATCAAAGTTAGTGTGATTTGACTAGTTAAGTAAGTAAAATCTTTTTTCATTAAGACAGACAAAAAGTGCTATGGTGTTTAAAGTAAAAACATGGAAGAATCCAGACTCAAGACCAACGTTGAAATATATCAGTATGGCCGTTCTTCAAGCCTATTGAAACCTTGACGTTGTAAGCTGTAACCGAGTAGAGACTAATTTCTTAGATGCCAGCTTCATAAAAATATATGAGCATACAGTAATTACGATCATTTATTGGAATGTTTCGTCCAATTAAATTCATAAAAACTGAGAAGCCGGATACGGATGAGGTGGAAAATTTGGATACACCTTCAAACTTTTTACTGAAATGGCCAATCATCATTAAGAATGATGATGATGAGACTAGCTTTTCTAAAGAAGCAGATTCGGTTCATCCCCCAGAGGAAAACACTGACAATGCGGAAGAAGTTACGGAGAATCAGGAACAAAGGAAGTTATCCCCTTTGATGAGTGACAGACAATCACACAATGCTAAGAAGCCTTTTAAATGTGACATCTGTGACAGATCGTTTAATTTTAATTCACTTTTAACAAGCCATAAGGTTAGACACTCATCTGATCGCCCGTTTCAATGTGAACTGTGTCAGAAGGGCTTCAAATTGAAAAATAACTTGGCACGACATAAAATCATACACTCTACCGAACGCCCATTTAAATGTCAAGTGTGTCAGAAGACCTTCAAATTGAAAAGGATCTTGGCACAACATAAACTCAGACACTCGTCCGAACGCCCATTTAAATGTCAAGTGTGTCAGAAGACCTTCAAAGAGAAAAAGACCTTGGCACAACATAAACTCATACACTTGTCCGAACGTCCATTTAAATGTCAAGTCTGTCATATGGCATTCAAACGCAATTCCGAATTGGCATCGCATAAAGTCAATCACTCGTCCGAACGCCCATTTAAATGTCATTTGTGTCATATGGCCTTCAAAAGGAAAGATAATTTGAAGGAACATCAACTCACTCACATGTCCAAATATGATTTGAGTAACTCTAGTTACAAATCACAATATGGCCTTCAGTTGAAACTCCACAAATGTTCTGAATGCCATAAAACCTTTAAAAGATTGCGGGAACTAAAAAATCATAAGGTTCTTCATTCTTCGGAGCGACCATTTAGATGCGAAAAGTGTGATAAATATTTCAAATTAAGATCGAGTCTAAATATGCACGAGGCTACACACTTGGAGGATAAACCATTCAATTGCGAACATTGCGAGCGTTCTTATCAAACTAAATTGTTTTTAAACGCTCACAAGAGAAAAGCACATACTACTACTAAATCAGTTCAATGCGACTTATGTGATGCGAAATTTAAAACCAAAAGTCATTTAAATCTTCACAAGATTTATGTTCACGAGAACAAAAGGCCCTTTTCTTGTGAACAGTGTGGCAAAACCTTCAAAACCACTTACACGTTAAAGCAACACTTCAAAATTGTGCATACTGATGAAAGACAGTTCAAATGCACGGAATGCGATTCGGCCTTCAAATGTGGCTCACATCTGAAAACACATAAATTGTTTCACTGCCGTGCTAAACCTTTCAAGTGTTCTAAGTGTCATCTGTGTTTCCCTTCCGAAACATCCCGTCGTGCACACGAGACATCTAATCATTTGTATGACAAATATTTCGAAAGTTCGCGAAGATATGAAAACTGTTCAAGCACTGATGTGAAACCTGTCATTTACGAGTGCTACATTTGCAAAACCGCTTTTGCCAATGAATACGATTTGTTTCAACATAAAGGTATGAGATGTTCCCTCCAAAACTTCAAACTGCGAGCTTCCCATGTTGCATTGGAAAGGTTATCTCCGAAGCAACTCGCCGAATATGGTGTTTTTTCATATCCACGATTGAGAATCCAGATCGAGGACTTCGTCATTAAAAAGGAACCATTATAAACACAAGCCTTGTTATTATAAAACTTGAAAACATAGCCATTTCTGAGCTCATGTAATATGATATTCAGTTTACTTCAAGAATTTAAGTGTCATGTTTTTGTAAACCTTACATTGCAGCAAAATAAAAATACTTTTCACGTTATGAGAGACTATAGTCTTTAAGCGGCTTGGAAGATAACGAAATTCTTTACGTAAAACTGGTTTTATTAGGGTTTTTTCTCAGTTATAAACCACTCTATATTTATAATAGGCCAGCATTATTAGAACCTGCAGTGTCGTCATGACATATTGTCATTGTGTGAGTAACAATATCATTTTTGGTTTGATTTCAATAATTGTAGCTGATAGGTTCATAAGATTTATTCCATCAGCTTGTCACTGGTTAGTGAGAGCTTGTCATGAAGAGACGTAGGTTTAGCGTCATAGATTCTCGTAAAGCGACGCCTGGTGAGGCGCTGTCAAAGGCTTAGTAATGATTAAATAGGAAGATCGACTGCAATTTCTGCAAAACCGATTGTAGTCATTTCTCGCGTGGTTCTGTAACTAGCTCGAGCTATAAGTCTCTAGCATTACGAAGAATAGGTTGTGTCGTACTTATGGGACATATCTTTTAAACTTATGTAATACCAAAGGCCTATTGTACTATTTATAGGTGTGCATCGAAAGGATGATTACTACGTAAAATGGTAGTTTGGGTCTTGTGTCGGCATCTTGTGCCGATGAATTTCGCGTAAGAAAGCGTCTTCTAATGGCGGATTTGTCGGAAGACTTAAATCATATTCTATTGCGATTTCTGTCTCTTCCCGCAACCGCAACCCGACTCGAACCAGAAATGAATTCAAAATAAGACATGACTCTGTCTATTCTGTTCCTGTTTGGAGGAGAAACTTTTAGAGGAAGATGATGCTATACTCTCTTTCATTTTTTCACCCATACGTTTTCGTTATAGAATTATGATTTACTGTAGAAACAATGTAGGTCTTAGAATGAAAATGAATTAACGGTAAACAATCTAAATCGTTGGTGTAGTGTCAGATATAGCAGATTCTGTATCCAATTAACTCACTCAAAATTAACAAGGACAGGATTGGAGACTGACCAACGAAAAAGTTCAAAGTTTCAGAGTGGGTAATTTTTTAAATTAAAATGTCAAAATCATAATGCCAAATTATGTTCTGAAACTACGCGTTTAGTTTGTAATTCAAATTCAGGTTTTTTAAAATTTATAATTCTTATTTTTTTTTCCACCGTCATATGAAATCGAGTCCGGTACCTTTGGCTTGACAGTCCGATGTTAAGCTGGCTAGGCTACAAAAGGTTGTAAGATGATGGTTCCAGAAATGATAAACCTGCGATACGAGCGGGTCATGAAAACGCACGAACGTCGCTAGGGTTTGAAATTTGGGGGAGGGGCGTGGGGGGGACTAATCTGGGCCAAGTATTTGAAAGTTATTATAAGAAATTAGTAAATTGCTTAATTAGTTCATTGGAATATGTTTAGACCTTTATAACTATCCGAAAATTTGTGTCTCTCGTGAAATTATTCGTATTCTAAAGATATAAAATCTTTTACGGAACCGAATTTATTGACTATTAAACAATTGTGGATGAAGGAATTTCACTTGTCTTATTGTCTTAAGTTTTGTTTTGCTTTTAATCGCCACTACTGGGACTCCCTTCCAAAGAACTTTTACATGTCTCTATCTGTTGAATGG
Organism: Phalangium opilio; assembly: GCF_054372755.1. NCBI lineage: Eukaryota > Metazoa > Arthropoda > Arachnida > Opiliones > Phalangiidae > Phalangium > Phalangium opilio. The sequence continues at coordinate 6,697,781 of NW_028324217.1, read as the reverse complement.
TTTTCACTATTTTTTTCTTCAAACTAATACATTTTGATTTTGAAATTCATCTCTACAAAGATAAAAATTAACGAAACTATTAATATATATAAATTTTTCTATATTGCTTTAGAGAGGATTCGCTACACACTGGCTAAGGAGGGAGGAAAAGGAGATAGAAGCAGTCGGTGCGGGCGACGGTGATTTCTTTATACAGACAAGCGTTTTTGGCGATTTTGCCCTTAGGTCTATTGGTTTCTTCTTAGCTACCTGGTATCGATGGGACTAATAGTTTTACCCGAATTGCAAAAGTAGTAGGAGTATTAATAACTGAAGAGAGGATGTAGGTAGGGAGTTGGCGACATGTGATTCCCGTTGCCACGTAGCCATATATAAGAAAATACTTCGCTAGGATAAAGTATATTGAAGTTGGGACAGCGAGAGTGCGTAAACGATGTGGTGTAATTATGGGCTAGGTCATCTTGTTCTTTAAAATCCCGAAAGACCAGTGCTCTTGAGAAAGAGAGGTCGATGGCACTGCTCGTGCTCCATGAAGCCCAGCGTTCAAGGTAACCATCTAGTGGCTTGTGGCTATGTGCAAGCCAGTCTTATATAGGTTACCTTGGAGAACGGAGTGTCATTAGCGTTGCTCTTAGCTCGGAAATCAAATTTCTCTGAATTAGTACGTAAATATATTGTAAAAACATTTTAGATCATTGAATGAACGTGAATGAAATCAAAGTTTGTGCGATTCCACAAGTTCAGTAAGTAAAATATTTTTTCATTAAGACAGACAACTCCTATGGTGTTTAAGATTAAAACACGGAAGAATCCAAACTCAAGACCAACGATGAAATATATCACTATGGCCGTTCTTCAAGCTTATTGAAACCTTGACGTTGTTATCTGTAACCGAGTAGAGACTAATTTCTTGGATGCCAGTTTCATAAAAATATACATGAACATAAAGTAATTACGATCATTTATTGGAATGTTTCGTCCAATTAAATTCATAAAAACTGAGAAGCCGGATTCGGATGAGGTGGAAAATTTGGAATCACCTTCAAACTTTTTATTAAAATGGCCAATCATCATTAAGGACGATGATGACGAGACTAGCACTTCTAAAGAAGCGGATTCGGTTCATCCCCCAGCGGAAAACGCTGACAACGTGGATGAAGTTACTGAGAATCAGGAACAAAGAATGTTATCACCGTTAATGAATGGAAGACAATCACACAATGCTAAGAAGCCTTTTAAATGTGATGTCTGTGGCTTGTCGTTTAATATTAAGAAACTTTTAACAAAGCATAAGGATAGACACTCATCTGATCGTCCGTTTCAATGTGAACTGTGTCAGAAGACCTTCAAATGGAAAAAAAATTTGAGCTCTCATAAACTCACACACTCGACCGAAAGTCCATTTAAATGCCAAGTGTGTCAGAAGGCCTTCAAAGGCAAAAAGGGCTTGTCACAACATCAACTCCTACACTCGTCCAAACGTAAATTTAAATGCCAAGTGTGTCAAAAGGCCTTCAAATCAAAAAATAATTTGACAAGTCATCAACTCCTACACTCGTCCAAACGTAAATTTCAATGTCAGGTGTGTCATATGACCTTCAAATGGAAAGACAGTTTGACAGCGCATCAACTCACACACTCGTCCGAACGCCCATTTAAATGCCAAGTGTGTCAATGGGCCTTCAAATCAAAAAGAAATTTGACAAGTCATCAACTCACACACACGTTGGAACGCCCATTTAAATGTCAATTGTGTCATATGGCCTTCAAATGGAAATCTGCTTTGAAAGGACATCAAGTTACTCACATGTCCAAATATGACTTGTGTAACTCTAGTTACAAATCACAATATGACCTTGACTTGAAACTTCACAAATGTTCTGAATGCGATAAAACTTTTAATAGATTGCGGACACTAAATGTTCATAAGGCGCATTTACATTCTTCGGAGCGACCATTTAAATGCGAAAAGTGTGATAAATCTTTCAAATTGAGATCGGGACTAAATATGCACAAGAGTAGACACTTGGAGGATAAACCATTCAATTGCGAACATTGCGAGCGTTCTTTCCAAACTAAAACGTTTTTAAACACTCACAAGAGAAGAGTTCATTTCGCTACTAAACCATTTCAATGCGACTTATGTGACGCTAAATTTAAAACCAAAAGTAGTTTAAATCGTCACAAGATTTATGTTCACCAGAACGAAAGGCCCTTTTCTTGTGAACAGTGTGACAAATCCTTCCAAACCCCTTACACGTTAAAGCAACACTTCAAAATTGTGCATACTGATGATAGACCGTTCAAATGTACGGAATGCGGTTCGGCCTTCAAATGTGACAAATATTTGAAGAAACATAAAATGGTACACTGCCGTGCTAAACCTTTCAAGTGTTCTAAATGTAGTCTGTGTTTCCCTTCCGAAACATCCCGTCGTGAACACGAGACATCTAATCATTTGTATGACAAATATTTCGAAACTTCCCGAAGATATGGAAACCGTTCAAGCACTGATGTGAAACCTGTCATTTACGAGTGCTACATTTGCAAAACCGCTTTTGCAAATGAATACGATTTGTTTGAACATAAAGGTATGAGATGTTCCCTGCAAAACTTCAAATTGCGAGCTTCCCATGTTGTATTGGAAAGGTTATCTCCGAAGCAACTCGCCGAATATGGTGTTTTTTCTTATCCACGATTGAGAATCCAGATCGAAGACTTCGTCATTAAAAAGGAACCTGAATAAACACGAGCTATGTTATTTTAAAACTTGAAAACATAATCATTTCTGAGATCATGTAATATGATATTCAGTTTACTTTAAGAATTTAAGTGTCATGTTTTTGTAAACCTTATATTGCAACAAAATAAAAAATACTTTTCGCGTTATGAGAGACTATAATCTTTAAGCGGCTTGGAAGATAACGAAATTCTTTACGTAAAACTGGTTTTATTAGGGTTTTTTCTCAGTTATGGCCAGCATTATTAGAACATGCAGTGTCGTCATGACGTAAATGGTATTGATAAGTAACAAGTATTTGGAAAAATGTGAGTAACATGATAATTTTTGGTTTGCATTCAATAATTGTAGCTGATAAGTTCGTAAGATTTATTCCATAAGCTTGTCACTGGTTAGTGAGAGCTTATCATGAAGAGACGTAGGTTTAGCGTCATAGATTCTCGTAAAGCGACGCCTGGTGAGGCGCTGTCAAAGGCTTAGTCGTGATTAAATAGGAAAATCGACTGCAATTTCTGCAAAACCGATTGTAGTCATTTCTCGCGTGGTTCTCGAATTAGCTCGAGCTGTAAGTCTCTAGCATTACGAAGAATAGGTTGTGTCGTACTTATGGGACATACCTTTTAAACTTATGTAATACCAAAGGCCGATTATACTATTTATAGGTGTGCATCGAAAGGATGATTACTACATAAAATGGTAGTTTGGGGTCTTGTGTCGGCATCTTGTGTCGATGAATTACGCACAAGAAAGCGTCTTCTAATGGCGGATTTGTCGGAAGACTTAAATCATATTCTATTGCGATTTCTGTCTCTTCCCGCAACCCGACTCGAACAGGAATGAAATCAAAATAAGACATGACTCTATTCTGTTCCTGTTTGGAGGAGAAACTTTTAGAGGAAGATGGTGCTATACTCTCTTTCATTTTTTCACCCATACGTTTTCGTTATAGGGTTATGATTTACTGTAGAAACAATGTAGGTCTTAGAACGAAAGTGAATTAACGGTAAACAATCTTAATCGTTGGTGTAGTGTCAGATAGAGCAGATTCTGTATCCAATTAACTCACTCAAAATTAACAAGGACAAGATGTGAGACTGACCAACGAAAAAGTTCAAAAGTTTCAGAGTGGGTAATTTTTTTAAAATAAAAATGGACTTCCGACTTCAAAATGCCTAATTTAGTACCGAAATTACGCGTTTTGTGTATAATTCAAAATTTTATGTCAGATTTTTTAAATTTATAAATGTTATTTTTCTTCAGCACCACCATCGGGAATTGTTTGACAGTCCGATGTTAAGCTGGCTAGCCTACAAAGGGTTGTAAGGTGAGGATCCAGAAATGATACTTGAGATACGAGCGGGGGTTGAAAATGCATTAACATCGCTAGGGTTTGAAATTTGGGAGAGGGACGTGGGGATAATCTGGCTCAACTATTTGAAAGTTATTATAAGAAATTAGCAATTAAAGTTTGCTTAATTAGTTAATTGGAATATTATAATTATCCGAAAATTTGTGTCTCTCGTGAAAGTATTCGTATTCTAACGATATACCATGGATATACAAACTATTACGGAACCGAATTTATTGACTATTAAACAATTGTGGATGTAGGAATTTCACTCGTCTTAAGTTTTGGTTTGCTTTTAAACGCCACTACTGGGACTCCCTTCAATAGAACGTGAAAAATTTTACATGTCTCCATCTGTTGAATGGTTTTCACTACATTTTTTTCTTCAAACTAATAAACTTTGATTTGAAATTCATCTTTACAAAGATAAAAATTAAGGAATCTATTAATGTACATAATTTTTTATATATTGCTTTAAAATTTGGGTGGTAACGAGCAATATTTTGGTAGGGTTTACGGATTATTTTGACGGGGTTGTTATAAATTTGGGGGGTTATCCCCCACAAAAGGCCTAGAGAAGATACTTCGCTAGTAGCACCCCCCCCCCTAGTATTGTAGGTCTTAGAATGAAAGTGAATAAACGGTAAACAATCTAAATCGTTGGTGTAGTGTCAGATAGAGCATATTCTGTATCCAATTAACTCACTCAAAATTAACAAGGACAAGATGTGAGACTGACCAACGAAAAAGTTCAAAAGTTTCAGAGTGGGTAATTTTTTTAAAATAAAAATGTACTTCCGACTTCAAAATGCCTAATTTAGTACCGAAATTAAGCGTTTTGTGTGTAGTTCAAAATTTTATGTCAGATTTTTTAAATTTATAAATGTTATTTTTCTTCAGCACCACCATCGGGAATTGTTTGACAGTCCGATGTTAAGCTGGCTAGAATACAAAGGGTTGTAAGGTGAGGATCCAGAAATGATACTTGAGATACGAGCGGGGGTTGAAAATGCTGTAACATCGCTAGGGTTTGAAATTTGGGAGAGGGACGTGGGGCTAATCTGGCTCAACTATTTGAAAGTTATTATAAGAAATTAGTAATTAAATTTTGCTCAATTAGCTCATTGGGATATGTGTAGACGTTTATAACTATCCGAAAATTTTTTGCCTCTCGTGAAATTATTCGTATATTAAAGATATACAAACTTTCAGGGAACCGAATTTATTGACTATGAATCAATTGCGGATGAAGGAATTTCACTTGTCTTAAGTTTTGTTTTAGTTTTGGTTTGCTTTTAGTCGCCCCTACTGTGACTCCCTTCGAAAGAACGGGAAAATTTTACATGTCTCCATCTGTTGAATGGTCTTCTCTACTTATTTGTTTCTTTTTGTTTCTTCAAACTAATACTTTTTGATTTTGAAATTCATCTCTACAAAGATGAAACTTAACGATTCTATGAATATAATTTTTTATATATTGCTGTTAAACTTTGGTAGGGCTACGAGCAATATTTTGCTACGGTTTACGGATTATTTTGAAGGGGTTAATTTTGAAATTTGGGGGGCTATCACTCACAAAAGGAATAGCGACGCCACTGTGAAAACGGGGGAGGATTCGCTCTACCCTCTACACACTGGCTATTCAAAAGAGAGGAAAAGGAGATAGAAGCAGTCGGTGCGGGCGACGATGATTTCTTTTTGCCCATAGGTCTATTGATTTCTTCTCAGCTACATGGTATCGTTGGGACTAATAGATTTACCCGAATAGTAATAGTAATAGTAGTAGAAGTATTAATATTAATGACTGAAGAGAGGAAGTAAGTAGGGAGTTCGCGACATGTGATTCACGTTCCCACGTAGCCATATATTAGGGAATATTTCGCTAGGATAAAGTTTAATGAAATTGGGATAACGAGAGTACGTAAACTATGTGGTGTTATTATGGGCTAAACCATCTTGTTCTTTAAAAGCACGAAAGACCAGCGCTTTTGAGAAAGAGAGGTCGATGGCACTGCTCATGCTGCGTGAAGCTCAGTGTTCAAGATAACAATCTCGTGGCTCTCTGTACCAGCCGGCCCAGTCTTATTACGGTGGCCTTGGAGAATGGAGTGTATTTAGCGTTGCTCTTAGATTGGATATCTAATTTCTTAGAATTTGTACGTAAATATATTGTAAAAACATTTTAGATCATTGAATGAAATCAAAGTTAGTGTGATTTGACAAGTTCAGTAAGTAAAGCCTTTTTCATTAAGTCAGACAAAAAGTGCTATGGTGTTTAAAGAAGAATCCAGACTCAAGACCAATGATGAAATATATCACTATGGCCGTTCTTCAAACCTATTGAAACCTTGACGTTGTTATCTTATCTGTTACCGAGGGGAGACTAAGTTCTTGTATGCCAGTTTCATAAAAATATAAGAACATAAAGTAGTTACGATCATTTATTGCAATGTTTCGTCCAATTAAATTCATAAAAACTGAGAAGCCGGACTCGGATGAGGTGGGAAATTTGGAAACGCCTTCAAACTTTTTATTAAAATGGCCAATCATCATTAAGAACGGAAAACACTGACAATGCGGAAGAAATTACGGAGAATCAGGAACAAAGAATGTTATTACCTTTAATGAATGACAGACAATCACACAATGCTAAGAAGCCCTTTAAATGTGACGTTTGTGGCTTGTCGTTTAATAGTAATTCACTTTTAACAAAGCATAAGGTGAGACACTCATCTGATCGTCCGTTTGAATGTGAACAGTGTCAGAAGGCCTTCAAATGCAAAAGTGACTTGGCACATCATAAACTCATACACTCGTCCAAACGTCCATTTAAATGTGAAGTGTGTCACATGACCTTCAAATTGAAAAAATGTTTGACAGTTCATGAAATCACGCACTCGTTCAAACGTCCATTTAAATGTCAAGAGTGTCAGATGACCTTCAAATGGAAAGTTAGTTTGACAGCTCATCAACTCACACACTCGTCCGAACGCCCATTTAAATGTCAAGTGTGTCAGAAGGCCTTCAAATGTAAAGTTAGTTTGACAGCTCATCAACTCACACACTCGTCCGAACGCCCATTTAGTTGTCAAGTGTGTCAGATGACCTTCAAATCAAAAAATAATTTGACAAGTCATCAACTCACACACACGTCCGAACGCCCATTTAAATGTCAAATGTGTCATATGGCCTTCAAATGGAAATCTGTTTTGACAAAACATCAACTTACTCACATGTCCAAATATGATTTGTGTAACTCTAGTTATAAATCACAATATGGCCTTCGGTTGAAACTCCACAAATGTTCTGAATGCGATAAAACCTTTAAAAGATTGCAGAATCTAAAAAATCATAAGGTTCTTCATTCTTCGGAGCGACCATTTAAATGCGTAAATTGTGATAAATCTTTCAAATTGAGATCGGGTCTAAATTCGCACAAGGCTACACACTTGGCGGATAAACCATTCAATTGTGAACATTGCGAGCGTTCTTACAAATCTAAAAAAGATTTAAACATTCACAAGAGAAGAGCTCATATGACTACTAAATCATTTCAATGTGACCTATGTGACGCAAAATTTGAAACCGAACATAGTTTAAATCTTCACATAATTGATGTTCATGAGAACGAAAGGCCCTTTCCTTGTGAACAGTGTGGCAAATCCTTTAAAACCCCCTACAAGTTAAATCGCCACTTCAAAATGGTGCATACTGATGAAAGACCGTTCAAATGTACGGAATGCGGTTCGGTCTTCAAATGTGGCTCAAATCTGAAAAGACATAAATTGTTACACTTACGTGCTAAATCTTTCAAGTGTTCTAAATGTCATCTGTGTTTCCCTTCCGAAACATCCTGTCGTGCACACGAGACATCTAATCATTTGTATGACAAATATTTCGAAACTTCCCGAAGATATGAAAACTGTTCCAGCACTGATGTGAAACCTGTAATTTACGAGTGCTTCATTTGCAAAACAGCTTTTGCGAATGAATACGATTTGTTTCAACATAAAGGAATGAGATGTTCCCTCCAAAACTTCAAACTGCGAGCTTCCCATGTTGCATTGGAAAGGTTATCTCCGAAGCAACTCGCCGAATATGGTGTTTTTTCTTATCCACGATTGAGGATACAAATCGAGAACTTCGTCATTAAAAAGGAACCTGAATAAACACAAGCCTTGTTATTATAAAACTTGAAAACCTAACCATTTCTGAGCTCATATAATATGATATTCAGTTTACTTTTAGAATTTTAGGGTAATGATTTTGTAAACATTATATTGCAACAAAATAAAAAATACTTTTCACGTCATGTAAGAGTTTTTGATTGGCATTAAAGATAACAAAATTCCCAACCTAAAACTGGTTTATTAGGGTTTTTCTCAGTTTAAAATACGCTAGCATTATTGGAACGTGTAGGGGGCAGTGATCATTTAAGTTAAGTTTTAACAATTCAAGTTGAGTTTCCTCTGCCTGGAATACCACCACCCAAACCGAAGTTTATATATGACTTTAACTATTCCCGCGGTGATTATACCAAATTAAACCTAATCCTCTCTGAGGTCGATTGGTCACCCGTGGCAAACCTTCCAACTGAACAAGCCTGGCATTATTTTAAAATTTAAATCCACTCTATTCAAATATGTATCAGAAGCTATTCCTCTATATGACCACTCCGCTGACCAAAACAAACGTCCATGGACCACTTCCTCGACTAAACGAGCCATACAAAAACTATGGAAAAAACTTCAACATGCTAACAAAACTGGTAATCAGTTAGGCCATAACCACCTTCAACCTCTTTACAAGACCCAAGTCAAACAAGTTAAATTACTACTTTTTAAAGCTAAAACAGCCTCTTACAAGCGTAAACTAAACCATTTAAAAACTAAGTTCCCACGCGCCTTTTATCGTTTTGTCCGGAAAAACTTTCGTGCTCTACCATCTCGCCAAAACATTAAACCAGAAGTTTATGACTTCTTATCCTGGGAAGTATTGGACTCTAACCATATCCGGAACCATCTCTGTTAGCCAACTTCTTATTAGGTCCGATCACCGCGCCACCTACGGCGTTTCCCTCATTTTGAGCTGGCAGGCTGATTTGCGCGCCAGCAGCGGGCAGGTAACGAAACTTTAAGGTGTGTCTTGTGGTTTGAGCTAACGATCAGAAACGGTGACAAGAACAGCTGTTAATAGAGTTTGCTAGAAATTCCGGTCAAACTAGTGTGGGGTCCTAGGCCCACGGATACTAATGGATTTTCATAGAGTTCTAGCCAGACGGCTTTTCAACGATTGGCGCTGAAGACGTTTTGAACACGCCCCACAGTTTGAGTGCCACAGCCTCTCGGCGTGGGATTTTTTTCAGTAGATTAGATAGTTTTCCTAGTGGGGAGGAAACTTTCGACCCTCTTTTACGATTGCCATAGGCAATTTTGACTAGCAGGGATGGATACTATATAAAGCCTTAGTGTCCAATACTTCCCAGGATAAGAAGTCATTAACTTCTGATTAAACTTGCAAACGGTCAAAAAACAGACTCTTAGCCATGGCAAACTGCCTAAATCAAACACTTGGCTGGTAACAATCGTGTAACGGTCAAATATAAACATTAAATTTATTTCCAAATTCCAAATTATTTCAAAATTTAAAAACCTATTTTTACCTTTCGATCCTAATTTTAAAAGAGCCAAATAAAAATAAAATATTTATTCAAAGAAACTAAGGGTTTTGTTTGGTCAGCTGGGGACTCTTGAATGCGGGCATTCAAGATACCTTGACAAATCAAACCCTTTAGTAGCTACCCAAAATGGGAGTTCCACCTACTGCAGAGGTTGTTCGCCCCATTCAGTCCATTCGTTCCGCTAAGGTCAGCTGTTGAACTTGCAGGGATGACCCCTTTATTCAGTCAATTCCTAACCTCTCCCCACATGTAAATAGATTTTCCCCTTTTAAAAATAACTAGAAAAACAAGGTTGCCAAATAAAATATATGTGTATAGTGATTGTTAAGTTTTCGTGAAGTAAGGACACCTGCAAACTACCATTGAACTAAAAAAGTCGGGTACGTCCCAATGACGTAGATAGCAAGGAAAGGTTTTTCCAAAAAGAGACGAACGTGATCAAGAGGTCGAGAGGTCCCTAAGATTTGATTCGAAAAAGACAGAGTCCTTTCGGATACTTGAAGGAGAGCGGTCGAAATAATTAACCCATCTAGTCCTCGACCCCTTTGGGCCCCACGACTTAGGGCTTTGTTCGGTTTCGCACGGAGATGGTCCGCCACAACCGGCAAAGGAACGAAAAGACCCGCTAAATATATACGCGAACGCGCTCGATCTGTTTTTAAAAAGAAAAGGAGTTCGCGAGAATTTCGATGTCCGCTATGAAAAATATAAGAACGTGTGCGCGAAAATATCACTAACGTGTCCCACGAAAACCATGAAAAATCTGTGCGCGGAATAACTCGCGACAAAGGGATTACGCCCCAAGAGCCGGATAATTGTCGACCACGCAACTCTCGTCAATGGATCGCCTCGGACTCGAACTTGAGTATTTGCCCGCTAAAAGGGTTTCCTTTGTTAATTAAGTTTTAAGTATAATATGTGAATTTTGTTCATGTCGGTTCGATTGAACTTGATCTTTTGTTTTGGTTAAATCATTTAGCTTCGACCATGGTCAACACCCTTAAGGTGTTTATATTTCTTAATAATTATTAGTAGGTTTATTAAACTTTGTTAATTTGGCAACCTAAACAATCTAGTTATTTCTCATCTTATATCTAAATTTCAAAACAAATCCCCTAGACAACGAACCTAATTCTTTATTTCTCACGCAAGTCCCAATAGTGAAGGCTTGGCGGTTACCCGGACCAAATTAAACAACCTTTGTAGGGAACGAGTTCATCCCATGGGTAGAATGCAATCCTAACCATACCACTACCACTTTCACTCTCACATCTTAAACTTATATATATAAAATTCCCTTACAAAATTGGGGGTCTCCGTCCGGGAAATCATGTTATATATGTCGTACAAATTTTTTTTAATGCATTAACCCTGATTTATTAATTTCAAAATTTCGGAGTATCTCTAATCGCCCTGGTAACCCATGAATTTGCACGATTGTGCTTTATATATTTTGATAAGAATTTTTTTTGCCCCATGCTATAGATGCTATAGTGTGAATTGTATGTTGTTTTATTTGTTGAACCTTCCCAGGGTTAGTTTAGAGTGCTTTGTTTATTGATTAGTTATTAGTGTTAAATTATTTTTTATGTATAGAACGGGAGATAAAGCCCATAAGGAACACTGTGACCGTCTAAGAGCGGCACGTTTAGCAAGTCGTAACGACCGTAGGCAATCTCTCCCAATTGTTAAAACAAAACAGCCTAAATCAAAATCCAAACAAAGTCCAGTCAATATGGCTAGCAATAATTCTTCCAGAAATACCTCTCCAAATAGAAATTCTGCTAATTTATCCCAGTGGGGAATCCCCCCTTTTTCTACGGGTAACAATAACCCAAATGCCAGCATAAGCCAAAGCATGGCCACCGGCTTATCTATTAACGCCCCCTCCGCTGTAGTAAACAGCGTGAGCAACACCTTTATCCCGCCAAATAACAACATTTTCGCTGGGGGTAATCAAATTTTAACCCCTTCTATAACTACGGGAACAAACACCTCTACCGTACCCAATGCAGCTGGACCTAGCTCCAATATTCAACCCCCTACAGCGCCCGTAGCCAATAGCTCGGCCCCCGTTTCAATTCCCGGGGATGTTTTAACACAAATTCTTAACCAACTCTCAGCTCTATCAGTCCAAAATCAACAATTTGCCACCCAAATAGCAAACCTTCAAGCAGCAGTAGTTCCTGCGCCACCCCCTCCCACTATAGTTAGTACACCTGCTAATAATCCAGGCAGTCTTAATGTAGCCCCTAATCAATTTTTACCAGCTAATAGCCCTGGTAGCGCAAATCAACCGACGAATCAGTTTTTACCACCTAACCCAGGTAGTCAATTAAGCCAGACACCCACTTTGGGAACGCCCCCATTACCCATGCCAAATAGCGCGCCCCAAAACCCGTTTAATACACCAGCGCCCAGCGTAGCTAATTACTCTTTAACGTCAAACACCCATGCCGCTACAGCGCCACCACCAATGTATTGTCCCCCAACTACCCCATTCATGTTTTCAAACCCATTACCTGCACCCACCTACGCCGGCAATCCCACAGATGCAGGCCCAAAATTATTCTTGTGTAGGGTTAAACAAATGCGTATGACTTATAACGTCCCAGAACCCATATTCACCCAACAATGGGTGCCCACCTTATTAACCGGACCAGCGTTGGAATGGTTCTATACGCAAAACGCAATTACCCCTTTTTCCGACTTAGTCACTTTCGAAAACGCTTTGCGCACCAGATTCGAAAGAAAAGAGCACGATGAAAACATTAAAGGGAAGATTACCGATAGGATACAACGCGCGCAAGAATCCGTGCATGAGTACGCGGAAGCAATTTTAAAACTATGTCATCAGTTAGTTAACCCTCCAGATGAGAGAAAACAGATAAAATACGTCTTTCGTAATATGCGTGACGATATCAAACCATATTTAGCTACCAAAACTTACACTTCTCTCAGAGAATTATTAGATGATGCCTCGGGAGTAGAAAGATCTGTAAACAAGCAAAAACGAGGTGTGGGAACCAATAGTTCTACTTCCACAGTTCAAAATCCTCCGCATTCTCAAAACCCGAGGTATAATAATAGTATCAGTCAGAATTGGAACTCAGGGCCTCCCAGACCCTCATTTAACCATCTTAATCCGCCTCGCGGAAATAATTACCAAAATCCTCCTAACCCCAACACTCAGCCTAAAGTTATAGCTCAGAGTAATAATACACAAAGATGGGTCCCAACCTGTCACAGATGTTCGCAAAAGGGTCACATTAGTCCTGCGTGTCCCAATTATCCCCCTAATAATTTAAACCATCAAAACCCCCAAAGTTCGGGAAACGCCAATCCGGCTGGTGCCCACGGGTTCAGCAACCAGTCTGTACCGCAATCAGCTCTAACGACTCCGCGGCCCACGAACCCGAACCCCTTCCTATAAACCCTATATGTCAACCTGATTTTTCTACTGAATCCCAAGACTTTTTAGATATTTATTTAGGCACCATACCTTGCACCGCTCTTGTTGATGGGGGTTCAACCCATACTCTACTTCATAAAGACTTAAAACCCATTTTAGAAAGCTTGGGTTATGCAACCTCCAACACCTCTATATTAGCCCTTGATCAACCGGATGGAAGTCTATTAGCCACCCACGGTGCTGTTACAGTACCATTTTGTTTACCCAGAAAAGAAACCCCCTTTCAGGCAGTCTATGTATCTGGAATTAATTACCAATGTATATTAGGTAAGGATATTTTACGCCAGGTCGGCATGTTAGTCGACTATGGACTTAATAGCTTTTGTTACCGAGACGCCTTAGACAATAGTTTTTACTTCAAGGGTATTGCGTCATCCAATCATGGTAGTGTTTGCCGATTAAACGCAGTATATCAGCTTATTAACGAAGCTAAGGTATTAGATAATCCCCATAGTTTAATTGATGAAGAGGGTATAATTAAGGCCTTAGCCACGGCTACCTTACCAGTTGATCAGGCGCAAGTACTAGAGAATTTAGTTTATAAATACAAGAATATTTTCTCTACCGTACCCGGAAGGACGACCTGTATAGAACATTATGTCGATCTCACTGACCCTAGACCCATTTCCGTTCCTCCATATCGAGTTTCTACCCCCAAACGTGTTCTCATTGATGAAACCATCAATGAAATGTTAGAACAAGATATAATTGAACCTTGTAATGGCCCCTGGGCTAGTCCAATCATAATCATCCCCAAAAAGGATGGCGGAAACCGCCTTTGTATCGACTACCGAAAATTAAATGCCGTGACCCGTCGTGATGCCTACCCCCTCCCCCGTATAGACGATATACTTGAGTCGATACATAATCCGAAGTTTATCACTACACTCGATATGCGGGCGGGATACTGGCAGGTACCCCTCCATGAATCCCATCGCGACCTAGGTGCCTTTGTCACCCACCGGGGACTCTTTAGACCCAAAGTCTTAATGTTTGGTATGACAAACGCACCGGCAACCTTCCAGAGGATGGTTAATTCCTTGTTTTTAGACCTCTCGGGCCGGGGCGTTTGCGCATACCTGGACGATTTAATAATAGCCTCACAGGATTTCGAGTCCCATATACGTACCTTAGCCGAGGTCTTTGACCGACTCATGCGAGCCGGCCTCACTATAAAGGCTTCTAAGACACAGTTTTGTCAAACCGAATGCAAAATTTTAGGGCACATAGTGTCAGAATCAGGTATCCAAGTCGACCCAGATAAAACATCCACTATACGTGATTTCCCCGCACCCAAAAACATAAAACAACTAAGAAGGTTTTTGGGCATGGCCTCCTACTACCGTCGATTTGTAGAAAACTTTTCAAAGGTCGCCAGCCCTCTAAATCACTTATTGAAGAAAGATGTAAGGTGGCACTGGAACGCCGAGCAGGAAACCTCTTTTAAGATCTTAAAAGAAAAGCTAGGATCTGCCCCAATATTATGCACTCCTGACTATAACCACCCTTTTCAAATCCATTGTGACGCCTCGAACGTAGGCCTAGGAGCCGTTTTAACCCAGACCATAGACGGGAAGCGACGCGTCGTTCAGTACGCTAGTACTTCACTTAGTACCGCGGAAAGAAACTATTCGGCCGTAGAGCGTGAAGCTTTAGGTGTTTTATTTGCCGTAGAAACCTTCCGCCCTTACGTAGAAGGCACTCATTTTGAGTTATTTACCGACAATAGCGCCATTAAATGGCTTCATAAAGCGCCCGATCCAACCGGCAAATTCGCCAGATGGAACGCCCGCCTACAGGCATTCGACTTTACCATTTCCCACGTCCCAGGCATTCATAACGTAGTTGCCGACACTCTTTCAAGGATTCCCGAATCCCTGGAAGTTGGTCATGTTTCAGCCCTGGCTTCGGCCACAACCCCAAGACGATTAGTTCGCTTTGACAACGAGGAACTAATTAAATCCCAACGTTCAGACGAAAAATTAGGCCCCCTAATTTCTTATTTAGAAGAGAACAAACTACCCCAAGATAAAGACTTACGGGCCTGGGTAGAAGACATCGCAGTCCATTGTGACATAAGAGATCAAATCCTATACAAAGACACCGGAAAGATAGATCTCTATGGGTGGGATAACTTTAAGATTCTAGTCCCTCAGTCTCTTAGAGCACGGTTACTACACGTGTCTCACGATATTCCCTCCGCTGGCCACTTCGGTATCAAAAAGACAATTAAACGCCTTCAGAGTCAGTACACGTGGGAGAAAATGACTTTAGACATCACCAATTATTGCCGCTCATGTAAGGTGTGCCAAACCACTAAAGCTCCCAACCAAGCACCGCCTGGTCTCATGAAGCCGAGCGAAGTAACTAAGCCTTGGTCTGTCATTTCTCTTGACCTTAAAGGGCCATTTCCCCGATCGAAACGTGGCTTCAAATATATTTTAGTCGTCTCGGATTACCTCACCAAATGGGTCGAGATATTTCCCCTACGGAAGGCAACCACTCCCCCTATTGTACGTCATCTTGTAGACGACGTGTTTACACGATATGGTTTACCCGACACGATTGTCAGCGACAATGGCAGTCAATTTGTTGCTAAATTATTTGACAACGTTCTTGAAAAATTGCAAATTAAGCATAGATGCACATCTGTCTATGCCCCTCAATCCAACCCTACTGAGAGATATAACAGAACGATAGGGACCATGATTACTTCCTATATTGAAGGAAGTCAACAAGAATGGGACCGCGGCCTCCAACAGTTCGCCATGGCCATACGGTCAGCGGTACAAGATTCCACGGGGTTTACTCCATCATATCTTATGTTCGGAAGGGAAATGAGAACCGCATATAGTCCCCTTGTTTCTCAAAACCCAGATTATTACGACAATGGCTTAACTTCAAAAGTTTATGGTTTAACAATCCAAACCAAAGTCCAAGATGCACTTAAGGTGGCTCTGGACAATGTTCGTAAGGCGCAAGCCTCGCAGAAGGCGCAGTACGACAAGCACCATAGGAATGTTGAATTCGACGAAGGTTCATTAGTCTATAAAAGAACCCATTATCTTTCGAAAGCGTCAGATTATTTTTCAAGTAAACTTGCTCCTAAATACGACGGTCCATTTCGCATTGCGAAAAAGCTATCTCCCCTAACATATAGGCTAGAGTCCACGAAAGGACGTCCTTTAAAAGGCACTTTCCACATTAGAGACCTGAAGCCCTATGTTTCAAGGACTGACTTAGTCTTGCAAGATTCTGATTTGGCTGATGGGACAGGTTCCCCTGATATTCATGTACCCAATTCCAACCCCCAACAACCCTTTGGCGGTTATAATTTGAGGCCAAGGGCCGCACACACTGGTAGAGTTCAACATTAAAGAGCCCATTCACCAGTAATATCTATTTAGCATTATTTACCCCTTTCTAGGTTTTAGAAAACCGGGAAGACATTTTTTTTTATCCAACTGGATGGTTGCGTACCCTAGGTACGTGATCCTTGACACTCCAGTTCAATTTAGGCCTCTTTATATGTAATTCTTTTTTTTATTATTCATGGTATACCTGTACATATGAGATACTCTCGGTGGCATGCCACCATAATTTTTTTTGTTTACGTCAAAATTTTTAACTTTTTTTTTGCCCTGTACATACATATTTTAACATGTGTTCTCATGAGGACATGAGAATTAAGGTGGGGGAGAGTGTAACGGTCAAATATAAACATTAAATTTATTTCCAAATTCCAAATTATTTCAAAATTTAAAAACCTATTTTTACCTTTCGATCCTAATTTTAAAAGAGCCAAATAAAAATAAAATATTTATTCAAAGAAACTAAGGGTTTTGTTTGGTCAGCTGGGGACTCTTGAATGCGGGCATTCAAGATACCTTGACAAATCAAACCCTTTAGTAGCTACCCAAAATGGGAGTTCCACCTACTGCAGAGGTTGTTCGCCCCATTCAGTCCATTCGTTCCGCTAAGGTCAGCTGTTGAACTTGCAGGGATGACCCCTTTATTCAGTCAATTCCTAACCTCTCCCCACATGTAAATAGATTTTCCCCTTTTAAAAATAACTAGAAAAACAAGTTTGCCAAATAAAATATATGTGTATAGTGATTGTTAAGTTTTCGTGAAGTAAGGACACCTGCAAACTACCATTGAACTAAAAAGGTCGGGTACGTCCCAATGACGTAGATAGCAAGGAAAGGTTTTTCCAAAAAGAGACGAACGTGATCAAGAGGTCGAGAGGTCCCTAAGATTTGATTCGAAAAAGACAGAGTCCTTTCGGATACTTGAAGGAGAGCGGTCGAAATAATTAACCCATCTAGTCCTCGACCCCTTTGGGCCCCACGACTTAGGGCTTTGTTCGGTTTCGCACGGAGATGGTCCGCCACAACCGGCAAAGGAACGAAAAGACCCGCTAAATATATACGCGAACGCGCTCGATCTGTTTTTAAAAAGAAAAGGAGTTCGCGAGAATTTCGATGTCCGCTATGAAAAATATAAGAACGTGTGCGCGAAAATATCACTAACGTGTCCCACGAAAACCATGAAAAATCTGTGCGCGGAATAACTCGCGACAAAGGGATTACGCCCCAAGAGCCGGATAATTGTCGACCACGCAACTCTCGTCAATGGATCGCCTCGGACTCGAACTTGAGTATTTGCCCGCTAAAAGGGTTTCCTTTGTTAATTAAGTTTTAAGTATAATATGTGAATTTTGTTCATGTCGGTTCGATTGAACTTGATCTTTTGTTTTTGGTTAAATCATTTAGCTTCGACCATGGTCAACACCCTTAAGGTGTTTATATTTCTTAATAATTATTAGTAGGTTTATTAAACTTTGTTAATTTGGCAACCTAAACAATCTAGTTATTTCTCATCTTATATCTAAATTTCAAAACAAATCCCCTAGACAACGAACCTAATTCTTTATTTCTCACGCAAGTCCCAATAGTGAAGGCTTGGCGGTTACCCGGACCAAATTAAACAACCTTTGTAGGGAACGAGTTCATCCCATGGGTAGAATGCAATCCTAACCATACCACTACCACTTTCACTCTCACATCTTAAACTTATATATATAAAATTCCCTTACAATCGAATCCGTAAATACGAATTCTGTAACAAAACATTTCGATAATTGCTATGGGTGATTTCGATTTTCGATATGTGGCCACAACTTGATCGTATGACGTATTTCCGGTATTTTTGGGGTGTGTCAAAAAACATATGGGTGATCTAAGCAACCAAAACTCATGAGAGGTTTAAGACGCGAAAATTTAGTGGTAACTTCGCAATCGAAGATTTTGAAAACCTATGGCAACAATTCGCGGGCACGCTCAACTGCGAGGGAACGGGTCCAAGCAAAACTACGCAAACTCAGTTTGTGAGGCTAACAGAAGATGTGTCAAAACCACACAAAAATATAGACAATCACTTAAAGGAAATGGTTCATCAGCAAAAAAAAAATGTATCCGGAATGGAAAAGAAAGCAATAAAATAGAAATGTTGAAACTTGCTGCTATACAAAGTTTACAGACTAGGAGGATTCATACCATTTACACAGGGAGGACAGGCTTCAAGTGTTACACAAGGAGGCCTGACTCACTGGAAGAGTATAAAGCCAGGCCTCCTTGTGTAAAAGGTATGAATCCTCCTAAACTGTAAACTTAATGGAAGAGCTAATTGAAAGGCAAACTTAATTCGCAAAACTGCTTTTAATAATTTTTCGACACGATATAAACGTCGATTTACTTCCGAAAGTTCAAAGGCATTGGATTAATCTCTAATTACTCGCTGTCAACGCTAATCTCCCCTTCCATCTATTTCTAACGCGAGCTTAATCAATTCCAAGCAGCAATGTTTATCACGGCATTTCTATTATCCTTAATGTTGTCTTTCGTGCAGTGTCACGATGCGCGATCGTGATTGGAGGAAAATGATAACGAAGAGGTTTTCGTCCGCTACAACCCTGTCGAAATAGATTTCGATATCCATCTCGGATTTCGATTTCAAATCGACAGACATTTTTCGAAAACGACCTTATAGAATACCATTTTGGCACTTTTCGAAATTTGGTTTCGAAATCGAAATGTTTTCGATCGAAATTTCCATTTCGAAGCTTAGATAATCAGTTCCCTGACCCGTATTTGGATAACCTCCTAGATAATCTTTCAGCCTCGATGCCTGAATTCAGGTCGCATCCTAATGAAATTCGTGTGATCCTACGGAAATTAGATATAAAAAGTGCCTGGACCCGATGGGATCCCCAACCGTCTACAATTCTACATAAAAATTGTGCTTCAAGCCTATGTTTTCCCCTCTATTACCTTCTTTTCAAAAAAACCCTAGCTCGACATTCCCCCCACAGGAACATTAAAAAAAGAAAAAAAAATGCAGAGTGTCGTCAGAACATACTTGTTTTTTATCAATACCATTTAATTGGAACAAGTTGGGAAAACCAAAATATTACCTCTCCGAGTCAAGAGAAGGACTACCTACAAACTTATTTACCCAGTTGTGGAAATGTTTCTTTTTTTTATGAACAAATACTGAAGTTAAAATTTATGAAATATTAAAGCAGTATACAAAGCATAGCAAATATACTGTAAATCAGACGACATTTTACATCCAATAAGGATATACTTGTACACATTAAAATCATCCGATGGGGGAAAAACGGGAAATGAAGAGATAAAACTTTGGAGGGATATTACCTTTACGTATTTGTAAAGGCCCAATTTGCTACTCCTCAACTGTATACCCTCTATGTTCAAAGCCATATTCACAACAGGGTTGCCATGTAAACACTATCCTCTCCTTTCACCTCAACAATTTTCTTAGTTTGTCAACATGACGATTAAAGTTACATAACACCAAAGCTAATTTGTGGCTACACACACTGAAGGTAAATGCGCACCATAAAAAGCATGAACACACGAAGCTATAATCCGATTACGATCAGACCTTTCACTGATCTGGGCTGCGTTCAGAAGAGCTCACCAAAAAAGACAGCGGATTTTGGAAAACGTTTTCTGGTGAGATCTGTCGTCATAGCTTTTCTCCGGTCATCGGTCTTTTAAAAATGAAGCTAGCGCAATAAAGCGTGCAAGGTACAAAGGCTTAACAAAAATTGTATGATAACATATTTATGGAGATAGATAAGAACAACTTTTATAATTAAACATAGAAACTAACATGTCTCTTAAACTTCTCGCCGCTCTCGCGTGATCAACTTGTTTCACGCCAATTAAATAGCTATAGTCCCATCAGAATCAGCAAGAGCTATTTGTATTATAAAAAAACGTCTTGATTTGGACCAAGGCCGAAAAAACAAACGATATGTCTGAGGTTTATCAGTTGACTGAAGTTTCAGATATTGCAATTTCTTTTTAAATTACTTTTATTCCTTTAATCCTTAATCAATATTTAATTCAATCAACTTATTTTTACTGTTAATCGATCTATTCCCTCTAAATTAATTTCAAAAATTACATATCTACGCTTTTTCAAGAATAATTCCATTTTCCGAAAACATTTTATCATGAAATTAATTATTTTGAAGGGAGTACGTGTTGGGTGACGAATATTGAATATTTGAAATATTATACGAAGTGTCTAAAAAGAGCAAGCGATCTTTGATATAACTCGAAAGGAAAATGTAAATATTTGATAGTGGATGCATATATTGGGGACGCGAATTTATACATTTAACTTCGAATATCGAAATGTTACATTTTTTTGTCGCGACTATGAAGGAAAGGTTGCACTGCAGTTTCCCTCTCCGAACTTCAAAGCTTCTTGGCCATAACTCAATCTAGATTTGGAACGTCATCACCCCTTACTACATTGTTGGCGTTACTTGTATTGTACACCGGTTACGTATTACGCGGAATGATTTTATCAGGCGTAGAGACCATTTCGGAAAACACACAGGGGCGAGGAGACCATTGGGGTATTCTTCCTTGCACCAAGGGCCATCGTCAGACGGTGCCAAAGTTCACTACAGGCGGGAGGAAAGTCAACTCGCACTGCCTCTAGCGGTGCTTCTAGGCGAGAGGGAGAAGACCCCAATGGCGGCATCGCCCCAGTGTTTTAGTTTCTCCTTATGTAATTTGTGTACGATCGGTCCATGGCAGTTCTGGTAAGGTATGATGTGTTCAACCATTTTATTTCCTCAGGAAATAACAAGTCATCGGAACTGAGAAGTATTTCTTTTTATGTAAACTTTACCCTTTCCTTTGGTTATATTTACACCGATATCATATTTTTCCAGTGCATAAAAGGAGAGCTACCTACTAAAAGAAACAAGACAGGACCGAGGTTGTTGCTTTGTCTTAAGTAGACAACATAAGTTTATAAATTAGTTTGAGCAAAATAAATTCTTTATCATAATTTCTTGACATCAGTCTTCCCAGCAACTTACAACAGATTTAAACTTTTTTGGTGCAAACTTGAAAATTTGTCAAGGCAACAAGAATTAAAACTGTGCTTCCAACTTAGTAATCATCGACACGAAATCCCTTCAAAATAATTAATTTCATGATAAAATGTTTTCGGAAAATGGAATTATTCTTGAAAAAGCGTAGATATGTAATTTTTGAAATTAATTTAGAGGGAATAGATCGATTAACAGTAAAAATAAGTTGATTGAATTAAATATTGATTAAGGATTAAAGGAATAAAAGTAATTTAAAAAGAAATTGCAATATCTGAAACTTCAGTCAACTGATAAACCTCAGACATATCGTTTGTTTTTTCGGCCTTGGTCCAAATCAAGACGTTTTTTTATAATATCTGTCCCTTCAGTCTTAATGTAATTAAAATTTGAATAATTTCATGTTTTTTGTACCGACATACATTTGGGGTTGATCTATTTCTAATAGCTTAAAGAAGTACTTAAGTATAGTTAATTATATGAACTCATATCCAATAACATAGTTTTCGAAAAGCATATAATGTTGTACTTTATATATGAAGTTAGTTCAAAAATGACAGTATTTGAAATGTAGAATAAATTTTTTTATTTGTTGTGTACACTCTAAACATATATCAATGAGAATTTTTGAGGAAATGCATCATGAGTAGAAGAGCTTGAAGACGATGTCTATATAAGCATATTGTGTTGTACTTTATTTATGAAAAGTTTAAAAACGACGGTATTTGAAATATGGAAGAAAAATATTTGTTTCGTACACTGTATACATATACAGTGTTGTCGAGATCAGACCAACAGCTTCCTTTATGTACAACCCCCAATACTGCCAACGGGTGATGTCGTGCTAAATTATACAGGGTGTAAATAAATGTTTAGAATTCATGTTTTATTGTATTTAAGTGACAACGAGTGGCAAGATACACAAAGAATACAGGAGAATATGCGTGAATGCAACAAAATATTTTAAAGCACAGTCCTACGATTAGTCTTAGAACCTGGGCCTCAAATTGCAACCTCTAAACTGTTTAGTAAACAACTCAACGTAAATATTCGAAGTGTCTACCATTGTGGTTGAGGCACTCTTCCAGATGACTGTCCGTGTCTTGCATTACATTTGCAACCACTAAACTCATGACGCATGGCAAGACTAATGGTATTGCCGTCTTAGGTACTTCTCGTCCGTTAAGGCTTGATGTAGGGGGATATGATTATGCCTGTAGTAATGCCCTTGTAAACTGGCACGAACAGTAGAATGGCTTAGTGCAACTTCTTGTTCCACCGCTCTACTACAAGCATGAGATTGGCTTCAAAACTTTCTACGATGTCAAAGTCTGTATCCTCATTACAGACTATACAGTCTCTTCTACGTTCACGATCTTGCACTATCGAAATGACGAAAGTCCTCGCACCCAAATGTCGGTGTGGAGACCGTTCGGCATAAAGCACTACCTTTAGTTGAACCAGAGAGAATTTTACACATGTGTAAAATTCTCTATGGTTGAATGTTACCGCGACCTTCACCCAAAATAAACTTGCTGCCCAATTTTTCCTGGTTAGAATAAGTTGGCATTTTGCTAGGAAACGAGACCAACTACTGTAATTCTACTACTTAGCGACACTGAAAGCCCCTTTATATCTAAAAAGACCGGAAGTTCCTCAAAGTTGAGTTTTCAAAGATTGTCAGCTTGAGCAGCAGGTCATAGTATGTATAGTGGTGAAGGTCGCTTTAACATTCGACACGTGACACCACGGTATGTTTGGTCCTCCAATGTCCTGACCCTATAGGTCCAAACAATTACCATCCAGTTTTTCGGCTCAGCGTTGCGGTATTGCCGGTCCCATTTGAAATACAATTTCTGTAGTGTTACAATTTTAACAATACGCCTGTTAAAAAGGCACAAATACCGAAAAAAGAAACCATTGTAATAAAGGTCGGCCCCCTAACCTTAAACTATGAACAAAATAAAGAAAACATAAAGGTTTCTTTGGGAATGACTTTGAAGCAGAAGGTCCGAGTTGTCTGAGGAACCGAGAAAAAAGGCCGTAGTGAAAACTAATCGTCGTTACGTAGCAGTTAGGACCGAATTTAATTAGTTAGTCTCGTCTTTTAGCAAAATGCCAGTGTATTCAAACCAGGGAAAATTGAACATGATGTTTACGAGGATTACCTAAAACGGCAAAACCTTTGCGTGAACTAATTGAAGCCGATCCATTATTTTTAGAAAGGTACTGTTCTCTGACGAGGCTATTTAAGGATGGTACCTTAAACCTTCATAACGTGCATTTTTGGGAGGGCATTCTTGGAAACCAAATTATCGGACCCTTTTTCTTGATAAGAAAATCTCTGAAGGCATTTACTTGGACTTCCTGCGTCATGAGTTCGTTGCTTGTAAAGTAATTGAAAGACATGGACAGATGAAGAGTGCCTGCACCACAATGGTAATCACATTGAACATTTACGTTGACGTTGATGTGTACCAAACGGATTCGATTAGAGGTTGTAATTTGAGGCCCAAATTCCAAGACTTATCGTAAGACTGTGCTTTAAAATTTTCTGTTGCTCCCCCCACTTGACTGGTATGCTAGGTGGTATTTCAGTAGAAGAAAATTTATTGAATTAGGGATAGCGAGAGATGGCTAGTGATATGGCTTAGTTATGGGCTAGACGCCCTTGTTTTATTGGCAACATTATTACATTGAATGTTGCCAGATTAAATTGTTGCTGGTGATTTGGCGAACTATGCTAATGATATATTAAAATTTAAATGGAAAAGTTTCATTTTGACACATTCCTTACCCTAAAATTTTGTGTTTGGAGCCTATTAATGCATTATAGTGATAATGTAATTAATTTTAGTGTTAAATAGGAAAACATTTAGGCTGAAAGAACAACTGGCGTAGTTTAATCTTATTTTGTTATTTCAGTTAAGGGTTATCTATAGTTACCCAAAAAAAACCTGTTGTTTTCGATTAATTTTAATTAAATATGATCATTAAGTTGAAATTAACGGCTTATCTTCTTTTACTAGTGTTATTTCAGTTTATTATACGAGTTTGAACAAGAAATTCTGCAAACTTTAGAGGAGTGACTGTTTGACTCTTGCAGAACAATCACTACTTTGCCCCAAAACTTTTAAATATCACGCCTTTTCAATGGCTCTCTTTTCAAAATGGGGAAAAAAGCTTTTAAATGACAATTTAATTAATCGTAAGAATTAAACAGGAAAATGGAGGCTGGGTGAAAGATTTGTTAGTTTAATTATAAGGTATCCATGAATTTACCCAAAACACGAATCTTTCACATTCTGGTGCCGTGCTCCCAGCCAAGTCGAGCACTGACATCCTTTTCTCGAAGCAACTCGTGGCACTTTTAAGCCCACTGTAACTTCGTGATGGGTATAGGTGAAAGTCTGAAATTTTGCTTGCCGCGAGGACTGTCAATCCTAGCTATTGTTTCCAAATTTCAAGTTCCTACCCTATATGCTTTTCGAAATATCGCAGGTGAAATTTACCTTATTTTGTCACTCACTCACTCACTCACCGATCATCAAAATTCTAAGGTACTTCTAGAGGAGATAGAAACTTAAAATTCAGGATTTAGTTTTCATTTATTTTATAAAGCACAGAAAAATTAAAACATCCCGAATTTTTTATAAAATTGTTCTTTAGTTCTTTATTTTAAAACTAGATGGCGCTGCCGTCTTTTCAACAGAAATAGTGTGTGTTCTTGATGAAAGGACGTAATGGTCCAAAGTTAACCGAAAGTTAAATATATATTAAAGCTAATAGGAGTAGTAGTTTAATAGAAATGTGTCGTAACTGATGCTACATTCTTTTATTAGGATATCGCGTACAATCTTTATTGCATATTCTCTGCGGGTCGAAAGGGGTAATTCAGCGTAAATATGGACAAACGTTAGCGATTATATTGGCAAACGAAGTACCACGAGAGGGTCTTGTTTTAATATAACTACCGAAGTATAACGAGAGGGTCTACAAAAAGAAGTGAGATCCTAAGAAAAACATTAACATGTACAAAAATGGGCCAAGCCTCGCTTCGTGCCCTCTCCGCCGTAAAAGTTCTGAAATCCCATGTAGAGCCAAGTCTGCCTTTTGGTCTCATTCAATCGCCAATTGAACAATTATGTTATAAATTAAGTACTTTTCCTAATTAATAACCAATATTCTTTGACTCTATCATTATTATACATCTTTGTTCGTATCAAAAATATCGTGACTTGGCAAGCGCAGGTGTACATAAGGTTATGCATAACTCGCCTTATAAACTTGTAAATAGGGTTATGCATAACTCACCATATAATTTGTACATAGGGTTGTGCATGACTCATCTTATAAACTTGTACATATCCCCTCGACCATAAACGATTTAGTGAATATCCCTTCGACTTCCTTTTAATTGCGATTGCCAAGTCACGATATTTTTGATACGAACAAAGATGTATAATAATGATAGAGTCAAAGAAGATTGGTTATTAATTAGGAAAAGGACTTAATTTATAACATAATTGTTCAATTGGCGATTGAATGAGAACAAAAGGCAGACTTGGCTCTACATGGGATCTCAGAACTTTTTAGGGCGGAGAGGGCACGAAGCGAGGCTTGGCCCATTTTTGTACATGTTAATGTTTTTCTTAGGTTAATTATACTTGATTGAGTTTAATTTAACGGCTTATCTTGTTTATCTTGTGTGGATTTATTTTATAATAAAAGTTTCAATAAAATATTAACTTAAATTGCAATTACCCTAAAATTTTAATGTATGCGCATACATTTTAATGATCATTTAGATTAATTTGAAAGTGAAATAGGAAACTACTGTGGCTGTACGAAAAACTTGTGATGTTTTAATCTTAATTTGAGCGTGGTTCGTGAGAGTGGATTAAGCTTAAAATTTATTTGAATTTTTTACCCTATTTGCAATGTTTAGTGCAGTTTAATATTTTTGCCATATATTCATCATTATGGTACCCTAAACTTTTGGGTAGTTTAAACAGTTTATTTAAAAGTTATTTGAGCTTTTATCCAAAAATGTATATTTTGGTTTAATTTCACGTTAATTATATTTAATTGAGTTAAAATTAACGTAGGATTGTGTTTTGGCAGTGTACATTTAGGCTATAAAATGAGTTTAAATGTATACTTCACCTTAATTGCAATTTTTAGTGGAGTTTTCGATTCTTATTTTACCCTAAACTTTTGAATTTCGCGCCTATTAAGGTGCTTTCGAGATAATTTAAATTAGCTTAAGTGTGAAAGAGAAAACATGGGGCTTTACCAACGGCTTGGTTAGATACAATCTTAATCAAGGACATCTGAGTTTTCATCCAAAAAAAATGTACATTCGGGGTTTAATTTCACGTTAATTACACTTAATTACGTTGAAATTAACTTGTCGTCAGTGCTCATTAAGCTTATAAAATGACTTTTAATAAATAATTCACCTTAACTCTAATGTTTAGAGGAGTTTTTTATTATTTCCAACACATTGCGTTAAATTTTTATCATATCCTGTGCTAGGTTTGTGGTAAAGATTATCTATACAATATGTTAATGAATGATGTTATTCTATAGTTTAGCTTGAATACCAGTAATTAAATCAAATACCTATACAATTCATAGCAATTTAAACCAATAAACAAACGGCAACGTGGACTGTGGAAATAGCAAACAACGTAACCCTCCGTTTCTAACGTGGTTACGTTGAGAGAATCTGTGATGTAAACATGAAAATTATTTGACTAATTAAATTATATAACGACACTGTCCTCCTGGATTAACCAGCACCACTGTTACTTATGAATTAAACAATCCACTGTTGGTAACAAATAGTTTATAAAATGATAACGTAACATCACAGTATAACTGATTCAATAGGACCAAAATTGTTTTAACGAATAATCTGGTCCTCTACATTGGTTTAGTTTTAAGGAATTATATCACACACCTTCACAATTAGTAGCATTTTAGTGAGATTAACAAATAATGAAACCGCGTATACCTGTCCTCAAATGAGAATGTTGAGTGAACTGCGCTAACCAGTAACCTATACACCACTCTTTTAACTGCCGTAGGAAAACACATTGAACATTTTGTGATCTTTCCTGTAATATTTTGAAGTTGAATTCTTCACAGGGTGAAAACACTACCGTTGATTTCTAAACCATTAACAAATAATGAAACCCAGTATACCTCATACGTAACTCTCCGTTTCCAACGTGGTTACGTTGAGAGAATCTGTGCTGATGTAAACATGGAAATTCCTCTACATTGGTTTAGTTTAAGGAAATATATCACACACCTTCACAATTAGTAGCATTTTGGTGAGATTAACAAATAATGAAACCCTGTATACCTCAGTCCTCATATATTTGTTTGTAGCAGGAAACGAAGCAGACTGCGTATTTTTGGAATACAGAGCTGGAAATGAGCTTTTTTTATCTTGAAAGGGGAAAGACTATATAAATACTATATTTCATAGACAAACTAAAATACAACTTAAGCCTTGGCCGTAAAGAACGTTCAAAAACTTACTTTAAATGATATAAAAACCTCTGTTAACTGTAATTATTTACCTGAATTACTTTTCTAGACGAAAATTCGACCTGATAACGACCTATTTCTTATTAAGGGTGCTACAGTTAATTAGAAAATACATATAAAGGTGCTCAAGCTCGGATGAAATAGTAAAGTAATCTGTCAGCGTCTACTGCTAGATAGTCTGACTCAAAAGTAATTTTGACGTACTTTCAGAATTAACTAAAATTAACATACTTAGAGTTAATTGATTTAAATTAAACTAGCCGATAGCACACCTTGAATACATAATTGTTAAATTAAGAGTATTCCGAAAAGTAACTTCGCTCTAGTTTTTCAGTTAGAGGTGGCTAAATATCACGAAAAACCCCATGTTAATCTCCATAGGAAAAATGGTAAAAGCATGTGAATTTTGCTTTAACGTTACAAAAGAGTATCAAGTCATATCTACAAGGGCCTACCGGCCCTGTAGAATTACGATCATTTATTGGAATGTTTCGTCCAATTAAATTCATAAAAACTGAGAAGCCGGACTTGGATGAGGTGGGAAATTTGGAAACACCTTCAAACGTTTTAGTGAAATGGCCAATCATCATTAAGAACGATGATGACGAGACTAGCACTTCTGAAGAAGCAGGTTCGGTTCATCCCTCAGCCGAAAACACTGACAATGTGGAAGAAGTTACGGAGAATCAGGAACAAAGGAAGTTATCCAAATTAATGAATGGAAGACAAACACACAATGCTAAGAAGCCTTTTAAATGTGATGTCTGTGGCTTGTCGTTTAAAAGTAATTCACTTTTAACAAGTCATAAGGTTAGACACTCATCTGATTGCCCGTTTCATTGTGAACTGTGTCAGAAGGCCTTCAAACGCCAAAAGGAATTGGTACAACATCAACTCCTACACTCGTCCAAACGTAAATTTAAATGCCAAGTGTGTCAAAAGGCCTTCAAATCAAAAAGTAATTTGACAAGTCATCAACTCACACACACGTTGGAACGCCCATTTAAATGTAGAGTGTGTCACATGACCTTCAAATGGAAATCTGCTTTGACAGCTCATCAACTCACACACTCGTCCGAACGTCCATTTAAGTGTCAAGTGTGTCATATGACCTTCAAATGGAAAGTTAGTTTGACAGCTCATCAACTCACACACTCGTCCGAACGTCCATTTAAATGTCAAGTGTGTCATATGACCTTCAAATGGAAAGTTAGTTTGACAGCGCATCAGCTCACACACTCGTCCGAACGCCCATTTAAATGTCAAGTTTGTCAAAAGGCCTTCAAATCAAAAAGTAATTTGACAAGACATCAACTCACACACACGTTGGAACGCCCATTTAAATGTCAAGTGTGTCATATGACCTTCAAAAGGAAATGTGTTTTGACAGAACATCAACTCTCTCCCATGTTGTGTAACTCTAGTCACAAATCACAATATGACCTTGACTTGAAACTTCACAAATGTTCTGAATGCGATAAAACTTTTAAAAGATTGCGGACACTAAATGCTCATAAGGCTCATCATTCTTCAGATCGAAAATTTAGACGCGAAAAGTGTGACAAATCTTTCAAAACTAAAACGTTTTTAAACACTCACAAGAGAAGAGCTCATATGACTACTAAATCATTTCAATGTGACCTATGTGACGCAAAATTTGAAACCGAACGTAGTTTAAATCTTCACATAATTGATGTTCACGAGATTGAAAGGCCCTTTCCTTGTGAACAGTGTGGCAAATCCTTCAAAACCCTTTACAATTTAAATCGCCACTTCAAAATGGTGCATACTGATGAAAGACCGTTCAAATGTACGGATTGCGGTTCGGCCTTCAAATGTGGCTCAAATCTCAAAAGACATAAATTGCTATTCTGCCGTGCTAAATCTTTCAAGTGTTCTAAATGTCATCTGTGTTTTCCTTCCGAAACCTCCCGTCGTGCACACGAGACATCTAATCATTTGTATGACAAATATTTCGAAACTTCCCGAAGATATGAAAACTGTTCAAGCACTGATGTGAAACCTGCCATTTACGAGTGCTTCATTTGCAAAACCGCGTTTGCAAATGAACACGATTTGTTTCAACATAAAGGAATGAGATGTTGCCTGCAAAACTTCAAATTGCGAGCTTCCCATGTTGCATTGGAAAGGTTATCTCCGAAGCAACTCGCCGAATATGGTGTTTTTTCATATCCACGATTGAGAATCCAGATAGAGGACTTCGTCATTAAAAAGGAACCTGAATAGACAAAAGCTATGTTATTACAAAATCTCAAAACTTACGAGTAATGTTTTTGTATACTAGGCCTATACATTGCATCAAATAAAAATACTTCTCATGTCATGAAAAATTGTAGTCTTGGATGATGCCTAATTGTTTCTGTTACCTAAACAGATAAAAGTTTATATAGCCGCATTGAACAGGTTAGTTGACGAAAGGAAAGTCTTATATCCAGGTAACAAGTTTTTGAAAATGTGTAATTTTCAATGTCATCCACGTTTCATGTGATCTTGAACTTATTCGAGACTTAATGAAAGGATTAGCTAACATAACGTTATCCCTTAAATGAACGTCCTTCTTCTAAATATAAAAGGAAAAATATTAAGCAAAAGTATACACGATGTCTTATTACAAAATAATTAGCATTTAATTAGTCTTAAAAACGAGGACCACTGCGCCACCATTGGTTTAGTGGCGTCTGCTAAACTGAACCCTTGTCTCTCTCAGCCTGTTAGAATTCAACCAATTCCGTAAGGGTAAGTGGTTCAGTTTAACAGACGCCACTAAACCAATGGCGGATGGCGCAGTAGTCCCTTGTTTTTTAGACTAATTAAATGCTATTTATTCTGTAATAAGAGATCATTTATTTTTTTAATATCTTTTCTTTTATATTTAGGAAAAGGCCGTTCTTTTAAGGCATGACGTTATGTCAAAAAAAAATACCTCATACACAAGCCCACAAATACTGTTGTATATGCCAACAATTACTAACAAATAAAGATCTACTGACCTGTATAAAAATTAAACGAATCCAAGTTAAAATATATTTATAGTACATCAAAGGTTCGTAAATTAACTAACATAATTGCAGCTATTTAACTTTATCTAGATTTATTTTCAAAAATGGATCAAGTTCCGAAACAATTTCGATAACAATCTAATC
The DNA here is from genome assembly GCF_054372755.1 of Phalangium opilio. Classification (NCBI taxonomy): domain Eukaryota; kingdom Metazoa; phylum Arthropoda; class Arachnida; order Opiliones; family Phalangiidae; genus Phalangium; species Phalangium opilio. The sequence goes on along the minus strand of NW_028324217.1, from coordinate 6,666,376 downwards.
TAAAACAGCTGTCAATTGAACATTGTACTATTTCGCAATGGCGCGCAGCACAGGTATCTTAATACAAGTTCGTAAAATAAAAAATAAAGTCACCGGAAATAAAATATAGAAATAAATTCAAAATAATGTGCAACAAAAATAAACTTAACATAAATAATTTTTAGGACAAATTTTCAAGTTACAATATGAGTGTTTTCAAAAGCACCGTATCAAAACATTTTTGGACCCCGTTATGAAAAATAGTTCAATACCATTTTTATTTTCTTCTTCTTTGTCTCGCATAAACTAGGAAGTCTGCATTTGGACTAAAACTTTGCACTTACGCTAATAATTTCTATTGTACTTTTGCTAAAACGAAGCCAGATTATATCCAGTTATATTTTTACTCTAACAAATCGATACCAATATTCAATGACGTCAAGCCCGTCGTCTACTTAGTTTTACAATGATTTGCAAGTATTATGACGTCACTAATGACTCAAATGTTCACGCTTGTAGGAGGGAAGCTTGATTCTGGAGTACCATAGTTGCATAAGTTTATAAGATATGTTCCATAAGTATGACACTTAATATACTTCGTAATGCTAGAGACTTACTGAGAGCTAGTTCGAGAACGACAAGAGAGAATTGACTACGCTCGATTTTGCAGTCCATTTTCCTATTTAGTTTGAGACAATGCCTCACCAGGCGGCGCTTTATGTCACTTCATAACAAGCTCTCAGTAACAAGCGACAAACTTATGGAATACATCTTATGGACTTTTATAGTTGGGGTCCATCCATTCGTAGCCACCTGAAAATATCAGAATGTTTTTCACTGTTGTGCATCATTGAGTTAATTATATTGTAGTAGCGAAGGTACGTGTAAATAGAAGTTATTAATTGTTGCACCTAAGGCTTATGCCCAACCTAAAACCTGGGTACTATGGTTAAATTTTCAATAGCAATAACGTTGAAACCAAGCCTTTCCGTAATTTGATCTAGCGTTGCGTTTATGCCATTTGATGTCAAAAACTTAAGCTCTTCCTCCGGCTTTTTTTCTTGTATTTTTTATCCCGAATTAGTTTAAAGTAAAGAAACAATTCCCATTTGCAGTTGGAAGTAAAAATTCATATTTGTAACTTTGAATTTATTGAAAAATTAACATTGTTATTCTACAAATTTAACGACTTTTGGAACATTCTTTACTTCAAATACATTCCAAAGTTTCGCAACTGCAACTGTTTGGCACCGTTTGGCAACAAGTGGTACCTTCGGGACAATTGTCGCAAGGAGAATCGAGACAAACGTTTCCGCAATGTACAATGTGCTCTGGACATTGACCAGCTGAAAAACCAAAAACATGGACTAATATTTCTCTTAAATTCATAAAATATGTCAATTTCTTTTACTGGAAAAAAAGGTATTAATTATGTTTTTTGATATTGGTCTGTCAAATCGTAAGGGAGTAAAAAATTCAATTAAAATTTATACTTACAGCTCTCCTGGACGATGAACGTCATCGCCAAAAGAACGTAGTAAATCGAGACCTTGACGCTGAACATCTCTTATCGATGGACAATAATTCAATGTATTAATATTAAAATATTTAACAAGTTAATCGATCTCGTTCTTAATTTTCTTTTTAACGAAAATCAACAACCTTTAACCGACACGTTTCATAATCTTTACAACTAATGCAAAAATAGCTTACCCAACACTTATTTAAATTAATAAAAACTAATGATAAGATTCTATAGTCTGGAAACTTTTGATATTTTATTGAAATGTGCTTGCGACGGTGTCATTTCTCAAATGAATCGAGAGAATGGTATTACCAAAATCACATAGTGCTTTTGGTATTACACCATGTAAAAATTTCATTACTTTATGTATGTTAGAAAAAATTTTAATTTATTTTACATTTAATGATAATGCCTGATGCGTTATTTTAATTAAACGAAACGATATGTCTGAATCTCATGAAAATATGAGACGGTATGCAAATACGAAGAAAGTTAATATCGTTACATATAACCAGGGATGGTTTTAATTTTAGAAGTAGGAATGGAGAACGATTAGTCTTCAGCCTGACTCAGCCCAGTATAGAGCCACTCCCGCCAACACGTAACGAAAAGTTTACATTATCTTTTTGGCTCACTTAAACTACGTTTTGATGACGTTGCTGATGTCGAATAGCTGTGTCGCAGACTCATGCCACCTTGGATGTAAACAATCTCCTTCCGTGGAGTAATGATTACGGAGGCTTAGATGCAATGTAGCCTTGAATTAATTTAAATTCAAAACTAATTTGATATTTAAATTAAGAGACGTTCGCAAGACATTGAAAAACATACGATTCACAATTAATAAAAGCTTCTAGATGCATGGTCAAAAACGAATGCATCACTTTCATTTAGGCCTAATTCCGTGAAATAAGAAAAAGTTTTTAAAGATTTATATTTGTTGCATTTATCTTTTAGTAATTTTTAGAATTTTTTTAGGCTAGTAGTTCCCAAAGTTTTCGAGGGTGGTTTGCTAATTATAAATCTATGGCACACCCTTTCCTTGTGGATTTTTTTTCTTATTTCTGAGACCAATATTTGGCTTTACATTATTGTGCATTTTTTACATCGGCGACAATAAATTCTAACAAAAACATTAACATTTACAAAACTGCTACACATGAGTCAAATGTCCTATAAATTTTCCAGTCAAACAGGGGTGTCACTAGACCCATGTCCAATAAGAAATTTAAATTATTTCCGCCCCTGGTGATACGCGTTTTGAGGCCGATTAGACGATGGACTTGCTTAAGTTGCTTCTATAGCGCTTGAAGCCAAAAGCGTGATCGAGTCAGCTATGTTCTGAGTAACGAAGCTGTCTGCTAGGATTTTCGGTATGTGGAATCCGTATTCAATACGGCGTATTGGCGCCCTTTGTTGGTAAATGGTAATTTTAGCGTGAGACTTTTTGAGCCATATGGGCACGTAACTAATACAGTTAAGACAATTTATTAAAGTACACAAATTAACTTTAATCAAACAGCCATTTAGCCTTCGCCCGCGGTTCGTTTACAAATAACAGCCATATCACAGTTAACTTCATCATCGTATGAATGTGAATGAAATCATAGTTCCGTAAGTAAAATCTTTTTTCATTAAGACAGACAAAAGCAAGGGGGGCGCATGCTAAGAACGAGTTTTTGAGATTTTTCGGATCGCGCCTGGAGATAAATTTTTTCCATGGCAGTGACGTCATACGTGGGCAGAATTCGTAGGGACTCGCATTTCTTGGTAGGCTTATTTTTACAAAAACATGTCTGTCAGATGCTTAATAAGAAAATGCTGGTTCAGTTCTTCATAGTCGAGAAAAATAGTTTAAAATACACACTATTCTTCAGAATATGATGGCACTATTTAAATTTAATAGGGATTTAAATATATATATGGGTATATATGGATTAAGGAACATTATTATTTTTATTGTATAATTAGAGATGTGTCTGTAATTTACCAAATACTGCGTAAATTACCGATTTATATCTTACCGTAATTTTAGAATGGTAATTTGCCAGCAAGTAAATTACGTAAATTACCGCGGCAATAAGCCTGTGAAAACAGAAAATACCATAAATGAAGGCAGTTTTTGTTATTCCAAAATTTTTATCGGTAATTTACAAGGTAAATTACCATTTTTAAAAATTACGGTATAACTAACAAGAGAATGTAGAAGATTATCTTTTACGGAGAGCCCAGCCAAAAATTTAAATTCCTTATAGAAAAATAGGATTCTTTTCTGGAATTAAAGGATTTTATAGGAGAAAAAATGTGTTTTTATAGGAAAGTATAGGAATAAAAATGGTCAAATATAATACTATTTTGGCTTAAACCATGTAAAAGATCTTATAACAAATTATAAATTGTTTACTTTGAAAAGAGGAACTTATTTAAAATAAAATATATAAAAACATCCAGAGCAAACTCCGCAATTTCGTAGTCTAGTCAAATGTGATCTCCAAAAAATAGCTAAAATTTTATAAATTTGAGGCTAAACTGTACGAAAACATTGACTAAAGCTGGAATTCATAAACGTCGGACGCAACGCAATTTAGTACAGGCAAGGGCAGGGCGTCGTGCGCAAACTTCCGCCTTTTGCAACCGTTTGACTTGGGCCGCTTTTCAAATCGCCATCGCCATCTAAACGGAAATAAAATGCTTCGGCTCCAAGCCCGACTCCCGAGCCGAGTCTGGGAAAGCAGAGAGGGAAAGAGAACGCGACTCTTGTTGCTTGCCCACGTTTGACGTCATAAATCGGGAAATAAAGCCTCTCCATCCCCCCTTCGTAAAATCAGATTTTGCTGCTTTTAGAGAAGCGGGAATGCTCCAACCTAATAGTGCATTTTTCTATAGTAACCTTGAGACAAAAGTCCTATGGTGTTTAAAAAAGCAAGCTACATGGATGAATTCAGTCTCAAGACCAACGATGAAATATATCAGTATGGCCGTTCTTCAAGCCAATTCAAACCTTGATGTTTTAAGCTGTAAACGAGTAGAGACTAATTTCTTGGATGCAAGAAGAACATAAAGTAGTTACGATCGTTTATTGGAATGTTTCGCCCAATCAAATTCATAAAAACTGAGAAGCCGGACTCGGATGAGGTGGAAAATTTGGAAACACCTTCAAACTTTTCACTAAAATGGCCAATCATCATTAAGAACGATGATGACGAGACTAGCACTTCTAAAGAAGCGGATTCGGTTCATCCCCCAGCGGAAAACTCTGAAAATGCGGAAGAAGTTACGAAGAATCAGGAACAAAGGAAGTTATCCCCTTTGATGAGTGACAGACAATCACACAATGCTAAGAAGCCTTTTAAATGTGACATCTGTGACAGATCGTTTAATAGAAATTCACTTTTAACAAAGCATAAGGTTAGACACTCATCCGAACGTTCGTTTCAATGTGAATTGTGTCAGAAGGCCTTCAAACGCAAAAGTGACTTGGAACAACATAAACTCATACACTCGTCCAAGCGTAAATTTAAATGTCAAGTGTGTCATATGACCTTCAAATGGAAAGAAAGTTTGACAGCGCATCAACTCACACACTCGTCCGAACGTCCATTTAAATGTGAAGTGTGTCATATGGCATTCAAAGGCAAAAAAGGCTTGGCACAACATAAACTTACTCACTTGTCCAAATATGATTTGTGTAACTCTAGTTACAAATCACAACATGACCGTCACTTGAAACTCCACAAATGTTCTGAATGCGATAAAACCTTTAAAAGATTGCGGAATCTAAATGCTCATAAGGTTCTTCACTCTTCGGAGCGACCATTTAAATGCGAAAAGTGTGATAAATCTTTCAAAATGAGATCGGGACTAAATTTGCACGAGGCTACACACTTGGAGGATAAACCATTCAATTGCCAACAGTGCGAGCGTTCTTATCAAACTAAATGTTTGTTAAACATTCACCAAAGAAAAGTTCATATGACTACTAAATCATTTCAATGCGACTTATGTGATGCGAAATTTAAATACAAAAGCAATTTAAATCGTCACAAGATTTGTGTTCACCAGAACGAAACGCCCTTTTCTTGTGAACAGTGTGGCAAAACCTTCAAAACCCCTTACTCGTTAAAGCAACACTTAAAAATTGTGCATACTGATGAAAGACAGTTCAAATGTACGGAATGCGGTTCGGCCTTCAAATGTGACAAATATTTGAAGAAACATAAATTGTTACACTGCCGTGCTAAATCTTTCAAGTGTTCTAAATGTCATCTGTGTTTCCCTTCCGAAACATCCCGTCGTGCACACGAGACATCTAATCATTTGTATGACAAATATTTCGAAACTTCGCGAAGATATGAAAACTGTTCAAGCACTGATGTGAAACCTGTTATTTACGAGTGCTTCATTTGCAAAACCGCGTTTGCCAATGAATGCGATTTGTTTCAACATAAAGGTACGAGATGTTCCCTCCAGAACTTCAAACTGCGAGCTTCCCATGTTGCATTGGAAAGGTTATCTCCGAAGCAACTCGCCGAATATGGTGTTTTTTCATATCCACGATTGAGAATCCAGATCGAAGACTTCGGCATTAAAAAGGAACCTGAATAAACACAAGCCTTGTTATTATAAAACTTGAAAACATAACCATTTATGAGCTTTAAGAATTTAAGGGTTGTTTTTGTAAAAGTTATATTGCAACAAAATAAAAATACTTTTCACGTTATGAGAGACTATAGTCTTTAAGCGGCTTGAAATATAGCAAAATTATTAACTTAAAACTGGTTTTATTAGGGTTTTTTCTAAGTTATCAAGCGCCATGTTCAAAGCTGACGGCTTTGATTTTTCTAGTGAAAATCCTCCATCGGATACGCGCTTTTAACATAAGAAAATAATTCTTTGGACGGGCTTCTATAGCGCGAGCAGCATGATCCAGGAGGCTATGCCCAGACCAAGGAATATGTTAATTCATAAGTTCATAATGCCTCTAAGTACACAAATACGGGTTACAGCTGGGCATCTTCTGCAGGCTACTGTGACGTCAGAACTCGTATAGCGCTAAGATCCGAAGAGAGAAAATTTTGAAATTTCTGTCGCGGTGCAGCCACCAAGCGGTCGAGACGAAAAAAAATCATCCAGTGGAATAAAGGAGAGTTTTACGTTTCGTATAGGCAGGCACTGGGGGGGGGGACGAATTTTACTTAAGCAACCCCAAATCCCTCTCTCGTGAGATAGAGGCGGTTTCAGTCCTGAAACATTCTAAAAGGGATAAAAGAAACGCTAGGCTAGGCGGTACAATTTTTTATTGAAGTTGAGGTGATAAATGATACGGAGAGAGTATAGGGTTTCATTAAAGGGAGCCAGACAAACACTATTGCCATAGGAGTAGCAGCCATATCTCTACTTAGAGGCATGATAAACTTATGGTTAATTTTATAATAATTTTCACTCTTAAAAGAGGTGATATATTTTCTTAAAAACAGCCACCCTGATCGAACAGTTTCCATTCTAAAGTGATTAACCTCAAGAGCCCCGTTTCAGAAAAAGTTTAAAAATGTAAAATTTCCATGATTTTCATATTTTATTTATTTTTTTCTACCTTAAAAAGAGGCGACACTCTTGAATTTTCAAATTTAGCGCGAAATTGAATTGTAGAGAAATTTTTCATGGATGAGATGTCTTATTTCTAGTCCTGTACGTGAGTAGATTCAAGGGTGAGGAGGCTGAAGGAAGGCTGACAGCAGGGCCGGAAATAAGAAAAATTTCTTATAGGACATGTGTCCAGAGACCCCCTGTTTGATTGGAAAATTTATAGGACCTTGTCCACTGGATTGTGCAAAAATAATGTCGCTTCTCCATTGTCAAGCTATCAAAACTTCGGAAAATTTATTGGTCAAACTGTCCAGTGACCCCCTTAGTTTTTAAAAATATTATGGGACATTTCAAAATTTTATTGGACAATGTCCAGTGTCCTGTGCTTATTTCCGGCCCTGGCTGACAGTGACTCCTTAGTAACCAGCCATGGAAATAAGGTTTTTTTTTTCAACTAGTCCTCGGGACCAGTGACCCCGACATCAACAATATTCAAACTGGTCCCCAAGACCAGTTACCCCTGTGCAATTTATTTTACTACTGGTCCCACTTCAAAACTATTTATAAATATAAAATTACATGGTCCCAAATCATTTTTAACAATTTTATTTTGCCATCTTTGACTACACTATCGTATTAAAGCCAAAATATTTTCGATTTTCAATCAAAATTATCGTACGCTCCGAGCGCCTCCAAAATAGCGTTCAAACATATGCAAGTGTTCTAATTCACCTTGTATTTATACTAAAATCGGTACAACTTACAAGGGTTCTAAATGAGATAGACAAATAACGTCTCGAAACGTTTCTCACATCCTGCCTTTGGACTTAAAACATGAATAATTTCATCCTATTTCACCTTTTTCTTCCGCTAGTCAGCTTTTTGTGCCCAGATTTCTCGCTAAAATATCGCACGCCGAAGCCGAATTATTTTATTTAGCGTACTATATAGTGCAGTGTCATAATTATCGTACGCTTCGAAGAAACTCTTAAAATTATCGCATTGTACCATAATTATCGTACGTCTGGCAAAGCTGTACTTATTAGTACTACCTGACACTACGACTGGGAGTAGAGATATTTAGGAAATAAGATTAAGACTCCTTGCAATGAGAAAGGAGTCGAAGGAATCCATGAATTTATAAACTGGTCCTCTTTCAATATTTATGAAAGTTTCCAATTAATAAACAAGTCCCCAGAACTTGTGACCCTCTGTTTTTGAATAAAAAAACTAGTCTGAGTAATTAATAAAATGGTTTTGGACCTGTAAAGTGTAAACTTGTCTTATTTCCATGGCTGTTAGTAACGATTCTAACGAAGCTGTCTGCTACTTGCTGGCGGTAATTTAGGGTGAGCCGCACATGGGCGAGTGACGAATAAAATTGAGACAATTTATAAAAGTATACACAAATGAAGTTTTATCAAATAGCCATTTAGTGTTCGCCCGCGGTTCGTTTACAAATAAGATCCATGTCACAATTAACTTTGTCATCGCGAAACGATTCTTGAAAAGTATTGAAGTCACAAATGGAAGAGTGGCAGTAAAGTGCCAGGACTAAATTGGCGTTAAATGGACTAATGCTGCTGGACTTGTACGTCTCACGTTGACTGGAGCAATAATTAGAAGCCAATGGTGCTACAGAATCCTTCATTAAGTTGAAAATGGAACAGACTTTCTTGAACGAACGACCGTGACTAAACATCAGGACTGCTTTAGGATTCACCGGTAAGGTTATCTTTGTTCTATTAGAGTTAATTACAATACTTTTATACTTGAACGCTTGATGCTATACATTGCACAACAGATCAAATTAATAGTTGTGTTGAGCAAAATGATACCGCTGTATCACTGACGGTAAAATAATTTGTATGGTAAATGTCAGACCTACAGAGAGTTTTGGGTTGGGGAGGTGGTTAAATTCCTGAGATAATTTACACGGCCATACTGGTGGGTTGAATGCGGGGGAAGAGCAGAAATCCTTCAATATGGCTGCCAGAAGTAATATAACAAAGCTAGAAATATGAATGACTGATCTGATTTCTCGAGTATATCCTGTATATTCCTCAGTACATATTTGTGCGAAAATTATGAACAGTAAAAGCAGCGATTGTCATTGGAACAATCATAAGTTTATAAGATATGTTTCATAAATATGACATTCCTATACTTCGTAATGCTAGAGACTTTTTGAGATTTGAGACTCGAGAGCTATAGTTCAAGAACGACGCGAGAATTGAGTACACTCGTATTTGCAGTCCATCTTCCTATTTAGTCTATAATAAGCGATAATAAGCCTTTGACAGCGTCTCACCAGGCGTTACTTTTTTCGAGAATCTATGACGTTTCACTTACGTCACTTCATGTCAAGCTCTCAGTAACAATTGCCAAAGTTATGGAACATATATTATGAATTATGCAAGAACTCGTATAAAACCTAAGCCATTTGGGTCGTTATACCTTAGCCAATATGGCGGCAATGCAACCCGCCTGTAATAGTAGAGCGCCAATAGAACCTTTTCAAGAGCCTGGTGTTTTGACCACCTGGTTTCCTTAATTTGGAATATACTATATGTGGATCCAAGGACGTCAGATATGGCTTCAACCCAAAGAACTTTAGGTGGACAGCTAACTTCGAAGCCCTATCTAACAACTTTGGATCCACATGCCAGATGTTCCGTCGTAACCCAAGGTCAAGCGGACGATACCGCGACACCCTCCCTCTTTTGAATAAGGTCCATTATATATTATATATAATAACTTCAACGAACCTGAAGGTATGCAGGATGTCTTGTACAACGGGACAAGCTTGTTTATAATTTCTCTCCCTCGCGTAACCATCATTGTGATAATGAATTAAGTCATCCAAATACTCAAACACCTTCAAGTCGCTTTCGCTTAAAAAATTGCAAAATACAGATTTACCATAAAAAGCAACCTCGTGGGCGCAAATGGTAAACATGTCCATGCCATCAGCTGCAATTCAAACATCTCGAAATAAATTAAGATCTTTCATTAAGTCGTAATTACGAGAATGCATAAATAGTAGCACCAGAAATATTTAATACTTCTCTTCGAGAGAAGTGTACCACAAAGCGAGGTAATTGTAACATCATTCTTCCCAACATCACAGTTAACATTTGGAGTACTCAAGGTTACTAAACTGTATCACATACGTTGTAAATAGTTCCCTCATCTTTACTCTATTAGCGCTTAACTATTTGCCAGGTTATATGGCAATATGTGCATTCTTAACTGCTACTATGTATACATTCTTGACAATGATTTATAATTACTTAATGAAATGATAAATCCAAGGCGTTTTGAAATGCTTTCGAGTGTCAAGTTTACAATGGGTCCATTAGCAAATCGAAAATACTCTTTTGGGCGGTATTCCTTAAGCTATTTAGTGAGTAATTAACATTAGAATATTGCCTAAGTCATGAAAAACTATATTATAACGTTACGTTCATACCATGAGTTTGCTGTCGCAATGTTTATAAAATCGCAACATTGGATTGATTCGATGGCTTAACTTTGGAGGTCCTAAAATGCGACGCGTTTCAAATTATTAAAATTACATCAAAGATAACGTAAACTTCATACTTCTAAGGCCTAGCAAGCCCTTTACAAAATGGCGAGCTGTTATTTCGGTCCAATTTCCGTCCGTATATCCGATTTTTAAGTCACCAATGGACATATCATTTAAAAGAGTGGAATATCTCTCTTTGAAGCTCTTGCCTTAACGATGTCGTAAAATAGTAAATAAGTTAATTACAGATAAGTTTTTAAAGGTTTTTTACCCATTTTAGTGGCGTCGTGAACGCCGGCTTCTGAGAGCGTGTTAGCATTTTCGTTACTTATTCTCGGTTTCCATTCTTGCAACATGAGTTTAACCTTTTCGCATAATTTAACTGTGAAGAAATGTCAGGTTAAAATATTAGTGATACCCGGAATACATAGATTATTTTCCACTTGGAATCTTTAAGAGGCCATAGACCCCCTACTAACATCTGATTGAAGGTAAGGGGAAGGGCTTAAAACTTTGAAAAACCGCCAGCTCCATCTTCCTCGCGTTTCATTGGCTATTGACATATACAGGACCACCGTCGACCCCAAGTTTACTCGTTCACAACAGGCAAAGAGAACTTGTTTACATTTGGGTTCGGCGCTCATGGGTCGCGGGAGGAAGAAATCTATGTATTCCTGATATCACAAATCACAAGGTAATAATGACATCATTAATGTTAGTTTACTATTACCTTGTGCTTATATAAATATCGATACATTCCTGGGAAGTTGATTTTGATAAAAATTGTTTCTAAGCAAAATAGATTTTTTTGTTGTAAAATTTCATATACTTTTCCCTGAATCATGACTGTTCAAAATATTTTTAATGATGGCTGGTAATGTCTGAATCATGCTTTTAACGAGTCTTGGAGGTGGATTATTAGCGCCATGGCGATTGTAAGCGTAAATTTGAACCAATTCGCAATCTCCGGTATCTTTTAGCTCTTGTACATGAGATCTTGAAAAGTCGTATCTTGTAGCAGTCGCGAAGTTCTTGTAAATTGCCTTTCCTCGTTTCTCACATTCAATTTGAATATCGAGATCTATACACAGTTCCGAAGTATATACTTGAATCTTGAGGAAGTAATTCGTCATTTGAATAAACGTATTGGAGAATTAGCATCAAGGTGGAAGTAATCTTAAAAGATAAAAGAGGTTTATGTCAACGATCAGGATGAAATTAAACTGTAATTAAGACTCCCATAGAAAAATTGCACATTTTTAATCTGTTTACTATGGTTATGAAATACCATACCTAGTTATTCAGTTTGTTAGTTATTTAGTGGGATGCACACGAATAGGCAGTGTACGCGATACCATGGATAATGCAATCGTAAAGGGGAGTGGTAAAAGCGACAGCTTTGATCGGTCAAAAATCGTGGCAAGAGGACGGTTTTCAAAGTTCAAGTTATGCATAAAGCTAGGGTTCGAAAAGGGATTGTGCAACGTATCTTAAGAGTGTTTGTAGAATTGTGGAATCAATATTAACTCGTGGTATAAATGCTGAATTTCGCACTTTTTGATTTTCACGTATGAGTATATATTGTCTCTGGCTTCCTTCAGTTTTACGACTTCAGAACCGGTAAATATTTACATGTATAGAAAGCCTTCCCTCTCTAGGAGGCGGTTAGTCGCGGTGATGTTACTTTCGAAATTCCATGGACATCGGGAACACCTTCAATAGATCAGTAACCTGATGGATTTAGCTTTTGTGGTAAACGAAATTTTTTACTGCATGGGTTTATTTATGATTGTTTTTATTTTCTACGATTTACGGAAAGTGAAACAATTTAGCTATATTAGAAATGGCACCTTATAGTGTCGTGGTCACTGTATCCAACGAATATTGAATTGGGCAGGCATATCTGAAGTTTATGTGGCACTGTTCCTAACTTTATAGTGTATCATGCGAAATACTGTATAACCTTAGATCGTTGTTGGGTGCTGTACAATCTTTAGCACAGGCCTTGGAACCACACGGAGTATTGCGAAATGATTTTTGCCCTTGTTATAAAGAGAACTTATTTGAGACGAATCTGACGATTTTTTTAGAAGAGGACAAAAAATTATTCCCTAGTATCTAACGCCGAATAAAACCAGACTACATTTCAGATCTTAGGTACCAAGTTCGGGGGAAAGGTCCGGGATTCCTGGGTCCTTGTACGAACTCTATATAGCTGGGGTGGAGGTAAGCCCGAATTCCATAGTCCCTATCAGCATGGGAAATGAGGCGGTGGCACAGGGCAAATGACCAGTTTAAAAATTGCCTGGACCAATTTAAAAATTAAACCGGAGGGGGGTCAGTGGTCCACGGGACCAATAATTATAATAGTTGAGTTAATGTCTGGACTCTGGTTGCCTTTGAATTTTCTTAGTAGTCTCGTGGACCACTGACCCCCCTCCGATTTAATTTTTAAACTGGTCATTTGCCCTGTGCCACACCGTCTTATTTCCCACGCTGGTTCGGACTTCAGACTGTAGATATTTTACTCAAAAATGTGTGTAACATCTTAAATCTAGTGCACCCGCCAAGCTGAGTACTCTAAAATTAAGCACAGTAAATTTACATACCATAATCAATAGAATAGGGATTATTATTAAACATTTTCTGAATTGTTTCATGATAATAGTCGACTGTTCCTGGAATATTCCGTTTACGTTATGTAATTCGTGTTATACAAATAAAATTTATATTTTAAAAATTCGCGCCTATAACATCATCTATAAAGTCAAAAACGTATATAGTACTGTAAATGCAGGTACTCGTATGTAGGGAAACCCCTCGCTAGATACTTTTCTCTTCCTGGTTGAAACTGCATGCGTGAAGCTTTCGATTTTTGACCTCGCAGGGGTTAGAGCAATACAGGGAAACACGTGATAAATGCCTTGCTCACGCATTTAATTGAAAATATCCTTCCTTTTTTTATGATTTAAGTTAATTTACTTCCTGTATTTATGATTTATTTAAAAGTTAATTTACTCCATGCACTGAACCAGGAATCATTGAGGGTTGAGGCCCACATACCTCCCGTGTTAATTCCCTTGTTAATTTCAATTCAAATTTTTTTTTTTTTGGAATTTATGAAACATTCTAACTCTTACCTTTTTCTTTCTTACCTTAGTGCCAAGGCCCATTTCCCAAGTGAGAGGTACACAATTTTCTGGGTAGAATATGGGGTAACGTCAGCGTTACTTAGCGGCAACAACTTTCAATAGATTTATGCAGTGTTTGTACGTATCTATAATGTTGACCCTTTTCAGATTATTGAACGAATGCTTATTTAATCTAATTTAATTAAGGTATTTTCAGAAGTTCCATAAGTAAAACGTCTCTAATTACGTCAAACCAAAATTTACATCGCATTTTAATAAGAGAGCGAAAGCTTACATTGAAGAATAATATCTCAAGACCAATGATTAAATATATCGCTATGGCCTCTGTGTACGCCTTTTGAAACCGACAATTTGTAAGTTGTAACCGACTGGAGCGTAATTTTATTTCGGTGTCATCTTCATAGAAATAAGAAATATAAAGTAATTCTTATCATTTAGTAGAATATGTTTCGTCCAATTAAATTCATAAAGACTGAGAAGCCGGACTCGGATGAGGTGGAAAATTTGGAAACACCTTCAAACGTTTTAGTGAAATGGCCAATCATCATTAAGAACGATGATGACGATCTTACCACTTGTACAGAAGCAGTTCCAGTTCATCCCCCAGCGGAAAACACTGACAATGTGGAAGAAGTTACGGAGAGTCAGGAACAAAGGAAGTTATCCCCTTTAATGAATGAAAGACAAACACACAATACTGAGAAGCCTTTTAAATGTGATGTCTGTGGCTTGTCGTTTCATATTAATTCACTTTTAACAAAGCATAAGCTTAAACAATCATCTGATCGCCCGTTTCAATGTGAACTGTGTCAGAAGGCCTTCAAAGGGAAAAAGAACTTGGCACGGTATAAACTCATACACTCTACCGAACGTCCATTTAAATGTGAAGTGTGTCATATGGCATTCAAAGGCAAAAAAGGTTTGGCACAACATAAACTCACACACTTGTCAGAACGTCCATTTAAATGTGAAGTCTGTCATATGGCATTCAAAGGCAAAAAAGGTTTGGCACAACATAAACTCACACACTTGTCAGAACGTCCATTTAAATGTGAAGTCTGTCATATGGCATTCAAACGCAATGCTGATTTGGCATCGCATAAAGTCAAACACTCGTCCGAACGTCCATTTAAATGTCAATTGTGTCAGATGGCCTTCAAAAGGAAAGATACTTTGAAGGAACATCAACTCACTCACATGTCCAAGTATGATTTGTGTAACTCCAGTTACAAATCACAATATGACCTTGACTTGAAACTTCACAAATGTTCTGAATGCGATAAAACCTTTAAAAGAGTGCGGGAACTAAAAACTCATAAGGTTCTTCATTCTTCGGAGCGACCATTTAAATGCGATAAGTGTGATAAATATTTCAAAATGAGATGGAGTCTAAATTTGCACAAGGCCACACACTTGGAGGATAAACCATTCAATTGCGAACATTGCGAGCGTTCTTACCAAACAAAATATTTGTTAAACAAACACAAGAGAGTAGTTCATATGACAACTAAATCATTCCAATGCGACTTATGTGACGCTAAATTTAAAAACAAAAGCAATTTAAATCGTCACAAGATTGATGTTCACCAGCACGAAAGGCCCTTTCCTTGTGAACAGTGTGGCAAATCCTTCAAAACCCCTTACACGTTAAAGCAACACTCCAAAATTGTGCATACTGATGATAGACCGTTCAAATGTACGGAATGCGGTTCGGCCTTCAAATGTGGCTCACATCTGAAAACACATAAATTGTTACACTGCCGTGCTAAATCTTTCAAGTGTTCTAAATGTAGTCTGTGTTTCCCTTCCGAAACATCCCGTCGTGAACACGAGACATCTAATCATTTGTATGACAAATATTTCGAAACTTCGCGAAGATATGAAAACTGTTCAAGCACTGATGTGAAACCTGTAATTTACGAGTGCTTCATTTGCAAAACCGCGTTTGCAAATGAATACGATTTGTTTGAACATAAAGGTATGAGATGTTTCCTCCAAAACTTCAAACTGCGAGCTTCCCATGTTGCATTGGAAAGGTTATCTCCGAAGCAACTCGCCGAATATGGTGTTTTTTCATATCCACGATTGAGAATCCAGATCGAGGACTTCGTCATTAAAAAGGAACCTGAATAAACACAAGATGTGTTATTATAAAACTTGAAAACATAGCCATTTCTGAGCTCATGTAATATGATATTCAGTTTACTTCAAGAATTTAAGTGTCATGTTTTTGTAAACCTTACATTGCAGCAAAATAAAAATACTTTTCACGTTATGAGAGACTATAGTCTTTAAGCGGCTTGGAAGATAACGAAATTCTTTACGTAAAACTGGTTTTATTAGGGTTTTTTCTCAGTTATGGCCAGCATTATTAGAACATGCAGTGTCGTCATGACGTAAATGGTATTGATAAAAAACAAGTATTTGGAAAAATGTGAGTAACAATATCGTTTTTGGTTTGCATTCAATAATTGTAGCTGATAAGTTCATAAGATTTATCCCATAAGTTTGTCACTGGTTAGTGAGAGCTTGTCTTGAAGTGACGTAGATTAAACGTCATAGATTCTCGTAAAGTGACGCCTGGTGAGGTGATGTCAAAGGTTAGTCATGATTAAATAGGAAATTCGACTTCAATTTCTGCAAAACCGAGTGTAGTCATTTCTCGCGTGGTTCTGGAACTAGCCCGAGCTGTAAGTCCCTAGCATTACGATATATAGGTTGTGTCATACTTATGGGACATATCTTTTAAACTTATGTAATACCAAAGGCCTATTATACTATTTATTTATAGGTGTGCATCGAAAGGATGATTACTACATAAAATGGTAGTTGGGGGTTTTGTGTACAGTGTCGGCTAATCTGGACTCAACTATTGAAAGTTATTTCAAGAAATTATTAATTAGATTTTGCTTAATTAGTTTTTTGGAATGTGTGTAGGCCTTTTTAACTATCCGAAAATTTGTGTCTACGTGAAATTAGTCGTATTTTAAAGTTATAGAAACTTTTACGGAACCGAATTTATTGACGATGAAACAATTTCGGATGAAGGAATTTCAATTGCCTTATTGTCTTAAGTTTTGGTTTGCTTTTAGTCGCCACTACTGGGATTCCCTTCGAAAGAATGTGAAAATTTTTTACATGTCTCCATCTGTTGAATGGTCTTCTCTATTTATTTGTTTGTTCTTTTTTTCTTCAAACTAATACTTTTTGATTTTGAAATTCATCTCTACAAAGATGAAACTTAACGATTCTATGAATATAATTTTTTATATATTGCTGTAAAATTTTGGGGGCTACCGTGCAGGCGCGTAGGAACGTTTCGAATTTAGGGGGGTACAGTCTAAACATGGATTTGGGCGCCCCCTCCCCAAAGACAAGAAAAATGTCGAAAAATACATTGAACAACGTTGAAACATTGTACTTTAATTACAGTGAAATGGTGAATTATTATGATTTTCCAAAATTCGGTGTCCGATAGGTGTTGGTTGTGGAAATATTTCTGCAGATGAAATTTTAATCAATCTTATGAATCCTCTCTGTATATGTTTAGACAATTTCTATGTGATTTAGTTGTTTTCAAGTCATTGTTGTTCGTAAGTCAGGGCACCAACCCTTGAGACAATTTTTAATATGAAAAATATGATTCCCTTTGTAAGACCAGGATTTCATAATAACCCCCCTGATATGACTCATAAATGATAAGACCTGAAGTGTGGATAATTCTATTTTAGTGTGAATGTAAGATTCATGAAAGTGCGTTACATCGCACCTTGATCTAATTAAATACTGAAGGGCTCACGTAGAAGGCGAAAAGGCTAAAAATTAAAAAACACCATAAGCAAAAAAGGCTTAAAAGTGACTGAAAATTACCAAATCAAGTTATTTAAAAGGGTCGGGTAGGAAGAGTGGTTTTTCAGTGAAAACCGATTTTTATAATTAAAGATATTTAAAGGTCTGTGAACTTAATCTGTGAGCTTTGACATTTCAGATCTCAGGCGAAATTAAATTGATGTGCAGCTCAGAATTCAAAGTAATTGCTATCATTTCAAATAAAATCTTCAATAATTCTTTAAATTTAATTATACGAAAATCTCCTGAGCGAGCGAAGCGAGCTCCGCGATTTTTTATCTGAACAAATGAGATGTCCCTAATTCTACGTTTCAAGCGTCATACAGCTGAGATTATAAATAATTACTCCAAAATCCCAAAAATATAAGAATATTAGTGAAATTATGGGATAAAATAGGATAATTTCTAAAATATTCAGTATCATTTTGGCGCCCTTAGAATATAAATTTGGCGCCCTTTCTGACCTATTTAGGCGCCCTAGTATAATTTTAGTGGGGTACAATGTACCCTTGTACCCCCCCGTTCCTACGCCACTGGGGCTACGAGAAATATTTTGGTAGGGTTTACGGATTATTTTGAGTGGGCTAAGTTCACAATTTGGGGGGCTATCCCTCAAAAAAGTCCTAGCGACGCCACTGATAAAACGGGGAGGATTCGCGCTACCCTCTACACTCTGGCTATTCAAAAGAGAGGAAAAGGAGATAGAAGCAGTCGGTGCGGGCGACGATGATGATTTCTTCATGCAGAGGCGCGCTTTTGGCGATTTTGCCCCCAGGTCTATTGGTTTCTTCTTAGCTACCTGCAGGTATCGATGGGACTAATAGTTTTACCCGAGTAGTATTAGTAGTAGAAGTATTAATGACGGGAGTGAGGAAAAAAGTAAGGAGTTGGCAACATGTGATTCACGTTGCCACGTAGCCATATATTAGAAAATACTTCGCTTGGATAAAGTTGTTGCCACGTAGCCATATATTAGAAAATACTTCGCTTGGATAAAGTTGTTGCCACGTAGCCATATATTAGAAAATACTTCGCTTGGATAAAGTTGTTGCCACGTAGCCATATATTAGAAAATACTTCGCTTGGATAAAGTTTATTGAAGTACGGATAGCAAGAGTACGTAAACGGTGTGGTGTTATTATGGGCTAGGACATCTTGTTCTTTAAAATCCCGAAAGACCAGCGCTTTTGAGAAAGAGAGGTCGATGGCACTGCTCGTGCTGCGTGGAGCCCAGTGTTCAAGATAACCATCTCGTGGCTATGTACCAGCCAGTCTCATATATGGTGGTCTTGGAGAATGTTGTGTCTTTAGCGTTGCTCTTAGCTTGGAAATCAAATTTCTCTGAATTAGTACGTAAATATATTGTAAAAACAATTTAGATCATTGAATGAACGTGAATGAAATCAAAGTTTATGCGATTCCACAAGTTCAGTAAGTAAAACATTTTTCATTAAGACAGACAAAAAGTGCTATGGTGTTTAAAGTAAAAACGTGGAAGAATCCAGACTCAAGATCAACGTTGAAATATATCAGTATGGCCGTTCTTCAAGCCTATTGAAACCTTGACGTTGTAAGCTGTAACCGAGTAGAGACTAATTTCTTAGATGCCAGCTTCATAAAAATATATGGGCATACAGTAATTACGATCATTTACTGGAATGTTTCGTCCAATTAAATTCATAAAAACTGAGAAGCCGGATACGGATGAGGTGGGAAATTTGGATACACCTTCAAACTTTTTACTGAAATGGCCAATCATCATTAAGAACGATGATGAAAAGACTACCACTTCTAAAGAAGCGGATTCGGTTCATCCCCCAGAGGAAAACACTGACAATGTGGAAGAAGTTACGGAGATTACAGTCTTGGAAATAAGGATTTTTTTGAAACTAGTCCTCGGGACCAGTGACCCCCAGCGTCTACAATATTAAACTGGTCCTTGGGACCAGTGACCCTATCCCTAATTTTTTTTTACTAATCCTATTGAAAAATTAAGGGAGTATTTCGTTGACGCACAGCCCATTCGATCGGGCTATAGATGCAAAATTATGTCAAAAATCAGAGTTAACTCTTAACATTTCCGTCCTAATTTTGAAAATACTGGTTGAAATCTTTTGAAATTTTAATGAGATTTGCAAAATAATGTTTGGTATTTTTGTGCAAAGTTTTTCTCTTACAAAGCTTTTTGTAACAACATTAAAACGAAAATGAACCATAATTTAATGGCTTAGTCTCAAACAGTTTAAATTTGTTTCTTTCAGCTTCACTGGTTCGAGTCTCTTGAAATTTTAGTGAAAGGCATATTTAAAGTTTTTAAATTATTGTGGAAAATTTCGAACTTTTAAAACGAATAGTCCTTTTCCTAAAATTTCCCTAAGCGACTAAATAGGTTGTAGGATTATGCACAAGCACAATTTTAATGAATTTTTTGGAAGTGAATTGTTTCTTTGAAAACTTCGAAACTTTGCATCATAACTTAAAACCGTTCAATGTGCCTCTCACTAAAATTTCAAGAGATTCGAACAAGTGAAACGGAAAAACTTATTTAACCGTTCCAAGACCAAGCCCTTTAAATAGGGCTAATTTTCGTTCTAATATTTATACAAAAAAAGAAGGGAAACTTTTCAAAATTTCCAAAACATAGCAAACGTTGTTTTTTCACATCTCTTTAAAATTTCAAGAGGTTTGCACCAATAGTTTCAAAATTAGGGCAAAATAACGGTGTTCCTCCCATAGCCGGTCATGTTAAAAGCTGGCTCCTTGGATTTTTCGAGCGAAAAAGCTCAAAATTACCAACACGCGCTTTTACATAGGAAAAACATTGTGTGAAGCCAAAGCGTGATCGAGTGGGCAGTGGTTGTAGCAAGGAAGGAAAGAATTAGAAAATGTCAAGGCTAGGAGACTATATCCATGGAGTAGAAATTTATAATGTCTAGAATTTTTAAACTGGTCCCTCCTGAATTTTCATAAAAATTCTCAATTAATAAACTGGTCCCAAGGACCAGTAACCCCCGGATTTTGAATAAAAAAACTGGTCCGAGCAATTAATAAACTGGTTTTTGACCTGTGGACCTGTGCTATTTCCAAGACTGACGGAGAATCAGGAACAAAGGAAGTTATCCCCATTAATGAATGGATGGAAATCGCACAATGCTAAGAAGCCGTTTAAATATGACGTCTGTGACATGTCTTTTAATCATAATTCACATTTAACAACGCATAAGATTAGTCACTCTTCTCATCGCCCGTTTCATTGTGAAGTGTGTCAGAAGACCTTCAAATCAAAAAGTCATTTGACAAGACATCAACTGCTACACTCGTCCAAACGTAAATTTAAATGTCAAGTGTGTCATATGACCTTCCAGTGGAAAAATAGTTTGTCAGCGCATCAACTCACACACTCGTCCGAACGCCCATTTAAATGTGAAGTGTGTCAGAAGACCTTCAAATCAAAAAGTAATTTGACAACTCATCAACTGCTACACTCGTCCAAACGTAAATTTAAATGTCAAGTGTGTCATATGACCTTCCAGTGGAAAAATAGTTTGTCAGCGCATCAACTCACACACTCGTCCGAACGTCCATTTAAATGTCAAGTGTGTCATATGACCTTCAAATCAAAAAATAGTTTGACAAGTCATCAACTCCTACACTCGTCCAAACGTAAATTTAAATGTCAAGTGTGTCAGATGACCTTCAAACGGAAAGTTAATTTGACAGCTCATCAACTCACACACTCGTACGAACGCCCATTTAAATGTCAAGTGTGTTATATGACCTTCAAACGGAAAGATAAATTGACAGCGCATCAACTCACACACTCGTCCGAACGTCCATTTAAATGTCAAGTGTGTCAGAAGGCCTTCAAATCAAAAAGTAATTTGACAAGTCATCAACTCACACACACGTTGGAACGCGAAAAGTGTGATAAATCTTTCAAAATGAGATCGAGTCTAAATTTGCACAATATTAGACACTTGGAGGATAAACCATTCAATTGCGAACATTCTTTCCAAACTATCGCTACTAAACCATTTCAATGTGACTTATATGACGCTAAATTTAAAACCAAAAGTAGTTTAAATCGTCATATGATTTATGTTAACCAGAACGAAAGGCCCTTTTCTTGTGAAGAGTGTGGCAAGTCCTTCAAAACTCCTTACAAGTTAAATCGCCACTTCAAAATTGTGCATACTGATGAAAGACCTTTCAAATGTACGGAATGCGGTTCGGCCTTCAAATGTGGCTCACATCTGAAAAGACATAAATTGTTACACTGCCGTGCTAAACCTTTCAAGTGTTCTAAATGTAGTCTGTGTTTCCCTTCCGAAACATCCCGTCGTGCACACGAGACATCTAATCATTTATATGACAAATACTTCGAAACTTCGCGAAGATATGAAAACTGTTCAAGCACTGATGTGAAACCTGTCATTCACGAGTGCTTCATTTGCAAAACCGCGTTTGCAAATGAACACGATTTGTTTCAACATAAAGGTATGAGATGTTCCCTACAAAACTTCAAACTGCGAGCATGCCATGTTGCATTGGAAAGGTTATCTCCGAAGCAACTCGCAGAATATGGTGTTTTTTCATATCCACGATTGAGAATCCAGATCGAGGACTTCGTCATTAAAAAGGAACCAGAATAAACACAAGCTGTGTTATTATAAAACGGGAAAAAATAATATTTTATGAGCTCACTTAATATGATATTCAGTTTACTTTAAGAATTTAAGGGTTTTGTTTTTGTAAACATTATATTTGAACAAAATAAAAACTTCTTTTCACGTCATGAATGATAGTCTTTAATTAGCTTGTAAGATAAAAAAATTCCTAATGTAAAACTGGTTTTATTAGGGTTTTTTTTCTCAGTTATAAACCACTCTTTTTTTATAATACGCTGGCATTATTAGAACATGCAGTGTCGTCATGACATGAATGGTATTGATAAAAAACAAGTATTTGGAAAAATGTGATTAACAATATCATTCTTTGTTTGCTTTCAATAATTGTAGCTGATAAGTTCGTAAGATATGTTCCATAAGTTTGTCACTGGTTACTAAGAGCTAGTGATGAAGTGACGTAGGTGAAACGTCATAGATTCTGGGTAAAGCGACGCCTGGTGAGGCGCTGTCAAAGGCTTAGTACAGACTAATAGCGTTTTCCTTTGGGTCCTCGCGGAGCGCTCCCAAGGAGTAATAAAAATGGTAGTAGTAGTTTCCAGCTTCGTTAAAGACTGTTTTTGAAGAATAGGATCTCCTAGTTTTATTCCTCCATGGGAGCGCTCCGCGAGGACACAAAGGAAAACGCTATAAATTTTAAAATCGACTGCAATTTCTGCAAAACCGAGTGTATTCAATTCTCGCTTGTCGTTCTCGAACTAGCTCAGTCTGTCCCTAGTATTGTGAAGTCTAGGTAATGTCATACTTATGGAACATTACTTGTAAACTTATGTAATACCAAAAGCTTAATATACTGTTTATAGGTGTACATCGAAAGGATATTTACTACATAAAATGGTAGTTGGACATTTTGTGTCGATGAATTTCTCTTAAAAATGCGTCTTCTGATTGCGGATTTGTCGGAAGACTATAATCATAGTTATAAGCATATCATACCACCCGTAAGCGTGAATTCACAATACGACCACGGGTAATCACCATTGTACAATTGCGCTAGAGATAAAGCATGGTTTTCACTTAGCGTAAATCACGACTTTTCGCCCGACGTCAAGCGACAACCGAAAAAAAAACATAGTTACGCTGGACAGAAATTACGTTGGGTGTGGCGATGTTAGCTTTCTATTTTTTCGGCCGCGTTCAACATTAACGCTCTGCGCGAGCCAATCAGCAATAAGCTAGAGTCGTGACGTCATTTTCGACCACGCGTGTTCGGAAGAGGCCGTCCGCGGTCCGCCATCTTTTTATTTATTTCGACCCTAATCGAGTCAGTTACTAATACAAATCCCTGAAAATGCCGAAGTTCAATGCTGAAAGGTTTATTGAAGAGGTTAGGAACAATACAAATCTGTATGATAATAGAAACAAAGATTGCAAAAAAAGAAAGACAATAGATGGGCCGCAATTAGTGCCGTGTTCAGGTTATCTGTTAAGCCTTGGTTCCAATATTTGCGGGAACTACGCTAAGTGAAAACGCTATTACGCTGGGCGACAACGTAAGAAGCAAATCTGACGTTTGACGTCCAGCTGCAAAGTAGTTTTTTTCGGTCAAGTGAAAACCATGCTCAAGGGCAGGAAAGGAGACTGACCAACGAAATAGTTCAAAGTTTCAGAGTGGGTAATTTATGAATAAAAATTTACTTCCGATGTCAAAATGTCAAATATAGTTTTGAAATTACGCGTAATTCAAAGTTTTATATCCGATTTTTTAAAATTTATAATTGTTATTTTTCTTTTCCACCGCCATATGGAATCTAATCGACCTTTGTCTTGAAAGTCCGATGTTAAGCAGGCTAGAAAAACGGTTCTAAGGTGAAGGGTCCAGAAATTATGCCCGAGATACGAGCGGGGGATGAAAACGCAGTAACGTCGCTAGGGTTTGAAATTGGGGGCAGGGGCGGGTTGCTAATCTGGGCCAAATATTTGAAAGTTATTATAAGAAATTAGTAATTAAATTTTGCTCAATTAGTTCATTGGAATATGTGTAGACCTTTATAACTATCCGACAATTTGTGTCTACGTAAAATTATTCGTATATTAAAGACGAGGGGTAGACACTTCAGAACTCAGGTGTACAATATGTCTTGAACTCAATGTACTGTCAAAGCTGAACTGAGAGTTCCGAAGGCTTTGAACTCAATGCACTGTCAAAGCTGAACTCTTTTGAACTCAGGTGTACAAGAGATCCAAAGCGTCTACCCCCTCGATTAAAGATATACAAACTTTCAGGGAACCGAATTTATTGACTATGAAACATTTGTAAATGAAGGAATTTCACTTGTCTTAAGTTTTGTTTTAGTTTTGGTTTGCTTTTTAGTCGCCACTACTGGGACTCCCTTCGAAAGAACGTGAAAAATTTTACATGTCTCCATCTGTTGAATGGTCTTCTCTATTTGTTTTTTTGTTTCTTCAAACTAATACTTTTTGATTTTGAAATTCATCTCTACAAAGATGAAACTTAACGATTCTATAAATATAATTTTTTATATATTTCTGTAAAATTTTGGGGGGCTACGAGCAATATTTTGGTATGGGTGACCATTTATTTTTTACCCCAAACCGGGACGGCTTGTAAACACTAGAAACAAACTAAAATTCGGATTGAAGTAAACACAACTAAGATTTTTCTAAGGGTTGATATTGTCTTTCTTATATTTTTCTGAAACACAGATTTGTTTATGGAGGTCTGGTGATGATTTTAAGCAGGGGCGCCGATCATTGTTTTTCTCAGGGGGCTGGGGCCCAAGGCAACACCAGGGAGCTCAGCCAAAAATTTTAATTCCTAATAGAAAATATGAATTATGATATTATTGAAAAGAAAGTGTGTTTTTATAGGAAATATAGTACTAAAAACCCTCATAGGTAAACCTATTTTAGCTTAAACTATGTAGAAAAATCTCAAAAAAACTAATCGGATTTTACTTTGAAAAGCAAAGCCTATTGAAAATATTATGTTTAAAAATTCAGAGCGAGCGAAGCGAGCTCCGCAATTTCGCTGTCTATAAATTTGATCTCGATGAAAGAGCTAAATTTTGATAAACTTGGCGCCTAACTAACTCTTTTGAAGGTTGTCGTTAAATACGCATTTGCGTTTAGGCATTTTGAATAAAAGAAGACTCACTCGTCACTAGAAAAACTACACAAGTCACCTTGACATTGTTCACAGATTTGAAGAAATATTTAGCAGAATACATAATTACATATACCGCGCGATAATCAAAACTGGGACAATTTCCAGAAAACGGGACTTTTTAGTGTCCCGAGGCATTTTTCGGGGACACCGGGACAAAGTTTAACAAACCGGGACTGTCCCGGCTAAACCGGGACGTATGGTCACTTTAGACCGTATGGTTTACGGATTATTTTGAAGGGGCTAGGTTTGAAATTTGGGGGGGCTATCACTCACAAAAGGCCTAGCGACGCCACTGTAAAAACTGGGGAGGATTCGCGCTACCCTCTACAACTGGCTATTCAAAAGAGAGGAAAAAGAGATAGAAGCAGTCGGTGCGGGCGACGATGATTTCTTTTTGCCCATAGGTCTATTGGTTTCTTCTCAGCTACATGGTATCGTTGGGACTAATAGTTTTACCCGAATAGTAATAGTAGTAGAAGTATTAATATTAATGACTGAAGAGAGGAAGTAAGTAGGGAGTTCGCGACATGTGATTCACGTTGCCACGTAGCCATATATTAGGGAATATTTCGCTAGGATAAAGTTTAATGAAATTGGGTTAGCGAGAGTACGTAAACGGGCTCTGCCCCATTGGACCGAATCGCATTCGGCCGAAACCAGTCCCAATCAACCGAAAAACCCGCACTTTTGGCGGATTCGGTCCAATGGGACAGTCCCATTGGAGCGAAAACCCGCACTTCTCCGGGTTTCGGATTCGGTCCATTGGGACAAGAATGCATGCGCATATACGCCCGATGGAACAAAATTGAATTTAATTCCCGGGAGTGCAAAGATTGCATCTTTATAATAAAATAATGGTCAAAGAAATTGAGCACCATACGCGAACATTCTGTAAAATATTAAGCACCTATTTTAGTTTAGAAGAACCAAATACTTTCAGATCCCCGAAAATTTACATTTTAAAGGAGTCATATTTATCACGTTATCAGCTAATTAATAGGAGAATCTTTTGGAAAAGGTGGCAGCTAACTATTAGGAGAATATTTTGAAAAAGGTGGCAGCTAATTAATAGGAGAATATTTTGGAAAATGTGACAGCTAACTATAAGGAGAATATTTTGGAAAAGGTGGCAGCTAATTAGTAGGACAATATTTTGGAAAAGGTGGCAGCTAATTCGTAGGAGAATATTTTGGAAAAGGTGGTAGCAAATTAGTAGGAGAATGTTTTGGAAAAGGTGGTAGCTAATTAGTAGGAGAATGTTTTGGAAAAGGTGGCAGATAACTATTAGGAGAATATTTTGGTAAAGGTGGCAGCTAATTAATAGGATAATATTTTGGAAAAGGTGGCAGCTAATTAATAGGAGAATATTTTGGAAAAGTTGGCAGCTATATTTTGGAAAAGGTGGCAGCTAATTAGTAGGAGAGTATTTTGGAAAAGGTGGCAGCTAATTAATAGCAGAATATTTTGGAAAAGGTGGCAGCTAATTAATAGCAGAATATTTTGGAAAAGGTGGCAACGAATAATTGGAACCATTGTTTTGGAAAAGGTGGCAGCTAACTATTAGGAGAAAATTTTGGAAAAGGTGGTAGCTAATTAGTAGGAGAATGTTTTGGAAAAGGTGGAAGCTAATTAAAAGGAGCATATTTTGGAAAAGGTGTCAACGAATAATTGAAACCAAACCAAACCAAACCTAACCTAACCTAACCGAACCAAACCTACCCGAAACCAAAATATTAAAATTTTAATTTAAAACTTAAAAATTGATGGAACTACCATTAAGATTATTCTTCATTTTAAGCACAATTTGTTTATTAATTCTAAATACCTTTTGCCTTGAAAGGAATGAAAGTGAGCGTTTTAATTAGTATCACGAAACATTTAATTTTAATATTAAAAAACTACACCACCGAATCGCTGACGGCTATCGTGTTTTAAGTTATATTGATGTATTTTTTAGGGCATATTTGGACGATTGGGATTTCGGTCCATCGGGAATATTGCCATTGGGCTAGATTTTGAAATTCTAGCCAAACATTTTCTGTCGAATGCGATTCTGTCCATTGAGATTCGGTTGAATGGGAACCCCCCACGTAAACGATGTGGTGTTATTATGGGCTGAACCATCTTGTTCTTTAAAAGCACGAAAGACCAGCGTTTTTGAGAAAAGAGAGGTCGATGGCACCGCTCATGCTGCCTGAAGCTCAGTGTTCAAGATAACTATCTCGTGGCTCTCTGTACCAGCCGGCCCAGTCTTATTACGGTGGTCGTGGAGAATGGAGAGTCTTTAGCGTTGCTCTTAGATTGGAAATCTAATTTCTTAGAATTTGTACGTAAATATATTGTAAAAACATTTTAGATCATTGAATGAAATCAAAGTTAGTGTGATTTGACAAGTTCAGTAAGTAAAGCCTTTTTCATTAAGTCAGACAAAAAGTGCTATGGTGTTTAAAGAAGAATCCAGACTCAAGACCAATGGTGAAATATATCACTATGGCCGTTCTTCAAACCTTGACGTTGTTATCTTATCTGAAACCGAGGAGAGACTAATTTGTTGGATGCCAGTTTCATAAAAATATACAAGATCATAAAGTAATTACGATCATTTATTGGAATGTTTCGTCCAATTAAATTCATAAAAACTGAGAAGCCCGACACGGATGAGGTGGAAAATTTGGAAACGCCTTCAAAAGTTTTAGTGAAATGGCCAATCATCATTAAGAACGATGATGACGAGACTAGCACTTCTGAAGAAGCGGATTCGGTTCATCCCCCAGCGGAAAACACTGACAATGTGGAAGAAGTTACTGAGAATCAGGAACAAAGGAAGTTATCACCTTCATTGAATGACAGACAAACACACAACGTTAAGAAGCCCTTTAAATGTGATGTCTGTGGCTTGTCGTTTAATATTAAGAAACTTTTAACAAAGCATAAACTCAGACACTCATCCGAACGCCCATTTAAATGCCAAGTGTGTCAAAAGGCCTTCAAATCAAAAAGTAATTTGACAAAACATCAACTCACACACTCGTCCGAACGCCCATTTAAATGCCAAGTGTGTCAGAAGGCCTTCAAAGGCAAAAAGTACTTGTCACGACATCAACTCCTACACTCGTCCAAACGTAAATTTAAATGCCAAGTGTGTCAAAAAGCCTTCAAATCAAAAAGTTATTTGACAAGTCATCAACTCCTACACTCGTCCAAACGTAAATTTAAATGTCAAGTGTGTCATATGACCTTCAAATGGAAAAAA
Organism: Phalangium opilio; assembly: GCF_054372755.1. Classification (NCBI taxonomy): domain Eukaryota; kingdom Metazoa; phylum Arthropoda; class Arachnida; order Opiliones; family Phalangiidae; genus Phalangium; species Phalangium opilio. The sequence goes on along the minus strand of NW_028324217.1, from coordinate 6,637,688 downwards.
AATTTGAGCGTTCATAAACTCACACACTCGACCGAAAGGCCATTTAAATGTCAAGTGTGTCAGAAGGCCTTCAAAAGCAAAAAGGACTTGTCACGACATCAACTCCTACACACGTCCAAACGTAAATTTAAATGTCAAGTGTGTCAAAAGACCTTCAAATGGAAAAAAAATTTGAGCGTTCATAAACTCACACACTCGACCGAAAGGCCATTTAAATGTCAAGTGTGTCAGATGACCTTCAAAAGGAAAAATAATTTGACAGTTCATCAACTCAGACACTCGTTCGAACGCCCATTTGTATGTGAAGTGTGTCAGAAGGCCTTCAAAGCGAAAAAGAACTTAGCACTACATAAACTCATACACTCATCCAAGCGTCCATTTAAATGTCAAGTGTGTCGTATGACCTTCAAATGCAAAAATAGTTTGTCAGCGCATCAACTCATACATTCGTCCAAACGCCCATTTAAATGTCAATTGTGTCATATGGCATTCAAACGCAATTCTGAATTGACATCGCATAAAGTCAAACACTCGTCCGAACGCCCATTTAAATGTCAATTGTGTCATATGGCCTTCAAAAGGAAAGTTAATTTGAAGGAACATCAACTCACACACATGTCCAAGTATGATTTGTGTAACTCTAGTTACAAATCACAATATGACCTTGACTTGAAACTTCACAAATGTTCTGAATGCGATAAAACCTTTAAAAGATTGCGGGAACTAAAAAATCATAAGGTTCTTCATTCTTCGGAGCGACCATTTAAATGCGATAAGTGTGATAAATATTTCAAATTGAAATCGAGTCTAAATATGCACGAGGCTACACACTTGGAGGATAAACCATTCAATTGCCAACAGTGCAAGCGTTCTTATCAAACTAAATATTTGTTAAACAAACACAAGAGAGGAGTTCATATGACAACTAAATCATATCAATGCGACTTATGTGACGCTAAATTTAAAAACAAAACCAGTTTAAATCTTCACATAATTGATGTTCACCAGAACGAAAGGCCCTTTTCTTGTGAACAGTGTGGCAAAACCTTCAAAACCCCTTACACGTTAAAGAAACACTCCAAAATTGTGCATACTGATGAAAGACCGTTCAAATGCACGGAATGCGATTCGGCCTTCAAATATGGCCCACATCTGAAAACACATAAATTGTTAGACTGCCGTGCTAAACCTTTGGAGTGTTCTAAATGTAGTCTGTGTTTCCCTTCCGAAACATCCCGTCGTGCACACGAGACATCTAATCATTTGTATGACAAATACTTCGAAACTTCGCGAAGATATAAAAACTGTTCAAGCACTGATGTGAAACCTGTCATTCACGAGTGCTTCATTTGCAAAACCGCGTTTGCAAATGAACACGATTTGTTTCAACATAAAGGAATGAGATGTTCCCTCCAGAACTTCAAATTGCGAGCTTGCCATGTTGCATTGGAAAGGTTATCTCCGAAGCAACTCGCCGAATATGGTGTTTTTTCATATCCACGATTGAGAATCCAGATCGAGGACTTCGTCATTAAAAAGGAACCAGAATAAACACAAGCTATGTTCATGGACGAACCAATACTGAAGGACCGATGGCAGTCCATAGAGCCCCATAATAAGCGACTAAACAACGAATGTTAAGCTTATTTCCCCCTTTTCAGCCCCAAAATGGAGGGGGGTTATGAAAAATACCGAGTCAAATTCCGGAAAAAGCTAGCGCCATCTGGACAAAATAGGACGTTAGATGCTTCCCTCTTTAGAACGTCGATTCCCCCACTATCCGGTTTGCTACTATCTGCCGCTTGAAGGCGAATTAACAAGTATTTTTCAACTTTCTCCCTCTGCCATCCGTCCTTCATATGGTTCGTCCATGCTATGTTATTACTAAATCTCAAAACTTATGAGTAATGTTTTTGTATACTAGGCCTATGCATTGGATCAAATAAAAATAGTACTTCTAATGTCATGAAAAATTGTAGTCTTGGATGATGCCAAATTGTTTCTGTTACCTAAACAGATGAAAGTTTATAGAGAATCCAGATCGAGGACTTCGTCATTAAAAAGGAACCTGAATAAACACAAGCTATGTTATTACAAAATCTCAAAACTTATGAGTAACTAGCTGTTACCCGCGGCGTCGCTCGCGTGTAATAAGAACTTCCATCAAAATGATATAAAGAATGGATAGATTTTACTGATGACTGATATTTTTGTAGCACCCTTGGAGCGAGGGCACTCGGCGTTGCCCGTCAGCCCGTCGGGACATTTTTTATTATTTTTCAAGCGGACATTATTCTATAAAGAAGGGTTTTAAGTTTTTGGCCGCCATTTAAAAAAGATGGCAACAAATCGAACCCGAAAGACCATTCAACCCGCCTATAGGTCAATGGAAACCAGTGTACTAAATATTTGCGAAATCGTTTGAAACGCGCGGACTCTGTTGCATAGAGTAGATTTTTTACATTTCTGGTCGCCATTTTTTAAGATGGCGGCGGATTGGAAAAATCTTTCTTAATACGCGCCTACTACTTATGAGTAACGTTCCTGCAAATTTTCAGCCTTCTAGGGCAAGCGGTTTGGGCTGGGCGTTGATTATCAGTCAGTCAGTCAGTCAGTCAGTCAGGACTTTGATTTATATAGATATAGATGTTTTTGTATACTAGGCCTATGCATATGATCAAATAAAAATACTTCTCATGTCATGAAAAATTGTAGTCTTGGATGATGCTAAATTGTTTCTGTTGCCTAAACAGATCAAAGTTTATAGAGCCGCATTGAACAGGTTAGTTGACGAAAGGAAAGTCTTATAACCAGGTAACAAGTTTTTGAAAATATGTAATTTTCAATGTCATCCACGTTTCATGTGATCTTGAACTTATTCGAGACTTAAAGCAAAGGGTTAGCTAACATAACGTTATCCCTTAAATGAACGTCCTTTTTCTAAATATAAACGGAAAAATATTAAGCAAAAGTATACACGATGTCTTATTACAAAATAATTAGCATTTAATTAGTCTTAAAAACGAGGACCACTGCGCCACCATTGGTTTAGTGGCGTCTGCTAAACTGAACCCTTGCCTCTCTCAGCCTGTGAGAGTTCAACCAATTCCGTAACTGTATAGTAATAATGGATAGACGGGTCTATCTCTATGGAAAAGGCCGTTCTTTTAAGGCATGACGTTATGTTAAAAAAATACCTCACCCATAAGCCCACAAATAGTGTTGTATATGCCAACAGTTACTAACAAATAAAGATCTACCGATCCCGAGTAAAAATTAAACCTGTATAATAATTAAACAAATCAAAGTTAAAATATATTTATAGTACACCAAACGTTCATAAATTAACTAACATAACTTGCAACTAATTAACCTTATCTAGATTTATTTTCCAAAATGGATCAAGTTCCGAAATAATTTCGATGACAATCTAATCTAAAACAGCTGTCAATTGAACAATTGTACTGTTTCGCAGTGGTGCGCGGCACAGTTATCTTAATACAAGTCCGTAAAATCACCGGAATTAAAACAAAATATAAAAACAAATTCAAAATAATGTGCAACAAAAATAAACTTAACATAATTAATTTTTAGCGACAAATTTTCAAGTTACAATATGAGTGTTTTCAAAAGCACCGTATCAAAACATTTTTGGACCCCGTTATGAAAAATAGTTCAATACCATTTTGATTTTCTTCTTCTTTGTCTCGCATAAACTAGTAAGTCTGCATTTGGACTAAAAATTTGCACTTACGCTAAAATAATAAATACAATAATTGCTATTGTACTTATGCTAAAACGAAGCCAGATCATATCCAGTTATATTTTTACTCTAACAAATCGATACCAATATTCAATGACGTCAACCCCGTCGTCTACTTCGTTTGATAATGCATTACAAGTATTATGACGTCACCAATGCATTGTAATGTCTCGAATTTTCACGCTTGGGAGAGGGAAGTTTGATTCTGGAATACCATAGTTGCATAGGTTCATAAGATATGTTCCATAAGTTTGACGCTTCGTAATGCTTGAGACTTACTGAGAGCTAGTTCGAGAACGACGCGAGAATTGACTACACTCAGTTCTGCAGTCCATCTTCCTATTTAGTCTGTACTAAGCCTTTGACAGCGTCTCACCAGGCGTCGCTTTACGAGAATCCAAGACGTTTCACTGCTTTCAGTAACCAGTGACAAACCTATGGAACATATCTTTTGAACTTATGTAGTTGGGGTCCATCCGTAGCTGTTTGAAAATATCAAAACACTTTTCATTGTTGTGCATCATTGAGTGCAACCACCATTGTAGTAGCGAAGGTACGTGTAAATAGAAGTTACTAATTGTTGCACCTAAAACCGAGGGTACTATGGTTAAATTTTCGATCCATACACGGGAATGACCTCTCGTACGTGTTATCGCTACTGAGTTTGGTACTCAAGAATCAAACTTTCCCCACACAAGGTTCAGGTAACGTTTTGATAGTTTAATCCCTTGATTTTTCTAAAAATATTGTGTTTTCTACAAACCCGAAACTAAATGTCAACAACACTGTAATGTAATCATTGCGTTGCTGTTATGACATCACCAATGCACTCACTGGTGGGACACTAAAAAGTGGTCATTAAACGTGGTACCTCTTTAATTAAATTCAGAGAAAATACTCGTGAACTCTATTATGAAAAATTGCTAAACCACGTATACCGTACTGTAGAATGAGGCCCTAATCTCACAAAAAATTTTAGTTCATGAAAATATGAAAGCATGAGCGTATCACAATTTTAAAACTGCTTAAAAAATAACAAAGTATTATAGTACCCTAAGGCATTTTGGTAATAATTATACCAAATTTGATAATAACTACAAGTAACTGTGGGCGTTTCACCATTGCACTAAAATTCATCGGCAAGATAGCGGTTTGGTTATAAAATTAAAACTACCTTTTCAATCTTTAACGAGTCATATATATAAAAACTAATCTCTTATTACGTGTAAATCTCAACTATTTTAAGTTAATGCTCCAATACGCAAACTTTGTTCAAATCGCAAGTGTCCGCGTCTTGGTAAGCTTCCTCGAATTCCTTGAAAGAACATAGTTCGTTTGAGCATCCCTTAATTTTCACTGGTTTTTCGTTGACGAGGGTTTCGATTTTGAAATTCTGATCACCGTCGCATTTATACAAGGTAAAGGCGATGTTCGCCATGAAGGGGCAAATGAGACTAGATTTCCATTTGCGATCGCTGGATGCGCAATAATTGTCGGCCAGGAGTGGTTTGTCGTCTTTGAAAAGTCCAAAGGCGCTTAAAATCTTTTTCATGGCTCCCGCGTGTGAAAACATCATGTAGGCATTGGGATGTTCACCTTGTTTCGCAAGTCTATGGACAAAATCGAATCAATATGTTAAAATATTATATATATTTGCGAACTGTGTTCTATATACAAAGTCGCAATCTGAATTTTGACCAAACTGTATCGTTGATATCAGTAAGCAATTTACGTTATGGATATTTAACGTAAAACCATGGATGTAGAATGCCCGTGAGGAAATTTCTTTTCAGGCTAGAGGATAAACAACTGCTTATCTCTGACAGTGACAGCAGATTATTCGATACATACTCTGTCTGAAAAAAGAAATACTGATTGTCAGTGTCTAAAATCTCGAGATTTTAAATCCTGAAATCAGAATTTCTTTCGTCTCTTGTCAGCACGCGCAAAGCCACGAATGTAGGACATAATCCCCCCATTTGAGAAGAAAAGGACATAATCCCCTCAGGTAGGAGACAAAATCCCCCGGACAATTTCCCCCCGAATGGACGCCGAAGACAAAATACCCCCAGCCCCAGGACAAATTCTCCCCAGCCCCAGGACAAATTCCCCCCAGCCCCGGGACAAATTCCCCCCAAACTGTGTTCTTCGGAAGAAAATAAATGTAAAAAATAATATTTTGGAAAAGGCGTACCATTGTTACAATATTTCCAAAATATTACGATCCGAACCGAACCGAACCAACCCAACCCAACCTAACCTAAACCTAAACCTAAACCTAACCTAACCTAACCGGGGATTATGACCGGGGAATTTTGTCTAGAGCGTAGGGGGATTTTGACTAGAGAATAGGGGGATTTTGTCTACAGAGTGGGGGGATTTTGTCTTGATAGGGGGGGGATTTTGTACTCTTAACTTGGATGGGGGGAAAATGACCGGGGGATTTTGTCTTGAGAGAGGGGGGATTTTGTACGTTTTTAAAAATGGGGGGATTATGACCGGGGGTCTTTGTCTTGGGGGTATTTAGTCCGTATACCAATAATTTACCGTCGGAGATAGGAAGTTGTCTACAAATTTCTTCACGCGCATTCTTTCTTCATGGTAAAACACTGCAAAGCGAGCATAGCGATTTCTATGTCTGGTCAAACGCAATCTCGCTAAACCGGCTTTAAAATGCCAACCAGTTGGATGGTTGAACCGCAAATATTTTAGCAACTTTAATCAAAATCCCTGATTTGTGGAAATTCTTAAAATTCCCTGACTTTTCCTGGTTTTCCCTAACCTATTGCAACCCTGCTTAAAACACCCAGAAAAGGCCAGAATAGCTAGTTTGTTTATAAATTTGGTTTGCTGAATGCTGGGCAATTTCCATGAATAGCCCGGGGCCCCAATGATGACCATCAAACATGAAATAATGAAACCTAAGCTACCCTATTCCTGTTTCTGTTTGGGACTTTTATGTATTGGAAATAGCTGAATTTTACAAAGCAAAAATATCCAGACCTGAATTGGTTCAGTAGATCCTTGACAAGAGGACACGCTTGTCGGTAATTTCGCTCTGGGCCGCCATAGCCATCACTGTAATAATCATTTAGGTCCTCCAAATATTCAAATACTTTAACGTCGCTTTCGGAAAAGATGTGGCACCATACAGATTTTCCATCAATGGCGTACTCAAACTGACAAGTTCGGAGCATCATCTTGACTTGATCAGTAGTAACGTTGAAACCAAGTCTTTCCGTAATTTGATCTAACGTTGTGTTCATGGCATTTGATGTCAAAAACTTAAGCTCTTCCTCCGGCTTTGTTTTCTTGTAATTTTTATTCTGGATTATATAGTTTGCAAGTAAAGAAACGAGTATGTATGTGTCATGTGTCATATGTGATATTGTTAATTTAACTATACATCTATTTAAAATTCCCGCGTTCTCCTAGTTTTTTATTACTCTTTTATTGTGACCATTAGTTTAATCTACTAAAAGCGATCCAAATTTCGTCGTCATGGTCCCCGCGAGATCTCTTCCAGCAATCCCATATATTTCAGACACATAGTTTAGTAAATATACATCGAGTACGGAAACCAAGGATGATGGGGGGGCATGCGTAATCTGAGGGAATTCCGCGCGCTAACTGTGGAACGACTCAGGTCTGGCAGGACGCTAGAAATAGGGGAGGAATACTCGGAAAAATGGCGGGCTATCTACGTCAGATGAATCAGGAAGACCGCCCGCCATTTTCCCTCGCATTTCTCCCCGATTTTTTAGCATCCCACTGGACCTGAGCCGTTCCACAGTTAGCAGGCCGATTTCTCTGAATACGCATCCTCCCCCCCCCCAATGATCAGTGTGGAAACGATGGTCAAGTTTTAAAATATGACCAAACGCACCCAAGAAAACGCGTCACCGAAATTAACTAAAGTATAAATTACCTCGTTAAGTGTTTTAGGAAAATAATTCAGGCGTTTCTGTTACCTACATTATACATACGTCAAAGGGAGCTAATTCCCTCTTTTATTTGTGACCATTACTTTAGGTACTAATTTGCAAAAGTTGGCCTAAATATAAACTACGAATTTTTAACCATTAAAAAGAAAACTCCAAAATTTCCCTTACTTATAATCAAACTATTATATAGGTAGTTCTACTAAAAGCTATAAAATTTTCGTCGTCATTGTCCCCGCGATATCTCTTCCAGGCATACCATTCATTTCAGAAACATGGTAGATATAAATCGAGTACGGAAACAACTGTCAAAGTTTTTAAATTGGCACCAAACTCACCCAAGAAAACTCGTCACCGAAATTAACTAAAGTATAACTTACCTCATTGCGTGTTTTAGGAAAATAATTCAGAGGTTTTTATAAGCAAATTTTTGTTACGTACATTTTGTTCATACTAAGACGGGAGCTAATTTCCGCACTTTGTCTATATCTACTCTGTCGAGAAGCAGACGACGAAAAGTTGACGAATTTTAAGTTTTGACAGTTACATTCTGGCTAAGACACTGAAGGAAGCCCCGATTCCGCGTCTAATGTTGTTAAATTAGTTAATTATTCATACCTTCTTTAATTTTGAGTCGCAATCCTTATGAAACCGTAGAATTTCATCATCAGCAGCCGAATTTGTTGAATCAAACTCCTTATCATCGAGTCTCTTTCCTGAAAGGTAAAAATTCAAATTATTCTTAACCCTAATTCCTAAGCCTAAGCCTACTTTTTCTACTGCTACTAACCAAAAACTCCTTCAGCAAATTCGACCGCTGTTTCTTTGGTTCTATCTTGACTTGTATATCGAAATTTATATAAATTACCATTATATGGTGCAGAAAATAGTGTAGGATACATTTTTCTAAAGTTTTCACCTAAAATAGGAAATAATTATTAGTCAAACCTAAACCATTAAATATAGAGCGATCTCATTTGTGACGTCAGTGCCTAAGTAAAACGTCACGGGCTTAGCTATGGGCCCCAGACTTAGAAATAGCACACGTCCACTGGTCCAAAACCAGTTTATTAATTGCTTGGACTAGTTTTTTAATTCAAAAAGTGGGGGTTACTGGTCCTCAGGACCAGTTTATTAATTGCAAATCTATAGGAGAACAAAGGCTGGGACCAGTCCTTAGACCAGTTTATTATTTAAGACACTAGGGGGGTCACTGGTCCCAAGCAGTCTGGGAAATAAGGATATTTTTTAAACTAGTCCTTGGGACCAGTGACCCCCTAGTGTTCGAAATAAAAAAGTGGTCTCCGCAGTAATCCCAGCCTTTGTTCTCCTATAGATTTTCACTTAATAAACTGGTCCCGAGGACCAGTAACCCCCACTTCTTGAATTAAAAAACTAGTCCAAGCAATTAATAAACTTGTTTTGGACCAGAGGAAGTGTGCTATTTCCCAGACTGGTCCCAAGGACTAGTTTAAAAATTATCCTTATTTCTAAGTCTGGCTATGGCAGTGGCGGCCATGTTTGGTACCACTTTGGTTCTATAGAGTGCTGTCAGAAGCGCCGGTGTGACGTCACCCATGCTATTTTCCCATAAAGAAAAAACGGTAACTGTCATGGCCGCCCATTGCTAAAGGCAGACTCGAGACGTTTAACCTTGGATCTAACGTCACAACTGACAGCACTCTATGGACAAATAGCATAGGTGACGTCACACTAAGGCTACTGTTGGGGGCAAAACTTACCGAGTTTTTTTGATTGACTTTTGCCTGATTCTGTTATATGATTATCATCTTCTTCTTCCATTTGAAGTGTCCATTTTTCAAATTCTTCTTTTGTCGTATTACAAAGCTTTGCTTCAAATATTTAAATAAATTAAATATAAAGCTCTAGGCCTAGAATTTTATTAATTTATTTTGCTCTTACAATTTTCAAAATTGTTTAAAATATTTGAACGTAATTTTGGTAATTCTATTAACATTTCTACAATATCCTCGTCATCGGGATAACGCGTTGCGTGTCGACTAACTAAATAAAGCTCTGTAGGTTTACAAGAATCTCTTTCTTTGGGCTTTCCTTCACTCTCTAACTCTCCCCTCCCTTCAAAATAATCCGTTTTTGTTCCGTAAAATCGGTAAAACGTTGATTGATTGCATGAAACAACGCCTTCGCTTAAACAATTATCTTTGGAAGGTTTGTTTAAAATTGACGCTACAATGATAGCCGCTACAAGAAGTGCTAAACAAATCTGTTAAATAATTAATATATAATTAATTAGGTTTAGTTTCTTTATTCATAGCCCACTTGATCACGCTGGCTGCACGCGCTATAGAAGCCCGCTCAATCGACCCTAAGAATGAGAATAACATATAATAGGTTCGGTCTAAAATTCAAACCAGTCTGGTTTTATTTTAACATGGGCGTCTATGGGAGGGGACCAGTTTTATCAACGTTTTTGACAATATTAGTGCATCTACTGGTTCAAATCTCTTGAATTATTAATGAGACGTGTATTGAAAGGTTTGATATCATCCTGTAAAATTTAAAGTCTTCAGCTATAATAGTTTTTTTTATAAAAAATAAAAATCATCCTTCAATTTCTCTACTACGTGATGATTTTTATTTTTTATAAAAAAAACTATTATAGCTGGAGACTTTAAATTTTACAGGATAATATCAAACCTTTCAATACACGTCTCATTAAAAATTCAAGAGATTTGAACCAGTGGATGCACTAATATTGTCAAAAACGTTGATAAAACTGGTCCCCTCCCATAGACGCCCATGTTAAAATAAAACCAGACGGGTTTGAAAGTTTAGACCGAACCTATGTGACGCGCCGCATTCGCGAGTTAACATGTAAAAAAAATCGTTTGGACGGGCTTCTAGAGCGCGTGCAGCCAGCGTGCGTGATCAAGTGGGCTATGCTTTATTTAAGAGATTTTAAATCTTACAGCAGTTAGACAAATGAAAAAAGTTTTCTTTCGGCAAACGGTATGAACCAAGTCTGCCATTATTAAATCTGAATCCTTAATTGAACTGTTATCTTTTTGTAACCTAGTTCTGTCAGATCTTCTTCGGTTTATTGGTGACGAGTCGTCAGTTTTATGATCCAATATTATATTTCGTCTTTTATTTCGTTGCTTTAGAGATTCAGAATGACCTTTCGTTCGTTTTGATAGCGGGTGAAATATAGAGTTCTCCATTATCATTGGCACGTAGAGTTATATAAAACCTTTAAATAAGGCAAATATTGTTCGGTTATCAATGAAGATTAGATGATAGTGGAGCAAATAGTTGCTGATTAGCGAGAAATTAAGTTTATGTTATGATTGTGGACGTGGTTGAATAGCAGTTACGTTTACCAGGTTTAATCTTTGGAAATATAGCTGATAAATTCGGTAATATAAATAATGATTTAAATATGTATGATATATAATATAATATATTAATTTGAAATAAATAATTTTTATTAAACAAAATTTAAATGAATCCCTTCCTTTTTATCATCGCATCAAAACAAACGACACGGCTTCATCGACAATGTTGTGTCGACTGCTTATACTAAAAATCGATTCGCCGGTTTTATTTTAGTCGTCTGCTTTATGATTTTAAAATAACAGGAGTAGAAATAAGCATTTTGCGATATATTCCAAGGATTTGACTTGAGTAATGTGTGACGTTTTTGGGTATAGAACGGCCTTAAAGGAAAGTTTCGGGAATAGTACGGCCTTAAAGGAAAGGTTCGGGTATAGTACGGCCTTAAAGGAAAGGTTCGGGTATAGTACGGCCTTAAAGGAAAGGTTCGGGTATAGTACGGCCTTAATGGAAAGGTTCAGTTATAGTACGGCCTTAAAGGAAAGGTTCGGGTATAGTACGGCCTTAAAGGAAAGGTTCGGGTATAGTACGGCCTTAAAGGAAAGGTTCGGGTATAGTACGGCCTTAAAGGAAAGGTTCGGGTATAGTACGGCCTTAAAGGAAAGGTTCGGGTATAGTACGGCCTTAATGGAAAGGTTCGGGTACAGTACGGCCTTAAAGGAAAGGTTCGGGTATAGTACGGCCTTAAAGGAAAGGTTCAGTTATAGTACGGCCTTAAAGGAAAGGTTCGGGTATAGTACGGCCTTAAAGGAAAGGTTCAGTTATAGTACGGCCTTAAAGGAAAGGTTCAGTTATAGTACGGCCTTAAAGGAAAGGTTCAGTTATAGTACGGCCTTAAAGGAAAGGTTCGGGTATAGTACGGCCTTAAAGGAAAGGTTCAGGTATAGTACGGCCTTAAAGGAAAGGTTCAGGTAAAGTACGGCCTTAAAGGAAAGGTTCGGGTATAGTACGGCTTTAAAGGAAAGGTTCAGGTATAGTACGGCTTTAAAGGAAAGGTTCAGTTATAGTACGGCCTTAAAGGAAAGGTTCGGGTATAGTACGGCCTTAAAGGAAAGGTTCGGGTATAGTACGGCCTTAAAGGAAAGGTTCGGATATAGTACGGCCTTAAAGGAAAGGTTCGGGTATAGTACGGCCTTAAAGGAAAGGTTCAGGTATAGTTCGGCCTTAAAGGAAAGGTTCAGGTATAGTACGGCCTTAAAGGAAAGGTTCAGTTATAGTACGGCCTTAAAGGAAAGGTTCGGGTATATTACGGCCTTAAAGGAAAGGTTCGGGTATATTACGGCCTTAAAGGAAAGGTTCAGGTATATTACGGCCTTAAAGGAAAGGTTCAGGTATATTACGGCCTTAAAGGAAAGGTTCAGGTATATTACGGCCTTAAAGGAAAGGTTCAGTTATAGTACGGCCTTAAAGGAAAGGTTCAGTTATAGTACGGCCTTAAAGGAAAGGTTCGGGTATAGTACGGCCTTAAAGGAAAGGTTCGGGTATAGTACGGCCTTAAAGGAAAGGTTCGGGTATAGTACGGCCTTAAAGGAAAGGTTCAGGAACCATGACATTATACCTTAAAAGAACGGCATTTTCTAAATATAAAAGGAATTAAATAAATGATATCTTATTACAAAATAATTAGCATTTAATTAGTCCTAAAAACGAGGACTACTGTGCCGCCATTGGTTTAGTGGCGTCTGCTAAATTGAACCTCTTACCACCACGGGATTGGTTGAATTCTCACAGGCTGAGAGAGGAAATGTAAGAGGTTCTGGCTAGCAGACGCCACTAAAGCAATGGCGGCACAGTAGTCCTCGTTTTTAGGACTAATTAAATGCTAATTATTTTGTAATAAGAGATCATTTATTTTTCGTTTTATATTTAGAAAAAGTCCGTTCTTTTAAGGTATGATGTGTAGAAACGGGATATTTTCCTTTAAATAGTATAGTCTTATAGTCATGCACATAGTTTCGAAATTTTAAGCCTAAATGACGTGAGATCAAATTTTGACTTCATTTAGGTCGTCCTCCATTCGCCCCACCTAAATCTGGGAAGGCCCTGAAAATTTCAATATTATGGAAATTTCTAAAATAAACTTCACTGTAAAGGGCGTGGCTCATATTAGAATAATTACACGTATTTTAATTACAAAAATGGCACGAAAACGTCTGAAGCGTTTTAACCGACTACTATCCGTATAATACACTAAATCTAGCATTTTACATCAAACAATTATTACTTAAAACAGAAGTCCTTTTTTGAAGTAAAGCATTCCCGTACGATACATAATTGTTAAATAATTTAGATTTTGTCGTGCTTGGTGAGTGTCAATTTCAGACGGCAACTTTACCCTCTATAGACGTTTCATTAATTACATGCACAGAAAACCAACACAGGGGTTAGGCTTATTTATTAGGCTTAGGTAACTCCATAGCGCCAAAAGGTAAAGCCGACTCAAACCCTCTCTAGCGGTGCTTCTTGGCGCAAGGAAAATAACCCAAGAATACGGTCCCGCCCCTGTGGTGTTTGATTCTCTTCGGGAATTAATTGAATGGTCTATTAATGGTGGGTTTTTTGGTAGGTTAAATTATTTTAGGTTTGCGATACATTCGATCAGAAGAATGTATTACTTCTCTTCGAGAGAAGTGTACCACCTCAAAGCGGCGGGGTAATTGTAACATGGTTCTTAATCCCAACATCAGAATTAACATTTGGAGTTAGGTTACTAAATAGAATCACATACGCAATAAATAGTTCCCCTCATCATTACTATATCTATTAGCACTGCTTAACTATTTGCCAAGGCGCATGCATGCCCTTGTGGATTTTTGTCCCACGTCAAGACAATCAAGGTTTGTGTGTTTATTGCTGAGGATTTAGTAAATACCAAACAGTTATAGGATTCACCCAAGCACGGTGCGATGCCCATCTGAAGTTTGATGAGTATTAGAGCAAACAAAAACGTGCATGAGCTTTGGAAGAATCATGTTACACAACTAAAGTATTAACAGGATACAAAGTGTCATCCTTCTTCTATTATACCCTTCTTGTTCCAGGAATCCATCAACTAAATTAGCTGTACCAATAAAGTTTTAAAGGCAATTCACTGACTTTTATGACAATTTTAAAATTCTTAGACTTTTTCCTCACATTTCGCTCCCTTTTTCAAAATCCCTGACTATTCACACCCATTTTGAAAGCCCCATGACTTCACGCGTACGTGTACGTATAGCTACTAAATTATATCAATCAATTAACCATGAACCGTATCTACACGTACGCGTAAACAATAATTACAAACATACAAATAAATAAATAAATAATAATAATAAAAAAACTCACCGGGCCATTTTGAATTATGAATAAAATCTTAAACCGTAATGAAACTTTTAACGTAACGCAATTCTTCGATTGATTGATACTCAATTTCAATAAATGTTTTTAAATAAAATCAGACCGAAAATAATTTGAACAAACGAAACGTCAGAAGAAAAAAGCGGGAACGCGCCCGTCATCCGTAACAAGTGTCTGTGAATTAAAGAAGACGCTAATACATAATTCAGACAGTATTAAAGAAAGAAAAAAAGGATAAAATATAATAATTAAGCCGCTATGGAATGCCAGGCACCAACAGTAGACTCATAAGGGAGAGAAGGTACTAATTAAAGACCCAACATTTAAAAAATCATTAAAAATACTTTCTGGCTAGCCCAAAATGACATCGGAGAGCTATCTTATAATATCTAACTAAACCTGTTTCGCCAACCAAAAGTATAGTAGGGGTGGACTTATACAGACCATGAACACTGTATCTCTAACGGGACCGGAAAACACACGCCTTTCACTCTAAGACCATTAACAACCCCCGGGACTCGCAACGAAAGCTTTCTGCTTTTCGTGGTTTTCTGTTACGCGCGATCATAGCGACCCTTGCGGTATATTGAGGAAACTTTTAGGGGGTACCGAATTTTCGGTTTACAGGTTCCTCTTTGCTATTTAAAAATGGCGGATCACGACGAAGAAGACGAGAATGAAAATGTTAACTACGATATCAATCTAATTTAGCGATATATCATTTAGCTATTTTATCATAATTGTACATTAAAGGGTAAGGGAATTTACAATTTCATATCATATTTTAGCACGAAAGTGGTATTATATTACACTTTCAAGTCTCTACTTTCAAAATATCAAGTTTTTAAAATAATTGAACCAAAGTTTCTATTTTTAAAATCCATTGGAAAATAACGAAAACTCGGTTTCAATATATCAACAATGTTGTCTTGTCGAGCTTGTTCGTCTGTTTTATGACATCACTATGACGTGAGGAAAAAAAAGCGCGGGAATCCTATACGCGCGAGGTATACGCGTCTCGAGCTTTGTCCATGCTTCTCCCCTGTCTAAACTCTGGGTCTGATAGCGGAGAGAGAGGCACCATCTCGCGTGTGTGACGTCAAAAACAGGAAAACGTTGTAGCCTTTCTTAAAAAGTGGATTTCAAATAATTTCATATGAAGCATTTTCAAATGCATATTGCCAAATAACCAGAAATCGGAGAATTAAAAGCTTGATATTTTTGAATTCACAGATATTAATTCTATCTTTTGTTATATAAATCAGAGGTTTTTCAAACGAAGCTTCTCATACCCTTTAAACCGTTGCGTCCTCGGCCTTCTCATTTAGAAGAAGACGATCTTATTTCTTTTTTTAAGCGATATCCGGAACCAGAAGTTCTGTACACCCTATAAGTTTCTATCCGTTGCCGCTTGGTGGCACCCTTGTCGCGAAAACAGCCGTAACTCCTAGAGGCGGAAATTCCAATACGAGGATCTTATTGGGTTGCGAGTCCCGGGGGTTGTTAATGGTCTTAGTTCCACTGTAGACTACAACCGAGTTCTCTCTAGCATAGCATCGGGGGAAGGGATGGGGGCTGTGAATTTGGGAACACTGAAGGCCATACGGTCTTTTATGATTCGTTTTTTTATTTTTTTTACAAAGCAAACGTGGTATAGAGTTAAATCTATCCCGTTTACCAGTCCTTTTAGAGATCCAGCGTTCATGCACAGACTGGCGCGATGGATATAAAAAGAAAAACTTTTTGAAGGGATAGCAAAATACCCGTACTCCTAAACAGGAAGCGAGTGGGCCGTTTCGCAATGGGTTTTAATTCCCAAATTATTTGCTTGTCCGAATTAAAGAATGGAGCGACTTTATAAGAAGACTTTCTCTGACATAATACACACGCCAAAGAAATATTTGTTAGACCTAGATTATTACATAGTGTATGTACAAGTTCAAATATTGCATCGTAAAGGAAAGGGTTTCCGCTAAACCTTTTTGTCCGCAAAGATTATATATAAAACCATTGAAAAGTAAAGTTACAAAGCGACGGGGTAATTGTAACATGATTCTTCCCAATATCCCTTAATATCTGGAGCAAGGTTACTAAACAGAGTCATATACGCCGTAAATAGTTCCCTCATCATTACTCTATTAGCGCTGCTTAACTATTTGCCAAGGTGCAATGGTGCATGCGCTTGTGTATTAATTTTTGTTACAGCACGTCAAGACAATCAGGGTTTGTGAGTTAATTTATTGCTGAGGATTTAGTAAATACCAAACAGTTATAGAATTCACCCTAGCACGGTGCGATGCCCATTTGAAGTTTGTTTAGAGGGAGAGAAAACAAAAGGGGGGAGGCTGGGAAGAATCATGTTACATAACTGAAGTATTAAGAGGATACAGAGTGTCACCCTTCTTCTGTTATCTCCTTCTGATACTATATTATATAGGGTGTTCCATAAAGGGTGGAAGGACCGACGTTCAATGGGTTTTAGGGTGATCTTGAGTCGAAAATATTCTATGACGTTTTACACTAAGCCTTAGGGCCTAAGGGGTTGTCCGTAAAACACTCAAATCATAATTCGAAAACAGTGGCCCTTTCGGCAAAATGTCATAGAACATTTTAACTGAAAATCGCTCAAAGAACATCAGCCTTTATTTCTGATAGACCTTTCAGAAACACCCTGGGTGTTCTAAAAATTCTTGTAGTAACTTCTATGGGAAATTTGGACTCGAACAAATTTTACCACAAGGAAAACCCTCTAAACAATGTTGTGATTAGATTATTTTACGCGTTGGCCTACCTATAGGCTTCAATTAGTTAAAGGGCCTGTAAACTTGGCATCGGCGTGTGGGTAAAAATTATTAGGAATACGTCACAGGCACCACGTGACGCCAAGATAGAAAGACACAACATGGAGTGGGACTGCACACCTAGTCCTTGTTTTTCGCGAGATTAGCTTGCGGTGCCAATTAGCCGAAGTGGTAGTTTTCGAAACTAAAACGAACTAAGTTTCTTTGAAACACGCTTCTCCTCGGTCGACACGTGCCTCTGACGTATTTCAAATAATTTTTATCCACCCACCGATGCATTCTTAACTTTATTGTCCCTTTAATTGCAATTATGTTTTTTTTTAATTTTACATTAATAAACCCATATTTCAAATATTAATTATTTTATATGCTCTTACGAATTAAAAAAATGATAGCGTAGATCTTTCCTTTAAGAAGCGGGTCATATAAATATAATAAAACATGTGTTTCAAATCTCACGACGATCAATAACGTTTTCTGTTATTTTTAAATTGGTTTCTCCTATGCTATATGCGTACCATATATCAGAAGGGGATAATAGAAGAAGGATGACACTCTGTACCCTCTAAATACTTTAGTCACGTAACATGATTCTTCTCAGCCTCATGGTCCCCTTTTTGTTTGCTCTCATGTTCATCAAACTTCATATGGGTAACTATCGCACCGTGCTAGGGTGTGAATTCTATAACTGTTTGGTATTTACTAAATCCTCAGCAATCAATTAACCCACAAACCTTGATTGTCTTGACTTGGGACAAAAATCCACAAGCGCATGCATGCGCCTTGGCAAATAGTTAAGCAGCGCTAATAGAGTAATGATGAGGGAACTATTTACATGGCGTATGTGATTCGGTTTAGTAACCTTGTACACTCCAAATGTTGGAAAGAATCATGTTACAATTACCCTGCTTTGTGCTGTACACTTCTCTCGAAGAGAAGTATTATATACTTCTGGATATAAGTATATATACAAATTCTAGATCGACAATATGTTAACTATCAACATGTACATAAGGTTAAATTGGAACAACTCTTGTTGCTATCCCTAGCCGTTTCATCGACCAGTCTCTGTGTTGTCCGCAAAACATCGGGCTGTCACGCCATTTTCGGTTTTACAAGATTTTGTCATAGCCTATGTAAATATTGCCTCATTTATTACTTTACAATACAGGAAATTATTAAACCATTTTTTTTCTTATGCATAGTTTTAAAACTAGGAGGATCGACACAATTTACACCAGGAGGTAAGGCTACTTGGCGGGTAAAAGCGCGGTACCAAGTAGCCTGGTCTTCTGGTGTAAAGGGTATTTATGGGTCTTAGGGTTGAACAATGCCGCCATCTTAAAAATGCCAGGGGTTAATCACTTTTTATAGTCCTTGTACACAGTTTACATGCAACTTCAGCACTGTCAAGGGTAGGGATTTTAAATATTACTTTTAATTCGTTTTGTACAGTCCTGCACACCGATGCAGGGAAAATGCAAATGATTCACAGGGTTGTAAAAATAAACGCTTTTCAAAAAAGGTTGGTGCAGAAAGCCTCTTCTTGTTATCCATTCTGGAAAATAGCACACTTCCTCTGGTCCAACACCAGTTTATTAATTGTTTGGACGTTTTTAAATTCAAGAAGTGGGAGTTAATGGTCCTTGAGACAGTTTAGTAATTGAAAATCTATAGGGGGGGGGGCAGTCCTAAAGACCAGTTTATTATTTTTAGACGCTAGGAGATTAACTGGTCCTAAGAACGTATTTTCCCAAACTGATGTGGTCGGAAAGATCATAGCAGACTCAATTTTAACCCCCGACTTTTGAAAAGGTTCCATTCCAGAATAAGAACATATAAAACCAACATACTTAAATCTAATTGAAGTATTTAACGTTAAATTAAAATTTTACGCGTTTTCCTGTTTGTTTTTAACAAGATGTAATTCCAAATTTTTATGCTATTTAAGTTTTCATACGCCCAGACACAAACAGGCTATTTGAAATTTTACAATTAGCTTTAATTGGTGTGGGTGCGCTAACAAGCAAACAAAATACTGTATATTGCCTACTATTTTTTTAAAGGAGGTTAGTGTAAGTGTTGGGAAAAATGTATACGGATATTGTAGCCTTCATAGGTGTATCCGTAAATACCTTTACTATTAGTCATACTATAGTTTCACTTCGGTAAACACGGGAAGATATTATTAAAAATAGTGACGCAATTTGCAATTAAATTTTAAATAAACTTACAATGGAACTTTTCGTATACAGCACCATCATGGATATGTATTCATATTATGGATTCCCATCTCTTGCCTTCCACAAGGCATTTCGCTTAGGTTCCCGTTCAGCAGCGAAAAAAGTAAAAATGACTTCCAACACCCCACCCCCCAACGTTGTGGCTTATGTGAAGGAAATTCTTTGCGCCCTAGACCCAACCAACAAATAAACAAGTTGGCTTGGTCTAGTCTCCATCTAAGGGCTAGAATCACGTGACTAACAAAGCTGACTGTAGTACCATCTGTCGTTGAGCGACGAAAATAAATCTCTTATTTTTCTGATTGGTTTAGAGTCTGACACTTGGGGTAAAACGGGTTCTGCGTAGGGCGAAATCCAGCCAATCAGGTTATCCCTTTCTCACCTCAAAACCCGAGCTCGAGATCTGAGCCGTTATAAAAATTCAAAAGATTTGTTGGTTGGGTCAAACTCGCCACTCGGAACTCTCCATAGCGCTTTAGTTCCTATTTTTTCCACAGGACCTAGCTACTACTGACTCAATTTAGAGGCACCTCACATCCGCCAGTGTATCGCATATTAGATGACCAGCCTTTTGGCCTATACATATCCATGGCACAATGCTACTAAAGTACTATCTAGATAAAAATAGATTGTTTCATAATAACCACTACCCTTTAAGGCTTTGCACGCACATCGTGTTGTGAAATTAGACTTAACGAAATTGAAGTTATAACAGAAGAGTGCACGTTTGATTAAGACCGAACAATGAGTGATTTTTTATTACGTAACCATAGAACATGGCAGCTAAATCTATTAGTAAAGGAACGATTTTTTCTTACCTTTTGTTCTTCCATTGTAGCTTTATACGTAACTTCGAGTAACAGAGCTCTGTTGTGTATTGGCCTTTTTTGTAATAGCGTAAGAAAAAATATTATATAGTTCCTTATTGGTAATCAATGATGGTCAATATTGATTAGTTTATAGTTAACATTAGCTTAAGTGGCGCGAACTGCTATTTTTCTAGCGTCAGTCACGTATCGGACTATCGGTGCACTGTACCGTTAGAATATCTCACCGAGATAGGTAAACATGAAAACAACATAACCTCAATCCGAAAATGTAAACGGATTTGAAAAACACCTACAGAATATGCTGAACATGTATACAAAATATAATTTTACGTACAGAATATCACACATATGTATAAAGAAGTACCAAGGGTAGATTTAATTTATAAGTAGGAATGGAGGATGGTTAGTATTTACTTCAGTCCGACTCATAGCCCAGTATAGACTAATGGCGGTAGAGAGGGGTGTAAACTGTGTATCCCTCCCTCTGGGCGCGCTCTTGTAAGAGAGGATACTGTACGCGCCCAGTAGGGGCATGACACTGAGCTAAGAGATAGAAGGGTATGCCGTTTGCATACGTAGTACTGCCATTACTCTATAGAGCCCCTCCCTCCAACACGTAACGAAAAGTTCAAATTATCTTATTGGCTCACTTAAACTACGTTTTGATGACGTTGCTGACGGGGACGGCGAAATATACGTTATTCCTTTTTACCTCTGTCGCTATGACCCGCCTCTTCTTTCATACCCCTCTTCCCGGGGAAGGGGGTCCGGGACTTTGACGCGCGCCCAGATTACTCTGTTCTCCATTCCTACTTCTAAAATTAAATCTATCCCTCAAAGTACATTTTCATGGGTCCCACTGGTCCCATCTAAAGCTTAGATAAGTAGATGAGAGAGACATTAGATACCCATTTTAATTCAAGGTAAAATTTAATGTTGAGTTTTTAATTGGAACAATAAATTCAAAATTTGATATGATAGAGTATATTTTAGGACAACTGAACGACATTAAGTGAACAAAAGGTGATTTTACACCTTTGATTACGGGCATCATTCCGACCATGTGCATTCTCGCGTGATGATGGTTTCCTAATCCTTCGCCGTAACGGCGTCCAAAGTTGACATCACCAAAATACGGGATTACAAATCGAAACGAATTAACTTTTGTATTGTTACTAACTTCCACTTTGACGTCACAATCGCTCTTTAGCACATCAGGAATAGTCAACGCGTAGGATTCAATGGTTACTTCTTTGCCCAAACAATAAATTTCTGCCGCAGTCCATAAGAGCTTCGGCCCATTTCTCAAATAATCGGTGGGTACGTATTCGGACTCGAATCTCGAAATAATCAAGTCGAGAACAGGATGTCCTGGACTTTTAAATCCGAAAAAATGGTTTTCAGGCAAGTAACCTCCATCTGACGTCCGTGATAATGCAATAAAGTTATTCGAAAACTGAAGTGCTCTAAAAAATAATTTTATTATTTGTGCAACAACACATATTGGAAATGATGTTACCATAAGTATGATACTACCTTTACTTCGTAATGCTTGACACTTACTGAGAGCTAGTGCGAGAACGACAAGGGAGAATTGACTACACTCGGTTAATTTTGCAGTCCATCTTCCTATTTAGTCAGTATACTAAGCCATTGACAGCGCCTCATCAGGCGTCGCTTTACGAGATTCAATGACGTTTCACCGACGTCTTTTCATCACAAGCTCTCAGCAACCAGTGACAAACTATCAGGGATCCATGTAATTTGAGAAGCAGGAATAGAGAACAGGGTAATTTGGGCGCTCGTCAAAGTCCACGACCCCCTTCCGCGGGACGGGTGTATGAAAGAAGAGGCGGGTCATAGCGACAGAGCTAAAAAGGAATTGAGTATTTTTCGCCGTTCCCGACAGCAACGTCATAAAAACGTTCTCTATTCCTGCTTCTAAAATTACATGGATCCCTGATCATATCTTATGAACTTGTGATATTACTTACTTCAAGAAATATACATCGAGATCCATGTAGATTCCACCATTTTTATAAATGACCGCGTATCGCAATGCGTCGGACAAGTGTTCCAATTGATAAGGACTTTTACTTCGTTCAGCGCTAAGGTACCATTTCTCTAACTTTGTGTCAGACAATATTTGAGATACGTTCATTTTCTCGATTTTGAAGTTATTATAAGACAATAATTCTTTAACGGTTCGAGATTGCAATGTCGTTTCATCCATACCACGCATAAGGAGTACAACATCCATGTTGGAATTCAACTTAGCAGCGCACTCTAATGAACACGCTTGTACGTAGTTAAGGTCATTTTTGCTGGATGTTTCTAAAGCGTATATCCTCGTTCGATTCTCTGGTATTGTTAACGATACCTCAATTTTGATTCGATTTAAGGTGGTTTCTTCAGATACACGCGTGAGAATAAAAGTTCAAATTTAAGAAGTGGTGAATGATTTTAGAAAAGTAAAAACCATGAAAACATACCATTATTAACGGTCATCAAGTATAGTATAACGATAAAAACAATGATTGTTAACAAAAATATCGTTTTGGGTTTGAAATATCGGCGTACTTTCATAGTTCTAACTGAATCTTTTTAATACAAACCAATTGAGGATTATCGGATGGCAATACGAATTATTTTTACCCCTCTGAGTGACGATGACGTCACGGAGAGGTATTACACCGGACGTGTATGTGTGTGTATGTGTATGTATGTGTGTCTGTTATATGTATGTGTGTCTGTGTGAATCAAGCCGTGACTCTGTCCATGACCGTGTTCACAGTTTGCAAATAGGAGCAAAGGAGTGTACCGAATTCACGGCTTACAGAAATTTGGAAAATCAATATCTAAGTCAGCTATCTAACTTAAGTTCAATCCACACTTCTATTGACCATTATTTCTTCATCAGCCTAGTTTGCATTCCATTCCACATGGACACCAATCTGTACTCATAGTATTCTAACACCAGCATCTTCTGGTCTTGGTCTATCCTACATAGACGCCAATCTGTACATATTGGCTTCTAACACCACCATCTTCTGGTCTTTGACTATCCCACATAGACGCCAATCTGTACTTATTGGCTTCTAACACCACCATCTTCTGGTCTTTTTCTATCCCTCATAGACGCCAATCTGAATACCACCATAATTGGTCTCTACTTCTTCATCATCGTTAGGGTTAACGCAAAGCTCGGGCCCAGTGGATTCCCTACAAGGTGACTTTCCATACAAACTCCAGTTTGGAGATATTATACGTGCACTTATAAATCCCGTTCACTAGCCTACGCCAAGCTAAACCCGGAGTTCAGGAGGAAAGTCACCTAGTAGGGGATCCACTGGACCCGCGCTATGCTTTAGAATATACGCGGCGATCGGCTATAGGGTGACGAGAAATTTCTAGCCTACCAATTTGTTTTAATTCAGCACATGCTTACTAAATCTCTCGACTCGGAGTAGTATTATTTTGGTATCCTCAACTTGTCGTGTTTACGATAAACAAAACAGGTGTTTGTTTTTTAAGGTTACTGCACTATGTAAATAATTTCGAGCTTTGACTCTTAATAATCAAAGGCATATAGAAACAACAGTGTGTGTGTGGCACTATAGATTGGATAATCTTTCGTAGTGCACAGTATGATATTTACAACGTGAAGTGTCGCTTACAAAGTCGACCAATCAGCGCTCTACTTTATAATGTTGCCTCTTACCTATCTATCCAATGAAAGTAGCTCGTCTTTCGATTCATTCGACGTATTTGAAATTTTTTAGTTATTGGTGATTATAGATTTCGTTGTGCAAAGCTGGTGGTAAATGCATTTCGGTTTTTCCGAGTACTCGCGTTGGCATTGAATTCATAAGCAAGATTTCCCCAACATATAGACTCAGAGGCCCAGGCGACGTGTTCTTTACGTTACTGTCTCTTTTTATGTTATTTTTATTTACCTTTCATAGTAACAAACAGTTAGCCACGCATCACTTCGGTTCAAACGTATCTAAATATCCTGTACACCTATTACCATAAGTTTATAAGATATGTTCCATAAGTATGACACTACATATACTTCGTAATGCCAGAGACTGGCTGAGAACTAGTTCGAGAACGATAAGCGAGAATTGTCTACACTCGGTTACGCAGTTCATCGTCCTATTTTGTCTGTACTAAGCCTTTGACAGCGCCTCACCAGGCGTCGCTTTACGAGAATCTATGACGTTTCACCTACTTCTCTTCATGACAAGCTCACGTACAGTAACCAGTGACAAACTTATGGAATATATCTTATGAACTTTTGTAGTAGGGGTCCATCCGTAGCTGTGTTTTGTTATATAGTAATGCTTTGACAAGCTGTTTTGATAAAATATTTTGGGAAAAAGACATTTTGTTGATAACAGGGCTCCCATCTGGTCTCTAAAATACCTAAAAGTCTCTACTTTTTGGGTAGGTCTCTAAACCACCCTAAAATCGCCATTTGGTCTCTAAACCACCCTATTTTCAAAAATTCCCGGTTTTTAATATTCCATCTAAAATTTTTTGCAACAGTAAAACTATTCTCACTCCATCCACAGGGAATTATTGAACGCTTTAACCTTTACAAATGACCTTGGCAATATCTCGCCAATTTGAACTATGTGTTTCCGGTTTTTCTCATTGGCTGGTGGAACTGTGTTTAGAAAGTAAATTCGTCTTGGCTCGGAGAGGTTTATTTTGGTTTCCCAACTATTTTTGTGATACTTCCGTACAAATAAAGATCTAATTTTGATTTTGAATTGGTCTCTATTTGGTTCCTATTTCCAAGAATTTGGTCCTTATTTTACCCTATTTTTACCTTGAAAGGTCTCTTTTTTCACTATTATTTTAAGAAATTTCTGTGGGAGCCCTGTGATAAAAAAAAAACGAAGATAAATAATTTTTAAACTGAAACATTTCAATATCTGATACATGGAATCAGTTATTGCACTGTTTTAGTCTTTGTCCACAAAGACACTTTTTATTATAATATTTACATAGTCGTTACAGTTTATGCTGATTAACAATTTACCATTTAATCATTTATAGGTAATTGCCACAATGACCTCTTCTTACACTCCAACAAAGCTTGGAAATAATGTTCATCTTGAAACAATAAGTCAATCATGTCGACTAAACGCTCATTCCCCAATAAGTCAACTTTGTAACTCAGAGGAATATGGTTCCAGAAATAGTGCAGGAAATTTTTCCCATAGTTTTTAACTAAATCTTCCAAATGTCCGTTTTCTTGAACGTTGACAACGTCACAAGCCAGGAAGTAATTACGACCGATACTATGGAATATCTTGTAGTAATCCCGTTTGGTCAGGATATGATTAGTGTCCATCAACTGTTGGTGAAGTTTCCAAAAGTATCGGCAATACGGTAATTCGGTGAACTTGAGCAAAATTTGGACGTATATCTTTTCGTCAGCAATTTGCAGTCGTTCTTCGATTATTTTGTTCATGAGGAAAATTAGGGCTTTGTAGTATTCTGCTGGGCGACCATAAATTAGTTGCACAACTATTTCTTCTTTTAGTTCTTTTGTCAAATCGACCCAAAAATATTTCAGGGCCGAAAATGAGGCGTATGCACCGAATTTTGCCGCATCCTGAAAGGTACGTGATTTTTTTGGGGAAGGATAAGTAAAACATAAGTTCATAAGATATGTTCCATAAGTGAAGGTGAATCCATGGATAAATAATGCGCGTGAAGAAATTTGTTTTCACGCTATAGGATAGGCAACTCCCTATCTCGAACAACAGCTTATTCTGTATATACTATGTTACAACATCGGTTGTCAGCACGCGTAAAGTTAGGTCTCTATGTAACCTAGCTTTGTGTGTGCTTACAAGAGACGTAAAGCTTCAGGATTTTCAGGATTTAAAATATCCGCTAGTTTTTTAGCTCGAGTGCACGGACCTCTAGGCCTTAGTTTCAAAAACGTGTGAAATTGCCTACAGCCTACTACACGTATTTAAAACTAAGGCCTAGAGGCCCGTGCACTCTAGCTAAAAAACTCGCGGATATTTTAAATCCTGAAATTCCGTAAGTTTTTCGTCTCTTGTCAGCACGCACAAAGCTAGGTTACATAGAGACCTAGCTTTGCGCGTGCTGACAACCGATGTTGTAACAGAGTATATTCAGAATAAGCTGTCATTCGAGATAGGGAGTTGCTTATCCTATAGCGTGAAAACAAATTTCCTCACGCGCATTCTTTATCCATGGTGAAACGTCATAGATTCTCGTAAGCGACGCCTGGTTTTGGTGCTGTCAAAGGCTTAGTACAGACTGAATATGAAGATGTACTGCAAAACCGCGTGTAGTCGCACAATTCTCGCGTAGTTCTCGAACTAGCTCTCAGTATGACTAACATTACGAAGTATAGGTAGTGTCATATATACTTAGGGAACATATCTTATAAAGTTATGAAATTACTTGTCGTAATTTGGATCTTTGAGATTTGTTTGCTCCATGAAAAGCGTTCCAATACGGAGTTAAAACGTGATCTCCAAATCCTCGTTTTAATTCTAACGCGTCATATCCGTTGGAACGATACGGATTAAAATGTCGACTTGTGTAGTCGGTTAAGCAATGAAGGCAAGCCAAACGGAATCTAAGACCACTATCGAACTCTTGGCTTCTAACGATTGCTAGAGCCGTTTTCTCGCCATCGATATGACCATGGGCAGTCCATCGAAGTAAGGGTAACAATGACACGGTTGGCCGCAAAAAGTCATGTTCATCCAACCAAAACTTTAGCTCCCAGTTTAGAAATAGGAACGTGGAAACAATGTCCATTTTCATCTTATAGGGCACATTTTGGAGTTGGGTTTCAAAGTGCACCAGTTGCGAATAGGTTCGAGTGTCAGTAAAGCGCGAGTACTCCTTTGGAGTGTATTTTAGGTGGTATGATATCCATAAGGATTTGCTTATTTGGTGTATTGCTGCTTGACGCAAAGATGGTGGTTCTTCAAGCCATAGCGCCATAATTTGATGAATGGGCCCTATGAATTTATACAATAGAGCGATGGCAGTTCTAAGTATGCTAACGTCATGCCCTTCTATCTCTGAGCTCGTGTGGCTAGAAACATAGATAATAAAGAGAAGGATCGTAAGGTAGGCCTTCCGTAGTGAATAGCTCTTTGCCGCGCATGTGTGGGCGGCGGGGGGGCGCATGCCAAACTTCTGCGGTTGACTTCCGCTTATGTGCGGCACGAAGTTAGTACCAAAGCGCGGCCAGCTCTCCCCCGACCTTCTGATCCTGGTGTTTATTATCCATGTTAGAAAGTGGGAATTTACCCCGCCCCATTCCGATTAACGAAGTCTAAATATAAGCCTAACCAAACCAGTGAGCACAAAAATATTGCTCCCTGACCAAACCAAACATATTGCCGGCTTGCCCCCCGCCCCCTCGGTGTTATCCACCTACTGAGCGCGTACACCAGTATCCCCTCTTAGAAAAGCGCCCCCAGAGGAAGGGATATACAGCCTATATATAGCTGGTAAATTATTTGAATCGCTCTCATCTAGGGTTAGCTCTAGCGCGCAGCATGAACCCCTGGTTTCCCCTCTGTTACTCCTGCTCCCAGAATTTCCCTTAAGATTACTAATAGAGCTATCTCAGTAGCCTTAGTGTGACTTCACCTATGATATTTGCCCATAGAACCAAAGTGGTACCAAACATGGCCGCCCACTGCCATAGCTAAGCCCTGATGTTTTACTTAGGCACTGACGTCACAAATGAGATAGCTCTATTCACTATAATTTTCCTCGCAAACGGGACTACAACAGGCGACAAGTTTTTCCTATTAACAAGGCTACACTATACTACATAAAAATAATATCAAAAATAACTAAATGAAAAGGCTTAACAACAGACTGCCATATTCTTTAATAAGTTTTGAATTTAGCGCCATTTCTTCAATAGGCTAAGGCCTTCAGCAGTCTTGGAAATAAGGATTTTTTTGAAACTAGTCCTCGGGACCAGTGACCCCCAGCGTCTACAATATTAAACTGGTCCTTGGGACCAGTGACCCTATCCCTAATTTATTTTTTACTAATCCTATTGAAAAATTAAGGGAGTATTTCGTTGACGCACAGCCCACTCGATCGGGCTATAGATGCAAAATTATGTCAAAAATCAGAGTTAACTCTTAACATTTCCGTCCTAATTTTGAAAATACTGGTTGAAATCTTTTGAAATTTTAATGAGATTTGCAAAATAATGTTTGGTATTTTTGTGCAAAGTTTTTCTCTTACAAAGCTTTTTGTAACAACATTAAAACGAAAATGAACCATAATTTAATGGCTTAGTCTCAAACAGTTTAAATTTGTTTCTTTCAGCTTCACTGGTTCGAGTCTCTTGAAATTTTAGTGAAAGGCATATTTAAAGGTTTTAAATTATTGTGGAAAATTTCGAGCTTTTAAAACGAATAGTCCTTTTCCTAAAATTTCCCTAAGCGACTAAATAGGTTGTAGGATTATGCACAAGCACAATTTTAATGAATTTTTTGGAAGTGAATTGTTTCTTTGAAAACTTCGAAACTTTGCATCATAACTTAAAACCGTTCAATGTGCCTCTCACTAAAATTTCAAGAGATTCGAACAAGTGAAACGGAAAAACTTATTAAACCGTTCCAAGACCAAGCCCTTTAAGTAGGGCTAATTTTCGTTCTAATATTTATACAAAAAAAAAGAAGGGAAACTTTTCAAAATTTCCAAAACATAGCAAACGTTGTTTTTTCACATCTCTTTAAAATTTCAAGAGGTTTGCGCCAATAGTTTCAAAATTAGGGCAAAATAACGGTGTTCCTCCCATAGCCGGTCATGTTAAAAGCTGGCTCCTTGGATTTTTCGAGCGAAAAAGCTCAAAATTACCAACACGCGCTTTTACATAGGAAAAACATTGTGTGGAGGGGCTTCTATAATCTATAGCAAAGCGTGTGAAGCCAAAGCGTGATCGAGTGGGCAGTGGTTGTAGCAAGGAAGGAAAGAATTAGAAAATATCAAGGCTAGGAGACTATATCCATGGAGTAGAAATTTATAATGTCTAGAATTTTTAAACTGGTCCCTCCTGAATTTTCATAAAAATTCTCAATTAATAAACTGGTCCCAAGGACCAGTAACCCCCGGATTTTGAATAAAAAAACTGGTCCGAGCAATTAATAAACTGGTTTTTGACCTGTGGACCTGTGCTATTTCCAAGACTGGCCTTCAGCCACCCCAACATAAAGAATACAGCATGCAATTAATTTTTTAACAAAAAGTTTGTTACCTGGCTCCTTTGGTTTTTAATTTAAATAGTTTATGTTATTTATGAAGGGAAAGTACTAAACTATAAAACATAACATTTAATTCCTTTAAATTTCTTTGTTTATAAATACGTAAATTTTTATCAGCTTTAAATAGTACCAGAAACGTAAGCAGACTTCAGCCTCCAGGAACTTTGCCTTATATTATCTTGGATGTAAGCTGAACTGAACTGAATCGTTGTAGCAGTCGCCACTCGCCCGGGTTGACTTGTGTGGTGTTGTTTATTTTAATGAATTTTATTTCAAATGAAAATAGTGTCAAAATTTAGTTTTGAATTGATTGCACCTGTGCATAACACTAATAGATAAAAATACAATTTAATTCTAAGTAATAAAATTTAAAGTTTTCATAAATAGTAGTGTTATCACTGATGAGTTGATCATCAGATGTGATGAAGTAAGATAATAGTGCTGCTTCGGATCACCAAAAGATAGAGCAGTGATAATTGTAATTCACCAGAAGATAACAAACAACTGACGTAGAGTAATGGCAGTCCTACGTAAGTCAACAACCCGCCTTTATCTCTTTAGTGTAATATCCCCTACAGGGTGTGCATAGTGCAATACCCCTTGCATTAAAGCACACCCAGAGAGTGGGACACAATCCTTTCTCTACCGCCACTCTTCTATGCTGCAGAGTTGGCAAGGGCATAGCCTACAGCTCAGGCCAGCTTCTTTGTTCAAGCAGTTTTTCCAAGAACTAAGAGGCAATATGTCCAATGGTGAGGGCCATAGGGGATGCCAACCCATTTTTAGGAGCATTGCCCTATAGGGAGAGGCCCAAGGGGTGGCTTAAAGTAGCTCCTCCCCTTACTTCCAAAGTGGCGGCAAGCAGTACAGAGCGGTACCTGAGATAGCTCTATAGGGAGCAAACAGTTCTGACCCTGAAACGTCACACCCTTCTATCTCTTACTGTAGTTTCATCCCCCTAATTGTTGGAAACAGTATTCTACGCGCAAAAATTCCAACCAGAGAGGGACTGCGTGACGTCAGACTATCTCTTCCTCCTAGCCAGTTGTTAGCTCCCTATTGGTAGGTTAAATGTATTGGAAAGATGAAACCAATATGGGTATCAAAACAAGAGGATGTGACACGGAGGTCTTGCACCCATGGTTGGCAGTTTAAAACACCCAGCATAAGTTCGCGACGCGTTAGCGTGGACCTACTCCTCAGGTGAAATCTAGTGGCCACAATAGAGCTATCTCAGCTGTGACGGCAGTGCCTATTTAAAACGTCATAGACTTAGCTTTGGCAGTGGGCGGCCATGTTTGGTACCACTTTGGTTCTATGGGCAAATAACATGGGTGACGTCACAATAAGGGTTCTGAGATAGCTCTATAGTGAAGTTTTATTGAATGTTCACACACACGATGGTGCTAAAACTGAGGAATGCGATAGATAGCGCTGTAATCTTAGGCCCAAGTAAACTAAAACATAGTGGGTAACTTATCCTACCGAGCATGTCACACCCTCTTTTCGCGTCGTCAAGCCAGTTCCTCCGAGGTGCAATCGGTGTGAACTTCATTTCTACCTAACTTTACACTATGACATACACTTTTTTATATAAATACTACGCTCCTTACATATAAATCTAGTGTAAAGTAGTATTTCTCCCCTATTTGTTTTGCAATAACTTATAGGAAACGAATGGACTCAATGGAGCGAACCAGAATCGAGATTATTAATGGACCAATACGAAACGTACATGAAGAACGTAGGCCCCATGAAAGAATTCAAAAACAAAAAAGCAATGTGGTTAAAAATAAGCCAAGATATCGAAGCCATTCTGGGTCAAACAAAAAACTGGTCGCAATGTGAAACCAGATACAAAACTATTAAGAAACGAAAACGTTATGTTGATGGAAATAATAAAACGTCATCACGTTCAGCCCGAAACCTTCAAGAAGCAATTAACGAAATATATCCTTCCAACGATGATAGTTGCGAAGCGGAAGTGTTAAGGGGAATCAATAAGGCTATTATTAACAAGAATAATCAGAAATGCAATCCAAGAAAAAAGAGAAGTGACCCTTTATCAGCAACGCTGATTAAAATTCACGAAGCTAAAGAAGCCGGTAAAGAAAGAAGGCATCGAGAAAAAATGGAGTTGCTCGAAAGACTTTTCTCCTCCAAAAATGATTAAGACATTGATGAAACAATAAAGTTTGGTGCTTGAAAATTTAGTCTCCATGATTTTAACACACATTTGAAGTTAAAGAATATTTCACTTCTTCAATTACGCTTTAATGATTACAATACATAAAAGTTATGATATTGTAAGAGTGTTATATTTACATATGTAATTTTCTATCGATGAAAGTTAAAATAAACATAAATATTTCAATTAGGGGGGATTAGTCGCTGATTTCACTTGCAATTTGTAAATGAAAGAACGAACTATTTTTGTGCCGAAAATGTAGTCTCCATGATTTTAACACACATTTGAAGTTAAAGAATATTTCACTTCTTCAATAACACTTTAATGATTACAATACATGAAAGTTATGAGATTGTAAGAGTGTTATATTTACATATGTAATTTTCTATCGATGAAAGTTAAAATAAACATAAATATTTCAATTAGGGGGATTAGTCGCTGATTTCACTTGCAATTTGTAAATAAAAGAACGAACGATTTTTGTGCGGATTGCTATTTTTTATGAAAAAAAACTTGAGTATTTAAACATTTTCGTATTGAAGGAACACTTTAATGATTACCATACATAAAAGTTATGAAAATTGTAAGAGTGTTATATTCACATATGTAATTTTCTATCGATGAAAGTTAAAATAAACATAAATATTTCAATTAGGGGGATTAGTCGCTGATTTCACTTGCAAATTGTAAATAAAAGAACGAATGATTTTTGTGCGGATTGATATTTTTTTATTAAAATAAACGTAATATTTGAACAGTTTCTTATTGAAGGAATGTTTGCGCAATTCTTTCACGTTTTTCTTCGCCAAGTCGTTTAAGTAACGCATCGGCGCTTGTCAGAATCAGTTCATCGTTGTTGGTTTCAGGGTCGACAACGTTATTATTATCACGAATGAAGATATCATCCCATCCATCGTCCATGTCAATGCACAAATTGTGTATTACGCAACAAGCAACGATAAATTTCGACATTGTATCAACTCCGTGAGAATCCAATCTAGTTAATTGCTGAAATCGTTGCTTTAAAATGCAAAATGAATTCTCAATTACTACCCGGGTTGCAGCGAGAGCGTTATTGTACAGGTTTTGAGCTTCCGTAAGCGTCTCATCGTCTTTAAACGGAGTTAATATCCATTCGCGTAATGGATACGCGTTATCTCCTATAATGTGGAAATCTTTGCCACATATTTTTTCCAGTTCTTCGTTTATGAATGAAAGTTGCAAAATGCGCGCATCGTGGATGTTGCCTGGTGTGCCAGTAAATACGTCTAAATACCGTCCTTTGGCGTCACAAATACCTTGAAGGGTAATGCATGTTCTGTCATAGCGATCGGTGTATGTTGATTTTATCTGACGAGCTGGTGTACGTATGTTAATGTATGATCCATCTATGCAACCAATAACGCCAGGAAAACCCGCTATCTACATATATTTTATGTTAAAACCTCATAACACTATCTTTAAACCAGAAAATTTTGAGGTGGAAGTAAACCTCGAGTAAGCAAGGATAAATGATGACGGGAAACCCGTGGCACCCTAAACTCTCCCAGAGTGCCTCGCTCACACCCCTAACCTTCGATAGGCGATTGTTAAGTGCTGCCGCGTACTGCCATTGCACTTTTATGAGAACTAGCTTCTATTTTTAAGACAGAGGGGGCGTTCTTTACGATTTCGTGCTGTACGACCCTACCTAAACGCTGAGGATGCTGGGAGGACTTTGGTGCTGTTCCGTAGGTGGGGGTACAGAGGCAACGTTATAAGCATGGGAGTTACCACTCCTTCCACCTCTCCTAAGCGCTCTTGCTTTTGGCATAAAGCAAATGGCGGCTCCTGTGAAGCCCCTAGCATGCTAATTCATCATCAACCCACCAACTTTACCTTGAAAAAGGCCGGAACCAATCAAAAGTTCAGAACTAGTTCATGAGGCGGAGCTAAATTAGCCTTTGCTAAGCTTAGCGGGCCAGTCAACTCCACCCCTCGACTATAGTGGCATTTTTTTCAACTAACCCACAGCCGTCACTTGCTAGGCAATAAAAATTTGAGAAATATACGTCGAGAACAGATTGGACATAGATTTCTATTTTTCTAGCCACTAATGAGCTTACTCGAGGTTTACGCCCATCCCCTATAAACTTCTGTTAAAATGTACCTTTCTAAACTCTGTTTCCAATTTTTTTTTCTCTCTTAATGTTTTGGGGAATTGAATTAAATTTGGAGCGAGGAACAATAAGAAATCAACAACTCTCGTAATTTG
Organism: Phalangium opilio; assembly: GCF_054372755.1. Lineage (NCBI taxonomy): Eukaryota > Metazoa > Arthropoda > Arachnida > Opiliones > Phalangiidae > Phalangium > Phalangium opilio. The sequence goes on along the minus strand of NW_028324217.1, from coordinate 6,603,652 downwards.
TCTAAAGAGGGTTGATTCCGCTATTCCAAAGCGATTTGCTACATCTCTCATTCCACATTTGTTACCGGCAAACCTTTATATAAATAACACTTAAGATTTGCAGATGCAAAGGTACAGTGGGACACTGTCATACCACAAAAATGATAAAATTTGATTCTCTGCTGAGATTTGAGCTTTACCACAGTGTCTACGTTTTTTACTATAATAATCCGAGGCTTCAAAATCTGTTATTAATCTATAGCAAACATCGCGTTTTACCCGAAAGTGTTTTCTAAACTGAAAAAAAAAGAAAAAAAAAACAAACAAAAAACAAGTGAATAAACTAAAAGGATTACATAGAAGTGACATGGGAATTTCTTATAATAGTTCCAAGATACTTCGAAATGTAGGAGGAGCTTGTATTAATAGATGTCACCATGTTCCAAGATTCGTGAGCTTATCACTTTCAAGACTAAGGGCCTAAATATTATACATTTTATTGACTTCTTGCATGATAAAGAGTAATTTTGGTAGAGGGGGAGTGAACTATGCTCTATGGAACTGTATATCCCCAAAGTTGGGGTTAACTTTGTAAGAGAGAATACTCTTTGCCCCCCCCCGGAAGGGGGATATCACTAAGGTAAGAGATAATAAAGGCTTTTATTGGAGCAATCATTAAGGGATATGATATGACGTTGCCATATATGGGAAAGAAATTACTCTATTAAAGGTTTATAGTGCAGGAGAGTGCATTTGGTGCAGCTAGTCAAACTTTTAAAAATATTTCAGATAGGGGAAATGTGCGCCGAAGCATTTTTATCTTGCCCAGAAGTGAAAATAAAGATTCCCAGTGTTGCTTCTATTTTTTTTTTTTCAGAGCCGGTTTCTTAAGCCTTTGTCACACATACATACTTCATCATCATCATAGTTGTGAACCACATTTTCTATAAAACGTTCAACTTTGAACCGCTTATTCCTTTGTGCTAGTTGACATTGAAGTAACTCTAATATCTGGTCGTCATCAGAGCTGTCGGAAGACGATGATTCTAAAATCAGAAGTGCTAACTTTAACTTTTCTTTATCCGACAGCGCCGCCATTACTATATTTATTATATATTTTTTTATGAGCCGAATATTGGCCGGCGGTTAAACCATGGATTACGTTCATGGTTAATCTGTGCATCCGTGCTGGGTAGTGGGTATCCACCAACCTTTACCACAATTTCAAGTAGGCCTGGTCTACTTCCTCAATTATATATATTCAAACAACTCTCCCGTCTTCCTTGATAATGCCATCCTCCTCGACCTCGATAGCTTTCATGCCGTTTTTGATTGAGATATTCCATGGAGTGCTTTTATTAGAGTGGAAATTGTGTTTTACGTAGTGTATTACATTTCCGGTAAGTCTCCTCTATTATTCCTCTATGCTGACAGATTGCTAGTGGTCGGAGCATGGGTCGGAGTGAGAAATAAGGTGGCAGTGGCCCAGGACAAATGTCCACTTTAAAAACTAGCTGAGCCAGTTTAAAAATTAAAATTAAATTAATTATAAATGCTCTAGGATTAACCATTTTAAGTAGTCCAGCTCTATTTCCCATATGTCCAGTTTAAAAAAAATACTTATTTCTCAGCATGCTAGTGATCACCCACCAGAAAAGGAAATCAGACGATAAAAAAAAATTGTGTTGTGTTGCGTAACGCTCTGATGTCACTTCTTCTAAACTTGTTTGTTTATAATTGTAACACTTTCTGTGTTTTGCAATAAATTTACATGAGTAATCAAGTTGACCTAAGTTCATTAACAAATTTAGAAAATTTGGTCGCGAATTTCGCGAAATTAACTGAACAAGATGTGAAAGAGAAAAACGAGTCCGATAAAAAACAGAACTGTCAAAGTGTAAGCCTTGGCTTCGTTAACAATGAGACTAATGAAGTTGAAGCCAATGTAAATGTACCTTCTATTCCGATAAAAAGTGAAAACAAGAATATTTCAGGTAATATTAGCAATACAGCATCTGTTCTCACGTCCGTTTCGGTACTGGAACGCCCGCCAATCCCTAAACTTGTTATAAAACGTGAGCATATTCAACCAGTTAAAAAAACTGTAAACGAAGTCATAGACATAACATCGGATTCTGACGAAGAAGAAAGTAACCATGTTAAAACTGAAGAGGACCCTGCTAAGGCTGCGGCTGCGGCGTTCGCTATTAATATGGCCTCCATTCCAACAGTTCCCAAAGAAAACCAAAATGATGAACTATGGAATTTGGGAATTACCGTATACGATCAATCGGAGTTGGAGGAAGGAGTTATGGCCCAGGTTGAAAGTTCGTTTCAAAAACAAGAACTCGAACGTAAAAAGAAGCAAGTAGAGAAAGATTTACCCGAGTTAGATAGCGAAATGAAGGCTGTTCGAATAAGATTATGCCAAATTGATAAAGCATTATCGATGGCACCGAAAGAAATGAACAAGGAAGCGAAACGCAAAGTTGAATCGATAAAACGCGAGAAAGAAAATAAGTTAAAACAGCTTAAAAGGTTAGAGGTCAGAAAGAAATCTCTTTTAGCTTCAGTTGGACAACAATTAGATCCTGATGATCCCCTCGATGATATACCTCGAGATTACGAATTAGATAACGAAACGAAATTTCAGTTACAAAAAGTCTTCCAGGATAGTTCGGAGAGTTTAATACGTTCGGGTGAAATGACACCGTTCGGTACCGTAATGTCAAACGTTCCGAGAAAGGCACCGGCCTTGAAAACAAACTCAAATGAATTAACCGATTTTGAAAAATTTCTTCTTGACCAATCGACAACTAACCAAAAAACTCCGAGTAAAGTCGTTAAGCATCGTCCATCTCCAAAGAAATCTCCCAATGATTCAAAGAATAAAGTTAATAAACTCGATATCAGTAAAAAAAAGACCAAATGTAAAAGTAGCGAAGCACCGACAACATCAACGTCATACTTTAGCCAACCATCTACGTCCAAAAATTACCCACCATTAACTGTCGTCAAATCATCTATAAAGTATAAAACACCAACGAAAGTACAAGTACAAGTACAATTGGGTTCGCAGTCCGCCACTGAAACTTCAAAGAGACACAGACCAAAACGTAAACCCGATGAAAGCCTTAACGTTAATTACAAGAGTGACACTGAACTCAGTGACTATGAAAATGGTGACGTTAATTATGATGATATGGATACGGGTAAAGTTAGTGATGATGATGATGATTACGTCCCCGAAATGGTATCAGATGACAGTGATAATGATGGTTTATCGACATCTGGAAAGAAACGCAAGAAATGTGAATTGACTGATGATGATGATGATGAAGATGATGAAGCTTGGGTTTCTGTTAAGAAGAATAAAGGATCGGGTAGCACCAAAACAAAAAATAGCGCACAACATCGCGTTATTGATGATGGAAATGAAAAATCGTTTATTAAAAGGATGAAGTACGTATAATGTTCGGTTTCGTTTGTGTTTAAAGGGAAAGTTCGGGTAACGTAACATTATACCTTGAAAGAACGGCGCCTTTTTCTAAATGTAAAAGAAATTAAATATTAAACAGAAAAAATAACTGATATCTTTTTACAATATGATAATTAGTACATTTAATTAGTCTTCAAAATAATCAAGGACTACTGCGCCGCCCGCTATTGGTTTAGTGGCGTCTGCTAGCCCGAACCTCTTACCCCTACGTGATTGGTTCAATTCTCACAGGCTAAGAGAGGTAAGGGTAAGGCTCGGTTTAGCAGACGCCACTAAACCAATGGCGCACGGCACAGTAGTTCTTGATTATTTTTAAGACTAATTAAATGCTAATTAGTCTTAAAGACTATCAAGGACTACTACGTCGCCCATCTCCATTGGTTTAGTGGCGTCTGCTAGCCCGAACCACTTACCCCTACGTGATTGGTTGAATTCTCACTGGCTGAGAGAGGTAAGGGTAAGGGTTCAATTTAGCAGACGTCGCTAAACCAATGGCGGATGGCGCAGTAGTCCTTGATTATTTTTAAGACTAATTAAATGCTAATTATTTTGCAGTAGGATATCATTTATTTTTTCCGTTTATATTTAGAAAAAGCAGCCGTTCTTTTAAGGTATAACAGGGATAGATTTAATTTTAGAAGTAGGAATGGAGAACGGTTAGTATTTACTTCAGTTATTCCGACTCATAGACCACCCAGTATAGAGCCCCTCCCTCCAACACGTAACGAAAAGTTTAAATTATCTTATTGGTTAACTCACTTAAACTACGTTTTGACGACGTTGCTGACGGGGACGGCGAAAAATACGTAATATGCCTTTTCAAAAAGTCCCCTACACAAAATATGTAGCCGGGGGAAAAACCAGAGATGGAAGGCATTTTTCCCTTCCTAATTTCTGGGCGCGCACCTGTAAAACGTCATTTTTAAAATCGCCTATTCCTTTTTACCTCTGTCGCTATGACCCGCCTATTCTTTCATACCCCCCGTCCCGTAGAAGGGGGTCCGTCCGGGACTTTGACGCGCGCCCAGATTACTCTGTTCTCCATTCCTACTTCTAAAATGATATCTATCCCTGGTATAATGTTATGTTACCTGAACTTTTCATTAAAAGGAATCTTAATTACAACGTCTTGAGTAGCTTTGCGATCCAGAATTCATCGACCCTATTGGATATCATTATAGATCTTACAATGCTCAAAAAATGCTCGAAAGACACAAACGTATGGAACAAGGTTTGGAAGCTGACGAAGAACCTTGCGTTGAATTTGACGGTGGCTTAAAAGTACCCCAAGAAATATGGGATAAACTGTTTCGTTACCAACAAACAGGTGTTCGTTGGTTATGGGAACTGCATCAACAGAATTGCGGCGGTATTATTGGAGACGAAATGGGATTAGGAAAGACCATTCAGATAATTGCGTTTTTTGCCGCGTTAAAAGCCAGCGAACTTCGTACAGATGGAGATAAGTAAGTGCGAATTTTACTTTCCTGATCGCAATGTTTTAGTATAATTAAAGCAAAGGAAAGCTCAGGCAGGGTTAATACAAACCTGGGAAATTTAGGAATTTTTAGTAAAATTCAGGGAAATTTGCGTCAAACAGGGGCCGAGTAATTAAGCAAAATGTTCGTGAACATCCCCTCCGTAGGATTAACATTACACTATACTTTGGAGGCTCATAACTCTGGTTCTACTAGAGATATGGGGATGTCCCTTGAATATGTTGTAGTCCTATTTGCCCCCCATCCAACCATACTAAAAACGTAGGGCTACGACAAACAGGGGCCGAGTAATTGAGGAAAATGTTCGTGAACTCCCCTCCGTAGGATTAACATAACACCCAAATTTGGAGGCTTATAACTCTGGTTATATTTGAGATACGGGGATGTCCCTTGAGTATCTTATAGTCCTATTTGCCCCTCATCCAACCATACTAAAATCTTAGGGCTACGACAAACAGGGGCCGAGTAATTGAGGAAAATGTTCGTGAACATTCCCTCCGTAGGATTAACATTACACTATATTTTGGAGGCTCATAACTCTGGTTCCACTAGAGATACGGGGATGCCCTTTGATTATGTTATAGTCCAATTTATCCCCATCCAACCATACTAAAAACATACGGCTACGACAAACAGGGGCCGAGTAATTAAGCAAAATGTCCGTAAACAAACCCTCCATAGGATTAACATTACACTAAATTTTGGAGGCTCGTAACTCTGGTTATATTAGAGATACGGGGATGTCCTTTGAGTATGTTATAGTCCTATTTGCCCCCCCCCCTCCGTTAACATTTCCTCCATAGGATACTCCATATATGGGGAAAACCCTGGAAACCTCAGGGAAGTATATGGGGAGAAAACCTGGAAATCTAAGGGAAATTTGTTTTCCAAAAGTTGTATGAACCCTGTAAGGTAACATAACATGTATAATGTTATACTACATGAACTTTTCCTTATAAAGTCATATTCTGCAATATTCAGAAAAGTATCCAAGAATAAATTATTGAAACCGAATATTTTGTTCTCCAATTAACGTTTTTGACAATTAGTTTAAGGAACATTTTAAAATTTCAGATTCACGGGTTTAGGACCAACTGTTTTGGTTTGCCCTGCCACAGTCATGCACCAATGGGTGAAAGAGTTTCACAAATGGTATCCGCCAATTAGAGTCGCGGTTTTGCATGAAAGTGGCTCTTACAACGGAAAAAGGGTACAACTGTTGTATTTTTTTTTTTCAAAAGTTCTGATCTAATGTTGCAAGTCTACGTGTGTTTTTTTCTTTGTCAGAGCACGTTGATTAGATACATAACAAACACGAATGGAGTGTTAATAACATCCTATCAAGGTTTAACGAGGTTTCAAAACGATGTACTTGCCTTTGACTGGCACTATATTGTTTTGGATGAAGGTCACAAAATTCGTAACCCTGATGCTCAAGTTACGCTTGCCTGCAAACAGGTAATTATTTTTAAAGATTAAGCACTGTTATAGGTATGTAGGTAAAGGTGAATTTTTAACGCAATACCATGGGGGTGCAAATGTTTTTCCAGATGATTTGACCATGGAAATTTGTTTCCACGCGCTTTACTTACTTTAATAATGGGAGTAAACTTACCGTTTTTTTCAAGAACAGGGTTCGTATAGAACCAGGATATGTCAGGGATTTAAAAGTTTCCCTAATAGGTCGGGGATATGTCAGGGATTTAAAATTTTCCCTAATAGGTCAGAGATATATCAGGGATTTTGTTTGGCATATCAAACCATGCTTCGAGCAATGTAAATATGGGCATGGATTAACTAACGCTAGGGATTGTTCACTAACTGGGTTTCCCATAGAACGCTATTGCCAACCAGACTGGGAAATAGCACACTTCCACTGGTCCAAAACCAGTTTATTAATTGCTTGGACTAGTTTTTTAATTCAAAAAGTGGGGGTTACTGGTCCTCGGGACCAGTTTATTTATTACAAATCTATAGGACAACAAAGGCTGGGACCACTCCAAAGACCAGTTTATTATTTCGGGGACTAGGGGGGTCACTGGTCCCAAGGACTAGTTTAAAAAATATCCTTATTTCCCAGACTGTTGCCAATTACCATGTTCCGAATCATTCCTTGATTCCCCTCTTCATTCCCCCAATTTATTGGACCAAAACGGATGCAGATATAGCGCCATCTCTAGACAAAATAAATAGAAAAGATGGCGGTGCCCAATTGAGGCCGTATTTTAGTTTTGACGTCATAGAACACATGATATTTGGTCCAGTTTTCTTATAACTTCCTGTTAGGGATAGTAACTGCTGCTAGAGGGCGTTTGGAACATGCATGCTTTATATTTTGGGGGAACGAACTATACCTAGCGCTAGTTAATCCATGAAGTGGGCTCTGGTAAATACCTTAAAATGGTCAGGGACAAGCTTGAAAAGTCAGGGATTTTCAATATAAAAATCTCCTCCGAAACCTGAAGAAACCCTCCTTGTTAAAATACCTATTCAATTAAAATTTTCGTACGTTGTTTCCCCATTGATGCTTAAACCCGTGAAAATTTTGCACAATTTTCAGTTTCGTACGCCACATAGAATAATCCTTTCTGGATCTCCTATGCAAAACAACTTAAAAGAACTGTGGTCTTTATTTGATTTTGTTTTCCCTGGAAAATTGGGAACATTACCGACTTTCATGCAAGAATTCTCCGTTCCCATAACTCAAGGGGGTTATTCCAATGCCTCTGAAGTTCAGGTATTTGCCCAACATAAGCCGAAAGAAAATAAATTATCCAAACTATTGTTGTTGTTGTTGTTAAGGTCGAGCTAAAGCCAACTTGGGAAGGGGGGGAGGGGTTGTTCATATGCCTTTAGTTTCTGCTCATTTCCAAGCAAGTGTTTCAAATAAACAATTTCAAGACTTTACAAACCGAAAGACAACATTTCAAAGATTACAACAAAATTGTGAAAAACTTTAATTTTTGAAATTACATTAAGTTAAATGACATTAAATTTAAAGTTACTAATTCCAATATATCTTAATTGTCTTTCCGTCGTTTAAATTGCATAAAATTTTGCATACACGCGCATTTACACCTACGCTAGTGGTTAATCGAGACACTTTTGCAAAATGTCAATTATGTAACTAATTAAGCGAATAAATTAATTTAATTAGTGACTTAATTAGTTAAATAATTGACATTTTCCAAAACTGTCTCGATTAACCACTAGCGTAGGCGTAAATGCGCGTGTATGCAAACTTTTATGCAATTTAAACGACGGAAAGACAATTAAGATATATTGGAATTAGTAACTTTAAATTTAATGTCATTTAACTTAATGTAATTTCAAAAATTAAAGTTTTTCACAATTTTGTTGTAATCTTTGAAATGTTGTCTTTCGGTTTGTAAAGTCTTGAAATTTTTTTTTTGAAACACTTGCTTGGAAATGAGCAGAAACTAAAGGCATATGAACAACCCCTCCCCCCTTCCCAAGTTGGCTTTAGCTCGACCTTAAGCAAGTTGGAATTTAACTTTTGAATGCAGGTTCAAACCGCTTACAAATGCGCTGTTGTTCTAAGAAACACGATAAAACCTTACTTACTACGTCGTATGAAATCTGACGTTCAAATGGCACTTCAGTTACCTGATAAAAATGAACAGGTTTTGTTTTGCAAACTTACGCAGCAACAGAGAGATATATACAAAGCTTACTTGGCAACTCCTGAAATTGGACAGATTGTTGATGGAAAGTTTCAGGTATGTTGAAAATGTTTTATAGACACATATTGTTGGGTGACAACCAATTCCGGGATCGGTATCGATTACCGATACCGAAATCGCGGTTTTACTGATATGTCGATCGATAAGTTCATGGGATATGTTCCATAATATAAGTTTGTAACTGGTTGCAAACTGGAGCTTGTAATTTTGAAGTGATTGAAGTAGGTCATAGATTCAGGGTAAAACGACGCCTGATGAGGCGCTCAGGGTTCTTACAAACCTGGAAAACAGGGAAAACCTGGAAAAATCAGGGAAATAAATAGTTGACAGAAACCTCAGGGAAAAATCAGGGAAATTTCGAATTTTTAGTAAAATTCAGGGAAATCAGGGACATTTGCGTCAAACAGGGGCCGAGTAATTAAGCAAAATGTTCGTGAACATTCCCTCCATGGGATTAACATTGCACTATACTTTGGAGGCTCATAACTCTGGTTCTATTAGAGATACGGGGATGTCCTTTGAGGATGTTATAGTCCAATTTATCCCCCATCCAATCATACTAAAAACGTACGGATACGACAAACAGGGGCCGAGTAATTAAGCAAAATGTTCGTCAACATACTCTCCATAGGATTAACATTACACTATACTTTGGAGGCTCATAACTCTGGTTATGTAAGAGATACGGGGATGTCCTTTGATTATGTAATAGTCCTATTTGCCCTTCCTCTTCTTCGTTAACATTTGCTCCATGGGATACTCCATATAGGGGAAAAACCTGGAAAACTCAGGGAAGAATATGGGGAAAAACCTGGAAATCTCAGGGAAATTTGCTTTCCAAAATTTGTATGAACCCTGGGCGCTGTCAAAGGCTTAGTAAGTTCAGACTAATGGACTGCAAAATTAACCACAGTGTAGGATTTCAATTCTCGCTTAATTCGTTCTCGAACTAGATCGAGCTGCAAGTCACTAGCACTACAAAGTGTATGAAGTGTCATAGTTTTGGAACATATCTTATAAACTTATGTATATCGTTATCGGTATTGATTAATTAACAAATTGGTCAATCAATGGTCATCATCACGTTTCAGATATTTGTGGGCTTAATTGCTCTACGTAAAATATGCAACCACCCTGATATTTTCGATGGGGGACCAAAAATATTTCGTCATACTGACGTTAGTTTATTAAGAGAGGAGGAACAATTCGGGTATTATAAAAGGTCAGGGAAAATGGTGGTTGTCGATTCCTTGCTCAGGTTGTGGAAGCAACAGGGACATCGGGTGTTGCTTTTTACACAAAGTAGACAGGTGTGTTGATTGATTTAACTTGATCCAGTTATTTAGTTCTAGGCTAAGTTGAAAAATTTGGTGTAATCTTGTAGATGTTAAAGATATTTCAAATATTCATGGAGAAACGTGGTTATACGTACATGTCGTTAGATGGAACCGTTAATATAGCTGCTCGACAACCAGCAATTAATAAATTCAATAGCGTAAGTGATAACTTTTTCTTTTTAACTAATTTGTTTATGTATAGCTTTTTTCTAAACAAGTTTCCTAATGTGTAACCTTATTTTAAAATGTTTGTATAAAGTAGTTAGTACTTTTTGAGGTAGTTTGAGAAAGGTTTTAAGTGCATAAATTTCACATATTGTGCCCCATTTCCGAAAACATTTCACACATTGTGCCCCATTTCCGAAAACATTTCACACATTGTGCCCCATTTCCGAAAACATTTCACACATTGTGCCCCATTTCCGAAAACATTTCACACATTGTGCCCCATTTCCGAAAACATTTCACACATTGTGCCCCGTTTCCGAACACATTTCACATTCTGTCCCATTTCCGAACGAATTTCACACATTTTGCCCCGTTTCCGAACACATTTCACATTCTGTCCCATTTCCGAACACATTTCACACATTCTGTTCCGTTTCCGAACACTTTTCACACATTGTGTCCCGTTTCCGAAAACATTTCACACGTTGTACCCCGTTTCCGAACACATTTCACACATTGTGCCCCGTTTCTGAACACATTTCACACGTTGTACCATATTTCCGAAAACATTTCACACGTTCTACCCCATTTCCGAACACATTTCACACGTTCTACCCCATTTCCGAACACATTTCACACGTTCTACCCCATTTCCGAACACATTTCACACGTTCTACCATATTTCCGAAAAAATTTCACACATTGTGCCCCGTTTCCGAACACATTTCACATATTGCACTCTGTTTCCGAACACATTTCACACATTGTACCCTGTTTCCGAATACATTTCACACATTGTACCCTGTTTCCGAACACATTTCACACATAGTACCCTGTTTCCGAATACATTTCACACATTGTGCCCTGTTTCCGAACACATTTCATAATGTGTAGCCTATTTTATGTTTGTACAATGTAGTAATTGTGTCTTTACATGGAGAGTCCGTGAAATAAGCATAACTTACAGTACTTGTCCCCCATTTTCATCCTTTTTGTTCAGGATGAAAGCGTATTCGTATTCCTTCTAACAACGAAAGTAGGTGGCTTGGGTGTTAACCTAACGGGAGCCAATCGCATCATAATCTATGACCCTGACTGGAATCCCAGTACCGATGTCCAAGCCCGCGAAAGAGCGTGGCGTATCGGTCAACAGAAACAAGTGACCATTTATCGGTTACTGACCTCGGGAACAATTGAAGAAAAAATCTACCATAGACAAATCTTCAAGCAATTTTTGACCAATCGCGTATTAAAGGATCCGCGTCAACGACGTTTCTTTAAAACCAACGATCTCTACGAACTATTCACTCTTGGCGAAGACACCGAGGAAGGTACGGAAACTAGCGCCATCTTTGCTGGTACCGGATCGGAAGTAAAACTCAGCAAAAAAGTTAAAAAACCCAAAAAAGAGGAATCACTCGATGACAAAGCCAAAAAGTTATCGGAGAATTTTACGTTTAGTAGCGAGAAACAGGATCGAATGAAGGAAATCGCTAAGAGATTGAGTCAGAAGATTGCTTCCGCTTCCGGTGTAAGTGGTGATAGTAAAGTCGAGGTTGTGAAGGATGGGTTAGATACGCAGGCTAGTGATGTTCTTCCGGTGAACGGTGAAAGTTCCGAGGCGAAGAAAATCGAGAAAAATTGTGATAAAAAGTCAATTGATAAGGACAAAAAATTGAAGAAGAAAAAGAAACGGAATGCCTTGGATGGAATTGGTGAGTTTTATAAAATGTCACTGTGTTTTGCAACAAGAGATGTGTGTCAGGGTTCGTACACGACCTGGAAAAGTCAGGGAAATTGAAAATGGGCCTAAAAAGTCAGAGAAATGTCAGGGAAATTGAAAATGGGCCTAAAAAGTCAGGGAAATTTAAAATGGACCTAAAAAGTCAGGGAAATGTCAGGGAAATTGAAAATGGGCCTAAAAAGTCAGGGAAATGTCAGGGAAATTGAAAATGGGCCTAAAAAGTCAGGGAAATTGAAAATGGGCCTAAAAAGTCAGGGAAATTGAAAATGGGCCTAAAAAGTCAGGGAAATTGAAAATGGGCCTAAAAAGTCAGGGAAATGTCAGGGAAATTGAAAATGGGCCTAAAAAGTCAGGGAAATGTCAGGGAAATTGAAAATGGGCCTAAAAAGTCAGGGAAATGTCAGGGAAATTGAAAATGGGCCTAAAAAGTCAGGGAAATGTCAGGTAAATTTAAAATGGACCTAGAAAGTCAGGGAAATTGAAAATGGACCTAGAAAGTCAGGGAAATTGAAAATGGGCCTAAAAAGTCAGGGAAATTTAAAATGGACCTAAAAAGTCAGGGAAATGTCAGGGAAAAATATATTGGAGGGAAATTTAAAGTATAATGGTGATCATAAAAATTTTTGTCTGAGATTTGAGCAAAGCCCCAAATTCGCGGAGCTCGCTTCGCTCGCTCAGGTTATTTATGATTTACTTTAAATTAAATTTAAACGAATTAATTGGCTAATTTTTATAAAAATAACTCGTGCAAAAATTATTTGAGTGAATATAGATTGGTTTTTCATATATACGTTCGCCATGTACGTTATTGCAAATGGTCAAGGAAATTTGTGGAATTTAGTCAGGGAAAACCTGGAAAAGTCAGCTAGGAATTTCATTCCAAAAATTTTGTGTGTCAAATCTGTGTGACCTCTCTTGTAAACTGTTATATGCATGAAGTGTGAGTTTTTATAAAAACCAAGAACACGATACAATATTTTTAGAATTTGAAGGACAAAAGATAGACTACTTATTGAAAAAAGAGATATTTCGAAGCAGTAACGAGGATGACGAAACTCACGATATGAAACAAGATGAATATCTGCTTAGCAAGCTCTTTAAAAAATCTGGTATTTCAGTAACAATAACTCAGGATCAGGATTCAACTGTGAAGTTTTTTATACTTCTTTTTGAAATATTTTCAGCCGTTCAAACTGCCCTGAAGCACGATACTATTATCGATGCTGCGGACCCTGATTATCTGCTAGTTGAAGGGGAAGCGGAGAGAGTCGCTCGAGAAGCTGTGCAAGCTCTCAAAAGATCGAGAAGACAGTGCGAAGGAGCCTTGAGTGGTATTCCCACTTGGACTGGTGTTAATGGGTCCTCAGGAGCACCCACTGCTGTGAGGTAAGGGCAAAAGTTTGCACATAATTCATAACTGTTAGTGTATCGAATGTGTCAAAAGAAACGAAATCTGCACTATTGAATGTTGGCCCCCAAGTTCATGTGCAGGGTTCGTACGGAACCTGGATAAGCTGGAAAACCTGGATAAGTCAGGGATATGCAAAATAGGAGCAAAAGTCAGGGATAAGTCAGGGATTTAAAAAAAATTCCTAAAAAATCAGGGATATGTCAGGGATTTCGTTTGGTATATCAAACCATGCTTCGAACAATGCTAAATATGGGTCAGGTGTAATTATGAAGTGGGCTCGGTTAAACACCTTAAAATGGTCAGGGATATTGCCAAATTTTGGTCAGGGATAACCTGGAAAAGTCAGGGATTTTGAAAGTAAAAATTTCGTACGAACCCTGATATCCCTGCTTAGTATGAAGCAAGTTAGGATGGGAAAGTGTCTTAGTGGTAATGTAATGTTACTTCGTGAATTCACGAACAAGTAACTCCTGTTGAAATTCATGGGTTTTTAGTTTGATAAAAATTTACCAATCTACCATGGTTAGAGTCCGTTTCGTCTAGTAGTTCATTAACTGTTGTGAAATATGGTTATGAATACAGATGTGGCCAGAAGAGGTTTGTGTGAAATTTTCTTCTGTGTATTGATTACAGGGTTCATACACACCTGGAAAACCTGGAAAAATCAGGGAAATAAATAGTTGACAAAAACTTCAGGGAAATTTCGAATTTTTAGTAAAATTCCGGGAAATCAGGGAAATTTGCGTCAAACAGGGGCCGAGTAATTGAGCAAAATGTTAACATTACACTCAACTTTGGAGGCTTCTAACTCTGGTTATATTAGAGATACGGGGATGTCCTTTGAGTATGTTTTAGTCCAATTTATCCCCCATCCAACCATACTAAAAACATAGGGCTACGACCAACGGGGGCCGAGTAATTGAGCAAAATGTCCGTAAACAAACCCTCCATAGGATTAACATTACACTAAATTTTGGAGGCTCATAACTCTGGTTATATTAGAGATACGGGGATGTCCTTTGACTATGTTATAGTCCTATTTTCCCCCCATCCAACCATCCTAAAAACGTAGGGCTACGACAAACAGGGGCCGAGAAATTGAGGAAAATGTTCATAAACATACTCCCCTCCATAGGATTAACATTACACTAAACTTTGGAGGCTCGTAACTCTGGTTATATTCGAGATACGGGGATGTCCTTTATTAGATTATGTAATAGTCCTATTTGCCCCCCTCCTTCGTTAACATTTTCACCATAGGATACTCCATATACGGGAAAAACCTGGAAAACTCGAGGAAGTATATGGGGAAAAACCTGGAAAACTCAGGGAAATTTGTTTTCCAAAAGTTGTATGAACCTTGGATTACGTTGTTAAGCACATGAATATTTAAGGGATAATCTTTGAATTTGAAAGAAATATTTCGTGTTAGATGGAACCTCAGCAGTGAGAGCGCGACAGTTAAATGGGTTGAGAAGAGGGTCTGGAAATCGCAATTAGGGCGATTGAGTTTAAGGCTTAAAGTCACTAGACGCATTTTGATTGTTTTGCGAACATGTTCATTATTTTTGATGCACGGATATAACAAAGGAGGCAATTTTTTTTTTTTTTGTAACTTTCCAATAGAAAACGTTTTGGTCAAAAGAAGAATAGCAAACTAGTGGATCCTAATAAACCGTTACCATCAAAAAATTCAGAGGCCTCAACAAGCAAACCGAGTGGAAGTGTTTCCGCAACTACTACAAGCATATTTGGTAAAAAGAAGCCCGAATCCCTAACATTCAACAAAGACAAATGTACGGTCATGAGTTCAGCTGAACTACTGGCTAAAATACGCGATAGAAACCCCAAACCACACGCTCACCACCCTAACGATAGTAGCAGTAGCGATTCGGAGACTGAAGCGTTAGAAAGAACATCCGGAGTCAAACAAACTAACGAATACGATGAACTGCTTTGCGATATTCGTAACTTTTTAGCCTTCCAATCAAACGTTAATGGTCAAGGGACCACGGTTGAGGTGATACAAGCTTTTAAAGATAAAATACCGGCTCAGAACGCTCCCGTTTTTAAAGCCTTGTTATCTAAAATATGCGATTTTGTTCGTTCTTCAAACGGTGATGGAGTTTGGAGGTTAAAACCAAAGTTTAGATAATGTACCTTAAAATACTTAATAAATTAAAGGTTTTTTTTTTATTATTTAAGTCCATTTTAATTTTGACGGGTCTTATTGTTGTTGTCTTAAAGTTGTGTGAAAGTAATGGAATCCTCGATTATCCAAGTTGCTGATTTTCCTTCTGAAAAGAATGGTGAGATTTTAAATATTAGCAGAAGGGGATAATAGAAGGATGACACTCTGTATCCTCCCTGTGCTTTAGCGGAGCCTCCGGGATGAACTAGGCCCATGCATGTCAAATTTTATGTGGGGAAATATCTAGTTTGTTAGGAAAGATATTTTCACCATAGATGGCGCTTATTTTTCCGTTCTGACAGGGGTCTTCCTTAAATTATCGTTGATATTTTAGGGGTCAGTCATAAAATTTTTATGATAGAGAAAAGTTTCATCCTAAAATTAACGTAAATGTTTTTGGGGCTATTCACTTTTTACTGAATCTTTCGGTTAGATGGTATTGATGACAACAAAATAAATTATTTCAATTTAAATAATTCAGTAAGAGTTATAAAAACGTATACTTACAATCCGCGACCTTGGCCCAAATACATAAGCAGTCGACAGGGTTACGGGGTTGAACTTTGTTTATTTTTCGGTAATATAAGCGCCCCCAAACGGGAAAACACGGCGAACTAAATTAGTTAAAAAAATATTCTCGCTTCGCCACACGCATGGGCCTAGTTCATCCCGGAGGCTCCGGCTTTAGTTATGTAACGTCATTCTTCCCAGGCTCACCCTTTTAGTTTGCTTTCCCGCTCATCAAACTACAAATGGGCATCGCACCGTAAGGTGAATTCTATAGTTGTTTGGCACTAAATCCTTAGTAATGAAACCACAAACCTCGTCTGGACGTGGGACTAAATGCACAAGCGCGTCTTGCCAAATATTTAAGAGCTAATAGAGTAATGATGAGGGAACTATTTATCGCGTATGTGATTCGTTTTAGTATCCTTGCTCTAAATGTTCCGATGTTGGGAAGAGTGACGTTACACTTACCCCGCTCTGTGGTATACTTCTCTCGAAGAGAAGTATTATATACCTCTGATATTAGTTAATAAATTTGTATATTGGTTGCAATTTTGCACGCTAGATGGCAGTTTGACTTATTTTTTTTTGGTTTTTATACTGTTATATTTGCATTTCGCAGTTCTAGTCCAGATCTATTTGTATATTCAGATCATAGCCAACTAATCTAGTTGGCTATGTTCAGATAAATCCCTGCGTACTATTAGCGAGGGAGTATAGCTCAGCGGAAGAGTGTTCGCTTCGCACAGGGATTCGATTTTAAGAGGGATGAGAATATTTGAGAAAGGAGAGGGGAATATTTTAAGAGGGATGAGAATATTTGAGAAAGGAGAGGGAAATATAAGAGGGATGAGAATATTTGAGAAAGGGGAGGGAAATATTTTAAGAGGGATGAGAATATTTAAGAAGGGAGAGGGAAATATTTTAAGAGGGATGAGAATATTTGAGAAAGGAGAGGGAATAAGAGTCCAAACTCCAAAGCCGACAAGAGTTCACGGTAAAGAGGCAGCATAATGATCCAAGAAACGAACTCGCATTACGTTTGACGGGTTTGCTTTATCTAATTTTAGTAATTTTATTTACTAGGGCGTGATTTTTTATCGGGAAATAGTGTAGGAGTGCATGCGCAGTAGGCCAATCGAAGTTACATAGGTAGTTTTCACACATGAAGAATTCATACCATTTACACCAGGAGACCGAGCTACCTGGAGGACAAAAACACGTCTGCTTTTGTCCTCCAGGTAGCCTGGCCTCCAGGTGTAAATGGTATGAATCCTCCATGTGTGAAAATTATCTATTGTAGTGACAACGAACGTTCCTATAAAATTGCCTTAAAGGTATTTTTGTCTAATTAAATACTGCTCCATGGTGACATGAAATATTTCCGTGGAGTAGTTTTAATGGAGTAAAACTATAAGTTTAATTAAATTGTCTTAAATATATTGCCGCCTTATATAATATTGCTCTATGCTGCGTGCCCAAATGGACAAGATCATAGCATACTCGATCGACCTCGTTGAGCGCGTGATCAATTAGGCTATGACAGGTCGTTCGAATATGATTCGTCTGCTCAAGGACGGTAAGGCCGACCTTCAGGACTCTCCTCGAGGCTGGCTAAAATACCCCGAATTTGGTAATTTATTAATGTTTTATTATAATTTTTAAAAGTATTTCAAGTGAAAATGTATGTTCATTGATTTTAATGTAAATTAGGCATTGAAAATCTGCAAAAATCATGCTAAACTACGAGTTCGTAAATTGCCCCCACGAGGTTAGGCTTAGCTACGAGGAAGGCCAAGGCTTATGTGGAAGTAAGACCATGGTAAGAGTGAGACTCGCTAACTAAATAAAGTAAGTATTAACTTTCAAACTCGAACATTTGTCGATGTAAAGTGTATAAGGGATACGAGTTTATTAGTCAAGTCCTACAAATTACTGCCTTGGGGTGTGAACCGTGAACGTGAAGTTATCCAGGCAGAATTGGATGTTGCGGTATTTTGAGTGTAAATTTGACTATAATTTCAAGTGAACCGTTGACGCAATTAGCATAGCTTAGTTCTTTACCTTGGAATTTTTAACCAAGTTTGATTGATTATTATTAGCTAATAAATTAATGGATGATAATGGTTGGGGGTTCGTGGCAGTTAGGAAAGTTAACAGTCATATCGAGATACTTTTAGAAGTTGAAAACCCATGGATGACTTTTATTAGCCATCCAGTATAATTCCACGCTAAATTTAGGACTTCATTTGCTTAGCAAGGTTTGATGACGCCTGTAAATAATTTATTGGTACTGGTGTCAGCCAGTTTGTTTTCACCGTAACAGCGCTATTTGTGTAGTTACTAGTTCTTTTAAAGTATCGAATTATTGGAATGGTTAATTTTTAGCTTGAGTCTTTTATCGTAAAATGCCACAGTATTCGGGAATAACGTTTATTTGAAATTAATCTTCTTAAATTTTTGGATCGTCTTAGTTAACTTTCTAGTTAATTTTACCATGAATTTATTATTATTACTACTTAATCTTTTTAGTCGATTTAAAAGTAATTCAAAGTGATTAGTTATGCCCTTAATTGCTAAATTTTTCAAGATTGATCCTCCGCCGTATTAATAGCGACATAATATTTATTTTTCTAGTTATGCTTAATGATTTATTTCAGTCAAATTAACGTTATTCTAAATACTTGTGTCATTTAAGCAGAGCTGTGCTAATTAGCTGGTAAATTATTAAATTAGAATTAGCAAATGGATAAATATTTAGCTAATTAGCAATTAGATATAGAAGCTAATTAAATTCAATTAGTAACTAGGCATTTATTTTTCTAACTGATCAATTACGAGAGATTAGTTGAAAATCCTATTGGCTAGTTAGCCAATGCTAAAACTACTTAATTTTGAATTGAATAGATTTATGCTTAGCTATTATTTGATTCCAAACGAGCCATTTGAATATGTAGCTTCTAAATAAGAGAGATAGCTTTAGGAAGAACTTCAATTCAATTTGTTTATTTACTTTAGAATTTTTACATTTGGAGGAGCTTTTGGCCGTAAATATATTAGATTTGCGACTATCATTTGGCAAAATGGCACACATCATTAACCCCTATGCAATTCCATTCTTAATTCAGTACATCACCAGGAAATATATTTACCCAACACGTGAAATATTTTAGGCATTATTATTTATTTAAGCTAACTAATAATAATAATAATTCAAGCAGTATCAATCAGGTCATTAATCCCTATACAATTTCATCCTTAATTCAGAACCAGTTATTGAAAGGGAATCTCATTATTAAAACTATTTATGCTACGTGTGTAACATTTTAGGCACTCCCTTAGTGCGTAGAAATAATTCAAGCTTCGTTAGTTGAAAGAAATTTAAATATTTCCTCAAGCATTTCTAGATTACTTTATTTATTTTTAGACGAGAAAGCATCGGTCCTTTGAGGGAGTTTTGCAGGATCTCAATAAATTATTTAATTATGTAATAGGTTGAAGGCTGATTATACGTTTTCTCATTTAAAAATAATGAAATTAATCAGGATTTTAAGCCAAGCCTTAGCTTTAATGTATGAGATTTCCTTCCCAGTAATAATGTATCAAGTTATGAGTTTTAATTATATTTATTTTTAGAGGAGACAGCGCTTGTCGAGTGGCTCATTGAGGTAGTTTTGCAGGAACAAAATAAATTATGTTATAGCTAGATGGTCTCTCGTACGCCATCTCCTTTAAAAGTAATCAGTATTTTCTAGGGAGTTCAAGACAAGGGTTGGCTTTTATCAAATTAAAATCTCTTCCCCATTAAGTTATTTAAGTTACGCATGTGCTATTTTTGCCAAATAATATGATTTTGTGTTAAGCTGTTACATCATGCGAGAACATTGAAGTCGACTTTCATAATTTGAAGTTATGCATGTTCAATTTTGCCCAAACAATAACAATTTATCTTGTGCAGTAACATTATTCTTGCGGACATGGAGCGACAACATTCTTGTGGACATGGAGCGACAACATTCTTGTGGACATGGAGCGACAACATTCTTGTGGACATGGAGCGACAACATTCTTGTGGACATGGAGCGACAACATTCTTGTGGACATGGAGCGACAACATTCTTGTGGACATGGAGCGACAACATTCTTGTGGACATGGAGCGACAACATTCCTCGAGTGGACATTCATTGGAAATCCCATGCTAAGGACGAAGTTTCCTGGTTTTGGGGGCTCCACAGCGGGCCTTAGTTTAAATTTAATAATTCCCGAGTTAAACAGGGGCCTGTTAAATTTAAATTGGGCCCGCAAGGCTTACTTTGGGGGTGGTAGCTTAAGTTTAAATTTAAAGTTTCGATATTGGGGAAGGAACAAAAACAGTCGAAAAACACTTAGGGTAGTTTTTTTTGTTTTTTTTACCTTTTTCTGCATATTTTTTATAAATTTTTAAAAAAAAATTGATTCTTTTTATAAATTTTTAATAAATAATGAATTTTTTATATAAAAATTATTTTTAATGTTTTTATTTTCTATTTTTTAAGTAAAAAGTTTAAAAAAGGGACCTAAAAATATCCCCCTAAGTCCCAATAAAAAAAACTGAAACCAAGTCTAGTATTGTAAAAATTCAAAGAAAATAAAGAACGAGGTTTAAGGCAAAATTTATTCAATAAAAAGAAAAAAATTAAGTGTTTACAAAAATTTGGTACAAAAAATAAATTGAGGAGTGTTGCAAATTAAAGTTTGAACGTGAAAAAAAGTATTAAGTAGTTACAAGTAAAATTTGAAGGAAATAGAAAATAAGTAGTAGTTAACAAAACTTCCCGTAAATAAAAATTGAGTATTTCGCGTTTAATATATCTTCTGTTTTCTAGATTCGATAATGTTCTCCGCATCTTTGGAAGTCGTCGTAGAGAATCATAGCAGGTTCAGCTTCATGGCATATTGTACTGCAAATCCAAGAAAGATGTCATCAGGAATGATAGTCTCTAACAGCGGAGGAAATCCCAAGTTACGAGAGCATCATCTCTGAGCAAGCTGTGTCAGCCAAGGAAATCCCAAGTTACGAGCATCCTCTCTGAGCAAGCTGTGTCAGCCAAGGAAAATCAAGAAAATCAGCCGCAACTATAAACGAAAATATATTAGTTCACATATTGGGCCATTGCCTAATTATTGGGATACTTAAGATACAGACAAAATAATAAGTTAGGTTGCCAACCCCCTAGATTTAAAGAATTGTCTAATTAAAGGGATACTTAATTTTAAATTTCCGTCATTTAAATTCAAAATAATGGCATAAAGTAAAAGCTTAGAGATTAGACCCAGGTCCCGATAAAATATTTAATGGTTAAGCCTATTTCAACTTAATCTCGCCTTGTTTTGGAAGGAGCTTAATAATTTTAAAGTACCCTCTTTAATTTAATTTAAAATAAAAAACTGGATTAAGTAAGAGCTTAGAGATTTGACCCACCGCCTGATAAAATATTTTTAACGTTGTAGCCTCGTATAACCTAAATTCGCCATGTTTATTGACCCTTAAATTAGGAGCTTAATTATTTTAAAATACCCTCTTTAATTTAAATATTGTGCTTTAAAATAATTTCAGAAAACCTTCTAGCTTAATAATTTTAAATTTCCCTCATTTAAATTTAATTTAAAATAATGGCATAAAGTAAAAGCTTAGAGATTAGACCCAGGTCCCGATAAAATATTTAATGGTTAAGCCTATTTCAACTTAATCTTGCCTTGTTTATTGTGCCCTAAATTTGGAAGGAGCTTAATAATTTTTAAATACCCTCTTTAATTTAATTTAAAATAAAAAACGGGATAAAGTAAGAGCTTAGAGGTTTGACCCACCGCCCGATAAAATATTTTTAACGTTGTAGCCTCGTGTAACTTAAACTCGCCATGTTTATTGAGCCGTAAATTAGGAGCTTAATTATTTAAAAATACCCTCTTTAATTTAAATTTAAATAACGGCATCAAGTAAAAGTTTAGAGATTAGACCCAGGTCCCATTAAATACTTAAAATCGCCCCGTTTGAGCGTAACAATTTTAAAATAGCCCCTTTAAGTTTTTAATTAATGCCGTTATTTTATTTTCAATTAATTTAGACCCAGGTCTTGATAAAATAATTTTAATGGTTAAACCTAGTGCAACCTAATCTCGCCCCGTTAAATGAGACTTTATTTAAAAAACGTGGTTCATTATCTAAAATAGTCAAATACCGCCAAGATCTTTAATTTACGCGTAATCATTTTAAAATAACCCATTTTAATTGAATTTAGAATATAATAACGGAATTAAGTAAAATCTTAGAGATTAGTCCCAGGCCAGGATAAAATATTTTTTATGGTTACGCCTAATTCAATTTAATCTCGCCCTGTTAAATCGTAAATGAGACTTATTTTAGATAATAAACCACGGTTCTTTTTTTTATTTAATTATATGCCGCCATGAATAAAGTTTTAGAATCTCAAAGGTCTTTACGCGTAATAACTTAAAAATATTGCTATTTCTTCTCATTGTACTTTATTTTCAATAAATAAACATAAATAACTAACAATTAACACTTCCTAAATAATTTAAACTTTCTGATTAAATAAAATAATAAAATGCTAGCTGGATGGCTTTGGATTATTGAAAGGCTTTGTACCTACCGTAAAACGTAGATTTAAAAATGGCGGAGACATCGTGGCTTGGTGCGCTTTCAGTTAATGAATGGCGAAACTTCTCAGCATCAGTGTGAAACGTGGCTTTCCTTCCAAGATTCACGTCGAAAGTTACGATTCCAACGAGCTGGTCAAAGAAAGATGTTGTCTGGTCAGCGGTGCGGAGAGAAAGAACTGGCCAAGTTTTCTCCGACTGCCAGAGCGAATTCCATCGTTAGGGGCGCTTCGAATGCCGAAGTGACACGTGGACTATCACGTGGACTCTAATTCAAATAATAGAACACACTTAGGCCTATGTGACTGCTCAATGTTAATGACTTCAGCGCCCCTAACGGCAAATTTTGTGTGGTTTTAGATGTCAGTAAATACGTAACTACGTATACAGCGCCCCTAGCGTACAAAATGTGAACTATATCTTGCTTTATTGCTGAAACGTTACGGCAAAGCTCATAATTTCATCAGGTTTAAGATGTCAGTAAATACGTAACTACGTATACAGCGCCCCTAGCGTCCAAAATGTGAACTATATCTTGCTTTATTGCTGAAACGTTACGGCAAAGCTCATAATTTCATCAGGTTTAAGGTGTCAGTAAATACGTAACTACGTATACAGCGCCCCTAGTGGCAAATGTGTGAACTATATCTTGTTTCATTGCTGAAACGTTAAGGCAAAGCTCAGAATTTCACCAGGTTTAAGATGTCAGTAAATACGTAACTACGTATACAGCGCCCCTAGTGGCAAATGTGTGAATATATCTTGCTTAATTAGCCGTTCATAACTGCTAAAATAATAATATACTTGCATAGAGGTTGTTTGAGAGCCTTACTACTGCTGGTATTTGGTATTCATGAAAGCGTAAAAACACAGTATCTTTCAATATTTATGTGTGAATTTATGTAGATTCAGGTCTGACTAATGTATAGTTTGTCAATTATTTCAATACTCATATACGTGATAAAGATATTTTCATGATGAATATTTTTATTATCTGGAAAAAGGGTACTACCGTGGGAATTTTAATCTTCTAACTTTATTCTCTATGTTTGAGAGCTTATTTCATAAACATATGCCTGTACCTTTATTGTCATGAAAAGCAATAAAAAATTGAGATTCATTCATTCAATCGACCAATAATTGTTCAACTTTATTTATTTTATTGTACATTTATAACATATATAGCGGTGTTCACTTATTTATAAGTGGATATTCACTTATTTATAAGTGGATATCCACTTATGTTTATATCCATCATTATGTCTACTTTCGCAAAGTATCAAAGTTCCGATTTTGAATGCCGATCTCTGCAATAAAACAGAGAATTATTCAATATTCACATCTAATTGATGATAAAAATCCAAAGTTGGAACTGGCATTTAAAGGGGACTGCGTTGGAAAACGATGTTCCCAGCCTAAGATATTTAATAATGCCACAAGATAATACAATTGCAAGGGACCAGCTCATTGCTTTCGCTATAGATTCATCACCAACTGGAGTTGTATCACTATTACAGACTTCTAGTATTGGAAACAGCAATGATGAGAAACAGTTTATAGGATAATAATAGACAATGATAATAGACTCGAGTTCCGAAGATTGTAACATCAGAAGTGAATTTACCCTTCTAGTATTAAGATTAGGGAAAAGGAGTGTAAAGGCCTTTTCAGAAGATAAAAGTTTGACTCAATTAGATGGGTCAAAAAGTTGAGTCAGCAAAAATTGGTCAGTGATCAATAAATAATTTGGTGGTTCAACTTGTCCAACTTCCGTTCATACGATCCAGTGTCATACTTATGGAACATAGCTTATAAACTTATAAATTTTGTAATTAAATATAGGTTCTTTTAAAAATGATAACATTTTGTTTCCATTTTGGAACGTAGTACAGCTCCCCCCCCCTTCTTATTATATTCAGCTACTTCATAAACCTAATAAAACTTTCTAAGTTTAAAGTTTATTAGTTTAAATACGTTAAAATAAAAATTCAGACCCACCAAGGATATTAGATGTTATGAGAGGGATGAGTAGAGCAAGCCTTTTCAAGTACATTCTTTCGCGCCTGAGGCAGTGGGTTATTTCACTAAACGCGCGCAGTCATATTTTCCCCTTTCAAGAATAAATGTTTTCTTCTTCCTCACCCTGGAAGATTCTAGGGGCTGTAAAACCACAGCGTGACCCTTGGAGAGTTAGTTTTTTCTGCTTTCCATAAACTGTTGAACCATGAACCGCAGCATGATCTGGTCTTTATTATTTGACCTTGAAAAGTACCAAAAAACTTAAACGTTCGATCGCATGACACGCCGTTGACGTTTCCACATTTGCCTCGCCTTTCTCAAAAATTCTCATCCCTCTTAAAATCTAGAATCCCTGTGCGAAGTGAGCACTCTTCCTAGCCGCTTCGACTGCTGAGTTATATAAAACAACATAAAACCGCATAAAAACACAATGAAAACTTACCTTGTTTGATATAGGAGCCAGTGACTTGGTGCTAGTTTTAGGGAGGGTGTAAAGGGAGTTCGTTTCTATAGGCATAGGCTTGTCCTATCATTTCGACAAAATGAAGTTAACGCATATTTAAGCTGTCAATTATTTTATATTACAGTAAAAGGTATTACACTCAAAAATAAATACATAACAAATACAAAATTGCGTAAAAATATAGGCTCTAAGCCTTACTTTAATAATCGTAATCCAGACGATCATTTAACTTAAATTTTAAAAAATTTAGAAAACATTTAAGTAATTAAAAATAAATACATGAATAAAATTGGCGTTGTAAAAAAAATATAAAAATAAATAACGTTCATGTTGTTATTTTCTTTGAGTAAATTTTAGAACGCAATGTGTCATGAGAATTGAAATCAACTAAACCTTACTGAAAAAAACTAACGGTGAGAAAATTATAGTTTTAACCATAGTGTCCGACAATGCTATCAATCCATTCTCTGTATTTGGCCACGTTGACGTAGACACCAGGAACTCCAGCTTGACCGCAACCAATACCCCATGAAACGATACCGGCTAGCTTCCAAACTCCATGGTCTTCGCAGACCAATGGGCTTCCACCATCTCCCTGTTAAACGAAAGGGATGAATGGTTACTTCTTACGTAAAACTTTTTTTTGTGGGCTTGCACAAAATGGCGTCGATCTTTTGATACTCTATAGGTCATCTAATCGTTAAATAAAGACAAAAATATTTACCGTGCAAGCATCTTTTCCAGGTTCACCACCGGCACACATGAATCCCTTGTCCAACCTGTAGCCGGGTCCCAATCTTGTCTGCTTCAGCCTGTACTCACAGTCCCTATGATCGATAACTGGTACGTCGACCTCCTTCAAGACGTTCTGGTATTCGCCCTTGTTGCCAAAAGCGTCTTTGCCCCATCCCGTGACGAAACATTTCTGTCCGGTGAAGTGCTCGTGAAGTTCTGGTAGGCAAGCGGCTGCTATATGGGGTTGGTTAAGATCAACGGGAGTGTCCAATCGCAGAAGAGCAACGTCGTCCTTCAAGTTTCCAGGGAAGAAATCGGGATGAACAAAGACTTCTCCAATAAGCTTTTCGACGTGTGGGTAGAATTCATCTTCACGATGGACATCCCATTCACCAAGACGGATTTTCAAGTCTTGAATGTTGTATCTTTAATGAAATTGTACGTTAGAAACTATTAAGCCTAAGAAAATAGATATTGACTTACTTCTTTAAACAATGAGCGGCTGTGAGTACCCATTGACTAGCGATCAAAGTTCCTCCGCAAACGTAGAGACTATCTCCTGGTCCCAACTTCTTCAATATACCCACGTGCCATGGATATTCACCAAAATCGGTTGAGTC
The DNA here is from genome assembly GCF_054372755.1 of Phalangium opilio. NCBI lineage: Eukaryota > Metazoa > Arthropoda > Arachnida > Opiliones > Phalangiidae > Phalangium > Phalangium opilio. Next base: position 6,577,118 of record NW_028324217.1, on the reverse strand, counting down.
TTCTCTGTAGGCGAGGTTATTTACTCGTCCATGTACGCCATAATTGTTTCTGGAACCGCATGATCCGTAGTTCGCCCTAACTGGTTTCTGCAATAACCCATGATGCCCTCCATGACCACCAAATTGGGATTGAACTGGTCTGTAAGGCACTTGCTGTGGTCGGCCGTATGTTGTTTGAGACGAACCATATCCTCCATGGATGCTACCACCAAATTGTGCTCTGGTTGGGTAATGGTTAGGACCTGGGTAAGGCTTAACGTGACTTTGTTGAGCTCCCGGTCCAATGGCAGCAGTGGATATGGGTGGACGATGAATTTTATCATCTTGAATGAACTGAGGAATGGGTCTCTGAATGGAAGTTGCGGGTTCGTAAACTGGTCTGTTGATGCTCTGTTGGTGTTGATTTTGTTGGTGGTGTTGGTTGTAACTTCCTTGAAATTGATCTACGTGTTGGATATGTTGAGGTTGTCGATGAGGGAAGTTGTTAATCTGGATGCCTTGTCCGGGTCGATGTGGTGGGTGACCACCAGATTGAATGCCGACAATGTGATCGGGTAAGGGTCGTTGGAAAACGGGACCGCCATGTTGTTGGTTTTGGTTGTGCTCTTGAACGGGGACGTACTCGTGTTGGAAATCGCTCTGAATGTCAGATCCTTGATGCTGTTGGAAACCGCCTTGTTGAAAACCTTGAGGAAATCCTTGTGGAACGCCTCCTTGGAAGCCATTAGGTAGGTTCTCAAACCCACCAGACGGTGGGACCTTGCAGCACCTTCGGAGAAGACCACAACTGTTGGACCCTCCGACGAAACGGGACATGACATCTCTAGCGTAGGCTGGTATTTCAGTCTAAGTATGTTCAAAGAATCATAAACATCTCTAAGTACAAGGTATTGAATAAACTTCATAAAAAAAGAAATTTAGGCGTTAAACTTACGTCATTAGCTGGAACACTTCTTCTGGTAATATTAGACTTCCTAGCAGACCGTTCATCAATGTCCACAGCCGGACCATCACTTTCCCTGGCGGAATTGCTCAAATATCCATCCTTACACAAGTAAAATGGTACACAAATGCAAGGCTCCTTCGAGTCGAAGAGTTCCTGTTGTTGCACGTGTCCGGTATTGGCTACTTCATAAATTCCATCTTGACCTTGAAAGTATTGTCGCCCGTCAGATGAGGTTGATGGTGCTGGACCCTTAGCTCTCTGGTCTTGATAAACTGGTCTGGACACTGATGAGGACACCGATTGTACATTTGATTGTACATTCGACTGTACACCGACGTACTTGGCGTCACGTTGTGGCGGATAACTGGCACCGTTGAGGTAATCGGGTTGTTTTGCGTCCTTGATGTATGAACCTTGAGAACTTTGGTATCCCGATGAGCTTTGAGACGAAACTACGGTTCTTGTAGGGTAATTGCTCGAATCCAAAGTTTGAGGTTTGTAGTGTCCCTGAGAAGTAGAAATTCTAGTTCCGTATGACTGATCAGACTGGTAGTTGGATCCACTATTGACTGGTTTAAATGACGAAGAACCTGATGATAAAGTTTGGTATCCGTCAACTGGTTTTTGAACAACGGATGGAGCCGGAGCGGGGTAAGAAACGGTAGGTGTGTCATGAGACGACGGTTTGTAAACAGGTTGAGGTTGGTAAGACGATGATTGTTGGTAAGAAGATGATTGTTGCCTTTCATCTACCAAATCATAGGACGGTCTTTGAGGAATTGGTTGCGGAGGATAGGGTCCGGAGTGACTTTGACTATGACTTTGGTCTTCTAGTTTACGGTTTCCCCTGTAATCGTCGTCATCATCGTCCAAAGTAACAATTGGAATGAAACCCTTGATGTTCAGTTTCTTCCCACTGTCGTTAACGATTCGACCTTGACGAGTTAGTCCGAAACTTCCGGCGCTTCTTCCGGTGATGTCGGAAGTTGAGTCGTAGGCATCGGCGTCAGTACCGTTAATTGGTACAGTATCGTTGTTGTCTACATCGGATAATTCGACTATGTCTGTGACTAGGGCCGTTACATTATCCGATAGAGTTGTGATGTCGGTAGTTGAGATTGGATCCTCTGTGGTCGTTGGCGTAACTGTAGTCGTGTCAGTCTTGTCACCATCTTTCCATTTCCAACCGGAGGATTTTTCTGCATGTTAAAAATGAACATATTAAAATAGACCTACATCTTAATGGTTTATATAAAAGTTTGCAACGTCTTTGAAAATTCAAAATTCGTAAATAGGCTTAAGGAATATTTCAAGGATTTGTATTAGCCGCAAAGTGCTTTATTTGTTGATTAGTTTTAAAACCAAAACAGGACATACCGAGTTCCGGTTCAGCCGCAATTATCTTCAGAAGAAGTACGGTGACAAGAATAGCCTTTCCGTAGCGTCGGTCCATTATAATTTTGACCACGACAACCTAAATTAAAAAAAAAAACCAAAAATAAGATATAAAGATATTCCATTGTAGTTCATTTATTCTGGCATTGGCCCATATATGTATCTAAACCGTCTTATCGTTAAAATTAATTGGAGAAGGTCTAGTTAAGGTTTCAGACTTAACTATTTTAGGAAAGTTATTCTACCATATCAAGAATTTTTTAAATTTGAAATTTATCTCAATATTTGAAGATGGAAAGATTAGACAAGGAGGGTATTGTTTTACAATTTTTAGGCCGATACGCTTTGGTGCTCTGGCGTGGGTGGGATTCTGGTGGAAACTTAGTTCCGTCAGTGAGATCATTATATTATTTTAAGAATGAATAGTACGTGAGATGGTGACAAGCTCTCTCAATACAGTAGTTTTATATTCAGTCCTTCGCTACCATGATAGTTGAATTAATGTCTTATAAATATTTCCAGGAGTTTTATCTTGAAATATAAACCACCCTTCGGGGGTTCTGAAAGTTGTTTGTTGTTTGTAAATATGTATGTTCTTTATGCATAGTCACAAATCGTTAATTTCACAATTTTGGGACCAAACTGCATGGATGATATCAGTAACACTACGGGGAGGTTTTAGAAATAGTTGGGATTGTTTGGTTAAGTTCTTCTCGAGGTTGGGATGGAGGTGAACCCCGAGTCCTTAAGCCTGTTAAGAACGTCATATTCTAGAACGGTAATATTTTAGCTTTATTAATGACCCCTAATTAACCATTGTTTAATTGGAATCGAAAGTAATAAATAAATAACTAAATAAAAAATAATTAGAAAATAACAAAATAATTGTTAAAGTTAATATAAAATAATTACAAAAAAATAATATAAAATAATAAAAAAATTATATAAAATAATAAAAAAGTTATATAAAATAATAAAAAAATTATATAAAATAATAAAAAAGTTATATAAAATAATAAAAAAATTATATAAAATAATAAAAAAGTTATATAAAATAATAAAAAGTTATATAAAATAATAAAAAAATTATATAGAATAATAAAAAAATATATAAAAATATATAAAATAATAAAAAATAATTTAAAATAATAAAAAAATTATATAAAATAATAAAAATAATAAAAGCACAATAAAAAATAATAAAAATAACGTCATGTCAATAGACTATTTTGTATTTAGTGTCTACATAGACAGGAAACTATTCCCGGTCTCCAGTCCTTATAAGTTAAAACATGCGGACACCGCAGGGTAGCTTAGCTAGTATAGAGAGATTTCGGTTGGCTTAGTAGTACGTCACACGGTTCTAGCAGACATATTGGTGGATTTCAGCTTTCCTTTTGCATAAGACCCACCAATATGGCCGTGTAAATTATCTCCTTCACGAAACAAAAGCTTTATCTATTCTATACTTTGTACAACTAACTATCAATGGCGAGGCTTTTAACCTTTGATATTCTTGTATAACTATGGAATCTTCCTTTAAAATTACCTCATTTGAGTTCAAAACTTAAATAGAAAAAATAAATAATAATTTTCACCCTAAAACCTAATTTTAAACTCAAAACTTTCCTCCCAAAGAGCGATTTTAAACACATAAAAGTAATAAATAAACTAGCGAAAGATCGAATATTCCCACTCACTTAGCGCCCTACCCCCAATGATCTAACGCTGTATGGGGCGACTAAATCCTGTTTTCGGCCTAGTTTTATTTAGAAACCGACATCAATTCCCTACAACTTCTCTTCTTAAAGAAAAAGAATTAAAAGAAAGAAAGAAAATTCATTTAACGAAAAAACACCCCATCTTAAAAACTGGTCTTCAAAATAAAGGTAATCTTCACTTTTCTTTGGAAAATAAAAAATAAAAGTAGTACAGCTTTCTTTTTGAACTAAAAAAAGTTCAAAAACTAAATATAGAACTTTCAACTTTTGCGATGACGAAACAATATAATACCTTGATTGACAACCAGGAAACTTTGAATGGAAGTTAAAGAACATACGCCATGTAATTCAAAGGGTTAAAGGGCCCAAATATGATAAGCGTTGTTACACTAAGAACCCATATAAGAACTGAGAATGTTGGATGATAATATTGGGTCGTAGTGCCATATTGAAAAGCATGTACCAGTGCGTGGAAACCAAAGATGGCTTCATAAATAACTTGAAATTGTCTTTGGTTTCCACGCATTTATCAAATACAGCTTTAAATTACCGTTAATTTATCAAAAACAGCTTGAAATTGAAAGTAATTTATCAAATACAGTTTGAAATTACCGTTAATTGAACAAATACTGATTGACATTACCGCTAATTGAACAAATACTGATTGACATTACCGCTAATTGAACAAATACAGCTTGGTATTATTGGTAATTTTTCAAATACAGCTTGATAAATTAGCGGTAAAGGCATCTTTGGTTTAAACGAATTATTCAAATACAGCTTGATAAATTAGCGGTAAAGGCATCTTTGGTTTAAACGAATTTTTCAAATACAGCTTGATAAATTAGCGGTATAGGCATCTTTGGTTTAAACGAATTTTTCAAATACAGCTTGAAATTACAGGTAATTTCTGAAATACAGCTTAAAATTACCGGTACTTTATCAAAAACAGCTTGAAATTACCGGTAATCTATCAAAAACAGCTTGAAATTACCGGTAATTTATAAAAATTATCTTGAAATTACCAGTAATTTATGAAATACATCTTGAAATTTCTGCTAATTACCAAATATCTCTTTGAATGTACAGTACCATAATTTTAAAGCGGTATTTTATTAAATAGATTACCGATAGATACCAATAATTTTTAGTAATGACTTTAGTAATTGAATCTCAAAACCTAAACGCAAAACCTTCAATTATCATCAAAGATAATATCAGAATTGTTCGCGTATGTACTTTAAATCATCGACTGCCATGATAGTGGCAGCTCAGTGTAGGCAAGGTTTTGACCCCGAAAGACTTAATTTTTCACGATCAGAAGGACATCGACCTACTAAACAAATTCAACATCATCCCCCTCTTTTATCTTACGGTATTAAGTTCGTTATTTTTATATTTCGCCACGGACTTCTTTATTTTTGAACGGAATACACTTTTCTCGTTATTATTATTATTATTATATTTATTACTCGCATCGTTGCGCTCTCACTGGTGGCGTCGCCGGCAATACAAATTTAAATTTTTCCTTCCTACTCTAAATTCTAAATATCTAAATTGACCTGATTTTGTTTCTTACTAACGGGGGAGTGGCAAAAAATACTAATTTTAGCTCGAGTGTCTCTTCAATGTTTCAAGGTTTTCGTGGATTGTTTTACATGTGGCAACTTTATTTAGATCTTCAATGTTATTTTAGTTATCTTATCTCGAATTTAAATAAAAAGGAGATATCGATATTGGATATTTTAGCAAACTCTATTATTAAAAATGTATGTTGGTTTATTAAATCAGGGATGGATTTAACTTTAGAAGTAGGAATGGAGAACGGTTAGTATTTACTTCAGTTATTCCTACTCATAGACCACCCAGTAAAGAGCCCCTCCCTCCAACACGTAATTAAAAGTTTAAATTATCTTATTGGCTGACTTAAACTACGTTTTGATGACGTTGCTGACGGGTACGGCGAAAAATAACTAATTCCTTTTTATCTCTGTCAATATGACCCGTCTCTTCTTTCATACCCCTCCGTCCCATGGAAGGGGGTCCGGGATTACTCTGTTCTCCATTCCTACTTCTAAAATTAAATCTATCCCTGATTAAATCTAGTTAAATTAGTTTCCATTGTGCGTTGATTATTTTTTATATGTTTGATTAAATAAGAAAGGCCGTTTAATCACCGCAACGTTTAAATTATATTAAAATTATATTTTTGTAATTTTAACACTGTTATTTTTGAAGAATTTCAATTAAAAGGTTTGCATATTATCTTGGGTATCAAAAAGTTAACTTGATTTTAAATTGAATTAGTTCGGTTATTTTTGATGTTTTGTACCTTTCAATAGCCACTTCGTTAAAACACATCTCTTCTACTAACGTATTAGGGAAATATTAAACCAAGGTCAAGTCCATTCTTTTATATCAAGGTTGTTTTAGATCAGGAAGTCATAATGCACCATTTTCACAACATATTGAAAAGAGTTTGGAGTTGTTGAATCTGACAAGGGATAGCTTAGTTGCCCGTGCTTTTAATATTGAGACGAAATCTACGATATTTATCTGAAACGCGAGCGGTTTTTGGACCTTCCACTAAAATTGAATTTGAAATACTGAGCTAATTCCTATTTAAAATTTTAATTTGCTCCTTCGGTTTGATTGTGCTATAGTTTTGGAAACTAGAAACTGTATCACTGACGAATAAAATCAGTAATTCTGAAGACTACAACTATTAAAACCCCGTTTATTCACCGGTTCCTTTGGGAATCTAAATGCTTTCTAAGATAACAAACCACATAAATACTCAACACGTTCACTGTTGACACCTAGTCCAACGGTTTAGGACATAATCGCTACCGGGATAAGCTAACCAATATGCTATTCCACATTAACAGTATTTGCAAATAACTCCCTGTTCAAGTAAATAAAAATTATGTACGTACCTCTGTCGCAAATATTTGTTATATTCCGCTTGTTGACTTTCTCCCTCCAATCAGACCTTAATTCACTTTCAGGTCTAATTTATGATGTTCTTATTTTATTATTTATTTTCTTATAACACTAGCTGTTTAAAAAAGCATAGTGTTGAAGCCCCTTTAGCGTCTCTCACTGACGGTGTCTTATCTTTATTTGAACGAAGAAAAGCCGAAACTTCGCTCTAAATACTCCTGGTCCAAAAATCGGGTCAAACTTCATCTGGCTAGGAAAACCCCCGGTTTGTTTCGATACCTACGTAACCATCCTCCATTAGAATTCACCTCCGGTAACACAGATTCGCCAAAAATAAAGTCCCGTTATATCCCCCCTCCCAACAATTTTCACCCTAGTCTATGTCACGGACGAGAAAGTTGCAAACATCTTTTCTATATATTTTCTTTGTCCTCCCCAAAAAGGAAAATGAATAGATTTGAAACTTCTTCTCCCAGTTTTGACGACTCTCGCTTATGTTATGTTATTAACACTATTTTGAATTTTCTATTTATTTCTTGTGAAATTCAATTTTAAACTTTATTTATAAGATCATATTTGGAATTCGATATGCATCTAGCATAAGTTCATAAGATGTGTTCCATAAGTTTGTCACTGGTTACAAACTGTAGCTTGTCATGAAGTGACGTAGGTCATAGATTCGAGGTAAAGCGACATACACCTGATGAGGCGCAGTCAAAGGCTTAGTAATGCAGACTAAATAGGAATCTAGATGGACTGCAAAATTAACCACCGAGTGTGGGACTTCAATTCTGTCTGTAAGTCTATAGCATTATTAGGGTCATTGCTCAGGGCCGTAAATAAGGAAAAATTCTTATAGGACATGTGTCCAGTGACCAACCCTTAGACTGGAAAAATTATAGGACATTGTCCACTGGATTGTGCAAAATTACCGTCGCTTCTTCATAGTCAAACCATGAAAACTACGAAAGATTTATTTATTGGTCAAAATGTCCAGTGACCCCCTTAGTTTTTAGAAAACTTATGGGACATTTTAAAATTTTATTGAACAATGTCCAGTGCCCTGTGCTTATTTCTGGCCCTGGTAATGCTTATGGAACATATCTTATGAACTTATGATCTAGTAATGCGCAGTAAATTTTAGAATGCTTGGGTGAAGCTTTGGTTTTACTTCTTGGCAACAAACATAGGGTCTTGTTCAAACTAAAAACCATTAATTGCAGAGAAGCAAATAGCACAGGGGCAGGCGAGATCACCATCTTGGGTTAATTTCCTCGTGCCAAGAAGCATGAACCGCTAGAGTCAGCGCGAGTCGGCTAGCCTATACTGCGTGTAGTGAACTCGGGCTCCATCTGGCGTTACTTCTTGGCGTGAGGGATATACCCTTACCTAAGGGGGCGGCCTCCCTCACTCCTGCCTGTGTGTTGGTTTCACTGTACGTAATTAATCTAATGGTCTATAAGATATCCAAATACTACATGGTGTTTCCGAAAAGTCTGTCATAAATTAAGGGGGTTGTTCTTTGGACTACTTTGAATAGAAAATTTTCTATGACATTCTGCTGTCCGGGTCACTCATATCGAGTTGAAGTTGTATTGAATAATTTTGCAAAATACATATTATATTTTAACATCATGGACATTTAAGGAAATTCTATAGCTTGGTCCTATTAAAGAGAAAAGGGAGTTTCAGCTAACGGTTATCGACATTTATGTGGAAGTCGGAACCTTCTAATGACTATCTGTCATGGCGTTTGCTCGTCAAAAAGGGTGTGATAAAAGTTTGTAAAGTTTTATTTAAATACTAGTAGCAAAGGCAAATAGAAATAACAAAACGTGAGGCATTCAAGTGGATGAAACCTTGCGTAGTTCTGAGTGTGATATTGACAAAGTGAAGTCTCGATTTCTCCCCAACTTCTTTGGCCGACCAATCAGCGCTTTATTTTGTGAAGTTATCTTTCCCTTTCTGCTACCAAAACAGTTCAAATTTTGAGTTATTAATTTCGTAGCCTTAGAACAATTAGGGGCTTGGTGATCGTAAATTTCGTAGTACAAAACTGCGTGGAAAAATAATGCGCGTTAGGAAATTTGTTTTCACGCTATAGGATAGGCAACTCCCTATCTCGAACGACAGCTTATTCTGTATATACTCTGTTACAACATCAGTTGTCAGCTCGCGGAAAGCTAGGTCTCTATGTAACCTAGCTTTGTGCGTACTGACAAGAGACAAAAAACTTCAGGATCTTCAGGATTTAAAATATCCGCGAGTTTTTTGGCTCGGGTGCGCGGACCTCTAGGTCTTAGTTTCAAATACGTGTAGTAGGCTGTAGGCAATTTTACACGTATTTGAAACTAAGGCCTATAAAATAATTTGGTATGCCTGACACTATCCACTCAGTTTCACCCCAAAAGAACACAAACTTTAATTTATGGCAGACTTATCAAAAACACCCTGCATAAACTAAACACAGATTCAAGGTTCAATTTTCAACATAACAAACACGTTGTAAGCCTAGGATATATTTCCTTTTGAAACTAGAATAATAATCGATACATTATTAGAAATTTAAAATAGAAGGCTACAATGACATAACTATGAAATGTAACCCATCTTCGATTTTTTTGAATCAATTACACAATGCTTCTTAAATCAAATCCTTGTTCCCAAACCATAAATTCTTAAGCAATGACGTAATTCATTTATTTATAATGACAGAGGGTTTTTCCCAACCTAAAAATAAAACTAGACACCCCGAAAAAGACAAAACGGATCATAACAATACACGCAGTTGTAATTTCAAAGATAATTTTCCTCTTAGAAAAAAATAAAAAGTAAACGTTTCCCATAATTTGAGGAAAATTATAATTTGTTCTCCCTTCATTGATTTTGTGGAAAACCCAGTGTTGCAGACAGACAAGACAAGCGGCGTACTTTCATTAAATGGTATCAAGTTGGTTTAACTGTATATACTGTGGTTTTAAATGGATACTTAAAACTATACAGAGAAACAAAATTTTTATTATTGATGGTTGATATCGTAAATGAACCGATATCGATATCGAAGTTTTGCTATAATCGATTATTTAGTCCAATGAAACCGATATCAACCGATTATTTGCTCCAATGAAACCGATATCGACCGATTATTTACTCCAATGAAACCGATATCGATCGATTATTTACTCTATGAAATCGATATCGACCGATTATTTAGTCCAATGAAACCGATATCGACCTTTTATTTACTCCAATGAAACCGATATCGACGGATTATTTACTCCAATGAAATCGATTATCAACCGATTTTTAAAGATTATTAACCGATTTTTAAAGATTATTGACCGATTTTTAAAGATTATTAACCCATTTTTAACTATTATTGACGATAATTAACAGATTACTAACCGATTATCAACAGATTTTTACCGATTATTAACCGATCTATACCGATTATTAACCGATCTATACCGATTATCAACCGATTTTTACCGATTATTAACCGATCTATACCGATTATTAACTGATTTTACCCATTATGAACCGATTTTTACCTATTGTCAACCGATTTTTACCTATTATCAACCGATTTAACAAACAAACATACAAACAAAGATTTTTCGCAGATACACATATGACGATATAAAATATATCTTGGAGCTTTTAGAATCCCTTTAAAAAGATAGCTTCGTTGTAATTAGACTTCATCGCTAGTATAAAGTTAGGTTGACTTAAACACCGATATTCAATAAGTGGTATCACTTATAAAGTTTACTGATAAAAGGCTTATGTCTAAGTCAGTTATCAACGACGTCACTAAAAAAAAGCGCGGGAAATTCCCCTTCACGAGGAATAAGACTAACGGTACTTTCGCGCGCATTGGGGCTGTCACTGACCTCTTTACGCAATGCCTAAGAAGTTGCCGGATACAAGTGAAATTTCCGATGAATTTTTTTTAACTGATCATAACATAATAAGGTATTCTTGAAGATTTGAATTAATGCGATAAACCACTTTCATTTTCTACGGAATTCCCCAGCTTTCTATTTAAGTTAAAACGAGGGACAAGTTGCTCAAATAGGCCAGGTCAATACTTTACAAGGGAAATTTGTTTTCGTTTGAAATTGGTATTACACTTTCTTACGGATATATAAACACTACCCAATATTTGAAAAGGTTTTGGGCTCCATTCCATTCGTTACACAAATGGGAGCCTGGAGTTTAATCACAAGAGTATGCATCTTATACCATGACTAGCTGTTACCCGCGGCGTCGCTCGCGTGTAATAAGAACTACCATCAAAATGATATAAAGAATGGGTAGATTTTACTGATGACTAATATTTTTGTAGCACCCTAGGAGCGAAGGCACTCGGCGTTGCCCGTCAGCCCGCCGGGACATTTTTTTATTATTTTTCACGCGGACATTATTCTATAAAGAAGGGTTTTAAGTTTTTGGCCGCCATTTTAAAAGATGGCAACAAATCGAGCCCGAAAGACCATTCATCCCGTCTATAGGTTAAAGGAAACCAGTGTACTAAATATTTGCGAAATCAGTTGAAACGCGCGGACTTTGTTGCATAGAGAAGATTTTTTACATTTCTGGGCGCCATTTTTTAAGATGGCGGCGGATTGAAAAAACCTTTCTTAGTACGCGCCTACTACTTATGGGTAACATTCCTGCAAATTTTCAGCCTTCTATTGCAAGCGGTTTGGGCTGGGCGTTGATTATCAGTCAGATACATAGATAGTCAGATTTACATTGATGTAGAATACACTCAGGGTGCTTCTGAAAGGTTTGTCAGATTTTTAGGGGCTGTTCTCTGGGAGATTTTGAGTCGAAAATGTTCAATGGCACTTTGCCGTCCGGGCCACTGTTTTCAAGTTATGTTTGGAGTATTTTAGGGATTACCGCCTAAATCTAATTCAGAAACTGAAAGACAATGATTTTTAATTTAATTTAATAAGGGGTCATGTATAAAACACTATAATCATAAGTTGTAAACGGTGGCCTTTAGGGCAAAATGCCATACAACATTTTCGACTCAAAATCGCTCAAGAACATCCCCCTTAATTTATGCCAGACTTATTACAAACACCCTATCATATATATATTTCAGATAGTGTCATGTTTGTTATTTATTAACAGTCAAATTTCAGTTTGACCAAACTGCATGACTGATATCAGCAAAAGTATATAAATATAAAACAGAAAGTACACTTCATTGAAACTTGCTCGTGGCGTGTAATATCAGGAGCCCTACTTTATCCCCTCTGCGTATTATTACCTTCCCGACCATGGCACAGGGAACAAACCATGAATAGGCTCTCATAAAGTAGCAGATGCTAGTAACTCTTGTACCAAAAATTAACGCTTGGATCGCCAGCTTCATGTATTAATTTCTATAAACCTATGACGTCATGAAGCTCTTCTCTTATTGGTTAGTTCATGTAGAGGGTGGAGAGGAGTGTAGTTTGTTTCTCAGTTCACATGTTGTCTACAGCCAAAGGCAGGGAATCGTTAATGAAGTGTACTTTTGGTTTTTATATCTATATACTTTTGATATCAGTAACACTAGAGAAATTAAGGTTCATTAGAAGTATAGTTTGATTGAGTTCTTCTCAAGGTTGGGAACCCCTACCCATTAAGCCTGTTGAAACGTCAACAAACTAACATTTTAACTTTATACTTAACCTCTAATTAAGCATCACTAAATTTATAATGATTTTAATACAAATTTTAAGTCGTTAAAATCCTTAATAATATAAATCATATGGTCAACACCCACCGCCATTAGAAACATATGACTGTATAACCACAATATTTGGGTCGGAGATACTGTATTACTTTGAAGAAGCGTAGGCCCACCTGGCGGATCTCCGTAACACTAACTACGGTAATTCTTAATAAATTTTCCTCTATTTTTAAACAAGAAACAAAATGTCCCCAGAAAATCATTCGTATTTCACGTTTTTTTTACAATATTAGAACCTGCCTACGAATTAAAGACAGACAGAGACAACGGATAAAACGAAATTTGAGGATAATTCTAAATTAAGAAGAATTTAGAAGCGGATTTGACCTGAATTCAATGGCTCTTCTGTTTTGGTGAGAACTGCAAAAAATTAAGTGTTTGCGGCTTCTTCATCGCCATATGATAATTTTCTTTTAAAACTTTTGCTTTTAAATCTTTAAAAATAAGCAGTGGAAATTAGAGAAGTGGTATTTTGAAAGGAAAGGTCCTATTCCGGTGTTTAAGATATATTTTAGACAAGGAGAAAAAGTTTATAGTTAAATACAAAAAGTATACTTCATTGAAGCTTGCTCGCGCTGTTTAATATGACCCGCCGTAGTGACGTCATTAGATTAGTAATATCTTTTGCCGTGAGGGGTATGTCAAAATGTCCATTTCAGTTTTCAAATTAAAAAAAAAATAAGAACTTTCTTTGATTTGTTTTATTTTGGGATTATTATAACTCAAATAACTTTATTTGAACGAAGTTAAAATTTAAACATGACTTTTATTTTTGATAAATGAAATAAACTCTCGTGAAGATCCAAATTAGCGATTTCCAAAAAGGTTCGTAGAACCTAAGTACGTGGGCTCTATTTGAATTTTTGAGTCGAAAACGTAACTACTATGACTAGAGATGTGAAATTACCGTAATTTTAAAAATGGTAATTTTCCGGGTAAATTACCGATTAAAATTTTGGAATAACAAAAATTACCGTAATTTATGGTATTTCATATTTTCACAGGCTTATTACCACGGTAATTTACGTAAATTAACGGTAAATTAGCATTTTAAAATTAAGCTAAGATATAAATCGGTAATTTACGCGGAATTTCTTGAATTACCGGTAATTTACGGACGGCAAATTACCAGCTCCCATCTGTAACTATGACATTTTGCACTAAGGGATACTGTAAACAAGTTATGATTAAAGTGCATTAAGGTTGACCCCTTGAAAAGCTGAATGACAGTACTACTTTAATTAAAGGGTCATCCCTAAAACACTCTAATGGTGGCCCTTATAGACCTTTTCACTGGTAGAGCGAGGGTAAAAAGGGGGTCAAATTCTCGAGAGGTGAGCATGTGCAGAAATAATTGTCATTTAACATTTTCGACTCAAAATCACCCATAGAGGCCGCTGCACTTCGCTCCTACCACCCTTTCTGTTTTATAAATTTATAATATTTTTTGATTAAAATCTAATACAAACTCAGTATGTTAATTTCATAATTTATTCCAAATTAGTCTTACTCGACGTTATTTATTCATTTGGTAAATCCGCCGTACATTTTGTTCTAATAATTGAACCGTTTTCGTTCTTGCGCAGTAGAATCTTTCCATCTTGAATCCAAACGAACTTATAACCTTTTTCCTTGGCGAATTCCTTCGTTCGATGTAGTAATTTCTTGTTGTAAGACGTCAATTTTTGTCTAATGATAACTTTGTTGTCACCGTATGGAATATGCGGTTGCGCTTCTGGGTCCAATAAGCGTAGCGGTGGTCTAATGCTTGATGCAATTATTTCGCATGGTTTATTTTTAATAGGATGTTTTCTAAAACATTTTAGCAAACGCTTTGCCTTTTCAACAGTAGGAAGTTTCAACTCTATAACGTCGGATTTTCTGCCATCAATAGTGGTTTGTCGATGAACGCTATAGCCTAGATTAGTACTAATAATTAATCCAGATAGAGCTGACTCTACCGACGCTACAATTTGATGCAAGTCTTCATTTTCTCTATACGGTAAACCGATAATTTCCAATGTATCAAGTAAACGTTCCTGTTCTAGTTGTTTTACTCTTGTATCTAATAACTGTACTTTCTTATTGGCTCCATGTTGTTCTTCAACGAATTCATCGTCCCGGGTTTCGGCACCATTCGATTGCGAAGGAGCGCTTAACGAGCTTTGGTAACCTAAAGCTACAGCTCCTTTTCTCTCGTATTGGTCTAGCTCATTTTCCAATTGGTTAATTTTTATTTGATGTTCTTCTAACTTTAGATTGGTTCTTTGCAACTCGATTTCATATTTACGAGTTTCTTCCAATTGACCTTGCAAGTCGGTAATCTTCAGGTTGAATTCATCTTTCATTTCCTTCAACTGTTTTTCGAAATTAGATTTAATTGTGGCTAAATTTTCGGGTTTTCTCAAAGCACTAGCACCAGGGGCTGCTTTTACAGCGTTTGCTCGCTGTCTCTCGGCGTAACTTCTAATAACTTCAACAGTTTCAGATTTTTTGTGATCGAAAGCCATGTACAAGGGTGTCTTACCGTGTTTATTAGCTATATTCATATCAGCTCCGTTTAACAATAAAATACTAACGACTTCAGGGCAATTCCAAATCGCTGCTATGTGTAAAGCCGTTTCACCATTGATTCCTACGCTATTTTCCAAGTCGTCCCTGTTGGTAGCGTTAACATTAGCGCCGTTGTAAATTAGCGTAGTGACCACGTCAGTTAATCCTTTGGAAGAGGCGTACATTAGGGGTGTCATTCCGAAGATGTTATTGGCGTTCACATTTGCACCGTTTTCAATTAAAGCAAGCGCCAAGTGGGAAAGTCCCGTTGTGCAGGCAAAGATTAAAGGGGTGTTGTCGTTCCCCATTTTGGTTTCAATGTTGCATCCTTGTGCCAATAAGGTTGCAGTCTTCGTAACGTCGCCAGAACGTACTGCATCCAGGAAGGACTTTTCTTTGGAATTTTCCATGACTATCGAAAAACAGTTTTGAGAATTTGGTAATCCTGTAAAGTATATAGTTCTTCAGTTATAGTAAAATTTTCCAATTTCTTTCAACTGATTGTTGCTTAAGCAACCGGCGGCTCCATTACCACCCGTAGCATTCTGGGTAGTCTTCTGGACAGGAATTTTATCTTGCCAAAGACAGGAACCAATCAGACCTAATGCATTAGTTATGATCAAGAAGTGATATCAAGTTTATTCGGTAGAAGTTATAAGATGCCTAAGTATTCGCGCGCCTTAGTCCCAGTCCCCCTTTCAAAATACAAGGGGGACGTAAAAGGAGACCGGGCTATTTCGCCTCTCCTCAGTTGGAAAATACGCAATTTTCGTCATTCGCGTCGCGCTGACTTGAGCTTTCAAGAACCAATGAGACGGGGATTAACTCCGGACCTACGTTTGGACTGGATATAAAGCTGGAACTGTGGCGAATTTATACCTTCCCCCTAATAAACTAGATATCACTTCTTGGCATGAGTGGTTCCAACCTTTGGCTTAACTAGCCTTTACTGCAGGCTTAGCCACTGTGTAGTAGGAAAGCCATCTTTGAGGGGCACCAACGGAGCCGCCCTTTGCTTTAAACTGTGGTGTTTAAAAGAAGGATTATGGCACAAACTTACCTCGTTCTTCTTTAACTTTTGGAAATAATACTTGAGTGTTGCTGAAATTGGGAATAATGCGTCTCCCGTAATTAAGAAAATCCTTTGCAGAAATATAAATTTATCAAATTATACTATCTTATCAACACTGTCACGTTGTGTAAGTAAAACCTCTCAAGTGTTCTTGGAAAATGAAAATAGGGTTTTGCAAGATATTGTTGTATCTTATCTGAGTTAGGGCGAAGGTATATATAGACCATTCCAATAATTCAGGGAGAGAAGCAAACACCACAGGGGCCATACCTCCTTCTTTGGGTTATTTCCCTCTCGCCTTGAAGCACGTGCTAGAGGGAGTGCGAGTCGGCTAGGCTCCCGCGTGTAGTGAACTCGAGCTCCGTCTGGTGTTCACTCACGGCGCCAGGGGAAGTAATATAAGACGGCCGCCTCCCGGCCCTGTGTGTCGACTTCTCTTGAGTGATTTATGGAATGGTCGAATAAGTTTCATACGCGTAATTCAATTAAAGGTTTAATAACATGTTTTTTTAAAATAAGTAGATGGCATTTTCAAGAGAATTTGGGTCTGTTTAATTCGAATTTCAGTTTTCAAAAACAATTCTTCTTGAGAGTTATATTCAACGATAATTTCTGACTATAGTCTGTCAAACGAAAGAAGAGCCCTGAGAAATTTGTCCAAATTGGTGTCGCCACCATCGACCCCATAGTTCTTTATCAACTTGTTTTGTTTTGTCAATTGTCTTCTGTAATGTAGTCTGCTATTATGTCATTAAAATATATTGCAATGCTAGTTCAACAAAGATAAAACTGGTGTCTTGTCGTTAATTTTGTTTTATATTCTTTAATACTCGATGATCGTAAAAAACCATGAAACATAAACATATTAAATATATATTGCAAATGTATTGGTTCTATTGCGATTAAGCCTATCTGTTTATAGCAGACTATATTACAAAACAAAACAAGTTGATAAAGTACTATGGGGTCGATGGTGGCGACATCAATTTGGACAAATTTCTCAGGGCTCTTCTTTCGTTTGACAGACTATACTACCATTGTGAAACAAAAAACGTGGACCAATTTGACCTTAGAACCACGTGACGCTGACACTTTCAATTTTTGAGGTAGTCATAGTTGAATTTTCCTATGAGTTTTTTTCGTTTAAATACACTATTATTTTATTAAAAAATACCTTTAAGCTTAGAATATCAACTTATAAATTTGAATAAAATAAACTGTATGTTTTTTCTGGTAAGATTTCTTAATGATTTTAATGTCATTTTATCATTCTAAAGCGACTTTAAGGTTACTGTATGTCATTTTAATTCTCGCTCATACAAAATCAATTCATACACATAGTACAAATAAGTTTATAAGATTTTATTAATTTTCTTTAAGTTACAATTCTAATGATTTTAATGTGTATTATCAATCTTAAGCAACTTAAAGATTATCTTGAATCAATTTCATTCTCCTTTGAAATCAATTCGAAAGAATTATACAATAATTTTACAAAGATTTTAATTATTTTCTTTACGTTAGAATTTTTAATGTACCATTTGGTCTGAAGAATAATGAAATGTACTTGATGCTATAGTTAGGTTGGTAAATCCGCGTCACGTTTGATTCTAATAACGCGACTGTTTTCGTCTTTACGCAAAAGTATTTTGCCATCTTGAACCCAAACAAATTTATAGCCCTTATCTTTCGCGAATTCTTTGGCGCGATGTAGAAGTTTCTTGTTGTAAAGCGTTAACTTCTGATTGACGAAAATCTTCTCCGATTTCAAGGAAGGATCCAAAGCCGAAGACGTGATTCCTAAAGACCTTTTTTCTTGGAAAGCTTTCAACCAATTTTGAGTCGTTTCCAAAGTACCAAACTTTACTTCAATTGTGTTTGTGCAATTGGTAGCAGCGCAGGCACTGTCAGTGGCAGGTGAAGTTTTAATTGGTCGATGAACGCTGATGATGTTGTCTTTATCTTGCAGAGATAAACCCAAAATTGTACCTAATCTTATCAAAATTAAATCTAAATCCTCGTTTTGTTTCGATTCAATCCCGGCAATTTCCAAAACATTTTTGAAATTTTCTTGATCATTCGATTTAGCTTTCGTTTCCAAACTTTCCAATCGCGTTAACATTGTTCGCAAAGCTTTATCAAATTTAACTAATTTCTGGTTCACCTTTTCTAATTCTGTTTGGACATTTTTATTTGTTTTGACAACATCATCTGGTTTATTCGAAGCCAAACTCTGACCTAGGCTTAATTTTGGTGTGTTAGGGCATTGCTCGGCGTAACTTTGTATTACTTCAACGGCCCCGGTACTCTGGTTTTCCAAAGCCAATTGTAATGGTGTCTTGCTATTTTTGTTTAAAACATTTATATCAGCACCATTTTGTAAAAGCTTTCTTATGACATTCTTATGATTTTTAGCCGCAGCATAATGTAACGCCGTTTCGTTATTTAAACCGAACGTTTCGTCAACGTCGGCTCCATTATGTATTAAAGACACAATGACGTCACTGAGATCATTCTCGCAAGCAAAACTTAACGGAGAGCGGTCGGCCTTATTTCGAATGGTCACATTGGCACCATTTTGTATGAGAGTAAGGGCCATGCTTCTTTTACCATTTTGAGAAGCCAGGTGTAAAACAGTGTTTCCTTCCTTATCAAGTTCGTTAACATCAGCTCCATTATGTAGTAAAGATACAACAATCTTGGTAAGATCATTTTCGCAAGCAAAGCTTAATGGCGACCGGTTTGCCTTATTACGCACATTCACATTGGCATGATTCTCTATAAGAACGAGTGCCATGCCATTTTTTCCATTTTTGCAGGCCAGGTGTAAAGCAGTGTTTCCATTCTCATCAACTTCGTTAACGTCAGCTCCATTATGTATCAAAGATACAACAACGTTGATGAGATTATTTTCGCAAGCAAAGCTTAATGGCGACCGGTTCTCGTTATTACGCACATTCACTTTGGCATCATTTTGTATGAGAATAAGGGCCAGGTTTCCTTTTTCATTTTTGCACGCCAGGTGTAAAGCAGTGTTTCCATCCTCATAAACTCCATTACGCATTAAAGAAACAACAACATCCGTGAGATTATTATTGAACGCCAAACGTAATGGTGACTCATTCTGATTATTTTTTACGTTTACATTGGCACCATTTTCTATAAGAATAAGTGCCGTTTTTGTTTGCCTACTTTTGCATGCTAGATTCAAAGCAGTGTCTCCATCTTTGTTGACTGCGTTTATGTCAGCTTTGTAACGTATTAACGAACTGGTCACGGAGTTATTTCCTCGTGCAGACGCCCACATTAATGCGGTATTGCCTCTTTTATCACGTGCATTTTTATTAGCGCCGTTTTCAATTAGAGCTATAGCAATATCCGTAACATTAATCTCGCAAGCCTGGATTAAAGGCGTTCTTCCATAATCGTCAAATGTGCCTTCTAAATCCACCCATTCTTTGATCAAATATAAAACTTCATCGAGGTTTTTATTACAAACGGCGTCATACATTTGTCTATCTTTCCATTCAGCCATCTTTAGTAGATACGCTTAACGCTATTAGCTTTCACGAATTGAGTTTACGGCGTTGTATTCTGTATTGAAATCTTCACACTAGTACCACGCTGCATTAATTTAAAATTAGTCTTCGATTTGAAAACTTTTGAACCAAAAACAGACAACTATGTAAATGTTTACATACCTCAATTATTTTCCGCGATGATGCGATAAATGAAGTTGTAGCCGATGCAGCGCGATTTTTCCAAAATGTTAATGTAGACGAAAATATAATTCTTTTAAGCTTATCAATTTACGTGGCGTATACCGATGAACTTATCTTTTTATTTTTTTATCAGAACGTCAAGCAAAAGGAACTAGATAAAGGGGTACTCAAAACAAAACTAAACACGTATGACGGACGCACGTGTTAAACTTGCGTTAACAACGGTTACTCTTTACCCAATACCCCTATGAAATATTTGCATGATGTTCTGTTTCAGATCCTAATTTTTTTACAACATTAATTTCGATAAAACAATGCTAAAAATAAATCATGATTCTAAAATGTTATAGGGCTTGACTGACTCGGACCCAACCTTGAGGAACTCAACCAAACGACTGCTGAAACCTTGCCTTAGTAGTACTGTTATTCGCCACGCAGTTTGGTCAAATTTGCTATCGAGTTACGTCTGTACATAAAAAACCATACCAAGAAACAAAACACTTTCTCAAATATAATAATACTTTATTTAGTAACAGACGTTACAGGCAACCACAGAAGGCCTAGGCCTGTAAAGTGAATATATATATAAGATTAGGAGTTAGTAATTAAACTATAATATTCAAGTTTTGTAATATGAAGTTATTTACAGACTTAATGGCTGGGGATTCTCGGACCCAACCTTTAGAAGAACTCAACTTAAACCACCTTTCTTATGAACCTTGTGTTTCTGATATCAAGCATGCAGTTTCGTTCATCACCAAATAGGCAAAATCTTTCCTAACAACAAACTTTTCTTTCCTTAGAAAAATACGAATTATCCAAGTTGCATCTTGATCTCAGAAATTTAGTTCTTGACCAATCAGATTAATGTGTTTAATATGTCACTGTTATCAATAGCTTCCAAGGCTTCATACATGAATTGCGTAACATGAGCCCGGGCGAGGTACACGATATATTCTAAGCTCCTAGGAAAGAACCTCACCATACGCGGAGGAAAATAATTAGGTAACGCGGCTCCTTCCGCCGTCTCTACCATAAGAACCGATTTACCAGGTACATAAATTCGAGAACCTCTATAAAGACGGAGTAGGATCTCTAAAAATTCTTTAGATGAAAATATTCACAATTTCAAAGACAATTCGGGAGTAATTCACTAATATCTTTGCTTGGACTATTTAAGACGTGTATCTATTTTTTTACAATTTATTTTTCTCGTTTTGGGCTGATATTGCAATATAAAATAAATTTTACAATACCTGAACTTCAATGAATTGATAAACCTCAGTCTAATCGTTCGTTTTCTCGACCTTAGACCAAATCATGAAGTGTTTCTATAATATCTTATATGAGATAATACAAAGGTATAAATAGACCATTCCATTAATTCCAGAGGGGAAGGAAGCACAGTTAGAGGCAGCGCGAGTCATGTAGTGAACTCGGGCCCCGTCTGGCGTTGCCTCTTGGCACCAGGAGAAATAACCTAAGAGGGCGCCATCCAGCCTGTGTGTTAATTTCTCTGTAAGTAATTAATTGAATGGTCAATTTAGCTTCATTCGCGTTAACTCAAATGAAGGCTTAATTTAATATCAGAGTCTTTAAGAATAAATTGATACCATTTTCAAAAGAATTTCGTAACGTTTAATTCGAATTTCAGTTCGAAAAAAACATTTTATTCTAAGAAGAATACGATAATTTTTGATTTATAAACTACCTTAACACCACGTGACGCTGACGCTTTCAGCTGAGAGCGCCCTCTTTTAATTTTGAGGTAGCCATGGTTAGATTTTTTGTGGTTTTTTCTTTAAAATAAACTATTATTTTATTTAAAACTATCGTTAAGCTTAGCATATTAACTAATAAATTAAAATAAAATAAACAGTATTTTTTTGTAGGTTTTCATAATGAATTCAACGCCCACTTATCAATCTAAAGCGACTTCAAGATTATTGTGTGTTCTCCCTCAAACAAAATATATTCATAATTCATTGTACAAATAATTTTATGAGATTTTATTCATTTTCTTTACGTTACAATTCTAATTATTTTAATGTCGTTTTCAGTCTAAAGCGACTTTAAGATTATCTTGTGTCAATTTCATTCTCCTTTGAATAAAATCAATTCATAAGAATTATACAACTAATTATATAGCGATTTCCACTGACTGCTCCAAAGAGTGCTCTCAGGGTTAGGATGACGTAACTGCCCTCAGCGAGTTTTGGAGAGAATAGTTTCGTCAGTGGAACACGATCGAGAGGTTCGAGTGCGCTCTGAATAATCAAAATTGGCGCCTGAGACGAAATTGTAATTAAGTGTGTATATCTTGACGCAAATGGGCTGAAACCAATTAATAGAATTAACATTTCAATTAATTTACAAAAAATCTATTTTGAGTAATGATCGACAACCTCTCTGACATAATTATTGTTTTAGGACGAGGCGTAATATCTTTAAAGTAATCATAAAACCTCGTATTCTTCATCTTCAGAACTTTCAGAAGATGATTCCAGAAATAAGCATAAGCGAGAGCCTGTCTTCTATGAGATACCGCGTGGTCCGCCATTTTGATTTTATTACGTCATACTCGAGCACCGTCGCTCCGTCGAATTTTTCAGAGCACGAAAGAGCAATTCTCGGGCAGTTTTTGGGGTCAGTGGAAAACGCGATTCTGGGCGCGTGTTGCACTCGTGTTCCCAGTGGCGGACGAAAACGCGCCGAGAGTGCACTTAGAGTGCTCTAGTGCAGTCAGTGGAAATCGCTATTAATTAATTATTTTCTTTACGTTACAATTTTTATTGAACCATTTTGTTTGAAAAATAATGAAATGTACTTGATGCTACCTAGGAGGATATAGGGGTGAAGGAGTCTTCGACTGCCCGTTTTCCCATTGAAACGCGCTTACAGATTATCGTCCGTTCTGGGAGATTCTTAGCCGCGCACCTTGTTCCGCGCTCATCGTCATCGGGCGTCGTCTGTTCGTTTGTTTTAATTTTTGTTAAAGGCGCTGCATTTTTAGTGCTTTAATGGAACATTTATCATTATTTTATTTTTTATTAATAGTAAATTATGGTTCTTAGATAAAACTGAAGTAAAGGTAACGGTCTTTTACTCTTTCCCAACACCAAAAACTCTAGATAAGTGTTTAAGGTGGATTAAAGCCTGTGGGAGGGTCGAGTTAACGCCCGATAAAATTAAAAAATATCTCTACATGTGCAGTGAACACGTAATATAGGCGGCGTTGCTTCAAAGGCCTAAGCTAGCATGAAAAACCCGCTATTTTTTTAATTGGATTTGCGTGGTCACGTGATGCGCGTAACCAATTTAACTAGGTGCGCCTGAACGAATCTCCCATCGGAGAGGCCGAAACCTGAGCTCTAAGAACGGGCAGTCGAAGACTCCTTCACCCCTATATCCTTCTAGATGCTACAGTTACGCCGGTAAATCCGCGTCACGTCTAATTCTAATAACGGGACTGTTTTCGTCTTTACGCAAAAGTATCTTGCCATCTTGAACCCAAACGAACTTATATCCCTTATCTTTAGCGAATTCTTTGGCGCGATGCAGAAGTTTCTTGTTGTAAAGCGTTAACTTCTGATTGACGAAAATCTTCTCCGATTTCAAGGAAGGATCCAAAGCTGAAGACGTGATTCCTGAAGACCTTTTTTCTTGAAATGCTTTCAACCAATTGTGAGCCGTTTCCAAAGTGCGAAACTTTACTTCAATTACGTTTGAACAATTGGTAGCAGCGCAGGTACTGTCAGTGGCAGGTGAAATTGAAATTGGTCGATGTACGCTGATGATGTTGTCTTTATCTTGCAAAGATAAACCCAAAATTGTACCTAATCTTAACAAAATTAAATCTAAATCCTCGTTTTCTTTCGATTCAATTCCTGCAATTTCCAAAACATTTTTAAAATTTTCTTGATCATTTGATTTAGCTTTCGTTTCCAAACTTTCCAATCGTCTTAACATTGTTTGCAAAGTTGTATCAAATTGTAATAATTTCTGGTTCATCTTTTCAAATCCTTTTTCGACATTTTTGTTTGTTTTGACAACATCACCTGGCTTATTCGAAGCCGAACTCTGACCTGGGTTTAATTTTGGTGTGATAGCACATCTCTCGGCGTAACTTCGTATTACTTCAACGGCGTCGGTACTTCGATTTTCCAAAGCCAAGTGTAATGGTGTCTTGCCATTTTTGTTTAAAACATTTATATCAGCCCCATTTTGTAACAGCTTTCTGATAATATTCTTATGATTTTTTGCCGCAGCATAATGTAACGCCGTATCGTTATTTAAACCATTGGTTTCGTTAACTTCCGCTCCATTATGTATTAAAGAAACTACAACGTCGCTGAGATCATTCTCACAAGCAAAACTCAACGGAAAGCGGTCGGCTTTATTACGCACATTCACATTGGCACGATTCTCTATAAGAACGAGTGCCATGCCATTTTTTCCTTTTTTGCACGCCAGGTGTAAAGCTGTGTTTCCATCCTCATCAACTTCGTTAATGTCAGCTCCATTATGCATTAAAGATACAACAACCTTAGTAAGACCATTGTCGCAAGCAAAACTTAATGGCGTCCGGTTCTCCTTATTACGCACGTTGACATTGGCATCATTTTCTATAAGAATGAGAGCCAGGTTTCCCTTTCCATTCTCGCAGGCCAGGTGTAAAGCAGTGTTTCCATCGTTATCAACTTCGTTAACGTCAGCTCCATTATGCAGTAAAGATACAACAACATCCGTGAGATTTTTATTGCACGCCAAACGTAACGGTGACACATTATTGTTATTTCTTATGTTTACATTGGCACCATTTTCTATAAGAATGAGAGCCATGCTTCTTTTTCCATTTTGACAGGTCAGGTGTAAAGCTGTGTTTCCATCGTTATCAACTTCGTTTATGTCTGCTCCATTATGCAGTAAAGATACAACAACATCCGTGAGATTTTTATTGCATGCCAAACGAAATGGTGACACATTATTGTTATTTCTTATGTTGACATTGGCACCATTTTCTATAAGAATAAGCGCCGTTTTTGCTCTCCCATTTTTGCACGCAAAAATTAAAGCAGTGTCTCCAAATATGTTAACTGCGTTTATGTCAGCCCTGTTACCTATTAACGATGTTGCCACTGAGGTATTTCCCCTAAAAGATGCGTACATTAATCCGGTATTGTCATCTTTACTACGCGCATTAACATTAGCGCCTTTTTCAATTAGAGCTAGAGCAATATTCGTTGCATTAAGATTGCAAGCTAGGATTAAAGGCGTTCTTTCACCATAATCAAATGTGCCTTCTAAATTCACTCCTTCGTTGATCAACTTTAAAACTTCATCGAGGTTTCTATTAGTAACGGCGTCATACAGTCGTCTATCTTTCCCTTGAGCCATCTTTAGTAGATATTCTTAACGCTTTTAGGCTGCACGAATTCGGTTTACGGTGTTGTATTCTGTATTGAAACCTTCACGCAAGTACCACCCTGCATTGATTAAAAATTAGTCTTCGATTTGAAAAATATTGAACCAAAATCAGACAACTATGAAAATGTGTACATACCTCAATTATTTACTGCGATGCTGCGATAAACGAAAATGCAGCCGATGCAGCGCGGTTTTTCCAAAATGTTAATGTAGACGAAAATAAAATTCTTTTAAGCTCGTCAAATTAGGTGGGCGTTTACCGAACAGCTTATCTTTTTATTTCTTTTTTTTGTAAGTTACTTTTATCAGAACGTCAAACAAAAGGAACTAGATAAAGGAGTATTCAAAACAAAATGAAACGCATTCACCCAACACCCCTATGAAATATCTGTAAGTTGTGTTGTTTACAACTTTAATTTCAATAAAACGATGCTAAAAACTAATCATGATGCTAAAATGTTTCGGGGACGATCTTTACAGGCTTAAATGCCCCATCCTTTAGGAACCAGGGCATCGAGGGGCTAGACACTCTCATTTTCTATACTTCTTACAGACATTTCGTTTTACCAGTGTGAAAGGATGCACATCGTGGGCTACTCACTCAAGTTTTCTGTATGTCTTTTAAGGGCAAGGCATATGTTACGGGTAATAATTTTAGCGCTGTTAAGGCTTCGCATCGAGTGGCTACTCACTCACGTTTTCCACTCGAATCACACTATTGTAATTAGGGGTAATCATTTTATAACAGTTAAAGGGAGGGTGAAGAGGAAAATCAAGTGATTTTTATCGATTATTCTTCAAATTATAAGATCATTCTGTGAAACATCCAGGTAATACCTCTGAATAATTTTAAAATTCAAATTAGGTTAAGATTTTATGGACAATTTGAAATAAGGACCTCCGACCAATCGCGTAACGCCCTGCCTTCCTAATAACAAAATTCAGTTGCACGCTCTACACATCGCGCGCAAATTATATCAAATCTCGTGATAAATTTCATTTGACATGGAGCGTGCCACGAGAATTTTGTTAACAAGAAGGCAGAGCGTTACGCGATTGCTCGGAGGTCCTTATTTCAAATTATCAATAAAACCTGAACCTTATTCGAATTTTAAAATCATTCGGAGATATTTCCTGGATGTTTTAACTATGCAGAATGGTCTTATAATTAGTAGAAGAACCATTAAAATCACTTGATTTTCCCCTTCACCCTCCCTTTAAAGATAACGCATCGAGGGGTTATTCACGCAAATGTTCTGTACGCCTGTTAAGTACGGTACGAGGTGCCTACTGTTATGAGCCCAACCCTTGGGCCATCTTGTTTACAATTTATTTTTCTCGTCCGGCGGATGCGACGGCTTCGACTGATATTACAATATAAAATAAATTTTTCAATAGTGTGCTACCGCGAAGCTGGGGGGGAGGAAATTGTGACGTCAATATTGGGCCCCGAATTTGTATTGCCCAAGCTGACGACGTCTCGCGACTGCCAATATGGTCGCCTGAAAATAAGGTAAGAGATAAGAGCATGTGACGTCACTACAAAGTTCGTGGTAACACACTATACCTGAACTTCAATGAATTGATAAACCGCAGTCTTTGTTATATTCATATATATATTTCTAATTTCCTTACTATATCACTAATCTAACTAACTCATATAGTCTAAACGTAAGAGGGACTAATACTGATTAAAGAGTCCATTTATTATATGATAATCTTTTATTTACCGGAGACTAGAGATTAGGAGCAGTGATTGTTCTTATTAGCATAGAGGTGGGCGCGCTACTGACTTGTGTTTACGACAAATAGATAAGATAGAGGGAAAACTAGTTCTCCCAAATATGGAGAGGCTATCGCCCTCTATCCTAGGTTATGAACATCACAGTCTTATCGTTCGTTTTTTCCACCTTTGTTCAAACCAAGACGTTTTTCTATAATATCTTACGTGAAATAATAGAGAGGTATTAATACTAGAACATTCTATTAATTCCAGAGAGGAAGGACGCACCGCTAGAGGCAGCGCGAGTCGGCTAGACTCCCTCCGCCTGCAGTGAACTCGGGCCCCGTCTGGCGTTGCCTCTTGGCACCAGGAGAAATAACCTAAGAGGGCCCCATTCAGCCTGTGTGTTAATTTCTCTGCAAGTAATTAATTGAATGGTCAATTTAGCTTCATTCGCGTTAATTCAAATAAAGGCTTAATTTAATAACAGGGTCTTTTAGAATCAATTGATACCACTTTCTAAAGAATTTCGAGCCGTTTAATTCGAATTTAAGTTCGAAAAAAAAAACATTTTGTTTTCAAAGAAGATTACGATAATTTCTGATTTATAAACTACCTTAACACCACGTGACGCTGACGTTTTCAGCTGAGAGTGTCCGCGCTCCTTTATTTTTGAGGTAGCCATGGTTAGTTTCATTTAAATACACTATTATTTTATTTAAAACTATCGCTAAGCTTAGCATATCAACTAATAAATTAAAATAAAATAAACATAATGTTTTTGGTAAGTTTTCATAATGAATTCAGTGCCCACTTATCAATCTAAAGCGCCTTTAAGATTATTGTGTGTCATTCTCCCTCAAACAACATATATTCATACGCATTGTACAAATAATTTTATAAATGTTTTATTAATTTTCTTTACGTTACAATTGTAATGATTTTTATGCCATTTTATCAATCATAAGGGACTTTCAAATTATTTTGAGTCAATTTCATTATCCTTTGAATAAAATCAATTCATAAGAATTATACGAATAATTTTATATAGATTTTGATTATTTTCATTAAGTTACAATTTTAATGAACCATTTGATCTGAATAATAATAATATATACTTGATGCTATAGTTAGACCGGTAAATCCGCGTCACGTTCAATTCTAATGACGCGACTGTTTTCGTCTTTACGCAAAAGTATCTTGCCATCTTGGACCCAAACGAATTTATAGCCCTTATCTTTCGCGAATTCTTTGGCGCGATGCAGAAGTTTCTTGTTGTAAAGCGTTAACTTCTGATTGACGAAAATCTTCTCCGATTTCAAGGAAGGATCCAAAGCCGACGACACGATTCCCGAAGACCTTCTTTCTTGGAAAGCTTTCAACCAATTCTGAGTCGTTTCGAACGTGCGAAACTTTACTTCAATTACGTTTGAACAATTGTTAGCAGCACAAGCACTGTCGGTGGCAGGTGAAATTTTAATTGGTCGATGTACGCTGATGATGTTGTCTTTATCTTGCAGGGATAAACCCAAAATTGTACCTAATCTTAACAAAATTAAATCTAAATCCTGGTTTTCTTTCGATTCAATTCCTGCAATTTCCAAAACATTTTTAAAATTTACTTGATCATTTGATTTAGCTTTCGTTTCCAAACTTTCCAATCGCGTTAATATCGTTCGCAAAGTTTTATCAAATTGTAATAATTTCTGATTCACCTTTTCTTTTTCGACATTTTTATCTGTTTTGACCACATCACCTGATTTATTCGAAGCCGAACTCTGACCTGGGTTTAGTTTTGGTGTGTTAGCGGATCGCTCGGCGTAACTTTGTATTACTTCAACGGCGTCGGTACTTTGATTTTCCAAAGCCAAGTGTAATGGTGTCTTGCCATTTTTGTTTAAAACATTTATATCAGCCCCATTTTGTAACAACTTTCTGATGACATTCTTATGATTTTTTGCCGCAGCATAATGTAACGCCGTATCGTCATTTAAACCATTGGTTTCGTTAACTTCGGCTCCATTATGTATTAAAGATAATATAACGTCGCTGAGATCATTCTCGCAAGCAAAACTCAACGGAAAGCAGTCGGCTTTATTAGGGAGGGACGCATTGGCACCATTTTGTATGAGAGTAAGCGCCATGCTTCTTTCCCCATTTTGACAGGCCAGGTTTAGAAAAGTGTTTCCATAATAATCAAGTTCGTTAACATCAGCTCCATTAAGTATTAAAGATACAACAAGCTTCGTAAGACCATTCTCGCAAGCAAATCTTAATGGCGACTGGTTCGCCTTATTACGCACATTGACATTGGCATGATTCTCTATAAGAACGAGTGCTAGGCCATTTTTTCCATTTCTGCAGGCCAGGTGTAAAGCTGTGTTTCCATCCTCATCAACTTCGTTAATGTCAGCTCCATTATGCATTATAGATTCAACAACCTTGGTAAGACCACTCTCGCAAGCAAAGCTTAATGGCGTCCGGTTCTCCTTATTACGCACGTTGATATTGGTATCATTTTCTATAAGAATGAGAGCCAGGTTTCCTTTTTCATTTTTGCAGGCCAGGTGTAAAGCAGTGTTTCCATCGTTATCAACTTCGATTTTGTCTGCTCCGTTATGCAGTAAAGATACAACAACATCCGTGAGATTTTTATTGCACGCCAAACGTAATGGTGACTCATTATTGTTATTTCTTGTGTTTACATATGCACCATTTTCTATAAGAGTAAGCGCCGTTTTTGCTCTTTCATTTTTGCACGCCAAAATTAAAGCAGTGTTTCTATCTTTGTTTACCGCGTTTATGTCAGCTCCGTTACGTATTAACGATGTGGCCACTGAGGTATTTCCCCTGAAAGATGCGAACATTAATCCGGTATTGCCATTTTTATTACGCGCACTTACATTAGCCCCTTTTTCAATTAGAGCTAGAGCAATATTCGTAACATTGATATAGCAAGCGTGGATTAAAGGCGTTCTTTCAAAAGAATCAAACGTGTCTTCTAAATTCACTCCTACGTTGATCAACTTTAAAACTTCATCGAGGTTTTCATTATAAACGGCGTCATACAGTCGTCTTTCTTTCTCTTGAGCCATCTTTATTAGATACGCTTAACGCTATTAGCTTTCACGAACTCAGTTTACGGTTTTGTATTCTCTATTGAAAACTAGTACCACCCTGCATTGATTAAATATTAGACTTCGATTTGAAAAATATTGAACCAAAAACAGACAACTATGTAAATGTTTACATACCTCAATTATTTGCTTCGATGCTGCGATAAATGAAGTTGCAGCCAATGTTAATGTAGACCAAAATATAATTATTTTAAGCTTATTCTGAGAGAGCGGTAGCTCTCTTAGATAAGACTTCATACTGCTTTTAATGTATAAGGAGGGTTTTTTGTTTGGATGTATCAAATTATGGGGTGTTTACCGATCAGTTATCTTTTTAGTTTTTTATCAGAACGTCAAACAAAAGGAATTAGATAAAGGGGTACTCAAAACAAAATTGAACACATAAGACGGACGCACGTGTTAAACTTAGTTAACAACGGTTATTATTTACCCAACACCCCTATGAAATATCTGTATGATGTTCTGTTTTAGATCCAAATTTTTTTACAACTTTAATTTCAATAAACGATGCTAAAAATAAAACATGGTTCAAAAATGTTACGCGGCTTGACTCGGACACAACCTTGAGGAACTCAACCAAACGACTACTGAAACCTTGCCTTAGTGATACTGGTATTAGCAGAAGTAAGATAAGACGAGAAGTAAAGAGCTCTAGTATTGGTAGTAGATTCTGGCACTAGTGAACAAATTTGAGAATTTTATGCCGCTTCAATCGCGCCTACACTAGAGAGAAAAAAATTGGTCGAGTTCCAAAAACATTTCCTACCCCCTTCCCCCAACCTAAAGCCGCGGAACACGGACGCGGGTGTTTGAATCTAGTTTGGCGGTCTACAGCCACGAGCGTCTCACGTTTTGGAGGGAAAATTCAGAAATCGCTACCAGAGGGCCAACCGTTGGTGTGTTATCAAGAATATTCACTTTCGCCAAGTGAAGTCTCTTATCTTACTTCTGGTATTAGCCATGCAGTTTGGTCAAATTTGCTATCGACTCGCGCCTCTACATAAAAAAAAACATACCAAGAAACAAAACACTTTCTCAAATATATATAACACTAGTTATATTACCCGGATATGCCCGGGTATTTCAAGAGAGGGGAAACAGGGAGGAGTTAACAGTTTATGTAGACACTAAATCCCACGCGTATGACATCTGCATAGATATTTTAGGAACAAATTCAATGAAACAGCGCTCAATTAGGTCATTAAACTATAATATTCAAGTTTTGTAATATGAAGTTCTTTACAGACTTAATGGCTGGAGATTCTCGGACCCAACCTTGAGAAGAACTCAACTTAAACCACACTTCTTATGAACCTTGTGTTTCTGATATCAAGTATGTATTTTGGTTTATCAATAAATTCCAAAAACTTTCGTAACAACAAACTTTCTTTCTTTTGAAAAATACGAATTATCCAAGTTGCATCTTGATTTCAGAAATTTAGTTCTTGACCCATCAGATTTATGTGTACAATATTTCACTGTTATCAATAGCTCCCAAAGCTTCATACATGAATTGCGTAACATGAGCCCGGGCGAGGTAAACGATATATTCTAAGCTCCTAGGAAAGAACCTCATCATACGCGGAGGAAACAAATTCGGTAACGCGGCTCCTTCCGCCGGTTTCTGCCATAAGAACCGATTTACCAGGTAGATAAATTCGAGAACCTCTATAAAGACTGAGTAAAGTCTCTAAAAATTCTTTAGATTAAAATATTCATAATTTCGAAGACTATTCGGGAGTAATTCACTAGCATCTTTGCTTGGACTATTTAAGACAACGTGTATCTATTTTTTATTTATTTTTCTCGTCTTGGGCTGATATTGCATCATAAAATAAATTTTACAATACCTGAACTTCAATGAATTAATAATCCTCAGTCTTATCGTTCGGTTTTTCGAACTTAGTCCAAATCGAGACGTTTTTCTATAATATCTTATCTGAGATAATACAATGGTATAAATAGACCATTCCATTTATTCCAGAGGCGAATGAAGCACCGCTAGAGGCAGCGCGAGTCGTGTAGTGAACTCGGGCCCCGTCTGGCGTGTCCTCTTGGCACAAGGGAAATGACCTAACAGGCCGCCATTCAGCCTGTGTGTTAATTTCTCTGTAAGTAATTAATTGAATGGTCAATTTAGCTTCATTCGCGTTAATTCAAATTAAGGCTTAATTTAATAACAGAGTCTTTTAGAATAAATTGATACCACTTTCTAAAGAATTTTGAATCGTTTAATTCGAATTTCAGTTCGAAAAAACATTTGTTTTCTAAGAAGATTACGATAATTTCTGGTTTATAAGCTACCTTAACACCACGTGACGCTGACGCTTTCAGCTGAGAGCGCGCTCTTTTATTTTTGAGGTAACCATGGCTAGAGTTTCCTTGGGCCATTTTTTTTAAATACTCTATGTCCTTAAGCTTAGCATATCTACAGTAATTAAAATAAACTGTATGTTTTTTGGTTAGTTTTCTTAATGATTTTAATGTTATTTTTTAAATCTATAGCGACTTTAAGTTAATTGTCTGTAAGTTTAATTCTCACTGAAACAAAATCGATTCATACGCATTGAAGAAATAATATAATAAATGTTTTATTTATTTTCTTTACGTTACAATTCGAATGATTTTAATGTATTTAATCTATCTAATCTATCTTAGGATTATTTTTAGTCAATTTCGTTATCCTTTGAACAAAAATCAATTCATATGCATTATATAAATATTTTTATATAGATTTTAATTATTTTCTTTAAATTACAATTGTAATGAACCATTTGGACTGAAAAATAATAATATGTACTTGATGCCATAGTTAGGTTGGTAAATCCGCGTCACGTTTGATTCTAATGACGCGACTGTTTTCGTCTTTACGCAAAAGTATCTTGCCATCTTTAACCCAAACGAATTTATATCCCTTATCTTTAGCCAATTCTTTGGCGCGATGCAGAAGCTTCTTGTTGTAAACCGTTAACTTCTGATTGACGAAAATCTTCTCCAATTTCAAGGAAGGATCCAAAGCCGAAGACGTGATTCCCGAAGACCTTTTTTCTTGAAATGCTTTCAACCAGTTCTGAGTCGTTTCGAAAGTACGGAACTTTACTTCAACTACGTTTGAGCAATTGGTAGCAGCGCAAGCACTGTCAGTGGCAGGTGAAATTTTAATTGGTCGATGTACGCTGATGATGTTGTCTTTATCTTGCAGGGATAAACCCAAAATTGTAGCTAATCTTAACAAAATAAAATCTAAATCCTCGTTTTCTGTCGATTCAATTCCTGTAATCTCCAAAATATTTTTACAGTTTTCTTGATCATACGATTTAGCTTTCGTTTCCAAACTTTCCAATCGTGTTAAAATTGTTTGCAAAGTTTTATCAAATTGAAATAATTTCTGGTTCACCTTTTCTAATCCTTTTTCGACATTTTTGTTTGTTTTGACAACATAATCTGATTTATTCGAAGCCGAACTCTGACCTGGGTTTAATTTTATTGTGTTAGCGCATCGCTCGGCGTAACTTTGTATTACTTCAACGGCGTCGGTACTTTGATTTTCCAAAGCCAAGTGTAATGGTGTCTTGCCATTTTTGTTTAAAACATTTATATCAGCCCCATTTTGTAACAACTTTCTGATGACATTCTTATGATTTTTTGCCGCAGAATAATGTAACGCCGTATCGTTACTTAAACCATTGGTTTGGTTAACTTCGGCTCCATTATGTATTAAAGACACAACAACGTCATCGAGATTCTTCTCGCAAGCAAAACTTAACGGGGAGCGGTCGGCCTTATTAGGAAGCGACACATTGGCACCATTTTGTATAAGTGTAAGTGCCATGCTTCTTTCCCCTTTTTGACAGGCCAGGTTTAAAACAGTGTTTCCCTCTTCATCAAGTTCGTTAACATCAGCTCTATTATGTAGTAAAGATACAACAACACTGGTAAGACCATTCTCGCAAGCAAAGCTTAATGGCGACCGTTTCTCGTTATTACGCACATTCACATTGGCACGATTCTCTATAAGAACGAGTGGCATGTCATTTTTTCCATTTCTGCAGGCAAGGTGTAAAGCAGTGTTTCCATCCTTATCAACTTCGTTAATGTCAGCTCCATTACGTATTAAGGAAACAACAACGTTGATGAGATTATTTTCGCAAGCAAAGCTTAATGGCGACCGATTCTCCTTATTACGCGCATAAACATTGGCATCATTTTCTATAAGAATGAGAGCCATGCCACTTTTTCCATTTTTGCATGCCAGGTGTAAAGCAGTGTTTTCATCCTTATCAACTTCGTTAACGTCAGCTCCATTATGTAGTAAAGATACAACAACGTCCGTGAGATTGTTCTTGCACGCCAAACGTAATGGTGACATATACTTGTTATTTCTTACGTTCACATTGGCACCATTTTCTATAAGATTAAGGGCCGTTTTTGCAGCCTGGTTTCCGCACGCTATGGTTAATGCAGTGTCTTCATATATGTTAACTGCGTTTATGTCAGCTCTGTTACGTATTAACGATGTGGCCACTAAGGTATTTCCCCTGAAAGACGCGAACATTAATCCGGTATTGTCATATTTATTACGCGCATTTACATTAGCGCCTTTTTCAATTAGAGCTAGAGCAATAGTCGTAACATCAATATAGCAAGCTAGGATTAAAGGCGTTCTTTCATGATCGTCGAATTTGTCTTCTAAATTCACTCCTTCGTTGATCAACTTTAAAACTTCATCGAGGTTTTTTCTACAAACCGCGTTATACAGTCGTCTATCTTTCTTTTGATCCATCTTTAGTAGATACGCTTAACGTTTTAGGTTTCAGGCGTTATATTCTGTATTGAAACCTTCATACAAGTACCACCCTGCATTGATTAAAAATTGGACTTCGATTTTTAAAATATTGAACCAAAAACAGACAACTATGAAAATGTTTACATACCTCAATTATTTGCTTCGATGCTGCGATAAATGAAGTTGCAGCCAATGCACCGCGGTTTCTCCAAAATGTTAATGTAGACAAAAATATGGTTATTTTAAGCTTATCAAATTATGGGGCGTTTACCGATTAGCTCATCTTTTGAGTTTTTTTTTATCAGAACGTAGGTCTTTGTAGATATGACTTCAAACCCGTTTGTATATCTGCATGATGTTCTGTTTTAGACGAGGGGTCGGACGTTTTTGAAAAAGTGTACAGGATTTCATTTTATTTCGTCGGATTTGATGAAATCCATCGGATTTTTCGACTTTTTCCCGTGATTTTGTTGGATTTTTTGATTTTTTCCCGTGATTTCGTCGGATTTTTCGATTTTTTCCCCGTGATTTCGTCGGATTTTTCGATTTTTTCCCCGTGATTTCGTCGGATTTTTCGATTTTTTTCCCGTGATTTTGTCGGATTTTTCGATTTTTTCCCCGTGATTTCGTCGGATTTTTCGATTTTTTTCCCGTGATTTCGTCGGATTTTTCGATTTTTTTCCCGTGATTTCGCCGGATTTTTCGATTTTTTCCCGTGATTTCGTCGGATTTTGTGATTTCTTTTGTAATGGATTTCGCGATTTCTTTACCAATTTGTGATTCGCTTCTGATTTTGTGATTTCTTTGTTTATTTTGTGATTTCTTTACTGATCTTGTGATTTTTTCACTTATTTTGTGATTTCTTTACTGATTTTGTGATTTCTTTACTGATCTTGTGATTTTTTTACTTATTTTGTGATTTCTTTACTGATTTTGTGATTTCGTTGCTGATTTCGTATCTTTTATGGGATTTCGAAATCGGCATTGATTTTGGATTTCTTAAGTTGGATTTCGCTGGGTAGCATACGGGATTTCATGAATGACCGACCCCTTGATTTTAGATCCTGATTTACAACTTTAATTTTAATATAACGATGCTAAAAGTAAATCATGATGCTAAAATGCAACGGGGCTTAACGGTTGGAGTTGTCGGTACCAACCTTGAAAAACTCAATGAAACGACTGTTGAAACCTTGCCTTAGTGCTACTGGTATTAGCCATGTAGTTTGGTCAGATTTGCTATGGGGTTGCTTCTGTAAATAAAACCAAACATTCACACAAACAAAACACTTTCTCAAATATATATAAGACTCTGGCGGGGGGTTCTCGGACCCAACCTTGAGGATATTTCAACTTAAAACACATCTAATGAACCTTATTCCGCTAAGGTTCCTGATAACAAGCACGCAATTTGGTTAATCAAATTGGAAAATTAATGAATTTCAACTATGCATGAAGAACAAACATACAAGTATTTAAAAAAAGACTTTATCAATTATACTATACATATATATATATGATATGTTCGAATAACAATACTTGAAAATTATAATATTTACCATTAGTAAATTACAGTTAAAATATATGAAAACGTAACCCTCTAATTCTCTTCCTAAATATTGCGAGACAAAATTAATGTTTATTTGATATGGGTTGAATTTATTTTGAAGGGACCTGTTTATACTCGCATACGAACGCAAACAGAACCATTGGGATGAAAACTATATGCGTTTTTGGACCTAATTCACGAGTTTTCTCATAAGAGTTTTACTTTTATTTAATTTGTGGCATTAGTGAATATGGCGGCGTGTCACAAACTGTTTTTCCAAAAATACGAACCAATTACTATATTTTCTTAAAACATTTTTTCCAGGAAATGATCGCTTTCCAATTCAAAAATAACAGTAAAACTGTAAATCCAAGCGCGTTTCAAAATGAACCAATTGTTACGTCAACCGCGAGTGTCCATTCAAGTATGTGCAGAATTTAAAATTTTAGTTGTGATTTGAAATGACAAATGTTGAAATTTCTCCACGAGATTTCAACATTTCCAGAATTTTTAGACTGATTTCCCGTTATTGCCGCAGATTACTTGTGATTTCTGTTTGTATTCCAATGAATTTCGGTGTTTTTTTTTTAGTGAATTGCTTGATTACCGCTGTATTCTTCCTGAATTACGATGAATGCAGTGATTATAGAGTGACTATTTCCATTTCAACTGATAACGATTTTAATTTTGTATTTTCGAATTCCTCGATTGATTATGTGCGATTATTTCATGAAATGTGTGATTACCGAGGTGATTACCAAAGATTACTAATAAACCATGTGATTATTACGGATTTTTTCAAGATTTCACGTGATTTCCAGTAATTATAGGAAATTTTTGATTACCGTTGTTTATACCCACAAAAATAATTATCATTACCGATGATTTTCTAAGAATTCTAAAAATCAAGTAATCGATTTCTGCGGTTTTGTACACCTGATTATTCAAGTGACTCCCCCTCGGAAAAGTGATTTCAATTTTATCTTACAATATCTATTTTTAATGCTATCCTATGTATACTATGTTGTACTTTTAGAACAAGATGAGCCCGGCGAAGTTATACTTTTGCGCAAATTTCAACCGAGTGAAATTAGTATTATAAAAAATGTAGCGAGTACTCTCCTGGAGAATTTTGAAATAAATTAACTTGTGAAATGCTCACGTTGTCAGATTTTCTTTCAAAGACGCAGTAGATATATTAAGATGAACACATGTTAACTTTCAACGTATTGATGTATATTTCGAAAAAGAGAATGATGAAGGAGGCGGAAAAGCCCAGAATACAGACACGGAAAATGGCCTTAAAAGCTTCCACGTTAATTACGACGAAAGCATCCAGTGTTTCGACTGTCTGACAAGGATGCAATTCCTTTTTGAGAGATGGGTTCAGGTCCTCGTAGCAATCACCCTCAGTCAGCTGGCGTAATCTAACAAATGAAAAATTTAACACCACCATAATTAACTCGGAACTTTAAATTAGAAACTAACCTTTTGTTGACTGTCTCAATCAAGGTTTGCGAAATGTTTCTTCTGAAATACAACGCCTTATAGGCTGTCATTAAAGGTTTGCTTAATTTCATTTTACAAATTCCTGATTTAGCGTATCTCGTCGTGATTACATTCCACAGAATACTGTCAGACGAGATGATGAACTTCTCTCGATTTTCGATTCCCGCATGAATATTCGCATTTTTAAATAAGTTGCTTACTTTCTGGTAACACGTATGTGGGTTTGCGTCAGCTCGTTTTGTCACTTCCGCAAATGCGGGACTAGTCCATGCATTTTTCTAAACAAAAAATTAAAAAAAAGTCAATATTGTTTTATCTTTCTCATAATAATTGAAGGGCGTTGAAGGAGACATGCCGTCACAAAAGCAATTTTTCCAATTTTAGCACTAACAAATTGAAGAACAAGTAAGCTCTAAGCTGTTAATTTCTAAGCCTAATGGTAAATATCGTACACGCTTAGTGGCTAACCTCGTCGCCAAATTTTCTTTCAAAATCGATAATTTAGTAAGTATCTTTTGCCGTGTATCCAAAAATCCATTAATTTCCCAAGAGAAAGGATTGTGGAAAAGCGTTGTTGTTCATTAATTTTTCATTTAAAGCATAGCACGGCTGCAGTGGATCCCCTACATGTTAACTTTCCTTACGAACTCCAGTTTTGGCTTGGCGACGCTAGAGACATTTGTGGGCGGGATTTATAAGCGCATGTATAAATCCCGCCCACTAGCCTTTGCCAAGCCAAACCCGGAGTTCAGGAGGAAAGTCCCCTTGTAGGGGATTCACTAGACCCTCGCTATGCTTTAATGAAGCGTCTATATAACTAGGCCACCTCAGTAAAAGGTTCCATCCTGTAAGACACTAACCGTGTATGTTCATAAACCGCATTGCTTTCTAACATTACCTGAATATAACTATAAACTGCACCGCTTTTCATCAAAAAAGGATCTGCATGCGGAAAGTTAAATATATCGTCTATCTTATCGAAAGGTAGGGCTTTCGATTTGTTCGAAAACTGCGATGTCATTTCCGAAGATACGAACACCAGTACTACGAATGAAGCCAGACTCCACACGATAGAAAGAAACCGAGTGACTCCCTCGCACTTCAAATTTTGGGGACCTTAATAGAAGACACAGTTATCATTTTAAAACGGACGGAGAGTTTCTTTTAACGGTTTTACTCGTTCCCAGAAGGCATTGCAACAAAAACAAGGAAGGAAGATCCGACTTCACTTTTAAGTATTTGGAGCTCAGTTTCCCCACCATGTAAATCAGCAGAGCCAGACCACAAAGAACCAAAACTATCTACATTAACCAAAGATCAACTATAATTTTCGACACTTTTTAATATGGTCATGGATAGATTTAACTTTAGAAGTAGGAATGGAGAAAGTTTTGTATTTACTTCAGTTCTACTCATAGCCCAGTATAGAGCCCCTCCCTCCAACACGTAAATTATCTTATTGGCACAATTAAGAAACGTTTTGATGACGTTGCTGACGGGGACGGCGAAAAATACGTAGTTCATTTTTTACCTCTGTCGCTATGACCCGCCTCTTCTTTCACACCCCCCGTCCCGGAGAAGGGTGTCCGGGACTTTGACGTGCGCCCAGACTACTCTGTTCTCCATTCCTACTTCTAAAATTGAATCTATCCCTGGTATGGTCGCAAATTTGAAGTCAAAATATTAAACTTATCTGCAGCAGTTCGTGCGGTTATCAGCTCTTACAACTTCTTTTACAATTTTATTTAGAAATTAGTTTTGTTAACTTACCCATTTGTCAATAACAGAATAAATATCATTTTCGTTCGATTGATTCGTCCCGAATAATATTTGCGTCTTCATAATCAAAAACGGGTGTGAAGTTGGAAAGGTATTGAACCGATCTTTTAACAGGGTCAGCGGGTTTAAAGCAAAATCTTGTTCCTGTGTTAGGAAAGTTTTCATTGTATTACAATAGGAAGAACTTGCTGGTCGCGTGTTTAGAATTATTATACGACTCACATTTCTCTGGAGCATACCGAGAACCCCGTTCCACGAATTACCAACTTTCATACCCCAAATTGGTTCTGTACTGGGGATGGTAGTAACGCTGTCAAAATATTTTCAGGATTGTGGTTATTGGATTGCAAAAGAACGTGAAAACTGACTCAAAATTTTATTACTTGATATTGTCAAAACGTTTTAGGACACGGAGGAATTTTATCATATAGCCAGCTATCTCTCCTTGATCTTTCACAATAACATATGGTGAATTCTGGTAACAAATATAATGTACTGCGAGTGAATTTCTACCAGGGCATGGTCAAAACAGATCATAAAAATAACCTTAAAGGGTATGCGAATTTAGAATTTCATATCATATTTTACCACGAAAGTGGTATAATGGTGCACTTTCAAGTCTCCACTTTCAAAATATCAAGTTTTAAATATAATTGAACCAACGTTTCTATTTTTAAAATCCATTGAAAAAATCACGGAAACTCAGTTTCTATATATCAATAATTTTGTCTTGTCGAGCTTGTTCGCCCGTTTGATGACATCACTATGACGTGAGGAAAAAAAAAGCGCGGGAATCCTATACGCGTCTCGAGCTTCTCGCAGTCTAAACTCTTGGTCTGGTAGCGGAGAGAGTGGCACCATCTCACGTGAAAAAATATATTTATACGGGAAACGCTTTAGCCTTTCATAAAAAGTGGATTTCAAATAATTTCATATGAAGCATTTTCAAATGCATATTGCCAAATAACCAGAAATCGAAGAATTAAAAGCTTGATATTTTTGAATTCACAGAAATTAATTCTATCTTTTGTTATATAAATCAGAGGTTTTTCAAACGAAGCTTCTCATACCCTTTAATAATTTCAAAGATCATGGGATTGGCATACTCAAAAATTAACACTGTTTGGAGAGTGGGAAGAATTTTGAAATTAAAGTTTTGCAACTCACTTCACGGAAGACTGTGGTGTAGTATTTTGCAATTTCGCCGTTCATCATGTCTTCATGCCTTCTTTAGATTAATTTAGTATACTCATGTACACCTACTTTACTTTTCTAGGTGCGACGGCTGCAATTGCATTGCGAAAGGAACTTTATTTAGGTTTTATTTCACCTTACGTTCGATTTTTCTGTTTTGGGTTCATATCTGAGTGTGACCTTTTAAGAAATCGTGCGTCCAATACATTAAGTTCTATATCGTTTATTGCTTTTAACGTTTCCAACCATTCTCTTAAGAGCTTTAACATGTACGCATAGTTTTTCTGATATAAGTAGGTGTACTTTAAAGGAGAGTACCACGACAGAAAGAACGAAAGTTGGAAAACCAAAATAAACCTCTCCGAGTCGAGACGCAATTAAGAGGTTTTTCTTAAATAATTAAATAAATATAATTGATATAATCGTCATTAATTTACCTTAATTCTAGTTAAATCGTTTTTAGAAACTTTACTCCTAAAATCATTTTAAACATAGCTACTGTTGACGTTTGAATTCAAGCGTATGCCTCTTTAACAATATTTTTGAAATTTAGGGTAGTTAAGGCGATTCATTCACGTTAAATGATAAGAAACCCCGAAATTGCGTG
The DNA here is from genome assembly GCF_054372755.1 of Phalangium opilio. Classification (NCBI taxonomy): domain Eukaryota; kingdom Metazoa; phylum Arthropoda; class Arachnida; order Opiliones; family Phalangiidae; genus Phalangium; species Phalangium opilio. Next base: position 6,535,303 of record NW_028324217.1, on the reverse strand, counting down.
GCGTGGAAGCCCTGCCATTGGGAGGTTAGACGTTTTTCGTAACGCTAGCCCGATCGCCACGTACTTCTTAATCATAAAGCCAAAAATTGCTTTCTGCGAACATGTTTACACTCGAAAGCGGTGACAGACGCACACACAGACAAGTCCAGTGTAATACCTCACCGTGACGTCATCGTCTTCGGAGAGGTATAAAGTAATAATAAGTATATCAAATTGCATCGAAATGTTACAACCTTGGAAACACCATTCTCATCTAAACTTACAACCGGACGCTCTATGGAGGCCAATCAATACCGTACCTATAAAACTTCCGTTGAAGATTTTAATAAGAATTTGAGAGATATTTTCCTGAAAAATCAGATTAAGTCGTATCTGGCTTTTATTATTAAATAATCTACAATTACAGTAGATTGACAGCATTAATTAGTTCTACCAGGGATAGACGTAATTTTAGAAGTAGGAATGGAGAACAGAGTAATGTGGGCGCGCCTCATAGTCCCGGACCCCCTTCCAGACAAAGAACGTGCTTATTTTTCGCCGTCCCCGTCGGCAACGTCATCGAAGCGTAATTTAAGTGAGCCAATAATTTAATTTAATTTAATTTAATTCAATTTTCGTTACGTGTTGGAGGGAGGGGCTCTATAATGGGCTATGAGTCGGACTGAAGTAATCACTAACAGTACTCCATTCCTACTTTTAAAATTACATCTATCCAGGGATGCATAGGATTGCGATTAGCAGTCAATTAAAAAAAATTTAAACTAATTTCATATTTTTGTGTAAGTTGCGCCGCATGGTTGATAAAATAATTGCTACCATGCGGCCAATCTCAGCGTTCTTAAAAAGCCAGTTTAGAAAAGAAAATTATGTTAACGATAATTTTGTAAATAAATAAATTTTAAAATCACTCGGAAGTATTTCCTGAATGCTTCACTATGCACATTGGTCTTATAATTAGTAGAAGAATCGATAAAAAAATCACTTGATTTTCTGTAACTTAATTATAAATTATTATTAAGAGTTCTAATCGATTGAAAATTGTTCATAATATGTAGTTTCGGTCTATTCCCAAAAAAGTGACTTTAAGCAGGAGTCCATCACACTTGGAGTACAAAAATCAAGCTTTCCCCCATACCCTCTTCAGGGCTCAATTCAGTCAAACAACGCGACGCTAGCGCCACCACACAAATTCTCGTGTCTGAGAGAGCCGTGCGATAGTGGCGGTTCCAAGAGAGAAAAAGTGTCTCTAAAGGGGTGTTTCTTTTTGGCTTTTGAATTTCCCGAACATAAGGGAGCCTATAAGAACAGAGGGCGTGTCTGAGAGGATGTAAAAAATGACAACGGAAATTCCCCAGAACGCGTGGATATTAGGGTTAGGGACCCGGTAGTTTTTTTTTAAATACGAAAAAACCTTTTTTTATCGTTTAAGTTAAGATCAAAACATTTTATGAAGAATATTATATAACTTAGTTAATTTAGTCTTCTGAATATGAGCAATATATTAAAAAATATAGAGGTAAAATAGCCGAAAGCTGATAAAAAATCCAAAATTTAAGATTTTACGTACATGAAAAAAACAGCACTTGTGGAACTCTCCCGCCAAGCCTTATTCTACTCCTTCCCCCCCCCCCCGTATACCATTTTTTGTGGTAGGGACTAGTGGCAAGAGGAAACGATAGAGAAGGGAACGTTTCGATTGGACAATACTACCCAACGTCACCCCGTTCGTGAAAAAACCACCCTCTCAGAAATATTTTTGGCGCCAAGCCCGGCTTGAAAGGGGGGGAAAATATTTCCCCAAAACTAGTCGGAAAACGGGGGGGTTGGAACAAAATATCCACACTGAAGACGGCCAGGGTATAAACCGTTACATCTCAGTACTTCGAGGGGGGTTATGGACTTCTGCTTTAAGATTATCTTGAGTCAATTTCATTCTCCCTTTAACAAAATCAATTCATGTATATTATATAAATAATTTTATATAGATTTTTAAATTTTTTCCTTTACGTTGCAATTCTAATGATTTTAATGCCATTTAATCAATATAAAGCGACTTTTAGATTTTTTTGTGTCACTTTCATTCACCCTAAATTAATTCAAATGCATTATACAAATAAAATCAAATAGATTATAATTATTTTCATTACGTTACAATTTTTATTGAACCATTTGATCTGAAAAATAATTATGTACTTGATGCTATAGTTAGGCCGGTAAATCCGAGTCACGTTTGATTCTAATGACGCGACTGTTTTCGTCTTTACGCAAAAGTATCTTGCCATCTTGAACCCAAACGAATTTATATCCCTTATCTTTAGCGAATTCTTTGGCGCGATGCAAAAGTTTCTTGTTGTAAAGCGTTAACTTCTGATTGACGAAAATCTTCACCGATTTCAAGGAAGGATCCAAAGCCGAAGACGTGATTCCTGAAGACCTTTTTTCTTGGAATGCTTTCAACCAATTTTGAGTTGTTTCCAAAGTACGAAACTTTACTTCAATCACGTTTGAGCAATTAGTAGCAGCGCAGGCACTGCCAGTGGCAGGTGAAATTTTAATTGGTCGATGTACGCTGATGATGTTGTCTTTATCTTGCAGAGATAAACCCAAAATGTCAGCTAATTTTGTCAAAATTAGATTTAAATCCTCGTTTTCTTTCGATTCAATTCCTGCAATTTCCAAAACATTTTTAAAATTTTCTTGATCATTTGATTTAGCTTTCGTTTCCAAATGTTCCAATCGTGTTAACATTGTTTGCAAAGTTTTATCAAATTGTAATAATTTCTGGTTCACCTTTTCTAATCCTTCTTCGACACTTTTGTTTGTTTTGACGACATCATCTGATTTATTCGAAGCCGAACTCTGACCTGGGTTTAATTTTATTGTGTTAGCGGATCTTTCGGCGTAACTTTGTATTACTTCAACGGCGTCTTCTTCTTGATCATTCGATTTCGTTTTCGTTTCCAACCGCGTTAATATTGTTTGCAAGTTTTTATCGAAGCTGCCCGTTAATAATTTTAATTCGCCTAATTTCTGATTCACCTTTTCGAATTCTTTTTCGACATATTTGTTTGATTTGACTGCATCTTCCACTTTCTTTGAAGTCGAACTCTGACTTGGGTTTAATTTTGGTGTGTTAGCGCATAGCTCGGCGTATCTTCGTATTACTTCAACGGCGTCGGTTCTATGGTTTTCGAAAGCCAAATGTAATGGTGTCTTGCCATTTTTGGTTAAAGCATTCATATCAGCGCCATTATGTAACAGCACGCTGATGATATCCTTATGATTTTTTACCGCAGCATAATGTAACGCCGTTTCGTTATTTAAACCATTGATTTCGTTAACTTCAGCTCGATTGTGCAATAAAGATACGACAACCGGGAAGAGTTCATTCTCTCAAGCCAAACTTAACGGAGAGCGGTGGTCCTTATTACGAAGGGTCACATTGGCACCATTTTCTATAAGAATAGAGGCCATTTCTGCCCTCCGATTTTTGCACGCTAGATTCAAAGCAGTGTCTCTATCTATTTTGACTGCGTTTAAATCAGCTTTTTTACGTATTAGTGAAGTGGCTAATATGGTGTTTCCATGTCTAGACGCGTGCATTATTGCGGTGTAGCCATTTTTATTACGCGCGTTTACATTAGCGCCCTTTTCAATTAGGGCAAGTGCAATATTCGTTTCATTAACATAGCAAGCTTGGATTAAAGGCGTACATTCATCATACTCAACTGTATCTTCTATATTCACTCTTTCGTTGAGTAACTTTAAAACCTCATTGATGTTTCCCTTACTGACGGCCTTATACAGTCGTGACTCGTTCGTTTCCGCCATTTTTATTAGTATGGTTAACACCTTTAGATTGCATGGGACCTTCTAGTACCAGCCTGCATTAATTAAAATTAATGTTGGATTTTAAATATTTTAAACCATAACAGACAGTTACGCATAATTCTTCAGGAGTACTTTAATTTCTTCTACTTGGAATCTTTACGAGACCGTAGACCCCATAATAATATTTGTTTGAAGGTAAAGCAAAGGGCTTAAAACTTTGTAAAACCCCCAGCTACGCCTTCCTTTATTGGCTATTCACATATATAGGACAACAGCAGACCCTAGTTTGGTCTACTAGAGTTCATAGGTCAAGGGTGTCGCGGCGCAGGTCGCTTAATACGTCAATATCACTTGCTTTCCAAGTTGAAATACATTAATCATTAGGTCAAGGGTGACGGTTTCAAAACCACCTTCCCTTTAATTCAAGCATAAAGGCCCAGAAAATAACCTGCTACAAATTCCAAGAAGAAGAAATCTACGTACTTCTGATATTTTTACATACCTCAATTATTAGCTGTGGTAAATTAAGCCTTAAACCGAGGCAAAGAGCGTGTTCTGAAACTGAAAATGTAGACCGAACTAAATAACCTAATAGCAGAAATCCTTTAAAGAAATCAATTTCTGGGAAGTACGCCGAACAACTTATCTTATCAGTCACGTTGTGTTTCACTGTTTCCCCAAGAAAGTACATGTGCGAAAGATATATTTTTTAGTTTCTTATCTGAACTTCAATCAAAAGGAAGCTAGATAAAAATGACCAAGGGTTCATTTAGTGCAAATATTAAGTGTATTTTCAGTATTCTGGGAGATTTAAAATTCGACTTTTGTGTGAGTTTCTATCCCGATGACCAAAGTTCCAACGTACGTGTATAGCTTTAACTAAAGCAAGTCTTGTCTGTGGTTTAGTTTAAACGAAGGCCACTAGATACTCCCTTGATCGAGAGGTGGAGTTGACTGACTCTCTAATTGCATTTTCCATTGGGGTCGCCTGGGAGCGCTCCTAGATCACTCCTTATTTTGTTGATACGTCATCCAAGTCATCTCTCTACTCTAGCTCGGAAGACCTGTTGCTCCCCATGAAAAACAAAAGTACTTTTTCAGAGCGGTTTTGTGATGTCTAGAGATGGGCCGATACCAGTTTTAACCGATACCGATATCATTCGATACTTGGGAAACCGATACGTACCGATACCGATATTTTACCCCATCCTTCGAATAAACCGATATTAAACCGATACCGATATATTAACCGATATCAATAATAAAATAAATAAGAAAATAGATGCTATAATATAAGTTGTAGAGATGGGCCGATACCGATCCCATATCGGTATTGGTACCGATATTTGGCTTTAACCGATATATCGGTATCGGTTAAAAATGAACCGATATTTTTTTTAAAAATATCGGGTAGAAATATTTTTTCATTTATAACCGAACCCAACTTTGAGTAACTCCTCTAGTGTTACTAAAATCGTTTTATATGTATTTATATATATAGATTCTATAATAATTTGTAGTGTTTTGAAACGGAAACTAAAGTGAAAAAAACCTGTCATGTAATGAATCTACAAACATAATTATTTATATAAATCATTTATGTTTATTACTAATGATTAGGCAATAAAACTATCTAGTACGCAATTACCATTTAAAATAAATCAAGTCATAAAACATTTCGTTACATATTAAAGCAAAAGATTGTGAAGGTCACTCGTCACTTAAGAATTAAAATTAATAAAAATACACATATTCAAAGCCTTGGAATCAGGCGGTCCTTGAATTCAATATTTTCTTTGAGACTAAATCCTCCCTTATTATTAGCAATAGACCGATACCACATTACCACTATTGAATAGCGACACTTGCGACATCTGTTAAGTTTAATTTCAAACAGTCAAAGCTAACTTATAGTCAAATATACAAGCACAGATATGTTTTAAAAGGATCACCAAATGCGCAATATATTAGAAAACACTAATTATTCAAGTTGCATCTTCATCTCAGAAATTAGATTGTTATGTTCAATATGTCACTATTATTATGTTCAATACTTCACTAATTTATTAAAATGATAGACGTGGTCATCAAAATTTAACTTAGATTTCTTTACAGATGATACTGAAATTGACCACGTTCAAACGAAGGTCAATTAGATGAAAATGTAAAGACTGTAGATTCGGTTGTAATTTTCATTCTAAAAATATTCTAGTGACTTTTAGTATCCCTTTAAGAGGTTCTGATTGACTACAGTAATTCCGTAACTCCTAAATTGAGGAATTCTAATAAAATCTAGTTAAGTTTGCTAACTTAATTATAACTTTGAAGAGTTCTAATCGATTAAAAAATATATGTTCATATTTTGTGGTTTCGGTCTATTCCCAATAAAGTCAATTTAACTCCTAATGATATTGCACGATAATTATGATTTTAGTAATTAAAAAATTAGGGCGAAACGGGACTTCCAGCGATACACGTCAATAGTTTACGTCTAAGATAGTCAAAGAGACCCTTATGCCTTGTATGCACCACGGACACTGTCAAATCGTATCTCTCACCATCCGTAGGTGCTGGTGTGCTATACGAAATATTATGCTGAAAGAACGTGCTTATGATAGCTGTATTTCTGTATTCAGACGCTAACATCAAAGGGGTCCTATTAGAATCATCTCTGATGCTGTGATCGGCTCCTCTTTTCAAAAGAAGTCGAACAAAATCCTTGCCATCCAATTTAATGGAAGCATAATGTAACGGCGTCCAATCGCACTCATCTTGTGCGTTTGGAACCGCTCCGGCATCGAGTAACAACCGAACAACGTCAATATCCCCTAAAATACACGCGCGATGTAAGGGGGTCCTCCTGAGTTCGAAACACTTGACATTAACATTGGCACCATGCATCAACAAAAGTTTTATAATGGAATAGTGCCCCATTTCGCAGGCGCATTGCAAGGCGGTTTTTCCCGAGCTTTCGATATTGTGAACGTTGGCTCCGTGTTTCAAAAGTAGGATTACCATGTCTTCGTGTCCGTTTACGGACGCAGTCATCAGCGGCGTACATCCGCCCTTGCTAATGGCGTTGATTTCAGCCCCTCTTTCTATCAGGGTCTCGGCTAGTTTCAGTTCGTTGTAACGGGCAGCCCAGTGAAGGGAGGTGGTACGCGTGAGGTCGAACGCTTTGACATCAGAGCCTTTGTCGATAAGAGCAAGAGCTATTTCCCGTAGGTTTACCTTGCAGGCCCATAATAAAGGAGTCATATGGTCTTCGTCTCTATCGTGGATGTCCATGTGTTGCGACAAAATGTGAGTAGCCACTTCAGTCCTTAATGAACGGGCGTCCATCAAAATGTGTTCATAACGGAATTCTTCCGGAATATTAAGGAGTTTTTCTGTTGAATTATATGTGTCAAAAGTAACGGTGGCCATAGTTAAATGTGTTGCGCGGGTTGCCGATTTTTACATGCAATTGTACTCAAGCGGAAGCCACAGAATGTTTATTTTTTATCAGTAACCTCACCTGTAAAAGCAATGACCCATAGAGCAAAGCAAACTAATAAGACATTGCAAATAAATATTCGAAAGCAGATGGTAACTTCAGTCCGACCCACAACCCAAGGAAGGGTGAAATGAATTTTAGTTCTTCATAACATCGCATTCTTATTTTGTATTAATTTGACTCGAAGGGCAGCCGATTGGTTCTTTTAATAGTTTTCTAATAATTCCAATGTCGGCAGACATAGTTTGGAAACACCGAGTTTATAAGATATGTTCCAAAAGTATGATACTACCTATACTTCGTAATGCCAAAGACTTACTGAGAGCGTGAATTGACTACACTCGGTTTTGCAGTCCATCTTCCTATTTAGTCTGTACTAAGCCTTTAACAGCGGCTCACCAGGCGTCCCTTTACCTCGAATCTTTGACGTTTCACCTACGTCACTTCATTAGAAGATCTCAGTAACCAGTGACAAACTTATGGAAGATATCTTATAAACTTATGATTGAGGTAAGAGGTACTTTCGAGGAGTCAGTGCACATAAACCGTGTTATATGAGTTTACATGCTATATTTAAAAGCCCTACCCTTAGGCAGTGATTACACGTAACCCGTAATTGCTGTACATGAAATCTGCGAGTGACCAGCTACGTTGAAAGGTCTCACGAGTGCTTAATGGAGATAGGTTACTCTACCACCATCTTAATCTCTAACCGTTTTTCATTGGCTGCTAGCACACGTACAATATCTGAGAAGATCTAACTGCCGTACTGCACTAGCACTTTCAGGGAAAGCTTCATTTTCCCTCCAAAAACATTACTTAGTGGACACTGATAATTTAAAATGACGTGAACTACGTTTACAACTTGCGAAACTGAAAGTTCTAGAATACTAATTCGTTGCTCATATCAGCTGAAGCGCTAAACGGATCCCCTTGTTTTTCTTGTACAACGTAGCAATAACACAAATGGTTTTAAACTTTTGACATTTAAGATAAGGATAACGGTCTATGTTGTCTTTAAGTAGACTAAGACGCATTAAAAACCAAGTTTAACAAAACAGTTCATTAAAGCGTAGCGTAATTAATTCTTACCTTTAATCGTCATTGTGAATTAATTAAAATTAACACGCAGCGGAGAGAATCTGAACGCGAAGGAGTCAAGCTTTCAACTGAAATAATTTTAAAGTTTTTTTCTTAAAAAAAACTATCATACTTAAGGGTTAGAATCAATAAGATAAGAACACTGAAGAAACTCTTTCACTACGTCATAAAATCAACAGGGTGCTATCAAGAAGTGATATCTAGTTTATTAGGGAGAAGGTATAAGATAAGTATTCGCGCTCCATAGTCCCAGTCCCCCTTTGAAAATACAAGGGGGGGGGGCGTAAAAGGAGGCCGGCTATTTCGCCTCTCCTCAGTCAGAAAATACGTAATTTTCGTCATTCGCGTCGTGCTGACGTGAGTTTTCAAGAACCAAAAAGATGCTGGTTGTAATTTAGAGGCGGGGATTAACTCCGGCCCTACGTTTGGACTGGAGATAAAGCTGGAAATATGGCGAATTTATAACTTCTCCCTAATAAACTAGATATCACTTCTTGGTTCTATATAGGAACAAAATGCCCGATGTGGCAAATTTTTTACTAGAATTCGCATAACATAAATTATGTTATGCTTCTTAATTTCTTTAAATAACAGAGATGCATAGAAAAAGGTGAACACATGATTGGACACAAACAAGCAGCAATATCAATGTTAAGTCAGCATTTACCTAGTAAAGTGTCAAATTGTATTTACCTAGTAAAGTGTCAAATTGTATTTACCTAGTAAAGTGTCCAATTTGTATTTACCTAGTAAAGTGTCCAATTTGTATTTACCCAGTAAAGTGTCCAATTTGTATTTACCCAGTAAAGTGTCCAATTTGTATTTACCCAGTAAAGTGTCCAATTTGTATTTACCCAGTAAAGTGTCCAATTTGTATTTACCCAGTAAAGTGTCTAATTTGTATTTGCCCAGTAAAGTGTCCAATTTGTATTTACCCAGTAAAGTGTCTAATTTGTGTTTACCCAGTAAAGTGTCCAATTTGTATTTACCCAGTAAAGTGTCCAATTTGTATTTACCCAGTAAAGTGTCCAATTTGTATTTACCCAGTAAAGTGTCCAATTTGTATTTACCCAGTAAAGTGTCCAATTTGAATTTACCCAGTAAAGTGTCCAATTTGTATTTACCCAGTAAAGTGTCCAATTTGTATTACCCAGTAAAGTGTCCAATTTGTATTTACCCAGTAAAGTGTCCAATTTGTATTTACCCAGTAAAGTGTCCAATTTGTATTTACGCAGTAAAGTGTCCAATTGCATTTACCTAGTAAAGTTTCAAATTGAATTTACCTAGTAAAGTTTCAAATTGTATTTACCTAGTAAAGTGTCAAATTGTATTTACCTAGTAAAGTGTCAAATTGTATTTACCAAGTAATGTATCAAATAGTATTTACCTAGTAATCGTAATGTGTCATGTTATAGGCTATTTAACTAGTAAATCATCAAATTGTAGTTCACTAGTGAAGTGTCAAATTGTATTTACCTTACTTTTTAGAATTTTGGACAATTATGAGAGAGTTAAATAATTTGCTGAAGACCACATCTTTGAACTTTTAAATTCAAATATTTAACTCTTCGTCTTTGACAAGGGTTGAATTTTTTTCTCAACTTGATCTATATTAGCTTTGTTAAAACAAATATCTTCGTGTATTTTAAATTTCAAAGTTCAAAACTATATTTTTTGTTTAGAGAATTTCCAAATATTAATAAAAAATAACTCCTCAAGAATTATTTAGTCTTTTGTGAGATGGACTGTAGATAAGTTTTATTTTAGAACTGAAGAAAAAATGGTTTGTTAAATTGCTTTTAAAAACTATATATTATTAAGTTATTTGAATTATGCTAAGCAACCACTTGACATAGGCATATGCAAATGGAAGAAAAATTATTGGGCACTTAGAAAGTTGTCAAAAGATGAAGCCTTTCCTATCTATTCTCGAAAATTCCATATTTATAAATTAGTGACTAAGATTTAGCACTTTAATGGTGGTGGGTTTTCGAGTAAAACATAACTACCACCCATTAACATGTCATTTGCTGCAAAACATTCGTAAAAGTGCCCTAATTTGACGAAATAGCGAAAGCCCAGAAGCATCATCTTGTTTAGTAAATTTTCTTCAAGTGCTGGTGAAATCAGAAGTCTCTTAGAGTCAGTCCACGACCAACTCCAAGAAATTTGTGTTGAAGGGTAAAATTGCTGGTTGAGGTTCGTTTGAACAAGATTGTCACATTGGCTTCCCAATGAGATAGACATAAACTCTGTTAGAAGTCCATTAAACTAGCCTAGGAAGTAAACAATTACAATAACTGCAGGTATAGCGCACGTCTCTGCTGAGGTAAGAACTCCTTTTAACTCCATGGATGAGGGGTTCGTTTTTCCCCCTATCCTAAGACTGTTTTAAACCTCGAACTCCTCTCTTGGAAATCTTTCTTCACGTGACCGGGGCGTGACTTCTTCAGCCAATATCTGGTTCTCTCCCAATAGCTGGTTAAATATATATCTCTCTCCTTGCTTTGCCCCCCGTCTTCTGAATGAGAGGAAAGTATGAATACTTTTTTTTTGATCGGCTTAACGGTCGCGCATGCGCGTTATCATTAAGTTGGCGACAAAGCGGGGTAGCGTCTGCTAGCAGTGCTGCTGGGATAGAAGGCCTGCCTATGGTGCCACAGTTCAAATGGCACCATAGTAACCTATGTTTTTGTAGTTTTATTGTAATTATTGTGTATTTACTATATTTATAATAGACAACACGTTTTCCCCTAATCCATTTAGCTTTTTTATTCACTTTATTAGTCACCATGATTGCAATTTGCAAGAAGACAGCAACACACAGAAAGCAGAGCAGACTACGTTATTTAAAAAAGCAAGGACTAAATTAGATAGCCAGTAGTTTATCCAATATGCAAAGCTAGATTCTTACTCCTAGTCGAGAGTATGAAGAGATTTTTATTTAACCAGCTATAGGGTAAATTTTGGCGTACTAGTCGCAATTAAACCGAAGGTCTGAGAATAGTTATCGCAAGGTGGCGAATGTGTCGCACTTCTTTGGTAGTGCTACACAAGAGAGGGGAGTCCTTGGTTTACTTCCTTGGCTAATTTAATAGACTTCTGTATAACGGGCGCGATAGATTCTGGATAAAAGTCTCCTATAGTCCTTTTCATTTCAATAGTTCCTCCCTTCAGCCTTGAGTTGTCAACCTATGGTGTTGTTGCACTTCTTTTCGACTTTAAATAACATAATATTTGAAAATCAATAATGCAAAAACATTAAAGTATACATAAAATTGAATTAAGTCAACTCCTACAAACGGAAATATTCGAATCAATCATAAATATTATCATAAGCGCATTAACCTCTTAAGTCTCTATGTCTGAATGTTACTTATAGAGGACTAGTCTGTTAGCCTGCAGCCTACTCCCTCTCAAAACCGTTTCATCCCAACTTTGTATTAAATTATATGTGACACTACCGCCATGATACGCATCCTTTTAGTGTACTCTACTAGTATGATGCGCACGAATTGAGTATAAAGCCCTCTCCTAGGGCCATCTAGGGGCTCATTCTGTAATTTTCGCTCCAATAATTGGTTGTACTCGAGCGCGTTTCGCGTCGCCAAAAAACCATAGTGAAAAACCAGTTTTCCTTTCGCCCCCAACGCGATAAAAAGAGAGGCCTTCAATCGTTGCCTACGTTATATCACGTGATATAACGTAGGCAACGCCTCAACTAATATTCCACCCAAAAGAGTCAGAACACGCCCAGGTCAACTTCTCTCTTAGCCATGAGCGGCACCACTTGAGAAATTAAAATATCTCCTGGATTTTTGGCGTGCAATCTCTTGGAAGTCAAATATTACTTAGAATATTACAAAACGCCTAAGATGGGTACTTAGGAGGTTAATCTACTTATGCTATTATTTGTAGCAAAAATCAATTATTATGGATTTCGACCGTCTTACAAAAATGAAAAATTTGACCTGATTCAGTGCTTTCATTGTCATTTAAGAATAAGGTCGAATAAAATCCGAAGATTTCTTTTGAACAAAACCGTTGGAAATGAAGTCCGTCGCCAATCGATGCTGGAACATCATTTTAAAAATTATGATGAGTTGGAGCCTAGTGTCTTGCGCCGTTTCAACATACACTATTATAATATTGCTTATTTACTTCATTAATGGTGGCTTTTCTGAACGAAATCACGGATCGTACTTGGGGATAATAGTGGCACAGTCTTTCTTTGTCTTCACTTACTGCTTGCTTCTACTTCGTCGTAAAGAACTACGTCGCATCATTACCGAACTTATCAAACTCGCGGAAGACACTGACCAAAAGATCTTGGTACGTTTTCGACTTGGAACTTCACTCGCGTTTTTATTAACCATCGGATACAGTCTGTACCTGGTTTGTATCGTGTGTCGCTACACCTACGATGATTTTCAAAGAAATAGCAACCGGTCCGATTCCTACTCCCACGTGTGTTTTGGATGCGACACCTCGTCTTGGGATAAGCGTTACATTATGGTGTTTTTCCAGATTTACCTTAGCTTAACCACTTCGTCCTCCGTTTGTCTTAGTTGCTTGCAAGTAACCCTGTACTGTTCCTTATCCTGGACTCTAGCCAACGTACTAAACTCGTGCATTTCTGCGTTTGAAGTCGATTGCCGTTTGACGAATCTCAAACCATTCCTGGAACGATTTTCGCGTATTCGCACCTTGGTTGCAGATGCAAATAATGTTTTCAAGAAAATGGTATTTATTTGGCTCGGAAGTACACTGGTGACAACATGTCATAACTTTACTGTCATAATAGGAAATTTTACTTTGACAAACAGTAATAGTTTGCAGTATATGGATCCTTTCTACATGAAGGATTTTTTCTTGTTGATGGCTCTGACTCTTGTGGCATCTAAATTATCAGAAGAAGCTGATCGAATTTTGGATGTTCTGCCACGGATTAAGATGGATTCTTTGACGCCACATTACACGAGCGAGCTTTTGCTCTTTTACAGCGAATACAATGCGAAAAAGATGGGTTTCAAAGCTGGTTCATGTTTCCTCATAACGAAGAATTTGTTACTATCTTTTTTGGGATTAGCATTAACGTACACTGTGGTGTTCATTCAATTCAATCCAAAAGCAATGGCAGTTTTGACTGGAATTAATAGTCAATGTTAATGTGGTTTACAAGATTTCGTTTTGTTAAAATAACCTAAAATTAAGTAAATTCCAGTACCTCATAGCACCATAATAAGCCTCAGATGTTCGCCTTCAGTATGAGTTGAAAGGATATTTGCCACGAGAACGTTTGCTTTACGAAAGAATAGAGGAACCTCTGTTAGACGCGCGTCTAGTGATGGCGGATATGACTCAAACATAAACCGTTGCCAACTGTATTCACTATTGCAATTTCTACTCGTAAGCAAAGTCGACCCTGGAAGGAAATGATAGTAGGGCACACTTTTATTGTTTTTCCGGTTTGTAGGAGAGATGGCGCGGAAGTCTATCTAATTTTGTCTGGCATAAACAATACCGTTACTGCAAGCCCATACTTATAATCCAAATAAATGCATTATATAGTTATGATCGCACCCAAACATAACAAAATGTGAATAAAAATGTCATTGGTTTAACATGAACATCATTACAATTAGAAACGCACATCACTGTTTGTCTGTTAATAAATCTTGACCTATTTGCCTAGAAAGTGCTTACTTGTGTAAATCTCTTCCCCTGTTTTCACTAGTGTATAATATTATTTTTTGTAAACATTTAATAATTTATCCACCCTTTCAAATATATGTATAAAATTGCAATATTTGGTTTTCGTAATTAATTGCGCAAAATATTCGGGGAGTGTTGATTGTGTCTGTGTATTTTAACAGCCCTAATCAATATCAGCCTAAGTACCAGTAGAAAGGACATAAGAACGGGCTCACATCTCTTATAACAGGGTAGATGAACGTCTCCAGGCGGCGGTTTCGCCGGAAACACGACCATCGCTTACCTACTGTAATCTGTCTCCAACCATAATTTGATTAGACCAAGGAAGAAAGTAGACCAGAGGCCATGTAGAAAACGGTCTCCTTATTGAGATTGGTTTAAATAAGATACTTGACCTGTGGGCCTTCCCCTTTGATACTGACTACTTTGTGTTCACCAGTGGTGACCTAAACCAAATTCACTGTCCATTACCACCCAATCAAACATCAACTGCTTAATCAACCCTAATTAATCAAATGTTGGCCAGAGCTCAATTCGCCTCGAAAATTAATGAGAGTGAGCAGGCACTTGACAATAAGCCTTTTTTCGATGTAGGAAAGGGGGTAGGCAACCCTCAGTATCGGGACGTACAAGGGGGTTTACCCATTGCAGTCTCTACGCACTCTCATGCTACAAAAGACTACAGTGCTGGCAACGAAAAGAGAGATGGAAGGAAAAGTTTTACCCCCGTGTCTTTCCCACTTAGTTACACCTAAAGCAAGTAGTCCACTTTGCCATGCGAAACCGTTTCGTTACCGTTTTAAGTTCGTAAATAATCCGAAAGAGGGCGCCCATTACATAAGTCCGAAAGCATAGTTTAAGAAACGTTATCAGATGGCGTTCTGTTCGTATTTGGATACGTGACGTTACGTTAACGATACGGTTTCGCAAGGCTTAGTGGACTACTTGCTTTAGAGGCTTATGCAACAACCAACAACACCCTTTTATGTTCCGATACTGAGGCTTGCTCGCCCCTTTTTTACATCGAGCCGGTCTATATCTCTGTTTATGTATGTACAATGCTGGGAGTGATAGATTGTGGATACATTATTTCCATATTGCGATGGCCCATCCATTCACCCATGAAATGTAACTACAGAACTACAATATTGCAGATCCTTTCGACCACGTAATAACAAAACAGAGGAAAATCAACCAAACAAACTCGTTCCTTTTATTGACCGTTAAGCATTTAAAAAAACTGAAAGAATAAGAAAGAGCCCACGCCCTTATAAACAAAGGAAAATGTAATAATCAATCATCAATGTTATTTATATTATAAATAAATTAAAATCGATATCTACCATCTTACCCGATTGTAAAACTTGACCCTTTTCAGTGTTATCATAGTCGAATAAGTCTTTTAAGCAAAATGAAGTCCATAGGCAACGGGTGCTGGAATATCATTTTAAAAATAATGATAGCCTGGAGTCTAGTGTCTTGCGCTATTTCAACATACGCCATCATGGTATCGCTAGTATTCTTCTATGAGGATAGCTTTACTGACCGTAAACGAAGATCGTTCTTGGGAATATTTGTGGCACAATCTTTCAATGTCTTGACTTATTACTTCCTTCTACTTCGCCGGAAAGAAATACGTCGCATTATAACCGAACTTGTCAAACTTACGAAAGACACTGACCCAAAAATCTTGATTCGAGCTCGAATTGGAACCTTACTCGCATTTCTGTTAACCATCGGATACAGTTTGTACTTGGTTTATGTAACGTGTCGCTATACCTCCGATACTTTTCATCAAATAAGAAACGAGATAGAAACCTTCACTCATATATGTTTTGGGTGCGAGCTCTCGTCTTGGAATATGAATAATTTCAAGGCGTTTTTAATGTTGTATCTTAGCTCGAGGGTATCGTCCTCCGTTTGTCTGAGTTGCTTGCAAGTTACACTGTACTGTTCCGTAACATGGACATTAGCTAAGATACTTAACGCTAGCGTCGCTGCGTTTGAAATAGATTGCAGTTCAACGGATCTCAAACCATTCCTCGAACGATTTTCGCGTATTCGTACCTTGGTCGCCGGTGCAAACAATGTCTTCAAGAACATGGTTTTGATATGGTTTGGAAGTACAGCGTTCACGACTTGTCAAAACTTTACTGTCATATTAGAAGATTTGTCTTTGGGAAACAGTGGCATTTTGATGTCTTCTAAAGCTCTTTATATGAAGGATTTTATCTTGTTGATGGCTCTGACTCTTGTGGCATCCAAATTGCCAGAAGAAGCTGATCGGATTTTGGACGTTCTGCCACGACTTAACAATGATTCGTTGACGCCTTATTGTACGAGCAAGCTTTTACTGTTCTACGGCGAATACAATGCGAGGAAGATGGGTTTTAAAGCTGGTTCATGTTTTGTCATAACGAAGAACTTGTTATTGTCTTTCTTGGGCTTAGCAATAACTTACACTGTTGTGTTCATTCAATTTAATCCAAAATTAGTGGCAGTTTTGACAGGACGCAATAGTCAATATTAATACCGTTAAAAAGAATGAATAAAAATATACACAAACCTGTCGCTGACGCAATACCCCTATTCGCTTTGAAAAAAAGCAGTATTGATTGGGTTTTGGTATATCTCTGTTTATGTACAAAGGGCGCGATAGATTTCAAACCTCCTTTAAGCTTCAATAGCGTTTCCCTCCAGCCTTAAATTGTCTTTACAGTGTTGTTGCAGTTCTTTCGACTCTTAAATAACCAAACAGTTGAAAACCAATAATTCAAACACGTTAAAGTATACACAAAACTCGAATTAAGAAAAATTTACACGCCCTGATAAACAAACAAAAATATTTTAGTAAAACGTAAATGTTATTTATATTAATAATAAACTACAATCGGTTTAAGTCATCCCACACAAATGCAAAGGAGCTGTCATCCTCATTTAAGAAGAAAGTCGAATATTATCCCAGTTAGTCCTTCAAACGAAATAGTGCGAAATGAAACCCATAAGCAACCAATTCCGCAACTTCATTTTGAAAACCATGGTGGCCTGGAGCCTTGTGTCTTGCGTTGTTTCAACTTATACAATGATATTGAAGATTTTCTCTTACATTAAGAATGCCACTTTTGGCCGAAAGGAGAGATTTCCCTTGGCGATATTTATGGCACAATCTTTAATTATCTTGACTTATTACTACCTTCTACTTCGTCGAAAAGAATTACGTCGCGTTATAACCGAACTTGTCCAACTTGCGAAAGACACTGACCAAAAAATCTTCATTCATCTTCGACTTGGAACTTCACTAGCGTTTCTGTTGACTATCGGATACAGTCTGTACTTGGTTTATGACACGTGTCGCTATACCTCCGATACTTTTCATCTAATAGGAAACCAGACGGAATCCATTTCCGACATATGTTTTGGTTGCGATACCTCGTCTTGGGATATGAATATCGTCAAGCTGCTTTTCATGACATTACTGAGCTTAGGCACATCGTCCTCCGTTTGCCTTAGTTCCTTGCAAGTTACACTGTACTGTTCCGTATCCTGGACATTAGCCAAAATATTGAACTCGTGCATATCTGAGTTTGAAATGAACTGCCGTTCGACGAATCTCAAACCATTCCTCGAACGATTTTCGCGTATTCGTACCTTGGTCGCCGATGCGAACAATGTTTTCAAGAACGTGGTTCTGATCTGGTTCGGAAGTACCGCGTTCATGACGTGTCATAACTTTACTGTCATATTAGAAGATTTATTTTTGAGAAAAGGTGCTATATTGATGTCTGTCAAAGCTTATATTATGAAGGATTTTTTCTTGTTGATGGCCCTAACTCTTGTGGCATCTAAATTTTCCGAAGAATCTGATCGAATTTTGGATGTTATGACACGGATTAACAATGATTCGTTGACGCCACAATGCACGAGCAAGCTTTTACTGTTCTACGGCGAATACAATGCGAGAAAGATGGGTTTTAAAGCTGGTTCGTGTTTCCTCATAACGAAAAACTTGTTACTGTCTTTTTTGGGATTAGTCATAACTTACACTGTGGTTTTCATTCAATTCAGTCCAAAACTAATGTTAGTTATGACAGGAGACAGTACGCAAAATTAATATTGATAGAAAAATGTCTAAAAATGTGTCATAATCTAAGCACAAACCTGTCATTGACGCAAGAGCCCTACTCGCCTTGAAGAAAAAAAGAATAATAACGATTGAGTTTGTTATATCTATGTTTATGTATCGATAAATTCAGAATAAATGTTTCCAAACCTTCTACATTCACCTCTTAATAGCTCCTCCCTTCAGCCTTTAATTGTAACTATGGCGTTGTTCACTTTAAGTAACAAAACATTTTCGAAAACCAATAACACAAAAAAGTTAAAATATACATAAAACCATAGGTTTATAAGATATGTTCCATAAGTGTGACATTACACTTCGAATGCTAGAGACTTCCTGAGAGCTAGTTCGAGAACGACAAGCGAGAATTGACTACACTCAGTTAATTTTGCAGTCCATCTTCCTATTTATTCTGTACTAAGCGTTTGACGACGCATTACAAGGCGACACTTTACGAGAATCCAAGACGTTTCATCTACGTCACTTCATGACAAGCTCTCAGTAACCATTGACAAACTTCTATAACATATCTTATGATCTTGTGATAAACCGAATGAAGAGAAATTTCCACACCCTGTTAATCAAACAAAAATATTTTAATCAATCTTAAATGTCATATAGTTTATTAGAAACTAATTACAGTCGATCGCAAACGTATATAAAACTTTATCCCACTCAGTAATATCATCGTCGTTTAAGAATAAGGCCGAATAACAAAATAGTGGAAAATGAAATTCATAGGCAACCGATGCTGGAATATCCTTTTAAAAATCATGATAACCTGGAGCCTAGTGTCTTGCGCTATTTCAACTTACGCAATGTTAGTGTTTACTTTCTCCTATATTAAGAGTGGGTCTTCTGACCGAAAGAGATTTCCCTTGGCGATATTTGTGGCACAATCCTTAATTGTCTTGACCTATTACTTTCTTCTACTTCGTCGAAAAGAATTACGTCACGTTATAACCGAACTTGTCAAACTTACGAAAGACACTGAAAAAAAAATCTTGATTCATCTTCGACTCGGAACCTCACTCGCGTTTCTGTTAACCATTGGATGCAGTCTGTACTTGGTTTATGACACGTGTCGCTTTACCTCCGATACCTTTCATCTAATAGGAAACCAGACAATATCCATAGCCTATATTTGTTTTGATTGCGATACCTCGTCTTGGGATATGAGTAACATCAAGCTGCTTTTAATGACATACCTGAGTTTCGGCACATCGTCCTCCGTTTGCCTGAGTTGCATGCAAGTTACCCTGTACTGTGCCGTATCCTGGACATTAGCTAAAGTATTGAACTCGTGCATCTCCGAGTTTGAAATGAACTGCCGTTCGACGAATCTCAAACCATTCCTCGAACGATATTCGAGTATTCGTACCTTGGTCGCCGATGCGAACAATGTTTTCAAGAACGTGGTTCTGATCTGGTTTGGAAGTACCGCGTTCATGACGTGTCAAAACTTTACTGTTTTATTAGAATCATCTTTCACAAACAGAGCTGTTTTGATGTCTTTCAAAGCTTATTTTATGAAGGAATTTTTCCTATTGATGGCCCTAACTTTTGTGGCGTCCAAGTTGCCTGAAGAAACTGATCGAATTTTGGATGTTCTGTCACGGATTAACAAGGACTCTTTAACGCCTCATTGTACGAGTGAGCTTATGCTCTTTTACGGTGAATATAATGCGAGAAAAATGGGGTTCAAAGCTGGTTCATGTTTCATCATAACGAAGAACTTTTTGCTGTCTTTCTTGGGTTTAGCATTAACTTACACTGTGGTCTTTATTCAATTTAATCCAAAATTAATGTCAGTTTTGACCTAAGGCAATAGTCAAAGTTGAGATGGTTCCGAAGTATATCGAATTTCTTTAAATGTGCCATAATAGAAGTGCAAACTAGTTTAACGGAAGAGGAACGACACCTGGTGACAAAAAACCGGTAACACAATCCGTCACTTACATTGTTATCAACCTCTACCAATCTGACTAGACCAAAGAAGAAATCCACAGTAGATTACGTTCAGGCTTGCAGAAGATACAATTAAACGAAGAGAGTGCAGCAGTCAAAGTTGAAATGGTTCAGAAGATTTCTATGTCTAGTAATTTGTATTAACGTATTATGGATTACCATCTCTACGTTCCACAGGGTATTCCACTTAGGTGCCCGTTCAGCACGACTTGTAACCCCCCTAACCTTGTGAGTGAGAGAAAAATTCTTATTTGTTCTCTCTCTGCGCATGGGCGAAATTTCAAACCCATCACTCGGAATTCTCCGGGAGATATGAAGTTCTCTTTCACCACGTCATAAAGCTATTTCCGCCTCAAATTACAGCCGTCTCTCATCCGCAGGTTTAACGCATAGTTGGTGGCCGGCTTTAGGGCCTTGTTGTGAATCCATAATACCTTAGTATTTATACATATCCATGGTGTTACATTGTTTTTCGACTCCTAACGAAACAGTTTAAAATCAATAATCCAAACACGTTAAAGTAAACATAAAATCGAATTAATAAAACTTCCCACCACGCCCTGATAAACAAACGAAAACATTTGAATCGAATATAAATATTATTTATATTAATAATAAATTACAATCGGTTTGAACCATTTGACACAAATGTAAAACTTCAGTGCTTGACCTTATTCAGTGCTATCATCGTTTTTCAAGAAGAATACCGAATAAGTATTTTAAACAGAATCGTACGATATGATATACCACGGCAAGCAATGCTGGAATTTCATTTTGAAAATCACGATGGCCTGGAGCCTAGTGTCTTGCGTTTTTTCAACTTACACAGTCTTTGCGTCGCTTTTATTCTACATTCAGAGTGGCTTCTCTGACCGAAGTCATACTTCATATTTGGGGATATTTGTCGCAAAATCTTTCGTTGTCTTGACCTATTACTTCCTTGTACTTCGTCGAAAAGAATTACGTCGCGTTATAACCGAACTTGTCCAACTTGCGAAAGACACTGACCCAAAAATCTTGATTCGAGTTCGAATTGGAACCTCACTCGCGTTTCTGTTAACCATCGGATACATTCTGTACTTGGTTTATGTCACGTGTCGCTTTACTTCCGATACCTTTCATGAAACAAGAAACAAGACGGAATCATACTCCCATATATGTTTTGGCTGCAATATCTCATCTTGGGATAAGGATAATTTCAAGGCGTTTTTAATGATATACCTTAGCTTAACCACATCGTCCATCGTTTGTCTGAGCTGCTTACAAGTTACCCTGTACTGTTCATTATCCTGGACACTTGCCAACGTACTAAACTCGTCCATTTCTGCGTTTGAAGTAGATTGCCGTTCGACCAATTTTAAACCATTCCTGGAACAATTTTCTAAAGTTTGTACCTTGGTCGCCGATGCAAACAATGTCTTCAAGAACGTGGTTCTGATTTGGTTCGGAAGTACCGTGTTCACGACGTGTCATAACTTCACTGTCATCATAGAAAACTTAACATTGGAGAACAGTGACAGTCTGAAAATTTTCCATCCTTTCTACATAAAGGATTTTTTCTTGTTGATGGCCCTGACCTTTGTGGCGTCCAAGTTGCCCGAAGAAGCTGATCGAATTTTGGATGTTCTGCCTCGGTTGAACAAGGAACCTTTGACGCCTCTTTGTACGAGCGATCTTATGCTGTTTTACTGTCAATACAACGCGAGAAAGATTGGTTTTAAGGCTGGTTCATGTTTCCTTATAACGAAGAACTTTTTGCTGTCTTTCATGGGTTTAGCATTAACGTACACTGTGGTGTTTATTCAATTTAACCCAAAAGTAATGGCAGTTTTGACAGGAGCCAGAAATTAATGGTGATATGGTTAAAAATTTACTATTTTATTAAAACATAGGCACCATAATCTATGCACCTAAACACAGTGCAATATTAATCAATATTACAATGTTTTGAAGATACAATAAACACAATTAAAATTAGAAACACGCTAGTATAAAATGTGTGAACCTCTGTTATTCTTTTTCTCCAATATTGAATAAAATTGAATTTAATCGTAAAAATTAAACTATTTATTTAATTATCCACCTATTAAAAATGCATCAAAATGCAATATTATGTTTTTATAATGCGGAACGATTTGGTAAAATCAAAATTTCATATATGAAAACAAAACGTACACTTCATTGATGGTTTTTCGCACCGGGTAATATTAGAAACCCCCTTTACCTCTCCGAACAGTATCGACCCTCGTCTGTGTATGATTACTTTCACTGCAGATGCGAAAACAATCATTAACATCATAAGCCTATCGTATTCTCCGTAAGTATGGGTAGAAGGAACAATACAACTAGGACGTGAACCTTAGAAAATAGTAGAAGGGTGTCTTCTTGCAACTGTTTTGCCTTAAAATCAAACCATGGCAGCCTACTGTGACCTCTATCTTACAGCAAGACATGCCTCTATTCTGCTCCTGTTTCAGAAGAGAAAGCTTTAAAAGAAGATGGCCCCACAGCAGGCTCGTTAATTTTATAGCGTATGAACAATGCTCCATACTTAAGCGTTTCAAAGTTACTTTATTCCAAATATAGGGGGATAAAGTAATATACTTTTGCTTACAGTACTTAGTAATGGTTCACTCTCCCTCTGACCTTAACCTTTGCCCTGGCTCTACCTCAGTCCACACATAAAAACATTTCTTCGTTGACCATTTAGTCTGCGTATAATTTGACTAAGAACAAGAAGTGATATCTAGTTTATTAGGGAGAAGGTATTAATTCGCCACATTTCCAGCTTATCTCCAGTCCAAACGTAGGTCCGGAGTTAATCCCCGACTCTAAATTTCAACCAGCATCTCATTGGTTCTTGAAAACGTACGCCAGTGCAACGCGAGTGACGAAAGTTTCGTATTTTTCGACTGAGGAGAGGCGAAATAGCCCGGCCTTCATTTACATCCCCCCCTTGTATTTTGAAAGAGGGACTGGGACTATGCCGCACTAATACTTAGGCATTTTATACCTTTTCCCCAATAAACTAGATATCACTTCTTGCTAAGAACTTTAGTTGCTTTCATTTAATTACTGACCAAATATGCGAAACGAAACTAAATTAAGTTCTGGACCAAAAAATCAATATAAGTATTGCGTTTCAGAAGGTGTTTTTCTTTTCCAAATGCACAGCGAAAAACAAAACGCAAAGAGATCTCTAAATATTGTATTTCTTCAAGCATGAACACGAAAATTATTCTGATTTGAATCCGATATTCCCAAGAACGCCTCCGTCGTCGACTTGTGTCGAAATTCACACAAAATTCTTTCAGAAACGTCGACGCAGTTCGTTGTTTACAGCATTTGAATTTTTAGCTAAATTTTCAAAATGGCTCTCGTTAACCACACCTTTACCGTGGCTGTGCCTAACGTTAGTAAACTATATTTTTTAATAAGGGCAATGGCAATTTTCAATATTCCCTTTTTTCCTTTTTGTGTTTTAGACCACAGGCAGTTATTTCTATATGGGTCAACGAGAAGATGGGACATTATATGGACAATCTGGAATTCATTTTCATTTGATCGAAACTTTAGCACTTTTATTAGGATTCAAGTTAGTACTTGAGGATATTATAAAATTCGTAACCAAGGGGTGTGCCAATATTGACCATTCTATTAAATACCATTAAAACAAGACGGCCCAAGGGCTCGTAATAGTAGCCATATCGTACGAGTGAATAGCCCCTCTATACCCTACCCTAATGAGTGGATAACCCACCTTACCCTAATGAGTGTATAGCGCTATCTTTTTCAATGCTTAAATGATGTACCGTGCATAAAATTAGAGTTAATAGCCCCTCGATTCCCTACTCTAAACAGTGATAAAATTATAACCGTATAAATTTACTTATGCTGTAATTCTAATATTCCGGCGAATCGAAGAACAGATAGTTTTAGTGATAATCCCCTCGATGAGTTTACAACATAGACTTATGCCGATTCACACTTATCGCATATTATAAATTTCTAACAAGGACTTATGCCCAGAAACCTTTGAAAGAGAAAGTTTAGTTATAGTGATTACGCATTTTAGTGATTGTCCCCTCGAATTACCTTTAGCAATGCTAAAATGATCAAACGCATAACGCTCATTTAACACTATGTTAGCTCTATCTAAACCCACATTTGAATTAACCGCCAAAACGTTCCAGTCAAACATAACATAGATGACGATAGCTACCGAACCACAACGAAACACATGAGAAGCGCGGTAGGAAACGGGGAAAATCGTTATCTATTTAATTAACACATAGCCACCACCCCTCTATGCAATGTAAAGGGACCCACCTGTAAATAAGTCGCGAGTTGACTTAGTGTGGACATCCCTTCCTAGACCAAGCTTAGATTAGATTAGAGATACATAAAAAGAAAATATATATAAAAACCCCAAACATACAAATTCATAAGTATCCGACCCCAAACATACAAATTCAAAAGTATCCGACCCCACAGATAAAAATTCAAAAGTATCCGACCCACAGATAAAAATTCAAAAGTATCCGACCCCACAGATAAAAATTCAAAAGTATCCGACCCCACAGATTAAGAGGTACCCCACCCCAAGGTTGTTGGACCCCACCCCACATCACCCCGACATTTTAGAGATAAAAATAAATAATAAAAAACTCGGGGTTTCTATCAAGTCTCTATAGTTCAGTGGTAGAATCTCTGTCTGCTGCGCCGGCGACCCGGGTTCGATTCCCGGGTCTGACCTGAAAAAATTTTAATTAAAATTAAATCTCTAACCGAGCCCAGTTACCCCTATGGGTGGGTTGTGGTAATATAAAGTTCCTTTTAAGCTAAAATATAACGATAACGATAGCGAAAACTCCGGCCACTACTGTTACTACTACGGCTCGGGTCAAACTAAGAGCCTATCGTATACTACGATATGGCTAAAAACCATTGGGACGGGGTCGCTATCGTAGATTATTATAACCAGAAGTAGGATATTGGACTAGAAGTATTGAGGTAACCAAATTCTTCGCTTGGGGAAAGTGAATATTCTTGATAATGCACCAACGGTTGGCCCTCTGGTAGCGGTTTCTGACTTCTGAGTTTTCACTTCAAAACGTGAGACGCTCGCGCTGGTAGACGGCCGAACTAGATTCAAGCACCCGCGTCCGTGTTCCGCGGCTTTAGGATGATGGGAAGGGGACAGGAAACTCGACCTTTTTCTCTCTAGTGTAGGCGCGATGGAAGAGGCATAAAATCCTCAAATTTGTTCACTAGTACCAGGATCTATTACCAATGCTAGAGCTCTTTACTTCTAGTCTCATTCTTCTTCTGTTATAACCCAAGAAGATGATCTCCCCCGTCCCTGTGGTGCTTTGGTTGAGTTCTCGTGAAGGTTGCAACGAACAGAGGCGAACCCGGTTAAAAACGTCCTTTTCTAAACCCATAACGTTTAGCTTTACGATTAACCCACAATTATGAATCTTTTTTGAATTACAAGTTGTAAAAAACACAGGTTTTTTTAAAAACATCGTCATGCGGATATTTCAGAACCATTTTATGTTTAGTGTCTTAAAAAAACTCAAGCAACGAGGGCTACCTTAGCTAGTATATTTCTAGCTAGCTGTTACCCGCGGCGTCGCTCGCGTGTAATAAGAACTTCCATCAAAATTATATAAAGAATGGGTAGATTTTACTGATGACTAATATTTTTGTAGCACCCTAGGAGCGAAGGCACTCGGCGTTACCCGTCAGCCCTTCGGGACATTTTTTATTACTTTTCATTCGGATATTATTCCATAAAGAAGGATTTTTAAATTTCTGGCCGCCATTTAAAAAGATGGCAACAAATCGAACCCAAAAGACCATTCAACCCGTTTATAGGTTAAAGGAAACCAGTGTACTAATTATTTGTGAAATTGGTTGAAACGCGCGGACTTTGTTGCATAGAGAAGATTTTTTACATTTCTGTGCGCCATTTATAAAGATGGCGGCGGATTGGAAAAATCTTTCTTAGCACGCGGCTACTACTTATGATAAACGTTCCTGCAAATTTTCAGCCTTCTATGGGCAAGCGGTTTGGGCTGGGCGTTGATTATCAATCAGTCTGTCAGTCAGTCAGGACTTTGATTTATACAGGGTGTTTCTGAAAAGTCCATCACAAATTAAGGGGCGTGTTTATGGGACCAAACTGAGCGGAAAGTACCAAAGAACATGGGGTGTACAACATTTTGTTACGGAGATATGGCCTTCCAAACATTCGCCCCTAAAACAAGGAAATATCCAAAAATGAGGAGTAACACTTAAGACCGACTAACCAGCTTGTTTAAAATTACTAGACAATTTCAATAGCCTTTAATCGAACAATTGATTTCTACCTTTACTAATCAGAAGCGTATAAATGAGTAGAAGTATGCCTACGGTGGTAATGTAAAATTAATCCCAAGTGACATGATGTTTCAAGATCTTCCCAGCACCAAGTAAAATGGTTCTGATTGAAGGGACTTTTATTAGCACAGCGTAAACAACGTTATTTTCAGGAATTAGTCCAAATGTCCACGGGCGGCATTACAAAAACGAGGCAGTCTTTCGAATGATACTTGGACATGTTGGAAGATCCCTGGCTTGTTCCTGTTATCTCAAACCGTAAAAAGCTACGCAAATCTTCATCATCACGGACAACACTCTTGTACGTTAGGTATGACCTTGAGAAAACCTAAAAGGACATCTCGAATGTATTTGAAAAACCCATCTCCAATTAAGGGGCGTGTTGTTTGTTTCCAACAGAGTAAACTCGCCCAGAGAACAATTACAATGCAGAGCCACGTTTCGGCGTTAATGGCCCACAAAGGTGGTCCCAAAAACAAGAACAAACTTTAATTTGTTTCGTTCAGTAAGTGTTTCATGTGTCATAGATAAAACGCCATGATTAATGCACGAAGAAAATGAATTTATTGACAAGTTTTAACATTTAATTGCAACTAGTTACAAAAATTGTTCAAAGTGTTCACCACCCGCGTTAAGGCACACATTAGCACGTCTTACAAATGATTCCCTTACACGTTGAAAAATGCCTGGAGTTTCGCGAATTGTTTGACAGCCGTGAATTATTCGTCGACGTAGCTCTTCAACATCGGGCACTTCAGTCTGATAAACTAAGTCTTTCAGGTGGCCCCAAAGAAAGAAATCACAAGGGTTCAGATCGGGTGATCGAGCAGGCCACTCCACAGGTCCACCTCGACCTAACCACCGCAAAGGGAAGGTCGCGTTAAGATAATTTCGGACCGCGATGCTGAAATGTGGTGGTGCACCATCGTGCATGAACCACATTCTGTTTACCAAACCTAAGGGTACGTCTTCGAGTAGTTCCGGTAAATCGTCCCGTAAGAACTGCAAGTAAGCCACACCGTTTAACCTGGGCTCTAGGAAATATGGCCCAATTAAATTGTCACCCACAATACCACACCACACGTTTAAACTGAATTGTACTTGGTGACTTCTAACGCAAGTTGCGTGGGGGTTTAGCTGGGACCATTGATGTTTATTATGTAAGTTAATAATACCATCCCGTGAAAAGTTAGCTTCGTCAGTAACCAACAAATCCCGTGGGAAATCGATATCGTTTACTTTAGCCAGAAACCACTGACAAAACGCCGTGCGTCGTGGGTAGTCCGCTGGATTCAAACCTTGAACTTTTTGAACATGGAAAGGATGAAACCGGTGGCTTCTGAGGATTTTCCACACGAGCGTGTGGTTTACGCCTAATCGGCGACCAACTTGGCGGGTACTTGATTCAGGCTCGTCCTCGAAAATGGTGAGAACTTCGTCTTCTACGGCCTCTGGGATGGCTCTCGCTCTAGGTTGAGGTCCAGCCGGTTGGATTCGTCCATCTTGCCTCAAACGTCTGTCCACAGCCTCGAACGTCAGTCGATTTGGTAGTCGCCTCTGCGGAAATCTTTCCTGATACAAGCGTACAGCTGCAGCGGCATTCCCCTCGGCTAGTCCATACATTAGGTGCATATCCGCATATTCGGCATTTGTGAAGAAAGGCATTGTAACAGACTTCGTTGAATTATGAGTTTAATAAAACAAACACATGTACGTGAAACCTCTTTTATTCCTTTCTTAAAAAACATAGTGCTCTGTTTTAGTGCTCTGTTTTTTAAGAATAGGCGAAGTTCTCACTACTTTCGAGGACGATCCAAAAACAAGCAGCCGCCAATTGGTTTGCTGATTAAGAAAAAACCACACGCAACTTGCGTTAGAATTCACAAAGTACAATTCAGCTTAAACGTGTGGTGTAGTATTGTGGGTGACAATTTAATTGGGCCATATTTCCTAGAGCCCAGGTTAAACGGTGTGGCTTACTTGTAGTTCTTACGGGACGATTTACCAGAACTACTCGAAGACGTACCCTTAGGTTTAATAAACAGAATGTGTGGTTCATGCACGATGGTGCACCACCACATTTCAGCATCGCGGTCCGAAAACTTGTCAATAACATTTTCTTTGTGCATTAATCATGGCGTTTTATCTATGACACATGAAACACTTACTGAACGAAACAAATTAAAGTTTGTTCTTTTGTTTGGGACCACCTTTGTGGGCCATTAACGCCGAAACGTGGCTCTGCATTGTAATTGTTCTCTGGGCGAGTTTACTCTGTTGGAAACAAACAACACGCCCCTTAATTGGAGATGGGTTTTTCAAATACATTCGAGATGTCCTTTTAGGTTTTCTCAAGGTCATACCTAACGTACAAGAGTGTTGTCCGTGATGATGAAGATTTGCGTAGCTTTTTACGGTTTGAGATAACAGGAACAAGCCAGGGATCTTCCAACATGTCCAAGTATCATTCGAAAGACTGCCTCGTTTTTGTAATGCCGCCCGTGGACATTTGGACTAATTCCTGAAAATAACGTTGTTTACGCTGTGCTAATAAAAGTCCCTTCAATCAGAACCATTTTACTTGGTGCTGGGAAGATCTTGAAACATCATGTCACTTGGGATTAATTTTACATTACCACCGTAGGCATACTTCTACTCATTTATACGCTTCTGATTAGTAAAGGTAGAAATCAATTGTTCGATTAAAGGCTATTGAAATTGTCTAGTAATTTTAAACAAGCTGGTTAGTCGGTCTTAAGTGTTACTCCTCATTTTTGGATATTTCCTTGTTTTAGGGGCGAATGTTTGGAAGGCCATATCTCCGTAACAAAATGTTGTACACCCCATGTTCTTTGGTACTTTCCGCTCAGTTTGGTCCCATAAATACGCCCCTTAATTTGTGATGGACTTTTCAGAAACACCCTGTATAGATATAGATAATTAATTTTCAATATTTAACGCATTCGCAGATATCACCTTGTAAGACCAATTGACAATCAATTTGGTGTTAAATCAAACAAATCTTGGAGCGGAGTCATGAAAATGTTAAACTTGGGTGTAAGTTTCGTAAAAATAAGTTCAATATTTGTAAACAATACGATTAGCTTACGTCTGTTACAGGAAGCGGACTTCTCGGGTACGACGTTAACAGTGACAGTTCAGCGACAGGAGTACGTTGACTATTCACCCATTTGCGACGTCGATTACATTACTTTCATTACCAAGAAAAGGGTTGATTTTGTCCGGAGTTATTTTTTCGTCGCACCTTTTCAGAGAAAGGTGAGTGTATCACCAGAAGTGGATAATAGAAGAAGGATGACACTCTGTGTCCTCTTAACACTTTAGTTGTGTAACATGATTCTTCCCAAGCGAGGGAGCCCTTTTTGTTTGCTCTCCTGCTCATAGTGGGGTGAATTCTCTAACTGTTAGGTACTAAATCTTCAGCAATCGATTAACCCACAAACCTTGATTGTCTTGACGTGGGACAAAAATCCACAAGCGCAAAATAGTTAAGCGTTAATGTAGTATTAATGAGGAAACTATTTATCTCGTATGTGATTAGGTTCAGTAACTTTGCTCCAAACGTTAATTATGATGTTGAGAAGAATCATGTTACAATTACCCCGATTTATGGTACACTTCTCTCGAAGACAAGTATTATATACTTCTGGTATCACCACAAAAGAAATACCTTTCTAGTTTTGAAAAGCTGTCAAATTTCAGGTTTGGCTAATCTTTGGAACATTATTTGCGATATCACTCGCATTATCGCCACTTTTGAAAATATGTAATTGCAAATCAAAATTAAAACGAGTCAACGACCAATCAAAAGGTTCTCATTTTGGAAAATAATTCCACTAATTATGGGGAATAAACATTTAGGTATAATAATACCTAATTTATTGTTGACAATTAACGTTAACCAAAAAAGTTGTTCAAATTTCATAGATATGTCAAAAACGGAGACTAAATTGGCACTAAGCACGTTGTTCATAGCGTCGATATTAATTTTCCTCGGATGTACGCTGAAAATTTACGGTTCAATAATATCGTCCGATGTCAATACTAAACAGGGCACTTCGCAAATCGATACAATAAAGGATCTAATGAAAGCGTTCAGACACAAAAATTTAACGGTGGGATTATCTCATGGAATAGACCTTGTGGAACACCTATTACAGGTGAGAGCCGTCAAATTTCAATTTTCACATTAGTGCCCTATTTTTTAAAAGGGTGTGTTGAAGAAATAACTACCGTTAAATGCAGGGTATATTGAAGAAATATCTACCTTTTACACACTGAGTATATTGAAGAACTATCTAACTTTTACACACAGAATAGATTGAAGAACTATCTACCTTTTACACACAGAATAGATTGAAGAACTATCTACCTTTTACACACAGAATAGATTGAAGAACTATCTACCTTTTACACACAGAATAGATTGAAGAACTATCTACCTTTTACACACAGAATAGATTGAAGAAATCCTTTTACACACAGAATAGATTGAAGAAATCCTTTTACACACAGAATAGATTGAAGAAATCCTTTTACACACAGAATAGATTGAAGAAATCCTTTTACACACAGAATAGATTGAAGAAATCCTTTTACACACAGAATAGATTGAAGAAATCCTTTTACACACAGAATAGATTGAAGAAATCCTTTTACACACAGAATAGATTGAAGAAATCCTTTTACACACAGAATAGATTGAAGAAATCCTTTTACACACAGAATAGATTAAAGAAATCCTTTTACACACAGAATAGATTGAAGCAATCCTTTTACACACAGAATAGATTGAAGAAATCCTTTTACACACAGAATAGATTGAAGAAATCCTTTTACACACAGAATAGATTGAAGAAATCCTTTTACACACAGAATAGATTGAAGAAATCCTTTTACACACAGAATAGATTGAAGAAATCCTTTTACACACAGAATAGATTGAAGAAATCCTTTTACACACAGAATAGATTGAAGAAATCCTTTTACACACAGAATAGATTGAAGAAATATATATACCTTTTACATACAGAGCATATTGAAGAAATGTCTAGCGTTAAATACAGATTCTATTGAAGACATGTTTAACGTTATTCAGTATGCAGGGTTTATATTTCTGCCCGTAGTTTTGCAGCGAATTGCAAATGCACAGATAAAATACCTGACAATATTGTTAAACACCGCTCTTTGACAGACTTCGATACACGCTGATCTGAGATTATTGGGAGACACAGTCGCCAAAAGCAAAAGCAGATTGAAATACAACGAAGCTTATAAAGAAATAATGAATTCAAACTTTGCCTTCATCACGAGTTTCGGCAATTATAAATTGATAACCTACGAGAGGGGACATTCTCTTAAAGACATAAACCTCCCCAACGAACATCTAATGGGCTTCGATCGAGCCATTGCATTCAGAAGGTCATTTCCTTATAAGCATTTATTTGATAAAACGTAAGTAGCTTTTGGTACAAGTACTATCTGAACCTATCTTGTAATTAGCTTAAATTAATTTACGTGGTTATATACCTGTACTCCAATTATTTCAAAATCTTGATGATGTAAATTTTAAAGACCATTTCAAGCCATGAGTTCCCTGATAATTTTCCCTGCAGACAAAATTACTTTCTTTTCATTATTTTGTCTATTTTAACCATCAATTTAAACGGTCACCCGACTTATGCCAGATCTTTATTACTTTGAACTTTTTCAAACCATTTCCTGATTTTCCACTCATTTTTAGAGCCTTTTGAGCAAGTTCCCGAATTTTCCCTATTCTTTGGGAAATCTTTAAAGCAAGTTCCCGAATTTTCCCTATTCTTTGGGAAATCTTTAAAGCAAGTTCCCGAATTTTCCCTATTCTTTGGGAAATCTTTGAAGCAAGTTCCCGAATTTTCCCTATTCTTTGGGAAATCTTTAAAGCAAGTTCCCGAATTTTCCCTATTCTTTGGGAAATCTTTAAAGCAAGTTCCCGAATTTTCCCTTTTCTTTGGGAAATCTTTAAAGCAAGTTCCCGAATTTTCCCTATTCTTTGGGAACTCTCTCAATAATTTGCCGAATTTCCCTGATCTTTTAGGAATCTTCTCGTTATATCTGACAATTAGGCCTACACTATTTGCAAAACAAAATTTAGTTATTTCTTCTTCTTAATTTTTTCTTCTCAATTATTCGATCCTGTCCTTGACACTTCACACGTGTTTTTTAAAACATTGCTCAATGTCATTTCATAAATAAATAATTGAAGCATAAGTTTATAAGATATGTTCCCTAAGCATGACACTACCTATACTTTGTAATGCTAGAGACTTACAGCTCGAGTTAGTTTGAGAACGACGAGCGAGAATTGTACACTCTGTTTTTCAGTTCATCCTCCTATTTAGTCTGTATTAAGCCTTTGACAGCGCCTCACCAGGCGTCGCTTTCCGAGAATCTATTACCTACGTCACTTCATGACAAGATCTCAGGAACCAAAGTCAAACTTATGGAACATATCTTATGAACTTATGTTGAAGGTAATTGTTTTTCTTTCGGTTCCAGGGTTTACCGTGTCTTGACACACGGCTTCATTACGAAATGGAATGCACGCGATAATTTTGTTGCAGAGAAAGATATGGGCGAAGACGTAACCGGCGGTTCCATTGTTTTCATAGACATGTCCGATTTGGATTTAGTTTTCCATTTGCTTCTAATAGCCTACTGCTTTGCATCCATTGTTCTACTACTTGAGAAATCATTTTATTTCGTTTTCTATGCAAATTTAAACACGATCGAAACTCGCCTCAACTTGTAAAATTAAATATTATCAGAAGGAGATAATAGAAGAAGGATGACACAAATAGTTAAGCGCTAATAAAGTTAAAACTATTTATCGCGTCTGTGACTCGGTTTGATAACTTTGCTCAAAATGTTCTAATGAAGTTGGGAAGAATCATGTTAAAATTACACTGCTTTGTGGTACTTTTCTCTCGAAGAGAGGTATTATATACTTCTGGTGTTGTACATAATATTTCAGAAATAAAAAGTTCTTTAATTGTTGACAAATATTGCATAGATATGTTAACAGGGATGAGACAGAGAAGTGTTCTAACGCCATGCTAATGCTAACAGAGCTCAATTTTAGCGAGAACTGAAGCTTCGTCCTGTGAAATTGACCATACTAACCGATGAATAAATGCCGCATAAGGGACCCATTGGAAGGATTATTGCTCACGGTTATAGAGACCCTTTTTATCCATGGCGTTTCGTAGAGTAGCGGCTTCGTGTTAGCTAGTTTTAACTTAAATAAAATAGTAAAACAGTTTCCATAAATTGCGTCGCTAGATAGCGGCACTTTCCATGTCCCTACCAAATCACAAGGTACTCTGGGAGATATTCATTGCCTTTCATGGTTCTACTCCATCATACACGCTCCTACAACAAGTTAGGATGATGTCGCGCTACCTCGCAAGGTCTTTCCTGCTGACGTCAAAGAATGAAGTAAAAGTTGGATTTTGCGCACTAGAGCAAGACTAATGGCACACACAATGAAATAAATTGACTAAATTTAGGATAAAATCACAAATAAACAATTCCAAGAAAGCGCCCCATGACCTTAATTCAACCAATAGGAAAAAACCCAACCCAATGGACTCCCAAACTTATAAAATCTGAACAATCAAGGGTAATTTCCAAAAGAGGCTCTATTGAAAAAACTTCCCAACAAATCATAGCTCGCAACGGAAATTAAATAAAAATAATTTGGGGGGGGGGAGAGAAAGGTAAATTTATAATTTGTTTTCAGCATTGTTACTTGAATGATGGTTAGAGAATCCTACAGCCAGGAATGCCTTTAAAACATAAACAACCAGGGTTGGCGATTTTTTTGATTTTTTCAAAAAAATCAAAAAATCGATTTTTTTTGATTTAAATCGGATTTTTTTGATTTTAATTGATTTATTTGATTTTTTTGATTTTTATTGAACTAATAGATAGTAAATTACCAACATGAAAACTTTTGAGTCAAAATTAAGCAAAAGCAAAATAATCATGACATTTAAGCAGCTATTTGATATTATTACTATTCAAATGCTTGTATAAAAAGATAGCTTGACCTCTATTTCATTTCCTAGCCTTTCCAGCAAGACAAACTGGAGTTCTGGGAAAAACATAGATTGAAATATACCAAAACCACGATTATTTTTAATTTTAGGTCTTTTCTAATTAAGTTTCTTCTCGAGTTACTTAAAATACTCCTTGGAATCTTAGAAAACATTTTTTAAAAATAAAAATATATTCTTGATTTTAATCAAATGATTTTTTTAAAAAAATCGCTTGATTTAAATCATGATTTAAATCAGTGATTTAAATCAAACTGATTTAAATCAGACAACCCTGTAAACAACTGATTCAAAAAATTAAACATTTTCTTAAATTTCTTTTTACTTAAATCCATCTAGTTTTGGAAATTGTGTAAAATTTTACCTGAATAATTGCCGATGACAATTAAAAATAGTAATTAATCATTAAACATATTCTTGATTTCATGACGTTTTAAACTTAAATCCATCTAGTTTTGCTATTTTATAATATTTTACTTGAAAATTGACGATGACAATAATGTTTGAAACATTTGCCTCTATTTTCCTTATTTGTCTAAGTTCTGAATAAGATCCAATACATAGTTTTCAGACTAGGAGGATTGATACCATTTACACCAGGAGGCCAGGCTACTTGGCGGACAAAGTGCAGTAAAGAGTCTGCTGTTACGAAGTTTCAAGTGATGTCACACCGTCCTATCTCTTACCTCGGTTTATTGGCGACCATATTGGAAGTCGTCAGCTCAGACCATACAATTCAGACCACCAATATTGACGTCACGTCCCCGTAGCTCCTCCCCTCTCAGTACCACTCTATAGTATCAAGCGTCCTAAACGGAAAAAAAGGGACTGATCACTTTCTTGTTTCAGCTGATTGAATCCGATTTTAGCACGATTAGATTGATTAAATCAGGGATAGATTTAATTTTAGAAGTAGGAATGGAGAACGGTTAGTATTTACTTCAGTCCAACTCATAGCCCAGTATAGAGCCCCTCCCTCCAACACGTAACGAAAAGTTTAAATTATATTATTGGCTCACTTAATCTACGTTTTGATGACATTGCTGACGGGGACGGTGAAAAATACGTAATTCCTTTTTACCTCTGTCGCTATGACCCGCCTCTTCTTTCATACCGTCCCGTGGAAAGGGGTCCGGGACTTTGAACGCGCCCAGATTAATCTGTTCCCCATTCCTACTTCTAAAATTAAATCTATCCTTGATTAAATACAATAAATACTGAAGTATTTATTGGTAGGTAATAACAAAAGCCAATAACAATGACATAAAGTGAACTAAATATCATCTTTCCTGGTGAAGCGGTTTGGGCTGAGCGTTGAATATCAGTCACTCAGTCAGTCAGGACTTTGACTTTTTTAGATATAGATACGTTCTCGAAGCAAACCATTCATGATTGAACACTGGCAAGAGGCTGAGGCAGTCCCCGAACAATGACGCAAGTGAGAATCAACACACGTGTCCAGAATTCGAGAGAAATTATGGGACTAACGAAGCACAACCATGCAACGAACCATCATTATCTCGAGAGTAAAACCCGTTTTCCACGAAGACGTAATGAACCCTGCGACCTTCGCTAGTCTCTAGAACCAGTCTAAATGTTAACTAGAATCGTGTCTTGGCAACGCTGCCAAGAAATACCCAGAACTAACATAAGAAACGGGTTAGGATATACCGTCAAAGAGTTTTTCGTAGTTCATGACTGACAAGTCGTTTTCTTAGTGCTTGTTTTTATTATTTAGTCCCACCCGTAATTTCGTGTGAAATTACTGCGATTAAGACGTGGGTGTAGTGGTAGTGACTTTGAAGTATTTTGAAAAACATTTTGGGTTTTATAAATCGTATAGATGATGAAAAAACTGTGCATTTTGTCAATATAAAAACAAATCACAAACAAGATTTTAGTATATCGCGGTCATTAGATATTTAAAGCTAGCTAGACACATGGATGAAGATCTGTATTTTTCACATACCTGAAATTTGAAAAAATAGATTTAAAGAAGAGCCTTCTTTAGTGTAAATTAAAGATAGATATATCAAAACACATATGATAAGTATCTGTCAAAGGTTTTATTCATACAATGTGTTCCAAAAATAATGGTAGGACCCGATGTGTAGTGGGTTCTTTGACATTTTGGCCTAAGCATGTTATGATTAGAAGAAACTGAAAGATAAAGCTATTTGAATTAAGGGGTCATCCGTAAAACACTTTAATCATAATTTGTTTTTGGGTGGCCCTTTTCAACTCAAAATATCTGTATTTCTCAAAGCATAAATGACGTACCCTATACAGGGTGTTTCTGATAAGTCTACCATAAATTAAGGACGATGTTCTTTGAGTCGTAAACGTTCTATGACATTTCGCCCTAAGGGACACCGTTTTCAAGTTATGTTTTAGGAAAGACCCCTTATTTAAACTAGCATGGTCTTTCAGATTCTTGATTAATTATGAATCCGTAAAATGCTACAATCTTATCTTGAAGCAAATCTTATCTTAGAGCAAAATGTCATAAAAGTTACATTTTCGACTGGAAATCGACCAAAGAACAAAATATCCCTTAATTTCTTACAGATCTTTCAGAAACACCATGTCTAAACCTATCTTTAAATTTATTTTTAATTCGGTACTATCCCTTTAAAATTAAAATAAATTTATTTGAAGATGAAACTCTTTTAAAAATATGAATAACTTCAATCTTTAAACAGGGTCGAAGCAATATTAGACCTTCCTTCCATCTTGTTTTCAATAATATTTTATAGCGTATTATTACTTAATGTAAAAGGTGTTGTGCCAAGGTTACGGACGTCGGTATGCTTCGAGGAAACATTGCGTATAGAGATTTTCTGGTTACGAAATTAAAGCATCCTCCAAAAGTTTAAAAAATTTAAGGGGGAAAAGAAGATGCAGAGACAACGTTCCGGATATGCGCTAGCTAATACCAGCCCCCCTTTTAACCATCAAGAAACTTATTGAAAATTTATATAAAAGTTACGTTGTCTGGTAGAAAATGCAATTGGATACCCGCAATCGGTGAGTGCACATGCTTTTCTGTCTTCATAACATTTGATAATAGGGAATTTTAAGATAGGCGAATTTTAGACGAATATTATTTTAAGGTATTAGTCGGTTAATTTGATTTGTAATACATCAGATTTATTAATTGTAATATTAAATTTAGATTCTAATTTAAAAAAAAATTTAAATAGCATTATTTGGAAATGATCTAACTTCACCTGAAATATTAGTTGATTGGTTTAATTTACAATTAAATGCGTTCAGCATATTTCAATGAATTCTCAATTCTGTATCTCTATGAGATGATGAGACTGTATTTTTTATTATTATTAATTTCTGTGCATATTTTTAAGGATTGTGTAGAAAATCCGATTTTATTTTTGGAAATTATATTTAATATAAAATGTATTGGTTGTGGCAGGAATACATGCAGCTAATAAGAATAATTTTGTAGCCATTTCCTCAACGTATCTAGGACTGCGGATTTTGTGGGAGGAGCTAGACAAATCACTATGCATGACAAATTTTACCTTGCAAAAAATCTATCTCTCTGCGCGTTGAACCTATCGAGCCTAGGAACTCGCGTTGATACTAACCGATGAAATCTCAGAGTTAGAAAGACGCCATCAGAATTACGACGTGTGACGTAAGGTGCGCAAGCCCAGCCCATAAACCCCGCATAGATAGTAACATGTGATATACGAGGGCAAAATTATTCCTAGTGGCTGTATATATTCCTGGGTTTGGCTAGAGATATGACTCATATATATATCATATGAGTCGGTAATTCTAAGTAACCAAATACCGCCGAAAACTGGGCTTAATATTACAGATTTAGGCCTTGGCCTTAGCGTAATTTTCCATGGAAATTTACTCTAGATATTTACCATACATTACCAATAAAAGACAGTAATTTCTAAGCTGATGCGTATGAATACGCAATGTTAACTATCATAAGAAAGAAAGTAGTGTTAATTAAGTCCGGTGCAACTTGATTTAAAGGTTAGAAAGGTTAAGAAATCACTTATAAAACACAAACGTGTACTGCAAGCTCTCTAGACGTACTCAAAAACATGGTGTAATTGAGTAATGGCACTCCATCTTAACTACCCATAGATCTTAATGCAGTCAATGGTATTGAAGTGCCATTACATTTTCCTGCCCTTAGTACATCCTTTTAACAACCTTGTAACGTTTCCGCAATAGAGAACCGCGGGCCAAATGAGCTATAGTAATATTATTTAAATTTCCAATAATTTTATAACGAAGTTTGACAGAACTTACCAACAATGAAAAAAAAATCGGTTTCTAAACGTGTATAACTGCTCAAAATTAGCATTTTTTCCTCATTAAAAAAGATAATAAATAATTTAAAATACCTGTACTACACTTTGTATTCAAAGTTTCAAACTTCCCGCGGCAAACGGATGTTTATTAAAATAAAACAATTTCAGAGAAATTTATTTAAAACGCTATTTCAAAATCTGCTAAACCATTTCAAGTTTGAAAAGATAAGGAGAGATAACCGAGATTTCCGCTTTTATCTTCAACGTTCAAAAATTACCAAGTTGTTAATCTACAATTGTTCTATCAGTTAACCCGTGCCACAATTCATTATTTAGAAAATATCACAAGGTACACTAGAAGGTTGTTGTAAGGGCGTGAAAACAGTAGAGATAGGGTTTCAGTTCAGCTTAAATCATTCCTTGACATAATATGGCCCATAGAGGGCTTGTCACCATTGCACTGAAGTTAAAACTGATTGAGGTAAAAAGGTTTCTCTAGCCACTAAGAGGCAACGCTAGATGGAGCCCCATTTCACTATACGCGGCAGGGTAGCCGAGTCCCAATCCCTCTAGCGGTGCTTCTTGGCGTTATCGAAATAACCTAAGAAGGTGACCACGCCCCTGTAGTGTTTGTTTCCCTACTGGAATTATCAGAATAGACCATTTCGATGAAACTAAGGGGGGGAAAGACACAGGGAAAGACTTTGCCATCCATCTCATTTTTTGGCGCCTGCGCTGTAGTATTTTTGTGTCAGAGACGGCCGAGGGTTACCTAGCCCCTTTTTTAACGTTGAAAAGGTCTATAGTCATTATATTGAAAAACTCACAGTAGATGAATGCCAGAGACCAATTAAATAAATCATATGCACGTTATAAAGCGTATATTATATTACAACATTCACTGAAAAGCGTTAAACCCAACAGTTTTAAGTCCCAATTGACGTCTTAGTACATGAAATCACTAGACATACTTGAAACTTCAAACACGAGCCAAAATAATGCCAAACAAAATTTTATCTGAAACCAAACTTAGCCCTATCCATATCTGAGAAAAACAATAGAGTCGCTAATATCACCAAACATTCAAATCAGTTGGTTTTAAGTCATTTACCAACTTGTATCTATTTCGTCAAACGTTCTAGGAGTCAACACATATATGCATACAACTCAAGCGTATATATATGAAAGGTTAAGCCTAATTCGGGCCTAAATGAATTTTTATTCAATGTTTAACGAATCCTTGAAAATTTTCTTTACAGGTTTTCCACCAATATGTTGCTGCCCTTAACCTTAGGTGTCCTGCTAGTAACAGCGGGTGTATCCAGTCAGAATACCCCAAGTTCCAACCAAGGTAAGCCCCCTGCAGGCATAGCCGGTCGTTACGGTGGTAGTTTCAGACCCCCGGCTAATTTATACCCCCCAAACAACGGTAAGCCGTGCAATTGTCCAGACGATGGTGCGAATCCTGGTTCGTACGATTTCGGTAACCCTGACCCAGTAAGACCCGATAACGGTGGGTCATCCGATTTCGGTAAACCTGACCCTTACAGACCGGACGGTGGTTCGTCAGACTTCGGTAACCCTGATCCAGTAAGACCTGATAACGGTGGGTCATCGGATTTCGGTAAACCTGACCCTTATAGACCAGACGGTGGTTCGTCAGACTTCGGTAAACCTGACCCTTATAGACCAGACGGTGGTTCGTCAGACTTCGGTAAACCTGACCCTTATAGACCAGACGGTGGATCGTCAGACTTCGGTAAACCCGACCCTTATAGACCAGACGGTGGTTCATCTGATTTTGGTAAACCAGACCCGATTCGACCAGATTACCCTAACGACGATACAGTTATAGATGGTAAACCCATTGACAAAGAGGCAGACAAGTATGACCCTAGTGCCGGAGAGGACTACAGCGATACGGGTGCCGGTGGTGGGGAGTACACTCCCCCCTCCGATTGCGATTGCGTACCATATTATCAGTGCAAAGATGGAGACATTATTACAGATGGTAGCGGTATTATTGATCCACGCAAAAAGGTCACTCCGAAGAAAGAGATGCCATTGGTAAGTTCATTTTGTTTCGGTAAAATTTCAAAGTTTCAAAAGGTAAATGCTAAGCCTAACGAAGGATTTATCTTCATTGAAACCAATAGACCCTTTTCAAGGGGGAGGGGGGAAAGTATGGTCTGCTTGATAAGCATCCGGTTTGTGTATCCAGAGACGTCAGCTAGGGCTTGAACGTCCTTTCTTTTAAAGCCACATCTAACGTCTTTGTTGACCACATTCCACCATTTGTTCCGTCTTAAGAAAAGAATGTGGTCGAACACCAGACTATTATATCCCTGACGTTTGAAACGTCAGATGGCGTTGCGGTCGCTACTTGGTTATGTCGGTTGATAGAGCATTAGGTTTAAAGCAACTGTCGGCTCCAGTGGCACCCCTTACATTCTGGCTGATCTTCTACACATTAATTTTACGGAGCCAATAAGAACTCGTCCATGAGGGCAGAGTTAAATCTAGTCTTTGCTAAGCTTAGAGAGCCAGTCAACTTCTACCCTCGATTATGGGAGCATCTAGTGGCATTTTTTTAAACTTAACCCCAGCGGAGACTTGCTTTAAGACATCAACTTTTGAAACTTTGGAAATTTATATAAAATATACGAAATATTTATCGTCTTTTTAATGACGTTACGTTAAAGCGATTAAAAATTCTTGTCCAGCCAATTCTTCTTCTCTTTGAAGGATCGCTTTCGTATGTCCCAAAAGAATTTTGTAACTTACTTGAAACTCACTATAACAGGAAGAAAAATTTATTCCACCCCAATGCGGAAAATTCCACGTTTGCTGTTCAAGCTCCAGCAAAGTAACCGAGAAACCTTACGAGCATTACTGTGGTATCCGCAAACCTGGTGGAGTCAACACAAGAATCCTCAACCACGGGAAAAAGGGAGAATCCGAATTCGGAGAGTGGCCTTGGCAAGGAGCTGTACTTAAAGTGGAAGGAGAAGCTAATCACTTTCAGTGCGGTGCTGTACTAATTGACAACTACCACGTCATAACCGTTGCTCATTGCGTAGAGAAATTTGTGTAAGTTACCAGTCATCTTTTAAACATGGGGCTATATTGAAACCAAAACCCAAACAGCTCATCTATGGGACATAGCAAAAGTTCATAAGATACCTTCCATAACTTTGTCAATGGTTACTGAGAGCTTGTCATGGAGTGACGTAGGTGAAACTTCGTAGATTCTCGTAAAGCGACGCCTGGTGAGGCGCTGTCAAAGCCTTAGTACTGACTAAATAGGAACATGGACTGCAGAGCCGAGTGTAGTCAAATCCTCGCGTCGTTCTCGAACTAGCTCTCAGTAAGTCTCAAGCATTACGAAGTACATGTAGTGTCTTATAAACTTATGGTAAGAGCAATGTCCCTTCAGCTTCCTAGATAAAGATTATGGGCTAAACGTAGATCAGTTATAAAGTCAGGACCTTTATGGATATGCTTTAACAATTATTACAGAGCCTACGGAGCTCCAGTTCAACTAATAGTTCGTCTTGGTGAATGGGATACCCAAAAGAAATCAGAGTTCTTGCCTCACGAAGACTACGCTGTTGATGCGATTAAAATTCACCCTGCATTCCGTAACAACAGTTTATGGAATGACGTTGCAGTTCTCAAACTAACCAACCCAGTCAAATTCGCCCCCCATATTGATACTATCTGTTTGCCTAATTACGGTGAATCTCACGTCGGAGAGGAATGTGTCGTAACAGGCTGGGGCAAAAACGCTTACCGTAAGCTTTGAAGCTAACTTAAGGATCAACTGGAAATTCTTACTAATTAATGTATGATCAAATTAAGGTGGAGGTTCATACTCCAATGTCCTCAGAGAAGTTCATGTCCCTGTGATAACCAATCAACAATGCCAGGAATTGTTGCGAAAAACTAGATTAGGAAAGTACTTCAGATTGCACGATGGTTTCATGTGTGCTGGTGGTAGTGCTGATGAAGACTCTTGCAAGGTAGGTTACCACAAATTTGGTCAGCTTTAAATCGAGACAAACGACCCGAAATCGGCCCAAGAAAATTTCAGAAAAAATGCCATAGCCTTTGGCAATTGTTTGTCCTCTCAAACTTTTGGATCTTGAATTAAGACCCTAATTTTTGGTGGATCACTAAATTGCCCCTAGTTGCCACCACGATACCCTTACAAGTGCTAAATTTGTTACCTTCAAAAATAAAATGTCACATGAACACACGCTTCAAGTAGCAGACGATACTTTCAATCTGTTTCTACTGTCTTTCGGCTTATGTAGTTTTGAAATATTTTGAGTTAAAAAAATAGTCACTCTGAAACAAAGCTGATATGGACTGACAGTGGACACAAGTACCACGCTTGATATAATTGATTTTAGTTGGGTTTAATTAAGAGGCTGCAGTACTAATGATTCCGAAGTTAGAAGGCTAGAAACCGGCAACCAGACCCCACCCAATTTGTGTAGCATATAAATTGAACAACTTAGTGTCAATCTTTTGGAAAAGGTTGCTGTCCAAGGGTTACTTAAGTCAGTTCCCTTGGTATTTCTTGGTCCATTTTCACGTTACAATTCTCGTTTCGAAGCTCTCACTACTTTACGAGAATATTTACTAATTTAAATCTCTAACAGGGTGACGGAGGTGGACCCTTAACATGTTACCGTGCCGATGGAACATATTCCTTAGCCGGAATTGTCAGTTGGGGAATCGATTGCGGACAACCTTACGTACCAGGAGTCTACATCGACATAACTAAATACTTGGATTGGATAAAGGAAGCCACTGGTCTACCATTGGAAAATTTCTGGCCCAAGGCTTAGTAATCAATGTCGTGCCATAAACTCTCATATCATTTATTTTACCCACTCTCGCAACGAATTTTTGAAAAACCGGAAATCATTTCTGAACTATTTATCTTAATGTTAGCTTCGGATTAAATTGTACTTAACTTGAAGCTTATCTACCTTTTAGTTTTAAAGTCAAAAGTGGTAGCAATGTAACGCCATTTTGAACATTCGAAATATCATGTAAAACGCGAAATATAAGTAGCCAAGGGCTAAGCGCTTCACGGTCAATAAAAGCGATTTTTAGTTACTGACTTGATGGTTGTTTGATTACTGGTAACTGCTCATTCATCTGTTTTTGGTAGGTATTACGTCCTCAATCTTCAACGCGTCCATTAATTTAACCGGTAATTTGAGCTTAATTACTTTAATGGAAAACTTGGTAAAATCCTGCGGTCACGAGGGACATAATACTACTAACGAACTTGCCACGTGTCGATTTTCAGCGCCGCGGAAATTTCTATCAGAGTTGATACAAACCGAGACGGAAATATTTTTTTTTAAGGTTGGGTCCCTGGCAAGGATGTGTTTAATCAAGTTTCATGACGTCATTAATCAGGAACGGAATGAGGTTTACTTGGGAGGAGACCAAAGTAGTGGTGGGGTCAAGTCACCTCCGGTGGGCAGGGGGCAGTCAGGGTAG
Source organism: Phalangium opilio (assembly GCF_054372755.1). NCBI lineage: Eukaryota > Metazoa > Arthropoda > Arachnida > Opiliones > Phalangiidae > Phalangium > Phalangium opilio. The sequence continues at coordinate 6,490,750 of NW_028324217.1, read as the reverse complement.
GATCGCCAACATGTCGTATCTCCAACTTTGTCACCCAGAAGCTTGGCTTACAAGAGTGCACTACGCTCCCTATTATAAGCCCCTAACGTCAGCTTAGACCCTATCAAACCTATGGTGTTAAACCTTCCGAACCTATGTTTAGGCAAGGTCTTTTAACCCAGGTTTGAAGACAAATATTTCATGTGGGATTTCAACAAAATTTATGAATCTTCATCGCCGATAGTTCAAAAAACTTTTGCGTCACACAGCCAATACATTTATGCCGTTTTAATGGAGTAATCATATTGGAGTGGGAATTAAAGTTTGTTTAAAAGTCCATTAAAGTGTAGCTTAGTTTACTTATATATGGCTCCATTGTGCAGATCTGATTGCTAGCATTTTCGTAAAAAATAAGAAAAATCTGTATTACAAGACATTTATTTTTTTGAAAATTGGAAATGGACTATTAAAAATTAGACATGTACGAGTGATAAAAAAGTAAAAGCCTACAACAATTAAATTAATTTACGAGTGTGCCGTCTTAAAATATAACTGTGCTATGGTATAAATAGTTAAAATATCTTTGGTGAAATTATCATTCATCGACTCTTCAACTTTCCACTATTGTTTTAAATTAATTTAGAAGTTGAACCATGATGGCGTTCACTATTCAATTTTTAATCTTGCTCTCAGTGAGTCAAGTCTATTGCAATTCAATCGGCGTTGGAGATTCACCAAAGGGTAATTATTATTTTAGGTAAAATTTTTAATTATGATGTTAACCGTTGTTTACAGTCTGCCAATGTGTGCCATGGTACCAATGCGACGAATCGGGACACATCATTACCGATGGCGCTGGATTAATTGACCCCAGGAAGGCGAACAAACCCGAGGCGGAGGCTAGAGATCCCAAAAATTGCAAGAACAACAACGAAGTTTGCTGTTTACCTCCAGGCGAAGACAAGACTTTACCACCGTCTCCATCCGGCATGCCTGAATTATCGCATCAATGCGGTCATCAACATGTCGAAGTTAAACCTGTTGACGCTCGTATCATGAATTCTGGTCGTACAGGAGCAAGCAAGATTGGAGAACACCCGTGGCAAGCTGCTATCCTTCGCACCAAGGATAACAAGAAATATTTCGCTGGAGCTGGAGTCCTTATTGACGACCTTCACATCCTCACAGTAGCCCATAAGATCGTTGGATACCCATTGGAAATACTAACTGTACGATTGGGAGCCTGGAATCTAACCATGGAGGATCAACCCGACAAGTTCCAAGATTTGAAAGTGGCTGCCGTTATCGTGCACCCGAAGTACAACAACGTCACTTTGAAAAACGATCTCGCTGTTGTCACTTTCACCTCCAAGATGCAATTCGGTCACAACATTGGCACCATTTGTCTACCAGTACAAGATGAGAAGCACGATGGAAAACAATGTATTACCACTGGTTGGGGCAAGGACGCTTTCGGTAATTTAAATTGAAAGTCGTAGTGACTAAAGAAACTAATATGTAATTTGATTGTAGAAGCTGGACGTCACTCGGAAGTACTTAAACAAGTACCCCTTCCAGTTGTTGCATTCTCTGATTGCCAAAATGCGTTGAGAAAGACTAGACTTGGACAACATTTCGAGTTGGACAGTAGTTTCATGTGTGCCGGTGGTGAACAAGGATTTGACGCCTGCGTGGTATGTTTGCGTAGACTTTCAACTTACCTACTTGACATATGACTAACGACTTGCTTTTCAGGGTGATGGTGGTGGACCATTGGTGTGCATGCGTAAAGATGGTACTTACGGATTGATGGGCCTTGTCTCTTGGGGTATTGATTGTGGACAACCAGGCATTCCTGGCGTCTACATCAGCGTCACGCAGTTCCTTGATTGGATTACATCCGTGACGAAATATCCTATAAATCGCTACTGGCCATCGGCTTAAATACGTTTTTTTTAGATGTTTTTAAATTAGTTCATGAATGTTCAATCACTTAAAAGTTTCATATAAATATAAATAAAAATGTATTTTACCCTTCAAACACATTCGTACTAATTTACATTGTACACAAATACTTTCTACTGCTAAATTATCACGTACTATGCAATACTATGTTATGAATCCATGTTTTGTAGCTGTCAACTTTAGTGTAAACGCCCGGGGCATTGGGACGTCCGCATCCAACACCAAATGAAACAATGCCAACTTGGTACCAGTGTCCATGTTTCTCACAAACGAGAGGTCCACCACCGTCTCCCTGTTATGAATTGCTATGTAACAACGAATGGCCTGACTAGTTACAGACACTTACATCACAAGCGTCTCTTCCCTCGGCGCCTGCGCAGAGAGTTGTCGCTGGTAGTTTAAAACCCGGTCCAAATAATGTCTTCAAAGCAATTTCGCAATCGGCACTTTTCCACATTGGCACATTTATTTCTTTCAACACCACGGATGGGCCACTGTCTGCTTAAAATGAATCAAAATTAGGCCTAGCCTTAAAGCCTAATTTAGCTCAAGTCTACTAACTTTCATTAGTTTTACCCCATCCAGTGACGTAGCACTTCCTAGAAACTACCAGTTCTTTTTCAGGAATGGCTTTATCCGGCATGCATACTATGTTGATATTTTGTCTTTTCCGAGCTGGTTTGGCCAATTTTACCAACGCGATATCGTGCAGCAAAGTGGCGTTGTTGAAATTCGGATGCAGGACTATTTTAGATGCGTCAAACTCTTCATGGTGCAATGATTCCGAGGTGGATGACACGTCATACTCGCCCAAACGGACTTTCAGTTCAGATGGATTTGATTCGCTGGAAAAGTGTGTTTGCTTAACACTAGGATGCTTGTTTGAATTAAGGAAATGGGTTTTGCAATGTCTTAGCAAGAAGCAGTTATTGAGTGAGAGATAAGAAAACGTTTGTGTTCAACTAGACATATTGATGATTGAATCGAACCAAGAAGGTATTCTTTTATTAGCAAGAAGCTTTTCTTATTTGTTTCATAGCGTACTGATAACATTGTGAACAAGTAAATTAAGGAGTTTTCTTTCGACCACAAGTTACAGGTGGTACCTTGTTTATGACACGCTTCTAAACCTTATTGCTACCCTTATGCATGTTCAATAAATGAGCTACATAGCTATAGCAACCAGTACTTACCCGTTATACTAAATATTTCCATTCAATTAGTCAATTGTTTCCAAATACCAAGCAAACAACAACTTTTATTTTCCTACAATCACTTAAATTGCAGCCAAGCCAAAAACCAGACTTACTAGTCATCTACGCAATGCGCAGCTGTCATGACCCAATACTCGTCCAATAATGACGCACCACAAACGTATATCTCCTTCGCTTTCTCTAAAATGGCGGCCTGAGATGCACATACCAAAATACATGTATCATTTATTAAGAATAATTTCAGTTGAAAGTTAATCTGGTGCCTAACCTGCCAAGACCACTCCCCTGGTTCGGCGACACCGTCTTTCCCATTATTGGATCCCTTTTCGCCACATTTGGATGATTTGGCTTGCCGAGGTAAAATTCCCACGGTTTTGGCTCCTTTTTCGATAAAGCAACATACTTTGTTGACGTTGCAGTAAGTGTATGGTTTTCCGCCTGCACTGATGCAATCCCAGTACTCCATGCAATTACATTGATGACTAGTATGATGATCTTCGTGTTGCGTCGTGCTATTGGATGAGGACACGGAGATACTCTGTGGCGATTGGGCCAGTGCCCTACCCGAGATGAGTATGATCAGGATGGGGGCGTAGTAGAGAGCGTAAGGGGAGGGCTGCCCCATAGCAGTCCACGTCCAACAGTGACACCTAGAATTAAAAATATAAGAATAATTAAACATTTCAAACTACAAAGGTATTTTAATTCTGCAAATTCAAAATTGTTCTTAGTGTTGGCAAAGAAAAATATTAATAAGATAATGTAAGGTAGAAAGGAGAGCACAGATGGCGTGTTATTCACGTTGCCTCTGAGCCAATCAAAAAATTATATCTACAAATAATCCTAACGCAACAACATCTTAAAAGCTCGAAAACAACACGCTCTTCGACAACAACTAACACCAATTACCAAAAAATTTAAATAAAAACAATTAAATAGTGAAAGTCCTTCAACTACACATACAGAAACAATATTCATTTCAAAAAGAATGACACGCAATGGGTATGGGCGTATAAGCCATTACAAATAAACCATCCATTGTTCTATGGATTTTAACACAATCCGGGATGGGTTGCCAATTCGGCCCTAGCGTTTCACCACTTGTCCATTAATTTTGAAAAAGAAAAGTGGAACGCTAATGACACTGACTCTCTCTCTCTAATTATCGTCGGTTTATGTTAACCCTTCTTAATGCAGTACCGGGCACGGGTTAATAGCGTTACAGGTTTTACTCGCTTCTTTTCAAGCCAGCGAGGTCAGACCGTGACACCTTTGTTTTGATTTCAATCCTTCGTGAAGGGATCCTGAAAGTTACACTATGAATCGTATCTGTTATTGTGATGTCAATGCCGTGGATCATTTTAAACAAACAATAAAGAAAATGACGTTATCTACACCTTGAACTGTAATTAGTGACGTTGTAATTGACCTGTCAACCCAAGGAGAAGTCGGATTAAGTAGGAAAGGAAAGGGGACAGGGAATCCCTGTAAGTTACACTATGAATTGCTCTTGTTATTGTGATGTCAATGCCGTGGATCATTTTAAACAAACAGCAAAGAAAATGACGTTATCTACACCTTGAAGAGTAATTGACCTGTCTGTCAACAAGGATAAGTCGGCTTAAGTAGGGAAAGAGGGGGACATCAATGTTGGAAGCAGAGAGATTGACCATACTAACTGGTCTATGGAATCGTATAGTAAGAATAGCACTAGACTCGCCCTGAACGTCGGGTCAAATGAAAGAGAAAGGGATCTTCAGTGTTAGGTTCAGAGGGCTTGGCCATACTAACCGGTCTAAACAACCTATTAGTGTGGATATGTGTCTGAACGGAGTGATTCCACATTCTTTTTATAATTGAGCATTTTCCAAGTGACGTTTAGACTTTAGATTGAGTCGTGACTGTTCTCCTATCATGCCCAGTAAATCAAATTTAAAAAGTAGATCCTTACAAAGGGACCACTTTTGGATTTTAAAAATCACGTTTATTACCCCAAGGCAAGCAATAAACAATACTTCCTGTTTATTCAGGCAATACCTCCCACACTCCTCCCAGTTCTTCTAAAACACAGTCAATGGGAATTTAAGCGCAAAATTTTATAAATATCACTATAAGTTTATAAGATAGTTCCGTAAGTATGACACTACTTATACTTCGTAATGCTAGAGACTTACAGCTCGAGCTAGTGTTTGAGAACGACGCGAGAATTGATTACACTAGGATTTGCAGTCTATCTTCCTATTTAGTCTGAATTACTAAGCCTTTGACAGCGCCTTACCGGGCTTCGCTTTACCAGGATCTATGGCTTACGTCATTTCATGATAAGCTCTCAGTAACCAGTGACCAACTTATGGAACATAACTTATGAACTTATGATATTACCCTTATGAAAATTATTTTACCATAAACTGTATTAACGAAAACAAAATGCTTATCTTATATCAGTGGAATAATCTTTATATCAGTTACAAAATTAATGCCAACTTGGAAAAATAAATCAGTTTGAAATATATTTTGTAGAGCGTGTTTTTGAGTGGGTAGCGTGAGTTATAGTCTTAAAAGTGATTAAACCGCACCGCGATATCATCCCTTGAATTAATTAAAAGAATGGAAGAGGCGGGTTTTACAATCTTGTTTGAAGCTTATAAAGGTGTCGACCTTCCCGGAGGCAATTCCCAGAGAATCGGGAGCTCGTTATACTTTGAATTCGAGTAGATAAAATCGCCCTCAAGCTTTCTTCTTCCTTCATCTTTTCTTTTTGGGGTCAGCTTATTTCCCTCTCGAGATCGCTGATGGGTGCAACAAATTTAAAGTAGATACGTAATAGACCATTTCGATGTAACCAGAAGTAAGATGAGACTAGAAGTAAAGAGCTCTAGCATTGGTAGTAGATCCTGGCACTAGTGAACAAATTTGAGGATTTTATGCCGCTTCCATCGCGCCTACACCAGAGAGAAAAAAATTGGTCGAGTTCCAAAAATATTTCCTACCCCCTTCCCGTCAACCAAAAGCCGCGGAACACGGACGCGGGTGCTTGAATCTAGTTCGGGCGTCTACCACCACGAGCGTCTCACGTTTTGGAGGGAAAATTCAGAAACCGCTACCAGAGGGCCAACCGTTGGTGTCTTATCATGAATATTCACTTTTGCCAAGTGAAGAATTTGGTTACCTCGATACTTCTAGTCCCTTATCTTACTTCTGATGTAACTAAGAGGGAAAGACACGGTCCATTTCGCTTTTTGGCGCCTGCGCTGAAGGAGGGTTGATTACCTCCTTTTCTTTATAACGAAAAGGTCTATGAGAATTATTTTTAATACATTAAAATTGTTTAATTACGCGTAATATCTTTATGAAAATCGGCCCAAAGCTTTCTTTAAAAATACTACAATTTGTAATTTAGGATTCTTTTAGCCTGAAATTGAGACATTTGAAGTCACCGAAATTCTTAAAATTCGTGTAATTTTCCCTGTTAATTATCGATTGAATGTTTTGGAGAAAACTATATTACGCTAATTTCACGTTCCAAAAGTATGTTTTGAGTATCAAAAAGGCTTAGATTTTGAAATGTGAAGTCACCATAATTTTTTAAAACGCAAATTTTTTGAAAATTTACCATAATTTAACATTTCATAAAGGGGTTTTGTTATTCAAAAATATTAAAATCATAAACAAAACATTAATAATAAACTATACTTTTAATATGATACCGGTTAAATTACGCTATGTTATAAATCTCTACTGAAATTTCTTCGAAGAAATGTATTTACTATTTAGGGCCTTCTTAATTAAACGGAAGCCCAAAAGCAATTAAAAACAACTTGTTAATTCGTTTTATGCATATTTTAGCGAAAACCAAATTATCTTGCATCACTACTTCATTATAACTAACAGTTCACAAAGACCAAATTAATATAGAGAAAACCGTACAGCACGAACTAAACTTAGTATTAAATTCGTTCCATCTGTATTAACAGGGACAGAATGAACACTGGAGAATATCTGTTTCTAAGAAGATCACTTACCATAGAATCCAAAACCAATTTATTATCTATTAAGGAAGATCTGTTATTTATTCCAAACGTTAAAGCGAAGGGGAGGGGGAAGTCAAACTGGCTCATTTCGACCACTAAGAAAAAACATAAACCAGTCTTTTCAAAAGTTTAATTTCTTTTTTATTTCATTCTCTTTTGTTATTCCGGTTTCAATATATTTTTTAATCTTTAAAAAGTCGCTTGGCTTTGATATGGATATCCATTTTTGAAGAAGTTTTTATTCAGACTAGAATACACAGATTTCTTTTTCTTGGAATATTTGACAGGCCATTTTCTGGGCCTTTCTGCTTGAATTAAAGGGGAGGACGTGTAGAAAACGTCACCCCTGACGTCATGCATAATGAGTTTTAACTCATGAAATCCATGTGATACTGACTTAGCTATAGAGAACTGTGTCGAGACTGCCGCGACCCATGAGTTGTCTTTGCGTCGTGTGAATGACGGTTGTTCTATGTATGTGAATAGCCAATGAAACGCGAGGAAGGAGGAGCATGTAGTTGAACAAAGTTTTAAGCCCTTCCCCTTACCTTCAATCAGATATTACTATATGGTCTATGGCCTCTTAAAGATTCCAAGTAGAAGAAATTTATGTATTCCTGGTATAGACTAGCTAAGCTACCCGATGTTGTCCGGGTGTTTTAAGAGTGTGAAAGCCGGGAAAGGTTTCCTGTCTATCTAGACACTAAACACTAAGTCTTGGGCCTATAGCGCCATAATAATATTTGAAGAAGCTATTATTTTTCAAAACATTCAAATTCAATAAATGGTGCAAAATTAGGGGTTAATTATAAATGTTACTGACCAAGAATAGGACGTTCTTTTCTGGCTTAATGAATAGTGGTTCGATTCCGTCCCAACCGTGAGAAGAACTCAACTACTAAATTAACTTCTAATGAACCTCAATTTCACTAGCGTTATAAATTAATATCAACAATTAAGTTTGGTCAATTAAATTCGGAAATAAACTAATGGTGACTGTTCACAAAGTACAACAAACAAACCACTTTCTCAAATACACCATAAGTTCATAAGATGTTATCCATAAGTTAGTCACGGGTTAATGAGACCTTGTCATGAAGTGACTGACGTAGGTGAAACATCATACATTCTTGTAAAGCGACGCCTGGTGAGGCACTGTCAAAGGCTTAGTACAGACTAAATTGAAAGATGGACTGCAAAATTAACCGCATGTAGTCAATTCTAGCTTGTCGACGTTCTCGAACTAGCTCGTGCTGTAAGTCTCTGCCATTACGAAGTATAGAGTCATGCTTATGAAACATTTCTTATAAACTTATGATACATGGGAAATTTCGTCAACACAAATTAATAAATACCTTTCTAAAAATTAAATACCGGTCGCTTATATAAATAGTTTTAATTATTATAAATTAATTAAATTAAACCAGTTTTAATATTATCATGTTGGGCTGCCATTAAATTGAAATAATTAACGAAATAAGCATCTACGGCTTACTAAGAAACCGCACAAAATTTGGCGCCAAATTATGGGCGGGAAAAACTCGGAAACGTGATCACACGATTGTAAGAAAACAAGACGACCTTGCCGGCTTCTTCACAGTAATTAGTGACGTCATAACTATAAAGGTATTTACATATTCGTTTGAAAAGAAAAGTTGTCATAAATTACAGGCATAATATTTTCAAGTTCAACTATTACATCACATTTAAGCGAAACATTATTAACAAAAAACTTGAAAGAAACTTATGTCATAAGTTTTTCTTGCCGATTAAAGTTTATTTGCGTCTTCATGTAATAAATATTTCGTGACCTCACGATTTTTGGCGCGCGAGTGTCAAGGTAACCTTTCTTTTCCCGCCAATTTCACGTCGCGTGCAAGGCCACGTGCTTTAAAGGGTTTTAGAAAGTTTTAAGAGAAATTTAAGTTTGTAATTGATTTAAGAATGGCATAATACATGTATATATAGAGATTTACTGTACGAGTAATGCTTTATTTTTAGGATATATCATTTATTTTTGACAGTTTTCCCCGTATTTTTAAATTTAAAATTATGTTTAGTTTTTATGGTCATCAAATTATAGTATTTAAAGTTTCCTTTCCTTCAGGTTTGTTTTACAAAATATTTTAAAATTTTTCATTTCCAGTTAGAATTTTGTTCACCATAACCAAAGACACATAGATATCATCTACTTCGAATCTTTAAGAACCCATAGACCTCATACTAATATCTGATTGAAGGCAAGGGGAAGGGCTTAAAACTTAGTTCAACCGCACGCTTCTCCTTCCTAGCGTTTCATTGGCTATTCACGTGTATAGGTCAACAGTCGACTCAGGGTTTACACATTCAGAATACGCAAAGAGAACGTTTTGAAGCTCGACATGGAATTTCATCAGCGGTCACTCATAACCTCGATGCCATACCCTCATCGATTATTTTCACCAACTTCCATAACCTCGTAAACCAATTTCACCAACCGTCATACCCTCAACAACTATTTTCTTAACTACCATACCCTCAACAACTATTTTCACCTACTGCCATATCCTCAACAACTATTTTCACCAACTGACATACCTTCAACAACCGATTTCACCAACTGCCATAACCACAACAACCGATTTCACCAACTGCCATAACCTCGTAAACCAATTTCACCAACTGACATACCTTCAACAACCGATTTCACCAACTACCATTACCTAAACAACCGATTTCACCAACTGCCATAACCTCGTAAACCAATTTCACCAACAGTCATACCCTCAACAACTATTTTCTTAACTACCATACCCTCAACAACTATTTTCACCTACTGCCAATAACCTCAACAATCAATTTCACCAACTGCAATAACCTCAACAACCAATTTCACCAACTGTTCATGATAACCTCGACAACCATTTTTAGCACTACTTCCTAAAATAATGTAGCAAGTACAAAAATGTTAGTCATCAGTAAAATCTACCCATTTTGATAGAGGTTGTAATTATACACTAGCGACGCCGGGGGTAACAGCTAATATTTAATTAGAAAGGCCGTGATTCAATCAAAAACTGATCTACTTTAATATTATAAATGGAAACACGGTTTTAAATTGAAATATTAATTATTTAATATGCTCTTTCATATAAATTAAGAAAAATTTTAGCCCGGAACTTCCATTTAATGAATTTGGATAAAAAATATTTTAATCATCACCCTTAAATATTAAATAACGTTTAAATGATAGCAATTAAATAACACCCTTAAGGTCTTAATCGCAATCTAAAATTAAATCCAAATTTTTAAACACTAGCATCAAAAGAGAATTGAAAAATAATTATTATTAAAATCTATAATTAAAATTTAAAAAAGTACTTTAAAAACTCGAAAGACAAATGCTGGCTGTCTGGCTTTTAAATACCTTAAGTTTGAAAGGTTTTATTTATTTAAATTTTAAATTCTTTTTTAAACGGTGGTTTAAAATCGTTACCAGGATGTCGATATATTAAATATAGCTCGTCCTTTTTGAACAATACACGGTGTTTCTTTGAACATGTGGGTAGTAAAGTTTATCCGTCGGAATTGGGGTTATTATATTTAAGTTTGGAAAAATCGAGTTCTGATCTAAATTTAGAGTAAAAAGCGGGTGTCGGCTGCTGCGAAATTCTAAAACTACGAACGTTATAGCTATTCTTTGACGATATTTGCGTCGCATTCAATTTAGGGTATGCTTTAAGAATAGGCATCATTTCTTGCTCTATTTTCGAAGAATGTTTACTATGGTGTGTAAAGGTACACTTAAATCGTAGATCCTTAAAATCTATACATGAAAATGGGAATGATACGTTAGTTGATACAAAAACACGGTGCGCACGAGCAAGGGACATAAGGATTCTAGAATATCAAGGTCATTTAGAATTTCAGAGTACTGTTTGAACGTAGGCGATGCTGGCCCTCTTCAGAATTTCAGGATTAAACGCTGTATCGAAAAGAGTTAGTGGAAATTAATAAAATCATCATCCTATTAAACCATGGATATGTATAAATACTAACGTATTATGGAGTCCCATCTTTAACCTTTCACAAGACATTTTGCTTAGACGCCCGTTAAATACGACTTGCAAGCCCCCCTCCTAACCTTGAGAGGGAAATTCGTATATTTTCTCTCTGCGCATGAGCGAAATTTCAAACCCACCACTCAGAATTCTCCGGAGAGACAGAGTTCCTTTTCACCACGTCACGAGACCTAGCTATTTCCTCCTCTATTTTCAGCCGTCTCACACCCACTTGTGTAACGCTTATTTGGTGGCCGGCTTATGGGCCTAGTTGGAAATCCATAATACCTTAGTATTTATACATATCCATGATTGAACAGCGTGCTGGGTGCCTATTTTACGTTAGAATTTCAAATAACAAAACTAACTATAACTAAGTTATTTGTCAGTTTTGTTATTTGGAAATCTAACATTAAAAAGGCACACAGTATGCTCAATTTTCGATTTTTCAAAAAACTTACGAATATCGAATTTGTTATTATTTCTCGGACCTGAATTAAATATACCTGTGTAACTGGTTCGTTTAAGTATCACTTAAATATTGGTATATCCGTCATTGTCCTTGAACCCTCTTATTTAAGTTTATTGTAATTTTAAAAATTTTCTAGACGTTGCGTGGGACGCGGAATATCTTTTAAAGGTTTGGTACCAGCATCCATGATTCTTAGTAGGAGTTATTTTAAGTTCTTTAAAGGTGTTATTTATTTTTTTCGTCTTTTTCATGTCAGATGTCCTAATAAATTACTTATTTTTCTCAGCTCATTCATCTTACTCGTAATTTTTTGTTAGTCATACCATAAGTTCATAAGGTATGTTCCATAAGTTTGTCAATGGTTATTTAGAGCTTGTAGGTGAAACGTCATAGCAGGGATAGATTTAACTTTAGAAGTAGGAATGGAGAACGGTTAGTATTTACTTCAGTCAGACTCATAGCCCAGTATAGAGCCCCTCCCTCCAACACGCAACGAAAAGTTTAAATTATCTTATTGGCTGACTTAAATTACGTTTTGATGACGTTGCTGACGGGGACGGCGAAAAATACGGAATTCCTTTTTACCTCTGTCGCTATGACCCGCCTCTTCTTTCATACCCCCCCCCCCGTCCCGTGGAAGGGGGTCCGGGACTATGACGCGCACCCACCTATTACTCTGTTCTCCATTCCTACTCCTAAAATTAAATCTATCCCTGGTACAGACTAAATAATAAGATGGACTGCAAAATTAACCGAGTGTTTGACTTCAATTCTCGCTTGTCTTTCTCAAACTAGCTCGAGCTGTAAGTCTAGAGCCAGCATTATGAAGTATAGGTATTGTCATACTTATGGAAGGAGCATATCTTATAAACTTATTGCCATACCAACTGCGCAGCGAGACATTTAAAAAAAATCTAATTTACATTAAAGTATTTACATTGCGGATGTATCAAAATTTAAATTCTAAACGAAATACATATTTAAATAATTGTACATATAATTTAAAAATGAAACCTCCCCTCAAATTAAGCACCAAAATCAAAACATCGTATTTTCCAATTCCTCAAGACATACCTGACAACAAAAACAAAATTCGGGTTTTGTAGCTAGCTTTCGGACATGACAATAATAATTAATCCAGAAAAATAACACACCCACTAAATACTCTCTCGGCAGATAAATTTCAATGAAAATAAAAATAAACTGACCTAAATAACACCACTTCACATGGCAAATCACTTTAAGTTTGAATCAGACACACAGTCGACGCAAGTGAACTGCCTTTTAAAAATGAAGAAAATACATGCCTTCTAGACAAAATTTCACGAAAAAGCATTTTTTACTCATGAAGGCCTCATGTTTCATGAATTCATTTATTAATTTCCCTCGTGAATATTGAAGTGATAACACAACAGGTGGAAAATTATTCAGCTCGAAGAACTTTTGGCACTGGATGCAACATGATAAATGTCGCTTATGTTTTTCTCACCTATGAATTAATTTATTTAGATTGTGATTTTTTAATTAAAGACACTTTATAGATCTGACTCGATTGTGCCGAAGTCCGATTTAAAAAAAATGTGCCTTGAGATATTCAAGGTTAAAGGTCAACATAATTTCCAAGCTAAATTGCAACTGAGACAATTTTCTCGCGCTGATCAGAATGCCAAGAAATTGTTTAAAAACAAACCAAAAAAATCGCTCAAATTGGCATTTTTCTTGGGTATGTTTAAATATATTCATCTTCAATTCTATATTCAGCAAGCATTTTATAATCGCCCGAAGGGCGAAGCTAACTTCATGTCTTTTATCACAAGAAACACAGTAACAACAAGTATGACTTTGCAGTAACACTAAATTTTTTAATTAAGGTTTGTCTTTGTTCCAATGTTTGCTTGTTAACAGCCAGGAAACAATAGCAAGCCCGTAGCAACTCTAAAACCCTTTAAATTACTCCTAGCACAAGTTCATAAGATATGTTCCATAAGTATCATACTACCTATACTTCATAATGCTAGAGACTTACAGCTCGAGATAACTAGTTCGAGGGAGAACGACAGAAGCGAGAATTGAAGTCCTACACTCGGTAGTTAATTTTGCAGTACTTCCATCTTCCTATTTAGTCTGTATTAAGCCTTTGACAGCGCCTCACCAGGCGTCGCTTTACCTCGAATCTATGACGTTTCATAGATGTCATTTCATGACAAGCTCTCACTAACCAGTGACAAACTTATGGAACATATCTTATGAACTCATGCAGGACTTTCATCTTCCTATTAAGTCTGTACTAAGCCTTTGACAGCGCCTCACCAGGCGTCGATTTACCCTGATTCTATGACCTACGTCACTTCATGACAATCTCTCAGAAACCAGTGACAAAATTATGGAAAATTATGAACTTATGATCCAAGGTGTTTATATTAATTGGCTCTGCTTATTGAACCCTCCAGGAGTCGATTCAACGAAAGCTACGCTTACTTTCAACAAATAGCAAATTGCTTCATGTTGGAACTCAAAATCACAATTTTATCAAGTTTGTCATACTTATTATTGTTATATTACTTATACTTTGCGATAACTAGACAAAACGCCGACATCGAATCTTCACAATATCAAAGATAAAATGACTGTCCCCTTTTGAGGAGACCTCAATTTTTAAAGGAAGATGAACCAATTTTTTATTTTTCTGTATTTTATTTCACTTATAATATATTTTCATTCTTAATAATTGTATGGGATAATTGTTTCAAATTGGAACAATTATATTCCAACTAGGTATATGGTATCTTATTAATTTTTTTTTCTTTTTTAATTGTTAAGAAATGGGAGATGTTTTTTCGAATGAAATTGCAAGCGATACTTTAGCGTTTCTCGTATTTTGGTTAATTGGACTTTTTCGTAATTATTTTTTATAAGCGCTATTTAATTGCGATGCAATTTTGATAAATATTTGGAAACCAATCAAGTCAAATTTCGCAACTAGACAGGGTGGAACAGATTAAACTAACATTTATTTTGAGTAAAGTGTCGTAATATTCGTGAAATCAGATGCGACATTCTTATTTCTAGGTTTAAAAGCAGTGTCATATTCGGTGCATATCATAGGTCTGACGTTTATCATACCGAATTTTTCTCCGTGGGAAGTACATACAGACTATAGCAACATTTTACTCAAAATAAGTGTTCACTGTTTCATTAGACAATCAAGAACTAAAAAGTACAAACTTGAATGGTCGACCAAATCATCTAATCGGGAACTATGGAAGGTTTCTATCTACTGTCACAATGCGTCTGTCTTACTTTCTGTTATTGCATTTGTTACTGCATAACTAAATACTAATAACGTTTTGCAAACTAAACAGTATCAGAGCGTTACCAACAGAGGGACAGACAGAGACAAAACATGAATATTTCTTATAATCATTTTAAAGGCACTTGAGACTATCCCAACCCCAACATTAGTGGTTCTAATTTCCAAAGAATAAGGTTATTTACAGACAGAAACACACAATATTCTGAATATTATTACTATAAATTTTATAGGCACTTGAGATTCCCTACATTTGTGATTCTTATATCACAAGAAAACGTTATTTACAGACAGAAAGACACAATATTCAGAATATTTTTACTATAAATTTATAGGCACTTGAGACTCCCCTTATTAGTGATTCTAATTTCACAAGAAAACGTTATTTACAGACAGAAAGGCACAATATTCAGAATATATTTTTAATATACATTTATAGGCACTTGAGATTCCCCACATTAGTGATTCTAATATCACAAGAAAGCGTTATTTACAGACATAAAAGCACAATATTCAGAATATTTCTTATTATAATTTTATAGGCTTTTGTCACTCCCCACATTAAATGATTCTAATATGACAAGGAAGCGTTACTTACAGACAGAAAGACACAATAATCGGAATAATTCTTTTTATAACTTCATAGGCACTTGAGATTCCCTGCATTAAATGATTACAATTTCACAACAGCTAAATTTAATTTGTGTTAAAATATCTTGACCATTCATTTACCATGCACCCAACAAGGAAGAATACAGGAACTGCTTGAATGACTAAGAATTTAAAGAAAACAATTATAAAGATGTTTATCATATCCGCGCTGAGCCAGTTAACAATACCAAAGGCTGGCTGAATCGTTCGTCCTTTACTTTTAAAGTGTTTCAGAATTAAATCTACATGTTGCCCCGTTCATTAATTATTACATCGCAAACACTTGCCATAGTCTAAATATATATTTAAAAAAATAAAGAAGACACGCAGCTTTCGGTTTAAAAATACTTCTCCCTAAAGAAACTGGAATTTTAAATATAATCTTTATAAAAACACTAAAAGCGTCTGGTTTTTTATCATAAGAGGTACATATCCTTTTTAAATTTTAAACGTTATTAAATGTTGAAATATTTGCAAACCTAATATTATTTTTAACTTCATGGGGGTTCTTAATTATTCAGTAAGGAATGCAGGATATATTGCGTTATGCAATGCTTGTAAGTTAAATAAAAGATTGGTTTAATGTTTGTCTATTAACGTGAAGTGATTTGAAATCAGTAATTTTCGTGTATTTTTAAGTTATACACCTTGAAACTAAGGAATTTCGTCGAAATTTTAATTATTTTAAAGGGAGAATGAAGTTTCAAGATAATTATTGCATGAGAAGATAGCAAATTCGTTCGTTTATAAATATTATAACATGTTCATAAGACATATTTCATAAGTTTGTCACTGGTTAAAAACTGGAGCTTGTCATGAAGTGACGTAGGTCATAGATTCTTGTAAAGCGACGCCTGGTGAGGCGCTGTCAAAGCCTTAGTACAGACTAAATAGAAATATGGACTGCAAAATCTACTGTAGTCAATTGACTCAATTCTCTCTTGTCGTTCTTGAAATAGCTCTAGGTAAGTCTCTAGCATTGCGATGTATAAATATTATCATCCTTGTGAAACATTTCTTTATAAACTTATGATTTTATTTAAAGTTTTATTAGAAGTAGAAGTTCTAAGTTTAACGCTCCTTTTGATAAAAAAGGTGTGTATTTAATTTAAAATCATAAGCGACCGTAACACGACGTGAATATTTGTATCAAAAATAAGCGTTAGACCTATAGTTAAGTCCACTTTTCAATTATTTCATTAAAACTATCTGAGTAATCATAAAGATTAATCTCAATTTTTTCTCACGAATAAAAAGGTGATTTAATGACGGTTTAAACGAATTTAATTTATTAAACTAAATTTGAAACAAAATTTATTATTTTTTTTTGGTAAGGCTAAGTGATGCAATTACGAACCAAAAGTCGACAATAAGCTGGGAAAATGAAGACGTGAAATACCAGAATATTGTCAATTGTGTGGAAAAATTCCCTTGTCAGAAGTTAACTTACTTTCCGCACCAATTAATACTGACCGGTTTACTCATTTTCGTTCAAATCTTAATTACCTCCTCGGTGCAAGGCAATCAAAATAAATCTACAATGGCCAAAAATTACTGCCATGTATGGAAAAAATTAAAACTCGCTTTCAACCGCGCTCAATCATTGGAACTAATTTGCATATTAATTAAAAATCTATTGCGTATTAATTTAAGAAGATGCACCTAAATCAATTTAGGTTCACTTAGCAAGGTAATTTTTCATTTCGAACGTATCCCTATTATCACCAAAGGCAAATGCTTAATAACAGAAAGTGCACGATTTTTGGAGGGTTTTGTTCACTGTGATTCTACAACATCAAGTCCAGCTTTCTCCTTAGCTAATTTGGCCTTTTCATTTCTCTGATAATTCTGTACTTATCTCTAATAGGAATATTATCAAAGGCAAATGAAAATAACAAAAAGGTACACGTTTTACGGTGCGTTGTGTTGAGCGTGATTTTTACAACATCAAGTCTAGCTTTCTCCTTAGCTTCTTTGGTCTTTTTATTCTACTGATAATTCTGAACTTATCCCTACAATGACCAAAGGCAAATGTAAAAAAAACTGAAAGTGAACGCCTTGGAGTGGGTAGAGTTCAGTATGATTTTTAAAAGGTCAAGTCTAGCTTTCTCCTTAGCTTCATTGGTCGACCATTCAGCTCTCTACTTTAGTATTTCGTAATCATTTTGTTAAAACAAAACTCGTGGCAAAACTACTTCGGCTTTTTAGGCATTCAGAGCGTTAGAAACTATATTTTGGGTTGGGTTCTTGGAGATTATGTTAGATTTAGTACTTTAAACCTGATGGGAAATGCATTCAGCTCATCCTTGTACTAGCGCTAGTATCATACTTGAATTTTCCCCTAGCATCGGCAACTTTAGGAGCCTACTGAAGTATGTTCCCTGAGCTACTGTCGTGAAGAGGGGGGTCGACACTATTCTGAGGGTAACGGGGGGTGTCTCATATTGCGCGGCGCGAGCAAGCTTCAATGAAGTATACTTTTAGTTTTTTAACTATGAACTTTTGCTAAAACATACAAATCTCTGTCATACAGTATTATACAATATAGGACTGGCATTAAATCAAAAGATTGAAGTTTCATCAGAAGTAGATCATATTACAGCTCCCTAGAAGTACTGGACGATATAACATCGCTGTGCATCAGCATTGTCTCCCAGCACTGAAGGGAAAAGGGTATATGCGAAACGTAGCGGCGAATTTGTGAACTAAACCAGAGGAATGATTTCGGCGCGAAAGAAATTTTTGATAAGCGGGGCAAGCAAACGGAAGTGGTAGCCAATGAGGAAAGGTTTGAGAGAGAAGAGCGTGGAAGGAAAGAAGTTGTTCCATACATAGTGTTGGCTTGTGAGTATAATAGTAGAAGTCCACTTTATTTTTCCGATTTTAAAAAATAATTGGCAGTCTATAGGTATTTTTTCAATGCTTTAACGTTTTCCGTTTGCGAAAGATGCTGGTCAATATTTATCAGTTTTACAAAACGTTTTAGTTGCTTACGGTTAAGTGCTTTTAATATCACATAGATTGTGTTCAGATGTATCTTTCATTTGGGCACGCGACGATTGTAATTAGTTACATTGATCCTAGGCGTTTTTCCTAATTAACAAAGAAACATAAGTCCTTCTAATTTAAAATTATAACGCGATAACAAGCTTCACACTAATCACGACACTGACGGCGGTCTGACAGCCAATACCATCAACCGGAACTTCCGTAGGTTAACCTAACTCAAGATCCGGGTTAATGGGAAAACTATACTTGTAAAACTGAGCTATAGATGGCGGGCTTGGATGTCTTGGAAGAAAACGCTGTTTACAAAAGCTTAACCTACGTCCAGTACTTATAGGGAGCTGTAATATGATTCACTTATGGTTTCATCTAAACCAACCATTATTTATACTTACAAAAGACAAACAACAATTATGTTCTCATGATAATAAAAATGTATTCAAAGACAAACACCACATAAATCCAAATCAACCCTTCAAAGGCTTGGTATCAATTCAACACTTTGACCCCATTTACGTTGACAAATAAAGTATCAAATGACCTACGAACCACCTGAAAACAGGTCAATCGTGAAATTGCAAAAATAACGAAGATTTGTTAGAATTTCGATGTATAGAAAATTTCACACCTAATTGTCAGGAATTCCTATAAACTCCAGCTAAAGGTCTTCTAGGAAGTTTAATGTGTTGAATTTCTCACAATGGTTTAACCCAGTTTAACCATTATGAAACTGTGGGACACTTTCACCAAGAATTGTGTGAGAAAATGCATGGGTTTTTGTTTAAGAACAGAAAGATTTTTCTTTCAAAAATGCTTAGTTTAAAAAATTTTACGTTTTTCAAAAAGAGTGAAGTAAATCAATGATTGATGAATGAATAAAGGGAAATATAGGTTTATGGGCTGTTGAAATTAGTATGATTTTATAATTCAAATATATTTGATTAATTTGGTTCAATTCAGATCAGAATTGCACATTAATTAAGTTCAAAAATACTTAAGATCTATTGCGCTTTAAATAGAACTTTATTAATTACGTTTAATTACTATTAGAGATGCGAGTCGGTAAATTACTGGTAATTTAACTAATATCACAGTACATAAGAGTTTCAAGGGATTTTATAGGACTTGAAGTATGCTTGAAGAGATTGTCAAGGAATTTGATAAGATTTCAAGAGAATTTAGAGGAATTTCAAAAGATTTGAAGAGATTTTCGAGGAATTTCATAGGATTTGAAGAGATTTTCGAGGAATTTCATAGGATTTGAAGACATTTTCGAAAATTTTCATAAGATTTGAAGACATTTTCAAGGAATTTCATAAGATTTGAAGAAATTTTCAAGGAATTTCATTAGATTTGAAGAAATTTTCAAGGAATTTCATAAGATTTGAAGAAATTTTCAAGATATTTCATAAGATTTGCAGAGATTTTCAAGAAAATTGACAAAGAACTTAACATTTGAAGAGATTTCCACGAAAATTGACAAGGAACTTAACATTTGAAGAGATTTTCAAGAAAATCGACAAGGAACTTAACATTTGAAGAGATTTTCAAGAAAATTGACAAGGAACTTAACACTTGAAGAGATTTCCACGAAAATTGACGAGGAACTTAACATTTGAAGAGATATTCAAGAAAAACAGGGTAGTATAAGTCAGGAATTTACCGACTAACATCTCCAGCTACCGATATCAGCTCGAAAAACATTAATCAGGTGTATATATTTAAATTCAACTTCAGTTATTAAGAGCTTTAGAAGCAGATGTCGTAATCAGATGTAATAAATGATTTCTAACTTGGGTTATTATAAACCAGTTTTTCAGACAGACTTTTAAAAAATTACACGAAAAAAAAGTTTATAAATATGATCAAACATGGCTAAACGCCAGACTGCAAACTTGCCTTTTAAAAATCGAGTCTGTGTTTATGCTCCAAATAAAATTACTTCCACGTGATAATAAATTACAAACCAATATTTTGGTTTCCAATTCATTAGATATTCAACTTTTTCTTCCAAAATATTTCCTCAATTTTAAGATAAATATATAGTGAAAACATTCTCGTTTTGAAACTGCTAACTTTGGAATAAAAATCTGAATTTTACGCTTGGGTTCCCAAATTTCATTTCGTTTTCTAAATGCTAACGTATTTAAGATAGAACATTTAGAATGGTCGCGATGTCTTTTAAAATACTCATTATAAACATAGCATCATTGTTTTATTTTATTTTAGTTTTCTTGATCTCAAATTAATGCTTTTATAGCGATATTTCGAAACTTGTGGTCAAATTTAGAAATAAATTATTTTAAATTTATTTAATATTGCAAATATGGACAAATTAATTTAAATTATAAATTTTGAGAAAGTTTCTAAATTCCAAACAATGACTTATTTCAAAATTCAGAAGTTCAAAATAAATTTCAAAATTACCCTGTGATTCTCCACGTTTAGTTAATTCTGCCGAATTACTAAATTTATTAATTAATTCTAGTTATTAAATGCAAAAAAAAACCAGTAAAATTGAAAATATCAGTTTTGATATAATATTGGGATTAAATTTCAAAACTCGCAAGAAATGCAAATTATTTCTCAGAAAATTGTGCAATGAATTTAGAAGAACAAACTCTAATTGTTTTGGGGCAACATTGATTTAGATTGGTTTAGATATATAAATATATAAATAGATATATAGATATATAAATATATAAATAGATATATAGATATATAAATATATAAATATATAAATAGATATATAGATATATAAATATATAAATATATAAATAGATATATAAATATATAAATAGATATATAAATATATAAATATATAAATAGATATATAAATATATAAATAGATATATAAATATATAAATACATAAATAGATATATAAATATATAAATACATAAATAAATTTATAAATATATAAATAAATAAATATATATATAAATATATAAATAAATAAATATATATATAAATATATAAATAAATAAATATATATATAAATATATAAATTATAAATAAATATATAAATATATAAATAAATATATAAATATATAAATAAATATATAAATATATAAATAAATATATAAATATATATAAGTAAATATATAAATAAATAAGTAAATATATAAATATAAAGCAAAAATAAATATATAAATAAATAAGTAAATATATAAATATAAAGCAAAAATAAATATATAAATAAATAAGTAAATATATAAATATAAAAGCAAAAATAAATATATAAACATTCATCCTACCTTCAGAAATGAACAACAGCAACGAAGAACAATATCCACCACGCGCGAAAACCACCCAAACTGAATTGGATCTAAAAACTAGGAGGAAATTAAGGCGAACGGGATTTTATCATAGCGACGGACTTAATTGTATTTGAGATTAACAAGACTAAACCGAGTGAAACCTATATCCATCCAGACTGAGAGGGAAACGAAAAATACCGCTTTATCAAAAACGGTTTTCCAACACCGAGTAAGAAGATGGAAATGGGAAGCCAGAGATGAAACTGTTCGTTTCTAGGTCAACGGCACACTTAAACAACACCCACAGAACTTAGAAACACACCGACCACCATAGCCACAGGTAAGATAAGAATCTTCGCTTCCCCCCCCTCCTTCTCAGTTAAAATCGTTACTATTTTATGTTACAAATTTATACTTCGGTATCCAAAAACGTTCAAATAGAAAATTAGGCTGTAGTGATGTGATCGCAGTTTTTTAGGCCCACCTTTGATTTGTTATGACTAGCTAATAGACGACAGAATAATTAATTAGAAACATTATATTTGAAACCAATATACAGGCTGGAAAAAATTAGACGAACACTTATTTTGAGTACAGTATTTCTGAAATACCGAAGGAAAAATAAAGGGTATGACCAGGGATAGATTTAATTTTATAAGTAGGAATGGAGAACAGAGTAATGTGGACGCGTCATAGTCCCGGACCCCCTTCCACGGGACGGGGGGGGGTATGAAAGAAGAGGCGGGTCATAGCGACAAAGTAAAAAGGAATTACGTACTTTTCGCCGTACCCGTCAGCAACGTCGTCAAAACGTAGTTTAAAGGCCGGGAAACGGCGAAAAGGGTTCTTGTCAAACTGAAAACCGTGCATCGAACTAACAATGGGCGACCGTGCTTCAAACTTTTTAGGGGTTCTTGTCAAACTGAAAGCCGTGCAAAGCGGTTCTTGTCAAACTGAAGATAAACAATGGACAGTCTCTTAAATGGGGGATGCAAAAAGTCGGGGAAACAAAATTTAAGAGACTGTCCATTGTTTATCTTCAGTTTGACAAGAACTGCTTTGCACGGCTTTCAGTTTGACAAGAACCCCTAAAAAGTTTGAAGCACGGTCGCCCATTGTTAGTTCGATGCACGGTTTTCAGTTTGACAAGAACCCTTTTCGCCGTTTCCCGGCCTTTAAGTGAGCCAATAATAACAATTTACAATTTTCGTTATGTGTTGGAGGGAGGGGCTCTATACTGGGTGGTCTATGAGTCGGACTGAAGTAAATACTAACCGTTCTCCATTCCTGGTTCGAAAATTAAATCTATCCCTGGTATGACAAATGTCAGGCTTATGAGAGACACAACGTTTAAAATTAGAAATAAGTATAACGGGCCTGATTTTACGAGTTGAACTTCGACATTTTACTCAAAAAGCGTTCATATGTTCTTTCAAACCCTGTACATACACATTTTCACACTTAAAGAGATACGTCGCGCTACAATTTTTTTGTATTTTTAAATGAAAGAACGAACCATGTTTCTATCTACAATATTAATGATGATACATGAAATAAAGTTTATTTCCGTAATGGACACTACGCGTTACGCTTTCCCGCTAAACACTGGGGATTACCTCTATTGGACGCCTAGTATCACCTGGCGGATTCGTCCAATAGGGTAACTTCCTAGTGGTTCACGGGAAAGCCTAAAGTTAACGCCATCTCTAATTTTGTCCTCAAATTGCAGTACCGCCGACGGAATAAATAGGTATGCAAAACAACAGACCTATAAAACTTCAATGCGTGAAAAGCACGTGATTTGATTTAACCATTTGTAACCAATTAGCATTTAGTGATTAATAGGACTTTTGCAACATAAATAGATGTCGTGCAAAAGTAAAAATACAGATAATTTAAAATTAATAATAAATAGACATCGGTTAAAGATCTAAGATCCGAGCCAAACAAATACTGTTACTAGACGAGTATTTTGCTAGCGAATCATAAATTAAATTACATACTTAGCTGACGCAATGAAGGGAAACCCCTAATTTAAGGAAAACCCATCTCTTTCACGGAGAGCTCGTTTAAAAAACATTCTTTATTCGAAGCTATTTACATAAAATGGGAAAAACGTAAAGAAAATACATAAATTAAGCTTAAAAGAAGAAGAGTTAACGTAATTCATTTCTCATTTTCTGTGGATTTCTTTCTGAAGAAGAAAATGAGAGTTCCCGAGATGACGGAGATGAAACAAATAAAACTAGACGTCGCCACAGAAGCAATGACGTATGTAACGCATGAGTGAGTTACGTCAATGCGACGTGAATGGTCAAAAGAATCGCCAATGCGAACTGCAAACGATAAAGGAGCCAGTTTGTAAACATTCTTCTAATTTAACATTTAATTAATTTCTTAAAGGGAGAATGAAATGATCTGACAACCATTTTTTTTAATGATTTAGAATAATGAAAGAGCATCTAAATTATTGAGAAAACTTAACTAAAAATGTTCGTTAATTTTTGAATGTTTGAAAACTTAATAATAAATTTAAAATAATTCAAAACTTATTAGTTAATTTTAATGTTTCAAAACGTATTAGTTAATTTTCATGTTTCAAAAAATGTCCGTTAATTTTAAATGTTTCAAAAATTATTTCTTAGTTTTAAATGTTTCAAAAATTATTTCTTAGTTTTATATGTTTCATAAAATTATCCATTATCTTTAAATTTTTAAAAAAATATCCGTCAATTTTAAATGTTTTACAATAATACAAGCCTAACACTATATTTTTTCTAATCACCATAGGGACCTTTAGCCAATTAGAGCCCGCGACCACAGCCTTGTGTTGTAATTGGTTCGAGGTTCATAGCACAAAAATTAAAGGTTTTTTAATCAAAAATTAGCATTACTAAACTTAGTAAATTTGAAAATGTACATGAAATTAACGAATAGTTTTGGTAAGTTTTTTATTATTTTGATGTTATTCTAATAATTTGAAGCTATTAAAAATAGTTGACTGGGTATTTCATTCTACCTTTAAAAACAAGATGAGGAAAACCAAAGGTACTTTTGCGTTTAAAGAATTATTGGAAAATGATCAATGAAAAAGGGTTTCTAAGAAAACCTGTAAAATTTTCCTCGGAGGCAAAATTGTAAAACAAATCTACTTACTTTTCGAGTAGCCAGAATTGACAACTACAATTCTAAAATCGCGTTCAAAATCACTGGTTTTATTGTGAATTGATTTTTCACTCTCATAATCAGTTTCCTGATCCGTAGCGGAAGTAAAATTATTTGAATGTCGCTTTTTGCGCTTTCCAAAACCAGCTTGATCATCGTCCAAGCACGAACTCTGAATAAATAATTTCCCATCAGTTCAATTCAGTTTTCATTTTATATATAACCTTACCGGCCTGCAATCAGATTCCTCAACGCAGGCCACAACACGGGCACTCAGTCTCAACGAATCCCCATCTTTCATTTCTTGAAACATAAAGGCACGAAAATGGAAAATGACCCTTAAATTTGACCCCGGGTCACGGAAAGGTTGACTGGGTGCAATGGCTCTGTATACTGGATTCCTGCAGCCATTACCCATTACCAAAAAGGCGGTACTAGGGCTTAGGTTGTTGACACCAGCGCCATCTGAATTACCACTGTAACCCGCGGTCTGACGGTCAATATCATCAGAGTCACGTGGGGACAAGTAGGTCGAGCCTGTATAGTGTTTGTGACCTGGTCCATCAATATAATTTGGCGGGGATAAAAAGGCGGTTGAGCCATCACGTGATATTTTTTGAATGGTGACGTCACTCAGAAATGCGTAATTCCACCCTGTTTTTTCATAATTATAATTATTGTTATTAAAATTAGCTCTTGGTTTAAAATATTTTGATTTACCATCGCCTGGTTTCACCAGACCCTGTAGTTCAAGCTCCTGACCAACTTGAACAGATTGACCGCTAGATAATTCCGCAGAGAATTGATTACCACCTGGTGGTCGAGTGTACAAACTAATTTTGCAGTCAAAATCTTGCGGGCCACTTCGAAATATTAGCTTTGTTTGTCTAAGCCTAAAGTTAACAATTGTTTACAACACCATTTTACGATTTTATTTAATTTAAAAATGGCGTCTCACGTATTTCCACGCAGATCAACAATGTGATTTTTGGCCACTTTTCGATCCTGTGGTTTGCACATGATCATTATGTACTCATCCTCCGCCATTCTCAAACCACCAATAAATGGAAAACGTATTGTCATTGACAACCAATTCTGAAGTGATTTTATATTTTTAGAGCCTGGTTCGAATCCCAGGCTAACAGGAGCAAATGCAGGGTGTTTTCCAAAAGGATGGTAGGACCGAAGTACAGTGGATTGGTTCTATAAGCTATTTTGGGTCGAAAATGTTCTATGCCCTATTTGACACCCTAAACAAGTTAGGATTACAGTGTTTTAGAAATGACCAAAGAAACAAACTGAAAGAAACTGCTAACTGAATTAGGGCTCATGTGTAAAATGATTCAATCCTAACCTGTGTCCCTTGTGGCAAAAAGTCATAAAACATTTTCGACTCAAAATCGCCCATAGAACTCAATGCATTTTAGTCCTACCACCAATTTTGAAACACCATGAATAATTCACAAACCTGGCCATCTGGGGAGGTCTGTCCCAATACTCCACACCGATCAAAATCAATCACCCTTATCAAATAAGTATTGACACCAGCGACTTTCTTCCTAATTGTACAAGTATCTTCAGGGCCTTGGCCATATTTAAATTCATCTATTGCATCGTGAAAAATTGGTGCAGTTGAAAACCCATTGGGTACCGTAACTTCAGCCACAAAAAACTGCGAATCGCCCGTTTGTAAACATCGAATCTCTAAGACACGGGATTTTTTTAGAAAATCTGTGAGCCACCCAGACACGAGGTTCAGGACAATACCTTTCGCGTACGGCGCACCAGTTCCTTGGGTTACGTCGGGTGGTGGAGGTGGTGATGGAGGGCCAGGTGGTTGAGGAGGCGACGGAGGACCAGGGGGAGGTGACGGAGGTTGAGGGAAAGATGGAGGGGGAGCGGGAGGTCTGGGAGCTGAACCAGAAGGAGGTGGAGCTGGTGGGCGAGCACCTCTCGGAGGAAATGGGCGATCACCCGAGGGTCGTATGCCACCTGGTGGTGGTTTTAAACGTAGGCTATCTCTACGACCAGTACCTCCACTAACCCAGTAGCTTTCCTCAGATGGCCAGTCGTCATAATCTGTTCTGGCTTCCTGTAAAAGAGCCTGGTTAGATTATATAATTCCAATAACCAAAGTATTCATAGTTGAAATGATCCACATTCTGAATAGAATTTTGGGGAATAGCACGAGACATAATGTCCATAAGCTTCTCTTAAAATTAATAAAAATTAACTGATTTTTAAATCCTACTAAAATAGTAGGAATATTAAATTGACTTATGTTGTAATTTAATTAATCAATTTTGATACATGTATATATTGTACAATATTAGGAATGATGTGAAGAATCACGAGTGCATTACGCACATGAGGGTTAAGGGGTTATTTACTTCTGGACCAAATAACTTACTGATAGATGGCGGTACCATCAATATAAACTACAGAAAATTTATTACATGATTGTTAAATCTAATATTTAAACAGTGCCATGGACAAAATTAAATTTAAATTAATGTAGATTGATGCATAAGGTTCAAATTTGATATATGTATTACTTTATATACTAATATTATAAATGATGAAAAACTTAATAAAGCTTGCATGTGGATTTCAACAATTAATAAATAAGTATTTCATTTATATCAAATAAAGTAGAATTGTACAACTCACCGCAATTTGTTGAATTTTTTCTTCTGTTCTTTCTGTGGTGTTAACAGCCAAGCTGGCACCAATTAAACAAACCGTCACAACGAACGCGACGGTTAATATCCGTTTCTCAAACATGTTAAGTTCACTTTACGAAAGAACTACTTGTACCAAACGTCCGACCGTTTGGACTCATCTTAGAGAAATATTACCGATATAACAAGAACGAATCTTTTTCAAATTGTCTTTATATAAGATCGGGTATGTAATGATTGATAGCACCCCGTCCGAACTTTGCTTTTTCGAGTTCTTCTGGGTCAGGAGTTCGATTTTCTGGGGGGTCAGAATCATAAACGACATTGTTTCCTATACCAAAATCTCCGACCCATAATGCCACACTAATCCGATTTAACTTTTTTTTTGTGGGAGAGACGATAGGATACCCCACAATTTTTTTCTGGGAAAAAATGTATTTTTGTGGAAGCATAACACTATATTACTCTCTATAAGTATCCGCCGTATGGCCTACATTAATGGCATGGTTCATGGCTTCATGCTTGGAGCTGGAAAGTCCGTTTCTGGATTAGCTTTAGCTGTTCAAAAATACCAGCATGCTTTAAAATGCACCGCCAGGAGGCACCTATCTATCCTTTTGCAAATATCCATTAGACTCATCCTTTACTTACGGGGAATATTACAGGGCTATGATTGAAGATATATGGATGTCTTAGATATGGATCAAGATTATTTCTTGGGATGGGTAGGGTATTGTTTTTGTTTAACAAAAATTTAGGAATCTTTGGCTTATAATATGTGTAGATGTAGCTCAGGGTTAAGTTTTTTTAAGCATTTTAGTATTTGGGTTACGGGTACGAAGTAATTTTATTTTAGGGATTGGTTTTTAAAATATTTAAGAGTAGTTTTTGATTGTCGAAAATCGTTAAATTAAGTTAGCTCGTGGTCATATCATATGACCAGATGACGGATCTTGGTTTTTATGAATGCATAGTTTAGCATTATCACATAAATGTTGTTTTTGTATTTTCTGTAATTATTCATAATTCAATAAAATAACAGTTGATAACTAAAAGTGAAACAAAAATGGTCTTGAATATTTTAACACCCAGTTTCATAGGAATGCAGTTTAGTATACCAATTTCTTACGTCGGCACTCGGCAGTATGGCGATTTCCAGTTTAAATAAGTGGAGATCTGTTCTTTTCCACACTGTATTTTTGATCCAATACCAAACTATAACATCTTGGATTCAGTTTCAAATCATTTTGTTTTGTGTTGAAGTCATTAGTCCGAATTAATTATTCGGAAGTAAATATTAATATATTTCGGAAGCAAATATTAATTAATTTATCTGAAGTAAATATTAATTAATTTTTCTGAAGTAAATATTAATTAATTTTTCGGAAGCAAATATTAATTATTGGTAAGTCATTTCCGTTGAACTAATCAGTGGTTCCTTATCAAATCTTGACTTCCCCTTGAGCTATAGCGCAAAATACCTAGCCCTCGAAGTAAACAGTTGTTGGTCATATTCAATAATTCCAACAAAAATCCTCAACAATTTCGAAAATATCAAGAAACGCCATCGCTACAGTACTTCCGCAAAAACTTAACAAAACAATAACCGTCCCAATCCATCATAAAAAGTAACTTCATAACAATACCGCTTCCGAAAAACGAAAACACTTTTTGTCACCAGAAACAATATTCTACTTGACTACGCTATACTACTTAAGTCAGGGGCCACAGTACATATTCCCATTCAAAACTTTCGCCAAGCTTTCGCCTTTTCAAGCTTTGATTTTGACAGAGTTGGCACGCTCTTACCACCAGAGCGTAACAAGCATCGCGTGCGATTATAATCCTTTTGATTAACAAAAGAGCTCCTTATAACCAAAACCAAGT
Source organism: Phalangium opilio (assembly GCF_054372755.1). NCBI lineage: Eukaryota > Metazoa > Arthropoda > Arachnida > Opiliones > Phalangiidae > Phalangium > Phalangium opilio. Next base: position 6,461,091 of record NW_028324217.1, on the reverse strand, counting down.
ATCTTAATGCTTTAAAGTATTTAGAATACCAACGTTCAAGCTATAAAGTTTTATTTGAAAAACTTACAAGCACCCACACGGTACATCAAGAGAATTTTGAGAAAGAACGGAGTACATTTTCGTGTTTAATCTGGGTAAATAAACATATACTATAATAATAATAATCTAAGCTTGGTCTATGAAGGGATTTCCACACTAAGCCTGTGGCTTGCTTACATGTGGGTCCCTTTACAATGCATAGAGGGGTGGTGGCTAGCCCCTATGCCACAGATAACCGACAGCGCCCTATACTAACTATTACCGTTAACCTCTGCAAGTTTAGATGGAAAGGAGAAACCGGGTTAGACCGCGGAGGAAAACTCCTTTAACAAGCGGGGAGAGAACTTGCAAACTCTAAGCAGAAGGACTTGTTCCCAGATTTTCACCCGGTGCCACAGTCCGGGATCGAACCCGGGATCCTCTTGCTGCGAGGCGAAAGCGCTAACCGCTACGCCACCCCACTTGGGATTATACGATGGTGGACCGTTCTGTGGATTGATGCTTTTGCAATGTATTATGCTTTTTTTTTACAAATGGCTTTCCCATTTTCTTTACTAAAAATTTTATCATAAATATTTAAAGATATATTAAAAATTACTTTCATATTTTACAATCAATTGAAGTACATAATCGATTAAATAGATATTGGTAAATGACACGTTTACGTGAACTCGAGACACTTGCCTGGCTAATAAGTGCCAATAAATAATGATAAATAGTTATTATATACATCTAAGCATCATGTTATCGTTCCATTGAACCGAAATCCCATTCGACAGAATATTTCAGATTTACAGCCCAATGGCTAGAAAGAGGATTTCGGTCCAATGGGACTTGTTTCAGTGGGATTCGGTCCAATGGAATTCTGTCCAACGAGATTCGGTTCAGTGGGACAGAAGGTAGAAAAACCGCACATTTTGGTTATATTCGATCCAATGGGACGGGAGCACAATTTCCAAAAACACTTTATATTTGTTGCATGGTGGGTCCAATTCAGGCTTCCGATTAGGCGAGGTTGGGTTGGGTTAGTGTTAGTGTTAGGTTGGGTTACATTCTGTTCAATGTGATTGAGTTAAGTGGGACAGAAGGTAGAAAAACCGCACATGTAGATTATATACATTCCAATGAGACTGAAGGAATAATCATAGAAAGGGAGAAGAAGAATAACTATTCACAGTAGCTTATTATACGTAATGCACATTTGACGTTCTAATAAAAGAAACTCCTTTTCATACATTATTTAATATTTGTATCTAAGCAAGTCGCCCAATTTATTATAAATAAACAGAAGGAATGTAGTTACTGATCGATCTGTTTATTTGGTCTAACTACTTGAAACAATCCAGTTTCACGAGTTGGTCGGTGAAATCCGAATTCCTTATACTTCATAATATTTCGAACTAATGAAAGTGATCGTGATCACCCAGGACATCGCCGGCACGATAAAAGAGAATGCTTTCTCAATACGGTTGTTTGCTGTGACCAAAACATCAAGTATAGAGTATGGCTATTTGCGTCACTTGGAACGGAAAGCTTTCACGATCATCGTACAAAAAAAAAATTGGAAATAATTTCGGATAATTTCGACGAAAGTTAGGACGAACGGACGGTAATTTTAATTTTTAGGCGTGGCCAAAGCCAAGAAGATCGACACTGCCACTAAAATCACCGTCCAAGATACCGTGAACTACAGCCTATATTGAAATTAATTGTTATTTTTAAGAAATATACAGTGCAATTTCATGTTACTAGTCCTTCCATATTGAGGAAAGACAGAAACGGTTTCTTGGTTATTTTCCGGACTAAAGAGATCGAATCATAAGCGCTGTAGTCTCGGGAGAATACAAATTACGGGCTCGCACGGGACTTGCATAACTTTCAAAAATCAATTCTTAAAACCGATGGTCTACCTGAAGTTTGTATCTACGCATTCCAAAAAAACTTTTTTGTGTAAAACGCAATCGAGGTTCAGTCAGTCTCTAACGTAGAAATTAAACGTAGACCTAACTATTAATAAAAAAGGGCGTGAAGATTAATTTCACGTCCAAGTTTCCTTTGGGTTCTTGACTTCTTCAAGGACATTAAAAATGACAGGGCTAGTTCCAATATCATAGCCAATATGGCGATCGCGATTCCCACGAAGTAGACCAAAATCAGGCTTTCAATTTCCTTGACAGATATCAATGAGAAATCTTCCTGCGAGTTCTTCCATTGAACGACATCGAGGGAATAACGGGGTTTGTATTGAAAAATGAATGCGAGGTCGTTTTCGACTAACAACTGCAACCTGAAGCAAACAATTGAAAAGTTATATCCTTAAATCGGTCTTAATTTTTACCTAGCAGAGTTCATTTAAATGTAAGTGAATTCTCTTATTCTTCATTTTAGTATCATGGGTTTCTATGCGAGTTGGGTCCTTTCAGGGTCCGCGTCAAGGATGCGATTAGTCAGGTTTCATGGCCTTGATTAATCAGGGGAGGAATGAGGTTTACTTGGGAGATGACGAAACGGGTTAAGTTCCCTCAGGCTGAAACGGGGCAGTCGGCACCTCAAACTTTGTCGCCCAGAAGCTTGGCTACACACACACACCTGACTAAGTGAATTCTGTTTTTGATCTAAGCAGGGCCAGAAGTAGATCATATTACAGCTCCCTAGAAGTACTGGACGATATAACATCGCTGTGCATCAGCATTGTCTCCCAGCACTGAAGGGAAAAGGGTATATGCGAAACGTAGCGGCGAATTTGTGAACTAAACCAGAGGAATGATTTCGGCGCGAAAGAAATTTTTGATAAGCGGGGCAAGCAAACGGAAGTGGTAGCCAATGAGGAAAGGTTTGAGAGAGAAGAGCGTGGAAGGAAAGAAGTTGTTCCATACATAGTGTTGGCTTGTGAGTATAATAGTAGAAGTCCACTTTATTTTTCCGATTTTAAAAAATAATTGGCAGTCTATAGGTATTTTTTCAATGCTTTAACGTTTTCCGTTTGCGAAAGATGCTGGTCAATATTTATCAGTTTTACAAAACGTTTTAGTTGCTTACGGTTAAGTGCTTTTAATATCACATAGATTGTGTTCAGATGTATCTTTCATTTGGGCACGCGACGATTGTAATTAGTTACATTGATCCTAGGCGTTTTTCCTAATTAACAAAGAAACATAAGTCCTTCTAATTTAAAATTATAACGCGATAACAAGCTTCACACTAATCACGACACTGACGGCGGTCTGACAGCCAATACCATCAACCGGAACTTCCGTAGGTTAACCTAACTCAAGATCCGGGTTAATGGGAAAACTATACTTGTAAAACTGAGCTATAGATGGCGGGCTTGGATGTCTTGGAAGAAAACGCTGTTTACAAAAGCTTAACCTACGTCCAGTACTTATAGGGAGCTGTAATATGATTCACTTATGGCAGGGCTTACTAGGGCTGCGTTCAGCAGAGCTCAACACTGAGTCCGCTAAGTCACCAATGTATAGAACCTTGCCGATTCTGAAGGGACTATTTCTATTTAATTTCCATTAAGCCAGCTGATCATGCGAGAATTTTAAAAGAATAAAGATATATGTTTGTCTGTTTAATTTTAATTATCAAAGTGGTTCTTATTAGTCTCTACGAATATATATTTATCCAATCTTTGTTAAGCTTTGGAACTTTGAACGCTTTATTGTACTGCAGCCATTTTTAAAATACACCGATGACTGAAAAAAGGTAAAACCGCCATGGAAATTTTCATCCTGCGTGGTCGGTTTCCACTGGACGAAACCGTGGCGGAAATAAATATCTGATAATCCCCGTGTCCGAACTGAGCGATTGAGCTCATTCGATCTCCTTCATATTAACATCTTTGTAACTTAAATTTCTTTTATCTCAAAGATAAAGGATACTTCCTTTCTCTTCCATCAAAATATTCGAATCTATTCATTTTAATATTTAAATAACATCACAGTTCTCTAATCAAATGATCGTAAACGGGTTAAGCCTTGGTTAAACACCGCAAATTTCAAAATGGCGGCTCCCTAGTAAACACGCGCTCAGTGTTAAGCACGTGACTAGCATACCCTCAATGATTGGTTTGTGCCTACGGGAAAAACGCGGCTCCGGAAAATTCGCCAAAATAGAAAAAGGACCCGCAACGCAAAATCGAGAAATTCGCCAAAAAAAGAGGAAAACATTTTCCTTTTCCGCAAAATTTTCCGAAAAACGCCCAGTGAAAACCTATTATATTACTGGTTAAAATTTTCCAAAACATTTTTTTCACTTCGTGAATCTTATTGAACGTAGCCTAGGTATATTCAAAGTATTGGTTTCTTACATTAAGTTAACGTTGTCCATGTACTTAGATCGAGAGAAATTGTAGGAAACAGCGAAAACCACATAGTTGTTCTCAACGGGCGGCGACACGTAGTATTTGTCGGCGAATTCCATTTTGTTGCTTATTTCCATATTTTCCGAGAGCATAAATTGAAGGAGGATTGTCGACAAGACCATAAACTTTCTATCACGTCCTTTGGCTTTCGCAACGTACGCGAACTCGGTCCCCATAACTCCGCTTCCTACTGAAAGCATTGAAGTGGAAGGAATTCCTTCCAGTAGTTTTCCGTATTTTTTTACGTTCGACATTGCCTAGGTATGAAAGCTCTTATAAAACACACAATGTATTGATGTATTGTTAATCTATATCTATATAAATCAAAGTCCTGACTGACTGACTGACTGACAGACTGACTGATAATCAACGCCCAGCCCAAACCGCTTGCTCTAGAAGGCTGAAAATTTGCAGGAACGTTACTCATGAGTAGTAGGCGCGTACTAAGAATGATTTTTCCAATCCGCCGCCATCTTAAAAAATGGCGCCCAGAAATGTAAAAAATCTTCTCTATGCAACAAAGTCCGCGCGTTTCAACCGATTTCACAAATATTTAGTACACTGGTTTCCTTTAACCTATAGACGGGCTGAATGGTCTTTTGGGTTCGATTTGTTGCCATCTTTTTAAATGGCGGCCAGAAATTCAAAAACCCTTCTTTATGGAATAATGTCAGCGTGAAAAGTAAGAAAAATATGTCCCGACGGGCTGACGGGAAACGCCGAGTGCCTTCGCTCCTAGGGTGCTACAAAATTATTAGTCGTCAGTAAAATCTACCCATTCCGTATATCATTTTGATGGAAGTTCTTATTACACGCGAGCGACGCCGCGGGTAACAGCTAGTTTGCTATATAATTTTCTCGTCAAACCAAAAGGGATAATAGAAAAAGGACACTATCTGTATCCTCCAAATATTTATCCAACGTAATTTAGAGCTGGATATATTTCTTGCATTCTTAGTTTAATATTGGCTCTCGTTTAATTATTCTTTTATGCAATAATGACCTGAGTTTCATGTTTCATGAAGGTAAAATCAGAAGGGGATAATAGAAGAAGGATAACACTCTGTATCCTTCTAATACTTTAGTTATGTAACATGATTCTTCCCAGGTTCATGCACCCTTTTTGATTGCTCTCCTGCTCATCAAACTTCAGATGGGCATTGCACCGTTTGGTGAATTCTATAACTGTCTGGCATTAAATCCTCAGCCATCAAACCACAAACCTTGATTGCCTTGACGTGGGACAAAAATCCACAAGCGCATGCACCTTGGCAAATAGTTAAGCTCTAATCGAGTAATGATGAGGGAACTATTTATCGCGCATGAGATTTGGTTTAGTAACCTTGCTCCAAATGTTGGGAAGAATCATGATACAATTATCCCGCTTTGTAGTACAATTCTCTCGAAGAGAATTATTATATACGTCTGTTCAAACTGATATTTTGGATAGCACCTCGTTGCAAAACCTTGTCTAACATTATTATTATCATATTGTTCAGCTTCATTTACCTTTCTGCGCAGAGATATGAATTCGTCCGAACCCTCAAAGAACCAGACGTTGTGAAAATCCTGTTGGAGGAGTTGTTCGATGGTGTCCACAGTATCGTATTCCTTCTCAGTGAAATCCGACTTCAATTTGCCTGATATTTCGAAGTAAATGAAAGTGATCCCGATGAACCACGACATAGCAGCCACTCGCCACGACATCGCTTTCATAACGGACTCGAAAGCTGTAAAACCACTCGTGTATCAACAGGCAAATCTGGTTCCTTTCAAATGGAAATGTCTCACGTTCGAAGAAAAATAGCAGAAAGTTTCTCCATAGCATATCAACGACAGCAGAGACGAACGTGCGACCATTTTGTTTTCGAAGAGTGGCCAAAGCCATGATGATTGAGACTGCCAATAGACTCGTCATCCAAAGTATGGCAAACTGTATTTTAGGATAAGATCCACGACATAATATCAATCATTATCAAAACAATTTTTTATTGCGCAAGATTTATTTTCGCTTAAATTTAACTCACAAAAACGTGGTGAAAAACGCAAAATGTACCAACTAATAAATTTGATAATTACCTGTCCGTCCATGCTGAGGAAAGACAGTGATGGTTTCTTTGTCATTTCTGGGACTGAAGAGACGATGACGGTAGCTATCGAGTCATAGGCGCCCGTAATTCTCGATTTCTTTTGAGGAGAAAATAAAGTCTCTGCTTGTATAGGAAACGCGAACAAGTCCATTGGCTACACCAGAAAAAAATTTTATAAATATTTTGTAAATTGTCAGTCGTATTATCTTTCACTGTTCTTTATACGCTTTTTTAATGTCAAGACTAAGGCGAATTTTCTATTTTAATGGAAACTCAATGAGGGGAAAAGAGCTATACATAAGCCTTCTACAAGGACTTTTCGTCAGTCCATATTTAATCGAACTATGAGTTCAACTCCACGATACCTCCAGTTAAATTGGGTAAAACATTAATTGCGTTATTAACCATATATCAATTTGTGACACTGAAGGGACTCGCTTGCCTAATGCACAAACACACGAAAATTCTATAGAGCGAACAAGTTGGGAAAACCAAATTATCACTGAGTCAATTGGAATATCATCTCCCCACTCATTTTCCCTGAACACATATCTTTTATCGCGATTTTATGATAAGCTACTGCCGTTGAAATTGTAATTGCGAATTATTTACGCGTTGTAAAAAGTCTATTCACAATTAGGTTGACATTTACACAATGTAGACAATGCTTCGATTTTCCCAGTAAGATTGCTTATTTGCCGAGGGGTGTCAATTTGGGATATACAAAGACAAAAACCAGAAGATGGTGGTGCTAGAAGCCAATATGAACAGACGTGTGTCTATGTGGGACAGACAAAGACTAGAAGAGGGTGGCGTTAGAAGCCAATAGACCACTTCGATGTAACTAAGAGTGAAAGACACGGGGGTAAAACTTTACCTTCCATCCCATTTTTTAGCGCCTGCGCCTAGGGGATCAACCACAGACCAGGACCCCCATGTGTGTCCCGATACTGAAGGTTGCCTACTCCATTAATTTCCATCCAAGGGTCTATAAGCACAGATTTGTGTCTATGTGGGATATACAAAGTTAGGAAGATGGTGGTGTTAGAAGCCAATGTGTACAGTTTGGTGTCTATGTGGAATAAAAGACAGATTAGGCCTGTAAAAGTGTGGATTGGGAAAGCTAACGAAGTGAAATAGAATTTTGCAAATTTCTATGATCTGTGAATGCGGTCCGGAAATTGCAAACACGTTTGCTCCGGTAGGCAAAGTGCGAGCGCTGTTGTTACTCCGGAGAAAGATATCTACTGATATGTAGGCGTATATTTACCTCTGGTAAATCAATATCATCCCGAATTTTGTCAATATCCTCTTGCGGCCAAAGAATGAATCCAAGACTTCAGATGAAAAATTTCAGCCATTTTTAGTAAATACTGGGGAAACTAATTTATAGTTAAGTCGGTTCACCTTAAATTAAACCTTTTCCTGTAGGACTCTTTCATTATATCGTAAAGTTTATTGGCTGAGTCTATATACGTGGATTCCTGTCGAGGGAAAAATATTAAATTTGTGCTTTTAAAAGTGTCTATTATTTCTTTATTATTAAAGATGAAAACAAACTTTATACATACTTCGATGATTCCAAACATTAAATCGTACATGTCTGTGAAATCTTATGTTCGTAGCTTTCACAAAATGGATAAGTGCTAATAGAAATTAAAACACAAAATACTAGAACCAGAAGTAAAATAAGGGACTAGAAGTAAAGTGCTCTAGCATGGGGTAATAGATCCTGGCACTAGTGAACAAATTTGAGGATTTTATGCAGCGGCGGAACACAGACGCGGGTGCTTGAATCTAGTTCGGCCGTCTACCACGGCGAGCGTCTCACGTGTTGGAGGGAAAATTCAGAAACCGCTACCAGAGGGCCAACCGTTGATGTTTTATCAAGAATATTCACTTTCGCCAAGTGAAGAATTTGGTTACCTCGATACTTCTAGTCCCTTATCTTACTTCTGGTAGAATCAAAGAGTCCGGCTTAGCCCGTTAGTACGATTCGACTACTTTTCTGACAGCGCCAAATTTTAAACCCTAAAATCATAAAGCCAATCTAAACGTCAACCAATTTCTAAATGTTTGGCAAATCAATTGAAATGTACGAATGCACGCGCTTCAAATTAAAATTTCAAACTAGGCTTAACAATAACATTGTGTATAAGATTAAGCCTTATTTCTTGTATATTTTTCACCTTCTACGTCACAGGGAAGTAATATAAACTTCCGGTAACGACTCAGGGTTCGAAAAAACCCAGGTTTTATTGGGTTTTTATACTTAGTGGTTTTATTAATTGTCATTTAACAGTCGCAGCTAAATAAAATAAAAAAATGTTTCATAAAAAGTAATAAATGCTATTTTATAAATAATATTTTTGAAGTTCAAACAATAAATATTTTAAACTTTCTTCAAAAAGAAATTATTTCTGAATTTATACCTAGTAATAGACATATTTAATGCGTGTTTAAAATTTTACGAGTTAAAAGAGACTTTTAGTTTAATGAAGAAATAAAATAAAGTTACTAAGACATGTACATACGCTAAATTCGTTGGTGAATTTGATGTACCTTAGTCAAACAATAATCCAGTTGCGAGGTTTTATTTATTTATTTTTTTTTTCAAACTGTATTAATTGCTGTTCAAAATATTCTTACCCGAATACAGTTATCGTTCGATTTGACTTTTTGTAAATTCAAATACCAAATTTTACGAAATTTCAAAACATTATTCAGTAGAACAGAAAAAAACCGTTGGGTGATAGTTGGGACTTTATTTCTATTTGAGGGACAAAAAGTATCTCAGAGTCAAAGTTCATAATTATCCAACGTAATTTAGAGCGGGATATATTTCTTGCATTCTTAGTTAAATATTGGCTCGCGTTTAATTATTCTTTTATGCAATAATGACTTGAGTTTCAAGTTTCATGAAGGTAATTTTAGAAGTTGATAATAGAAGAAGGATAACACTCTGTATCCTTCTAATCGTTCAGTTATATAACATGATTCTTAAAAGGCTCACCCTTTTCTTTTGCTCTCCTGCTTATCAAACTTCAGATGGGCATCGCACCGTGCAGGATGAATTCTATAACTGTTTATAGAATCAACCCACAAACATTGATTGTCTTGACGTGGGACAAAAATCCACAAGCGCATGCGCGTTGCCAAATATTTTAGCGCTAATAGAATAATGATGAGTGAACTATATTTATCGCGTATGTGATTCGGTTTAGTAACCTTGCTCCAAATGTTAATTCTGAATCATGTTACAATTACCCCTTTTTGTGGTATACTTCTCTCGAAGAGACCTTTTGTATACTTCTGGTAATATTGACTGTGAGGCCAATTTAGCCACTACTTCTTTCGTACAATCATTGCATGTTTGTATTGCTTTGTTGATACCAATCGCATAAGTAATGCAACTCTCGAAATTAATATTTTCTTTTAGAATCGTGGAAACGGAAAAAGTAATTAAGGCATTGTTGTTGTGGAAAGTATGATTCACCAGAAGTATAAATATTTCTCTAACGAGAGAAGTGTACCACAAAGCGGAGTAATTATAACATGATTCTTCCCAACATCCGAACATTTCGAGTAACCGAATTACATACGCGGTAAATAATTCCCTCATCAGTACTCTATTAGCGCTGCTTACTATTTGTTAACGCGCATGCGCTTGTGGATTTTTGTCCCACGTCAAGACAATCAAGGTTTGTGGTTGATTGCTGAGGATTTAGTACCAAATAGTTATAGAATTTATCCTAGCACGGTGCAATGCCCATTTGAAGTTTGATGAGCGGGAGAGCGAACAAAAAGAGACCATGAGCCTGGGTAGAATAATTTTGCATAACTATAGTATTTAGAGGATACAGAGTGTCATCCTTCCTCTATTATCCTCTTTTGGTTTCACGTAGTACAAAAGTACAATGATCGATAGCAATAACTTGATGAGGAATTTCTCCTGGAAAAAATGGATTATCAGCTGTGCTTAAGCGTTGGGTATGGGTCGATATTAATTTTTTTCAGTGGTCATGAAAGCCAGAAATACGAAATCGATTTAACATCTTCGAGTGACGTATGCCACGGAGTGGTACTACACTGGACGTATATGTCTTTCTGTTTGTCCGTTGATACACGTAGCAAATGACCCATACCCAAGGTTTAAAGGCCGACTTCCATCGAAAAGAGTTCTGGCGAACTGAAAACCGAGCATCGAGACTAACAATGGAGCGACCGTGCCGATTTTCGAAGCCCCGCTGGGGTGAAAGATGGAAGGGTTCTAGCTAACTGAAAGCCGTGCAATGTGGTTCTAGCGAACTGAAGATACACAATAGAGAATTTCCTTCAGGGGAAAGCAAAAATTCGAGAGGAAATAAATTTAAAAGGATTTCTACAGTTCATCTTCAGTTCGCTAGAACCACATTGTACGGCTTTCAGTTAGCGAGAACCCTTTCAACTTCTGACCCAGCGGGGCTTCAAAAATCGGCACGGTCGATCCATTTTTAGTCTCGATGCTCGGTTTTCAGTTCGATAAAACCCATTTCGCTGGAAGCCGGCCTTAAGCGCAGTTCACAATGCATATTTTCCCAGGGATATCAGGACAACCACTCACTCAATAATTGGGTTTTATCTATATTCAGTAGAGAGTCATTGCTATAGGAGCCTCGGTACTTTGGTAATACGTGAAACCACAAAAAATGCCTTAATTACTTTATTCCGTATAAATGGTACTAAAGGAATATGTTAATTTAGGGAATTACATTACGTATAAGATTGATATCAACAAAGAAATGCGGACTAACCAGCACGCAAAAAGCATTCAGCTTAATTATAATACACACAAGTAGCGGCTAAATTCTTCTCCCAGTCCATAATCCTAAGATGAGACTAGAAGTATAGAGCTAACCAAATTCTTCACTTGGCGAAAGTGAATATCCTATGAAAAACATTAACATGTACAAAAATGGGCCAAGCCTCGCCTCGTGCCCTTTCCGCCGTAAAACGTTCTGAGATCCCATGTAGAGCCAAGTCTGCCTTTTGTTCTCATTCAATCGCCAATTGAACAATTATGTTATAAATTAAGTCCTTTTCCTAATTAATAACCAATATTCTTTGACTCTATCATTATTATACATCTTTGTTCGTATCAAAAATATCGTGACTTGGCAATCGCAGATAAGTAATATTAAAAGGAAGTCGAGGGGATATTCACTAAATCGTTGCCGATTTTAAAATAATCGAAGGGATATTCACTAAATCGTTGCCGATTTTAAAATAATCGAAGGGATATTCACTAAATCGTTTATGGTCGAGGGGATATGTACAAGTTTATAAGATGAGTCATGCACAACCCTATGCACAAATTATATGGTGAGTTATGCATAACCCTATTTACAAGTTTATAAGGCGAGTTATGCATAACCTTATGTACACCTGCGCTTGCCAAGTCACGATATTTTTGATACGAACAAAGATGTATAATAATGATAGAGTCAAAGAATATTGGTTATTAATTAGGAAAAGGACTTAATTTATAACATAATTGTTCAATTGGCGATTGAATGAGAACAAAAGGCAGACTTGGCTCTACATGGGATCTCAGAACGTTTTACGGCGGAAAGGGCACGAGGCGAGGCTTGGCCCATTTTTGTACATGTTAATGTTTTTCATAGGATCTCACTTCTTTTTGTAGACCCTCTCGTTATACTTCGGTAGTTATATTATAACAGGACCCTCTCGTGGTACTTCGTTTGCCAATATAATCGCTAACGTTTGTCCATATTTACGTTGAATTACCCCTTCGACCCGCAGAGAATATGCAATAAAGATTGTACGCGATATCCTAATAAAAGAATGTAGCATCAGTTACGACACATTTCTTTCAAACTACTACTCCTATTAGCTTTAATATATATTTAACTTTCGGTTAACTTTGGACCATTACGTCCTTTCATCAAGAACACACACTATTTCAGTTGAAAAGACGGCAGCGCCATCTAGTATGAAAATAAAGAACTAAAGAACAATTTTATAAAAATTTAGGGATGTTTTAATTTTTCTGTGCTTTATAAAATAAATGAAAACTAAATCCTGAATTTTAAGTTTCTATCTCCCCTAGAAGTACCTTAGAATTTTGATGATCGGTGAGTGAGTGAGTGAGTGACAAAATAAGGTATATTTCACCTGCGATATTTCGAAAAGTATATACTGTAGGAACTTGAAATTTGGAAACTATAGCTACGATTGACGGTCCTCGCGGCAAGCAAAATTTCAGGCTTTTACATGTACCCATCACGAAGTTACAGTGGGCTTAAAAGTGCCACGAGTTGCTTCGAGAAAAGGATGTCAGTGCTCGACTTGGCTGGGAGCACTGCCGTGCTCCCAGATTACATGTACCCATCACGAAGTTACAGTGGGCTTAAAAGTGCCACGAGTTGCTTCGAGAAAAGGATGTCAGTGCTCGACTTGGCTGGGAGCACTGCCGTGCTCCCAGATTCTTGATAAGACACCAACGGTTGGCCCTCTGGTAACAGTTTCTGAATTTTCCCTCCTGAGACGCTCGCGGCGGTAGACGGCCGAACTAGATTCAAGCACTCGCGTCCGTGTTCCGCGGCTTTAGGTTGAGGGGAAGGGGGTAGGAAATGTTTTTGGAACTCGACCAATTTTTTTCTCTCTAGTGTAGGCGGCATAAATTCCTCAAATTTGTTCACTAGTGCCAGGATCTACTAGCAATGCTAGAGATCTTTACTTCTAGTCTCAGCTTACTTCTGTTCATACTTATAAACCATAAAACTCTAGTCATTATTGCCTAAAGAACAATTAAACAAGAGCATATATTAAACTAAGAATAAATGCTTTATGTGGATAAATTTTATCGTAAGTTTATAAGATATGTTCCTTCCATAAGTATGACACTACCTATACTCCGTTATGCTAGAGACTTACAGCTCGAGCCAAGGAAGATGGAGATAGGGAAGTTTGGTCAGTATAGGAATCTCTCTTCACGAAGTGTAGCAGGTCACATGACTTGTATTCGGCGTTATTTTGAACTGCGCAGGAAACCGGTAGTGCCACCTATCCTCAGCACGATGCGCGAGAAAAGTGCGGCGCGTGCGTACATGCACATCCACGCCGAAAACGGGATTTTTGGGCGACCGGAGTTATAGCGTTACACGAAACTTCCCTATCTCCATCTTCCTTGCTCGAGCTAGTTCGAGAACGACAAGAGAGAATTGTAAACTACACTCGCTTAATTTTGCAGTCCATCTAGTTCCTATTTAGTCTGGACTAAGCCTTTTACAGTGCCTCACCAGGCGTCGCTTTAGGATAATCTATGACGTTTCAACTACGTCAGTTCATGACAAGCTCACAGTAACCAGTGACAAACTTATGGAAAGAACATATATCTTATGGACTTACGATATTATATATTGACTGTTTTTAGGGCTCGTTTATAGAACGTTCTTAATTGAATTATAACGTTAATTGAATTACATGGCGTGTATTCTATACTTTAATCGTATTGACTTTGGCATTATAGAAATATTTAGTTAGGGAAAAATGCTTTTTCGTCCTTTCCAAATAGAAACTAAGTCCGAACTATCACCTCACGTTTTTCCGTTTTACTGAATATTATTTTGAAACGAGTAAAAAAGAGGTAGTCGAATTTACAAAAAGTCAACTCGATCAATAACTGTATGGAAATAATTCAGGTAAAATTAATTTCACAGCAATTAAAACGGAAAATTGTGGCTAAAGGTGTAAAAACCTGAATAACATTCGCACAATCAGAAGTAAGAAAGGGGACTATATAGAAGTATCGAGGTAACCAAATTCTTCACTTGGCGAAAGTGAATATTCTTGATAACACACCATCAGTTGGCCCTCTGGTAGCGGTTTCTGAATTTTCCCTCCAAAACGTGAGACGCTCGCCGTGGTAGACGGCCGAACTAGATTCAAGCACCCGCGTTCATATTCCGCGGCTTTAGGTTGAGGGGAAGGGGGTATGAAATATTTTGGAACTTGACCAATTTTTTTCTCTCTAGTGTAGGTGCGGCATAAAATCCTCAAATTTGTTCACTAGTGCCAGGATCTACTACCAATGCTAGAACTCTTTACTTCTAGTCCCTTATCTTACTTCAGGTACAATTCAATCGATTTGCCTAACATTTAGATATTGGTCAGAAAAGTAGCCGAAATGTACTGATGGGCTAAACCGAACCCTTTGCTTCTAGTATTTTGATTAGTAATTTTTATCATCACTGAAAACACACTTATCCATTTTGGGAAAACTACGAACACAAGGTTTCACAGACATGTACGATTTAAGGTTCGGAATCATCGAAGTATGTATAAAAAATTTTTCATCTTTAATAATAAAGAAATAATAGACACTTATAAAACACAAATGGAATATATTTCCCTCGACAGGAATCCACGTATATCGACTCAGCCAATAAATTTTACGATATGCAGAAAGAGTGCTATAAGAAAAGGTTCAATTTAAGGTGAACCGTCTTAACTCTTAATTAGTTTCCCCACTATTTACTAAAAATGGCTAACATTTTTCATTTGAAGTCTTGAATACATTCCTTTACCGCAAGACGATGTTGGCCAGATTCGGGATGATGGTGATTTACCAGAGGTAAAAAGACGCCTTCATAACAATAGATGTCTCTCTGTTTTTCTGTTAACGCAACTGAAGACGAAAACCAGATTTTTACCTCTTCGAGTGACGCATACTGAGTACGTCTGTTGTTTAATCCAGAGTAACAACAGCGCTCACAGTTTACCTATCTGAGCGAACGTGTTCGCAATTTCCGGACCGCATTCACAGTCACAGAAATTTGCAAAAGTTTAATTTCACTACGTTAGCTATTTCACTTGAGCCCTTGACTCGGAGAGGTAATAATTTGGTTTACCCAACTTGTTCGCTCTGTAAAATAGAGTATTAGGCAAGCGAGTCCCTCCAATGTCACGAATTTATATCTGGTTTTTAACGCAATTTAACTGGAGGTATTGTGGAGTTGAACTCAAAGTTTGACTAAATGTGGATTGACAAATAGTCAATGTTTTGAATAACGTTTTTACCTCATTGAGTTACTATTAAAATTATAAATTCGTCTTAGTCTCGACATAAAAATAAGCGTGTTAAGAACAGAAAGCTCGTTTATGAATAACTATTTATTTTTTTTTTATTTGCTATAGCCAATGGACGTGTTCTTGTTTCCAATACAAGCAGAGAATTTCATTTCTCCTCAAATGAATTCGAGAATGACGGGTGCCTATGACTCGGTGACTACCGTCATCGTCTCTTCAGTCCCAGAAATGACAAAGAAACCATCACTGGCTTTCCTCAGCATGGAAGGACAGGTAATTATGAAATTTATTAGTTGGAATATTTTTCGTTTAGCACCACGTTTTTGTGAGTTCAAATTTAAGCGAAAATAAACCATGCGCAATAAGAAATTGTTTTGATTGTGTTTAATATTGTCTCGCGGCCCTCATCCAAAAATACAGTTCGTCATACTTTGGATGACGAGTCTATTGGCAGTCTCAATCATCATGGCTTTGGCCACTCTTCGAAAACAAAATAGACGCACGTTCGTCTCTACTGTCGTTGATATGTTATGGAGAAACTTTCTTGTATTTTTCTTCGAACGTGAGATATTTCCATTTGAAAGGAACGAGATTTGCCTGTCGATACACGAGTGGTTTTACAGCTTTCGAGTCCGTTATGAAAGCGATGTCGTGGCGAGTGGCTGCTATGTCGTGGTTCATCGGGACCACTTTTATTTACTTCGAAATATCAAGCAAATTGAAGTCGGATTTCACCGAGATGGAATACGATACTGTGGACACCATCGAACAACTCCTCCAACAGGATTTTCACAACGTCTGGTTCTTTGATGGTTCGGACGAATTCACTTCTTTGCGCAGAAAGGTAAGTGAAGATGAACAATATGTTAATAATAATGTTATTAGACAAGGTTTCGCTCCAAGTTTCTATCTAAAATATAAGTTTGACAGGAACATTATTGAGCAAATCAACAATGATAGCTTTCATCCTCAGGCAAAGTCGAACGTAATACAATACGGAAAACTACTGGAAGGAATTCCTTCGACATCAATGCTTTCTGTAGAAAGCGGGATTTTTGGAGACGAGTTTGCGTACATCGCGAAAGCCAAAGGACGTGATAGAAAGTTTATGGTCCTGTCGACACTTCTCCTTCAATTTATGCTCTTCGAAAACACGAAAATGAGCGACAAAATGGAATACGCCGACAAATACTACTTGTCGCCATCCATAGAGAACAACTTAGTGGTTTTCGCGGTTTCCTACAATTTCTCGATATCTAAGAACATGGACAACGTTAACAGAATGTAAGAAACTAACACTTTTAAAATACCTAGGAGGCTTAGATCAAAAATAGAATTTACTTCACTTTGCTTGATAAAAGTTAAGACCGTTCTAAGAATATAACTTTTAATTTGTTCGCTTTAGGGTGCAGTTGTTTGCCGAAAACGACCTTGCTTTCTGTTTAACAAACAAACCTCGCTATTCCCTCGATGTCATTGAATGGAAGAAGCCACAGGACAATTTCTCGTCAATATCTGTCAAGGAAATGGAGAGCCTGATTTCACTCTACTTCATGGGAATCGCAATCCCGTTATTGACTATGATTTTGGAACAAGTGCTATCGTTTCTAATGTCCTCGAAGAAGTCAAAAACGAAAAGTAAAATTATACGAAGACACAAACGTGAAAATAATCTTCACACTCTTATTACACAATAGTTGCGTGTAAATTTTACGTTAGAGACCGAACCTCAGGTAGACCGTCGGTTCTAAAATCAGATTTTGTCCCTGCAAGTCAGCCTATAACTTGTTTTCCCCCGTGACATGTTGCGTCACGAGCGCTTATAGAACATTCCTGTAATGCCATATTAAAAGCAAACAGCACAGGGGTTGGACCACCATATTAGGGTAGTTCCCTCGCGCCAAGAAGTACAGCAAGCTGCAGTGCGAGTTGACCAAGTTGACTAGCCTACAACGTGTAGCGAACGCGAGCTCCATCTGGCGATGCCTCTTGGCGCTTGGTAACTCTCCTAATATGGCGGCCCTTCCCCAGTGCGTTGGCTTCTCGGCAATTATTTAATGGTAACATCAACACCGCTTTCTCAGTCCCGAAAATGACAAATAAACTGTCTATCCTTCCTCAATATGGAAGGACATGTAACATGAAATTGCACTGTATAATAAATAAAAATGTTTAAAAGTTAAATTTCGAAAGGTTTGTTTAGAATTAAAATAAAAAAAAATGTTTTGAAGTTAAATTTCGAAAGTTTTGTTTAGAATTAAAATAAAAAAATGTTTTGAAGTTAAATTTCGAAAGGTTTGTTTAGAATTAAAATAAAAAATGTTTTGAAGTTAAATTTCGAAAGGTTTGTTTAGAATTAAAATAAAAAATGTTTTGAAGTTAAATTTAGAAAGGTTTGTTTAGAATTAAAATAAAAAATGTTTAAGGTTAAAATTAGAAAGGTTTGTTTAGAATTGAAATAAAAATGTTTAAGGTTAAAATTAGAAAGGTTTGTTTAGAATTGAAATAAAAAATGTCTTGAAATTAAATTTAGAAAGGTTTGTTTAGAATTAAAATAAAAAATGTTTTGAAGTTAAATTTAGAAAGGTTTGTTTAGAATTAAAATAAAAAATGTTTAAGGTTAAAATTAGAAAGGTTTGTTTAGAATTGAAATAAAAATGTTTAAGGTTAAAATTAGAAGGTTTGTTTAGAATTAAAATAAAAAATGTTTAAGGTTAAAATTAGAAAGGTTTGTTTAGAATTAAAATAAAAAATGTTTAAGGTTAAAATTAGAAAGGTTTGTTTAGAATTAAAATTAGAAAAGGTTTTTTTAGAATTAAAATTAGAAAAGGTTTTTTTAGAATTAAAATTACAAAGGTTTGTTTAGAATTAAAATTACAAAGGTTTGTTTAGAATTAAAATTACAAAGGTTTGTTTAGAATTAAAATTACAAAGGTTTGTTTAGAATTAAAATTACAAAGGTTTGTTTAGAATTAAAATTACAAAGGTTTGTTTAGAATTAAAATTTGAAAGGTTTGTTTAGAATTAAAATAAAAAATGTTTAAGGTTAAAATTAGAAATGTTTGTTTAGAATAAAAAAAAGTTTAAAGTTAAAATTAGATAGGGTTGTTCAGAATTAAAACAATAAACCCAACTTAGATTGATTTACTTCTGGTTAAACTATTTACTTCAATTGGTCCAATAAGTTCAAAAACAATTTCTAAAGAGCTGAAAACGGTTGAGCTCCCATTACCAGTCAAAGAAAATATACATATTTCGTACCTTTACCCAGTTTGAACACGAAATCGTAGCCCTTCTTTCAATCTACGTTCACATTAGAAAGAACCTCAAAAGGTAGAGACTGATTCAGATTGGACTTACTACAAATTACACTTGATACAAGATTCATATTTCGTCTAATATTTTATACTCGTTGTCCTTGTAATCTCGTTTCGGATCAAGGCTAATCATCAACCGAATTAAAAACGAACAAAATTTTACAATCTCCCATTATACTAAAAAATAAAATAGAAATGCTTTGAAGGGAAAGCTAGTTCAAGTTTATATCAAAATCTTCCTGCATTAATTGTTAGCGACGCGCGTGCTACCTTATGGTGTCCGCCAAGGGGCCCAGCGTTTTGCTTCCGCATCTTGGGGAAGTGATTTTTAAGATCTTGATTGTCACAAGAGAGTTGTATTGAAGTAAAAGTTGAGGTGATTTTTTAAGTTGTTGTTGTTGGGCGAATACAATGGAATTTTCAGTTATATCTTCATCAAGGGGTACCGACTTTTAAATGATTGTAAATTTTAAAATGGGTAGATTGTTTTAATAACTGAAATGGTGTAATGACCCCTTAAATAGAGTGGTTATTTAATTAATGATTAATGAAATTAATTAGCGTAATGGTTTTGTTTAGGAGGATTGATGGTTTGCCCATGAGGAACTTCAATATGACATACCCAGGTGGTTATTTCCTTATTTGCTTCAAAGGAATGTGGCTATTTCCTCATTTTCTTCACACGAATGTGGCTATTTCCTCATTTTCTTCACACGAATGTGGCTATTTCCTCATTTTCTTCACACGAATGTGGCTATTTCCTCATTTTCTTCACACGAATGTGGCTATTTCCTCATTTTCTTCACACGAATGTGGCTATTTCCTCATTTTCTTCACACGAATGTGGCTATTTCCTCATTTTCTTCACACGAATGTGGCTATTTCCTCATTTTCTTCACACGAATGTGGCTATTTCCTCATTTTCTTCACACGAATGTGGCTATTTCCTCATTTTCTTCACACGAATGTGGCTATTTCCTTATTTGCTTCACACGAATGTGGCTATTTCCTCATTTTCTTCACACGAATGTGGCTATTTCCTCATTTTCTTCACACGAATGTGGCTATTTCCTCATTTTCTTCACACGAATGTGGCTATTTCCTCATTTTCTTCACACGAATGTGGCTATTTCCTCATTTTCTTCACACGAATGTGGCTATTTCCTCATTTTCTTCACACGAATGTGGCTATTTCCTCATTTTCTTCACACGAATGTGGCTATTTCCTCATTTTCTTCACACGAATGTGGCTATTTCCTCATTTTCTTCACACGAATGTGGCTATTTCCTCATTTTCTTCACACGAATGTGGCTATTTCCTCATTTTCTTCACACGAATGTGGCTATTTCCTCATTTTCTTCACACGAATGTGGCTATTTCCTCATTTTCTTCACACGAATGTGGCTATTTCCTCATTTTCTTCACACGAATGTGGCTATTTCCTCATTTTCTTCACACGAATGTGGCTATTTCCTTATTTGCTTCACACGAATGTGGCTATTTCCTCATTTGCTTCACACGAATGTGGCTATTTCCTCATTTTCTTCACACGAATGTGGCTATTTCCTCATTTTCTTCACACGAATGTGGCTATTTCCTCATTTTCTTCACACGAATGTGGCTATTTCCTCATTTTCTTCACACGAATGTGGCTATTTCCTCATTTTCTTCACACGAATGTGGCTATTTCCTCATTTTCTTCACACGAATGTGGCTATTTCCTCATTTTCTTCACACGAATGTGGCTATTTCCTCATTTTCTTCACACGAATGTGGCTATTTCCTCATTTTCTTCACACGAATGTGGCTATTTCCTCATTTTCTTCACACGAATGTGGCTATTTCCTCATTTTCTTCACACGAATGTGGCTATTTCCTCATTTTCTTCACACGAATGTGGCTATTTCCTCATTTTCTTCACACGAATGTGGCTATTTCCTCATTTTCTTCACACGAATGTGGCTATTTCCTCATTTTCTTCACACGAATGTGGCTATTTCCTCATTTTCTTCACACGAATGTGGCTATTTCCTTATTTGCTTCACACGAATGTGGCTATTTCCTTATTTGCTTCACACGAATGTGTTTTTTTTTTCTTATTTGCTTCACACGAATGTGGCTATTTTTCCACACGAATGAGTCTATTTCCTTATTTGCTTCAAACGAATGTGTCTATTTCCTTATTTACTTCATACAAATGTGGCTATTTACTTATTTGCTTCATATGAAAGTGGTTATTTCCTGAAGTGCATCATAGGCGATTTAAACAGTGAATTGTTTCCTAAAACGCTTTCATTCAAGTATTTAGGTGGCTTATTATTAAAAAACACAACAGACAATCAATCTAAAAAATTCAATGCAGTATAAATTCAAGTTTCATTTTCATTAATTTAAATATACTTTGAAATCAACACAAAAGAACCCAAAAACTTTCACAAATTAAAAACTCAACAAAATCTAAATATATATGCCATTAAAAAACCGTTCAAAATAGACCACCCAACGTATTTTTCTTCAAACTATCCAAGCAAACTGTACCAAAATCCAACAATAACAGCCTCTATTCAATCCAAGAATTTTACATTACCATATATTATACAGTATTATTCGAAATCCGTTATTCTGAAATATTTTAGCATATATCGGAAGAAAAACTCCGTGATCGCTCTAGCGTACTTAACCGCTATGATAATTACACCAGAACTGACCTAGGGGAACCCAGGGGCCGGTGACACTAAGAGACCCGCTTAGAAAAAAAGAGACAACAGTCAACTGAAAGGGTGTTAAACTTAGCGGAACATCGCTTTTAGAAAGGGCGAAGCCTTGGCGAAAGTATCAAAACGAAAGCTAGGTGGATCTTGGACAATGGGCAACTTTTTATATTAGAGATACGTATCTCCCACCCATTACTGTCTCACGTATTTAAGGCAGGGTCAGACCTTGTTAGGTCTCATTTTGATGGTCAGTTTTCCCCAACGAGGATCTAGTTTAGCATACCGATTTTCTGTATGAAAAAATGACTAAGTGAATTTTGCTAGAATAGTTATAAACGTAATTTAGTTTTGAAGTTTTAAGTTTATCACGGTGATTTTGTTGTGCCTTTTCGATTGTTTTCAAAGAAGGAATTATGGAAATTAGGCTAGTTTTCGTCGTTGCTTTATTGGTAAGTACTGCTTTGAATTGGACGCTTGTAGATTCTCTATACTAGTTTACAATTGGCCAAGTTCAATTAGTTTTGAACTGTTTAAACTTAATTACAAATTATTGTGATCATTAGCGTACATTTTATTTAATCACATATGGGCTCTTATTTAGAAGTTTCTGTCATAATTTTTCTTTAATTTCTGTCATTGCTTTTCCTAACAACTCAGATAATTATAATGAACATATGTGAAAATTTTCAATAAACAGCTTGGTTTTTTTTAACATTTTCACAGTCTATTAACAAGCGTGCATTTTCCCTTAAAACCTTTGATGCTATTTCCTGCCAACCTCTTCCCCTTAAGACCCGTGATCATTTTCCCGAACGATTTTTTCCCCTTAACACTTATGATCATTTCCCCAACCAAAAATATTCCCCACTATCACTTATGGTCATTTTCCCAACCCAACTACTTTCCCCTAACACCTGTGGCCAATTTAAGAACCGGATAATTCCCTCTTATTACCAGTGAACCAGTGATCATTCTAAGATCCCTTAACACCCATGATAATTTTCAAAATAAAACTATTTCCTCCTAACAACCGTCACCTATGAACATTTCCCATAGCCATCCATGTGAATTTTTCATGATCACCTTCAATAATTGCTAGTGATGGCTGATATTGCAGTTTTACGGAAACCGATACCGATTTAATCGATTATTTAAAGTCGGTGAAATAACCGATTATTTAACGCTAAGAAACCAATAATAACCGATTTTTTACCGATTATTAATAAACTTTTACCGACTTTTAACCAGTTTTTCCCGAATATTAACCAATGTTTACCGATGATTAACCAATTTTTAATTTATTAATCGATTAATCGGTGAAAATTCGTAAATTATCCTCCAACCGATACATCGGTTGAAGTGCCATATGTTTCACCAATACCGATATCATATCGTTCTGTGCCAATCACTACTAAATTCATTTCCTATTAACAAAACTACAAACATTAAAACAAGCAATGAAACTTTTACAGAGCTTCGTACAAAGGATAAATTCCCAGGATTACCAAGGTATGTTAAACACGCAAAGCAAAAACTAACCAACCCACTTCTTGAAAAATGATAGAATTAAGAAAATCCACAAACAAAAACCTAGAAAACATAATATTAATACCCGGTTTACCATTGTAAAAACGCGATTAGTATCGGACATTGTTTGCCACGAAACTTCGTCGCAAGGAGGAGCCGAGATCTTAACAGCCAGACTGAAGAAACCACCGGGATTCCGAGGACACCCCGCCTTCGCTGACAACCGAAAGATTAAACCCAGTACTGACGAGCATTGCCGGATATGGTTGGATCCGGAAGACAATACCAAAACGGTCTTCAGACTCAAACTAACTGATTTTACCAGATGTCCCGTTTTCAAAGCAAACGTAAGAAATTTCATTTAGTTTGTTTTAATTTAAAGGGTCTGTAAAGTCGCAACGATCTGTGGGTGAAAATTATTTGAAATACGTATTAATCACGTGACTGAAGAAAGGCGTTGAACAAAGAAGCTTATCTCGTTTTTTTTCGAAAACTACCACGTCAGGAAATTAGCACTGCAATCTCGCGAAAAATAAGGACTAGGCGTTCAGTCCCACTCGATCCCTGCTGAGGCTTTGTATATTGGAGTCACGTGGTGTCTGTGGCGTATTTCAAACAGAATTTACCCACCTGACGATACCCGCTTTACAGTCCCTTTAAAAAGCTTTTAAAAATGAATAGTAATTCAAATAGCAACGTTTAGAGAAACAAATTAGCAAGAGTACTTAAACTACCCAATTATAAACGCTATTGTATAAAATCTATGTATATTGCGCTATGTAGAGGCGGGGCCTATATCAAGCTTATCTTAAATCAAACTCTACTGAGCATGCGCGAATTGTTTTATCTATGTCAGTGCATTGGGAATGGACTTCGGCATTTCCGTTGAATCTATCCGCCGAGTAGTTTAGCTCCACGCTTACAGTCACGTGGCTTTGCCCAATCACTAATCTACTCCTGAAAATAGTAACACTACTACTTCAAAATGTAGTTCTTGACACACCCCTATACAAAAGGCATCCCTTTAACATATATTCCAGATGAAAATATTTATTACCAAAATATAATGATTTATTAATATGCTATTATCCCTTTAAATACTACAACTTTAAACTTAAATGCGTCTGTTTAGAAGCATTTCTTTAACATCATTCATTGAATAATGAATGTAATAAAAATAAGCCCTAAGGAAAAAATATTTCAACTTGTCTGTTACTTTGTTACATGCCAGATTAAAAGGTTTTCAAAACGTGGTTTTAAAGATGTCTAGATGACAGTTTAAGATACGAAGGAGTTTATAGTTCTAAGGCTAATCCTTGAAAAGACCAAATCTTTCCCAAATTTGACCTATGTCTTCCTGAACTTTGACCTGAAGTTGGAATTCGGAAATATCGCTTTAATTTGGTTTAAAATATGATTTACGGTATTTGGGTCTTAATTTTTTTTTCTTTTAAGGGTTTCGTTCATGTCAAAATTTGGTTCCCACGATTGGACGGCGTTGTTATGTTCAACGATCAAGATGTCGTCATCAAATGCAAGCCACCGGAAGCGATTGTACATAAGAATAAGAGCACTGGTTTTACCGGAAGTTTGTACGAGTACATAAGATTTTTTTATATATATATATATTTTATATTTTTTCAGCAATATAAGATCAGGAATTTATTTATTTAAAACTAGCAGGAATGAATAAGGGGTGGTAGATAAATGGGAGAGTAATTTGGCGCCAGAAAGACAATGGCACTAGCATGGAGAGATAAGGATGATAGTATGATAGCATACCTTGCAAGGTTCTAATCAAAAAAACCATGGATTTTATTGGGTGTTACCCAATTTTCAGAAATCACTGTTTAAAACTAATATGGTGGTAATTTCACAAATCATTTGAAGTTAATGTAGTGGTTAATTTAAGGAAATTGGTACGATGAGAATGGCGTCATTACACTTATCATAAGTTTATAAGATATGTTCCATAAGTATGTCACTACCCATACTTCGTAATATTAGAGGCTTAATGAGAGCTAGTTCAAGAACGATGTGAGAATTGACTACACTCGGTTTTGCAGTCCATCCACCTCTTTAGTCTTTGACAGGGCCTCACTAGGCGTCGCTTTACGAGAGTCTATGACGTTTCACCTACGTCACTTCATGACAAGCTCTCATTAACGAGTGGCACACTTATGGAACATGTCTTATAAGCTTATGCACTTATTTGTATCTTTGAACTTTCTCGGATTTTTATATGGGTTCTTGATTTAATATAATTTGAAAGATTTTTTTTTTTTTAAATTTCGTTACCTATTGAGAGGTGGGACTCTCCATTGAGCTAGGAATGGGACTGAAGTAAAGTTTAACTGTTTATTCATTCCTGCTTGTTTTAAATGCATAAATTCCTGATAAGACCGATGATAATGAATTTTGATTAAAATTAAGGTCATCTAGCACGAGAGTTTCAGGAATTGTAGAAGAAACGCCAGGAAAATTGGAATACGAATTGGCCCTGTTTCAGGAATCGACACCCAGAAGTGGAAATTTTGATTTTCCAGTGGACGGAGCCGTTGCTATTGGAACTCTGTTACAACTTAGAGCCGCCATTAATACACATTCAGGTAATGGAACTTAATAGTGGGTGTGGTATGGGAACTGGCGGCGGGTAAAAATGGTTATATTGATAGTTGAAATGCCTCAATTGAGCTTGGCACCTAACACGCGAATATCGAATCCTTAATCTGAATCTAGACAACTTAAGAATATATACAGATAATTGGAATCATTGTGTGGCCATTTTCTCAACGTATCTAGGCGGATTTTGGGGCGAAAACTAGACTAATCATTAAACCCCCTGAATAATTTATATCGCTGCAAGTTGCACTTTGATATCGAGTTGCTATCAACCAATGAAATTACAGTTAGAAATACGTCAGAATTATGAGACGTGACGTATAGTATGTTCTTAAGCCAGGCCCACAAAACACGCATAGAAATAAACGTGGAAGATATGGGGCATAATGGTTACTAGTAGCTGTATGCATTCCTGACTCAATATATAATTTTGATGGAACTAAGAGGGTATAAAACTGCCTTTCATTTGGTGTTTTGGGGCCTGCGCTGTCGGCGTTTTGTGTCATGAGACTGCGCAGAAATGGCGTTGTAGCAAACCACTTCGATTACAAAGTCTTTGAAAACGGTCAAAATTAAATAAACGAGATGTTAGGGGAATATTTTAAATTTGTACAAAGCTGTAAACCGTTTACTACAAAAAGCATAACAAAACATAATTTCCGCCAACCAGTTAGATATTTGTTCAAACGTATCTTAACAATACACCTGGTTAGGCAGAAACACCCCGGAAGTCGTCTTACCCATCCCATTTTCACGTAAAACCCGGCTATCTATAACCTGGGGCAACAAACACCAATTGGAAACTTCATACTTATTATATTACTTGTCGCGTCTTGACCATTATTTTGGTATCTTTCAAGCATGGAGATACCTGAAATTGATGGAAGTGACCGTTTCAACTGAAAGAGGCGATCCCTACTCTTCTGATCACATAACCTTGGTGAAAGATGGGTAAGTGTTTTATTTTAGTTATAGACAAAATACAAAACAGTGGCCTACAAAACTTCGAATTTTTCTTTGGAATACTCGTAATAGATGCCGATTAAAAGAATACGAAAGCATCGTCCCCGAGCAACCAACGAGAGTTGAAAACAAACCAGGCGAAGTTACGCTCAATTTCGAGGCATTTATGTTGGAAAACATGATCAGTTCCTCACAAATGTGGTTACACTCTCAAATCAAGGCTTGCATCGAAGCTGTTGATTGTCTGCCGGTAAGAACACACCTATTTTTTATTATTAAGAATTTGGTATGAAATATCTGACAAGTGTGAAAGAAGTGTTGAGCGAAAAAGCCATAGTGCATGCTGGTTAAAATTAAGCAAATGAACATAAGGAACACACAGAGAATCTTCGTGGTGCAGTGAACGTGTGCAAAAAAACAGAATAAATATAACCAAACAGCAAAAAATACTTCGTTCTATCCAAAGTTCATGGATAAACACAAACAGTGTACTCCATCGAAGCTTGCTAGTGATGTGTAATATGAGAAACGCCCCTTTACCTCTCAGAATAGTGTCGACCCCCTCTGCGTGTGATTATCTTCACGACCGTAGCACATGCGTCAATAGGCTCGCATAGTAGTAGTAGATGCTAACTCTAGTACCAAGAATTAACGTTTGGCTTGGCACTTGGTACTACTTTCTATAACGCTTTGACCTCCATAAATCTCTTTTCTGATTGGTTAGTAAGTGTACATTTTGAGAGTAGGGTCGTTTGCTTCTAAATTTACATGGAGTCTACAGCTAAAGGCTGGGAACTGTGAATGAAGTATTCTTTTGTTTATATCAGTGAACTTCTGGTTCTATTAACCATGCTTCCCGTTACCAAATCAAGCGTTTGCTATTGGCGACAATGCCAACTAAATATTTTTACAATAAAAACCTTACGTAGGAATTCTGTATGGACCTATTTCAACCATCAGGCTACGGTAAACGAAAACGTCGTGCGGCTGGTAACCACACTACCTACCGCTACAATAGTTACCCTGCCGGCAACCGCGACAATCACCATTTGAGAGCCATCAGTTCTGAAAGTCGTGAAGTAGTACCAGATCATGACTCATGGGCGGATGCTGCCAATATTGGTGAAAACATTGGAATCACCGTTGTCGTCCCAGGACGTAAGTCAAATTTTGAAAACCATAATCTCAGACTTTGTAAATATTGAAAGTTTGAAACATTCGACTCTGAAGCAGACGACGCATCATTTTGACCCATATTTGTCAGTTAAACATCCCGCGTTAAGCCTTGTCACTTACATCAGGAATAAAGTGTATTCGCGATGCAAGTGACAAGGCTTCATCGCACAGGGTTCTTTAATTAATCATAATGCTAGTATCTTTTACATACATCCATGATTCCAATTTGAAATATGAATTATTTTAATTTCAACTAGCAATGTTTGCTAAGGCTTAACCATTGACTTATTTTAATTTCAGTTGAAGCCTTAAACAACAACGCTTTACGCAACGGTTGTACTAGTTTTTTGGCTCTAGCGGCCATTTTAGCAATATTGTTGCTGTTTTCAACCGGGGTTGTTGTAGTGTTAGCCAGGCGAATAAACCGAATCTTAGGGTCAAAGTTCTCGTCTGTGGAAAGTATTTATTCGGGGTCTTCGACGTACTCGAACTATAGATCATCACCACCCGTAGTTAATTCGGTTTACACTGGCCCACCGAGTTACAACCGACGCAGCAATGGTGGTAGCGAAATTTTAACTCATCAAAACTCATTCAAACATAAGAATAACGCCAAGTCTTAAGTTATCAAGTTTCGTTTAACGTAATTCCAATGGGCAGCTATATTCCATTATGTAAATACTCATATTTGAACAATGAAAAAAAAGTATACTAAATGTATACCAAGATTAAATTCGAATAAATATTTCGAAGGCTCAATTGTTAAGCCAATTACGATAATTTACAATTTAAACACCTATTTGTGTTGAGGTTTTTTTCCGCATAAGGTCAATTGTTAAAGCTTAAACTTCATTAATATATTAACGTAAATGTACAAGCTAGATTGTGTGTATCTAGCTTTAACGATTATTGTAACTTTACTATTTAATTATTTTTGTTTATTTTACCCTTAAGTGCCACCTCATTTTTCGTATTGTGAATTTCAGAATTTTTGGAAAGAATAAAAAGTGGAGTTTGTCAAGCATTACATTGTAATACTTTGATACTATTAAGGGGGAAGTCTAGCGATTTGAAGCACGCAGATAAGCCACTAGAGGCAGCACTGAACATTTTTGTTTTGCCAAATCGAAAATATACATGGCTCTGAAAATCGTCTCTTGAGAAGGGGGTTTGCCTTTATTACTTCAAAACACTGGACTTCACCCTTAACTTAGCCCGTCATTAGAAATATCTTCGTTTTCAACCTTACATTTCCACACTATTCTTAATTATCTTTGCTTTACAATTTTATGACGCTCTATTTCCTCTCAATGCTTAATCATCCATGACTATGGGCTTGAGGCCCAACCTCGGTAACGTTGATGTTCGATGAAAGGGTCGGTTCCACGAAAGTGGTACGATTAGCGGGGTTGGGTGGTATGGGAGATTAATAGGGTGGTGGCGCGTTTTAAGGTCTGGGATTTATAAATGGCGATCCTCAAGTATGAGTTCCGGGTTCGAAGTCTGGCCAGGTAAATTGCAAAGCTAACAGCTATGAGAGCGTTTACAAGAACATGCCCTTTCATAATATAACTCGGGTAAAAGCAAGAACGTTTGAAAACCATGCAGCAATAGCCTTTCCGAGGTGGAGCAATTTAGGCTAACGAATGCAATGCAACACAAAACATTGCAATATTACACATGTATACTTATGCTTATTTTTTAACGTGAACGTGATTTGACTTAAGAAGCAAAATGCGTGACGTAAATTAAAACGGTGTGCAAAGAAATGTAAGTACTAAGAATTCAAATCGTTGATGATATTTAAACCGCATGCAACACTGAGTCCAAAAACGAAAATAAAAGGCCTACCTCAATCCTCATATTCAATTATCCAGTTGAGACACTATGGCAACTCCACGCTGAATCCAATGATCTGATGGCAGGTCCGTGGGTAAATCAACAGAAAGTATGAAATTAGTTGAATGTCCTGTTGTGCTCAGCGTTCCTCTTCTGGCACGAGTCTTGTACACCGGACAGGTATACGACATGACATTTTCATGGTGACCTTTAAGCCTAGGTTTCAGCCATATCTATGGAGACCTTCTGTCAAGTGTCACATTTGCAAAAAAAAATTCAGCAACCTTTTAAATTTATTATAAGGATACAGTGGGAAGCAGGTCAACCAGGACCTTTGGGCGGGATTCGGATAGTTTTCGTTCTAGTCGGTCCCAACGTGCACCTTCTAGATATAACCCTTGAATGTAAGCTCCATCATCGGGTTTATCAGTTATTTCGAAGTCATCCGGCATTAACTCAAAGGAGAACTCTAATTCGTCAATTGGGACTTTGTGCTTTCGCGCGTAGTTTTGAAGTGTGCCTACGGATAAATTGAACTAAAATTTAATGACCCTACATTGCAAGAGTAGAAACGGTGAAGTTCAGAAAAATAGGTTAGTTGGAACAACGTTGGAAGTGCACTAATATTGGCCAAGGCTTACGTTAGGCTTAGTAGAGAAACACGTGCACATGGACACTCTTGCCATTAAAAGCAAGTGGCAACTCTATATCGGGCCTGATACCTATCTGAATTTGGGAAACTGGGTCGCATTTCTATGGAAGGTGTGCTTGTGCGCGCATATATGTAACGTGTAACGTTATTGTGAATTTGATATCTCAGTTTAGAAAATACCGAGGCTTAAATGGTTAAAATATGTTGAAAAGTAAAAGGGATAAAAACATACCAGTTAGAAACGATTGAGTAAAATAGAATCCAGATATCCAGAAGACGTTTGGTATGCCATGGTCAATCCAATTTTGAAAGAACTGTAGTCTGATATGAAGAATTACATGTAAGGAAAAACAAATAAACGCTTATGTTCAGCCCGTTGTACTAGCCTCAATAGGCTATTATGCAGATTGTCATAATAAACATACCTTGCTAGAAAATCAGCAAAATAGGAACCGAGTGGCTTCAAAGACGGATAAGATTTAGCCTGCCATATTGATGGAATCCTTCCAACTAGGGCACTGTCGAACAAGTCTTCCAAATCGGGCGACATAACAACCAGTCCTTTGACCGCGCGACGTAATATTATCAACGATGACCTAATCACCCTCAATAAACTATTATACCGCACTATTTCTTGTCTTATAACAGTGTTCATTGATTCCTCATAGCACATCGGAAACAGTTTTGCAACCTTAAGTACATCCAACCAAACAAAATAAAAAAATAATTATTTCATCTTAAGAGTTTTTTAATCAAATCGAAAAATGCATATTTCAATTTAGAACTAAGTGTCTATCTGCAATATTAATGGGGATAAGGGCAATGAGGTTAACTCGCTAGAGTCTACGTGTTAGACCTTCGTTAAAGCAGGGAGAAAAGATGTAAAATGGAGTGGTAATTATGATATGCCACCTCAGGTTATGAAAGTCTCCCAGTGTGCATTGCGCACGCCCCTACCCTTCGGTTGTCGATTGTTAAGTGCTGCCGCGTAACGTCATTGTTTTAGCTTGAGAAGTAGCTTCTATTTTTAAGACACAAGGGGCTTCCTTTACGACCACTCCATCCCTTTCTCCTTCAAGGTTAAAGCAGTGAGCACGAATAGGAGGCTCGGAGAGACCAAAATTCACCGTCTGTCTCTCCCCCCCTACTTTCAAAACCAGTACCGAGCAATGGCTTAATCCTACAGTTCTGCACAAGCGCAAATTTACGCTACAGCGCCTGATTCGTAAAAATTGAAGATAGGCACAAAATTCAAATTTGAAATATTCAATATTGAAATATTTTTCTTTTCTTTTATTTTTAACAAAAACCGTATTTTGTCTCCATCGTTTTAGAAATAAAATTGCAATTAGAATCACCTTATTCTCGTCAAAATCTGTTGGTAATTTATTTAGTAGATCTTGCGCTAGAGAATCAACAACCTCCGAAGATGTTTGGGAACCAACACTGGCTGCCCGAGGTTGTGTTAATAGAATTCCTTCTAATAACTGTGAGAAATTAGTTTAGTAAGCCAAGTAAGTCTCAAAAATCAGAAATATTATCAGGAAACAAAAGCAACACAGGGGCATTGTTATGGAGCCACGATGATACTTATACATGTTTGAGAAGCATGAATAATATCCCTTTATTGGTAATGTCACTAGTATCCTCACTTATAGTAAGTAATTTTGGTAATTGTCGGTGTTGCTTCTATATTTATTTGGTTATGTTTTTAGAAGCATATATACTTGTTGCGTTTCTTGGTTATCCTTCGTAACATTGGCATTTTCATTAAATCCATATACTTCGGGGCTTGGATTTAACGGTAGCTTTCGGATATAGTCAACGTAACCCTGGTGATCAATTGCTTTTGGTAGGGTGTACAGTTCATCTTTAGAGAATCTGAAGAAGTAAGAAAATACCATGCAATTCAAACGTCGACGAAATAACATACCCCAAGTAAAATAACCCTGAAAACTAGTCTCAACCGTCTCATTCAAAGTGATATAACCCTGAAAACTAGCCTCAACTGTCTCATTCAAAGTGAAATAACCCTGAAATCTAGTCTCAAACGTATCATTCAAATTGAAATAGCCCTGAAAACTAGTCTCATCCTAGATGAAATAACCCTGAAAACTAGTCTCATCCTAGGTGAAATAACCCTGAAAACTAGTCTCATCCTAGGTGAAATAGCCCTGAAAACTAGTCTCAACCCTCTCATTCAACGTGAAAAAACCCTGAAAACTAGTCTCATCCTAGATGAAATAACCCTGAAAAATAGTCTCATCTAAAGTGAAATAACCATGAAAACTAGTCTCATCTTAGGTGAAATAACACTGAAATCTAGTCTAATTCCAGGTGAAATAACCCTGAAACTAGTCTCATCCCAGGTGAAATAACCCTAAAAACTAGTCTCATCCTAGGTGAAATAACCATGAAAACTAGTCTCATCTTAGGTGAAATAACACTGAAACTAGTCTCATCCCAGGTGAAATAACCCTGAAAACTAGCGATTTGTCACCTACTTGTAATATTTATCTTCTATGATATTGTTATTGTAGAAAATCTTCAGCATTGACATTAAGAGTATTCTGTCCTTGTCATCCGTAACCCTTCCACCATAGTTGCACTCTCCCGTTAAGTAAATTAAGGCATCAAATGGAACAGTTTCATATTCATTCAGAAACATCTAACAATAAAATCATTTAAAATACATTAATGTAATCTAATACACCAAATGCTTACCTGTAATTGGGTCATACTAATTCTCAAGTCAGAATCAGTAAATTCGTAAGGGATATTCCAACCAAGTGGTCCAAATTTCTTACGCTCTTGAACCATAGCGTGAAAGAAGCATAAACTAAATAGTAGCTTTTGCCATATTTCTTTCTAAATTATGATAAATTATTAAGAATCCATTTAGATCAGCTTAATTTACATATGTACGAACTTTAGAGCATGAATTGAAAAAGTTCATGTCCGATATAGGGTCATTCAAATATGAACGCAGTAAGTTCGCCCTCAAACCTTTCGGGGGTTCGTTTGTCATTTTCACACCTACACATTTCATTTAAACGCTAATTAACATCAAAGTTATAATTTTTATTAGATAAGATCTGGGAGCACGTATAGAAGGAGTTGAAATCAGTATGCTGAGGTGGTTTACAATTTCAAGTCCTAGGGGGGTTGGAAAAAGTATGAGGTGTACTAGTAAGATCTCTACTGCGCAGCTCGACCGCACACCGAGCTGCCGCAGGGATCATAGCCTTGGCAGGGGTTAGAAGTCGCCATTGAACTTGCACCCGTACACCTGTTAGCTGATAAATTCTTGGAAATTAGGGTAGCTAGAACTGCATAACAGTAAAAACTTTACGCATTTTAACAATGGACAAAAATATTATCTTTAGAACGCAATAAAATTTTAAAGCTCTGACGGTTTTCCGTGGTTTTGGGAGTGGTGAGGCAGTCCTGAACGAACAGAAAACGCGCCGCCCATTTCTAAACATGTGTCATGATCTCCTTCACAATATGTCCTCCCAGATAAGGCCTTTAATACTCTCCAGAAACCATCGCCTACTGTGATACCTAGATCTACCTGTAACCCGACCTGACTTAGGAAATAAAATTATACAATTCCGGAATGGAGGTAGACCCAAACTTATGGAGAGTATGAAAGGTATATGGTAATTTAAGTAATTTGCAAACCATTTTCGAGTATAGAAACGGGGAAAGCATCGCAAGGATAACTGGTAAGCCACAGTCTGAAATCTTCATCTGGTGTACCCTCCATTATAACCTTAGAAAAGTGTTAGTTAAATTAGAAAAATTAACTTTGTATCCAAATTATCATTATCATTATTTGCTCGAGCTTTATCAGAAGGCAATAACCACCACTGGTTTCAAAACATTTTCTCGGGATAACTTTCGTACGACCAGAAGGGGATAATAGAAGAAGGATGACCCTCTGTATCCTCTTAATCAGTGGCGTCGCTAGGCCTTTTTTGGGGGGCTATAGCCCCCCCAAATTCCAAACTTAGCCCCCCCCAAAAATATCCGTAAACCCTACCAAAAATTGCTGTTAGCATCCTAAAATTCTGTAGCAATATATAAAAAATTATGATAGATTCGTTAAGTTTCATGTCTGCAGAGATGAATTTCAATATCAAACAGTACAATTTTGAAGAAAAGAACAGATGGAGACAAGTAAAATGTTTCATGTTCTTTCGAAAGGAGTCCCAATAGTGTGGTCTAAAAGCTAACCAAAACTAAAAATAAACTTAAGACGAGTGAAAATCCTTCATAATCGGTTCCATATTTATCAATAAAAGGTTGTATATCTTTAAAATACGAATAATTTCACGTTGACACAAAATTACGTAGTTTTAAAGGTCTACACATTATCCAATGAACCCATTATGCAATTTTTTTTATTAAATTCTTATAATAACTAGTTTGCCCAGATTTAGCCCCCCCCCCCCAAATTTCAAACCCTAGCGACGCTACTGCTCTTAATACTTTAGTTATGTAACATGATTCTTCCCAGGCGAGGGACCCCCTTTTTGTTTGCTCTCCAGCTCATCAAACTCCAGATGGGTATATAACTATCGCACCGTGCTAGGGTGAATTAACTATAACTGTTTGGTATTTACTAAGTCCCCAGCAATCAATTAACCAACAAACCTTGATTGTCTTGACGTGGGACAAAAACGCACAAGCGCATGCATGCGCCTTGGCAAATAGTTAAGCAGCGCTAATAGAGTAATGATGAGGGAACTATTTACATGGCGTATGTGATTCGGTTTAGTAACCTTGCTATAATAAATGTTAATTCTGATGTTGGGAAGAATCATGTTAAAATTAACCCTCTTTGTGTTCTGGTTTTATGATGAAACTGATTTATGCCGTTTATAACTTCATTATCTCTTCAAATTAATGAAATGAGTGGGGCCAGTTAACCATTGAATAAAAATATAAAAATTTCAAACCTCTTCGCAAATTTTCTCCAAAGTTGATAACCAACTGGTAGCAAGATGACAATTTTGTAAAACAACCCAAGAACCAGTTTTCATCCCCTCTTCGATCATTTTTGCCGCTATTGGACCCTTTTGTGAAAATTCAATAAAATGGTCATTTAGGACATAACTTTTTACAATATCATAGTAAGCTATTACACTCTGCATCATAAGTATATAATATACGTTCCATAAGTATGACACTTCGTAATGATACAGACTTACAGCTCGAGCTAGTTCGAGAATGAGAATTGACTACACTCGGTTTTGCAATCCATCTTCCCATTTAGACTTTGACAGCACCTCACCAGGCGTTGCTTTACGAGAATCTATGACCGACTTCAATCACTTCATGACAAGCTCCAGTTTGTAACCAGTGAAAAACTTATGGAACATATCTTATGAACTTATATTATTATGCAATTAATACCTGTCCTTGTCCGAGTGAAGTAGTCACTAATCTATGTCCAAAATATCCTAAATCTTTCCCAAATTTGATAAGTTGCGCCATTGGATCGGCTCCAGGTGATAGAATGAAAATTAACGGAGTGTTACAGTTCGAATCGGAGTAAGCACCCGAAAGGTCAAAGGTTGGCGGTTCGATGAAAATGGGGCCAAGATTTTTAACCACAAAGTTCTGAAATGTTTCATGTTTTTAAGAACTGTTTCGTTGTGTACTAACTGCTTGTGAATCTTTACAAACCTGAACGGCTGGTATCAGTTTATCAGGTCTCAAACACCTTAATATAACCATTTTGGAAAGTAATTTTAATTTATTCCATTTTCCTGGGTATTCGATTTCGTGAGGATTAAGTACGTCATAGATGTTTCGCCATGCGTTAGAGTTGGTTACAAACTCTGTAATATTTGTTTTAAAATAACTGGGTATCATCGTATTGGTTATTACATAGCCACACGGAAAAACTAGATCAGGGAGCCCAGCCAAAATTTAAAATTCTTTACAGGAAAAATGGGAATTTTTCCTTAATTATAGGGTTTTATAGGACAAAAATTCTCAAATATAAAAACAATTTTGGCTTAAAATTATGTTGAGAAATCTCAAAAAAGAAGTAACAAATTGCATTTTACCAGGGATAGACTAAATTTTACTTCTAAAATTATATCTATGCCTGATTTTACTTTGAAAAGAGGAACTTAATTAAAATATAATATATATAAGAATTCCTGAGTAGTTAAAGAGTTACATTTTGATAAATTTGATGCTAAACTATTACAAAAACTTCGACTAAGACAAAAATATAGGTTAGTATAGGAACAATTCGAAAAAAATGATAAGATACCTTCTTTCAAGCCGTTCATCTCTGTGATGTTAGACGCTCTAACAATTTCATCCCATGACTTTTGCGGCAACCAATCAGGCGCCGGGTTGGGTAACTTATTTTCCAAGGCAATACCACCAGTTAGAAAAAATTTCCAAAGATCTTCATTGATTTCAGATCTTAAATGATAGTTTCAGCGAGGTCAATTCAATGTTAAACGAAAAGACCACGATATAACGAATTTAAATAATCTATTTCTTTGATAGATAGTACCTTCCACGTAAAATACCGATGCTTAACAAAAACGAAAATAGAAGCTTATCCTTCTCAAACAAAGATCGGCAAATGTTTCGGTAAATAAGTTCGGTAAAGTGCAAGTTAAGAAATTCGATTCGTTGTTCCAAAATGTCGGATTTTTTGCTTTTGTCAATGGCCTATTAAAAGGAATAGAAAATTCGCAGCTGCCGTAAAGGCATATTTTCACGAGATGGTTTTTTTCAAAGGCAAATAGAATGAAAGTAAGGCGATGTTTAGACCAGAAGTCTTCCATTGTGCCAAGCATGATATTGACGACTTACACCAAGTCCTCTCATCGACCAAACAGCGTTCTACTTTAAAGGGAGTGTAAATTGGCGGGTGGGTGAAAATATTTGAAAAACGTCACTGTTACCATGTTACGCCAAGATACAAAGACTCCACATGCAGTGGGACTGAACACCTAGCAATTATTTTTCAAAAGATTGCAGCGCCGATTCCCCTCCTTACTGCCTTACTTTCTGTTAGTTCTATTTGTCTCTGATATTAGTGAGTCCACTAACCTGAATATAAAGATTCAAAAACCAACTTAAAGAATATTGGTACATTGGGTCAATATTAGCCAAATCAGATATGCAGAAAAATAAAACTGAGGAGTGAAAAGCCACTGGACGATAACCATTACGCGTTTGGTCAATTTCTAATTCGGTGGCTGCGGCTATTTCCTGTTTAGCCGTAATTTCTTGAGAAAGAACTTTAGACGACGACAGAACTTTGATCGCAGTTTCGTCCTCTAATATGTTGCCCTGTAACATGATTGGTTAGTTACATGGAAAAAATTAAAGGGATACTTAAACGCAACAAGTACTTGTCTACAAATTCCTGAGCAACAAGTACTTGTCTACAAATGCATAAGAAGGAAATACTTGTGTACAAATGCATAAAGAACATGTATTTGTCCACAAATGCATAACGAATAAGTATTTGTCCACAAATGCATAACGAATAAGTATTTGTCTGCATAAAGAACAGGCATTTGTCTACAAATGCATAAGAAACAAGTACTTGTCTACAAATGAATAAGCAACAAGTACTTGTCTACAAATGAATAAGCATCAAGTACTCGTCTACAATTGCAAAAGCATCAAGTACTCGTCTACAAATGCATAAGCATCAAAACTTGTCTACAAATGCATAAGCAACAAGTACTCGTCTACAAATGCATAAGCAACAAGTACTTGCCTACAATAAGTATTTGTCTGCAAACGCATTAAGAACAAGTACTTGTCTAGAAATGCATAAAGAACAAGTACTTGTCTAGAAATGCATAAAGAACAAGTACTTGTCTAGAAATGCATAAAGAACAAGTACTTGTCTAGAAATGCATAAAGAACAAGTACTTGTCTAGAAATGCATAAAGAACAAGTACTTGTCTAGAAATGCATAAAGAACAAGTACTTGTCTAGAAATGCATAAAGAACAAGTACTTGTCTAGAAATCCATAAAGAACAAGTACTTGTCTAGAAATGCATAAAGAACAAGTACTTGTCTATAAATGCATAAAGAACAAGTACTTGTCTATAAATGCATAAAGAACAAGTACTTGTCTAGAAATGCATAAAGAACAAGTACTTGTCTAGAAATGCATAAAGAACAAGTACTTGTCTAGAAATGCATAAAGAACAAGTACTTGTCTAGAAATGCATAAAGAACAAGTACTTGTCTAGAAATGCATAAAGAACAAGTACTTGTCTAGAAATGCATAAAGAACAAGTAATTGTCCACAAATGCATAAGCAACAAGTAATTGTCCACAAATGCATAAGCAACAAGTAATTGTCCACAAATGCATAAGCAACAAGTACTTGTCCACAAATGCATAAGCAACAAGTAATTGTCCACAAATGCATAAGCAACAAGTACTTATCCACAAATGCATAAGCAACAAGTACTTGTCAACAAATGCACCACCTAATAAATGGAATGGTCTATTTCGCATTAACTTACCCTCGAAGCCGATAGAACGTAAAGTATTTTATCCTCCAACTCCTTCAACTGTTTCTTGTTATCAGCTCCTTCCAAAATGAGTTCATTTTTCTTTTGTTCCAATTCAGGTTTTTCTTTAGCGGCAACCATGCCGAGTAACTGATCTTCCAAACCCAATGGGGTGATCATAAAATTCAGCAACGTCACTTTAACTGAGAATTCTGGCAAGTAATGTGGATTTCGTAGCCTGGTTGTCATGTATAGTCTGAATTTATCCGATATTTCCACGGAATTTTCACCCAATCGTATATAATCGGTACCACCTTTCTTGAACGTTTGTCGTAAGAGTAAAGGTTCCAATACTGGATCAACTTCTTCACCGACATTCTCAATAAGCACAGGCAAACCGAATTGCAATGCGTTCTCCAGTGTACGAAGAAATGTATGATCCGTTAATTTCATTACAATCAAATTGTTGGGCTTTTCAACGTTCTTAATCCATTTGTTAGCTTGACCTGTGTAAATTAG
The DNA here is from genome assembly GCF_054372755.1 of Phalangium opilio. Taxonomy (NCBI): domain Eukaryota; kingdom Metazoa; phylum Arthropoda; class Arachnida; order Opiliones; family Phalangiidae; genus Phalangium; species Phalangium opilio. The sequence goes on along the minus strand of NW_028324217.1, from coordinate 6,421,653 downwards.
AAGTGCTTAAGTAACATGGTAACTACGGCCTTAGTTACCAGGATTACCACGACAATTGATAAACGGACATAAGGTCAACAATTAATTGCGAGTGTGACACTATCCTACCTTGAGGGTCAATCATGAGTGGCCATCTACGGGCAAAATTAACAATTATGGCATTATCAACTGAGAATGAGTCCACCGGTAAACCACAAATCTGCCAGTCACGTATTTTGACGGGTTCACCCAAAGTTGATATTAGGGTGAACGTATGAGTGCAAGGCACCTTGTATTCTTTGCAATATGTCATCCATAAATTTAGACACTCCTACATATTCAAAACAAATTTATTTAGTCTATTTTTCAATCACTAAGTAATGACTCGAGAATTATGTAAATTACTTGTCTATAGTCGATAGTGAAGGGTCCCAAGTAAGCGGCGTGACCAGCAGAGAGTAAAACATCGCCCATGGTGTTATTGAATTGTTCTTGCAACGTTGCAGCAGCTTCACTCCATCGGTCTTTTTCCCCTCCTAACCCTCCAATTAATCTTTCGGCTCTTTCGAGTTTTTTTGAACACAAGTCTATACTATCTTCAAGTTCTTTCTTCTTGCGAGTCATCGCGGCAAATTCATCGTTCAGAGCTTGCAATTTGTCAGTGACCTAAATAGTTATAACAGGTCAACTTAGGTTTTCGTTAAAAATGTGCCGTGTTTTCAAGAAAACTTTCTGACTACAAGGGGCATACTCTAAGTTGGATTTATCGCATTACTATTTGGGTGTTCCAAATTAGGAATGCGGTGTTCCATTTTAGGGTTGAGCCTTCCAAGTTAGGAAGAGGTGTTCCATTTTAGGGCTAAGTGTTTCAAATTAGGAAGGGGTTGTTCCATTTTAGGGCTGAGTGTTCCAAGTTAGGAAGAGGTGTTCTATTTTAGGGCTGCGCCTTTCAAGTTAGGAAGGGGGTTGTTCCATTTTAGGGCTAAGTGTTTCAAGTTTAAAAGGTAAAACAAATCAACTCGCCTCTTGCAGTTGCTTCTTTTTCTCCACGAGTCTCTTCATTTGAGTTCCCAATTCTTGTTCGGCTCCAGCCAATTTGGCTTTCTTTGGGGCGACAACTTTGGCCACTCTGTCATAAACGTCAATAGCTCTAACCCATCGACATAATCCTTCACACGCTAACGAGACGTTCTTGATGACATTCGGATCAAATTCCGGATTTTGGATGTATTTCTCTCGTACTTTCTTCATGATGCCTTGTTGAATGTTATCTTTATCGTAAGTTCGAAGACTGTCCAAGAACTTCATGTCACCCAGCATCTTTTGAGCAGGTGCCCAATAGTCTTCAGTTACTTTACCCATGATTCCAACGCCGGGTTCTGATTTGCGGTCTGGTTTTACGCCTTTCATGATGCATATGGCTTCCAACACCAATTTTACACCGCCAGGGGGATTCTGTGGGTTGGATTAAACGTATCTTTTAATGGTATAAATTTTTCAAGGCGTTTAGATTTACTGCTATGAATTTGGAGTTAAAGTTTAAGCACAAGGAAAAATATTGATTCTCTATTGATCCCCCTCCCCCTCCGCAACTAGCCTTAAACCGTGCTGTGACCTTGATATACTAGATTCTAATCTCTTTTTGTTCTAACCGCGGTTTTTCTAGTAAAAAAGCGCCATTTTCCTATGTAATGTTTCTAAGATACATGACATTTGGCACGGTTACCTTCATGGACTTTATAACAGTAATATCCTGTTGCTTCAAGGTATTAAGTGCCGAAATGGCACTCTCTAATGCTGGTATTGCTTCGGCTAAATCTTTAGCACAATCATCCTTTATGGCTTGAGCTGCTGCGGCAGCACGATTAGCCACAGCTTCATCTGCCGCAACCACCTTTTAAAACAATTAACGGAATATTTCAAAACACAAAGTTCGAAACAACTTAAACTTTCAAACCAATTAAACGTCAAAACAAATTAAACTACCGAAGAAATTACACTTCAAAAAATTTAATTCCCTAACCCATTAAACTTCCAAACAAGTTAAACCACTAAACCAATCAAACCTCCACACCAAATAAACTTCGAAACCAATTGAACTTTCAAACCAATCAAACTTCCAAACCAATTAAACACTTTCAAACCTATTAAACACATCCCAACCTATCAAACATCCACACCAAATAAACTTCGAAACCAATTGAACTTTTAAACCAATCAAACTTCGAAACCAATTGAACTTTCAAACCAATCAAACTTCCAAACCAATTAAACACTTTCAAACCTATTAAACACTTCCAAACCTATTAAACGCTTCCAAACCAATTAAACTTTTCCAAACAAATTAAACACTTCCAAGCCAATTAAACTTCCAAAAAAAAAATTAAACTTCGCAGAATACCTCTTTCCTGGCTTCAACTTCCACTGTTTCTTGTTCAATTTTTATCATGAGTCTTTCAGTTTCTGCCGAAGTTCGAATCAACTCGGGTTGCAGCGCGGTCAACTCGTCCTGCATGACAACAACTTGTGACGACGCGAATTCCAATTTCTCCAAACCGACAACGTATCTGCTTCGAAGGGTTAACAGTTCTTGTTGTTTTTTAACTAATATGTCCTTGAATGTTAATATTAACTCCAAGTATGAAGTTGGAGTGACATAATTGTGTCGCCGTAGTTCGTTGAAGTACCTTAGTTACGTTTAACTTAATAAAATTCAGTGTTGAAGGCTTTAAAGGGAGCGTGAAGAGTTCAAACAAGTAGGCCTAATATCAGTCAATAGCAAGTTTTATTACCAATCTAAAATGAATAATAGAGTGGTACTGAGAGGGGAGGAGATACGGGGACGTGACGTCATTACTGGTAGTCTAAACTGTGTTACCACGGTCGCCAAAACCGAGGTAAGAGAAAGGAGGGTGTGACGTCATGAGGAAGTTCTTGGTAGCAGACTATATAAGCTTGTTTGAACACTTCATTCTCTCTTTATGAGTGTAAATCATACTTTAGGGACATTTCACAAACGCTTTTGTGAAAGTATTTGCAAGCCATGACACACTTCGATCTGTTTTCATATTCTAATTCAACGTCTGAGAGTAGTTTTTTGGCAACCATTTCTAATGCGTCATCAGGCCACGCCTTAAAATTCATGTTCATTTAAATAAGTTTAAAATTAAAATTCAAGAACTTATTAATGTACCTAAGAACACTAAGAGAATAATATTATACTGTATTTCTTATTCAGAATTCTCAGGGAGAATTTAAAGGGAAAACCTTGGTGTAAGAGGCAAATTGTAACCCCAACCCATTCTCGAGAAAGAGGTGCAGGTAACCTTGTAAGTCACGAATTGAATGTCCCTACTATCGTTCTGCTCGTCACCTGTCGGTGCTTTTAAATTGAGTGAACTAATTTAGCCCTGTCTTCCAGCCAATCAGTGTATTTTAAATTAGTGAGGCAAATTTTGGGAAAATTTATATTCTCATGTTAAACCACGTTGAACTATGAGCACTTACACCTATTTTTACTGCTTTAAACAGAGCGAACTAAAAGAAAATTGAGGGAAAACTGGACACTGAGGCAAAATGGGCTAACTTGAATTGTTTCTGGCAATCTAATGCACTTAGTTTTACTTAAAAAAGTAACTGTCTGGTAATGTACAACGGTAATTTACCGGTAACTACCCATTGTGAAATTACGGTATGATACAAATCGGTAAGTTACGGCGGTATTTGGTAAATTGCCGACTCACATCTCTAAGAGTGCTGTCTGCCACATCAGTCATAATAAATTTTTGCTAGTCTCTTTGAATGTTCTTAGGTTTATTAAAAACTTTTTGGAATCATGAATAAAAAATGCACTGGTACCTGAAACCAATCAATAGTGCAGCAATTTATAAGGGACGGAAACATTCGAAGTCTATTACGAAACGCGGCTCCAATTGGACTCATGGTTAAAACTAAATGTAGATTTTGTTTGATACGTTCAATGAAGAAATTGTATAAAGCAACGGGTGTTGTATCAATTTTTCGACCCTATTTCAACAATTAATTATTAAACTTAGGGTGAAAAGGAAAGTGAAGTGGTCTTTTTAATTGTTTTACTAATTATAAGACCTATTGCACGCTGAAATGAATGAGTTTGAAAATATAAATACAGGGTGTTTCTGATAAGTATATCACAAATTAAAGGGTAGTTCTTTGGGTCAGACTCAGTGAAAAGTGTCAAAGAACATGGTATCTAAAACATTTAGTTACGGAGGTACGGGCCCCCAAACAAGGAAATTCGCAAACATTGGGAGTAAGACATATCAGCCTGATCATCTTGTTGATACAATTTCAATAGCCTCCAATCTAGGAACGTTAATGAGCCTTTATCTAACAATTCCATTTGTCGATGAAATCTGAATCTCTTCTGATTTTTAAAACCATTCTGAGAAATGGCCTTTATGCAGATAGGTCTAACAATTAAAACTAAAACCAATGAAAACACTAGACCTCACATTAATGCGCATGACGTTACAATATAAAAATAAAATAAAGTAACTAACCGAATCTTTGGCAGCAACTTGCATTTTCTCTAAAATATCCGCTCTTTCCTCTGCAGCGTACAGATTGGGGACATCACCGGTGTTGAGAATCATATTTATGTTTTCGATAAATGATTCGTCTTTAATTTGATTATCCGTGAAGAGGAACACAGTTTGGCGACCTTCTGCACCAGCTTTCATTAACACCTGGTGCGAAAATTTACCGTTTTTTGTTCAATTGCGAAAATGTTTTTGAGCGTTATACTATTGGAAGCATGTTTTTGGGGATATACAATTGGGAATATTTTTTTGGGGTAATGTAATTGAGAACATGTTTTGGGTTATGTACAATTGCGAACGTGTTTGGGGTGATGTTTGGGTGATGTACAGTTGCGAACATGCTTTGGAGTGATTTACAATTGGGAACATGTTTTTGGGTGATGTACAATAGGGAACATGTTTTCGGGTTATGTACGATTGCGAACATGGTTTGAAATGATGTGCAATTACGAACATGTTTTTGGGTGATATACAAATGCAAATATTTTTATGGACAAAGTACAAGTGAGGAAATTTTCGAACCCTCTTCAAATCATCACGCCACTCATTGACTGTATAACTTTTAGTTATTTCAATTTGAAACAATTCATAATTATTCATGTAAGTTGCAAGTTTCGCTGCACTTTGTCGACCACTCCCTCCAATTCCTTTATTTAAAGTTCATAAAATTAAACCTTCGGGACTTCAAGAAATTCAAATTTTCATACCAATCAGCAATAAATGTCCGCTATCTTGTTTCAACACGCGGCAAATACGTGAAATATGCTCAATCGCAAATCGAAACATGACCAAATTCATTTGTGTTTTGCTTATTTGGTTATAATCATTGAGGTATCTAAATGGATGGAGCAGGAAAAAATGCGTTGAGTTTAAACATTAATAATTGTTGAAAATGTTCTTAACACCTTTCCATGACCATGTTTAGTTGATCCAAATCATTAATTTCATCATAAATTTTCTTCTCAGAGTCCATGATCATGTAATCACCAAAAAATAGGTTCCTAAAACCGAAACAAACTCAGTTTTGAAATACGGTAATCATAATTGAAGATCAAGTTAATTAAGATTACAATTTAAATAAAATACAATATTTTTCTACTTGTCACAAGTAATGATAATAAATTTTTTTAAAAGGAGCTGTTTTAATTACTTGGCCTTAAATTTGAATTAATTTTAACTAACATGACCTTTTCTTCAAAACAACCAATTTTTGTTAACCAGATCGTTACTTGTCACAACTAATAATCATAAATATATTTTTAAAAGGAGCTGTTTTAACTACCAGGCCTTAAATTTAATTAGTTTAATGTTAACTAATATGACCTTTTCTTCAAACCGGCTGAGGCTTACCTGACATGTTCACAGCTAAATTTTTGACCTTCAGACAAATGTCCTAAAACACCTTCCATTGTCTCTTCAAAATTAGTTTCGACGGTTTTTGTAACAATAGAGTGAAAAATATCCCTGAATCAAAAATGATGCTTAATTTATTCCCAATCAAAACCATCACTATGTTTGATGATTGCACAGACCTATCTTCGTCATCAACTAGACGATCACCAAAAACGCGGTAAATTTCATGCACCCATAACCTGAGAAGTTTGTCAGGTGTGTTCAAATGAGTGCTGGGTACCATAAGTAAGCCACTTATAACTCTGGCAAAATCACGTAAGTTAAAAACATAGTGGCTTTTGGCAGGCGTCGGTAGAAAATTTGTAATCGCGCCTTTATAGACGTCTTTCGTAGCTTCAATTAGTGACTACATATAACATAAATTTTTTTAGTAACTACTGTTCAGTAATTATACAGAAAACAGTCTTTTCAGATTTCTTCTACTTGGAACCTTTAACAGGTCATTTTCTGGGTCATTCTGCTTGAACTAAAGGGGAGGAGCCGTAGAAACCGTCACTCCTGACGTCATGCACAATGTATTTGAACTTAGAAAGCACGTGATATTGACGTAGCTAGTGACCTGCGCCGAGTCTCCCATGACCTATGAGGGCCGAACCCAAATGTAAACAAGTTATCTTTACATATTCTGAACGGGTAAACTTAGGTCGATTGTTGTTCTATATATGCGAATAGAAAATGAAACGTAAGGTAAGAGAAGCGGGCGGTTTAACAAAGCTTTAAGCCCTTCCCCTTGCCTTCAATCAGATATTAGTTTGGAGTCTTTGGCCTCTTAAAGATTCCAAGTAGAAGAAATCTATGCATTCGTGGTCTTGCTAAGAGGGAAAAAAACAAGGGGCAAAATCCATGTAAACATCATGAGAATAAACAAGTATGGCTTAATTCAAAACTCGAAAGAATTGTTTTTACTTTTTGCGCAACTTTCATACGCAAATGTATTGTGGCTGAATGGCTGGCTGGTGGCTGTTTTCGCGTGCACGTAAAAGTAGTTTTAAATTAATATTTTCTAATTTCGCGATAAACTTTTTATTCCATTTTTTTCAAAGCATGTGTTGAAAGGATATTTGCTGTAAACAGAACCCATCGTCTATTGTGATCTCTATCACTCATCATGAATCACCTCAATTAACTATGGAAATCACAACCTGCTAGGCCTCTATAGTACGACACAATAGTAACATGTACCTTCCAAAAAACCAACGTAAGCCTAACTTTCAATCGTTTGTGTCCTCTTAGCAAGTCATCTTTTCAAAATAGCGTTGACTACCTTTCCAAGTGGTACTATATTGGAAGCAAATCCTTGTCCAAAATGCCAATCAACAATTGAGGAAAATATTTTCGTTAGTGTATGATCATCAAACGCGTCAATTGCCAAAACATTTGTATGTCGTGTGAATCGAGCAGTAACATCATTTCGACCTCCACCTGGTGGTCCCATAGCCGCCACCAAAATCTGAACACCATCAATTAATAATACCGCTAACGCGACCCAACACTTTCAAAATATGAACGCACCACATCGACAATATCAATTCTGGTATTGTCTTTCTTATCATACCAGTGGCTATGATCTAGCCATTGTCGTAAGAGTTCAATGGGAGGTTGGGCACCATAGATTTCTCTTGATGGCATACTAACATCGTCGATAAATATCACACCTTTACGACCCATACTGGGACCAAATACCCCCTTACGTCGCCTGTCAAATTTCGAACACTTTGACATTCATATTTTTTTTAAAAAATAAAACAAGCCAGTAATCTCTTCATTTTATCATAAGATATGTTCCATAAGTTTCACTGGTTACAAACCGGAGCTTGTTATGAAGTGACGTAGGTCATAGATAGATCGTAGTGAGGCGCTGTCAAAGGCTTAGTACAGACTAAATTGGAAGATGGACTGCAAAATTAACACCGAGTGTAGGACTTCAATTTTCGCTTGTCGTTCCCCCTCGAACTAGCTCGAGCTGTAAGTCTCTAGCATTGCGAAGTATAGGTAGTGTCATACTTATGGAACATATCTTATAAACTTTTGGTTATACTAAAGTTCAAGTGCAATTGATAAACACAACCTTTTTTGCAAATGAGATTAAAAATTGCTTAATCATACGCCATAGTTTCCTTAATGCATAATTTACAAAACTATAGTCAAGTTACCGGTCTAGTTTGGACATGATTATGTCTTGAGTTTGCGACGCGGTAGTACGTGCTGAGAAGTTGACGCAATTTGATATATATCTGTTATAGTTTTAAACAAATTAGGCCTATTAATGGATAGTTTAACAAAACGGGATGTTTATAGGCCTACCTTTCTTTAGGCAAATTGTTAATAAAGTTATTGGTAATTATGGATTTTCCAGTTCCAGTTGGTCCCACAAACAACACCGGATATTCATGACGAACAAAAGTGTCCAAAAAGTATCGTTGTCTCACGGTTTCATCGGTTGGTATTATAAGTTCATTTACCTGGTATAAAACATATCCACGCAACATAAAACCTACAATACGACGTAGCGTAGGATCATAAGATATGTTCACTGGCTACTGAGAGCTTGTCATGTAAGTGACGTAAGTGAAACGTCATAGATTCTCATAAAGCGAGTGAGGTGAGGCGCTGTTAAAGACTTAGTACAGACTAAATAGGTAGATGAACTGCAAAACCGAGTCTACTCAAATTTCGCGTCGTTCTCGAACTAGCTCTCAGTAAGTCTCTCAGTAGCATTACGAAGTATATGTAGTGTCATACTTATGGAAGGAACATATCTTATGAACTTATGGTCGTAGCTTACTTACCCTTGAGTCAGGATACAACATTAATTCCATCCATTTTTTCCAATCACCGTTCCGACCGTACATAAAATCGAATACCAAACCCGATTCTGGGAAAAGTTGATTCCTTCCCAAACGAAAGACCTTAGGCCTTGTATATTCGGGAAATGAACCAAGTGTTAGTTTACGAAAGAAACTATCGAACTTTTTACGATTTTCCCAATCCATAACTGCACCGAATGACCACACAATGCCGAATAGAAATAAACCTTGTAACATTTCGGCAATCTGTAATAAGGTACTCTTAAAAACTGTACATTTATGGTACCATGAGAAGTTAACCTGGGATGGTGGAATTTTTTCAAGCGCTGTGCCTTTTTCTTCAACTGTATCTTCAACCAAACACGAATATAACTTCATGAGTGATTTGGTTAAATGCAAATCAGATAACTTTATGAAAGTAGTGCAGCCATTCGTGAGAAACTCCAAGCAAGGTGGTATTAACCAATCAAATAAATCTCCTATCATTTTGCATTGTTCTGGTTTGATGGCTTTTGGTAGTGTGTTCAAATACGATAATTTTAACGAGTTCCATCCCAGCTAAAAGTTGTCATGTTGAGTGTCATAGTTATTGATAGAAAAATTTTCTTTATTCCATTTTATTTACTTGATGTGGTTCCATGTAAATCATGCCACAACGCGAAACGGTTGCCGGTGACACTTGTTCTAAATCAGCGGGTTCAAATATTATGTTCATTTTGGAGTTCATTTTTATGATCTCTCCACTCATAAGGCAAAGCTGGAATTTTTACTATTTGTTTAGTATTTTTCACAGCAAAATGTTCATTCAAAATAACCTTTCTGTTATCATCTAAAACAGTATTCAAATTTTCAACCCAAATAGCGTCAACGGGACCATCAAAAACTATCCATTTTCGATCAGTGGTTGTACTATTTGCAAATTCTCTGAATGTGGTTGCCAAAACCCCTACGACGCCAAAAAATATTTACTTAAAACTGATAAGTATGTCATAAATTAAAATTAAAAGGTATGTTCATTGGGTCAGACTGAGTGAAGAGGTCTAAAAATTTGGGGTTAATACATTTAGGTGCGGAGGTACGGGGCCCCCAAACATTGGTCCCTAAAACGAGGAAATTGGCACACATGTGGAGTAAGACATATCAGAGTGCCCATCTTGTTTAGACAATTTCAATACCCTCCGATCTAAGAACGTTAAGAAGACTTTATCTAGCAGAAGTGTACGTTTAAAGGTAAGTGCTGCCTAAACTGGTAATTTAAAGTAGTTCAAAGTGTTTCATCACAACAGTTTGAAGTTAATTTTTATTTTATTCGTATCAAGTTAACATCGTTATTTAAAAGTATTGTTCAAAATGTCCACTCTAGTGCTGTTTCACTTTGAGCTACTTTACAAAACCACCTTATTGACACTTCTGCCTTAAAACTAACACTTCTGCTAGATAAAGTCTTATTAACGTTCTTAGAGTGGAGGCTAATGAAATTATCTAAACAAGATGGTCACTCTGATATGTCTCACTCCACATGTGTGCCAGATTCCTTGTTTTAGGGGCCAATGTTTGGAAGCCCCTACCTTCGTAACTAAATGTTTTAGACCCCATGTTCTTTGACACTTTTTACTCAGTCTAACTTCCTTCAATTTATGACAAACTTATCAGAAACACCCTGTCTAAATAATTAAGAAATACTCGAACCATCAGACCACTCGTGTGAAACAGCGTCAAAACAACCATAAAGTTGACCCATCGTCAATGCCTTAGGATTCATAATCCGGTACAACACTTTAAACTCTTCAGCATCATGATCTTCTGTTGCTTCACTTAAAGTTGTTAACGTTTCGGCAAGTACTTGGTAAGCAGTTGTTTTACCACCCATTGGCTCACCAACAATCATTAGACCGTGACGAACCAGAATGGTCTCATATATCTAAAATATGGCATACCACCGTTGTAGATTGAAAGTATAGCCCTATAATTTGCTCCATAAGTATGAGTGTACAATATGGGCTTATAGTAGCGTGATTGTCCATTAATGAAAATGTCGGCTCCTGTGGCTCCCTTAACATGCTGGCTAACCTTCTACACACCAATTTTACCTTGGCAAAGGCAGAACCCAATCAGGGTTCGCCAACGAGAGCTGAGCTAAAATTTAGCCTTTGCTAGGCTTAACGGTTCAGTTAACTCCACCCCTCGACTCTGGGAGCATCTAGTAGCGTTTGTTTGAACCAAATAACAGCCGGGACTTGCTTTAAAGAGACCGTTACGTCAACTTGGTTTTAAAAAACAGTAGAACCATGACCCACTGTAATTTCCATTCCTAGGTTGAATGGGGTTTAGGGTTAAGATGAACATAATTTCTGTTTCGGTTTGAAGATAAATTTCGTTCGTAGTCGGCGACCAGGATATGGTTCATAATTGTAAAAGTGTGTATTAGGGTAGAATTTAAGGTTTGTACAGCTGATGACGCAAGGTGGAGTTGGAGTAAGTCACCACCTGTGGACACAGGGTAGTCAGCACCTATTGTGCAGGCAAACCGACAAATTCCTTTTCTCTCGTCGCTTATACTTTCGACCCATACTTATGCAGAATATTACAGGGTTATGTTGATGGTAAACACCGTTTTTGGCAAAGGTTAATTTCTGCCGAACATAATGATACAAAAATAAGGCGTGCACCTGAATTATTTTGTCAATCATCCAATCAATGCACTGCAAATTTCTCTTGTTCATTATTTCAATTAAACGCGTTTGAATGCTGGTGTACTCTGGTTTACGAGTTAAAACTGTCGGGAAAAGGTCTGAGACAATGCCTTCAAATAGCGGCACATCCTAACGCGTTTAAATTAAAGTTAAGTTTAAAGTACACGATAAATTCACGCTTTATAGTTTTGAATCATTACCTGAGCTAAGAATTTGGGCAAATTAACATCTTCTATGGCCCAGAGTATTAATACTTCCTCATTTTCGTTGGGAAATTTCAACTTGAGATTTCCGGCTGCTGTTAAGACAGATTTAACGGCTCTCATGCCGTAATCGTAATGTTGTTGGGAGCTAAGTTGTTCCGAACATAATCGGTATGTCGCTACAATTTTGCCGGCCAAGCTTCATAAATAGTTAGTTGGATTGTTAGAAACGATAAATTTGTAAAGAATATAAAAAGTCCTACCTTCTAGCATCGACAAAACCCATGGAATATAAAGAAATTTCGGTAATCAATGCATAATCGGGTACCATCATTGCGACAGTTCGAAACAATATCTGCGTAATTTTGAAAATAATTACGATGTACAGTGATTGCCGGAATTTTTATATGCAGCACTTATGAATGGCTGTCTTGTCATAGATTCTAGGAGGCATATGATGCGACGCATTTTGGGAGGGTATTCAGGCATGTCAGTTTGCCACATGCAAAAATCTAAAAGCTCCTGATTGGCTCACGCAATAATATAAAAGCTCCTGATTGGCTCACGCAATATTCTAAAAGCTCCTGATTGGCTCACGCAATAATCTAAAAGCTCCTGATTGGCTCACGCAATAACCTAAAAGCTCCTGATTGGCTCACGCAATAATCTAAAAGCTCCTGATTGGCTCACGCAATAATCTAAAAGCTCCTGATTGGCCCACGCAATAACCTAAAAGCTTCTGATTGGCTTACAATATAAAGGGAGGGGCAAATACATGGAGAATAGGCTCAGCCCGTTTCGCGTTTCTTCGTATGAAACATTTTAGTCATGATGGTCATTCCTAAATGCTACTATATTATAAATAATAATAAGCTCACCTTTAAATTGTCAGGTAACTCCTGTCTTCCAGCATAACCAGGATTCATGGTGATAAAAATTGCGCATGTCGGATTTAGTTTAATATCTGTTCCTTCAAACATGAAACTCTTGACGCAAGACGCTACCGCTTGTTGTATGCAATGTATCTGTTGCGCCAAAACCGACAAAACTTCCAATTCAATACGGTTAAACTCATCAAAACAAGCCCAGGCACCGGCTTGAGCTAAGCCTTTGAAGAATTTTCCCATGGATTTATAATCCAAACCCTCGGAGCAATTAAAGACGACGCATTGTTTCGCTACGGCTTTGGCTAGATCTTTGCAGGTTTCGGTTTTTCCTGTACCAGCTGGTCCTTCCGGCGCACCACCAAGCGTTAGTTTCAAAGCACCCATTAGGGTACGAAAACATCGGTCAGTTAAGGGCGTTATGACCAAACGGTTAGAGTTTCCCAAATACTCGAATCCGTAGTCGACATCAGTGGTTATCATGCGGACAATTACTTTTTCCATTTCCCAATAGTATCGCATTTGGCTTATCCAATGAAAATCACCAATGTTGGATACTTTGTGATTGGCTAGTTCGACAACGACGTCCCTAGCTGTTAAAATAAGGTAAAGACCATTAAATTAATTCCTGCAGAGAAGCAAACACACAGGAAGGGAGGCCGCCATCTTAGGTTGATTTCCGCGCTCAAAGAAGCAGGCAGTGCGAGTTGGATATCCTTCCGCGTTGCCTTTGGGCGCGAGGGAAATACCCTAAGATGGCGTCCACACCTATTATATGTTGGTTACTCTAAGAGTTATTAATGGAATAGTCTATTATCATAAGTTTATAATATGTTGCATAAATATGACACTTTCAATGGTTTCTAATTGTACAACTTTACTGAAAGCTAATTCGAGAACGACGCGAAAATTGACCAAGCTCGGTTTTGAAGTCCAGCTGTCCATTTAACCCTTAATTACTAAGACTTTTATATCATCTCACTAGGTGTCGCTTTACGAGAATCTTTGACGTTCCAACCGCGTCATTACACGACTAGATCTCAGTAACCAATGTAAAACCCGGTACACGAATTATTTCTTAGAAGGTTCATGAAGAAGTATTTTACGTATCTTACCATGAACGTCCATAACTATCAGAGCCTCAAGGGTAATTCGTCTACCCTGGTCCAGTTGACCTCTAACCAGTCTTACAATGTCGTCAATTTGCTTGTTGCTTTTTTCGATATATTTCTGTTAATTAAATTGCTCATAATGAATTATATTTATATATCATATGCAATAACCAAAGCTAGTTAAGATACAATGGTACCTGCAATTGTTGCGTCTCAATTGCTTCGATAACTTGCGCAGTCCACTGTATCGCACTCACACACAAAACAATCTGACCGGGCCATTTTTGAACCCATTTTTCACGTGAAATTTCATTGTAATCTATGAGAGATTCCTTAATGATTGATTTTAAACACGAAACCATTTCCATCTCAACATCAGAGAGCCATTTCTCAACCATTCCCTACGACACGAAATACGCAAACTTAGATTGCAAGATAACTTTGAAATCAGTGCTCAACAAACTCACCGAAGCTTCTGTAGGTCGAATATCATCGTTAAACTGAACTTCTTCACCTTCGGCGCTAATCATTGCCACTATTCTTAAATCGTCAGTGAATTTAAGACGAGCAATACCTTCGAAACATTTTTTTAAATGCGGTTGTACTCGTAATGGGTCTTTTGTCTCGGATAAGATTTCAAGTAATTCGTCATTTGATAGAAAGAAAAATCTTGGGAAAAATACACGTTTCTTTTCAAGGTATTCATTGAGACCTTTTTGAATTTCTTCCAATAATGTGTTCGAATCTTCCAGGAGTTTTAAGAGATTTGGTTGGCTTGTTGCCACGAGTATCCGTGGGTCATTTACCTTTTAAAAGTGGAAGTGGATTTCTTTTTAAATCATGAATTAATTTAATATATTATAAAAAATTTAATTTTCATACAGCGGTTGACGTAATTTGACGCCATGTATTATCAACATTCAAAAATTTAGTTCCTTCTTCCGGCATTTGTTTCATGATATCTTCGGAACTGAATATGGGTTCCAAATACAACCATGTCGCTTGGCACTAAATGTTGCGAATATTTCGAAGTGTTTTATTGCGAAGTGATTCGTAATTCAAAGCTTTCATGGGTGCTCAGAAAAATAAGAATTGCGACAATACAATTAAATGTGCACGAAAGAAATGAGTTTCTCAGTTTTCTTTGAATGTGAAACCACATGTGAGCGAGATACACGAATAAGAGCAACATAATATGTGAGCAGGAAAACTGTTGTATCTGTCGGAGTTCAACTAAATGAACTAGTAAAAATGCATTTATTAATCGTTCTACATTAACTTTGAAGAGCAAATGTTTTTATAAATATTGAATGAAATATAATTACAATAAATTATTATTATTTTCGTCATTAATTCGCATTGCTTAATAGTTACAGTTAGTGCAAAAATCTCCGACTTAGTTCACTTGAAGAGGTAACAAAAATAAAGCCCTATTTGCATGGTTTTAGTTGCATTGTTCAAGTGATTTCACTATACTTGTAGGAGAACCAACAACCGGGCATCGAACAAAAAAATGTGCAACAATATCGAAGTTGAACTTCACGTTCTATCAAAATTTTGAGGCGTTCCAATCAAGTAGCGCAAAATAGTTTTATATGAACATAATATAAGTAATAGAGCTGAAAAAGCAAGTGGCAATGATCCTACACGGTGCTCAGGGATGACATAAAAACGACAATTCACCTTCAACCAAGCATCGAGAATATCCTGAACCGCCATCAACTTTTCTTCCCACTCTCTAACTTCGTCTTCAAACGGTTTGATATAAGGCGAGGCCCTCATGGTTTGAACTTTCAAAGTATGCTCGTCAAGCAAGGCCTGAACGTCCTCAACGGCCGAAAGGATCGACACCCCCGTTTCCCGATATTTGATAAACTCAAAAGTAACATCATTCCACTCATTCTTCATCTTTTCCAGTGATTTTTCAAGCGAATATTCTTTGCTAGCTGTCGCACCAACGTCCTCGAGTCTGATATATCAAAGTTGTAAAATTCAGTTAAGGTTAAAACAGGGATATACAGGATGTTTTTGATAAGTCTACCATGAATAAAAGTGTGTGTTCATTGGGTCAGACTGAGATGGTGGAAAGTGTCAAAGAACATGGGGTCTACAATATTTAGTTACAAAGATATGGGCTCCCAAACATTGGCCCATTAAACAAGGAAATAGTCGCATATGTGGGGTAAGACAGATCAGTATTCAATCTAAGAACGGTATTGAACCTTTATCTCGCAGGACTGTACTATTAAATGGTAGAAGTGTACTATTAAATGGTAGAAGTGTACCTTTAAATGGTAGAAGTGTACCTTTAAATGGTAAAAGTGTACCTTTAAATGGTAAAAGTGTACCTTTAAATGGGTAGAAGTGGTCTATTAAATGGGTAGAAGTGGTCTATTAAATGGGTAGAAGTGGTCTATTAAATGGGTAGAAGTGGTCTATTAAATGGGTAGAAGTGTACCATTAAATGGGTAGAAGTGGTCTATTAAATGGATGGAAGTGGTCTATTAAATGGGTAGAAGTGGTCTATTAAATGGGTAGAAGTGGTCTATTAAATGGGTAGAAGTGTACCATTAAATGGGTAGAAGTGGTCTATTAAACGGATGGAAGTGGTCTATTAAATGGGTAGAAGTGGTCTATTAAATGGGTAGAAGTGGTCTATTAAATGGGTAGAAGTGTACCATTAAATGGGTAGAAGTGGTCTATTAAATGGGTAGAAGTGTACCATTAAATGGGTAGAAGTGGTCTATTAAATGGATGGAAGTGGTCTATTAAATGGGTAGAAGTGGTCTATTAAATGGGTAGAAGTGGTCTATTAAATGGGTAGAAGTGTACCATTAAATGGCTAGAAGTGGTCTATTAAATGGGTAGAAGTGTACCATTAAATGGGTAGAAGTGGTCTATTAAATGGATGGAAGTGGTCTATTAAATGGGTAGAAGTGGTCTATTAAATGGGTAGAAGTGGTCTATTAAATGGGTAGAAGTGGTCTATTAAATGGGTAGAAGTGTACCATTAAATGGGTAGAAGTGGTCTATTAAATGGGTAGAAGTGGTCTATGAAATGGGTAGAAGTGTACTATTAAATGGGTGGAAGTGCACTATTAAATGGGTAAAAGTGTACTCTTAAAAGGGTAAAGGTGTACTCTTGAATGGGTAAAGGTGTACTCTTGAATGGGTAGAAGTGTGCTATTAAATAGGTAGAAGTTCGTCTACGCTGGTAAAGCAAAGCCAAATACTCCACATGTATGACTATTTCCTTGTTTGGGAACCCATATCTTCGTAACTAAATGCTGACCCAAAAAACACACCCTTTCATTTATGGAAGACTTATCAGAAACGCCCTTTATACTACTGACTTTGGCAAATATTCAGCTACGCCTAAGCCAATCATTTCGCTTAGAGAACAGTCCAGGCTTGGTGGTGATTCCAAACCCATGATATTACTCATCTACGCATGGATTTAATAGTTAGCCTAATCTTCTACGGTATTAATAGTAGGCCAACTAACATTTTCCCAATGTCTGCCCCTCAACCCGGGATTGCAAACGATAGTTAACACGGGAATATATTGCTTGAATTCATCTATGGATGCTTTCAGAGCTTCGGCAACCTTTCGTGGAGAAGGTTGATCGGAAAATGATTTTGTTAATCGAAAGGCCGTACGCCCCATTGATTCTATGTCTTCCCGAATTTCATCGGCATTTAGGCCTTGTATTGGACCTGAATTGAAAAACAAAATATTAGCAAAAAGTACAATTACTGTGTGAGAATTAATGTTGAAATTCAGTCCTTATAAACCAATAAATGATTATTTCAACCTGCAAATCAATCAACAGCATGTCATTAAATGATGGTGCAAAACGAGAATTTAACGACTCGATTATTTTGAAACGCGTGACGATCATATGGCCCACAAACATCGATTATATGCACCAAAATTATCATATGCACCATAAAATGGCAATTTTAAGATGAACCAATCATTTACGCTATAGGCATCGATCATTCGCAAGACAAACGCTTCGATTATCTTATAGAGCTATCGATCAATTGCGAGTCGAAAGCTTCCATTATCTTAAAGAGCTATCGATCATTCGGAAGGCGAACGCTTCGATCCTCTTAGATGGCAATCGACCATTCGCAAGTCAAAAGCTTCGATCCACTTATAGAGCTATCGATCATTCGCATTTTCAAAACGAACGATCGATCAATATCGTTTACGAAGTTTTTCGCCTTGACCTATGATCAAAATTTATTATTAGTTCAACAACCTACCTTTAAACCATCGATTATATTTCTCATTAAAATCCTTTTGCATGTGCCACAAAATATCGTAAGGTTCTTTCTGTTGTATCAATGCGGCCAGAAGCGGAAACGGCGACTGTTCCCAACCCAACAAATTCTGTTCATGGTTTATCTCATCCAGCTCCTTCTTAGCCAACACTAAATCATCCGTTAACGAGTCTAATTGATGCACATTGGCCTTTATTTCTTCATTTAGCGTTCCCTTAATTGTAACACGAATTTAACAGAACTTCGCAAATCGAGCATGTACAATCATAGGCCTACTTCTTTCTTTCTGAATAGATTGATAATAATTTTCAAATCCTGCAACCGTTTCTCAAAAACAACAATACGGGCTTGAAGTTCATCTTCGACTTGATCGCGTTTAGCTGTCGTTCGAATTCGAGCTAGTTCGAAGACAGTTTTGATATCTTGTGGCCAGTTGAAAACCCGTTTATTCAAAGCCACATCCTCGACTAATAAATTCAAAAATTATGATTCGATGAAAGTAGGCTAAAAATTATATTTCTTTTTCTTCATACCTGTGATGGTTGCATACTGAGCAAGAAATAACACCCTACGACCAGCTTGCTTAATTTCATCTTTGAGGTCAAATATCTTAATGTCAGTACACTAAGGTGTAATTTTGTACAAAAGATTACTGATTATTCCAAATACTTAATCTAAGCCACAGATGGCCTATTGGACTTAAACGCTTCATAAGTACTTTCAATTACTAGTACAATAATCAGGACGAGTCTATAAAGTACTTAACCATAAAAAACCTGAGAATGGTAAAGCGCATGCGCCAAAAAGCGAGGTGGAAGGCAAGGCGGATTAGTTTTAGTTACATTGAAATGGTCTATTGTTTGAAGCCATATCTAACGTCTTTGTTTTGTAAACATATCGGATTTTCCGTCTTAAGGTCAAGGAGGTCAAACACAATATTCTATTCTACCTCCTGACTTTGAAAAGGGCCTATAGCATTAACCCAATGAGCAACTGCGAGTTCATTTAAACCATAGATGGCACTTCATACGTTCCCAGGTTTTAAATGGGTTTTTATCGTTGCGATTAAGTACAAATACAGAAACTGTGGGTGTTGGAACTAACGTGTTTCAAATAATCCGAAAGTTCAACTAAGTCTTCAGTCGTAGCTGGTACTTTGCTTAAATTTTCGGACATATCTTCAAATTCTTGGCATATTCTAGAATAATATTTGAAATAAGCAAACAAATTCAAACTGCGACAACATGAAATAAGGAAAGTACTTACTCTCGGTTACGCGTTCTGTTTTCTTCCATTTTACAAACCACAATACGCTCATAAAGTTCGTCAATAATGGTACACAATGAATCTTTTAAATTTTCGCAATCTAAACTGACCAGACTTAACGGTATTGTCGTCTTTCGAAGTGTCACTTCTTTTTTCAACTCAATTAAATGCTCTAGTTTCTTAAGGTAGCCAATATGTTTTGTAATTTAAATTAATGGTTCTTGCAAGAATTTTACTTTATATTCAAAAGAGCATATAAAATACGAAAGTTTTAGATAAATGTCTATTGATAATAGGAATACGTAGATTTCTTCGAATTGAAATCTCAAAGAGGCCATAGACCCCATACTAATATCAAGAAGGGATATCTAGTTTACTAGGGAGAACATATAAATTCGCCACATTTCTAGTTTTATCTCCAGTCCAAAGGTATAGGGTCCGGAGTTAATCCCCGCCTCAAAATTACAACCAGCATCTCATTCGTTCTTGAAAACTCACGTCAGCGCGACGCGAATGACGAAAGTTACGTATTTTCCGACTGAGGAGAGGCGAAATAGCCCGGCCTCCTTTTACGCCCCCCCCCCTTGAATTTTGAAAGGGGGACTGGGACTATGGCGCGCGAATACTTAGGCATCTTATACCTTCTCCCTAGTAAACTAGACATCCTTTCTTACTAATATCTAAATTGAAGGTCCAAAGACGTTTGATATGGTTTCAAGGTTGTAGTTATACCAAACGCATTGTTCAAATTCGAATTGTTCATTATTTTATATGCGTTTTTGAATAAAAATTAAATATTGAAGCAATTTAAACATACTTCGCTAAACACAGAGACGTCATGGTTATCTTTAAGTAGTTGTTCTATTTCTTTGCACACAGTACCGTTGAGAAGATTAATGTAGCGATCGTAAGATATCAGATACCTACGTAATTCTGAATTAGAAAATGCAAAAAGGCCATGTACATGTTTAAACAAATTACTTTTGTGGACCGATAACATTAACTTCCACAATTTCCGCTGCCCTTTTGGTGAAATATTTCACTTCCCAATCATCAATTGATGTTGTATGTAAATACATAGCTGGGTCATCAGCCATTTCAGGAAACAGGCATTTTTCAACCTTAAATGCACGTTACGTGTTCAGTTAAAAATAATGTTTTGTGAACAAAAGTCACACTTCAATATTTTGTTAAATTGGGCATCTTCATAAAATATAAAAAATAGGCGTCAACTCTAAATATAAGGCTTTAAACGCAGAGTTATTTTTTAAGGGCGTAGTTACAAACTGGGTTAGTTGGGAAACATTCCCATGTTATTTCTATGGAAATTTTTCAGTTTTTCGTCAAATTCTGCGATTAACTTTATGGAAATGAAAACCACGCTTAATTAGCAACTTTATTTTTCCTAAAATAAACTATTGGAACGATGTCGTTGAAATTTTCACCAAAATATTATGGTCCCGGATTTAAGTTCAGTGGAATTTTTACCTCTCCGAGTGACGTATGTCACGGAGAGGTTCTAATTTCGACGTGTGTGTGTGTGTGTCTGTTGTTACACCCACGTGACCGCGTTCGCAGTTTCCAAATCGGAGCAAACGTGTTCGCCATTTCCGAACTGCTTTCACAGTCACGGAAATGGCTCCTCTACTTGAGTTCTCACACCAGCATCTTCTGGTCTTTGTCCATCCCACACGGACACCAGTCTGTACTTACTGGCTTCTAACCACCACGATCTTTTGGTCTTCGTCCATCCCACATGGACACCAGTCTGTACATACTGGCTTCTAATCACCACCATCTTCTGGTCTTCGTCCATTCCACTTGGACACCAGTCTGTACATACTGGCTTCTATTCACCACCAACTTTTCATCTTCGTCCATCCCACATGGACACCAGTCTGTACATACTGGCTTCTAATCACCACCATCTTTTGGTCTTCGTCCATACCACATGGACAACAGTCTGTACATACTGGCTTCTAATCACCACCATCTTCTGGTCTTCGTCCATTCCACTTGGACACCAGTCTGTACACCTGGCTTCTAATCACCACCATCTTCTTCTCTTCGTCCATTCCACTTGGACACCAGTCTGTACACCTGGCTTCTAATCACCACCATCTTCTGGTCTTCGTCCATTCCACTTGGACACCAGTCTGTACATACTGGCTTCTAATCACCACCATCTTCTGGTCTTCGTCCATTCCACTTGGACACCAGTCTGTACACCTGGCTTCTAATCACCACCATCTTCTTCTCTTTGTCCATTCCACTTGGACACCAGTCTGTACACCTGGCTTCTAATCACCACCATCTTCTGGTCTTCGTCCATTCCACTTGGACACCAGTCTGTACACCTGGCTTCTAATCACCAACATCTTCTGGTCTTCGTCCATTCCACTTGGACACCAGTCTGTACACCTGGCTTCTACTCCATCGTCATCGTTGGGTTTAAGACATTCGCGGCGATCAGCTAGGGTTACGAGAAACGTCTAGCCTCCCTAGGGTGGGATCACCACCAAAGGTTTTCGCAATTGCGGTTGTTCTTGCTTTTAGCTGTAGATCGACACCCTTATATACTACCTATTTGAGTAAGGCAAAGCAACCGGAGTATGCTTCATTTCAAACGCCAATATTAGTCAAGTCTCTCAAGAATGTCTAATTGTTCTTTATCAACGCGATGTAACGCTCAATAAGGCGAACAACTAACGAAGAAAATATTTAATATTAATTATATTTATTTTAATATTTAAGATAATCTAGTTTCTCAACTCAAAATTAAAACGGAAAGAGTTAAAAAGCAGCCTATGTTTTAGTCTGTGTGTGTCCGTCCGTTAGTGCACCGCGTTAGCAGTTCGCTTTGTTTTGTGGAAAAAAATCCTACAGAACCTTAATATTTGGTTTTCTCATAATGCATAATTAATATATGGAAATATTTTTCGTAATTTCGATGCCTTTAGTGGTTTTGTAGCTATAAAGCTCTGTTTCATTTTGATATCCCAAGAATATTTTTTATTATTATTATTTGAAATCGATGTTTATATATTACTTAAGCTATACTACATCTGTTTATAGCATAATTTTTTCTAAAGGGGTTTCAAGACGAACGCATCTATATTGGTCAAATGAACTTTTATTTGTCAATAGGCCTATCGAACCAAAAAGTAAACGCTTGGGTTTGGTTTTCGTTTCTGTAATACAGAGACATTAACGGTTCAGAGTGAGCCGAAAGTTAAATACACTTTTAAATAATTAGGCTTAGACTTTATAATCATGGTGGAAATCTGGGCCGCGTTCAGAAGAGCTCAGCGCTGTTAGCAGTGTCCTACAGAACGGGATTTTGTTATTGAATTTTGACGTCACGGTGCTCAGCGCTGAGCCAGCACGGTCTTCAAGGAAAATAGTCAGGTTTTTGGATAACGTGACGTAAAACGCGTAGTTCTCAGCTTGGCGAAAAAAGCATGGAGGAATTAATACAAATAGCTCTTGCTGATTATGATGGGACTAGAGCTATTTAATTAGCGTGAAACAAGTTGAACACGCGAGAAGTTTAAGAGACATGTTAGTTTCTAATTTTAATTATAAAAGTTGTTGTTATCTATCTCTTAAAATATGTTATCATACAATTTTTGTTAAGCCTTGGTACCTTGCACGCTTTATTGCGCTAGCGTCATTTTTAAAACACCGATGACCGGAGAAAAGCTATGACGACAGAGCTCACAGGTAAACGTTTTCCAAATCCGCTGTCTTTTTTGGTGAGCTCTGCTGAACGCAGCCCAGATCAGAGAAAGGTCTGATCGCAATCGGATTATAGCTTCGTGTTTTCATGCTTTTTATGGTGCCCATTTACCTTCAGTGTGTGTGGCCACAAATTAGCTTTGGTGTTATGTAACGTTAACAGTCATGTTGACAAACTAAGAAAATCGTTGAGGTGAAACGAGAGGATAGTGTTTACATGGCAACCCTGTTGTGAATATGGCTTTGAACATAGAGGGTATACAGTTGAGGAGTAGAAAATTGGGCCTTTACAAACACGTAAAGGTAATATCCCTCCAAAGTTTTATCTCTTCATTTCCCGTTTTTCCCCCATCGGATGATTTTAATGTGTACAAGTATATCCTTATTGGATGTAAAATATCGTCTGATTTACAGTATATTTGCTATGCTTTGTATACTGCTTTAATATTTCATAAATTTTAACTGCACTATTTGCTCATAAAAAAAAGAAACATTTCCATATCTGGGTAAATAAGTTTGTAAGTAGTCCTCTTCTAGACTCGGAGAGGTAATATTTTGGTTTTCCCAACTTGTTTCATAATATAAACATAAAACTGAAAGAGTTACAAAAGTCAGAAGGGAATAATTGAAGAAGGATGACACTCTGCATCCTCTTAGTACTTTAGTTATGTAACATGATTCTTCCCGGGCTCACGTACCCTTTCTGTTGGTTCTCCTACTCATCTCACTTTTATATGGGCATCGCACCATGCTAGGGTGAACTCTATAATTGTTTGGTACTAAATCCTCAGCAATCAACCCACAAACCTTGATTATCTTGACGTGGGACGAAAAACACAAGTGCTTGCGCCTTGGCAAATAGTTAAGCGCAAATAGAGTAATGATGAGGGAACTATTTATCACGTATGTGATTCAGTTTAGTAATCCTGCTCCAAATGTTTAGGGATGTTGGCAAGAATCAAGTTACAATTACCCCACCCACTTTATGGTGCACTTCTCTCGAAGAGAAGTGTTTTATACTTCTTATACAATCAAACAACCACCCTTTTACATAAAAGTATAAAAGTGTGACAGTTGGTGTGATAATTTTGTGAACTTACCCTTGGCACAGAATGTCCAACTTCCACAATACTTTCCAGGCACGTTTGTACGATCTGACTCAATTCTAAGGCATTGGGATCAAAGGATAAAGTGCAATCCTCATTTTGAACCGCTTTCACGCGGAGAATTGGTCTTTGCAAAAACTGGTAATCAGCGTAACTTTGACCAAAATCATTTCCGCCCTTTAGAAAAGTGAATATAACAAAATTTGGGTTGAAATCTTAGCAGAAATGTATCGTTACATAACCCTATAACATTCTTTATTAGTATGGATCCTTCTTACACGCCTACAGTAAATTAAGCTACGGTGAGGGAGAAAAACCACTTTACGTGACGTCAATCTTTGACATCTAGATAGAATTGCCTAAACTGCCGACTTCCTATATAATAGTCAGTCCCGAGGTAAGAGATAAGAGGGTGTGACGTAACGACAGCCTTCCTAGTAGCTCTCCATAGTATCGGAATTGTTCAGCAGAAAAAAATTAATGACATTAAAGCGCCATCTACGATCAAAGGTTTTCCTCCAAACCGGAGAGAAGTCATTTTACTTCTTTGGTTGAGTCTGGTTAGGGGTAGAGATAAGATCACATCACAGTAGGCGATGGTTTATGTTACAGAAAAATCAGCCACCAGGAGACGCAGCATACGTGGGCATAATGATATCCTTTAGACTCATACTTATGGAGAGTATTACAGGGTTATGTTTGTTACTAAAATACAGAACTCACAGAAAATGACTCCATTAAACAAAGCCACGATTTTAAACTCCTTAACACCAAAAATCGTAATTGTTGACTCATGACGCATGAAACAGTTGAATAATACCTCTCTACACGATAGAGTGATTCTTCAGGAGCTGGGTCCATCATCGGAACCAATTTTTCCCAATCTTCCTTGCGGTCTATAAGTAACTGAGCACATTTTGGTACCCACCTAATAATTTAAATGGGTAAATTAATATTGATGTTTATTTATGCATATAGTGAATTCCAATCAAAAGTTATTTAAATCAATTAGAACTGTTAAATTAATAAATAAGAATAAATAAATGATTCTTAGGTAATATGGCAAGAGATGCGCATGGATAATAAATATACAGTTCATAAATTAACGATAATTAACCAAATACTGATGGAAATTTAATACCAAATTATAGCATTGTGTAATTCTATCACTCGGGATAATAACAATTAATTTTGTTAATTTCGCACAACTAAATCGAAATTTCCAATTAGCCTCTTCGACGTAACTAAGAGGAAAAGACACTGGGGTAAAACATTGCCTTCCATCTCGATTTTCAGGGCCTGCGCTCTAGGGTCCATAAAGTGCGCAGAGACGCCTATGGATCAAACCCCTTGTAAGTCCCAATACCGAGGCTTGCCTACACCCTTTTTTGCATCTAAGAGATTTGTACCAATTTCCCTGATATTTTATTAAATAGTATTTCCAAAAAATTACTAATATCTCAATTTACATTGAAAAATTCTTTATAATCTAAAAGAAGTACTCCAGGACTAGCAACGGAATTCAGTCGCTGAAGAAATGTATAAAAATGCGACATTAAAAAGTCCGTTTTCTTGCTCAATTTGTTAAAGCGGGAGCAGGGTAAAACAGAGATAGAAGACATTTGTCCCTCCCATTACTACATGCGCGCCCCTGGTGGAAAATACTTAATACTAATATCGTCTAATAGCCCCTTCCAAAAAGTTTGACTGCCTTGTGCATCTTGTTGTTTAAGTTCTTCGCGCATGCTAACTTGGAGCTAAAAAACGTCATATCTAGGTTGTGAACAAGGCTATGCAGGGAAACTACTTCCTGTTTGTAGGAAGAACTGAACTGACTCAGACTAAGAACATTTTTTCAAAACGTTTTGGAAGGGGCTATTATTCGCATCAGACACATCTATTCTTGCCACTTAATTACTCCTTCGATGAATTAAAAATCGCATCGCCCAGTAGCTCACTATCAATTTAACAGTTCTAAACGACAACTCGTGCTAACATTATTTACTTTTTTTCAACTTCATCCCTGGCTTTTTTGCATTGTTCCTTTATGAAGGCCAAAAATTCTTCAGAGCTTATTGGCAAATTTAAGTTTTGTAGTTGTTCGATATTTGGGAATGTAAAGCCAACAAATCTAAAAACGTCAATAATTGCCAGTAAAGCATCATTAACACATTACTAAATCATCAAAATAGTCATGTAATTACGTACACTTCATCAAATACTCTTTGCAAAGCTGGAATCGTTGGACTACACACAAATAAGTTATTTTTCAAGTCAAACCTGCTTTGTGATACTTCACAATGCCATGGAACTGGCGCCCGAATTATGCTAGAAGTAATGAAGAATTGCGATTTTCAAAATTGGTTTGGTGTAGAGGGATATAACTTAATATTGACGGAGAGAGCAATAGATGGAGATGAAATCTATCTCTGATACAGGGTATTTCTGATAAGTCTGCCATAAATTAAGGGTAATTTTGAGTGGAAAATGTTCTATGACATTTTGCCGTCTAGGCCACTATTTTCCCGTTAAGAAAGAAAAATAAACTGGAATAACAGTTTCCTAAAATGGCGCTACGTGGCAGCACTTATCACGCCCCTACCAAAGCGCGAGGTGCTCTGGGAGACGTTCAATGCCGCAGCACATGGCGCATCAACATTTCTACTCCACCGCACTCTCTCCTTCAGAACTTAATGATAGACAATAGAGTGATCGAAAACGATTCATTTGGTCTATTAATTTTTACATTTTTGTGTGAATTTATCGAAAGACGTGCTTCTCAAGGCTCAATCTGATAGAACTAGTGGGTCAATCAATGGAGATCACAATAGCGTTAGACTTATCATGTCAACTATTAAAACCAAATTACTGTTTGGCTTTTTAATTTTCCCTTCAATAATACCTACATTGCAAAAACATTTTACACAGATTTTAATTATTTTCTTTACGTTACAATTTTTATTGAACCATTTTGTATGAAAAATAATGAAATGTACTTGGTAAATCCGCGTCACGTTTGATTCTAATGACGCGACTGTTTTCGTCTTTACGCAGAAGTATCTTGCCATCTTGAATCCAAACGAATTTATATCCCTTATCTTTAGCGAATTCTTTGGCGCAATGCAGAAGTTTCTTGTTGTAATGCGTTAACTTCTGATTGACGAAAATCTTCTCCGATTTCAAGGAAGGATCCAAAGCCGACGCCGTAATTCCCAAAGATCCTTTTTCTTTGAAAGCTTTCAACCAATTCTGAGTCGTTTCCAAAGTACGAAACTTTACTTCAATTACGTTTGAGCAATTGGTAGCAGCGCTGGCACTGCCACTGTCAAGTGAAATTTTATTGGTCGATGTACGCTGATGATGTTGTCTTTATCTTGCAGAGATAAACCCAAAAATGAAGCTAATCTTAAAAAAAAGAAATTAAATCTTCATTTTCTTTTGATTCAATTCCTGCAATTTCCAAAACACTTTTAAAATTTTCTTGATCATTTGATTTAGCTTTAGTTTCCAATTGTTCCAATCGTGTTAATATTGTTTGCAAAGTATTATCAAATAGAACTAATTTCTGGTTCACCTTTTCTAATCCTTCTTCGACATTTTTGATTGTTTTGACTACATCATCAGAATTATTCGAAGCTGAACTCGTACCTGGGTTTATTTTTGGTGTGATAGCGGAACGTTCGGCGTAACTTCGTATAGCTTCAACGGCCTCGGTACTTTGGTTTTCCCAAGCCAATTTTAAAGGTGTCTTGCCATTTTTGTTTAAAGCAATTATATCAGCGCCATTATTTAACAGCATGCCGATGATATCCTTATGATTATTTACCGCAGCATAATGTAACGCTGTTTCGTTATTTAAACCGCACATTTCGTTTACTTCGACTCCGTTACGTATTAAAGACACAATGACGTCACTGAGACCCTTCTCGCAAGCAAAACTTAGCGGAGAGCGCTTGGTCTTATTACGAACTGCCACATTGGCACCATTTTGTATGAGAATAAGCGCCAGTTCCGCGTTTCCATTTTGACAAGCCAGGTGTAAAGCACTGTTTCCATCCTTGTTAACTTCGTTAACGTCAGTTCCATTATGTAGTAAAGATACGACAACATCCGTGAGATTTTTTTCGCACGCCAAACTTAATGGTGACTCATTCTGGTTATTTCTTGCGTTTACATTGGCACCATTTTCTATAAGAATAAGGGCCGTTTTTGCAGCCCGTTTTCCACACGTTATGGTTAAAGCAGTGTCTCCATATATGTTGACTGCGTTTATGTCAGCTCTGTTACGTATTAACAAAGAGGCCACTGAGGTATATCCCCTTAAAGATGCGTACATTAATCCAGTATATCCATCTGCATCACGCGCATTTACATTAGCTCCTTTTTCAATTAGAGCCAGAGCAATATTCGTAACGTTATTATAGCAAGCTTGGATTAAAGGCGTACTTTCATCATAATCAAATGTGTCTTCTAAATTCACTCCTTCATTGATCAACTTTAAAACTTCTTTGATGTTTTTATTCCTAACGGCGTCAAACAGTCGTCTATCTTTCTCTTGAGCCATCTTTAGTAGATACGCTTAAAGCTTTTAGGTTGCACGAATTCACTTAGAATAATAGTATAGCTTCACGCAAGTACCAACCTGACACCTGTACTGATTAAAAGCAATGTTCCATTAAAACATACCTCAATTATTAGCTGTGGTAAATTTAAATGTAACCGAGGCAAAGAAGGTTTGTTTTTTGTTTCAAACTGAAATGTAGACCGAACTAATTAAGCAAATAGAAATCCTTCAAGCATATCAATCTCTGCGAAATATGCCGATTAATTTATCTTCTAAGTTACGTTGTGTTTCACTGTTTCCGCCAGAAAGTACATGCGCGAAAGATTTTCTTATCTGACTTCAAACAAAAGGAAGTTAGATTAAGGGGAACTAAAACTTACACTTTGTACATTAAAGCAGCAATACATATATTCTTCTACTTGGAATCTTTAAAAGGTCATAGATCACATACTAATATCTGATTGAAGGTAAGGGGAAGGGCTTAAAACTTCGATAAACCGCCCGCCCCTCCTTCCTAGTGTTTCACTGGCTAGGACAACCAACGACCCTAAATCTACTTTTTCACATAACGCTAAGAGAACTTGCTTGTTTCTACGCTCATAGGTCGCGGGAGTCTCGGCACAGGTCGCTAGCAACGTCAAAATCACGTGGTTTCAAATTTAAAGTGCATTACGTATGACGTCAAGGGTGTCAGTTGCTACACTTCCTCCCCTTTAATTCAACCAGGAAGGCCCAGAAAATGTCCTGTTAAGGGTTCCAAGTAGAAGAAATCTATGTATTTCTGATTATAGTCGAATCTAATAATGATTTCGTTAAAGGGAGGGTGAAGTGGAAAATCGAGTGATTTTTTATCGATTTTTCTACTAATTAAAAGACCAGTCTGCATAGTGAAACATCCAGAAAATACCGCCGAATGATTTTAAAATTCAAAATTCCAGATGCACGATCTACATCTCGTGCCACGCTTATCACATCGCGCGCAAATTTTATCAAATCTCGCGATAAGTGTCATTTGACATGGAGCGTGCCAAGAGAATTTTATTAGCAAGAAGGCAGAACGTTACACGATAAGAGGTCCTTATTTCAAATTATCCATAAAATCTCAGCCTAATTTTAATTTTAAAATCATTCGGGGATATTTCCTGGATGTTTCACTACGCCGACTGGTCGATAAAAATCAGTCGATTTTCCACTTCACCCTCCCTTTAAGGGTACAGTGATAAAAATGGGAATAACAAAACATACGGTCTACTATCCCTAGTGTCAAATTAAGGTTAGTAATAGTAACGTCACCATGGTAAACATGGAAAATGTCCAATGATTAACTTTGCCAAGAAATGAAGTATATCATGGGATTTTTAAAATTCAAATAAGTGTGTACGATTTCCTCCCGTTTAATCAAAATGAAAAACATATGTTGGATCAGCACGCGTTCGATAAATGAAAAATACGATCGATTCGAACTGCGTTCGATCACCCAAATATCGATGAAAATCGATCAAATTGACCTAATCGATGTTGAAAATGAAAAATGCTACAAACTGTATATCAAATATTTCAGGTTGCCATTGAATTCCCAATCTTTCCTTTTCATTCTTGTTTAAAATTATGTATTCAACTAAATTGCATAATTGACTAATTAATTCAAGCCTTAAGCAAATGTTTTAACAAGAATTTCTAATTTTTGCACATTATACTAAAATGTTTAAATAAAGATCTGAAAATATTTTAATTTCCAAAAACATACGTTGAGATATTCTTGGTGTTATATTACTAGTGTTTCTGATAAGTATGTCATAAAACAAATGGTTACGTGTTTTTTGGGTCAGACTGTTTGAAGATTGTCAGAGAACATGGGGTCTGAATTATTTAGTTTCAGAGGTACGGGTCCCCAAACATTGGCCCCTAATTAAACCAAGGAAATTGGTACACAAGTCAAGGAAGACATATAAGCCTGCCCATCTTGTTAGACAATTTCAACAAACTCGAATCTAAGAACGTTAACGAGCCTTTATCTAGCAGAAGTGTACGTTTAAAGGTTGAGGTGTTCCTAAGCTTGTAAAGTGAAAGTATTTCATTTCTTTACTTTGTGGCAGACTTATCAGATACACCCAGTATAACGCTGCCTCTGTAACCCATCAACTACTATCAGCATGCTCCACGGTTTGGTTGGATCATACGAGTCGCCCCACCCCCTGTGTAATAAAAATATACACTCAAAAATGACGCTACGGGGCAGCACTTGCCACGCCCCTACCGAATCGCCAGGAATTCTGGGAGGCGTTCAATGCCACAGCACATGGCGCATCAACATTTCTACTCCACCGTACTCTCTCCTGTAGAACTTTATGATCGAATATAGAGTGATCGAAAACGTTTCATTTGGTCGATTAAAATTTACATTTTTGTATGAATTTATCGAAAGACGTGCTTCTACAGTAAAAGGCTCAATCTGATAGAACTAGTGGGTCAATCAATGGAGATCAAAGTAGAGTTAGGCTTATCACGTCAACTATAATTAA
The DNA here is from genome assembly GCF_054372755.1 of Phalangium opilio. NCBI lineage: Eukaryota > Metazoa > Arthropoda > Arachnida > Opiliones > Phalangiidae > Phalangium > Phalangium opilio. The sequence goes on along the minus strand of NW_028324217.1, from coordinate 6,390,496 downwards.
AACAAAATTACAGTTTGGCTTTTTAATTTTCCCTTCAATAATACCTACATTGCAAAAACATTTTTAAGTAGATTATACTTAATTTATTAACAATTAAATATTTTCATAAGTTTTTTGGAAAGTTTTCATAGTGAATTTAAGAATTTAATGCCCATTTATCAGTCTAAATTGACTTTCAGATTATTGTCTCTCATTTCAATTCTCCCTCAAACAAATTATATTCATACGCATAGAAGAAATAATTCTAGAGGGCCGGTAGGCCCTTCTAGATAAGATCCCACACCCTCCCGTAATGTTAAATGAAAATTCACAGATTTTAGCCGATTTTCCCATAGGAATAACATGGGGTTTTTGGTGCTCCTGTACATCGAATCATTTAAAAACTACATGCAAGTTAGCTTTCGGAATACATTTAAATTAACAAGTAACTATTCAAGGTGTGCCTTTTTCAAGTTTCATCAAATTTAATTAAGTCTAAGTATGTTAATTTAATTAAAAACGTAAGTACCTCAAAAGATTATTCTACAGCAGACGACGCTAATTGTTCGTTACCCTACAGTAGACGACGCTAATTTGCCATTTCGCCGCCTTGAAACTTTAACTTGATATTTTTCAATAAATATAACACTATATTTATTAAAAACTTCTCTGGCGGGTCTAATTTTCGTTTAATTATGTGTCTCGGTTGAAATTCTATACTTAAGATACCTTTTTAATTTATATTTTAGATGTTAGTTTCGACCAAGGCTTAAGTTGCCTTACTTAGGCCATGGATTTATAATAGAAGCTTACGCTTCATGGATATTTCCCTGTAGCCTTCAGTAAGGCATTTTGATTTTAAACACATTTATGTCACAAAAATTCGCGCGGGTGGGGACTGGGGGGCTGATGACGTAGAAATTGAGGCAAACGTTTTTCTTTAGGCGTGCGTGCGCGCGCGCTATTCAAAATTAGAACTCTGAATTTGCCTCAATTCTACGTCACAAACGCGCGTGCCAGGCAGGTACTATTTCAGACGAGGAATAAATGTTGTGCGCGTTTTAAGGTGAGTGAAATATCCAGGAAGCGTAAGCTTCTATTATAAATCCATGCTTAGGCAGACTATTGAGTGAGTCTATGCAATGGGTGATTGTAAAAGCTGGAAGGATAGATGGATCAGTGTTGGAAATAAGGATATTTTTAAAACTGGACCTGTGGCCTAGGTATTTTAATTAAAATAACTGTCCACGGTGCCAATCACTGTAAACGTACAAGGGCAGTGCACGCAATGTCATGGATAATTGCAATCGTAAAGTGGACTGTAAAAGATACGGCTTTGATAGTTTAAAATCGTGGCAGGTTTGTTTTGAAGTTGACTATAAAGCTCGGGTTCTAAAACGAATTGTGAGCCGTATCATATAAGAATTAGTAGAAGTGTAGAACCATTTTTAACCTCGTCCTAGAAGTGAAAAATTTCGCATTTCAGGCAAATATTATTTTATAATAGATTAATACAAATAAAGACTGAAGGAACAGATATTATATAAAAAGGACTTGGTTTGTCCAAGCCTAAAAAACAAAACGATAAGAGTTTTTTCCAGTTGACTGAAGCGCGGATATTTTATTTTTCTATATAATTTTAAAGACAATCTGTATTTTACTACTCTTTAATTCAATCTCCAGATTTTACTGGTAATGGATTTATTTCCTATAAATTAATTGAAATAAAAAATTACTTAACTCAGATTTTTCATGATAAAATTGGAAATGGAATTGTTGTTGAAAAATCTGAGATAAGATATTTTATTTCAATTAATTTATAGGAAATAAATCCATTACCAGTAAAATCTGGAGATTGAATTAAAGAGTAGTAAAATACAGATTGTCTTTAAAATTATATAGAAAAATAAAATATCCGCGCTTCAGTCAACTGGAAAAAACTCTTATCGTTTTGTTTTTTAGGCTTGGACAAACCAAGTCCTTTTTATATAATTTTATAAGGTTTTATTAATTTTCTTAAAGTTACAATTCTAATGATTTTAAAGTCATTTTATCAAAATAAAGCGACTTTTAGATTATTTTGTGTCACTTCCATTCACCCTAAATCAATTCAAATGAACTATTCAAATAATTTTATATAGCTTTCAATTATTTTCATTACTTTACAATTTTTATTGAACCATATGATCTGAAAAATAAAGAAATGTACTTGATGTTATAGTTTGGTTGGTAAATCCGCGTTACGTTTGATTCTGATAACGCGACTGTTTTCGTCTTTTACTCAAAAATATCTTGCCATCTTGAACCCAAACGAATTTATATCTCTTATCTTTAGCGAATTATTTGGCGCGATGCCGAAGTTTCTTGTTGTAAAGCGTTAACTTCTGATTGATGAAAATCTTTTCCGATTTCAAGGAAGGATCCAAAGCCGACGCCGTGATTCCTAAAGACCTTTTTTCTTTGAATGCTTTCAACCAATTCTGAGTCGTTTCGAAAGTACGAAACTTTATTTCAATAACGTTTGAGCAAGCAACGCAGGCACTGTCAGTGGCAGGTGAAGTTCTAATTGGTCGATGTACGCTGATTATGTTGTCTTTGTCGTGCAGAGATAAACCCAAAATTGTAGCTAATCTTAACAAAATTAAATCTAAATCTTCGTTTTCTTTCGATTCAATCCCGGCAATTTCCAAAACATTTTTGAAATTTTCTTGATCATTCGATTTAGCTTTCGATTCCAAATGTTCCAATCGTGTTAATATTGTTCGCAAAGTTTTATCAATTTGAACAAATTTCTGGTTCACCTTTTCTAATTCTTTTTCGACACATTTGTTTGACTCGACCACATCATCTGATTTATTCGAAGCTGAACTCTGACCTGGGTTTATTTTTGGTGTGATAGCGCATAGCTCGGCGTATCTTCGTAATACTTCAACGGCGTCGTTACATTGATTTTCGAAAGCCAATTGTAATGGTGTTTTGCCATTTTTGGTTAAAACATTCATATCAGCGCCTTTGTGTAACAGCATGCTGATGATATTCCTGCGATTTTTTAACGCAGCATAATGTAACGCCGTTTCATTATTTAAACCGCACTTTTCGTTAACTTCAGCTCCGTTACGTACTAAAGACACAATAACGTCAGTAGCAAGCAATACTTAACGGAGAGCGGCCGGCCTTATTACGAAGGGTCACATTGGCACGATTTTGTATGAGAATATGCGGCAGTTCTATTTTTCTCTTTTGACAGGCCAGGTGTAAAGCAGTGTTTCCATCCAGATCAACTTCGTTAACGTCAGCTCCATTATGAAAAAAATATACGACAACATCTGTGAGACCTTTTTCGCACGCATAAAATAATGGTGATCTATTTTCAATATTTCTTATGTTTACATTGGCACCACATGTTATTAGAATAAGGACCGTTCTTACAGCCCGGTTTCTGCACGCTATGGTTATTGCAGTGTCTCCATACATGTTGACAGCGTTTATCTCAGCTCTGTTACGTATTAACGAATCGGCCACTGAGATATTTTCCCATTCAGATGCGTACATTAATCCGGTATTGCCTCTTTTATCACGTGCATTTACATTAGCGCCTTTTTCAATTAGAGCTAGAGCAATATCCGTTGCATTAATATCGCAAGCTTGGATTAAAGGCGTTCTTTCATAATCGTCAAATGTGTCTTCTAAATTCACTCCTTCGCTGATCAACTTTAAAACTTCACGTAGGTTTTTATTCCTAACGGCGTCATACAGTCGTCTATCTTTCGCTTGAGCCATCTTTAGTATATATGCTTAACGCTTTTAGCTTGCGCGAATTCACTTAGAGTAATAATATAGCTTCACGCAGCCAAGTACCAACCTTTATTGATTAAAATTAGTGTTCGTTTAAAACCAAAAAGAGACATTTATGTATATATTTATATACCTCAATTATTAGCTGTGGTAAATTTAAATGTAACCGAGGCAAAGAAGTATTTTTCAAACTAAAAACGTAAACTTAATAAGCAAGTAGAAATGCTTCAAGCGTATCAATTTCTGGGAAATATGCCGATCAAATTATCTTATCATATCAGTCACGTTAATTGTGTTGCATTGTTTCTGGTAGAAAGTACATGCGCGAAAGATATTTTATTTTAGTTTCTTATTTGAACGTCAAACAAAAGTAAGTTAGATAAAACGTAAACTTTATACGTTAAAGTCACAATGAAGTCATAATAATGATTTTATTAAAGGGAGGATTCTTCTTCTAATTATAAGACCAGTCTGCATAGTGAAACACCCAGGAAATACCTCCGAATGATTTTAAAATCCAAATTAGGTTCAGATTTTAAGGATAATAAGAAATAAGCCCCTCCAACCAATAGCGTAACGTCCTGCCTTTATGTTAACAAAATTCTCGTGGCACGCTCCATGTTTCGCGAAACGATTGTCACATCGCGCGCAAATTTCATCAAATCTTGCGACAAAATTCATTCGTCACGAGAATTTTGATAATTAAAAGGCTGGGCGATACGCAATTGGTCGGAGGGGCTTATTTCAAATTATCCTTAAAATCGGAACCTAATTTGAATTTTAAAATCATTTGGAGGTATTTCCTGAATGTTTCACTATGCAGACTGGGATTATAATTAGAAGAAGAATCAATAAAAAAAAACACTTGATTTTCCACTTCACCCTCCCTTTAATGGAAAAGTTCAGGTAGCATAGCATTATACCTTAAAAGAACTGCCTTTTAATAATATAAAATGAAAACTAATAAAAATAAATTATCTTAGTTCAAAATAATCACCATTTAATTATTCTTAAAACCGAGAACTACTGTGCAATCCGCTATTAGTTTAGTGGCGTCTGCTAGCCCGAACCTCTTACCGCTACGTGATTGGGGAGTTATCACAGGCTAAGAGAGGTAAAGGTAAGGTAAGAGGTTCGATTTAGCAGAAACCACTAAACCAATGGTGGAGCAGTTGTCCTCGATTTTAACATTAATTACCTCCTAATTATTTTGTAATAAGATATCACTTATTTTTTCTGTTTAATATTTTTCCTTTTATATTCAGAAAAATGCCCTTCTTTTAAGGTATAATGTTATATTACCTGAACTTTTCCTTTATGGGTACCCAATCTAGACAGCGATAAAAATGGGCCTAGCAAATTACACTATTTACGATCCATAGTGTCAAATTAAGGTTAGTAATAGTGACGTCAAAATGGTAAACATGGAAAATGTGGAATGATTAATTTTGCGAAGAAGTAAAGTATACCTTGGAATTTTTAAAATTCAAATACGTGTGTACAATTTCCTCCCGTTTAAAAAAAATGAAAAACATATGTTGGATCAGCACTCGTTCGATAAATGAAAAATTCGATCGATTCCGACTGCGTTCGATCACCCAAATATCGATGAAAATCGATCAAATCGACCGAATCGGTGTTAAAAATGAAAAACGCTACAAACTGTATTTCAAATATTTAAGGTTGCCATTGAATTCCCAATCTTTCTTTTCATTCTTGTTTAAAATTATGTATTCAACTAAATTGCATAATTAACCAAGCCTTAAACAAATTGTTTTAACAAGTAATTCTAATTTTTGCACAATATACTAAATGTTTAAAAAAAAATAGGAAATCTTTTTATTTCCAAAAAACATACGTTGAGATTTGAGAATATCTAATTCTTGGTGTTATATTACTAGTGTTTCTGATAAGTATGTCATAAAATAAATGGTGACTGAGTGAAAAGTGTCAAGAACATGGGATCTGAAACATTTAGTTTCGGTGGTACGGGTCCCCAAACATTGGCCCCAAATTAAAACAAGGAAATTGGCACAGATGTCGAGTAAGACATATCAGCCTGCCCATCTTTGTTTAGACAATTTCAATAGCTTCCAATCGCCTTTATCCAGCAAAAGTGTACGTTTAAAGGTAAAAGTGTGCCTTAACTGGTAATGAAAAGTACTTCAAAGTGTAATATCACAAGAGTGGACATTTTGAACAAACCTTTAAATAGCGATGTTATTTTATGGCAGACCTATCAGATACACCCTGTATAACGCTGCCTCTGCAACCCATCAACTACTAGCAGCATCCTCCGCGGTTTGTTTGGATCATACGAGTCAGTCGCCCCCCCCCCTGTGTCATAAAAATACACTAAAAAAATAGAGAAAACAGTTTCCAAAAATGACGCTACGTGGCAGCAACATTCTACTCCACCACCGTACTCTCTCCTGCAGAACTTAATGATAGACAATAGAGTGATCGAAAACGTTTCATTTGGTCGATTAATTTTTTCTTTTTTGTTTGCATTTATCGAAAGACGTGCTTCTACAGTAAAAGGCTCAATTTGATATAACTAGCGGATCAATGGAGATCACCGTTGCGTAAGGCTAATTACGTCAACTATAGTAAAACAAAATTACTGTTTGGCTTTTTAATTTTCCCTTCAATAATACCTACATTACAAAAACGTTTTTAAGTAGATTTTATTTATTTTATTAACAATTAAATTTTTTTTCATATGTTTTATGGTAATTTTTCATGGTGAATTTTATGCTCATTTATCAATCTAAAGCGACTTTAAGATTATTGACTGTCATTTCAATTCTCTCTCAAACAAATTATATTCATAAGCGTAGAAGAAATAATTTTAAAAGGTTTTATTAATTTTCTTAAAGTTTCAATTCCAATGATTTTAATGTCATTTAATCAATATAACTCGACTTTTTGATTATTTTGTGTCACTTTGATTCACCCTATATCAATTCAAATGCATTATACAAATAATTTTATATAGATTTTAATTATTTTCATTACGTTACAATTTTTATTGAACCATTTGGACTGTAAAATAATGAAATGTACTTGATGCTATAGTTAGGCCGGTAAATCCGCGTCACGTTCAATTCTAATGACGCGACTGCTTTCGTCTTTACGCAAAAGTATCTTGCCATCTTGAAACCAAATGAAATTATATCCCTTATCTTTAGCGAATTCTTTGGCGCGATGCAGAAGTTTCTTGTTGTAAAGCGTTAACTTCTGATTGACGAAAATCTTATCCGATTTCAAGGAAGGATCCAAAGCCGACGACGTGATTCCCGAAGACATTTTTTCTTTGAATGCTTTCAACCAATTCTGAGTCGTTTCGAACGTGCGAAACTTTACTTCGATTAGGCTTGAACAATAGGTAGCAGCGCAAGCACTGTCGGTGGCAGATGAAATTTTAATTTGTCGATGTACGCTGATGATGTTGGCAATATCGTGCAGAGATAAACCCAAAATTGTAGCTAATCTTAACAAAATTAAATCTAAATCTTCGTTTTCTTTCGATTCAATCCCGGCAATTTCCAAAACATTTTCAAAATTTTCTTGATCATTCGATTTAGCTTTCGATTCCAAATGTTCCAATCGCGTTAATATTGTTTGCAAAGTTTCAACAATTTGAACAAATTTCTGGTTCACCTTTTCTAATCCTTTTTCGACATTTTTGATTGTTTTGACTACATCATCTAATTTATTTGAAGTCAAAGTCTGACCTGGGTTTAACTTTGCTGTGATAGCGCATCGCTCTGCGTATCTTCGTATAACTTCAACGGCCTCGGTACTTTGATTTTCCAAAGCCAATTGTAATGGTGTCTTGCCATTTTTGTTTAAAGCATTTATATCAGCGCCATTATGTAACAGCATCCTGATGGTATCCTTATGATTTTTTACCGCAGCATAATGTAACGCCGTTTCGTTATTTAAACCGAACGTTTCGTTAACTTCAGCTCCATTGTGTATTAAAGACACAATAACGTCACTGAGATCATTCTCGCAAGCAAAACTTAACGGAGAGCGGCCGATCTTATTACGAAGGGTCACATTGGCACCATTTTGTATGAGAATAAGCGCCAGTTCTGCTTTTCTATTTTGACATGCCAGGTGTAAAGCAGTGTTTCTAACATGAACAACTTCGATAACGTCAGCTCCATTATGTAGTAAAGTTATGACATCATATTTGGGATTATCATTTTTTTTGAGGCTCGGTCTCTGCCTGATGTGGTTGACTGCGTTTATTTCAGCTCCTTTACGTATTAAAGAAGTGGCCACTGAGATATTTCCCCATGCAGATGCGTACATTAAGGCGGTATTGCCTCTCATATCACGTGCATTTACATAAGCGCCTTTTTCAATTAGAGCTAGAGCGATATTCGTTGCATTAAGATTGCAGGCTAGGATTAAAGGCGTTTTTTCACCTATATTAAATTTGTATTCTAAATTCACTCTTTCGTTAATCAACTTTAAAACTTCATCGAGGTTTTCATTACGAACGGCGTCAAACAGTCGACTATCGTTCTCTTGATCCATCTTTAGTAGATATGCTTAACGTTTTTAAGTTGCACGAATTCACTAAGAACAAAAATGTAGCTTGCACGAATTCAGTTAAAATAATAATATAGCTTCACGGAAGCACCAACCTGTATTGATTAAAATTAGTGTTCGATTAAAACCAAAAAAGAGACAGTTATTTATATTTTTACATACCTCAATTATTAGCTACACTGTAAAAAATAACCGTACTGTCTAGTACCTTTAAAGGTATTTTTCGATGCATCCCCAGACGTACCTATAAAGGTACTACAAAATACCGTTGTGTAAAGGTACTCTGAAATACCTCTTGAAGAAGGTACTTTTGAGGACTACAAGGTATTTTGTGAACCCGTAATGGGTATCATTTAAACCTCAACAAAGGTCGGAATAAAACTTTAAAATTGTGAAAGGTACTCCTTAGTACCGAAAGGGGTACCTGTTAACACCCAAAATGGTTCGAAAATATACTTTTAAAGGTATTTTGTGCTACCGAATTAGGTGTCAAATAAAACCCACAAAAAGGTCTAAATTTTTACTTTCGCGCCGTCTAAAATATTTGCGGCACATTTGAAACTGGTAAACTTTTCCTTAATTACCCCGAGCTTGAATCATATTTCAGACAAGGTAAGCAATACACCACTTCGAAGTATAAGAGACGGAAAGACACGAGAGTAATATTTTCCTTCCATCTCAACCTTTAGTGTCTGTGTTGTGGGCTTTCGGGATGAGGGTAAAATTTTGCCTTGCATCTCGCCTTTAAGTGTCTGCGCCGTAGGCTTGCGGGGTCGTGAGAGTTCGCATAGTAAGCAAGGGATCAACCACCCAAGACTTCCCGATCCTAAATTTAGCTCCCCCTTGTTAAGGAAGGTGTGATACTGTTATAGTGTAAAGGTAATTCAGAATCACATATACATGGATATTTTTTGAATGGCGACTGAAGGCGTAAGCTCGGATTCAAACCTTCATATTAAATATGTATGCCTTATATCATAATTGTATTGCCTTTAAATGATGTAACGTATGCTAGTGCACATAGCTGTCAAAGAAAATAATTAATAATAATTATATGTAATTAAATATTTAAGAAAAACCACTAGCTAGAAAACTAGAGATTGAAATTTAAATCTCTGGTTGAAAACCACTACCCTATTCTACCCTACCGAACCTATTCTTTATTGTTATTAATCCAATAGAGATTTCTTCTACGCTGCCATTACTAGTGCTACTGGTAAAGTAAACAGTTAGTGTTAGAGAGTTTGGGCTAGAAGTATTATATCATGTATTTTACTTTAGTAGTGTTAGTTATAATCAGCACGCCGGAACTAAAAACTCCCTCTAAAGGAGTCTGTTAAGTCCTTTTCTACTTCCAGGGTACGATAACATACCATCAGAAGCGCTGAAACTCTAAAAGGTTTCATTATATACCTTATATTTCCAAAGTACCTCCTTCGCAATCATTTAATACCCGCACTGTGAAGCAACTAATAGAATACGTTCATGGGTACTAAAAAAGTCGTGGAGGTATTTTATAGTACCTTCAAAATACCTTTATTTTTAACAGTGTATGGTGAATTTAAATGTAACCGAGGTTATGAAGGTTTTTTTTCTAACTGAATAATATAGTCCGAACTAAATAAGCAGCTAGAAATCCTTCAAGCATATCAATATCTGGGAAGTGTGGCGATCAATTAATCTTATCATATCAGTCACGTTGTGTTGCATTGTTTCCCTCAGAAAGTACATGCTCGAAAGATATTTAAGTTTCTTATCTGAACGTCAAACAAAAATAAGTTAGAAGAAACGTACACTTTATACGTTAAAGTCAGCATGAAGTTATAATAATGATTCTCGCGAAAAGATTGTCACATCGCGCGCAAATTTTTATCAAATCTCGCTATACATTTCATTCGACACGGAGTCTGCCTGCCAAGAGAATTTTATTTATAAAAAGGCAGGGCGTTACGCGATTGGTCGGAGGTCCCTATTCAAAATTATCCTTAAAATCTGAACCTATAATTTGAATTTTAAAATCATTTGGAGGTATTTCCTGAATTTTTCACTATGCAGAATGGTCTTATAACGAAAAGGAGAATCGATAAAAAAAATCACTTGAATTTCCACTTCACCTCACCCTCCCTTTAATGGAAACGTTCAGGTAGCATAACATTATACCTTAAAAGAACGACCTTTTAATAAATATATAAAATAGAAAATATTAAAAATAAGTTATCTCTTATTACAAAATAATTACCATTTAATTAGTCTTAAAATCGAGAACTACTGTACCATCCGCCATTGGTTTAGTGGCGTCTGCTAGCCCGAACCTCTTACCGCTACGTGATTGGTGAGTTATTACAGGCTGAGAGAGGTAAAGGTAAGGTAGGGGTAAAAGGTTCGATTTAGCAGAAACCAATGGTGGAGCAGTTGTCATCGATTTTAACATTAATTAACTCCTAATTATTTTGTAATAAGATATCACTTATTTTTTCTGTTTAATATTTTTCCTTTTATATTCAGAAAAATGCCCTTCTTTTAAGGCATGATGTTATATTACCTGAACTTTTCCTTTATGGGTACCCAATCTAGACAGCGATAAAAATGGGCCTAGCAAATCATACTATGTACAATACATAGTGTCAAATTAAGGTTAATAAAAGTGGCGTCACCATGGTAAACAAGATAAACATAGAAAATGTCCAATGATTAATTTTGCGAAGAAGCAAAGTATACCTTGGGATATTTAAAATTCAAATACGTGTGTACAATTTCCTCTCGTTTAAAAAAAATGAAAAACAATTGTTGGATCAGAGTTCGATAAATGAAAAATTCGATCGATTCGAACTGCGTTCGATCACCCAAAATAACGATGAAAATCGATCAAATCGACCGAATCGATGTTAAAAACGAAAAATGCTACAAACTGTATATCAAATATTTCAGGTTGCCATTGAATTCCCAATCTTTCCTTTTCATTCTTGTGTAAAATTATGAATTCAACTAAATTGCATAATTAACCAATTAATTAAAGCCTTAAACAAATTGTTTTAACAAGCATTTCTAATTTTTGCACATTATACTAAAATATTTAAAAAAAATATTAGGAAATCTTTTAAATTCCAAAAACATACGTTGAGAATATCTAATTCTTCTACCTAATGTTATATTACTCGTGTTTCTGATAAGTATGTCATAAAATAAATATTGTGTTTTATGGGTCAGACTGTGTGAAAAGTGTCAAAGAACATGGGGTCTGAAACATTTAGTTTAGGAGGTACGGGTCCCCAAACCTTGACCCCTAATTAAAACAAGGAAATTGGCACACATGTCGAATAAGACCATAACGGTATGCTATCGATTGGGCGTGTTATCAAAACAGCATTGTCCAAAACGGCTTTTTCATAAACGCGTTTGCCATTATAGCCATTTCTCGTTTTAGCGCATTTTGATTACAGCGTTTATATCTTGAGCGTTGTTTCGTACGCCTTTTCCAAAATATTGTTGTTTATCTTCATTAACTTCCCAAAATAATATGCCTTTTCCAAAAAATTATATTTTATATTTACTTCCGATATAACATTACTCCTTTTTGCATAATATTGTTCTTTGTCCAATATACTTAATATAATAGAGATTTCCCTCCCTATCAATCACAGTTTGGGCGGAAACAGCAACCGCTGTTTTGGGAAATAGCGCTGTATTGAGAAACGCGGAAACAGCAACCGCAGTTTTGCTTGTACGTGGTTTTGGGAACCGCTTTATTCCAAAACGCTCTTTTGAAAACCGATCAACTACCCGTGAACCAGACATATCAGCCTGCCCATCTTGTTTAGACAATTTCAATATCATCCAATCTATAACGTTAATGAGCCTTTATCTTTCAGAAGTGTACGTTTAAAGGTAAAAGTGTGCCTTAACTGGTAATGAAAAGTACATCAAAGTGTAATAGCACAAGAGTGGACATTTTAAACAAACCTTTAAATAGCGATGTTAACTTGGTAAGAATAAAATTCTGATCTAAATAATACCTACATTGCAAAAACAAAGTTTTTTTGGAAAGTTTTCATAGTGAATTTAATGCCCATTTATCAATCTAAAGCGACTTCAAGATTATTGTCAGTCATTTCAATTCTCTCTCAAACAAATTATGTTCATACGCATAGAAGAAATAATTTTATTAATTTTCTTAACGTTACGATTCTAATGGTTTTAATGTCATTTTAGAGCGAATTTTAGATTATTTTGTGTCACTTCCATTCACCCTAAATCAAATACAAATAATTGTATAAAGATTTTAATTATTTTCATAACGTTACAATTTTTATTGAACCTTTTGATGTGAAAAATAATGAAATGTAATTGATGCTATAGTTAGGTTGGGAAATCCGCGTCATGTTTGATTCTAATGACGCGACTGTTTTCGTCTTTACGCAAAAGTATCTTTCCATCTTGAACCCAAACGAACTTATACTCCTTATCTTTTGCGAATTCTTTGGCGCGATGCAGAAGTTTCTTGTTGTAAAGCGTTAACTTCTGATTGACGAAAATCTTCTCCGATTTCAAGGAAGGATCCAAAGCCGACGCTGTGATTCCTGAAGACCTTTTATCTTTGAATGCTTTCAACCAATTCTGAGTCGTTTCCAAAGTACGAAACTTTACTTCAATTACGTTTGAGAAACTGGTAGCAGCGCTGACACTGTCAGTGGCAGGTGCAATTTTAATTGGTCGATGTATGCTAATGATGTTGTCTTTATCGTGCAGAGATAAACCCAAAATTGTGGCTAATCTTAACAAAATGAAATCTAAATCTTCGTTTTCTTTCGATTCAATCCCGGCAATCTCCAAAATATTTTTTAAATTTTCTTGATCATTTGATTTCACTTTCGTTTCCAAATGTTCCAATCGCGTTAATACTGTTTGCAAAGTTTTATCGAAGCTACCCGTTAATAATTTTAATTCAACTAATTTCTGGTTCACCTTTTCTAATCCTTCTTCGACATTTTTGATTGTTTTGACTACATCATCAGAATTATTCGAAGCTGAACTCTGACCTGGGTTTATTTTTGGTGTGATAGCGGATCGCTCGGCGTATCTTCGTATTACTTCAACGGCTTCGGTACTTTGGTTTTCCATGGCCAAGTGTAATGGTGTCTTGCCATTTTTGGTTAAAGGAATTATATCAGCGCCATTATTTAACAGCATGCCGATTATATCCTTATGATTTTTTACCGCAGCATAATGTAACGCCGTTTTGTTATTTAAACCGCACGTTTCGTTTACTTCGGCTCCGTTACGTATTAAAGACACAATGACGTCACTGAGATTATTCTCACAAGCAAAACTTAAAGGAGAGCGGTCGGTGTTATTACGAACTGCCACATTGGCACCATTTTGTATGAGAATAAGCGCCAGACCTGCTTTTCCATTTTGACAGGCCAGGTGTAAAGCAGTGTTTCCATCCTCATAAACTTCGTTAACGTCAGCTCCATTATGTATTAAAGACACAATGACTTCATTGAGACCCTTCTCGCAAGCAAAACTTAAAGGAGAGCGGTCAGTCTTATTACGAAGGTTCACATTGGCACCATTTTGTATGAGAATAAGGGCCAGTTCTGCGTTTCTATCTTGACAGGCCAGGTGTAAAGCATTGTTTCCATCCTTATCAAGATTGTTAACGTCAGCTGACTCAGCTCCGTTATTTAGTAAAGATACGACAACATCTGTGAGACTATACTCGCACGCCAAACGTAATGGTGACAAATTCTCGTTAGTTCTTATGTTTACATTGGCACCATTTTCTATAAGAATAAGCGCCGTTTCTTCAGCCCAGCTTCTGCACGCTATGTATAAAGCAGTTTCTCCATTTAAGTTGACTGCGTTTATTTCAGCTCTTTTACGTATTAACGAATCGGCCACTGAGTTATTTCCCCATGCAGATGCGTACATTAAGACGGTAGTGTCACTTATATCACGTGCATTTACATTAGCGCCTTTTTCAATTAGAGCCAGAGCAATATTCGTTGCATTTATATCGCAAGCTTGGATTAAAGGCGTTCTTTCATAATCGCTAAATGTGTCTTCTAAATTCACTCCTTCGTTAATCAACTTCAAAACTTCATCGAGGTTTTTATTACAAACGGCGTCATACAGTCGTCTATCTTTCGCTTGAGCCATCTTTAGTAGATACGCTTAACGCTTTTAGGTTGCACGAATTCACTTAGAATAATAATATACCTTCACGGAAGTACCAACCTGTATTGATTAAAATTAGTGTTCGATTGAAACCTAAAAAGGGACATTTATGTATATTTTACATACCTCAATTATTAGCTGTGGTAAATTTAAATGTAACCGAGGCCATGAAGGTTTTTTTTTAAACTGAAAATGTAGACCGAACTAAATAAGCAAATAGAAATCCTTCAAGCCTATCAATTTCTGGGAAATATGCCGATCAATTTATCTTATAAGATACGTTGTGTTTCACAGTTTCCCCCACAAAGTACGTGCGCGAAAGATTTTCTTATCTGACGTCAAACAGAAGGAAGTTAGATAAAGGGAACTGAAAACTTACACTTTATACATTAAAGGGATAGAATCGGATTTATTTGAGTTGGTCAAACTAACATTGGTTTTCTATAAATTAACCACCCCTAAAAACATGGGAGTCAGTAGAAATCGCGAGAAACATTTATTAATTAAAATAAACGTGAATAAAAATTAAAATTTTGAACGCCAGATTTAAAATCGGCCACCATTTTCAACCCATTACCTACGTAGGTAAAATTCGGCCTCTGATTGGTTGGTAGTAGTTGGAATGAAAACTGTCGTTTAAGGAGTAAAAAGTAGTAGGAACGAGAATCTAGGTCAGCTTGCCTGGTGAATCGTCGTCTGCTTATATGCTTAGGAATGTCAGACGAGAAAGTATTTCTGATCATTCCGGTCCTGAATCTGAGGATGAAAGTTCGAACTCTGATTCTTTGGATTCAGAAAATTCGGAACAATTTATAATAAACGAATCTGAGGGTAGTTCTTCTGAAGAATTTGGTGTGCAGCCATACCAATTCCCGTCAATCTGTATCATACTGCGCTCACAGAATGAATCCCCCTACCAGTAGGAAAAACACTACGGAACCTAAGAGACTTATGAAGTCGAAATTGGTAGAGACAAACTAGTAACGTTTTTCGGTGGTTCGACTCTGTATCACCAGGTGTCCTTATGATCGCAAAACAATAGCATTTTGGATCTTTTAATCGTAATTTAAAAATCATTAATTAAACTAAAATATAAAAACATATATATTTTCAGAATCCTTATTTGTCTATTTATCGAAATAAATTAACCTTATGGGGATTTATTGCAATGAAATTAAAAGAAAGTATCCCTTTAAAGCAGGAAATATATAGATTTCTTTCACTTGGAATCTTTAAAAGACCATAGACCCCCTACTAATATCTGAATGAACGTAAGGGGAAGGGCTTAAAACTTCAATAAACCGCCCGCCCCTCCTTCCTAGCGTTTCATTGGCTATTCACACATTTGGGACAAACGAGGGACAACCGACGACCGTAAATCTACTTGCTCACACGACGCAAAGAGAACTTGCTTACATTCGGGTTCGACGAATTGGGAATATTATGGGCGACAATTCCCCCCCCCCCCAGCTTAGCCCATCGCCTAATCTGACATGCTCGTATGGTCGCGGGAGTCTCGGCACAGGTCGGTAGCAACGTCAATATCACGAGGTTTCAAATTTAAAGTGCATTACGTATGACGTCAAGGGTGACAGTTTCTACACTTCCTCCCCTTTAATTCAACCAGGAAGGCCCAGAAAATGGCCTGTTGAAGGCTCCAAGTAGAAGAAATCTATTTATTTCTGATCAAAGTCGTAATCTAACAATGAATTCGTTAAGGGTACAGCGATAAAAATGGGCCTAACAAGTCATACGGTCTACGATCCCAAGTGTATAATTAAGGTTAGTAATAGTGAGGTCACCATGGTAAACATGGAAAATGTCCAATGATTAATTTTGCAAAGAAGTAAAGTATATCTTGATTATTTTGTGTCACTTTCAATCACCCTAAATCAATTCAAATGAACTATACAAATAAAATCATATAGATTTTAATTATTTTCATTACGTTACAATTTTTATTGAACCATTTCATTTGAAAAATAATGAAATGTACTTGATGCTATACTTAGGTCGGTAAATCCGCGTCACGTTCAATTCTAATGACGCGACTGCTTTCGTCTTTACGCAAAAGTATCTTGCCATCTTGAAACCAAATGAAATTGTATCCCTTATCTTTAGCGAATTCTTTGGCGCGATGCAGAAGTTTCATGTTGTAAAGCGTTAACTTCTGATTGACGAAAATTTTCTCCGATTTCAAGGAAGGATCCAAAGCCGACGACGTGATTCCTAAAGACCTTTTTTCTTGGAATGCTTTCAACCAATTCTGAGTCGTTTCCAAAGTACGAAACTTTACTTCAATCACGTTTGAGCAATTATTAGCAGCGCTGGCACTGTCAGTGGCAGGTGAAATTGTAATTGGTCGATGTACGCTGATTATGTTGTCTTTGTCGTGCAGAGATAAACCCAAAATTGTAGCTAATCTTAACAAAATTAAATCTAAATCTTCGTTTTCTTTCGATTCAATTCCCGCAATTTCCAAAACATTTTCAAAATTTTCTTGATCATTCGATTTCGCTTTCGATTCCAAATGTTCCAATCGCGTTAATATTGTGTGCAAAGTTTCATCAATTTGAACAAATTTCTGGTTCACCTTTTCTAATCCTTTTTCGACATTTTTGATTGTTTCGACTACATCATCTAATTTATTTCAAGCCAAAGTCTGTTCTGGGTTTAACTTTCCTGCGATAGCGCATCGCTCGGCGTATCTTCGTATAACTTCAACGGCCTCGGTACTTTGATTTCCCAAAGCCAACTGTAATGGTGTCTTGCCATTTTTGTTTAAAGCATTTATATCAGCGCCATTATGTAACAGCATGCTGATGGTATCCTTATGATTTTTTTCCGCAGCATAATGTAACGCCGTTTCGTTATTTAAACCGAACGTTTCGTTAACTTCGGCTCCATTATGTACTAAAGACACAATAACGTCACTGAGATCATTCTCGCTAGCATAACTTAACGGAGAGCGGCCGATCTTATTACGAAGGGTCACATTGGCACCATTTTGTATGAGAATAAGCGGCAGTTCTATTTTTCTCTTTTGACAGGCCAGGTGTAAAGCACGGTTTCCATCCTTATCAACTTCGTTCACGTCAGCTCCATTGTGTAGTAAAGATATGACAACATCTGCGAGATTGTTTTCGCACGCATAAAATAATGGTGATCTATTTTCATAATTTCTTATGTTTACATCGGCACCATTTTCTATAAAAAAAGGGCAGTTTTTGCATCGCAGTATTCAACAGCTTTATTTAAAGCGGTGTCTCCATATATGTCGACTGCGTTTATTTCAGCTCCGTTACGTATTAACGAAACGGCCACTGAGGTATTTCCCAAAATAGATGCGTATATTAATCCAGTATATCCATCTGCATCACGTGCATTTACATTAGCTCCTTTTTCAATTAGAGCTAGAGCAATATTCGTAAAATTACAAAAGCAAGCTTGGATTAAAGGCGTTCTTCCATAATCGTCAAATGTTTCTTCTAAATTCACTCCTTCGTTGATCAACTTTAAAACTTCATCGAGGTTTTCATTACAAACGGCGTCATACAGTCGTCTATCTTTCGCTTGAGCCATCTTTAGTATATATGATTAACGCTTTTAGGTTGCACGAATTCAGTTAGAATAATAATATACCTTCACGCAAGAACCAACCTGTATTGATTAAAATTAGTGTTCGATTAAAACCTAAAAAGGGACATTTATGTATATTTTTACATACCTCAATTATTAGCTGAGGAAAATTTAAATGTAACCGAGGCCATGAAGGTTTTTTTTCAAACTGAAAATCTAGACCGAACTAAATCTAAAGCAAATAGAAATCCTTGAAGCATATGAATTGCTGGGAAGTATGCCGATCTATTTATATTTTCAGTCACGTTATGTTTCACTGCTTCCCCCAGAAAGTACATGCGCGAAAAGGAAGTTAGATAAAGGGGAACTCAAAACTTACACTTTATACTTTAAAGCAGGAAATATATAGATTTCTTCCACTTGGAATCTTTAAAAGACCATAGACTCCATACTTATATCTTAATGAACGTAAGGCCGTAAGGGGAAGGGCTTAAAACTACAATAAACCGCCCGCCCCTCCTTCCTAGCGTTTCGTTGGCTATTCACACATTTGGGGCAAACGAGGGACAACCATAGATATATATACGGGTCTAGATACACTTCCCCTCTGTTAGGCCCTTTAAAAAATGCGGAGGTGAGAACTAGCAGTCGACGCTTTACGGCGGGGGAATTAGATCCAAACGCCATCTATTGAGAGTTTCAAGAAACAAAAAAACGAAAAATTCGAATATGGAAAGCGCGGGAAATTCAAATTAGGCTTAACTTTTCAAATAGCTTTACGTATTTCTGATCTCCTTTATACGTGTAATTATGTTCTTAAGTGAAATAAATAGTTTTTATGTAAAAGAAGTAGTGTTTTTAATGAAATGTTAGTGAAATAAGGCATTAAAGATGGTTAACAGTTGTTCTTATTTACAAAATGATTTGCTTACGAACAGAATAAGAGGACCTCCCCTTCAGATTAGGAAATAGTTTTACTTTGAACAAACATTCGCTTTAATCTCTTTAAATATCAGCTGTTATTGCAAAGCATCAGCACGCCCGCTGGCAAAAGTTATTTATCGAATTTTTTAGCTTTCAAAATTCAGCGATAGATGGCGCACTAGGTATCTTCCCCCGGGAAAATCGCGTCGACTGCTAGCTGTCATCTCCGTATTTTCCCCGATTCAGTAGGGTATCTAGACCCGTATATATATCTATGTGGACAACCGACGACCCTAAATCTACTTGCTCACACGACGCAAAGAGAACTTGCTTACATTCGGGTTCGACGAATTGGGAATATGATGGGCGACAATTCCCCCCCCCCCAGCTAAGCGCGTCGGCTAATCTGACATGCTCGTATGGTCGCGGGAGTCTCGGCACAGGTCGCTAGCAACGTCAATATCACGTGGTTTCAAATTTAAAGTGCATTACGTATGACGTCAAGGGTGACAGTTTCTACACTTCCTCCCCTTTAATTCAAGCAGAAAGGCCCAGAAAATGTCCTGTTAAGGGTTCCAAGTAGAAGAAATCTATGTATTTCTAATTGAAGTCGTATCTTATAATGAATTCGTTAAGGGTACAGCGATAAAAATGGGCCTAACAAATCATCCGGTCTACGATCCCACGTGTCAAATTAAGTTTAGTAATAGTGACGTCACCATGATAAACATGGAAAATGACCAATGATTAACTTTGCGAAGAAGTAAAGTATATCATGGGATTCTTGAAATTCAAATAAGTGTGTACGACTTCCACCCGTTTAATCAAAATGAAGAACACTTGTTGGATCAGAAAGCGTTCGATTAATGAAAAGTCGATCGATTCGGATTACGTTCGATCACCCAAATATCGAATATCAAATCGACCGAATCGATGTTAAAAATGAAATATGCTACAAACTGTATATCAAATATTTCAGGTTGCCATTGAATTCCCAATCTTTCCTTTTTTATTCTTGTTTAAAATTATGTATTCAACTAAATTGTATTAATTAAACAATTGTTTTAACAAGTATTTCTAATTTTTGCACATTATACTAAAATGTTTAAAAAAACATTAGGAAATCTTTTAATTTCCAAAAACATACGTTGAGAATATCTAATTCATCTACCTAATGTTATATTACTCGTGTTTCTGATAAGTATGTCATAAAATAAATGGTGTGTCTTTTGGGTCAGACTGTGTGAAGAGTGTCAGAGAACATGGGGTCTGAAACATTTAGTTTCGGAGGTACGGGTCCCCAAACATTGGCCCCTAATTAAAACAAGGAAATTGGTACACATGTCGAGTAACACATATCAGCCTACCCATCTTGCTTAGACAATTTCAATATCATCCAATCTAAGAACGTTAACGAGCCTTTATCTATCAGAAGTGTTCCTTAAATGGTAATGAAAAGTACTTCAAAGTGTAATAGCACAAGAGAGGACATTTTGAACAAACCTTTAAATAGCGATGTTAACTTGGTATGAATAAAATTCTGATCTAAATACCAAACTCTTTAATTTATAGTAGACGTAACAGATACACCCTATATAACGCTGCCCCTGTACCCCTTCAACTACTAGCAGCATCCTCCACGGTTCGGTTGGATCATACGAGTCAGTCGCCCCCTGTGTCATAAAAATATACACTCAAAAAATAGGGAAAACAGTTTCCAAAAATGACGCTACGGGGCGGCATTTGTCACGCCCCTACCAAAGCGAAACGCATTCTGGGAGACGATCAATGGCGCAGCATCAACATTTCTACTCCGCTGTACTCTCTCCTTCAGAACTTAATGATCGACAATAAAGTGATCGAGGACGTTTCATTTGGTCGATTAATTTTTACATTTTTGCTTGAATTTATCCAGCTTCTCCAGAAAAAGGCTCAACCTGATAGAACTAGAGGGTCAATGGAGATCACCGTTGCGTAAGGCTTATTACCACAACTATTAAAAGAAAATTACTGTTTGGCTTTTCAATTTTATTAAGTAGATTATATTTAATTTATTAACAATTAAATATTTTCATAAGTTTTTAGGAAAGTTTTCATGGTGAATTTAATGCCCATTTATCAATCTAAAGCGATTTCAAGATTATTGTCAGTCATTTCAATTCTCTCTCAAACAAACTATATTCATACGCATAGAAGAAATAATTCTATGAGAGTGATAGCTCTCTTAGATAAGACTTCATACCGACTTTAATGTATAAGGATGGTTTTTTGATTGGTTATAACTTTTTTTGTATCGTATTAATTTTATAAGGTTTTATTAATTTTATTAACGTTACAATTCTTATCGATATAAAGAGACCTTTAGATTATTTTGTGTCACTTTCATTCACCCTAATCAATTCATATGCATTGTACAAATAATTTTATATAGATTTTAATTATTTTCATTGCGTTACAATTTTTATTGAACCTTTTGATGTGAGAAATAATGAAATGTACTTGATGCTATAGTTAGGTTGGGAAATCCGCGTCACGTTTGATTCTAATGACGCGACTGTTTTCGTCTTTGCGCAAAAGTATCTTTCCATCTTGAACCCAAACGAATTTATATCCCTTATCTTTAGCGAATTCTTTGGCGCGATGCAGAAGTTTCTTGTTGTAAGGCGTTAACTTCTGATTGACGAAAATCTTCTCCGATTTCAAGGAGGGATCCAAAGCCGACGCCGTAATTCCTAAAGACCTTTTTTCTTGAAATGCTTTCAACCAATTCTGAGTCGTTTCCAAAGTACGAAACTTTACTTCAATTACGTTTGAGCAATTGGTAGAAGCGCTGGCACTGTCAGTGGCAGGTGAAATTGTAATTGGTCGATGTACGCTAATGATGTTGTCTTTATCGTGCAGAGATAAACCCAAAATTGAAGCTAATCTTAGCAAAATGAATTCTAAATCTTCGTTTTCTTTCGATTCAATCCCGGCTATTTCCAAAACATTTTTGAAATTTTCTTGATCATTTGATTTCACTTTCATTTCCAAATGTTCCAATCTCATTAATATTGTTTGCAAAGTTTTATCAAAAAGAACTAATTTCGTGTTCACCTTTTCTAATCCTTCTTCGACATTTTTGTTTGTTTTGACTAAATCACCTGATTTATTCGAAGCCGAACTCTGACCTGGGTTTATTTTTGGTGTGATAACGGATCGCTTGGCGTAACTTCGTATAGCTTCAACGGCGTTGGTTCTTTGGTTATCCACGGCCAATTGTAATGGTGTCTTGTCATTTTTGTTTAAAGCAATTATATCAGCGCCATTATGTAACAGCATGCTGATGATATCCTTATGATTTTTTGTTGCAGCATAATGTAACGCCGTTTCCTTATAGAAACCGCACGTTTCGTTAACTTCAGCTCCGTTACGTATTAAAGACACAATGACGTCACTGAGATCATTCTCGCAAGCAAAACTTAAAGGAGAGCGGTCATTCTTATTACGAAGGTTCACATTGGCACCATTTTGTATGAGAATAAGCGCCAATTCTGCTTTTCTATTCTGACAGGCCAGGTGTAAAGCAGTGTTTCCATCTTCGTTGACTGCGTTTATGTCAGCTCCGTTACGTATTAACGAATTGGCCACTGAGGTATTTCTCCAGAAATAAGAGCACATTAAACCAGTATTGCCTCTTTTATCACGTGCATTTACATTAGCGCCTTTTTCAATTAGAGCTAGAGCAATATCCGTTGCATTAATATCGCAAGCTTGGATTAAAGGCGTTCCTCCAAAATCGTCTTCTAAATCCACTCCTTCATTGATCAACTTTAAAACTTCATCGAGGTTACCATTACAAACGGCGTCATACAGTCGTCTATCTTTCGCTTGAGCCATCTTCTTTAGTAGATATGCTTAACGATTCTAGGTAGACTAGGTTGCACGAATTCACCAACCTAAATTTAAATGTAACCGAGGCCATGAAGGTTTCTTTTTTTTTCAAACTAAAAATGTAGACCGAACTAAATAAGCAAATAGAAATCCTTCAAGCATATCAATTTATGAGAAATATGCCGATCAATTTATGTTATCATATCAGTTACATTGTGTTTCATTGTTTTCCCCACCAAAGTACATGCGCGAAAGATATTTTATTTTAGTTTCTTATCTGAACGTCAAACAAAAGTAAGTTAGATAAAGCTAGAGGTGTGCGGTTAACCGTTTCAATCGAATACCGAACCGAATAATTCGATTCGGTATTCAATAAGCCCATTTTCACTACTCGATACGAATATCGAATACCGAAGTGACTATTCGGTTAAAGTTCGACTACCATGAATTTAGGTTCTTAGCACTAGAGAGACCCACCTTCTTTTAAAAAATATCATCCCGATTTTATTTGTCTCCCATCAAAAACTACCAGCGCCTAGAAAAATATTAAGAACACCTATGAGGAGAGGTATTTTGAAATTTGGGAGCTACTAAATGTTTTTCCCCTTGCTTTGTATTAACTATTCGCGAATATTAGGGTTTCTACCCGATTAATCGCGAATAGTTAAGCCTAGTATTCGCGAGTATTTGGGTTAACTATTCGCGAATACTAGGCTTAGCTATTCGCGATTAATCGGTTAGTAAAAAATTCACCAAGGCCCAACTATTCGGTATTCGATTTGGAATAAACTATTTGATTCGGTATTTGATAAGGAAAATGTTTTGGTATTCGGTAAGCGGTTCGATACCCAAAAAGTGGTATTCGCACACCCCTAGATAAAACGTAAACTTTATACGTTAAAGTCACAATGAAGTCATAATAATGATTTTATTAAAGGGAGGGTGAAGAGGAAAATCAAATGATTTTTTTATCGATTCTTCTTCTAATTACAAGACTAGTCTGCATAGTGAAACATTCAGGAAATACCTCCGAATAATTTTAAAACTCAAATTAGGTTCAGATTTTAAGGATAATATGAAATAAGCCCCTCCGACCAATCGCATAACGCCCAGCGTTTATGTTAACAAAATTCTCGTGGCACGCTCCGTGTTTCGCGAAAGGTTTGTCACATCGCGCGCAATTTTTATCAAATCTTGCGATAAATTTCATTCGACACGGAGCGTGCCACGAGAATTTTGTTAATAAAAAGGCAGGGCGTTACTCGATTGGTCGGATGACCTTATTTCAAATTATCCTTTAAATCTGAACCTAATTTGATTTTTAAAATCATTTGGAGGTATTTCCTGAATGTTTCACTATGCAGACTCGAATTATAATTAGAAGAAGAATAGTTAAAAAAATCACTTGAATTTCCACTTCACCCTCCCTTTAATGGAAAAGTTCAGGTAACATAGCATTATACCTTAAAAGAACGGCCTTTTAATAAATATAAAATGAAAAATATTAAAAATAAATTATCTCTTATTTCAAAATAATTACCATTTAATTAGTCTTAAAATCGAGAATTATTGTGCAATCCACCATTAGTTTAGTGGCGTCTGCTAGCCCGAACCTCTTACCGCTACAAGATTGTTGAGTTATCACAGGCTGAGAGCCTTGTGTCCCATTCGACAGAATCCCATTCGACCGAACGCGTTTCCCATTCAACCGAAAACAGCCCAAATGTGCGGTTTTGGGAAAATATATATCAAAATTTAAAAAGCAAACGTTTTCACTTTTTTTAAGGAATTTTTTTTTTACCCTAGAGTTTTCGTTGTATATATATATTGATGTTTGAAATGCAAAATTCAATTTTAAGAGTGATTGATAATGGAGAGAATTGCATTGTTTTGGAAAAGGTGGCAGCTAACTATTAGGAGAATATTTTGGAAAAGGTGGCAGCTAATTAGTAGGAGAATGTTTAGGAAAAGGTGGCAGCTAACTATTAGGAAAATATTTTGGAATAGGTGGCAGCTAATTAGTAGTAGAATGTTTTGGAAAACGTGGCAGCTAATTAATAGGAGAATGTTTTGGAAAACGTGGCAGCTAATTAATAGGAGAATGTTTTGGAAAACGTGGCAGCTAATTAATAGGAGAATATTTAGGAAAAGGTGTCAACCAATTAATAGGAGAATATTTTGGAAAAGGTGATCCAATTTTTGCTGACTCAACTTTTTAATTTCATTTCTTCACCCAATCAAAATGAATTACAAAAATAGCCTTTCTCGCGGGTTATTTCGTAAGTGCCAAGGTAGGTGGCGCTTAAAAAGTTCCATTTGGCGGTAAAAGTTTAGTCGTGTGAAAAGGAAGAATTTACCATACTTTTCCCTTCAAAAGTTGGGTAAGTTGGTACAACTTTTTGACCCATCGAGCTGAATCAAAAAGTTGGATTGTCTGAAAGAGCCTTAAATTACATAATTGACTAATTAATTCAAGCCTCAAACAAATTTTATTAACAAGTATTTCTAATTTTTGCACAATATACTAAAATTTAAAAAAAAAAAAATAGGAAATCTTTTAATTTCCAAAATCATACGTTGAGATTTGAGAATATCCAATTCTTGGTGTTATATTATTAATGTTTCAGATAAGAATGTCATAAAATAAATGGTGTGTTTTTTGGGTCAGACTGTGTGAAGATTGTCAAAGAACATTGGGTCAGAAACATTTAGTTTCGGAGGTACGGGTCCCCAAACATTGGCCCCTAATTAAAACACGGAAATTGGCACAAATGTCGAGTTAGCCTGCCCATCTTGTTCAGACAATTTCAATAGCTTCCAATCGCCTTTATCCAGCAGAAGAGTACGTTTAAAGGTAAAAGTGTGCCTTGTTTCCAAAAATGACGCTACGGGGCGGCACATGTCACGCCCCTACCAAAGCGTGAGGCATTCTGGGAGACGATCAATGCCGCAGCACATGTCGCATCAACATTTCTACTCCGCCGTACTCTCTCCTTCAGAACTTAATGATAGACAATAGAGTGATCGAAAACGATTCATTTGGTCGATTAATTTTTACATTTTTGTTTGAATTTATCGAATGATGTGCTTCTACAGTAAAAGGCTCAACCTGATAGAACTAGTGGGTCAGTCAATCGAGATCACAGTAGAGTTTGGCTAATTACGACAACTATTAAAACAAAATTAATGTTTGGCTTTTTAATTTTCCCTTCAATAATACCTACGTTACAAAAACATTTTTTTTAGATTTTATTTATTTTATTAACAATTAAACTTTTTTTCATAAGTTTTATGGTAATTTATGGTGAATTTAATGTCCATTTATCAATCTAAAGCGACTTTAAGATTATTGTCTCTGATTTCAATTCTCTCTCAAACAAATTATATTCATACGCCTAGAAGAAATAATTTTATAAGGTTTTATTAATTTTATTAACGTTTCAATTCTAATGATTTTAATGCTCATTTATCAATCTAAAGCGACTTTAAGATTATTGTCTCTGATTTCAATTCTCTCTCAAACAAATTATATTCATACGCATAGAAGAAATAATTTTAAAAGGTTTTATTAATTTTATTAAATTTTCAATTCCAATGATTTTAATGTCATTTAATCAATATAAGGCGACTTTTTGATTATTTTGTGTCACTTTCAATCACCCTAAATCAATTCATATGCATTTTAGAAATAATTTTATACAGATTTTAATTATTTTCATTACGTTACAATTTTTATTGAACCATTTGATCTGAAAAATAATGAAAGGTACTTGATGCTATAGTTAGGTTGGGCAATCCGCGTCACGTCTAATTCTAATGACGCGACTGTTTTCGTCTTTACGCAGAAGTATCTTCCCATCTTGAACCCAAACGAATTTATATCCCTTATCTTTAGCGAATTCTTTGGCGCGATGCAGAAGTTTCTTGTTGTAAAGCCTTAACTTGTGATTGACGAAAATCTTCTCCGATTTCAAGGAAGGATCCAAAGCCGACGCTGTAATTCCCAAAGATCCTTTTTCTTTGAATGCTTTCAACCAATTCTGAGTCGTTTCCAAAGTACGAAACTTTACTTCAATCACGTTTGAACAATTAGTAGAAGCGCAGGCACTGTCAGTGGCAGGTGAAATTGTAATTGGTCGATGTACGCTGATGATGTTGTCTTTATCTTGCAGGGATAAACCCAAAATTGTAGCTAATCTTAACAAAATGAATTCTAAATCCTCGTTTTCTTTCGATTCAATTCCGGCTATTTCCAAAACATTTTTAAAATTTTGTTGATCATTCGATTTCGCTTTCGTTTCCAAATGTTCCAATCGTGTTAACATTGTTTGCAAAGTTTTATCAAATTCAACTAATTTCTGGTTCACCTTTTCTAATCCTTCTTCGACATTTTTGATTGTTTTGACTACGTCTTCAGAATTATACGAAGCTGAACTCTGACCTGGGTTTATTTTTGGTGTGATAGCGGATCGCTCGGCGTATCTTCGTATTACTTCAACGGAGTCAGTACTATTGTTTTCGAAAGCCAAGTGTAATGGTGTCTTGCCATTTTTGTTTAAAGCATTCATATCAGCGCCATTATTTAACAGCATGCCGATGATGTCACTACGATTTTTTACCGCAGCATAATGTAACGCCGTTTCGTTATTTAAACCGCACATTTCGTTAACTTTGGCTCCGTTACGTATTAAAGACACACTGACGTCGCTGAGATCATTCTGGCAAGCAAAACTTAACGGAGAGCGGCCGGCCTTATTACGAAGGGTCACATTGGCACCATTTTGTATGAGAATAAGCGCCAGATTTGCTTCTCTATCTTGACAAGCCCGGTGTAAAGCAGTGTTTCCATCCAGATCAACTTCGTTAACGTCAGCTCCATTATGAATCAAAGATACGATAACATCTGTGAGATTGTTTACGCAAGCCAAACGTAAGGGAGAGAAATTCTCGATAGTTCTTATGTTTACATTGGCACCATTTTCTATAAGAATGAGAGACACGACTATTCTTTCATTTTGACAGGCCAGGTGTAAAACAGTGTTTCCATTCTTATCAACTCCGTTAATGTCAGCTCCATTATGCAGTAAAGATACAACAACATCCGTGAGATTGTTCTCGCACGCCAAAAGTAATGGTGACTCATTCTGGTTATTTCTTACGTTTACATTGGCACCATTTTCTATGAGAATAAGGGCCGTTCTTGCAGCCCGGTTTCCGCACGCTATGGTTAAAGCAGTGTCTCCATCTTCGTTGACCGCGTTTATGTCAGCTCTGTTACGTATTAACGAAGTGGCCAGTGAGGTATTTCCACATTCAGATGCGTACATTAAGGCGGTAGTATCTCTATTATCACGTGCATTTACATTAGCGCCTTTTTCAATTAGAGCTAGAGCAATTTTCGTTGCATTAATATAGCAAGCTTGGATTAAAGGTGTACTTTCATCATAGTCAAATGTGTCCTCTAAATCCACTCCTTCGTTGAGCAACTTTAAAACTTCACCGAGGTTATAATAAGTAACGGCGTCATACAGTCGTCTATCTTTCGCTTGAGCCATCTTAACGATTCTAGGTTGCACGAATTCACGGAAGTACCAACCTTTATTTATTAAAATTAGTGTTCGATTAAAACCAAAAAGAGACAGTAATGTATATTTTTACATACCACAAAGACTTAAGTCGAGCAACCGTGTTAGGCGAAATATCTGTTGCATTCCGGAATGCAATAGTTACACATTTTCAAATAAAAATGTAAGTTTTCATCGGTTTCCCAACGAAGAACCCGTTAAAAACTGGTTTTTTGGCTTGGCGCGACTTAATTTTTTAACCGGCCGTGGTGCGAGCAGCTTTCTTAGTGAAGCGCGTGATCGGGTGCGCTATGAACCGACAGACAGACCAGAAGAGAGAAATTTATTGAAAGATCTATTATTACTAGCTGTGGTAAATTTAAATGTAACCGAGGCAAAGAAGGTTTTTTTTTCAAACTGAAAATGTAGACCGAACTAAATAAGCAAATAGAAATGCTTCAAGCGTATCAATTTCTGGGAAATATGCCGATCAATTCATCTTATCATATCAGTCACGTTGTGTTGCATTGTTTCTCCTACAAAGTACATGCGCGAAACATATTTAATTTTAGTTTCTTATCTGAACGTCAAACAAAAGTAAGTCATGAAAACCGTAAACTTTGCACGTTAAAGTCAGTATGAAGTTATAAAAACGATTCGTTAATGGAAAAAATCACATACCTTAAAACAAGGGCCTTTTTCTAAATATTAAAGGAAAAATATTAAAAAAGAAATAAACGACTTCTAATTACAAAATAATTAGCATTTAATTAGTCTTAAAAACGAGGACCACTGCGCCATCCGCCATTGGTTTAGTGGCGTCTGCTAGCCAGAACCCCTTACCCCTACGGGATTGGCGTGGTAAGAGATTCGAATTAGCAGACACCACTAAACCAATGGCGGATGGCGCGGTAGTGCATGTTTTATTTAAGGGGACGTAACCTAGACAGGGAAAAAATGGGCCTAGCAACTTGTACGACCCCTAGTGTCAAATTAAGGTTAGTAATAGTGACGTCACTATATGGTAAAAATTAAAAACGTCCCATGAATAATTTTGCAAAGAAGTGAAGTATATCTTGAGATTTTTAAAATTCAAATGCGTGTGAACGATTTCCTCCCATTTAAACAAAATGATAAAGCGTATGTTGGATCAACACTCGTTCGATAAATGAAAATTTCGATCGATTCGGACTGCGTTCGATCACCCAAATATCGATGAAAATCGATGAAATCGACCGAATCGGTGTTGAAAATTAAAAATGCTACAAACTCACTGTATATCAAATATTTCAGGTTGCCATTGAACTCCTAATCTTTCCTTTTCATTCTTGTTTAAAATTATGTATTCAACTAAATTGTATAATTAATCCAATATTAATAGTCAAAAAGGCTTAATCAAACCGTTTAAACAAGTATTTCTCATTTTTGCGCATTATACTAAAAACTACCAAATTCATTAAATGTTTTAACAAATCAGCAAATCTTATAATTTCCAAAAACCTGAGTAGAGAATATCTAATTCTTGGTGTTACGTTACTCGTGCTTCTGAGTATCATAATAAAAAATACTTGTTGAAACGTTCGAGTATCTCTTTAAAAAAAACATACTAATACATCTTCGAAGGTTAAGCAAATAATCTTCATCAATTTCTCGATTGGCAATTGAGAGAATTTTGGAATAATCTGGGACCGATTTCAGTTTATCACTTATAAGTGAAAGAACCGAGGTGTAAAATGTTTCGGGTAAAGGTGGAAGTAATGTTTCATCAATTTCATTTTTAACGTAATGCCAATAAATCTGAATGTAAAATATCATCATCAGACGCGTGAGTTTAAACGAGTGAAAACAAGCAAGAATGAATAATAGTTTAAATTTATTTCAATGCGACCATAATTCTATAATGGATAAGTAAGGGGCTACCGTAATGGCCCATTAAGAGCTTTCGATTGGGGGAGGAGCTAAGATTCTAGAGATACTTTATAAGTCCATAGTGGTGGTTTGCATACATGGCTAAAGGCTAACTGAAAACCGAGAATCGAGACGAACAATGGGGCAAAAGTATGAGGGGTTCTAGCTAACTGAAAGCGGGTGCAATGTGGGTCTAGCGAACTGACGATAAACAGTATTGGATTTCTGTCAGAGGGGTTAAAAAATACTGAAGGAAATATTCTCTATTGTTCGTCTAGAACCCGCTTTTTCACGGCTCTCAATTAGCTAGAACCCTCAAACATTTGCTCGCCACCAGGAAAAATCCGTCACCAAGGGACGCCCCTATATACTCTTCATTTGTAAAGAACGAGTTGCAAAATAAGACATGATTCTTCTTTACTACTCAGTGGCTGGTGGTCAGTAAGCCTCTTCAAAGTAACTAAGACACGGGGGGGGGGGAAACTTTGCCTTCCACCTCGCTATTTGGCGCCTGTGCTGTAGTCTCTTTTTATAGTGAGATTCCGCAGTGATGACAATGGATCAACCCCCTTGTTCTTGTTTGTACCGATACTGAGGGTTGCTTACCACCTTTCTTACATCGACGAGGCTTATGACGCGAGCCCAGTGAAACCGTTTATTCATTCCTGCTTATTTTAACTAAATTAATTCCTTGTATAATTCTACATACATCATGGATTTCGTCATTTTCAGCCGATGTCTTTATTGATTTTTGTAGTTTTTTGTTGGAAGAAATTTTCTTTTGAGTTACTGGACTCAATGGTGGGCTCATTTTGGCATCTATTGCCAGTTTTTTCCTTTAAATTTATTTATTATGTGAAATTATTTGTTGTATGTACTTAGTTATTTTTTTTTTTTTTTTTGCAAAATTAGGTTGTGTACCTGGTTTATGAAAGGTCATTTTTGGTGCGCTTTAAGCCTTTCGTTTGAGTCACAGATTTTTCTGGGTGACAAGATTTAATCAATTTTATGGAGTAATTAAGTGTTCAAATTATTTAACAGCTTCATGACGAAAACTAGTGCTTAGTTTAATAGTTAGCTTTAAGACTTTAAGAGAAGAATTTTGTACTATTAGACAACTTTGTGATTATTTCTAAATTTTAAAAAGGAAGATGAAGGGGAAAGTCGGAAACAGGTTTTATTTATTTATTTATTTATTTATTTATTTATTTCAATGATAGTGACCATACTAACTGGTCTACGTAGATCTAACCCTTTTAAATAAATTAAAAACTTAGATTATTTTAAACTCTAACCACCAATAAGTTATGATTAGAATTCTTTCACTTCAAAACGCTTGATTTTATTTTATTTTAAATTATAAGTTTTGCTAAGCCTTATTTGAATTAGGCCGCTAAGTCTTACTCTCTATGTAGTCTCATTTCTATAATAGTGTTATTCTTTCCCATGTGATATTTTATTTCAATACTTGAATGATAGATGGCGTTTTAATATTGTTCCCCAGAATCACGCGCATCACGACGCAAGCTACTCACACTTGCGTCGTGAAGCGCGTGATCGAGTGGGCATAAGAAAACAATGTGGTCAAATACCAGACCCGTTTTTACCTCCGAATTTTGACAAAGGACCTGCTCAGGGCCTAACAAATCATACGGTCTACGATCCCAAGTGTATAATTAAGGTTAGTAATAGTGAGGTCACTATAGAGCTATTTCAGTGGGGGAAAAATTTCGTCTGCTACGAAAATTGGGCCTGCCTTTGAGTGTAGAGGGCGGCCATTTTGTGAGGGTTTCTCTATGGGCAAATAGCATTGGTGACGTAGCCATTACCCCCACTGAAATAGCTCTATGGTAAACTTGGAAAACTGTCCAATGACTAATTTTGCGAAGAAATAAAGTATATCTTGGGGTTTTTAAAATTCAAATACGATTTCTTCCCGTTTAATCAAAATGAAAAACATATGTTGGATCTGCACTCGTTCGATAAATGAAAAATACGATCGATTCGAACCCAAATATCGATTAAAATCGATCAAATCGACCGAATCGGTGTTAAAAATTAAAAATGCTACAAACTCACTGTATATCAAATATTTCAGGTTGCCATTGAATTCCCAATCTTTCCTTTTCATTCTTGTTTAAAATTATGTATTCAACTAAATTGCATAATTAATCAATTAATCCAAGCCTTAAACAAATTGTTTTAACAAGAATTTCTAATTTTTGCACATTATACTAAAATATTTAAAAAAATATTAGGAAATCTTTTAATTTCCAAAAACATACGTTGAGAATATCTAATTCTTCTACCTAATGTTATATTACTCGTGTTTCTGATAAGTATGTCATAAAATAAATATTGTGTTTTATGGGTCAGACTGTGTGAAAAGTGTCAAAGAACATGGAGTCTGAAACATTTAGTTTCGGAGGTACGGGTTCCCAAACATTGGCCCCTAATTAAAACAAGGAAATTGGTACACATGTCGAGTAAGACATATCAGCCTGCCCATCTTGTTAAGGCAATTTCAATAGCCTCCAATCTAAGAACCTTATCGAGCCTTTATCCAGCAGAAGTGTACGTTTAAAGGTAGAAGTGTTCCTTAGCTGGTAATGTAAAAGTAGTTCAAAGTGTAATAGCACAAGAGAGGACATTTTGAACAAACCTTTAAATAGCGATGTTAACTCATGGTAAGAATAAAATTCTGATCTAAATAACAAACTCTTCAATTTATGGCAGACTTATCAGATACATCCTGTATAACGCTGCCTCTGTACCCCATCAACTACTACCAGCATCCTCCACGGTTTGGTTAGATCATACGAGTCAGTCGCCCCCCCCCCCCTGTGTCATAAAAAATACACCGAAAAATAGGGTAAACAGTTTCCAAAAATGACGCTACGGGGCGGCACTTGTCACGCCCCTACACTGTTAAAAATAAAGGTATTTTGAAGGTACTATAAAATACCTCCGCGACCTTTTTAGTACCCATGAACGTATTCTATTAGTTGTCTCACATTGCGGGTATTGAATGATTTCGAAAGGGGTATTTTGGAAATATAAGGTATAAAATGGAACCTTTTAGAGTGTATGCGCTTCTGGTGGTATGTTATCGTACCCTGGAGGCAGAAAAGAACTTAACAGACTCCTTTAGAGGGATTTTTTAGCTCCGGCGTGCTGATTATAGCCAACACTACTAATGTAAAATACATGATATAATACTTCTAGCCCAAATTCTGTAACACTGACTGTTTACTTCTCCATTAGCACTAGTAATGGCAGCGTAGAAGAAATCTCTATTGGAATACTATTAATAACCATAAAGAATATGTTCGGAAGGGTAGAATAGGGTAGTGGTTTTCTACCCGAGATTTCAATTTCAATCTCAAGTTTCCTAGCTAGTGGCTTTTCTTAAATATTTAATTACATATGATTTACTATTCGATTCGGTTTGAAAAACCACTATTCGCACAGCCCTACATATAATTAATATTAATTATTTTCTTTGACAGCTATGTACACTAGCATACGTTACATCATTTAAAGGCAATACAATTATGATATAAATCATACATAGTTAATATAATGGTTTGAATCCGAGCTTACAACTTCAGTCGCCATTCAGAAAATATCCATGTATATGTGACCCTGAATTACCTTTACACTATAACAGTATCACACCTTCCTTAACAAGGGGAAGCTAAATTTAGTATCGGTTGATCCCTTGCTTACTATGCGAACTCTCACGACCCCGCAAGCCTACGGCGCAGACACTTAAAGGCGAGATGGAAGGCAAAATTTTACCCTCGTCCCGTAAGCCCACAACACAGACACTAAAAGTTGAGATGGAAGGAAAATATTACTCTCGTGTCTTTCCGTCTCTTTTACGTCGAAGTGGTGTATTGCTTACCATGTCTGAAGATGGTTCAAGCCCGCGGTACTTAAGGAAACGTTGACCAGTTTCAAATGTGCCGCAAATATTTTTAATGGCTCGAAAGTATAATTTAGACCTGTTTGTGGGTTTTAATTGACACCTAATTAGGTAGCACAAAATACCTTTAAAAGTATATTTTCGAACCTTTTTGAGTGTTAACAGGTACCCTTTTCGGTAATAAAGAGTACCTTTCACAATTTGAAAGCTTTATTCCGACCTTTTTTGAGGTTTAAATGATACCCTTTACGGGATCTCAAAATACCTTGTAGTCCTCAAAAGTACCTTCTTCAAGGGGTATTTCAGAGTACCCTTACACAACGGTATTTTTTAGTACCTTTATAGGTACGTCTGGGGATGCATTGAACATTACCTTTAAAGGTACTAGACAGTACGGTTATTTTTTACAGTGTACCAAAGCGTGAGGCATTCTGGGAGACAATCAATGCCGCAGCAGATGGCGCATCAACATCTCTACTCAACCGTTTTCTCTCCCGCAGAACTTAATGATCGACAATAGAGTGATCGTAAACGTTTCATTTGGTCGATTAATTTTTTCTTTTTTGTTTGAATTTATCGAAAGACGTGCTTCACCAGTAAAACGCTCAACCTGATAGAACTAGAGGGTCAGTCAATGAAAATCACAGTAGCGTTAGGCTTATCACGTCAACTATTAAAACAAAATTACTCTTTGCCTTTTTAATTTTCCCTTCAATAATACCTACATTGCAAAAACCTTTTTAAGTAGATTTTTTTTATTTTATTAACAATTAAATTTTTTCATAAGTTTTTTGGAAAGTTTTCATAATGAATTTAATGCCCATTTATCAGTCTAAATCGACTTTAAGATTATTGTCTGTCATTTAAATTCTCTCTCAAACAACTTATATTCATACGCATAGAAGAAATAATTTTAAAAGGTTTTATTAATTTTATTAAAGTTTTAATTTCAATGATTTTAATGTCATTTAATCAATATAAGGCGACTATTGGATTATTTTGTGTCACTTTCAATCACCCTAAATCAATTCATATGCATTATACAAATAATTTTATATAGATTTTAAATATTTTCATTACGTTACAATTTTTATTGAGCCAATTGATCTGAAAAATAATGAAATGTACTTGATGCTATAGTTAGGCCGGTAAATCCGCGTCACGTCTGATTGTAATAACGCGACTGTTTTCGTCTTTACGCAAAAATATCTTTCCATCTTGAAACCAAATGAAATTGTATCCCTTATCTTTAGCGAATTCTTTGGCGCGATGCAGAAGTTTCTTGTTGTAAAGCGTTAACTTCTGATTGACGAAAATCTTCTCCGATTTCAAGGAAGGATCCAAAGCTGACGCCGTGATTCCTAAAGAACTTTTTTCTTTGAAAGCTTTCAACCAATTCTGAGTCGTTTCGAATGTACGAAACTTTACTTCAATTACGTTTGAACAATTGGTAGCAGAGCAAGCAGGTGAAATTTTAATTGGTCGATGTATGCTGATGATGTTGGCTTTATCGTACAGGGATAAACCCAAAATTGTAGCTAATCTTAACAAAATGAAATCTAAATCCTCGTTTTCTTTCGATTCAATCCC
The DNA here is from genome assembly GCF_054372755.1 of Phalangium opilio. NCBI lineage: Eukaryota > Metazoa > Arthropoda > Arachnida > Opiliones > Phalangiidae > Phalangium > Phalangium opilio. Next base: position 6,354,613 of record NW_028324217.1, on the reverse strand, counting down.
GGCAATTTCCAAAACATTTTTAAAATTTTTTTGATCATTCGATTTCGCTTTCGTTTCCAAATGTTCCAATCGCGTTATTATTGTTTGCAAAGTATTATCAAATTTAATTAATTTCTGGCTCATTTTTTCTAATCCTTCTTCGACATTTTGGATTTTTTTGACTACATCATCTGGTTTATTCGAAGCTGAACTCTGACCTGGGTTTATTTTTGGTGTGTTAGCGGATCTCTCGGCGTATCTTCGTATTACTTCAACGGCGTCGGTACTCTGGTTTTCGAAAGCCAAGTGTAATGGTGTCTTGCCGTTTTTGTTTGAAGCATTCATATCAGCGCCATTATGTAACAGCATGCTGATGATATCCCTACGATTTTTTGCCGCAGCATAATGAAACGCCGTTTCGTTATTTAATCCGCACGTTTCGTTAACTTGGGCTCGTATTAAAGACACTATAACGTCACAGAGACCCTTCTCGCAAGCAAAACTTAACGGAGAGCGGTCGGTCTTATTACGAAGGGTCACATTGGCACCATTTTGTATGAGAATAAGCGCCAGTTCTGCTTTTCTATTTTGACAGGCCAGGTGTAAAGCTGTGTTTCCATCCAGATCAACTTCGTTAACGTCAGCTCCATTATGTAGTAAAGATACGACAACATCTGTGAGATTTTTATTGCTCAACAAACGCGCATTCTCGCACGCACGAAATAATGGTGACTCATTGTCCTTATTTCTAAGGTTTACATTGGCACCATTTTCTATAAGAATAAGCGCCGTTTTAGCAGCCTGGTTTGCGCACGCTTCGAATAAAGCACTGCCTCCAAATTTGTTGACTGCGTTTATGTCAGCTCCGTTACGTATTAACAAAGTGGCCACTGAGGTATATCCCCTTAAAGATGCGTACATTAATCCAGTATATCCCTCTGCATCACATGCATTTACATTAGCTCCTTTTTCAATTAGAGTGAGAGCAATATTCGTTGCATTAAGATTGCAAGCTTCGATTAAAGGCGTTCTTTCATAATAGTCAAAGGTGTCTTCTAAATTCACTCCTTCGTTGATCAACTTTAAAACTTCATCGAGGTTACCATTAGAAACGGCGTCATACAGTCGTCTATCTTTCGCTTGAGCCATCTTTAGTATATACGCTTAACGCTTTTAGATTGCACAAATTCACATAGAATAATAATATGGCTTCACACAAGTATTAACCTGTATTGATTAAAATTAGTGTTCGATTAAAACCTAAAAGGGACATATATGTATATTTTTCCATACCTCAATTATTAGCTGTGGTAAATTTAAATGTAACCGAGGCAAAGAAGGGTTTTTTCAAACTGAAAATGTAGACCGAACTAAATAAGCAAATAGAAATGATTCAAGCGTATCAATTTCTGGGAAATATGCCGATCAATTCATCTTATCATATCAGTCACGTTATGTTGCATTGTTTCCCCTACAAAGTACATGCGCGAAACATATTTAATTTTAGTTTCTTATCTGAACGTCAAACAAAAGTAAGTCATGAAAACCGTAAACTTTGCACGTTAAAGTCAGTATGAAGTTATGAAAACGATTCGTTAATGGAAAAGTTCAGATACCTTAAAACAAGGGCCTTTTTCTAAATATAAAAGGAAAAATATTAAAAAAGAAATAAACGACTTCTAATTACAAAATAATTAGCATTTAATTAGTCTTAAAAACGAGGACCACTGCGCCATCCGCCATTGGTTTAGTGGCGTCTGCTAGCCAGAACCCCTTACCCCTACGGGATTGGCGTGGTAAGAGATTCGAATTAGCAGACACCACTAAACCAATGGCGGATGGCGCGGTAGTGCATGTTTTATTTAAGGGGACGTAACCTAGACAGGGAAAAAATGGGCCTAGCAACTTGTACGACCCCTAGTGTCAAATTAAGGTTAGTAATAGTGACGTCACTATATGGTAAAAATTAAAAACGTCCCATGAATAATTTTGCAAAGAAGTGAAGTATATCTTGAGATTTTTAAAATTCAAATGCGTGTGAACGATTTCCTCCCATTTAAACAAAATGATAAAGCGTATGTTGGATCAACACTCGTTCGATAAATGAAAATTTCGATCGATTCGGACTGCGTTCGATCACCCAAATATCGATGAAAATCGATGAAATCGACCGAATCGGTGTTGAAAATTAAAAATGCTACAAACTCACTGTATATCAAATATTTCAGGTTGCCATTGAACTCCTAATCTTTCCTTTTCATTCTTGTTTAAAATTATGTATTCAACTAAATTGTATAATTAATCCAATATTAATAGTCAAAAAGGCTTAATCAAACCGTTTAAACAAGTATTTCTCATTTTTGCGCATTATACTAAAAACTACCAAATTCATTAAATGTTTTAACAAATCAGCAAATCTTATAATTTCCAAAAACCTGAGTAGAAAATATCTAATTCTTGGTGTTACGTTACTCGTGTTTCTGAGTATCATAATAAAAAATACTTGTTGAAACGTTCAAGTATCTCTTAAAAAAAACATACTAATACATCTTCGAAGGTTAAGCAAATAATCTTCATCAATTTCTCGATTGGCAATTGAGAGAATTTTGGAATAATCTGGGACCGATTTCAGTTTATCACTTATAAGTGAAAGAACTGAGGTGTAAAATGTTTCGGGTAAAGGTGGAAGTAATGTTTCATCAATTTCATTTTTAACATAATGCCAATAAATCTAAATGTAAAGCATCATCATCAAACGTGGAAATAAAATGAGTGAAAACAAGCAAGAATGAATAATGGTTTTAATTTATTACAATGCTACCATATTCCTATAATGTATAAGTAAGGGGCTACCGTAATGGCCCATTCAGAGCTTTCGATTGGGGGAGGAGCTAAGATTCTAGAGATACTTTATAAGTCCATAGTGGTGGTTTGCATATATGGCTAAAGGCTAACTGAAAACCGAGAATCGAGACGAACAATGGGGCAATAGTATGAGGGGTTCTAGCTAACTGAAAGTGGGTGCAATTGTGGGTCTGGCGAACTGATGATAAACAGTATTGGATTTCTGTCAGAGGGGTGAAAAAATACTGAAGGAAATATTCTCTATTGTTAGTCTAGAACCCGCTTTTTCACGGCTTTCAATTAGCTAGAACCCTCAAACATTTGCTCGCCACCAGGGGACGCCCCTATATACTCTTCATTTGTAAAGAACGAGTTGCTAAATAAGACATGATTCTTCTTTACTACTCAGTGGCTGGTGGTCAATAAGCCTCTTCGAAGTAACTAAGAGGGAAAGACACGGGGATAAAACTTTGCCTCTGTTTGGCGCCTGCGCTGTAGTCTCTTTGTATCATGAGAGTGCGCAGTGATGGCAACCCCCTTGTTTGTACCGATACTGAGGGTTGCCTACCGCCTTTCTTACATCGACGAGGCTTATGACGCGAGCCCAATGAGACCTGTTATTCATTCCTGCTTATTTTAACTAAATTAATTCCTGGTATAATTCTACATACATCATGGATTTCGTCATTTTCAGCCGATGTCTTTATCGATTTTTGTAATTTTTTGTTGGAAGAAATTTTCTTTTGGGTTACTGGACTCAATGGTGGGCTCATTTTGGCATCTATTGCCAGTTTTTTCCTTTAAATTTATTTATTATGTGAAATTTTTTGTTGTATGTACTTAGTGATTTTTTTTTACAAAATTAGGTTGTGTACCTGGGTTTTGAAAGGTCATTTTTGGTTCGTTTTAAACCTTTCGTTTGAGCCACAGATTTTTCTGGGTGACAAGAGTTAATAAATTTTATGGAGTAATTATGTGTTCAAATTATTTAACACTAATAACTAATACTGAGTTTAATAGCTTTGAGAAAAGAATTTTGTACTATCAGAAGTAAGATGAGACTAGAAGTGAAGGGCTCTAGCATTGGTAGTAGATCCTGGCACTAGTGAACAAATTTGAGAATTTTATGCCGCTTCCATCGCGCCTACACTACAGAGAAAAAAATTGGTCGAGTTCAAAAAAATTCCTACCCCCGTTCCCCTCAAACTAAAGCCGCGGAACACGGCCGCCTGTGCTTGAATCTAGTTCGGCTGTCTACCGCCACGAGCGTCTCACGTTTTGGAGGGAAAATTCAGAAACCGCTACTAGAGGGCCAACCGTTGGTGTGTTATCAAGAATATTCACTTTCGCCGAGTGAAGAATTTGGTTACCTCGATACTTCTAGTCTCAACTCACTTCTGGTACTATTAGACAAATTTGTGATTATCTCTAGATTTTAAGAAGGGAGATGAAGGGGAAAGTCGGCTAATGATAAGGAAACAGATTTTATTTATTTATTTATTTTTTTCAATGATAGTGATCATACTAACTGGTCTATGAGTATACGTAGATCTAACCCTTTTAAATAATTTCACTTCAAAACGCTTGATTTTGTAATTATATTTTTCATTTTCTTTTAAATTATGAGTTTTGCTAAGCCTAATTTGAATTAGGCCGCTAAGTCTCACTCTCTATGTAGTCTCATTTCTATAATAGTGTTATATCTTTCCCACGTGATATTTTATTTCAATACGTGAATGATAGATGGCGTTTTAGTATTTTTCCCCAGAATCATAGCCCACTCGATCACGCGCATCACGACGCAAGATGCTCGCGGGCAGCTTGCGTCGTGATGCGCGTGATCGAGTGGGCTGTGCCACAATAGATCCTTTTCAAAAGGGCGGCAGTATTGCCTGCTTGATATATGGTTAAAATGGAACACCAGGTAGGTATGAGGAGAACAAAGACAAGAAAGTGGCTTCAAGACACATCTAACATCTTTGTTAACCACCTAGCGGAAGTTGCGTCATAAGAAAACAATGTGGTCAAATACCAGACTCGTTTTTACCCCCGAATTTTGACAAGGGACCATAAAGACATCTAATCCATGCTTATAAGTTAAAATTTACTCACGTTTCTTCTTCGCCAAGCCGGAAAAAGTTATAGGTTTCGGATAGGGTCGTCTGCATAATTCTGCAATATGTAATTTCATGGCTTGCGGAGTGAAGTGACTTCCAATGCATTCTGACGGGGTATACGCGTAGAATTGTTGTAGATAAGGCGCTAATTTAGTCCACGAATGAGCTTGAAGTAATGGTGGATAATTCGGTTTTGACAAACACTCGCTAGCGTCAACTGAATCCATCTGTAAATACATAAATAAACATATATTTAAGATATAATTAATACATTTATTATGTTAACAACTATGCTTAACTTAAAGTTAAACCTACATCGCTCAGATAATGCTAATTCTACGCCTTCAACCACATAACTTTAATTACTAAACTGTAAAATAACCGTTAACGAAAGTCTTTAGTTTTGTAATGAGATGTAGCAGACGACGCGTTCGCGTTGCCTAGGAGACGAAAGAATTAACGCGCCAAAACAAAGGGCGTTCTGCATCGATTACTAATTCCGTCTAATCTTGAAGGAGAGAGGAATGGAGTGGAAACCCCATACCTATAGCGTTGCCTCTGCACCCCCACCTACGGCACCGTAGTCCTCCCAGCGTCGTCAGCGGTTAGGTCATGACCAAGCAGTATTGGTTCGTCCATGGTTAGGTAGGGTCGTACCGGACGAAATTGTAAAGGACGCTCTCTCTATCTTAAAAATAGAAGCTAGTTCTCGTACATATAAAATGGCGCTACGCGGCAGCACTTGGCAATCGCCTACCGAAGGGTAGGGGCGTGCGCGAGGTACAATGGGAGAGATACGTTGCCGCAGGTCGCCCATCATCATTTCCAATCCATCTCAACTCCCTTATCCCTGGTCTAATAACGCTAGTAATCTACGACCATGGAGTAATATTTAAAGGGGCTTAGCTACAATTTAATAATTGTAATGGAAACTTAGATTTCAACTCCAGGAAAATAACACTTTGAATAATGCCAATGAAAAACATAATTAATTATAAAAAAACGTCTTGATTTGGACCAAGGCCGAAAAAACAAACGATATGTCTGAGGTTTATCAGTTGACTGAAGTTTCAGATATTGCAATTTCTTTTTAAATTACTTTTATTCCTTTAATCCTTAATCAATATTTAATTCAATCAACTTATTTTTACTGTTAATCGATCTATTCCCTCTAAATTAATTTCAAAAATTACATATCTACGCTTTTTCAAGAATAATTCCATTTTCCGAAAACATTTTATCATGAAATTAATTATTTTGAAGGGAGTACGTGTTGGGTGACGAATATTGAATATTTGAAATATTATACGAAGTGTCTAAAAAGAGCAAGCGATCTTTGATATAACTCGAAAGGAAAATGTAAATATTTGATAGTGGATGCATATATTGGGGACGCGAATTTATACATTTAACTTCGAATATCGAAATGTTACATTTTTTTGTCGCGACTATGAAGGAAAGGTTGCACTGCAGTTTCCCTCTCCGAACTTCAAAGCTTCTTGGCCATAACTCAATCTAGATTTGGAACGTCATCACCCCTTACTACATTGTTGGCGTTACTTGTATTGTACACCGGTTACGTATTACGCGGAATGATTTTATCAGGCGTAGAGACCATTTCGGAAAACACACAGGGGCGAGGAGACCATTGGGGTATTCTTCCTTGCACCAAGGGCCATCGTCAGACGGTGCCAAAGTTCACTACAGGCGGGAGGAAAGTCAACTCGCACTGCCTCTAGCGGTGCTTCTAGGCGAGAGGGAGAAGACCCCAATGGCGGCATCGCCCCAGTGTTTTAGTTTCTCCTTATGTAATTTGTGTACGATCGGTCCATGGCAGTTCTGGTAAGGTATGATGTGTTCAACCATTTTATTTCCTCAGGAAATAACAAGTCATCGGAACTGAGAAGTATTTCTTTTTATGTAAACTTTACCCTTTCCTTTGGTTATATTTACACCGATATCATATTTTTCCAGTGCATAAAAGGAGAGCTACCTACTAAAAGAAACAAGACAGGACCGAGGTTGTTGCTTTGTCTTAAGTAGACAACATAAGTTTATAAATTAGTTTGAGCAAAATAAATTCTTTATCATAATTTCTTGACATCAGTCTTCCCAGCAACTTACAACAGATTTAAACTTTTTTGGTGCAAACTTGAAAATTTGTCAAGGCAACAAGAATTAAAACTGTGCTTCCAACTTAGTAATCATCGACACGAAATCCCTTCAAAATAATTAATTTCATGATAAAATGTTTTCGGAAAATGGAATTATTCTTGAAAAAGCGTAGATATGTAATTTTTGAAATTAATTTAGAGGGAATAGATCGATTAACAGTAAAAATAAGTTGATTGAATTAAATATTGATTAAGGATTAAAGGAATAAAAGTAATTTAAAAAGAAATTGCAATATCTGAAACTTCAGTCAACTGATAAACCTCAGACATATCGTTTGTTTTTTCGGCCTTGGTCCAAATCAAGACGTTTTTTTATAATATCTGTCCCTTCAGTCTTAATGTAATTAAAATTTGAATAATTTCATGTTTTTTGTACCGACATACATTTGGGGTTGATCTATTTCTAATAGCTTAAAGAAGTACTTAAGTATAGTTAATTATATGAACTCATATCCAATAACATAGTTTTCGAAAAGCATATAATGTTGTACTTTATATATGAAGTTAGTTCAAAAATGACAGTATTTGAAATGTAGAATAAATTTTTTTATTTGTTGTGTACACTCTAAACATATATCAATGAGAATTTTTGAGGAAATGCATCATGAGTAGAAGAGCTTGAAGACGATGTCTATATAAGCATATTGTGTTGTACTTTATTTATGAAAAGTTTAAAAACGACGGTATTTGAAATATGGAAGAAAAATATTTGTTTCGTACACTGTATACATATACAGTGTTGTCGAGATCAGACCAACAGCTTCCTTTATGTACAACCCCCAATACTGCCAACGGGTGATGTCGTGCTAAATTATACAGGGTGTAAATAAATGTTTAGAATTCATGTTTTATTGTATTTAAGTGACAACGAGTGGCAAGATACACAAAGAATACAGGAGAATATGCGTGAATGCAACAAAATATTTTAAAGCACAGTCCTACGATTAGTCTTAGAACCTGGGCCTCAAATTGCAACCTCTAAACTGTTTAGTAAACAACTCAACGTAAATATTCGAAGTGTCTACCATTGTGGTTGAGGCACTCTTCCAGATGACTGTCCGTGTCTTGCATTACATTTGCAACCACTAAACTCATGACGCATGGCAAGACTAATGGTATTGCCGTCTTAGGTACTTCTCGTCCGTTAAGGCTTGATGTAGGGGGATATGATTATGCCTGTAGTAATGCCCTTGTAAACTGGCACGAACAGTAGAATGGCTTAGTGCAACTTCTTGTTCCACCGCTCTACTACAAGCATGAGATTGGCTTCAAAACTTTCTACGATGTCAAAGTCTGTATCCTCATTACAGACTATACAGTCTCTTCTACGTTCACGATCTTGCACTATCGAAATGACGAAAGTCCTCGCACCCAAATGTCGGTGTGGAGACCGTTCGGCATAAAGCACTACCTTTAGTTGAACCAGAGAGAATTTTACACATGTGTAAAATTCTCTATGGTTGAATGTTACCGCGACCTTCACCCAAAATAAACTTGCTGCCCAATTTTTCCTGGTTAGAATAAGTTGGCATTTTGCTAGGAAACGAGACCAACTACTGTAATTCTACTACTTAGCGACACTGAAAGCCCCTTTATATCTAAAAAGACCGGAAGTTCCTCAAAGTTGAGTTTTCAAAGATTGTCAGCTTGAGCAGCAGGTCATAGTATGTATAGTGGTGAAGGTCGCTTTAACATTCGACACGTGACACCACGGTATGTTTGGTCCTCCAATGTCCTGACCCTATAGGTCCAAACAATTACCATCCAGTTTTTCGGCTCAGCGTTGCGGTATTGCCGGTCCCATTTGAAATACAATTTCTGTAGTGTTACAATTTTAACAATACGCCTGTTAAAAAGGCACAAATACCGAAAAAAGAAACCATTGTAATAAAGGTCGGCCCCCTAACCTTAAACTATGAACAAAATAAAGAAAACATAAAGGTTTCTTTGGGAATGACTTTGAAGCAGAAGGTCCGAGTTGTCTGAGGAACCGAGAAAAAAGGCCGTAGTGAAAACTAATCGTCGTTACGTAGCAGTTAGGACCGAATTTAATTAGTTAGTCTCGTCTTTTAGCAAAATGCCAGTGTATTCAAACCAGGGAAAATTGAACATGATGTTTACGAGGATTACCTAAAACGGCAAAACCTTTGCGTGAACTAATTGAAGCCGATCCATTATTTTTAGAAAGGTACTGTTCTCTGACGAGGCTATTTAAGGATGGTACCTTAAACCTTCATAACGTGCATTTTTGGGAGGGCATTCTTGGAAACCAAATTATCGGACCCTTTTTCTTGATAAGAAAATCTCTGAAGGCATTTACTTGGACTTCCTGCGTCATGAGTTCGTTGCTTGTAAAGTAATTGAAAGACATGGACAGATGAAGAGTGCCTGCACCACAATGGTAATCACATTGAACATTTACGTTGACGTTGATGTGTACCAAACGGATTCGATTAGAGGTTGTAATTTGAGGCCCAAATTCCAAGACTTATCGTAAGACTGTGCTTTAAAATTTTCTGTTGCTCCCCCCACTTGACTGGTATGCTAGGTGGTATTTCAGTAGAAGAAAATTTATTGAATTAGGGATAGCGAGAGATGGCTAGTGATATGGCTTAGTTATGGGCTAGACGCCCTTGTTTTATTGGCAACATTATTACATTGAATGTTGCCAGATTAAATTGTTGCTGGTGATTTGGCGAACTATGCTAATGATATATTAAAATTTAAATGGAAAAGTTTCATTTTGACACATTCCTTACCCTAAAATTTTGTGTTTGGAGCCTATTAATGCATTATAGTGATAATGTAATTAATTTTAGTGTTAAATAGGAAAACATTTAGGCTGAAAGAACAACTGGCGTAGTTTAATCTTATTTTGTTATTTCAGTTAAGGGTTATCTATAGTTACCCAAAAAAAACCTGTTGTTTTCGATTAATTTTAATTAAATATGATCATTAAGTTGAAATTAACGGCTTATCTTCTTTTACTAGTGTTATTTCAGTTTATTATACGAGTTTGAACAAGAAATTCTGCAAACTTTAGAGGAGTGACTGTTTGACTCTTGCAGAACAATCACTACTTTGCCCCAAAACTTTTAAATATCACGCCTTTTCAATGGCTCTCTTTTCAAAATGGGGAAAAAAGCTTTTAAATGACAATTTAATTAATCGTAAGAATTAAACAGGAAAATGGAGGCTGGGTGAAAGATTTGTTAGTTTAATTATAAGGTATCCATGAATTTACCCAAAACACGAATCTTTCACATTCTGGTGCCGTGCTCCCAGCCAAGTCGAGCACTGACATCCTTTTCTCGAAGCAACTCGTGGCACTTTTAAGCCCACTGTAACTTCGTGATGGGTATAGGTGAAAGTCTGAAATTTTGCTTGCCGCGAGGACTGTCAATCCTAGCTATTGTTTCCAAATTTCAAGTTCCTACCCTATATGCTTTTCGAAATATCGCAGGTGAAATTTACCTTATTTTGTCACTCACTCACTCACTCACCGATCATCAAAATTCTAAGGTACTTCTAGAGGAGATAGAAACTTAAAATTCAGGATTTAGTTTTCATTTATTTTATAAAGCACAGAAAAATTAAAACATCCCGAATTTTTTATAAAATTGTTCTTTAGTTCTTTATTTTAAAACTAGATGGCGCTGCCGTCTTTTCAACAGAAATAGTGTGTGTTCTTGATGAAAGGACGTAATGGTCCAAAGTTAACCGAAAGTTAAATATATATTAAAGCTAATAGGAGTAGTAGTTTAATAGAAATGTGTCGTAACTGATGCTACATTCTTTTATTAGGATATCGCGTACAATCTTTATTGCATATTCTCTGCGGGTCGAAAGGGGTAATTCAGCGTAAATATGGACAAACGTTAGCGATTATATTGGCAAACGAAGTACCACGAGAGGGTCTTGTTTTAATATAACTACCGAAGTATAACGAGAGGGTCTACAAAAAGAAGTGAGATCCTAAGAAAAACATTAACATGTACAAAAATGGGCCAAGCCTCGCTTCGTGCCCTCTCCGCCGTAAAAGTTCTGAAATCCCATGTAGAGCCAAGTCTGCCTTTTGGTCTCATTCAATCGCCAATTGAACAATTATGTTATAAATTAAGTACTTTTCCTAATTAATAACCAATATTCTTTGACTCTATCATTATTATACATCTTTGTTCGTATCAAAAATATCGTGACTTGGCAAGCGCAGGTGTACATAAGGTTATGCATAACTCGCCTTATAAACTTGTAAATAGGGTTATGCATAACTCACCATATAATTTGTACATAGGGTTGTGCATGACTCATCTTATAAACTTGTACATATCCCCTCGACCATAAACGATTTAGTGAATATCCCTTCGACTTCCTTTTAATTGCGATTGCCAAGTCACGATATTTTTGATACGAACAAAGATGTATAATAATGATAGAGTCAAAGAAGATTGGTTATTAATTAGGAAAAGGACTTAATTTATAACATAATTGTTCAATTGGCGATTGAATGAGAACAAAAGGCAGACTTGGCTCTACATGGGATCTCAGAACTTTTTAGGGCGGAGAGGGCACGAAGCGAGGCTTGGCCCATTTTTGTACATGTTAATGTTTTTCTTAGGTTAATTATACTTGATTGAGTTTAATTTAACGGCTTATCTTGTTTATCTTGTGTGGATTTATTTTATAATAAAAGTTTCAATAAAATATTAACTTAAATTGCAATTACCCTAAAATTTTAATGTATGCGCATACATTTTAATGATCATTTAGATTAATTTGAAAGTGAAATAGGAAACTACTGTGGCTGTACGAAAAACTTGTGATGTTTTAATCTTAATTTGAGCGTGGTTCGTGAGAGTGGATTAAGCTTAAAATTTATTTGAATTTTTTACCCTATTTGCAATGTTTAGTGCAGTTTAATATTTTTGCCATATATTCATCATTATGGTACCCTAAACTTTTGGGTAGTTTAAACAGTTTATTTAAAAGTTATTTGAGCTTTTATCCAAAAATGTATATTTTGGTTTAATTTCACGTTAATTATATTTAATTGAGTTAAAATTAACGTAGGATTGTGTTTTGGCAGTGTACATTTAGGCTATAAAATGAGTTTAAATGTATACTTCACCTTAATTGCAATTTTTAGTGGAGTTTTCGATTCTTATTTTACCCTAAACTTTTGAATTTCGCGCCTATTAAGGTGCTTTCGAGATAATTTAAATTAGCTTAAGTGTGAAAGAGAAAACATGGGGCTTTACCAACGGCTTGGTTAGATACAATCTTAATCAAGGACATCTGAGTTTTCATCCAAAAAAAATGTACATTCGGGGTTTAATTTCACGTTAATTACACTTAATTACGTTGAAATTAACTTGTCGTCAGTGCTCATTAAGCTTATAAAATGACTTTTAATAAATAATTCACCTTAACTCTAATGTTTAGAGGAGTTTTTTATTATTTCCAACACATTGCGTTAAATTTTTATCATATCCTGTGCTAGGTTTGTGGTAAAGATTATCTATACAATATGTTAATGAATGATGTTATTCTATAGTTTAGCTTGAATACCAGTAATTAAATCAAATACCTATACAATTCATAGCAATTTAAACCAATAAACAAACGGCAACGTGGACTGTGGAAATAGCAAACAACGTAACCCTCCGTTTCTAACGTGGTTACGTTGAGAGAATCTGTGATGTAAACATGAAAATTATTTGACTAATTAAATTATATAACGACACTGTCCTCCTGGATTAACCAGCACCACTGTTACTTATGAATTAAACAATCCACTGTTGGTAACAAATAGTTTATAAAATGATAACGTAACATCACAGTATAACTGATTCAATAGGACCAAAATTGTTTTAACGAATAATCTGGTCCTCTACATTGGTTTAGTTTTAAGGAATTATATCACACACCTTCACAATTAGTAGCATTTTAGTGAGATTAACAAATAATGAAACCGCGTATACCTGTCCTCAAATGAGAATGTTGAGTGAACTGCGCTAACCAGTAACCTATACACCACTCTTTTAACTGCCGTAGGAAAACACATTGAACATTTTGTGATCTTTCCTGTAATATTTTGAAGTTGAATTCTTCACAGGGTGAAAACACTACCGTTGATTTCTAAACCATTAACAAATAATGAAACCCAGTATACCTCATACGTAACTCTCCGTTTCCAACGTGGTTACGTTGAGAGAATCTGTGCTGATGTAAACATGGAAATTCCTCTACATTGGTTTAGTTTAAGGAAATATATCACACACCTTCACAATTAGTAGCATTTTGGTGAGATTAACAAATAATGAAACCCTGTATACCTCAGTCCTCATATATTTGTTTGTAGCAGGAAACGAAGCAGACTGCGTATTTTTGGAATACAGAGCTGGAAATGAGCTTTTTTTATCTTGAAAGGGGAAAGACTATATAAATACTATATTTCATAGACAAACTAAAATACAACTTAAGCCTTGGCCGTAAAGAACGTTCAAAAACTTACTTTAAATGATATAAAAACCTCTGTTAACTGTAATTATTTACCTGAATTACTTTTCTAGACGAAAATTCGACCTGATAACGACCTATTTCTTATTAAGGGTGCTACAGTTAATTAGAAAATACATATAAAGGTGCTCAAGCTCGGATGAAATAGTAAAGTAATCTGTCAGCGTCTACTGCTAGATAGTCTGACTCAAAAGTAATTTTGACGTACTTTCAGAATTAACTAAAATTAACATACTTAGAGTTAATTGATTTAAATTAAACTAGCCGATAGCACACCTTGAATACATAATTGTTAAATTAAGAGTATTCCGAAAAGTAACTTCGCTCTAGTTTTTCAGTTAGAGGTGGCTAAATATCACGAAAAACCCCATGTTAATCTCCATAGGAAAAATGGTAAAAGCATGTGAATTTTGCTTTAACGTTACAAAAGAGTATCAAGTCATATCTACAAGGGCCTACCGGCCCTGTAGAATTTAATTAAGCAATGACGTTAAATAAATAAATAAATCTGGCCAGTCGGAGCCACTTACCAGGCAGATAATCAATGCAAATATTTAACGCCATCTACAGATTACATTTAAAACTAAGCACTAATTTTAATACACCAGAAAAAACACATAAATTACAGTAAAACTAAGTATAAAAACCTAATTATACTTTAAATAAATTCTAAAATTCTGTATTAACTAAAATAAATTATGAAAATCGATATGAATTAGTCACGATCGAGGCGTGGTTAATTCTGATGGAAAAGTTTAAGGCAAAGCCATCTACAGATTATATTTTAAAACAAAAGCACAAATTCTAATGCATCAGAAAAATTAAATAAATTACCATAAAACTAAATACTTAAAAACATAATTAAATAAATTATAAAATTCTATACTAACGCACATAAAACCTAAAAATCGATATGCATTAGTCATGAGGCGTGGCTAACTCTTGATTTTTGTAAAACTAATCATACCATTATTGTGAAACGGACTGGCTACGCACAATCAAGAGAGCAACACTGTTCCAGACATTGATAAGGAAACGGTTTCCATAGTAACGTTGGAAACGACTCCAGTAGAAGAAAATGAATTGACCATAAAAAAATGCAACAACTTTTGGCGGGACAACCAATGCAGCATATAGCTAGCTAGTGTAAGCTGTGTAGCGTACAATAATCATTCAAAAATGAGCAAATACAGCGACAAAACGCAAAAACTATTTCAAAGTAAATGATTAATATGAAATGATATTTTGCAATATATATTTTTAGATCTATTTTAGTCTAAAACTTGTGTTAATATTTCCTGTTATTAGATATATTGGATCAATCGAATTTACCAAAAAGGGATAAATTTCGGCTTTTACGGAAAATAAATGGCGAGAATCTGAATGGTAAATGATCGAATTAAAGTTCTATTTTTAGCAAAATTGGGTCAAATCACGCCCAATAAAGACAAAAAAAAAACAAATTTTAAACTTTTCAGAAAAAGCGACGTCTAAACCTCGAGTTAAGCTGCCTAAACCGAAAATGGAACAACGGTCATATATTGATGAAGTTGGATTTAAAAGTTTCAGCGGCTTGAGAAGCAAACAAATGATTGAAGCATCAGGGGCTTATCAAAAGCAGTATTACGCGCCGATTACGAATAAAAGTTAGCTTCTTTTTATTCTACTTTCGATTTTAAACTCGTCTTTAAAGTTTAATAGGGGGTACTTGAAGTGGTATAGTCGTATTTGTTTTATCATAGATAGCAGTAGAGTGATCGGTTAATAATCGGTAGTTATATCGGCGATTTCGGTTTCATTGGGTTAATAATCGGTAGTTATATCGGTTCATTGGGTTAGTACTTTCTAGTTATATCGGTGGATATCGGTTCATTGGGATAATAATCGGTAGTTATATCGGTTTCAATGGGTGTGTAATCAGTAGTTACATCGGTCGATTTCGGTTCATTGGATTAATAATCGGTAGTTATATCGATTAATATCGGTTCATTGGGTTTATAATCGGTAGTTGTATCGGTCGATTTCGGTTCATTGGGTTAATAATCGGTAGTCATATCGATAAATATTGGATCATTGGTTTAATAATCGGTAGTTGTATCGGTCGAAATCGGTTCATTGGGTTAATAATCGGTAATTACATCGACTAATATCGGTTCATTGGGTTAATAATCGGTAGTTGTATCGACTAATATCGGTTCATTGGGTTAATAATCGGAAATTATATTGGTCGATTTCGGTTCATTGGGTTAATAATCGGTAATTATATTGGATAATATCAGTTCATTGGGTTAATAATCGTTAGCTATATCGTTCGATATCGGTTCATTAGGTTAATAATCGGTGGTTATATCGTTCGATATCGGTTCATTATTTTAATAATCGGTGGTTATATCGGTCAATTTCGGTTCATTGGGTTAATAATCGGTAGTTGTATCGGTCGATATCGGTTCATTAGGTTAATAATCGGTGGTTATATCGTTCGACATCGGTTCATTAGGTTAATAATCGGTGGTTATATCGGTCAATTTCGGTTCATTGGGTTAATAATCGGTAGTTGTATCGGTCGATATCGGTTCACATTGGGTTAATAATCGTTGGTTATATCGTTCGATATCGCTTCATTTTGTTAATAATCGTTAGTTATATCGTTCGATATCGGTTTCATTGGGTTAATAATCGGTAGCTATATCGGTCCAAATCAGTTTCATTGGGTTAATAATCGGTAGCTATATCGGTCCAAATCAGTTTCATTGGATATCGATACCTATATCGGTCGATATTTCGAACCTTTTGAACTCAAAATCGTCCCTAGAACATCCCCTTAATTTATACCAGACTTAGCAGAAACACCCTGTATATTTAAAAAGACCCATTTTTACACAGTTATGTGGAAACGCGGTTGATAAAATACAGAACTGCGAGGCAATTTGAAATTCCATAAGAAGGAAATTGGTGTTGTTCTACTTTCAAGTGGCGCTGAATTAGAATATTAGTTATGCTTGATTAAATTCTTAATTAATTTAAAGAGAATTCTGAAGAGGATAAGTTAAAACTACAACGAATGATGGCCTATGGCAAGGATGAAAGCTCTCCCGTTTTGGAGAAAAGAAAACCAAGTACCGTTGAAAGCGTTTCAAATCAAGATGATGAATTTGAAATGAGTTAAGTGTTTTTTGACCTATTTCATTAAGATTTTATTTTAGCATACTGTTAGGTTTGTCTAGATACCAATGACAGAAATAAATTAGTCTAATTTCGCATTAGGACTAATAAGTTAGGGTTAGTTCACTTGATATCGTAGTGATTAAAAAGCGCAAGTGCCCATCACAGCATTTAAAAAAACACAATTTTCTATCACAACACCAGAAGTAAAATAAGGGACTAGAAGTAACGTGCTCTAGCATTGGTAATAGATCCTGGCACTAGTGAACAAATTTGAGGATTTTATGCCGCTTCCATCGCACCTACACTAGAGAGAAAAAAATTGGTAGAGTTCCAAAAACATTACCTACCCCCTTCCCCTCAACTTAAATCCACGGAACACGGACGCGGGTGCTTGAATCTAGTTCGGCCGTCTACCGCCGCGAGCGTCTCACGTTTTGAAGGGAAAATCCAGAAACCGCTACCAGAGGGCCAGTCGTTGGTATGTTATCAAGAATATTCACTTTCGTCAAGTGAAGAATTTGGTTACCTCGATACTTCTAGACCCTTATCTTACTTCCGACAACACTTAAATAAGCCTATTAACCCATAACAGAAACAACAAATCAAGTTAAGTTCTCATCTCAGCAACTAAATAAACCCAGATTCATGAACTTTAGTCTAGTTCCTATTAAAAATAACAAATTTTTAGGCACAAACTAAGGGTTGCGGTTTTATCCCCATTATTCTAAAAACATTATTTTCCATTATAACACCAAAAAATAGGTCAATTTTATCTTATTAAAAACTAAATTAGCTCTAGAAATAGGCCTAGGTTTTCCTTTTCCAATAGTCTCTCCAAATACGGGCTTTTATTAGTTTCACCAGAAGCTTATAACCACAACGAAGTCTCCATTCGCGATGAATTCTTCTATGCCTGCTATAGCAGCGCGCTATGCGGAACTTTCGATATATATATACAAAACGTTTCACTAGCTGAAAGGGGCGTCTACATTTTTTATGAAGAGCCAGTGAGAGAGCAAGGACGATGGGGGAAACATTTTGCTAAAAAATAGATATGAAGTTTCCCGTCAGACTGTCGGGACATTTTTATCATCTTAAGCCACACCCCGCTCCTTATATTCGTAATAATATTCACACTTGTAGTAAAATGTTCTTTCCCCCCTCTAATCTAATCACCTCTCGACATGGGAAGGGGAAACAATTTTCACCCCCTTGTGTACTGAAAATGTTCATGGCCCTCAAAGAGGATTTACAGTAGAGGAGTAGACACCGACGGTTGGCCCTCTGGTAGCGGTTTCTGAATTTTCCCTATAAAACGTGAGACACTCGCGGCGGTAGACGGCCGAACTAGATTCAAGCACCCGCGTCCGTTTTCCACGGCTTAAGATTGAGGGGAATAGGGTAGTAAAAATGTTTTTTGGAACTCGACCATTTTTGTTCTCTCTAGTGTAGGCCCGATGGAAGCGGCATAAAATCCTCAAATTTGTTCACTAGTGCCAGGATCTATTACCAATGCTAGAGCTCTTTACTTCTAGTCCCTTATCTTAGTTCTGCTACTGTATATTCCCTACGTGGCCATGGCCGGTCACAGTATTATAAAGCATGGCTGGTAGTAACTCCTATGTAATATACTCCTGCTTTCACCTAACCTAATTTGATTACTACCCAAACAGTTATGTCTGAAATCAACGAACGAAAAGAATTTTTGGAGAAAGTAAAAACATCCGAAAGATACAAAGAATACGAAGCCAAAATAAACTGCGAAATCGCCCAAGTAATTTTCCTAATTGAAAATTAAGCATTAGGCTTAATTAAAAATGGAACACAGAAACCTTTACCCTGCAACTTTGTACTTTTATCTTCAGCGTCTAAAAGAATTGGAGGAAATCGATAAAAACAGGAGAGAAGAAATCGAGAAAATTAAAAATGAATTAAAATTCAATCAATCCAAGACTTAATTAAATTAAATCTAAAATTGTAAAACTTTTGAATAATTTATCATTCATTAAAAGTCAAAATGTAAATCTTATTTATCTGAGTTTGTGAATGAATCGCGATAGAAGTATATTATTTCGAAGTAATAATTTAAAACGTTTATTCAAATATTTCCTGATTTCTTCAAGCATTTCCATATTTCCTGATTTCTTCAAGCATTTCCATATTTCCTGATTTCTTCATATATTTCCTGATTTCTTTAAATATTACGTGTTTTCTTTAAATATTTCCTAATTTCTCCAAATATTTCCTGATTTCTTCAAATATTTCCTGATTTCTTTAAATATTACGTTTTTTCTTTAAATATTACCTGTTTTCTTTATATATTACCTGATTTCTTCAATTATTTCCTGATGTCTTCAATTATTTCCTGATGTCTTCAATTATTTCCTGATGTCTTCAATTATTTCCTGATTTCTTCAATTATTTCCTGATTTCTTCAATTACTTCCTGAGTTCTTCAATTATTTCCTGATTTCTTCAAATATTTCCTTATTTCTTCAAATATTTCCTTATATCTTCAAATATTTCCTTATTTCTTCAATTATCAATTTGGTTTTTCATTTCCAATTTCGTCTCCAATACTTCACGAGAACCGTACGAAATTTCGTATAAATGTCGCACCCAAAGACTTAACCACTTAAACATACATTTTCCACGATCGAGAAAAATGACGGCAACTTGAAAGGAAAGTCAGTATTCTTCCATAACGTTTGTTTAGTATACTTCTGAATGTAACCAAATATGAGTTCTCCCACGCAAATTGCCACTGTCGAAAAAGGCGGGCAGAATTTGTACTACGTCTCGTAAAACGTAGAAAATAAGGGTGAATAACTGACGTCAGTATTATTGAAAGGTGTGTCGGGCTGGGGTGCAATTTCTGGTTGCTATGGGAACCGTTGTTATGATGGAATCTATATATCATACTGAGCCCAAAACGTGAGCGAAAGTTTGAGCGCGGGCGTTAGCGTTTCCGGTTTGAAATTGATGTTGATGAAATTCGAGACTGCTGCCGATAATATCTCGATATGTGCGGGATTATTTCGTCAGGAAAATAAAGTTAGGGGGTTAATTAGGAAACAGGCATTAAGACTAACCTCTTTTTAATTATGAAAACTATTATTATAGACCATCTGCTGACCTAGTATATCTTTATTCATGGTTCTAATAATGGTCTAATCTCCCTAAGAAATATTAATAGTCCATTATTTCTGCCTCAAATATATTAATTAGTCTATTATTTCTCCCTAAGAAAAGTATTAGTCTATTATTTCTCCCTAAGAAAAAGTATTAGTCTATTATTTCTCCCTAATAAAAATTATTAGTCTATTCTTTCTACCTCAAAATAATTATCAGACTATTATATCTCTCAGTGTACTAAGAGATAGTACTAGACTATTATTTCCCCTTAGAAGTATTATTAGTCCATAATTTCTACCTCAAAAATATTATTAGTTCATTTGTTTTACCTCAAGATATATTATTAGTTTCTTATTTCTACCTCAAATATATAATTAGTCTATTATTTCTCCTTAATAAATATTATTAGTCTATTATTTATTCTTAACAAATATTATTAGTCTGTTATTTCTCCTTAATAAATATTATTAGTCTATTATTTCTCCCTAAGAAATACGATTAACGCATTATTTCTCCCTAAAAAATCATTACCAGAGTAAAGTTTACAGAAGTCACAGGTGTGTAGCGGGAAAAACATTTCTACAGGCGTTCTATGGGAAACCCATTAGGCAGCAAACCCCTAGAATCCGGCTTTGCCCTTACACATTTAGAATGCATGTCGAACAAATAAATGTTCACTTTTTGATAAGTAAAATTCAATAAATAAAATATCTATTCGCAACGTAAAGTTACTATAGGGGGCGCCACTGAAAATTCCAATATGGCGCAAACTAAAGGAAACAAACCATCTGTCGTGTACTAAGAACTCGATCTTTCGGGTGTGTTTTAATAGTGATTCACAGATTATACAAGCGAAATTAAACTACGGTTACTTACTGCTGCGTTTATGGATGTAAAAATAATGGAACAATGGAGAATATTCATTTCCGTAGATTTCCGCGTGACGCGAAATTAGCAAAACAGTGGGATATAGCATTAAAAATGGGCAAACCAAACAGTAAAACTATGGTAGTCTGCTCCCATCATTTCGAGGGAAAAGATTACCGCCCTAACTTCCCTAAGCCAATTTTTCCAAATAAAGGTAAGATTTTGTACTCAAGTTGTATTGTGATAGTCTGTTAATTAATTTTATGCTATAATTATAGATCAGTCAACGTATCTACTAAGGTTACGCCCGTTGGCCGTTCCATCGGCTAACCTTCCTTTGAGGAAGTTTGAAAAGAAAGCTACTAAAGTTAATGGAAGGTTAGAAAGATTGAAGAAGAGACAAAGATTACAGTGATATCCGCTATCATTAATTTGTCAACACCAATTTTGGCCAATGATAAGTTCTAAGATCAATGTAAATAGGCGAACGAAGAACTAGGTAAGACATTGAGCTTGTAAAAATCACAACATTTTGAACTTTATTTTTTATCACTACTCATTTTTGAGCTTGAAAAACATCAGAATATTTTAAATTTCATTGAATAAAGATCTTATCACAGTTTTAAGAAACCTAATTACAGCTATTTTTTAATTAATTTTGTACTTAATAAAAGATCTTAAAATCACACTTGGTAAATATGAAATAAATTAATTACACCTTGCTTTCTTTACTCCATTTCAAAAATGATGGTAAATAATACTTGAAATATGTGATTTGCAGTCTAATTAAAAGTGTGTCAATAAATTTTTGATCACGAGGAACCTCAATGATGGAACAGTCGTCTTCGAATTTGGAATAAATGGTAAAATGGCAATTATTGACTCCTAAAAGAATCATTTTGACCCTCTGTTTTGATGGCTATGGCTACAGCTTTTTCAAAAGATAATGCTACTTCTTTATCATAAAATAACTTCTCCTCATCTGTCATTAACAGAAGACTAGATGATATATTTTCTTCTAAATTTAAATGAGAGAAATCCACACGATCGGTCATTATTGAAAAAAACTGCGTCATTGTTGCTCTTTTATTGTTCATAATGTTTCTATTCCTAGTCTGGCTTTCCACCAATTCACTTTCCTCGGGTCTCTCATTACACTGTCTTTTTTTGACAATATTTTCGAAGTTTTCGCTGGGTTTGATATGCTTTTGAAGAGCTGTCTCGTGACTAGAACTTGTTAAGAGGGATTCCAAAATTGTCTTTTGTTTTGATTCTTCAAAGTGAACAACATTGGACTTGGGAGCAGAAATACAGCATAATTTATCTATTGGTACTCCCTTATGCATCTCTAGAATAGATTTTTTGAGCTTTCCCCAAGATTGTTTCACATCAGTACACGTTTCACGTAACCTAGGCAACTTTTCTTCTTTGTTTACTAGTAGTAATATGGCAATACAATGCTTGCAGTAACCTCCACCTCCAGCGGGGCAAGAGCAATTTATAATGAAGTCACTATTGTCACTCAGATCCATCCTAACCTTATGAGGTTCGTTAGAAAGTCCTGATGTTTACAAAACTAAAGCTTCGATGTAGCTTCCCGAAGCATAAACTATCGAAGAACGGGTCACGCCACATTTTATAATGTGGTTTTTCTTCAATTTTTGTTCAACCTGCTGCAAACAGTTCTTTCTTTCTCCAATATAGTCCATGATTTTAACCAAGGAGAGTGCAACAGGTACTAAAAAACATTGAGCCATTTGCATTAGCATAACAGAATCCAAGCAACTTTGTCAACAGACAAGGCTTAACTTTATCGCGTTTTTAATAACAAATTAATGATCTAGGCTAAATTTCTTTTTAACAGCGAAGAATAAATCACTTACCATTAACATCAGTTCACTCATGAATATCGTTCATCATAAATTTCAATTCTAAAAACTAATTTTCTCAAGAATCAGCCGCGAGACCGACGACAGACTCTGACTGAAAGTTTGATTTGTTTCCTTGAGTTTGAGCTTCCAAAATCGCCCGCTAAGTGGTGCTAGTGAAACTTTACGGTACGAATAGGGCTAGTATTTGCACGGTTTGGGTCATATTAAAATAAAAAAACCGAGTTTGGAATGGCTATTTATTTACCAAAAGACGGTGTAATTATGATATAAATAAACATAGTAATTTTAGAAGTAATGAAGAACTCTTGACATTCCTAAACTGCGATAGCACAACAACACAACATCATAAATTATTCTGAACAAAGTATTACCAAAATACACTAACGGTAGTAAAATACATTAGAGCAAGCGATACTAAACAGCTTAGGAGCTTAACCCAATGATATTAACAAAGGGACCCGGAGTTCCCCGTAGGGATATTTTTATTAGTTTTTTGGCGGCCATTTTTAAAGATGACGTAAAGTCGAAGCCCAAAAGCCATAAGGCCTGTCTATAGGGTATAGGGAACCAGTGTGCTAAATATTACAGAAATCTGTTGAAATTAACGGACGTTATTCCATAAAGGATGTTTCTTAATATTTAGGGCCGCCATTTTTCAAGATGGCGGTGGATTGCAAAAATCTTTCTTTAAGCGTACCTACTTCATAAGAGTAACGTCCCTGAAAAATTTCAGCCTTCTATAAGTAAACAGGTTTGGGGCCGGGCGTTGCTTATCAGTTAGTCAGTCAGGACTTTAAAGATTTTTATAATTCGCCGCCATATTGAAAAATGTCAGCCAAAATTGTTTAAAAAACTTATGGAATAACATTGCAATAGGGAGTGGGCGAACGGGCGGAAATCTCCCCTACACAACGTCACGCTCATTCCCTCACTAAATTTCCATTCTGTAAACTTGGCCGCCATTTTGGTGAAAAGGGGAGGAGTTATCTTAGCCACACCCCTCTCCTTATAGTCGTAGTAATATGCACACTTGTTGGTTCGTTTAAGTATACCTTAAGCCACAGAACGAGTGACGTCACGCTAATATTACCCAATATAATATCATAAGCAGCAATAAAATGGTAAATTATGAAGTGTCCATCTTTTGAGGCCGCTCATAAAGTTACAGAGGACGATATTTCATCGCCTTTTGAAAGGGATATAGAGGAGACCATTGTCCAAAGAATGGCCATAGCCTTCCACCCACACGCTAGCCTTTTAAATTTGACGGATACATGGTAGGCAGAGTTTCTTTCACAATAACCCAGTTCTGTCAGAATAGAAATCGGTCTTTCTAGGCTGAAGGACAAGGAGGAATTACACAACGACGCTGGAAGTGAAGTTCCATTTAAATATTGGGAACAAGAGCAAAGGGTAAGAACATCAGAAGTGAGATGAGACCAGAAGTACTGAGCTAACCAAATTCTTCACTCGGCGAAAGTGAATATTCTTGATAACACACGAACGGTTGGCCCTCTGGTAGCGGTTTCTGAATTTTCCCTCCAAAACGTGAGACGCTCGTGGCGGTAGACGGCCGAACTAGATTCAAGCACCCGCGTCCGTGATCCGCGGCTTTAGGTTGAGTGGAAGGGGATAGGAAATGTTTTTGGAACTCGACCAATATTTTTCTCTCTAGTTTTAGCGCGTGGGAAGCGGCATAAAATCCTCAAATCTGTTCACTTGTGCCAGGATCTACTATCAATGCTAGAGCCCTTCACTTCTAGTCTCATCTCACTTCTGATAACATACATAGATTTCATCTTGGAATCTTTAAGAGCCCATACTAATGTCTGATTGAAGTTAAGGGGAAGGGCTAAAAACTTTGATAAACCTCGGCCCATCCTTCCTTGCGTTTCATTGGCTATTCACATATTTAGGAGAGCCGTACGTCTACCCTGTGTCTACTTGTTCACACGACGCAAAGATAACTTGTTTATATTCGGGTACGACGCTCAAAGGTCCCGGGAGTATTTGAACAGGTTGCTAGCTACGTCAATATCACGTGAATTTCTGAGTTAAATTGCATCATGTATGACGTCAGGGTTGACGGTTTATACATCTCCTACCCTTTAAATCAAACATAAAGGCCAAGACAATGTCCTGTTAAAGACTCCAAGTAGAAGAAATCTAAGTATTCCAATCTCTAAACCTGACCCTTTTCCAGTGTTTGGTGGAACCCTTATGTGGATCATCTAAAGACGTTAGATATATCTTCAAACAACAAGGACTTGGTGCAAGACTGGTAAATTTGAAGCCCTATTTATGGTCCTTGGGTCAACATTCCGGATGTTCCGTTTTAAACATACCCCAAGCAGACGACACTACGCCCCTCCCCCTTTTGAAAACGGTGTCTCACGTTTTCGCCACAATAGCTTTCATAACATCAAAAGATCTGAAAACGCTATTCACAAAACTTATTCCAAGTAGTATCTACTCCAGTTTGCGTGTCTCCATGCTAAACGGTCAAAATTCAAGGGAAGGGGGGGTGACTCTTCCGTCTAGCATATCCGCTTCAATGAATTCTTCAACCCACGACAAGCTAAACTGACACTTTTGTGTGGGCTACACAATACACAATAAAAGACTCGCAACCGCGTAGAAGCTAAACTGCGCCAAGGCTTAAAGAGTATAACAAAATGCAATGAAAAATATAAGGAGGACATTTCGTTCTTTGAAAAAGGGAAAAGAAATAGACGCTGTGATCGAGGATGCGCGAGTTTATTGTGTCCCCCCAAATGCAATAAAAATGTTGGAATTTCTCATTTCAATGCCTAGAGACGAAAGAAGAAAATTTGTTCATGAACTCGCCCGCTAGTTGACCGACGCGAAAGGGTCACGTCGGGCCTAGATTAAACTTTGAAGTATAGACTATTCCATTTAATTCTGAAGAGAAATAAACACCACAGGAGAGGGGGAGATCCAGTGGTGTCCGAGTTGCGTTTTTTCGGTATCGAACCGAGTCCAAGTATCAAATAAAAAAAACTTCATATCTAATATCGAGCCGAGAATCAAAAATTCGTTAAAGTATCGAGTATTTAGATAAAATCAAACTTCTTTTTTTTTGGAGTATTTATAGAGTTCCAAATATTTACTTGTCGAGTATTAATAGAGTAAATTTCTAGAAAATAACGAAGATGTTCAGTGTTCTAATAGACCCAACCAACAAATAAACAAGTTGGCTTGGTCTCGTCTCCATCTAAGGGATAGGATCACGTGACTAACAAAGTTGACTGTAGTACCATCTGCCGTTGAGCGAAGAAAATAAGTCTCTTATTTTGCTTACTGGATTAGAGTCTGACTCTTGGGGTAAAATAGTTTCTGCGCATGGCAAAATCAAGCCAATCAGGTTATCTCTTTCTCGCCTCAAAACCCGAGAACGAGATCTGAGCCGTTATAAAAATTCAAAAGATTTGTTGGTTGTCTCCTATCAAGTTTAATAGATTGTTAGCGAACAGATAAACATTAAATAAACGCTCATGAGCACATCGTCTGCTAAAGTTATAAGCCTTGGATTCGAGTATTTAAGAAGTTAAAAATCTACTCGAAACTTTCTCGAGTATTTCAATATGTTGTTATCGAGTATCGAGTAGGGTACTCGGCTCGATGTCCGAACCGAGTACTCGAACATCACTGGGGAGATCACCTCCTTGGGTTATTTCTCTGGCGTCCAGAAGCACCGCTAGAGGCATTGCGAGTTGGCTAGTGAACTCGGCTTCCGTCTGGCGTTGCCACTTGGTTGGCGCCAAGGAAGTAACCCAAGATGGCAGCTTCCCTTCCGCCTTTGTGTTGGTTTCTCTGCAAGTAATTAATGGAATTATCGATTCAAATGCAAGTCAGAACTTTTAGAACTCGCTGCGGTCTATTTTTTAAAGTTTTAATTCCTCAAAAATTAAATATAGTTCCTGTGGCATATATATGTCCATTTTTTATGGGTAAAAATTTTTTGTATATATTTCAAAAAGTTGTTTGCATGTTTGTTTGTTATTTATTATCTACATAGTCATATATAATTAATTAATTTCCGAATTAATTTTTAATTCTGTTAGACATAA
Source organism: Phalangium opilio (assembly GCF_054372755.1). Classification (NCBI taxonomy): domain Eukaryota; kingdom Metazoa; phylum Arthropoda; class Arachnida; order Opiliones; family Phalangiidae; genus Phalangium; species Phalangium opilio. The sequence goes on along the minus strand of NW_028324217.1, from coordinate 6,327,831 downwards.
GTTGTTTTAAAAGACTTTGATGTTTGGACCCAAACACACAAAAATTATAAAAATTAATAATTCAGAATCTAGGGTTATTAAACTTTGAAAAAGCTGAGTTATTGTATCTTTTACCAGGAATACATAATAGATAATAGGAATTATTGTGCCATATGTTAATTTCTATGCGGGTTTTGTGGGCCGGGCTTCATAACTTACTATCCGTCACATCTCATATAATTCTGACGTCTTTCTAGCCATGATTTCATTGGTTGGCAGCAACGCGAGGCCAGGCTCACTCGCGCAGAGAGATAAATTATTCACATAACGATTAGTCCAGCACTTCCCACAAAATCCGCAGTCCTAGATACGTTGAGGAAATAGATTTCTACACAATGATTACTATTATCTGTATGCATTCCTGATTATACTTAGTTCTTTATAAAATAAACAAGATTTTCGTACAAAATAATATTTTATGCAAAACAATATCTATATTGTCTGTCTTTTGGAGTAGATGTACTAAAGCTAAATTAGAGCAAACTGGTTTGTTTATTGGAAGCTTTAGGGATACGTCCATATCCTTCATCTCTATTGGCTATGAAAAAGTGGACAGACTATCTAGGTCTGCAACCAGACTCAAAGAAATAACGAGGGTTTTACAAAACAGTTTCCGCTTCCCAGATAAAGTATATCAATAAGCCGATTTTTAGGTGAGAAGACCAGATTTAACCAAATAAATTTTGCTAAACAAGACGGACGAAGATGTATATAATATTCACCGCAACGTAGCTGTGACCAAGAACCCATATTAGAACTGAGAATGTGTTTTTGTGACATTCGCGTACTTCGTTGCGTATTCTAAATTATATTTAATTATTATTCAATTTATCTTTATGAGAACTTAAGTATAATGGTTTAATTGTTTATACGACAACGTATTTTTGCCATTTGACCATTTAAGAATTTTTGTGATTTTGTTTTACTCGGTCACAGATATATTATGTAATCACGTGGTTTTGGGAATATTGAAAATAAGTGAATATTGAGTTTTGTAGTTTAAAGAGCTTTCCCATAATTACAACTATTATTGGACTATCTTGAATTGACAAATTTTGACGTTTTGTGACAAATTTTGAAGGTTTGGGGTCAAAAATGTATGTTGTGTTGTGGTAATTTACGAAGTTTTGTGACAAAATATGAAGTTCTAGTGGCAAAGTATGAAGTTTTGCGACAAATTATAAAATGCTGTGACAAATTATGAAGTTTTGTGACAAATTATGAAGTTTTGTGACAAATTATGAAGTTTTGTGACAAATTATGAAGCTTTGTGACAAATTATGAAGTTTTGTGACAAATTATGAAGCTTTGTGACAAATTATGAAATTTTGCGAGAAAAAAAGTTTTGTGACATAAAAGACTTTTGTCACAAACATATCGTGTAGGTACTCAAATTAAAGCTTGTAAAAAGACAAATTAAACTGCGTTAATAAAATATTCGACTGATCAACTTTGAACATCCAAATGTAATAAAACGTATTATAATTTCTGTTTAACTTCACATTCCAGCTAATAAAGTTAAACAACATCACTTTATCGTAATAGTTACAACTACAACTAAATATAATATAAAAGCAAGAACGTTTTAGCTCGATATAAATAATATATAACGGAAAATATAAACAGTCTCCTTTATTTTTTCTTACATCCACACACTAACGGCATATCGTACGATTTTCACGTTTATTTGCATCCGGCACAGATTCCACGTCAGATTAGACGAATTAGTGTCTGACCTATATATTCTTATTTGAAAGCCACCACCACTATCGCTCCCAAAAAGACTACAAAAAACAATAGTAGCAAGACCATTCATTGGCTCTAGCATTACCACGTGGTACAGTAAAAAGAACTTGATTGGAGCGGATGGCCTAAAAGGGATGTTATATGGGACATATTTCGAAACAAGAATAATGCTTGACCCTCTTTTCTGCTTTAACAGATTCGGATTGCTTGTCCGAAATATGTTTGGAAGATGAGATCGAATAAGATTGGGACCAAGATGAAAAATATCCCTTATTCATACGAAAAAAATATTTACATAAATCTCGTGTTTACGTACCAATTGATAGAAAATATTTGGAACAGTTTTCAACTACTCTACTGTCTTGTCAATACAGAAATGCTTCGAAAATAACAGAACAATTTGTATCTAATTAAACAGATCATTGGGTAATTATTTGGGCACTTTAAAGGGAATCTATTCTTATATTTAGATTAAAGTTTGATAAGATCTTTGTTATGAAAAGGGTTTTCTATATTTAACTTTTTTGTAATAAAAAGATGGCGCTGCAATCTCTTTAATTTTGTGTTGCATGGAAAAGTGTTAATACTATCAGAAGGGGATAATAGAAGAAGGATGACACGTTGTATCCTCTTTATACTTTAGTTATGTAACATGATTCATCTCCAGGCTCATACAATCATTTTTGTTTGCTCTCCTGCTCATCAAACTTCAGATGAACATAGCTGCACCGTGGGGTTAATTCTATAACTGTTTGGTATGTACTAAATCCTCAGCAATCAATCAACCCACAAACCTTGATTGTCTTGACGTGGGACAAAAAAACCACAAGCGCATGCGCCTTGGCAAATAGTTAAGCAGCGCTAATAGGGGGAACTATTTACAGGGCGTATGTGATTCGGTTTAGTAACCTTGCTTTAATAAATTTTAATTCTGATGTTGGTTTGAAACAATCATGTTACAATTACCCCGCTTTGTGGTACACTTCTCTCGAAGAGAAGTATTAAATACTTCTGTTACTATAGGAGAGTTTTCAAATGGGCCAGCAGTAGGTCACACCCTCCTAAGTCTTATCACGGTTCTGGCGGTCATATTGATATTGACGGGTTTCAGCTTTCCTTCTTCATGTAAAATATCTCTCAAGCTAAAGCATAGGTTCTTACGGTAAACCCATACCAGAAGTGAGATGAGACTAGAAGTACTGAGCTAACCAAATTCTTCACTTGGCGAAAGTGAATATTCTTGATAACACACCCACGGTTGGCCCTCTGGTGGCGGTTTCAGAATTTCCCTCCAAAACGTGAGACGCTCGCGGTGGTGGACGGCCGAACTAGATTCAAGCACCCGCGTCCGTGTTCCTCGGCTTTAGCTTGAGGGGAAGGGGTAGGAAATGTTTTTGGAACTCGACCAATTTTTTTCTCTGTAGCGTAGGCGCGATGGAAGCGGCATAAAATCCTCAAATTTGTTCACTAATGCCAGGATCTATACCAATGCTAGGGCCCTTCACTTCTAGTCTCATCTCACTTCTGCCCATACTTATAGAAATTATTATAGACTTCTGCTAAAATTCATATAATCGCCAACACGATATAGCAATTAACAATCATATAATAAACGACGTAACCCTGACTATAATTGGCCTAAAATTAATCTTAATTGGTGAAAACATGTCGTACAACCCTGAAATCGAGTAAAATATCATACAAACATATCCTGTCTGGAACTCTTAGTGAATTCTAAAACATTGGTTATACTTTCAGCATAGACCATTACATTAATTCCAGAAGCGAAGCAAACCTTCTTGGGTTCTTTCTCTCGCTCCAAAAAACACCGCTAGACGGAGTGCGAATTGGCTAGCCTTTAGTGAACTTGGGCTCCATCTGGCGTTGCCTATTGGCACCAGGGGAAATAACCTAAGAGTTCGGACTTAGGTTTCTCTACAAGCAATAAATGGAATGATCTATTAAACCTAGGTTTAATCACTAGGGAAATATATGGAAATTAAACTTCCGTTCTTGCAAAAATAGAGTCATCTTTGAAGTGCAATACGCACAAAGGTAGGATTTAGTATTTATACTCATTTGTAAAGCGAAGTTTCACGCTGACTTAACTATTGTTATAAATAAATTAGGTTTGCATTTCACGGAATATGTACGGAAAATAATTAAAGTATATTAATTTGCAACGAGGCATGTTTTCTTTTAGTGGTCCGACTAATGTAGTTGGCTGGATTAAGGACCCCAGCTCGGGGATAAGAGTAATAAATACCTGTTTTTGGATGTAAAATTAATAACCGGCGACTTTAATAAGTGATTATGGGGCGTGAATAATGAAAATCATTCCATGAGTTTATTCAAAGGTACGGTGACGTATATTGTCTTACCAATAATATTAGGGCTGCTTAAATGGGGGTTTTTAGAATAAACTACGTAATTTAAATTGATTAGGAACTTATTTGAGGTTATTAGACCAATCAGACTATTTCAATATATTTTAAAACTAATATAAACAAATAAAATCAGTATAATTACAATTTAAATTGGTTTTAAAGCACACTTTGAACAATTTAAAAAATTTTAAGCACAATTTGGACAATTTAAATTGGTTTAAAGCAAACTTTGAACAATTTAAATTGAATTTAAGCAAACGTTTAACAATTTAAATTGGATTTAAGCAAACTTTTAACAATTTAAATTGGATTTAAGCAAACTTTTAACAATTTAAATTGAATTTAAGCATACTTTGTACAATTTAAATTGGATTTAAGCAAACTTTTAACAATTTAAGTTGGATTGAAGCAAACTTTCAACAATTTAAATTGGATTTCAGCACACTTTTAACAATTTAAAAATAATTAGACTTTCTAGCATCGTTTAGACAATTTAAAAAGTTTTGTTAGGCTTTATAAAGTGATTTTAAGCCAAATATGGACAATTGAAATTGATTTTAAATAAAATGTAGGCAATTTAAATTGATTTTAAATAAAATGTACACAATTTAAATTGGTTTAAAATAAAATGTAGACAATTTAAATTGGCTTAAAAAATTTTTTAGAAAATTTACATTGGTTTAAAATTTTTTTTAGAAAATTTAAATTGTTTTTAGGCACAATTTAGACACTTTAATGCGTCTTAAGAAAGGAGTTTCAACGGTTTTAAGCAAGTATAAGCAATTTCAATTGTTTTTAAAGCATAACTTTGACCTCCACTAAGTAGTAAAGCCCAGTTCAACCTTATCTAAGAAAGCAATCAGTAATATCGAATTTTTGAACTTCACTTTCCCTTTAAAGTTTCCTTGCAAGTTTCGCTATAACAAATAAGACACGTTCGCTATTCAAATCCAATCCAAAGTTACACGCCCATACCTCTGAACAGTATTTAATTTGCTATAAAGAGCTCTTTTATTAAAAGCCATACACACGCCTAAAACGAGTTAGACGCTAAAGTGGATTTTACTCATTTTTGGCCTAGTTAATATGGTAGCAGTTGCTGTATAGCGTAGTTTGAATGTTTATGAAGTTTGGCTATTGATGCATTCGGAGTGTTAGAATAGAATTGGTTCGTTGTTCCAAGAAAGTGAAGTAGTTATCCAAGAAAGTGACGTAGTTATCCATGAAAGGAACATAAATATGCAAGAAAGTGACGTAGTTATCCATGAAAAGAACGTAAAAATGCAAGAAAGTTACGAAGCTTAGGAAAGAAAGTGACGAAGCTTAGGAAAGAAATTGGCGTAGCTTTGTAAAGAAAGTGAAGTAGCTTTGCATAATGGTGAAGCAGTTTAGCATAATGATGCTATAAAAGAAAGTGACATAGTTATATCTAAGAAAGTGACATAGTTATATCTAAGAAAGTGACATAGTTATATCTAAGAAAGTGACATAGTTATATCTAAGAAAGTGACATAGTTATATCTAAGAAAGTGACATAGTTATATCTAAGAAAGTGACGTAGTTATATTTTAGAAAGTAACGTAGTTATACCTAAGAAAGTAACGTAGTTATACCTAAGAAAGTAACGTAGCTATATCTAAGAAAGTGAAGTAGTTATAACTAAGAAAAAAAGTGGTGACATCTAAGAAAGTGACGTAGTTGTATCTAAGAAAAAAGTGGTGACATCTAAGAAAGTGACGTAGTTATATCTAAGAAGGTGACGCCATAACCAAGAAAGTGAAGAAAATGAAAGTGAGAAGACTCTGTTAAGTGATACGTTCTTGAGAAAATAGACATGGTCATAAAAAATGGTATGTAAAGGTTAAAATCAAGCACTTTACAGAAACCACTTAAAATTTAACAAGCCTTTCTACAGAGACGACTTGTTTCCACCACGCCACCCAATATTAAAAACAAACGACACGAAACTATAAAACACCGTTGCATATATAGTAACTATAATAGTTATATTTTTTTATCAGATCATGGCGTAGCTACGTGGACTTAGTAACGGTTAAGAGGACAGAACCAGTAATGATTATTTGAGCCCCAAGCGACAGCTAGCTTATAGTGGAAAACCTCTCATTTCTTTACGAGGAGCAACAACCACTAAAAAGTGTGTGACCTTGATATACCAGAAAAAAACAGAGATCCCACGTTAAACCGCGATTTCCTGTTGGATATTTTTGTATGGACAAAGCGCTTTTACAATTTTCCTGTCCACTATATGCTTTAATAGATCCATGGTAGCAGAAATTGCAGAATTCCATGGCATGTTTGAGGAATTAATATTCAACAATTTTTTCCCCCATCTTAAGACTCTCCCCCCTTTCAAGTTTCACACACACAGCATTAGGACAAGCCTTCTGGTCAAGCTGACCTACAGTGTGGGAAATACTTCGTAGCAGGCGGCATTAAAGGCGTACGTATTCCAGCAATGTTTTTCTCTTTAACATTTGCCACATAAAAGCATTTCCGAGTTGTTTACGTGCTATGGATTATGGTTCAGAAATACCGTATCCTTAATCTCGCTTATAAAAGCGTATAGACTATGAATGTGTTTCATATTTAGTGCGTGCATTGAAATTGCGATCTGAAATGCAACGAGAGCATTATTGGTTTTTCCTTACTTACTGGTATCAGCATGCAAACCCCTAAAGGTTCTAGGCCTAGAGACAATGTGTAAATATAGTTTGATTTTGCAGTTTATTTCACCAGAGGTTTTGGTGTGAAGAATGTTTTTAAAGAAAGTGAAATGTGATTTTAAAATTGATGGAAATTACTTTAGTGGAAGTGATTTAGTTTTCATTTGAGAAAAAGTATTTGCCTTGTGACGCTGTAAGTGTGTGATGTTGTTCAAAATGATTTCAACTTGCGAACTTTTGTTAAGAAGTATAAAAAGCGTGATATATTGTCTTTTGATCGAAAACGTGTTTTATCTGATTGATTTTGGTGTGTTCGGTAATAATTCTCCCAAGATTACATTTTTGTCTAAGTTGCTCGAAAAACGTTCTGAACGGTACGAATGAAAGGTAATTTAATTTGATAGAATTACGACAATGTTTTTTTTTATTTTGACTCATTTTTCGCGAGATAAATTTTCTGTAATTTATCAAGAAAATTTCTTGACGTTTGGGTGTCTAAAGTTATGAATATTATTATGTTAGGTTACGTTTATTTACATGATCAGAAGTGCGAGTAATTGAGACAATTTGATCAGTTGAAAATTAAGCCTAGTTATATATGATTTGATCATTTCGTTCTAATGTTCGATCAAATACACATTGTGTTTCGAAAATGTGCTGTCAAACGGTGCAATTCTTAGTGTTTTTATTTTTCCTTGTGTGATTTATTTCCTCAAAAGATAAATAATGAATTAATAATATTATTGAAATTCTAAAATATATATGTTTAAGATAAACTAAAAGCAACGGTTAAGATAAAAATGAAAATAAATTTCACTTAAGATAAAAATGAAAATAAAGAAATACTTAAGATAAAAATGAAAATAAAGAAATACTTAAGATAAAAATGAAAATAAAGAAATACTTAAGATAAAAATGAAAATAAAGAAATACTTAAGATAAAAATGAAAATAAAGAAATACTTAAGATAAAAATGAAAATAAAGAAATACTTAAGATAAAAATGAAAATAAAGAAATACTTAAGATAAAAATTAAAATAGAGAAATACTTAAGAAAACTAAAGCAATAGTCAAGATAAGACTAAAGAAATAGTTAAGATAAAAATGAAGCAGCAATTAAGATAAAAATGAAGCAATGGTTGAGATAAAAATAAAGCAGTAGCTAAGATAAAAATAAAGCAGTAGTTAAGATAAAAATAAAGCAGTAGCTAAGATAAAAATAAAGCAAAAGTTAAGATAAAACTAAAGCAATAGTTAAGATAAAACTAAAGCAATAGTTAAGATAAAATTATAACAATAGTTGAGATAAAATTATAGCAATAGTTAAGATAAAATTATAGCAATAGTTAAGATAAAATTAAAGCAATAGTTAAGATAAAAATAAAGCATTAGTTAAGATAAAAATACAGCAAAAGTTAAGATAAAAATAAAAATAAAGCAATAGTTAAGATAAAAGTAAAGCAATAATTAAGGTAAAAATAAAGCCATATAGTTAAGATAAAATTTAAGCAATAGTTAAGATAACATTTAAGCTACTTATATTCCAAAAACCGATAATATGAAATCAATACGTGATAAAAAACTATAATTGGTGTAGGAATATGATGGTCAGTAATTTTCTACTGTTGAACTTTTTTCAAAAACAATGAAGGAATAGTTTTGAATATTCAAAATACAACTATTTTAAAGCATATACCCAAAATAGCAAAGTAAAACAAGTTAAATGAAAATCCATAATAATTTTGGTAAAATATTACTTCCTGGTATGAAGTTAATTCAATCATTTGAAACTTTTTTATTATCTGTTAGTAAAATAAAAAAAATGAAAAAAATTGAATTAAGGAACGAATAAAATTCCTTATGAGAAAACATGAAAACATTTTGTCCCCATAAACGGACCTACTTTCGACGATTCGAATTTTACTTGACATAAACAATACTAAAAAAACTTTAATCATCATCAAAATAGAGCCATTCTCCTTCTAACTTCAAAAAACAAGAAATATTGTGATTACGTAATATTATATCTACGTGTGTTAAATTCATAAACAAATATCGTCTCATAACGTTAAATCTCATTCATGTAATTGAATTCAGATTGAATATAAATAAGAAGTCGACATCGCCTCAACCTCTCCTGTCCTTTGAATTAAAGCCTAACAATATGTGTAAGAGCCTTCAATTACTGTCAGGAAAAGTTGTCACAATATACTTTTCTATTCGAAAGGAGGCACGTGATTAACCAAGGCCTGAGCGACACCACAAAATCCACCGTGAACACTACAATCGTGCCAAGTATCCCTTTCCCAATACGAGCTCAAAGCCGGTAGAGGATCTGTTCTTAACCAGTTTTCGTGTATTCGATATTCACAAACACACACACACACACACACACCCATTCAAGGTCACCCAAAACTTAGATTCAATAATCTACGTGTAGAAAAAATAGACAGAGATAAAAAACAGACGTAGATAAACCACAGATGTAGATAAAATGAAGACCTAGATTATAACAGTTCATAATAGATCACTAAAATCGTTTTTTCTCTGGTTAAAATATTTTTTACACAATTCCTCTCTAAACTGGTACTGGTTTTTCGTGTGCCCAACTTCAATAAAACACAGACACACACACACACATCTACAGCCAGTCCAACTCCGATTCAATAATCTACGTGTGTTTAAATGACAAGTAGATAAAAACAGTCCATAGTAGGTCAATAAAATCAAATTGTTCTGAACTGAAAAACAAATTGGGAATGCAATAAAATAAAAATGGAGAAAAAAATAATAATAGAAATAAAACGAAAATAAACGTAAAAGCGCATACGTATCATGTCCGATGAAAATAGAGACAAAATCCCTTTGGAAATTCAAGAAAATAAGACGAAAACAGGAAGTACAATTACAAGGACAACCGTGGTTGATTTTCGAATAACAGATAGCTTTTACGATAGCAGAATGGTCAATAATTTTGGAAAGAGTCAAGTTTCCTTCGAAAGGGTCAGCGTTTGGCCCACTTGGGAAGAAATTCAAAGGAATAAGGTTAAGTGCAATGATTGGATTGACGTTCATGTGCTCAAAACGAAAGCGCCCCATAAAAAGTATTAGAATGTTCCAAAATATCTATTATTAAAATTACGTTATAAATGTTAAACAGGGATAGATTTCATTTTAGAAGTAGGAATGGAGAACAGAGTAATCCGGGACGCGGGGGATGATAGAAGAGGCGGGTCATAGTGAGAGAGGTAAAAAGTAATTTCGTATTTTTCGCCGCTCCCGTCAGCATCGTCATCAAAACGTAGTTTAAGTGAGCCAATAAGATAATTTAAACTGTTCGTTACGTGTTGGAGGGAGAGGCTCAATACTGGGCTATGAGTCGGACTGAAGTAATTACTAACCGTTCTCCATTCCTACTTCTAAAATTAAATCTATCCCTGATTATATCTAAAATATTTAGATTCTAAATATTGTTCTAAAAATAAATGAAATTCTATAATATTTAAGAAAAATTATAAATCCAACAAACCTGTTAAAAGGTAGAAACATATGTAACTCAATATGAGTATAAAAACTTTTATCCATATTTCCTTAATACAAATATGTAATGTTTCTTTATGTAAATAGTGAAACTTAAATTGGGATTGAAATAAACTTCAAGTGTTTAATTTTAATCTCTTTAAAGTGTAATTTAGATATCTAAGTCCAATTTGCGAAAATGAAATAACGAGAAATCAATTATCAAGGTTTATAAACTGCAATTGAAAATTGAAACCAATTAGCGACCGCGTTACTGCGATCTTTAGTTTCTCTGTCGCTAATTGGTTAGAGTACTTCATGGCGATTATTATAAAAATAATACCTTCGATTAACAAAAATGACCGTTTGGCTTAGTACCTCATACTTTTATGTAAACAGGGTGTTACACATAAGTCTGCCATAAATTAAGAGGGATGTTATTTGGGCGATTTTGAGCTGAAAATGTTTTATGATAATTTAATTAGCATTGTCTTTCAGTTTATTAGTTAAGGTGTCATCTATAAAATACAATACTCAAATTATAACTCGAAAACAATTGCCCGTCATTGCAAAATGGGAGGATCCGGGAAAATAAAGTGAAGCTTTATTGGTAAGTGTTCTTAATTATTTCCATGTTATTTCATTAACCTGAATCTATATACAAAAGTTTGTCATACCATTTCATTCTCTCTTTAAAAATAACGTCATAAAAATGATCTTAACCCTTCCTTCCCTCTTGGTAAATAATCTCCGTCACATTATGGAGGACTAAAACGGTCCTCGACATCAAAACCATGCCGGAAACATCACCTACCCTTATCTTTAACTAGTAGACAAACCTCAAGCCACACTTTAGAGGCTTTACACAACATTTCGAGCCTACAACTCCCTCAAGGCTCAAGCAGGGTTCCTATCAAATTTAAGACTAAAAACACCCTATGAAACTTTTCTTTTTACATGTTAATCCTTAAAATGTTTAGGTATTTATCAAAGCCCACTTGATCACGTAAGGCAAAAATATTTAGCATTGTTCGACTATGCTTTGATAGCAGTCTGGGAAATAGCACACGTCCTCTGGTCCAAAACTAGTTTATTAATTGCTTGGACCAGTTTTTAAATTCACGAAGTAGGGGTTACTGTCGGAATGACAACGTTAAGCCTTGATTTCGAAATTATCAAAAATTACTAATTTTTTATTTCTCTTTATGCAGATAATTTATAGTACTTACTATATTTTAGTACTTAAAAACCCTAAGCATGTAACATATTTTCAAACAACACGAAGTTCTATGCCCTAACGACGAGGCTTTGTAATTCAGCCAATCACCGGATGAATCGCACAACGGGACATTTTTATTACTTTTCGGGCCGCCATTTTAAAATATGGCGGCAAATAGAACCCTAAAAGGATATGATATAACGAACCCGCATACTAAATATTAGTGAAATTGGTTGAAACGCAAGGAAGTTATTCTATAAAGAAGGCTTTCTCATATTTCTGGGCCGCCATTTTTCAAGATGGCCGCGGATTGAGGAAACCCTTCGTTAGTCAGTACCTAATACTTAAGATCAACGCCCCTGCAATGTTCCAGCTTTCTTGGTAAAGTGGTTTGTGCTGGACGTTCAATGTCAGTCAGTCATATCTTTTACTTGACCCAAAGAAGTCTTCAGCTTATCCAGATTCCTTAGGAACCCTATCAAGGTCCGAGTAAAGTTTGCACCGTTTGGTTTCTATTGGTCTAGCAACGTATATAGTAAGTCACTTTTCAATCACATTTCCCCTACACTTTAGTTTCCCCCTCTCCGAGTAATTATTTCCGGTCCTAACTTCCGGTTTTCGGATTGTCCGATTTTCGTCAACTGTCCAAAAGCAGAGAGAGAGAGATAGAGAGAGCTCGAAGGAGAGAATTTACTGTTTATTGATTTTGACTGGACACTTAGTACAGTTACCAAAGCTAGATGCATTTTCGGATGCGTGTTTGGACGTTGTACGTTTCAGACAAAACGTTATATTAGATCGATGACCTCTTCCTGTAATATCACCCAATCGATAAAGGAGTGAGATGCCGTAACGCTGACAGCATGCAGCCTCGGCATGGATAGTTACGATTTAGAAGTTAAACAGAACTTAAGGCGTTATATAAATGATAACTGGATTAGGAAAATGGTAAATGGATGCTTAAAAACACGCTTGGTTAAGTTTATAATGAAATTTGGCCTTACAAAGTACGAGAAACGTTAAAATTTCAATCCCAAATTATGGTGAGACAATCGTTAAGCAAGGTATATGTTTCTGATCAGTGTACCACAAATTAAAAGGAGTGTTCTTTGAGTCAGACTGGGTGAAAAGTGTCAAAGAACATGGGGTAAAAAGCATTTAGTTTCGAAGGTAAAGGGCCACCAAACGTTGATTGGCCTCTAAAACAAGGAAACTGGCACACATGAGGAGTGCACATATCAGAGTGTCCATCTTGTTTAGACAATTTCAATAGCCCCCAATCTAAGAACTGCAATGAGCCTTTATCTAGCAGAAGTGTACGTTTAAAGGTAAAAGTGTGCCTAAGCTGGTGGTAGTTCAAAGTGAGGTTTAGTACAGTCAAATGCCACTAGATGTTCCTAGAGTCGAGGGGTGGAGTTTACTGGCCCTCTAAGCTAGGCCAAGGATAGTTTTAGCTAAGATAGTTAGATTTGATTGCTGTGTTGAAGATTAGCCATCATTTTAGAGGCACCACAGAAGCCGACATTTGATTTATGTAGTAGGTACACACTAGAAAAGATTTTTCACCAATCCCCCGCCATCCTGAAAAAAATGGTCACAAGAAATGTAAAGAAAAAAAACTTCTTTGTAGAATAACGTTCGCGCAAGTTTACTACATTGGATCCTTGAATCCAATTGATGAATTTCATGGCTTTTGGGCTTCAATTTGCAACCATCTTTCAAAATGGCGGCTAGAAAACTAATAAAAATGTCCGGAAGGGCTGACGGATAACACCGGACAAAGTGTGTTGATATATATCATTCACTATATGGTGAACACAGGGTGCTTTTAATAGTTTTTTATATGGAGGCATTTTGATGGTTGCCCCCATAAGCTGTCGTTGCACCTTTAGTAGTGTCTGACATTCTCTATTGGTAGAACAAGCCTCCGAAAAGGGGTAAGTGACCTTTACAACATTCAGGGCCTATTACCATCAACCGCGTCTGCGTTTGAAATAAAGTAACTACACACACATATTTGAAGTTAGGCTTAGATTAGAGAACTCGTTGAAAACTCATTGAAAATGAATAGGAACTTATCTTTTTCGTGCAGGACCCTCTCCCAAGTACCGTGCATACAACTACACGGCGCCTACAGTGACCGAAATTATAAATTTACGCAAATGGAAGAACATTAATCGCCCAGAATTGGCGGTCAGCTCGCGAAAAGGAGCTAGATAGGCGTAAAAACAGCCGAGATAAGCGAAAAGTTACGATTCGAGGGCAAGGAAGACTGCGAAGTGCGAATAGTCTGTGTACTCTCTAGCAAATACGGGAGACCGTATTATCAAAAGTAAATAGAAATAAAATGAAGTAAATAATTATGTAATGGGTAGGTTAATGAAAGCCTCCTCAGTAAAATTATGTTTTGTAAGATTCTTAATTTTTACCTCTCCGAGTGACGTATGTCACGGAGAGGTTCTGTAACGATCGTGTGTGTGTGTCTGTATGTCTGTGTGTCTGTGTGTCTGTGTGTCTGTTGTTACACCCACGTGACCGCGTTCGCAGTTTCCAAATCGGAGCAAACGTGTTCGCCATTTCCGAACTGCTTTCACAGTAACGGAAATAGCTCCTCTACTTGAGTTCTCACACCACCATCTCCTGGTCTTTGTCCATCCCACACGGACACCAGTCTGTACTTACAGGCTTCTAATCACCAACATCTTTTGGTCTTCGTCCATCCGACATGGACACCAGTCTGTACATACTGGCTTCTAATCACCACCATCTTCTGGTCTTCGTCCATCCCACTTGGACACCAGTCTGTACATACTGGCTTCTAAACACCACCATCTTCTGGTCTTCGTCCATTCCACTTGGACACCAGTCTGTACATACTGGCTTCTAATCACCACCATCTTCTAGTCTTTGTTTTTGTCCATCCCACATGGACACCAGTCTGTACACCTGGCTTCTACACCACCATCTTCTGGTCTTTGTTTTTGTCCATCCCACATGGACACCAGTCTGCACACCTGGCTTCTACTCCGTCGTCATCGTTTGGTTTAAGACATTCGCGGCGATCAGCTAGGGTTACGAGAAACGTCTAGCCTCCCTAGGGTGGGTTGTCCACGATAGGTTTTCGCAATTGCGGTTGTTCTTGCTTTTAACTGTAGTTCGACACCCTTATATACTACCTATTTGTGTAAGGCGAAGCAACCGGCGTATGCTTCATTTCAAACGCCAATATTAGTCAAGTCTCTCAAGAATGTTTAATTGTTCTTTTTTAAAACGATGTAACGTTCAATAAGGCGAATAACTAACGAAGAAAATATTAAATATTAATTATATTCATTTTAATATTTAAGATAATCTTGTTTCTCAATTCAAAATTAATACGGAAAGAGTTAAAAAGCAGTCTATGTTTTTGTCTGTGTGTGTCCGTCCGTTGTTACAGTAGTGCGCTGCGTTAGAAGTTCGTTTTGTTTTGATGTGTAAAGGAATCCTACAGAACCATAATTTTCCCTTTATCCTTAATATAAAGTGAATATGTGGAAATATTTTTCGTAATTATGATGCATTTAGTACTTTTGTAGCTTTAAAGCTCTATTTCATTTTGATATCCCAAGAATATTTTTTTATATTATTATTTGAAATGGATGTTTATATATTACTTAAGCTATACTACATCTGTTTATAGCATAATCCTTTCGTTATTGATAACAAGAAGAACGCTACAATTTCGATCATATGAACTTTGATTTGTCAATAGGCCTAGTGAACCAGAAAGTAAACGCTTGGGTTTGGTTTTCGTTTCTGTAATGCAGAGACATTAACGGTTCAGAGTGGGCCGAAAGTTAAATACACTTTTATATAATTAGGCTTAGATTATATAATCATGGTGGAAATCTGGGCCGCGTTCAGCAGAGCCCAGCGCTGTTAGCAGTGTCCTACATAACGGGATTTTGTTTTTGAATTTTGACGTCACGGTTCTTAGCGCTGAGCTAGCGCGGTCTTCAAAGAAAATAGTCGGCTCTTTGGATAACGTGACGTAAAACGCATAGTTCTCAGCTTGGCGAAAAAACCATGGAGGAATTAATACAAATAGCTCTATGGGACTATATCTATTTAATTGGCGTGAAACCGGTTGATCACGCGAGAATTTTAAGAGATATGATAGTTTCTAATTTTAATTATAAAAGTTGTTATCTATCTCTATAAATATGTTATCATACAATTTTTGTTAAGCCTTGGTACCTTGCGTCATTTATAAAACGCCCATGACCGGAGAAAAGCTATGACGACAGAGCTCACCGGTAAACATTTCCAAAATCCGCTGTCTTTTTTGGTGAGCTCTGCTGAACGCAGCCCAGACCAGTGAAAGGTCTGATCGTAATCGGATAATAGCTTCGTGTTTTCATGCTTTTTATTGCACGCATTTACTTTCAGTGTGTGTAGCCACAAATAAGCTTTGGTGTTATGTAACGTTAACAGTCATGTTGACAAACTAAGAAAATCGTTGAGGTGAAACGAGAGGATAGTGTTTATATGGCAACGCTGTTGTGAATATGGCTTTGAACATAGAGGGCATACAGTTGAGGAGTAGAAAATTGGGCCTTTACAAACACGTAAAGGTAATATCCCTCCAAAGTTTTATCTCTTCATTTCCCGTTTTTCCCCCATCGGATGATTTTAATGTGTACAAGTATATCATTATTGGATGTAAAATGTCGTCTGATTTACAGTATATTTGCTATGCTTCGTATACTGCTTTAATATTTCATAAATTTTAACTTAAGAAACATTTCCATATCTGGGTAAATAAGTTTGTAAGTAGTCGTCTTGACTCGGAGAGGTAATATTTTGGTTTTCCCAACTTGTTATCTCTCTAGCTTCTCTGGTCGACCAATCAAAGCTCTATTTTTAAACATTTTTTTCCTCGCCGGAAGTAAACCTTCCAAGTAAACCTTATTTCCACATCTGATAACCTACTTAATCAAATCATGGGAAAGGGGCCTTGCCCATGCATCTTTCCTTGAAACCTTCTAATAAAATAAAAAATATAGTACTCGCGTATGCCTAGTATCCACACGAGTGTTTTCCCTAACATACCACGTGGGCCAGTGTATATTTCTCTTTACGCAGTCTACTTACATCCTAACTTACTGTTATTTCAATTTGCTTTTGATATTATGTAAGGACAGAAATAAAATTCCACACTTCATCATTTTTATTCATTGGTACGCGTGGCATCCACAGAAAACTAAGTTTTCTCCACAATTCCTCGAGCCAAGGGACAGCCTAAAGCATTCGAGGGTTATGAAACACCATCACATGCAAACAGTCGCCCTAAACGAAAGGTGCTTCGCTTTCACAATATTACAAAGTGAAGAAACGTATAGAATCGAAAATCTAAAAATTCATTTAATCAGGGATAGATTTAATTTTAGAAGTAGGAATGGAGAACGGTTAGTAATTGCTTCATCCGACTCATAGGCCGGTATAGAGCCCCTCCCTCCAACACGTAATGAAAAGTTTAAATTATCTTATTGGCTCACTTAAACTACGTTTTGATGACGTTGCTGACGGGGACGGCGAAAAATACGTAATTCCTTTTTACCTCTGTCGCTCTTCTTTCATACCCCCCCGTCCCGTGGAAGAGGGTCCGGGACTATGACGCGCGCCCACATTACTCTGTTCTCCATTCCTACTTCTAAAATTAAATCTATCCCTGATTTAACTAAATGGTTAGTTATCCACTTTGGTTTTCTATCGCTGGCGCCATTAACGTCCGTTTTCGAAAGAAATATTTTAACCGGGCCAAATAGAGATATTAAATCCATTAATAACCACTAGAAGTCACTTTATACGAAGTTTGTGGGTGGAGCCAAAATTTAAGCAGGCGACGTTCCTCAATGAAGTTGGCTAGGGTGGTAAAAGAGGCGTTTTGTGTTTAACAAGTAACCTAGTGTTTTTTAACTATCTTCTTATTTTTAAAAACCTAGAATTTCTTCTGCGCATTTTCCCTTAGCTCCTCTGGCGGAGCGAAATTCCCCCAAAAAAGTACAAAAATTTAAAAAGTATTAAACTACAGACAGCCATCAATTGTAACTTCATAATCTCGTAGAATTTGCCGACAAAAATCACAATCTTAAGACTTCTTCGAAAAGGAAAGAGAAGAGATACGAGACCGCTTGAATTATGGAATTTCCTCGCGAATTTCCTTCACAATCAAATTAGATAGTACGGTTGTAGGTACTTGGCCGGCCATTGCGTATGGTAATTAGGTTTAGCTGGTAAAGTAGCTTCCCTGATGGTACAAAAGTAACTTGTTAAAAGCACCTTTCTCTTACCGTACTGGCAGGGTTCCTTGAAGTTACGGTTATGCTATGGTAAGATCTTGGGTTACCAATTTCATTAAGGGGTCATTGGTAAAACACTTCAATCATAACTTGTTAACGGTGTCCCTTATCGAAATAGGTTAGAAATTACATTTTTGACTGAAAATTGATTTGACTTCGGTCCCTAATGGTTTTAATCAGGCGTAACAGGAAAACTAGACGTGACACATGGAATTCTAGCGGTACCACCATGATACTGGGGTTGTGATGGGGAGGGGCTTGTATTATATTATTTTACTAGCTGTTACCCGCGGCATCGCTCGCGTGTAATAAGAACTTCCAACAAAATGATATAAAGAATGTGTAGATTTTACTGATGACTAAATTTTGTAGCAGCCTAGGAGCGAAGGCACTCGGCGTTGCCCGTCAGCCCGTCGGGACATTTTTTATTACTTTTCATGTGGACATTATTCCATAAAGAAGGTATTTTAAATTTCTGGCCGCCATTTAAAAAGATGGCAACAAATCGAACCCAAAAGACCATTCAGCCCGTCCATAGGTTAAAGGAAACCAGTTTACTTAAAATTTGCGAAATCGGTTGAAAAGCGCGGACTTCGTTGCATAGAGAAATTTTTTTACATTTCTAGACGCCATTCTTTAAGATGGCGGCGGATTTGAAAAACCTTTCTTAGTACGCGCCTACCACTTATGAGTAACGTTCCTGCAAATTTTCAGCCTTCTAGGGCAAGCGATTTGGGCTGGGCGTTGATTATAAACCAGTCTGTCAGTCAGTTAGGACTTTGATTTATATAGATTGTCGTCAACATGTTCCTACTCTTTAGTATCGATAGTGGTGACGGTAGGATAAATATTCCCTATGTCACTTGCTATGTTTTCTTGACTATTAAGGCGAGATAACTTTGGTTTTTATTTATTTTTCCTTATAACCATTGCGTCAAGGAACCCTGTCATACAGTCTGCAAAAAGAAGAGCAAGATCCTGGGATGAGGTCAACGTTCGATACTTTTCTTAAAGGCATAACGAACTGCCGTAAGATAGTCACATAAGAATACACTCATCGGAAGTAGTACGTAGTTGACAATTATAATTACCTCGATTAATTATGAACAACACCATTGGCTAAGCCAAGGATACAACTAGAAATTATTCAGACAATTAGACTCGTGAATTTTACAGATTGAAAAAAAAAACAATATATTTAGGCCATGGTTTCCATGAGTATTTCAATTCAAAATTCCCTGACATTTCAAGGTTTGTCCCTGATCGTCTAACGTCATCGTTTTCCCGTTATCCAGTTTCATTTGAAGAATAGCCCTGAATGTTGGCTTAAAACCGATTGTGAAATTCCTTGACTTTTACAACAATTTTAAAATTCCGTGACAACACATTTTAAAATTTGCCTGACATTTCACAACTTATTTTAAAAATTCCCTGAAATTTCACAACCCATTTTAACATTTCCTGGCACTACACAACCCATTTTAAAGAACCGTGACATTTCACAACCTATTTTAAAAATTCCCTGAAATTTCACAACCTATTTTAAAAATTCCATGACATTTCACAACCTATTTTAAAAATTCCATGACATTTCACAACCTATTTTAAAAATTCCTTGACATTTTACAACCTATTTTAAAAATTCCCTGACATTTCACAACCTATTTAAAACATTCCCCGAAATTTCACAACCTATTTTAAAAATTCCCTGACATTTCACAACCCATCCAAAAAAATTCCCTACATTTCACAACCCATTCAAAAATATTCTCTGCTATTCCAGGTTTTCCAGGTACCGTCTAAACTCTGTGGGTTTATGGAAATTTCCTTGAGTTTTAATGACGTATAATATTTTTATGCATATTTTAACAGTTCAAAAATATTCATTTAGTTCACTATCCCTTTAAAAAGTAGCTGGCATTCAAAGACATTCCTCGTTGCTAGGGGAGTTTTTTTGCGATAAATCTTAAGCGTCTGAGATAACGTATTTGCATTATTTTTGCCGCTTCTATGAATACATGATATCTTTAGACTTGAAATGGCATTAAAAATTAAAATTCAAATTGCTTTTTCTGTTTGACATTTCGAAAATAAGATGGCTTAGCTACGCGAGGGTCTTAATAAATTTATAAGACTAAATTGTGGTGGTTTCTAGCTACTGTTATTAAAATTATTTGTGTTTATTAAAGTTTCATGAACGCAGGGAAAATGAAGGGTTTAAAGAAAATTATTTTATTCTCTAAACATTGTAAAATTGTTAATAAAACTCCACAATGAAATTTGCATTGATTTTTAACATATTTTGAAATCAACATTATTTCATAAAGAGGGGTATTTATATTTCTGGCCGCCATTTTAAAAGATGGCGGGCAATCGAACACGGAAAGCCATAAAGTCCGTCTACAGAATATGGAGAGCTAGTGCACTAAATATTAGTGAAATCGCTTGAAACACGATATCAACATTATTCCATAAAGAGGGATTTTCAAATTTCTGGCCGCCATTTCTTTCAAAATTTTAAAAGATCTTTCTTTGTGCGTGTATAATACTTCTCTTAGACAGGTGTAACTACCACAAAGCGGGGTAATATAACATAATTCTTCCCAACATCAGAATTAACATTTATTACAGCAAGGTTACTAAACCGTATCACATACGCGATAAATAGTTACCTCATCATTATACTCTAATAGCGCTGCTTAACTATTTGCCAAAACGCATGCGCTTGTGGATTATTTTTTGTATGACGAGCGGGAGAGCAAACAAAAAGGGTGCATAAGCCAGGGAAGAATCACGTTTCATAACTAAAGTATTAAGAGGATACAGAGTGTCATCCTTCCTCTTTTATCCCCTTCTGCTACTACTTAAAAGTAACATTCATGAAATTTTGCATCCGCCTTAGTGTAGCGGTTTGGATTGTTGACTGCTGATTAGTCACTATGGACTTTGACTTAGATATAAATGGATTTTAACTACTATTACATTTACCAGAAGTAAATGAACCATTTACTTCTGCATTTACATGAAACTAATTAAGACTAAATTACTCTAAGCAGAATTCTACCAACTAAAATAATTTAAAATGTATTTTAATCCGCATGACCTACAAGTTAGAACGTAAAAATATAGATGTCCCAAATAATTTCGATTCCGAATTCACAGGTTATCCATCAATGTCAACTCATCCTTCCACCATATTTCCATTCAAAACCGGTTTTCAGCCATGTTAAAGCGTCTCAGGATAACCTGTCGTCGAATCGACCTTTGAACGGGGGCGCGGTGGCCAAACCTTAATGAGAATATAATCCCCTAGCAAAATTGGTGGAGTTGTCAAGAGGGCAATTGCTGCGTAAAATTCGGAAATTTCCCGCACCTAGTAGCCACACCCTTCAGAGGTAAGGCGTGATGAAAGCAAGAAAAGTTTTAATTATTTAAACGTTTCAAAAAGTAATTAACGAGAGACTTGTAGAAATATTCCATAACCTTTTATAACGATAAGTAAAGTGTCTATGACACTCAGAATTTTAGGCTAGAAAATATTTTTGGGTGTCGATTTTAGTGAATTATTTGAGGATGGTGGGACCGAAGTACAGTGGGTTCTATGGTAAATTTTGAGTAGAAAATGTTCTAACTGTGACGTAATGCCTTAAGAGCAACTGTTTACAAGTTACGATTGAAGTGTTTAACAGTGACCACTTAAATTTAACTAAGAATTTGTGTAATATGAATCACCCTTTTTGTTAATCTCCTGCTCGTCAAACTTCAGATGATCATATCGCATTGTGGGATGAATTCTATAACTGTTTGGTATTTACTAAATCCTCAGCAATCAGTTAACCCACAAACCTTGATTGTCTTGACGTGGGACATAAACTCACAAGCGAATGCATGCGCCTGGGCAAAAAATTAAGCGCTAATTGAGTAATGATGAGGGAACTATTTACATGGCGTATGTGATTTGGTTTAGTAACCTTGCTATAATAAATGTTAATTCTGATGTTGGTTGGGAAGAATCATGTTACAATTACGATACCCGCTTTGTGGTGGTACACTTCTCTCGAAGAGAAGTATTATATACTTCTGTTAAAATTCATTTTGGTGGTCATTCTAAACCGCTACTATCTATATAAATTCCTGCTTCCAATTATTTATCCATATTTTATGGATTGCCATAAACACAACTAGTTATTTTATCACTGTTATATTTCATTATCTCTTGAACCTGGTTCTATAAAAGCAGACTATATAATCCAATGCCAAAGGTCAACACACTTTACCCAGAAATTACTAAGCCTAAACCTAACCACACGCGCTGTCATATTCAATTGACGATGGATATAAACAATCCATTATCGCGTCAACTCCAGACGAATTTAGACCCAAAGGCCTAAACCTTAATTCATCCCATAAGGTTTGTATATAAATTTCGCGAAAGATCGTCGACCCCAAAACTCCTTTGTGTAATCTTAAATCCTTTAATGGGTTACGGGTTAAAAGGTACCAGCCACGTGGTTACCTTCTAACCAATGATGAGTAGGTATTAGGAGAATCTCAAAGGAAGACTATCACGTGGTTTAATGGTATTTTCTATTGGTAACCTGATAGTTTTATAGCATGAGAACTTACTGGAAATTAGCAATTAAGGAAAAAAGCTGGAATGGTTGAAATTTGCGTCAAGATGTTTTCCGCACTCCATTTTCTAAGATGGTTGCACATTCACAAAATACGTGACATAACGTATCATCCCTTTATAAAATTTCAGTGTAATTGGTTGGTATTAATCGTAGTTAGCGTTCCTCCATTTTTCAAGATGGCCGCCGACTAATACCAAAATTTATACGGCTTCGCTTTAGGTTACAGTTAAGAAATGAAATTTCTGTCGAATCATGCACTTGATATGGAATATATATATTCTTCTACTTCGAAACGATTGAAATAACTGGCGAAAAAAAATGTTTAACGATGAAAAACAAAAATTAAATCTCGCTTGCTAGACGGCCGAGTCAGGGATAGATTTAATTTTAGAAGTAGGAATGGAGAACTGTTAGTATTTACTTCAGTGCGACTCATAGCCCAGTATAGAGCCCCTCCCTCCAACACGTAACGAAAAGTTTAGATTATTTTATTGGCTCTCTTAAACTACGTTTTGATGACGTTGCTGACGGGGACGGCGAAAAATACGTAATTCCTTTTTACCTCTGTCGCTATGACCCGCCTCTTCTTTCATACCCATCCGTCCCGTGGAAGGGGGTCCGGGACTTTCACGCGCGCCCTGTCCAGATTACTCTGTTCTCCATTCCTACTACTAAAATTAAATCTATCCCTGGTCGAGTCTTTTAATTTCGGATAATAATGTTCCTTTAAGGATGCCAGAGGTGAGATAGGATATATTTCGCGGACAGGCACTACAATTATCAAGATTGATAAGGGCTCGCACGCTACGGTTATGAACTTTAGGAAGGTGGTACTTCCGTTATGTATAACCCAAGTGTAATTGGACCCTTAGGAAAATTATACGACGCCTTTTTATGGCGTGCGTCAAGAAAAAACACCTAATTGAAGAGGTTTATGGTACATCGGATTTTATTGGGTGTTTTACTATGCTTTGAGGAGTTCTCAAGAGTGTGTTCTCTGCCAACTAGGTCCTTAAAAAACCAAGATGAAATCATAGACATAAGAAGAAATAAGTATCATGGCGTAATTTGAAGTAAATTTGTATAGTCTACTAGTCGCAAAGGCACCCGGCGTTGCCAGTCGGGACTTAAAATTACTTTTCAGGAAGCCATTTTAAATATGGCGGCAAAAAGGGATTAGGCCCTGGAAGCAGTGTACTAATCATTAGTCAATTCGGTTGAAACGCGACATCCACGTTATCCCATAAAGAGGGTCTTAAGTTTTAGGGCCGCCATTTTTAAAGATGGCGGAAAATCTTGCCCCAATAGCCATAAAGAAAGTCTATAGGATATAAGGAACTAGTGTACTAATTATTAGCGAAATCGGTTGAAAGGCGACATCAACTTTATTAAATAAAGAGGGTTTTAACTTTTCAGGCCGCCATTTTTAAATATGGCGGGAAATTTTGTCCCAAGAGCCATAAAGCCCGTCTATATGATATAGGTAACCAGTGTACTAAATATTAGGCAATTAGGTTGAGACGCGAGATCCACATAATTCAATAAAGAAGGTTTTTATTATTTCCGGACGCCATTTTTCAAGATGGTGGCGGATTAGAAAAGTCTTTCTTAGAGATTACCTAACGTCCCTAAAAATTTGCAGTTTGGACTGGGCGTTGACTATCAGTTAGCCTGGACTTATTTCTCCTTAGTCAAGTTGAGTTTCTTATAATGTAGTACTAAATAATATTTTAAATTGATACGATTACGTCACTGCTATGTATGACTTAAGTTATTATAGTGCACTACCACGAGGGAGAAAAACCACGTGACGTGACGTCAATATTGGTTATCTAAATTATATTACCAAAGCTGACGACTTCTAATATGGTCACCACAATCAAGGTAAGAGATAAGAGCAAGAAGTTATATCAGTATCTCAGAGAGAAGGTATAAGATGCCTTTGTATTCGCGCGCCATAGTCCCAGTCCCCCTTTCAAAATACAAGGGGGGACGTAAAAGGAGGCGCGGGCTATTTCGCCTCTCCTCAGTCCGAAAATATGACTGTAATTTTCGTCACTCACGTCGTCGCGCTGACGTGAGTTTTCAAGAACCAATGAGATGCTGGTTGTAAATTAGAGACGGGGATTGACTCCGGACCTACGTTTGGACTGGAGATAAAGCTGGAAATCTGGCGAATTTATACCTTCTCTCTGAGATACTAGATATAACTTCTTGATAAGAGGTTGTGACGTCACAACAGGAAAAGATTTATAATCTATATCTATATAAATCAAAGTCCTGACTGACTGACTGACTGACTGACTGACAGACTGACTGATAATCAACGCCCAGCCCAAACCGCTTGCCCTAGAAGGCTGAAAATTTGCAGGAACGTTACTTATAAGTAGTAGGCGCGTACTAAGAAAGATTTTTCCAATCCGCCGCCATCTTAAAAAATGGCGCCCAGAAATGTTAAAAATATTCTCTATGCAATTAAGTACGGGCGTTTCAACCGATTTCACAAATATTTAGTACACTGGTTTGCTTTAACCTTAAGACGGGCTGAATGGTCTTTCGGGTTCGATTTTTCGCCATCTTTTAAAATGGCGCCCAGAAATGTAAGAAAATATTCTCTATGCAATAAAGTCCGCGCGTTTCAACCGATTTCACAAATATTTAGTACAATGGTTTCCTTTAACCTATAGACGGGCTTAATGGTATTTTGGGTTCGATTTGTTGCCATCTTTTTAAATGGCAGCCAAAAACTTAAAAACCCTTCTTTATGGAATAATGTCCGCGTGAAAAGTAATAAAAAATATCCCGACGGGCTGACGGACTGTGCCGAGTGCCTTTGCTCCTAGGGTGCTACAAAAATATTAGTCATCAGTGAAATCTACACATTCTTTATATCATTTTAGATGGAAGTTCTTATTACACGCGAGCGACGCCGCGGGTAACGGCTAGTACAGTATTAAATAGTCGATTAGATTGTCACAATGACGTCATTCATCTTAAATAACGTGTTATTAATATCAAGAATAGTACTAGTTAGGTATGTTTCTAATGACGTTTGAAATGTCAAATGAACTTAAGTAGAAGCAAAAGACAGGGTAACATGTCAAGAAAAATGAAACGTTACCCGATAACGGCCAGTACAACCTTCACTGCCAACTAATAATGGTACACTTAAGACTCTACTAGTGTTCTGGAGTCAACGTCATTCATTAATTCAGTAACTGTCCGCTAGAGGGAGATAGGAATACGAAAATAGCCGCTAAACCTTAATCCATCAATATCTTGGTATCTGACTTGTTTTTTGAGTCAAGTTAAGTCACACAACTCTCTTTGGAAGTCGTTCTACGCGATAAGGAAAGATGATATAGTATGAGGTTAGGTTGATAATTTTAGGGTAATTCCTTACAACGATCCAGAGGAATTCAGGACGCGGTCTCCTAGGAATGTTAAGGAAAGGGGTCGCACATTACTTTCATTTAATGTAAGAAGGTGCAGAGAAAACATTTTTATGTTAAATTAGCAGCAAAGGCACCCGGTGTTGGCGATGAGCCTGTTGGGGCATTTTTATTACATTTAGGCCGCCATTTTAAAACATGGAGGCAAATCGATGAATAAAAGACATAAAGCCCGTTTATAGGTTATAGGCAAGCAGTGTACTAAATATTAGTGAAATCGGTTGAAACGCGAGATCAACGTTATTCTATATAAAAAAAAGTATTTTTTACATGTCTGGCCGCCATTTTTCAAAATGGCTGATGATTTAAACTAAAATTATAAGTTTATAAGATATGTTCCATAAGTATGACGCTACCTATATTTCGTAATGCTAGAGACTTACAGCTCGAGATAACTAGTTCGAGAACGACGGAAGCGAGAATTGAAGTCCTGCACTCGGTTGTTAATTTTGCAGTTCATCTTCCTATTTAGTCTGTACTAAGACTTTGACAGCGCCTGCGCCTCACCAGGTGTCGCTTTACGAGAATCTATGACGTTTCACCTACGTCAGTTACTGAGAGCTAGTTCGAGAACGACGGAAGCGAGAATTGACTACACTCGGTGTTAATTTTGCAGTTCATCTTCCTATTTAGTCTGTACTAAGACTTTGACAGCGCCTGCGCCTCACCAGGTGTCGCTTTACGAGAATCTATGACATTTCACCTACGTCAGTTACTGAGAGTTAGTTCGAGAACGACGGAAACGAGAATTGACTACACTCGGTTAATTTTGCAGTTCATCTTCCTATTTAGTCTGTTCTAAAACTTTGACAGCGCCTCACCAGGTGTCGCTTTACGAGAATCTATGACGTTTCACCTACGTCAGTTACTGAGAGCTAGTTCACGAACGACGGAAGCGAGAATTGACTACATTCGGTTAATTTTGCAGTTCATCTTCCTATTTATTCTGTACTAAGCCTTTAACAGCGCCTCACCAGGCGTCGCTTTACGAGAATCTATGGCGTTTCATCTACGTCAGTTACTGAGAGTTAGTTCGAGAGCGACGGAAGCGAAAATTGACTACACTCGGTTAATTTTTCTGTCCATCTTCCTAATTAGTCTGCACTTACTAAACCTTTGACAGCGCCTCACCAGGCGTCGCTTTACGAGAATCTATGA
Organism: Phalangium opilio; assembly: GCF_054372755.1. Lineage (NCBI taxonomy): Eukaryota > Metazoa > Arthropoda > Arachnida > Opiliones > Phalangiidae > Phalangium > Phalangium opilio. Next base: position 6,300,652 of record NW_028324217.1, on the reverse strand, counting down.
CGTTTCACCTACGTCAGTCACTTGACACTCTCTCAATAACCAGTGACAAACTTATGGAACGTATCTTATGAACTTAACTCAACATTGAGTTTACAAAATGTCATACAAATCGGTTATGAATTCATATGAGAAAAATCCATAACAAAAATTCGCTTTGGTCCCATTGAACCGAATTCCCATTCGACAGAAGGGGTTCTTTTTTGGGGTCCCATTCGACCGAACGTAGCCAAAGGTGCGATTTTATTATAGTCCCATTGGACCGAAATTCTATTGAACTGGAAGAAGACATACTGTGTGGTTTTGCATTAAATATATTTTTAATTTCACAACTTATTATTGTTAAAATAAATGTGAGTTGAAAATGTATTACTGCACTTATTTTAACTACGTTTTAATTACGGCGAACCTCACCTACCCTAGCCTAACCTAACCTAACCAAACGTAACCTAACCTAACCCAACCCAACCTTGTTTGGAGATAAAAAGATTATTTATATGAGTATTAAAAGCCCGCCTCTTACCACGAGCAATTTATTAGCAATAATAGAAATATTTTGCAAAAGTTGTCAGATAATTAATTGGAGAATATTTTGGAAAAGGTGGCAGCTAATTAATGGGAGAATATTTTGGAAAAGGTGGCAGCTAATTAATGGGAGAATATTTTGGAAAAGGTGGCAGCTAATTAATAGGAAAATCTTTTGGAAAAGGTGGCAGCTAATTAATAGGAGAATATTTTAGAAAAGGTGGTAGCTAATTAAAAGGAGAATATTTTGGAAAATGTGGCAGCTAATTAGTAGGAGAATGTTTTGGAAAAGGTTGCAGCTAATTAATAGGAGAATATTTTGGAAAGGTGGCAGCTAATTAATAGGAGAATGTTTTAGAAAAGGTGGTAGCTAATTAAAAGGAGAATATTTTGGAAAATGTGGTAGCTAATTAGTAGGAGAATGTTTTGGAATAGGTTGCAGCTAATTAATAGGAGAATATTTTGAAAAAGGTGGCAGCTAATTAATAGGAGAATGTTTTGGAAAAGGTGGTAGCTAATTAAAAGGAGCATATTTTGGAAAAGGTGTCAACGAATTATTGGAACCAAACCAAACCAAACCTAAACTAACCTAAGCTAACCTAACCTAACCTAACCTAACCTAAGCTAACCTAACCTAACCTAACCTAACCTAACCTAACCTAACCTATGCTAACCTAACCTAACTTAACCTAACCTAACCTAACTTAACCTAACCTAACCTATGCTAACCTATGCTAACCTAACCTAACCTAACCTAAACTATGCTAACCTATGCTAACCTAACCTAACCTAACCTAACCTATGCTAACCTAAACTAAGCTAACCTAACCTAACCCACCCGAAACCAAAATATTAAAATTTTAATTTAAAATTTAAAGACATTGACGGAACTACCATTAAGACTGTACTTCATTTTAAGCACAATTAGTTTATTAATTCTATATATCTCTTGCCTTGAAAGGAATGAAAGTGAGCGTTTTAATTAGTATCACGAAACATTTACTTTTAATATTATTAACATACCTTTCGGAGATTCGAACCAACAACCTATCGCTTCGCAGTCCAACATCGTATCCACTACACCACCGAATCGCTGACGGCTACAGTGTTTCAAGTTATATTCATGTATTTTTAGGAGCATATTCGGACGATTGGGATTTCGGTCCATCGGGAATATAGCCATTGGGCTGGAAATCTAAAATCATTGCGGGATATTCGGTCGAATGGGATTTCGGTCCATTGGGAATTCGGTTGAAAGGAACGATACCAAAAATTCAACCAGTTAATTTTATAAAATCAACGATATCGAATGAAGTATCCGACCTTTCGAATGTCCCCGCATGCCAAGATCTCCAAGACGTGTCCTTTATATGCAATAAGGAATTTTCCATAGGGTTTTTTCTTTTACTTCCCTTGACTCGGGGCTTCCAAGGAAAATATTGGCAAGGTTAGATAAACAAGAAACTTTTTATTGCTAGAGGAGTATTTATTCATTCCTATCTCCGCATTAAATTTGATTACGCGTGGGAATTTTATAAAAGTTATTAATTTTGAGGTCTCGCCCTATTTTGGGGTTTAATTGGAAGTAGGCTTAGGTAATTACCTATATTAATAAATGGAAAGGTTAAATATATCTTGACGTGAGATATGTTGGCGTTGGGTTGATTGATAATGATTGGTTTTCTATAAGTTCAATGACCCTTTATTGGAAATATTACATTCAGGTATTTTAGGGCTTAATTAGAAATTCAAGATAGGTCGATTTTTTCTTATATCAGTTGTTGGAATCAAGAAGTGATATCTAGTTTATTTGGGAGAAGGTGTAAGATGCCTAAGTATTCGCGCGCCATAGTCCCAGTTCCCCTTTCAAAATACAAGGGGGGCGGGCAGGGCCGGATTAAGGGGGCCGAGGGGGCACTGGCCCCCGGGCGCAAGGCTTGTTGGGGGCGCATTGGGTTAAACTATTCCCCCTTAGGGACATTTGCTGTTCCGTTTTTCCGACTTAAAGGCCGACTTCCAACGAAAAGGGTTCTTACGAACTGAAAACCGAGCATCGAGACTAACAATGGAGCGACCGTGCCGATTTTCGAACTCCCGCTGGGGCAAAAGATGGAAGGGTTCTAGCTAACTGAAAGCCGTGTAATGCGGTTCTAGCGAACTGAAGATACACAATAGAGAATTTCCTTCAGGGGAAAGCAAAAATTCGAGAGGAAATAAATTTAAAAGGATTTCTATTGTCCATCTTCAATTCGCTAGAACCGTTCCAACTTTTGCCCCAGCGGGGATTCAAAAATCGGCACGGTCGCTCCATTGTTAGTCTCGATGCTCGGTTTTCAGTTCGTAAGAACCCTTTTCGCTGGAAGTCGGCCTTTAAGGGGCGCGCACACTATCTCGGCCCCCGGGTGCAAAATTGCTTATTTATTTATTTATTTGAGAGACATGAGGTAAAGGGTCGTGAAGCCATGGGCTTATGTACAACCTCCCTCGTCGGTAAAGTGCGAAGGATTACAACAAGAAATAAAAAAAATTAAATGAAAAAACTACAAATATGAAATTATATATAAAGAAAAATATTGTTAATACGGCAGATCAAATTCGGTATAGCCTGAATTAAGAGTCAAATAGCGCCGTTACGGCAGTGCTTAATCCGGTAAAAGGAGGTCGGGCTATTTCGCCTCTCCTCAGACGGAAAATACGTATTTTTCGTCATTCGCGTCGCGCTGACGTGAGTTTTCAAGAACCAATGAGATGCTGGTTGTAATTTAGAGGCGGGCATTAACTGCGGACTTACCTTTGGACTGGAGATAAAGCTGGAAATGTGGCGAATTTATACCTTCTCCCTAGTAAATTAGATATCGCTTCTTGTTGGAATATAATAAGAAAGATGAGCTTTGTCTGTCTGTTACTAACGTTCTAATGGGTTAACTTAATATAGTTGAATAATAAGGGTTTAAAGAAATAGACAACGATTTGTCAATAGATAGTGTGCAGGCATGTTTTGTCAATCATTTGTAATAACAGAAGGGGATAATTGAAGAAGGATGACACTCTGTATCCTCTTGATACTTTAGTTATGTAACATGATTCTTCCCAGCCTCATGCACCCTTTTTCTTTGCTCTCCTGCTCATTAAACTTCAGATGGGCATCACACCGTGCAATGGTGAATTCTATAACTGTTTGGTATTTACTAAATCCTCGGCAATCAATTAACCAACAAACCTTGATTGTCTTGACGTGGGACAAAAATTAACACACAAGCGCATGCATGCGCCTTGCCAAATGGTTAAGCGCTAATAGAGTAATGATGAGGGAACTATTTAGATCGCGTATGTGATTCGGTTTAATAGTAACATTACTCTAAATTACTGATCATGTAATCATTTTACAAGTAGCCCGTTTTTTGCTACAGTTCTCTCGAAGAGAAGTATTATACACTTCTGGTCTAACTTTGTTGCGTGTAAATAACAAGTTGTGGCCTATATTTCAATTGGTTACGATTTTTAATGCATAGCCACTAAGCCACAGCTAACCAACATTTCTCGATCATGCCTTACTAACGCGTGATCAAGTGAGCTATGTTTTAGTAGACGTATTATGAAAATTTGGCAATATTTATCATTTTGAATTCGGCTATTCTTGTGTTCAAAAGTATTGGTTCAAAATAGTTCAATAGCCTGAATGCGCCTTTAGTTGAAGTCATGGGAAAATTTCAATACCTCATTTTGATTATCATGAAAAGAAAAATTACAAATTTGCATGCAACTACTTCTATCATCTAACATTATTCGAACCACGAGCAAATTTTAAGAATCAAAGATCAAGGAAGCGCATGCAAATAAACACCCTAGAAAAATTTGCATTTGCTTAAGCTTATCCGAGTAAGTGTACGAAACCATAAGTTTATAAGATGTGTTCCATAAGTTTGTCACTGGTTACAAACTGGAGCTTGTAATTTTGAAGTGATTGAAGTAGGTCATAGATTCAGGGTAAAGCGACGCCTGGTGAGGCGCTGTCAAAGGCTTAGTATTGCAGACTAAACAGGAAGATGTAAATCCTGCAAAATTAACCACCGAGTGTAAGACTTCAATTTTCGCTTCTGTCGTTCTCCCTCGAACTGGCTCGAGCTCAAGTCTCTAGCATTACGAAGTATAGGTAGTGTCATACCAGGGATAGATTTAATTTTAGAAGTAGTAATGGAGAACAGAGTAATCTGGGCTCGCGTCATAGTCCCGGAGAAGGGGGCGGAGGGGTATGAAAGAAGAGGCGGGTCATAGCGACGGAGAGAAAAAGGAATTACGTATTGTTCGCCGTCCCCGTCGGCAACGTCATCAAAACGTAGTTTAAGTGAGCCAATAAGATAATTTAAAATTTCCGTTACGTGTTGGAGGGAGGGGCTCTATACTGGGCTTTGAGTCGAACTGAAGTAAACACTAACCGTTCTCCATTCCTACTTCTGAAATTAAATCTATCCCTGGTCATCCTTATGGAACATCTTATAAACTTATGACGAGACGCAACAACAACGACGATACGGTCTGTACCCCTTTTATCCCAAAAACCCGCAAAATTCCATCACAAGAAACACTCCCTTCCTACGAGCGCAAGGCTTGTCAGCCTTTACAAAGCCACAAAGCTAAACATCTACACCAAAGTATGAAACCAATCCATAATCCTTGAATAACAAAGTCACTTGACACTACACAAGAAGGTATGTTCTGACCATTCAAATAGCGAATGGATACAAAGTCACTTGACACTAAAGGTGAAGTTAGGATGAATGAAAGTTCACGGGGTATCGATTTGTACCGGAGCTAGTAGACTCTTTTCTCTTCCGCGTTCTTATCCGGGATGTTTCCCATTTCAGATGCATTTTCCTTTAACGGAAAAACCACGTATCTTCGGAAATTAATTTTAGTATAAATATACGTGTTTTTATACATCATCTCCTTATTAAAGATACCATTAAGAAGAGGGTTTAAACATTGTAAGTCATAACGCCAGTAAAGTAAAAGATACTTGGTTCTTGCGATTTATTAAAATCGATCTTGGTATAGTTATAACTTGACGGTTATTACAGATAAAGAGTCCTGAATCTAACCCCGGATTTTAAAGTAGAGATGCATCTTTGGCAATAATTTTAATAAGCGGCTATTTAAGATTTGTGTTTCTGCTAATGATAATTGATCAGTCTGTTATAAATTAATTAAAGGGTAAGTTCTTAGGGTAGAACTGAATGGAACGTGACTCAAGGAACATGGGATCGGTCTACAACATTAAGATTTGGGTTCCCAAACATTGAATGGCCCCTAAAACATGGAAATAGATAGACACATGTGGAGTAAAACGTATCAGCCTTCAAAAAGTCTTCAATGCAAGAACGTTATTGAACCTTTATCTAGCAGAAATGTACTATTAAAGGGGTAGAATTGTGTCTACGCTTTAAAAGTGTTTGCCTATTTCCTTAATTGTTTTAGGGGCCAATCAATGTTTGGGAGCCCATATCTCCTTATAACTAAATATTGTTGACCCCATGATGTTCTTTGACACGTCTTTCCACTCACTTTGACCCTAAGAACACACCCTTCAATTAATTAATGACAAACTTATTAGAAACATCCTGTATGGTGTTTAGTGTCTACATAGATCATGCAGGAAACTCATACCGGTTCCCAGTACCTACAACGCTGGGTAGCTTAACTTGTGATTGGTGCTAACCTTTTTGAGCAATTTCGCGATTGGTGCTAACCTTTTTGAGCAATTTCGCGATTGGTGCTAACCTTTTTGAGCAATTTCGTGATTGGTGCTAACCTTTTTGAGCAATTTCGTGATTGGTGCTAATCTTTTTGAGCAATTTCGCGATTGGTGCTAACCTTTTTGAGCAATTTCGCGATTGGTGCTAACCTTTTTGAGCAATTTCGCGATTGGTGCTAACCTTTTTGAGCAATTTCGCGATTGGTGCTAACCTTTTTGAGCAATTTCGTGATTGGTGCTAACCTTTTTGAGCAATTTCGTGATTGGTGCTAACCTTTTTGAGCAATTTCGTGATTGGTGCTAACATTTTTGAGCAATTTCGTGATTGGTGCTAACCTTTTTGAGTCTATTTCCTTTGTGTATTTTGTTTATTGTCTTTGTTAGTATTTTTGTATAATTATTTTTCGTTTTGTTTTCTTATTTTTTTATTATTTATTTTCTTTTTATTATTCTTATTATTTGTATTTGTGCTGTGGGCCATGACGCGGGTCACAATAAGCAGTTATTGCTTTCTATTCCCGCAATAAAAACATTATTATTATAGTTATTATTATATTATTATTTGAACGAAAACGCTTAGATGCATGTCTACTTTAGCCCCGATTATAAGCTGGCGGATAGAACACTTTGTCTATATGATGGTTCGTTTAATATTATGAAAGGGTTTGGTTGGTAATATCGATTACATTTCATAAAAGCATTACATCGTAGTGGAAAGATCAAGAAAGATTACTGCTAAGAGTTTTAAATAATATATGTTAAAAAAACAGCTTAATTTATATAAGTGTCTCACGTTATTCATTCCATTAACGTCTATGCTTTTCACTTGAGGCTATTCACTCCGTGCATAGATTAAGGGCATGTAATAATTTTAATCTTTGCTAAGGATCGCGCAGCGCAGTTCGTTCATCGTAATCATAACAAGTTTTGAACCGATTACGATGAGTGAATACCATGAGTGAGTGGACCAAGGGATAGATTTAATTTTAGAAGCAGGAATGGAGAACAGAGTAATGTGGGCGAGCGTCAAAGTCTCGGACTCCCTTCCTTGGGACGGGGGGGGGGGTATGAAAGAAGAGGCGGGTCATAGCGACAGAGGTAAAAAGGAATTACGTATTTTTCGCCGTCCCCGTCAGCAACGTCATCAAAACGTAGTTTAAGTCAGCCAATAAGATAATTTAAACTTTTCGTTACGTGTTGAAGGGAGGAGCTGAGTCGGACTGAAGAAAACACTAACCGTTCTCCATTCCTACTTCTAAAATTAAATCTATTCCCGATGAGTGAGTGGCCCCTCAACGTCGTAATTCATCGTAAAATCGAAATTAAAGAATGTTGTTGTTTTCAAAACAAATGTTGCCAAAATATACATCTTTTAGGGACAATCAAGACATTGTGGGGATTAGCATAGAATTTTCTCTAATTAAAAAATGTATTTAATCCCTAACAAAATGAATATTGCAACTAGTATGTGTTTCTTCTACTTGGAATCTTTAACAGGCTGTTTTCTGGGACTTTCTGGTTGAATTAAAGGGGAGGATGTGTGCAAATCGTCACCCCTGACGTCATGCATAATGTATTTTAACTTAGAAACCACGTGATATTGACGTAGCTAGTGACCTGCCCCGGACCCGAATGTAAACAAGTTCTCTTTGCGTTGTGTGAAAAAGTAGACGTAGGGTCGTCGGTTGTCCTTTATTTGTGAATAGCCAAAGAAACGCAAGGAAGGAGAAGTAGCCGGTTTAACAAAGTTTTAACACCTTCCCTTTACCTTCAATCAGATATTAGTATGGGGTCTATGGCCTCTTAAAGATTCCAAGTATGTATTGCTGCTTTAAAGTATAAAGTGTAAGTTTTGAATTCCCCATTATATTATCTAACTTCCTTTTGTTTGACGTTCCGGTTCAGATAAGAAATTAAAATGACAAATATGCTTCGCGCATGTACTTTCTAGGGGAAACAGTGCGACATAACGTGACTGTAAATCCCTTTTCAGACGTTACAACTTTTGACTTAACTAGAGGGGTCAAAAAGGTTGAGTCAGCAAAAATTGGTCAGTGATCTATTTATAATTGGCTGGTTCTACCAAAGAGGAGAGAAAGAGGGACGTTCTTTATAAAATCCGCCGAAAAATGGGAAAATAGGGGGGGGGGTAGTAAAACATTTTTCGGTATACGTTTAGTTTTAGGACGCACATCCTTTGCGCATGGGGGGATTGACCTCCTCGCCTTATCTCTGGCATCCCCTACGTCAACTGTGCGCGAGAAAGCCGCGCTCAGGCGGCGCGGTGTACCGTAGATTTACACCCGTTTTCAACAGGCATGGATTACGGCTGCCTATACTGGTTCTCTCTCCCTCTTTCTCTCCTCTTTGGTTCAACAAGTCCAAATTCTGTTCAATCTTCTCAAGTGTGTTGAGTTTACACAAGTTGACTCATTTAAATGAATCAAAAAGTTCTCTCGTCTAAAAGGGCCTTTCTTATATGATAAGTTGATCGACATACTTAATTCCCAGAAATTGTTATGCTTAAAGGATTTATATTTGGTTATTTATTTAGTTCGCTCTACATTTTCAGTAGATACAGCTAATAATTGAGGTATGCTGTCTGTTTTTTGGTTCAACATTTTCAGATCGAAGACTAATTTTAATCATGCTGGTTGGTACTACGGTGATGGTGACGGTCCCAATACACATGAGAGTTGCTGAAATTGGAGGTAATAAGTCTCCCCGTAACAAAGAAATTTAATCAAACTACACTATCTTATCAACAATGTCACGTTGTGTAAGTAAAACCTCTTTAGGGTTCTTGGAAAATAAAATACGGTTTTGCAAGAGATAGTTATATCTCATCTGAATTAGGATGAAGCAAGAATAGTTGGAATTTTTAATAACTGGTAATTTTCTGTGTCTTTCTGCTTGAATTAAAGGGGAGGAGGTGTGGAAAGCGTCACCCCTGACGTCATGCATAATGTATTTGAACTTAGAAACCACGTGAAATTGATAGTATACCCGTCGTTGCCCGCCGGGACAATTTTGTTACTTTTCTAGCCAACCTCAAAAGTCTTATAGTCCGCAGACGCCGAAAAGCGAGATGGAAGGCAAAGTTTTACCCCCCGTGTCTTTCCCTCTTAGTTACATCGGAATGGTCTATAGAACTTCACAGATACGCCTAATCCTTTTGTTGCAATAAGTTAATTGCTCATTGTTTCAATTTGAAACATTATTTATTTTAAACGCTATTTCGAGAAAAAATAAAAATTCTAGCGTTATAGCTTTCCAAAAATGTGTACGTCCACGTGACAGCTTATATCATCACTATAATTGAACAATGCGTTTATAGCCATAGATAACAGCTGATAAAGCATTTACCCATTTCCTATGCAATGAGCCATATCGGGTAAACTACAAGTAACATAACAACAATATGTTTACCCTTAACATTAATTGACGTGTCAATAAGGTATGATTGAGTTAGCTAGGACTAAAGAAAAGGTGTTAACGAGATGTTGCCATCTTGATACTTACTGCCAGACGAAACTGAAAGTTTTCAAACTAAACCCGAAAATATTTTACGTAGTCCTTGACACGTGTGAACAGCAAAGCGACTTCACCAATGTGAACTTAAGATTCTAGTCTAGACTGAACGGGCCTTTAAACATGATTTCCATCACCCGACTTACATAGAAGCGACCCCTGGTGAGACAGAGGCCGAGAGCCAATAGGTGTACACAGCAAGAAGTAATGCATGGTTTCAGAGTTGTCCATTCAGATTTCAAGGAAAATTTAATAACACATTTAACATGGCAACAAACCTTCCTACAGAAATTAGCCACACGTCAATGGAAAGTACATTTCATACTTATTGTCACCATATTACTTATGAATAAACCAAAAACTAAAACTTCATATACTTCAAAAGTAAGATAAGTTTCCATGCAGAATTTGTTAAACAATCGCACATTTTCCCTCTCTCTCAAATGTCAAAAGGACTATTTCACAGGCTAAGCCTAATTCTTTAAAAAATGTTGAAGGAAGAAGAACTCCGATTGGCTGCTGAAAAAGGCGACAAAAATGTAGTCCAATCCTTATTGGCTGAAGGAGTCTATATTAATTCTATCAACGCTGATGGCGAGACGGCATTGGACAAAGCTTGTTTCCGGGGTCAAACGGAAGTCGCCTTGATTCTGATTGAAAATGGCGCCAACGTTCAAACACGTGATAAACTAGGATACACGCCTTTAATGGGGGCTACACGTGGAGGTCATAAGTCATTGGTCAAGGCGCTTATATCGAAAGGTGCCAAGGTAAACGCTACAAACATGTACGGAGATACAGCCCTGCATAAGGCGTCGTTATGTGGAAATAACGAAGAAATTGCCACCATTTTGATTGAAAATGGAGCCATTGTGAATTCAGCTAATTATAAAGGTATTTTATTCCATATATCTTAATTATACTATACAAGTTCTAAGAAAAAAATTTAAACCAAAGGCTATGTGGTTATGTAATTAACAGATCTGGCTTATGCGGTAATGGTTTGTTTGTTTGTGTGTGGACCCAGGGTACACGAAAAATAAGCGTGGATATTCTTTGATATCAATATCTACTTAAACTTCCTGTTTATATGCGATTACCTATCAAACTCAACTAAACACTAAGTCTAACTATACTAAAATTTTAACTGTAGCTGACTGTGGGTATTGCGAGCGAACCTTAGTTGTGTTTGATAATTTTCATGATTGTAAATGAACAGTTGAATTTTATTTAGTCTTCATGCCTATTATTATAACTCGAATCAGGGTTAGATTTAATTTTAGAAGTAGGAATGGTGAGCGGTTAGTATTTACTTCAGTCCGACTCATAGACCACCCAGTATAGAGCCCCTCCCTTAAAACACGTAACGAAAGTTTAAATTATCTTATTGGTTGACTAAAACTACGTTTTGATGACGTTGCTGACGGGGACGGCGAAAAATACGTAATTCCTTTTTACCTCTGTCGCTACGACCCGCCTCTTCTTTCATACCCCTCCGTCCCGTGGAAGATTGTCCGGGACTTCGACGCGCGCCCAGATTACTCTGTTCTCAATTCCTACTTCTAAAATTAAATCAATCCCTGCTCGAATCAATAAAATTAATTTTTCCCGAATATTTCGTTCAAGGTGGAACTCCGTTACACGAAGCTGCATTGAACAAACGCGAAACAATAATTCAAATTTTACTTCAAAATGGCGCCGATGTCAAAATAAAGGACCAAGATGGCCAATCAGCGTTGGACATAGCAATAGAATACGGATACGAAGATTGCATCAACGCTTTACAAAACACGAAGAGAAAAATCGTAAAACCAAAAGAAAATATTCGACAACGAAGTACCGAAGAACAAAATGGAACCCAAAGCGAAACATTAATCATGGAATTGGTTGAAAGCAATACGTCACTAATAAAGGAACTAAACGAAATCAAATTGGAATTGAAGGACAAACAAACACAAATTCGAAGACTGGAAGATAAAGTTCAAGAACTGACAAACAGAAATGACGAATTGAAACTGCTAAGTTTGAGAAGCCAAGGCTTAAGTCACCAAATAGATAATCACGCGACCCAAAACATTTCACACTACGAACCAAAAACAAAGTCAGTACCGTCGAAGAAACCTCAACGAACACAAGTTTTTCAACACTCAGAACCCAGAGAGATTGAAGATACACTAGAAATACTGGGAATTGAAATTAGGCCTAATGAAAATTTGCACTTCATCGTGTCAGCGTTTGAAAGAGTTCTGGGCTTGTATTTTATGGAACACCATATCAGCAGCGTTAATCGTACGTTCAATTTGACACGAAAATCGCCGACTAATTTATGGTCTGCTACATCTACCGCTAGTAACGGTTCAACGGTCATCGAAGTTAAATTTCTCAGAGTAGAATTTGCCAGAATGTGGTTGGATGCCTATGAGAAACAGGGGTCAAAGGGTATCCCAGCTCGCACTCTGGATTGGTCGTTCGGAGATGAGTTAGTCTCGCTAAGAAAAAAGATGGCTACCCGCGTCAGTGAAATATCGTCATGGGACGTTCCAGCTCGTCGTTAAATCAAGACTGTTTTATTGGTTTTGACCATACGTGGTTCTACCTGGTTTATATTCAACACAAAAATTTAATAATCTCTATTAATATGGGTCTAAACAGGAATGCATACAGTTAATAGGAATCATAGTGCCCCATGTTAATCTCTATGTGGGTTTTGTGGGCCGGGCTTGAGAACTTACTATCAGTCTTGGAAATAAGGATTTTTTTGAAACTAGTCCTCGGGACCAGTGACCCCCAGCGTCTACAATATTAAACTGGTCCTTGGGACCAGTGACCCTTACCCTAATTTATTTTTTACTAATCATATTGAAAAATTAAGGGAGTATTTCGTTGACGCACAGCCCATTCGATCGGGCTATAGATGCAAAATTATGTCAAAAATCAGAGTTAACTCCGTCATTGGGGGGAACACCGTTTTTCGGTCCTAATTTTGAAAATACTGATTGAAATCTCATGAAATTTTAATGAGATCTGCAAAAAAATGTTTGGTATTTTTGTGCAAAGTTTTTCTCTTACAAAGCTTTTTGTAACAACATTAAAACGAAAATGAACTACAATTTAATGGCTTAGTCTCAAACAGTTTAAATTTGTTTCCTTCAGCTTCACTGGTTCGAGTCTCTTGAAATTTTAGTGAAAGGCATATTTAAAGGTTTTAAATTATTGTGGAAAATTTCGAACTTTTAAAACGAATAGTCCTTTTCCTAAAATTTCCCTAATCGACTAAATAGGTTGTAGGATTATGCACAAGCACAATGTTAATGAATTTTTTGGAAGTGAATTGTTTCTTTGAAAACTTTGAAACTTTGCATCATAACTTAGAACCGTTCAATGTGCCTCTCACTAAAATTTCAAGAGATTCGAACAAGTGAAACGGAAAAACTTATTAAAGGGGCTGTTCGGACAGTGGGACAAACGACGATCTTCCTCATAGAGCTTAACATAGCGGGTGGGTAAAAAAGGAGAGGGGGTCGGACAGCCCCTTTAAACCGTTCCAAGACCAAGCCCTTTAAGTAGGGCTAATTTTCGTTCTAATATTTATACAAAAAAAAACTATAGAAGGGAAACTTTTTAAAATTTCCAAAACATAGCAAACGTTGTTTTGCACATCACTTTAAAATTTCAAGAGGTTTGCACCAGTAGTTTCAAAATTAGGGCAAAATAACTGTGTTCCTCCCATAGCCGGTCATGTTAAAAGCTGGCTCCTTGGATTTTTCGAGCGAAAAAGCTCATAATTACCAACACGCGCTTTTACATAGGAAAAACATTGTGTGAAGCCAAAGCGTGATCGAGTGGGCTGTTGTTGTAGCTGGTAGCAAGGAAGGCAACTTAGGCAAGAATGAGAAAATGTCAAGGCTAGGAGACTATATTCATGGAGTAGAAATTTATAATGACTAGAATTTTTGAACTGGTCCCTCCTGAATTTTCATAAAAATTCTCAATTAATAAACTGGTCCCAAGGACCAGTAACCCCCGGATTTTGAATAAAAAAACTGGTCCGAGCAATTAATAAACTGGTTTTTGACCTGTGGACCTGTGCTATTTCCAAGACTGCTTACTATCCATAATGTTACGCCTCATAATTCCGACGTCTTTGCAACGCAGCAACTTCGATTTCATTTTTTGATAACAACGCGAGGGTCAGGCCCGCGTGCAAGCTGGTTCAACGTGCAGAGAGATCGATTATTCGCGAGGTAAAGTTCGTCAGCTCTTCACACAAAATCCGCCTAGTTATATTGAGAAAATTACTTCACAATGATTCCTATAAGCCGTGTGCATTCCTGACCATCCAAACCATATTTGCTGTGAGCAGTATCCTTTATTTCAAGCAGGGATAGATTTAATTTTAGAAGAAGGAATGGAGAACAGTTAGTATTTACTTCATTCCTACTAATAGCCCAGTACAATAGCCCATGAACAATGCTAACACTTATTAATAAAAACCGTCTTTGTGGACAAAAAAAAAAAGAAAAAGTAAAAGATAAGTGAACAAAATGGAATGACTGAAGTAAAAGATATTTATATTGTTAAGTATATAGAGACATGATTGTAAAATATCAATTATAAAGTTGTAAAACTAAATAAACACTTGGACATTTCTCAGATTTACTACTAATTGCACCTTGAACAAAATTGTACTTATTTCACTAAACCTTTAGGTTTAAACACTGGGAATCGTAAACCGTATAATTTGATAAGCGGTCTAGATTAAACTTTCTCAGTGAAATCATTATAAAGTGTGTGTTTTTACTTCACCTAGCAGATAAAAAAATAAAAAAGATACCTTTTGCGCATGTACTTTCTGTGGGTAACGTTAAAACACAACAGGACTCTTACGATAAGATAATCCATCGACATACTTCCCAAAAATTGATATACTTCAAGTTCAATGATTTCTAATTTGTTACTTAGTTCCGTCTACATTTTCAGTTCAAAAAAAGCCTTTGCATCGTAGTTACCACTTAATTTACCACAGCGAATAATTGAGGTATGTAAAAATATGCAAAGTTGTCTGTTTTTAGTTTTAATCGAACGTTTAGTACTTTTAATCAATGCAGGTTGGTGCATACTTGTGTGAAGGTCATACACAAGACAGCATATTATCCTAATTAAGCATATCTACTAAAGAAGATGGATCAAGAGAAAGATAGACGACTGTATGACGCCGTTTGTAACAAAAACCTCGATGAAGTTTTAAAGTTGATTAACGAAGGAGTGAATTTAGAAGAAACATTTGATTATGATGAAAGTACGCCTTTAATCCAAGCTTGCTATATTAACGTTACTAATATTGCTCTAGCTCTAATTAAAAAAGGCGCAAATGTAAATGCGCGTGATATAAGAGACACTACCGTCTTAATGTACGCATCTGAATGGGGAAATACCTCAGTGGCCACTTCGTTAATACGTAACAGAGCTGACATAAATGCAGTCAACATATATGGAGACACTGCATTAACCATAGCGTGTGCAAACCAGGCTGCAAAAACGGCCCTTATTCTTATAGAAAATGGTGCCAATGTGAACGTAAGAAATAGCCAGAATGTGTCAACATTACATTTGGCGTGCGAGAACAATCTGGCAGATGTTGTCGTCTCTTTACTACATAATGGAGCCGACGTTAACAAAGTTGATAAGGATGGAAACACGGCTTTACACCTGGCGTGCAAAAATGGTAAAGGAAACCTGGCGCTTATTCTCATACAAAATGGTGCCAATGTGACCCTTCGTAATAAAGCCGACCGCTCTCCGTTAAGTTTCGCTTGCGAGAATGATCTCAGTGACGTCATAGTGTCTTTAGTACATAATGGAGCTGATGTTAACGAAACGTACGGTTTAAATAATGAAACTGCGTTACATTATGCTGCGGTAAAAAATCTTAAGGATATCATCAGCATGCTGTTACATAATGGCGCTGATATGAATGTTTTAAACAAAAACAACAAGACACCATTACACTTGGCCTTGGGAAATCAAAGTACCGACGCCGTTGAAGCAATGCGAAGTTACGCCGAGCGATGCGCTTTCACAACAAAAATAAACCCAGGTCAGATTTCGGCTTTGAATAAAGCAGATGATTTAGTCAAAACAATCAAAAATGTCGAAGGAGGATTAGAAAAGGTGAACCAGAAATTAGTTCAATTTGACAAAACTTTGCAAACAATATTAACACGATTGGAACATTTGGAAACGAAAGTGAAATCGAATGATCAAGAAAATTTTAAAAATGTTTTGGAAATTGCCGGAATTGAATCGAAAGAAAACGAGGATTTAGATTTAATTTTGTTAAGATTAGCCACAATTTTAGGTTTATCTCTGCACGATAAAGACAACATCATTAGCATACATCGACCAATTAAAATTTCACCTGCCACTGACAGTGCCAGCGCTGCTACCAATTGCTCAAACGTAATTCAAGTAAAGTTCCGTACGTTCGAAACGACTCAGAATTGGTTGAAAGCATTCCAAGAAAAAAGGTCTTCAGTAATCACGTCGTCGGCTTTGGATCCTTCCTTGAAATCGGAGAAGATTTTCGTCAATCAGAAGTTAACGCTTTACAACAAGAAACTTCTGCATCGCGCCAAAGAATTCGCTAAAGATAAGGGCTATAAATTTGTTTGGGTCCAAGATGGCAAGATACTTTTGCGTAAAGACGAAAACAGTCGCGTCATTAGAATCGAACGTGACGCGGATTTACCGGCCTAAATATAGCATCAAGTACATTTCATTATTTTTCAGTCCAAATGGTTCAATAAAAATTGTAACGCAACGAAAATAATTAAAATCTATATAAAATTATATGTATAATGTATTTGAATTGATTTAGGGTTAGTGAAAGTGACACAAAATAATCTTAAAGTCGCTTTAGATTGATAAATGGGCATTAAATTCACTACGAAAACTTATCAAAAAACATAAAAAATTTAATTGTTAATAAAATAAATAAAATCTACTTAAAAATGTTTCTGTAATGTAGGTATTATTGAAGGGAAAATTAAAAAGCTAAACGGTAATTTTGTTTTTATAGTTGACGTGATAAGCTTTAACTTCCTTTTGTTTGACGTCAGATGAGAAAATCTTTCGCGCGTGTACTTTGTCCCTACAAAACAGTGAAACACAACGCGACTGATAAGATAAATTCGTCGGCATATTTCCCAAAAATTGATGTGCTTCAAGAATTTCTATTTGTTTATTTAGTTCGGTCTACATTTTCAGTTTGAAAAAAAAAAAAAACCTTCATGGCCTCGGTTACATTTAAATTTACCACAGCTAATATTTGAGGTATGTCAAAATGGTATACGGACTAAATACCCCCAAGACAAAAGACCCCCGGTCATAATGCCCCCATTTTTAAAAACGTACAAAATCCCCCCTCTCTCTCAAGACAAAATCCCCCGGTCATTTTCCCCCATCGTAGTTAAGAGTAAAAAATCCCCCCACTATCAAGACAAAATCCCCCTACTCTCTAGTCAAAATCCCCCTACGCTCTAGACAAAATTCCCCGGTCATAATCCCCGGTTTGGTAAGGTTAGGTTGGGTTGGGTTCGGTTCGGTTTTGGAAATATTGTAACAATGGTACGCCTTTTCCAAAATATTATTTTTTACATTTATTTTCTTCCGAAGAACACAGTTTGGGGGGAATTTGTCCCGGGGCTGGGGGGAATTTGTCCTAGGGTTGGGGGTATTTTGTCTTCGGCATCCATTCGGGGGGAAATTGTCCGGGGGATTTTGTCTCCTACCTGAGGGGATTATGTCCTTTTCTTCTCAAATGGGGGGATTATGTCCAGGGGGGATTATGTCCTACATTCTGTAAAAAATATACATAAATGCCCGTTTTTAGGTTTTAATCGAACACTAATTTTAATCAATACAGGTTGGTACTTGCGTGAAGGTCCCACACAAGACCGCATATTATTATCTTAATTGAATTCGTGCAACCTAAAAGCGTTAAGCGTATTCACTAAAGATGGCTCAAGCGAAAGATTTACGACTGTATGACGCCGTGTGTAATAGAAACCTCGATAAAGTTTTGAAGTTGATCAATGAAGGAGTGAATTTAGAAGACACATTTGACGATTATGGAAGAACGCCTTTAATCCTAGCTTGCAATTTTAATGCAACAAATATTGCTCTAGCTCTAATTGAAAAAGGAGCTAATGTAAATGCACGTGATAAAAGAGGCAATACCGGATTAATTTACGCATCTAAATGGGGAAATACCTCAGTGGCCACTTTGTTAATACGTAACGGAGCTGACATAAACGCATTCGACATACATGGAGAAACTGCTTTAAACATAGCGTGCAGAATCCTTGCTGAAAAAACGGCACTTAGTCTTATAGAAAACGGTGCCAATGTAAACATGAGAAATAACCAGAATAGATCACCATTACGTGTGGCGTGCGAGAGCAATCTCACAGATGTTGTCGTATCTTTACTACACAATGGAGCTGACGTTGACGAAGTTGATCTGGATGGAAACAGTGCTTTACACCTTTCCTGTCAAAATAGAAACGCAGAACTGGTGCTTATTCTCATACAAAATGGTGCCAATGTGACCCTTCGTAATAAGATCGACCGCTCTCCGTTAAGCTTTGCTTGCGAGAATGGTCTCAGTGACGTTATTGTGTCTTTAGTACATAACGGAGCTGAAGTTAACGAAACGTACGGTTTAAAAAACGAAACGGCGTTACATTATGCTGCGGCAAAAAATCGTAGTGATATCATCAGCATGCTGTTACATAATGGCGCTGATATGAATGTTTTAAACAAAAATGGCAAGACACCATTACACTTGGCTTTCGAAAACCAGAGTACGGACGCCGTTGAAGTAATACGAAGATACGCCGAGAGATCCGGTAACACACCAAAAATAAACCCAGGTCAGAGTTCGGCTTCGAATAATTCTGATGATGTAGCCAAAACAATCAAAAATATCCAAGAAGGATTAGAAAAGGTGAACACGAAATTAGTTCAATTTGACAAAACTTTGGAAACAATATTAACACGATTGGAACATTTGGAAACGAAAGCTAAATCGAACGATCAAGAAAATTTTAAAAATGTTTTGGAAATTGCCGGGATTGAATCGAAAGAAAACGAGGATTTAGATTTCATTTTGTTAAGAATGGCTACAATTTTGGGTTTATCTCTGCAAGATAAAGACAACATCATCAGCGTACATCGACCAATTAAAACTTCACCTGGCACTGACAGTGCCTGCGCTGCTACCAATGTCTCAAACGTAATTGAAGTAAAGTTTCGTACTTTGGAAACGACTCAGAATTGGTTGAAAGCATTCCAAGAAAAAAGGTCTTTAGGAATCACGTCTTCGGCTTTGGATCCATCCTTGAAATCGGAGAAGATTTTCGTCAATCAGAAGTTAACGCCTTACAACAAGAAACTTCTGCATCGCGCCAAAGAATTCGCAAAGGATAAAGGGTATAAATTCGTTTGGGTTCAAGATGGCAAGATACTTTTGCGTAAAGACGAAAACAGTCGCGTCATTAGAATTGAACGTGACGCGGATATACCGGCCTAACTGTAGCATCAAGCAGAAGTCCATAACCCCCCCCCTGTGTGATGGACTCCTGCATCAAGTCATATTATTATTTTTCAGAATAAAATGATTGAATAAAAATTGTAAAGAAAATAAAATCTATATAAAATTTTTTCATAATGCATATGAATTGATTTTGTTAAAGAGATAATGAAATTGACACAATAATCTTAAAGACGATTTACATTGAAAAAATTGCGTTAAAATCATTAAGAAAGCTCACCTAAAAAACCTACCTTTGTCATTTTAATTAAGAAGTTGATATGCTAAGGCGCTAAGCTTAACGATATTTTTCAATAAAATATTTTTTTTTTAAAACTGCCATAGACAACTTTAACCATGGCTACCTCAAAAATGAAAGCGTCAGCGACACGTGGTGTGAAGGTCTAATTGATACGAGTTTTCTATGGCATAATGGTTGTTTATAATTCAGAAATTATCGTTAGGCTTAGCCCTTGAAAATAACTCTATACCTTAAGAATTGTTTTTGCAAACTGAAATTCGAATTAAACGAACTCAAATTCTCTAGTAAGTGGAATCAACTTATTTTAAAAATTGTGTTATTAAACCTTTATTTGAGTTAACGCAAATGAAGCTTAATTTATACCTTTACCCTAATTGAGATAACATATTTATCTCTGGCACCATCGAATTTTCAGCTTCCAAGAACATAGGGAGCCTTTACTTACAAAACGTGACAATGTTGATAAGATAGAATTGTTTAATTAAATTTATATTTCTGTAGGCCTACGGGAGACGCATTATCAACAATTTCTGCAACATTTTAGTTTGGTTTCCAAAAGTAAATGAAGAATAAGGTACGTTTGTGCCATAATCAGAGACCTTTTAAACGCCTCTGTATAAGAACTATCAGTTTAAAACATTTGGAAATTTTTTACTATAACTGAGGAGCTGTACACTTTACAAGGTTACCGAATTCTCAAAACTGTTTTTCGATAGTCATGGAAATTACCAAAGAAAAGTCCTTCCTGGAAGCAGTACGTTCTGGCGACGTTGAGAAGATTGTAGCTTTAATAGCGCAAGGGTGCAACATTGAAACCAGAATGCAGAACGACAACACCCCTTTAATCTTTGCCTGCACAACGGGACTTTCCAACATGGCGCTTGCTTTAATTGAAAACGGTGCAAATGTGAACGCCAATAACGTCTTCGGAATGACACCCCTAATGTACGCCTCTTCCAAGGGATTAACTGACGTGGTCATTACGCTAATTTACAACGGTGCTAATGTTAACGCTATCAACAGGGACGACTTGGAAAATAGCATAGGAATCAATGGTGAAACTGCTTTACACATAGCAGCGATTTGGAATCGCCCTAAAGTCGTTAGTATTTTACTGTTAAACGGAGCTGATATGAATATAGTCAATAAAAACGGTAAGACACCCTTGTACATGGCTTTCGATCACAAAAAATCTGAAACTGTTGAAGTTATTAGAAGTTACGCCGAGAGACAGCGAGCAAACGCTGTAACAGCAACCCCTGGTGCTAGTGCTTTGAGAAAACCCGAAACTTTAGCCACAATTAAATCTAATTTCGAAAAACAGTTGAAGGAAATGAAAGATGAATTCAACCTGAAGATTACCGACTTGCAGGGTCAATTGGAAGAAACGGAAACTAGAATTGCTCGTAAATACGAAAACGAGTTGCAAAGAACCAATCAAAAGCTAGAAGAATATGAAATAAAAATTAACCAATTACAAGACCAATGTGAGAGGAAAGGAGCTGTAGGTTTCCAAAACTCGATAAGCGCTCCTTCGCAATCTATTGGTGCCGAAACCCGGCACGATGAATTCGTTGAAGAACAACATGCAGCAAATAAGAAAGTGCAGTTGTTAGATATACAAGAGTAAAACAATTAGAACAGGATAGTTTACTTGATACATTGGAAATTATCGGTTTACCGTATAGAGAAAACGAAGACTTGAATCGAATTGTAGCGTCGAGGAAGCTCTATGTCAAGTAGCTGTTCTTAGTTATCCAGTTTATCGCGTTCGTCGACGAACCTCCATTGATGTAGGAAAATCTGACGTTATAAAATTGAAACTTCCTACTGTTGAAAAGGCGAAGCACTGGCTGAACTGTTTTAGAAAACATCCTTTTGAAGATAAACCATCTGAAATCATTGCATCAAGTATTACACCCGAGCGATACTTCTGTGAAGGAGAAGCGCAACCGCATATTCCATACGGTGAAAACAAAGTTATCATTAGACAAAAATTGACATCTTACAACAAGAAATTACTGCATCGAACGAAGGAGTTCGCCAAGGAAAAAGGTTATAAATTCGCTTGGATTCAAGATGGAAAGATTCTATTGCGCAAGAACGAAAACGGTGCCATTATTAGAATAAAATGTACGGCGGATTTGCCAAATGAATAAGTAACGTAATTTGGATAAAATTATTAAATTCAACGTCTTAACATGCGGGGTGTTTCTGATAAGTCGGTCAGAAATTATAGGGTTTTTTCTTCGGGTCAAACTGAGTGGAAAGTGTCAAGGAACAACAACACATTTATTTACGGAGATATGGGCCTCAAACATTGATTGTCCCCTAAAACAAAGTAAATAGTCACACATGTGGAGTAATAAGCTTTATTTTACCACCGTACGCAAACGTCTACCCATTTAAAGGCCGACTTCCAACGAAAAGGGTTCTAGCGAACTGAAAGCCCTGCAATGTGGTTCTGGCGAACTGAAGATGAACAATAGAAATCCTTTTAAATTTTTTTCCTCCCGAATTTTTGCTTTGCTCTGAAGAAAATTCTCCATTGTTCATCTTCGCCAGAACCACATTGCAAAGCTTTCAGTTAGCTAGAACCCTTCCATCTTTTGCCCCAGCGAGGATTCGAAAATCGGCACGGTCGCTCAATTGTTAGTCTCGATGCTAGGCTTTCAGTTCGCTAGAACCCTTTTCGTTGGAAGTCGGCCTTTAACAGTGCACTTCTGCTAGATAAAGGTTCAGTAACATTCTTAGATTGAAGACTAATTGAGGCCGATATGTCCCACTCCACATTCGTGACTATTTCCTTGTTCTAGGGACCAATCAAATGTTTGGGAGCCCATTGCGTCGTAACCAAATGCGCCGCCAAATTCAACTACTTTATAAGTTATGTAATAAAGAGTGATTTGAAAAAATGGAATGTATTTAAACTTCAATAAATATATATTCAGAATCAATTGGGTTTGATTGATTTTTGGCAATCAAAAGCCAGTCCGCTTAACTGCATTTTTCAGTGAGAAGTCACGCCATTAGATTAGTGGTGTCTGCTAAACCGAACCTTTTACCCCTACCGTACCCTTACCTCTAAGAAGAAAATTCTACCAATCCGAGGTTCGGTTTAGCAGAAGCCAGTAGTCAACGTTTTTATCTTCCCTCGATAAGCTAAATACAAATACCGTTTCTTGAAGTTGCTTTATGAACGGGTTTGAGTCTTTGAGAGGCTAGTTTCTAGCTTTCAGGGTTAATTCACCTGGGATAAGACTCTTAAGGGTACTTTCACTAGCCTTAGCAGACAGCACCATCGAAAGCATAAGGAGACAGCACTGCAGAAGCGTTTCAAATTGTGAACCAAGACTATTGAAATCGCCTCGAACTGGTAACGAAGAGGGTTTCAAAACTAGTTGGGGAAAACCAGTTATCAACCGACTCCTGTGCAAGTGTGAGCATAGCTTTAGTCTCACAAAACCTTTACGGGTTTTAGGGTTGAACCGTTTGCTACGTTAATCAAGGCCTGTGCGCGGCGCCGATTTTTATTTTTCGTTTGGCAATTTAAGTTGCCGAATTCTCTCACCTGAGAGCGCTATTAGCTGGACTTAAGGAATTTGAAATGTTCAATTTCTCGCTCTTGGAATTATAAATACTCATTTTCGCGCGCGTTTCGGTCCAGCTATCAATGCCATCTCGCGGTGAAATAGGGAAAAAATTAGAAGTCGCGTCTCTGAAAAGTCGCCCTCTTCGAAACTACCGCGCACAGGCCTTGATTAACGTAGGCAACGGTTGAACATGACTTCCGCCAACTCTTAAAATGGTGGCACAAAAAGTAACAAAAATGGCCTAGCTACTTTACAACGTTGGGTTCCTTTCCTACAAGCACATAATATAAAAACCACCCAGGAAGTTCGCTTACAATATTCCCGCTTAAAAATATAGTGTTAGTTCCGTCACATGCATAACCACAAGTCAGATATAACTTGACAGCGCCATTAAAGGTAGTCAGACCCCTATGAGACCAAGTTCCATGTTTCAGTTTCAAATTCTCTCGAAAGTGGTATGAACTTACTTTAAAAATTATGTTATTAAACCTTTATTTATTATTAACGCTAATGAAGCTTAATTTATACCTTTACCCTAATTAAAACGCTATGACTTTATATGTGTAAACCCATCTCATTCAGTCGAAAGCTCTTCCATATAAATATTCCCATTCAGCAGAAAATCGCTCTTTGGGCTATAAATTGTTTTAAATTTGGCTACAATTGTACAAATCTGAATTCGGTCCAAAGGGATTCTATCCAATAGGAGTATACCATAATGATTTTGGGTGTGAAATTATTATTGTTATATTCAGTTTTACTTGTTATTTAAAGATATTTGGTGATTCTCTCGAAGTTCCTAGGTGTCCTTGAATTTATAAAGCTCATTCACCTTGCCTTCTTAGTAAAACGAAAAGACTCTCAGCACAAAAGGGCAAGATGCGATTGACCAGTAGATAAGCCCTATAGGGGGTCCGAGATATAGTTGAAGGGTAAAAAGAGACCTCACAAGAAAACTTTACGCGAAAAGAGGACCTCTAGCATAGCCTCTAGGTTAGTCAGTCGAATTTTAGCGGTCTAGAGAGAAACACCGAATATAGAACTCTCGTTTTTTTGAAATTTTGTCTACAAAATAAATCCTTGTTCCTGTTTAGAAGTTTCGTTTTCTGTGTTAAATATAATCCACCAGAAACTGGGTTACCGAATTCAAAAAGCTATTTTTCGATGGTCATGGAAATTTCCAAAGAAAAGTCCTTCCTGGATGCAGTACGTTCTGGCGACGTTAAGAAGATTGTAGCTTTAATAGCGCAAGGAGTTGACATCGAAACCAGAATGGAGACCGGCAAAACCCCTTTAATCTACGTCTGCGTAAAAGGAACTTCTCAAGTAGCGCTTACTTTAATTGAAAACGGTGCAAATGTGAACGCCAAAAACAACATCGGAATATCACCCCTAATGTTCGCCTCTTCCAGAGGATTAATTGACGTAGTCACCACGCTAATTTACAACGGTGCTAATGTTAACGCTATCAACAGGGATGACTTGGAAAATAGCCTAGGAATCAATGGTGAAACTGCTTTACACGTTGCCGCCATTGAGAATCGATCTGAAATCGCCAGTATTTTACTATTAAACGGAGCAGATATGAACATGGTCAATAAACAAGGCAAGACACCCTTGCATTTGGCTTTCGATAGGAAGCACTCTGAAACTGTTGAAGTTATTAGAAGTCACGCCGAGAGACAGCGAGCAAACGCTGTAACAGCAACCCCTGGTGCTAGTGCTTTGAGAAAACCCGAAACTTTAGCCACAATTAAATCTAATTTCGAAAAACAATTGAAGGAAATGAAAGAGCAATTCATGCAATTCAACCTGAAGATTATCGACTTGCAGGGTCAATTGGAAGAAAACGAAACTAGAATTGCTCGTAAATACGAAAACGAGTTGCAAAGAACCAATCAAAAGCTAGAAGAATATGAAATAAAAATTAACCAATTAGAAAGTGAGCTAGACCAATATGAGAGAAAAGGAGCTGTAGGTTTTGGTTTCCAAAGCTCGATAAGCGCTCCTTCGCAATCGAATGGTGCCGAAACGCGGGACGATGAATTCGTTGAACAACAACATGGAGCCAATAAGAAAGTCCAGTTATTAGATACAAGAGTAAAACAACTAGAACAGGAACGTTTACTTGATACATTGGAAATTGTCGGTTTACCGTATAAGGAAAATGAAGACTTGCAACTAATTGTAGCGTCAATAGATTCAGGTCTATCTGGAGTAATAATTAGTACTAATCTAGGCTATCGCATTCATCGACGAACCTCTATTGATGGCGGAAAATCTGATGTTATAGAATTGAAACTTCCTACAGTTAATCTGGCAAAGTGTTGGCTGAAATGTTTTAGAAAACATCCTATTGAAAAAAAACCATGCGAAATAATTGCATCAAGCCTTAGACCCATGCAATACTTAGGGGACCCAAAACCGCAACCGCATATTCCATACGGTGACAACAAAGTTATCATTAGACAAAAATTGACGTCTTACAACAAGAAATTACTGCATCGAACAAAGGAGTTCGCCAAGGAAAAAGGTTATAAATTCGTTTGGATTCAAGATGGAAAGATTCTACTGCGCAAGAACGAAAACGGTCCCATTATAAGAATAAAATGTACGGCGGATTTGCCAAATGAATAATAAGTAACGTAGGGTAGTCCTAATTTGGAAGAAATTTTTAAATTCAACGTCTTAATATGCGGAGTGTCTGTTAAAAATTAAAGGGTTTTTCCTTCGGGTCAAACTGAGTGGAAAGTGTCAGAGAACATGGGAGTCTGTAATACTGAGATACGGAGATATGGGCTCTCAAACATTGATTGCCCCCTAAAACAAAATAAATAGTCACACACGTGGAGTATTTACGCGAACTTCTACCCATTTAATAGTACACTTCTGCTAGATAAAGGTTCAGTAACTTCTTAGATTGAAGACTATTGAAGGCACTGCACATGCGTGACCACTCCTTGTTTCAGCGGCCAATCAATGTTTGGGAGCCCATTGCGTCGTAACTAAATGTTCGTAGACCCCATCTTCTACGACACTTTCCACTTAGTTTTACCGAAAGAACATACACTTCAAATTATGGTAGAGTTATCATAAACACCCTATATTGAGCTTCAATTGGATGTGAACGAAAAATGTTTAAAATAATAAGAAACTGATTTTGGGCCTTCACTCGCGTGTCTAAATTTAATACCGTTGAAATCACGTGATTTGAGTTACAATAATCAAATATAATCATAAAACAACACACAGAAATTTATACTTTTTGTAATATGAAAATTTAATGGACACTATGACAAATTACGAGTATAATGACGTCAGTACTGCGAATATTATCGGGCAAACGTGATTTCGGTTTTGCATAATACCACGCCTAAACCTTTCGTGATGTCAGTAATGCGCCGCCATATAAAACTACTTTATAAGTTATGTAATAAAGTGTGATTTGAAAAATTGGAATGTATTTAAACTTCAATAAATATATTTTTAGGATCAGTTAGGTTTCATTGATTTTGGAGACCAAAGCAAGTCCGCTTAACTGCACTGTTCAGTGAGAGAAGTCACGCCATTAGTTTAGTGATGTCTGCTAAACCGAACCTCGGGCTCTTACCCTTACCTCTAAGAAGAGAATTCAACCAATCAGAGGTTCGGTTTAGCAGACGCCAGTAAACGAATATCGGCATCGGCGCAGGGTTCACGGGTAGTTGAGCGGTTTTCAAAAGAGCGTTTTGGAATAAAGCGGTTCCTAAAACAGCGGTTTGCAAAACCGCGTGGAAGGAAAACCGCGGTTGCTGTTTCCGCGTTTCTCAATACAGCGCTATTTCCCAAAACAGCGGTTGCTGTTTCCGCCCAAACTGTGATTCATAGGAAGGGAAATATCTATTATATTAAGTATATAGGACAAAGAACAATAACAAAAAGGAGTAATGTTATATCGGAAGTAAATATAAAATATAATTTTTTGGAAAAGGCATATTATTTTGGGAAGTTAATGAAGATAAACAACAATGTTTTGGAAAAGGCGTACTTTCGTACGCTCAAGATATAAACGCTGTAATCAAAATGCGCTAAAACGAGAAATGGCTATAATGGCAAACGCGTTTATGAAAATGCCGTTTTGGACAATGCTGTTTTGATAACACGCCCAATCGATAACATACCTCGGCACCTCGGCGCAGTAGTCATAGTTTTTATCTTCCCTCGAGAAGCTAAATAAAAATACTGTTTCTTGAAATTGCTTTGTGTACAAAATTGAAGGGGTTTGGGGTATAGTTAGGGCCGGAAATAAGCACAGGACACTGGACATTGTCCAATAAAGTTTTAAAATGTCCCATAATATTTTTAAAAACTAAGGGTGTCACTGGACAGTTTGACCAATAAGTTTTGATAGCTTGACTATGGAAATGCGATAATATTTTTGCACACTCCAATAGACCATGTCCTATAAATTTTACAGTCAAACAGGGTGTCAATGGACACATGTCCTATATGAAATTTTTCTTATTTCCGGCCCTGGTTTGGAGGCTAGTTTCTAGTTTTCAGGGTTAATTCACCCGGTATTAAGGGTATTTTCACCAGCCTTAGCAGACAGCACCATCGAAAGCTAAGCAGACTGTACTAACACAAGCATTTTGAAGTGCAAACCGACGCTGTGCAAAACTAGTTGGGGAAAACCAGTTATCAACCGACTCCCTTGCAAGTGTGAACATAGCTTTAGTCTCACTAAACCTTAACGGGTTTTGGGGTTAAACATGACTTCCGCCATCTCTTAAAATGGCTGCACAAAAAGTAACAAAAATTTCCCTACTTTACAACGTTGGGTTCCTTTCCTACAACTACATACTCTACATAATATAAAACGCCACCCAGGAAGTTCGCTTACAATATTCCCCCATAGTGTTAGTAATTCCGTCGCATGTATAACCAACCACAAGTCAGATATAACTTGACAGCGCTGTTAATGGTAGTCAGACCCATACGAAACCAAGTTCCGTGTTTCAGCTTCAAAATGAGACACTCCAACCTCAATATAAACTGATATAAGGAAAAAAGAACGCACTGGAAAGTCCTTAAAGTGTCATACGATGAACGTCACCAAAAAAAATGCTTATACCAAAAGACGTTCAAATATTTACTCAAGAAAAACCCTTTTTTCTTTTTCATTTGTTTATTTTTTTGGGGCATCTCGGAACTTTTTCGGGATCTAATAATTCTCCGGGGACTTAAAGGGAAGGTAAAGTATATCTAGTTTAGTTCAATTATAGCGTAAAGGAATAATCAGAGAAAATAATAAAAAAAACGTAGGCTGGAGATAACAGGAGAAAAAGAGACACCCTAAACTAAAAAATCCACCCAATGGTGTCAGCCCCCCCCCATAATAAACTCTTCTCAAGCCACGAGCGGCGCTACCAGGGAAAGAAAAACCCTCATGCATCCACCAAAGATCAAATGATGGACACTTAAAGAGGATTATTCGCTTATGGTAACAAAACACTAGAAGAAGGTTTTAGAAGTTGATTTATCTCAAGGTAGCTGGGACGGATGCGAACCCCTAGCCATTAACAGAAGTGAGATGAGACTAGAAGTACTGAGCTAACCAAATTCTTCACAAGTGAATATTCTTGATAACACACCAACGGTTGGTCCTCTAGTAGCGGTTTCTGAATTTTCCCTCAAAAACGTGAGATGCTCGTGGCGGTAGACGGCCAAACTAGATTTAAGCACCCGCGTCCGTGTTCCGTGGCTTTAGGTTGAGGGGTAGGAAATGTTTTTGGAACTCGACCAATTTTTTTCTCTCTAGTGTAGGCTCGATGGAAGCGGCATAAAATCCTCAAATTTGTTCACTAGTGCCATGATCTACTACAAATGCTAGAGCCCTTCACTTCTAGTCTCATCTTACTTCTGCCATTAAGCATGTAAAGAACTTCCTTTTCTAGACTCGTAACATTTCAGCTTTATGGATAACCCCCTAATTGAAAGTTGTAAAAAAATCCAAATTCAAATATTATATTTGAATAGTGTTTTAGTGTCTACATAGACGTTTTCCAGTCTCTAAACGTCGGGTACTTTCGGTAATATATTAAAAAAAATATGAGCGTTCGTTAAAATCTCCAATACCTTAGAACTATTAGTAATAATTAATTATTAAAAATAAATTCACCACCTTTAAAAAATAAGTGCAATTACAAAATGATTCATTAACCCTTTACAGGAAGTTACGTGTATGAACTCGTTAGTTCCTTAGATACATAAGGAAGTGCCAAAGGAATCTTCCTTGACGTTGTTGTATAACGATATTGGATATTAAAAATGGAGCGAAGAAATTAGGTCATGGAATGATCGACATTGTTTGGGATACAAAGATTAATTAACGTCTAATATCTTACCCCATTTGACCTCGAATCCTGATATAAATAAACGGGCCAAATTGCAATAATTACTTTTATATTAAAAACTATTCCTTAAAGGACAAGTTTAAATAACATAACATTATACCAAGAAGCGATATCTAGTTTACTAGGGAGAAGGTATAAATTCGCCACATTTATAATGTAGCTTTATCTCCAGTCCAAACGTAGGTCCGGAGTTACTCCCCGCCGCCTCTAAATTACAACCAGCATCTCATTGGTTCTTGAAAACTCACGTCAGCGCGACGCGAATGAGCAAAAAATTACTTGTATTTTCCGACTGAGGAGAGTTGGCGAAATAGTCCGACCTCCTTTTACGCCCCCCCCCCCTTGTATTTTGAAAGAGGGACTGGGACTATGGCGCGTGAATACCTAGGCAACTTATACCTTCTCCCTAATAAACTAGATATCACTTCTTGCTATAATGTTATGTTACCTGATCATTTCCTTTATTTTCCATGTGAATTTATTTTTACGTTTGATATAACTTTATTAGGGAACAATTTCTAAATTTGTCTTATACGTCACTAGACTAGACTACTGGATCCTGGGAAAGCTATTATTTGTATGAAAATGAGGACTTAAAACTACCCACGTGACTTACACGTGTTTCGGTACTATAATATGTCAATTTTGTCCATGAATATTCTAAATTTAATTGATTTCAATACCTCGCTTCACAGTTTGCAAACATCACTCATAAATATAGATGATTTTGCAAATAATTAAACAACACCAAAACCTTACCTAAATCATGGATGGATTAGGGATTGTTCACCGAGTTGTTCACTAACCGTGTTTCCCATGTATTGCTATCGCCAACTACATGTTCCGAATTATTCCTTGATTCCCCTCTTCATTCCCCCAATTTATTGGACCAAAACGGATGTAGATATAGCGCCATCTCCAGGCAAAAAATCGTTTTTGCGGATATTAAAGATGGCGGTGCCCAATTTAGGCGGGATTTTAATTTTGACGTCATAGGACACGTGATATTTGGTCCAATTTTCTTATAACTTTCTGTTAGGGATAGTAGCTGCTGTTAGGGGGCGTTTGAAACATGTTTACTTTATCTTTTAGGGAGAAAGAACAATCACTAGCGTTAGTTAATCCATTCCTAAATACTTACAAACGCAGTAACAGCATGGTAATGACGTCAGTACATTCCACCAATCAGAAAATAATACGTCACAAGATACAATTTTTTTTCCTTTCTTTTATTTCTTATTAATACTTATATTAGATTAGAAAATCAGTAATAAGACCAGAAAACATGTATATATAATAACAACCATTTTTTGGTTTCACAAAAACTGTCCACTTATATATATAGATATACAGTATATATTTTAGTATATATAGAACTTCTTATCATTTTTATTTAATAATAAAATTAATTATTTAAATAAAAAAATAAATAAATTCAATAATTTAAAAAAATGGTTTATAATTATTTTAATTGAAACGAAAAAGACTTCACAACAAATATTGATTGATGGTAAAAGAGCTTGTTAAAATTATTCATTTTTGGATGCCCCGTTAGTAAATGTGCTAATTTTACACTTAAGTTACATCTTAGTGTCCCAAAACACAAACGTTAGAGAGGGACATATCCTAATTCATTAGCAGACGATTCTTTCTATTCTAATCTACTAGCTTTAAAAGAAAGATTATAACGTTTTCGGTTCTAAAATATATTTTTAAAATCTTTAAAAACTTTACTATATTTGACTTTAATTTTAAAGAAAAATGAATAAAGGTGTTTAAAATTTATTTTTAAGTTGAATTGATTGGCTAAACGGTGATCGGTTGATAACTCTTTGTTAAATATAGAATTTTCATAAAAAAAATGATAACCCTTTGTTAAAAATAGGATTTTCCTAATAAAAATGATAACCCCTTTGTTAAAAATAGGATTTTCCTAATAAAAATGATAACCCCTTTGTTAAAAATAGGATCTTCCTAATAAAAATGATAACCCCTTTGTTAAAAATAGGATTTTCCTAATAAAAATGATAACCCCTTTGTTAAAAATAAGATTTTCCTAATAAAAATGATAACCCCTTTGTTAAAAATAGGATTTTCCTAATAAAAATGATAACCCCTTTGTTAAAAATAGGATTTTCCTAATAAAAATGATAACCCCTTTGTTAAAAATAGGGTTTTCCTAATAAAAATGATAACCCCTTTGTTAAAAATAGGATTTTCCTAATAAAAATGATAACCCCTTTGTTAAAAATAGGATTTTCCTAATAAAAATGATAACCCCTTTGTTAAAAATAGGATTTTCCTAATAAAAATGATAGCCCTTTGTTAAAAATAGAATTTTCATAATAAAAATGATAACCCTTTGTTAAAAATAGGATTTTCATAATGAAAATGATAGCCCTTTGTTAAAAATAGGATTTTCATAATGAAAATGATAACCCTTTGTTAAAACTAGGATTTTCATAATAAAAATGATAACCCTTTGTTAAAAATAGGATTTTCGTAATAAAAATGATAACCCTTTGTTAAAAATAGGATTTTCATAATAAAAATTAGAAAAAAAGTGTTCGTTTGGTTTAAGGATTTTTAAAAATATTCATAAAAATGCCAAAATGTTTATAATTCAGTATTTTAACATAAGTTAGGGGGTTATGTCGTTGCATGAGTTAGTATACGACATTTTAATTACTCTATACTCACATTAAAACTAAGGTGAACAGTTTTAAAGTGATAAAATATTAGCAAACGCACATTATGAAATTGTAATGGACGTCCAAAAATGACAATTTTTCAATCAACCTCTTTTAGTAATAACGACAGAGTTCAACTTCAACTTCCGGTTTCCAAACTTAAAATATGAATTTCTCCCTTAGTTATATGTATTTCCGGTTTGTTTTATGAAAGACTTCCGTTTTTTATATATATATTTTTTTAAAACCGGATATTAACTTCTTTTTTCTTATCTTTCAGTATAAATAATTTTTTTTTATCCTTTTGTCATTCCCAATAATTTGGAAAGATTATAATATAACTTCAAATTTAATTTACTTTTAGTGTTTTTAGCTTTGACAACGAGCCAACATTACGTTACTATATAAATGACAAAAGCAAAAAATTTAGCAAATTAACAACTAGGATTATTTAATTTTGTTGTGTTGTTTGTTGTTGTTTACTTAATTTTTTTTTTATTTTTCTTTCACTATTTATCATGGAAAAAGCCGCGAAGATATAACGACTGAAATAAAAGTGTATAATTAATTAGTTACATTCAATTAAAATTTTAATAATTGTATTTTAAACGTGAAACAATTTTGCCGTAATGTGAATTAAGAATTTGAATTTAATTTCAAATTCAAAAATTTTTCGTTAATTTCAATTTTATTACCTTAGGCAGTTAGAAAACAAGAATACTGTACTACATTAGCACATACGAAACTAACACGCCCTCCCCGCAATCAACCACACCAGAAGTAAGATGAGACTAGAAGTAAAGAGCTCTAAAATTGGTAATAGATCCTGGCACTAGTGAACAAATTTGAGGATTTTATGCCGCTTCCATCGCGCCTACACTAGAGAGAAAAACAATTGGTCGAGTTCCAAAAATATTTCCTACCCCCTTCCCCTCAACCTAAAGCGGCGGAACACGGACGCGGGTGCTTGAATCTAGTTCGGCCGTCTACCGCCTCCGCGAGCGTCTCACGTTTTGGAGGGAAAACTCAGAAACCGCTACCAGAGGGCCAACCGTTGGTGTGTTAACAAGAATATTCACTTTCGACAAGTGAAGAATTTGGTTACCTCAATACTTCTTACTTATGACCACGCCTAGCTAATACGGAAACTTTATTTACGTGACTTGTTTTCGAAATGTAACACAAAAATAAGATGTGAACGTTTTATGGAAAAGAAAGAATAAGGTGGATCGAAATTCGGTAATGTCACGTTCAAATCGTCTACTATTTCTTTTATCAGACATTTTGGTCGCCAAGGCAACTAGGAAGTGCCGACGTCAATTCCTGAGCTACCTTGCTGTTCTTTGGACTTTTCACAAAACAAAAATATAATCAAAAGTTGATTATTCTTTCGAAGTTGTAAACAAGGATTGTCACCAAATTTCAAGGTTCAAAACCATTTTCAAATTCGAGGGGTAAAATAGGCTTAGTGACATTTAATGTTTTCTTAAGATTGAAACAACAAAGACTGTTAATTAAGGTGTCTTCAAATAAAATGGCTTTGGTGGACTGGTAACTTTATAGTCTTATCTAATGCCTTTGCGTACACATACCGGATGCTCCGAGGGGCTAGTCATTCGCCAAAAATTTTGTATCGGAGATTCCTGATTACCTTTGATACCCACAAAAATGAATGTGATTACTGATTATATTCAAAGAATTCAGGAAATCAAGTAATAGATTTCTGCGGTTTTGTACACTGATCATTCAAGTGACTAACCCCTCGAAGATTTCACGTGATTTCCAGTGATTATCGGGGAATTCTGATTACGTTTGAATACCCACAAGAATGATTGTTACCAGGGTTAGATTTAATTTCAGAAGTAGGAATGGAGAACAGAGTAATGTGGGCGCGCGTCAAAGTCCCGGAGCCCCTTCCACGGAACGGGGGGGTGTATGAAATAGGGGGAGCCATAGCGACAGAGGTAAAAAGGAATTGCGTATTTTTCGCCGTCCCCGTCAGCAACGTCATCAAAACGTAGTTTAAGTGAGCCAATAAGATAATTTAAACTATTCGTTACGTGCATCGGAGGGAGGAGCTCTATACTGGGTGGCCTATGAGTCGGACTGAAGTAAATACTAACCGTTCTCCATTCCTACTTCTAAAATTAAATCTATCCCTGTTGTTACAAATTTACTTTAACTTTATCTTAATATACTTCCAAAGCACTTGAAAAATATAAAGAAGAAAGGTATAAAGTCAAGAGCAGCCTTCTTTACTCATCACTGAATGAAAAGAAAGAATAGGAAATAAAATGGTTCCAACTCTTTTTTCATCGGAGGTGAAATTCGAGTTGAACATATTTTTAGTTTATTACCTCTCCGAGTGACGTATGTCACGGAGAGGTTCTAATTTCGACGTGTGTGTGTGTGTGTGTGTGTGTGTGTGTGTGTGTGTGTCTGTCTGTGTGTCTGTGTGTCTGTTGTTACACCCACGTGACCGCGTTCGCAGTTTCCAAATCGGAGCAAACGTGTTCGCCATTTCCGAACTGCTTTCACAGTCACGGAAATGGCTCCTCTACTTGAGTTCTCACACCACCATCTTCTGGTCTTTGTCCATCCCACACGGACACCAGTCTGTACATACTGGCTTCAAATCACCACCATCTTTTGATCTTCGTCCATCCCACATGGACACCAGTCTGTACGTACTGGCTTCTAATCACCACCATCTTCTGGTCTTCGTCCATTCCACTTGGACACCAGTCTGTACATACTGGCTTCTAATCACCACCATCTTCTGGTCTTTGTCCATCCCACTTGGACACCAGTCTGTACATTCTGGCTTCTAAACACCACCATCTACTGGTCTTCCGTCTATTCCACATAGACACCAATCTGTCTCATTGGCTTCTACTCCATTATCATCGTTTGGTTTTAGGATATACGCGGCGATCAGCTAGGGTTACGAGAAACGTCTAGCCTCCCTAAGGTGGGATCGCCACCAAAGGTTTTCGCAATTGCGCTTTTTCCTTACTATTATAATGGAAACGAATCGTATATATACCCCAAAATTTGAAGAAAGCGGGCAAGAGGGGTACCCTTCACTCTAAACGTCAATATTAGCAAAGTTTGAGATGATAATAGGTATAACTTTATTTTAAACGATTTAACTATTATTAATGTTAATTATTGAAGATTAAAATAATTAAAAATAATTATATTTATTTAAATATTAAAGATAATCTTGTTTCTCAACTCAAAATTAATACGGAAAGAGTTAAAAAGCAGTCTATGTTTTTGTCTGTGTGTGTCCGTCCATTGTTACACTAGTGCGTCGCGTTAGCGGTTAGCCTTGTGTTGATGTGTTAAGAAATCATACAGAACCTTAATATTCCCTTTTTCCATAATAAAAAGTGAATATGTGGAAGTATTTTTCGTAATTATGATGCATTTAGTACTTTTGTAGCTTTAAAGCTCTGTTTCATTTTGATATTCCAAAGATTTTTCTTAATATTGTTATTTGAAATGGCTGTTTATATATTACTTAAGCTATAATACATCTGTATATAGAATAATCCTTGGTTTAATTATTTCATCAAGAAAATTAAGACCTGGACTCCGGCGGGTATATAAAGTATCATCCGTAATAGGCTTAATGAAACAAAGAGTAAATAATTGAGGCCTGAGGTGAAGTAAACTTTGGTCTTTGATTTTCGTGTCTGAAATGAAGAGACATCAACGGTTCAGAGTGAGCCGAAAGTTAAATACACTATTAAATAATCAGGTTAAGATTTTATAATAGAAGAAAAGATTATGGTGGCATTTAGAATAGTAAAAGGGCTAATGGTAAACGGGTAGTAGCTACAGGCATTTTATTCTCTTTATGGAGCGCATTGACTATTAGTGCGTCTAGCTACAATTTAGCTTTGGTGTTATTTATCGTTAACATTCATGTTGGCAAACTAAGAATATTGTTGAGGTGAGACGAGACGATAGTGTTTACACTGCAAACCAGTTGTGAATGTAGCTATCAGAATATACGGTAAACAGCTGAAGCGAAGACTTCATTTCCTGATCTTTTCCCCATTGACTGATATCCATGTGTCCAAGATTTATCCTTATTGGATTTAAAATGTCGTCTGCTTTACTGTATTATTCGCTATGCTTGGAATACTGCTTCAATATTTCGTAAATTTTTACTTCAAAAAAGAGAAATAATTCCATATCTAGGTAAATAAGTTTGTAGTAGTAGACCTCTTGACTCGGAGAGGTAATATTTTGGTTTTCCCAACTTGTTGATTGGATTGGAATCTCCTTTGGACGAAATTTATAAGACTGGCGGGTTTATGGTATTACGGTTTTATGTCTGTCTGCTAAAATATTTATCCTACCACCATTAGTTCATAAGATATATTCCATAAGTTTGTCACTGGTAACTTAGAAACTGGAGCTTGTAATTTTGAAGTGATTGAAGTAGGTCATATATTCAGGGTAAAAAGCGACGCCTGATGAGGTGCTGTCAAAGGCTTAGTTAGTACAGACTAAATAGGAAGATGGACTGCAACACCGAGTGTAGTCAATTCTCGTTTGTCACTGGTTACAAACTGGAGCTTGTCATGAAGTAACGTAGGTCATGGTCATGGATTCAGGGTAAAGCGACGCCTGGTGAGGCGCTGTCAAAGGCTTAGTAAGTTCAGACTAAATAGGAAGATGTAAGTCCTGCAAAATTAATCACTGAGTGTAGGACTTCAATTCTTGCTTGTCGTTCTCGAACTAGCTCGAGCTTGTCATGAAGTGATTGAAGTAGGTCGTAGATAAGATTCGAGGTAAAGCGACGCCTGGTCAGGCGCTGCTGTCAAATTTGGGCTTAGTAAGTTCAGACTAAATAGGAAGATGGAAGTCCTGCAAAATTAACCACCGAGTGTAGGACTTCAATTCTCGCTTCCGTCGTTCTCCCTCGAACTAGCTCGAGCTGTAAGTCTCAAGCATTAGGAACGTGTATAGGTTGTGTCATACTTATGGAGGAACATATTTTATAATCTTATGATCCTACTAATAAAAAGTCCTCTCATTTCATTTTTCTTTAAAAGAATTGATCGTACTCCGAATATTTATACACCCTGTACACTACCTTGGGGCTGAATTAAGAAATGAAGAATACCCTCTAAGATATGGAAAAGAAGCACTTGAGATTTAAGTTTTAGATAAGATGCACAATACTAAGGAATTAAGACTAAGTCCTGTCTCCTTTACAATACGAAAAGCTAACCTAAGTGAATTAATTAACTACCGCGAGTCTCGATCCTGTCTCTATATAAATACGAGGCTTAAAGTATGCACCAAACTATATCAAAACAGTGAAATGAAACTAATTTTAATAAACATAGGTTTTAAATATAAAAAAAGCCAGATTATCATCTTTAATACATAGGAATCCAGTGTACGAAATATTAGTGAAATCGGTTGAAACTCGAGAACAGCGTTATCCCATAATGGGTTTGGTTTTTTACATTTCTGGCCGCCATTTCATTCAAGATGGAGGCGGGTTGGAAAAAATCTTTTAGTACGCGCCTACTACTTAAGAGTAATGTTCAATCACCGTCCATGCAAAATTTCAACCGTCTAGATAAAGCAGTTTGTACTGGGGGTTGATTATCAGCCAGTTAGGACTTATTTCTCCTTAGTCAAGCTGAGTAACGTCCTTGCAAAATTTCAGCCTTTTAGGTGAAGTGGTTTGGGCTGGGTGTTGATTATCAGTTTATCAGTCAGTCTGTACTTGACTTACATAATTATATAGATTTAGATGAATGAATCTAAGAACGAAAGACGCGAGGTTAAACTTTCAATTTCATCTCGCTTTTTGCTTACATCAGTTGTTGGAATCAAGAAGTGATATCTAGTTTATTAGGGAGACGGTATAAGATGCCTAAGTATTCGTGCGCCATAGTCCCAGTCCCCCTTCAAAATAGAAGGGGGGACGTAAAAGGAGGCCGGGCTATTTCGCCAGCTCTCCTCAGTCGGAAAATATGACTGTAATTTTCGTTATTCGCGTCGCGCTAACGTGAGTTTTCAAGAACCAATGAGATGCTGGTTGTAATTTAGAGGCGGCGAGGATTAACTCCGGACCCTATACGTTTGGACTGGAGAT
The DNA here is from genome assembly GCF_054372755.1 of Phalangium opilio. Lineage (NCBI taxonomy): Eukaryota > Metazoa > Arthropoda > Arachnida > Opiliones > Phalangiidae > Phalangium > Phalangium opilio. Next base: position 6,262,185 of record NW_028324217.1, on the reverse strand, counting down.
AAAGCTAGAAATGTGGCGAATTTATACCTTCTTCATAGTAAACTAGATATCACTTCTTGCAGGTTAACGGTGGCTCTTGGTTTCTAAGGGAGCATTTCTGATGAAAAAGCGAATGTTTCTGGAAATAAGTCAACATACATTCTCTCCTATAGTTCCGAAACCTCGATCCTCATTGAATCGATTCAATGCTTAGAGGGAATCCAGGTCTGGCAATTGAAAGAGTATGTCGAAAAGGAGCTTATACGACTGGATTAATGGCCTCTCTGAGTTAATCTGACATTTGAAGGGTTTCGTTTTGGGATGGCGTTGAAGTTAAAACAAAAGCGTGGGCCTAGACAGATAAGGCACGACGACAAATGCGTCTCCAAATAAACAACACGAAATGAAAACCCTAACCCTAACCCTAAAGCTATACCTTGCGTTCAGCACTTCTTGATTAATTGCAAAGGCAAATAGAAATAAAAGTGTGAGGAAGTATACAGAGTGAAAGGGACATGTGTGATGTGATTCACTTTGCATCTATCATTGAAATGTAAGGGGTTGCCACGGAATTTTCAGAACCATATTCCCTGACTTTTCCAGGTTTTCCCCGACCTTTTTCTTCGATTTTCCCTGTCCTTTTTAGGCCGAAAGCGTACAGCACGTTTTAAGCGCTTATAATTAAATAAACTCTCTACATTAAGTTTCCCAATGTATTTGTTGCACCAAAATGATTAAGAAACATTTTAACTATAAATAACAGTCTAAGAGAGCATTTACTTTATAAAAACAATTCTAGATATTTTTAAGGATTACTCTAGAGCTTTGTGTTAAGAGAGGATGAGGAGAAACTTTCATTACTCTTTCAATAAAGACTTATCCCCTGAAATTTTACCCACTAAAATCAATTTCCCTGACTTTGCTAAAACTGACCTTTTCGGCCCATTTTTAAATACCCTGACTTTTCCAGGATTTCCAGGTATACTGTGGCAACCCTTTTTGTTAATAGTAAACCGGCTAGTTTCTAAAAAAAAAACGTTATACTACAGATATATAGTAGGGGTGGGCCCTAGCAGGGATAAGGGAGGTGAGATGGATTGGAATTGAAGATGGGCGACTTGCAGCAACGTATCTCTCCCAGTGTACCTCGCGCACGCCCCTACCTTCGGAGTAGGCGATTGTTAAGTGCTGCCGCGTAGCGCCATTTTATTTGTATGAGAAGTTACTAGCTTCTATTTTTGAGATAGAGGGAGACTCCTTTACAATTTCGTCCAGTACGACCCTACCTAGCCGCTGAGGAGGATTACGGTGCCGTTCCGTAGGTGGGGGTACAGAGGCAACGCTTTAGGTATATGTGTTCCGACTCCATTCCTCTCTCCTTCAAGGCCCGTGTCTACATACAGAGGAAACCTTACCCGGGATTTGACTACCTTAAAACACCCTGGAAAGGGGTTAGACACTTGAATAATCAGGTGTACAAAACCGCAGAAATCGTTTATTTGATTTCTAGAATTCTTAGAAAATCATCAGTAATCAAAATCATTTTTTGGGTAATCAACGATAATGAAAAGTATCCGATGATCACTGGAAATCACGTGAAATCTTGAGAAAAATCGGAAATAATCACATGGTTTACTGGTAATCTTTTGTAATCACCTCGGTAATCACACATTTCGTGAAATAATCACGCATAATCAATCGAGGAATTCGAAAATTCAAAATAAAAACCGTAATGAGTTGAAATAGAAATAATCACTGCATTCATCGAAATTCACGAAGAATCCAGTGGTAATCAATGCATTCACCAACAAAAATCACTGGAATTCAAACAGAAATTACAAGTAATCTGCGACCGTAACGGGAAATCAGTGTAAAGATGGTGGAAATCACCTAAAATAATCGTAATCACGGAAAGAAATCAAAGAATTCATTCAGTAATCAACGTCACTCACATAAAAATTCAGAAATCAGGTGTACAAAATTTTGGCGAATGTCTCGCCCCTCGTCGAAAAGTAACGAAACAAAAAATCCCAAACTGGGTGACGTGTTCCTTCGCTACCAGTATAAGTGTAACACCTTCTACACTACACAACCTTACTGAAAGCTAATCCAATAAGGACTCTTGAAGTTTAACTGACTAAAAAAAAGCAAAACACAATATCATCTTAGTGGGCCAAGGCTAACCACGATACTTTAATAAAATAAAAAATAAAAATAGTAACCCTATCGTATTAAGGCAACCGGTGAACTATGATTTTGACGTTATGTCTACAACAAAGAACGGTCTAGTTTCCCCAGAAAAACTAATAAATATTACAGTAAAGTCTCCCAATTTGTAGTTGCGGCATCCTCGGGGAAGGGGAAGAGGGGAGGGGGATATCGTTGTCAAACTTGTCTCAGTTGCTGCACCACTGCAAGTGATGGCCAAGCGAGAGACATTAAAATGATTTTTTCAGGAGCGAAAATGATACCATCAAAACAAAATAATAAAAAATACCAAGTGCATGATGGTGCGATCGTAAAAAATACGGGTGCAAATTATGCCACATAAAAAGAAGATTTTATCCAAACAGGAATACATACAGCTAATTGGAATCATTGTGTAGCCATTTTGTCAACGTATCTAGGTGCGGATTTTGTGGGAGGAGCTAGACTAATTATCTATATCTATATAAATCGAAGTCCTGACTGACTGATAATCAACGCCCAGCAGAAACCGTTTTGCCCTAGAAGGCTGAAAATTACCAGGGACGTTACTCATAAGTAGTAGGGCGGGTACTAAGAAAGATTTTTCCAATCCGCCGACATCTTAATACATGGCGTCCAGAAATGTAAAAAATCTTCTCTATGCAACCAAGTCCGCGCGTTTCAACCGATTTCGCAAATATTTAGTATACTGGTTTCCTTTAATCTAGAGACGGGGCTGAATGGGCTTTTGGGATCGATTTGTTGCCATCTTTTTAAATGGCAGCCAGAAATTTAAAAACTCTTCTTTATGGAATAATGTCCGCGTGAAAAGTAATAAAAGCGCCATGTATGAAGGACGCGCAAATTAAAAAAGAATTTCAGTTTTTAGAGGTCAGAATTATGAGGCGTTTTGGATGGTGACTTCTCAAGCCCGGCCCACAAAACCCGCATAGAAATTAACAAGTGGACAATAAGTGGGAACAATGATTCCAATTAGCTGTATGCATTCCTAACCCAACAGATATACCTATATAGCCATAGATATCAGAGGATAAAAAGATTTACAGTATTGCACTAGACCCTTTTAAAAACGCAGGGATAAAATAGTCTGTTGTTTGACCATCTTCGTGTTTTCTAAGACAAGTATGTGGATCGCACAAAGACGATAGATGTGGCTTTTCAAACAAGAGAACTTTGGTAGACTGGTAACCTTGAAGCCCTATTGAAAGTCTTTGTTGCCCACATACAGTCCGGATGTTGATATTCTGTCTTAATCCTAGCAGACAATACAGCAACCTCTCCTCCCGTGGCGTCAATAAAGCTTGGGATATGATTGAAAGCATGAACGGTGGATCTCTAAAGGGACCGGAAAACGTCCGCAATCCTCTGTACAAACCGAGTCCTCTCTGGCATAACTTTAGGGGAAGGAATGGGGCTGTGAATTAGGGAACAGTCAAGGCCATTCGGTGACCGGTCTTTTGTGATTCTAAAAAAACCTATTGAAAAAGAATATAAAACGACCTTGGCGGTTCCCGGTGTTTTTAGTTACTATTTTTTTTATATAAAACCAGCTGCATACGTGCTATAGAGCGGAATATACCCCGTTTTCCGGCCCCTTTAGAGATCCAGCGTTCATGTTGAAAGTTTAGAATGTGATATAAGTATCTTTGTATATTTATGATATCTATGGGAAGCGGTACTAAAAGAAAATTGATGCCTCTGTCGTAAAAAAGACCGTATGATGACTATGACCAGTAAGCTACGAGTTTCTAAGTTTCATACTATGAGTAACATGAAAACAATAAGTAATTTTAACACGATAATTAATTAAAAAGCTAATTTCATCACGTGGGTTACTTTATATGGTATCAGCATGCAATACATTGATTTCTTCAACTACGAATCTTTAAGAAGCTATAGGCATCAAACTAATATCTGATTGAAGGTAAGGGGAAGGGCTTAAACATTATTAAACCGTCCACTCCTCCTTCCTCGCGTTTCATTGGCTACTTACATATATGGAAGACAACCGTTTAGAACACGCAAAGAGAATCTTTTTGAATTAGAGTTCGTCAAAAATCATGCATTACTCGGAAACGCACTTCCATTAACGTATCAGATTTAGTTGCCATACTTGATATTGTTATGTTATTTTTGGTTTCTACATTCTGTGGTTTTTATGGCTATTTTATACGATAAAGTATACAGGATAATGTTATTAAAATTAACCGTTGAAGGTTAGTGCCTAAATATTTTACAAATATAGCAAACACAGGAATACATAAATTTCTTCTACTTAGAATCATTAAGAGTCCACAAACCCCATACTAATATCTGATTGAAGGTAAGAGGAGGGGCTTAAAACTTTGTTAAATCGTTTCATTGGCTATTCACATATATAAGACAACCGTCAAGCCTAAGTTTCCTCGTTCCGAACACGCAAAATAAAACTTGTTCGAGGCTGATAGGTTGCGGGAATATGGCTCAAATACATTATGCATGACGTCACAGGTGATGTTTCTAAACCTCCTCCCATTTAATTCAATTAGACAAAAAGGAAGTTGCAACTATAGAGAGCTTTCAGATGGGGTAGTAGTAGTATGTCACACCCTCCCAAGTCCCAAGTCTTACCGCTGTTCTGGTAGCCAGCCATATTGTGTGGTCTCAGCGTAAATTATGTCACGAGACTGAGCTCCTCCTCCAACTGAAAGCTCTCTATAATGTAATGTTAATGCTATGGAGGGTATGTTTATGAACATTTTGCTTAATTATTCGGCCCCTGTTTGACGCAAATTTCCCTGATTTTCCTGAATTTTTCTAAAACCGAGCTTGATAAGTCTCTCTCAGTGAGAAGTATTGTGGGGGGGGGGGGGTAAACAAGTATCCTACACCACGAGCTTGTGCTCCCATAGCAACTGCCCCCCCCCGTTTCTTTCCCTCTTATAGTTACATCGAGGCCAGTCTGAAAAGCGTGGGCAATACGTCTCCATTTCTAATCCTCCCTGTATCTTTATTGTCCAAACATAATCTTGTTTTACTTTCCAGTTTCCACCTTCTCAACTTTCAGGACCAAATGAAATGGAGACATGGAAAGGACATCCTCCAACACCCTAATGTCAATGTTATGGCATTAAAAAATAAACATTGTTTTCTTCTAAGTTCTCCAGTTGAAGAAGTAGGTCAAATATTATTTCGGAAAAACTTTCTATAACCTTGGATTATTTGGAAAATCTGTACTAGTCTTAAATGTCATTCAGTACTTCCAGCGTTCCATTGTCTTTTAGCGACTTGGGTTTTCCATAAAATCCCCGCCAATTTTGTAACAAAACTTTCTTTATGTAATAACGTCCGTGTATTTCAACCGATTTCACTAATATTTAGTCTAGAAGCTATATCTAGTTTACTAGGGAGAATGTATAATTCGCCACATTTCTAGCCCAGTTTATCTCCAGTCCAACGTAGGTCCGGAGTTAATCCCCGCCCCTAAATTACAACTAGCATCTCATTGGTTCTTGAAAACTCACGTCAGCGCGACGCCAATGACGAAAATTACAGTCATATTTTCCGACTGAGGAGAGGCAGCGAAATAGCCCGGCCTCCTTTTACGTCCCCCCTTGTGTTTTGCAAGGGTGACTGGGACTATGGCGAGCGAATACATAGGCATCTTAACCCTTCTCCCTAGTAAAATAGATATCACTTCTTGATTTAGTACAATGGTTCCCTAAATCTTTCTAAGCTTCAATTTTCCGCCATATTTTAAAATGACGTCCAAAAACACCAAGTAAAATAAATTTTTCAGGGTTCGTACAAAATCTTAACATTGAAAATCCCTGACTTTTCCAGGTTATCCCTGACCAAATTTTGGAAATATCCCTGACCATTTTAAGGTATTAAAATTACCAGAGCCCACTTTTCACACCTGGCTCATATTTAGCATTGCTCGAAGCATGGTTTGATATATCAAACGAAATCCCTGACATATCCCAGACTTTTTCCCCTATTTTTCATAGGTTTTCCAGGTTCCGTACGAACCCTGATAATTCTCAACGGCTGACGGTTAACGTCGTTTCCTGAAATTTCCATTTAACAGACAGTCAAAACACAATTTCCTAAACTTTCTTATCTAAGCAACAACTTCTTAATCTTATTATTCTGGCGAACCTACAAATAACCAACCAGTCTAGAAATACAAAACAAAACATAAAAAAAAACTCCATATATCTATTTAGCCTCTTAGCAAAATACACAAACGTTGAAAGCTCCACTGGTGGAAATAAAATAAAAAGGAAAAAAAGCAGGAAATCCAATTTTTATCTCTGGTTGAATGAAAGCCGTAGCTTTACAAAGTGAGCCTTAAATCCTGCAAAGTACTTTTTCGTGACCAAATCCCTAAAAAAAGCCTATCATAAAGATCACGTGCAGCGACGCTATCTGAACAACCACGTGGGATTATAGGGCGTCGTCCCGCTTTCCAAATTGTTCGCGGTTAACCAATCAATGAAGAGAATTGTGTGCAAAAGGGGTTGGTTGGTTGTATTTTCGAAAAGGATGCTTCAAGGGAGTGTAATAAAGTGGCTACCGTTTCATTCTGCCTCAACTTTTTCAGTTTTGCCTAATTCCCTGATATTTTCCTTGACTCATGAACCAATATCCTAATTCCCTTACATTTCCCTTGACTTTTGGACCAATACCCTAACTCCCTTACATTTCCCTCGACCTTTGGACCAATACCCTTATTCCCCGACATTTCCCTTGACTTTTGGACCAATATTCTAATTTTGTGACATTTTCCTTGACTTTTGGACCAATATCCCAATTCCCTGAAATTTCCCTTGACTTTTGAACCAATATTCTAATTTTGTGACATTTTCCTTGACATTTGGACCAATATCCCAATTCCCTGAAATTTCCCTTGACTTTTGAACCAATATTCTAATTTTGTGACATTTTCCTTGACATTTGGACCAATATTCTGTTTCCCTAAACATCTTCATTGACTTTTGGACCAACAATCTAAGTCCCTTAATTTCACATTGACTCGAGCATCGACTTCTAAACCAATAAATATTCTAATTTTCAATCATTCCCTTAGAATTTTGCATCAACGATATACATCCCTTACTTTTTATTACAGAATTTTGAAATAATTATATTTTCCAATCATTTTATTTTTCACTACATGCCTCTTTCCAAAAAAGAATCAAACTTCATTCCCAACAACATTTACAGACACAAAATCCCCATGGCTTCGAGTACTTAACTACATTAACCCTTTCACCACGATAGTCCTTTAAGGTAACGACAGTACTCTATCTTAAACAGTATTAGAACAATAGGTAAAATAACAGTAAACGCCATTACTCTATATACATAAAACGGGCTTTGGTCAGAACCAAGTATGGCTTCGGCCGACGGTCGCCTAGGATCTGACAAAACAACAACGCCCATTTGACACGTGACCAGGCAAGGATGTGGGCGTTTTCTCAGTCAACACCATCCAAGCGAACGAAAGTTCGCAACTCGCGTGGGATGGCAACGTTAAGCCTTTACCGTGGAATCTTCCAAAGACCCTAATGGATTGCGCCGAAATCCCTTCTAACCCATCCCGTTTCGTGTTATCTTAAGTAACCAATCAAGATACTTTAGTACGACCACTGAATTATGACCTGTGGGAATTTGTGTAGCTGTTATCGTCTCTGTTTAGCAATTATTTATTATTCTAAGACTAGCAGCAGCAAAGGGACCAAGTGTTTTACGTAATGACGTTTTGATTACACTTCAGGACGCCATTTTAAAATATGGCGGTAAATCCAAAGTCGTAAAGCCTTAAAACTCGTCTATAGGATACTAGCTGTTACCCGAGGCGTCGTTCGGGTGTAATAAGAACTTCCATCCAAATGATATAAAGAATGGGTAGATTTTACTGATGACTAATATTTTTGTAGCACCCTAGGAGCGAAAGCACTCGGCGTTGCCCGTCAGCCCGTCGGGACATTTTTTTATTACTTTTCACGCGGACATTAGAGAGTTTAAGCATCCCCTAAACGCGTACGTGTAGCTACCTTCCACAGTGCATTAGACCAATGCATTGTCAAAGGTGGCTACACGTACGCGTATAGGGGATGCTTAAACTCTCTATTATTCCATAAAGAAGGGCTTTTAAATTTCTGGCCGCCATTTAAATAAAATGGCAACAAATCGAACCCAAAAGACCATTCATCCCGTCTATAGGTTAAAGGAAACCAGTGTACTAAATATTTGTGAAATCGGTTGAAACGCGCGGACTTTGTTGCATAGAGAAGATTTTTTACATTTCTGGGCGCCATTTATTAAGATGGCGACGGATTGGAAAAAATCTTTCTTAGTACGCGCCTACTACTTATGAGTAACGTTCCTGCAAATTTTCAGCCGCCTAGGGCAAGCGGTTTGGGCTAGGCGTTGATTATCACTCTGTCAGACAGGACTTTGATTTATATAGATACAGATTATAGGACCTTTCACGAAATTATAGGATAATATAGGAGAGGTTCAAAAATATAGGAGCACTGGGCTCCCTGGTATTTCTCAAAATGTACTCATAAATAAGCGTTATAATCTAGCATAAAAATCTAATTAAGAAAACAGCGTACCACCAGGCCACCCGCTATGAAAAAAAAAGAACTTTACTATTATATCTAAAACTAATAACAACATAAATTTCCCGTTAACTCTATGGCAACGCAAATCATCTTATTTTCTCAGAGTAGCCTACGTAAAATGAACGACAGCGATGGGGTTGCCAATAGCAACCAACCAACCATTACTTTCCATTCATTAGGGACCCGGGAAACGGAGTCCGGATAATCAATTTGAAAGATTGCGAGTGAAGTGGGTAAAGCGAGAAGTTAAAAGATAACTGCTACTATATATTACAGGATATGTCATTATAAGACTTAAATGACAGACAAATAATCGGTGTGACATAAGTTCAATGGATATGTTCCATAAGTTTGTCACTGGTTACAAACTGGAGCTTGTAATTTTGAAGTGATTGAAGTAGGTCATAGATTCAGGGTAAAGCGAAGACGCCTGGTGAGGCGCTGTCCAAGGCTTAGTACAGACTAAATAGGAAGATGGAAGCCCTGCAAAATTAACCGAGTGAAGACAATTCTCGCTTGCATTACGAAGTATCGGAAGTGTGATACTTATTGAACATCTTATAAAATTATGGTATGATCAATGTCAGACCTATGACAACGCGTTTAAAGGAACTGTGAAGAGGCATCGGTTGGTGGGTAAAATATTTAAATACGTCACAGGCACCACGTGACGCTAATAAACAAAAAATGGAACTGGACACTTGGTTCTTGTTTTTCTCGAAATTGCAGCGCAAACCGTGGCAAAAACACGACACCGTAATTCTAAACCAAAGCTATTGCCAGCACTCTACACTAGAAACTCCTACAGCAGAAGCACATTTATGCATTAAAGCAAGTCTGGGTTGTAGTTTAGTTCAAACAAATGCCACTAGATGCTCCCATAATCGAGGAGCGTAGTTGACAAGCCCTCTAAGCTTAGCAAAAAGGCTAGTTTTAGTTCAGCCCTCGACGTTAACGAGTTCTGATTGGATCCTGCCTTTAGCAAGTTAAAATTTACATGTTGAAGATCAGCCAAAATGATAGGGGTACCGCAGGAGTCGATCTTTACTTTAAAGGGTTAGCGTTTGTGATTCGGTTTAATAACCTTTCTCCAAACGTTAATATAATGTTGGGAAGAATGACGTTACACTTACCCCACTTTGTGGTGCACTACACTTCTCTCGAAAAGAAGTATTATATACTTCTGGTACTACTTACTTACTAATCAGAAAATAAAATAGTTCTATTTTCAAAAGTACCTATAACTTCAGTAGCGTTTATTTCTAACTACAAGTCGCCGAGAAAGGGGTAGCCATATTAAACTAGAGTAAAGGCAGAAAGTGCCTTGAAGGGATTTACTAAAAGGCTGACAATGATGTAACGGATGAGTGATAATCCATTTCGAAGGATTAACAGCGAAACATTTTGGGGAGAGGTTAATATACAAGAAGACTCTGGGTCTCGTTATACCACCACCACTAGCTATCAGGCTAATAAAGCAATTATGATTCTGCCATAAGCTAGAAGAATGGATGTAAGACTCCAGACATTGGATTTGGACCCATTAAAAAGAGTTCTTTTTAGAAATTGGGGGGTTAGTAAGGTCATTAATTCTTGGGTCATGTCATAAGTTTATAAGTTGTTTCATAAGCATGAGACTACATATACTTCGTAATGCTACTGAGAGACTTACAGCTCGAGATAACTAGTTCGAGGGAGAACGACGGAAGCGAGTCAATTGAAGTCCTACACTCGGTGGTTAATTTTGCAGGACTTCCATCTTCCTATTTAGTCTGAACTTACAAAGCCTTTGACTGCGCCTCACCAGGCGTCTTCGCTTTACCTCGAATCTATGACCTACTTCAATCACTTCAAAATTACAAGCTCCAGTTGGTAACCAGTGAGAAACTTATCATGGAACATATCTTTTGAACTTATGGTCATATTAAGTTGTCTGAGGAAATCAAGGCGAACATTGCACGGGGTGAAATGTTTAAGATTAATTAATTGTTCTTGGGTTATTGGGTTACGGGAATTTGAAGGATTATGCTCGGGATTTTGGTTTGAAATATCATCAACGTCACGTCGATCTTGGATAGACTTTATCAGATATTGAATTTTTCAGGTTAAATTTTGAAATGTACAAGATTAGACCTCAGACTTACTTATATCTAAAACAGTATTGTTTAATTATATCAAAATTATTTTAATCGTCAGTAATTTACCTTGATTCTAGTTAAGACGTTTTAAGAAAAGTTGTTTCTAAAATCATTTTAAACATGAGGCCTATGGCGGCATCAAAAACTATAAAACCCACTATGGCGTCATCGAAATATCATAAAACCCACTATGGCGGCATCGAAATATCATAAAACCCACTATGGCGGCATCGAAATATCATAAAACCCACTACGGCGGCATCGAAATATCATAAAACCCACTACGGCGGCATCGAAATATCATAAAACCCACTACGGCGGCATCAAAATATCATAAAACCCACTACGGCGGCATCAAAATATCATAAAACCCACTACGGCGGCATCAAAATATCATAAAACCCACTACGGCGTCATCGAAATATCATAAAACCCACTACGGCGTCATCAAAAAACTATAAAACCGACTACGGCGTCATCAAAATATCATAAAACCTAGTACGGCGTCATCAAAAAATTATAAAACCAGTTGTCATCAAAATACCATAAAACCAACTACGGCGTCATCAAAATACCATAAAACCAACTACGGCGTCATCAAAAAACTATAAAACCCAGTACGGCGTCATCAAAAAACTATAAAACCCAGTACGGCGTCATCAAAAAACTATAAAACTCACTATGGTGTCCTCAAAATTATAACTATAACGTCACCAATTGCACTTTTGAACAAACGCGATAATACCATCACTACCTATAAGAATAAGAAACCTACCAAAACTTAACCGATGCTCAAAAGCATACCAAGAGGTTACACATTATCGATCTCTCATATACGTCATCAATGCTTATCTTATATTGACGTATTTAGGAATAACAATGACGTCACCGATGGTCATCTCATTTTCACGTCGAAACTAACATCGTTATTTAGGAACAAGGATGACGTCAACAAATAAAATAGTGACATAGAAACCAAAATAGATGTCTATAATATAATCAATACTATGACGTTACCAGCAACCGAGTTGTCAGAATAGAACTATGTAGTTAAAATTATGATATCTTGGCATTGGTCCCATAAATTGACCTTTACCTTCGTCAGGGATAGATTTAATTTTAGAAGTAGGAATGGAGAACAGAGTAATGTGGGCGCGCGTCAAAGTCCGGGACCCCCTTCCACGGGACGGGAGGGGTATGAAAGAAGGGGCGGGTCATAGCGACAGAGGTAAAAAGGAATTCGGTATTTTTCGCCGTCCCCGTCAGCAATGTCATCAAAACGTAGTTTAAGTGAGCCAATAAGATAATTTAAACTTTTCGTTACGTGTTTTAAGGGAGGGGCTCTATACTGGGTGGTCTATGAGTCGGACTGAAGTAAATACTAACCGTTCTCCATTCCTCCTTCTAAAATTAAATCTATCCCTGCCTTCATCAATCTAGAGTCCTTCACATTACGGCAAAATTCTTAAGCTTAAATCGCGAGTAAAATAAAATGAAAAATGTCGCTTACATGAATAGATGACGCATACGTTTTGCCTTTATACAGGTTTTTTTCTTGAAAAAGAAGGGTTAAGTGAGGTGTGTCCCAAATAAAATTATAGTAGTAGATATTGTCGAAAAAGGGTTAGAATAGGGGGGATTAGAGGTTGAAAAGTCAGAAAGAGTGGGCGGTGGGAAGGTCAAAGGTCAAGGTGAGGGAAAGAAGGGAGGGAGGTCATTGGTTTAAGGAATTCTTCACCGATGATCGCAGGATTTATTGTGATGGTCAGACTTGGTTGGACTGCCGTGTGAGCAACTGTGCTCCTTGCCACTCTTTCTGCTACTCTGGTGTTGCTCTTTCTGCATTTGCTGAATCTGTTCTTTCTGCTGTTTTTGATGCAATTTTTGTTGCTGGTGTTGCTGATGCAGGTTTTGCGCCTGTTGGGCTTGTTGTTGTTGAATCTGTTCCTTCTGCTGTTTTTGGTGCAGCTTCTGTTGTTGGTGTTGCTGGTGCTGGTTTTGCGCCTGTTGGGCTTGCTGTTGTTGCTGTTTGTTTTTGCCTGCAATATTGCCGGTTGCGTTATGAAGTGTTAACAGTTAAGAGCTTCGTAGGTATATAGGCCTGATTGAACTAATTCTGATTCTAAGTTAGGTAATTAAGACTAAAACGCAATTGTCTTGAGGAAAGTCAAGAAATTAAGTCGAAAGGTTCATACAAGATTTCGAAATTATGATTTCCGTGGTATTTTCAGGCAGTTAAATTAATATTGGATCTTAATCGCGAAACGTACGTATTGTTACATAAATTAAAATTTAAATTGAATATTACTAATGATCGTGACTTGTACTGAAGCATTATTTGGTTTATTTAATTTAAGATAATTTTCACGGAATCTGAGGGAATTTCGAGAATACTGAGAATGAATTTCGAGAATACTGAGAATGAATTTCGCCTAAACCATGGGAATTTTCAGAAAACTCAGAATGAATTCACATGACCTGGAGATAATGTGGTTAAATCTGAATGAATCCCGTGTAATATCTGCGAAATGATGTCATTTGATTCGTGACATTCAAAATCCTTTGCAGGAATCATTATTTTCATTGATACCTTGTTCCTTGACTTTAACTTCCTCCAGCCCAAAAAACAAACTATCTCAAACCCAAAAACATGATCTTCCTCAGAGAAAAAAATTAACTTCCTCAAATACAAAAATTTTACGTCCTCAGAGAAAAAAAATTAACTTCCTCAAAGCCAAAAAAACACGATCTTCCTAAAAGCCAAAAAGAAACACGATCTTCCTCAAAGCCAAAAAAAAACACGATCTTCCTCAAAGCCAAAAAACACGATCTTCCTAAAAGCCAAAAAAAAACACGATCTTCCTCAAAGCCAAAAAACACGATCTTCCTCAAAGCCAAAAAACACGATCTTCCTAAAAGCCAAAAAACACGATCTTCCTCAAAGCCAAAAATTTAACGTCCTCAGAGAGAAAAGCACAAACTTCCTCAAAGTCAAAAATTTAACGTCCTCAGAGAGAAAAGCACAAACTTCCTCAAAGCCAAAAAAAATTATCTTCCTCAAACTAAGAAAAAAACTGTACTTCCTCAAACCCAGAAAAAAACTGTACTTCCTCAAACCCAGAAAAAAACTGTACTTCCTCAAACCCAGAAAAAAAACTGTACTTCCTCAAACCCAGAAAAAAAACTGTACTTCCTCAAACCCAGAAAAAAAACTGTACTTCCTCAAACCCAGAAAAAAAACTGTACTTCCTCAAACCCAGAAAAAAACTGTACTTCCTCAAACCCAGAAAAAAAACTGTACTTCCTCAAACCCAGAAAAAAAACTGTACTTCCTCAAACCCAGAAAAGAAACTGTACTTCCTCAAACCCAGAAAAGAAACTGTACTTCCTCAAACCCCCAAAAAAAAACATGATCTTCCTCAAACCCAAAAAAAAACCGCGATCATCCTCAAACCCAAACACTTCCTCCAAGAAAACCCCAATACAAGAACTTAGTCAAAGCCAAAAAATTAACTCCATAATCACATCAATTTTAAAAAATAGGTGAAAAATATAATTAGATAAAAATGAAACTTACCCGTCATGCTCTGGGGCTTGGCCGCCTGGACGGCAGCGCTAATTCCAAAGGCAAACAGTTTGGCTGTTGATATGGTCACCCGACGTTAGACAAAATGGATACAAATCCACTGGGTAGATAATCAGCTATCAGCTAGCTAAGAAAATATCTTTCCCGAAGAAAATTTACCTTCTTGAACTTAATTTACCTTTTAATTCGACTTTCGCGATAAAATACGCCTAAAACCTGCAAAGCCGGTAAGTAAATCGCGACCCTAGGCCTAAACCGATAGCAAAATACGCCGTAGAAACCGAAAGAAACCGGACGTACAAAGTTTCGGAGAAATCGGGATGAAGCGAAAGATGCTGTTTTAGAAGAGAAGTTAGAATTCCGAATGGCGACTCTGGACACGAGAACGGCTCGATATTTTCCTAGGGATGCTCTACACCCCTCCCCTCCCCCCAATAAACCCCTTTAAGAATCCCCTCGCCCCCTTGAATGAGGGAATGACGTCATTACCAATACCAAATGCGCGCGCATTTCCGGAGTTAAGCACACACAAGACAAAATTGACAATTTTTGGTGGATGGAGCAGAGCGAGTGAGTGATTTTTAACGCCAATAAAAATTTTTTCGTTGATTAAAAAATTATTGACATTTTCAAGATGAGTTTGTGAGATTAATATAAGTTAAGTTTCTTAAAGGGTGATTGAACCGTATGAAGAAATGGTTTTTAATTTAAAAGGACAATATTAATTAAATAAATATTATCGTATAGTGTCTTAATTAAATTTAAGGAGTTCATCTGTAGTCTAGAACACTTCAAACCAACATAACTTGAAAAGAACATCCCCTTAATTTCTCACAGAGCTTTTAGAAAAACCCCTGTGTTTTTTGAGAAACTGGTTCGTTTGTTTACATGTGTATTTATTTGTTTGTTTGTGTGATCATTATGTACAGTCACAATTCGTTAATTTCCGAATTGAATTAAACCAAGCTAAAACTGCATGATTCATATCAGCAGAAGTAGGATGAGACTAGAAGTAAAGAGCTCTAGCATTGGTTATAGATCCTGGCACTAGTGAACAAATTTGAGGATTTTATGCCGCTTCCATCGCGTCTACACTACAGAGAAAAAAATTGGTCGAGTTCCCCTCATTCTAAAGCCGCGGAACACGGACGCGGGTGCTTGAATCTAGTTCGGCTGTCTACCGCCACGAGCATCTCACGTTTTGGAGGGGAAATTCAGAAACCGCTACCAGAGGGCCAACCGTTGGTGTGTTATCAAGAATATTCACTTTCGTTAAGTGAAGAATTTTCTTACCTCAATACTTCTAGTCCCTTATCGTAGTTCTGATATCAGTAACACTAGGGAAATAAAGCTTCATTGGAAATGGATTGGTTGAGTTATTCATTCTCAAGCTTGGGTCCGCGAACCCCAAGTCATTAAGTCAGCTAATAACGTTCTATTCTAGAACCGTAACATTATAGCTTTCTGAATAACCCCTAATTAAGTATAGATATTCAAAGTTGTAGAAACAAAATGTGTTCAGTGTCTAAATGAACATGAAACTCTTCCTGGTTTCAAATCCCTTAAATTAAAATGTCGGCTTCTGTTATGCACCTAACACGCTGGCTTATCTTCTACACACTAATTTTACCTTGCTAAGGGCAGGAACCAATCAGAACTTGCCCACAAGGTGCGGAGATAAAACAACTTGAAGTTTCAGTTGATTTTAAAATTACCGCACCCGGTTCGTTAACACCAACAACATTTCAGACTAAAAATACCGAAGAAATGAAGATTTTGGACTCCGTTTCATGTTTCACCTGCTGCAGCCTGCAGTCAGGTGTTTTCAATGAAGCTAACATTCAGGGTATGTATTCCCTATAGGATACTGTAGAAATATTTCACCCTCTGAATCACTCTGGTGTTTCAAGAAAAGGCAACGTTTAGGATAATGTATATTCAAGAGGTTCGTTTAGCTATGACGCCAAACGTCATGGAAAACCATTTTAAACAACGAAACACGTTCTCAACGGAACGATTACTGGACGCTTGAATTCGTTCTTGCCTTGTAATATCTACAAGATATTCCAGTAATAAATGTGTGAACAGTCCTAAAGGAAACCTGCATTAAACTATCCTCTAGCCAAAGGTTGGCTTCTAATATAGGGGTCTGATGGAAAAATTCTATTTTTCAAGAGAAAAACCCTTCCCTTCCACAATAGGCTTATGCTGGTACGGTTTTCCAAAGGTTTCAATGTCAATTGAAGCATTTCCAGCGAAAATAAATATTAGATAAGAATTCGCCAAAGAAGCAAGACTTCTATGATCAGAAAGGCGAAAAGAAAAAAAAAATAAAGGATCTTCCGAGGGGGTCGACACTTATTTTTGAGCTTGAAGCTTGTCTGATTTCACGACGGTAAGAGGAGGTTGCCTGATTTCGCGATGATAAGTGGGCCCGGATTTGTCTGATTTTGCAATGGTAAGGGAGATTTGTCTGATTTCGCGATGGTAAGACTGGGATTTGTCCGATTTCGCGACGGTAAGACTGGGATTTGTCCGATTTCACGACGGTAAGACTGGGATTTGTCCGATTTCACGACGGTAAGACTGGGATTTGTCCGATTTCACGACGGTAAGACTGGGATTTGTCCGATTTCACGACGGTAAGACTGGGATTTGTCCGATTTCACGACGGTAAGACTGGGATTTGTCCGATTTCACGACGGTAAGACTGGGATTTGTCCGATTTCACGACGGTAAGACTGGGATTTGTCCGATTTCACGACGGTAAGACTGGGATTTGTCCGATTTCACGACGGTAAGTGGGCCCGGATTTGTCCGATTTCGCGACGGTAAGTGGGCTCGGATTTGTCTGATTTCGCGACGGTAAGTGGGCCCGGATTTGTCTGATTTCGCGACGGTAAGTGGGCCCGGATTTGTCTGATTTCGCGACGGTAAGTGGGCCCGGATTTGTCTGATTTCGCGACGGTAAGTGGGCCCGGATTTGTCTGATTTCGCGACGGTAAGTGGGCCCGGATTTGTCTGATTTCGCGACGGTAAGTGGGCCCGGATTCGTCTGATTTCGCGACGGTAAGTGGACCCGGATTTGTCTGATTTCGCGACGGCAAGTGGACCCGGATTTGTCTGATTTCGCGACGGTAAGTGGACCCGGATTCGTCTGATTTCGCAATGGTAAAAAGTAATTTGGTTGACTTGAACCTATTTGAGGTATTCGCTCTTGATTTTTTCTTGCGATTTCGCTTATTTAAAGGGATTTTATGCAGGAGTCAACACCCTCGAAATTTACAAAGTTGGTCAATTCAACTCGGGATAAAAGAGAACGTGTCCTTCCAAAAACGACACTTAACCCGCACCTGATGTGAAAAACAACTACAGGCCCGCTCAACTTTCTTCTAACGTCGCTGGCTTTTACTAGGAAAATTCGGTGCACAAGAAACTGTACAAGTATACATGCATAAGCATAAGTGGGACTCGTCGATATGCGCAAACCATATTCTTATATGAGCGCGCATGACAGAACACAGCAGCTCCCTGTACCTTTTCTCTCTTTAGTGCAATCGCTACTAATAGATTGATTGGCTGTTTCAACAATTGTTTTTTATGCACAGTTTTTTGACCAAACTGTATGGTGTATGACAACAAAAGCTCATAGAAAAAGACAAAAGTAACCTTCATTAAAGCTCGCTCTTTCTGATATGAGAAACCAACCCCTTCACCCTCAGATTAGTGTAGACCCTTTCTACGTATGATTACCTTCACGACCATAGCACAGATAAAACGCGTTAATAGACTAAATATAGTGCCAAGAATTAACGTATGAACTGTTTTCTATAAACCCTTAACCTAAAGAAAAACTCCTCTCTGATTTGTCAATTCCTGAAGGGGTTGAGAGGAGGGTCGTTTGCTTCTCATTTTACATGGCGTCTACAGTCAAGGGCTGGGAACTATGAAAGAAGCATACTTTTTGATTTTATCTATGAATTTTTGATTTTATCAATATGTGGTTTTGAATATAATCAAACGTGTCGTGTTGTTTCACACTTATAGGGAGTTTAGATATTAGGCTTATGTTATAGCAGAGATGTATATGTCCGGGAAAAGTTAATTAAGTCTCGCTTGGTTGAACCAGTTTCTCGGTATCTGTTGGCTAATGTAAGCCGGCTCCAAGACTAGCCTAATTAGCTCCGAATAGTAAGGTTCCAGCAAAGAAGCCTTTTCTGTGTATAACTATTAGCAGAAGGGGATAATAGAAGAAGGATGACACTCTGTATCCACCTAATACTTCAGTTATGTAACACGATTCTTCGAAGGCTCATATACTTTTTGGTTTGCTCTCGTGCTCATCAAACTTCAGATGGGTATCGCACCGTGTCTGTTTGGTATTTAGTAAATCCCCAGCAATCAATTAACCAACAAACCTTGATTGTCTTGACGCGGGACAAAAATTGATCCGCAAGCGCATGCATGCGTCATGGCAAATAGTTAAGCAGCGCTAATAGATATAGTAATGATGAGGGAACTATTTACATGGCGTATGTGATTCGGTTTAGTAACCTTGCTATAATAAATGTTAATTCTGATGTTGGTTTGAAAGAATCGTGTTACAATTACCCCGCTTTGTGGTTGGTACTCTTCTCTCGATGAGAAGTTTATTAGGTTATAAGGGTCAGCTTCCAGGTTTTTGGAGATGTATTAGGCGCTATATTTGAATGATCTCATCATGATTGAATTTGTATTGCGGTTGGTACTACTGAGCCGTTTGTTATAGTCGATTTTGTTTAGTGAAGGATAAATAGTTGTTTACTCTTATTTGGCTTCTGAATGAATAGCGTTTACAGAATAATAGTAATTTGACATAGAGATACAAATAGATACAATTAGGGACATTTGACCTTGCGGTGACCCTGAGATGGAAACACTGTCGATATGTTTCACTTTTAGGAACAAATACTGGTGACATGTTTATCCAATGATATTTGCCTTTCGTTTCGCCCAAATTTGACGATGTTTCACCATCTTTCAAATATTTTGACATTTTCCCAAAACGTTTTAACAGATATTGGTGAAATGTTTTCCACCCAGTTTGAAGATATATTGGTGAAGTTTCCCCACCAAGTTTGAAGGTATATTGGTGAAGTTTTCCCCACCAAGTTTGAAGATATATTGGTGAAATTTTCCCCACCAAGTTTGAAGATATATTGGTGAAATTTTCCCCACCAAGTTTGAAGATAATTGGTGAAGTTTTCCCCCACCAAGTTTGAAGGTATATTGGTGAAGTTTTCCCCACCAAGTTTGAAGAAATGTTGGTGAAATTTTCCCCAATATTTTAACAAATATTGTTGATTCCCATCAACTTTCAAAACGTAAGCAAAGTTTTCTTCGCAAAACAACAAGATTTGCACAAAAAAAAGGTCATGCAGTAAATTATAAAATTTCACCTGAAACCGTAACTACGGTGCTGCGACGTGGTATTCCACTGGAAGTTGATTCCTTCATTTTAAAAATACGTAAAGCGTCTGTAAAGCCAAAACAAAAACTGACCAATCAACATGCAGTTTGTCTTAAGAAAAAAATACATTAAGAACCTTAGCTGCAATCAATTTCAATATGAAACTTAACTAATACAAATTAAAGGTAGGGGGAAAAGAAAATAAATCAAGTGTTTTTTTATCGATTCTTCTGTTAATTATGAGACCAATCTGCATAGTTAAACATCCATTGAATACTTAAGAATGATTTTAAAATTCACATTACTTTGAGATTTCATGGATAGTTTTAAATTAGCGTAACGCCCTGCCTTCTTGTTAATAAAATTAACGTGACACGCTCTATAACTCGCGCCACGATTGTCACATCGCCAGAACTTTTTAACAAATCTCGCGCCACATTTCATTCGACAATGGTGTTACGCGATTGGTCGGAGGGGCAAATTCTCAATTATCTATGAAATATCAAAGTTATTTAAATTTTAAAATCATCCGGACGAATTTTATTCCCCGGATGCTTCACTACGCAGATGGGTCCTTTAATTAATAGAAAAATAATCGATAAAAATCGATATATTTTCACCCTCTCTTTAAAAGTAACTATTTAAAATTAGTACAAAGCTATTGACAAATGCTTTGCGCAATAACTCATCTCCCATCTGGGACGGAGTAATACACTTTAAATTTAATAAACATCGCAGTCTGGCGGAGTTTAAAAAATACAGGGTGCTAAAAAGACCACAAAGACCGAAGTCTTTCCAGAAGTAAGATAAGGGGACTAGAAGTATAGAGCTAACCAAATTCTTCACTTGGCGAAAGTGAATATTCTTGATAACACACTTACGGTGGGCCCTCTGGTAGCGGTTTCTGAATTTTCCCTCCAAAACGTGAGATGCTCGTGGCTGTAGACGGCCGAACTAGATTCAGGCACTCGCGTCCGTGTTCCGCGGTTTTAGGTTCAGGGGAAGGGGGTAGGAAATGTTTTTGGAACTCGACCAATTTTTTTCTCTCTAGTGTAGGCGCGATGAAATCGGCATAAAATCCTCAAATTTGTTCACTAGTGTCAGGATTTACTTCTAGTACAAACCAAAAGACATCCCTGACTTATCCAGGTTTTCCAGGTTATGTACGAACCCTGTAGCAAGTATCTCCAAAAAATTAAACGAGAACTGAATACAACAACTGTCCACTCCTCTACTATGCTACCACCCTTTTATGGAACACTGCCGTATTCCGCGCAGACTGTAATTTTCCCTTTATAAGGTGAAGGCATAAAAAACGAAGGTATTTGACACATAATGAAAATGGAAGCTCAAAACTATATACTAAAGTTGGGGAAATCCAGGTGTCAGAAAATTGTTCTCGGAATCTCTCCGGGTCGACCTGTTAGCCAAATTAAATAAATATGAAGAGGAGAAATAACTTAAGCGTTAAGTGCAATCATCAACACTTCACCCCTAAATTCGTGGAAATACGCTATATAAATTTCCGTTGAAAATTTGATTAAATATTTTCGGTGATGTTCCGGTAATGTCAAGAAGTGATATCAAGTTTATTAGGGAGAAGGTATAAATTCGCCTCCACATTTCTAACTTTATCTCCAGTCCAAACGTATAGGGTCCGGAGTTAATCCCCGCCGCCTCTAAATTACAACCAGCATCTCATTGGTTCTTGAAAACTCACGTCAGATCGACGCGAATGACGAAAATTACGTAACGTATTTTCCGACTGAGGAGAGGCGAAACAGCCCGGTCTCCTATTACTTCCCCCTTGTATTTTGAAAGGGGACTAGGACTTTGGCGCGCAATACTTGGGCATCTTGTACCTTCTACCTAATAAACTAGATATCACTTCTTGGTAATATCTAAAAGGTTAGGGTTGGTAATCGCGTGAGTTCTCCGAATTATTTTTTTTAATATGCTTTTATTTCTAAAGTTTAATAGATAATTTTGGAAAGGCCATTTGTACATCTTATTTCTGCATTTTTACCTCTCCGAGTGACGATAGCATCACGAAGAGGTATTATACTGGACATGTCTGTGTGTCTGTCACCGGGTTCGCTGTTGAGAAATTGAAGCAAACATGATGCGCAGAAAGCAATTTTTGGCTTCTATTCCATTATCATCGTTAGGGTTAAGATTTACGCGGCGATCGGTTAGGGTTACGAGAAATGTCTAGCCAGCCTTCCAATGGCAGGGCTTCCATCAAATGCTCACGCAATTGCGGCTTTTCTTATCATTTATTGTGAATCAATCGCCTTATATACCCAAAATTTCCAAAAATTGTTAAAGAGGCATACGTATGAATTCAAACTTCAACAATAGCTATGTTTAAAATGATTTTGGAATAAAGTTTTTTAAAACGATTTAACTAGAATTAAGCTAAAGTAATGACGATTAAAATAATAAATATAAATTATATTTATTTAATTAAGAAAAACCTCTTAATTGCGTCTCGACTCGGAGAGGTTTATTTAGGTTTCCCAACTTGTTATTTCTTAAGTTCAACAGATAATTTTCCAAAGTCTGGGGTACAATAGAGTATAGTATTTGAGTAACTTGTGACAGACTTATGGCAAGAAGCGATATCTAGTTTACTAGGGAGAAGGTATAAGACGCCTAAGTATTCGCGCGCCATAGTCCCACCAGTCCCCCTTTCAAAATACAAGGGGGGACGTAAAAGGAGGCCGGGCTATTTCGCCTCTCCTCAGTCGGAAAATACGTAATTTTCCTCATTCGCGTTGCGCTGAAGTGAGTTTTCAAGAACCAATGAGATGCTGGTTGTAATTTAGAGGCGGGGATTAACTCCGGATCTAAGTTTGGACTGGAGATAAAGCTAGAAATGTGGCGACTTTTTACCTTCTCCCTAGTAAACTAGATATCGTTTCTTGCTTATGGAACATATCTTAAGAAATTTTACCTATAACATGAGAAGTTGGGAACAAACTTTCCTTAAGAAGTATTACATCTCAGAAATGGGAAGTGAATTTCATAGTGATCGTTTCAATCGTCGCTTAGACACGGATTACTTAGAAAAAAATGCGCAGCTCCAAAGAAAAGAACTTAAATTCTAATTAAGACGGAAAAATCTGAAGGATCCTCTTCAAAAGTTCTTTAAAAGTGCTCATTCCTGGGAATAAATTTGAGCTAAGAAAGGCCAAACAGGAAGCCGCCAGGCAATAACGAGGAAGAAGTATCTTAAAGCGTGAGGAGGCTGAAAGTAACCATAAGGACCCAACGCTTGCAACACTACCTCGACCAACCAGGGGTTTCTTGATTCAAATGGTTTGAGAACTGCTTTATATAAGTTTGAGACGGAACATCATGTATATGGATCCAAAGACTATTGATAGCGTTTCCAGTCCACCAAATTTGGTCCGTATTGTTTGAAGCAACATATAACGTCTTTGGAAACACGTAGCGGATGTTTCAGCTCAAGAAAACCTGGTGATCAAACATCAGATTCCATTTTAATCCAAACGTTTGAAAATTAATAAATTATGCAACTCTCGTCCACCAGGCGACCGATCTTTTAAAATTAATTGGTTTTGAAGCGACATCTGGTTTCATTAAAAGTGTCTCATACAACTCATTCAAGCAAATGTCGGTACCTGAAGCACCCATAACATGCTGGCTTATCTTCTACACACCTATTTTACCTTGCCAAACTCGGGAACCAATAAGAACTCGTCCATGAGGGCGGTCCAAAACTAGCCTTTGCTAAGCTTAGAGGACCAGTCATCTACACCCCTCGATTATGGGGACATCTAGTGGCATTTGATTAAACTAAACCACAGACGCAAAGACGTTAGATATGGCTTATAATAAAAGGGTTTTGGTACAGGACTGGTAACTTTGAAGCCCCACTGAATCCGCATATCGAATGTTCAGTCTTAATCCTAAGTCAATCAGACGATACTGTGCCCCTCCCCCTTTTGAAAATAGCCTATAAATATTTTAACCACGCGCCTTTCCCTTAACCATTTACTTCAAGGAACCCTGACGTAACCCTCAAATCCAAGGTTGTTGACCTCGGACTTTTGGGAAAGGCCGAGTTTGAGGCAGAATGTTTCACTTCAGTTTCTTTACAAATTTCCCCTCTAGCGTGCTCAAAGCCAACCTTACTCCTATTGAGTCGCTTTTTACCAGGATAAGGGCGGACAATATAGGGGGCAGATGACTTGTAGGGAAGTTTTAAAAGGTGTTTGCCAAATATACAGGTTTATTATGGGTGCCATACGAAGTATAACCCTTTCAATCGTCGGAGCTAGCGCGCGCAAGTTTCTTTAACAGCGTTATTATGTAAGTCAAAATTGCCATACCCAATTAAAGGGGTGCAATAGATTAAGCGGTGACACAAGCGGGAATCCATCATAGCATGATTTGTGTTACGTCACATACAGTGACATAAGTCCGCCCTAAACGGAAAATGGGAGGATTGATGGAAGGACAGGATGTTGCAATTATAAAACGGTGGTAGGACCAAAAGCATATAGATATAAAAACAAAAAGTACACTTCATTAACAAATCCCTGAATTTGGCTGTAAACTGAGATGCAGTCTACCCTCCGCTCACCACCCCTACACAAACTAACCAATCAGGGAAGAACTTCATGACGTCATATGTTTATAGAAGGAAGTACACGATGCTGGCGATCCAAACGTTAGTTTTTGGTACTAGAGCTACTATCCGCTACTTTATGAGGCTATAGAGTAGTGGCACTCCATGTTTACTACCCATAGAGCTTAATACAGTCAAAGGCAAGTAGGTGCCATTACTCTATTCACGGCTTGTTCCCCGTGCCACGCAGAGGTGGGGGTCGACACTATTCTGGCGGATAAAAGGAGGGTTTCTCCATGGACGAACCAATACTGAAGGACGGATGGCAGAGGGAGAAAGTTGAAAAATACTTGTTAATTCGCCTTCTAGCGGCAGATAATAGCAAAACGGATAGTGGGGGGCATATGGGGGAATCAACGTTCTAAAGAGGGAAGCATCTAACGTCTTATTTTGTCTAGATGGCGCTAGCTTTTTCCGACATTTGACTCGGTATTTTTCATAACCCCCCTCCGTTTTGGGGCTGAAAAGGGGGAAGTAAGCTTAACATTGGTTGTTTACTCGCTTAGTATGGGGCTCTATGGACTGCCATCGGTCCTTCAGTATTGGTTCGTCCATGGTTTCTCACATTACACGGCCTAGGGAAGTTCCAACGAAGTTTACTACTTTTTGTATTTATATCTATATACTTTTGGTAGGGCAGTGTTTTCTATGGGAAATTAATCTTGAGTTGAAAATGTAAGTTCTATGGCATTTTTGGCATGTGGGCCACCGTAAACAAGTAGAGTGTTTTACAGATAATCCGTTAAATTTATGTAAGAAACTGAAAGACAATACCAGTGATAAGAGGTAAGTTGTATTCCAGGATAAGCTCGCGTTGTAGGAAGGGTTTTGTGGCATCAGGGATAGATTTAATTTTAGAAGTAGGAATGGAGACCAGAGTAATGTGGGCGCAAGTCAAAGTCCTGGATCCCCTTCCAGTATTTTTAATTTTTTATATTTATTACGAACAGTTTTATCTTCGAAATTTGTAAATTTATATAACTTCATCAGTTATTTTAATGTTTATTTACATAATTAAATTAGTTAGTTTTTATAAAGTTTGGCATAGCCCAAGTCCTACGATGTTTATATCAGCACCATGTGGCTGACTGCAACTTGCCAGTTAAAAGGTTCACCATGTAATCCAGACTTGGGGTAGAAGGGTAGTGGTAAAATTATATAATATTTTGTGTTAAAATTTAATTACTGCAAGATCTCAGCATTGAAGCTTCAAAAAGCACAAAACGGAGCACAAATAATGATTGACTAATGACTACTACAAAATTTAGGGCAAAATTGCAAAAACGAAGTACTAAATTGCACGAAATCAAGTGCGAAACCACCACGAAACCTAAATACAAAATTGCGAAAACTACCAAGAACCAAATGCGAAATTGCGAAACTACCAAGAACCAAATGCGAAATTGCGAAACTACCATGAACCAAATGCGAAATTGCAAAACTACCATGAACCAAATGCGAAATTGCAAAACTACCATGAACCAAATGCGAAATTGCAAAACTACCATGAACCAAATGCGAAATTGCGAAACTACCATGAACCAAATGCGAAATTGGAAAAACTACCATGAACCAAATGCGAAATTGCGAAACTACCATGAACCAAATGCGAAATTGGAAAAACTACCATGAACCAAATGCGAAATTGCAAAAACTACCATGAACCAAATGCGAAAACTACCACGGAACCAAATGCGAAATTGCGAAGACTACCACCAAACCTAGTGCGAAATTGTGAAAACTACCAACCACGAAACCAAGATCAAAATTGCGAAACTACCACGAAAACTACCACCAAACCTAGTGCGAAATTACCCCGAAACACAGTGCGAAATTGCGAAACTACCCCCGACACCAAGTGCGGAATTGCGAAACTACGCAACTACAAATAGCTCCAGAAGTTCATTAAATTTAACGAACTTCCGATAGCGCTGAGGCAAAAGCTCATACACCAAAACACCATATTCCAAAATTTGCAAACATAATCTATTAACAATTCCAAACCAAACCCCGAGTCAACCCACAAATAAAGTAAAAACACATCAGTTCTTAAAACTGTTAAACCTTACACCAACCAAAGTGCTCATATATGCAATTCAATCAAAACATTAATTAAAAACGTATCACCAGCAAATCAAGATCTATCATTTCAACCAAACGGTCTACATGAATAAAAATTGAGTATAATACTTACAAGTTTAACGAACTCCGACGATGTTAACTGAAGAAAAAGTAATCCTCGCCTTCATTTAAGTTCAACGATGCCAGATTTTCCTCAAATCCACCTTTCATTAAGTCCTTAATTAACGAAAAAATAATTTGGTCAATGATCTCAGAATCACACAAAAGGGGTAAAAATTTCACAGAAGCGAATTAATTAACCCAAAATCATCAAATTCTCAATGTGAAAACTAAAATCAACTGACGTAATCTTATAAACTAGATGCATCAAACGCCTGTAGCGATCCGACTCCGGTACGACCTAGTACCTAACCGCTGAGGATGCTGGGAGGACTACGTTGCCGTAGTTGGGGGTACAGAGGCAACGCTATACGGGACTTACGAGGTTACCGCCCCCTTTTCGGAGAGTTGTTCTGACAAGGCTACAGAGCGCGTTCGACGACAGGCAATGTCAGCCACTAACTAAAGGCCGCCGACAGGTTATGGCAGCGCCCACAGAAAACCTCTCGTAAATCCCGTATAGGTATGGGGGTTTTCACTCCATTACTCTCTCCTTTAAGGTTCAGCAGAGAGAAAAAACCATGACTTCACCCCCCCCCCGCCATCTTCCGAGGGAGACTAAAATCAGGGAAATTCATATTTTCTCTTCTTGCGCATGGGCGAAATTTCAAACCTACGACTCGGGATTCTCCGGGGAGATATAATTTCTTTCACCATGTGGCTTACTTACTTCCGACTCAATTTAAAGCCACCTCACATCCACGATTGTGTCGCGTTTTCGGTGGGCAGCTTCTTTTTTTTTTTTTTGGCCTAGTTCGGAATCCGTAAAAATACTTAGTTTGTCTCCATAACGGTAGGAAACGGTTTCGAAGCGTCTCGTGTAAACGTCGCTTTAATGTTTAAGACACTGAAATACGTTTCAAGAACCTTAATCTCACTTGAAAAGAAAATACACCACTCGTATTAAAAATTAAACATTTGTTTTTAATGAAATACAATTTCAACATTGTTATTTTTTATGATCAACAAGTTATGGTACAAGATTGAAAATATATTTTATAAGCTCGCTAACGTTCCGCACGCCCGTTGAATTTATTTTCTAAAATTCAAAACAAAGGTTAGGATTAATTAACGTTTTAATACGTAGTACTAATATTTAATTAATATTTAAAATTATTTAAAGCAATCATATATTTTGAGAGCCCCGCGAAATGTTTCCAAAAATTATTGGCGTCAATGAATATCTTTGTTCAATTATATTAAATAGATAGCGTCAGGGTCATTTGCTATCACTTTTTTCATTTAGTTCTTGACATAATATAACGTCATACTAACTTAATCGATACAATTGGGATCCAACGAAGGAAAAAGCTGAATTAAAACACCCGAAATTGTTTCACTAACACGCTCACTAAAATCGAAAGAATTCTTTGTTATCTTAATTATGACTTTGGCCATATCCTTACTGTCAACGTTACGAGCGAGGTAATATTTCAACAGATTCTTGTCGCATCGACCCAGAGATATTATAATACATGAATTGTATTCATTTAAAAAGTTCTTGGCGAAAACCTTGGGATCAATGCTATCTATAACCATTTTAATGGACACAGCGTCTTTTCTGAAACTCAGTTCATGAAAGATTTCTTTTAAGAACGATGAAGAAGAATCTTCAATTTCTTTATTTAATTCTTCCCTAGGGAATCTGCTCCAAGAATATCTGAATAAAATCCTACGGTTGTAAAGTCTGACAGACCAGAGGGATCCACCAGCAAGTTCTACCAAATCATTGCCATTTGTAGCTCCTCCCATGGTACCAGTCATCTTGCCTAGGGTGTGGTCAATCGCCTTTAAAACCAAAGAATTTGGACATGCTAAGCAATCTTTCTTTAACAACAAATCTGTCGGGTATGGTTCAACTAAATCAGACACGATATCACATATTTGTTCAAAATTTAATTGGCACATTAAATATTCATAGACTGTTGGTTTGATTAAGTCGAACAGTGGTGGAGCCGCTGATTTGAAAATATTCAATGCCTCCGCTTTTCCTTCCTCACTTAAATTATTGAATAGAAATTTTGCTGTTTCAATTCTACACAGATCAAGGGTTTCGAGTAAAAACTTGACACCCACTGACATGTTATCAAGATACATAGAAAGTTCTGGCATGCAATTTGATATCTCTGGCAAGATTCCGTCAAGTTTATAAATCCAATATTTTAGCATAAAATTATCGCCATATTCATAGAAACGTTCAAGACCCACTTCTTTAAGTCGTGGCCAAAGTTCCACTACTACATCCTCCAAGCCGTACGTGCATGCCAGTTTAAAACTGAAGGACAAATCGAGGTCGCTTTGATTCTCTAGTATTAACCTGGCCATCTTGGGTCGATTCAATAGGCCTTCAATGGTCCAAATCAAATTGGCGACTTGGTGCTCCAAGGTGGTGTCGTTGACGTCGTCTTTAATATCGTGAAGCCACTTATATATTTCTCCTCCTACTTCAGCCGATATCATCATGGTCATTTCTTTAATATGTGCCGGTATGTTGGATCGCTTCAGCTTGTCAATTACTCTTCGGTTGCATAAATCTCTCAAATATTGTCGATTTGCACTAATCCAGACTGACGAGGCGAACTTAGTCAGGGCTTGACGTTGTAAGGAAATCATTGGCAGTTTGGCAATCTCCATTCTCAATTTTTCAGTACGATTTTCGAATACGAATTATTCGCCAATTAACAAATATATTTATCGGACTCAAGGCTTAAAAGATGCCAGTATTTGAATGCAGCCACGGAGTTCTTATTTCTTCTGATGGGCGTTTTTGATACTGTTCAAATGCACGTTGAAATTCGAAGAATTACGCTAATATGAAACGTTTTCGTGTTGATTCTAAAACAAGGAATTGGTATACCGACATTCACTATATTTTAAAATGGAAAGCAGCTGCTAATAACTTTCCTATGCTTTTGATAACACGAGATGAAAGGCTTTCATATAGAGCGTGGACGTTGATAAGCAATAGATAGTTTTCACACAGAGGATTCATACCATCATAAGTTTATAATGCCTCTAAGTAGAGAAATGGCTACTACTCCTATGGCAATAGTGTTTGTCTGGCTCCCTTTAATGAAACCCTATACTCTCTCCGTATCATTTATCACCTCAACTTCAATACAAAATTGTACTGCCTAGCCTAGCGTCTCTTTTATCCCTCTTAGAATGTTTCAGGACTGAAACCGCCTCTCTCACGAGAGAGAGAGGGATTTTGGGGTTGCTTAAGTAAAATTCGTTCCCCCCCAATGCCTGCCTATACGATACGGAAAAATCTCCTTTATTCCATTGGATGATTTTTTTTTATGAGACCAATTTAGTAATCGTCTCGACCGCTTGGTGGCTGCACCGCGACAGAAATTTCAAAATTTTCTCTCTTCGGATCTTAGCGCTATACGAGTTCTGACGTCACAGTAGCCTGCCAAAGATGCCCATTCGTTCCCCGTATTTGTGTACTTAGAGGCATTATAAACTTATGATACCATTTACACCTAGAAGCCGGGCTATCTGGAGGACAAAAGCAGACGGGTTTTTGTCCGCCAGATAGCCCCGGCCTCCATGTGTGAAAACTATCTATCAATCAGGACGTTTATAGATGTAAATAAACCAATATTACCTTTGAACTGTTTGAATTTCTTATATTTGTTTGTATCTTAAATATTACTTAAGTTTATTCCGCGTTTAACCTTTGTAGTGACAAACTATTGTTAACTCATAAATAATTTCAATTTTATCCAACCGACGCCAATAAACATACAATTAATATTACTAAAAGTCAAATTTTATTAATTACCCATTGCTTATGACGCGCTTCTTTCTCTCACTCTCCTGCTCATGTAACTAGCGAAGTACAGAACCTTTCAAACGGAAGGCGACCCCGTTATGTCGTCATCACCCAATCAAATGAGATCTTCTATGCATACTTTCCCAATTGTTTTACATAAATTTAATTTTATAATTACCAAAGTAACAAATTAAGCTCAATCAGGGAGAGATGTAATTTTAGAAGCAGGAATGGAGAACAGAGTAATCTTGGCGCACGTCAAAGTTTGGGACCCCCTTCCAAGGGACGGGGAGGGGGATATGAAAGAAAAGGCGGGTCATAGCGACAGAGGTAAAAAGGAATTACGTGTTTTCGACGTCTCAGCAACGTCATTTTAAGTGATATGATAATTTAAAATTTTTCGTTACGTGTAGGAGGGAGGGGCTCTATACTGGGCTATGAGTCGGAATGAAGCAAATACTAACCGTTCTCCATTCCTACTTCTAAAATTACATCTATCCCTGCTCGATTTTCATGTTTTGAATTAAAACTATAATGCCTATCGAAATCATTGGAAATGTCGGCTCCAGTGGCGACCCTAACAATGCTTAATAATATTCTCCACACCAACTTTAAATTATCAATGGAACCAATCAGAACTCGTTAGTATGGAGGGCGGAGTTCTGATCCATAGCCCACTGGATCCAAGCTAACGGACCCAATAGCGCAAGCAGCTTGCGTCGTTGAGCGCGTGATCGAGTAGGATATGGCTAAGAATAGCGCCCTTCCCCCACCCCTCGACTATAGGAGGAGCATCTAGTGGCGTTTGATTGAACTAAACCACAACCGAGAGTCATTTTTATCGCAACTAAAATCCAGAAATTTCAACATAATTTGGAAAGAGTTAATTTGGGTTTTAATTGACTTCTGAGATGAATTAAAAACATTTCTTAACTTGTTTCATGCAGATTACAAAAGGTTTTTTCGCTTGACTGAAATGTACGACGGGTATCTTTGGCCTGGGTAATTCCTAATTAATTCAGGATTACACCCCCCCTCCATTAAGAAGATTAATTGTTAAAAAGAATTAAATACTGCCAAGTATTTACTTTGCTATCCTCGTAAATGTAAAAACCTTTTGCAATTTTTTTAGCATCGACGTCGCAAAAGGCAATCACCTACGGTAGTTAATTTGTTGAAATCGTTAATTGAACGAAAAATATTTTTAGTGCCAAGAATATTAATAAAGGGATTGTAAAGAAGGCATCGACGCTCGGGTAAATTTATTTGGAATAAGTCACAGAAGAGGTTTGTGGGTTGGTTGCTGAGGATTTAGTACCGAACAGTTATAGAATTCACCCCAAGGTGCGATGCCCATCTGAAGTTGGATGAGCCGGAGAGCAAACAAAAAGGGTCAGCCTTGGAAAAATCATGTTACATAACTAGAGTGTCGTCCTTCTTCTATTATCCCCTTCTGATAAAACCAGGGTTCATACAACTTTTGGAAAACAAATTTCCCTGAGATTTCCAGGTTTTTCCCCATATACTTCCCTGAGTTTTCCAGGTTTTTCCCCATATACTTCCCTGAGTTTTCCATGTTTTTCCCCATATACTTCCCTGAGTTTTCCAGGTTTTTCCCCATATACTTCCCTGAGTTTTCCAGGTTTTTCCCCCTATATGGAGTATGTTAACGAAGGAGTTATAGGACTATTACATAATCAAAGGACATCCCCGTATCGCTAATATAACCAGTGTTATGAGCCTCCAAAGTATAGTGTAATGTTAATTCTATGGAGGGTATGTTCACGAACATTTTCCTTAAAGAGTAAGTAAAGACATTTTCCTGGAAAGGTTAATTCCTTCATTTTTGGTAAATATAAAGTGAAAAATGTTCATTTCTAAAGTTTTATAAAAATCCGACGAGCGGTTATTGAATTATAATGAAAACAAAACGAGATTTAGAAAAGGCAACTTTTGTAAACATTGAACACGTGCAATATAGATCTGACGTCAAGTGAGGCGGCTCCGTTATTGGCTGGTATAATGCATTGGTTTGTTATGGGAAGGCGCGTCTAATTCAGTCCCTCTAAGATAATATTTCTGACTGGATACTACCAAATACTACCGCGGCTAGTGAAAAAACTCCCAGACCGCTTCGGTTTCCTACTAAACCTCAAAGGAGACTGGCTGCACTGGCAGTCTAGCACTATCAGTAGGAGGCGAGATGCTAACTGGTGGGAAAATATGGAAAGAAAAGTACCAATTTTACTACTATCAGAGCGGTCTAAATCCCTAAGCTGTGACGTCAGACCGCATAGACAAATTCAATTCTATTTGGCGGCAATTTTAGCACCTCTTTTTTTATCAATATTTGAAGTTAATTTTTAAATATTTAGAGGCGGATTTTTGGTGAAAATTTATTTTATTCTGAATGAGGACGTTGAAATCTATAGAAATGTATGATTTCTATAGAAATTTAAGAAGTAGTCAAAATGTCTTTACTTACTCTTTAATCACTAGGCCCCTGTTTGACGCAAATTTCCCTGATTTCCCTGAATTTTACTAAAAATTCGAAATTTTCCTGAGTTTTCCCTGAGGTTTTTGTCAACTATTTATTTCCCTGTTTACCAGGTTTGTATGAACCCTGTAAAACGAACTAAGTTTCTTTAAAGGCCGACTTCCATCGAAAAGAGTTCTAGCGAACTGAAAACCGAGCATGGAGACTAACAATGAAGCGACCGTGCCGATTTTCGAAGCCCCGCTGGGTCAAAAGTTGGAAGGGTTCTCGCTAACTGAAAGCCGTGCAATGTGGTTCTAGCGAACTGCAGATGAACAATAGAAATCCTTTTAAATTTATTTCCTCTCGAATTTTTGCTTTCCCCCTGAAGGAAATTCTCTATTGTTCATCTTCAGTTCGCACGGCTTTCAGTTAGCTAGAACCTTTCCAACATTTACCCCAGCCGGGATTCGAAAATCGGCACGATCGCTCCATTGTTAGTCTCGATGCTCGGTTTTCAGTTCGATGGAAGTCGGCCTTTAAACCAAGCCTCTCCTCGGTCAAGTGCCTCTGACGTATTTCAAATAAATTTTCACCCTCCCTTCGATACCGCTTCTTTACAGTCCCATTATTCAATATCAATTGAACTTAAAACATACTTTCTTTCGAAGTTCATCAGTCAACGAACGATAAAATTTGCGGCCTTGTTTGCCAGCATTCCAAATTGTAAATGATTCCCATTTTATTAAAATATTATTAGAAATTTCGTTGATACGAATATTCCATATGGTTTCCCTAATGTTTAAATTATACGTATTACAAATATTCACCTAATCTATGTTTGAGCTCAATGATATCTTCAAAATGAGACCAATAATATAAAAAAGACCATTTACAACCCCCGGGACTAGCAACGCAATAAGATCCTCGTATTGAAATTTCCGCCTCTAGGAGTTACGGCTGTTTTCGCGACAAGGGTGCCACCAAGTGGCAACGGATAGAAACTTATAGGGTGTACGGAACTTCCGGTTCCGGATATCGCTTAAAAAAAAAGAAATAAGATCGTCTTCTTCTAAATTCGGAGGCCGAGGCCGCAAAGGTTTAATATACAATTATGATAAAATGGCAAAATAATATATCGCAAAATTACCTTAATATCTGCAATATGGTAGTTAAAAAAATATGTACACGTTAACATTTTCATTCTCGACTTCATCGTCGTGATCCGCCATTTTTAAATAGCAAAGAGGAACCTGTAAACCGGAAATTCGGTACCCCCTAAAAGTTTCCTCAATATACCGCAAGGGTCGCTAGGATCGCGCGTAACAGAAAACCACGAAAAGTAAAAAGCTTGCGTTGCGAGTCCCGAGGGTTGTTAATGGTCTTAGTTCTAACGTACTCTTTAATTGAAAACGTAGTCGCTTCAGGATGGTATCGGTACATTAAGAGATCTTCGTCAACTCTTAGAATTTTCCCTCCCAAATTTAAATGCCGATAGAAAAATATTAAATCTTCAGGAGTACCCTTAATTAATTTAAACATTTTAAATTTAAATTATATTGATATAATTCCACGTCATGTAAAAGGAAAGTCAGCCAACATAACATTATACCAAGAAGCAATATATAGTTTACTAGGGAGAAGGTATAAATTCGCGACAGTTATACTAGCTTTATATCCAGTCCAAAAGACGTAGGTCCGGAGTTAATCCCCGCCTCTAAATTACAACCAGCCAGCATCTCATTGGTTCTTGAAAAATCACGTCAGCGCGAGGCGAATGACGAAAATTACGTATTTTCCGACTGAGGAGCAGTCTGGGAAATAAGGATAATTTTTAAACTAGTCCTTGGGACCAGTGACCCCCCTAGTGTCCTAAATAATAAACTGGTCTCCGTACTCCGTAGTGGTCCCAGCCTTTGTTCTCCTATAGATTTTCAATTAATAAACTGGTCCCGAGGAGTCGAGGACCAGTAACCCCCACTTTTTGAATTAAAAAACTAGTCCAAGCAATTAATAAACTGGTTTTGGACCAGAGGAAGTGTGCTATTTCCCAGACTGCTGAGGAGAGGCGAAATAGGCCGGCCTCCTTTTACGTCCCCCCCCCCCTTGTATTTTGAAAGGGGGATTAGCAATATGGCGCGCGAATAGAGTAATTTCTTTCCCATATACGGCAACGTCATAACCCTCTATCTCTTACCTTAGTGATATCCCCCCCTCCCCTTCCCTTCCGGGGGCAAATAGTATTCTCTACTTCAAAGTTGCCCCTAACGTAGGGGATACACAGTTCACTCCCCCTCTCAACCGAAATAACTCTATACTAAGGCACCTAATACCTTCTCCCTAGTAAACTAGATATCACTTCTTGGTATAATGTTATGTTCCCTGAACTTTTCCATTAAACCAGAAAATACTTTTCCAGATTCATCGAAACCCCCAACTTTATCGAAAACGCTTCGTGAACAGAACCAAGTCGGCATTAAAATCGTGGGACCGTGTGAAGTGTAAATTTGTGTGTAAAGTTGTTTCTCATTCATGTTATTAGCCCAATTAATAAATCTTTCAGTTGAACCCTCGGGCAGTCGATGTAGTTTAGAGCCGATTAACTATTTTTAATTATACCATTGTAATTTAAGTGTTATTATAACGAATTAACCTTAACAGGGTTCATACAACTTTTGGAAAACCAATTTCCCTGAGCTTTCCAGGTTTTCCCCGTATATGGAGTATCCTATGGAGCAAATGTTAACGAAGGAGGGGGGGGGCAAATAAGACTATTACATAATCAAAGGACATCCCCGTATCTCTAATATAACCAGAGTTATGAGTCTCCAAAATTTAGTGTAATGTTAATCCTATGGAGGGTATGTTTATGAACATTTTGCTTAATTACTCAGCCCCTGTTTGAAGCAGCCCAAAGTTTTTAGTATGGTTTAATTGGGGG
Organism: Phalangium opilio; assembly: GCF_054372755.1. Classification (NCBI taxonomy): domain Eukaryota; kingdom Metazoa; phylum Arthropoda; class Arachnida; order Opiliones; family Phalangiidae; genus Phalangium; species Phalangium opilio. The sequence goes on along the minus strand of NW_028324217.1, from coordinate 6,226,112 downwards.
CAAATAAGAATATAACATACTCAAAGGACATCCCCGTATCTCTAATATAACCAGAGTTATGAGTCTCCAAGATTTAGTGTAATGTTAATCCTATGGAGGGTATGTTTATGAACATTTTGCTTAATTACTCGGCCCCTGTTTGAAGCAGCCCAAAGTTTTTAGTATGGTTTAATGGGGGGCAAATAAGAATATAACATACTCAAAGGACATCCCCGTATCTCTAGTAGAACCAGAGTTATGAGTCTCCAAAATTTAGTGTAATGTTAATCCTATGGAGGGTATGTTTATGAACATTTTGCTTAATTACTCGGCCCCTGTTTGAAGCAGCCCAAAGTTTTTAGTATGGTTTAATTGGGGGCAAATAAGAATATAACATACTCAAAGGACATCCCCGTATCTCTAGTAGAACCAGAGTTATGAGCCTCCAAAGTATAGTGTAATGTTAATCCTATGGAGGGGATGTTTATGAACATTTTGCTTAATTACTCGGCCCCTGTTTGAAGCAGCCCAAAGTTTTTAGTATGGTTTAATTGGGGGCAAATAAGAATATAACATACTCAAAGGACATCCCCGTATCTCTAATATAACCTGAGTTATGAGCGTCCAAAATTTAGTGTAATGTTAATCCTATGGAGGGTATGTTTATGAACATTTTGTTTAATTACTCGGCCCCTGTTTGACGCAAATTTCCCTGAATTTTATTAAAAATTCTAAATTTCCCTGAGTTTTCCCTGAGATTTTGTCAACTATTTATTTCCCTGATTTTTCCAGGTTTTCCAGGTTTGTATGAACCCTGCTTAACGATTATTTTGTTATACCGTATCAGTTTTATTATGCGCCGCTAAAAATTGTTTCTCAATACGGTGAGGATGCATTACATCATCCTAAGTTTATACATGTATATATAGTAATAATTAAAAATTTGGTTTGTAAAATTAATAAGGCCAAGAGAGGGCGCTGTGAGATGAGAAACTTTATGTAAAACGTCATTGAAGGATCAATAACAACAGTCTGGGAACTAAGAATATTTTTAAACTAGTCCTTAACGCTAGGGATTGTTCACTAACTGGGTTTCCCATGTATTGCTATCGCCAACTACATGTTCCGAATTATTCCTTGATTCCCCTCTTTATTCCCCAAATTTATTGGACCAAAACGGATGTAGATATAGCGCCATCAATTTTGACGTCATAGACCACGTGATATTTGGTCCAATTTTCTTATACTTCCTGTTAGGGATAGTAGCTGCTGCTAGGGGGCGTTTGGAACATGCTTGCGTTATCTTTTTGGAGGAACGAACTATCCCTATTGAAGTGTGATCAATAATATAACAAAATTGAGGGTGAAATTCGTAAAACCGAAACTTCCTACCCAACACGCTAGCGACATCTATTGGTATTAAGCTCAATTAAAAATGTATCTACTGGCATTAAGAGCAACTAAAAATGTACCTATTGGCATTAAGGGCAAATAAAACTAAAAGACTGCTAGGATTATAAATGAAGGGAAAAGAAACAGTACGGAACAATAAGCTTCAGTACGACCTTTATGTAAAGTAATAAGTGACAGGATGGATGTAAATGTTTCAAATACATCAATGCACTTGGTTTGCGTATGGGGGCGAGCTGGGAATGTAGCATAAATGTTAATTTAGGTTTAACAACAATTTTCTAGTGAAATGAGGTTATGAAAGAAGCTAAAAATTGCCTCTTAACTTTCCTAATAATAATTGCATTCTGTTGCGAGCGTGAATCTTCAGCTGACGATTCTCTTAAGAGCTTTTTAATTTGTTCTATTAACTTTAAGTGTGATAATTTTGAGCCACTCTTATAATAAATGACGTTTTTCAAAAAACTCCCACTGACACCCCTCTCTTGTTCCCCTTTAAGACATAAGATAAGATAAGAGAGACACAAAAGTGTATGTCTTTCAAAAATGTATCTATCACTCACAGCATCAAGAAAGCATAAGAACCTTCCATTACTCTGTGCCACAGATTTATTTTTAGCATAACCCACTAAATAACAAATTTAAGAATAATTTTAATTTACTCGTTAATCAATTCTAGCAAAGAAATAATTTCTATAGGGTAATGGCAGCCCTCTGGCTTCGACTGTATTAAGCACTATGGGGAAATAACATGGGGTGCCATTAGCGAGGGGTCGGACGTTTGTCAAAATCCCGTACGCTTCGTTTGAAATCTGTTTAAAATCTCTCTCGAAAATCTCAAAATCCCGAAATCTCACGTCAAAATCTAAAAATCTTAAAATCTCACGTCAAAATCTGAAAATTTTAAAATCTCACGTCAAAATCTGAAAATTTTAAAATCTCACGTCAAAATCTAGAAATCCCAAAATCCCTACCTTAAAATCTGAAAATCCCGAAATCCTTATTTTAAAATCTGAAAATTCCGAAATCTTCACCTAAAATCCCGAAATCTCACATTAAAATCTACAAATCCCGAAATCTTAACGTAAAATCCCGAAATCTCATCCTAAAATATCAAAATCAGAAAATCTCCTCAAAATCTGAAAAATCTCCTCAAAATCTGAAAAATCTCCTCAAAATCTGAAAAATCTCCTTCAAAATCTGAAAATCTCCTTCAAAATCTGAAAATCTCCTTCAAAATCTGAAAATCTTGTTCCAAAGCCCGAAATCTCCTTCAAAATCTGAAAATCCGGAACAAAATCCCGAAATCTTCTTCGAAATCTGAAAATCCGGAACAAAATCCCGAAATCTTCTTCGAAATCTGAAAATCTCCTTTAAAATCCCGAAATTTTAAAATCTTGGACTAGATTTCCAGATTTCTAAAATCTGAGTCAGAATCTCAAAATCTGGGGCAAAATCTCAAAATCTTTGTCAAAATCTTGAAATCTCAAAATCCCGTACACTAAAATGCCAAACGTCCGACCCCTCGGCCATTAGTCAATTAATTTGATAAAAATTTGTATACCTCCTTTGGGCCCAGTATCAGGCTCACTTTCATTAATAATGAAGTCAATACCACGTGATTTCAATACTTCACCCCATTTTCTTAGAATTTCATTAGACCCATCCTTATTTGACATAAAAAACATAACATATATTTGTTACTACCATTTGAATAGTCTCATAATTAACAATATTTCCTGACGTAATATAAAAGCAGTTCAAATTAATTCAAAAGATCTCTTACAGTACTACTGTCATTATAGACTGACAGCTGTATGCTCCCTGAAAATGTTTGCTGACGAACAGAATCTAATGTTTCATCCAACCATTTTTCACCATTATAAACAGGCATAATAATTGACTAGAATATGATTAACATAATTTCTTAACATGCACATCATTGTAAACTATTAATTCAACAGAAAACATTGTAATATTGGCTGTAGAAATACTTACAACATCCATTGGGAAAAAAACGGCCGCCACTTTTTTACAGAATTACAGAAAGTGCCTACAAGTGCCCTCAGTAGGAAAACTACTATAGCAGTAGTTTTACAGAAAAAGACTTAGATTTAAGTTAATTACCGGTGAAACTGGTTCAAAATTGCATATATATAATAAGTAAACTATGATCTATATTATAAACCATATTAAAACTTAATTCCGAACTAATTTACTTAAATTTAAGGGTGACTACAACTTACTATTTTGCAGAAAATGCTTATATTTAAGTTAATTACGGGTCAAATTAATTCAAATTTACTATACATAATCAGAAACGTGTTTGGTTTAATATACACTACTTAAATAGTTAATAACTAGCTATTATCTCACTTAAATTCGGGGTGTCTACAACACACTATTTTACAGAAAATGCTTATATTTAAGTTAATTACGGGTCAAATTAATTCAAATTTACTCTACATAATCAGAAACGTGTTTGGTTTAATATACACTACTTAAATAGTTAATAACTAGCTATTTTCTCACTTAAATTCAGGGTGTCTACAACACACTATTTTACAGAAAATGAATTATTTAAGTTAATTACGGGTCAAATTAATTCAAATTTACTATACATAATCAGAAACGTGTTTGGTTTAATATACACTACTTAAATAGTTAATAACTAGCTATTTTCTCACTTAAATTCGGGGTGTCTACAACACACTATTTTACAGATTCATGGGTGCCTCCAAATATACTATTTTACAGAAAATGCTTATATTTAAGATAATTACCGATCAAATTAGTTCAAATTACCTACATCTACTAAGAATATTACGCTCTATAATATAAACGCGTTTAAAAATTTATTTCTACCAAATATACTTAAATTTAAGGGTGCATACAGATTATGTACTCGGGAAAAGATGACTTACAGGAGGCACTATTTTACAGAAAATGCTTAAATTTAAGTTAATTACGGGTCAAATTAATTCAAATTACCTACATCTACTAAGAATATTACGCTCTATAATATAAACGCGTTTAAAAATTAATTTCTATCAAATATACTTAAATTTAAGGGTGCATACAGATTTTGTACTCGGGAAAAGATGACTTACAGGAGGCACTATTTTACAGAAAATGCGATTATTTAAGTTAATTACGGGTCAAATTAATTCAAATTACCTACATCTACTAAGAATATTACGCTCTATAATATAAACGCGTTTAAAAGTTAATTTCTATCAAATATACTTAAATTTAAGGGTGCATACAGATTTTGTACTCGGGAAAAGATGACTTACAGGAGGCACTATTTTACAGAAAATGCGATTATTTAAGTTAATTACTGGTCAAATTAATTCAAATTTACTATACATAATCAGAAACGTGTTTGGTTTAATATACACTACTTAAATAGTTAATAACTAGCTATTTTCTCACTTAAATTCGGGGTGTCTACAACACACTATTTTACAGAAAATGCTTATATTTAAGTTAATTACGGGTCAAATTAATTCAAATTTACTCTACATAATCAGAAACGTGTTTGGTTTAATATACACTACTTAAATAGTTAATAACTAGCTATTTTCTCACTTAAATTCAGGGTGTCTACAACACACTATTTTACAGAAAATGAATTATTTAAGTTAATTACGGGTCAAATTAATTCAAATTTACTATACATAATCAGAAACGTGTTTGGTTTAATATACACTACTTAAATAGTTAATAACTAGCTATTTTCTCACTTAAATTCGGGGTGTCTACAACACACTATTTTACAGATTCATGGGTGCCTCCAAATATACTATTTTACAGAAAATGCTTATATTTAAGATAATTACCGATCAAATTAGTTCAAATTACCTACATCTACTAAGAATATTACGCTCTATAATATAAACGCGTTTAAAAATTTATTTCTACCAAATATACTTAAAATTAAGGGTGCATACAGATTATGTACTCGGGAAAAGATGACTTACAGGAGGCACTATTTTACAGAAAATGCTTAAATTTAAGTTAATTACGGGTCAAATTAATTCAAATTACCTACATCTACTAAGAATATTACGCTCTATAATATAAACGCGTTTAAAAATTAATTTCTATCAAATATACTTAAATTTAAGGGTGCATACAGATTTTGTACTCGGGAAAAGATGACTTACAGGAGGCACTATTTTACAGAAAATGCGATTATTTAAGTTAATTACGGGTCAAATTAATTCAAATTACCTACATCTACTAAGAATATTACGCTCTATAATATAAACGCGTTTAAAAGTTAATTTCTATCAAATATACTTAAATTTAAGGGTGCATACAGATTTTGTACTCGGGAAAAGATGACTTACAGGAGGCACTATTTTACAGAAAATGCGATTATTTAAGTTAACTACTGGTCAAATTAATTCAAATTTACTATACATAATCAGAAACGTGTTTGGTTTAATATACACTACTTAAATAGTTAATAACTAGCTATTTTCTCACTTAAATTCGGGGTGTCTACAACACACTATTTTACAGAAAATGCTTATATTTAAGTTAATTACGGGTCAAATTAATTCAAATTTACTCTACATAATCAGAAACGTGTTTGGTTTAATATACACTACTTAAATAGTTAATAACTAGCTATTTTCTCACTTAAATTCAGGGTGTCTACAACACACTATTTTACAGAAAATGAATTATTTAAGTTAATTACGGGTCAAATTAATTCAAATTTACTATACATAATCAGAAACGTGTTTGGTTTAATATACACTACTTAAATAGTTAATAACTAGCTATTTTCTCACTTAAATTCATGGTGCCTACAACACATTATTTTACAGATTCGTGGGTGCCTCCAAATATACTATTTTACAGAAAATGCGATTATTTAAGATAATTACCGATCAAATTAGTTCAAATTACCTACATCTACTAAGAATATTACGCTCTATAATATAAACGCGTTTAAAAATTTATTTCTACCAAATATACTTAAAATTAAGGGTGCATACAGATTATGTACTCGGGAAAAGATGACTTACAGGAGGCACTATTTTACAGAAAATGCTTAAATTTAAGTTAATTACGGGTCAAATTAATTCAAATTACCTACATCTACTAAGAATATTACGCTCTATAATATAAACGCGTTTAAAAATTAATTTCTATCAAATATACTTAAATTTAAGGGTGCATACAGATTTTGTACTCGGGAAAAGATGACTTACAGGAGGCACTATTTTACAGAAAATGCGATTATTTAAGTTAATTACGGGTCAAATTAATTCAAATTACCTACATCTACTAAGAATATTACGCTCTATAATATAAACGCGTTTAAAAGTTAATTTCTATCAAATATACTTAAATTTAAGGGTGCATACAGATTTTGTACTCGGGAAAAGATGACTTACAGGAGGCACTATTTTACAGAAAATGCGATTATTTAAGTTAACTACTGGTCAAATTAATTCAAATTTACTATACATAATCAGAAACGTGTTTGGTTTAATATACACTACTTAAATAGTTAATAACTAGCTATTTTCTCACTTAAATTCGGGGTGTCTACAACACACTATTTTACAGAAAATGCTTATATTTAAGTTAATTACGGGTCAAATTAATTCAAATTTACTCTACATAATCAGAAACGTGTTTGGTTTAATATACACTACTTAAATAGTTAATAACTAGCTATTTTCTCACTTAAATTCAGGGTGTCTACAACACACTATTTTACAGAAAATGAATTATTTAAGTTAATTACGGGTCAAATTAATTCAAATTTACTATACATAATCAGAAACGTGTTTGGTTTAATATACACTACTTAAATAGTTAATAACTAGCTATTTTCTCACTTAAATTCATGGTGCCTACAACACATTATTTTACAGATTCGTGGGTGCCTCCAAATATACTATTTTACAGAAAATGCGATTATTTAAGTTAATTACGAGTAGCAATCATACTTAAACTGAGGAAGGCAACAAGACTTTCGTAATCTTGTCTACTGGGGTAAGAATTTTACCAAAATGTGAATATTTTAGTTAATTAAGTATGAAATTAAATCTAACTTGGATTATAATGCTATTTGAGTGTGATGTTCAAATTAAACACTATAAAAAGTAAATTGTGCCAATTAAACTTACGGTAAGGGTGCCTCAAAATATTGCTAAAGGAAAACCACGGCCACAGCGGTTTGAACTGTCCAAAATGCTTTTATTTAACATAACTATTAAAGTAATGAAATTTAATTTGTTAATGTGTCATATGAATGTGGTGCTCAATTTAAACGCAATTTAATGTTAATTGCGAGCAATTATTCTCAAATATAAGTTGCCTACAACTTACATAATACAATTTTACATAACCTGGGTGCCTACGCGACACTATTTTACCAAAACGCTTTCATTTAACTTAATTTTGGATGGAATTCGATCTAAGTTGGTACATATACATTTGAGATTGCGCTGCTTAATTTAAACGCGATTTAAAGTTAATTCTGAGCAATTATTCTCAAATATAAGTGGCCTACAAATTTTGAATTTTACATAACCTGGGTGTCTACAACTTTTGAATTTTACATAACCTGGGTGTCTACAACTTTTGAATTTTACATAACCTGGGTGTCTACAACTTTTGAATTTTACATAACCTGGGTGTCTACAACTTTTGAATTTTACATAACCTGGGTGTCTACAACTTTTGAATTTTACATAACCTGGGTGTCTACAACTTTTGAATTTTACATAACCTGGGTGCCTACAAGACACTATTTTATCAGAACGCTTTCATTTAACTTAATTTTGGATGGAATTCAATCTAAGTTGGTACATATATATTTGAGATTGCGACGATTAAATTAAAGGCAACACAGTTTCTCGATGCAACTACCCTTTTTGAAACACTCTGTATAAATTAATGGAATAATTTTTGTAAGTTTTGTTAATGGTTTTGATGTTATTTTATCAATTTAAAACAACAGCACTCCTCCGTTTTGAACCATTAAATTATTAAATAACAAAAGAATTAACACAACAGTTATCCAGGAAAAAATTGGTGTGATGGGTTATATTGGAGAAATTTGATCACATTAAAATTTATTAAATATGACGCAAAACAATAGGACTAGGGCGCTTACTAGACCCAAAAGCTATCATCTGTGTGGGCTAATTATTTTTGGATTACATGATATGGGGTATACAAGTTACTAGTACCCCTAGCACGTGACGTGATTTATTAAAGGCCCCTCGACAACTATGCGTTTTACAAAGCGCGATAGACAATACACCCTTTCGACGGGAAAAGGGGGTAGGCAACCCTAAGTATCCGGAGATACAAGAGAGTTGCTCTAGTGCTGTGTTTGTGCACTCTCAGATCCAAAACACACACAGCGGTGGGGCTAAAAAGCGAGATGGAAGGCAGAGTTTTACCCCGCGCCTTTCCCTCTTAGACTCGTAACTTGTAACTATTCTTCATCCAAGCTTGTAGGCACTTTCTGTAATTCTGTAAAAAAGTGTGGCCCGAAAAAAACTGCACTGCCAGAGCAATTCACCACGTCAAAGCTAGGTCAAAGCAAGGAGGCCTCCTTGGTCAAAGTACAGAATTTCAAATACGCGCCCGATATTTGACAAAGGCTTAAAAACCTTTTCAAGCAAGACTTTACGTCACGTGCGACTTTTCACAAATGTTCAATAAATACAACTCAATTTCTTTGTCGATTTAGGTATATTATTAGCATAAAGTACGAGCTTTGTTATTTGTAATAAGCATAATTAACTAAAATTGGTCAAAATTCTCTAATTGAGAAAGGGACGCTCACTTCGTAACTCAAGACCCTTGTCAAGACGAGTCAAGAGTCAAAACCAATGAGATAGATAGAGTTACAATTCAAATCGGCTTACCGCGAAACACATTGTTTTTATCAAGCACGTTTATCAAAACATGACAGCGCCACCTGGGAGCCTCTAGCGGAACTAATTACAACTTTTACTCGCTTATTTGCAATCAGAAACATCGTTATGATTTTTATTTCATCTATTTATTAGATTAAAAAGGACTAGAGTTTTTATTATTTAACTCGCGTATTTTATTTAACACGTTTAAAAACTATCTTGACAGCTTGTTACACAGATTATAGCAGCAGACGGTAATAAAAAAGTTCTTAGGGTGGCGCCACCCGTATTTGATAAAGATTCATGCTCGACAAAAAGGTGTATCGCGAAACATCGATCTCGAGATCTCACGTTGTGACTCTAGGTTTATATATATATTCTATCTCATTGGTCAAAACGCAACTTTGGAAATACAGAGAGTACTAGCTTATCCAATCAAGAGCAAGGAAGGACACCGGCTCCAATATTATTGGCCAACACAATTTCAAATTTCTTTCGCGTATATTCATTATTTTGTAATAATTACATTGTAATATGTGTTACTTGCTTTTAATTATTAATTAATACACCTTATTTAAATAAAATAAAATACTTTTATATCAACAGAAATGAGAATTAAACCGTTAACCGGCATTTTAAAATATCAACCAATCCCACCAGAAAGTGGAAATAGGTCAATAGATGGCTGGTATAAAATTTATCCTTTGTCTGTTTTCTGTCAGCCCGGATAGCTCAGTCGGTAGAGCGTTAGGCTTTTAACCTAACGGTCCAGGGTTCGAGTCCCTGTTCGGGCGGACTGATTTTTTTTTTCTTTTAATAATATTTTAAACTGTATTTTAATTAAAGAGCTTTAATTATTTAATTCCTATATAGATTATAACTCCAAATTTTATATTTTGCTCTAATTTCTCGACTTTTGTAGCTTTTGGGGAACTGGGTTTACTGCAAAGCAAAACTTATGTGTGTATACTAAATTAAATTAGTAGTTTCATTAAAAAATAAGCTTTAAAAAGGAAATGTTCAGAAACCTTAAAATAACGGCCTTTGTCTAAATATAAAAGGAAAAATATTAAACAAAATAATGGATGTCTTATTACAAAATAATTAGCATTTAATTACTGTGCCATCCGCCATTTGTTTAATGTCGTCTGCTAGCCGGAACTTCTTTCATATTTAAAAAAAGGCCGTTATTTTAAGTTTTGCTGAAATTTTAGCTTAAAATTAAAGAAAATAATAAATAAGCAATTTTAGAAACCAGTTAAAAACATTTTATTAAATATATAATAGTGAAAAATTATTACAAAAATTATTTTTCCCAAAAAAAAAATTGTTGGTGAAAAACCATTTCTTATTATTTTTTTTTTTTATTTCAAAGTTTGATTTTTAAACGACTAACTATAATATAATAATAAATTTCGTAACTGCGACTAACGGTATCAATATTAAATTTTGATATTCTCTAATAATAATAAAATAACACAAAAAACATCAAATCTTTATTTTTTTCGCAACACTCACTAGAAAAAAAATAACAAAAACAAATTGAAATAACGTTTAGGAACAATCAAATTTAGTATATTTTTATTATTAATATTATAAATTTGTTTTTTTGATCATTTATTGAAGAAATCCGTAAAAAAAGCCCAACATTATGCTACTAATAAACTCGAAAGTTTATAAAAACGACAAGTGAAGTGAAAAAAACTTCAAAATATGGTCTAAATTCAACCGTTCTTTAAATACTGTATTACTGGAAAATATGATTTTTTTGTATTTTTAATTTTTTTGTATTTTTAGTACAAAAAAAGTGAATTAAATTAATTAATTTTGATTAATGATGAGCGGGTTTGACCCATCTGTATGTTCCGTAAAACTTAAAATCAAATTTAGAAGCGAGTTCGTCAGCCTCTTGGGGTCCACGGCTAAATTGAAATATTGGTTTTAATATTTTTATTTTTTATTAATTATATCGATTAGTTTATTAATTAAGTATGATTTTGAATGCCTACCTTCCATATCGGTATTCAATCGGTGGTATTTTTTCGGTTTCAATCTGTTTAAGTAAAGGCGTAAATACTCTCCAAGCTTCGGCAAGTTCATCAGACCTAACAAAGTTCATACGACTGCCGCAAAATACATCCAGTATTAATCGTTCGTAGGCATCGGGAAGCGCGACTCCCTGTTGATAGAAATTTACAAATGAGTTACAGGTTTTCCCACTCTTTACTGATTTCAGTGTTTTCCCGTTTTCCCCCCTCTACACCCGACTTCAAGCAGAGTTTTCCCGTTTTTCCCCCTCTACACCCGACTTCAAACCTGTTTTCTCGTTTCCCCCCCCCCTCTACACCCGACTTCAAGCAGAGTTTTCCCGTTTTTCCCCCTCTACACCCGACTTCAAACCTGTTTTCTCGTTTCCCCCCCCTCTACACCCGACTTCAAGCAGTGTTTTCCCGTTCCCCCCCCTCTAACACCCGACTTCAAACCGCGTTTTCCCGTTTCCCCCCCCTCTTTATCCGACTTCAAGCAGAGTTTTCCCGTTTCCCCCCCCCTCTTTATCCGACTTCAAGCAGAGTTTTCCCGTTTCCCCCCCCCCTCTACACCCGACTTCAAACAGTGTTTTCCCGTTTTCCCCCTCTATACCCGACTTCAAACCGTGTTTTCCCGTTTTTCCCCCCCTCTACACCCGACTTCAAGCAGCGTTTCCCCGTTTTCCGCCCCTCTACACCCGACTTCAAGCAGCGTTTCCCCGTTTTCCGCCCCTCTCTACACCCGACTTCAAACAACGTTTTCCCGGTTATACACCCCCCTCTACCCGACTTCAAACCGCGTTTTCCCGTTTATACCCCCTCTCTACCCGACTTCAAACAACGTTTTCCCGTTTTTCTCCCCCCTCTCTCCACCCAACTTCAAACAATGTTTTCCCGTTTATCCCCCCCCTCTCCACCCGACTTCAAACAATGTTTTCCCGTTTATCCCCCCCCCCTCTCCACCCGACTTCAAACAATGTTTTCCCGTTTATCCCCCCCCCTCTCCACCCGACTTCAAACAATGTTTTCCCGTTTATCCCCCTCTCTACCCGACTTCAAACAATGTTTTCCCGTTTATCCCCCCTCTCTACCCGACTTCAAACAATGTTTTCCCGTTTATCCCCACATCTCCATCCGACTTCAAACAATGTTTTCCCGTTTATCCCCACATCTCCATCCGACTTCAAACAATGTTTTCCCGTTTATCCCCCCCTCTCTACCCGACTTCAAACAATGTTTTCCCGTTTATCCCCACATCTCCACCCGACTTCAAACAATGTTTTCCCATGTTTATCCCCCCTCTCTACCCGACTTCAAACCCATTTTTCCATATTTTAACCCCCTCTACCCGACTTCAAACCCCTTTTTCCATGTTTTAACTCCCTCTACCAGACTTCAAACCCGTTTTTCCCTGATATTTCTCTCTTCCCCGACTTCAAAATGGCTTTTTCACTGGTTTTATGTTTCACTCCCTGACTTCAACCCAGTTATTTCTTGTTTTACTCGCTCCTGTCCCGAATAAAATTCCAACCCCTACCAACCCTAGATCAACCCACAAAAGAATAAAAAAAAGGGGTAAAAACAACGTATTACCTGATATCTACTACCATAAGTCAGATCTAGTTCAGTTTCTTCCATATCAAAAGTCATTCCGGGTTTCTTAGTGGTCATTTTAACGTATAAGGCTTCACCAGGTTGTACTCTAATAACCAATTCGTTTCTTTTACAAGTATCGTTAAAAATATCAGCGGCAACATCCTTGTACTGAATCCTAACTTCAGCTTTCCTTTCATTCAAAGCTACAAATAATTAAAATATACATTAAAACATTAAAATTAAAATAAACAATTAAACCATTAAAATTAAAATAAAAACCTAACAAAACTGATTAAAAAGTGAACCCTTACCTTTGCCGCATCTTAAAAAGAACGGAATCCCACTCCATCTTTCGTTGTTAATGAAGCAAGTAGCCATAGCGTAAGTAGGAGTTACCGATCCTTTGGGAACAGTTGGATCATCTAAATACCCTAGTTTGTTATCGCCTTCAGCGTTGGGGTCACCGACGTATTGTCCCAAGACAACGTTTTCTAACTTTACCGGTGCCATAGCTTTAAGTACTTTAACTTTCTCGTCACGGATGTCTTCAGGACGGGTGGATATTGGCTTTTCCATTGCCACTAAGCACAAAATTTGTAGCAAATGGTTTTGCATTACGTCTCTAAATGAAAGATACAATAAAATTAAAGATTAGACCTTTATCGTCTTGAAACGATCGATATAGTAGCGTTTATTTCGATTTCCATAAGTTTCTGATAGCCACAGAAAAGCTTAGCTTTAATGCCTGTCCTTACAACCAGGAATAGATTTGATTTTAGAAGTAGGAATGGAGAACGGAACGGTTAGTATTTACTTCAGTTATTCCGATTCATAGACCACCCAGTATAGAGCCCCTCCCTCCAACACGTAATGCAACGAAAAGTTTAAATCATATCTTATTGGCTCACTTAAACTACGTTTTGATGACGTTGCTGAAGGGGACGGCGAAAAATAATGACGTAATTCCTTTTTACCTCTGTCGCTATGACCCTCCCGCCTCTTTATTCATACCCCCTCCCCCTCCGTCCCGTGGATGGGGGTCCGTCCGGGATTTTGACGCTCGCCCACTCCCAGATTACTCTGTTCTCCATTCCTACTTCTATAATTAAATCTATCCCTGTTACAACGTATTGTTTTCCGTAAAAAAATACCTACCTAATTATTCCAAATTCGTCAAAATAACCACCCCGACCCTGAGTACCAAAAGGTTCCTTGAATGAGATCATGATGTTGGAAATGTTGTCACGGTTCCATGTTGGGCCAAAGATTCGATTAGCAAATCTAATTAAGATTATAAAATGGTTTATAATATCAATTAACTGCTTGAATTTCAAATTAATGTTATTAATTAAAAAGGGGCTGTTCGGACTATGGGACAAACGACGATCTTCCTCATAGAGCTTAGCATAGCGGATGTGAAAAAAGGAGAGGACTGGGGTCCGTCAGCCCGGCCCTTTAACATATGGGACTTACCTTAAAATCATCAAATTTTGCACCATTTCTTTCCCTAAGTAGTGATCGATACGATATAATTCTTCTTCTTTGAAAAGCGAACTTAAATGATTGGATAATTCGGCGGAAGATTCGGAGTCACGACCAAAAGGCTTTTCGATAATAATTCTCGTCCATCCTCTGAAAATAAATTTAGAATATTTTTTTTAATATGAGGGGCGCTAATTGGTCTAAATTTTATTTTTATATGACGAGTGCTAATTTGTGTAAAAAAAATTAAAAAGAGGGACGCTAATTGGTCTAAAAACGAACTTTTTTTTAATATGAGGGGCGCTAATTGGTCTAAATTTTATTTTTATATGACAAGTGCTAATTTGTGTAAAAAAAATTAAAAAGAGGGACGCTAATTGGTCTAAAAACGTATTTTTTTTAATATGAAGGGCGCTTAATTGTTGGTCTAAAATTTTTTTTAAAAAAAGACTAACGCTAATTGGTTTAATAAATTATTTTTATTTTAAAACGTGAAATAGGCCTAGTTGGTCTAATAAATTATTTTTATTTTATGATGTGATCAGCGTTTGTTGGTCTAAAATATATTTTCTAAACGTTAAAGGTGATATAGTTCCTCTAACAAATTATAAAAAATTAATATGAATTGTGATAGTTGCTGTAATAAATTGAATTTTTAATACAATTGGCCATATGTCTAATCAGCGCCACTAGCGGATGGTCTGAAAACTACTCCCATAGAGTCTAGGTATATTTAAGCGGGTTTGCAGAATTTCCGTCAGATGGCGCGGCGTTCGAGCCACCTGGCGGAAATTCTGCAAACCCTCTTAAATATACCTAGTCTCTATGGGAGTAGTTCTCAGACCATCCGCTAGTGGCGCTGATTAGACATATGGCCAATTGGTCATAATTCTTCCAATATTTTTAAATACAGCGGCACTGCTTTTGAAAGCCTTTATTTGCTCTTAATCTCAAGGAATGTTTCCTGTTTGCTAAGGTATTAAGCTAAATTCTTCCTTCTCACAAAATACTAGTACTTCAAAAATCGCAAACACATCAAGGTTAATACTTCTATACACCAGGAATAAAATTAATTAATTTATAAAACTAAATGCCAACACGCCGTTTTCAATTAGCATATAAAATAAAATGTAAGATTGCAGTTTCTGAGGTTGTAATTGTTAATTAGGATTTACGGAACCTTTGTCCCTACAAAACTCAATTTTGTAATTGAAACATAACTACAAAATCAGAAAATAAAAAAATAGAAGGTGCGACACGGAGAATCCTTATCTCCCATATTTTTTTGGCGGTTACTGTAGTCATGCTGTAGTATTTACTATTTTAGTAAACTCACTACACTTGGGTCATGGTGACATCGCACGAGCTACTCCCAAATCGCACCCCTGCACCACAATTACGTGTTTTTCTGACGAGATGCTTTAAAATTATTTTTAGTTTATAGAACATCTTGAACTAATCAGTTCCTGACAAAGCAATATTTCTCAACCCCTACCCTTAGTTATTTTTAAACAGCACAGATACAAAACAAACCACCTTAGTTTATAGCGTCAGAATTCACAATTATATACAATGTTTCCAGGCCTTTCAAATTTCCAGGACTTTTACTCTAATTTCTCCAATAGCTTTTAGGATGTTCATATTATTTTCAGGATTTTCCTCTAATTTCTCCAATATTTAAACACCTTTCAAATTTAGGCCTTTTCCTTTAATTTCTCCATAAGTTTTCCGGATTTTCATATTACCTCCAGGATTTCGCGGAATTTCTACAATATTTAAGGGCTTCACATTTCCATGACTTTTCCCGTAATTTCTCCAATACTTTGTAGTAGGGCTGCGCGAATTTTCGAATATTATTCGATTAATTCGAATCGATTTGCTTTTTGGAGAAAACGAGTACTCTTACAAAACGATAGTTCGAAAACAAATTCGAATACAGTTTCCTAAACCGAGTACTCGTTCCCAAGGTGTTAATTTCGAAAAGAAAACGAGTATTCGTTTTAAATTGCCAGGGACTATGTTTTCTTTTGGTTTATTTCTTTTTAATTTTCAGGCGATTGCGCAGTTCGCTATGTTTTATTAACCTCTATTGACAAGTGAAAACCCTTATCACCGCGCCCAATCTAATATCCCAAACTCCATAATATAACCCACAATTCAAATAAAATTTCAATAGAATAAATTAATCCCTATTCAAAATAATTCTACTTCAAAAACAGACGCATAAATTTGAAAATATTGAACAATACAACAATGCAAGTAAAACCTACGAACACCCATCATCAGCTAGAAAGTACTTCAGACACATTAAAATTTGAAATCCAAAAGTACAGACGTAGAATAAGAATTATTAATTAAGGTCAACGTTAGAGATCAAGGAATGCTGCACCTCCTGAGTCCTGACAGCAAAAGCTGTTACGCAAGGTTGATTGTAAGGGCGGGTGGGATAGAAACCGCAAACCGGAGTTATCAATATTGAACAAGTTGGGAAACCAAAATAAACCTCTCCGAGTCGAGACGCAATCTTATACCTTCTTCCTAGTAAACTGGATATCGCTTCTTGCCATAAGACTGTCACAAGTTACTCAAACACTATACTCTATTCAATTGTACCCCAGAATTTCGAAAGTTCTCTATTAAACTTAGGAAATAACAAGTTGGGAAACCAAAATAAACCTCTCCGAGTCGAGACGCAATTAAGAGGTTTTTCTTAAATAATTAAATAAATATAATTGATATTAATTATTTTAATCGCCATTAATTTACCTTAATTATAGTTAAATCGTTTTAATAAACTTCATTCCTAAAATCATTTTAAACATGGCTATTGTTGTGGTTTGAATTCAAGCGTATGCCTCTTTAACAATTTTTGGAAAGTTAGGGTATAAAAGGCGATATAATTAAATAAATATAATTGATATTAATTATTTTAATCGGCAGTAATTTACCTTACTTCTATTTAAATCGTTTTAAGAAACTTTATTCCTAAAATCATTTTAAACATAGCTATTGTTGACGTTTGAATTCAAGCGTACGCCTCTTTAACAATTATTGGAAATTTAGGGTATATAAGGCGATTGATTCACTATAAATGATAAGAAAACCCGCAATTGCGTGATCTTTTGGTGAAAATTCTGCCATTGGGAGGCTAGACGTTTCTCGTAACCCGAGCCGATCGCCCACGTAAATCCTAACCCTAACAATGATAATGGAGTAGAAGCGAAAAATTGCTTTCTGCGAACACGTTTGCTCCGATTTGCTAACTGCGAACACGGTCACAGACACACACAGACACGTCTAGTTTAATACCTCTCCGTGACGCCATCGTCACTCGGAGAGATATAAAAGGGAGGGGAACGGGGGTTTATAGTGAAAGTGGTATTACTCACTTTGTGGCCATGCAATGTTCTTTAATATTTTTCGTTACAACTTGAAATACAGTAGGAGGAAGGGCCAAGTAGAAGAGACGGTTGGCCTTGGATCCAACTTCAAAACGGGAAATTTCCTTATTTAAGTTTTCAAAATCATCGCCATTATCGTAAGAACCGGCGCAATAGTGGTTGATTTTGAAAAATTCGTCAAAACGGCTTTGTTGCGAATCTTTCACCTATCAAATATAAATTATTTATAGGTATTATTTTATATTCATGAAGGATGTACACAATTATGTCGCTTTGTGATAAACACAATGAAAAAGTATCTTTTTAAAGTCAAATCATTATTTTCTTCAATTTCTTGGTATAAATATGCGTTTTTAAGTAAGATGTAACGGCATATCGCTAAACAGAAACTTTTAAGTCGTAGATCGGTGTTGTGTTTGTGATTCAAAGAACAATTCAAAAAATATTTTATTGTTCATAATTGAAGGCTGAAATTTAAACCGAGTAAAGCCATTTAAAAAACTATAATCTTCATATAATAAAACTATAATTTATATAAATATATAAATTTTTGGTATTTAATAGAGAGCGTTTACCGTCTAAAATTGTACAATTTTTTTTTGGGGGGGGGGGCTGGTTTAATACGTAATTTGAAGTTAAATTCATTCTAAAAACTATGATGTTCATAAGTTTGAAATATATATGCCTAAAGGTTAAAATCCAAAAATTTCAATTCACCAAATACCACTGTAACTACAAAGCTTCTAACAATAAGTAAAAAATACACGCAAAAACGCTAATTAATAATAATCATAATTACTTTTGTGTAAGGCTGAATTTTGGTTCTCAGATCTGGAATGGTCAATTTTGACCTGGCATAACCGATGAAGGTGGTCTTTGTAGGTGTTAACCCATCTCTGTACAGAGCCCTAAAAAATTAACAGATTGACCAAAAATAATTATTGCACCACCAAAAAAATATTAACAAATTAGTAAAAATATTATTTACACTCCAAAAACAATAAACAAATTAGTAAAAATATTATTTACACTCCAAAAACAATAAACAAATTAACAAAATAAATTATAAAACCCTAAAAAAAATTATTACACTAAAGTTATAACTTAAAAAATTTAATAATTAAACAAAACAAAAATAACAAATTAACAAAAAAAAATATAACACACCCAATAAAATTGACAAATTAACAAAAAAAAATATAACACACCCAATAAAATTGACAAATAAACAAAAAATATAACACACCCAATAAAATTGACAAATAAACAAAAAATATAACACACCCAATAAAATTGACAAATAAACAAAAAATATAACACACCCAATAAAATTGACAAATAAACAAAAAATATAACACACCCAATAAAATTGACAAATAAACAAAAAATATAACACACCCAATAAAATTGACAAATTAACCAAAAATGCATAAACGCCAAAAAACAAAAACGTTATCACATCCCAAAAAAAACCTAACAAAAAGGTATTGCACCCCAAAAATTATCAAATTAACTTTAATTAACAATATAGGTCATATACAACTCTAATAAAAACTTCGATAAAGAAAAAGTAAAACCATTAAAAGGCAATTTTTATACGCCTAATACGTTTGTGATATTACACGCATAAAAACCTCCCATTGAATAAAAACTAAATCTAGGACTTAAATTAAGCTTAAGAAATAGTTCCTAACGCTTATACGTTAAACCTATTTGACCCATATTTAGAAAACTTTATACAATATCAACAAAGTATTGGAAAAGAGCGCTGCCGGCTTACAAACGTTTTAGCAGAAGAAATTCGGTTTTTTCTTTCTTTCTTTATTATTTGGCCTTGACTTTATTTCCAAATCAATAGCGGATATTAAAGCGATACTTAAGTGGGTATATCGTGTGTTTTGTAATAATAGTATAAAAGCTAGGTAACGTAACCCCGACTAAAACTTAATGTGTATCAGTTTTCAAGATAAAATATATGAATAAGGCAAAAACTTCATAAAACATTTTCGATTCTAAATCACTCCTTTTTGGAACACCATGAGTTCCAAAGAGATGGGTACTGGCAGGGATAGATTTAATTTTAGAAGTAAGAATGGAGAACTGTTAGTATTTACTTCATTCCGACTCATAGACCACCCAGTATAGAGCACCTCCCTCCAACACGTCACGATACGTTTAAATTATCTTATTGGCTCACTTAAACTACGTTTTGACGACGTTGCTGATGGGAACGGCGAAAAATACGCAATTTCTTTTTACCTTTGCCGCTATGACCCGCCTCTTCTTTCATACCCCCCCCCCGTCCCGGGGAAGGGGGTCCGGGACTTTGACGCGCGCCCACATATTACTCTGTTCTCCATTCCTACTTCTAAAAATAAATCTATCCCTGGTTGAAGTTACAGGATTTTCGAGTCCAAATCGCCCAAAGCACACCCCACAGACCTCTCACAATCACGTCTAATTGTGCCTAATTTTCCCCATTAAGAAAGTTATTTGTACACTACTGTTTAGTGTTGCAAAATATTACAATTCGTATTTGACACTTCAAACCCACTAATAAATAAATACAATGTATTTGAAATAACAACTATTATGCTTTTAGTATCCGACTTTCAAACCCACGCGAGTGTAGCTTTGATACTGTACAACACAGATACAAAACAACTACACTTAAATATCCCTTCACACTTCAATTTTTAAAAAAAGCTAAGAACGGAAAATTAGGTAAAGATAAATTTTATTTTTAATATTTACCATAGCGTTGGGTAGATTTTCTTTTTGGCCAAGTCACCCTATTAAACATAAAAGATTAAAAAACATTAGATAAGATATATTTAGAGTGTCTATCAAAAATAATACTAAACTATCAATATTTATCAGTATATATCTATATTTAAACAAAATAACTACATAAGTTGATAAGATATGTTCCTTCCATAAGTTTGTTAATCTCTGGTTACAAACTGCCATGAGCTTGTAATTTTGAAGTGATTGAAGTAGGTCATAGATTCAGGGTAAAGCGACGTACGCCTGATGAGGCGCTGTTGTCAAATTTGGGCTTAGTAAGTTCAGACTAAATAGGACCTAGATGGAACTTGGTCCTGCAAAATTAATTAACCGCCATCGAGTGTACTTAGGACTTCAATTGACTCGCTTCCGTCGTTCTCCTTCTCGAACTAGTTATGGCTCGAGAACTGTAAGTCTCTCAGTAGCATTACGAACTTGTATTGGTACTTTGGTAGTGTCATACTTATGGAAGGAACATATCTTATAAACTTATGATAATAGTATCGTATGATTTTCCCTAATCTTAACGCGTGGGAGGATTGAACCGATCCCATTGTGCACTTAAAATAATTAGGTTTATATATAAAACAGTAATTTAATCTTGATTTAGCAGTGAATCCGAGAGTGAATCGTACAGGCTAATCTGGGAGAAGGGATAAGAAGGAGCGGTAATGATAATGGGCAACATGCGGCACCGTATTTCTCCCCGTGTACCTTTGCGCACGTCCCTAACCTTCGATAGGCGATTGTTAAGTGCTGCCACGTAGCGCTATTGTATTTTTATGCGAACTAGCTTATTTTTTAAGACACAGGGGGGGGGCGTCCTCGACGTTTCCCTGCCCTACGACCCTACAGAAACGCTGATGATGCTGGGAGGACTTCGTTGCCGTCCGTAGATGGGTAAGGTATACAGAGGCAACGTTATAGGTACGGAGGTTACCACTCCACCCTCTCTCCTTCCAGGTTAAAGTGTTAAACACAAAATTATTGAATTACCTTTAAACAATAATCGTTGAACTCAAACTACATGCAAAATTAGATTTAACTTATAACAAATATTGTTATTTATAGAGGGTGTTTCTCAGTTTCTGATAAATTTAAAGGTGCGTTATGTTCTTAGGGTTAAAATGAGTGGAATGTGCCAATAACATGGGGGTCTACAACATTTATTTACGGAGATATGCGCTCCCAAACATTGATGGGCCCCTTAAAACATGGAAATAGTCACACATGTTAAGTAATTAGATTTGCTTCACAAGCTAACGCGCACTTCTACACATTTAATAGTAAACTACTGTTAGATAAAGGTTCAACTTCAACCAAGAAGCGATATCTAGTTTACTAGGCAGAAGATATAAGATGCCTAAGTATTCGCACGCCATAGTCCCGGTCCCCCTTTCAAAATACAAGGGGGACGTAAAAGGAGGCCCCGGCCTATTTTGCCTCTCCTCAGTCGGAAAATACGTAATTTTCGTCATACGCGTCGCGCTGACGTGAGTTTTCAAGAACAAATGAGATGCTGCCTGGATGTAATTTAGAGGCGGCGGGGATTAACTCCGGACCCTATACGTTTGGACTGGTGAATAAGCTAGAAATGTGGCGAATTTATTTACCTTCTCCCTAGTAAACTAGATATCGCTTCTTGATAAATGCTAACCATCTACCACAATAAAGCACTATTTAACTAAAGGCAAACTCGCTGTGTTGTACGATTTGAAAATGTTAATGCACTTAAGGGAAATAATTATTTTTACTCCATTGTAATTTGTTAATGAAAAATAACAGATTTAACAGGATTAAATATCAGCCTAATTATGCCCTAAAGCATAGTTAATCAATTAATTTAACTAACAGATACAAAATGGATGAATGGTACGCACACTCACGATAAACCTCCACCAGTGAAACCCCCCCCCCCCCCAAAAAGTGACTTCGGCAAAAAAAAGAGTTCCTTAATAAACAGTAATTTCCTAACACAACTACTCAAGCGTTTGACTAAATTCTTCAAAATCACTCAAGTATATAATTCCTTAATCCATTATAAGAGATAATCCAAGGAACTAATTACCACAACTTAGCTCCTTCAGTAATACGTAACCATTTTCGAAGAGATACTTAAACTAGCAGAATTTTTCGAATATGTTAATAATATAATTTATGTTGTCTAGAAAAAATATAAATCAACCTTCTCAAATATTTTGACAATTTTACTAACGAGTGACGTCATAAGTTTTGATAATTTTTAACCTCAATTTGTGATGATATCACGTGATTATCATTAACCAATTAAAAAAAAAAATAATGCCAGAAATGTATAATTGCGTTTCTTTTTAATTAAGGCGCTATCTGAATCCATAACAATATTTTGTCAATATTTATTTACGTCAATATTTATGAATAACAATTTTCTTCTTCACAATACAACCATGTCAAGAAGTGATATCTAGTTTACTAGGCAGAAGGTATAAATTCGCCACATTTCCAGCTTTATC
Source organism: Phalangium opilio (assembly GCF_054372755.1). NCBI lineage: Eukaryota > Metazoa > Arthropoda > Arachnida > Opiliones > Phalangiidae > Phalangium > Phalangium opilio. The sequence continues at coordinate 6,203,037 of NW_028324217.1, read as the reverse complement.
TCCAGTCCAAACGTAGGTAGGTCCGGAGTTAATCCCCGCCTCTAAATTACAACCAGCATCTCATTGGTTCTTGAAAACTCTCGTCAACGCGACGCAGCGAAATAGCCCGGCCTCCTTTTACGTCCCCCTTGTATTTTGAAAGGGGGACTGGGACTATGGCGCGCGAATACTTAGGCATCTTATACCTTCTCCCTAATAAACTAGATACCACTTCTTGACCATATCAAAGGTTGTTTTTTTTTTTCGACTAACATTTTTAATATATTTTCAACTTAAGTATCTCTTTAATATTAACTAATGGCAGTCACTCATCTTCGACCATGAGGAAATAACATGGGGTGTCGCTACTCTATAATTTACAGAGTGCTCCTCCAAAAAGGGAAGCACGACTAAAATACAGTAGGTTCTAGAATCTAGGGTCAATTTTGAGTCGAAAATGTAATTCTATGACGTTTACAAATCATAATTAGAGTATTTTACGGATGACCCCTTAAACTTAACACGAGAAACTGAAAAACAATGCTCATTTAAATAAGGGGTCATTGCTAAAACAATACAATCATAATTTGTAAACAGCGTCCCTCGGGACAAAATGTTAAAGAAGCAAAAGTAAATAGATATAAAAACCAAAAGTACACTTCATTAACAATTCCCGGCCTTTGCTTCTCAGTTTACATGTCGTCTACAGCCAAACTACCCTTCCCTCAACCCCTTAAATAAACTAACCAATCAGGAAAGAGCTTCTTAACGTCATAGGCTTATAGAAAGTAATAGATGATGCTGGCGATCCAAACGCTCATTTTTGGTACTAGAGCTAGTATCTCCCTACTTTATGAGCCTATTCACGGCTTGCTCCCCGTGCCCTCCACGGTCGGGAAGGTAATAATACGCAGAGGGGGTCAACACTATTCTGGGATAAAGGGGGGGGGGCTTCACATATTACACGGTTCGAGAAATATTCAACAAAGTGTAGGCTACTTTCGGTTTTTATATCTATATGCTTTTGGTGGTCTTAACACCCTGTATTTTGTACGAAGTAGATTAATATATTTTTTAAATAAAGAATCAGGGAAAGTTTTCAACCCATTTCAAAATCAATTTAACTGTAAATAATCCTGTTGAAATTTAAAGGGAAAAAACACCGCTAAATTATTAAGAAATCCGGCCAACAAGGATGAAAATTTGAAGTAAAAGTAATTCCTGCACCTACTCAATAATTTATTGCAGCTCAGAGTAATTATAATGCAGCGGTAAATTATTTCAAAATCTTTGAATTAAAATGCGTTTGAAACATTTTAGAGCTGATTATTTGGAAGTTTAAAAAAAAATATTGAAATTGTTCAGTTTATTTTCGGTTTTTAATTCTTAATTGTATTATAGTAGATTAAGAAGAACGTTACGTGGGTTTTTGCATCTTTTATAATAAATTTGGATTTTTCAAACTTTTTTAAAAGTTGTTTTAAATTTATTGATAAATAAGTGTTTTAAGTTTTTTTATTAATTAAATTAAAAGCAGCCGATATCAAAATGTCAGTTCAATGTCGAACTAGATTAAATTGTCAATAAAAAAAATCCCCAACTTCAGACAAGATAAGCTGCCTAGCTAAGTGTTTATGTTCTAAAGAGGGTCCGTTAAGTGTAGACTTATTTATTGGGAATGCGAAAATCTATAACAGAACACAGAGATAATTTGGAGGTGTTAGTTAACAGATTAAAATTAATTTAATTACAACTGGATAGTAATGTTTAATTTGGCTCAGAATCTGAATTTCTTACTCTTTAACACCTAATTTCCCATTGAATAAAACCTAACTTAATCCTACTGACTTAAAACAACAGGGTATTTGGCCTATTTATGCTGATACTATTGAAATTTCGTATATTTTTGTCTAAATTAATCTTCAAGATATCTTGCGTAAAATTCTTAACAATCTTAATTTTGAAAGAGGTAGAAGATTTAACAAAAAAACTTTGAAAGACCTTAACTCTGTTCAACATGCAATAATGACCAATTTACTTCAATAAATGCAAAGAATGCAATGATCTACACTCATTTACAACTATGAATTAACACATTAACTATAGATAATACCAAAGAAAATCAACAATATCGCTAATGAACACGCGGTAATGTACTTGGGTATTGCCTAAATGAGACTAGTCACTGCAATTCCAGCAGCCCAGCATGGATGATACCCCAAAGGCTTAACCTTAACCCTCTTCCATAACATTTTATAATAAATTAAAATATGCCTTGAATATCGCGTTTATTATGGGTTTTAAGAGTTAAATTTGATGTTATAAACGTGAAAAATGCACTCACCGACGCTCCCAAGACTACAAAAACGTGCTGCGCTTCGTACTGCAGCGTGTCTTCGCTGTGTTGCAAAGATTCCTTGATCAATTCAATACCCTCCGTGGAGGGACTCACTGACAGCCCACTACCATCCATGTCTAGGCCTAAATGATTCGAGGAATAGCGTAACGGTTCCGACTTTATATCCATAGACATTGTACTTTTATATTTAGACTCTCCGGAAACTGCGCGTTCAACTACAACCGTGCCGGTGCTACGAGAGTTAGCTCTACTACTACCACACTCGACTCTTCTACAACTACAATCACCGGCTTCGTTCTCCGTAATTTTTCCCGCCCCTTCTTCTTGCGTAATTTCGCCATTTTCGCGCCTTTCCGAAGAAAGCGCGCGAATTTTAGATTCGGTACCTACTACGCAACCAATGATTATCGCTGTTGTAAACAAATTTTAGATCAGTTTGGCGCGCTTTAAGAGCCAAATGTTTGGAACGGGTGTCAATTCTGTGTTTCACCAACTGATTAGATTTGGTTCCATGCTATATTCGCGTGTATATCGCGTGCTACGCTAGAATGAACCTTTAGGCCTAACATCCGAGGGTTTTTGTTATCGCCGTAGGGCTTCAATATGATTGGACAGAAGGTGTTTGCTATCCCCTCTCTAGTTACTTTCTATTCATACACAAATCTTAGCACGCACGAAGTAGTGGTAGCAACGCTATTGAACGGGAAAAAATTCGAAGAAAAACTAAATTCTTACTAAAAACATTCATTTTTGGGTGGCGGTTTTTAGTACATACATAGACAGGTTTATAAAAGTGGCCAAAAAGAAACCTGTCTCAACTTCGGTGAAACTTGACCGCGCCTATAATTGTATCCTTCTCAAAAGTTCAACGTCATTATTGACCGTGTGACAAGCCGACATATCCCGATGTATAAATACTTTCAAAGATAACGTATCGCCTGTCTTCAATTATTGATTAGATTAGATATCCTGTAGTTTTTACTCCACGCTCTAAACACTGTCAGGTCACGTGTGTATTTGGCAAAATCGCGCGCTTTTTTCGAAGCTTCTAATTGGCTGATGATGAATTTTATCGATTTAGGTGTTGAATTTGAACTAGCCGGGCTTGTCAAGCCCCAATATCACTTCACTACTAATGTAAACTGTAAAGACTGTATTCAATCCATTTTCAATATGAACTAATCTCTATGCCTCAGTAAATACGTTCAATAAACATTTAAATTTTCTGGTCAGAAGATTTAATTAATAGTTTAAGCCTCTACAGTCTTTGGTTTCTGGTTTCTATGGGTTCAGTGTTTCATGTGGAATTCTATTAGATATTCTGTATGCATGAGTAAACGTATTAAAAGTGAATAAATTTCAATTTACAATTAAACCCTAGAATCTAGTTTTTTTGGCGTTTATTTTATACCTTGCTTAAAATGTTGCTTTTTTGTTTTGTTTTTATTTCACACAAAGAAGAAAAAAAAACCTTATTTTGGACTGGTAACCCTTAGGCCTACTTTCAAAACTTGTTTTAGGGGTTGTTCTAAAATAAACGTATCACTCAATCATTTTCTGTGGATTAGAAAATTTTAAATTACAGTAATTGAACGATTTGTAACTCGCGGAGCAGCAAAGGCCCAACCTTAGAACCACTCAGCGATCATAATACTCCATTAGAGCAACTGAGCACTTATTAAAATAATTTATTTGGGATGTGTGTGGTGTATCTAACTTTCTAAAGGGAATTGTAATCTAGATAATGATTCCATTATGCCATCTATTAGATTAAGTATTCAGCGTATGTTGTCGGCAGTGTAAGCGAAAGTTTGATTGATATATCCGAAAGTCCAAGGATATTACACAAATACACATCTACCTTGCTCAGAAAAACCGCGAAAACTTTACATTGTTCGGTTATTATTGCGTAATTGTTTTAAAATAATTCAGTTACTTCTTAATAACCGGTTTTACGTAATACTATGCGCAGATAATTTAATATTAATCGATAATTTACCCTAATTTCTCAGTTTTAATTTATTAACTCAACAATTAATTTGTAATTTTTAAAAGTAGAACACTTAACGTAATCTTTTAAAACAGTAAATGCGGTTGTTGAACCACGGACTATGTATTTAAATGGGACGGGCAAATCAGTAATTTTTCGAGACGTGAACACAACAGCCCTCGAATATCTTTAACAGTCCTTTAAAAATTCCAGAGAAATGTACTTCCGCTGAGAGAGGAGAGGGAACTTCTCTGGCCCCTTAAATGAAAACTATACCCATTGATAAACATACGATTAGCCTCCCCACCCTGGCCTCCATTGCCTTTACAATGCACCTAAACCGAATATCATATTTCCCGCCTTTTTGTTTTTTTTTTTCATTTTCTTTTAGTCAGAGAATTTTATGGTGCATGGATTTAATACCAAGTGATAAGGCCAAACCCGTTTCGAACCAACAAAAAGCGGTGTTTAGAGAAATATGTAGGCATATTTATGATATTTTGCATCAAAAATTTAAAGGACCTTTATCTATAAATTTGGATCCCACACCAGTCACCACTGTGCTCAAAATAAATCTAATGTTAAAATCTGTTTCTAGCAAAGAGCGCACCAAAATTCCCAATTCATACGACCATGTATCTTGACTCTATCTTGCTTATAAAATTGTACAGTTTTACAGCTTTAACTCCAGTGTCAACAGAAATAGGATACAATTTTCCCGCTTTATTTTTTCTTGAAATTTTCATGGTGCTAATCCACACGAATCAAACACATGCTCCTATCGTTATTGGACCCCTAAAAGCTACTAGAATAATTGTAATTTTACCAAGAAATAATTAAATTACGCTCTTGTATTAAAATATTATTTTGTCCACGTAAAAAACCACCATAAATAAAAATAATAGTTAAAATAATTTCAGCTAGAGGCCAACACTGAGCCAGTTTTTGAAAGGCACCCAAGAGTGAAGGCAGTGGTGAAGGCTATAAGGGGTGACGATAAAGGGGAAGGAAAGCTACGAGGCACCAGCACGTGTGACGCTCTTAATTCACTGGCATCAACCATATTGTCCGGAAATTTTTTCTCTCTTTAAAATCAGGTAATATTATATTTTTTAGACTGTATTTCGTAGATATTTAAGTTATAAACGATAAAATAAAGGTCCCTTAAAGCTTTTAATTGAAAATAATTGGGTAATTTACTATATTTCTAACAAAACAAGGCTATAATTCATTTAACCTCGTTACGGGTGTTAAGCCTTGGTCACCTTAGTATAAAATTTCCAAGCGCGGCACGCCAAGTTATACAAAAACCAAGGCCTACAATGTTTTTCAGTTAATTTAAGATTAATTAAACCCTTTTCGACGGTATTAAGGCTAAAGGGTGCAGTTGGTATAAATGTTAACATAAGAATCGGGGTAGTCAAGTTATACCGCTCAACGTGGTGACTTCCTATTGTTCATTGTTAAGCCTAAGCCTTGGTCAATGCGGAGAGCGGCGGCCTTGTGAAGAAGAAGTTCGTAGTTAGGCATTTTTTATGAACATAAAGGCACACGTTGCAAGTTTTTCTAAAAACGGTTTTGAATAAATTATATTATACTTAGTCCTTATAATAATTTTTTTAAACGTTGATAAATTAAATTTCTACTAAATTTAAGTTAGAAACCAAGGTCAATTAGTTTTTATAAATTTCTATTGTATAACATTAAATGGTGTTAAAGGCCATAGTTATCTTTGAATTTTGGATTTAATCCAGTTTAGGTTATTGAACTTGATGTTTTTCCTCATAGAGATTCTTCTTTTCCGGAAATTTAAAAAATAGTTCGTTTTTTATCAAAAAACCAATTTTTTTTTCAATATGCCTCATTTTTAATCACTAGATTTATTTAGCATAATTTAGGTAGTTCCTGCAAATACTAAAACTGGTTTTATTTCAAATTATAACGGACTTTTTTAGCATTAAATTTGAGGTTTATTTGAGATTAATCATAAAATCTTCACAAATTCCAACAATGTGCAAAGTTTCTTGTGTAAATCATTGAATTGGAACAAATTTATCTCTTATTAATTGAAGTGTTATCAGTTTACTCATATCATCAGATAAAGAAAATTTGGCCCACGTTTTAACATTTAAGACAGTATAGAGTAATGGCACCTACTTGCCTTTGACTGTATTAAGCTCTATGGGTAGTTAACATGGAGTGCCACTACTCTATTAGGTTATGATTCAGATTACAATTGAGGGGATGGAAGGGGCTCATCAATACGAAAATGTTTTAATCTCACAAGATTTCCCAGAGTTTAATGTGGAAACAATTTGTAAAGTTAAGAGTGGTCAGGTGGTTTATATTTCAAAATTACGATATGGTAAACTTGCGACTTCTTTTGAAAAGCAAGTAATTTCTTATAAGCACAATTGCAAGTAGCGTTAGAAGTGTTATTTTAACTGGATTTCTAAGTTATTGGGGGTGAAACTTGGAACTATGGGAAAATATATATATATATAGTTAAATTATGTGTTTTTTAGTTAATGAAAACGCTAATTTTAAAGGAAATTATGTTAAAATATGTGAAAACAAGCTGTAAAGTGTGGAAATATAATATCACACTTCCTCTGGTCCATAACCAGTTTATTAATTTCTTGGACTAGTTTTTAAATCAAAAAGTGGGGGTTACTGGTCCTATGGACCAGTTTATTAACTGCAAATCTATAGAGAGCTTTCAGTTGGAGTAGGAACTGAGTCTTGTGACATCATTTACGCTGCCATATTGGTGGGTTTATAGCAGGAATGAAGCTGAGTCCACCCAATATGGCTGGTTACCAGAGCAGCAGTAAGACTTGGGAGGGTGTGACGTACTACTTACTATCTCATCTGAAAGATCTCTATAGGGAGCTAACAACTGGCTAGGGGGAAGAGATAGTCTGACGTCACGCAACCCCTCTCTGGTTGGCATTTTTGCGCGTAGAATACTGTTTCCAACAGTTAGGGGGATGAAACTCCAGTAAGAGATAGAAGGGTGTGACGTTTCAGGGTCAGAACTGTTAGCTCCCTATAGAGAGCTTTCAGTAGTAGGACAAGCTGAGTCTCGTGACATGATTTACGCTGCCATATTGGTGGGTTTAAAGCAGGAATGAAGCTGAGATCACCCAATATGGCTACCAGAACAGCGGTAAGACTTCTGGTCTGAAAGCTCTCTATAGCAGAAGAAAGTCTGGGATCAGTTTATTATTTCGGACACAAAGAGGACACTGGTCCCAAGGCCTAGTTTAAAAAAATATCCTTATAGAGAGCTTTCAGTTTGAGGAGGAGCTGAGTCTTGTGACATAATTTACGCTGCCGTATTGGTGGGTTTAAAGCAGGAATGAAGCTCAGATCACCCAATATGGCTGGCTACCAGAACAGTGGTAAGACTTGGGAGGGTGTGACGTACTACTACAGGGTTCATACAAACCGGGAAAACCTGGAAAAATCAGGGAAATAAATAGTTGACAAAAACCTCAGGGAAAAATCAGGGAAATTTCGAATTTTTAGTAAAATTCAGGGAAATCAGGGAAATTTGCGTCAAACAGGGGCCGAGTAATCAAGCAAAATGTTCGTGAACATTCCCTCCATAGGATTAACATTACACTACACTTTGGAGGCTCATAACTCTGGTTACATTAGAGATACAGGGATGTCCTTTGATTATGTAATTGTCCTATTTGCCCCCCTCCCCTCCTTCGTTAACATTAGCTCCATAAGAGACCATATACGGGAAAAACCTGGAAATCTCAGGGAAATTTTTTTCCCAAAAGTTGTATGAACCCTGGGTAAGACTTGGGAGAGCCCATCTGAAAGCTATAGCAGAAGAAAGGCGGGGGACTAGTTTATTATTTCGGACACAAGGGGTCACTGGTCTCAAGGCCTAATATCTTATTTCCCATAATGGCACTGGATATATCGTTATTGTTGGGTAATCCCCGTAAACTAAACATTTGTTTATATATTTCAGTTTTATAGTTTTCTTGAAACAATCCAATTGATTAGAGAAGCAAGATGAGTTCGAGCGAATGTTACAAGTGTCACAGAACCGGGCATTTTGCCAGGGAATGTCCTTCCGGTGATGGTGGAGGAGGTAGCGGTGGACGTGGAGGAGGTCGCGGCAATTACAGCCGTAGTCGCGGACCAAGTAGCAGAGATGGTCGCGGAGATGGTGGCCGACAGCCCATGATTAGAGGTATTGAACAGTTGTATAAGAGTCTAAGATCCCGAGAGAGAGAAAGAATTATGAGGTGGTGATGAGTTGGGTGTTAGTAGTAGTAGTAAAGGGTTCGCTCGTAAGATTCGAGAAGATACTATTACTATTTGGATTGTCTTCCCTGAGAGACGCCATTAGACCAAACAAAACGTAAAAAAAACAACGGGTGTGTGCTCCCTCAGGTTTTAACGCCTGAACTTTTTTTTTATCTAGTTGACCAAATTATGGTCAATTTAAAGGAAAATATACCCTGAAACTTTTTTTATTTTATCTTAAAGAACTTAATTAACATAATTGGAACATCGCTGAATGATTGAAATAGCTTAGTGAGGAGCCACCCTGTAGAATTGAGGGGCGCGAAGTAGTTCTTAATGATTTTAGTATCGTAGTACGTTTGAATGATTCCAGTATCGGGTGAAATCGGGCTTTTGAATGCCCGGAATTCAGTACCATTCAGTAGGTTTTGATGAAGTGAAAAGATGTGAACTGAGTCGAAACTGTAGCGGCTCAGGGCGCCATGCAGTGTTCTTTTGAGAAATTGAACACTTTATGTTTAAAGTTGATGTTTGCTCTCCCAAGTAAAGTTAATGGGGCTTAAGACAAATTGGAATGAAGCAGTTATTATTCTTAATATAGAGTGGTATTGAGAGGGGAGGAGCTACGGGGACGTGATGTCAATATTGGTAGTCTTAATTGTATGGCCTGAGCTGACGACTTCCAATATGGTTGCCAAGACATTGGTAAGAAGTAGGAGGGTGTGATGTTACTAGGAAGTTCGTAGTAGCGGACTCTGTAGAGTGGTACTGAGAGGGGAGGAGCTACGTGGACGTGACGTCAATATTGTTAGTTTTAATTGTATGGCCTGAGCCGACGACTACCATCATGGTCGCCAAAACATTGGTAAGAAGTAGGAGGGTGTGATGTCACCAGGAAGTTCGTAGTAGCAGACTATATAGAGTGGTATTGAGGGGGAGGAGCTACGGGGACATAACGTCAATATTGGTAGTTTAAACTGTATGGCCCGAGCTCTGTGAGCTTGACGACTTCCAATATGGTCGCCAAAACCGGTGACATCACGAAAAAGTTCTTAAAAGCAGACCATTGTAGCAATCTTACTTTCAACAGATTTTAAGGTATTTGGGTGATAAATTCCAATATGGCAGCCGAAACTGGTGACGTCACGAGAAATTTGGTAGTAGCAGACTATTGTAGCAATCTTACTTTCAACCATTTCTAAGGTATTTGGGTGATAAATTTTAAAATAGAAATCGAGCAGTAGTGAACCCTGGTTAACAAATAATGAAAATAGGTTTATAGTTAGTAATCCCATCGCTGGAGACCGTCAGATTTCACCCTGTTGTATCTCTGATGCTATTGCCACCCAAATTAAGAAATTCTCCGCGATTCAGATTTCACCTCTGACTGATACTATTGTCACCCAATTTAAGAAATTCTCCGCGATTTGATGTATCTTTAGGATAAAATCAAAAAAATTTCACTTATACTTTTTCCTTTAAGGTTAGGGCCTGGATCAAATTACGTGTATTAACTCTTGTCTATTTTTGTTTCGTTTGCGTTTCTTTCATTGTGGTTGGTGTGTGGTGGTGGCGGCGGCGGCTGAGCAGACAAGTGTTACAAATGTAATAAAGTCGGGCATTACGCTCGTGAATGCCAAGAGGCTGAAGATCGTTGCTACCGTTGCAACGGCACTGGACACATTGCTAAAGACTGCCAGAACGCTGCCGATGATGGAGATTGGAACAACTCGAGGAAAAGTACGTCGTCAGGTTTGTTTTCCAAATGAGAGAGAGAAAGATGATGATGATGAGAGGTTAAGCTTCATGGGTGGCTTAATGATTGTGGTGTGAAGTTGTCACGGTGGTGTTGGTTATGACAGGAAATTGGCACCGTTAGTTGGGGGTTCATTATTTCCTACACAATAAAATTTATTGGCCTATAGCAACTTCAGTGGTAGTAAGTTAAAAATTAAGTATGGTATGGCTAGCGACTTAGTGGTGACGTCAATATGTTTAAGTCAAATTAGCTAAATCCAATATGGTCGCCAAAACCAAGGTAAGAGATTGGAGAGTGTGACGTCACTAGAAAGTTCGTAGTTTCACACTATAGCCCACTTAATTTTTAACTTATTCATTTAACTATCATTTTATTTAACATTGTCAAGCCTAATATTCTCATTATGACCTAAAGTGATGTGCGTATCGCGGGCTAGTGACTGAACATAGCTAGCATTGCCAAGCCTAATATTCTCGTTTTGAACTTTTGACCTAAAGTGATGCATGCTGACCAGTGGCCTTCCCAACTTAATTTTGAACTACTTAAACGTAGTTTCCTTCACCATTGTTAAGCTTAACATTTATTTTTAACTAAAATGACATGAAAAGGTAGCTGGAAACTCTTAATCAACTATTTTAGCCAATTTAGAATTCAGCTGCTAAGCCTTGCCAACTTAATTCATAACCTAAGTTATTAAAGCATTTCATTTGAGTTTGCTAAGCCTAATATTATTAAATTTTTAACTAAAATTACATGAAAAGGTAGTTTGAAACTCATTATCAACTATTTTAGCCAATTTAGACTTCAGCTGCTAAGCCTTGCCAGCTTAATTCATAACTTAAGTTATTAAAGCATTTCATTTGAGTTTGCTAAGCCTAACATTATTATTTTTAACTAAAATGACATGAAAAGGTAGTTTGAAACTCTTAATCAACTATTTTAGCCAATTTAGACTTCAGCCGCTAAGCCTTGCCAACTTAATTCATAACCTAAGTTATTAAAGCATTTCATTTGAGTTTGCTAAGCCTAACATTATTATATTTTTAACTAAAATGACATGAAAAGGTAGTTTGAAACTCTTAATCAACTATTTTAGCCAATTTAGACTTCAGCCGCTAAGCCTTGCCAACTTAATTCATAACCTAAGTTATTAAAGCATTTCATTTGGCATTGCTAAGCCTAATATTCTTATATTTTAAACTAAAACGAAAAGGTAGCTGTATCTGTGTTTGTAACCAAATTGTCTAATTTAGCTGAGTAAACTTTAGAACCCATTTCCCCAATTTACATTAACAACATGGAAGCTGCAAAATGCTGCTTTTGAGTATTTTATTGTTTTAATGTTATGGTAGTTGCATTTTAATGACGTTTCCCCCCCCCCCCCAGTACAGTTACAATGTCGGGCTCATTTCTGTTTAAACTGCTGCTGTTCTTTTATTGATTTATCAAATATGGGTCATAAGGCCTAGCGTAGTTTAGCTTCTCTTTCCACGGGAACTGGGTCAACCCCCCCCCACCCCCTTTTCCAATTCACGTAGCCTTTCACCCCATGTGATGTTGCGCCGCTTAGGGGGTTCCACTTGCCTTACATTAGTCACATTAAAGGGGTACTGAAGTGTAGCTATTTTATTACCTATTGATGTATCGTGATTTAGGGAGATTTTAAAGGGGTGTAAACTTTAAATGCGTTGAGCTTGTTATACAGGGTTCGTAGGAACATGGGAAACCATGAAGCTAGGAAAATGGGAGGAATGACTTAAGTTTTAGGCATGTCGACCTAACTGTGCCTTTAAAGGTCAAGTTCAATTTTGTAAGGGTTATGATTACTTTAAAACGTGTTGTGGTCTAGACATAGGGTTCATATGAACATGGAAAATCAGCTGGGAATTATGGCTTAGAGTAATGTTATTGGTGAAATTATTCCTGGATGGGAATAATTTGTAGTGTAAGGAAATAGGTGTTAGTTGCGTGTTTAGATTTATACAGGGTTCATACAAACCTGGAAATATCACGGAAATAAAATTAGTAAAAATTTAGGGGAAACTCAAGGAAATTTCGTATTTTTAGGGAAATTTGGAATTTTTAGTATTATTCAGGGAAAAGTCGGAAATTTGTGAGGTTTGATTAAGTTTACCATGATGGGTTTACTCCAGTTAAATAAAATAAATTCCATAGTTATTACTCCAAAAAACTACTCCAGCAGTTACAGAGATGGAAATATATATGGGAATAAGCTGGAAATATCGGGGAAATGGGTTTTCCAAGAGTTGTATGAACCCTGTCCTGTTAATACATTTCTTCAACACGTGAATTCCTTAACAAAGTGAAAGTATCGGGAAAGTAGGTTTTGGAAATTTGTATGAACCAACCCCATTACACCCATGTCTATGGTTAAAAATGTGTAGAAAACAATCTGTATGTCCACGTAGTTGTTGCTGGGCGCATACGTCACTGTTTCAAAGCCTACAACGCTTACTGAAATGACATTATAGTATAGTATGTAAGCATATTGGGGACCAAGTTAGCCTGTCGCATACCTGTTGCAACGCAGGGGGTCTTGAACGTATTTCATTTGATTGTAGTTTCGTGCTACAACTGCGGCAAAACTGGACACATTGCTCGTGACTGTAAGGATTCAGGAAAAACTTGTTACGTGTGCGGAAAGCAGGGACATATATCCAGAGATTGCGAAGAAGATGACCGCAAGGTAAGACTCCAAAAACACTTTATCTTTATTCTTTTTATTATTCGTTCTTGTTTTTTCAAAGACTATTTTATTACACGCTAGAGGAATGGTTTTATATCGCTTAGCCCCGGTTTTTATTTAAAAAGAAATAAAGAAAAAACCTGTTTAAACGTTTTTATGTTAAAATTTTGATTTTTTTTTTTTTTTTTTTTAGTTTTATTTTGAGATTTTTTTTTTTTTGGTAGGTTATTTTTATCATTTATTTCGAGATATTAGAGTGCAGTGTTGGGTTATGGCTTTGTTATGTTTAGATTAGTAAATTGTTGTCGAACAACATGGCAACAACATCAAAAGTTGTTAGCTCGTTATTGGGTGCATAGGTAATTTTTAAGTTTATTTTTGTGCTCTAAGTTTCGAAAAATTCCCCTTTTAGTTATCTTGCCTTCTTTAAGTATTAAAATTAGTAAATAACAACGGGAAATTTTTCAATTCTTAAGTATTTAGTCGGTTTTGCGCCCATTTTTATGTTTTTGTTGAAATTGCCGCAACAGCAATTTGACCCACAATCGATAATAAATATGTAAGTGCGTAGTTGCCGATCTGCTCTTAATCCAACACTGTTCTGCTAATAGACAAAGGAGTAGGCTTAATTTTAATAAAACTACCCTCTTTTGGATTTAAACGAAGTTAAATCTAAACTCGTGATTCTGTTGGAATCCTTTTTGCTAAGCTTAGCTTACGAAAAAAGCATTAAAAAGAAACCCTCCAATAAGCCATTTTCAAGTGAAGGAGTTGGGTTGTTTTTGTTGACAGTTTTTTTAGAATACTTTACATATATTTTAAACACTTAATATCACACAGCGTGCTTAGCTTTTTAAACATCTTAAGATAACAAAAAGTTAGTCACAATATTTTCAACATTTTAAGTACTTGTTGGAAATCTGTCAGACGTACTTGATGACGATATTGAAACGAGTTATTTTCAATACTCTTAAAATTAACGTTAATTTAATTCTATTAAAGCCTATTCTATTCTGTAGGCCAAAATTATATGTAAGGGGGTAGGGTTGTGGGCAATTAGTAGGATTATTTTAAGGGTCTTTGCTTTGGTTTTGCTTTATTAATCGGATTCGGACTTTCCCGAGGCTCCAATGTTAAAAGGATGTACAATCCGTTATGTAGTGGCGCTGCTTATGTTAAACTATCTTCCAAACTGGTCCTTGGGGCCAGTGCCCCCCCCCCCAAGCGTCCACAATGGTAAACTGGTCCTTTAGTTTTTTCTATAGATTAGCGCTTAATAAGCTGGTCCCAAAGACCAGTAACCCCGACTTTGTGAATTTATAAACTGGTCCGCCCCCCAAAGCGTCCACAATAGTAAACTGGTCCTCTCTTAGTTTTATGTTAAACTATCTTCCAAACTGGTCCTTAGGACCAGTGACCCCCCCCCCAAGCGTCCACAATGGTAAACTGGTCCTCCTTTAGTTTTTTCTATAGATAAGCACTTAATAAGCTGGTCCCGAGGACCAGTAACCCCGACTTTGTGAATTTATAAACTGGTCCCCCCCCCAAGCGTCCACAATAGTAAACTGGTCCTCTTTTAGTTTTTTCTATATATTCTTAGTTAATAAACTGGCCCTAAAGGACCAGTAACCCCGACTTTGTGAGTTCAAGAACCGGTCCAAGCAATTGGTAAACTGGTCCTTCTTTAGTTTTTCTATATGTTCTTAGTTAATAAACTGGTCCAAGCAAGTGGTAAGCTGGTCCTCCCTTAGGTTTTCTATAAATTCTTAGTTAATAATCTGGCCCCAAGGACCAGTAACCCCATATTTTGAAAGTTCAAAAACTGGTCCAAGCAATTGGTAAACTGGTCCTCTCTTAGTTTTTCTATAAATTCTTAGTTAATAATCTGATCACAAGGACCAGAAATCCCGACTTTGTGAATTGGCAAACTGGTCCAAGCAATTAATAAACTGGTTTTTAAGTCGTGGACCAGTACTATTTCCAAGACTACTTAACTCGCCCCTACGTAACTCATAACTCATTGTACATCCTTGTACGCTGCTATAATAGTGTCCAAATTGATGGCAAAGCACATTAACCTAATCTACATTAAGTTAATTATATTTAGGAACATTTAATTGAGGTTTAGTTATTTAAGTATTATTTATTATTTGCTTATTATTTTTTTAACCAATTAATTTTTTTACTATTATTTTCTTATTTTTTAGGAATAATTTTATTTTTGTTTGTTTTAGGGTTATGATTGATTCCGAAGTTAAAAAAAAAAAAAAATCCGCAAAAAAATGTGTAAATTTTTTGTGTGAATGTTTTTTGTTATTTCTTAACGCTGTTCAATTTAAAAGACAGTTCCTTTTAAAAAAAAAAAATAATTCAATAATAAAAAATCGTAATACGTTTAATGTGGGTTTTTAGTCCTAATTAACAATGTGATAGGACTCAAGCCAGAGAACTTTTCATTGGAAGGTGAATAAAGTGGAAAAATGTTTAAAAAAAAATATGTTCTCGTATGATTAATTGATTAATTAATTTGGATTAAGGGCTTTTTTGGCTCTTAACATATATATACATTTAAATATAAGCGAAAGTTCATAACGGCGCTAAGCAGGGTTCGAAAAAAAACCGGGTTTTATTGGGGTTTTTTAACTCTAGTAGTTGCGTGCATTGTAGAAATTGTCATTCAAAAGTCACTGCTTCGTGAAAGTCTTAAAATGTTTCATATAAAGTAATTAGTATTTTTAAATAATACTATTGGAGTTGAAACAATTAACTTCTTTAAATTATTGTAGCATTGAAATTAATCGAAATTAAGGATTTTAGTAATGGGTTTGAAGTGGGTTTTTATGGTAGGTAAAAGCCCCCCCCAAAAAAACCCTGTCGGGTTTTTTTAATTCGAACCCTGACGCTAAGGGAAGTAATTAAATTTAATTTTGATTGAAAACATAATTTTAATTCAAGAAATTTTAATGGGAGTGGACTTAAGCTAATAAGAACGGAGATATTAGCCAAATTTGTACAAAAGTCAAGGTGTAGCGTAGAATAATGTATTAAACATGATCGAGACTTCGGAGGAATCTATGGTAATTAATTTGCAGTCAGAACAGGCAACTTATATCGTAGTTCCTAAGTTTTAATTGCGAACACTATGGTATTAATTAATTAAACGTTTAATTACTTTTCGTGGCGTGATAGTTATGAACTTTTGTCACAACCAGTACTTCGTTACATGTTGCATTAGGTAACAATGTAAAACAGTTGTGCTAATATTGGCCATATCTTTGGACATAAAGCCCATACATCTACATTTTTATTTATTTTTTAAGTTTACGCTACAATACTCTTCTAATTTATCCTTGTTTACGTTAAACGTTTTATTTTTTTACAGATTTAACTATCATTTTATAAGCCTATTTTGTTTTAGAAGTTGCCAGTTCAGTTTCAATTAATTCGGTCCTTAATTGTATCTTCGACCCATTTTAATTACAAATTGAATCATTTCTAAATATTTGAATATGTTGCTTGAGAAATTTTCTTTTTATAGGCATATTTTGATTTTCACCGTGAATTGTTTAATGTTCTTTTTGCTACACAATCTTCCGGCATTATCAACGCGTTACGCAGTGCTACGTATGCGGAAAAGTTGGTCATATTTCTCGGGATTGCCCCGATGGTGACAAGGACGAACGCAAGTGTTACAATTGCGGTGGTTCTGGACATATAAGTAGAGAATGTCCAGAGTCTGGTCAAAGTTTGGCCGAAACGGATGATACTGTTTGTTATCGGTGAGTTTTGCGTATAAGTATCTTAGCTTAGCACGCCGTGAAGCCTGTAACCTTTATTTAGTTATTGTGCGCACGTTCAAGAGTTTTTACCATGTTGACACGAACATCTCTTTTTAAACCCGCTAATAAGGTTTATTAGAGCTACAATATTCCGAAAACTATTTGGGGGGGGGGGGGGACTAAAATGAAGGCGTTTGAGGCGGGGGAGGGGGAATTGAACAATTATTATTCTTAAATTAAAATCTATTGATTAATATTGTTATATTAGATTGTTGAAATTATAGCAGGCTTCGTAGAAACCTGGAAATTTCAGGGAAATGAATTGACTATAATTTATCAAATTTTATAATTTTTAGTAGAATTTAAGGAAGTTGCGGAATTTTTGGAACTTAAGTTTGCGCTCAAGGGGTTTCTTCAACTAAAAAAACCACTCCCGTAGTTATTACTTCCAAAAAACCACTCCCGTAGTTATTACTTCCAAAAAAACCACTCCCGTAGTTATTACTTCCAAAAAAACCACTCCCGTAGTTATTACTTCCAAAAAAACCACTCCCGTAGTTAGTACTTCCATAAAAACTAATCCCGTAGTTATTACTTCCATAAAAACTACTCCCGTAGTTATTACTTCCATAAAAACCACTTCCGTAGTTATTACTTCAAAAAAAAAAAAAACAAAAAAAAACACTTCCGTAGTTATTACTGCCAAAAAAACCACTTCCGTATTTATTACTTCCAAAAAAACCACTCCCGTATTTATTACTTCCAAAACAACCACTCCCTCTTAGTTATTACTTCCAAAAAAAACCACTCCCGTATTTATTACTTCCAAAACAACCACTCCCGCTTAGTTATTACTTCCAAAAAAACCACTCCCGTAGTTATTACTTCCATAAAAACCACGCCTATAGTTATTACTTCCATAAAAACCACTCCCGTAGTTATTACTTCCAAAAAACCACTCCCGTAGTTATTACTTCCAAAAAAACCACTCCCGTAGTTATTACTTCCAAAAAAACCACTCCCGTAGTTATTACTTCCAAAAAAACCACTCCCGTAGTTAGTACTTCCATAAAAACTAATCCCGTAGTTATTACTTCCATAAAAACTACTCCCGTAGTTATTACTTCCATAAAAACCACTTCCGTAGTTATTACTTCAAAAAAAAAAAAACAAAAAAAAACACTTCCGTAGTTATTACTGCCAAAAAAACCACTTCCGTATTTATTACTTCCAAAAAAACCACTCCCGTATTTATTACTTCCAAAACAACCACTCCCTCTTAGTTATTACTTCCAAAAAAAACCACTCCCGTATTTATTACTTCCAAAACAACCACTCCCGCTTAGTTATTACTTCCAAAAAAACCACTCCCGTAGTTATTACTTCCATAAAAACCACGCCTATAGTTATTACTTCCATAAAAACCACTCCCGTAGTTATTACTTCCAAAAAAAAAACCACTCCCGTAGTTATTACTTCAAAAAAAACCACTCCCGTAGTTATTACTTCATAAAAAACCACTCCCGTAGTTATTACTTCCAAAAAAAAACCACTCCCGTAGTTATTACTTCCAAAAAAACCACTCCTGCGGATAATAGGTAGTCTTGCACCTGCAACTCAGGGAAAATACGTTCTCCAAAAGTTGTATAAACGCTGTATCAAATTATGCAGTTTTTAATGCCAAATTAAGTTTTTTTAATTCATCATATTAATACTAAAATGTTTGGCTGTTTATAAATTAATGTGAAAACTTTGTAAATCAGTAAAAAATTCCGCTTTCGTTTCTACATGCCTGATACTTTCATTTATGTTATCGTAACCTGCAAGTTCATAGATAGCACCATTGTAAAATTGTACACCTTGAAGTTTCAAGTTACACCATATCCAAAACAGAACGACAACACTCGGTTTGTGTGTATGAAATTTTTATCTTTTTGCAGTTGCAACGAGAAAGGTCATATAGCTCGTAATTGCCGAGCTTCACGTAGCAACAAATGCTTCCAATGTGGCGAATTTGGTCATATCGCTCGAGAATGCGAATTGAAAGCTTAAACAAATAAATAAGCCGTATAAATCTTATATAATACCAACAAAATAATTTACAAAAAAATACAACCATCGTTTTAAAACAAAAGTCAAATTAAAACAAACTGTCAAAAAAAAATAAAAAAATAAAATAAGCCTCACCAAAAGCCACAGCATAGCATGTCTAGTGTGTTTTGGACGATAGTTTAAAAAAAAAAAATATTAAAAAATGGGCGCTATGGGAAAATAAAAACCACTTTTAACAGCGCGGTTAAGTTACCCGTGATAGTGTTGATGCTGCCTAAATAAAATTACTAAAAAAGAGGAATGTTATTTAAAAAAAAATTCACCTCTTATCGAAAAAAAAAAATAATATTAAAATGCTAAGTCGAAGTTGCCACGAGGGGTTTTACTGCTATATAAAGTTTACGCCCTCTTTTTGATGATATTCAAAAGAGTTATATGATGAAGAGAGTCACAGCTGTTTACGGCAAAAATTTAAACGCAAAGAGGTTGTTGAGCAAGTTTAAAATATATATCTCGATCACTTAGTATTATCGCAAAAAAAAAATAATAAAATGGTTGGGAGTTTAATTTATAATTCGTTATTAAAAGTTAGTATTCACATTAAACAATAGTTTAATTAGTTAAATTTGCAGGGATCTATGTAATTTTAGAAGTAGGGATAGGGCCTTTACAATTCGGGTTTAGCTCCACCCCCCCCCCCATTGCCATTATGGTATGTTTTTTTTTCTACAGAATGAAAGCTATTTAAGCCCCTCCTCCTGGTATGTTTTTTAGCACATGACGTAGTTCTGCCAAATCCCTTGAGAGAACGGTAACGGTTAGTTGTTATTTCAGTCCGACTCATGGCCCTTAACAAAGCCCCGGATTAGATAGAGCCCCTCCCTACAACACGTAAAGAAAATTTTGAATTATCTTATTGGCTGGCTCATTGAAACTACGACGTTTTATGACGTTGCTGACGGGGACGGCGATAAATAAAATACGTAGTTCCTTTTTACCTCTGTCGCTATGACCCGCCTCTTCTTTCATACCCTCCCCCTTTTCCCCGGGAGTTAGGTCGTGGACTTTCGCCCCTCCCTACAACACGTAACGAACAGTTTAAATTATCTTATTGGCTCATTTAAACTACGTTTTTATGACGTCGCTGACGAGGACGGTGAAAAATATAATACGTAGTTCCTTTTTACCTCTGTCGCAATGTCCCGCCTCTTCTTTCATACCCCCCCCCCTCTTTCCCGGGGAAGGAGGTCGTACTCTTAGACTTTGACTTTCGCCCAATATACCCTGTTCTCTATTCCTGCTTTTAAAATTACACAAATCCCTGGTTAAATTAATTATTTTAGAAGTACGTCGCAGAAGGGTTTGAGTTCATTAAGTTAATTTTCCGGGAGTAAAAAATGTTTTATTTATTAATTTATATTTTGCAATGGGGGTAAAGTTACTTGGAAAAATGATATATCCCCCTGCACTAATTTTAATTAAATTAAATTAATTTAATTGATGGAGTAGGTATGCGAAGAAAACTTAATTTATTAACCATCAAAGTTAATATATATATATATATATATTTAAAAATAAATATATAATAGTTAAAATTATATCGGTGTTGACGAAATGTTATTGGATGTTTTAGAGGTTGGAATTTTGAGGAAAAAATAAAAAGGGTCAAAGTTTGTTGAATGGTTCAAATAAAAATATATAACATCTGTTAAGAATAATAATGGGGGAAAAATTATTTGGTAATTATCATATTCTATGATGAGGGAATTGTTGGCGAAAGTTTTTAACTTAAAACTTAACAAAAAAAAACCCAAAAAAAAGAAAAAAGAATTTTAATAATGGTGTTGAGGTTATGTATATTTACATGAGGTGTTCTTAGAATTATTTATTTTTAATTGTTTTTTGCTAGCAATTGTTATTGTCGGTGGCGCAAAGCTTCGAAGTTTAAAAAAGTTGGAAGGTTTTTTGGACGATGTTGCGTATTTTATGGATTGTCTAAACGTGCCACAGTTATGAAAAAATATTTTTTTTTATAATTTAACAGATGTGTTAAATTACGTTGAGATGACAAAGGTGTTAAATTATGTTGAGGTAATGAAAGGCGTTTAGTTACGTTGAGGTAATAAAAGTCAAAGAGTATGTTAAATTGTGTTGAAATGAAAGTGTTATATTATTTTGAGATAAAAGTATGTTATATTATTTTGAGATAAAAGTATGTTAAATTATGTTGAGGTAAAAGTATGTTAAATTATGTTGAGGTAAAAGTATGTTAAATTATGTTGAGGTAAAAGTATGTTAAATTATGTTGAGGTAAAAGTATGTTGAATTAAGTTGAGGTAAAAGTATGTTGAATTAAGTTGAGATAAAAGTATGTTATGTTGAGGTAAAAGTATGTTATGTTGAGGTAAAAGTATGTTAAGTTATGTTGAGGTAAAAGTATGTTAAGTTATGTTGAGGTAAAAGTATGTTAAATTATTGTGAGGTAAAAGTATGTTAAATTATTTTGAGGTAAAAGTATGTTAAATTATGTTGAGGTAGAAGTGTGTTAAATTAAGTTGAGGTAAAAGTATGTTAAATTATGTTGAGGTAGAAGTATGTTAAATTATGTTGAGATAAAAGTATGTTGAATTAAGTTGAGGTAAAAGTATGTTGGATTACGTTGAGGTAAAAATACGGTAAATTACGCTGAGGTAAAAATACGTTAAATTACGTTGAGGTAACAAATTAGTTAAATTATGTTGACGTAACAAATACGTTAAATTATGTTGAGGTAACAAATACATTAAATTATGTTGAGGTGACAAATACGTGAAATTATGTTGAGGTGACAAATACGTGAAATTATGTTGAGGTAACAAATACGTTAAATTACGTTGAGATAAAAGTATGTTAAATGATGTTGAAATAACAAACGCGTTAAATTATGTTGATATAAAAGTATGTTAAATTATGTTGGGGCAGTGAATACGTTGAGATGAAAGTACGTTAAATAACGTACCAAATAAAAAAGGGTTGGTGTTATAATTGCAGATTCCTTTAAAATACATAAAAATTTTACAAAGCCAAATTAATTAGAATTTACCTTAAATAAATTTTTAAAGATAAAAACTTGGAAAGTACGTAAATTAAGAGTGAAAAAAAATATTTCAAATTAAATTTAATTATAAACGTTTATTTTCATAAATAGAATATTTGAGCTTAAAAAAATAAAAAAAAAAACATTCTAGTCGATTTATAAAAATTGGGTTAAGGGTTAACTAAAATTAATTAAATTACAAATTTTTAGTGAGATATTGGCGCAACTTGAATGAAGGATATATAGTTGTCGTTGAAAATTGGTTCGCACAGGAAATTATGGGAGAAAAATACATATATTATGATTATATATAATTAAGATTAATAAGATAGTAGTGTTGTCTAGAATTGTACATACATTCGATTTAAAAACGAACTATTTTGAATCGTATCATAGTCAAAATGAAGTATTTTAATTTCGCGGTTTTTAGCATACGTTTAATGCTTTCTCTTCCGAGGTCCCACTACGTTGAAATTCGAAATTAAATCATATATATATTAAATTATGAAAGATAAGAATGTAATGTTGTTAATTGGTACTAAAGTACTAAACCAAACCAAACAAAAAAAAATTTGAATTGTGATATAAACTATATAACAAAATGGCCATGATTATATCTATAGATTCACAAATGTTAAATATATAACTAAAAAGTGGGGCCTCAAAATTTTAATTAAGATAATTGTTTCGCAGTTTATTTTAAATTTTTATGCTTTACGATTTAGGCCTAGCAAGTTATAAAAACATTTGAACAATTTTAAAGCGAGTCTCTGCCGTTTTTTAGTTACTTTTAAACAAATGACGTTAGATTCTGCCATAGTCGAGGGGCGGAGTTGAGTAACTTGATTCGCGCGTTGAGCTCAGCCAACAAAGGCTAGTTTTTAGCTCTGTCCTCGATATTAACGAATTCTGATTGGTTCCTGCCGTTGGCAAAGTAAAATCGCTGCTATAGAAGTTTAGCCAGCGTGTTAGGGGTGCCACAGGAGCCGAGCCGAGCCGAGCCGACATTAGCTTTAAAGAATTGCCAACGTAATTCAAATCAATAGCCATTTAAAAGGACACTAGATTGGACAATGTTGTAGGCAAATATCCATCGTTTTCATGACGCCATAATACATCAAATCAAACCAGGGATAGATTTAATTTTAGAAGTAGGAATGGAGGACTGTTAGTATTTACTCAGTCCGACTTATTGCCCAGTATAGAGCCCCTCCCTCCAACCCGTAACGAAAAGCTTAAATTATCTTATTGGCTCACTTAAACTACGGTTTGATGACCTTGCTGACGGAGACGGCGAAAAATACGTAGTTCCTTTTTACCTCGGTCACACGTAACGAAAATTTTGAATTATCTTATTGGCTGGCTCACTTAAACTACGTTTTGATGACGTTGCTGACGAGGACGGCGAAAAATTAAATACGTAATTCCATTTTATCTCTGTCGCTATGACCCGGCCGCCTCTTCTTTCATACCCCCCCCCCTTTTCCGTGGAAGGGGGTCCGTCCGGGACTTTGACGCGCGCCCAGATTACTCTGTTCTCCATTCCTACTTCTAAAATTAAATCTATCCCTGGTCAAACATAACATTGTCTACACCCTGCTACAGTGAAATATATTTATTGCAGCTCAATCTAGTGCCCATTTAAATTTGCTTGGGATTTTAGGGAGGAATTGTTGCCACAAGTGACCAGTATGTTGGTTTAAGAAATCAGTGAAGAATTTTGTGTTTTCAATTGAAAATTGAAGGAAAAAACAAAGTTAACGTTATAATGACGTTAATACCAAAGATAATCCTCCATCCATACCACACCCAAGTTTGAAGTTGTGCAAGTTTTTTTGTTCGATGTAGAAACGCAAAACGTTAATTTTTTCGTTACATAATTTTTGGTAGCAGAAATTGTACTTATTAATGCTTAAATAATTATTTAATAAGAAAAACTTGTTAATGTTGGCACCTAATTAAATTAAATAAAAAGAAATAGCTTTTGTTTTCATCGCAGTTTTGTTTTATTTGTCAAAAATCATACAATTATAAAAGAAAATTACAATATTTCATAAATAATATCTTTTTTTATAGATTTTTATTTTTTTTACAATTTTGGTTGAATTAGGCTTAATTGCTAAGCCTAACTTGTCTAATTGAAAATTATATTTTTAACTGGGACATTTTTGAAGTACCAGGTGATATTGGAACGGATTTACCAGCTTTACCGGTCATTTTGCGTTTATTCATAGCCGATCTATGTTTAATTTCAGTTTCCCATTGTCGCTTGTACATAGTATAGAGCCGCATTGTCGCTTGCGCATCTTGAACGGAACTGTGTTCACCCTCTTGAACTTTGACACCTAGAAGTCTCTCAGCCAATCTCTTTAAGGATGGCGTATTACCATTAAACAGTTTTCGAAATGGTTTATACGTTGAAGTGTCTCTAATCTTATGTCTTGGATGGCCAAGGAATAAAACCTAGTAATGGGTCATTGTTAGGGCTATGCTTTGGGGTTGCTGTTAGTCCTTGGTATCTTTCTTACTTTTAAGTCATTGTAAACGGCATGCCCAACAAGTAAGCGGCCATTTAAGAGGTCTGATACTTCTTTCTGAACTACGGAGAAGTCTTCAGCTAAACGTGAAAAGGTGTTTTTTCGTTTCAAAGTATGACTTTTCTCCTGATTTTTGCCTTTCACGGAGTTTCAATTGAACTATGGTTTTTTTTCTCTCTAGTATAGGGACTTGGCAATTCGGGCTTAACTCCGCCCCCACAATAATAGAGTGGTACTAAGAGGGGAGGAGCTAAGGGGACGTGACGTCAATATTGGTAGTCTAAATTGTAAGGCCTGAGCTGACGACTTCCATCATCATGGCCGCCAAAACATTGGTAAGAAGTAGGAGGGTATGACGTGGGTTAATACGCGTGAAAACAGAATAGGGACTTGGCAATTCGGGCTTAACTCCGCCCCCAGCGCCATTATGGTATGTTTTTTTAACAGAATGAAAGCTATATAAGCCCCCCCCCTTCCTGGTATGTTTTTTAGCACTAGTGGAAGGTAGCCTGACGTTGCATGACGTAGTACTGCCAAGTCCCTATAGTGAGTTTTTGGTTGGGGGAGGAGCTAAGATTCGTGACATAATTTTCACAGCCATATTAGTGGGATGAATGTGGAGGGAAAGCTGAAATAGACCAATATGGCTGCCAGAAACGTGGTAAGACTTAGGAGGTTGTGACGTACTACTCAGCCAACTGAAACCTCTCTATAGGGATACTGGGATAGGGCAGGAGGGACTCCCCCCCTTTCCCTCAAAATGGCGGTTAATTTTACAGAGCCTAAGTTGAGGAATGACTAAGCCACACCCCTCTCTGGTCTCCAATAGAATTGGACTTTACCTCATGGTTATTTATTGGGGTTTAGGAGGATTTTCCGAGGGGGTAGACACTTTGAATCTCTGTGTACACCTGAGTTCAGCTTTGACAGTGCATTGAGTTCAAATCCTTCGGAACTCAGATTTCAGCTTTGACAGTACATTGAGTTCAAATCCTTCGGAACTCAAGAGTTCAGCTTTGACAGTACATTGAGTTCAAATCATATAGAGTGCTACCACGAACTTTGAAGTGACGTCACATGCTCTTATCTCTTACCTTATTTTCAGGTGACCATATTGGCAGTCGCGAGACGTCGTCAGCTTGGGCAATACAAATTCGGGACCCAATATTGACGTCACAGTTTCCCCCCCCCCCTAGCTTCGTGGTAGCACACTATTGTACACCTGAGTTCTCAAGTGTCTTCCCCCTCGGGATTTTCGTGAATTTTGTGCTTTTCTAACCCTTACAAACCCTCTAAAGCCATATAAATTCATTCACAGCAACTTGAAACACAACACAACACAAAAACCCCATTAATACTAACCATTTTCAAGATCAGCTGGTCGAACACCGCTAACTTCAGTTCGATAATCAGTCACTGGTTCAGTTGGTTTGACAAACTTATCGTATATACAATTCCCCATTTGATTAACTAAAGAAACTCTGGCCAAAATTGAATCCACTCCGTCACCTACTCCAACCATTTCACAATCCATCCCAATTGCTTTCGTTAGACTGTCAATAACGATTACATCATTACGTCAAAACAAAAAACGACTTATGAGAAATATTTATGTACCCTTTAAATGAACCTGGCTTGGTTAGAAAGTTTTCTTTCTTGTCAGATCGCGATTGTTTATTCAATTCTATGGAATTTGTTGGCTCTAACAGATCAGGATCAACATCGTCAAACCAAATGGATTTGGAAGCGTTTGTATTTGTAGAGGAGTTCCCATTTATTTTTGGGCTTTTAGATAACGATTGACCACCGCTGTTTGTTGCATTCTTTCGTTTTTGCGATACCATACGTCCATTTGAATTCTCCTGAACATCAACATCAACTTCATCCCCTTTTCTAACAACTTTATTACAATTCCATAACGATGTTCGCTGGATTCGTTTTTGAGACGATTTTGGGCTATCCATTGTTGATTTGGTTTTGTCACTATCTAAGGTCTAGTGGTGTGATACCAACATCACAATGTAAGCCTCCCGATTTTGGATTTGAGTTTAAGATTAAATAAATATATAATAAACATACATACCTGTAATAACTGTTTCCAGTTGCTCGATACTTTATCTTGGTCCTTGGGATAGACTACAACTGTTTTAGTAGTAGAATTTGAAGGGTTTCCCTTATTAATAGCGCCACTAAATGCTTTTTTATTCCTTTTACGCTTTTTTAAACGTTCCTGAGTTGAATTGGCCTTCCGATCAATTTGTCCTGAGGTACTAGTACTACTAACCTGATGTTTCAGTCCAGTACCATTTATACATGATGGGTTAGTAGTTACGGTTTTACTAGAATCAACAGGTTGGTTTTGTTTTCTCTTTCGGTTACGTTTCTTCTTCGCAATTTCGACGTTATTCATTGGCAAACCAAATGTTATCGTAGTTTAAAAAAAAAATTAAAAGAAAAACCAGCCTGAACTTGATTACGATAGCAGCCAAGGCTTAACGAAAACTTCGATTTTTATATCATTAACACAAAGTAAAACTTCGGAAACTTTAACTATAGTTAAAACTTCGATAGAAAAATAGTAAACCGCACTTAATTTTAAAATTAGTTAAATACTTTTAGTTACGATTTAAAAAATGAAGCCCACGAAATAACCGACCACATGTTCTCCAACGTATTTTTTGAAAGTTTCATTCAAGGCCACCGCTAGATGGCGTGACGTAACAGGACATAAAAATTCAAATATTGCGCGGAACCAACGGCAGAACGAAAGAGCCGGTTGTTGTCCTCTTTAATTATTGACGTTTTAAATAAAACCTAAATACCTATTAACTTAAACAATACATACGAATACGGGAGAAGATGATAACCGAGTAAGATATAGATGATTATTATAAATTTTACTTACAAATTTAAATTTCATGAAAAAAAAGACCATTAACATTAAGCCTTGGCATCGTTTTTTTACTAAGTCCTCAACCTCAACTCTGAAAGCAAAAATAGACGTTTTAATTAAACATTAAATACCTATTACTTAAACCATAGCCCACTTGATCACGCACGCTGGCTGCATGCGCTCTAGAAGCCCGTCCAAACGATTTTTTTACATGTTAACTCGCGAATGCGGCGCGTCACATAGGTTCGGTCTAAACTTTCAAACCCGTCTGGTTTTAACATGGGCGTCTATGGAAGGGGACCAGTTTTATCAACCTTTTTGGCCCAAATAGTGCATCCACTGGTTCAAATCTCTTGAATTTTTAATGAGACGTGTATTGAAAGGTTTGATATTATCCTGTAAAATTTCAAGTCTTCAGCTATAATAGTTTTTTTTTATAAAAAATAAAAATCATCACATAGTAGAGAAATAAATCCTTCAATTTCTCTACTATGTGATGATTTTTATTTTTTATAAAAAAAACTATTATAGCTGAAGACTTGAAATTTTACAGGATAATATCAAACCTTCCAATACACGTCTCATTAAAAATTCAAGAGATTTGAACCAGTGGATGCACTATTTGGGCCAAAAAGGTTGATAAAACTGGTCCCCTTCCATAGACGCCCATGTTAAAACCAGACGGGTTTGAAAGTTTATACCGAACCTATGTGACGCGCCGTATTCGCGAGTTAACATGTAAAAAAAAGTCGTTTGGACGGGCTTCTAGAGCGCGTGCAGCCAGCGTGCGTGATCAAGTGGGCTATGCTTAAACAATACATAGGAATACGGAAAATATATGATTGTCGATACGCATCAATGATCATTACTATAAATTTTATTTACAAAATTGAATTACATACAAAAAGAGAGACCATTAATGTTAAGCCTTGGCATTTTATTTTTTACCTCAATACAAAACAAAAAATAACTTAAGCCTATTTTTAATAAAAAATAGGTTTATTTTACATGATTCATGATATATTTATATGGAATTCTGGACAATCAAAGTTCCTAACTCTTCTTGGAGGTAGCACTGATGATTCTTTATCAACTGTAAACATATGCTAAGGAAATTTACGAGAACCATGACAAATAGGCCTAAAAATGGAATAGAGTTTCATGTAAAAAGGATATTGTCTCAGTAATTTGAAGAATCCGGTTCCGAGTGTCATGGGTATACCTAAAATGATACACTCACTAACACCCGTGATTTCATCTCGCTGTCCGTAATAGGCTGCGTCAAACAAATGGTCCGCTGTTCTTTCAAACTAGAAAAAAAAATCAAAGGAAGCCTTGGTTGTAGTTTAGTTTAAATAAATGCCATTAGATGGTGCCACTAGGGGTGGAGTTAACTGGCCTGCTAAGCTTTGTAAGACTAGTTTTAGCTCCGCCCTCAGGCTCATAGGCGAGATCTGATTGGTTCCTGCCTTTTGGCAAGGTAAAATTGGCCTTATTCCTGATCAACGCCACCGAGTCGATGTACTCTGATGGAGATCTGTTATTTTCTATGTTTTGATTATTACCGCTTCAAAACATGTTTTAACTAATTATTATTCACCTAATAATCTCCAAATAGACCAAAATCGAATGAAAACTTACTCCGAAAGTCTTATTTCATAATATTAGACAGAATAAGAATGGTAAAATCAACTTTTAATACTTTTGAAACCATATCGCTTGTTAAGCCTTGGTTATTCACATGATTCAGAAAGATCAACAAAACATAGAAAATAACAGAGTCCATCGACTCCAGCGCCACCTGTAATTGGCTACCGTATTATTATAGTTCCAAAAGTCGCCGCTACGCCTTGGTGGCGTTGATCAGGAATAAGGCCAATTGGTGTGTAGAAGATTAGCTAGAATGTTAGGGGCACACAGACACAGGAGCTGACATTTGCTTCAAAATAGACGAAATAGGGATATTTTGTAAATGAATTTAAACTTACGGAAGCCAACATCAAAGCACTTTCCTTCATCTTAGCCAAACCAAACCTAGTTATTCCCAGAACTTCACCCTGGAAACAAAATAGTTCGAATCAATTTAGAAAGACTTGTAACAGAAAAGTTAATTTAAACAAGCACTTGATTTGTACTAGTTAATTACAAGGCTTGAACTTCTCAAGTCGAGAAATTGAGATACAAGTGAACATATAAGTGAAATCCACCTTAAGGCGGGTTTCCAAACGCGCTTGAAAGTCAAAAAGATTGAGCTTGAGCGTTTCAAAATCCGCGCGTCTCAAGCGCTCCTATAACTAGCGCCATCTTGCGCCGTAGCATAAGTATCAGCACAAGCGTTACCTGTTTCCAAAGAATCTAAAAATAGCTGCTTAGCTCGCGTAGCAGTTCAAAAAATTCTGAAATCGAAATGGCGATTATCAACCAGCGGAAACGACGTTTGCTTATAAAACGGAATTTGTTGCTAATTCAGTTGTATTATCAACTAATTTCAAAGTTCAAGCCAAACAAAAACACATAGATTTACACTTGTCCTCAAACTTTCAAAGGCTATTTGAATAGCAAAATACCTTGATAAAACTATATTGAACCTACTTGAGAATTTCATTTCAGTTGCAATAAATTTGCAGTGGCATTCCACAGTATCTATATTTTCTTCGTCTATGCCAAATTGCTGGCTTATTTATAACTAGATAAATATTTCTTTCACCACCGCCTTTTCTTTATTTCCCTGCTTACTTTTTAATTAATTCTTTCAATTCGCGTTGTGTAAGCATCTTCATTTGATTTGACTTTCTCAATCCGAAACTCCGAGTCCGAATTTATAAAAACTTAGGCCTTGGCCATATGAAATTTGATCCTCATTGGCCAAAACGTCTATGACGTCAAGCTTGAACTGTCTAAGCTCAAGCAAATATCTACTCACGACAGATATAAGCTTGACGCGATTTTCAATCGCAAGCTACTTAAAAAGCGAGTTCGGAAATGGTACCGACCTGGAGCTTAAGCGTAAACTTGAAATTTTCAAGCTTGAGCTCAATCTTTTAGCTGTTCAAGCGCGTTTGGAAACCCACCTTTATTCCCGATGCGTGTGCCAAGGCTTAGGAAGCGATTTTTAACAGACAAACCTCGGTCAAAATGTTCCATTGTCTGCTTCAGAGTCGAACCATTTTCAATATTTTTCAACTGAAGCAGGCAATGCATCATTTAAAATTCGTGGTTAAGCCTTGGTCCACGCATCGGGAATAAGGTGGATTGAAAATATTTGAATTCATATAACGTGACTATCCAACTTAGTGTCCCTAAAAGGATAAAAAGTAGAAACTTACGCGGCATGTCATTAAATCAGCCAATAACATAAGATGCCTCAAATCAACGCTAATTCCATGGTTCTCCATTGTCCCCTGAATTTCTTTAATAATCGTAGTCCTATAAAGTAATTAAGTCCGTTTTTAATTGAACTAATGCCACCTTATTCTTTTCATTACCTAGCGGCTTCAATTCCCAGTGTTTTTTCTACTTCCTTGATGTTATTAGACGAAGTTTTCGATCCCAAAACCCCAACAGTAGCCATAACATTTTGTAAACCATCACCTTCAACCAGTAATTTGTAATATGTGGTTCCAGTTGAATCATCGATGTGAATTACAGCCCGACTGATATGTGGAAGACCCTAATGATGTAAGGTAATGTAGTTCCTCTTCTAACACTTGGGGGTTTGGGGGTAATTTAGGCTTACTTTGATTATCACACTCGGGAGTAGCTCTTTTAAATTACGAAGTACGTAATGCAAGGAACTCTTTTTCGTGTCAACTGGTTTGACTGTCAATATCGAGTCACTCATAACAGTTACATGCTGAGGTTTAACTCTGAGTTTTGACGTGCAGATGGAGTATTTTATTGTATCTGCGCTAACTTCCAACTGAAATTAATCAAAAATTGTAGCTGCTTGAGAAAGAGGCCTGTGTCTATCATAATTAATTACTTTTAGCAATTTTATTCGATCCAAGTCTAATTTAATAAGAATAAAGCAATCATCGGGCAAGTAAACCTCTTCAAGGTATTCGGAAACCTAAATAAATGTCAACAATTTTACTCGTATAAATTAGGTTATTTAGGCCTGTGCGAGTACTCGCATGAGAGTCGAAACTGGTTTTGCAAGAAATTTGCGAGTACTCGCGAGTCCCCTGCGAAAGTTTTTTTTTTGGGGACTAGTATTGGACCGTCCATAAACTACGTCACGCATAAAATGGCATTTTCTGACCCCCCCGTCCCCGTCCCCCCTGATCACACTTGGTCACGTTTTCTAAGACCCCTCCCCTGAAAACCATGTCACATTTCTTTAACCCCCCCCCAACGGACCCAAGTAGGTGATCATTGCTTACAATTTGGCGATGATGGAATAAACATATTGTTAAATTATTGTAGAGGTCGTTCTCACGGTGGACTTTGAAACGTTGTCTTTTTTTCTTCTATAACAAAAGGGTCAATCGACCTCTTACTGACTTCGTAATAAAATTAATTTCAAATGTGACGTCACACATCGAAGGACCCCTCCCTCCCCCCTCGTCACGGACCGTCACAAACTTACAAACCCCCTCCCCCCCATAAAAGTGTAACGTAGTTTATGGACGGTCCCTAATTGGACTTTTATTTTTTTACAATTATTGGACTCGAGGATTTGGCAAGTCCAGTTTTTCACTACTCGCAGTTGGACTTGCACACCTCTAGTTATAATGTAAACCACCTACCTCTCCTAAAGAAGTTTTTTCGAGTCTACCCTTTACTCTTCGAGCAAATTCGGGGTCTTTATTATCCATTAGGTTTGCAGTAATAATCGGGGTACTGATATTTGAACTAGCATTAATAATCTCCTTTATACGAGGTACACCCTGTGTAATGTCTGAAAAGATATTACATGACATTTTACATAAAAGGACAAGAATTTGAATAATTTTGGCAATGTTTATTAGTATAGATTAGATTTTTCTATTCAGACAAATGGGGAAATGAAAAAGATAATTTCTGGTGCCCCTTTAAAGTGACTGTAAAGTGGCATCGTCGGGGGGGGGGGCAAAAATTATTTTATACATAGTCATGTGACTTATTAAAAGCGTGGTTCAAAGAAACTTGGTTCCTGCTTTGGCAAGGTAAAATCTGTGTATAGAAGATTAAAAAGCATACTATGGGCGCGATAGAAGCCGACACCTGCTTTAATACCTCAAAACTATAAATACTTGCTAAACTATCAACCCACGTAACAGTTTGTTTTTAATGCAATTACAGCTAATATTCTGTAAAATTCATTGGCGAGAACATTAAATTATTACAGATTTATGTCCTCTTTAACATTGACCTACGTTAAGGAACCGATAAATTGAGAACTTACTCATAGAAGCTACACCAGCAAAGTGAAAGGTCTTCAAAGTCATTTGTGTAGCTGGTTCACCAATACTTTGAGCACAAATAGCACCGACGGCAGTTCCTGTTAAGCGAGTAACTCATATTTAACTTACATCCCAAAACCCGACACCGGCACAAAAAAAGACGTACCAGGTTCGAGAGTCGCTCTCAAGAACTTTTCCTTGCAAACACCGAAAAACTCTTGTAACTGCGTCATGGTTAACCTTTCCAATTGTTTCAATACTGAAGCGAAAAATTAATGTTGAACACGAGTGTTATTCACCTTGCGTAGTAACACCATTTAAAAAATTACTACACAAACCAGGAGATGCGCTTTTGATGTCAATGACGTGAAAACGTCTACGAACCAGTGTAAGTCTTTTGCAATAATCCTTGAAAAACTCCTTCAGCTCTTGTTTAAAATCTTTACCACACTGTTCGTAGTTTTTTCCCTCCAGTTCTTGCTTAACCAACATTTCCAGTTCATCTCGGTCAAGTGGTTCTTCACTTTTACATTGAAATTTAGCCTACGACAAATATTAAGTCAGCATGATAGTTAAAGACCGTCCAATGCCCGATCTTGACTTGAACGAAATTTTTATATTGAAAATCCCTGACTTTTCCAGCTTATCCCTGACGAAATTTTGCCAATGTCCCTAACCGTTTTAAGTACGTGTTTACCAGAGCCCACTTCATAATTACACCTGGCCCATATTTAGCATTGCTCGAAGCAATCATGGTTTGATATACCAAACGAAATCCCTGACCTATCCCAGACTTTTAAGGTTTAAATCCCTGACCTATCCCAGACTTTTAAGGTTTAAATCCCTGACCTATCCCAGACTTTTAAGGATTAAATCCCTGACCTATCCCAGACTTTTAAGCTTTAAATCCCTGACCTATCCAAGACTTTTAAGCTTTAAATCCCTGACCTATCCCAGATCTTTAAGCTTTAAATCCCTGACCTATCCCAGACTTTTAAGCTTTAAATCCCTGACCTATCCCAGAGGTTTTAGCTTTAAATCCCTGACCAGGGTTCGTACGAAATTTTTACTTTCAAAAGCCCTGACTTTTCCAGGTTATCCCTGACCAAATTTTGGCAATATCCCTGACCATTTTAAGGTGTTTACCAGAGCCCACTTCATCACACCTGTCTCATATTTAGCATTGGTCGAAGCATGGTTTGATATACCAAACGAAATCCCTGACATATCCCTGACTTTTAGGAATTTTTTTTAAATCCCTGACTTATCCCTGACTTTTGCTCCTATTTTCCATATCCCTGACTTATCCAGGTTATCCAGGATATCTAGGTTCCGTACGAACCCTGCTGACCTATCCCAGATCTTTAAGCTTTAAATCCCTGACCTATCCCAGACTTTTAAGCTTTAAATCCCTGACTTTTCCAGCTTATCCCTGACGAAATTTTTCCAGTATGCCTGACCATCTTAAGGTGTTTACCAAAGCCTACTTCCTGGTCACAACAGGCCCATATTTATCATTGCTCAAAGCATAGTTTGATATACCAAACGATATCCCCGACTTTTAGGGCAAAACTTTAAATCCCTGACTTTCCCCCTCATTTACCAAATCCCGGACTTATCCAGGTTCCCTACAAACCCTATTGAAATTAAAAAAAATTAAGGTTCGCGTACCTTAACGTGTTCCAGAACTCTTTTAAAATCCACAGGTTTATCTTTCCCTTCCATAGCAGCCGGATCCAAACCATCCGCTCCGTACTTAAACTGAATTATATCCCCAACAGAGTTTCGAACAGTCATATCGTAATGCGAGCACAGATCTTCTAGGGACTAATTAAGTATTACAATTACAATACAATACAGACAGTTAATTGTTATTCCTAAGTAAATAATTAATATACTTTAACGAGACGTCGTTGCATGTAACCAGTTTCGGCAGTTTTAACTGCGGTATCGACTAAGCCTTCCCTTCCACCCATTGTATGGAAGAAAAACTCCGTCGGTGTTAAAGCGGAATAGAAACTATTTCCGACGAATCCCTTAGCGGCAGGCGTTTTCGCTAAAGTGATTTTTTGTTTTAATCATGGATGGTTAATTACTTTAAGTAATAACTAGGCGGCTCCATTGATCACCCCTAGCATGCTGGCTAATCTTCAGGACACGAATTTTTACCTTGCCAAAGGCAGCGGAACCAATCAGACCTAATGCACACTAGGTCCCATAGAGTGCTGTCAGAAGCGCCGGTGTGACGTCACCCATGCTGTTTTCCCATAAAGAAAAAACGGTAACTGTCATGGCCGCCCATTGCTAAAGGCAGACTCATGACGTTTAACCTTGGATCTGACGTCACAACTGACAGCACTCTATTGGTTCCTGCCGTTGGTTTAAAGGGAGGGTGAAGTAGAAAATCAAGTGATTTTTTTTATCGATTCTTCTACTAATTATAAGACCAGTCTGCAAATAGTGAAACATTCAGGAAATACCAATTCCGAATGATTTTAAAATTATTTCAAATTAGGTTCAGATTTTAAGGATAATTTTAAAGAAGCCCCTCCGACCAATCGCGTAACGCCCTGCCTTTTTGTTAATTAACAAAATTCTCGTGGCACGTTCGTTCCATGTCTCGCGCCACAATTATCACGTCGCGCGCGAATTTTATCAAATCTCGTGATAAATTTCATTCAACGCGGAACGTGCCACGAGAATTTTGTTAATTAACAAAAAGGCAGGGCGTTACGCGATTGGTCGGAGGTCCTTCTTTAAAATTATCCTTAAAATCTGAACCTAATTAGCCTTATTCCTGATCAGCGCCATCTACCCATAGCGGCGACTTTGAGAACTACTGTAAGCGGCAAGCCAATCAGATGTCGCTAAAAACTGGTGACGTCACTAACTGGCACTCTCGGGTCTTACCAAAAATGACGTCACCAGATTTTAGCGACATCTGATTGGCTTGCCGCTTACAGTAGTTCTCAAAGTCACCGCTATGGGTAGATGGCGCTGATCAGGAATAAGGCTAATTTGAATTTTAAAATCATTCGGAATTGGTGTTTCCTGAATGTTTCACTATGCAGACTGGTCTTATAAATAGTAGAAGAATCGATAAAAAAAATCACTTGATTTTCTACTTCACCCTCCCTTTAACTAGCCTTTGCCAAGCTTAGCCAACGTGTAGCAGAGAAAGGCATCTTTCAGGGGCATCAACGGAGCCGCCCTTTGCGCAAATTTAACTAAATGACGACATTCATACAATGTCTTTCAAAATGTGGCAATGAACGATTTTCAAATCCATCTGGTACTCGATGTCCACTTATAGCTTGCTGTCCAACGCAAGCAATCATCTGACTGATGTTAATAAAGGATCCTTTCGATCCGCATAAAGCCATAACTAACGGACTGTTCGTTTTATGCAACTCTTTTAAGCAAGCTTTTCCAGCATGGTCTCGAATAACGGACAATTCCTTCAAACTCATGGCTTCTAAAGTTTCTTCTTCCGTGCAACCCGATTGCGGTTGCAACTTTCCATCCTTTAATTTTTGAATGTATTCCTCGCATTTTGCGTAACCTTCGGACAAGAGCTTTTCTTTGGCTTTTAATAAACCTAATCCGGGTGTTACGTCGCCTATTCCAATGGAAAATCCTCTGTTTTGCATATAATATGACGCGAGTCTAGCTAATCTCCACATAGCATCAGCAGCGTATACTTCTCCGTAATCTCGAAGTAGAATATAGAAGATATTGCTTTTAGAACCAGAGCCTAAAGTTCCCTTGTCCATTGAACCGCATAGCAATTCGCTATTGCGGATTATGACATCTGTGATGGAGTTGTAACAGGGGATAAGTTCTCGCGATTTAAATTTCAAAAACTATCAACTGTCAGGGTTCATACAACTTTTGGATGAAAACAAATTTCCCTGAGATTTCCAGGTTTTTCCCTGTATGCTTCCCTGAATTTTCCAGGTTTTTTCCCTATATGGAGTATCCTATGGAGCAAATGTTGACGACGGAGGAGGGGGGAGGGCAAATATGACTATTACATAAAGGACATCCCCGTTTCTCTAATATAACCAGAGTTATAAGCCTCCAAAGTATAGTATAGTGTAATGTTAATCCTATGGAGGGGGTATGTTTATGAACATTTTCCTCAATTACTCGGCCCCTGTTTGTCGTATCCGTATGTTTTTAGTATGGTTGGATGGGGGGCAAATAGGACTATAACATACTCAAAGGACACCCCCGTATCTCAAATATAACCAGAGTTATGAGCCTCCAAAGTATAGTGTAATGTTAATCCTATGGACTGTATGTTTACTAACCTTTCGCTTGATTACTCGGCCCCCGTTTGACGCAAATTTCCCTGATTTCCCTGAATTTTACTGAAAATTCTAAATTCCCCTGAGGTTTTTGTCAACTATTTATTTCCCGGATTTTTCCAGGTTTTCAAGGTTTGTATGAACCCTGAGTTCAACTAAACAAAACCACCGTACAAGAATCATTTATGCACATATCCTTATCTCCAGCATAAGCCTTTCCTTTGGTTTCCAAGTTAGCAATAACGGGACATCTCTTATTAGGACGTAACATTAAACTGAATATTTGCTTTCCGCTCCATAAGGCTTGAGGCTGTTAAAGTCAAAGGCTTAGTAAACTCGAGTCGGTATTCACGTAATACTTCACAACAAGGCTTAGGGGATATCGGAATGACGTTTATTACCCTCCAAATGCAGGGCGGTGGTAAATCAACTACTGTATTAATATCCTTATCAGCAAAGAGACTGGCAATAATTTGGCAGACTTTTGATCGATCAAAGAAAACGTCCTTTTGCGTAAGAAGATAGCCACCTGTGATGAAATCCTGAATAGCAGCGATTAAAGGCTCTCCATTACGCGGGGTGACCAAATTAGACTTTGTCTGCGGATTATAACAGTAGCATGTCATGTATAGAACTTGAAACTTGATGCAAATGCGCGGGTCACGTGGTTGCCCTACAAGTTCACTTTACGTTACGAACTCCAGTTTTGGCTTGGCGTAGGCAGGAGGCTTTTGTGGGCGGGACTTATAAGTGCATGTATAAATCCCGCCCACTAGCCTTTGCCAAGCCAAGCCCGGAGTTCAGGAATAAAGTCTACTTGTAGGGGATCCACGTGACCCGCGCTATGCTTTAAGCCAAGGGCGGATCACGTGGTTCCCCTATAAGTTGACTTTTCGTTACGAACTCCAGTTTTGGCTTGGCAAAGCTAGAGGAATTTGTGGGCGGGATTTATACGTGCATGTATAAATCCCGCCCACTAGCCTTTGCCAAGCCAAACCCGGAGCTCAGGAATAAAGTCCCCTTGTAGGGGATCCACTGGAGCCGCGCTATGCTTTAAGCCAAGGGCGGATCACGTGGTTCCCCTATAAGTTCACTTTACGTTACGAACTCCAGTTTTGGCTTGGCGAAGCTAGAGGAATTTGTGGGCGGGACTTGTAAGTAAACTTATAAATCCCGGCCACAAGTCTTTGCCAAGCCAAAACTGAAGTTCAAAAGAAAATTCAACTTGTAGGGGATCCACTGGAGCCGCGCCATGCTTTAAGCCAAGGGCGGATCACGTGGTTCCCCTATAAGTTCACTTTACGTTACGAACTCCAGTTTTGGCTTGGCGAAGCTAGAGGAATTTGTGGGCGGGACTTGTAAGTAAACTTATAAATCCCGGCCACAAGTCTTTGCCAAGCCAAAACTGGAGTTCAAAAGAAAATTCAACTTGTAGGGGAACCAAGTGACCCGCGCTTTGCTTTAAGTTAGTAGTCGAGTAAATTTTACCCCCATTAGAATCAAAGCTTCCGCTCTAGCTTCCTCTGTTTGGGGAAGATGTAAATTCATCTCATCACCATCAAAATCAGCATTGTAAGGTGTACAAACGCATTCGTTAAAACGAAACGTTCTATGCGGCATAATTTTGGCCTATAAGGTATATTTATTAGCCAGTCGAATATTGTAAGAACACTATTCCTCAAAAGTACTTGATGCGCCATGATACTGAGTTTATGCAAAGATGGCTGTCGATTGAACAAAACCACATCTCCGTCTAACATATGCCTCTCTACAATATCACCATACTGAAAATTTCATAAAACATGACTTAATTCAAGCCACTAAATGTTAATTTAAGGTTTAATGCCAATTAGCCTTATTCCTGATCAGCGCCACCTACCCATAGCGGCGACTTTGAGAACTACTGTAATCGGCAAGCCAATCAGATCAGATGTCGCTAAAATCTAGTGACGTCATTTTTGGTAAGACCCCCGAGACGAGAGTGCTCGTCAGTGACGTCACCAGATTTTAGCGACATCTGATCTGATTGGCTTGCCGATTACAGTAGTTCTCAAAGTCGCCGCTATGGGTAGATGGCGCTGATCAGGAATAAGGCCAATTTAAATACTTTGAGATCCTGCGCAATTTTTTTGCGATCGCCATATTTTAAAAATCTTTTGAACGTTTTCCCCTTTTGTTCAATGAAATTTGCTCCAGGATGGGTATCACTTCCGTTTATGACTAGTTCTTTCATGAGTTTTAAGTTTGCTTTTGTAACCCTTTCTGGGTATGTTAAAATCTTCGCAACGTGTACCGGAACTCCAACCTGATCAATTCTTAAGTTGGGATCAGGTGAAATTACTGTACGTCCTGAAAAGTCGACTCTCTTTCCTGAAAGGTTACCACGGAATCTACCGTGTTTTCCTTTCAGTCTTTGGACAAAACCACGAGTTGGTTTTTTCGGTTGCATTGCTAAGGGAATTCCCGAAGTTTCGCTGTTGATGTAAAGAGCGCATTGGAGTTGTAGGTAGTCCCAATCTTCCTATTGGTGAATATTAATTTTGTAAATTATGGCAGTGTGAAGTGGAGCCAATCTCTTATGAAAATTCACCAAGGCCTAATTGTTAGACTAAAGGTGGAATTCATAAACGTCCGAGGCAACGCAATTTATTACAGGCAAAGGCAGGACGTTTGCGCACGACGCCCTGCCTTCGCCTGTACTAAATTGCGTTGTGTCCGACGTTTATGAATTCCACCTTAAAGCTTAAACCGCTTCCACTAACTAAAGGCTTAACGTCTAATTAGGCCTTGCCAAGGCTTAGTTAGACTAAGGCTTAACGCTTCCGCTAATCAAACATCGAAGGTTTAATACAATTGGCCTTGGCCTAATTGACAGTCACTAGAGCTTGAGTCTTCCGATAATAAGGGCTTAACATTATCCGCCTAGATGTAATCGTTAGACTAAATGGTAAAGTTTAACTCTTTCGTTAACCAAAGGCTTAACACATTCCGCCAAGGCCTATTGTTAGACTAAGGCTGAACTCTCCCCCTAAGCAAAGGCTTAACACAACCCGCCAAGGCCTATTTGTTAGACTAAGGCTTAACTCTCCCCCTAAGCAAAGGCTTAACACAATCCGCCAAGGCCTATTTGTTAGACTAAGGCTTAACTCTCCCCCTAACCAAAGGCTTAACACAATCCGTCAAGGCCTAATTTTTGGACAAAGGCTTAACTCTCCCCCTTAAGCAAAGTCTTAACACAATCCGCCAAGGCCTATTAGTTAGACTAAGGCTTAACTCTCCCCCTAAGCGAAGTCTCAACACTGGTGGGCCACCGCTTTTTACTTACAACAATCATCTGAATCTTAGCTCCAGATGCTCTATGTTTAATGATAACATCATTCAAAAAGATGATTTCAGTCAGCTTCATTGTGACATCATCCTCATTACTAAGGAATAAGAGTTAGAAACACCTTTTTAAAGAAATAGTATCAAAAACCCCAACATACGTTCCAGATTTTAGATCAGACACAACGGATGGTCTAATACAAAGTGGGGGTACCGGAATACGAGTTAGGATCAAATCCTCGGGTTTCCCGGCAGCGGGATTCATTAACAACAAAGGAATATCATCATCCTCAATTTCTTTCAACAACTTCCAAACAATTAGAGGATTCAAAACTTC
Source organism: Phalangium opilio (assembly GCF_054372755.1). Classification (NCBI taxonomy): domain Eukaryota; kingdom Metazoa; phylum Arthropoda; class Arachnida; order Opiliones; family Phalangiidae; genus Phalangium; species Phalangium opilio. The sequence continues at coordinate 6,162,279 of NW_028324217.1, read as the reverse complement.
TTGGGCCGCTTTGTTGATATGGCTTTCAATTTCCTTATTACTTTCAACAGCCGCGGAAAACTCCGCTAAAAACTGCGACTTTCCTTGATCATTCTTTTTAGTGAATTTAAATTTTTCATGCAGAATTTTCAACAGGCCACATTTTTTGACTTGACCATTAATAGCTTGGCAATAATGGCAAACCGAAACTTTCTTGCAACGTTCGATAATTTTCTTATGCAATGCCTTTTTTTGCAAATAACCCAAATTTGGTTTTTTCAATATTTCAATGTATTTTGCTCGTTCTTCAATTGGCAACAAAATACGACTACATGACTAATAATAAAATATTAAGTTATAAAACTGTAAATAACCGACATTTGTGGGTTGTGGGGCAAAATTTAAGAATAGCCCCTGCTCTTCCAAACTTAATAAATCATATACCAAATGAAAGCTTCGCCTTACTCTATTCATTGCACACCATTATAATAGGCGCAAACAGTAATTAACATTAAAAAACTAATCTATATCTATATAAATCAAAGTCCTGACTGACTGACTGACTGATAATCAACGCCCAGGCCAAACCGTTTGCCCTAGAAGGCTGAAAATTTGCAGGAACGTTACTCATAACTAGTAGGCGCGTACTAAGAAAGGTTTTTCCAATCCGCCGCCATCTTAAAAAATGGCGCCCAGAAATGTAAAAAATCTTCTCTATGCAACAAAGACCGCGTGTTTCAACCGATTTCGCAAATATTTAGTACACTGCTTTCCTTTAACCTATAAATGAGCTGGCTGAATGGTCTTTTGGGTTCGATTTGTTGCATTCTTTTTAAATGGCGGCCAAAAACTTAAAACCCTTTTGGAATAATGTCCGAGTGAAAAAAAATAAAAAATGTCCCGACGGGCTGACGGGCAACGCCGAGTGCCTTGGCTCCTAGGGTGCTACAAAATATTTGTCATCAGTAAAATCTGCCCATTCTTTATATCATTTTGATGGAACTTCTTATTTTACGCGAGCGACGCCGCGGGTAACAGCTAGTTATATATATAGCAGTGCCAAAGGCTTTGCCGGGACTCGCTGTGATGATGATACACGCACGTCCGTTACAAAAAATGAATATAAGTATATCTTCAAACATTTAAAGTTTCAGTGATCAAAGAATCGCATTTTTAAAAATACAAAACGCACCTAACCAAACCAAACGTAACCTAACCTAACCTAAAATTTATGATTTAAGGTAATGTTTTACTAATTTTAACAAAATTCATTAAGCGTAAATTCCGCGTAAATTATTTTATTTTTATATAATTTACACGTTATTTAAGGTTAGGTTTAGTTTCTTTATTTAAAGGGAGGGTGAAGTAGAAAATCCAGTGATTTTTTATCGAATCTTCTACTAATTATAAGACCAGTCTGCATAGCGAAACATCCAGGAAATACTTCCGAATGATTTTAAAATTCAAATTAGGTTCAGATTTTAAGGATAATTTTAAAGAAGATCCTCCGACCAATCGCATAACGCCCTGCCTTTATATTAACAAAATTCTCGTGACACGCTCCGTGTCTCGCGCCACGATTATCACGTCGCGCGCGAATTTTATCAAATCTCGCGCTAAATTTCATTCAAAACGGAACGTGCTGGGTGTATAATCACAGCGAATCCCGGCAAAGCCTTTGGCACTGCTATATATATATAATTCGTTTTTTAATGTTAATTATTGTTTGCGCTCATTATAATGGTGTGTAATGAATAGAGGAAGGCGTGAGCTTTCATTTGGTATATGATTTATTAAGTTTGGAAGAGCAGGGGCTATTCTTAAATTTAGCCCATCCCATTTGTGCTTAACATACTTTGCAAATACTTTGCAAGATGGTTATTATAGCTCGGAAAAATCCGCAATGGAATACCGGCAATTCTAAATCTACATATCCAAAGTGACCGATGCAATCACTGAGGTTCTTGCCACATGTTTCGCATGATGCATCTTTTTGACTTGTTCCCTAAGGTTCAGGGATTAATTAAACCCTTAAATTACAAGCCCTGATTGTAAATTAGGGTCTATTTGATACCATTTTATTATCAAGAACCCCAAATGGTACTGGCAAGTGACCTGTCGGAACATCTTGCCGATATAAGCTTTTGCTAACGCAATGTAAATGAGCTTGCTGTCGCATGTCATTAGGACTCTGTACGCCAAAGCTGAGATGGCTTCTACGTAATTCAAAAGTAATTAATTAAATTTAATTTGATTTAATTAACTTAATTTTAGCTGTAATTTTGATGATAACAATACATTTTCATGATAACATCAGTCTCCCTAAATTGCTCCTTCACCATATTTGCAGTTTTAATAAAATACTTGACTTAATATAATATTAATTAATTTCAACATTATTTAATTAATCAACAATTCAATTATTTTAATGACACTCGCGTCACACGTGTACTGTTAAAAGGCAGTGGTTAAACCGGGCACGAGGAATGAAGCAGACGACTCGAGTTTCAATGATTGTTTACCACATTCTGTCAGTCCAGGAAATAAGAATATTTTTTAAACTAGTTCTAGAGACCAATGACCCCCAAGTGTCCTAATAAACAGGTCCTTGAACTTGTCCCCCCTTACCGGTCCTATAGATTTGTAATTACTAAACTGGTCCTGAGGACCAGTAGTCCCCACTTCTTGAATTAAAAACTGGTCCAAGCAATTAATAAAGTGGTTTTGGTCTCGACCAGAGTAAGTGTGCTATTTACCAGACTGCACAGCTGCCAGTCTGCCACCTATATCCATAGAGATAGGAACATATATACCTCCTATCTCTATGCCTATATCATGCTTGCTTTCCCAATTCCCATATTGGAGTTTTCCATGGAGTATTTTTATTGGAGTGATAGCTTCTTTTAAAGAGTATTGGTAATTTGGTATTGCTATGTAGTTTTGTCTAAATTACATTGCTCCTTGGTGATAGTTTGCTACTACTAGCCAATGAAAAACGGGCTAACAGTATTAGTTTTTGGGACGGTCACGGTACGGATGTTCTCCACTCGCCAGTATTTGTCATGGAAATTTTTGACTTTAATTATGGTTATTTAAGCTGTTTTTGTATCATAAAACAGCAAAATGTTTACTAAGAAACCTCACGTCGATACCAAGAAGTCCATTCAAAAGGTTATCGATACGAAAAAGGATTCCTTAAGTCGTTTAAAGCATTTGCGAATTATTCTCGGTAAGCCTTTGTCTGTAGGAATTATTTATAGGGTTAATGGCAGCCCTCTGACTTCGACTGTATTAAGCTCTATAGGGAAATAACATGGGGTGCCATTAGTCTATAGATTATAGAATAAAATGGCCAAGGCACATGCATGCATTGAAATGAACTATCAAATAACCCCTTTATGCCCTTCCACGCCTATCAAATTTGGTGTTAGGGGTGTTTCCGCCCTATAATCTGTCATTCATATTTAAAATTAAGCGAATTTAATCAATTCTACGTATAAATAATGAATAAAAACGGCCACATTTTATTTACAGAAAATTTAGACATTCATGATGCCAAGTCTTTCTTTGAAGAATATTACAGTCCAATATACTACGTTTTTTACGATGTATTTATTTCCATTGAAAACAGCTTCAAGCAGAGAGGTAAATATAACTAGATGAACTTTAAATGGGAGCTAGGGAATGACTAAGCTGTGTGTTCTTTAATTTTGTTTGTCATGGCTCCATGACATAAAAAAAACCAACAAAAAACAGGGTTCATACAAACCTGGAAAACTGGGAAATATCAGGGAAATTGATTTTTGCGTCAAATGTCAGGGAAAAATCAGGGAAATTTCAAATAAATAGTAAATGTCAGGGAAATCAGGGAAATTTCAAATAAATAGTAAATGTCAGGGAAATTTCAAATAAATAGTGAATAATAATAATAATAATCTAAGCTTGGTCTAGGAAGGGATGTCCACACTAAGTCAACTCGCGACTTATTTACAGGTGGGTCCCTTTACAATGCATAGAGGGGTGGTGGCTAGCCCCTATGCCACAGCTAATGTCAGGGAAATTTCAAATAAATAGTGAATGTCAGGGAAATTTCAAATAAATAGTGAATGTCAGGGAAATTTCAAATAAATAGTGAATGTCAGGGAAATTTCAAATAAATAGTGAATGTCAGGGAAATTTCAAATAAATAGTGAATGTCAGGGAAATTTCAAATAAATAGTGAATGTCAGGGAAATTTCAAATAAATGGTAAATGTGAGGGAAATTTCAAATAAATGGTAAATGTCAGGGAAATTTCAAATAAATGGTAAATGTCAGGGAAATTTCAAATGAATGGTAAATGTCAGGGAAATTTCAAATAAATGGTTAATGTCAGGGAAATTTCAAATAAATAGTAAATGTCAGGGAAATTTCAAATAAATAGTAAATGTCAGGGAAATTTCAAATAAATAGTAAATGTTAGGGAAATTTCAAATAAATAGTAAATGTCAGGGAAATTTCAAATAAATAGTAAATGTCAGGGAAATTTCAAATAAATAGTAAATGTCAGGGAAATTTCAAATAAATAGTAAATGTCAGGGAAAAATCAGGGAAATTTCAAATAAATAGTAAATGTCAGGAAAAATCAGGGAAATTTCAAATAAATAGTAAATGTCAGGGAAAAATCAGGGAAATTTCAAATAAATAGTAAATGTCAGGGAAAAATCAGGGAAATTTCAAATAAATAGTAAATGTCAGGGAAAAATCAGGGAAATTTCAAATAAATAGTAAATGTCAGGTAAAAATCAGGGAAATTTCAAATAAATAGTAAATGTCAGGTAAAAATCAGGGAAATTTCAAATAAATAGTAAATGTCAGGGAAAAATCCGGGAAATTTCAAATAAATAGTAAATGTCAGGGAAAAATCCGGGAAATTTCAAATAAATAGTAAAGGTCAGGGAAAAATCCGGGAAATTTCAAATAAATAGTAAATGTCAGGGAAAAATCAGGGAAATTTCAAATAAATAGTAAATGTCAGGGAAAAATCAGGGAAATTTCAAATAAATAATAAATGTCAGGGAAATCAGGGAAATTTACCTGGATAGTGTACTTTTCGCCCAATCCAGTTTGTTTTCGATCGAGGTAGCTGAAAGAAAAATAATTTTCGTATAATTTAATAATAATAATTTCCAGCCATAGAGATGGCTCCAGCGGTACTCGCGTTCCCTCTGAGGCTCTGAGTCGTCTCAAGGCCATGTTTGTAGAGTTATTAGCATACTCTATAAAATTAGGGGCTCTTACACCTGGAAATATCAGGGAAAAACCTATGAAAAAACCTGGAAATATCAGGGAAATGGATTTTCCAGATTTTGTATGAACCCTGAAAAACAGACTCATTAAGGGGGTTAAAAATCTAATAAATATTTATTAATAGGACCTAAAACTCATAAGGAAGACTTTGAAACGATACAGTACACACTTGAGGTACTAATGAACCCTTAAATCTGAATTTTCCTTGTTTAATTAAGTTCATTAATATAATAATTCCCTAATTTGCAATAGAAAATCTTAACCTTACTTCCCGAACTTTTGAAAAGACGATGGCAATGCCACAGTATACAAAGAATAATGAAAAGGTTTTTGCATCCTGGCAATTCTGCCAAGGTAAATCTCTAAGGTGTAATTATAAAGCGGAGTTTTCACTAAAGTTTGCGTAATTTGTTTTAGGCAAGAAGGGAAGGTATAAGGCTATTTTTAATCTGGTATCAAATACTTGGGGAAAATGCCCCTTCTGATTTGGATGTCTTGTATTGCCTTCTGGTACCTTCTATAATCCCCGATTTACCTAAAATCTACGCGAGTCAACAGGGTTTAAATGACAGTGCTACAAGTTCGCTCGATACCTCTACTGAATCTTCTACATTTTATTCCCATAATCCTATGGGGGATGTTGGTAAATAATAATATTAATAATGCATCTGTAATTTACCCAGGGTTCATACAGGTGTTTTGATTATGAGGATTTTTTACCTGAAGATATATCAGTTGAATGTTGTAGCTTTTTACAATCATCTCCTGTTAAGTTACTTAAGTAATTAAGCAAATTTCATGAAAGGTTGTGTAACATCCTTTAATTTCATGAAAGGTTGTGTCAAATCCTACAATTTCATGAAAGGTTTTATAATATCCTATAATTTCATGAAAGGTTGTGTAATATCCTATAATTTCATGGAAGGTTGTGTCAAATCCTATAATTTCATGAAAGGTTTTATAATATCCTACAATTTCATGAAAGGTTGTGTAATATCCTATAATTTCACGAAAGGTTGTGTAATATCCTATAATTTCACGAAAGGTTGTGTAATATCCTAAAATTTCACGAAAGGTTGTGTAATATCCTAAAATTTCACGGAAGGTTGTTTAATATCCTATAATTTCACGAAAGGTTGTGTAATATCCTATAATTTCATGAAAGGTCCTATAATATCCTATAATTTCATGAAAGATCCTATAATATCCTATAATTTCATGAAAGGTCCTATAATGTCCTATAATTTCATGAAAGGTCCTATAATGTCCTATAATTTCATGCAAGGTTGTGTAATATCCTATAATTTCATGAAAGGTTGTTTAATATCCTATAATTTCATGAAAGGTTGTGTAATATCCTATAATTTCATGAAAGGTTGTTTAATATCCTATAATTTCATGAAAGGTTGTTTAATATCCTATAATTTCATGAAAGGTTGTGTAATATCCTATAATTTCATGAAAGGTTTTATCAAATCCTATAATTTCATGAAAGGTTGTGTAATATCCTATAATTTCATGAAAGGTTTTATCAAATCCTATAATTTCATGAAAGGTTGTAATTTTTGATTTGACTCATATTAACTTTAAAAAGACTTAAATTCTCACATTATTTTTACAATTCCTTGTATGAACCCAATATCGTGTCATAAGTACTGTAATTGTTATAACGAGATGGAATTGTAGGTCCAGTATGGGCGGGTGAAGTCTCTCCAATCATGCCACCTTTTAGCGGTGATACTATACCTGATAACATTACCAGAATGTTTATGGATAGTGTCCTCGAGTTTATGGTGACACAAGTTCATAAGATCGAATGGAGGGATAAATCTATAGCTCGTCAACAAAGATGTTTCCATTTTTTGTTTGAAAAATTTAAGAAATTCTATTTACCGCATATTTTCCCGCATATATCTTTTACAACCAGCCTCTACAAACCTGTGCTAGGTAAATATATCTGACTTCGTAGGTAACATAATGATATACCAGGAATAGATTTAATTTTAGAAGTAGGAATGGAGAACGGAGTAATATCTGGGCGCGCGTCAAAATCCCGGACGGACCCCCTTCCACGGGACGGGGGGGGGGGGGTTATGAAAAAAGAGGCGGCGGGGTCATAGTGGCAGAGGTAAAAGAGGAATTACGTCATTATTTTTCGCCGTCCATGTCAGCAACGTCGTCAAAACGTGGTTTAAGTGAGTCAACCAATAAGATAATTTAAACTTTTCGTTACATTACGTGTTGGAGGGAGGGGCTCTATACTGGGTGGTCTATGAGTCGGAATAACTGAAGTAAATACCAACAGTTCTCCATTCCTGCTTCTAAAATTAAATCTTTCCCTAGTTATACCTTAACCTTAAAAGAACGGCTGCTTTTTCTAAATACTAAAGGAATTAAATATAATTCAAAAAGAAATAAATGATCTCTTATTACAATATGATAATTAGTACATTTAATTAGTCTTAAAAACTATCACGGACTACTGCATATCACCCGACATTGGTTTAGTGGCGTCGTCTGCTAAATCGAATCTCTTACCCATACGGGATTGGTTCAATTCTCACAAGGTGAGAGAGGCAAGGGTACGGGGTTCTGGGTAGCAGACGCCACTACTAAACCAATGGCGGATGGCGAGGCAGTAGTCCTTGATTTTTTTAAGACTAATTAAATGTACTAATTATCATTTGTAATAAGAGGTCATTTATTTCTTTTTTAATATTTAATTCCTTTTATATTTAGAAAAGCAGCCGTTCTTATAAGATATAATCAGGGATAGATTTGATTTTAGAAGTAGGAATGGAGAACGGTTAGTATTTACTTCAGTTATTCCGACTCATAGACCACCCAGTATAGAGCCTCCCCCTCCAACACGTAATGTAACGAAAAGTTTAAATTATCTTATTGGTTAACTCACTTAAACTACGTTTTGATGACGTTGCTGACGGAGACGGCGAAAAATAAAATACGTAATTCCTTTTTACCTCTGTCGCTATGACCCAGCCGCCTCTTCTTTCATACCCCCCCCCCCGTCCCGTAGAAGGGGGTCCGGGGGTCCGTCCGGGATTTCGACGCGCGCCCAGATTACTCTGTTATCCATTCCTACTTCTAAAATTAAATCTATCCCTGGTATAGGGTAATGGCAGCCCTCTGCCTTCGACTGTATTAAGTGAAAAATACGTATTTCCTTTTCACCTCTGTCGCTATGACCCGCCTCTTCTTTCATACCCCCCCCCCTCCGTCCCGAGGAAGGGGGTCCGTCCGGGATTTCGACGCGCGCCCAGATTACTCTGTTCTCCATTCCTTCTTCTAAAATTAAATCTATCCCTGGTATAATGTTATGTTACCTGAACTTCGCCTTTAAAATCAAAATTTAAACGTAAAAACTTCTCCTACCATGACTTTCTTAGATCTACCAACTATGCGTTTTGATCGTGAACCAGTATTAGAACGTATGGATAAGGGACGTATTTCAAGATTAGATTCCTTGGGTCAATGCCAATCTATTGTTATAAGATGGATTACTAACTTCAGCCATCACGCTGTTAGCAAACCAGAACCCATACAAGCCTTGCTTCCATTATCAACCAGTGAAAGGATTGAACGTAGCGATAGTGATCGACACGTGACTGTTGTGGGTCCTGATGGGGAATTAACCCATATGGGTAGCGGCGGGATGTCGGGAGGTGTTTCCGAACAGGAACTTGCGGCAATTCGTGATCAACAGTTGGAACACTACATCGTCACGGGAACCTTGTATTCTTGCAGGGAAAATATTAATTTAATTCATGAGATTTTTAGACAGGTACGCTGATGTTCAGATTTATTCTTATTGTTAAGACATGTCTTGGTTAAAGCAAAGTGCGTCTCCTTGCCATGATCTAAAACCAGCACTTTTCATGCTGTGTAGCGGGAAACTAGCTGCGCGCTTTGCTTTAATTTAATACTCGAGTCATTTAATTGTAAGATCAGGAATACATACAGCCATAAGCGAGGGGGTAGACACTTTGGATCTCTGTGTACACCTGAGTTCAAAAGAGTTCAGCTTTGACAGTGCATTGAGTTCAAAGCCTTCGGAACTCAGAGTTCAGCTTTGACAGTACATTGAGTTCAAGACATATTGTACACCTGAGTTCTCAAGTGTCTACCCCCTCGGCCATAAGTTTGTAAGATATTTTCCATCAGTATGACGCTACCTATACTTCGTAAAGTTTGAGACCTGCTGAGAGCTAGTTCGGGAATGACAAGCGAGAATTGACTACACTCGGTTTTGCAGTCCATCTTCCTATTCAGTCTGTACTAAGCTTTTGACAGCGCCTCATCAGGCGTCGTGTCGTTTTACGAGAATCTCTGACGTTTCACCTGCGTCACTTCATGACCGACGTGTATTAATACACGTCGGCTATGCTCAGTAACCAGTAACAAACTTATGGAACATATCTTATGAATTTATGATACAGCTAATATAAATCATTGTGTAGCCATTTTCTCAATGTGTCTATCTACTATGACTTTATAGGGATAGGTAGACTTACCATTATCAGAAGTATATAATACTTCTCTTCGAGAGAAGTGTACAAGCACAAAGCTGGGTGAGTGTAACGTCACTCTTCCCAACATCGGAACACTTAGAGCAAGGTTACTAAACCGAATCACATGCACGATAAATAGTTCCCTCATCATTACTCTATTAGAGTTTAAATATTTGGCAAGACGCGCTTGCGCATTTTTGTCCCACGTCAAGACAATCAAGGTTTGTGGGTTTATTGCTGGGGATTTAGTGCCAAACAACTATAGAACTCACCTTACGGTGCGATGCCCATTTGTAGTTTGATGAGCGGGAAAGCAAATTAAAAGGGTGAGCCTGGGAAGAATGACGTTACATAACTAAAGCATAGGGAGGATACAGAGTGTCATCCTTCTTCTATTATCCCCTTCTGATGATACCTATTAGCTCAGCTGTATTCCTGGTTTTATTAGTTGAGCTTATCCTAAATTTAATAAGATAGTTACATTATAGTAAGATTAAGATCGGTTTTCAGGCATTTTTACTGTCATTTACGCAATCTGGTGCTATGCGAAGAGTTATCGCAGTTTACAAAGATTGGATTTATCAAACGGTGCCTGAAAGGCCTATTTTCTTGGAAGAGCCTATTGAATACGATAGGCGGAGTTTAGACGGCTCCTCCGTGAAAAGTGATAGTATGATGCCACCATTGTCGCAAGACGAACACGTTGAAAGACCGACAAAACCCGATGTTAGGGCGGGACTTCAAAATACCCTTCAATTATTTGTGGCTAATGCCGCTAATGTGTTTTTGTTGGAAATATCGCCGGAGAAATTGGTCTTGTTAGAAGAACAGGTAGAAAAAAAGAGTTCATGTGTGGTAATTGATGTTAAAGAAAGGTTTTACAGGTTGAAATGTGCAAAAGAGTTTTAAATATTTATCGTTATATGGTAATGAAAGTTAAAATGGAGAGGCAAACTTGGTAAGTTCCCTCCTGTGTTGCAAAATTCATTTGTTTGTTTGTTTGTTTGCAATTTGGAGTTTCATTTCTTGGCGTTCAGGGAACAGTTATTACTTGTATTATTACAAGTGACGTCATTGGTGCTAAATGAAATGCCACCCATTCGAAAGGAAGAAACATTAGGTGGGCGTTTGGCACCTGCCCTCTTTCAGGTATTGTAATTTTGTTCCATGTGGACTCTCATTCATTCTTGCTTTATGCTTTTTGGGCGTGTACGCATTATTGTAGTCTTTTCTGCAGCTTCCGACGCGATTTTTGATTTTTAAGTTATAATTATAATTATTGAATGTTGCTTTTGATAAAACAGACGATAAACGACCGTTTCGTGCATAAAAATACCAACAATTGTATTGAACGTGTTGTTAGGCTTATTGTGCGTATGCGTACTAAATTCTGTTATGGGCATACATATTCCATGCTCACACACACTGCTTGCGTATTTTCGAAGTAGTGATTAAATGCTGCTCGCGATGAAATTCACGACAAACTTGTGTTTCGCACAACAGTTACTACAATTGCGTTGAACTTGTGGGTGCTTATTGCGCGTTCGAACACTATATATACTATTCTGTCTTAGACACGCATATTTCATGCCCACACTGTTCGCGTAGTTTTGAAGTAGTGATTAAATGCTGCTCGCGATGAAATTCACGATAAACTTGTGTTTCGCACAACAGTTACTACAATTGCGTTGATTTTGTGTTTGCTTATTGCGTGTTTCAGCACTATACATACTATTCTGTTACAGACACGCATATTTCGTGCTCACACTGTTGTTTTTATTTTTGGAGTAGTGATTAAATGCTGCTCGCGATAAAATTCACGACAAACTCGTGTTTCGCACAACAATTACAATACTTCGATTGAACGTGTGTTATTCTTATTGCGCGTTCGAACACTATACATACTATTCTGTTATAGACACGCATATTTCATGTCCACACTGCAAATATTAGTAGTAGTGATTAAATACTGCTCGCGATATAACCCACGACAAACTTGTGTTTCGCACAACAGTTACTACAATTGCGTTGAACTTGTGTTATGCTTATTGCGCGTTTGAACACTATTGTAGTTCTACGAATTGCACGCAACAAAACTGCGAAATAGCAGTCTAAAATCGTAACTGCTCGCACTTAGGCGTTCGAAACTGTACAAATCTATTAGTGTTAATAGTTTTAATAGTCTTTGAAACTATTGACAACTACGCGTAAATTATAAATGAATACGCATCCAGTGCGCGCTAACTAGGCTTACTGTAAAGCATAATTTGGTGCGCTTCACCTTAGTTTCAATTCATAAAAATTAAGAATTGATACTGTAAGTTGCACCTATATTAAATCTGAGGTAGCCCCGGAGAAAGTTAAAGCCATAACTTTCGATCGGCCGAGACTCAGTACAATTTTTTTTTCACTTTTCCCTTTGCAACATTTCTTCAAAAAGAAAAAAAAAAGAAACTCTAAGTAGTTTTTTAAACAAAACTTTCAGACGCTGATCGTTACATGGATCAAAGCAAATTTGAATGTTTTTATCAACGCTGAATTGTGGAATCAGTTTTTAAAAGTTTTGTCTTCCTTGACACGATGGGAAGAGTTGATAAAAGAGTGGGCTGTAGGTTTTAATTGACATATCAATTTCCGTCCGTGTTTTTTGTCATTTCAACGTAACTTGACGCGTTTTCTGGGTATAGAAAACTATGGACACGTTGACGAGGGTGCTTGCTAGGCAAGTTTACAACTTGGATCTGAATGATCTGCCTTTAAATCGACCCACGGAGCAAAAACAAAAGAAACGAAGAGGCATGACTAACATTCCCAGCAATACCTCTAGTCGTAAAGTCTCACCTGGTCATCAACAGTCTCAAAAACCAACTCCCAGTCTAGTAGAAAGAGCCTCGAGTGTTTCTGGTATATTTCTACTACTTTCCTCTAATTCTTATGGATGGTTTAATAGAGGTAATTGTAGATACGGAAAATTCAAAACGTACGAGGTACAACAGTGGAGATAGCTCCCAAAGATTTTCTTCTATGGGACGATCCTCTATTCATCGAAGTAGCAGTGATAGCTATTTGCATATACGTAAAAGTAAGTTCACTTTTTTCGTTGTTGTTGTTGTTGTTGGTTTGGGCTGGATGTGGAACGCGATTAAATTTTAATGAAAACGTTAAATTTAATATTAATATTAATTCAAATCAAGTTTTACTATATGGTTAAGATTAGTTTAATTTCTCAGTTTCTGTTAATTGGGGAATCGTAATGCCGGTTCATTTGTGTATTAGGGGTTATCAACTCAATTTTTTTTATTTCTGTTGGGATTTAATCCACGTTATTCCCGATGCACGTGCCAAGGCCTAACGCGATTTTTAGTCAACAAATCTGTACCAATATCAAAGTGATATGTAGTCAGCTTCTGAGTCGAAGCACGTGCCAAGGCCTAACGCGATTTTTAGTCAACAAATCTGTACCAATATCAAAGTGATATGTAGTCAGCTTCTGAGTCGAAGCACGTGCCAAGGCCTAAAGCGATTATTAATCGACAAATCTGTACCAATATCAAAGTGATATGTAGTCAGCTTCTGAGTCGAAGCACGTGACAAGGCCTAACGCGATTTTTAGTCAACAAATCTGTACCAATATCAAAGTGATATTTAGTCAGCTTCTGAGTCGAAGCACGTGCCAAGGCTTAACGCGATTTTTAATCGAAAAAACTTTACCAAAGTGATGTTTAGTCAGCTTTTGAGTCGAAACTTTCAATATTCTCGACTCTGAAGCAGACAACGCATCATTTTGACCCGGATTAATTATTTAATAAATCGCCTGTTAAGCCTTGGCACACGCATCGGGATCGGGAATAATATGGTATGGGCGGTCCTTTGTTTCACAATTATATAATTAGTTGCGCGTTTTGGTACGGAACTGCAGTTGAGTTTAGCACAATACAATCTCAAATAAGCCCTATCCAAATATTATAAGTATATTAACCTTGTATGGTTCTAAGGTATGTGGAAACGAATTCACAGTAGAGAGCCTTCAGTCGCTCATCAAGCCATTAACAAACTCCTACTTTCAGGTAGCGAGATCAGTTAATTAATTAAATCATTTGCATGCTAATTAAAATGAAGTTAAATTCATTCATTCATTCATTCACTCGGATTCAATCCATGTCTTTCACCTTTTAGGTGTTGGTGATGAACACAATGAAATATTAGCCTCGGCCGAGTTTTATATTCAAGAACTTCAACGTCAGAAATCTCTACTACGAAATAAAAGCAAATCCGCTGATTTCATTTATAGAGCCGAATCTCCCAGTTTGTCCGAGTCCTTTGAATATCGTAGTCGTTCACCTTCTCCCAGTCCTTCTAGCGGCATTGAAAGTTCAAGCATCAAAGATTCTCCTATGCAAATTGACGTTATGGTGTCTAGTGCCGATAATTCTTGCAATAACTCTGGTAAGCTCTCACTTCCACAGATTCTGCCGTAACGCTAATGTTGCATTACGTGTTGCTTTAATAATTTGCATATTTGATCAGAAATTCATAGCTCAAGTGGAGTAGAGTTAACTAGCGTCATGTCGGGAGGTACGCTAAAAGATTGGCAACCCGATGTTGCCGTTGTTTTATGGAAACGAATGCTTGGTGCTTTGGGGGATGTTAATTTAATTCAAGACCCCGCAATTCATTCGCAAGTGATGGATTTTCTCGTGGAACTTGCTGATAAACTGACAATGGTAAACGATGGCCTCATTTAGATTCCTTAAAGGAAAGCGCGGCTCCATTGATGCCCCTTATAGATGCCTTTTCTGCTACACGTTGGCTAAGCTTGGCAAAGGCTAGTTAAACCAAAGGCAGGAACCAATGGGAACTAGTGCATTAGGTCTGATTGGTTCCTGCCTTTGGCAAGGTAAAATTCGTGTCCAGAAGATTAGCCAGAATGCTAGGGGTGATCATGGAGCTGCCTGTTGCTTTAAAGGTACTTATGAGGAATATTTTTTAGATCCGTTGTAATATGGGCATAACAGTTGACAATCAGCATACTCCACCGCCTCCTGAATTGGTACCGCCCCTGCATATCTTCACGCCTTGGTTATTCCAGGCGGTGGAACTTCCCAAACCTTACGAACGAGGCAAATTGCTGGCTTATCGTCTCTTATGCAGTTTGACAATTCGACGTCACGATATTCCGTTGAATTCGGAGTATTTGACCCAGTTTTATTTGTTGTTACACGAAGCTTTGTCCGGTAGTGATCAGGCCATCATTAATACTGTGGTCAAATTCAGCGGTCCGCAGTTCTTTTCTATGGGCTTGCCAAGTTGTACACTCTTAATGATGGACTTTATCTTCGCGGCAAATTCCATCGTGGCGTCAAATGATATTAAAGGGGTAAGTATTCTTACTTAAGTTGTAAGACTTTAAGCGACATGAATCCGCATTCGTTAGATATTTAGTTGTACGCTTGTAAAACTGTATAATTTTCGAGGCCAGCATTGAATCAATTGTTACCAGCGGTGTGCATATTCATTCACTATGTTATCAGCCGTGTGCATATTCATTCACTATGTTATCAGCGGTGTACATATTCATTCACTATGTTATCAGCCGTGTGCATATTCATTCACTATGTTATCAGCCGTGTGCATATTCATTCACTATGTTATCAGCCGTGTGCATATTCATTCACTATGTTATCAGCGGTGTGCATATTCATTCACTATGTTATCAGCCGTGTGCATATTCATTCACTATGTTATCAGCGGTGTGCATATTCATTCACTATGTTATCAGCGGTGTGCATATTCATTCACTATGTTAGCAGCAGTGTGTTCATTCATTCACTATGTTATCAGCGGTGTGCATATTCATTCACTATGTTAGCAGCAATGTGTTCATTCATTCATTATGTTACCAGCAATGTGTTCATTCACTATGTTACCAGCAGTGTGTACATTCATACACTATGTTACCAGCAGTGTGTTCATTCATTCACTATGTTACCAGCAGTGTGTTCATTCATTCACTATGTTACCAGCAGTGTGTTCATTCATTCACTATGTTACCAGCAGTGTGTTCATTCATTCACTATGTTACCAGCAGTGTGTTCATTCATTCACTATGTTACCAGCAGTGTGTTCATTCATTCACTATGTTACCAGCAGTGTGTTCATTCATTCACTATGTTACCAGCAGTGTGTTCATTCATTCACTATGTTACCAGCAGTGTGCACATTCATTCACTATGTTACCAGCAGTGTGCACATTCATTCATTATGTTACCAGCAGTGTGTACATTCATGCATTGTGTTACCAGCAGTGTGTACATTCATTCATTGTGTTACCGGCAGTGTGCGTATTCATTCACTATGTAACCGGCAGTGTGCGTATTCATTCACTATGTTACCGGCAGTGTGCGTATTCATTCACTATGTTACCGGCAGTGTGCGTATTCATTCACTATGTTACCGGCAGTGTGCGTATTCATTCACTATGTTACCGGCAGTGTGCGTATTCATTCACTATGTTACCGGCAGTGTGCGTATTCATTCACTATGTTACCGGCAGTGTGCGTATTCATTCACTATGTTACCGGCAGTGTGCGTATTCATTCACTATGTTACCGGCAGTGTGTACATTCATTCATTATATTACCGGCAGTGTGCATATTCATTCATTATATTACCGGCAGTGTGCATATTCATTCATTATATTACCGGCAGTGTGCATATTCATTCATTATATTACCGGCAGTGTGCATATTCATTCATTATATTACCGGCAGTGTGCAAATCGTATCTGAATATCTACAATAGTGGTATACGAGCTATAATCTCTTCGTTATTTATTTTCGTTTTACCGAGTTCTTAGTCTAAATATAAGAATAATGTAGAATAATAACAGTAAATAATAATTTTTAAAACTTTCATTTAAATCTCGGATAGATGCCACGTACAGAAGCTATTTCAACTTTAGGAGCAATGTTATGTTTGCAAAGAATATACAGTGATGTTAGCGTTCTTCAACCTAACGTAAATGAACAAGTTGCTATATCCAGTAAAGATGCTAAGGTACTTTTTTAACGAATTACGCCTATCATATCAGGAAACTATAAATGTGTCACTGGGAATTCAATCAGCGTGAAACTTTATGGTGTATTTGTACTTAGATGAGCTAGCGACGTTTAATTAAGCCAGGAATGAAAATTGTAAAAACACATCTCCCACACGATAAGAATTCCCTGTGTTAACTTGATCAGTTCCTGTTAATAATAATGTCATTTTAATCACATTATGATTAGTTAAATCTTGGTTAATAATGGTTATAGGATCATACTGTGAATATCCTAATTAAAGCGGGTAAAAGGGAACCAGCTGGTCTGGCCCGGTGTATTGCGATTAGCAGTCTAGGTATTTACGTATATGGCGAAATGATTCATGAATCCAAACATTCTCGCGTAAATGACGCCGTCCATGTGCTGCTGGCAGCACTTAGGGTAAGTCGCAATGTTTTTATTGCTCAAGAATGACGAGGCTTAATTAATATTAAAAAATCTTTCAATTAACTTTCATTTCATTTACTAATATTCTTAGAATAGGCTTTCAATTACTACTAACAGGGATAGATTTAATTTTAGAAGTAGGAATGGAGAACGGTTAGTATTTACTTCAGTCCGACTCATAGACCACCCAGTATAGAGCCCCTCCCTCCAACCCGTAACGAAAAGTTTAAATTATCTTATTGGTTGACTCACTTGAACTACGTTTTGATGACGTTTCTGACAGGGACGGCGAAAAATAATGACGTAATTCCTTTTTACCTCTGTCGCTATGACCCGCCTCTTCTTTCATACCCCCCCCCCTCCGTCCCGTGGATGGGGGTCCGTCCGGGATTTTGACGCGCGCCCACATTACTTAGCTTTTCTCCATTCCTACTTCTAAAATTAAATCTATCCCTGTTTATATCGAGAAATCTTTCAATTAACTTTCATTTTATTTACTAACTAATTTTCATAGAATAGGCTTTTAATTACTACTAATTTTACTAATGTGTATTATTATTTTGCATTCACTTAATCAATTTTCTATTGCACGCTTTTTTGTTATTCTTTTCTTTTTCTTTCTTGGTTGTTTCTATTTGTTTCCTTTATATTATTTCTCTTGGGTTAATTTCGTCTGGCACCCAAAAAAAAAGCCTCTGATTAAACGTGGCCCTCGAAGCAGAGGTAAAAAGCACGTTCAGGTACTATCCCGATCTCTTTTTATATTTATATTTTCCATATTTCTAATTATTTAAAATTAGTGGTTTAATTATGGTATAAGTTCATAAGATATGTTCCATACTGGACATGTCTTATGAACTTATGATGATGGTTAGTGATTTCACGAAGGGATTATTTTTTAAATATAGTTTAACAGTCGCGCCGTATCGCAAGTGGCTTCTGATATGCTCCTGCTTCTGTGTGATCACGCTAAGTACCTGTTGAAACATTATCCCGAAATTCCAAATAAAATTATCGAGGTATTGTTATGTGATATTAAACAGGGTTCATACAAACCTGGAAAACAGGGAAAGCCTGGAAAAATCAGGGAAATAAATAGTTGACAAAAACCTCAGGGAAATTTCGAATTTTTAGTAAAATTTAATGAATTCAGCAAAATGTTCATAAACATACCCTCCATAGGATTAACATTACACTATACTTTGGAGGCTCATAACTCTGGTTACATTTGAGATATGGGGATGTCCTTTGATTATGTAATAGTCCAATTTGCCCCTCATCCAACCATACTAAAAACATACGGATACGGCAAACAGGGGCCGAGTAATTGAGGAAAATGTTCATGAACATACCCTCCATAGGATTAACATTACACTATACTTTGGAGGCTCCTAACTCTGGTTCTACTAGAGATACGGGGATGTCCCTTGAGTATGTTGTAGTCCTATTTGCCCCCCATCCAACCATACTAAAAACATGGTGCTACGACAAACAGGGGCCGAGTAATTAAGCAAAATGTTCATAAACATACTCCCCTCCATAGGATTAACATTACACTATACTTTGGAGGCTCATAACTCTGGTTATATTAGAGATACGGGGATGTCCTTTGATTATGTAATAGTCCTATTTGCCCCCCATCCAACCATACTAAAAACACACAGATACGACAAACAGGGGCCGAGTAATTGAGGAAAATGTTCATAAACATACCCTCCATAGGATTAACATTACACTATACTTTGGAGGCTCATAACTCTGGTTATATTAGAGACACGGGGATGTCCTTTGATTATGTAATAGTCATATTTGCCCCGCCCCTCCTTCCTTAACATTTGCTCCAAAGGATACTCCATATACGGGAAAAATCTGGAAAATTCAGGGAAGTATGTGGGGAGAAAACCTGGAAATCTCGGGCAAATTTGTTTTCCAAAAGTTGTATGAACCCTGTTATTAACTTTAATTAGATGCGGTTGTTTATTAGATATTTTCAAGGTGGTTGCCGGGACTTTAATGACGTTAATGCCTGGTCCAGATGCACCTCTTTCAGATGAAGAAAAAAGGGTAATAGGAAAATTTAGTTGGGTTGCCGACTCGAGTAATACTTGCCATGTTATAATGCCAAATTTTATGTAATTGGACTATTTCAGCTTCTTCTGTCACTGATATTTTGTTTGGGAGAGTGGTGCATAAATGTTCAATCGTCTTTACTGTCAAATAATAGTACAGAAAAGGAATTACTATCATTGGTGTTTAGTGTAAGAGACTTTTAAAGTTTGGGGAATGAAAGGTGTATGAAGTATGGCGAAGTACGTTAAGGGATAAAGGAAACATTTCGGATGCTTTGCAGGTTCTAAATTCTATAATATCTGGAAGTAATGATGAAACTGATCGCGATTTGGGCAGGAACATTCCAAGTATGGTAGATCTGGCTGGACCAGACGTTGACCCCAGCATCCATCTTGATAATCTTCAAGACGGAGTTACCTTGAGAGTTCCTAGCTCGCCTCGTCACTTAAACGATTCGTCACCGCGACCCTTATCAGCTAGTTCCTCCCCTAAGGAACGGTCCCCAGTTTCATCCTTCTTGTCCTTAGAAAACTCGTTTCTGAGAGCTTCGTCCCTTAACTTGGACCCTAGATCAGGCTTCAATGTTATTAAGCTAGCGGCCAAGTCAGTTTTGGGACACCTGATTAATTATTTGGGACATTTCCCTATGGGAGTTGGTGCCGCTCATTTGCCAAGCTTAGTAACGGAACAAGATGATTTGCCTTTGTTGAACGGAGATGATTTATGTTCACAGAGCTTGAATGCCCCTAATGTTCAGCTTTTTGTTTTGAACAATAGTTCGGTGTTCTCTGTGGTACAGATTCCAACTTTGGTAAGTGTGAATTTGCGTTCGTAATTATGAATGGCTGGCGTGTGTGATAACCGTGTGAACAATAGGAGGTACCGGGTGGTGGTGCCACTGCTGGTTTAACAACAGCATCGTCTCAAGTTAGGGTTATTGTTCGGGATCAAAGTGGGAAGTTTTCATGGGATTGTTCCATTCTTTATGGACCACCGGGTTGTTCCAGGGGTTCAGCTACTTCTAGTAAGGTTTAAGTCAACTTTCTCCCCGGATTTTGTTGAATTAAATTAAACTGAACGCACTGGTGATTTTTAACAGGCGTTATGAGGAAACCCCTTTCCTACTCCCCACATTTTCCAAGAATCAATAATATGAACAATTTGAACAATAACTTGAACAATAATAATGGTTCGAACTCTCAATCGGTTTTGAACGCCACCTCGGACAAATTGAAAAAAATTACTAACAGATCACCCGATGAGCTACCGACTTTAGAAAATAGCTCTCCTGATTTGGATAATCTAGATGATGTGGGTTTAAGTTAACTTTAAAAGCCTTTTTTAAGCGATCTAATGGTAATACTCTATAGCTGTTGCAACATATTGGACACGTTAGCCCAGAATGCATTGCCAGGGGTAGTAATCCCTTGAATATGGCACCTAGCGCAGCGGCTGATAGTATTGAATTGGAAACGGCAACGGTTCACGCCATTTTGAATCAAAGAAATAACGAAATGTCCCATATAGCCAAACATTCTAAGAGTTCTAGTTTCGTTGCCAAACCAGTTCAACCTCCTTCTGTTAAAACGCCCGAATCTGATTTTCAATATTGCCGAATTTTGCTCAATCAATTGTGCTTCTTATCGTGGGAGAAAAGGCCGCAGATAGATTTATTGTTGAAAAATGAAAAGCTCATCAGAGAGTTACGAAATTTGGATAATCAAAAATGGTATGTTGAAACATTAAGCTTGAATGTCTTGAGGCGGGGCTAGAGATTACTTCGAGGCGGGGCTAGAGATTACTTCGAAGGGGGGCTAGAGATTACTTCGAAGGGGGGCTAGAGATTACTTCGAAGGGGGGCTAGAGATTACTTCGAAGGGGGGCTAGAGATTACTTCGAAGGGGGGCTAGAGATTACTTCGAAGGGGGGCTAGAGATTACTTCGAGGCGGGGCTAGAGATTACTTCGAAGGGGGGCTAGAGATTACGTCGAAGGGGGGCTAGAGATTACTTCGAAGGGGGGCTAGAGATTACTTCGAAGGAGGGCTAGAGATTACTTCGAGGCGGGGCTAGAGATTACTTCGAGGCGGGGCTAGAGATTACTTCGAAGGGGGGCTAGAGATTACTTCGAAGGGGGGCTAGAGATTACTTCGAAGGGGGGCTAGAGATTACTTCGAGGCGGGGCTAGAGATTACTTCGAGGCGGGGCTAGAGATTACTTCGAGGCGGGGCTAGAGATTACTTCGAGGCGGGGCTAGAGATTACTTCGAGGCGGGGCTAGAGATTACTTCGAGGCGGGGCTAGGGATTACGTCGAGGCGGGGCTAGGGATTACGTCGAGGCGGGGCTAGGGATTACGTCGAGGCGGGGCTAGGGATTACGTCGAGGCGGGGCTAGGGATTACGTCGAGGCGGGGCTAGGGATTACGTCGAGGCGGGGCTAGAGATTACTTCGAGGCGGGGCTAGAGATTACTTCGAGGCGGGGCTAGAGACTACTTCGAGAATTTTTATTTTTCAGTCGAGAAACGCACAAAATTGCTGTTATTTATGTGGCTAAAGGACAAGAGGATAAAAACTCTTTACTTTTAAACACTGGCGGGAGTTTGGCCTTTGAGCAGTTTGTCTCTGGGCTCGGATGGGAAGTAGATTTGGAAACTCACGTTGGTTTCATGGGTGGTCTACAAAGAAACGGGAGTACGGGTGTCAGCGCACCCTACTACGCTACCTCCTTTCTTGAAGTAATTTTCCACGTTTCCACTCGAATGACTACAACGGAAGAGGATGATTCTCTTATTAAAAAGGTACCTTCATGATCCTGTAGTCATTTCTAACTAAAAAAATAAATCTTCATCTTCTTTCATCAAATTATAGTTACGACATTTAGGAAATGATGAAGTGCACATAGTCTGGTCGGAACATACGCGAGATTATCGACGTGGAATTATAGCCACTGAATTTTGCGATGTTTTGATTGTTATTTATCCCATTAACGCTCATCTCTTCAGAATACAAATCTCGAGAAAGCCCGAGATACCCTTTTTTGGTCCTTTGTTTAACGGTGCCATTGTTGACCGTAAACTTTTACCCGGTTTAGTTCGTGCCACCGCTATTAATGCCAGTCGTGCTAAACGTTCCATCATATCTCTGTCGCAGAGATTGTAAGTTTTCTTTTAATTAATTTTTCTTCAGTTTTGATCGTTATGGATATTTGAAAATAATTCAGTTTCGAGGAACGAGCCAAATCATTGGAAACCATTTTTAAGAATCAGAAGGAATCTACCACTTTTGAACAGTTTGCAGCTAGCGTTTACGCTCCTTTAGCACCAAAGTCTGTTAATCAAGGTAAATTACACCTAATGAAACGCTAGCTGTTTTATAGGTAAGTGATTTGTATTGCGTTGTTAATCAGGTGCTGTAATGTTGTACGAAGATCGTAGGTCTCACCATCATTCACGACCAAGTAGTAGCAGTAATTTAGCCGCGGCTCTTCTCGATTCCCACCACGTCTCCCATTCCTCTAATCTTAGAGTATCTACGCCTAGTAATGAAAGTCTGTCCAATAAAAGTTCTCCGCAGCCTCCTGCCAGAGCGCATAGAGGTATTATTAATGCAATTTAAGGCTCTTTCAGACGATCCAACTTTTTGACTCGGCTTGATGGGTCAACTCGAGTTGAATCAACTAGTTGGATCGTGTGAATAGAAGCTGGATGAGTTGAGTCACCAAAAAAGTTGGCTAGGAAAAATTCGATCAGTGATCCAATTTTTACTGACTCAACTTTTTAATTTCATTTCTTCAGCCAATCAAAATGAATTACAAAAAAAGCCTTTTTCGCGGTAGGGTTATTTCCTAAGTGCCAAGGTAGGTAAGTGGCGCTTAAAAAGTTCCATTTGGCGGTAAAAGTTTAGTCGTGTGAAAAGGAAGGATTTATTTCACTTTTCCCTTCAAAAGTTGGGCAAGCATGTTGATACAACTTTTTGACCCATCGAGCTGAGTCAAAAAGTTGGATCGTCTGAAAGAGCCTTAACACTGATTTGAGGAATTTTCTAGACGAACTTTAAGCTTAGTTTCCATTATCAACCACAAACGCACGTTAATGTTGAACTTAAGGCTCTTTCAGACGATCCAACTTTTTGACTCAGCTCAATGGGTCAAAAAGTTGTATCAACTTGCTTGCCCAACTTTTGAAGGGAAAAGTGAAATAAATCCTTTCTATATTCACACGACTAAACTTTTACCGCCAAATGGAACTTTTTAAGCGCCACCTACCTACCTTGGCACTTACGAAATAACCCGCGAAAAAGGATTTTTTTTGTAATTCATTTTGATTGGCTGAAGAAATGAAATTAAAAAGTTGAGTCGGCAAAAATTAAATCACTGATCCAATTTTTCCTAGCCAACTTTTTTGGTGACTCAACTCATCCAGCTTCTATTCACACGATCCAACTAGTTGATCCAACTCGAGTTGACCCATCAAGCTGAGTCAAAAAGTTGGATCGTCTGAAAGAGACTTTAGTTTTACTTTTTTAATTAACTGGGAGCTTTAACATGAGATGTGAACTGGTTAAAGGGAGGGTGAAGTAGAAAATCAAGTGATTTTTTTTATCGATTTTTCTACTAATTATAAGACCAGTCTGCATAGTGAAACATTCAGGAAATACAGATTCCGAATGATTTTAAAATTATTTCAAATTAGGTTCAGATTTTAAGGATAATTTTAAAGAAGCCCCTCCGACCAATCGCGTAACGCTATGCCTTTTTGTTAACAAAATTCTTGTGGCACGTTCCGCGTTGAATGAAATTTATCACGAGATTTGATAA
Source organism: Phalangium opilio (assembly GCF_054372755.1). Taxonomy (NCBI): domain Eukaryota; kingdom Metazoa; phylum Arthropoda; class Arachnida; order Opiliones; family Phalangiidae; genus Phalangium; species Phalangium opilio. The sequence continues at coordinate 6,138,111 of NW_028324217.1, read as the reverse complement.
TATTAGGCGCGCGACGTGATAATCATGGCGCGAGACATGGAGCATGCGTGCCACGAGAATTTTGTTAATAAAAAGGCAGAGCGTTACGCGATTGGCCGGAGGTCCTTCTTTAAAATTATCCTTTAAATCTGAACCTAATTTGAAATAATTTTAAAATCATTCGGAACTGGTGAAGTATTTCCTGAATGTTTCACTATGCAGACTGCTCTAATAATTATTAGAAGAATCGATAAAAAATCACTTGATTTTCTACTTCACCCTCCCGTTAAAACATTAGTAACACTAGGAATTTTTCATCACAAGCTCTCGGTAACCAGTGACAAATTTATGGAACAAATCTTATGGTGTCATAATAATTGACACCAAAGGACATGAATAGAATAGGATAGAAGCAGACTGAGATTACTTATCGGTAATTATAATTATTCTGTCCGATTTTCAGAGCGACCTTTATCAGCCTCTCAAAGTCACAGTTCCTCTACTCTGTCTCAGCACTGACATTTAGGTGATTGCATCGTCGGATGAGATGCAAATCCGTTTAAGCACTTTTATTTAACCCAGATTAATAACGAAAAAGAAATGAAATTCATATATTGAATAAACAGTACATAAAGATATCTATTTAGAAAGAAAGTACCGAGAAGACGAAACGAACGAAATCTGCCGCAAGAATATAGGGTCTAGATGAAATCTATGCACATGTTGAGAAAATCATTTGTAATTTATTAAATTAAGAAAACAAACGTAAAATTAAAATATGCCCATTGGTTCAGGATTAATTGAAGGAAAGGTAGGATGAAATACACGTTATGACTTTATTAAGCACTTCTTATTACATCATACCATTTCGCAAGGCACTACACTATACTGGGCGTTGGTATCGCGTCAAAGGGGTTCATTTAATAACACTTTGATCACTGATGGCGCTATTATTATAATTAAAGAAGCTTCTTCATTTAAAAGTTTGCTACACAATAGAGTAATTTCGGTAGAGAGGGGGAGTGAACTGTTAATCCCCTGCGTTGGGGGTAACTTTGTAATAAAGAATACTAATCGCGCCTTGAAGGGGGATATCACTAAGGTAAGAGATAGAGGGTTATGACGTTGCCATAAATGGTAAAGAAATTACTCTATAGATACTTTATATACTGTGATTTCCTTCTATGGGTGAGGTGGGTGAGTGATAGAGATCACTGTATGCCATGGTTTCTGTCTCTGGCAAATCCGCCACTAAGAGAATCTGGTCTACAAGGAATATAAAGGGACTGCAAAGAAAGCAGTGGTGGTTAGATAAAAATTATTTGGAAAACGTCACAGGCAACACATGATAAGATGTGGAGTCGTAGGGTTTTTTTTTTTTGGATTGTAGTGCTAGTTTTTGAAATGAAACGACACAAGTTTCTTCATACTACGGCTCTCAAAGTCCTTGGTCACGTGCCCCTGACATATTTCAAACAATTCTTCCCATCCGCCGCTGCTTTCTTTTGAGTTCCTTTTAGTAAAGGATACATGTTCATGGCAAATAACCTTTAGAGTTTAGACCCATATTTATGGGGATTATTGTAAGCTTTCGTTTGTGCCAGCCCCCCCCCTCTATTGCCGCTTTAATTAGTTCTGGCCTGGGCAACTGACTATAGTTCCAAAATTTACGAATTAACAACAATTGGCGCACAATGTTTCTTAACTGCAATCTATAGAGTGCTGTCAGAAGCGGTGTGACGTCACCCATGCTGTTTTCCCATAAAGAAAAAACGGTAACTGTCTTGGCCGCCCATTACTAAAGGCAGACTCGTGACGTTTAACCTTGGATCTGACGTCACAACTGACACACTCCATAGGCTAAAATAAATCAACTTTTAAGAGATACTAGATTTTGTGGCCATAGGGGATGAAATTCTTTTGGGAAAGTTAGGTTACCATAGGATGGTTAAATTTTTAATAATAATAATAATAATCATCCTGCTTATTGGTCTATTTATTGTTTTGTTCTTAATTAATTTAAAAATAGCCATAATTAAGCCGTGGTATGAGCGAGAGAGGAAAGAACTATGAAAGGCCATGTTTTGAAATTCGCCAAAAAAACAATAAACAAAGTAGGCCTAAATATAATTCAATACAAATATTTGACTAATTGGAAAGTGCACTGTACATACGCCGTACTTCTAAATTCTGGAATTCTAATGCTTGTAAATATTAAAGTATACACTGTTTTCCCATCATCTAAACCTCAAATAATTGTAAATTGTCTATGAAGCTCGGAATATTTCGATAAGAGAATGTTTAAAAATGATTGCTTTATATTTCAGTGGATATTTAGAAATTTACACATGGTTAATTTTAATTTATATATTATTATATTTCATTGTTAAACCCATCCCCTCCCTTTGTAAATAACTAAATAGTATAGTTAACGAAGATATTTTAGGGCTTGGTATATTATGGCTGGCTTTAACAGTATTGTTAATGAGAAGTTACCTAACAAGAAAGATAGGCGATTGTTTTTATTTAAACGGAAAATTAAATGTAAATAGATTTAATTAACAACATTTTGGTTTTTGTTAAGTATAACCATAGCCCACTTGATCATGCACGCTGGCTGCACGAGCTCTAGAAGCCCGTCAAAACTTTTTTTTTTTACATGTCAACTCGCGAATGCGGCGCGTCACATTCACATAGGTTCGGTCTAAACTTTCAAACCCGTCTGGTTTTAACATGGGCGTCTATGGGAGGGGACCAGTTTTTTCAACGTTTTTGACAATATTAGTGCATCCACTGGTTCAAATCTCTTGAATTTTTAATGAGACGTGTATTGAAAGGTTTGATATTATCCTGTAAAATTTAAAGTCTTCAGCTATAATAGTTTTTTTTATAAAAAATAAAAATCATCACATAGTAGAGAAATTGAAGGATTTATTTCTCTAAGTACTATGTGATGATTTTTATTTTTTATAAAAAAACTATTATAGCTGAAGACTTGAAATTTTACAGGATAATATCACACCTTTCAATACACGTCTCATTAAAAATTCAAGAGATTTGAACCAGTAGATGCACTAATATTGTCAAAAATGTTGATAAAACTGGTCCCCTCCCATAGACGCCCATGTTAAAACCAGACGGGTTTGAATTTTAGACCGAACCTATGTTATTCTCATTCTTAGGGTCGATTGAAGGGGCTTCTAGAGCGCGTGCAGCCAGCGTGTGATCAAGTGGGCTATGGTATAACAAACAATATATTATAAACTCGCTAAAAGCTTATTTAAAAAATGAAAAACAAATTAAAGATGAAACTTCTAATGATTTTAATGACTAATAACAATAATATACAATTCAATCACTGGATTTTTTTAGCTAATTCTTGGACTATTTCAGTTGCGGAAGGTTTAATTGAAACAAAAGTCGATCGTTCCTGGTGAGGAAAATTTGCAATATTCAATTCTGTAGGTTTGTGTGTAAATGGTGTCCAAACGCCTTGAATACTGGGGTTTTCCGTATGCCAATATTTACGATAACGGATATTAGGTATTCCTGATTGGCAACGCATCAACTCGACCCATTTTTGAATTTCTTCTTTTGTGAAGTTATTAACAATGAGACTTTCCCGATGGCCATTTAAATATTCAGCTACAATAGTGGCATTACGGTTTCTACGGGGTAGAAGGTAAACTACTACGCTGTTATTAGTTTTAGCAAAATCTACTAAATCATCTTCGATAAATTCTCGAACTGCTTTACTTCCTCCGCTGTGTTTACAGAACTTGAACGTAAGCCTTTGTAATTGATTGATGTATCGCCCGGCGCCGTTTTGTAAGACACTTCTGAGGAAACCGCTAGGAATCGTACTGTTTGTCGCCATTAAAAATTTTTATTTTGTATTTATCAATAAGCAAAATTATTAAGAATTAATTAGATTTAATATCGTTTAAGGCTAGAATTTAGAAAAGATTGCACGGCATCAATCAGTGCGTAGCCATCTTGATTTTTTTTCGACCAATGATGATGGATGGCTGCATATAGCGCTTTCTTTACGAACCTTGGGATGGCTGATTGCCATCTATATTTTCCATGGAGTAGTTTCACTAGAGTGACAATGTTTTTATCCTTGGAAGAGTCTGATATGGTAGCTACGCCTTCTGTAATAATACTCCATGGTGGAAAATAACTGGTTGGCAAAATTTTTATAACGGCATCAGAGTAGGGCCAGACATAACTATAATGTAAAAGCAGACGGCGTTCAGATTTGCTACACGAACAAACCATTATTATACTTTTTACGACTCTCAAACCTTAAACGTCCGGTTTTCCGGTATCTAAAAAACTTTGGACCCAACGCACCATCGAACTAAAAATATTTTTGCCGCCTTGATTTCAGCGAGACTAGCCGCGCTGTTGTTCTTTCCGGTTTCCGGCTTAAGCCTACATTTTAGTTTTACTTTTGTTTCTTTGTCTGTTTGTCATCAATCTCGAAGTTAATTTTGCATCAAATTTTGCATGGCAATTAACCGTTTAAGCATTATATGGTAATGATACATCTAAGATAACTATATAAAATAATTGTTTATTCAATTTATAAAGTGTTATAATTTTTTTAGCAACAAGTTTCTACCAGTTTTGCGGCCTGAACATAGAGCCTTTGTTAACCCAAAATTGGGCGCCAACTTAGGACCAAAGACAAAGAACTTGACGTTTTGACCAAAGATTTTGCAACTGGTTTTCCAAGCACGCGCGTCTTTAGTTAATCAATTGCGAAGTTCCTGAAGAACTTGTAAAAATTGAACAGTTCAAAGTACAAGGAAGTGTGTTTTGGTCTGTTAAAGACATTATTGAACTAAATTACCATACTCAACCATATGTGGATTCACATCAGCTAGAGCATTAATATTGTAAGTAAATTTATTTATTTCCACTTTTTAGAATTGCATAAACTTACGTGGGGTTTTAATTAAAAATATCATTACCTAACAATAATAATAATAATAAGTGTGGCATGAAAAATGCATTCTATATTTGTTGATTAGTAAGTTGTTAGTTTTGGTGATAAGATTTTCGCAGACATAGATGGGGCTTAAGGATTAACTTACTGTTGATAAAATCAATTGCAATCAAAGCAATAGAGTAGTGGCGGTAGAGAGAGGTGTAGACTTTGTATCCCTCCCTCTGAGCACGCTCTTGTAGGCGCCTAAGAGTTTGATGACACAGAAAGGTAGGTTGTTTGCATAGGTAGTACTGCCATTACTCTATCAGGGTTCATTCAAACCTGAAAAACTGGAAAACCCAGGGAAATATGTGGGAAAAAACTCGGGGGAATCCAAAGGTTTCTTCATCATCGACAAGTTACTTGGTTTAGTTGCACTTATCTAGCCAAGACTGAACATCAAGGATAATACAACCATGAAAGTTGATATTTTCTTTCAATGGATGAATAGAAGTTATAATCCTCTAATGTCACTTGCAACTTTGGCAGTGCATGACATGACTTTCCCAAATGTCATTATGGGGAATCTATTCCGATTTAGGGGAGCATACTCAAAGCATAACCGGGTTTGCCTTAGTACCTGGAGGTCATGGAAAGTTTGGGATTTTGAAAATACGTGTGAAATGTTGGATAAAAGTTGGGGAATTTGAAAATTGTCCTAAAAGTTGGGGAATTTTGTCTTTCACTAATTTTCTTTTAGTGGTTCTAGCATGCTTATTATTTCATCGTACTAGGCCTAGTCGTTCTTAAATTAATTGTTCTAACTGTTCTACAAACAAATGAAACTGTTCCACGAACAAATGAAACTCTTCAACAAACAAATGAAACTGTTCCAAAAACAAATGAAACTGTTCCACGAACAAATAAAAACTGTTCCACGAACAAATAAAAACTGTTCCACGAACAAATAAAAACTGTTCCACGAACAAATAAAAACTGTTCCACGAACAAATAAAACCTGTTCACGAACAGATAAAACCTGTTCCACGAACAAATAAAACCTGTTCCACGAACAAATAAAACCTGTTCCACGAACAAATAAAACCTGTTCCACGAACAAATAAAACCTGTTCCACGAACAAATAAAAACTGTTCCACGAACAAATAAAAACTGTTCCACGAACAAATAAAAACTGTTCCACGAACAAATAAAACTGTTCAGCAAACAAATAAAACTGTTCCACGAACAAATAAAAACTGTTCTACGAACAAATAAAAACTGTTCCACGAACAAATAAAAACTGTTCCACGAACAAATAAAAACTGTTCCACGAACAAATAAAAACTGTTCCACGAACAAATAAAACCTGTTCCACGAACAAATAAAACCTGTTCCATGAACAAATAAAAACTGTTCCACGAACAAATAAAACTGTTCAGCGAACAAATAAAAACTGTTCCACGAACAAATAAAAACTGTTCCACGAACAAATAAAAACTGTTCCACGAACAAATAAAAACTGTTCCACGAACAAATAAAAACTGTTCCACGAACAAATAAAACCTGTTCACGAACAGATAAAACCTGTTCCACGAACAGATAAAACCTGTTCCACGAACAAATAAAACCTGTTCCACGAACAAATAAAACCTGTTCCACGAACAAATAAAACCTGTTCCACGAACAAATAAAAACTGTTCCACGAACAAATAAAAACTGTTCCACGAACAAATAAAACTGTTCAGCAAACAAATAAAACTGTTCCACGAACAAATAAAAACTGTTCTACGAACAAATAAAAACTGTTCCACGAACAAATAAAAACTGTTCCACGAACAAATAAAAACTGTTCCACGAACAAATAAAAACTGTTCCACGAACAAATAAAAACTGTTCCACGAACAAATAAAACCTGTTCCACGAACAAATAAAACCTGTTCCATGAACAAATAAAAACTGTTCCACGAACAAATAAAACTGTTCAGCAAACAAATAAAACTGTTCCACGAACAAATAAAAACTGTTCTACGAACAAATAAAAACTGTTCTACGAACAAATAAAACCTGTTCCACGAACAAATGAAAACCTGTTCCACGAACAAATAAAACTGTTCAGCAAACAAATAAAACTGTTCCACGAACAAATAAAAACTGTTCTACGAACAAATAAAACCTGTTCCACGAACAAATAAAAACTGTTCCACGAACAAATAAAAACTGTTCCACGAACAAATAAAACCTGTTCCACGAACAAATAAAACCTGTTCCACGAACAAATAAAACCTGTTCCACGAACAAATAAAAACTGTTCCACGAACAAATAAAACTGTTCAGCAAACAAATAAAACTGTTCCACGAACAAATAAAAACTGTTCTACGAACAAATAAAAACTGTTCTACAAACAAACAACTAAAACTGGAAAATCTATGAGGAAAAATTGCTTGCCAAGGGAAAAACGTTGAAGCTCTAGCTGGAAAGTGGGGGAATTTGGAATAGGGCATGACACTTCCTGCTTTCATATTTGAGGGATTGTTTTGTCCAGTCCCCATCAACTAGTTTTAGCTCTTCTACATTATGACATTGGTAGCTTTAAAGGTCATACCAGAATGGAATAATAGAAGAAGGATGACACTATGTATGCTCTTAATACTTTAGTTACGTAACATGATTCTACCTAGGAGTCATGGCGCCTTCTTGTTTGCTCTTGTGCTCATCAAACTTCAGATGGGCATCGCACCATGCTAGGGTGAATTAACTATAACTGTTTAGTATTTACTAAATCCTCAGCAATCAATTAACCAACAAACCTTGATTGACTGTCTTGACGTGCTGTAACAAAAATTAATCCGTAAGCGCATGCATACGCCTTGACAAATAGTTAAGCAGCGCTAATAGATTTAGTATTGATGAGGGAACTCTTTACCTGGCGTATGTGATTCGGTTTAGCAATTAACCTTGCTATAATAAATGTTAATTCTGATGTTGGTTAGGAAGAATCATGATACAATTACCCCACCCGCTTTGTGGTGTTACACTTCTCTCGAGCAGGAGTATTTTATACTCAATTTTATCAACTCAATATTTTCCATTATCAAAACTGGAAATTACAAAACTTGTAGGCCTATAGAGAAACTGTAATGTCTTATATTTGTCCAAGTTACACAGTACCGTTAAATACACAAGTATATATCGTGAGACTCTTTAATTTACAACTTCCTAAAGGAAAGGACTTGTAGGATAGAATTATAGTTTTGTTCGAAATAACATATAAAATAGTAGGTCTATTTCAAATGGTACTTTTTGTCTATTTTCAATATTAAATAAGATAACGGGCAATTAAGTTTACTTACTGGATTCTACGCGTTAGGCAGCGCTGGATAGAAGACATTATTTTGGGTAAAAAATTCTATTGGAAGACAGTTGGTGGTAGCAGGGATAGATTAATTTTAGAAGTAGGAATGGAGAACAGAGTAATCTGAGCGCGCGTAAAAGTCCCGGATCCCCTTCCACCGGACGGAGGGGTATGAAAGAAGAGGCGTATCATAGCGACAGAGGCAAAAAGGAATTGCGTATTTTTCGGCGTCCCCTTCAGCAACGTCATCAAAACGTAGTTTAAGTGAGCCAATAAGATAATTTAAACTTTTCGTTACGTGTTGGAGGGAGGGGGCTCTATACTGGGGCTACGTTCAGTAACTGGAAATCTGAAAAAGCCGTTACCGCTACCGATGTGTTTTTTTCCGAACGCTACGTCAGAGTGACGTCAGACGTCACTGAACGTTTTATTTTCTCTCTCTGTTGCGTTTGATGATACTTTCCATGATGCCGTCTGCTAGAGATTTTGGATTGAGGAGAAAACTGTTATTTTTGTTATTAAATGAACTATCTAACGATGATAAATCGGAAATAACCTTAATTCCAGTTCATTTGAAAAGATCTATTAAAGAAAAATGTGTTATCGTTTCGCTAGTGGCTTTGGACTGGATTTCTCGCCATGTTGAACTTCAATTAATGACGTCATAAATCCGATTCGCATCGAAAAAACCTGCTCTTCCAGCCGCTGCGATCGGTGTCACATCGATGCGTAGCGTGACGTAGAAACCGGAAGTGCGAAAAACCGTACAGTAAAAAAATCGGTCTCCGATGCGCGCAGCGCTGCGTACGCTAGCAGTTACTGAACGTAGCCTCAGTGGGCTATGAGTCGGACTGAAGTAAATACTAACCCATTCTCCATTCCTACTAATGAAATTAAAATACGTAATTCCTTTTTACCTCTCTGACGCTATGACCCGCCTTTTCTTTCATACCTCTCCCCAAGACTTTGATGCGCGCCCACATTACTCTGTTCTCCATTCCTACCTCTAAAATTAATTCTATCCCTGGTATTAATAAGCCTTTGACAGCGCCTCACCGGGCGTCGGCGTCGCTTTACCCAGAATCTATGATCTACTTCAATCACTTCAAAATTACAAGCTCCAGTTTGTAACCAGAATTTACAAACTTATCATGGAACATATCTTATGACAAAATTACTGTAAAATTAAAACTAATTCGACTTTAAATTTCGACCCTTAAAAGACCGAACTCGCTCTGTTCCAATTTGAAATATGTAGGTCTATGATTTTTATACGATCTATGGAATAAAACATTCTATAATAGACCTTTCCTTTAAAGATATGTCCCTATAAAAAATAATGATAAAAAGCTCTCAGTTAAGATTAAGTGTATAAGGTGGGGGCGGGAAGGGGGGGGAGGAGAAGAAATAGGAAATTCTAAAAGAGGAATTCAGTTATGTTTTCCTAAGAAGAACTGTACTGGAGGAGAATGGGACTTGGGAACTTCCCCTAAGTTAATATTTCCGTTACGAAAGATAGCTAGCTACCTTATAGGACGAAGTGCGTGACTAGGTTCAATCGATTACCCAGGGTCATTTAGGAATAAAAGAGAGACTGGGACGATTTAGACACTAGTTAGACATAGTTATATGGACTGAAATGGTTTAGGATCACCTCTCTTTTTATGTGCTGGAAGCGTATTTTATGTTTATATCAGCCCCCCTCCCAGAGGTTCCTATATAATCCTTTAATTTTGAAATTTGCGCGAATTTTAAGCAACCCATCGTTAAACCAGGAGTACGTTCAGTAACCCTCTTTGGTTCGCTTAGAAATGCGCAGAGGCAGAATTTTAGTGTCGGAATGTTTTCGGCCAATGAATAAATGTCACCTTTGAGTTTGTATTTCTGATCACTAGATGGCGCTTGCTTCATTTTCAATCTGCCCCTTAACGGCCAGCTTGTTTATTTTATATTTAGGTCTATTCCATTAATTGCTACGGAAAAGGCCAACATCTTAGGCTATTATTGCCTTTATGCTTAGAAGCTTCGTCTAACGGGATTTACGAGAGGTTTTCTGTGGGCGCTGCCATAACCTGTCGGCGGCCTTTAGTTAGTGGCTGACATTGCCTGTCGTCGAACGCGCTCTCTAGCCTTGGCAGAACGACTCTCCGAAAAGGGGGCGGTAACCTCGTAAGTCCCGTAGAGGCATTGCGAATTGGTTAAACATCCGCGTGTAGTGAAATGGGGCTTCATCTGGTGTTATTTCTTGGCGCTTGGGAAGGCTGCCCCTTTTTGTGCTGGTTTCTCTTCAAATAGTTCATGGAATATTTTCTAGGCCTGCCAAATATTTATAAAAATCGGTTGCTGTTTGGTACAGACTTATTTTGCAAGGAAGGTTTCTTTACATTTCTGGCCGCCATTTTTCAAAAATGGCAGTGAAATGGAAAAAAAACTCGCTTGCTTAGTGTGTACTTATTAATGAGTAACGTTCCTGCAAGACTGGTTTCAGCTTCCTTTCTGAAGAGGTTATATCTAGGCGTTGATTATCAGTCAGTTAGGACTTTGTGTTTTCCACTAATGTTCAAGTGGTAGGGAAAAATTCGCGTTTGAACACTAGCGCCAGTACGCGAGTAAACCGTATAGGTTATCCGGAAACCTCCTTAAGATATCAAAGGCTCGTTGTTTCATACTTCCACTTCCGAATTGCAATTGTAGTTGTTACGTCCTTTCAGTAATTTCATTCTTTATTGATCATCTGAGAGAAAAAAATAAATAAAAGATTGTTATCTAGGGAAGTCTATGCGTTTTGTATAATTTAAAACTGAGCAGTCATAAGTTAAGTTTTGCCGTTTGTATCAAAATTGAGTCAATACAAGGGTAAAATTAAAGAATTCATGTTTTATTTTGCTATGGCTACATGAATTCATGTCTTATGATGCTATGGCTGCAGGAATTCATGGTTTATTTTGGGGGGGGGGGGGGGTGTTGGTTTTTTTCGCTATGGCTGCATTAAGTCATGGTTTTCTTTTTCGTTTCGAATGTAAACAATTAATAATAGCTATTAGTTCTTATATGGTTTTTAGGTAAGGCTCATTTGAAATACAGCGAGATGCCCCAGCATATAAATTACGGATTCTGAATTGCCAAGAAATTCAGTGAAGTTTATAGGCCTAGTCGCTTTTGAGAATCTTCAAACGTCGACGTATCGAGCATTTTCCCATACGGAAGTTGTACTGAATAATTCAAAATGGAGATTGCCAAACTGCCAATGATTTTGTTGCAACGTCAAGCCCTGACTAATTTCGCCTCGTCAGTTTGGGTTAAGGCAAATAAACACTCCTTACGATCTGCTCTGGATAAACTTAAGTTCGACCGCGCCTTTGTGGATATCTTTAACTTCGACCGCTACTCTCTGGAGGCCAAGCCATTGAACGACCAAGCAATTGTCGATCTAAAGCGCTCCAACATACCAACACTATTTAAAGAAATGACTATGATGATATTGACTGACGTGGGACAAGAAATAATTAAGTGGCTTAAAGAAATTAAAGACCACGTCGACGACACCACCTTGGAGCACCAAATCTCCAATTTGAGTTGGACGGTTGAAGGTCCTTTGAATCGACCCAAGATGGCAAGGTTACTACTAGAGAATGAAACTGACCTCGATTTGTCATTCAGTTTTAATATGGCATGCAATTACTGTTTGGAGGATAAAGTTAGGGAACTTTGGCCACGAATCAGAGAAGAACGGCAGCTAAGCGATTTCGATGCTGAAGATTTGATGGTAAAATACTGGATTTATAAACTGGACGAACACTTGCCGAACATACCAAATAACCATCTAGACCAAGGGTTAGATCTTACTAGAAGGTCTATTGATGTAAAATGTTTCCTTAGGGTTGTTTTTTGTAGTTATACTAGTATTGAAACAGTGAAATTTGTATTTAATAGTTTGAGTGATGAAAAAAAAATGGTGGCCTTGAATAGTTTGAAATCATTGTCTCCATACTATTATTTCCTCTGCGACGAATCGGTGTTTGGTTATGTGTTAAGTATATTCAATGTTACGGAAATGTGCGATGTCATATCTAGGTGCAATATTTCACCGTTAATGTCACATTTCAATTACTTTGCATGGCCAAATACCGAATTTCTAAAGGCATTTGACCAGCGCATAGGCAAGATGAAAGGCACAAAAACTGCAAATGGCAATGATTTGTTAAAGCTAGCTGATGGATCCTTGGGGTATTTCAGACGTTACAACCAAAAGATTACGTTCAGATATTATTGGAGCAGATTCTCAAAAAACGGGTTAAATAAAGCCATGAAAGAGAATCTTTCATTGTTGACTTTGGTCTTTTATGAACTGTGTCGTATCGAAGACGATGTATCCATTAAAATGGTAATTGACAGCATTGGACCCAAGGGTTACCCCAAGGACCTTCGTCATCGTTATGATATTGTCTACGCGTTGGCTAAATACGACTTGAATCTTTTGAAATATTACCTCACTCGTGCCCTTTACAGGAAGACTGTAGCCGAAAACATCATTAAGGAATCAGAGTCAGTGTATGATCTTCGCTTAGTTCCTTTTAAGGGTATCATTGCTGATATTTTGATTGAGGTTTTTCCGCATTGGAATCTCAATCGCATTAATTAGATTGTTAAACTTTTACAATCAGTATAAAATTACTTCAAATTTTGTGTTTTGCAAAGTATTTTCCCAAATTAAATGCACTTGGTTTTTGGTTTTCTAAACACGTTTTCATCGAATTTTGTTCTCAAGAATTTTCTTTCAAAAACTGTTCAGTTTTAAATAAGTAATTTTAATTAGAATCGCATGCAGTTGTTGTTAAATACTTACATAAAGACTTTTTAAGGATTAATTACACTGTTTTAGATTACTCTTATTTTCAAATATTTACCAATTTAATGTATACTTTTTGGTCACAAAAAACTAGTTCCCATCTAATTTCATACGCAAGTACTTCCGAATAGCAATCGCAGTTGTTACATCCTTTCAGTAATTTTTTTCTGTATTCTTTAAAGACGAAAAAATAAAAGATTGCAATCTTCGAAAGATGACGCGTTTTGTATCTTAAACTAAGTAGTCGTAACTTGAGTTTTGGCGTAAATATCGAAATGAATTGAGTCAAAACAAGGATTAATGGAAGAATTCGTGTTTTATGTTGCTATGGCTGCAGGAATTCGTATTTTTTTCATCGTGTTATTTTCGCCAAGACTGCCTTAATTTATGTTTTATTTTGTTATGTGTGTGCATTAATTCATGGGGTTTTCTCTTTTGTTTCGCATGTAATCAATTAGTAATTGCCTATAGTTCTTATATGGTTTTTAGGTAAGGCGCATTTGAAAAACAACGAGAAGCCCCAACGTATAAATTACGGATTCTGATTAGCCAAGAAATTCAGTGAAGATCCTGAAACGTCGTCGTATCCAGCATTTTCCCACACGAAAGTCTTACTGAATGATTAAAAATGGAGCTGGCCAAACTGCCAATGATTTCTTTGCAACGTCAAGCCCTGACTAATTTCGCCTCGTCAGTTTTGGTTAAGGCAATTAAACAATCCTTACGATCCCCTCTGGTGACCGAGCCCTTGAACGACCGAGCAATTGCCGAGCTAAAGCGTTCCAACATACCAAAATTTTTTAAAGAAATGACAATGATGATATTGACTGATGTAGGAGATGAAATAATTCAGTGGCTTCGCGAAATAATACACCAGGTCGACGACACCACCTTGGAGCACCAAGTCGCCAATTTGAGTTGGACCATTGAAGGCTCATTAAATCGACCCAAGATGGCCAGGTTGCTACTAGAGGATCAAAGTGACCTCGATTTGTCATTCAGTTTTAATATGGCATGCACTTACTGTTTGGAGGATAAAGTTAGGGAACTGTGGCCACGAATCAGAGAAGAACGGCAGTTAAACGATTTCGATGCTGAAGATTTGATGGTACAATACTGGTTTTATAAACTAGACGAACACTTGCTGAGCATACCAAATCACCTTCTAGACCAAAAGTTAGATCTTACTAGAAGGTCTATTGATGTAAAATGTTTCCTTAGGGTTGTTTTTAGTCACTATACTAGTATTGAAACGGTGAAATTTGTATTTAATAGTTTGAGTGATGAAAAAAAAAATGAGGTTTTGAATAGTTTCAAATCATCTTCTCGATACTGTTATTTCTTCTGCGACGAATCGGTGTTTGGTTATATGTTAAGTCAATTCAGTGTTATGGAATTGTGCGATGTCATATCTAGGCACGATATCCGTACGTTAATGACAGATTTCAATTACTTTGCATGGCCAAATACCGAGTTTCTAAAGGCATTTGACCAGTACATAGGCAAGATGAAAGGCACAAAATATACAAATGGCAATGATTTTTTAAAGCTAGCTGATGGATCCTTGGGGTATTTCAGACGTTACAACCAAAAGATTTCGTTCAGATATTATTGGAGCAGATTCTCAAAAAACGGGTTAAATAAAGCTATTAAAGATTCTCTTTCATTGTTGCCTTCCGTCTTTTACCAACTGTGTCGTAACGAAGACGATGTATCGATTAAAATGGTAATTGATAGCATCGGACCCAAGGGTTACCCCAAGGACCTTCGTCATCGTTATGATAATATCTACAATTTGGCTAAATACGACTTGAATCTTTTGAAATATTACCTCACTCGTGCCCTTTACAGGAAGACTGTAGCCGAAAACATCATTAAGGAATCGGAGTGTGATCGTTGCTTAGTTCCTTTTAAGGATATGATTACTGATATTTTGATTGAGGTTTTTCCGCATTGGAATCTCAATCGCATTAATTAGATTCTTAAACTGTTACAGTCAGTATAAAATTACTTCTAATTTTATGTTTTGCAAAGTATTTTCCCAAATTAATGCACTTTGGTTTTGGTTTTCTAAACACGTTTTCATCGAATTTTGTTCTCAAGACTTTTCTTCAAAAAACTACTCAGTTTTAAATAATTAATTTAGAATTTAGTTGTAGGCCTAGTTAGATACTTACGTAAAAATTGTTTAGTGACTAATTACACTGTGTTAAATTACTCTTATTCTCAAATATTTACCAATTTAATGTTTACTTTTTGGTCACAATAAACTAGTTTTCATCTGATTTCATACGCGAGAATTTAAATTATTTAGAGTACTTTAGAATTGCAATTGAAGTTGTTACATTCTTTCAATCATTTTATTCTGTATTCTTTAAAGACGAAAAAAATAAAAGATTGCAATCGTCGAAAGATGACGCGGTTTTATTTTAAACTAAGTAGGCCTAGTAATAAATTGAGTTTGACGTTAGTATCAAAATGAATTGAGTCAAAACTTAAGGATAAATGAAAGAATTCGTGTTTTATTTTGCTATGGCTACATGAATTCATGTTTTATTTTGTTATGTGTGTGCATTATTTCATGGGTTTTTTCTTTCTTTTTTGTTTCGCATGTAAACAGTTAGTAATTGCCTATAGTTCTTATATGGTTTTTAGGTAAGGCGCATTTGAAAGTGAGCTTGAAGCCCCAACGTATAAAATACGAATTCTGATAGCCAAGAAATTCAGTGAATATTATTACTCGCTATTGAGAATCTTCAAACGTCGACGTATCCAGCATTTTCCCATACGAACGTCGTACTGAATAATTCAAAATGGAGCTGGCCAAACTTACAATGATTTCGTTGCAACGTCAAGCCCTGACTAATTTTGCCTCGTCAGTTTTGGTTAAGGCAATTAAACAATCCTTACGATCCCCTCTGGTGACCGAGCCATTGAACGACCAAGCAGTTGCCGAGCTGAAGCGTTCCAACGTACCAACCGTTTTTAAAGAAATGACCATGATGATATTGACTGATATAGGAGATGAAATAATTAAGTGGCTTAACGAAATTAAAGACAACGTCAACGACACCACATTGGAGCACCAAGTCGCCAATTTGAGTTGGACCATTGAAGGCCCATTGAATCGACCCAAGATGGTCAGATTACTGCTAGAGAATCACACTTACCTCGATTTGTCATTCAGTTTTAAAGTGGCATGCGAATACTGTTTGGAGGATAAAATTAGGGAACTATGGCCACGAGTCA
The DNA here is from genome assembly GCF_054372755.1 of Phalangium opilio. Lineage (NCBI taxonomy): Eukaryota > Metazoa > Arthropoda > Arachnida > Opiliones > Phalangiidae > Phalangium > Phalangium opilio. The sequence goes on along the minus strand of NW_028324217.1, from coordinate 6,121,744 downwards.
GAGAAGAACGGCTGTTAAACGATTTCGATGCTGAAGATTTGATGGTAAAATACTGGATTTATAAACTAGATGGACACTTGCAGGACATATCAGTTACCTTACTAGACCGTGTATTTAAAAGTGATGACGCGTCTATTGATGTCAAGTTTTTTCTTAGGATTATTTATAATTTTGGTAATGTAGATACAGTAAAATTTCTATTTAATAGTTTAAATGACGAAGAAAAAATTGAGGCCCTGAATATTTTCAAATCATTTCATGTAAAAGGTTATTTGTTCCGCGACGAATCGATTTATGCTTTTTTGTCCAGTCATTTCAATGTTACGGAAATGTGTGATGTAATATCTAGATACGATATTCTAACGTTATTCACGAAAATTCGTTACTTTACCTGGCCAAATACTTTGTTCGTAAAGGCATTTGACCAGCACGTATGCAAGATGAAAGGCACAATGGAAGCCACAAATGGCAATGATTTGTTAATGCTAGCTGAAGGATCATACGGGTTTGTCAGACGTTACAACAATATGATTTTGTTTAGATATTGTTGGACCAGATTCCCAAAGGAAGCTTTAAATGAAGCTATGCTACATCGTAGTTCAACGGGGTGGCGCGGAATCTTTGTTCAACTGAGTAGCAATAATGACGATGTATCAATTAAAATGGTAATTGATAGCATTGAACCCCGGGTTTACGCCCAATACTTGTTATCTTTTGATGGTACTTTCATTATCTCACGGTTGGCTAATTACGACGCCAATCTTTTGAAATTTTTCCTCGCTCAAACTGTTGTCAGTAAGAATTTAGCCGAAAGGCTCCTTAAGAAATCAAAGAAGGTTTTTTTCTTAAACCACTTTAAAAAAAACTATTGCTGATATTTTAATTCAGCTTTTTCCGCATTTGAATCTCAATTGCTTTGATTAGCTTCTTAAACTGTTAACGTTTTGTTTTGTTTTCAAAGTTTTTTTTTTTTTATTTTTTTCCAATTTACGGTTTATCTCACTTTATTTTTCTAAACATGTTAATTTTCATCGAATTTCGGTCTCAAGAATTGTCTTTCAAAAACTGCTAAGGTTTAAATATTAATTTAATATTGTATGCAGTTGTAGTTAAATCCTTATATAAAGACTGTTTAAGGATTAATTACACTTGGTTTGATTACTTTTATTGTCGGGTTTTTGGTAAAAGGTTTTTGGTAAAAGGTTTTTACCAATTTAATGAATCCCTTTTTTGTCACAACAAAGTTCCCAATTAATTTTTCTTATCCTACATACAAATCTACGCAATTTTAAATAAGTACTTTAGAGTTGCAATTGCGGTTGTTAGTTTGTTACATTCATTCAGTAATTTTAATCTGCATTTTTTAAAGAAAAAATAAAAGATTGTTATCTTCGAAAATCGAATCGTTTTATATTTTAAACTAAGTAGTCGTAACGTGAGTTTTGCCGTAAATATAGAAATGAATTGAGTCAGATATGAATGAATTCATGTTTTATTTTGCTATGGCTACATGAATTCATGGTGTTTTGCTTTTGCGTTTAAAAAATTCATATTAGCAAAAATAATGATATTTCGTATTGTAAAAAATTTCATTTTTTTTTTTTTGATATTAGCTTTTAACTCTTACACATTTTTTATGGTTTTTTGGTTAGGTGCCTTTCAACAATATCGAGGAGATTCAATGTATTTATGACGGATTTGGTGTAGCCTCAAAATTCAGTGAACATTACTCGCTTTTGAGAACTTTGAAGAGTCGATATATCCAGGATTAGTGCGTACGAATTAAGTTAATTTATTGAAATAGTTCACTTGTGTTGAAATTCGTATTGAATAACTCAAAATGGAGCTGGCAAAACTACCTATGATATCGTTACAACGTCAAGCCCTGACTAGTTTCGCCTCGTCAGTTTGGGTTAAGGCAAATGAACAATCCTTACGATCTGCTCTGGAAGAAATAAAATTAAACTACAATCACAACTCAATGAACGACCGAGCAATTGCCGAGCTGAATCGCTCCAACATACCAACACTGTTTAAAGAAATGACCATGATGATATTGACTGATGTAGGACGTGAAATAATTAAGTGGCTTACAGAAATTAAAGACGATGCCACCGACACTACCCTGGAACACCATCTCGCCAATTTGAGTTGGACGGTTGAAGGCCCATTGAATCGACCCAAGATGGCCAGGTTACTGCTAGAGAATGAAACTGACCTCGATTTGTCATTCAGTTTTTACATGGCATGCACGTACTGTTTGGAGGATAGAGTTAGAGAACTGTGGCCACGAGCCAGAGAAGAAGAGTTATTGGTTCTCTATGATCACCAGTTTATGGTACAATACTGGATTTATAAACTAGACGGACACTTACTAGACATAAATACGCTTGCAGAAAAAGCTGTGTTAGATCGTGATGGAACGTCTATCGATGTCAAGTTTTTCCTTAGGATTGTTTCTCGTTATTATAATATTGAAACAGTGAAGTTTCTATTTAATAGTTTAAGTGACGAAGATAAAATTGAGGCTTTGAATATTTTCAAATCATGGGTTGTAAACGGTACTTATTTCTTCTGCGAGGAATCGGTGTTTACTTATCTGTTGAGTCAATTAAATGTTATGGAAATGTGCGATGTCATATCTAGGTGCGATATTCTAACGTTATTTACGAATATTTCTTACTTTGCATGGCCAAATACTGAGTTTGTAAAGGCATTTAACCAGCATGTATGCAAGATGAAAGGCACAATGCCAGCTACAAATGGCACTGATTTGATAAAGCTGGCTGATGGAGCCTTTGAATTTGTCAGACGTTACAACTATAAGAATTTGTTCAGATATTGTTGGACCAGATTCCCAAATGAAGCGTTAAATAGAGCTATGCGCGCGCATTATCGTGATTTAACGAGGTTGCGCGAAATCTTTGTTCAACTGATTAGCAAAAATGACGATGTATCAATTAAAATGGTAATTGATAGCATTGAACCCCGGGGTTACGACTCATTTTTATTATCTTATGAAGGTCTGGAAATTATCGTGAAGTTGGCTAATTACGACCCGAATCTTTTGAAATTTTACCTCGCTCATACTGTTGTCAGTAAGAATTTAGCCAAACAACTCTTTAAGAAATCAAAGAACTCCTATGTCTTAGAACCCTATAAGAAAATCATTGCTGACATTTTAAATCAGCTTTTTTCATATCGAAATCTCAATTGATTTGATTAGGTTCTAAAACTGTGTAAAACATATTGAATCTTTTTTCCAATTTAATGCACTTTTGTTTTCTCGTCGTGTTTTCATCGAATATTGCGTCGAAGATTTTTCCTTCAAAAACTACTCAGTTTTAAATACTTAACTTTGCAGTCATATTTAAATGCTTATGTAAAGATGGTTTAGTGATTAATTAAAGTCTAATTTTCATGTTTTTTTATTTTTTTTTCAAGGCTTTTTCCAATTTAATATATCCTTTTTTATCACAACAAACTAATTTGCGCATTATTAAATATGTAATTTTATTAAAATCGTCATAACTCAAATTTGTATGCTTGAAATTAATATTTTAATAGCTCATTTTGAAGTTGGAAAGTTCCTATATCCATAAAACACGCTCCCAAGACTCTTACGGTAAAACTCAGAGAAGATACAATCATATTTAATTTTCGTATAGTTAAGCATCAAAGTTATTAAAATTTAATTCTCGTATCGAGATCACGTTCGACTAGATACCGAAATAGCGCTTGCTCAGAATTTTTTTATATATTATATTTTAAAGTTATTTTTTTTTAGATTTTTCTACATAGTCAAAATTGTATTATATATAAGCATTTTTAGTCCTATATCTTCATATAAAACACATTTTTTCCCCTATAAAATCCTATAATTCGCGGAAAAAATTAGTATTTTACCAGGGATAGATTTAATTTTGGAAGTAGAAATGGAGAACAGAGTAATTTGGGCGCGCGTTAAAGTTCACGACCCCCTTTCCCGGGAAGGAGGGGTATGAAAAAAGAGGTGGCTCATAGCGACAGAGGTAAAAAAGGAACTACGTATTTTTCGCCGTCCCCGTCAGCACCGTCATCAAAACGTAGTTTAAGTGAGCCAATAAGATAATTTAAACTTTTCTTTACGTGTTGGAGGGAGGGGCTTTATTCTGGGTGGTCTATGATTCGGACTGAAGTAAATACTAACCGTTCTCCATTCCTATTTCTAAAATTAAATCTATCCCTGATTTTACCTATAAGAAACTTATACCGCTCGGCTCCCTGCGGTATGTGTACAACAAAGACTTTAGAAATGGCTTCAAACAATAAGGACTTCTATAACGTCTTTGCTTCCACATTCCGGATGTTACGTTTTGACTCTAAACCAACTTAAGCCGTTCCCAGTTCGATATGGGTCTATTTACACTCTTTAATCTTTATCAAAAAGAGTTTCTATCCTTGTGTTTCTTTATATTACGTTTAGGAACCATTTCCCAACCATTTCTTTATAGATCTCTGACAGAATGAAAAGGGGGAGGGGAAGCTATCTATAACGAGGTTCAAATGTCCGAATCGCTTTGATATTTCCGGACCGCTTCTGCGTGACACTGACCACTCCTCCGACCATTTTGCTGCTCTTTTTATGACCTCTCCAGAATCCATATTCTTAGAAATAAGAGTTCTGTATTTCCCCAGTACAGTTATTAACCTGTAGACAATACTATTATAACTGACTATTCAATGCTTTTGTGTATTAAGCAAAGGCGGTGTTTTTTCCCCGATAAGGTGGTACCATCCATTTATTACTTTACGTGATGCTTTGTGAATTAATTAAAACATTAGGCAAGAGATACTGGAAGTTTCGATAAGATCATACGATGTTCAATGCTGCTTAACCTTTAGAAGGGGAATTATCTTTAATAATTCTTATCGTTATCGAAGTATTTTATAGAACAATTGAAGTGTTGTCACAGTTTTTAACAGGGTTGTTTAGGGGAAGAAAAACCAGGGAAGTTGGTTTAGAGATGAACCTTAGGGGAATTTGGGTTAGAGAAGAAAATCTCATAATTATTTTGCAAACGAAAAAAAAGGAAACCATTAAATACCAGGTCTTTTGCAAAAAATCTGGAAAAGCGGAATTCTTTGGCAAATATTTGGATGATAACCGGATAAATCTCAATTATTTTTGGGATAAATCCGGGAAAACTGCATTTTATGTGCATAAACCCCGGGAACATGCATTTATTTTGCGTAAACTTCGGGAAACTCGCATTTATTTTGCGTAAACTTCGGGAAACTCGCATTTATTTTGCATAAACCTCGGGAAACTCGCCTTTATTTTGAATAAACTTCGGGAAACTCGCCTTTATTTTGAATAAACTTCGGGAAACTCGCATTTATTTTGCATAAACCTCGGGAAACTCGGATTTATTTTGCACAAACCTCTGGAAACTCGCATTTATTTTGCATAAACCTGGGAAAATTGCAACTCTTTTGCATAAACCAGGGAAAATCGCAATTCTTTTGCATAAACCCTTTAAAATCGAAATTTTTTCGCATAAACCCGCCAAAATCGCAATTCTTTCGTATGAACCCGGCAAAATTACAATTATTTTGCACATACTGGACGTAATTACAATTCTTTTGCAAAAACCAGGAAATCGAAATTATTTTGCTAAACACCGGGAAGATTGCATTTCTTTTGTAAACACCTGGTCAATCATAATTTTTTTTGCAAAACCAGGTAAACTCGTAAATATTTAAAAAAAAAATCAAGTGAAGTCTCGGAATCATTCAGAAGGCCATTTGTCGCATTCCACTCCACATCGTAAATTCTCTAAGATTATTGAGCAATGAATCGTCAACATTTAAACCCAAACCAACCACTCCCCAATTAGATTAAAATCAAAATTGTAGATCAGAAAAAGCCCAAAATGATTGGAAATGATAAATGATTCGCCATAGAAAAACCACCTTATAATATTTTATAAAAACGAATACATAAGAAAACCCCATTTCGTTATAAGTAACATTTATAACAATAGGTAAAACACTTCCCATCGCCGTTATGCAATACTAATTTCAAGTGAGTAACAGCTATAGTTTCAAATTGTTTTTAACCCCATACTTAATGCTGTTAAGTCACTTATAAATCATTTATAATATTAATATTAATTTTTATATTTATCTCGTTATCTGAAAGAAGTCTCAATTTTAAAGTCATTTAAAATCCTTACTTAAATGCATTGCAAACGTTGCATGAATATTTCAAATGATCAATTCCAACCCCATTTTATCCATTAAGTCTAAATAGCTTTGAAATAATATAACCTGAGCGTTCTTTAAAAGGGAGAGTGAAAAGTGAAGTCGAGTGATTTTTTTAATCAATTCTTCTACTAATTAATTGTAAAACAAATGATTTTAAAATTAAAATTAGTTTGAGATTTCATGGATAATTTTAAATTTCAACCTCCGACCAATCGCGTAACGCCTTACCTTCTTATTAACAAAATTCCCATACCAATCTCCATTTCGAATTAAATTTTGCGCGAGATTTGACAAAAATTGCGCGCGGTGTCACAATATAGTGTGTGAAACGAGAATTTTGTTAACTAAGCCATAGATGGCATTGCGTTACACAATTGGTCAGAGGTACCAGAAGAAAGATAAGGGACTAAAAGTAAAGTGCACTAGCATTGGTAATAGATCCTGGCACTAGTGAAAAAATTTGAGGATTTTATGCCGCTTCCATCGCGCCTAGACTAGAGAGAAAAAAATTGGTCGAGTTCCAAAAACATTTCCTAACCCCTTCCCCTCAACCTAAAGTCGCGGAACACGGACGCGGGTGCTTGAATCTAGTTCGGCCGTCTACCGCCACGAGCGTCTCACGTTTTGGAGGGCAAATTCAGAAACCGCTACCAGTGGGCCAACCGTCGGTGTGTTATCAAGAATATTCACTTTCGCCAAGTGAAGAATTTGGTTACCTCGATACTTCTAGTCCCTTATCTTACTTCTGGAGGTACTAATTTGAAGTTATTCGTGAAATCTTAACCTAATTTGAATTTTAAAATTATTCGGTGTTTTTTCCTTGGTGTTTCACTGCGAAGATTGGTCTTAAGAATCAATAAAAAAATCACTTGTTTTTCATTTTCATCCTCCCTTTGAATAAGCCTTAATTTCAGGCTAAATTCATCCAATAATTGTACACGCCCATTTTATGGCTCATATTACTTAGCTAAACATGAATCCCGAACCGTTACTAAAAATTCCTCGCAGACTTTGTTGGGTATTGATTGTATTTGAAACTTTACCCTCTTAAGATAATATCAAAGCTGATACTAAAATCGTAAAAACTCCCCTTTTATTCTATACGTAAGTTACCTTGATAATTTCATTTGGTTATTATGGGCGGTTTCAAGGATTCGTGATAGTGTGGTAGAACCTTAGTAAGGTTTTAGTTTTGATATTTCATATCAGTCTCTATTGTTTAGCCATTTTGGTTGGTCGATAAAATTGGTTTTCTGTTCAATGCCTTTTTAGTTTTCATTCCTTAAGTATCTCGAAATGCTTTTAGAGGTTATTGCTTGTTTAGAGCTTTTAGTGTAATTTTGTAAATGCACCGAGCGCGTTTTATTTAACGTCTTCTAACTCGAATACGCGAGCCACTGTGTTTATTTCAAATTTTGTTCTATTTTATTTTTTCTTTAAAGTTTTGAAATTCATTTTGTTGGTGAAGAAATAACGGTAAGAAACTTACTGCTTAGTTTAAAATAAATTGTTAAGATTTTTTTAGCATAATCTAGGTAATACTTTCATTTCATAAGGGCACATGTGATACGTTTAAGTAATAAATACCAGGGATAGATATAATTTTAGTAGCAGGAATGGAGAATAGAGTAATCTGGGCGCGCGTCAATGTCCTCGACCTCCATCCCCGGGACGGAACGGGGGGAGGGTGTATGAAAGAATTCTTTCTACTTAAACTTCTCCTCCAGTTCGCGTTACATCTCATAGGTGGCGTAATGTAATTTATTTCCAAATTAAATTATTTTTGCCCTCCGACCGCATGGACGAACTAATACTGAAGGACGGATTATAGAGTGAGAAAGTTGTAAAATACTTGTTAAGTCGCCTTCTAGCGGCAGATGGTAGCAAACCGGATAATGGGGGGGGGCATATGGGGGAATCAACGTTTTAAAAATTACTGAAAAACTGGGAGAACGACATTAGCCACGTGACAAAACGTCAGTAATGATTGGGTTCAACCAGTTTCTTATTTTGGAAGCAGCTGAGTTTAGAGCTAACAACGTCTTGTGTTGCCTAGATGGCGCTAGCTTTTCCGGGATTTGATTTAGTATTTTTCATAGCCCTCAGAAAAACCATCCATTTTGGGGGTTGAAAAAAGGAAGTTTTGTAGCTTAGTATGGGACTCTTATACGTCCTTCAGACCGAGAATTAAACCCCGGATCTCTTGGCGCGAGCTAAATAAGCCTAAGACGGAGGCCACACCCTTGTGCGTTGTTTTCCCTACAAGTGATTAACGGAATGGTCTATTTCGTACCTTACTAAAGTTTTAAGAAATAAAATATGATCATTTAAGTATGTCTTTAAGAGTTCGGTAGTGATATTCCAAGTTGATAACGTATACTTAAGGGGGATTCAACCCGTGTATCTCGTTTTAAGCCTTAATCACAACGGAGCACGCGTCGCCCCAATTTTTATCTGATAACCTAAACCACGTAACTTTTTAATCTAACCCGTGCAAGACATACGTGCTTAAGACATTCAAGATTCAGTACCTGTTTAGGCATGAGAGAGGACGGCCTAAGATCGAAGACATTAAGATAATGGATTTTTTATTGTCTGTTTAAGAATGGACCTTACAGGCAAAAGTAGTTTAAGACCGAAGTAATCAAATATTATCCTTCATGGAACACCCTGTATAAATAAAAATCTTACTAGTAATACCAGAAGTAAGATAAGGGACTAGAAGTCAAGTGCTCTAGCATTGGTAGTAGATCCTGGCACTAGTGAACAAATTTGAGAGGATTTTATGCCGCGTTCATCGCGTCTACACTAGAGAGAAAAATTGGTCCAGTTCCAAAAATATTTCCTACCCCCTTCCCCTCAACTTAAAGCCGCGGAACACGGACGCGGGTGCCTAAATCTAGTTCGGCCGTCTACCGCCGCGAGCCTCTCACGTTTCGGAGGGAAAATTCATAAACCGCTACCAGAGGGCCAACCGTTGGTGTCTTATCAAGAATATTCACTTTCGCCAAGTGAAGAATTTGGTTACCTCAGTACTTCTAGTCCCTTATGTTACTTTGCTGATCAATAAATCTTGGTAACTTCGGGTTGATATGCTTAGTAGTTTCCTGGGTAGCTTCCGTTTTCTGCAAACGTTTGGAGGATCGTGTTAATATTTATAAATGAGATATTTAGAAGGCCAGGATGTGTTTGAAACTTTTTTAATATTTATAAATAGGCTCTTTGTTATTTTTGCTGCGTAGAAATCTAAGGAGATCTCTCAGAGAAAGTATCTTTAATAAATTGTTTATCGTCTGTACTTTGTATCGTTCATTGCGTGGAACGGATTTAGACTGGCTTTATCTTTTCCAGTTAAAAGGATAGGGGTAGATTGTTTTTGGAAAATAACAAAAATGGTTGGCAAAATGTTATAGAAGATTATCGACTGAAAGTCGCTGGTAGAACCCTCTGTGCTTACCACCCTTTTTTGAATTTAGAGATATGAAATTACCGTAATTTTTTAACGGTAATTTACACCGGGTAAGTTACCGATAAATTACCGTTCTGACGGTAATTTATAATAATAGGGACTTGGCAGTACTACGTCATGCAACGTCAGGCTACCTTCCACTAGTGCTAAAAAACATACCAGGTGGAGGGGCTTATATAGCTTTCATTCTGTTAAAAAACATACCATAATGGCGCTGGGGGCGGAGTTAAGCCCGAATTGCCAAGTCCCTATTGTGTTTTCACGCGTATTAACCCACATTGAATAGTCTGCTACCACGAACTTTCTCGTGCCGTCATACCCTCCTACTTCTTACCATTATTTTGGCGGCCATGATGATGGAAGCCGTCAGCTCAGGCCGTACAATTTAGACTACCAATATTGACGCCACGTCCCCGTAGCTCCTCCCCTCTTAGTACCACCACTCTATCGCGAGTACTTTATACCTAGTTTAGGTGCTTTAAACAGCACGAACTAATGGAAAATTAAGGAATAACTGCAGACTCCAACGTATTTGCCTACTGTTATCTCAATTAAACACATGTTTAATGGTCTTAGTACGAACCAATGAAATCGCAGTTGGGAAAGACGTCAGAATTATTAGGTGAAACGGATAGTAGTCAAGCAAAAGTAACCCACACAGAAATTAACATCTGAGATATGGAGGTGCACAATGATTATTATTATCTGCTTAATAATATAATTAATAATTCCTGCTTAACCATAATAGAAAAAAAATTCAGTATCTTCTGTTGTACGACTAGCACTTCCAAACGAAAGCAAAATACCTGGCGATCTTGGAAAATATCTTCACAAACAACAGAAGATAGTATTATTGGAAATCGTATCGGGGGAAAAGATTCAAAATAACTCGATCAGTTCGATCAGCGGGCGCATTGAATTAATAATACAACCTTATTTAGAAGCTTCCCTGGCTTCTTACATTCTTTAAATATACTCAGATATACTATATTGTAGTTATCAATCAGAAATTCAGGGGTTATTTCCTTGCAGAGGGACAAAAACCCCGCCTTTTGAGTCTTAGATAACATCATAAGTGGTTAATACAGTCTCTCTAAGTTCCCAAAACGTTTTCGTAGTGTTGTTGTGTTTCGAGCCGCCGTTAGAAAGAACTTGTCGCGAGCAGATTGCGTTAAGATTGAGATTTAGAAAAGTGTTATCAGAAAATCATACAGCTAAGAGGAATCATTGTGCTCGCATATCCTTTTCTATGTTTATTTCTATGCGGTCAAGTATGCACGTCAAAGTTGCAGCAGAATGTACAGGGCCGGATTAAAGGGGGCCGAGGGGGAACTGGCCCCCGGGCGCAAGCCTTTTTGGGGGTGCATTGAGTTAAACTATGCCCCCTTAGCGACATTTGCTGTTCAGTTTTTTCCGACTTAAAGGGAGGGTGAAGTAGAAAATCAAGTGATTTTTTTATCGATTCTTCTACTAATTACAAGACCAGTCTGCATAGTCAAACATTCAGGAAATACTTCCGAATGATTTTAAAATTCAAATTAGGTTCAGATTTTAAGGATAAATTTAAAGAAGGTCCTCCGACCAATTTCATTCAACACGGAACGTGCCACGAGAATTTTGTTAACAAAAAGGCAGGGCGTTACGCGATTGGTCGGCAGTCCTTGTTTAAAATTATCCTTAAAATCTGAACCAAATTTGAATTTTAAAATAATTCGGAAGTATTTCCTGAATTTTTCACTATGCAGACTGGTCTTATAATTAGTAGAAGAATCGATAAAAAATCACTTGATTTTCTACTTCACCCTCCCTTTAAAGGGGCGCACACTAGCTCGGCCCCGGGTGCAAAATTGCTTAATCCGGCCCTGACAATGTAGTTTAAAGAGCTTTATAACCTCATAGATCTAGAATTCTAATAGATAGTGTACAGACAAGTGTTGCCAGTCATTTATGCGTGCAATCAGAACTAAGATAAGGGACTTACTTCTGGGGCAATTCAATCGCTATCTACAACAGAGTGAAAAGCTTGTAGAATTCTGTTCCAAACCTGCAGGAGATGCTCTCGCAAAGCTCGCTTTGATTAAGAAACACTCCTGTAAGCCAAGTTTCTGGGCGACAAAGTTTGAAGGAATACGATACCTGTCGGAGGTTCTACCTTATAGGTGCGGACTTGGACCTCCCTTGTCCGCCGGAGGTGACTTGACCCGCACACCCCTTCCGTCACCTCCCAAGTAAACCTCATTTCATTTCCCTGCTTATACACATACTGAAACCTGACTTATTGCATCCTTGCCGCGGACCCTTAAGGGACCCAATTTGCATTTTAACCTTAATAAAGAATAACCAGGGATAGATTTAATTTTAGAAGTAGAAATGGAGAACGGTTAGTATTTACTCCAGTCCGACTCATAGACCACCCACTATAGAGCCCCTCCCTTAAAACACGTAACGAAAAGTTTAAATTATCTTATTGGCTGACTTAAACTACGTTTTGACGACGTTGCTATCGGGGACGCCGAAAAATACGTAGTTCCTTTTTATCTCTGTCGCTATGACCCGCCTCTTCTTTCGTACCTCCTCTCCTTTAATTCAAGCAGAAAGGCCCAATATACATTCCAAGTATATATTACTGATAATGATTAGTTCCCAAACTCACTGTGGTTTATTCTTTTTTACTCGTAGTTTCTGATTCTGCAAATAACGACGAGGGGGCGTTGCAATCTAATTTAATCTGATCGGGAGTGGATAGACCCTGTAAGTACATTTGAGTTTCATGATACTTTCTTTACAGAGCTTTCAGTTGGGTTGGGAACTTGGGGTGAGTGGTACGTCACACCGTCCTAAGTTTTACCACGCACGGTTCTTTCAGCCATATTGGTGGTGGCATACAGATTTTCCCGGTATTCAACAAAAATTATTGGTCGAATCTTAGCTCCTCCCCCAACCGAAAGCTCTCTATAGTATTGACATTTAGAATTTCTGGATGGTAGCGGTTAAGAATGTCCACCATCTTGCCATAGATCATAGCTTCAAATAATGGAGGTATAAACTCGATCAAACACGTCACGTCATTTTGCTTACGAGGTAATGTAAGAGCTGCTGATTGGCTGATATATTTTGTAGAAGAGAAGGGGAGGGGCCAATTTCTCCATCCGTTGAACGGTTCTTCGTATGAAACTTACGAGCAATGTTGGTGAACATTCCTAAGTACTACTATCCTAGTTTTTCTCGAGCGCATTTGAAATGAAACGTGAACTCCATGAGACTCCCGTTCCCAATCCAATATTTTTAATTGGTGTGCAGGGAATCTGTGTAATTAGCGGCGCCCCTCGATTTGCAGTAGCAATAAGATCGGGTTATTTGAAATTGATAACTTAGATAGGATTATTAACATATGACAAGACTAAAAAGCTTTTTTTAATCAATATGTGATCGGTGAAAACTTGTTTTGAAGACTTGGGATAGCGTTGCACTTAAATATTAACTGGAGGAACAATTTTGCCATGCTGGTTACAACGCTAAAAAGGACACTTAAATGCTGCCGGGGGAAAAAGCAGATATTTAAGGCGTTAATAGACCATTTCGGAAATTACATACAGAGAAAGCAATACACAGAGGCGAGGGCACCATTGGGGTTTTCTCCCTTCCGCCAAGAAGCATCGCTAAAGGCAGTGCATATTGGTGTAGTGAACTTGGACTCCATCTGGCGTTGCTTCTTCATGCGAGGGAGAAAACCCCAAAGGTGGTCTCGCCTCTGTGTGCTGTTTTCTTTGTATGTAATTTCTGAAATGGTCTATAGATAGGCTTATTTAAAAATTGGTCTGAAAATGTCGTGGTACAGTTTTTGGGCAACACTCAGGCCATGCGTGTCGCGAAGTGAGAATATTTTTTAACCAATTTAGTTCGCCGTGGTTTTCCCGCTTGGGGGCGCTTATATTACCGTAAAATAAACAAAGTTCAACCCCGTGACCCTGTCGATTGCTTAAGTATTTGGGCCAAGGTTGTGGATTGTAAGTATACGTTTTTATTACTCTTACTGAATTATTTTAACTGAAATAATTTATTTTGTTGTCATCAATATAATCTAACCGAAAGATTCAATAAAATGTGAATAGCCCCAAAACCATTTACGTTAATTTTAGGATGAAACTTATCTCTATCATAAAAATTTTATGACTGACCCCTAAAATATCAACGATAATTTAAGGAAGACCCCTGTCAGAACGGTAATATAAGCGCCATCTCGTACACATATATGGTGAAAATTTTTCCTTAACAAACTGGATATTTCCCCACATAAAATTTGACATGCATGGGCCTAGTTCATTTCGGAGGCTCCGCTCTGGCTCTTTTACACCATATTTTTTATTAACTCTTGATGGTAGATTAAGTCGTACGTATAACTTAGCGTTATGATTCATGCCTTTTCTAAATTATTTCCACTTGAAGTTTAAGGCCAGAAGGGTATAAGAGAAGTATTATATACTTCTGGTGTAACTTAGCGTTATGCTTCGTGTTTTTCCGTAATTATTTCCAGTAGTAGTTTAAACGCTAATACAAAATGCCCACGTTGTAAACCTAGCTGCAATATAGGTCTTGCTTATATTGTTATTATACAAAAATTCCCGTCTGTTTTCCCGGAACATCTAGCTCTAGCGTTTCGTCATCCTACACGCGATGCAACGGCGTTTAATATCATTTTTTATATATGTATCATAAGTTCATGTTCCATAAGTTTGTCACTGGCTACAAACTGGAGCTTGTCATGAAGTGATTGAAGTAGGCCATAGATTCAGGGTAAAGCAACGCCGACGCCTGGTGAGGCGCTGTCAAAGGCTTAGTAAGTTCAGACTAAATAGGACCTAGATGGAAGTCCTGCAAAATTAACCACCACCGAGTGTAGGACTTCAATTGTCGCTTCCGTCGTTCTCCCTCGAACTAGCTTGAGCTGTTAGCCTCTAGCATTACGAAGCATGGAACATATCTTATGAACTTATGATGTATATAAACTCGCGTTTTAGGCTTCGAAAGTTGAGTGCCTAGATAGCATCCATGGTAACGTCGGGAAGTACGAATTCCACCATGTTACGATGGTGCTTGCTTAATTATAGATGTTTTGAGGCTAATATGTTGTATGTGCAGTTTTGTAAAGAGAGAAAACTGTACGTTGATCCCACCACACTTTTTATAAACACCATATATAAAAATGCCATGATTTGCATTGCGTTTTTATGGTAATACCAGGGATAGATTCAATTTTAGAAGTAGGAATGGAGAACAGAGTACTGTGGGCGCGCGTCAAAGTCCCGGACCCCCTTCCACGGGACCGGGGGGGGCGTGTGAAAGAAGAGGCGGGTCATAGCGACAGAGGTAAAAAGGAATTGCATATTTTTCGCCGTCCCCGTCAGCAACGTCATCAAAACGTAGTTTACGTGAGCCAATAAGATAATTTAAACTTTTCGTTACGTGTTGGAGGGAGGGGCTCTATACTGGGCTATCAGCCAGTCGTTTGTCATTCAATCAATCAGTCGGTTTGTTATTAGAGAGTTTAAGCATCCCCTATACGCGTACGTGTAGCCACCTTTGACAATGCATTGGTCTAATGCACTGTGGAAGGTAGCTACACGTACGCGTTTAGGGGATGCTTAAACTCTCTATTCATTCAATCAGTCAGTTTGTCATTCAATCTGTCCGTCTGGAAGTCAGGACACTGACTTACATAAATACAGATTTACCCTTACCTAATAATAATTACAAAAACAAACATACTTAATACCGTTAATTTTTAATTAAATGAGATATTTTCAACCCAAAAAATATAATTAAAAACTTAGCAATATTTTATCGATGTGATATGTAGTTACGACGTTTTCTTTCCCATATCAGGCAATTGTACGGTATATAGTTATATGGTAGCAGCTGTCGCGATCTCATCTAGCGGTATACCTTATAACTTAGGTAAGGTAAATCACGAGATGACATAGGAATTAGGCTCTTGCACGAGGCCACTCGAAATTGTTCAAACGCGCGCGGTGCAACCATGCCACATGCCGTTTTTATAAAATTCATATCTCGCAAACAAAAACAAATTAACCGAAAGTGTCAAATCTATATCTATATAAATCAAGTCCTTATTGCTTGACTGACTGATAATCAACGCCCAGTCCAAACCGCTTGCCCTATAGGAGGCTGAAAATTTGCAGGAACGTTACTCTTAAGTAGTAGGCACGTACTAAGAAATATTTTTCCAATCCGCCACCATCTTAAAAAATGGCGCCCAGAAATGTAAAAAATCTTCTCTAAGCAACAAAGTCCTCGCGTTTCAACCGATTTCACAAATATTTAGTACACTGGGTTCCTTTAACCTATAGACGGGCTGAATGGTCTTTCGGGTTCGATTTGTTGCCATCTTTTTAAATGGCGGCCAAAAACTTAAAAACCCCTTCTTTACGTAATAATGTCCACGTGAAAAGTAATAAAAAATGTCCGGACGGGCTGACGGGCAACGCCGAGTGCCTTCGCTCCTAGGGTGCTACAAAAATATTAGTCATCAGTAAAATCTACCCATTCTTTATATCATTTTGATGGAAGTTCTTATTACACGCGAGCGACGCCGAGGGCAACAGCTAGTTTAAATCTAAAAGTAAAGGCGTTTGATAATTTCAGGTCAGTTTACTTCTAAGCATTTCTGATAAGGAATTCTTGAATCTTGGATACTCTCGAAGCGTAATTCGAATATTTTTATAACCCAACCACTCATTTTCAATAAAGCACATATTGCCTTTTTTTTGGAGGAATGTTTGCGGAACTTGGAATTTGGTTTTAATATCATCTACCATAGTTTCAGTTGCATTAAGTCTGGATGTAACATAGTGGGTGTGTTTACAAGTTTATGTTGCTTTCAAGGTTTTAAAAGGCTTATAATATTTCTAGTAATTTTGTGTTACAGCTGGATTTAGTAAAACTACAGCATGTCTAACAGCAATACATTCCTTCATATGCATATTCCATAGAAACTAAATCATTGCAGATGGTTTTTACTTTTTCAAGTTTCATTTTGTAATTAAAGTGACTTATATCATAAGGGGATAATAGAAGGATGACACTCTGTACCCTCTTAAAATTCTTTAGTTATGTAACATGATTCTTCCCAGGCTCATGCACCCTTTTCATTTGCTTTCCTTCTAAACAAACTTAAGATGGGCATCGCACCGTGCAGGGGTGAATTCTTTAACTGTTTGGTGTTTACTAGAGATGACCCGATACCGGTGCTAACATGAACCGATACCGATATTTACTCACTATGATCCAAAACCCGATACTTCAACCGATACCGATATTTTTAGTAGTAAAGTGTCATTTACATATGCATTAAAAATACTAGAAAATAATTGTAGAATAGTTTCATGAATTATACTACTATCGTGCGCCCACATTACTCTGTTCTCCATTCCTGCTTCTAAAATTACATCTATCCCTGGTCAGGCATATCAGAAACACCCTGTACATAAATTTCTGTTAAACTTTGCGACACGATTTCAATTGGATTTAGCTATAATCGAAAATACTTCATTAAATCAAGATTAAAGTTTCAAAAAACATTTTTCTCTATCCATAATGGTTTTAAAACGAAAATTTTAAAAACTTTCAATGAAACTTAATGAATTATCTTATAATAATAATAAAACAAAGAATACCGCACTACAATTTTCTATATCTAAGTCAAATCTGGGTTTGGTTTCCATAGTAACACTTGAAGCGAGATAAACTAACTGAAAATCATTTTTAGGCCTAAAACACTATCGAAACTTTACAAGATAATTTTTTATTCTAACCGGTTTCGTGTTTGAAATAGCTTTTATATTATGGGAAAATACGTTGAAATACTTTCAAATAGTCCCCCCGCTTTTCCTTGACGAAGTATCCGAAAAAAACACGTCCCTAATGTATCTAGTTACATTTATTGACTGACGTCGATTTCCTCTTAATATGCGCATAATTTAATCGTTTCTCCTGCCCCTCGAAGTTGAACATGTTCCGGGAAAGCGTGTTACATAGCAAAGGAGAAAGTTTAAAATCAGGCCTGTACGGGTACTCGAGTTCGACTTACTCGGGACTCGGAACAAGGAGAATGTATGACAGGGGAGACTCGGAGTCAAGCAAAATTCACGTAGCCCCCCGTTCCTAAAACGGTACTGTGCCGTACCCCGGTTACCATGGTTACCGCTACCCCCTGAAGGCAAGAGAGCGTACATTCTCGCGCATGCGTTCAAGCCTCCTTGTTCTAGCCTCATGAGCTTGATTATAATAAGTCCTGACTGACAGACAGATTGACTGATAATCAACGCCCAGCCCAAACCGCTTGCCCTAGACGGCTGAAAATTTGCAGGAACATTACTAGTAGTAGTAGGCGCGTACTAAGAAAGATTTTTCCAATCCGCCGCCATCTTAATAAATGGGGCCCAGAAATGTAAAAAAATCTTCTCCATGCAACAAAGTCCGCGCGTTTCAACCGATTTTACAAATATTTAGTACACTGGTTTCCTTTAACCTATAGACGGGATGAATGGTCTTTTGGGTTCGATTTGTTGCCATCTTTTTAAATGGCGGCCAGAAATTTAGAACGGCCCCTTCTTTATGGAATAATGTCCGCGTGAAAAGTAATAACAAATGTCCCGACGGGCTGACGGGCAACGCCGAGTGCTACAAAAATATTAGTCATCAGTAAAGGTAATATCTACCCATTCTTTATATCATTTTCATGGAAGTTCTTATTACATGCGAACGACGCCGCGGGTAACCGCTAGTTATATATAAATGAACATTATATCAATCAGTTCGAGATCAAAGTAAGGAAGAAAGGTTAAGCCTGTTTAATTTCACAAAAAAAAATCTAAAACAGGCTCCAAAATTGACCACTTCTAGACATTATCCTTTCCATTAATAAAAACTCGGGAAGTATTTTGAGTTTTCAACCTATTTAGAAAGCCAGCGGCGGCGCCATGTATCGCGAGAAAAATACCTTGAAAATGACGATAACTTTGTCCATAAATATCCCCAGGTTCCGAAAATTCGATATTTTAATAATAAGAATTGAAGCTATTATTACGACAATGATTAAGTAGATAAATGGATATAAAGGCAAGGGAGTGAGTGGGAAAAGGAGACAAGAGTTACCGTGAATTTGAATTTAAACTCAGTTTTATATTTGAGGAAGGACAATTCGTTCTAAAAATTGTTCTAAATTTATAATAATTTAACCAAAAATTCAAAGATAAAACCAAATGTGCATGAGAGGGAAAGTATGACAATGGCCATAGATCCTGTGTTAAAAACGCGGACATCAAAGTTTCGCCAATAACTATTTAGTTTACTAGTGACTGATGGACTTGCAAACTCGCGACTGAAAGTAGTTCAGACATTTATGCCCCTTGGTTTAACCATAGCCCACTCGATCACGCGCATCACGACGCAAGCTGCTCGCGCTATAGCTAAGTTACCGAGATATGTTTTAAACGTATCTAGTTTTATGTGCTCTTCTATTGCTTCGATAACCTTACTTAAATCCATATTGTACCTTCAAATATCTTTTAAAACATTACCAGCTACTCTGTCCTGACTACAAACACAAATCGAGGAAGTTCTAGCATACACAATAGCAGACGACGGTAACCGTGAATTAACACAAGACCTATTTTAAGGGAGTGAACAGGCCCAGTATAGCTACGCCACTAAAACGGTCAACTACGGCGAAACTGATGACTCGCGACTTTTGGCCATTTTCATACCCAAAAAGTGTACTTTGTTCACAGTTCCCAACCTTTGGATGCTGGTTTATTTTGAGTGTTCTATGGGCGATTATTAGTCAAAAATGAAACGTCTAAGACATTTTTACCACAAGGGTTACCCTTAACAAGTTATTATTGCAGTGTTTTACGGATGATCCCTTAAATTTAAGTGAGGAATTAAAGACAATCAATGCCAAGTTTCTTGAAGGCTCATCTTTATAACACGTCAGTTACTTTTATAAAGAATGCCTGAGCTTCACAAATATACTTTCTACCCATACTTATAGAGAGTCTAATAGGCTTATGAAAATCATTAGTAATATCATAAGTTTATAAGATAGGTTCCATAACATAAGTATGATATTCCCTATACTTCGTAATGCTAGAGACTTACTGAGATCTAGCTCGAGAACGACACAAGAATTTACTACACACGGTTTGCAGTCCATCCTCCTACTTAGTCTGTACTAAGCCTTTGACAGCGCCTCACCAGGCCTCGCTTAACCTATAATCTATGACCTACGTTACTTCATGACAAGAACCAGTTTGTAACCAGTGACAAACTTATAAATGGAACATATCTTATGAACTTTTGGTAATATTACTGTATGGTATGCAAGGGATCAATTAGCGGTAATTTAGGGACGGTAAATTACTTACTAACATCTCTAATACTGCCGTACGCGTTCACGTTTAAAGAATCCATTCTATTAGAGAGTTTAAGCATCCCCTATACGCGTACGTGTAGCCACCTTTGACAATGCATCGGTCTAATGCACTGTGGAAGGTAGCTACACGTACGCGTTTAGGGGATGCTTAAACTCTCTATTCACCCAATCTGCCAATTTCTCAACTCAATAAATGCATATCCTCAAATCTCACTCGTCGATATTGTAACTCTAAAATTAATATATTACTTGGGTTCAACCCCTTTCATTGAAGTAGAAGTATTTTCTACTGTGTATGATTTAACCTCGCAGGTTATGCGAATTTTCCCACGCCACGAACTCTCAATAGAATTCAATATAGCAATTTACGTCACCCCACCCCCCCTCAACACTCCATACTTACTTCAGCGATACTGAAGTTTATGAAAGAATGAGGTTAAAATTGGTGGATATATTGGAACTTGTAGGGTCCATACAGGAACTTCCCATTTTGATTGATTTGGCTCCTCTATTGTCGTTTATTACAGTCCCTATCTTCTATTCAAGTTTTCTGAGAGGGGGTAATCACTAGACCAAGGATTCACAATGCCCCTCCCTATCGTAGAAAGTTATCTCTGAGAAAATTGTGTAATATATCAGAGGTGGAATATATATATTCCTAAGAATGAAACGATAATTCCGTAGTATCGCTGTATAATCCAGAAGAAAGAATGTATAATCCAGAGTAATAAATGTATAATTCCGAATAATTTATGCATAATCCCGAAGAAAGAATGTATAATCCAGAAGAAAGAATGTATAATCCCGAAGAAAGAATGTATAATCCAGAAGGAAGAATTTATAATTCAGAAGGAAGAATTTATAATTCAGAAGGAAGAATTTATAATCCCGAAGAAAGAATTTATAATCCCGAAGAAAGAATGTATAATCCAGAAGAAAGAATGTATAATCCAGAAGAAAGAATGTATAATCCAGAAGAAAATACGTATAATCCAGAAGGAAGAATGTATAATTCCGAAGAATGAATGTATAATTCCGAAGAATGAATGTATAATTCCGAATAATTTATGCATAATCCGAAGAATGAATGTATAATTCCGAATAATTTATGCATAATCCCGAAGAATGAATGTATAATCCAGAATAATTAATGTATAATCCCGAAGAAAGAATGTATAATCCCGAAGAAAGAATGTATAATCCAGAAGAAAGAATGTATAATCCAGAAGAAAATACGTATAATCCAGAAGAAAGAATGTATAATCCAGAAGGAAGAATGTATAATTCCGAAGAATGAATGTATAATTCCGAATAATTTATGCATAATCCCGAAGAAAGAATGTATAATCCAGAGTAATAAATGCGTAATTCCCGAAGAATGGATACGTAATCCCTAAGAATGGTTGTTTAAATCCGAAAAGAAATTCTATAATCCAAAGTAAATTTGTTTAAATCCGAGCACTAAATGTGTGAAACTTTCGCGCAAAATACTTTAATCTAGAACAAAATTGAGTTATGTGATAATTTGCACATTTCTAATTGTTGTAGCTATCATTCATTGATCGATCCATTCTGATCCATCTTTTTTTAGGACTATATTTCTAAATATTTTAAATGAGCACTGAACAGAAAACTTCCGTGTTGAGTTTTAAATTAAATAAAACCTTTTAAGAACTACATGAAGTAGCAGTGCTCATTTTAAATTTAGAAAAAAACACGTGGAACAGAATTTTAATATTTATGATAAGATCACTTACGAGATGATCTCGGACTGACCGCGAAGCAAATGGAACACAAAATATTTCAGAGCTTCCTAGAGCAGAGTTGTTAGCCCCTTGGGCGAAATAAGTTGGTTTTTACTTATAGCAAGAAAAAGGCAATAATCAATACGATATTCGATAAATGTTCAACATCTCCCCGGCACAACTATTGTCCATAATTTTATATCGCGCTTTATTGGTGAAATTTCAAATGAAAGACCTATCACCCGGAAATGTTTTAACACACTTGCTGCTAGCGACAACTAATTTAGTTTAGTCTTGATGATTATAATGGAAATTAAGCGTAACGTGAAACTTAAATAAAGTGTTTTTGGGTCAGACTGAGTGAAAAGTGTCAAAGTACATGGGGTCTGAAACATTCAGTTTCGGAGGTACGAGCCCCAAGCATTGGACCCTAAATCAAGGAAATTGGCAATCATATAGAGCTATCTCAGAAGCCTTAGTGTGACGTCACCCATGCTATTTGCCCTTAGAACCAAAGCGGTACCAAACATGGCCGCCCACTGCCAAAGCTAAGCCCGTAACGTTTAACGTGGGAACTTACGTCACAACTAAGATGACTATATAGAGTAAGAGAAATCAGCCTGGCCATCTTGTTTAGGCAATTTCAATAGCGCAAGAGTGGACATGTTTAGCAATACCTCTAAATACCGATGTTAACTTAGTAAGATTAAAAGAAACATCTGGAAACACTTTAACATTACCAGGTTATAGTTACACACTTCTACCTTTAAACATACACTTCTGCTAGATAAAGGCAGTGTAATACCTTTCCGTGACGTCATCGTCACTCGGAGAGGTAAAAAAAATTAAAAATAAATATATATGATCTCTTATTACAAAATAATTAGCATTTTATTAATCTTAAAAACGAGGACTACTGTCTCGCCATCCACCATTGGTTTAGTGGCGTCTGCTAAACCGAACCTCTTTCCCCTATTTGATCCTTACCTCTCTCACTCTCAGCCTGTGAGAATTCAACCAATCCTTTAGGGGTAAAAGTTTCGGTTTAGCAGACGCTACTAACCCAATGGCGGATGGCGCAGTAGTCCTTGGTTGTTTATAAGGCTAATTAAGTGCTAATTATCATATTGTAATAAGAAATAATTTATTTTTTATATTTTATTTAGAAAAAGGTCGTTCTTTTGTTAGCTGACTTTTTCCTTTAAAGAAGAATTTGTTCCCATACTATATAAATAGGAAAAACCCTCCATAATAAATTTTAAGCTTCAAAGATCGCGAGAAAAAAGTTTGAAATAAAGGTATGGGTATTTGTCTATATTTGTTGTTATTATTATTTTCAGGCGAGCTTCGATTTCAGCTGCAAATTAACCAAAATAATAGAAAATAAAGAGTGAAGTGCACGCCAACAATATGTCAGCCCAACAGTTCTTGGCTGCCGTTGAAAAGGGCCAAATGAATGATGTGGTCCGGTTGTTTAACTATGGTGTCGGTGTCCACTATCCTAAGAACTTCGACAGTATCGCTTTACACATTGCTTGCGATTATGGAAAATCCGACGTGGCTTCGTTTCTTATTGAAAGGGGTGTCGATGTTAATCTGGCTGATTCAAATGGGACAACACCGTTAATGATGGCTTGTGATAATGGAAAATGCGATATGGCATTGCTCCTCGTTGAAAAAGGTGCCGATGTAAATCTGACTGATGCACATGGGACAACACCCTTAATGAGTGCCTCCACCCGTAATCTGCTCGATGTTGTCAAGTCTGTTTTGGATAAAGATGTCAACATCGATGCCGTTGATAAAAGTGGGAAAACGGCATTACTATTGGCTTGTGATAATGGACACTCCGATATGGCATTGCTCCTCGTTGAAAAAGGTGCCGATGTCAATCTGACTGATGCACATGGGACAACACCCTTAATGAGTGCCTCCACCCGTAATCTGCTCGATGTTGTCAAGTCTGTTTTGGATAAAGATGTCAACATCGATGCCGATGATAAAAGTGGGAAAACGGCATTACAATTGGCTTGTGATAATGGACACTCCGATATGGCATTGCTCCTCGTTGAAAAAGGTGCCGATGTTAATCTGGCTCATTTTTATGGAACAACACCGTTAATGAGTGCTTCCAAATGGAATCTGCTCGATGTGGTCAAGTCCCTTTTGGATAAAGGTGTCGAAATCGAGGGCGTTGGTATTTGCGGAAATACGGCATTACAATTGGCTTGTGATAATGGACAAACCGATGTGGCGTTGCTGCTTATTGAAAAAGGTGCCAATGTTAATCATGCTGATGCAAATGGAAAAACCCCGTTAATGAGTGCTTCCAGTCGTCATCTACTCGATGTGGTCAAGTCTCTTTTGGATAAAGGTGCCAACATCGATGCCGTTGATAAAAATGGAAAAGCGGCATTGCAATTGGCTTGCTATTATGAACAATCCGATGCTGCATTGCTGCTTGTTGAAAAAGGTGCCAATGTTAATCTGGCTGATTCAAATGGGACAACACCGTTAATGAGTTCTTCCGACCGGAATCTACTCGATGTGGTCAAGTCTCTTTTGGATAAAGGTGCCAACATCGATGCCGTTGGTAAAAATGGAATAGCGGCATTGCATTTGGCTTGCTATTATGGACAATCCGATGCTGCATTGCTGCTTGTTGAAAAAGGTGCCAATGTTAATCTGGCTGATTCAAATGGGACAACACCGTTAATGAGTGCTTCCAACCGGAATCTACTCGATGTGGTCAAGTCTCTTTTGGATAAAGGTGCCAACATCGATGCCGTTGATAAAATGAGAAAAACGGCATTACAATTGGCTTGTGATAAAAGACAATCCGATGCTGCATTGCTGCTTGTTGAAAAAGGTGCCAATATTAATCTGGCTGATTCAAATGGCACAACGCCGTTAATGAGTGCTACCTACTGGAATCTACTCGATGTTGTCAAGTCTCTTTTGGATAAAAATGTCAACATTGACCCCGTTAACGAAATGAGGAAAACGGCATTACAATTGGCTTTTGATTATGGACGCTACGATGTGGCATTGCTCCTTATTGAAAAAGGTGCCAATGTTAATCTGGCTGATTCAAATGGGAGAACCCCGTTAATGAGTGCTTCCATCCGTAATCTACTCGATGTGGTCAAGTTTATTTTGGATAAAGGTGCCAATATAGACGCCGTTGATGAAAGTGGGGGAACAGCATTACTATTTTCTTTTGCTGGTGGAAAATCCGATACGGCATTGTTTCTTATTGAAAAAGGTGCCGATGTCAATCTGACTGATGCAGATGGGACAACACCGTTAATGCGTGCTTCCAGTCGTAATCTACTCGATGTGGTCAAGTCTCTTTTGAATAAAGGTGCCAGTATCGATGCCGTTGATAAAAGTGGGAAAACAGCATTACACTCGGCTTGCTTTTACGAACACTCCGATTTGGCATTGCTCCTCATTGAAAAAGGTGCCGATGTCAATCTGACTGATGCAGATGAGACAACACCCTTCATGAAGGCTTCTGAGTGGAATCTGGTCGATGTGGTCAAGTCTCTTTTGGATAAAGGTGCCAACATCGATGCCGTTGATAAAACTGGGAAAACGGCATTACAATTGGCTTGCTTTTATACATATAAATGCTCCGATTTGGCATTGCTCCTTATTGAAAATGGTGCCGATGTCAATCTGGCTGATGCAGATGGGAGTACCCCGTTAATGGGTGCTTCCAGCCGTAATCTACTCGGCGTGGTTAAGTCTCTTTTGAATAATGATGTCAACATCGATGCCGTTGATAAAAGTGGGAAAACGGCATTACAATTGGCTTGCTTTAATAGAGACTCCGATTTGGCATTGCTCCTTATTGAAAAAGGTGCCGATGTCAATCTGACTGATGCAGATGGGACAACACCCTTAATGAGTGCTTTCAGCCATAATCTACTCGACGTGGTTAAGTCTCTTTTGGATAAAGATGTCAACATCGATGCCGTTGATAAAAGTGGGAAAACGGCATTACAATTGGCTTGTGATAATAAATATGTATACTACAACTACAATGCGGCGTTGCTACTTATTGAAAAAGGTGCCAATGTTAATCTGGCTGATTTTGATGAAAAGAGACTGTTAATGAGTGCTATCCAGCAGGATCGAGTCTCTGTTATCAAGTCTCTTTTGAATAAGAAAGGTCTCAACATCGACGCCGTTGATGAAATTGGAAAAACGGCTTTGCAATTGGCTTGTGATTATCGACAATCCGATGCTGCATTGCTGCTTATTGAAAAAGGTGCCAATGTTAATCTGGCTGATTCAAATGGGAGAACCCCGTTAATGAGTGCTTCCATCCGTAATCTACTCGATGTTGTCAAGTCTCTTTTGAATAAAGGTGCCAATATAGACGCCGTTGATGAAAGTGGGGAAACAGCATTACTATTTTCTTTTGCTGGTGGAAATTCCGATACGGCATTGCTGCTTCTTAAAAACGGTGCCCATGTTAATCTAGCTGATACAGAAGGGACAACACCGTTAATGAGAGCTTCTGAGTGGAATCTGGTCGATGTGGTCAAGGCAATTTTGGATAGAGGTGTCTATATCGAATCCGTTAATAAATGGGGGGAAACGGCATTACACTTGGCTTGTGAAAAGGGAAAATTAGATGCAGCATTGCTTCTTATTGAAAAAGGTGCCAATGTTAATCTGGCTGATTCAGAAGGGACGACACCGTTAATTAGAGCTTCCGAATGTAATCTTGTCAAAGTTGTTAAGTCTCTCTTGCATAAAGGAGCGAATGTTAATGCTAGGAATAACAAGGGTCTGACTGCATTGCATTATGCTACTTCATATGAAACCGTCTTTGCTCTGTTCGAAGAAGATGTGTATATTAATGCTATTGATAATGAAGGCCGTAATGCTTTGCATCACGCTGCCGTACGTGGCAACGTCGAAATCGTAAGTTTCCTTCTGTCTAAAGGATCGAATTATAACACGGTGGACATAAACGGGAAAACGCCTTTGGATTTGGCTAGAGATAATAATTCGACGGAAGTGATGGAAATCATTAAGAACCAATTGGAGACTGTTAAGAACTCCATCGCGGCGAGTTTAACCCAGATGTTACAATTGCAGTCCAGCAACGTGGTTAAAGAATCTGAAATATTGAAACAAGAGTTCGGAGAACTCAAAGCCACACTGGATGAATTACTGAAACAAACGAAAAACGACAAATTAGAGGCAAGTAAAAGAGAAACTGAATTGAAAACCACCTTGGATGAATTACTGAAACAAACGAAAAACGACAAATTAGAGGCAAGTAAAAGAGAAAGTGAATTGAAAACCACCTTGGGTGAACTACAGAATCAAACAGAAAAGGACAAATTGGAGGCAACCGAGAGAGAACGGGAATTGAAAACCACCTTGGATGAATTTCTAAAACAAAGGAGAAACGAAAAATTGGAGGCAATGAAGAGAGAAACTGAATTGAATGGAGAGTTGACAGAACTGAAAACCACATTTTGCCAATTACTGAATGAAACGAAAAAGGACAAATTGGAGGCAAGCAAGACAGAACGGGAATTGAAAGAAGAGTTGACAGAACTGAAAACCACCATGTGTGAACTACTGAATCGAATGGAAAAGGACAAGTTTGAGGCAAGCAAGAGAGAAACTGAATTGAATGGAGAGTTGACAGAACTGAAAACCACATTTTTCCAATTACTGAATGAAACGAAAAAGGACAAATTGATGGCAAGCCGGACAGAACGGGAATTAGAAGAAGAGTTGACAGAACTTAAAGCCGCCTTGGGACATTTACTGAATCAAACGGAAAAGGACAAATTGGAGGCAAGTAAAAGCCAGCGTGAATTGAAAATCACCTTGGATGAATTACTGAAACAAAGGGAAAACGACAAATTGGAGTCAACCGAGAGAGAACGGAAATTGATAGAAGAGTTGACAGAACTAAAAGCAGCCTTGGGAAAATTACTTAATCAAACGGAAAAATACAAATTGGAGGCAAGTAAATCAGAGCATGAAATGAAAGAAGACATTCACAGATTGAAGATCAAACTTGAAGGATTAGTCTCAGGTGTTGCTGTAGCATCATCGTCGACAGCATCTTCGGCTCAGTCGGCTGAGGTTATAATGCCCCAAATAGTCGCCCCACCACTTGCCAAAATGACAGAGTCTTGTAAGGAAATTGCCGACAACTTTGCTACTAAACCAAAACTGGTTGCTTCGAAACCGGAAAGAGATAACTGGAGGTTCAAAATTGAGTCCAAACTAAACAGCACTGAGCAAGAGCAAATACTCAACACCTTGGAAATAAACGGCGTGCCAGAGAAATCCGATGAGAACCTGATATCTATTTTAGCCTCTATAGTTCACCATCTGGGTTTGGCCTTTCCAAGCGATTTGATTCGAGTCTGTCGTCAAACTAGTGTCTTTCCAGAAGCTACCAACAAGCCTAGATCTATCGTGGTCACGTTTCAGAGGGTGGAGACGGCCCAGACTTGGTTGAAAGCCTTCAGAGAGAAGAGGTCAACTGGAATCTTGGCATCATCTTTGGATAAATCATTCAAGGATGACAAAATCTACATCAACCAGAAGTTGACCCATTTCAACAAGAAATTGCTGCATCGCGTCAAAGAATTCGCTAAAACAAACCAGTACAAATTCGTTTGGATTCAAGACGGCAAGATTCTTCTGCGGAGAAATGAAGATGCTCCAATTATTAGAATCAAATCTGACAAAGACATTCCGCCTCAATAAACATATCACCATGCGTTCCTTAACCTTTATTTAAAAATAAATGTCAAAAGTATTTCATTTTCCAATGTATTTTTGAAATAAACTAAAGTTTGTTTTTTTCATATGATAACCAAAATTTATTCGCATTAATTGTTATAGGGTTAGTGTGTGGTAGGAATACGCAAGTTTTAATTTTAACTTTTATTAATACATTGACAAAAATTTATATTAAAAGTTCCAAAGAAGTTTTAAGCCATTCCGTCAATTTTAGCTGCGATTTTATATTAAATCCGATACGTTTTCCTTCTTTGGGTTCCTTTTTGATTATCGAAGTATCCAAAGAAATGTTACAGTGTTTCCTTGAAACAGCACTACGTCTTGTTACTTCACAGTGGCATAACTGAAAACGAAAATATGTCAAACCTTCGTATTAATCATATTAATATTAATATTTTTGGCTAGATAAATGGTCTTCAATTAAAATTATAGATTTCAATAAATTTTCATAAGTCTGTAAAAAGTCATAGCTAATTTGGTCTGTTTGCACACGGAGAATGAATCCTCCTTGGTTTGCATCACCCATTCACCAGTGTGGGAAATAAGGCACAATCACAGGCCAATAGCCAGTTTAAAAATTACCTGGACCAGTTTAAAAATTAAACGCTTTGGGGTCTACTGGCCCTGGTGGCCACTTAATTAATTCAAAGTTTTTCCCCCTCAAGATTTTGGTTCATTAAATAAATACTATGGGATTAATCCCTAAAATTGTCTCGTCTTTGCTTCTACGCTGTGTGCTTGTTTGCCCTGAATTGTGGGAGTGGGATTATGGGTGGGTTTCGTATGTCTGTCTACGCTCTACACACAGTGTAGAATCTGTAGTTGAAGTGATTTTTGCAGTTAGCTAAAGGGAAGATAATCTCTCGGTAGTCTTGTTTGGGTCTGGTCTATAGGGAAAGGCAGCCTGCTGATTTTGACTGTATTAGCGTCTATGGGAAGTGATTTTGACTGTATTAGCGTCTATGGGAAGATAACAATGGAGTGCCAACTCCCTCCCTACGAGTCGAATTTTTAATTTAGCATTACTTAATAAAGAAGACTAATAGTTCTTATGACTCCAATACCTTTACCTCTAAAAACTATCCTACTAAGCCTATGCCATAGCACATATTATCAAGAATAGATAATTTGGCCATAAATTACGAAAGCCTGATTTTTGAGGCTAAAAATGGTAGGTGGCACTGTGGCCAGTTTTTTAATTAAAATACCTAGGCTCTACTGGCCACAGGTCCAGTTTTAAAAAAATCCTTATTTCCCACACTGCCATTCACTCTCTTCGTTGCTGCTGAGCGAGCGCGAGCGGTATTAACAGTCGTCTGCTCAGCTAAAGCACCAAAGCACCCCATACAGCAGTCACTGGCTCACGGCGTCCGTCGTTCGTTCATTTCGTTGCAAAACACGGCTTATTTGACAAGGTAATTATTATTTATTATTATTATTTTTTTTTTCTTCAATACTTTTTGAACAGTATATTTGTTAAATTTTATCTCTTAAAACAACCGTTTACCGGTCTATTTTCATATTCTCTTATCGCTCCAAAGCCCCACCCCCAAACGGTTTTACGGTTAAGCCTTGGTCAAGAGATTGAAGGTCCAAAAATTTCCAAACAAAAGGCACTATTGGAAAATTAGAACGCGTTTGCTGGTTGTAATTACGTTCATGTTATATTGGTTATATAAGTTTCCTAAAAACATCAAAATCTTCACATAAGACTTATTGAAGCAGAGAGCCTATGGGTAGAATTATCCTTGAAAACTATAGGTTGTAAGAATCGCGAAACATGCCGCATTTAGTTAGAAGAGATAAGACATCAAGTGTTTGTTTTTATAAAAGTCCAGTAAATTGCCAAATTATAAAACAAGACCAGGGAAATTGTTGATTTGAGACAGGTCCATTCTACCGCTTGTTTTTAACAGTAACTAGTATCAACTTAAACATAGCCAGAGAAATGTGAACCACCTTCAATACAAGGTTTCTACTGTAATAATATTATGTTCTGGGCTTAATTAACCAATCGTTTCTAAAAATTGTTTGTTTCCTTGTTGTAGATTAAGGGATACAATCAGTGTTTGGGCTACTAATGAAAGTTATGACTTAACTATTTTGAATAAATTTTTACTGCTCACTCTCGCGTCGTTCGGGGAAAACCCGAGTGAAATATCAACACTACCCTCCCCTCACTTGGTAGTACTGTAGATTTATACCTAACAGTAGTTTTCATACTATTTTCCACTTTTTAAGGATTTTTATTTTGATATACATGATTTGACAGTTTTAAAGGAATATAAATAGTTTCTAAGTACTTTTGGCGTTCAAACTTCAAAGTAAGAGCTTTACATTGTGTAATTTGAACAAATAAGTCGTTAAAGCTTAGATTAGGGCCATGATGCTATTAAAACCAATGCCTGCGTATTCATGGAACCTAAGTCTTTGCCCAAATGGCATAAAAATGTGCTTTGTTTTGGCTTGGCTTAGTTTAATCAAGGATTATTTAAAATGTCTAAGGATAAAACGCACACACAGATCTCTATAGTAAGGGAATGTCCTCTAGTTGTTCCGAAATTTTAACCCATCCCCCTCTTCTCCACCTACTGTTTTGGTGCGTCAAATGGAAAAGAAATACAGATATGGCGCCACCTATCTTATTATCGCGAAAGCATAGACGAAAGAGAGATAGTTTTCGAAAGCTGTATAGTTCTATTTCGAATTGTTAACGGTCGTTAAGAACATTTAGCTCCAGATTCAAGAATGAGGTTAGTTCCTAAAATTCGTAATTTAATTTTAATAATAGATTAAAGCAAAAATTCAGTTCAAGAATATATGAGGCGAGTTTACACTAATATAGTTTAATAGGAAAGGCCAAGGCCTTGTTTGAAAACATGGACTAGAGCAGACGCGAGAGAGACAAAACTTTCAAGAACCCGGTCACGTGTTGACGCTTCAAAATATTGGCTTTCCGGTTTGCCGATTGTGCCCGCTAGGTACCGTTTGGAACATCTACCTACGATATTTCTTTCTCTGCGTTTTATCCTTAGACATTTTAAATAATCCTTGGTTTAATCATGGATTTGTAATGAAACTATCGTTGGTTTGAAGCAGATTGTAGCTAAAATCTACTATACACTTCAAGAGAAGGCTTCGAAGTCAAAATTCAGTTTATAATTCACGGACCACTTTTTTAATTCGAACCCCGAGCCTCACTGGTCCCACGGACTACTTTTATAATAGGATAAGGGGCCCTGGTCATGTTGTAAGTAGTTTAATTATTCAACACACCAAGGGTCCCTAGTCTAGAGGACCAGTTTGGAAAAAATGATTATTTAGAGTTCTACATTGTCCCATTTTCAGACAACCAATGAAACATGGTCCCCTTTCTGACGTTGCATCTCGGAAAACAAGCTAGTCGGTATTTCGCGGTTTGAATTTCAAAATATCTAACGTACTTATCTTAATTTTATGTCGGTATTTTTTGTATCCCACTTAATTTTAGGCTCGTTTTTCTACCTAAAACCGCCGCGATCTAATACTAGTCGTAAAAGATTGAAAGTATCCCTTTAAGTTTGAAATGATTTCTTGTTCAAATAAGGGTATGGGTATTTGTCTATTATATTGCTATTATTATTTAAAGGCAATCTACTATTGCAGCTGCGAATTACCCAAAATAATAGAAAATAGAGATTGAAGTACACGTCAACAATATGTCTGACGAAGAATTCTTGGCTGCCGTTAGAAAGGGCCAAATGAACGATGTGGTCAGTTTGTTAAACCATGGTGCCGATATCAACAGTGCTAAAAACCGCAGAACAGCATTACACATCGCTTGCTGTCAAAAAAACTCCGATGTGGCTTCGTTTCTTATTGAAAAGGGTGCCAATGTTAATCGGACTGATTCAAATGGGAGAACCCCGTTATTGAGTGCTTCCAGCCGTAATCTTGTCGATGTGGTCAAGTCTCTTATGGATAAAGGTGTCAACATCGACGCCGTTGATAAATGGGGAAAAACGGCGTTACACTTGGCTTGTGACTATGGATACTACGATGCGGCATTGCTGCTTATTGAAAAAGGTGCCAATATTAATCTGGCTGATTTTGATGGAAAGACACTGTTAATGAGGGCTATCCAGAAGGATCGAGTTGATGTTATCAAGTCTCTTTTGAATAAAGGTCTCAATATCGACGCTGTTGTTCAAAATGGAAGAACTGCTTTACAAGTAGCTTGTGGTTTTGGAAAATCAGATTTGGCATTGCGGCTTATTGAAAAAGGTGCCAATATTAGTCTGGCTGATGCAGAGGGGACAACAGCCTTAATGACTGCTTCCATCTGTAGTCTACTCGATGTGGTCAAGTCCCTTTTGGATAAAGGTGTCAACATCGACGCCGTTAATGGTATTGGAGAAACGGCTTTGCAATTGGCTTGTGATAATGGACAATCCGATACTTCATTGCTCCTTATTGAAAAAGGTGCCAATGTTAACTTGACTGACGCCGATGGGACAACACCCTTAATGAAGGCTTCTGAGTGGAATCTGGTCGATGTGGTCAAGTCTCTCTTGGATAAAGGAGCGGATATTAATGCTAAGAATAATAACAGACTGACTGCATTGCATTATGCCACTTCAAATAAAACAGTCGTTACTCAAATCCCTAAAGAAGGAGATGTTCATGATAATGGCAACATCGATATCGTACGTTTACTCCTGTCCAAAGGAGCGGACTATAACGCTGTTGACATAAACGGAAAAACACCGTTGGATTTGGCTAAAGAGACCCATATAGCGCGAGCCGATGAAATTATTAACGACAAAATTAGGAATGACTTAGTTGAAAACTTGAAAGAAGAACTGAGAACACTGAAGAATGACCAATTGGAGGCAACCGAGAGAGAACGTGAATTGAAAGAAGAATTAAGAGAATTGAAAGTAAATTTGGAGAATGACAAATTGGAGGCAACTGGGAGAGAACTTGAATTGAGAGAGCGGATCGACAAATTGAAAGTGGAACCTGCCATATTCAATCGCCCATTTTCGGACAATCTTGGTCTGATAATTTCAAAAGTTGTCCTTAATTTGCCTTTAGTTTTGCTATTAGCTATTGTGAATTTTTCTATTCCGCTGTTTGTTATTCTGTATTACCTGTAATTTAACATATCGATTCAACATTCCCTTGGAATTTCAAAATTATTAATCCTATTTTGACTTGAAATTTCCCAGTTTCATTTTACAATAAAAAAGTTTCGCAAATTATTTCTATTGTAACGATGCAAAATGTCATCGTAAGGTCCCGCTTCAAGTGGAAAATAATGAATATCGTAGTGCGCTCGAATTTCTTTCCAATTTAAGAGTTCCTCCGCGAACTTTCGCAAAAACTTCCTAGTTCCTAATTACGCTGGAGCTAAAATCAAACTAATGTCAAAAATTGACGCAGTGGAGTGAAGAATCGCGCAGTGAAGTTTGTATTGTTTTATAATGCAAATTGGACTTGTATGGTTGAAAATAGTTCACCGAGATATTTTTTGAAATCACTCGCAACAGTTCCAGGTCAGGGTTAATAACTCTAAAATATAACATGTTATTATTTTTCTTTCAAATTTCGAAAATATAAGAAATTTTACAAAATTACTTTAAATTTGATACTTTTGATTTTTATAATTTTGAAAAATTGCTTTTTCATTAGATACTTTTTGAATTTAATAATTACTTTTTCTTTTGATACTTTTTGAGTTTAATAATTATTTTTCATTTGATGCTTTTTGAGTTTAATAATTATTTTTCATTTGATGCTTTTTGAGTTTAATAATTGCTCTTTCATTTGATACTTTTTGAGTTTAATAATTACTTTCTCGTTTGATACTTTTACTTTTTCCTTTTATACTTTTTGAGGTTAAAATTTTGAAAAATTGCTTTTGTTTGATATTTGTACTCAAAGCTTAAATATCATAATCCAGATTTAGTTTTTGAACTTTTTAAGTCGAATAATGTTTTATAGTTTTTGTTTTAAATAAATAAATCCTTCAATTTCTCTACTATGTGATGATTTTTATTTTTTATAAAACTATTATAGCTGAAGACTTTAAATTTTACAGGATAATATCAAACCTTTCAATACACGTCTCATTAAAAATTCAAGAGATTTGAACCAGTAGATGCACTAATATTGTCAAAAACGTTGATAAAACGGATCCCCTCCCATAGACGCCCATGTTAAAACCAGACGGGTTTGAAAGTTTAGACCGAACATAATGTGAGGCGCCACATACGCGAGTTAACAGGTAAAAAAAATCGTTGGGACGGGCTTCAGTCTGGGAAATAGCACACTTCCTCTGGTCCAAAACCAGTTAATTAATTGCTTGGACTAGTTTTTAAATTCGAGAAGTGGGGCTTACTGGTCCTCGGGACCAGTCCGGAGACCAGTTTATTATTTCGGACCCTAGGGGGTCACTGGTCCCAAGGACTAGTTTAAAAAGTATCCTTATTTCCCAGACTGACGGGCTTTTAGAGCGCGTGCAATTCCCGTGCAGCCAGCGTGATCAAGTGGGCTAGGGACGCACAGTTCAAAGTCGTCTGCTTGTATTTGTTACATAATAAAGTATTATAATGTCTATGATTTGTTAGAAACTCCTAGAAAATCGGCGAAGTTTCGAAGTCCGTTCTTTTGTAAATCTGGGTGTTCTTCAACATTTTTAAAAGTTCTCCAAGCAAGGTAATTTTTATAATTTTCGGTATTTTACACCTGAATCTTAGTTATTTAACTTGTAACATATATCTTAGGCATATATCACAGGCGCGGTATCAAAAGCTATGGTACTAAGGCGACGCATGGCATTATTTGGCATATGCCTTTAAGCCTTGGCAATGTTTAGTGTATTAAGTTTCAGTGTGTTTCCATGCTTGTTTTTAGTTTAATTCAGACGTTAAACGTGTAGTTAAATAGTGCTGAAGAAAACTCGCGTCGAATGTCTGAGTCTGAAGAAGTGGGAAAATTAAAAATAGAGTTGAGGGAACTAAAGTCTATCTTGAAGCAAACGGAAAATGAAAAGATAATGGCCAATAAGAGAGAAATGGAAATGAAACAAGAGATGGAAAAAGTTAAAGAATGCAATAAAAGCTTGAACTTGCAGCTGTCTAATTTGCAAAAGAGTATTACGTCCATGCAATACCAACAGTTTCACAGGAAAATTGAAAATGAGAATGATATCGCTAAACTAAGAGTGGAGTTCCGTAAGAATGAAGAAGAATTGAAGAAACAAATGGCTTCCTTGCAGGCTGATATGAAGAGAATTAATGACGACCAATTGTTCAATATACGAAAGTTCAGCGAGCTAAAATTGCAACTGTCTGATTTAAAACAGACACTGATCTCAGTGCAATCCCAAGAGAGTAATGTTCAAATTGGAATTGAAAGTATTAAGGCGGAACTAAAAGCGGAAGTCCGTAAGAACGAGGAAGACTTCAAGACACAATTAACTTCCTTGCAGGCTGAAGTAAAAAGAATTAGCAGCGAGAAGTTTCTAATTGATGAAAATCAACTGAAATCGCATATGGTGGAGAAAGACTCCGCAGAGTCAGGGTCAACTATTATGACTGGTCAGTCTTATTGCTCAGTTTCTTCCGCTGCAGTTGGACCTCAGCTACTCACCATGGTGGAAGATAACAGCCAAGAACCTTTACAATCAACTCTTTCTACTGCGAGTAACGCTTCAGTCGAAAGTCAATTGAATAACAACATCAGGCAACTAAAATCAAAATTGAATGAGAGCGAACAAGAGAAGCTTTTGGACACTCTGGAAATAATGGGAGTTGAAGAAAAACCAAACGAGATTCTAGAGTCAATCGTAGAAGCTTTAGCCGGTATTTTGGGACTACCGTTTCCCAATGACGTGGTTAGAGTATCGCGTTATTCGACTGCGAATCCGGAAGCTATCAACAAGCCCAGGGTTATTCTTGTCAAGTTTCAGAGGGTCGAGACGGCCCAGACTTGGTTGAAAGCCTTCAGAGAGAAGAGGTCAACTGGAATCTTGGCATCATCTTTGGATAAATCATTCAAGGATGACAAAATCTTCATCAATCAGAAGTTGACCCATTTCAACAAGAAATTGCTGCATCGCGTCAAAGAATTCGCTAAAACAAACCAGTACAAATTCGTTTGGGTTCAAGATGGCAAGATTCTTCTGCGGAAAAATGAAGATGCTCCAATTATTAGAATCAAATCTGGCAATGACATCCCGTCACAATAAATATATGATATTCTAAATTCGAACTTCTTTTAAAGTTTTCTTTACATTGATAAGAATTAAATGTACCCAAATATATTTGAAATAAATTTGTTGTCCTTTATTTTTCTTTGGGACGTCACGTGTGTTAATGTTAACGTAAGTTCATAAGATATGTTCCATAAGTTTTTCACTGGTTACTTAAGAGCTTGTTATGAGGACGTAGGTCATAGATTCTCGTGAGGGTCTCGGCGTGAGGCGCTGTCAAAGGCTTAGCACAGACTAAGTTAATAATTTAATCGGACTCCCTTGTAAACCAGTTACACCAACTGAATGGGAATATCCAAATCAAGCTTTTTATTATTATTATTATTACTGAATAGGAAGATGGACTGCAAAACCGCGTGTAGTCAATTGTAGCTCTCATTATGTCTAAGTGATGTCATACTTATGGAACATATCCTATAAACTTATGATGTTAAGTAAATTATGGAGATCAGAGCCTTAAATAGGGGCGATAGAGCAGCTTGTTGGACAATTGGGTCTTAGAAGATGGTCGGATTATTAGAATTAAAGCTTTTTTTATATATTCCAAATAAATTAACGCTTTTATTACTGAAAAATTTGTGAAAGCCCGCAATTTTCCCGACTTGGCAAAAATAGACGACACTATGCCATTAAAGTCCCAAGGTTTTTTTTAAAAAAGTACTTAGCCATGTAATCAGTACACCAAAATTAATATTATTTTGTTTTATTTTTCAGGCTACTATCTCGACTGCTAGTTACCTAAAATACTAGAAAAGAGAGTCAAGTACACAATGTCTGGTCAAGAATTATTGTTTGCTGCGGAAGAGGGGAAAAAAGATGTGGTTGTCCGGTTGTTAAACCGTGGTGCCAATATCAACTATGCTGATTGTTTTCGCGAAACCGCATTATACTGCGCTTGTAATGGAAGGCATAGCGATGTGGCATTATTGCTTATTGAAAGGGGTGCAGATGTAAGTGCGGCTAATAATAGGGGTTCAACACCGTTGATGGTGGCGTCTTTACGCTGTAAACTTCATGTGGTCAAGCGTCTTTTGGATAAAGGTGCCAATATCAACGGCGTCGATAAAAGGGGAAAAACGGCATTGCGATTGGCTTGCTGTTATAGTAAATCCGATGCGGCATTGCTGCTTATTGAAAGAGGTGCCGATGTAAATCTGGCTGATGCAGACGGGACAACACCGTTAATAAGCGCGTCGGAACGTAATCTTGTCGATGTGGTTAAGTCTCTTTTGTATAAAGGATCGAATGTTAATGCTAGGAATAACGAGGGTCTGACTGCATTGCATTGTGCCATTTCATATCCGACAGTCGTTGCTCTGTTCGAAAAAGAAGCGGATATTCATGCTATTGATAATGAAGGCCGTAATGCTTTGCATCATGCTGCCGTACGTGACTACGACGACATCGTAAGTTTCCTTCTGTCTAAAGGATCGGATTATAACACGGTTGACATAAATGGGAAAAGACCTTTGGATTTGGCTAGAGATAATAATTCGACGGAAGTGATGGAAATCATTAAGAACCAATTGGAGACTGATAAGAACTCCATCGCGGCGAGTTCAGTCCAGATGTTACAATCGCAGTCCAACATCTTGGTTGAAGAATCTGAAAAATTGAAACAAGAGCTTGGAGAACTGAAATCCACATTGGATGAATTACTGAAGCAAACGAAAAACGACAAATTAGAGGCAAGTAAAAGAGAAAGTGAATTGAAAACCACCTTGGGCGAACTACTGAATCAAACAGAAAAGGATAAATTCGAGGCAAGCAAGAGAGAACGGGTATTGAATGAAGAGTTGACAGAACTAAAAGCTAAGTTGGATCAATTACTGAAACAAACGGAAAACGACAAATTGGAGTCAAGCAACAGAGAACGTGAATTGAAAACAACCTTGGATGAATTACTGAAACAAAGGAAAAACGACAAATTTGAGGCAAGCAAGACAGAACGGGAATTGAAAGAAGAGTTGACAGAACTCAGGGCCTCCTTGGGACAATTACTGAATCAAACGGAAAAGGGCAAATTGGTGGCAAGTAAAAGTGAACGGGAATTGAAAGAAGACATGGACAATTTGAAGATAAAACTTGAAGGATTAGTCTCAAGTGTTGCTGTAGAAACGTCACCAGCATCTTCGGCTGAGGTTATAATGCCCCAAATAGTCACCCCACTATTAGCCAATATGACAGAGTCATGTAAGGAAATTGCCGACAACTTGGCTTCTGAACCAAAACTGGTTGCTTCGAAACCGGAAAGAGATAACTGGAGATTCAAAATTGAGTCCAAACTGAACGGCACTGAGCAAGAGCAACTACTCAACACCTTGGAAATAAACGGCTTACCAGAGAAATCCGATGAAAACCTGACATCTATATTAGCCTCTATAGTTCACCATCTGGGTTTGGCCTTTCCAAGCGATTTGATTGGTGTCTGTCGTCAAACTAGTGTCTTTCCAGAAGCTACCAACCAGCCTAGATCTATCGTGGTCACGTTTCAGAGGGTGGAAACGGCCAAGACTTGGTTGAAAGCCTTCAGAGAGAAGAGGTCAACTGGAATCTTGGCATCATCTTTGGATAAATCATTCAAGGATGACAAAATCTACATCAACCAGAAGTTGACTCATTTCAACAAGAAATTGTTGCATCGCGTCAAAGAATTCGCTAAAAAGAACCAGTACAAATTCGTTTGGGTTCAAGATGGCAAGATTCTTCTGCGGAAAAATGAAGATGCTCCAATTATTAGAATCAAATCTGACAAAGACATTCCATCACAATAAACTTATCTCCATATACGTTCCTTAACCTTTATTTCTTCAAAAAAAAATGTCAAAAGTATATCGTTTTCCAACATTAGTATTTTTGAAATAAAGTTTGTTTTCTTCATACGATAATTTATTCGCACAATTTGTTATAGTTTTAGCATGGTTTTAGTGTGTGGTAATAATACGCAAGTTTTAATTTTAACTTTTATTAATACATTGACCAAAATTTATATTAAAAGTTCCAAAGAAATTTTATGTTGTTCCGTCAATTTTAGCTGCGATTTTATATCGAATCCAATAAGTTTTCCTTCTTTAGGTTCTTTTCAATTATCGAAGTATTGAAAGAAATTTTACAGTGTTTCCTTGAAACAGCACTACGTCTTGTTACTTCACAGTGGCATAACTTAGCACGAAAATAAGTCAAACCTTCGTATTAATCGTATTAATATTAATATTTTTGGCTAGATAAATGTTCTTTAATTAAAATTATAGATTGCAAATAATTTTTCATAAGTCTGTAAAAAGTTATACCTTATTTGGTCTGTTTGCATCACCCATTCACTCTTTTCGTTGCTGAGCGCCGCGGGATTAACAGTCGTCTGCTCAGTGCTCACGTAAAGCACTATACAGCAGTCACGGCGCCCGTCGTTCCTTCATTTCGTTGTAAAACACCACTTTAACAAGGTAATTGTTATTTATTATTATTGTTTTTTTTTCCTTCAATACTTTCTGAACATTATATTTGTTAGATTTTATCTCTTAAAACAACCGTTTACCGGTCTATTTTCATATTCCCTTATCGCTCCAAAGCCCCACCCCCAAACGGTTTTGCGGTTAAGCCTTGGTCAAAAGATTGATGGAAAATTATGTCCAAACAAAGGACAGTTTTTTGTAACATTTGAACGCGTTCGCGAGTTGTAATTGAAGAGTTACGTTCATGTTAAATTGACTATAAGTTTCCTAAAAGCATCAAAATCTTCACATTAGACTTATTGAAGCAGCGAGACTACAGGTAGAATTATCCCTGAAAACCCATTGTAAACTTGACAGTGGTAGTTAGGGTAACCCACGTAGTGAACGAGTAGCTGAAAATTTTAAGTTATACCTCAACTGTTTATCCACGTTGTGCCAGGGATAAGGGAGTCAGATGGATTGGAAATGATGGAATAATCTACCAGAGGATGTTGTCAACGCGGGTTCCACAACCATTTTTAAAATCAAACTCTTAAACTTCATGCGCCCCAGGCTATATGGCTAACCAGCCCCAGCCTGTCCCCGGACATACAGCAAAAAAAAAAAGAAAATGATGGGCTACCTGCGGCACCAGTCTGGGAAATAAGGATATTTTTTAAAGTAGTCCTTGGGACCAGTGACCCCCCTAGTGTCCGAAATAAAAAACTGGTCTTCGGACTGGTCCCCGCCTTTGTTTTCCCTTAGATTTGCAATTAATAAACTGGTCCCGAGGACCAGTGACCCCCACTCCTTGAATTTAAAAACTAGTCCAAGCAATTAATAAACTGGTTTTGGACCAGAGGAAGTGTGCTATTTCCCAGACTGTGCGGCACCATATCTCTCCCAGTGTACCTCGCACACGCCCCTACCCTTCCGTAGGCGATTGCTAAGTGCTGCCGCGTAGCGCCATTTTATTTGAATGAGAACTAGCTTCTATTTTTGAGATAGAGGGAGCGTCCTTTACAATTTCGTCCGGCACGACCCTACCTAACCGCTGGGGATGATGGGAGGACTATGGTGCCGTAGGTGGGGGTACAAAGGCAACGCTTAAGGTATGGAGGTTTCCACTCCATTACTCTCTCCTTCAAGGTTGTGCATGACAACCGAATACCGATGACAAGCCACCCCATACCAAACAGCAAACACAGTAACACACGGTGTTCACGTAAACGTCACATTGTTGGCTTTGTGGACTACTGCATTCAAATAAATAAATAGCTAATACGAAAGAATTTTCGTGACTTAAAAGTATTAGCTTTTGGGGTCCGCTCCTATCACTGCTCCCTCTTGCGTGAATTGCCTCTTTAAGGGAAAACACGAGTGCAACATCTACACCCTCCTCTCACTTGGAAGTATAGTAGGTTTACTCCTCTCAGACAGTAGTTTTTCGTGCTATTTTGCACCATTTAAGATATTTTATTTTGATCTACATAATTTGCAGTTTTAGAGGAATATAGACAGTTTCAATGTAATTTTGGTCTTCAAAGTGAGAGCTTACAATGTTTAATTAGAAAAATTAAGTAATAAACTTAAGCCTTTGCCCAAAATGGCATAAAAAGTTTGACTTGGCTTGTCTCAGTTTGAAGCTGATTGTCGCTAAAATGTACTGTACACGTCTCTAGAGAAGGTTTCGAAATAAGACAAGTCAAAAACCAGTTTATTAATTAGTCGGGCCACTTTTTTAATTCAAACCCCGAGCCTCACTGATCCCGTCTACTTTAATAATTCCAACTTAAATACATAGGATAATGGCACTGGTCATTGGGAGTAGTTTAATTATTCTAGACAATAATTTATTCTTCAAATAACGGTTTGGATATTCATCTATATTTATTGTTATTATTATTTTCAGGCGAGTTACGATCAACTGCAAATTACCCATAATACTAGAAAATAGAGATCGAAGTACACGTCAACAATATGTCTGACAAAGAGTTCTTGGCTGCCGTTGAAAATGGCCAAATGAATGAAGTGGTCAGTTTGTTAAACCATGGTGCCGATATCAACTGTACTAAGAACGGCAATACAGCATTACACATTGCTTGCGATAATGGAAAATCCGATGTAGCTTCGTTTCTTATTGAAAGGGGTGCTAATGTAAATGCGACTATATACGGTAAAACACCGTTAATGAGTGCTTCCAGGCATAATCTACTCGATGTGGTCAAGTCTCTTTTGGATAAAGGTGTCAACATCGACGCCGTTGATATGAGTGGGAAAACAGCATTACACTTGGCTTGTGATTATGGAAAATCGGATGCGGCATTGCTGCTCATTGAAAAAGGTGCCAATGTTAATCCAGCTTTTGCAAATTGGACAACACCGTTAATGAGTGCTTCCAGCACTGGTCTACTCGACGTGGTTAAGTCTCTTTTGGATAAAGATGTCAATATCGACGCCGTTGATAACTGGGGAGACACGGCATTACAATGGGCTTGCGATAATGGAAACTCCGATGCGGCATTGCTGCTTATTGAAAAAGGTGCCGATGTTAATCTGACTGATTCAGATTTGGGGACAACACCCTTAATGAGTGCTTCCAGGGGTAATCTATCCAATGTGGTCAAGTCTCTTTTAGAAAATGGTGTCAACATCGACGCCATTAATCGAAATGGAGAAACGGCATTAAAATGGGCTTGTGATAGTGGAAAATCAGATTTGGCATTGCTCCTCATTGAGAAAGGTGCCATTGTTAATCTGACTGATTCATTTGGGACAACACCCTTAATGAGTGCTTCCAAGAGAAATCTAGTCGATTTGGTCAAGTCTCTATTGGATAAAGGTGTCAACATCGACGCCATTGATGAAAATGGAGAAACGGCATTGCACTTGGCTGTTGATAATGGAAAATCCGATGCGGCCTTGCTGCTCATTGAAAAAGGTGCTAATGTTAATCTGGCTGGTGCAGAAGGGACAACACCCTTAATGAGTGCTTCCTTCCGTAATCTACTCGATGTTGTCAAGTCTCTTTTGGATAAAGGTGCCAACATCGATGCCGTTGATGAATTCGGAGAAACGGCATTACAATGGGCTTATGATAGTGGAAAATGTGATACAGCATTGCTGCTTATCGATGAAGGTGCCAATGTTAATCTGACCGATGTAAATGGGACAACACCGTTAATGGGTGCTTCCAGCCGTAATCTACTCGATGTGGTCAAGTCTCTTTTGGGTAAAGGTGGCAATATCGATGCCCTTGATAAAAAGGGAAAAACGGCATTACAATGGGCTTGTGATTGTGGAAAATGCGATGCTGCATTGCTGCTCGTTGAAAAAGGTGCCAATGTTAATCAGGCTGATGCAGAAGGGACAACGCCCTTAAT
Source organism: Phalangium opilio (assembly GCF_054372755.1). Lineage (NCBI taxonomy): Eukaryota > Metazoa > Arthropoda > Arachnida > Opiliones > Phalangiidae > Phalangium > Phalangium opilio. Next base: position 6,077,965 of record NW_028324217.1, on the reverse strand, counting down.
GAGTGCTTCCATCCATAACCTACTCGATGTTGTCAAGTCTTTTTTGGATAAAAGTGTCAATATCAACGCTTTTGATAAAAGTGGGAAAACAGCATTACAACTAGCTTGTGATTTTAGAAGTACCAATGCGGCATTGCTGCTCATTCAAAAAGGTGCCAATGTTAATCTGGCCGGTGCATATGGGACAACACCCTTAATGAGTGCTTCCAAATGGAATCTACTCGATGTTGTCAAGTCTCTTTTGGATAAAGGTGTCAACAACATCGACGCAATTGATAAAAAGAGAGACACGGCATTACAATTGGCTTGTGATTATCGACGATCCGACGTGGCGTTTCTGCTTATTGAAAGAGGTGCCGATGTTAATCAGGCTGATTTTAATCCAACGAGACTGTTAACGAGTGCTATCCAGCAGCATCGAGTCGCTGTTATCCAGTCTCTTTTGGATAAGAAAGGTCTCAACATTGACGCCGTTGATGAAAATGGAAAAACGGCATTACAATTGGCTTGTGAATTTGGAAAATCAGATGCGGCACTGTTGCTCATTGAAAAAGGTGCCAATGGTAATCTGACTGATTCAGATGGGACAACACCCTTAATGAAGGCTTCTGAGTTGAATTTGGTCGATGTGGTCAAGTCTCTTTTGGATAAAGGAGCGGATGTTAATGCTAGGAATAACAAAAGTCTTACTGCATTGCATTATGCCACTTTAAATAAAACAGTTGTCTCTGAAATCCCTAAAGAAGGTGATATTCATGATATTGGGAACGTCGATATCTTAAGTCTCCTTTTGTCTAAAGGAGCGGACTATAATGCAGTTGACATAAATGGGAAAACACCTTTGGATTTGGCTAGTGAGACCCATATGGCGCTAGCCAATGAAATCATTAACGACTCAGTTGAAAATATTGAAGACTTGAAAGAAGAACTGAGAACACTGAAATTAAAGCTGGAGAATGAAAGATTGGAGGCGACAACGAGAGAACTTAAATTAAAAGAAGAATTAAGAGAATTGAAGACACGCTCGGTCAATTATTGAAGCAAACGGAGAATGACAATTGGAAGCGACTTCGAGAGAGCAGATTGACAAACTGATACCTAACATTTTAAATCGCTATTTTTAGACAGTCTTCGTCTTATGTTTTCGAAAGTTGTCCTAAATTCGTTTTGCAATTAGCTATCTTGAATTTCTGAACTTGGCTGTTTGTTATCCTGTATTTTCTGAAAATTAACATGCAAATCCCGCATTTCATTGAAATTTTAACAAAGAACTAACCATAGTTTCGCCTCAAAATGTACCAATGTTTTCTGCAAACCTTAAAAAAAATTATTTCCTTCTTTGAACTCCTAAAATCGCGTCTTATGATGTCAATACGAAAAAAAAAACAATTTCAATGTTTTGCTTTGAATGGAAATGAAAAACCACGCAGTGTTTCCCAAGTGCATTACAATATTACACTACACTTCCTCGGCGAAAGGCTATTACCTAACGACAAAACACCTACTACCTCATTCAAAAACTTTTTGAACTAAGAAATCAAAAGAAGTTCTTAGATACGCTTGTACCTTGTTCTGCTGGAACTAAATCAAACAAACCTCATAAATTCATATGGTGGAAAATGGCGCAGCCAATTTCAAGAATATGCTCGTACTTTATGCTTTATGTTTCAAACTCATGTCAAAATCAAAAGTTCAATAATATTTTAAAGTTAATAACTCTGAAATAAGTTTTGTTTTGTTTTGCTTTTTTTAATGTTTAAATTTAAAGAGAAAACATTTGTTTTAAAATATTACTGTCATTTGAAACTTCAGTGATATTTTTTAAGTTAAAAACTCCGAAATGCAGCAAGTTTTTATTTTGCTTTTTGATTTTTTTAAAAAAATGTTTCAATTTTAAGAGAAAATTTTGAAAATTTTTTATTATTTGATACTTTGTTGATTTCGAAAAAAAATATATTTTTTTTTGCAAATTTGTACTTGTAACTTCCATAATCATCTAAATGTAGCTGCCAAGAAGTTCTTGGTTTCTTTCAAAAAGTTGCGTGACAAAAGCATTATTAAATTTTGCAAGTTGAAAGTGAAATGTTGAATTTTTTATTTCATTTTAGTAAATTTGCATTTCTAACATTAGTTAATCTACGTTTCAAACGTCATTCGTTTCAAACCTCAGTAGAGTTTAGTGTTCAATTGACAGTGTGGTAATTTGAGAAATAAGGCGGTGGCCAGTATAAAAATTTAATTCCCGGGATGCTAGTAGTCCCCGGGAATTTCCCATACTTTTTCAGCGCGTAGGAATAATAAGTGGACAGTGACCAGTTTCTTTTATAAAAAAAAACCCTTGCACTACACTCGTCACACGACCAAGTTTGAAAGTATTCCTTATTTCTCACTCTGACAATTGATGTTCCTCGAATGATTCGAATCCTCGCATGGGCGCGTGATCGAGTTGGCTTTGACCCCGAGTCACTGACCAGGCTGAGAAACAGACTGGGAAATAGCGCACTTGCTCTGGTCCAAAACCAGTTTATTAATTGCTTGGACTAGTTTTTTAATTCAAGAAGTGGGGGTTACTGGTCCTCGGGACCAGTTTATTAATTGCAAATCTATAGGAGAACAAAGGCTGGGACCACTACGGAGACCACTTCATTATTTCGGACACTAGGGGGTCACTGGTCCCAAGGACTAGTTTAAAAAATATCCTTATTTCCCAGACTGCTGAGAAATAAGGTGCTGGCCCTGGACAAATGTCCACTCTAAAAATTAGCTGAGCCAGTTTAAAAATTAAATGTTTTTAGGGTCTACTGGCCCTAAGGGGACTTAATTAACTAAAAACTTCCAAGGTATTAAGTGGCCAGTGTCCACTTTTTTTAATTAAAAGTGCTTTCTCTCTTCTGGTCATATGGCAAGTTTTTTTAAAAAAAAACCTAATTTCTCAGCCTGCCTGTCACTAAACCTTCGTATTAATCGTATTAATATTAAGAGTTTTGGCTAGATAAAAGTTCTTTAACCAGTAGCGTCGCTAGGGTTTGAAATTTGGGGGGGCTAAATCTGGGCAAACTAGTTATTATAAGAACTTAATAAAAAAAATTGCATAATGGGTTCATTGGATAATGTGTAGACCTTTAAAACTACGTAATTTTGTGTCAACGTGAAATTTTTCGTATTTTAAAGATATACAGTCCATGGAATAACTAACGCTAGGGATAGTTCGTTCCCCCAAAAAGATAACGCATGCATGTTCCAAACGCCCCCTAGTAGCAGCTACTATCCCTAACAGGAAGTTATAAGAAAATTGGACCAAATATCACGTGGTCTATGACGTCAAAATTGAAATACTGCCTAAATTGGGCAAAAATGATTTCTTTTGCCGAGAGATGGCGCTGTATCTACATCCGTTTTGGTCCAATAAATTGGGGGAATGAAGAGGGGAATCACGGAATAATTCGGAACATGTAGTTGGAGATAGCAATACATGGGAAAGAGCCGGGAGTGTGGCGCACTCCTGTAAGCCAGGCTTCTGGGCGGCAAAGTTTGAGGGAATACGACACATGTCGGCGATCCTACCCTATAGGTGCCGACTGTCCCGTGTCCGCCGGAGGTGACTTACCCCAATTCCACCTTCCGTCACCTCCCAAGTAAACCTCATTTCCTTCCCTGTTTCCACACATACGACCTAGCGGCCCCCGTCAGTGTTGGGCCGCGTAGGGTCTCACGCTCACTTCTTCCTGGTGCTCAAGGCCTCACGGCTAAGCACTAGTGTACGTTGGTGGACAAAAAAAAAAAAAAATACATGGGAAACCCAGTTAGTGAACAATCCCTAGCGTTAGTTAATCCATGTACAGTCTTTTATTGATAAAAACGGAACCGATTATGAAGGATTTTCACTCGTCTTAAGTTTATTTTCAGTTTTGGTTAGCTTTTAGTCCACACTATTGGGACTCCCTTCGAAAGAAAATGAAACATTTTACTTGTCTCCATCTGTTCTTTTCTTCAAAATTGTACTGTTTGATATTGAAATTCATCTCTGCAGAGATGAAACTTAACGAATCTATCATTATAATTTTTTATATATTGCTACAGAATTTTAGGATGCTAACAGCAATTTTTTGGTAGGGTTTACGGATTTTTTGGGGGGGCTAACTTTGGAATTTGGGGGGGGCTATAGCCCCCCCAAAAAAGGCCTAGCGACGCCACTGTCTTTAATTAAAATTACAGATTTCATAAAGTCTGTAAAAAGTCATAGCTTATTTGGTCCGTTTGCATTACCAATTCACTCTCTTCGTTGCTGAGAGGTATTAACAGTCGTCTGCTTAACTAACGCACCATACAGCAGTCCAGTCACGGCGCTCGTTCATTTCGTTGTAAAACACTTATTTAACAAGGTAATTGTTATTTATTATTGTTTTTTTTTCTTCAATACTCTGTGAACAGTATATTTTTAGAATTTAAAACAACTGTTTACCGGTCTATTTTCTTATTCTCTTATTTGCCCCAAAGCCCTACCTCAAACGGTTCTGCGGTTAAGCCTTGGTCCAAACAAAAGCCAGTTTTTGTGAACAATTGAACGAGTTCGCGAGTTGTAATTTTAGAGTTACGTACATGTTAAATTGGCTATATAAGTTTCCTGAAAACATCAAAATCTTCACATTAGACTTCTTGAAGCAGGGAGACTATAGAGTGCTGTCAGTTGTGACGTCAGATCCAAGGTTTAACGTCACGAGTCTGCCTTTAGCAATGGGCGGCCATGACAGTTACCGTTTTTTCTTTATGGGAAAACAGCATGGGTGATGTCACACCGGCGCTTCTGACAACACTCTATTGGTAGAATTACCCATGAAAACTATCATCCTATGTGGTTAGGAACGCGTTAGAACTTAGAAGAGAAAAATCCAGTAAATTGCGAAGTTATAAATGAAGGCCGGGAAATAGTAGATTTGAGACACACCCATTTTATTTTTAACGTAACTAGTGTCAACTTAAACATAGCCAGACAAAAGTGAACTTAATAATAATGGTATTAAGTTCTGGGCTTAATTAACCAGTCATTGAGACTTCCAAATTATTTCAATTTTCTTGAATATGACACATCTAAAATTAAATATCCAATGCCCTATGTATCAACCCCTTCAGCATTGCCTGTAACCAAGGTTCGTTTAAGTTAGTTATCGTTTCATTCTAAGCGATCCAAAGCTTACGGAAAAATCAAAGTTAGTTTTCGTTTCCACGTGGTTTCAGATTAAGGCCTTTTCTGACGATACAACTTTCGACCCAATTACATGGGTCAAAAAGTTGAATCAGTAAAAATTGGTCAGTGATCTATAATTTTTAATTTCGTGATTCAACTTGTTCAACTTCTGTTCACACGACCCAACTAATTTACTCAACTAAAGTTGACTCATATAAATGAGTCAAAACGTTGTATCGTTTGAAAAGGCCTTAACTTTGTTTCCAAAAATTTCAGGAACAATGTCTGACCCAAATATAACAGAACAATTGGTGAGCGCTGCTGAACAAGGGAATAAAGATGAAGTAATTAGATTATTAAATCTCGGTGCAAATATCGATGGCTACAGTGGCGACGTCTTCACCGCATTAACTATGGCTTGTTATCGAGAACACCGCGATATCGCGTTCATTCTTATCGAAAGAGGCGCTGATGTCAATGTTGGTACTCGTTTCATGATATCGCCCTTAATGCTAGCTTGCGAAAAAAATCTAGTCGATATTTGCCAATGTCTATTGGACAATGGAGCTCATATTCACAACCGTGACAACAATGGCTTTACCGCCTTGGGATATGCCACTTTAAATGGTTGCCTTAGCATGGTTATTGCTTTAATTGAAAGAAACGCCGACATGAACGATACCGCAAACGAGCTTGGTTACAATGCTTTACACTGCGCTGCCTCAACGAACAAAGCGGATATCGCACATTACCTTCTGTCCAAAGGCGTCGATTACAAAGCGGTTGATAAAGAAGGCAATACTCCTTTGGATTTAGCATCGGAGAAGGGTTACACGGAGATTGTTGACATGATTGAGACCTTCATCTATCAAGATGTAGACTCGAATTCAAACACCGTAGAAGAAAACGCTCGTAAAGTTGCCATAGAAAATGGACAATTGAAAGAGAAAGTTGAAGAATTGAGTAAATCATTGGAGTTAAATCAAATTTACGCCGAGCAGAATTATCTGGAATGGAAGGGGAAAATCCAAAAATTGATGGAAGAGAATGAGACGCTGAAGAGAAAATTGGATAATTTGGAAACGAGTATGATATCGCAACAATCACTTGAGTATTGCAATGGAATTGATGATTCTGTGGTAGAAATTCAAGATTCAGTATCGAATGTAGCGGAGCAATCATCGCAAACGTCTCCCGGTCCCGGTAGTTCCACTCAAAAAAAGATGCCCGAACTAGTCACTCGTCTACTTAACAAAATTACCAAATCTTGTATGGAATTTGCCCAGGAATATACCGCAACTACTCCTAAAAAGATTCGACTGCAATTTAATGAAAATATGTAAATGTAATCATTATCGTTCCTGCTTCTTACGTTCCAAAGTCTTTGAACTGCTTTTTTTTTTTTCGGATTTTTCATTTCTTGAAAATTGAAATGAACGTTCAACTTTTTAAGTCAAAAGTTAAGTAATTGTGGGGGTTTTTTTGGGAGGGTTTTTTTATAAAGATTTTCGTTAGTCATCTTAATAAGGGTTCAAAGGGGAAAATTACAGAAGTGTGTTTTAACTTTTTAAGTCAAAAGTTGAGTAATTGTGGGGTTTTTTTTTTGGAAGGGTTTTTTTATAAAGATTTTCGTTAGTCATCTTAATAAGGGTTCAAAGGGGAAAATTACAGAAGTTTGTTTTAACTTTTTAAGTCAAAAGTTAAGTAATTGTGATTGTTTTTGTTCTTTTAGGGGGGGGTATATCTTCGTTAGTTATCTTAATTAGTGTGATTTTTAATTAATACCGGTCAATTTTCAACTATTTTAATATATTTTTCAAAGCGAAACATAACAAAAGTTTTAACTTAACTTTTAAGTCAAAAGTTAATGTTCATTTATTTTTTGCATAGATCTTCGTTAGTCATCTTAATTAGTGTGATTTTAAGTTAATACCGGTTAATTTTCAACTATTTTAACATAGTTTTCAAAGCGAAAAATAACAAAGTTTTAACTTTTTTTAAGTCGAAAGTTAAAGTAATGTCGATTTGTTTTTTTGCGTGTTTTTTTATTATTTTTTTTATAGATTTTGATTTCTCAACTTAATTCACGTCATTTTAAATAAGTACAGTTTAATTACCAGCTATTTTGATATATTTTTTTGAAGATAAAAATTTAACTTTTTAAGTCAAAAGTTAAGAAATTTATAATTTGCTTATCCCTTTGTATTTTTAAATTTCGGTTTTTTTCATCTTAGTGTGATTTTTGAATTAATTCCGGTGCAGTTCCTGCTATTTCAATATTTTTTTTCTCATATAAACTGTATTGATACAAAGTGTATACCATAAATATTTCAATAAATAACTTCGTGCATTTTTCTATAAACACTAATATTACAGCTTCATGTTGCTTACTTCTGCTCGTTTTGATTATCGATCCCTAAAACTAAACTGCATTAAATAAATAAACCATTAAATCATACACAAATCTTTCTACAGTAAAATTTAAATTAACCTTCGTTTAATTCTAAGTTATAAGGGGCCGTATAAACACAACGCAATTTGAATACACCATTACAAAAATACGACAACGCGTAAATATTAAACAGAGACCTCAGAGTTCGTCTAATCTACATAAATTAGCAAGTTATTACGAGAAAAATACCTACCCAATTTCCCTAAATATTCAAGGAATTGCATTACAATGATTTCTATTATTTTCTAACCAAAGTGTCCATTCAAATCGCAGCCAGAGAAGTTGTTACCTTTTAGCAAACCTAATGGTAGCGACGTTTTCCGCCTTTGTCATAAACCAAGGGCAAATGAAGATAACGGAAAGTAATAGGCACTGTTGCGAAGTCTCGCTTTCTCTCTAGCTATGGTCGACCATTCAGCTCCCTACTTCAATATTACGTTATATCAGAAGGGGATAATAGAAGGGTGACACTCTGTATCCTCTTAAAACTTTAGTTATGTAACATCATTCTTCCCAGGCTCATGCACCTTTTTTGTTTGCTCTGCCACTTGTCAAACTTCAGATGGGTAGCTATCGCACCGTGGGGTGAATTCTAGAACTGTTTGGTATTTATTAAATCCTCAGCAATCAATTAACCCACAAACCTTGATTGTCTTGACGTGGGACAAAAATTAATCCACAAGCGCATGCGCCTTGGCAAATAATTAAGCAGCGCTAATAGTGTAATGATGAGGGAACTATTTATCGCTTGTGTGATTCGTTTTAGTAACCTTGCTATAATAAATGTTAATTCTGATGTTGGGAAGAATCATGTTACAATTACCCCGCTTGTGGTACACTTCCCTCGAAGAGAAGTACTATATACTTCTGGTTATATTTTATTAATAGTTAGGCTATTGAGGCATTCGGGCCCTTAGAATACCTGGTTCTTGCATTGCAAATATTGTAAATTTAATTCGGTTTGCCCTCTTACTCGGGCTAGTATTCACAAGAAAGTTTTCCTATAGTATTCCATTGTAGCAGTAAAAACGTAGTTTTCCAGCGTGAATCGTGCTCTCTTTACTGCCTCAGTTTCTCTTATTTTCTATTTGCTTTTGATAGACATTATCAGTGGCAGTTCATTACCAGTATTATAATGTATTCTCGATTCGACGCTGTGTGTGGTATCAAACAACAAATTTTCTTTTTACTGAAACTGTTGCGGCCTAGCTAAGGTTCCAACGTAATTGCTTATTTTATTGTCGGCCTCCACGGTTTATTAAAGAAAAGGTCTCGTTATTCCTTGAAAATAATAAATACCACGTTTTTAGTGAATAATTGTAGTGGATATTTTAAGGGTTCCACAAGTAACTTGAGAAATCCTTTGTCGTCCCTGCTAACCAGGGGTGCGTGAAAAACGAGGGGGGTCACATAAACGAAATAATGAAGTAACAAACCAAAAATGCTTGTGTGTTTAAAAGTTACTTAACTACTCTAGTTTGTGAAGCTGAACTACACGTTTGGTTTAATTCAACAAAAATCGTGATTTTTCCATGAAACATGTCCTTGAAGTTTAATACAGCTTGGGGTTTGCGATGAAACTGGCGTGGTTAAAATACATTAAGAACGGAACTCCAGGAAGAGCTGTATTTCCGAATGACACGGAAGAAGGTAATAAGTAGAGTTTAAAAGGACCGATAAGCTTTGCAAAATGCTACTAATTCCTCAACTTTGACCGTTTCCTTGTATTTCTGGTGTTATATAGTTTACAAATGAGGAAATATAGTTGAGGATATCATGGTTCATTTTTGCTTACAAAGAATTTAGTTTAAACATTGGTATCCCACTGTTTTTTGTTTAATAGTATTTAGCCAATGTATTGCCGTTTGATTTTTGAATGTAAAAATATATTTCTACCCTCAAATAAATATTGGTGCATAGCTCTGAAAGTAATTTATCAAATTTAGTGCGTCGCGAGTCTGGTGAAATCTCGGGTATTTGGAGGGAAAAATTCTTGTACATTTTGCTTTTTCACGCTTTTGATTCTGGCAAATTCAATTGATGCTTCTATTTTTTTTCTAAGTCTTTTCCATCAATTTTACTTTGCAAGATAAATAATTTCTATTTTAAATAATTAAATTTGCAACTTGTATTTCCGGCTTTCATTCGGCCGTCAAGTTACCTGCAATGCTGTCTGCTACAATGAGTCTGAAATCTAGTCCACTGACTCCACTCGGCCACTCCTCGTCCCTCGTCATGGGGCAAAGGATATTACCAAAATACATATCGCCTCCCATGTTAACTTTCATCCCCTTTGACACCCCCCTCTAAAAAAAAAGGAAAAGAAAATCCTGCAGTTGCGCTTGTACAATCGAATTCTTTGCACGGGTTTCGGAGCTAGGCTAGGAAATAAGACAGGTTTACAGGTCAAAAACCAGTTTATTAATAGCTTGGACCACTTTTTTTATTCAAAACGTGAGGGTCACTGGTCCCAATGACTAGTTTATTAATTCCTACTTTTATTAAAAATTGATATGGGGACCTCTTTAATTATTTTCATTTTAACATAAATTTCGACTCCATGAGTCCAGTTGTGTATACAACCCTAAGCCGAGAGAGATTTTTTTAGAAGAGAGAACGACCACAAGTCCTGGGGCCAGAAGAAAAATAAATAGGGGAAGGGTCACAGGTCCCGGGACCAGTTTCATATTTAAGACATCAGGGGTCACTGGTCCGGAGGACTAGTTCAGAAATAAACCTTATTTCCAAGCCTGTTCGGAGCAGCTGGCTTCCGTGAGCGCGTGATCGAGTGGGCTGTGTTTTTGCGATTTTGTGAAAGTAGTCTGCTGCGAGCCTGCGACTTAAAATTGCGCACTATTCACTTGCAGTATAAAGAAAATTAATATTCAGTAAATGGTACATAAAATTTGTTTATAAAAGAAAAGTGTACTGAAATCTCCGGTTTATATTTAAACCAAAGAAGTTAAAATGTATTAATTAAGACCGAACAGTTAACACGCAACATCTCAGATCTTCGTAAGTTCTTTGTTGTACCGCTTGCACCAAGGCTTAGGAACTGTTCTACTCGATTGGCTGGCAATGGCTGCTTGGCGCAAATTGAACTAGGAAATATGTAAGTAATTAAATCGGAAATATGCTATATTAATAAATAATTATTGTTGTTGTCAAATTTGTAACGTATAAATTTCCATAATACATTAAGTGCAATTTAATATATTTGTGGAGGCCTTTTTGACCCAAACAAGTAACATTACTTAATTTGACCCCAACTATTAAGCGCGAAAATGTCACGATAGATTACGTCTCTAGTAAAACGGGGGAGACCTGTTGCATTAAAAGACGTTAATTTCGCGTGCACGAAACGAATAACGTCGCTAACAGGTTTTTCCGTCGGCTCTATTAAACACGCTATATGCATATATGCGTACTACACTACACCTTACCACACATGCAAGCTAGTCTAGCGTGACAACTTTTACAGCTCTGTCCAGTAAAGGAAATGTCTTATTGACGTTCTGAGTTTTGACACAGAGTTTCCCAGCAGCGCCTTATCCTTCAACGTTCAGTTTGCATGCTAAGAAGTGGTTTAAACGCCTCTAGAAAGACAGTTGGTTTTCGGTCCCTTTCTAGATTGTAGTTGAATGGAAAAGATCTTAGCGTGAGCATTTATTTACTGACACGAGTTAAAAAATATAGCCTTGATTGCATTTTATTTGTATTTGTACTAAGGTAAAGGAACAGTCTTGTGTAAGACTTAAGGGAAAATGAGGGAATTTGAATAGCTGTAAACATTGGTCATGGGGAAAAGTGGGGGAATTTGAAAAGGGGTGGGAAAATTGGTCAAGGGAAAAGTGAGGGGATTTGAAATTGGTGGAAATTTGTCAGGGGAAAAATGAGGGCATTTTTATAGAGGCCAAAGGTCAGGGAAAATAATAGGGTGTTTAAAAAGGATCAAAAAGATTAGGGGAAAAGTGAGGGAATTTGAAAAGGGCTGGAAATTGTTCAGGGGAAAATTAGGGGATTTGAATAGAGGCCAAAGGTCAGGGAAAATAACAGGGTGTTTAGAAAGGATCAAAAAGATTAGGGGAAAAGTGAGGGAATTTGAAAAGGGCTGGAAATTGTTCAGGGGAAAATGAGGGGATTTGAATAGAGGCCAAAGGTCAGGGAAAATAATGGGGCGTTTAAAAAGGATCGAAAAGGTTAAGGAATAAGTCAGGGAATTTACAAAAAGACCAAGAAGGTCAGGGATAAGTCAGAGAATTTAAAAAAGTTAGAGAAAAGTTTTAAAATTTTAAAGTCAGGGTAGAAAGTTCATGTGTTTAGGAAAATTTTAACATTTCATGTTACACTAAAACATGTTTTAAAACATAACCTGAAGAGTTCGGTATAAAGTAATACAAAACGATCGCCATTGTTCTACTATTTGTTAAGTGGTGGCCATAGATATATATACGGGTCTAGATACACTTCCCCTCTGTTAGGCCCTTTAAAAAATGCGGAGGTGAGAACTAGCAGTCGACGCTTTACGGCGGGGGAATTAGATCCAAACGCCATCTATTGAGAGTTTCAAGAAACAAAAAAACGAAAAATTCGAATATGGAAAGCGCGGGAAATTCAAATTAGGCTTAATTTTTCAAATAGCTTTACATATTTTTGATCTCCTTTATACGTGTAATTATGTTCTTAAGTGAAATAAATAGTTTTTATATATCTATGGTTCAAACTGGCGAAAGATAAGAATCTTCAGTTGAAAGGACAGGCACACACAAACTTTCAAAACTGGCTTTATTTCAAGGGCAATAAAAACTACATAACCTTGTTAACTAGTCTAATTAATTAAATAAATATAACAAACTAAGATGAAGAAGACTTGATTCACTAGAACAATGATTTTAAGCCTTTGACAAAAAAAATCAACTATTTTGGTTTGAAGCAACAGATTTTTATTTACAAAATGATTTACTTACGAACAGAATAAGAGGACCTCCCCTTCAGATTAGGAAATAGTTTTACTTTGAAAAAACGTTCGCTTAAATCTCTTTAAATATCAGCTGTTATTGCAAAGCATCAGCACGCCCGCTGGCAAAAGTTATTTATCCAATTTTTTAGCTTTCAAAGTTCAGCGATAGATGGCGCACTAGGTATCTTCCCCCGGGAAAATCGCGTCGACTGCTAGCTGTCATCTCCGTATTTTCCCCGATTCAGTAGGGTATCTAGACCCGTATATATATCTATGGTGGTGGCACGACCTTCAATCTCAAGTACTGATCTGTGGTCCACAAACAAAATTGAAGTTTTAGGCACTTGTCTTCCATAAAACGTTAGATAATACCAACATAAGTTCATAAGATATGTTTCATGATACGTTTGTCACTGGTTACAAACTGGAGCCTGTAATTTTGAAGTGCTTGAAGTAGGTCATAGATTCAGGGTAAAGCGACATACACCTGGTGAGGCGCTGCTGTCAAATTTGGGCTTAGTAAGTTCAGACTAAATAGAACCTAGATGGAACTTGACCCTGCAAAATTAATTAACCACCGAGTGTAGGACTTCAATTCTCGCTTCCGTCGTTCTCGAACTAGTTATCTCGCGCTGCTGTCAAAGGCTTAGTAAGTTCAGACTAAATAGGACATAGATGGAAGTCCTGCAAAATAAACACCACCGAGTGTAGGACTTCAAATCTCGCTTAGGTCGTTCTCGAACTAGTTATCTGCCGCTGCTCTCAAAGGCTTAGTAAGTTCAGACTAAATAGAACCTAGATGGAACTTGGTCCTGCAAAATTAACCAACCACCGAGTGTAGGACTTCAATTGACTCGCTTTCGTCGTTCTCCCTCGAACTAGTTATCTCGAGCTGTAAGTCTCTCAGTAGCATTACGAAGCATATGTAGTGTTATACTTATGGAAGGAACATATCTCTTATAAACTTATGATAATGACCAATTTATTTCCACGAAACTTGTCCTTAAGAAGGTGGAGTTCTGTTATCGAATATGCGTGGCCCCTTAGCTGTCGATAGACTCCAAATAATCCAATATTAAATTTTGAGTTGCGTTTGAAAGAATTAAATTATAAAAGTGTATTTATTTAGCATTTTTTCTTTCTTTTTTGTTACGTTTCCCCTGTTCGTCGCGCTGTCTCTCTTTTATTATTAGAAGCTGTCGTCCGCGGTAAATATTTATGCTTCGAGGCTAGAACATGCTTTTCATGATTAGAATTTCAGCCATAGCGTTATTGGGACACTTTTTCCCGCCCAAAGTAATTTTGGTGGCAATTCCACTGTTTTTGTAGTTGGAAAATTACAAGACCTTTGTGATTAAATTTTTTTGTTGTGCTTTTCGTTTCGTGTTTGTGACGAGGCTTTCTCTAATGGTTTGTTACCGTAGAAGTCAATTAATTTCGAAGATAATGAAGGAAATTTTGATGTATTAATCCGATAATTAGTTAATTTTAATCATTAATTGCACTTAAAGGAATAGTTCAGGTTACGTAACGTTATACCTTAAAAGAACGGCTGCTTTTTCTAAATATGAAAGGAAATAAATGATCTCTTATTAAAATATGATAATTAGTACATTTAATTAGTCTTAAAAATAATCATGGACTACTGCCTCGCCATCCGCCATTGGTTTAGTCAATTAAATTGAAGATAGTGAAGGCATTTTGATGTCTAACCCGAAAATAAGTTAATTTTAATTGTTCATTATCACTAAAATCTAGAAGAAAAATATTGTAGTTAATTAGTAAAGATTTAAATCCTTTAGTTCTTACCATGTTCAAAGTTTTTACTTGAGGGTTTTTTTTATTAATTGGAAAACCCAATTAACGAAAAACCGCTTTACCTTGAAAGATGAAACTTCTTGGAACCTTGCTCTGAAGTAGTAGGTTCTCACTAAGGTTGGGTTATATCAATTCACGGACATATTGGAAAATGGCGGTTTATAAATGTATATTAAGAAACCCGTATTATTGAATAGCTTCCATACTTTAGAATCGCTAATATGGAAAGTCAATAAGACCTCGTACTTCACGAATCCTTATAGACTTTTGCTGATATTAGGCATACAGTAGACAAGTTTTATCGTTTTTTGTTCGAATGTGCCGCCATTTTGAAAAATGGCGACGAAGGAAAGCCAACTAAACCAGCCAGACATTTTAACTACTTAAAGCGATATCAAGAAGTAATATCTAGTTTATTAGGGAGAAGGTATAAATTCGCCACATTTCTAGCTTTATCTCCAGTCCAAACGTAGGTCCGGAGTTAATCCCCGCCGCCTCTAAATTAAAACCAGCCAGCACCTCATTGGTCTTTGAAAACGAATAAGAGCGCGACGCGAATGACGAAAATTTTTTGTATTTTCCGACAGAGGAGAGCTGGCGAAATAGCCCGGCTAACTCCTTTTACATCCCCCCTTGTATTTTGAAAGGGGGACTGGGACTATGGCACGCGAGTACATTGGCATCTTATACCTTCTCCCTAATAAACTAGATATGACTTCTTGGCGATATTTAATAAGTTGGTTAATGATCCATACGAAAAATGTATGGGTTTTGGTTAGGGATGCACCGATATGGGTTCAGCCGATATATCGGCCGGCCGATATATCGGAAATTCGTAGCCGATATATCGGCCGATATTATCGGCCCATAAAAAAGTAATATTTCTCCATGAATATCGTTTCCAAGAGTAGAATCAACATTATTTAGAACCATTTACGTTTTTCCTTTGTTTTATTAGAGACATATTTAACATCTCTTTCGTTTAATGCGGTACCACTACATATTTTAGCCTTAACCCGCTTCCTTAAAAAGTGGTGTGGTCTAAGTTAAATCCTTGGTTGGTTTTTAGTAAAAATGCAGCTCCGTTCTTTGTTCAACAAGAAGTAGCGTTATAAGCAAAATTTTGGACCACAAGTGAAAAGGTCAAAATGTACATTTGTGACACGTACCAAACGCATTAGAGAGCGTCAGTGTTGACTTCGATTGTTTGTGGGAGGTATGCGAAACTAGGGAAATTATTTACTCATAGTCGTGAACAACGGGATAAAACTGAGATTCTGGAAAACCTTGCATTTTTAAAGGGAAATTTTAAATGTGGGGGATAAATTTGTTGTGATACGTTTCAATTAGTATTTATTGAGTACCTTGTATTTTGTCAAATTTTTCCCGGAAATATCGGTTTACATGAAGCCGATATTGGCCGATACCGATATGAAAAAAATAGGCCGATATATCGGCCGATATACCGATATATCGGTGCATCCCTAGTTTTGGTTTGAATTGGCGTCCATCTTGGAAAATGGCTGCCAGAAAGTAATTAAAATGTAATGACGCAATAACTTACATTTTTATTTACTTTACTCATTAGTAACGTTTGATACTAATTAGAAAAAAATTAATATTGAGTAATTAAAAAATAATTGAGACAATTTCAAGGCAATTTTTAATGTTTTATTAAGAAAATTTCTTTTTTGTTTATTTTTATAATACATGTGTTTTCATTTGAGGTGTATAATATATATTATATATATTATAAATATTAATTTTTTATAATTATAAAGTGGATGGAATTTGCTGTTTGTTTGTTGAAAAATATTGGTCTATTTATTATAGGAAAATTGACCATAAAAGGCGTTGCAAAAAAACTATTACACAAGTGTTGGGTTTCAAGGGAAGTTTGGGGAAATATGAGTTTTATCAAAATGACTAGATTATACTCATCCTTAATTAGTCCTTTTAGCGTAATTTTCATACAGGAACTAAGGGTTTTAATTATATTTAAATATTTTTATAAATTAAGGTTTTATATAATAAAAAAAACATCACACGTTCATTGCATTGTGCGGGGTTTCAATATGTAAATTTGTCTAAAAGTTTCAGATTTTTAATTTTTAGTTTGAATTTTGGATATTAATTATTTTTTGACATAATATTGGTTCATAATTTATACATTGGATATTGGAATTGGTTTTATGGGTTCAGATATTTAGGTTTGGATATTAAATGTTTTTGGGTTCAGATATTTGAGTTTGGATATTAAATTTTTTTGGGTTTAGATATTTGAGTTTGGATATTAAATTTTTATTCTATGGGTTCAGATATTTAGCTTTGGATATTAAATTTTTATTCTATGGGTTCAGATATTTAGCTTTGGATATTAAATTTTTATTCTATGGGTTCAGATATTTAGCTTTGGATATTAAATTTTGTTTTTTGAGTTCAAGAATTTTGGTTTGGATATTAAAATTTGTTTATGGGTTCAGATATTAATTTTTTTATGACACCAGATATTTAGCTTTGGATATTAAATTTTTGTTTAAGGGTTCAGCTATTTAGCTTTGGATATTAAATTTTTGTTTAAGGGTTCAGCTATTTAGCTTTGGATATTAAATTTTTGTTTAAGGGTTCAGCTATTTATTTTTGGATATTAAAACTAGTTTTATGAGTTCAGATATTTAATTTTGGATACTAAAATATTTTTCACGTGTTAATATATTTAAATTTGGATATCAAAACCAATATTTTGGAATGTTTAACTCGGGTTTATGATTTATAACAAAAGATTTTTAAAAAATATTTTAAGCTATCTTTATGAACTTCCACGCTTTTAAATTAAAAATAAAAATCTGATAAAAATAAATTAGACAAATTTACATATATTAATATTTCATTTAAATTGTGATAACACTGTGCTTTACAAAAATATTCATTACCGACCAGAAAACTTAATTATAAATATACGCCTTTTAATTAATTTTATCAACGCATATATTTAAGAAAAAAAATTATAAACCATTTAGTATCAAAACTACAATTACGAATTTATTTATTTATTCATTTTTTTTTCATTATTGATCAATATTATTATTATTATTTTAAAACTTCAATTAATACTTATTTAATTTGTTCTAGATATTTTTTGGACGATTTGGAGGAATCAACATTTGAAGTTCTTCATTTATTTTAAAGGCAACTGGTTTTCACGGTCGGACGGACTTTTCAATAGTAAGTGCACAATTTTATTTATTTTCATTTAAAACTATTTATTTCTGTACAATTTTTGTTTGCAAAAAATCACTTGTGCTTGTTTATATATATATATTTTGTGCATGTGTTATTTTTACACTCACGCTTGATATGTTTGTATCTTGTACAATAAGGGCCATTAATTCCCATTTATTTATTTCTATTAATTACCATGAATTTCTTTCTGTGAATTCCCATAAATTTCTTTCTATAAATTACCATGAATTTCTTTCCATAAATTACCATGAATTTCTTTCTATTAAGAAATTAATTCACTTTGCTAATTTATTTTATTTGAGGGGGGGTTAGAATTATCGCATTTATTTTCACCGAAAAATATATATATAATTTATTTATTATTTTATTAATTTATAATTTTCCTAAAATAAGATTTAATCTGCGTTAGATTTACAATTGACTTGATCATATGAACTTCGGATTTTTTTTAATTTAATAATTTTGCAATTTTAATGATAAGTTAAAATATAAGAGTTGAATCGCTCGTTATATTCCTAAATAAGTCAATTAATTTTTATCTCTAAATTGGGCAAATATTTAAAAATGGCATGTATTATAAATCTCCATACGTTTTTATACAGTGAAAGTTAAGAACTGCCATTTATCTGTTTGAACGTGTTGTAAAACTTTCCCACGTTAATCCTAGAGGGCGCTAGTTACCTATAAAAATAAGTTATGTATGCTACTCGTAGCAGACGATGTTTTTCGTAAATTATTAAGACTAATTATTGTTTTTCTACTGGACACCTGTTGTTCAATACTTCAAGTTATGAATGTCCGTTAACCAAAAACTGGTATAAAAAATGTGATGCTGGACAACACTGCTGTTAAAACACATAAAATATATACATTATACAGGGTGTACAAAAAAAGGCGTGTTAGGTCCAAAATACATTGTGTTCAATTTGGAGTCCAAAATATTACTTTTATGACATTTTGTATAAAACGGCTACCGCTTACGATTATGGTTAGAGTGTTTTAGGGATGACCCCCTTATTAAATTAGCATTGTATTTCAAATTTCTTACTTAAATTTAAGGGGTCTTCCGTAAAGTAAAACAAACTATTCATGACTTGTAAATGACGTCTTTTTGGGAAAAATGTGGTAGAAGTTACATTTTCTACTCAAAATCTCCCATAGAAAGCAATGTACTTAGCTCCTACTATCACCCATTTTGGAATATCCTGTATTAGAGGTAGTGCACGTGTTTTCAATATAGAGTTTCTAGGACGTCCGTAGCGCCAATTCAGGTTGAAGGAATGTTTTTTAGGCACAACTATTAAAGCAAATGTCGGCTCCAGTAGCACCCCTAACATTCTACACACAAATTTTACCTTGCCAAATGAAGGAGCCAATCAGAACTAGTTAACGTAGAAGGCGGAGCTAAAACTAGCCTTTGCTAAGCGAACTCCACCCCTCAATTATGGTGGAATCTAGTGGCATTTGTTTAAACTTAAAGACAGCCCGGCCGAGAGGCCCGAGACTCGCTTTAACGTCTATACCACCTCCTTGAGTTATTTATAAAAACGATTTTTAAAATAATCGATATTTTATTTTTATAATGCGATATATAGAAATTCTGATAATCTATAAATTCTTTCGCGTATCGTCAGTGAATTTGTGAGCCAATTTAAACGATATATCGATTGTTAAATATCGTTGGAGTTCCATGGGATGAGTTGTTTTTTATATTTTTATTTTGGGCGAGTTATGCATTTATGTAAATTAACTAAGTAAATACGGTTGAACTTTTCTCTAATGGAACTCTTCTGACGAAAATATTTCCCGTCGTGGTAAATTGACATTTAAAGCGGGAATACTAAGCACGTGTTTGCCCAGTGCGTTCCGTTCCATTAATGGATGGTTCCTAGCGCTATTCATAAGTAAATGTTAAGTCGTAATAAGTTAAGCAGACTCTTTGGTAATCAGGCGGCTTGTTTCGTATTAGGGGGGGTATGCTAATAAAATTCGAATCAGAAACTATAATTTTTAAATTTAAAATGAAGTTTTGGTGATACCATGAAAATTTTATCGTATTTTTATATCAAGTGTATCAGAGATTTAAATTGCCTTCCTATAAATGAAAATTCAATGTATTTTAAAATTTGAAGGTTGACCCTACACTATATGGTGTAAATTTACGTAGAGATGTGAAATTACCGTAATTTTTACCAGCATTACCCTTAAATTACCGATTAGTATTTCGGCATGAATTAAATTACTGTTTTTTTGGATAAATTACAGTATAATATAAATCTAATTTTAAATTTATTTGCAAAAATCTTGAAAAAAGTATGGTCATTTTCAGAGCTATTTGATAAATTACCTTGGTAAATTACGGTAATTTACGGCGGCGCTTTTTGATAAATTATCTTGGTAAAAGTACGGTAATTTACCGTTGTATTTTTTAAATTATTTTGGTACAATTTCGGTAATTTTTGGCTGCGCTATTTGGTAAATTATCGTAAGTTACGGAGCTATTTTGTAAATTACCTTGGTAAAAGTATCGTAATTTACGACGCTATTTGTTAAATTATCATGGTAAAATTACGTTAATTTACGGCGGTATTTGGTAAATTACTTCGGTAAAACTACGGTAATTTACGACGCTGTTTAGCAAGTTATCTCTCTATGTAAAACTACACTAATTTACAGCGCTATTTGGTAAATTATATTGGTAAAATTACGGTAATTATCTTGTTAAAATCACATCTCTCACCCCAAGAAATTCTAGCCGCTACTGGTTCCATTAATTACTTCAATTATATTTCAAACTTATTTTGGCATTATTATTAACTTATGTTGTACCCCTGATCTCAAAACTGAAGTTTAGTTTTTGTAATTTGTTTGCTAGCTTTTAATGCACTTAGGCCATAGGAGAGAGAGAGAGAGACTAATTTGAATCTTTGTTTGCCGAATTTAGATAATTCTTCTTCGCTAGAATATAATGCGTTTCAATATATTATCCTTTATGTTTCACTATTAAATCGCTTATTGATGGGAAAAAGCGTTAAATTAAACACGAGAGCTAATCTAATGATGCTCAAAATAGAATAGTTAACTGCTTCGTTTAATGATTAGGTTAATTTACCGACAGAAGTACGTTAGTTAGAAGTAGCTAAGTAAAACTTAACTACATGACTGCATCTGCGATGGGCGTGCGTTATTACGTTTAAAGGTATGTTCAATGCGTTATGTAGGGGCGTGAGGTTAAGAACTATATTTTGTAGTAGTAGTGTTACTATTTCTTAAAGTAGTGATTGGGTAATGCCACGCGATTGTAAGCGTGCAACGACTCAACAAAAATGCCAAGGCCCATTCCCAATACACTAATAACGCTACGAAATTCACGCATGCCCAGTAGGGATCTCTATTTCTACGTAACACCTAAAATCATCCCTTTAAACTAATTTAATTTTAAGCATTAGGGTTTTACTGGTGTTTGTGGTTTTCACTAGAGGTTTGCAGAACACGTTTTAATTGGTTCTGTTACGATTGTTGAATCGCTAGTAAAGATTCAATAGACGAGAAATAGGCGCCTAAGGGGCATACAGTCCGTTTTACAAGTAATAATAGAGATGTCATAAACCAACACTAGATGGAGCCTGAGTTAGGGAACTCCATCTATGCATCTAGGATTCCCTGTTGGAGCGTCTATTATTACCTCTAACCGCTAATACAGATTCATTAGACGAGAAATAGGCGCCTAAGGGGCATACAGGCCGTTTTACAAGTAATAATTGAGATACCATAAGCCAACACTAGATGGAGCCTGAGTTAGGAAACTCCATCCCTTCCATCCATCTAGGATTCCCTGTTGCTGCGTCTATTATTACCTCTAACCGCTAACGAGTCCCCTACTCGCCTATTTCTCTCTATTTAATATTAGCGTTATAATACTCTCCGTAAGTATGGGTGCAAAGGATATTTGCAGACCTCTTCTTCCTCTTCTGAGGTAGCGGGTGTCACCTGGCGGATAATCAGTCTCTTTAACCTTGTCTCGTCTGGAGAATTTTGTTACTAAATGCCGTTAAGGGAGATCCATACTTAAAAAAGTATTATAATGTTATGGTTTATATTATAAATAGGGACTTGGCATTACTACGTCATGTAACGTCAGTCTACCTTCCACTGGTGCTAAAAAACATACCACCAGGAGGAGGGGCTTATATAGCTTACATTCTGTTAAAAAAAAATATACCATAATGGCGCTGGGGGCGGAGTTAAGCCAGTATTGCCAAGTCCCTATTATCTTTTAACTAATTCAAACCAGTGTATTGAAAGTAAAAACCGCAATGCTTAAAATTCTTATTGGCCCTGCAGAATTAATTCATTTGTAGTTGTGGTACAATTTCACTAATAATAATATATTTTAATTTTAATTGGTAGCGTTTAAATCTTATTTCGAATGGACATTAAAATACTGTCCTATAGCCTAAGTTCTAAATTAGAAAAGTATTTTCAGTTGAATTTCTTTAGGGTTGTCTGTGGAATTAAACAACAATATTTATGGGAATGACGCTAATGACTAGAATTCTACACGTTTAATTATGACTAGAATATGGCATCGCGGGGAGGGGTGAAGTTATGAACTTTCATTAAATGAATTAATGTATGGTAAGGAGCCTAAGAGGTACTCGGAATTTTTTTAATAGCAATTGATCAAGTTTTAATTGTTAAAAGCACTGGCCATTTTTAGCCAGCCATATTTTGCTGTAGGTTTTGTTTTACTGTATTATAAATGAGGTATGGGATAATTTAACATTATGATATTTGCATATAACGGTACAATTATTTTACGGGGTATTTTTGTATTTATTTATTTATTTTAGGGGTAGAGCATAAGTTCGTAATAACCGTAAGTCTCCATTAATGAACTAACTCCATGCGCCACTTGCATAAACGCCGTCTATTACAAAAGGGGAAATAGATTCAAAATAAATAGTTTCCATTGAAGGTTTTTTTTTTGACGTTTTCCCAGTGTTGCCAGGCCGTTGATGAGTCAAGAGATAGTATAGAAAAAGGGTAGCAGTTCAGTTTGAATCAGTAATTGGCCAACTTGACTCAAAGAGGGCCTGACAACACTACACTGAAGTTTAAGCTGTGTGAGGGGCCGAGGAATTTTCTGTAACACTTTTAGTGAAAATTATTTATATAAGTCCATCATTGCATTATGGGAAACATGGCTTTTAACAATCCCATAATTCCACGGGAAAAAAATTATCTTAATTTTTTTTATAAAGTGACGTCATTTTCGGAAATTAACTAATTTTGGCTAAGATAGTTTACGATTGACTCGTTTTTTAAGCAGACTATAACGACATCGCCATTGGCATCGTGTTATTAAGGCATTATTGTTGTTGGAGACTTAAGGTTTTGATCAACTTATGTTTTATAGAAGTTGCTTCTGACCTTAATTGTATTTAGATGGTTCTTAATTTTGTTAATTTCTTCATGGGGTGCTAATGAGTTAAGTATAGTTCAGAGTAATTAACCATCCTTACATTTCCCGCACATCATTAAGGTGTGGTGTAGTGCGGATTGGTCATATGATCAATTAACGGCGTTGAATTTATTATTATTAAAACAGAAGTAAATAATTCTCGAAGTAAAGCAGCTCGCCACATTTCGTTTTAGTTAGGGATTTTATGATTGAGAATTTTTAAAATAATGGGAAATTCTTCTCTAAATGGTGGAATACCGAACTGTCAAAATGTCACAAACGTTAAGGTCCTTGCTTTACTTCAGTCATAGCTAAAAAGTACTCGTTCGTATCGTGTAAATTCAGTATATTAATATTAAGGCATTAGAAATTTTATGAAAATAATTTATGCAAAGTAATAGTTAACACCCTTTAACTATTTATGAATTTGGTTATGATCGCAAAATCTATATCTATCTACTCATGGTTTTGGTTTAGGTGCAATTAGCACATTAATAAGAGCTTTAAAATTAATTTAATTTAATTTAATAATAATTAAATTTTTATCTGTAAGTAAATGGGCAGAAATAATCGGCATTCGCAAATTATTTTCCAATCTAACGTTAATCGCGAAAGGAGATTAGTTTTAATTAATTAATTAATTAATAATTTGGAAATTAATTTTAATGCTCACGTATTACCGGTTTTAGTTTTTCTTTCGGATTTATTTGTTTTATTTTAATCTAATATTTAATATTACCATTATTTTTAACCTATTTTCATTATGTTTTTACATATTTAATTTTAAAACACTATTTTATGTTTTTCAATTTTCAAAAGCACAAAAACGGTAATATTTGTATGGACAGCTTTAAGACTAAACTCAGCTTGTTACTGACCTCAATGGTGGCATTTGCAGTAGAACCACTTCCCTATTTTCGGACGGATGATAATTATTTATGTGCCTTGTTAACGCGGACGAACTGAAAAAATTGCAATTGCAAAACTTGCAATTGAAAACTTCGTTCGTATGCAGCCTTAAATGTTTTTCTAACGTTGCTCTGTTAGCGAAGAGAGCTCCACAAACGGCGCAACGGCAATCCGAACTTAAAACCGCCAAGTTTAAGTTTTCCATTAAATCTGGGCGTACGTAATGTTGCTCCGCGTTCATTTGCTGCTCGCGTTGTAAAGTTGTATTGTTAAGCGTAGGTGGTTCGCTTTTACCGTTACCGTTTTCATTGTCGTGCATTTGCGACACATGTTTTCGTAAATAAGCGCGTCGTCGAAATTTCTTCCCACATAACTCACATTCAAATTGGCCCTCGTTCGAAGCTAAACCCGTTATCTCGTTCGGTAGGTGACGTTCCAGTAACGAAATATGTATTAGACTGGGAGGTTGCGGTGATTTGGTACCACCACCACTACCATTAGTCGTTGTCCCATTATGGTCTTTCAATTTCGTCGTTACTAATTTGTCCTTTTTCGGCGTTCCCATGGCTTCACCTTTTGGTTTGTGCCATCTTCTATGACTAGCTAAATTTGCCGGGCAATTAAATACCTTTTCGCAATCGGGACAGCGGTATTCAACGTGGACTATCCTCGAGCAACGGTGTTGCGCCAAACCAAAGGCGTCCGAGTAACTTTCCTTGCATAATTGGCAAACGTAATCACCGATTAGATTCTCGATTTTGGCTAATTCAGCTCGGGCTTCCTCGCTAACTACGACGACGTTTAAACTGGGGTCTATGTCCCCCGATCTAACTGGGGCCAACTCTTCATCTGAGTCTAAATCTCGGATAAACGTACCCGAAACTGGGGATGATTTGTCTTCGTCAAAATTCAACCTTCTAGTAGCTTTATTCTTTCTGGGTGTTTTCGTACCACCAGGTTTCTTACGTTTACTAGCCCGTTTTTCCGTGGTGACCACAGCGACGTTGTACTTCTCTTCAATTACTTCCGGAATTGTACTACTGCAATTACTGTTGCAATATTCCTCCGGCGATGGTGCGATGGTACTTGCGTTACGATGATAGTCTAATTTTTGATGGTGGTTAATGAATTTACGCGGACTGGTTAGTTCTAAGGGTTCATCTTGAACTTTAACCTCGTTGGAGTAATTTAAATACTGTTGGTTTGGGGGTACGTGCCCCGTTTCTGGGTGACCATCGGAGCTGGTATCGCTTCGGTCACCGTCGGAGTAACGCCGGACGCGATCCGGATACCCAACACCAATTACTTCTGGATAATTTTGATGGGCCGGTGGTGGTTGAACGCCATTGGCACCGGTTGCGCACTTCTTGAAGCGTTTGACTAGGAACCCTCGTGGCATGTCTGTCTCGGCTAGCTAGACCATACGCCGACAAGTTAACGGAGACTTATTCGGAGCAGCTCCGAAACGAGCGACCGTTTCCCATGACTAGTAAACACACTCTGACGGTCTGTACCCCGACGCTCTTGCAGATATTGAATGCTTTTCGGATCGGAATCGGATTTTTAGTTCTCTCTCTGAAGTTCTGAACAGAGCAGAGGCTGCAGACTCCCTTCCCGTAGCCGTAGGTCTACTACTCCGTTCAGTAGGCCTTTCTCCTGAATCACGTGGTTTAAAGCCCGCCTCTTTTTTCTCTTTATTGTGTAGCTGCTGCACAACTAACGGATTCATGCACGCGCTCCAAGCTGGGAGGGGGGATTTTTGTATTTTGGCGCGTGCCAACGAGGTATTGTACAGCGCGAGGGGGTTCTATTGTATAACCATATACCCCTAGCCGAAACAGGCTTCCTTCGAAGAGTCGGGGGTCCATGGTCTATGGATAAATCGCACCACCGGTCTGTGGGAAAAAATTGTTGGGTGGGGGATTCTATGGCGTATATTTTTGGGGGATCACTAAGGGGTATTCCCGTTTTCTATTTTTTTTTTCTGGTTCTTCCTCCTGCAAGTAGGAAGCAAAGATTTTGTGAATGGATGTGTAAGAGAGCTTTTTTTTTGTGGGGAATTTGGTGGGACGTTTTCGTTTTGTTTTATGGTATGGTATGGTTAAGAGGGATGGCTATTTTGTGAAGTTGGTATGTGCGTGTTGTTGGTGTTGTTATTTTTTTTTTTGAAGGTAAAGGGTTTAAATATATTTTAAAAGGGTTCTGAGTTTTTTTAATTTAGATGGATATCGTAAGAATTTTGATGTTGACCTGATTTGTTTGGATGGACCCCAAATTGGGTCAGATTTTATTGGGGGTTCATTACAAGGTCAGTCATCTATATATTTGGTTTTATGGTGATTTATTTGTTAACTAAGTGTTTTTAAAGGTTCTCTAGCTAGTACTATTTGGTTAATTTAATTTTACTTAGAATGTATACTAGAGACCAAAGAATAATTTGGGTAATTTATTTTTGTTCTTAAATATTGGGGTCCAAGAACCTAAAGAATACTAATAGAGATTGAGTTGGTAATTAACCAATACCGCTACAAATTACTGTTTTCAAGTATTAGGTAATTTACATTGGGGGGAAAATAGCAATAATTTTATTAATGTTTTAGTATTTCGGTGAAAATAACCTTTAATAGTGCAACTGTGACTTTATAACTTTAAATTTATACAATTAAATTTTTCATCTATAATTATTTCGGTTTTTAAATACTCACGAATCTTTCAGTTTTCTCTCTCTCCATCGTCTTTATGTTTTTGCAGATTTGTTCAATTAATTATTTGGTTAAAATCTCATATCTTCGTTATTTATTAACACATTTAGGCGTGAAATATCTTAAATTGAAGCCCTTGTTGAGTTATATCAGTTTATATTGGTACATTACAAAAATTACCAAGTTTTGTTTAAATGCAAGATTTCAGGGATTTCCCCTGTAGAAATGTTTCAACTGCTGCACTCTAGTGTATGACGCGGAAACCAACTTTTAGGGGCCACGTTCAAACCCTGAGGTGTTTATATTGTAAGCTGAAACTATGTTCAAAAGTTATTAGTAAGTTTTGTTTGGCTAGAGATGAAAGAAACTTCTGTAGGTTTTTTAAATATGGCTTTAACTTCATAAGTTTAATTCAATTATAATGTTAGTTTAAATATTTGTTTCGACCTAATTAGATCACAATTATTAATTAGATAAATTAAGACTTCAATTAAGTCTAATATATTTAATTAGACGTGATTAAATCAGCTTTAATCTTAGTTTAAATATTTATTTCGACTTCACCAGGTCAATTATAATTTAATTAGATAAATTAAGACTTTAATCAAGTTTAATATATTTAATTAAACGTGATTAAGTAAGTTTTAATCACAGTTAAACATTTATATTCAACTTCATCAGATGAATAATAATTTAATTAGATAAATTATAATTTAAAACTTAATATATTTAATTAAACGTGATTAAATCAGATAAAAAAATTCAATTAGTTAAATTATGACTTAAAATTTAATATATTTAATCAGACACAATTAAATCATGCAGTTTTAATTATAGTTTAAACATATATATTCAACTTAATCAGATCAATAATAAATTAATCAGATAAATTATGATTTAAAATTTAATATATTTAATTAACGTGATTAAATCAATTATAATCACAGTTTAAAAAAAATTTCCAATTAATCAGATCAAAGTAATTGAATTTTAATCTAATATAACCAACCAAATTTGAAATATTTTTTTAAATAAAATAATAATTACTAAGGTTTAAGACGGTTTCTTTTATTACAACGGTTTTTTCAAACCCATTAAAACAAAATGTAAATACTATAATATCTCTATTGGCTACCTACACATGCAGTACCAGCCACCCAGTCAGGCTAGAAAAACCGTTACAGAAAAACCCCAATAAACGAATCCTTCCAATATAGCACCTCCATCAGTGAGAACCTGATGGCATAACCCTTATTATACCCGTTTGCATTGACCCCTAATGACCCCCACCCCTCTTTTATTGTTAAATCCACTCCCCATCCCTCGTAAAATAAAATTCCATTTCATTTCCATACCTGTCATTTTAATTATGTTCATAGCCGGCGAATGTAGCACCCTAAAAAATGCGCATTCTCCTCTCTCCCCCACTCTTACACCCCCAGTGCATGCTAGAACTGCTCTAGTTCAGATTAGGAGTGCACTGGGGTGTACCGTACCACCCCCATATGCTTGCATCCTATGGGATTTCAGTTCGGTATAGGGGGAGAAATATATATGCTCCGGACGGCCGAAAAACATCATTTAAAAGGCTTCGCTCGATGGCAGATGGCAATAGACTTGGATACTGGATAGATTTACGTCGTCGAAATTTTTGCCCAAAATTCGAGTCGTGGGCTGCTCTGTATCAGGGTTTGTTGAGATTGTGGTTTAGGAGTTATTTGCTAGCTTTTATTTAATTATAGTTGAGTTTAAGGATTTAGGGTTGGGGCAGGGATAGATTTAATTTTAGAAGTATGAATGGAGAACGGTTAGTATTTACTTCAATCCGACTCATAGACCACCCAGTATAGAGCCCCTCCCTCCAACACGTAACGGAAAGTTTAAATTATCTTATTGGTTAACTCACTTAAACTACGTTTTGATGACGTTGCTGACGGGGACGACGAAAAATACGTAATTCCTTTTTACCTCTGTCGCTATGACCCGCCTTTTCTTTCATACCGTCCCGTGGAAGGGGGTCCGGAACTTTGACGCGCGCCCACATTACTCCGTTCTCCATTCCTACTTCTAAAATGAAATCTATCCCTGATCCTTTATTACAAGCAGGGATAGATTTAATTTTAGAAGCAGGAATGGAAAACGGTTAGTATTTACTTCAGTCCGACTCATAGCCCAGTGTAGAGCCCCTCCCTCCAATGCGTAACGAAAAGTAAAAATTATCTTATTTGCTCACTTAAACTATTTTTTGATGAAGTTGCTGACGGCGACGGCGAAAATACGTAATTCCTTTTTACCTCTGTCGCTATGACCCGCCTCTTCTTTCATACCCCTCCTTCCCGTGGAAGGGGGTCCGGGACTTTGACGCGCGCCCACATTACTCTGTTCTCCATTCCTGCTTCTAAAATTAAATCTATCCCTGGTTGGGGTAGTAATGTCGTTAACAATGTTTATCAGCTTTGTTAATTAAATTTTTTCAAATATATATACCTAATTTGTTATAAAAATTGCAACCAATACCTTCAAGAACCTAGTCTGATGAAGCTGGGGGAAAGTTTTTGGCGCTATACTTTTGTGCGTCCCGGTGCAAGTATTGTTTGTGATTCACAGGGTGGATACACTTTTTTCCGAGGGAATTCAATATTATCGGGGGAGGAGGGTATTTTTCTTTTTAGTTTTTGGGGTCTCGTGTCTCGCGCTCAGGGCCGTAAGGGGGAAGGGGCAGTGTAGTATGCGCGTGACGTCGAAATTTGGCGCCCTGTGGTTGAGTCATGAGCTTGAAAACAAGACGTTGCGATTTATGGGTGCTGGACATAATAATAAATCTAGTCGGAGTTGATTAGTTTTGGGAATTTATCGTATGGATTTTTTGTAGTATGATTTTGGAATGTGTGGCAATGGAATAAGTATAGGCATTTTTAAATGTAACTTTTTTATTATGATGCTTGTTACTGTAGGTTTGATCAGTCCCTATTTTTATGCAAGGTTGATTATTTTTTAAACTGGATTTTGGGTCAGCGACCCCTGGCCTGGACTAAATAAACTGGTCCATGACCATTGTCCAGGGCATGTCGCCTGCTAAGCTAAAGAAGTGGATAATTAAAATATTTGAGTTAATATCTGAACTCTGGTAACTAATTTGTATTTCAAAGTTTCAAGAATCAAGAAAGTTTTTGAAAAAATCGTTGAATTTTCTTAGTGGTCCCGTGGACCACTGAAAACGATTTAATTTTTAAACTTGTCATTATCACTGTGCCACGCTGGTGAAAAGTTCCTTTTTCTCCTATTTATTTTTGAGATTTTTGTATAAACCTCATAGGTCTGTAGTTTTACATACCAATTTATTTCTTCGTCGTCAGTTCTGCGTTTTCCAAAAAAATGCCAAAAGACAAATACACCACCATAGCTCATAATCCCGTGCCTTTTTGCCCCATTTATTTATGAGATTTTTGTTTAAGCCTCATAGGTCTGTCGTTTTACATACCAATTTATTTCTTCGTCGTCAGTACGGCGTTTTCAAAAAAATGCCAAAAGACAAATACACCATCACCATAACTCATAAGCCCGCTTTTCCCTAGTACTACTATTAGTAAACTTACCGTCCAAAAAGCCACGTGCTGGAGTTAGGTCTATAGTTTTACATACCAATTTATTTCTTCGTCGTCAGTACGGCGATTTCCAAAAAATGCCAAAAGACAAATACACTACCATAACTCATAAGCCCGCTTTTCCCTAGTACTACCATTTGTAAACTTACCATCCAACAAGCCACGTGCTTTCTATGTGGAAAAATACCATGGCTACATACATTTTTTTTTTTTTTTTTGCTTTTGCTTTAGCAGACAGTTTAAAGGGAAAGGTTTTTGGGGAAAGTTCGTTGCGATGATCCTATGCCGCCAAGAAGCGAAGGCAGTGTAGTGTAGTGTGTAGGCAGCAGTGGGGAGATTTAAAAGAGAGGGAAAATAATATTCTCGGGGGTGTTTGGGAGCGAGCGGGAACGGGGCGTCCAGCTCCAGCTTTGACCCCGGCCTGGGGGCGCAACCCTCACTCTCTTTTATACTCCCCCGAAATTTCTATTCAAATTGGGGGAGCCCCTTGATCGCCACCGATATCGTTGGCCCGGGACCCTTTTTTTGATCGTGCCATGTGAAAGTTTTTCATATTGCGCTATGTACGAAACCGAACATTGTCTGTCTATACTATACGCGTGCAGGCCTCTGAAGTTTTCCGTTGAGATTATAATTGGAAGAGATTTTTTATACCGCTCTATGGTATCAATCGTATTACCAATATAGTATCGCATCGCGATTTTTTTTTTTTTACAAATATATTGACGTATTTTTCCTTTAAATTTTTTTTTGCATTGTTCTCTTTATATAACCTCTTGTTGAATTTTATCTTAGGGACTAGTAAGGGCAGAAGTAAGATAAGGGCCTAGAAGTATGGAGGTAACCAAATTCTTCACTCGGCTTAAGTGAATATTCTTGATAACACACCAATGGTTGGCCCTCTGGTAGCGGTTTCTGAAATTTCCCTCCATAACGTGAGACGCTCGCCGTGGTAGACGGCCGAACTAGATTCAAGTACCCGCTTCGTCCGTGTTCCGCGGCTTTAGCTTGAGGGCAAGGGGGTAGGAAATATTTTTGGAACTCGACCAATTTTGTTTCTCTCTAGTGTAGGCGCGATGGAAGCGGCGTAAAATCCTCAAATTTGTTCACTAGTGCCAGGATCTATTACCAATGCTAGAGCTCTTTATTTTTAGTCTCATGCTACTTCTGTTTTTACCTATTTTTGCAAAGCTTTCTATAACTTCTTGTTGATTTTAAGGGACTAGTAATTGTAATGTCAGATAGTTGCTTTGCATAGTTTTATAGTCTATAGGGGAGATAATATGGGCTGCCATTACCATATATTTTTTTACCTACTTTTGCATAATTTTCTCCATAACCTCTTGGTGAATTAAAAGGGACCAGTATTTGTGATTGCCTTTAGTTTTGTTTTGATATACAATGGGGTGACGTTGTATTTAAACTACTAGCAAAATTCCATGCTAAAACAGCTTCTTTGTAAGTAAATAACAACATGCAAATGAGCTTTTTATTTGAACATGGATAAAAATATCTGGGAGGATTTTGGTTTTGATACGAGATAGTCGAGCATGTATGAAACCACTCGCATATTTAAATGTAAAATTCCCATTCAACCCTTAAAATTGTAGAAGCGGTTATACGTTACAATTTGTAAATGGACAA
Organism: Phalangium opilio; assembly: GCF_054372755.1. NCBI lineage: Eukaryota > Metazoa > Arthropoda > Arachnida > Opiliones > Phalangiidae > Phalangium > Phalangium opilio. The sequence continues at coordinate 6,045,983 of NW_028324217.1, read as the reverse complement.
ACAACTGTGTTTTATGTAAACAAACCTAAAAATGAATAGTATAGTAAGGCTATTTACTAGTTTAAGTCAGTACATTTTTGTAACTCATTCAAAATGACATGAATTGAAGAAAATATGCTAGTTTAGCTAAAATAAACCTCTTACAACAGAAAGGGAAAAACCCTGAGAAACTTAAACTTTAATTTGGGTGGCTTTATTAATGCAAAATTAGCAATTTAATTAAAGTTTGAAGTTTAATTTTAAATTGTTTATATTTTATTTGAAATACCACAAAAAATTAAATCCTAGCTAGAAATATATCACTAATTAAAATTTGAGCGTGCTTCCATTTGGGAGGGAGGAAGGGCTTCAATGCAAAATTAACACTTTAATTAAACTTAAGTTTAATTAGTGTTGATCGTTTAAATGATGTTAATTTTCAATGACCACAAAAAATTAAAACCCTATATATTTATTTCAAATATATCACTATTTAAAATTAGACTGTGCTTCTTTCTATCAGGAATGGAAAATTAACACTTTAATTAAACTTAAGTTTAATTTTAAATCGTTCCAATGATATCTCAAATGATCAAAGACCACAAAAAAATTAAAAAAAGCATGTGTTCACGAAAATTTAAGTGTGCCTCAATGGAAAAACAACACTTTAATTAAGCTTAAACTTAATTTTAATTCTAAGTCGTTTAAATCATTTCTCAAAGACCGTTAAAGCTCAACAGAACTCAGTTAAAAAAAAAATAAAAAATTCAAAGCCATTATTAAGCCTAGAAATACATAATTCGTAAATCAGCTGCTAGCCCAAGCAACCCCCTCCGATTGTATAAATACTCCCTCTATATAAGAAGCGCGTAAAAATCGGCACTTTCTAAAATAGTCAAAAAATTGATAGGGGAAAAACGCGCGCGCTAAAAAAAAAGGCGCCAACAACAGTATATCCCGCAATGCATTGCAATACATCTGATTTTGAGTATGGGGTATCCCCTATGTATGTAAGTAACATAAGTTTATAAGTGATATGTTCCTTCCATAAGTATGACACTAGGTATACAAGTTCGTAATGCTTGAGATGGGCTTACAGCTCGAGCTAGTTCAAGGGCAAAGAAATGAAGTCCTACACTCGGTGGTGGTTAATTTTGCAGGACTTCCATCTAGGTCCTATTTAGTCTGGACTTACTAAGCCCAAATTTGACAGCAGCGCCTCACCAGGCGTACGTCGCTTTACCCTGAATCTAAGACCTACTTCAATCACTTCAAAATTACAAGCTCCAGTTTGTAACCAGAATTTACAAACTTATCATGAAACATATCTTATTAACTTATGCTGGTATGAATGGATGTTCAATGAAGATCCCAGTTGGTATATACATATATATTATGAAACAAGTCCGACTGAAGTGGAGTTTGCATTTCCCTCCTCTCCCCCTTAATGGTACCTTCCCCCTCCCACCCCATTTTACTCTTGTTCAATTGGCAGCTGCCTTAGCGCGTTGGAAGGTAGGAGCAGCGCAATATGGCGGCGGTGACGGCAGGCCCGGGGATGTCTTAGGCTTAAGTGAAAGTAAAAAGAACCTAATTCCAATTTTTACACAATTTTTTTATACCAGAAGCGATATCTAGTTTATTAGAGAGAAGGTATAAGATGCCTAAGTATTCGCGCGCCATAGTCCCAGTCCCCCTTTCAAAATACAAGGGGGGGGGGGGCGTAAAAGGAGGCCGGGCTATTTCGCAGCCTCTCCTCAGTCGGAAAATACAAGTAATTTTCGTCATTCGCGTCGCGCTGACGTTAGTTTTCAAGAACCAATGAGATGCCGGCTGGTTGTAATTTTGAGGCTGCGGGGATTAACTCCGGACTGGACATAAAGCTAGATTATAAATGTGGAGGCGAATTTATACCTTCTCCCTAATAAACTAGATATCACTTCTTGATATAAATATTTGCATGAAAGTTATCGGCACCTTGTTTTTAATTAGATGCAAACTTTATGTGATTGACACAAAAGATTTGATATCGGTATCGGTGCTAAATAATTTACCGATTATTCGGATGGTAAAGGGTAAATTATAAAAAAAAAATTTTCATAAAAATAAATTTTACTAAATAATACTTTTGAATTTGAAACAACAAATATCTTTAGAAATAAATTCTTTTAGCATTTAAATTCATCAAAATTAAAGGTTTTATTAAATCACTACTTATAGTATCTACAATGTATAGTTAACCGCTATTTCTTATAAAACCATAAAAACGCCTTTTTTGGAGTTACTACTTTACGGCGCCTGGTTACCGTATAATGCGCAGGTGATTCGGTCTCGTTACTCTGGTAGGCAGCCACGCGCCATACCCGCATTATATCTGGCGTAAGAATACAAGCACCCCCTTCTCCCCCAATAATCCCCATCCCCATCACCAACCGAGAGTAGTAGGGTGTGTGTGTGAGGGGGGGTTAGGGAATCGTGTCTAAGACGGGAGAAATTAGGTCATTGACCTATATGTAAGTGGTATAATACATAAAACTTCATCTAACCTCGGCCTAGCTACGAATGGAGACTGCATGGAGAGGGTAGCGTATAAAGGATTGCTTTTGGGGGCTCGTTCCCGATGATTTTGTCGAGTGGTCGGTCACTGATAAAAAGGGGTATTTCACGCTATTGCTATACGGGTTCAGACTTGAGTGAGTGAGTGAGTTTTTACACGGCTTCCTTCCCAAAAACTCTTATTAGATCATTGGTGAAGTAGATTAAGCAAAAGTTGCCTTCTATTTTTATTTATTTTTAGTTCATTTTTATTTTGTTTTTATTTTATTTCATTTTTATTTTGTTTTTATTTTATTTTATTTTTATTTTGTTTTTATTTTATTTTATTTTTATTTTGTTTTTATTTTATTTTATTTTTATTTTGTTTATATTTTATTTCTTTTTATTTTATTTTTTTTAAGGAATTTCGTGATTTGCAACATTTATTATTTAAGGATTTCGTTTTTTATAGCCTTTAATTCGGATTTAGGCTGAAGGATTTCGTTATTTTATAGCCTTGATTTCGGATTTAGGCTAAAGTATTTCGTGATTTCAGCCTTGATTTCCAATTTAGGCTAAAGTATTTCGTGATTTCAGCCTTGATTTCCAATTTAGACTAAAGTATTTCGTGATTTCAGCCTTGATTTCCAATTTAGGCTAAAGTATTTCGTGATTTCAGCCTTGATTTCCAATTTAGGCTAAAGTATTTCGTGATTTCAGCCTTGATTTCCAATTTAGGCTAAAGTATTTCGTGATTTCAGCCTTGATTTCCAATTTAGGTTGAAAAATGTCGTGATTTCATTTTCAGCCTAGATCTCTAATTTATGCTGAAAAAAATTTCGTGATTTCAGCCTAGATTTCTAATTTATGCTGAAAAATTTCGTGATTTCAGCCTTCAGTTTTAAGTCTCTAAGATTTCGAGATTTTTGGATTTCGTCTCAAATACTTTTTTGATACACTCATGGATTTCTTATTCTACCTGAAAAATTTTCCCCAATTTTTAGTAATTTTTAAAATATTTTCTCGAATTTTTAGTAATTTTTAAAATATTTTCTCGAATTTTTAGTAATTTTTAAAATATTTTCTCGAATTTTTAGTAATTTTTAAAATATTTAGAGACAGCGATTTCCTCTTTAAATTTGTTTGATAACTTTTGATTAATGTATTTCTGTATGGAGCTAATATATCATGATGAGGCGCCAGACTACAGGATGTACTTCTTGACGAATTTCAGCTGTTTTGGCTCTCGTCGTCGCGATAGGAGCTATAGCCGCGCCGCGGCCGTAATACAAGTTCATTGTCAAAAATGTTATGCGGGCTTCGAAAGCAGAAGCTTTTTACGTTATGGAAGGGTACACGCGTTCAATGTATGTGTTTTTATCCCTTATAGCTTTTTACCTTAAATTATTACTTTTTAATTAGAAAGTTTTATGCGATTTTTAATTGGACCTCAAGGTTCATGGGAGTTCAAATTTCAGCTGAAATATTTGAGTTTCGTCATGGCATACCTGCAGGTAGCGACATATGCGTAGCGTTTAATTTATATACACATTTTAAACATGTGAAATTAACATATTGTAATTTATTAATTAGCGTATCGTAATTTGGGAAAAGGGTTAAGTACTGAATTTTTTAAAAAACTGTAATTTATTTAGTAAATTACTTGTGTAAATTACAGTTATTATTTTCGGGAAAATGGTTACACTCAGATTTGCGCTCTGACTTCATGACAGGCGAATTCACGTGAAAATGAAAAAGTATTCTATATTTTCACCTTAACCTAAATCAATGAAACCCAGAAATTGCACCTCAATGTTAGTCAACCGAACACACAAATTTAATTTATCTTAAAGATTCAATAAATCCAACACAGAAATTTCATCTTAAAAACTCAATAAATTCAACATAGGAATTTCATCTTAAAAACGCAATAAATTCAACATAGAAATTTCATCTTAAAAACGCAATAAATTCAACATAGAAATTTCATCTTAAAAACGCAATAAATTCAAAATATTAATTTCATCTTAAAAACTCAATAAATTCAAAATATTAATTTCATCTTAAAAACTCAATAAATTCAAAATATTAATTTCATCTTAAAAACTCAATAAATTCAAAATTGAATTTCATCTTAAAAACTCAATAAATTCAAAATTGAATTTCATCTTAAAAACTCAATAAATTCAAAATATTAATTTCATCTTAAAAACTCAATAAATTCAAAATATTAATTTCATCTTAAAAACTCAATAAATTCAAAATTGAATTTCATCTTAAAAACTCAATAAATTCAAAATTGAATTTCATCTTAAAACCCCAATAAATCCAACATAGAAATTTCATATCTTAAAACCCCAATAAATCCAACATATAAATTTCATATCTTAAAACCCCAATAAATCCAACATATAAATTTCATATCTTAAAACCCCAATAAATCCAACATATAAATTTCATCTTAAAAACTCTGCAAATAGAATTTTCACACCAACGAAACCATGGGAGTCAAGTGACCCAAAACTCCACAATAAAAATCACCCTATGCAAAGTTCGTCAAACTTCCCCAGAACTTGGCTCTGTTAATTTAAATGATATAACAATCAATACGTTTCTATTGTTTTAATAGTTTTCTACATTTTGACATCTGGAAAATGAACTCATTATTTCGCTAATGACACGCGGTTAATTTGATATCAACTTTTCCAAACGTATGTGTATATACCTAGCTACGAATGAAAGGGGAGGTCTAATAACCTATTTCTTTCTAAACTTAATTAAAATGTCATTTTCATATGATTGCACTATAAAATTATATTTTTCCACCACAATATAGGCCTACAACAGCGCGACGTTTCGATCGAAGATTCCACGTTGTCTCCTCGCATGGTGAAATGTGATAGTATGCATTAATAGTTTCCTCGCTATAGTTGCATTGATTTCCTAATGCGCCGTTTGAATTATGCGGTACTATAACCCTATAATGCAAAAGTATGGACGGCCACCTTTTGCGCTAAGCAGGATGTTTCTGATAAATCTGAGATAAATTAAAGGGTGTCTTCTTCTTTGGGTCAAACTGAGTGTAAAGTGTCATAGAACATGGAGTCTACTGCGCTTAAATACGGAGATATGGGCTTCCAAACATTGATTGGCCCCTAAAACATGGAAATAGTCAAGCTTTTGGAGTAATAAGCTTTACTTTACGAGCGTACGCACATTTCTACCCATTTAATAGTGCATTTATGCCTATTTAACGGTGCCTTTCTGCCCATTTAACGGTGCCTTTCTGCCCATTTAACGGTGCCTTTCTGCCCATTTAACGGTGCCTTTCTGCCCATTTAACGGTGCCTTTCTGCCCATTTAACGGTGCCTTTCTGCCCATTTAACGGTGCCTTTCAGCCCATTTAACGGTGCCTTTCTGCCCATTTAACGGTGCCTTTCTGCCCATTTAACGGTGCCTTTCTGCCCATTTAACGGTGCCTTTCTGCCCATTTAACGATGCCTTTCAGCCCATTTAACGGTGCCTTTCAGCCCATTTAACGGTGCCTTTCTGCCCATTTAACGGCGCCTTTCTGCCCATTTAACGGCGCCTTTCTGCCCATTTAACGGCGCCTTTCTGCCCATTTAACGGCGCCTTTCTGCCCATTTAACGGCGCCTTTCAGCCCATTTAACGGCGCCTTTCTGCCCATTTAACGGCGCCTTTCAGCCCATTTAACGGCGCCTTTCTGCCCATTTAACGGCGCCTTTCTGCCCATTTAACGGCGCCTTTCTGCCCATTTAACGGCGCCTTTCTGCCCATTTAACGGCGCCTTTCTGCCCATTTAACGGCGCCTTTCTGCCCATTTAACGGCGCCTTTCTGCCCATTTAACGGCGCCTTTCTGCCCATTTAACGGCGCCTTTCTGCCCATTTAACGGCGCCTTTCTGCCCATTTAACGGCGCCTTTCTGCCCATTTAACGGCGCCTTTCTGCCCATTTAACGGCGCCTTTCTGCCCATTTAACGGCGCCTTTCTGCCCATTTAACGGCGCCTTTCTGCCCATTTAACGGCGCCTTTCTGCCCATTTAACGGCGCCTTTCTGCCCATTTAACGGCGCCTTTCTGCCCATTTAACGGCGCCTTTCTGCCCATTTAACGGCGCCTTTCTGCCCATTTAACGGCGCCTTTCTGCCCAATTAACGGCGCCTTTCTGCCCATTTAACGGCGCCTTTCTGCCCAATTAACGGCGCCTTTCTGCCCAATTAACGGCGCCTTTCTGCCCAATTAACGGCGCCTTTCTGCCCAATTAACGGCGCCTTTCTGCCCAATTAACGGCGCCTTTCTGCCCAATTAACGGCGCCTTTCTGCCCAATTAACGGCGCCTTTCTGCCCAATTAACGGCGCCTTTCTGCCCAATTAACGGCGCCTTTCTGCCCAATTAACGGCGCCTTTCTGCCCAATTAACGGCGCCTTTCTGCCCAATTAACGGCGCCTTTCTGCCCAATTAACGGCGCCTTTCTGCCCAATTAACGGCGCCTTTCTGCCCAATTAACGGCGCCTTTCTGCCCAATTAACGGCGCCTTTCTGCCCAATTAACGGCGCCTTTCTGCCCAATTAACGGCGCCTTTCTGCCCAATTAACGGCGCCTTTCTGCCCAATTAACGGCGCCTTTCTGCCCAATTAACGGCGCCTTTCTGCCCAATTAACGGCGCCTTTCTGCCCAATTAACGGCGCCTTTCTGCCCAATTAACGGCGCCTTTCTGCCCAATTAACGGCGCCTTTCTGCCCAATTAACGGCGCCTTTCTGCCCAATTAACGGCGCCTTTCTGCCCAATTAACGGCGCCTTTCTGCCCAATTAACGGCGCCTTTCTGCCCAATTAACGGCGCCTTTCTGCCCAATTAACGGCGCCTTTCTGCCCAATTAACGGCGCCTTTCTGCCCAATTAACGGCGCCTTTCTGCCCAATTAACGGCGCCTTTCTGCCCATTTAACCGCGCCTTTCTGCCCATTTAACCGCGCCTTTCTGCCCATTTAACCGCGCCTTTCTGCCCATTTAACCGCGCCTTTCTGCCCATTTAACGGCGCCTTTCTACCCATTTAACGGCGCCTTTCTACCCATTTAACGGCGCCTTTCTGCCCATTTAACGGCGCCTTTCTGCCCATTTAACGGCGCCTTTCTGCCCATTTAACGGCGCCTTTCTGCCCATTTAACGGCGCCTTTCTGCCCATTTAACGGCGCCTTTCTGCCCATTTAACGGCGCCTTTCTGCCCATTTAACGGCGCCTTTCTGCCCATTTAACGGCGCCTTTCTGCCCATTTAACGGTGCCTTTCTGCCCATTTAACGGTGCCTTTCTACCCATTTAACGGTGCCTTTCTGCCCATTTAACGGTGCCTTTCTGCCCATTTAATAGTGACTAACTGTAAATAAAATATTAACTATAATTTATTTACCCCATCGGTTAGTTAACCTAAAACAAATAGACCCGTTTCAAATGAGGGGTGGGGGACATAAAACACAGCAAAATTGTTTACTAACAGCTATAATTCTTCCCACGTTATAAAAATAAGTTATTCCTTTTTTATAGTCTAAATATAGTGACCCTTGGTTTTTTTCTCGGTGAGCTGAGCTAGCCATGAATAGTGGACAATGGTCAATCACGTGTAACACACGCTGTATTTTGAATTTTCCTTTTGTTTTTTTATCTATAAATAAGTGTAGTTGTTTTGATGTTCGCAGCTTCTGTATTCGACCACCGTTCGTTCAAATTCCCACACTATGTTTAGTTTAAACGTAACGATTTCTGTTTTTTGTCTGTTTTACGTGAAGTCCGATACAACCGCTGATTTTGCTTTTTATGACTCTCGTGTCTGCCCTTGACTGAAATACCGCGTACTGTCAAGGGTAAATAGAAGTAACAGAGTGTGAATAATGGGATGGTTATTACGAGAAATCAATTTTGAGTCGGAAATATAACTTCTATTTTCTATGAAATTTTGCTTTTTTTCCCGTGATTTGGACGGATTTTGGGATATTTCCCATGATTTCATTGGATTTTTAGATTTTTCCCGTGATTTCGTCGGATTTTGGATTTTGCGATTTCTTTCCCGATTTTGTGATTTCTTTATTAATTTTGCGCTTTCTTCGTTAATTTTGCGATTTCTTCGTTAATTTTGTGATTTCTTCGTTAATTTTGTGATTTCTTCGTTAATTTTGTGATTTCTTCGTTAATTTTGTGATTTCTTCGTTAATTTTGCGATTTCTTCGTTAATTTTGCGATTTCTTCGTTAATTTTGCGATTTCTTCGTTAATTTTGCGATTTCTTTGTTAATTTTGCGATTTCTTTGTTAATTTTGCGATTTCTTTGTTAATTTTGCGATTTCCTTGTTAATTTTGCGATTTCCTTGTTAATTTTGCGATTTCTTTACTGATTTTGTGATTTCGTTGCTAATTTCGGATTTTTTATGGGATTTCGAAATCAATGCGCATTGATATCGTATTTCTTAAGTTAAATTTGATGAATGACCGACCCCTCGTAGTCGTAGCATTACGAACTTGTATAGGAAGTGTCATATACTTATGGAACATATCTAATAACCTTATGTTATTACCTTTACAACGCACTCGCTCGCAATACACTTACATTAGCTTCCAATATGTTGTCGAGTTATTATTATTATTAAGTTTTGAAATAATTTCAAGCTCGTGTTTGTGTCATGTAATGATTGTCCGGAGAACTTTACTTTCCATTGTTGTTTTGTCGCGACAATGAGTGAAAGAGAGAAAAAAAGCGGAATGACCTCCAGGGTTATTTCCAATGTTTTTAATAATTCACGCCTATATTACCACTGTATGTATAGGCTATAACGTAACATAGAAAATATGGATTTGGTGTATAGAAGAATTATTATAGAGTTCTTATTTTGTTCGCCGTAATACGATATTCAAACGCTAAGGTATTATTCCTCTTCATTATTTAGGAGCATAATATTTTAACTCGAGAAAGTTTATGTCCGGGTCGGGCTTATGTTCTACCGTATTGTTGGATGTCTACCAAATACAATCGACTCACGCTGCCTCTAGCGGTGCTTCTTGGCGCTAGGGAAATAACCCAAGAAGATGATCTCGAGATTAAGCCTCTTCGATGTAACTAAGAGGGAAAGATACGGGGTATAACTTTGCCTGATTCCATCTCGTTTTTTAGCGCCTGCGCTCTAGGCGTTTTGTAGCAAACATGGGAGTGCGCTGAGACTGCTATGGGTCAACCCTCTTTTAGGGCTCGATACTTAGGGTTGCCTTACTTGCCTACCCAAAGTTTTACATCGAAGAGGCTAATTAATGGAACTAAAACTGCACGTGTGTCTACCATCTTGCATCTTTCTTTTCGCGCCTGCGCAGTATCCTTTTGTCTCTAGTGGGCACTGGGCCGAGAGGGATATGTTTATAGTGACCACTGTATTGGTGACTGTGTGTTGCAAAGTTTATCTTAGCCAGAATTCATTGGAACTTGGACTGGAAAACACGGATAGACCTGGCAAAATTGTTTAGAAAAAGTTATGAAATGTTAATAAGCGACGACGTGTTTTGATATCATATTCAACGTAAAGAAGAAAAGACACCCTCATGTGTTATAGTTCAACTAGAAATCCATTCCAATCCAGTCCAACCCGCTTGCTAGAACTTTAAAGGTATATGCCCGGATCAAAGGCCAAGCGAATATTTAATTTCAATTTCATTGGTTTGCGATTAGAAATGGACACAATAATGAGGACTTAGAGGAATTGTGGCAGGCAGTCGGTGATAATTACCTGTATTTCTTACTCCATGTCACTTAGGCTTATCTCGATGTCAATGGACAGACTAAGGTTAAAGTGTAAAACGAAGCTTTTAAAAAATTTCTCACTCTAAGCCTTAGCAAATCTTGTCTTCTGTTAAAGGGTCTGTAAAGAAGGCCGCATGGATGGGTAAACTTATTTGAAATAAGGCACGTGACCGAGGAGAGGCGTGGTTCAAAGAACCTTGGTTTTACTTCGAAATCTAGCTCTTCGAGGAATTGGCACTGCGATCTCGCGAAAAAACAAGGTCTAGGTGTCCAGTCAAACGACTCCTGTGTAGTATTTGTATCATGGCGTCACCTGGTGCCCGTGACGTGTTCAAAATAATTTATAACCACCCGCCGATGCCTTAATACTTTACAGTACCTTTAATAGATCCATGATTCTTAAAATGTTTAGTTTCGTTTGTATTTCTGGAAATTGAGGGCCAACTAAGGAAAGAGTAGGACGTGTTGTTGAGGGCGTTCAGGGAGGAAAAACCGATCACATAACCAAGGTCTTTGGTACGTGCACTGAACGCCTCTGTGTGACGTTGACAGGAACAGTAAGCCCACGGTAACGGTAAGAAGAGTAGGGTTCTTCTTAAGCCCTACTCAGTCCTTTAAAGACCAAACCATATCTATTTTTGCCTCTAGCTCATTCATAGTAGCTTCAACAAAATTTAGAAGGGATTATTCCTTTAACCTCGGTCGTGGCTGCTGTTAATACGCCATATTGACTGTGTATGTTGAGAGATGGGAAATAAAACACCTGCTGCTTGAAAAATCCCGCTTTTATTAAACGCCGCCTAACATACGTAACGTAACATTGCCTGCGGAATAATTTCTATAATATTAACCCCCCCCCCCGCCTAGCATTGCATCGCGTGGCATTACCATCTAAGTCTTGGTGGTTTTCGTTGTTGCAATGTTACTCGTTACTGAAGACAATATTGGGAGTTGTGGTATTTTATTGGCGTTTAAAATACACGTGGCGTGGCTTTGAATACGCTGGCTTCTAAGTTGCGTTCACACAAATTAACGCGAAACTCCGAAACGTGTTTGGAATATGCCTAGTTAAATTTTCCGCACCGCCATGCACTATTTTTCATATCGTTGTTTTGCCATTACTGAGGTTACCGTTATTATAGGTTTATTTTATGTCTATAGTAGGCAAGAGTAAATTGAAAGGAGTGAATAGACGATTTTTAGAAGGTTCTTGATGTGGAACATCCGCTAGGTGGACACGACAAAGAGGGCTTTTATTGAGGGACCAATTTCTTTTTTGGATTCGTAACTTTGTAGGCCTTATCTAACGTTTTTGGGTGCACATACCGTCGGCATGTCTAGTCTACCTGATTATGTAGCAGACGATCCTGTCTATTTGCAAATTTTAAGACCTTTATGGACTTTGTATGATTTTCCTGGCTAATTTCCGTATTCTACAATATTTAGGCCTAGACGCTCTTCAAAAGTCGGGGGTTCAATAGAGTTTGGTGTTTGACCACCTGGTTTGCGTACAACATAAAGACTTCAATAAAGATATGGCTTCAAAAAAATGTGGACTGGCAACTTTGAAGCCACTATCTAAAGTCTTTGTTATCCACACACCATCCAGATTTTTCGTCTTAACTCTTTATCAATCGCCACGCCCCCTTTTGAAAATGGTCTATTTGTCGCATATGCAATGCATCATACAATAAGTTGTTTACTCCTGGGCTTAATTTACTCCTGTCGTAGGTGATGAAGCTGGGTTATCTAGTGGAGTGACATTTGTGTGTTATTTTTCGTTCGTTACCTGGATGCACATGTATTTGGCACATGATACCAGCACTAACATTGAACTTGTTTTTGGTTTAGAACGTAATGTGTTTCTCCTTATGTTTTGGAAACGTTCTATGATAGTGATTCTGTGTTTTTATGGAAATTACAATTTTTAGAATTGAGGTTTTATTGCACCTGTATTATTTCGTTACAGGAAGTCACGTTTGGGGGGAAAGGGGGCAGAAGTGCTCGGCTAAGCTCGCTGTGCTTTGGTCGACATAATTTTATTTACTAATTTTCTTATTTTTCTTTAGAATTCAATGTTAGTACAATTAGCCATCCAAACTTTTGCACTTTTACAAATTTTTCCACAAATAATTGGAGCCTGAAAATAAGTATATCAGTATAAGTAGCAGAGGCATATTTTTATATCTTATATATCGAATTTTGGTTTAATTTAATTGTCAAATTAAATCGATTCGGAGCTTTTTATAAAAGCAAGTTTCTAGGTGGTATCATAACTCTATATAAGACATAAGTATGGGTCTGCCATAAGAGCTTATAGTATAGTTCCTGTTTCAAAAAGGGGGCGGAGTAGAGTCTACTTTGTAGAGGGTTAATTTATATGGACCCAAAGAAGTTAAAGAGGACTTCGAAGTAACTAGCCAGTCCATTGAAGCAGAGACCTGCACGGGCCGAATTTTTCAGGCCCGACCCAAGCCCGGCCCGGTTTCAGCATTTTGAATAAGCCCGAAACCCGGTCCGAGTACATAGTTGGTTTTTCGGCCCGGTCCGGCCCGGCCCGTTACATGCATTTACCAAGCCCGGCCCGGCCCGGCCCGACACATTGCATGAATTGATCAGGCCCGGCCCGTTACACGTAGTTCAGTTGTAATTTTTATATTTTTTTTTACATAAAATCAATGATTTGAATTCATATTTGCTTTAGCGTCGTGTATTTTTCATTTCTTTTGATAATTGTTCGTTACATTTGTCCTTAGAAGCTTATACTCATTTAAATTATCTTTCATTTGAACTTTGGATTAAATGATAATCAACAAAAGGCCGGCCTGGCCCGGCCCGTTAATTTCCAAAATTTTAAAAGCCCGACCCGGCCCGGCCCGATACAATTTTCAAAAGTGGAAAGCCCGGCTCGGCCCGGGCTTGAGCCCGGCCCGTGCAGGACTCTGCATTGAAGTCCTTTTGTTTGAAGCCCGACTTTGTTGTCTCTACATCCCGAATGTTCTGTCTTATGAAAATAAGGTGGCCAAACACTAGACTCTATTTTACCCCCGACTTTTAAAAGGGTCTATTGAAATTTGTGTCCAAGCGAAATTTATTTAAAGTGACTGTTGCGCCATCTACGTTTAAAATTTTCTATATCAAACTGAAACAGATTTCAATAGAGGTATGGCCTACTGTGATTCCCTTATAGTCGAGTCGGGTTACACGTTGGTATAGAGATCACAGTAGGCTATCATGGCGTCTGTTTTAGACAAATACACCACCAGGAGAAGCCGTTAACGAAAAATACACCGCCAGCCACGAGACCTCCCGCCCCCCCCCTTTCTCTGTACTTTTATAAAGAATGAATACAGCAATCGAAAATCCTTTACTTATCTAGATTATCACAGGCTTATGTTGGTATATTGCCCGGATTCGCAACAAGTGAGATTTTCCTCTCTCACTCTCTCTTGCTCCGAATTGGTAAGAATGACAGATGACGCGAACGCACGCCTTTAGAGACACGCCCTTTTGGCCGGCGCATTAATACATCGCGTGTTTTACACGAAATACAAAGTGCCAACCGTGGACTTGATTACTACATTGTTTTATATGGATATGTGTATATATATAGGCGACCCAACGGGCAATTTGCTCTCGCCAATCAACGTCGTATAAATTAGAAATAAGTTGTCGTTTTACGTATGGCCTTGTATGCTTTTGCGTTTGTTAAGTAATGCGTTCGAAAGCGCAAGTAGCTGCCACGTGACCAGGACACGCTTATAGTTTATGCGTACTTGATTTTCATCAATTATTTATAAGGAATTTCGCAATAAACTTCTATGCGTTATGGGTCTTTTTCGAACCTTATTTTTGGTATTTTTGTCAAAAATTATTGTGGTTAGAAAATACACCGAAAAAGCCATGTTTATGGGTCCTGGAAAATAAATGGTTGACAAAAACTGAGGGAAATTTAGAATTTTTAGTAAATTTCAGGGAAGTCATTGAAATTTGTGAGGTTTGAGTAAGTTTGCTAAACTTTGCTCCGAAGGGGTTGCTTCAACTATGAAAAGTAAGTTTGCTAAACTTTGCTCCGAAGGGGTTGCTTCAACTATGAAAAAGCACTCCCGTTGTTATTACTCCATATATGGAGAAAAGCCTGGAAACTCGGGGGAAATATATGAGGAAAAACCTGGAAAACTAGGGGAAATATGTGGGAAAAAACCTGGAAAACTCATGGAAATATAGGGGGAAAAATCCTGGAAAACTCGAGGAAATATATGTGAAAAACCTGTAAAAATCACGGGAAATCGGTTTCCCTAATGTTGTATAAACCCTGTAAGAGTTGAAGCCAATTTCCCCCCGAAAAGACGTAACGTACACGTTGGCGTTTCTTGAATCTTGACATTTGACATATTATACACCAAAGAATAAACTAATACAATGGAAAGAAACTGCACGTGAAAAGATTGGCATTTTAGCTTGCTTTTATAGAACCGTCGTAACATAATTGGTAAACCCCTCTCAAAAGCTGTCCATCCAAATGCAATACAATAAAATGCATTATGAAAGGTGTTTATTTAGCTAGATGTCGCTTCTCATATTTCCGTTCTATTGGGTAGGCTTCTTTTTCCCGTTGTATTTTAGACCGACCCTATCAATCAGAATGTCTGTCCAATATTCCCCCCACAACCCTCTTTGCCGGACAATGGTCAAGTTTTATTGCGTTACGCGTATGTATACGTATACATTCTTTATATCGCTTGAGTGACGTTGATTCAATATTGGAGCGATAAAATAAGGAGATTTCGTCTGTTAAAAACTAATAGTACTCTGATAGTGGTGCCTGGTACCATAAGTTCATAAGATATGTTCCTTGATAAGTTTGTCACTGGTTACAAACTGGAGCTTGTAATTTTGAAGTGATTGAAGTAGATCATAGATTCGAGGTAAAGCGACGCCTGGTGAGGCGCTGTCAAAGGCTTAGTATTGCAGACTAAACAGGAAGATGTAAATCCAGCAAAATTAACCACCGAGTGTAGGACTTCAATTGACTCGCTTCCGCCGTTCTCCCTCGAACTAGCTCGAGCTGTAAGTCTCTCAGTAGCATTACGAAGTATAGGTAGTGTCATACTTATTAAGGAACATATCTTATAAACTTATGGTGGCACTAAATGTAAATCTATATTGGGTGTTACTAAAAGGGTGGTACAGTCACTGGGACGGTTTTATGTGAAATACATTTTGAGTCGAAAATGTCCAAAACATCTATGACCGATTTACTATTAAGAAGCACTATAAACTTGTTATGATTGGAGTGTTTTACGGATGACCCCGTAAATTTAATGAAGGAACTAAAATCCAGTGCTAATTTAATTAAGGGGTTATCCCTAAAACACTCAAATAATAAATCATAACTCAAAAACAGAGTCCCGTAGGTCAAAATGTCATAGATAGAAGTTACATTTTCGACTCAAAATCGGTTTCCCAAAGAACATTCCCCTTAATTTATGCCTGACTTATCAGAAACACCCTGTATACCTACAAACAAAAGTGGACTTTGGTCCAGGACTGGTAACGTTGAAGCCCTATCTAACGTCCTTGTCGTTCACATTCCGTCCGGATGTTCCTAAATCAAGCAGACGATATTTTGACCCCCGCCCCACCATTATGAAAATAGGTCTATTCTGAAGATACATCGATAAGTCAGTCAGTGACTGTGAATTCCCTTGAGCTTTTTTTTTTCTTTCGGGAACTCCTTGTTTATATGATCGAAGATTTCACAATTCCGTGACGTTTGGTAACACCCATATTACAATATAATAGTTGTTGGCCCTTATATTGCCGGAATAAGAAAATGTAGAAAATTAAACTCAAAATATTTGTTTAGTTTAAAACCGAAATTAAACTTGTCTTTCCGACCGTGAAAGGATTTTTTTCCTGTATAGGTACTATTAATCAATACTGCATTAATTTGAAGTTATGTTTTATAAATATTGTTAACGCTTATTAGTCCACACAATGGACTGGTGTTTACTGGAAGGTATACTTGTGTCACCAATTCTAGGGTGTTGGAATAAGGCATACCAACGGCATACAGGGTGTTTGTGAAAAGTCCATCAATAATGAAAGGGCGTATTTACTGGGCCATTTTGAGTCGAAAATGTTCTATGACATTTTGCCGTCCGAGCCACGGTTTTCGAGTTATGATTTGAATATTTTAGGGATGACCCCTTCATTAAATTAGCGCTGTCTTAAAATTTCTTAATTAAATTTAAGGGGTCATCCGTAAATTACTCCAATCATAACTTGAAAACAGTGGCCCGGACGGAAAAATGCCATTGAACATTTTCGACTCAAAATGGCCCAATAAACACGCCCTTTCATTATTGATGGACCTTTCAGAAACACCCTGTATAACGGTTGGGTAATTTGTTTCTGACATTTTAGTATGCCTTTGCGGTAGTCCATAAGTTTAGCGCCCAGATAATTTACTGAAATTTAAATATTTTTACTATACTATTTATGTTTAGTGTTATTTTGTTGACACTAATCTCCAGGAATGTTTAAAGGCATTTATTTGCCTATTATCTAACTGTGATTCCTCGAATTTTTATTTGGGTGTTCCATTTTAGGGCTTACTGTTCCAAATTTCGAAGAGGGTGTTCCATTTTAGGGCTGACTGTTCAAAGTTATAGAAAGGTGTTCCATTTTAGGGTTGACTGTTAAAAGTTATAGGAAGGGGTGTTCCGTTTTAGGGCTGATTGTTCAAAGTTATAGGAAGGGGTTGTTCCATTTTAGGGCTGATTGTTCAAAGTTATAGGAAGGGGTTGTTCCATTTTAGGGCTGACTGATCAAAGTTATTGGAAGGGGGATGACTGTTCAAAGTTATCGGAAGGGTGTGTTCCATTTAGGGTTGACTGTTTAAAGTTATCGGAAGGGTGTGTTCCATTTTGAGGTTGACTGTTCCAAGTTAGGGCTGTCATCTAGCTTTTCTAAAACCCATTTTACTGAAAATATACGCGTCGTAGAAGTCTGATAATCGGTGCAATCTATCGGCAATAGTTCAAACGTTTATGTATAGAAAATTATTTGCCACTGAAATATCTGATTATCCAAAAAGTGTTCCAGGATAGGATAGGGCTACTGACCATTTTTACTATTTTGTATTATTTATTGTTCTTAACTTTCATATATAACCATTTATGTTAGCATTTATTAACTTTGGATTAATAGCGATGTCTAAAGAGTGTGTTTGAATATTTTGCCCAAACACTGAATTTTATCGAACCGACGTCTATCCAATTTTGTTGTGAAATGTAAATTAAGCTATATAAAAACAACATTTTTGTTGCATGCCAGAGAAACATTGCAACGTTTACAATCAATCAATATTAATATTAGAGTCGGGTGACCAAAAAACAGACCGAAGTTGATATCTGTCAACCACTTTATTAATATCTTTCTGTAAAATTATTTTCTTGCGAAAATATCGGTCCCATTTTTTTCAAAGCAAAAATATAAGAAAATTACCTTGTCCCAATATTTTGATGAATACCCGGGCCAAAAAAAAATTGTCAAAAAGTCTTAAAATAGTTCAAAAGACATGATAGACATCAACCTTGGACTGGATACGAGCGCGTGTAAGTACACTGCAAAGGAGTCAAACATAAGTAAAATCGGTCGCGTGCCCTGGTTTTTCAGGCAAGGCGCTCAAAAGCCGCTAAAACTCCCTACTCTAAAATGGGCTTCATTCATAAACCATTGTTAGACGAGGCTCGTGCCACCGCGCTGCACCGGATAATCTTAAGAATTATTGCGTCAGATGTTAGGTACCCCAAAATATTCGAGGGGCTTTTCACTTTTCAGTTTGTCACATAAGTAATCTGATGTTACCCTAATAATTTACCAATATTATGCCAGAACTATGTGTATTACACCTAGATTACTCGAAATACGTCGAGATAACACTGTGTACATGGAGAGTACGTCTAATTTACTTTGTATAAATCGAGAGGTTACTCCAAGATTACCGTGAGGACCTCGCTATTACGTCAAGATTACCGCCGTGAGTACGTCGAAATTACTCCGAAAGTGGGCGGACTACGTCCAAAGAACGTCGAAATTTGAATACGGAGATACAACAAACCAGATGACACTAAATAATTACCCGAAGATTCTGCAAAATTGGAAGATAACAGGAACTACAAAAATTACGTAATCATTTCTGTCTGAGCATGTACATACACGGACTAGTCTTAGTGAGCAGCCCCTCGCTCAAATTTGAATGTTTCCTAGGACCCCACATAGTAAGGAAATAATGCCCATTGTTAAACCGCCCACCAGGTCTTATTCCGCAATCAATGCGTGAGGGAATTTTTGAACCAAAATTGGGTCACTGACTTTACCACCACCACCGGGGCTCGTGCCGTACCGCGTGTACCGTTGTCCTTGACAGAGTTTAGACCGAGGTTTATGTTCCTTAGGTATTACTACGCCGTTTGTTGACCTTTGTTATTTATTATTTAACAGACACGTATAGGCATAGTGAGTGACTTTAGCTCGTAGCTAGAAACCTTGACACGGAGATGTGGGTCATGGGCTCAAAATATTGGGCAGATGAAGACATTAAGAAACTGTATGACTTGGACCCTCGTCTTCTTAATGGACCGGCTGCTGCTACTTAGTTGCTTGCTGATGTCTTTTGATGTATCTTGGGTCAGGGTTTTTTCAGTTTATTATTTGGTGGTGATAACTTGATAAATTGTTTTTTTGGAACATTTGGCGGTTATTTTGGGCCATTATTTGGGCGTTGCTTCAGCGTGGCCTTATTATTTATTGGGTCTTTATGGTAATTGGTCTAAAATGTGCTAGAATATGCAAATTGGCTTTAAATGTTGTAGAATATGGAAATTGGCCTAAAATGTTGTAGAATATGGAAATTGGCCTAAAATGTTGTAGAATATGGAAATAGGCCTAAAATGTTGTAGAATATGGAAATTGGCCTAAAATGTTGTAGAATATGGAAATTGGTCTAAAATGTTGTAGAATATGGAAATTGGTCTAAAATGTTGTAGAATATGGAAATTGGTCTAAAATGTTGTAGAATATGGAAATTGGCCTAAAATGTTGTAGAATATGGAAATTGGGTTAAAATGTTTTAGAATATGGAAATTGGGTTAAAATGTTTTAGAATATGGAAATTGGTCTAAAATATGTAGAAATACTCCAATGTTAACTTGAAAACAGTGTCCCTTTAGGCAAAATATCATAGAAATTACTCAAAATCGATTTCTCATAGAACATCCCCCTTAATTTATGCATGCAGACCTATCAAAACACGCTGTATAGTGTATATCACATCCCTTTATTCAAATCACTTCCCAGTAACAAGTTGATTAATTACTAACAGAATATGGCTCAAAAAAACTGTAAAATTAATTCCAACACATAACACGTACAATACCGGCACGTAATTCCCAGCGCCTATAAAGTATAACCTCATTAACTTATTCACGAATGACTTTGAAATAATTCGAAATAGTTTGACCCAGGCAGCAATCATAATCATGCACCCACTATTATATTATATCAAAAATATTTTAATGGCCTTCTGCCATGTACACACATACAATTACAAACTCTCTTGTCTGGTTGAATCTTGCTCTAGATTTTGAGAAGGGCAGTGAATATTTTAACCTTCATTGTGGGAGCAGATTGCATTGCACCCTGGGGGACGGACGTCACGTCAGCTCCCTCGCTTCTAAAAGATCAGGGTGGAAAAGATTATCATGGATCATAAGTTTATAAGATATGTTCCTTCCATAAGTATGACCAGGGATAGATTTAATTTTTTAAGTAGGAATGGAGAACAGAGTAATGTGGGCGCGCGTCAAAGTCCCGGACCCCCTTCCCAGAGACGGTAGGGGTATGAAAGAAGAGGCGGGTCATAACGACAGAGGTAAAAGTAATTACGTATTTTTCGCCGTTCCCGTCAGCAGTGAACCAATAAGATAATTTAATCTTTTCGTTACGTGTTGGAGGGAGGGGCTCTATACTGGGCTATGAGTCGGACTGAAGTAAATACTAACCATTCTCCATTCCTACTGTAATTTTAGAAGCAGGAATGGAGAACGGTTAGTATTTACTTCAGTCCGACTCATAGCCCAGTATAGAGCCCCTCCCTCCAACACGTAACGAAAATTTTAAATTATCTTATTGGGACGGCGAAAAATACTTAATTCCTTTTTACCTCTGTCGCTATGACCCGCCTCTTCTTTCATACTCCCCTCCGTCCCGCGGAAGGGGTCCGGGACTTTGACTCACTCTGTTCTCCATTCCTACTTCTAAAATTAAATCTATCCCTGACTTTACTAAGCCCAAATTTGACAGCAGCGCCTCACCAGGCGTCTTCGCTTTATCCTGAATCTATGACCTACTTCAATCACTTCAAAATTACAAGCTCCAGTTTGTAACTAGTAACAAACTTATGGAAGGGACATCTCTTATGAACTTATGCAGGGACTTTAATGGGCCCCCGCGACACCCAATTTGAATAAATGTCCCTGCCCCTGTCTGGTATAAGCGTGTCTATACAGCCGCTTTTTGGGGGAGGGACCCGTTGGTTTAAAATTCAAATACGTTCAGGGGTTATAACACCGTTTCAGACGTACGATTTTATTGATAAGGTATTTAATAAGCAAGCCTTCAAAGTTGACACATTTTCCATAGCAACCAGTTATGCAAATGAGTTTATGCAAAGTTATAAAAGGGGGTCAGGAGTTAATTTAGGAGGTGAAATGTAATTTTTATATTATGTAAATTTTTGTAATTAGGTATTTTTACTTTTTAGCGTAATCGGAATTTTCCTTTCAGAGGGACTGTAGCTATGTTTATATTTTAAACACTTTTACTTGTTAAGTACTGTGTTTAAAATCGATAGCAATTTAAATTAGTTATTTTGGCTAACCGAACGGCGACGCACGTGGTGTATTAAGGGACTTGAAAACAAGGAGAGTTTACTGTCTATGTAGACTCAAACGCTAAATTATCCTTTGAGCACAACTAGAGGTGTGAGTCGGCAATTTAGCGTCTGTAAATTACAGGTGATTTACCAAATACCGCTTTAATTACCGATTTATATCTTACCGTAATTTTAAAATGGTAATTTATTGGTATATTACGTAAATTACCGCGGTAATAACCATGTGAAAATATAAAATACCATAAATTTCGGTAATTTTTTGTTATTTCCAAAATTTTAATCGGTAATTTACCCGATAAATTACCATTTTTTAAAAATTACGGTAATTTCACATCTCTAGGCCGCTTAACCCAAAAAGAAATATCTGTATCAGGGTTGCCACGGGTCAGGGAAAACCTGGAAAAGTTCTTACCTGAACTGGGAACGTCTTATTGGCATACAGGTTGTTCCATCTTAACCCTAGATCAAGTAGACGCTATGCGACCCCCCCCTGAAAAGGATCCAATGCAGCATAATATACCTTGTTCTTCATTGTATTTATTAGAGTAGCACCCCTTAGACCAAGGCTTAAGTCATTGTTACGTTTAATGGACTTTATATATAAAATAATATATATATATATATTGAATTCGATAGTTTTCTCGCGTTTTTTCGGTATATAACACTGTGTAATATGTATACACACTTTGATACCGTCCCTATTCAGTTTATACATTGGCCTTATAGACCATTACATTAATTCCAGAAGAGGAGCAAACACATTTCTCTCCTATATTTGCCTTAAAAACACATTTTCTCTTATATTATCCTATAAAACACATTTTCTCTTATATTTTCCTATAAAACACATTTTCTCCTACATTGTCCTATAAAAACACATTTTTCTCCTATATTTTCCTATAACAACACATTTTTCTCCTATATTTTCCTATAACAACACATTTTTCTCCTATATTTTCCTATAACAACACATTTTTCTCCTATATTTTCCTATAACAACACATTTTTCTCCTATATTTTCCTATAACAACACATTTTTCTCCTATATTTTCCTATAACAACACATTTTTGTCCTATATTTTCCTATAACAACACATTTTTCTCCTATATTTTCCTATAACAACACATTTTTCTCCTATATTTTCCTATAACAACACATTTTTCTCCTATATTTTCCTATAACAACACATTTTTCTCCTATATTTTCCTACAACAACACATTTTTCTCCTTTATTTTCCTATAACAACACATTTTTCTCCTATATTTTCCTATAACAACACATTTTTCTCCTATACTTTCCTATAAAAACACATTTTCCCCCTATATTTTCTTATAAAACACATTTTTCTCGTATATTTTCTTATAAAACACATTTTTCTCGTATATTTTCCTATAAAACACATTTTTCTCCTATACTTTCCTATAAAACACATTTTTCTCCTATACTTTCCTATAAAAACACATTTTCCCCCTATATTTTCCTATAAAAACACATTTTCCCCCTATATTTTCCTATAAAACCAATTTTTCAACCTATATTTTCCTACAAAAACACATTTTTCGCCTATATTTTCCTATAAAACCACATTTTTCCCCCTATACTTTCCTATAAAACACATTTTTCCCCCTATACTTTCCTATAAAACACATTTCCCCCTATACTTTCCTATAAAAACACATTTTTCTCCTATATTTTCCTATAGTTTTGGCTGGGCTCTCTGCTAAGAGCGGGGCTCCCCGCCAATGTGTATTGTTTCTCTGCATGTAATGAATGAAATAGTCTAAACCCGGCGTGAAGGAAGCCGTTTGAACAGTGTATGTAAATTGATCACGAACATACAGAAAATAATGAAAATGAAAGAATAGACAGAAGGTAGTGGGCGGAGTGATATCGTATAAAGGGGGACACTCCCTCACCCTGTTGCATGTTTGCCGGTCTTGCACGCGAACTACCACGAACAAATTCTCGAGTTTGTAGCAATTATAGGTATAGCGGCGAAGCATGCAACAATTTTTAGCCACACGCGAAGTTTCGTTAGGGTTTTAGTAGTTATAACCTTCGTATCTAATGCGTCTAGGTTCTATAAGAGAATTGCGTGATATGACATGTAACAGGTACCAAGGTAAACTAATTCGGAAGGTTTTAATTTTTACATCAAAGACGGATATCCAAAAGGTTCACTAAATGAGCACGTATGAGAAGGAGGGGACTCGGAGAGATCAACTTCTCCTTCAGCTATGACTCGGTATCAGAGATTCAGAGTTCCGCCATTGATGGGATAGATTTAATTTAAAGGGTATGCGCAGCTTTATTTGAAAAACCTTTCATTCATTTAAAAAAAGATAGAGTTTCTTTCAAAGAATTGATAAATATCAAAATTTTAACTCTCCGATTAGTAGTTATTTCGGAATATGTATTTAAATATGTAGAGTTCCTACCCCCATTTTTTAAAATAGGCCGCCATCTAACAATGTGTATGACGTCAGCAACAGGCATTTCACTAGGGGGTATTTGGATCGGGACTCGGGGAAAAATAAATCTTCAGTTGGGAGTCCCGGAGTCCCCACCACTACTATCGTATAATGAAGCGTCGTCTGCATTGATTCTTATAAAAACTTAACGGTTTCCGCTTTGAAGACCTACATAGTAAATTTTGCGGAAAGTTTGTTAATTAACCTCAGCCTGTAATGTCTTCAAGTTCGAGTAGTGAGTCGGATAATCCTGTCGATGGTTTGTCGGATTTTTCGATTACCTTAAGTGGTTCGTCTGAGTCTGACGGGGAGGGTGCTGTTGTTAGGCGTAGGATACACGGAAATAGGTGCTCAACCCTATCAGTTTGAACCTGAGGCGCGAGTTAACCAGCCACCAGATGTAATTGCCCAGGAGCCAGAGATAGACATATTTGATATTTATTTTATATTTAATTTAGAAACTAAAAAGTACACGCTTTAAACAAGCAAAGATTTAAGGCGGGCCGGTAGCCGTAAATAGTAGCAGACGACACATAACATCAATTGGGAGTCCGCCGACTCAGCGGACTCCCATTTTTTCCGTTGTCTGACGTCAATCCCCCAAAAAACAAGCTGGAAAGCCAAGGGTATAGCATATTCCAGAACGGTGTTTTGGCGATTTTTAAATTAATTTTAAGTATAGAAATGTTTGTTAAATTAAATTAAAAACTTGATATTTAGAAAGAAGAGACTCGAAAGTTTAAGTTTAGTCTATTTTAGATAAAAAATATGATATGAAATTAAAGCTGCCCATACCCTTTAAGGAGTAGGAATGGAGAACTGTTAGTATTTGCTTCAGTCCGACTCATAGACCACCCAGTATAGAGCCCCGCCCTCCAACACGTAACGAAAATTTTAAATTATCTAATTGGCTCACTTAAACTACGTTTTGATGACGTTGCTGACGGGGACGGCGAAAAATACGTAATTCCTTTTTACCTCTGTCGCTATGACCCGCCTCTTCTTTCATCCTCCCCCCCCCCGTCCCGTGGAAGGGGGTCCTGGACTTTGACGCGCGCCAAGATTACTCTGTTCTCCATTCCTACTTATAAAATTAAATCTATCCCTGGTTTTACTGTTTAACCGGTAATACATAGTTTACAGGCATGGAGGATTCCTACCATTAACACAAGGAGACCAAGCGACTTGGAGTGTAAAATCGTCTGCTATTTTACACTCTAAGTTGCCTGGTCTCCTTGTGCAAATGGTATGAATCCTCCTTGCGTGTAGACTATGTATAGAGTAGTGTCTATCTCTTAGCTCAGTGTCATCTAACGACTCTAGTCTATTTATTAGTAGTTTTACTTTCTACTATACCATCGCAAATAAATACAAAATAATAGACAAACATTATTGGTAATTTATTGTGTATTGTGTTAATAATCATGGTACAATTTTAGAGCCATATTTTAATAAATTATACTTGGCATTTGTTGTTAGTAACTCTATTCGTAATCCAATACTTGTTCTAACCATGTCTCCCATGAGATTACCCTTTAAACCAAACATAAAAATCACGAATCTGTCTCATTAAGCGAGACTGTCTGCCATATTAAGGACTAAAAAAAAAAGAAAGCATAAATGTTATTAGCCAAGCGTGATGTAGTTTGGGGGAAAAATGACAATTTTCGTGTCAACTAGCTAGCTGGCTCGTTTGAAAAATTCTAGTTTGTGTCTGATTTGGGACTTTAAAACTCGATCTGGGATTTAAAATTCTCAACGGAGTTCAAATTATTTTTAAGAAAAAAATATCGACACGTGCATGGTGATGCTATTAGTGTCTAATTACTCATGACGTTATACAAATTGTTCCAAAAAAAGGGAGGGTGGTAGGACGCCAAAGTACAGTGGGAAATTTTGAGTAGTCGAAAATGTAACTCCTATGACATTTTGCTTATGAGAGACACCTTGGGGTGCTTTAAGGATGACCCCTTAAATTTAAGTAAGAAACTGAAAGACGTGTTTTTTAATTAAGGGGGCATCCCTAAATAATTATAATCATAACTTGTTTAGTGTGTTCTTTGTTGCAAATGACGTAGAAGTTACATTTTCGACTCGAAATTGATTTCCCATTTGTTACTTCGGTCCTTCCTTCCTCCCTTTTTTGATCACCTTGTATTGTTAATACTGATGTTTAAGTTGTACTTGGATATTTTATGTACTTGTCACGATCATAAGCAAATAAGAACATGGATGAAGTAAATAAGTTAAACGCAGACTGGTTATTTGATGAAGTAGTTACTTAATGCTTCCTCTTTTGAAACTGTGTCTATAAATAAGTTATGATTTAAGTACTTTACGGATAACCCATTAAATTTAATTAAGAAACTGAATGACAATTATTGCTAATTTAATTATGTTAGTTATGTAACATGATTCTTCCCAGGCTGACCCTTCCTGCTCATCAAACTTCAGATGGGCATCGCACCGTGCTAGGGTGAATTATATAACTGTTTGGTATTTACTAAATTCTCAGCAATCAATTAACCCACAAACCTTGATTGTCTTGACGTGGATTAAAAGTTAACACACAAGCGCACGCATGCGCCTTGGCAAATAGCTAATCAGCGCTAATAGATATAGTAATGATGAGGGAACTATTTACATGGCGTATGTGATTCGGTTTAGTAACCTTGCTATAATAAATGTTAATTCTGATGTTGGTTAGGAAGAATCATGTTACAACTACGCCGCTTTGTGCTGTACACTTCTCTTGAAGAAAAGAATTACTTCTGGAAATTCTTAGAGCTCCGCAATGTCAACCCTTCGAATAATAGATGGCGTCACTTCCACTTGAGTTTTTTTAGGCCATAGATAATAGTTATTAACTTATTGAATGGAATTATTTACTTATGTATAATGAACGAATACTTTGTGTTCAATCTAGACTTGAAAGTAACAAATTTTCTATTTTTGGTTATAAAAAGGTGGCGCCTTTAATGATGTGTACTGAAACGTGAAAAAGGGAGATTTTTGTTGAAATTTTTTTTCTGTTTAAACAATATATATATATTTTTAACGTTTTAATGGTTCATGTTCATTAGGGGAAAATAAAATTTTCAACTTTGAATATTCATATAATAATAGCTTTGTTATTGAGTTGTTGTAATACAAACTGGGTTTGTGCTTCAATTTAGCTGGGAGTTCAAAGTGTTAATGAGATTTTTTATTATTTTTTTTTTTTCATTTTCTGTTTTTAAATCGTTTCAAGGCGGGATTTTAAAGTTTTGTAGTTAATAGAGTGTAAGGTCATCAAGTGCGCCTTTCTATAACACAAAATACAGTTAGTCAGACATAACTAATGTTAATGTATAGTAGCGTTATACACCAATTTCAACGCCGACATTTTTTTAGGGTCAAATTTAGATTTAAAAGGGACATTCACTACTTAGACGCGGCGGATTGGAAAAATATCTCTTAGTGAGAACCTACTACTTAAAGGCCGACTTCCACCGAAAAGAGTTCTTGCGAACTGAAAACCGAGCATCGAGACTAACAGTGGAGCGACCGTGCTGATTTTCGAATCCCCGCTGGGGTAAAAGTTGGAATGGTTCTAGCTAACTGAAAGCCGTGCAATGCGGTTCTAGTGAACTGAAGATACGCAATTAGTTCAAGGGAAAGCAAAAATTCGAGAGGAAATAAATTTAATAGGATTTCTGTTGTTCATCTTCAGTTCGCTAGAACCACACTGCACGGCTTTCAGTTAGCTAGAACCCTTCCAACTTTTGACCCAGCGGGGCTTCGAAAATCGGCACGGTCGCTTCATTGTTAGTCTCAATGTTCGGTTTTCAGTTCGCTAGAACCCTTTTCGTTGGAAGTCGGCCTTTAAGATTTTAAGCCTTCAAGCTAAAACGGTTTGGATTGGGCCTTAATTATCAGTCGATCTGTTAGGACTATAAATAAATAAAAACTGTCTTTGACTCTTTGTGGACAAAGACTAGAAAAAAGTAAAAGATAAGTAAAGAAAATGGAATGACTGAAGCAACAGATATTGAAATTTTTCAGTTTAGAGACATGATTATTAAACATCAATTATTTAAAAAAAAGATTACTTATCTTCGTTTTAACAGAATCTACTATGCCAGTTTTGTTTATGAACCATATTTACGTTTCTATAACTCAAAATTTATAAAACTTTATCTGAAAATCAGACCTGACAGTTTTAAATGTGAACACGACTCTAGTCAAGACTTAGACAACACTTTATCCGGTTTTGAATTACTAGTAACGAATACCCACAACATTAAGCGGGAAGTTAAAAAGTTTTTAGGTAAAAAACATTTTGACATGGGTCGTGCGCCTGACACGGTGGTCCTTAACGGGAATATAAACATATGGGTCCGGTTTATAGGTATAAAATTTGTAAAAAAAATATGTTAACGGGATACGCTTATGGCCGGATGCCTTTACATACCGTTCCTTTTTAGAGGTCACTGGACACCATCATGACCCTGGGTGAAGGAAACCGTAGAGGAAATTGATTCACTTCCATGGTTATGTTTTTATCCATCTCCCCTATTAGCCGGAAGTAGAGATAATACCAAGTTTCCGGTTTTATATAGGTGAATCCTAAAAAGTGAGAGTTCAAAGGGATATCAGTTACCAAAGGGTTATATATGGGACCGTTGGGACGGGGTAAGGTTGAATAGACCCTTTTTTTCGGAAGTTGGTGGTAAAATTTGGTCCTTACTCCTTATTGTCTTACGACAGAACATTGATTGGTAATGTTTTTTCTTTAATTGCTATTAATTACCAACTAGGTAACCTGTTTTTTAAATTACTATTAATTACCAACATGGTAATCTGTCTTTTCTTCTTAAATTACTATTAATTACCAACAAGGTAATCTGTCTTTTCTTCTTAAATTACTATTAATTACCAACATGGTAATCTGTCTTTTCTTCTTAAATTACTATTAATTACCAACAAGGTAATCTGTCTTTTCTTCTTAAGTTACTATTAATTACCAAGTAGGTAATCTGTCTTTTCTTCTTAAATTACTATTAATTACCAAGTAGGTAATCTGTTTTTTTAATTATCAACAAGGTAATTTGTTTTTTTTTTAATTTCCAACAAGGTAATCTCTTTTTACTTAAATTACTTTTAATTACCAACTAGATAATCTTTTTTTCTTAAATTACTATTAAATACCAACAGCGTAATCTTTTTTTTCTTAAATTACTATTAAATACCAACAGAGTAGTATTTTTCCTTCTTAAATTACTATTAATTACCAACAAGGTAATCAGTTTTGTTTCCTTAAATTACTATTAATTACCAACAAGGTAATCAGTTTTGTTTCCTTAAATTACTATTAATTACCAACAAGGTAATCTGTTTTTTTCCCTTAAATTACTATTAATTACCAACAAGATGATCTGTTTTTCCCTTAAATTACTATTAATTACCAACAAGATGATCTGTTTTTCCCTTAAATTACTATTAATTACCAGCAAATTAATCTGTTCTTTCCCTTAAATTACTATTAATTACCAACAAATTAATCTGTTCTTTCTGTTTTTGAATTACTGTTTCTTACCAACAAGATAATCTGTTTTTTTTTTCTTAAATTACGATTAATTTCCAACAAGCTATTAGTTTTTTACCCCCAACATTAGAATCGGGTATATCTAAAAATGTATGTGTGAATTTATGAAACCCTAAAAATCCAATTCACCCTTAATTTTCTATGCTTGGCACTCAACGAAACCAATTCCTAACTAAGGCTGTTATGTTCATTCATTCGAAAGACGCTTTTTACAAACGTAAATCGTCCATAGACAAAATTTGACAGCACATAGAACATTAGGCCGCGCGACAAACAAGATCACTGCAGAAATGAATGAACGAAAAAACTAAGTGGGTGCCCGAGTCTCGAAACCTTTTTGGCCCTTCTATGATCAAAAGCAGTTTACAAATACTACTTTAAATCCTAATACGTAAAACATGGCTGTATTAATCCGCCTCAGCTTCCGCTGTGTTGCTAACTTGAAAAAAACTAGCACCATAACGTTATACATTCTCTATAAGTGTGGGTTTATAGTATCAGCGTTGTCCATGCGATACAAAATTCAATAAATCGTGGCGCCATCTCTGTTTAACGTTTACTGCACATTAGCGCGTTTTGAAGCAGGAAGAAAAGAGGTAAGATGGATCCTAAAACTTCATACCTTTAACCTTGCCTCTGTACGAAGTTCTCCCAGCATCCTTAGCGTTTATGTAGGGTCGTACAGTACGGAATCATGAAGGACGCCCCCTCTGCCGTCAATATAGAAGCTAGTACTCTTACAAATAGAATGGCGCTACGCGGCAGCACTTAACAATCGCCTATCGAAGGGTGGGGGCGTACACAATGGTACACTTTGAGACACGCCACCAGGAGGCTCCAATATACCCTTTTATAGTTTAATCTTAGCAGCGTCCTTTCGGGCCATACTTATGGAGAGTATTATAGGGCTATGGTATGAAGTTGGGCTTAGTTGTAGGTGGTACCCCTCTACGCGGGGCTTCACTCTCATAATCCGGTGTTGGGAGGTTAAATCTGTTGAGGACCCGGTCGTCGTAAAGCTCTTTAACCGTTATGGCTCCGTGAATTGAAAAGAGTGTCGTTCCCAGGCTCTAGTGTATGCAGACCGAGGCACCGAAGAGAGCTGCTAGCCTGGAGGTCGATCCTATCGCGACTAGCTATTAATCCGATGGGGAAACCTGTTGTATCGTCTTACATCGGGGGAACGTTCATTCAGCGTAGCATTGCCTTTTGGCCGAATTAATACGTCGTTAAATAACAATTGGAAGTGGTTTGAAATTATTAACGAAATTTTTAGAAACAGTCGTCATTCTTATGTTCTATAATACAATGAAAACTACGATTTAGTAGCTACGTGCACAGATACCAGGAGTAAGATAAGGGACTGGAAGTAAAGTGCTCTAGCGTTGGTAATAGATTCTGGCACTAGTGAACAAATTTGAGGATTTTTTCCCGCTTCCAGGGCGCCTACACTAGAGAGAAAAAAATTGGTCGAGTTCCAAAAAAAATACGCCCCCTTCCCTTCAACCTAAAGCCACGGACGCGGGTGCTTGAATCTAGTTCGGCCGTCTACCGCCGCGAGCGTCTAACGTTTTGGAGGGAAAATTCAGAAACCGCTACCAGAGGGCCAACCGTTGGTGTGTTATCAAGAATATTCACTTTCGCCGAGTGAAGAATTTGGTTACCTCGATACTTCTAGTCCCTTATCTTACTTCTGATATAACTATATTTATTCAGATATTACTGTAAAAATTATCTGACATTCTGCGTTATAACCTTTAGTACCGTTCCCTCTTTTTAAAACTATTCACCCAGATTTTGCCGGCGTCTAGAAATGACAATGCAAAGCGGATAGAATCCACTCTGTCCGTCTCTTTTTCCTCCCGCTCTCTCTCATATCGCGTTGCGATTATGCCATTGTTAATATTTCCCCGTACCCCTGAACGCCGTGCTTCTCCTGGCGTCTCTCGAGTTAGCCTAGGAAGCTAGCATGCTCTCTAAAAATAAAATACTCGGACAGGCATGCATTGAGTATAGTCGCGAATACTCCGCTCGTTCATAATGCGTTGGTAACATATCGGCTTCCTAGCCAAACACGTCAAGGGAATGGGCCATATGCACTACTACTCGTTCTTGCCAACTGGCGCCTATCACGCTATCTCACACACTATATTCAAATCACAATCTCATAGCCATAAATATGCTGCGTGGCTAGATCATGTTGGAATATACAACCAATGGCTCATATTCAGGAACATCATTCAGAGGTCCTATAATTCCTATAAAATCCAATATTTTTGAACCTGTCCTATATTATTCTATAATTTTGTGAAAGGTCCTATAATATTCTATAATTTCGTGAAAGGTCCTATAATATTCTATAATTTCGTGAAAGGTCCTATAATATTCTATAATTTCGTGAAAGGTCCTATAATATTCTATAATTTTGTGAAAGGTCCTATAATATTCTATATTTTTGATTTAGTCGAAGTTTTTGTATAGTTTAGCTTCACATTTATCAAAATCGAGCACTTTTTTCGAGATCACATTTGACTGGACCTCGCTCAGGATTTTCAAAGTAAAATACAATTTGTTATTTTTGGAGGTTTTTCTACATATAGTTTAATCCAAAATAGTATAATATACGAGCATTTTTAATTCTATATTTTCCTATAAAAACACATTTTTTTCTCCCATAAAATCCTATATTTTCCTATAAAAACACATTTTTTCTCCTATAAAATCCTATATTTTCCCATAAAAACACATTTTTCTCCTAAAAAAATCCTATATTTATTATAAGCAATTTAAATTTTTGGCTAAATAAATAAATTAAATTGATAGCAACTTTACATATTCAGTTCAATTCAGATCATTTTGAAAGCTAGGGAAGACTACTAACCACCGTATATTATTAACTCTCCTACAATAACTATAAACCATATAGATAGATATAAACCAGGGATGGATGTCCAACCTTTTCGTCTAAAGGGCATAATTCCAAAAATTGGAACCATGTTGCGGGTCTCAAGTTTCAAATTATAAATTAAAAGCCATATTTTGAAATTGGAGTAAATTCGGTCTCAATTGAATCCATGTGGATTCCAATCAATTTGGAATCCATTTCAATACAAGATGAGAGAATACATACATACATACATACATCTATGGGAAGCTTCGACCATTGTTCCATTTCATTTCTAAACCCAAAAAAATGCGGATAAGGTCCCCTAGTGGGTGAATTACTAAGCTGTCGCCTTTTTCTAATTCTGGCAGATGGGAAATTATGATGAGGGGAGGGGGGTGGACATAGTGAAGTCCCATACGCAACAATATATGTTCGAAACCAAACCATACACCACCCCCGCAGCTACAATCGTGGATTATGCATTATAGGGGTCGTGCCTAAAGAGAAATATGCTCTATAGTAAATGTATGAAGCTTAGACGTAACTAATGGCGCAGTTATGATGCACCTAGGAGACCTATACGAGGGTTCGTACGGAACCTGGAAAACCTGGATAAGTCAGGGATATGAAAATTAGGGGAAAAGTTAGAGATAAGTCAGGGATTTAAAAGTTTTTCCTAAAAATTCAGGGATATGTCAGGGATTTCGTTTGGTATATCAAACCATGATTGCTTCGAGCAATGCTCAATATGAGCCAGGTGTAATTATGAAGTGGGCTCTGGTAAACACCTTAAAATGGTCAAGGATATTGGCAAAATTTGGTCAGGGTTAAATTGGAAAAGTCTGGGATTTTCAATGTAAAATTTTCTTACGAACACTGGCAGCTAAGACATCCGGTGTTGCCCGTCTGAACATTTTTATTGCTTATCTAGACGCCATTTTAAAATATGGCGGCTAATCGAAACCCAAAAGTGATTTAGCCTTGAAGGAGAAACCTCCATAGCTATTACCATAAGTTTATATTTTAAGATATGTTCCATAAGTAGGACCCTACCCATACTTCGTAACGCTAGAGACTTACAGCTAGAGATAACTAGTTCGACGGAGAACGACAATTAAGCGAGTCAATTGAAGTCCTACACTCGGTGGTGGTTAATTTTGCAGGACAAAGTTCCATCTAGGTCCTATTTAGTCTGAACCTACTAAGCCCAAATTTGACAGCAGCGCCTCACCAGGCGTCTTCGCTTTACCCTGAATTTATGGCGTTTCACCTACGTCACTACCTTGCAATCTGTAGCCCCTGCACCTACGGCAACGAAGTCCTTCCAGCATGGCCAGCTTAGGCAAAATCTCAGCGAACAATTTCGATTCTATATTGCCCTTAGACTTTGGTGGTCCAACCACCCTTTATAATGGTCGTATGTCCATTAGTTTTAGACCAGCATCTGTATATCGCCGTGTAACCTTTATAGTTGTACCCTGGTGTAGACGGGGACGACTAGGGTCCCCTAACAGAAAGTGTAGGCGTTTGTTCCCGTCATACATTGAATTGGCGCGTGGCAGCCGAATGGAAAGGGGCCACGGATAGTTTTAAGGGATTTCTCCATTTTTTTTTCCTGGGCTCCTTTACTATTCTTTCGGCGGAATGCTTTTGGGCTATACCGGGGGTGGGCCATCTGCGCAGTTAGGAACTTTGGGCGTCATGGTGAGGGTCGCCATTCGTACGGGTCCTGCTAGGCACGCGTCTACTGTCTAGTAGCGTGGTGGGTTGGAGGGTGAGTGGATACGTGGGTGAAATTTGCTCTCGTATTTAGTTCCACAACTTTCATCCAAAGGTTTCCTCTAACTCAGGCGATATCTAACGGAGGGTGGATAATTGTAGCACCGTACCCATTGGTATACTCTTTTGTGGCGTTGAGGGGGTGATGGGTTCATGATGTACGCGCTTTATGGATATCAGGAATGGGATATCCTTTGTTTTGGCAGAATTGTTGGTAAAATTGAATAAGAGGTGATCGTGTTAAAAATAACTTTGACTAGAAGACGGTAATCAGAACTTCTTCCCCCTTTGAACCAACTGAACCTAACCATAAATAACCTAACCTTACCTGACCATACCTAACCCAACCTTACCTTACTAAACCTAATCCTAGCCATACCTAACCCAACCTTACCTTACTAAACCTAATCCTAGCCATACCTAACCCAATCTTACCTTACCAAACATAATCCTAGCCATACCTAACCCAACCTTACCAAACCTAATCCTAACCCAACCTAACCAAACCTAATCCTAACCCTTACCTAACCCAACCTTAGCTTAGTTTACCTTACCAAACCCAACCAAACCTTGCGTTACCAAACATTAACCTAACCCAACCTTACAAAAAATAATCCTAACCATGACTAACCCAACCTTACCAAACCTAATCCTAACCATACCTAACCCAATTTTCTCAAACTCTTCGGAAATAGAAATAAACTACATTTTACTGTGAACCAATCTACCAAAAGCATAAGTTGATAAGATATGTTCCATAAGACTACCTGCCTATAAAAGTTCGTAATGCTAGAGACTTACAGCTCGAGCTAGCTCGAGAACGACAGAAGCGAGAATTGAAGCCCTACACTCTGTGGTTAGTTTTGCAGTCCATCTAGGTCCTATTTAGTCTGTACTAAGCCTTTGACAGCGCCTTACCAGGCGTCGCTTTACCTTGAATCTATGACCTACCTCAATCACTTCATGACAAGCTCCAGTGACAAACTTATGGAGCACATCTTACGAACTTATGCCAAAACAAAGGCACGTTGACTCTTGTGTAGACACTTCTTGTTTAGCAAACAGCGCTACCATCTATCGGATAAAATTAAAAAATCGTCCATAGCAAAGAAAGATTCCCCTTTGCAAAGCCGCAGGATACCTATATATAAAGAGTCCAATTTTGCGCGTCTATGCGACGGCTTATTTGATTGCAACGTTACGCGTCGTTCATTTGCGTTTCGCGCAGCTAACAACAGTCAAGTTGGGGGAATATTTCCCCGGAGAGTTAATTCCGTGGGTCGCGAACACCGTCGTTTAGACCTCTAATGGTGCATTACCGGCTCATATTGATGCTTTTGCAGAGAGACGAGAGTGAAGAGAGAAAATTGGCCGTCAGCGTTTAGGTGACCCGACGTTGCTCTTAAAATGACCTTACTTACGACGTGGTCAATCTTATGAATCATTAATTTCTCTGTATTAGTACTACTCTTTAGTTTATAGAAAGAAAGAAGTAGATTAGACCAAAGATATAATAAGTTAATTATTTTGTAGTTATAATTATTTATTTTGTTCTAATTTTGAGGTTCATGCAATGTTGCCAGGGGTGTTTTAAAACGCTAAATACTGTTTTTGGGGCCAGTCCTAATCTGCATGATGTTGTTGATTAAAAACCATTTTTTCACAATTATAAGTTGCAATGAAACGATGCTTACTTAATTTGGGTTTAATATCAGGGAGCCCAGCGGTCCTATAATTCCTGTAAAATCCTATATTTTTGACTTAGTCCAAGTTTTCTTATAGTTGAGCATCAAATTATCAAAATTTAGCTCTTTTATCGAGATCACATATGAATAGACACCGAAATTGCGGAGCTCGTTCACGAGTTTTTAAATATTATATTTTAATTAACAAATTTGATTTAACAAAGTTAAATCAAATTTATTTTTTTTCGATTTTTCTACGTAGTTTAAGCCAAAATAGTATTGTTTATTCCTATATTTTCCTATAAAAACACATTTTTTTCTTCTATAAAATCCTATTTTCCTATAAGGAATTTAAATTTTGGCTGGGCAGTCTAAATACAACAAGATGGTCAAACGAATACGTTTGGAAGTTAAAGTGAATAATTTTTAGTTTAATCTGTTTTTAGTAATAAAGGTTTGTTATGATGATATGTTTGAGGGCAATTTCGTGGTTACACGAGAATGTTGCGAGCGGTAGCGTCCTATGGCTAGTCTTTTTGTAACCTATTAAGTCTGTTTACAGTCATTTCAGGCCTCTCATGAATATTATTACATGTAGATTCGAAAGTTATTATAACCTAGGGAACAATTTAGCATAAAGTTGTCTCGTAACATCAAGAGATAATAGAAGAGAGTATAACACTTCTGCCTCCGCGTTTGAGGGGTTGATTTCTACCTCTCTGAGTCGCGACCACCACCCCCTCTCAGGGTAGACTCCTCACAGCTTTACAGAGAGAGAAAAATAGTTCCCGCAGACTACGTGCTTATAGGCCGCGGACGGGGAGCGGTTTCCTCTCCAAGAATCCCTAGAGCAGTGCTACTTTCCAAAAAACACATTATCTTACCTCTAGCCTCCTGATTGGCTACTTGACGTTTTAGGGGGGAAGGGGTGAAAAACAGGACGATTCTCAAACGAAGTCTGGGTTCCACAGTACCCGGAAATCCTGGAAAAGTCAGGGAATTTGAAAAAGGGTGTAAAAAGTCAGGGAAAAGTGTAAAAGACTTGAGAAAATGTGTATTCACGGCTGCAATTTGGCGCACCAGCTCAAATACGGGACAATGATAACGTGATATAGGCCTACATTAACTGTTTCTGATAGTTCCTTACAAAGTTTTATTAACTACTAAATAGTAGTTTCAATTAAAAACTATGATAAAATTAGCATAATTGTACGTACACAGCTGATGATTAAATATGGATTTTTAAAGGCTGCATTCTTACTTTTCTGTTAAGTGTAAGTTTGAAAATTGGTCAGGGAAATTGGCTTCAGACGGTCAGTGAAAACCTGGAAAAGTCAGGGAATTTTGGAATGAAAAATCCGTGGCAATCCTGGAAGTAGAAAGTGGGGCTTTTGACCGGCAACCCTGGAAGTAGAAAGTGGGGCTTTTGACCCAAATATTATACTCTCTTCTATTATCTCTTGGTAACATTTGCCTTCTTGGTTCATAGGCTTAATCTAAGTGTTATCTATAGCGGTTTTATTTTTCTCTCATTATTTAATCTAATTAGTTCGTGGAAACTTGTAATTTATGCCCGCATATATTTTTAAATGAAGTACACATTTTTGTGAGGAAATTAATTTGAATAATTATGTCAATGAGAATAGACCAGTTATTTTTAATCAATGTAAACACAAACAATTTATACTTAGGTTTGTTTAAGCCATAAAATTCTGAAATATTGCCTAAAAAAATTATCTCTTTTATGAAAAATTGAATTGGAAATTTACTGTTTCACTCCTAGGTTTCAAACCCCCCAAGTTTTAAAGGAGAAATTCAGGTAGCATAATATTATACCTTTAAAGAATGGACTTTTTCAAAATATAAAAGGAATTAAACATTAAAAATTAAAATAAATGATTTCTTATTACAATATGATAATTAGTGCATTTTATTAGTCTTAAAAATAATCAAGGACTACTGCGCCATCCGCCATTGGTTAGTGGCGTCTGCTAAACCGAACCTCTTACCCCTACGCGATTGGTTGAATTCTCACAAGCTGAAAGAGGTAGGGGTAAGAGGTTCTGGTTAGCAGACGCCGCTAGTAGTCCTCGTTTTTAAGACTAAAAATAAATAAATGCTAATTATCATATTGTAATAAGAGATGATTTATTTATTTTTTAATATTTAATTCCTTTTAAATTTAGAAAAAGGCCTTTAATTTAAGGTATAATGTTATGTTACCTGAACTATTCCTTTGAGATATGTTATGTTACCTGAATTATTCCTTTGAGATATGTTATGTTACCTGAATTATTCCTTTGAGATATGTTATGTTACCTGAATTATTCCTTTGAGATATGTTATGTTACCTGAACTATTCCTTTGAGATATGTTATGTTACCTGAATTATTCCTTTGAGATATGTTATGTTACCTGAACTATTCCTTTGAGATATGTTATGTTACCTGAACTATTCCTTTGAGATATGTTATGTTACCTGAACTATTCCTTTGAGATATGTTATGTTACCTGAACTATTCCTTTGAGATATGTTATGTTACCTGAACTATTCCTTTGAGATATAATGTTATGTTACCTGAACTATTCCTTTGAGATATAATGTTATGTTACCTGAACTATTCCTTTGAGATATAATGTTATGTTACCTGAACTATTCCTTTGAGATATAATGTTATGTTACCTGAACTATTCCTTTGAGATATAATGTTATGTTACCTGAACTATTCCTTTGAGATATAATGTTATGTTACCTGAACTATTCCTTTGAGATATAATGTTATGTTACCTGAACTATTCCTTTGAGATATAATGTTATGTTACCTGAACTATTCCTTTGAGATATAATGTTATGTTACCTGAACTATTCCTTTGAGATATAATGTTATGTTACCTGAACTATTCCTTTGAGATATAATGTTATGTTACCTGAACTATTCCTTTGAGATATAATGTTGTTACCTGAACCAATGCCTGAACTCTTTGAGATATAATGTTGTTACCTGAACCAATGCCTGAACTCTTTGAGATATAATGTTGTTACCTGAACCAATGCGTGAACTCTTTGAGATATAATGTTATCTTACCTGAACTATTCCTTTAAGAATTATTGAAGACTATTTTTCTCAAGCCTTACTCTCTTTATCAGTATTTTTTTAAGTTTAAATGTGTTAACTTAACTTAACTTAGCTTAGTTTAGTTTGCGATTTGTAAAAAAGAAAAAAAAAGTGTGGGTATTGTTAATAATGGAGAAGAAATCAAATAATGTTTTCAAGTAGGTATGCGGAAGTTCGGCACGCGGATTTCTGATAAAAGATAAAATTTCCCATGGATGAAGGAAGCTTTATAAAAAACAGCTTATCCACTATCCCTTAAAAATACTCGTTCTAATAAAAAATACTCAAATAAGAGGAGTGCCCTAATGAAAACCTTAGAAAATGTTTTATATATTTTTTTAATATTGTTAAAATTGAGTCTTATTTAATTTTTAGTTTAAAATTAAATTTGATGTCCCGTTAAGTTTAATTTAATTTTAACCGGATGTGAGGTGTGTAAGAGGTTCTGGGTGGGTTTCTAGTTCTACAATATTTCCTTGGGGTTTTTAACTTTTTAAGCGTTCTTTTATTACGACTTATTTCTGAATGCCGGGATATTTTCTACGTGAATCGTGGCGTATGTTAAAAAATAAAAATGCTCCTCTGGAATTTTAGTATTAGAATTATGCGATGTTCAAAATATTTTGTGAAAAGAACTTAATGTTAAAATATCGTGGATATCGCTGTAAAAAGCACTAAATATCGCTAGGGAAAAGCTCCGCACTAACCCGTAAATTTCAGGAAAATCTCTTTGAAAAAGAAAAACCCCGTAAATTTCAGGAAAATCTTTTTGAAAAAAACCCCGTTAAATTCAGGAAATTCTCTATGAAAAACCCATAAATATCAGGAAAAACCGTAAACATTAGGAAAATCTCGATGAAAAAACATTAAATAAATATCAGGAAAATCTCGATGAAAAAAACATTAAATAAATATCAGGAAAATCTATATAAAAACATTAAATAAATATCAGGAAAATCTATATAAAAACATTAAATAAATATCAGGAAAATCTATATAAAAACATTAAATAAATATCAGGAAAATCTATATAAAAACATTAAATAAATATCAGGAAAATCTATATAAAAACATTAAATAAATATCAGGAAAATCTATATAAAAACATTAAATAAATATCAGGAAAATCTATATAAAAACATTAAATAAATTTCAGGAAAATCTATATAAAAACATTAAATAAATTTCAGGAAAATCTATATAAAAACATTAAATAAATATCAGGAAAATCTATATAAAAACATTAAATAAATATCAGGAAAATCTATATAAAAACATTAAATAAATATCAGGAAAATCTATATAAAAACATTAAATAAATATCAGGAAAATCTATATAAAAACATTAAATAAATTTCAGGAAAATCTATATAAAAACATTAAATAAATTTCAGGAAAATCTATATAAAAACATTAAATAAATATCAGGAAAATCTATATAAAAACATTAAATAAATATCAGGAAAATCTATATAAAAACATTAAATAAATATCAGGAAAATCTATATAAAAACATTAAATAAATTTCAGGAAAATCTATATAAAAACATTAAATAAATATCAGGAAAATCTATATAAAAACATTAAATAAATATCAGGAAAATCTATATAAAAACATTAAATAAATATCAGGAAAATCTATATAAAAACATTAAATATCAGGAAAATCTATATAAAAACATTAAATAAATATCAGGAAAATCTCTATAAAACATTTAAATATCAGGAAAATTTCTATTAAAAACATTTAAATATCAGGAAAATCTATTAAAAAACATTTAAATATCAGGAAAATCTCTATAAAAACATTTAAATATCAGGAAAATCTCTATAAAAAAAACATTAAATATCAGGAAAATCTCTATAAAAAAAAAACATTAAATATCTGAAAAATTTCGATGAAAAAACCCCCCTTAAATATAAGGAAAATATCTATTTGAAAACCTTGAAATATCTGTGAAATAACCTGAAAATATTAGGGAAATCAGTTTACTAAAATTCAAACAAACCCTAGCTTCCAATCTATTTTTAGTACTACACAATTTCATTTTGAGGTACTATAAAATATCTGAAACGGAAACCAGTTGCATTAAAACAAATCGTGTTATTATAGAAAGAGTCAACATCCCAAATTCATTATCACGTAATATTTTTTACCCTCTCTATATAAATAAGTATAAAATTTAAGACCCTAAACAAACACAACACATATAAATAAATAAAAAGGGGGAACTTGACGCTCTTGAATTTATTCCAGGATTCAGCCAGCTATGGGGTGATATATTTCGAACATATTTTCAAGGGACAATGAAATCGCCAGACAACCATTTTTTAGTCTATATCTATACTAGCAGCAGTGAATATTTACTCTTCACGTTACAGTGAATCCGTTTAGGATCATGGCACCCGGTGTTGCCCATTGGGACATTTTTTTTTTTACTTTTTGGGCGGCCATTTTGAAAGATGGCTGCAAATCGAACCCCAAAAGTCATAAGGCCCGTCTTTAGGATATAGGAAACCAGTGTTATTTATGAAATATTTTTGAAATGCATGGACGTAATTCCATAAAGGTTTTTTTTTATTTTCCATTTTTGGCAGCCATTTTTCAAGATGGCGGTGGATTAAAAGAAATATTTCTTTGCGGTTTTGGTTACATTTATATTCGCCAGGTTTCCTTATTGCCGTATAAAAAAATAAACCCTTTGCTATCAGGGCGGCTCCCTCGAAAGGGGGAAGCATAGCAATCCGTCATTTTTCAAGATGGCGGTGGATTGAAATAAATATATTATTTACCGATTATGGTTACATTTATATCCGCTAGGTTTCTTTATTGCCATATTTAAAAAATATACCCTTTGTTATCAGGGCGGCTCCCTCAAAAGGGGAAGCACAGCAATCCGCCATTTTTCAAGATGGTGGTGGATTGTAAAAATATATTACTTAGCGGTTCTGGTTACATTTATATTCGCCAGGTTTTCTTATTGCCGTATATAAAAATACACCCTTTGATATCAAGGCGGCTCCCTCGAAAGGGGGGAGCACAGCAACCCGCCATTTTTCAAGATGGCGGTGGATTGAAATAAACATATTATTTACCGATTATGGTTACATTTATATCCGCTAGGTTTCTTTATTGCCGTATAGAAAATAATACACCCTTTGTTATCATGGCGGCTCCCTCGGAAGGGGGAGCACAACAATCCGCCATTTTTCAAGATGGCGGTGGATTGAAAAAAATATATTACTTAGTGGTTTTGGTTACATTTATGTCCGCCATTTCATTCAAGATGTCTACGGTTCGAAAAAAAAAATTTTTTCTTAATGTAAATTAATTTCCCTTGCAAAGCTACTGTTTCAGCTTCATAGGTAAAGCAATTAGGGGTTTTGGGTGAGCGTTAAGTACTGTCAGTCAGTCAGTTTTCGTAATGATTTCGATGTTCTGTTGTTGTTGTCTGGCTTATTTCATTCTCCCTTTAAAACGCCGAGGGTGTGACTTTGAACCACGCCGACATGGCATGCTCCATCCAGCTGATGGCATAACGCCGTGCCTGGAAAATGAGCGTCATATTTGCACACCTGCGAGTAGGGCTACACTGCGCGCCCCTGACTAGCTGCTAGCTCCCAATGCCAAGGATACAACATACAGATATCAACCCTCTATCCCTAAAGTAATAAGTATCATTCAATCAAAAGTAGGACTGTATTAATACTATGAGATTTATTTTGTTCGCATTTGTTTAGGCAACATATTTGTACGCCATCTTTGAAAATGGCGGCCTGAAAAGTAAAAACCTTTGGTGGAATAACGATTAACGAAAGTGCATTTCAATATATTTCTTTGATAATTAGTAAACTGGTTGCCTATATCCTATAGATGGGCTTTATTTTATGACTTTCGGGGTGCGATTTGCCGCCATCTTTTAAAATGGCAGCCAGATAAGTAAAAACCTTTATGGAATTACGTTGATCTCGCATTTCTAAAGATGGACCGATACCGATATATCTTTTTAACCAAATATCGGTACCGATATGGTTTCGGTATCGGCCCATCTGTTCCGATACCAGTTTAATCCGATACCGATATATCGGTTTAACCAAATATCGGTACCGATATTGGTATCGGTATCGGCCCATCTCTACGCATTTCAACCGACTTCACAAATATATGTATTATGCTGGTTCCTTATATCCTATAGACGGGCCTTATGGCCTTCGATTTGCCGCCATATTTAAAAATGGCTACCTGAAAACTAATTAAAATATCTCGACTTCCAACACCGGGTGCCTATGCTGCTAGTATTTATATAAGTAAAAATCCTCATAGCTAGCTAATTAGTAAATTCGGTTGAATCGTACGGACATTATTTCATAAAAAAAGGGGTTCTGATATTAAAATAAACCGCCATTTTTGAAGATGCCAAGGAATTTGGAAAAATCTTTCATAGGGAGTACCTACTACTTAAGAGTAACATCCTTGAAAAATTTCACCTTCGTTGGAAAAGCGGTTTAGGGCTGGGTGACTGTTGATTACAGTTAGTCATACTTATCTGGATATAGTACTTCTACACGTGTAGAATGCCTCTTTATTTTACCACCATTCTTAATTACATTATAGGATGCGGGAACATTCCGCCCCCCCCCCACACACACACACACACCTTGATGAGGTTTTTGCCTTTTATCAAACTTTAATTTGAATTATTTTCCCCTTACTGATAAGCTTTGTTGAAGTGGATTAACTCATAGTAGGCGCGCCTTTATACTTTCATAAGTTTATAATGCCCCTAAGTAGAGATATGGCTGCTACTCCTATGGCAATAGTGTTTGTCTGGCTCCTTTTAATGAAACCCTATTCTCTCTCCGTATCATTTATCATCTCAACTTCAATACAAAATTGTACTGCCTAGCCTAGCGTTTCTTTGGTCCCTTTTAGAATGTATCAGGGCTGAAACCGCCTCTATCTCACGAGAGAGAGGGGGATTTGGGCTTTGGGGTTGCTGAAGTAAAATTCGTTCCCCCCCCCCCAATGCCTGCCTATACGAAACGTAAAAATCTCCTTT
Source organism: Phalangium opilio (assembly GCF_054372755.1). Taxonomy (NCBI): domain Eukaryota; kingdom Metazoa; phylum Arthropoda; class Arachnida; order Opiliones; family Phalangiidae; genus Phalangium; species Phalangium opilio. The sequence continues at coordinate 6,002,119 of NW_028324217.1, read as the reverse complement.
ACTCCATTGGATGATTTTTTATCATGTGACCCATTTAGTAATCGTCTCGACCGCTTGGTGGCTGCACCGCGACAGAAATTTCAAAATTTTCTCTCTTCGGATCTTAGCGCTATACGTGTTCTGACGTCACAGTAGCCTGCGGAAGATCCCCAGTTGTAACCCGAATTTGTGTACTTAGAGGCATGATAAACTTATGATACTTTGTATAGTAGCAAAGGCAAATAGAAAGAAACAGAAGTGAGATACTAGAGAGATCGTCACGTGTTGCATGCCTCTGAACCAAGGAGAAAAACTATTGTCATTAAAGGGGGTATTTGTCGTTCCCTCAGTGTTACCAGACCGTTGGTGAGTCAAGAGATTGCAGAAAGAAAGGCAAGCAGTTCGGTTTGAATCTGTACTTGACCAACTTGACTCACTGAGGGCCTGACAACACTGCTCTACTCAGGCCGACTCAGGCAAACCGAATTACATTTACCAGCGCCAGGTTTAAAGTATAAAATCCATGATAATCTCCAAGAACCAAAAATATTCTAACGCCCTGGATGCCTCAAAAGCTGAACTGTTTTAGATTTAGTTGGGGAAAATATTACGTTATATTAAGGTAGAGCGCTGATTGGTTCACCAACGAAAGCGAGATTTCGCGTTGAAACATTGTACTACGGAAAATTTAATGTTTTATTTTTCTATGGCTTCATATTTTATTCAACATTATATTTTGGTGTGGCTGCATATTTTAATGTTTTATTTTGAAATTGCTGCATATTTTCATGTTTTATTTTGCTATTGCTGCCTAAATTCATGTTTTATTTTGCTATTGCTGCCTAAATTCATGTTTTATTTTGCTGTAGCTGCCTAAATTCATGTTTTATTTTGCTGTAGCTGCCTAAATTCATGCTTTATTTTGCTGTAGCTGCCTAAATTCATGCTTTTTTTTGCTGTAGCTGCCTGAATTCATGCTTTATTTTGCTGTAGCTGCCTGAATTCATGCTTTATTTTGCTGTAGCTGCCTGAATTCATGCTTTATTTTGCTGTAGCTGCCTGAATTCATGCTTTATTTTGCTGTAGCTGCCTGAATTCATGCTTTATTTTGCTGTAGCTGCCTGAATTCATGCTTTATTTTGCTGTAGCTGCCTGAATTCATGCTTTATTTTGCTGTAGCTGCCTGAATTCATACTTTATTTTGCTGTAGCTGCCTGAATTCATGCTTTATTTTGCTGTAGCTGCCTGAATTCATGCTTTATTTTGCTGTAGCTGCCTGAATTCATGTTTCATTTTGCTGTAGCTGCCTGAATTCATGTTTTATTTTGCCATGACTGCATGTAAAATATTTAATAATAGCATATAAATCTTCTTACAAAGCTTTTATGGTTTTAGGTAAAGTGCATTGAAACAATAGCGAAAAGCCCCAACGGATGAATTACGGATTCTATAGCCAGAAAATACCGTTTAATTCACCATTGAATTCTCGCCGTAAATCCAGCATTACCCAATACGAATTAAGTATACTTATCGAAGTCGTATCGAATAATTCAAAATGGAACTTGTGAAACTGCCTATGATTTCGCTACAACGTCAAGCCCTGACTAATTTTGCCTCGTCAGTATGGATTCGTGCAAATCAACCATACTTGAAACTTCCTTTGGAAATCGACCGAATATCAATGAATGACCGAGCAATTGACGAGCTGAACAACTCCGACATTGCAAAACATATTAAAGAAATGACCATGATGATATTGACTGATGTCGGAAATAGAATATCTGCTTGGCTTCACGAAATTAGAGGCCACGTCAACGACACCACCTTGGAGCTGCAAGTCGCTAATTTAAGTTGGACTGTTGAAGGCTCATTAAATCCACCCAAGATGGCCAGGTTAATACTAGAGAATCAAACTGACCTCGATTTGTCATTCAGTTTTAGAATGGCATGCGAATACTGTTTGGAGGATAAAGTTAGGGAACTGTGGCCACGAATCAGAGAAGAACGGCAGCTAAATGATTTCGATGATGAAAATTTGATGGTAAAATACTGGATTTATAAACTAGACGGACACTTGCTGGACATATCAGATCCATATGTAGACGCTTTGTTAGAGGGTGATGAAACGTCTATTAATGTAAAATTTTTCGTCCTGGTTGTTTATGATTTTGATATTGAATTCGCCGTGAAATTTCTGTTAAATAATTTAAGTTCAGATGAAAAAACTCAGGCCTTTGATATTTTTTATAAATCATGGAATCTTAACGAGTCCTACTTGTTATTTCTTCCTCAATATTTATTCAGTCATTTTAATTTTACGCAAATCTGCGATTTCATATCTAAATTTCAACGACCGGAGCAGTTGTTGATCAATATCTGTTGCATTCAGTGGACAACTACAGAGTTTCTAAAGGCATTTGATCATTACATAAGCAAGATGAAAGGTACTATAGAAGCTACAGAAGACAATGATTTGATAAAGTTTGCTGAAGGAGACTTCAAGTTTGTCCAACGTTACAACCGTACAATTTTGCTGAGATATTGTTGGACCAGATTCCCAAAAGAAGAGTTAAATAGAGCTATTGAAGATCCTGATTCATCCTTTTTGACAAAGATCCTTCAACTACTGTCAAACAACAAAGACGCCGTGTCCATTAATATGATAATTGATAGCATTGAACCAAAGGGTTACGCCAAGAAGTTGTTAAGTATTAGGGGTCTTGCCGTTATCAAGGTATTGGCTCGATACGACACAGACCTGTTGAAATCTTTCCTCGCTCGTACCGTTTACAGGAAGAGTTTAGCCGTAAAACTACTTAAGGGATTTAAGAACTGCTATCACTTATTGGAATGCAAGGAAATTGTTTCTGGTATTTTACTTCAGCTTTTTCCCGCGTTAAATGTACAAAACCTTTGAATTTTTCCATATTCAGTAAAAGATGTTCATCAAAAACTTCCCAATTTAAATTTGAATTGCAATTGTAGTTACATACTTCAAATAATTTTTATTATTTTTTAGTGATTACATCGCGTAGAATTACTCTCAAATTTCAATTTTATTCAATGTTTATTTTTCTACTTTAAAGTATAAGTATTTGTCACTTTCGTAAGTGTTTCATTATTCAAGGATTTTCTTTCAGAAACTATACGCAATTTTAAATAAGTACTTTAGAATTGCAAGCAATAGTAGTTTCATACTTAATTTTCTTTACTAGTTACACTGTTAAGTTACTAGTATTTTCAAGTTTTTGGTTCATAGCTTCTTCCCAAGTTAATGTTTGTCAATTTAAGTTCCTAAACAAAGTTCACTACTAATTACCAATTCAATAAGTCTTTTTTGTATATTTTTTGAAAAACTACGCAACTTTAAAATTGCAAGCAATTGTAGTTTCATGCTTATTTTTGTTTACTATTTAGTGATTATAGTGTTCTAGTATTTTCGGGTTTTTTGGTTCAAAGCTTATTCTCAATTAAATGTAACTCTGTTTGTCAATTTAAGTTCCTAAAAAAAGTTCAATACTAATTTCCAATTCAATAAATATTTTTTTTTTCAAAAACTACGCAATTTTAAATAAGTACTTTAAAATTGCGAATGTAGGTACTTGTTACATTCTTTCATTAATTTTATTTGTACTTTTTAATGGAGAAAAAAATAAAAGTTTGTAATCTCTGATAGTCGATACGTTTAAGTATTTTAAATTATGTCGTCAGAACGCGTACACTGATAATGCATCTGTCTATACATGTACAATTAAAAGGACTGACTGATAATAACCCCCATTTCAAACCACTGTACTAAAGAAGCTGAAACTAGTTTTACTGGGAACTTACTCATAAACAGTAAATACGTTCTAAGAAATACTTTTTCAATCCGCGGCCATCTTAGAAAATGGTGGGCAGAAATGTAAAAAAAATCCTTTTTCAACGAATAATATCCGTGTCTTTTAACGTATTTCACTAAGATTTATTACACTGTTTCACTATATCTTAGACTGACATGCCTTTTAGTTTTTGGGTTTTAAAATGCCGCCATCTTTTAAAATAGCGGTTAAACAGTATCTAAAGCTATGACGGCAGCGCTTGCTAGTTCGAAAATGTTTAAAATTTAAACCTTTAGCTTCAATTTTGCCATCACCATCAAAATGCAAGGTTAATATTGGTCTTAAATTCCCTAAGTTACTAAATAGGTTGTGATTATGCACAAACAAAACCTCAAAGAATTTTTAGGAAAAGAAAAAATAACTTTGAAAGTTTGCACGATAATTTAAAACCCTTCTCCCTAAAATTTCAAGATTTTCGAACCAGTGAAACCGAAGAAAACACATTTAAACCGTTTAAAAACTAAGCTAATTTTCGTTTTTTAATTTTTTTTTTACAAAAATAACTATTAAAAAGAAACTTTTGAAACTTTGCACAAAAATAACAAGCCTTATTTTGCACATCTCATTAAAATTTTAAGATATTTGAACCCGGATTTTCAAAATTTGGACCAAAAAACGCTGTTCCTCCCATAGACGGGCATGTTAAAAGCTGACTCCTTTGATTTTTCAAGCGAAAAAACAGAAAATTCCTGGTATGCGCTTTTACATAGGAAAAACATTCTTTGGACGGGCATCTATAGCGCGTGCAGCCAAAAGCGTGATCGAGTCGGCTGTGACCAAACAAAGCGCTCTTAGCTCGTCTGCTTCAAAACCGCGGTAAAAAGTGACATGTTGCCGAATATTGTCTATTAAAATCACGTCGTTTAATGTAAATAGTAAAGTATTCATCGAGTGTTCGAAATTGGCAACTTGCAAAGGTATTTATAATTACTCTGTTCTTAATTTACTTTTGTTCCGAAACCACGTTATAGATGTTTATTTTGTGCTGGAAAACTTGGCGTTAGGGCGGAGAGTTCGACATTCTCAAATTTTCATCCATTTTCTCAAAGGAAATTATAGCTTGTTGTGGGAGGCATGTTGGGTGGCATTTCCTTTAATTGGCATTAACTTAAATATGTTTGTTTGATGTACTCGTTTAATTAGTATTTCATCATACCCTATTGTTTTACTGTGGCTCTTAAATGCATACATATTTTAAACCATTGTTTGAATCCCTGAAGCTAGAAAAATTGAAGATAATAGTCGGTAACTACAATTAACTATAGTGATGCGTTTTAGCAATCTATCTTCTTGCAAGATGCAAGAATTTGTATTTCATTTTAGAAATCCCTTTTGGAATGTTTTATTTTGCTCTTGCTGCATGCATTCATGTTTTATTTAGCGATGACTGCATTAACGCATGTTTTTTTTTTTGCTTTTGCATGGAAGAAATAACCTCTAGTTCTTATTTAGATTTTATGGTTTTAGGTCACTCGCATTGCAACAAAAGCGATAATTTCTGATGAATAGATTGAAGATTCATATCGAAAAAAAAATTGGTTAACACTATTACTCGCTATTGGAAATTTTGAAGATTCGATACATCAAGTATTTACAAATAGAGAATACGCCCATTTATTAAAACATTAAAACACGTATTGAACAAATCAAAATGGAGCTTGCCAGATTGCCAATGATTTCGCTACAACGCCAAGCCCTGACTAATTTCGCCTCGTTAATATGGGTTAATGCAAATAAACAATCCTTGCGATATCCTCTGTGTTTTCCCGATTCACTGAACAACAGAGCGATTGACGATCTGAAGCGCTCCGACTTAGCAAAACATATTAAAGAAATGATCACGATGATATTGGAAGATGTAGGATATGAAATATATCGTTGGCTTTTCGAAATCGAAGACCACGTCACTACAACTATCCTGAAACACCAAGTCTCCAATTTGAGCTGGACTGTTGAAGGCTCATTAAATCGACCCAAGATGGCCATGTTACTACTAGAGAATGAAACTGACCTTGATTTGTCATTCAGTTTTAGAATGGCATGCATGTACTGTTTGGAGGATAAAGTTAGAGAATTGTGGCCACGAATCAGAGAAAAACGGCAGTTAAACGATTTCGATGGTAAAAATTTGATGGTTAGATACTGGATTTATAAACTAGGTGGGGTCTTGCTGGACCCGCTGGATAGTTTCTTTTTAGACCCTTTGTTAGATGGAACTTCAATTGATGTCCAATTTTTCATCAATGTTGCTTGTGTTTGGAAATTTAGAAAACCAACAGTAAAATTTCTGTTTAATAATTTAACTGAAGATGAAAAAATTCAGGCCTTGGATATTATTTTTAAACAGTCGAATTATGCAATCAACAACCTTCTCCGACTTTCAAGAGTACCAAGTCTGGGATATTTATTGAGTCAATTAAAATACACGCAAATGTGTGAAATAGTATCCAAATTTGAACTACCTGAACACTTATTGAGGAACATATCCTACTTCGCGTGGCCAAATGCGCTTATTCTAGAGGCATTGGACCATTGCATTGGCAAAATGGAAGGCGCTATTGAAGCTCCAATTTGTAATGATTTGGTTGAGTTTGCTGATGGAGCGTTCGAGTTTGTCAGACGCTACAACCGAACGATTTTGTTCAGATATTGTTGGACCAGATTCCCAAGAGAAGAATTAAATAAAGTTATCGATTCAAGGTTCTTTGATGACATCATTTCTAAATTGGCTCGCAACAAAGACGCTGTGTCCATTAAAATGGTAATTGATAGTATTGAGCCCAAGAGTTATGCCAAGAATTTATCATCTCCTGATCATCTTTTCATTATTGAAACGTTGGCTGATTACGATACGGATCTGTTGAAGTATTACCTCACTCGTACCGTTGTCAGTGAGAACTTGGCCAAAAACCTCCTTAAGATGTTGAAGGACTCTAAATACATACAACCTATTAAGGAAACCACTACTGGTATTTTAATTCAGCTTTTTCCTGAGTTGGATCTCAATTGCGCCAATTAAGTTGTTACAACGAGTCTAACTTCACGCATATTTATTTTTTTCGTTGAAATTAATGCGTTTTTTTTTTAAACAAAACAAGTGGTTGTTGAATTTTGTGCAGTTGAAGTTACATCCTTACATAAATATTGTTTAGTGATTACACTGTGACAGCGGAAAGTTACTCCTATTGTCATGGGTTTTTTTTTTTCAAAGCATTTTTTCAAATTAACCCACACATGGTTATCACTTGCGTTATCTTCCTATTAGTTCGGTATTCAATATTTTTTTTTCAAATCCTACGCAATTTTTAATAAGAAAAATAGAATTACATGACAATTTTTTTATCATACTTTGTTTTCTCTTATTATTTAACGATTATTTTATTAAGTTACTCGTGTTGTTTGGTTTTTGTTTAAAACTTTATTCCAAATCTACTAAATTTGCTATTGTACTTGTTTTATTTTTTCAATAATTTTCTTTTGTACTCTTTAATGGAGATATAAATAAAAGATGGTAATCTTGCGTTTTGAATTTCAATTTCGTGAAATCGAAACACTGTTACTGATAATGCCAAATACGCATATTCTAAAGGCATTGGACCATTACATTGGAAAAATGAAAGGCGCTATTGAAGCTACAAACGGCAATGATATGGTAGAGTTTGCTGATGGAGTGTTCGAGTTTGTCAGACGCTGCAACCGAACGATTTTGTTTCAAATATTGTTCGACCAGATTCCCAAGAGAAGAATTAAATGAAGTTATAGATTCAAGGTTCTTTGAGGACATCGTTTCTAAATTGGCTGAAAACAAAGACGCTGTGTCTATTAAGATGGTAATTGATAGTATTGACCCCAAGAGTTATGCCAAGCATTTGTTATCTCCTGATCATCTTCGCATTAATGAAACGTTGGCTGCATACGATACGAATCTGTTGAAATATTACCTCGCTCGTACCGTTGTCAGTGAGAACTTGGCGAAAAAAACTTTAACATATTGAAGAATCCTGATTACTTTCTAGGTATGAAGGGAACCATTATTGGTATTTTAATTCAACTTTTCCCTCAGTTAGATCCCAATTGCGCAGATTAAGTTATTACAACGAGTGTAACTTAACACATACTTGTTATTTTTTTTGTTTTCTTTCAAATTGGTGCATTTGTTTTCTAAACAAAACAAGTTGTCGTTGAATTTTGTGCCGAAAATGTTTTTTCTTAAAAAAACTGCGCATTTTCAAATAAGTAATTTAGAATTGCGCGCAGTTGTAGTTACATTCTTACATAAATATTGTTTAGTGATTACACTGTAACAGAGGTTTTTTTCCTTTCAAAGCATTTTTTCATATTAACCTACACATGCTTATCATTTTTGTTATGTTCTTATTTGTTTCGTATTCATTAACTTTTTTTTTCAAATGCTACACAATTTTGTCAAACAAAGTTTTCAACTAATTTCATGTTCAAGAAATGATTTTTTTTTCCCGAAATCTATGGAATTTTAAATATTGCTATTGCACTTGTTACATTCTTTCAATAATTTTCTTTTGTACTCTTTAATGGAGACATAAATAAAAGATGGTAGTCGTGCGTTTTGAATTTTAATTTCGTGAAATCGAAACGCTGTTTCTGATAATACCAAAAACGGATTTATGGGATAAGAACGTCGGAGTTAGCGAATTCACTCCCCATCCTCGCATACTTTATTGAGAAACTTCGTCTGCTTATATTTTGACTCCACCCACAAATTCTGTATATAGCTACTTCTAGAGATCGAATTTGTGGGTGGAGTCAAAATATAAGCAGACGAAGTTTCTCAATAAAGTATGCGAGGATGGTACTAGAGGCTAAAGCTACGATCCGACGTTCTTATGCCATAAATCCGTTTTTGATAATACAACTATCTCTTTACAAGTAGCCACATCATATGATGTATATCTACAATGTGGCTAATTAGCCCTTTAATTATGGCTAATTTTCGTTTCAATTATTTTACAATAAAACTATAAAAGAGAAACTTTTGATACTTTGCACAAAAATAACAAGCCTTATTTTGCACATCTCATTAAAATTTCAAGATATTGAACCAGTATTTTCAAAATAAGTGCCAAAAAACAGTGTTCCTCCCATAGACGTGCATGTTAAAATCTGACTCTGATATTTCGAGTGAAAAAACCGAAAATTCCTGGTATGCGAGTTTACATAGGAAAAAATTCTTTAGACGGCGGGGCGTTTATTTCGCGTGCTACCAAAAGCGTGATCGAGTCGGCTGCGACCAAACAAAGCAGTCTTCTCTTTAGCCCGTCTACTTCAAAACCGCGGTAAAACGTACGTGAGTCCCGTGGGCCGTGAGTCCGTGACATGTCACTGAATATTGTCTATTAAAATCACGTCTTTAAATGTAATTAGGCCTAGTAAAGTATTGATCGAGTGTTCGGAATTGGCAACTTGCAAAGGTATTTATAATTACTCTGTTCTTAATTTACTTTTGTGGAGAAACCACGTTATAGAGGTTTATTTTGTGCTGGAAAACTTGGCGTTAGGGCGGAAATAGAGTCCTTTATCAAATTCTCATCCGTTTTCTAGAAGGAAATTAGAGCTTGTTTTGGGAGACATGTGGGGTGGCATTTCCTTTAATTTTGGCATTAACTTAAATATTTCAGTTGGTGTACTCGTTTAATTAGTATTTCATCATACTCTAACGTTTAACTATGACTGTTAAATGTATACATATTTTAAACCATTGTTTGAAGCTCTGAAGCTAGACAAATTGAAGATAATTATGGCTAATTTTCGTTTCAATTATTTTACAATAAAACTATAAAAGAGAAACTTTTGATACATTGCACAAAAATAACAAGCCTTATTTTGCACATCTCATTAAAATTTCAAGATATTGAACCAGTATTTACAAAATTAGGGTAAAAAAACGGTGTTCCTCCCATAGACGGGCATGTTAAAAGCTGACTCCTTTGATTTTTCGAGCGAAAAAACATAAAATTCCCCGTAAGCGCTTTTACATAGGAAAAAAATTCTTTGGACGGGCATCTATAGCGCGTGCATCCAAAAGCGTGATCGAGTCGGCTGTGACCAAAACAAACCGTCTTAGGAGTTCGTCTGCTTGAAAAAAAAAGGGGGGGAAACGTGACATGTCGCTGAATATTGTCTATTAAAATCACGTCGTTTAATGTAATTAGTAAAGTATTCTTCGAGTGTTCGGAATTTTCAACTTGCAAAGGTATTTATTATTACTTTGTTCTTAATTAACTTTTGTGCCGAAGCCACTTTATAGATGTTTATTTTGTGCTGGAAAACTACGTTTGAGCGGAAATAGAGTCCTTTGTCAAATCATAGCCCACTTGATCACGCGTGCAGCCAGCGTGCGTGATCAAGTGGGCTATGGTCAAATTCTCATCCGTTTTCTAGAAGGAAATTAGAGCTTGTTTTTGGAGAAATGTTGAGCGGCATTTCCTTTAATTTTGGCATTAACTTAAATATTTTAGTTGGGTACTCAGTTTTGTTAGTATTTCATTATACCCCAACGTTTTACTATGACTGTTTAATCCATACATATTTTAAACCGTTGTTTGAAGCTCTGAAGCTAGACAAATTGAAGATAATTGTCAGTAATTACAATTAACGGTAAAATAGTAGTATAGGGACCCCACGGATTTTTAAAAGTTTGCACTCATTTCTGATAGTAAATGAGGTGAGGAACACGATGCCGTTAAAATTTTCCACCGCAAATGATTTTAAAGTTTTTTTTTTCTTTCAAAATATGCCAATATACTATATGAAAATTGCAATATTTTGGAAAAGGACAAATCCTATAGGAACTGAACCTGAACCTAACTTAACCTAACCTAACCTAACCTAACCTAACCTAACCAAACCAAACCAAACCAAACCAAACCTAACCTAACCTAACCTGAACCTAAAATATCCCAAACATAATCTAAACAAGTGTATGCGCCCCAAATATCAAATATAAAAACAACCATAAGTAATATATCAATATGTGCTTTTTTTTTTAAAAAAAAATCATTTGCGGCGGAAAATTTTAACGGCATCGTGTTCCTCACCTCATTTTCTATCAGAAATGAGTACAAACTTTTAAAAATCCGTGGGGTCCCTATACTACCATTTGGCCCAATTAACTATGGGTACCATCGTGATGCCTTTTAGCCATCTATTTATCTATCTTCTTGCGAAATGCATAGAATTGTATTTTATTTTCAAAATCCCCTTTTTAATGTTTTATTTTGCAATGACTGCATTAATGCATGTTTTTTTGGTTTGGCATGGAAGAAATTCCTAATAACATCTAGTTCTTATTTAGGTTTTAGGTCAGTCGCATTGCAACAAAAGCCATAATTTCTGATGAATAGATTGAAGATTCATATCGAAAAAAAAAATTTAGTTAACACTATTACTCGCTATTGAAAATTTTGAAGATTCGATACATCAAGTATTTACAAATAGAGAATACGCCCATTTATTAAAACACGTATTGAACAATTCAAAATGGAGCTTGCCAGATTGCCTATGATTTCGCTACAACGCCAAGCCCTGACTAATTTCGCCTCGTTAATATGGGTTAGTGCAAATAAAAACTCCATACGATCTGATTCCTTCAACTGCGAGTCAACGAATGACAGTGCAAGTGCCGAATTGAAGAGCTCCGACTTAGCAAATTATATCAAAGAAATGACCATGATGATATTGAATGAAGTAGGATATGAAATATATGATTGGCTTTACGAAATTAAAGACGACGTCACTGACATTACCCTGGAACACCAAGTCTCCAATTTGAGCTGGACAGTTGAAGGCTCATTAAATCGACCCAAGATGGCCAGGTTACTACTAGAGAATCAAAGTGACCTTGATTGGTCATTCAGTTTTAAAATGGCATGCGTGTACTGTTTGGAGGATAAAGTTTGGGAACTGTGGCCACGAATCAAAGAAGAACAGGATTTAAACGATTTCAATGAACGAAATTTGATGATACAATACTGGATTTATAAACTAGGTGGGGTCTTGCTGGACCCACCGAATGGTTTCTTTTTAGACCCTTTGTTAGATGGCATGTCAGTTGATGTCAAATTTTTCGTCCGCGTTGTTTATGATTTAGAATTTAGAAAATCAACAGTAAAATTTCTGTTTAATAATTTAACTGAAGAAGAAAAAATTGAGGCCTTGGATATTATTTTTAGAAATTGGAATTATTATGACACAGACGACTTTCTCCAATTTTCAGAAGTATCAGGTTGGGGATATTTATTAAGTCAATTAAATTACACGCAAATGTGTGGATTAGTATCCGAATTTGAACCACCTGAAAAGTTATTGATGAACATATCAGACTTCGCGTGGCCAAATACACATATTGTAAAGGCATTGGACCATTGCATTGGCAAAATGAATGGCGCCATTGAAGCTACAAACGGCAACGATTTGGTGGAGTTTGCTGATGGAGCCTTCGAGTTTGTCAGACGCTACAACCGTGGGGTTTTGTTCAGATATTGTTGGACCAGATTCCCAAGAGAAGAATTAAATAAAGCTATCAGTTCAAAGTTCTTTATTACCATCATTTCTAAATTGCTTAACAACAAAGACGCTGTGTCTATTAAGATGGTAATTGATAGTATTGAGCCCAAGAGTTACGCCAAGAAATTGTTAACTCCTTATCATCTTCCCATTATCGAAACGTTGGCCACATACGATACGGATCTGTTGAAATATTACCTCACTCGTTTAGTTGTCAGTGAGAACTTGGCCAAAAACCTCCTTAAGAAATTGAACGACTCTAATTACTTACAATATATTAAGAAAACCACTACTGGTATTTTAATTCAGCTTTTTCCTGAGTTGGATCCCAATTGCTCAGATTAGGTTGTTAAAACGAGTGTAACCACACGCATATTTGTTATTTTTTCGTTCAAATTAGTGCATTTGTTTTCTAAACAAAAGGATTAGTCGTCGAGTTTTGTGCCAAGAATTATTTTTCTTAAAAACTGCGCATTTTTAAATAAGTAATTTAGAATTGCGCGCAGTTGTAGTTACATCCTTAACATAAATATTGTTTAGTGACTGTAACAGGGGAAAATTACTTTCAGGGGTTTTTTTTTCCAAAGCATTTTTTTCAAATTAACCCACACATGGTTATTACTTATCTTCATATTAGTTTCGTATTCAATGATTTTCTTTCAAAAGCTACACAATTTTTCAAAAGTAATATAGAATCACATACTAATTTTTTTTTTCAAATTTAGTTTTCTCTTATTTAGTGATTGTTGTATAAAGTTACTCGTTTTGTTGGGTTTTTTTTGTTCAAAGCTTTATTCCAAATAAACGAAGACATTTTTTTTGCTTTTTGGCCAAACAAAATTTTCAACTAATTTCATGTTCAAGAAATGTTTTTCTAAATTTCCGCGATTTTAAATGAGTCCCTTAAAATTGCGATTGTACTTGTTACATTTTTTCAATAATTTTCTTTTGTACTTTTTAATGGAGACATAAATAAAAGATGGTCTTCTTTGAACTTTTTGCGTTTGAATTTTAATTTCGTGAAATCGAAACGCTGACACTGATAATGCAACTATCTCTATACAAGTAGCCACATCGTATGATGTATGTCTACGATGTGGCTTTAAGTCCGACCTTCTTGTTGTAATACAAGTGCCACCTTTGACAGTATAAAATTTTTCGTTCGCCATTGATGAAAGAGGATTGTGGTAAGATGGTTATATATATTTTCGTTTGTTTGTGTTTTAAAAGGAAGAAAATTTTAATTGTAAGGTTGAACATTGCGTTTAAATTTGCAAGTAAGGCTAATAATTGCATTTAATTGTGCTAGGAAGGTTAAGAATTACATTAAATTGTGCAAGAAAGGTTAAGAATTGCATTTAATTGTGCTAGTAAGGTTAAGAAATTTTCATTTAATTGTGCTGGTAAGGTTAAGAATCGGATTTAATTGTGCTAGTAAGGTAGAAAATTCCATTAAGTATTTGACGAGAAACCAACGCACAGGAAAAGGGCTGCCATAATAGGAGAGTTCCCTCGCACCAGATGGAGCTCGCGTTCGCTAAACGCGGGAGGCTAGTCCACTCGCACCGCGGAGCTGTATTGTGCTTACACCTGCTTCTTGGCGTGAGAAAACTAGAATAGAACTATTTGCTATAAAACTTTGAAAAATCTGCACGATCATTTAAAAACTTCATTATAGCTCTCCCTAAAATTTCAAGAGATTCGAGCCAGTGAATGAGTGAAACCGAAGAAAACACATTAAAACCATTTGAAGATTAAGCCCTTTAATTATGGCTAATTTTCGTTTCAATTTTTTACAACAAAACTATAAAAGAGCAACTTTTGAAACTTTGAACAAAAATAACAAGCCTTATTTTGCACATCTCATTAAAATTTCAAGATATTTGAACCAGTATTTGGAAAATTAGGGCCAAAAAACGGTGTTCCTCCCATAGACGGGCATGTTAAAAGCTGACTCCTTTGATTTTCGAAGGAAAAAACCGAAAATTCCTGGTATGCGCTTTTACATAGGAAAAACATTCTTTGGACGGGCATGTATAGCGCGTGCATCCAAAAGCGTGATCGAGTCGGTTGTGACCAAACGAAGCCGTCTGCTTCAAAACCGCGGTAAAACGTGACATGTCGCTGAATATTGTGTTTTAAAAATCACGTCGTTTAATGTAATTAATAAAGTATTCCTCGAGTGTTCGGAATTAGCTACTTGCAAAGGTATTTAAAATTACTATATTCTTAATTAACTTTTGTGCTGAATCCACATAATAGATTATAGATGTTTATTTTGTGCTGGAAAACTATGTTTAGGGTTCTTTCTCAAATTTTCACAAGTTTTCAACAAGTAAATTATAGAAGCTATTTTTGGGAGGCATGTGGGGTGGCATTTCCTTTAATTTGGCATTAACTTAAATATGTTAGTTGAGTACTCGTTTAATTAGTATTTCATCATACTCTAACGTTTGACTATGGCTGTTAAATCCATACATATTTTAAACCATTGTTTGAAGCTCTGAAGCCAGACAAATTGAAGATAATTGTCGGTAACTACAATTAACTATGGGTACCATCATGATGCGTTTTAGCAATCTTTCTGCTTTGCAAATGCTTGGAGTTGTATATCATTTTAGAAATCCCTTTTTTTTTAATGTTTTATTTTGCTCAGGCTGCATTCATTCGTGTTTTATTTTGCTCAGGCTGCATGCATTCGTGTTTTATTTTGCTCAGGCTGCATGCATTCGTGTTTTATTTTGCTCAGGCTGCATGCATTCGTGTTTTATTTTGCTCAGGCTGCATGCATTCGTGTTTTATTTTGCAATGACTGCATTAATGCATGTTTTTTAGGTTGGCGTGGGAGTATTTCCTTATAACCTCTGGTTCTTATTTAGGTTTTAATTCAGTCGCATTTAAACAATAGCGGGAATTGCTAATGAATGGATTGAAGATAAATATAAAAAAAAATCGCTATTGAAAATTTTGAAGAATCGATACATCAAGTATTTATACATAGGGAATACGCCCATTTATTAGAAGCCGCATTGAACAATTCAAAATGGAGCTTGCAAAACTGCCTATGATTTCTGTACAACGCCAAGCCCTAACTAATTTCGCCTCGTTAATATGGGTTAGAGCAAACTCCATACGATATGATTCCTTCAACCACGAGTCAACAAATGACAGTGCAATTGCCGAATTGAAGCGTTCCAACATACCAACCCTTTTTAAAGAAATGACCCTGATGATATTGCCTGATGTTGGACGTGAAATATTTGCTTGGTTTTCCGAAATTAAAGGCTACGTCACTGACATTACCCTGGAACACCAAGTCTCCAATTTGAGTTGGACAGTTGAAGGCTCATTAAATCGACCCAAGATGGCCAGGCTAATACTAGAGAATCAAACTGACCTCGATTTCAGTTTTCACATGGCATGCACGTACTGTTTGGAGGATAAAGTTAGGGAACTGTGGCCGCGAATCAGAGAAGAACAGGATTTAGACGATTTCGATGAAGTAAATTCGATGGAACAAGGACATTTGATGGCACAATACTGGCTTTATAAACTAGACGGATACTTGCTGGGCCCGCTGGATATTTTCTTTTCAAACCCTTTGTTCGATGGAACGTCAATTGCTGTCAAATTTTTCGTCCGCGTTGTTTATGATTTAGAATTTAGAAATTCAACAGTAAATTTTCTGTTTAATAATTTAACTGAAGAAGAAAAATTTCAGGCCTTGGATATTATTTTTAAACAGTCGAAATATGCAATCAACGACCTTCTCCAACATTCAGAAGTATCACGTCCGGGATATTTATTGAGTCAATTAAATTACACGCAAATGTGTGCATTAGTATCCAAATTTGAACCACCTGAATATTTATTGACGAACATATCATACTTCGCGTGGCCCAATACACATATTCTAAGGGCATTAGACCATTACATTGGCAAAATGGAAGGCGCCGTTGAAGCTATAAACGGCAATGATTTGGTGGAGTTTGCTGATGGAGAGTTCGAGTTTGTCAGACGCTACAATCGTGGGGTTTTGTTCAGATATTGTTGGACCAGATTCCCAAGAGAAGTATTAAATGAAGTTATAGATTCAAGGTTCTTTGAGGACATCGTTTCTAAATTGGCTGAAAACAAAGACGCTGTGTCCATTAAAATGGTAATTGACAGCATTGAGCCCAAGAGTTATGCCAAGAATTTATCATCTCCTGATCATCTTCCCATTATCAAAACTTTGGCTGCATACGATACGAATCTGTTGAAATATTACCTCGCTCGTACCGTTGTCAGTGAGAACTTGGCCAAAAACCTCCTTAAGATATTGAACAATTTTTACTTTCAAGATATGATTACTGGTATTTTAATTCAGCTTTTTCCTGAGTTGGATCCCAATTGCTCAGAGTAAGTTGTTACGAGTCTAACTTCACGCATAATTGTTTACTTTTTTCGTTCAAATTAGTGCATTTGTTTTCCAAACAAAAGAAGTTGTCGTTGAATTTTGTACCAAGAATTATTTTTCTTAAAAACTGCGCATTTTTAACTAAGTAATTCAGAATTGCGCGCAGTTATAGTTACACCCTTACATAAATATTGTTTAGTGATTACACTGTGACAGGGGAAAGTTACTCCTATTGTCAGGTTTTTTTTTTTTTTTCAAAGCATTTTTTCATATTAATCCTCACATGGTTATCACTTGTGTTATCTTCGTATTAGTTCCGTATTCAATAATTTTCTTTCAAATGCTACGCAATTTTTAATATGTAATAAAGAATTGCATTTTGTTTTTCATACTTAGTTTTCGCTTATTTAGTGATTATTTTATAAAGTTACTCGTTTTGTTGGGTTTTCTTTCAAAGCTTTATTCCAAATAAAGGAACACATGTTTGTAGTTTTTATTGGCCAAACAAGGTTTTCAACTAATTTCATGTTCAAGAAATCTTTTTTCTAAATCTATGCAATTTTAAGTAAGTCCCTAAATATTGCTATTGTACTAGTTGCATTTTTTTTCAATAATTTTCTTTTGTACTCTTTAATGGAGACATAAATAAAAGATGGTAATCTTTGAAATTTTTTGCGTTTTGAATTTTAATTTCGTGAAATCGAAACACTGGCACTGATAATGCAACTATCTCTATAAAAGTAGCCACATCGTATGATGTATATCTACGATGTGGCTATTAGTCCGACCTTGTGCTGTAGTAGTCGTTGTGTCACATTATCGCCTTTGGTAGTATGGAAGTTTTCGTTCGCCATTGAAGGGAGGGATTGTGATATGGTGATGATATTTGTTCGCTTAAAAGGAAGGAGTTTTTAATCGTAAGGTTGCATTTAATTGTGCTAGTAAGGTTAAGAAACACATTTAACAGACCATTCCATTAAATACTTGAAGAGAAACCAACGCACAGGGGAAGGGCCGCCATATTAGGAGAGTTGTTCTCGCTAGATGGAACTCGCGTTCGCTAAACGCGGGAGGCTAGCCCACTTGCACCACAGACTCGGAGCTGTATTGTGCTTACACTGCCGCTTGCGGTGCTTCTTGGCGTGAGGGAACTAGAAAATAACTATTTGTTTTAAAACTTTGCAAGATCATTTAAAACCCTTCATTATACCTATCCCTAAAATTTCAAGAGATTCGAAACAGTGAAATCGAAGAAAACACATTAAAACCGTTTTAATTTCTTACAATAAAACTATAAAAGCGAAACTTTTGATGCTTTGCACCAAAATAAAAAACCTTATTTAGAAAATCTCATTAAAATTTCAAGAGATTTGAACTAGCATTTTCAAAATAAGTGCTAAAAAATGGTGTTCCTCCCATAGACGTGCATGTTAAAAGCTTATTCCTTTGATATTTCGAGCGAAAAAGCCGAAAATTCCTAGTATGCGAGTTTACATAGGAAACAATTCTTTGGGCGGGCCATGGAGAAAGGGCGAGGAGTCGAATTGAGTAGCGTTGCAAGGTCACTATGCGTAGTAAGTTTCACCCCCAAGTGGGAGAAAACCGTGGGGGATGGAATGGGGAAAGATTCTTGCACACTGTGGTAAAACCACCATGATGCTTCTTTGGCTACATTTATCACGCCCTCTCTCGACCATGTCTCGACTTAGCAAATTCAAAAGTGGCAACATGGTTCCAGGCTTCCATCGTTTTAGATAATAGCTTTGGCTTTTATACACGCAGTATATGCCCATATTCAAATAATTAATACGTGAAATATTACCTAATTCACAAAAAGCTTGCCTTCGTTCCTCCGTTGAAATCTACGCGCCACGAAGTAGTAGAAGGCAATTAAATTAAACCCGCCACCATGGTGCCACAGACGGCGCCAGTTAACTAGCTCACGTGTGTTTACCACGATGTGGATGATGCGACCCCCACTATTTCAACCCACCCCATCCTCCCGTTTTGTGGGAAATTATATCGCGGGTCGGGGCAGAGTTCGGCTCAAGATTTCGACTCCTTCCCCCTTTCTCCATGGGCGGGCGGAGCATTTATTTCGCGTGCATCCCCAAGCGTGATCAAGTCGGCTGTGACCAAACAAAGCAGTCTTGGCGATAGGGAACTATAAAATAACTCTTTGTTTTAAAACTTTGCACGATCATTTAAAACCCTTCATTATACCTATCCCTAAAATTTCAAGATATTCGAAACGGTGAAACCGAAGAAAACACGTTAAAACCGTTTTAATTTCTCAAAAAAAACTATAAAAGAGAAACTTTTGATGCTTTGCACCAAAATAGAAAACCTTATTTAGAAAATCTCATTAAAATTTCAAGAGATTTGAACTAGCATTTTCAAAATAAGTGCCAAAATAGGTGTTCCTCCCATAGAAGTGCAAGTTAAAAGCTTATTCCTTTGATATTTCGAGCGAAAAAACCGAAAATTCCTAGTATGCGAGTTTACATAGGAAACCATTCTTTGGGCGGATCATGGCGGGCGGGGCATTTATTTCGCGTGCATCCCCAAGCGTGATCGAGTCGGCTGTGACCAAACAAAGCAGTCTTCTCTTAGCCCGTCTGCTTCAAAACCGCGGTAAAACGTACGTGAGTCCCGTGGGCCGTGACATGTCACTGAATATTCTCTATTAAAATCACGTCTTTAAATGTAATTAGTAAAGTATTGATCGAGTGTTCGAAATTGGCAACTTGCAAAGGTATTTATAATTACTCTGTTCTTAATTTACTTTTGTTCCGAAACCACGTTATAGATGTTTATTTTTTGCTGGAAAACTTGGCGTTAGGGCGGAGAGTTCGACATTCTCAAATTTTCATCCATTTTCTCAAAGAAATTATAGCTTGTTGTGGGAGGCATGTTGGGTGGCGTTTCCTTTAATTGGCATTAACTTAAATATGTTAGTTGGGTACTCGTTTAATTGGTATTTCATCATACTCTAACGTTTTACTGTGGCTGTTAAATGCATACATATTTTAAACCATTGTTTGAATCCCTGAAGCTAGACAAATTGAAGATGATTTTATCGAATTACAATTAACTGGAGGTACCATCGTGATGCGTTTTAGCAATCTATCTTCTTGCAAGATGCATGGAGTTGTATTTCATTTTAGAAATCTCTTTTGGAATGTTTTATTTTGCTCTTGCTGCATGCATTCATGTTTTATTTAGCGATGACTGCATTAACGCATGTTTTTTTTTGCTTTTGCATGGAAGAAATAACCTCTAGTTCTTATTTAGATTTTATGGTTTTAGGTCAGTCGCATTGCAACAAAAGCGATAATTTCTGATGAATAAGATTGAAGATTCATATCGAAAAAAAAATTGGTTAACACTATTACTCGCTATTGGAAATTTGAAGATTCGATACATCAAGTATTTACGCATAGGGAATACGCCCTTTTATTAAAAGCCGTATTGAACAATTCAAAATGGAGCTTGCCAAATTGCCTATGATTTCGCTACAACGCCAAGCCTTGACTAATTTCGCCTCGTCAGTATGGGTTAGAGCAAATAAACAATACTTGGAACTTCCTTTAATGGAAATCAATTCAATGAACGACCGAGCAATTGCCGAGCTGAAGCACTCCGACTTAGCAAAACATATTAAAGAAATGACCATGGTGATATTGGATGAAGTAGGACGTGAAATATTTTATTGGCTTTCCGAAATCAAAAACCACGTCACTGACATTACCCTGGAACACCAAGTCTCCAATTTGAGCTGGACTGTTGAAGGCTCATTAAATCGACCCAAGATGACCAGGTTACTACTAGAGAATCAAACTGACCTTGATTTGTCATTCAGTTTTAAAATGGCATGCATTTACTGTTTGGAGGATAAAATTAGGGAACTGTGGCCACGAATCAGAGAAGAACGGCAGTTAAAAGATTTCAAATATGAAAATTTGATGGTACAATACTGGATTTATAAACTAGACGGACACTTGCTGGACCCGCCGGATAGTGACTTTTTAAACCCTTTGTTTGTTGGAACGTCAATTGATGTCCAATTTTTCGTCAGGGTCGCTGAGAGTTATAAATTAGGAAAATCAACAGATAAATTTCGGTTTAATAATTTAAGTGAGGAAGAAAAAATTCAAGCCTTGGATATTATTTTTAAACCATCGATTTATTCAAGAGAAGACATTCTAAAATTTTCAGGAGCACCAGGTCTGGGATATTTATTGAGTCAATTAAATTACACGCAAATGTGTGCATTAGTATCCGAATTTGAACCACCTGAAGAGTTATTGATGAACATATCATACTTCGCGTGGCCAAATACACATATTCTAGAGGCATTGGACCATTACATTGGCAAAATGAATGGCGCCATTGAAGCTACAAACGGCAACGATTTGGTGGAGTTTGCTGATGGAGCCTTCGAGTTTGTCAGATGCTACAACAGTAAGATTTTGTTCAGATATTGTTGGACCAGATTCCCAAGAGAAGAATTAAATAAAGCTATCAGTTCAAAGTTCTTTATTACCATCATTTCTAAATTGCTTAACAACAAAGACGCTGTGTCTATTAAGATGGTAATTGATAGTATTGACCCCGAGAGTTATGCCAAGAAGTTGTTATCTTATTATCATCTTCTCATTATCAAAACTTTGGCTGCATACGATACGGATCTGTTGAAATATTACCTCGCTCGTACCGTTGTCAGTGAGAACTTGGCCAAAAATCTCCTTAAGAAATTTAACAATTTTTACTTTCAAGATATGATTACTGGTATTTTAATTCAGCTTTTTCCTGAGTTGGATCCCAATTGCTCAGATTAAGTTGTTTCGAGTGTAACTTCACGCATATTTGTTTATTTTTTTCGTTCAAATTAATGCATTTTTTTTCTAAACAAAAGGAGTTGTCTTTGAATTTTGTGCCGAAAATTATTTTTCTTAAAAAAACTGCGCATTTTCAAATAAGTAATTTAGAATTGCGCGCAGTTGTAGTTACATCCTTAACACAAATATTGTTTTTGATTACACTGTAACAGGGGAAAATTACTTTCAGGGGTTTTTTTTCCAAAGCATTTTTTCAAATTAACCCACACATGGTTATCACTTATCTTCGTATTAGATTCGTATTCAAGAATTTTCTTTCAAAATTTACAAAATTTAAAAAAAGTAATATAGAATTACATGACAATATTTTTGTCATACTTAGTTTTCTCTTATTATTTAGCGATTATTTTATAAAGTTACTAGTTTTGCTGGGTTTTTGTTCAAAGCTTTATTCCAAATAAACGTACACATGTTTGTAGTTTTTATTTAACCAAAAAAGTTTTCAATTAATTTCATGTTCAAGAAATGTTTTTCTAAATCTACGCAATTTTAAATAAGTCCCTTAAAATTGCTATTGTAATTGTTACATTTTTCAATAATTTTCTTTTGTACTCTTTAATGGAGACATAAATAAAAGATGGTCTTCTTTGAAAGTTTTTGCGTTTTGAATTTTAATTTGTGAAATCGAAACGCTGACACTGATAATGCAACTATCTCTATATAAGTAGCCACATCGTATGATGTATATCGAAGATGTGGCTATTAGTCCGACCTCCCTGTAGTAGTCGTGTCACATTATAGCCTTTGATAGTATGGAAGTTTTCGTTCGCCAGCTAGTGAAGGGAGAGGATTGTGGTAATGTGATGATATTTTTTAGCTTGTTTGTGTTTTAAAAGGAAGGAGTTTTTAATCGTAAGGTTGCATTTAATTGTGCTAGTAAGGTTAAGAATTGCATTTAACAGACCATTCCATTAAATACTTGCCGAGAAACCAGCGCAGAGGGGAAGGACCGCCATATTAGAAGAGTTGTTCTCGCTAGATGGAGCTCGCGTTCGCTAAACGCTTGAGGCTAGTCCACTTGCACCAAGGAGCTGTATTGTGCTTGCACGGCTTCTTGGCGTGAGTCTTGAGAAAACTAGAAACGAACTATTTGTTTTAAAACTTTGAAACTTTTCACGATCATTTAAAAACCTTCATTATACCTCTCCCTAAAATTTCAAGAGATTCGAACCAGTGAAACCGAAGAAAACACATTGAAACCGTTTGAAGACAGTGACTAACCTCTTTAATTAAGGTTAATTTTCGTTTTAATTTTTTTACAATAAAATTATAAAAGAGAAACTTTTGAAACTTTGCACAAAAATAACAAACCTTATTTAAAACATCTCATTTAGATTTCAAGAGATTTGAACTTGTAATTTCAAAATAAGAGCCAAAAACCGGTGTTCCTCCCATAGACGGGCATGTTAAAAACTGACTCCTTGGATTTTTCGAGGGAATAAAACGAAAGTTCCTGGTACACGCTTTTACATAGGAAAGAAATTATTTGGACGGGTATCTATCAGGCTGGGAAATAGCACACTTCCTCTGGTCCAAAACCAGTTTATTAATTGCTTCTACTAGTTTTTTAATTCAAGAAGTGGGGGTTACTGGTCCTTGGGACCAGTTTATTAATTGCAAATCTATTGGAGAGTAAAGGCTGGGACCAGTCCGGAGACCAGTAAATGATTTCAGACACTAGGGGGTCACTGGTCCAAAGGACTAGTTTAAAAAATATCCTTATTTCCCAGCCTGTTATCTATAGTGCGTGCAGTCAAAAGCGTGATCGAGTCGGCTGTGATCAAACAAAGCCGTCTTAGATCGTCTGCTTCAAAACCTCGGGAGAAGTGGAGAACGTGATATGTCGCTGTTTTAAAAATCACGTCGTTTAATGTAATTAGGCCTAGTAAAGTATTCATCGAGTGTTCGGAATTGGCAACTTGCAAAGGTATTTATAATTACTCTGTTCTTAATTTACTCTTGTGGCGAAACCACATTATAGAGGTTTATTTTGTGCTGGAAAACTTTGCGTTTGGGCGGGGAGTTCTTTCTCAAATCATAGCCGACTTCAAATTTTCATCCATTTTCTAGAAGGAAATTAACGAATGGCTAAAAGTGCGCCTCTTTTTAGGGTAGAAAGAAACTAAAAATAATAATTTTTTGGAAAAGGTGGCAATAAACAAGCTAATTAGCCATAATTTGGAAGGGTACCAATAATTAGGGGTAAAAACATATTCTATTTAGTAAAATTTTGGAAAAGGGGAAATTTATTCAGTTGATAAAACTTGATAATAACAAAAACAGGCGCACATTTAGCCGCTCATGGAAATTATAGCTTGTTTTGGGGGGCATGTAGGGTGGCATTTCCTTTAATTGGCATTAACTTAAATATGTTAGTTGGGTACTCGTTTAATTAGTATTTCATCATACCCTAACGTTTGACTGGGGCTGTTAATGCATACATATTTTAAACCCTTGTTTGAAGCTCTGAAGTTAGACAAATTGAAGATAATTGTCGGTAATTACAATTAACTATTGGTACCATCGTGATGCGTTTTAGCATTGCTAAGCAATCTATCTCCTTGCAAGATGTAAGGATTTGTATTTCATTTTAGAAATCCCTTTTTTAATGTTTCATTTTGCTCTGGCTGCATGCATTTGTGTTTTATTTTACAATGACTGCATTAATGCATGTTTTTTGGTTTGGCGTGGGACAATTTCCTTATAACCTCTAGTTCTTATTTAGGTTTTATTGTTCTAGGCAAGTCGCATTTAAACAAAAGCGAGGATTTCTGATGAATAGATTACGGATTTTTATCCAAAAAATTTAGTTAAAACTATTACTCGCTATTGAAAGTTTTGAAGATTCGATATATCAATTATTTACACATAGGGAATACGCCCATTTATTTATTGAATGATTCAAAATGGAGCTTGCCAAGCTGCCTATGATTTCTCTACAACGCCAAGCCCTAACTAATTTCGCCTCGTCAGTATGGGTTAGAGCAAACAAAAACTCCATACGATATGATTCCTTCAACAGCGAGTCAACGAATGACAGTGCAATTGCCGAATTGAATCGTTCCAACATACCAACACTTTTTAAAGAAATGACCATGATAATATTGACTGATGTAGGACATGAAATAATTAATTGGCTTTCCGAAATTGAAGACAACGTCACTGACATTACCCTGGAACACCAAGTCTCCAATTTGAGTTGGACAGTTGAAGGCTCATTAAATCGACCCAAGATGGCCAGGCTACTACTAGATAATCAAACTGACCTCGATTGGTCATTCAGTTTTAAAATGGCGTCCGAATACTGTGTGGAGGATAAAGTTAGAGAACTGTGGCCACGGATCAGAGAAGAAATGAAGTTAAACGATATCGATGCAGATGAAAATTTGATGGTACAATACTGGATTTATAAACTAGAAGGGCTTTGGCTGGACCCACCGGATTTATTCTTTGTAGACCCTTTGTTAGATGGAACTTCAATTGATGTCCAATTTTTCGCCAGGGTTGCTCATTGTTATGATTTTACAAAATCAACAGTAAAATTTCTGTTTAATAATTTAACTGAAGAAGAAAAAATTGAGGCCTTGGATATTCTTTTTAAACCATCGAATTATGACAGAGACGACTTTCACCAATTTTCAGAAGTATTAGGTCCGGGATATTTATTGAGTCAATTAAATTACACGCAAATGTGTGAATTAGTATCCGAATTTCAACTACATGAAGAGTTATTAAGGAACATATCATACTTGGCGTGGCCAAATACACATATTCTAGAGGCATTGGACCATTGCATTGGCAAAATGGAAGGCGCCGTTGAAGCTACAAACTGTAATGATTTGGTAGAGTTTGCTGATGGAGCCTTCGAGTTTGTCAGACGTTACAACCGAACGATTTTATTCAGATATTGTTGGACCAGATTCCCAAGAGAAGAATTAAATAAAGCTATCGATTCAAGGTTCTTTGATGACATCATTTCTAAATTGACTCGCAACAAAGACGCTGTGTCCATTAAAATGGTTATTGATAGTATTGACCCTAAGAGTTATTCCAGGAATTTGTTATCTGATTATCATCTTTCCATTATCGAAACGTTGGCTGCATACGATACGAATCTGTTGAAATATTACCTGGCTCGTACCGTTGTCAGTATGAACTTGGCCAAAAACCTCCTTAAGATGATGAAGATGGACTTTGAAGACTTACAACCTATTAAGGAAACCACTACTGGTATTTTAATTCAGCTTTTTCCTGAGTTGGATCCCAATTGCGCCAATTAAGTTGTTACAACGAGTGTAACTTCACACATATTTATTTTTTTCGTTGAAATTAGTGCGTTTGTTTTGTAAAAAAAACAAGTGGTTGTTGAATTTTGTGCAGTTGTAGTTACATCCTTACATAAATATTGTTTAGTGATTACACTGTGACAACGGAAAGTTACTCCTATTTTCATGGGTTTTTTTTTTTCAAAGCATTTTTTCAAATTAACCCACACATGGTTATCACTTGTGTTATCTTCCTATTAGTTCGGTATTCAATAATTTTCTTTCAAATCCTACACATTTTTAATAAGTAAAATAGTATCGCATGACAATTTTTTTTCATACTTAGTTTTCTCTTATTATTTAACGATTATTTTATAAAGTTACTCGTTTTGTTGGGTTTTTGTTCAAAACTTTATTCCAAATAAACGAACACATTTGTTGCTTTTATTGGCCAAACAAAGTTTTCAACTAGTTTCATGTTCAAGAAATGTTTTTCTAAATTTACGCAATTTTAAATAAGTCCCTTAAAGTTGCTATTGTACTTGTTAGATTATTTCAATAATTTTGTTTTGTACTCTGGAGACATGAATAAAATATGGTCTTCTTAGAAAATTTTTCGTTTTGAATTTTAATTTTTTAATTTCGTGAAATCGAAACGCTGACACTTAAAATGCAACTATCTCTATACAAGTAGCAACATCGTATGATGCGCATCTACGATGTGGCTATTAGTCCGACCAAATGTGGATGGTCCGACTTTTCTGTAATAGTCGTTGTGCCACATTATCGCCTTTGGTAGTATAAAATTTTCCGTTTTTATTGAAGGGAGGGGATTGTGGTAATGTGATGATATGCTTTCGTTTGTTTGTGTTTTAAAAGGAAGGAGTTTTTTATTGTAAGGTTGAGCATTGCGTTTAATTGTGCTAGTTAGGTTAAGAATTGCATTTAATTGTGCTAGTAAGGTTATGAATTGCATTTAACAGACCATTCCATTAAATAATATAATGGAACTCTCGCTCACTAAACGCGGGAGGCTAGTCCATTTGCACCACGGAGCTGTATTGTGCTTACACGGCTTCTTGCCGTGAGAAAACTAGAAAAGAACTATTTTGTTTTAAAACTTTGAAACTTTGCACGATCATTAAAAACCTTCATTATACCTCGTTCAAGAGATTCGAACCAGTGAAACCTAAGAAAGCACATTGAAACCGTTTGAAGACTAAGCTCTTTAATCATGGATAATTTTCGTTTTAATTTTTTTACAATATAACTATAAAAGAGAAACTTTTGAAACTTTGCACAAAAATAACAAGCCTTATTTTGCGCATCTCATTAAATTCTCAAGATATTTGAACCGGTATTTGCAAAATTAGGGCCAAAAAACCGTATTTCTCCCTTAGACGGGCATGTTAAAAGCTGGCTCCTTTGATTTTTCGAGCGAAAAAAAAACGAAAATTTTTGGTACGCGCTTTTACATAGGAAAATAATTCTTTGGACGGGCATCTATAGCGCGTGTAGCCAAAAGCGTGATCGAGTCGGCTGGGACCAAACAAAGCCGTATTAGATCGTCTGCTTCAAAACCGCGGGAAAACGTTTGCGGGATGATGATGTCGCTGAGTATTGTGTATTAAAAATCACGTCGTTTAATGTAATTAGTAAAGTATTGATCGAGTGTTCGGAATTGGCTACTTGCTAAGGTATTTATAATTACTACGTTCTTAATTTACTCTTGTGGCGAAACCACTTTATAGATGTTTATTTTGTGCTGGAAAACTACGTTTGGGCAGAAATAGGGTTCTTTCTCAAATTCTCATAAGTTTTCAACAAATTGTAGCTTATTTTGGGAGGCATGGCATTTGCATTAATTTGGCATTAACTTAAATATATTTGTTTGATGCAAGGTCGAACGGCAAGCGTGTATAAGCCTTTTTAATCGCCTTTCTTCATTTGTTGTTTATGGGGGTGGGGTTGGGTGTTCGTCGTCTTACTAGAGGGGTTAAAATGCAAGACAAACACCTACCTCTTTTCACTAATGATTCAACCTCGCTAACGCTAGACAAGATGTTAGAATGCAGTCAGTTGTGGAGAGTTAAGGCCTTTTAACGGGAACGAGGGGCTTATAAAATTTCTGCATCAAAAGTGACCGCGTTTGTTGGTATGTCACGTGTCAATTGAGAGTCAAAATAGATTATAATCCAATTTTTAATATTCAACATAATATTCAATCTTATTCATAAATTTTCACAAAGGTTTATAGGGGTTAAAAAAAAAAAAGAAATTAAACAAAAAATCAAACTTATAGGCCTATCTAAGGGAGGTTTGTACTTTATAACCTCTATGGAATGTCTCCTTTTAAGTTTTAAATTTAAATTTTAGGGGTGTTTAGGTTAAAATCGTGCAGTTATGCACTAAAATAATAATGTTCAAAAATTAGAAAGTTAAGATTTTTTTAAAATTGAATCAATCCGTCAACCATAATCTAAGTTCTTTAACGATAGTTTCAAGTCAGTTTATCAAAATAGTTTCAAGTTTTTTAATTTCATACGACAAGTTGCTTTTCTTCCATATTCTTCTTAGGGGTTCAGGATCTTTTTTATTTCCTTGTTACGCGATTTAAGGGTTAATTATTATTATTTTTTCTCGATTTATTTCGCAATTTAAGGGTTAATTATTTTCTCTTTTTTTTTTTAATATTTCGCGCACTCGCGCTCCTTCTCTTCTTCAACTTAGGGGTTAAAAAAAAATATGTCTCCGAGTTTCTCCGAAAAATTAAGGATTCAAATTGACGAAAAATAAAGGTATCAAAATGAAAAAGTTTCGATTTAAAATTTACTCCGTACGTCTTAGGATTTCTTAAGGGTGAGCCGACAGGGTTTCGTTTAGACTAGGGATGAACCGGTACCGATACCATATCAGTATCGGCACCAATACTCAGGGTTTCCCGATAGTATCGGCACCGATACTCAGGGTTTTCCGATAGTATCGGCACCGATACTCAGGGTTTTCCGATAGTATCGGCACCGATACTCAGGGTTTTCCGATAGTATCGGCACCGATACTCAGGGTTTCCCGATAGTATCGGCACCGATACTCAGGGTTTCCCGATAGTATCGGCACCGATACTCAGGGTTTCCCGATAGTATCGGCACCGATACTCAGGGTTTCCCGATAGTATCGGTTCGGTTGGTTCGATACCGATACTAAACTTGTTTAAAATGCGTTATATGACGCTACATGACATTTTAGGTCTTTTCGTAACGTAATGATGGTGATAATATCTCATTTCTATGAATTACAATCGTGACGAGTTCTCATTTATATAAAAAGTGCCTGAATTCAGTTTATCTAACAACTAATAAGCGAAAATCTTTCTTAGTACGCGCCTGTAGGGATGAACCGATACCATATCGGTATCGATCGGTATCGGTTCATGTTTGTACCGGTATCGGGTTAAGCCTGGTATCGGCCATCTCTAGTTTAGACAGTTCAGGTATCGACTGAGGGTGGGACAGGAGGGACTTCGTATATATATCTTCTAGTTTCTCGCAAGGATCTCTGGGAAATGACGTTTGTTGATTGACTTTAGTTTGGCGAATAGTGGTCCATATTTATGACGTAGCCGGGCGGATTCATGTTAACAGCGAATAGGCAAAACTTTTTGTTTTGGGACCAAATACGGATTGGTCAGTTTAAGGGTTAAAAAAATGTTCTAGAAGTTTCTCGGGCCAGGTGCGTGGATAGTGACTTAAGGTCTTGTTGCTTGGAGTCTAAATCAGCGTGACATTTCTCTGGGTTCTTGGAAAGTACTTTAGTTGCTAGGTATTTCATTTTGCACTGTAGATATAGGGGTATGTAGGATAGTTCTAGAAAGTTCTGTGTCAACATTGATGGGCTAGTTCCTCATCTATTGTACGAAACCGTGAATTCCTTTTCAGTTTATTTTAAAGGGATAGGTTTAAGTTTAAAGGGCTAGTATTATCTTTATAATGTTAATTTAAGGTATTTTGCTATTAATTTAAAGATTAATCAAAAATTTAATTTGATTTTTGAGTTAAGATGGTTACACGTGGGGAAAATTTGATTAAGGGAATGAAATTTTATTTTTTCGTCTATTCTTGTTGTGGAGCTCCTTTGCGTCAGCTGGAAACGCTGTAGTTGTTAGAATTTTCTAGAGATGGGCCGATACCGATACCAATATCGGTACCGATATTTGGCTAAACCGATATATCGATATCGGTTGTAACTGGTATCGGCCCATCTCTAGAATATTAATAATTTTGTTCTAAAAACTTGAAATAGCAGTAATTCGCACAATTGGTATGAATAAGAAAGTGGATGTTGCTGTTCAAATGTATTTTGAGCTGCAAACATCAAAACTCGGTGTTTCAATAATGTGCGATACTTTGCTATAAAAGGTATACCAGCATACCTGTGTTCAAGTGATATTTTTCATATTTACGCGGTAAATTACGGCGTAATTTACCATTTTCCAAAATTACCGTAATTTTCGAACCCTAACCCTAAAGTTTTACTACGACCAGAAGAAAATGAGCTCATTTTCTTCTGCTACGACTGTTAAATCCATACATATTTTGAACCATTGTTTGAAGCTCTGAAGCTAGTCAAATTGAAGATAATTGTCGGTAATTACAATTAACTATATGTTCCATCGTGATGCGTTTTAGCAATCTTTCTCCTTGGAAAATGCATGGAGTTGTATTTCATTTTTGAAATCCCTTTTTTTTAATGTTTTATTGTGCTCTGGCTGCATGCATTTGTGTTTTATTTTGCAATGACTGCATTAATGCATGTTTTTTGTTTCGACATGGAAGAAATTCCTAATAGCATCCAGTTCTTATTTAGGTTTTTATGTCGGTCGCATTTAAACAAAAGGGAGAATTTCTGATGAACGGATTAGAGATTCAAATCGAAAAAAAATTTAGTTAACACTATTACTCGCTATTGGAAATTTTGAAGATTCTATACATCAAGTATTTACGCGTAAGAAATACGCCCTTTTATTAAAAGCCGCATTGAACAATTCAAAATGGAGCTTGCCAAACTGCCTATGATTTCGCTACAACGCCAAACCCTAACTAATTTCGCCTCGTCAGTATGGATTAGTGCAAATAAACAATACTTGCGACTCCCTTTGGAAATCAACCGCAAGTCAATGAACGACGCAGCAATTGCTCAGCTGAAGCGCTCCGTCATAGGAAAACATATCAAAGAAATGACCATGATGATATTGAATGATGTAGGACATGAAATATTTGATTGGCTTTTTGAAATTAAAGACCACGTCACTGACATTACCCTGGAACACCAAGTCTCCAATTTGAGCTGGACTGTTGAAGGCCCATTGAACAAACCCAAGATGACCAGATTACTACTAGAGAATCAAAGTGACCTTGGTTTGTCATTCATTTTTAAAATGGCATGCGAATACTGTTTGGAGGATAAAATTAGGGAACTATGGCCACGAATCAGAGAAGAACTGGATTTAAACGATTTCTATGATGAAAATTTGATGGTAAAATACTGGATCTATAAACTAGGAGGGCGGTTGCTGGATAGTTCCTTTTTAAACCCTTTATTAGAAGAGATGTCGATTGATATCAAATTTTTCGTCCGCGTTGTTTATAGTTGTAAATTTAGAAAATCAACAGTAAAATTTCTGTTTAATAATTTAAGTGAAGATGAAAAAATTCAGGCCTTGGATATTATTTTTAAACCATCGATCTATTCAAGAGAAGACATTCTAAAATTTTCAGGAGCACCAGGTCTGGGATATTTATTGAGCCAATTAAATTACACGCAAATGTGCAAATTAGTATCCGAAATTGAACTACCTAAACAGTTATTTATGAACATATCATGCTTCGCGTGTCCAAGTACACATTTACTAAAGGCATTGGACCATTGCATTGACAAAATGGAAGGCGCTATTGAAGCTACAAACGGCAATGATTTGGTAGAGTTTGCTGATGGAGCGTTCGAGTTTGTCAGATGCTACAACAGTACGATTTTGTTCAGATATTGTTGGACCAGATTCCCAAAAGAAGGATTAAAAGAAGCAATGGAAGATTTTCGTTCACTGTTCTTGTTTCAAATCTTTCGTGACCTGGCTGACAACAAAGACGTTGTGTCCATTAAAATGGTAATTGATAGTATTGACCCCGAGAGTTATGCCAAGAAATTGTTACCTCATTACCATCTTCTCATTAATGAAACGTTGGCTTCATTCGATATGGATCTGTTGAAATATTACCTCGCTCGTACTGTTGTCTGTAAGAACATGGCCAAAAACCTCCTTAAGATGTTGAAGGACTCTTATTACTTAGAAAATATGGAAACCACTACGGGTATTTTAATTCAGCTTTTTCCTGAGTTGGATCCCAATTGCGCAGATTAAGTTGTTAAAACCAGTGTAACTTAACGCATATTTACTTGTTTATTTTTCTTCGTTCAAATTAGTGCATTTGTTTCCTAAACAAAGAAGTTGTCCTTGAATTTTGTGCCGAAAATTATTTTTCTTAAAAAAACTGCGCATTTTTAAATAAGTAATTTAGAATTGCGCGCAGTTGTAGTTACATCCTTACATAAATATTGTTTAGTGATTACACTGTGACAGGTGAAAATTACTCCCAATTTTCAGGGGGTTTTTTTGAAAGATTTTTTTTCAAATTAACCCACACATGGTTATTACTTCTGTTATCTTCGTATTAGTTTCGTATTCAATAATTTTATTTCAAAAGCCATGCAATTTTTAATATGTAATAAAGAAATACATAGTAATTTTTTTTTCATACATTGTTTTTTCTTATTATTTAGCGATTATATTATGATGTTACTCGATTTGTTGGATTTTTGTTCAAAGCTTTATTCCAAATAAACAAACACATTTTTTTGCTTTTATTGGCCAAACAAAGTTTTCAACTAATTTCATGTTCAAGAAATGTTTTTCTAAATCTACGCAATAAGTCCTTTAAAATTACTATTGTGCTTGTTCATTTTTTCAATAACGTTTTTTTTGTACTTTTAATGGAGACGTAAATAAAAGAAGGTAATCTTTGAAAGTTTTTGCGTTTTGAATTTGAATTTGTGAAATCGAAACGCTGACACTTATAATGCAACTATCTCTATACAAGTAGCCACATCGTATGATCATGTATATCTACGATGTGGCTATTAGTCCGACCTTCCTGTAGTAGTCGTGTCACATTATCGCCTTTGGTGGTATGGAAGTTTTCGTTCGCCAGCTAGTGAAGGGAGGGTATAGTGGTATGGTGATGATATTTGTTCGCTTGTTTGTGTTTTGAAAGGAAGGAGTTTTTAATCGTAAGGTTGCATTTAATTGTACTAGTAAAGCTAAGAATTGCATTTGATAGACCATTCCATTAAATACTTGAAGAGAAACCAACGCACAGGGGAAGGGCCGCCATACTAGGAGAGTTGTTCTCGCTAGATGGGGCTCGCGTTCGCTAAACGCGGGAGGCTAGCCCACTTGCATCACGGAGCTGTATTGTGCTTACACTGCCGCTTGCGGTGCTTCTTGGCGTGAGGGAACTAGAAAATATTTATTTGTTTTTTAACTTTGCACGATCATTTAAAACCCTTCATTATACCTATCCCTAAAATTTCAAGAGATTCGAAACAGTGAAACCGAAGAAAACACATTAAAACAGTTTTAATTTCTCACAAAAAACTATAAAAGAGAAACTTTTGATGCTTTGCACCAAAATAAAAAAACCTTATTTAGAAAATCTCATTAAAATGTCAAGAGATTTGAACTAGCATTTTCAAAATAAGTGCCAAAAAAACAGTGTTCCTCCCATCGACGTGCATGTTAAAATCTGACTCTGATATTTCGAGTGAAAAAACCGAAAATTCCTGGTATGCGAGTTTACATAGGAAAAAATTCTTTAGACGGCGGGGCGTTTATTTCGCGTGCTACCAAAAGCGTGATCGAGTCGGCTGCGACCAAACAAAGCAGTCTTCCCTTTAGCCCGTCTACTTCAAAACCGCGGTAAAACGTACGTGAGTCCCGTGGGCCGTGACATGACACTGAATTTGTCTATTAAAATCACGTCTTTAAATGTAATTAGTAAAGTATTGATCGAGTGTTCGGAATTGGCAACTTGCAAAGGTATTTATATTTACTATATTCTTAATTTACTTTTGTGGAGAAACCACGTTATAGAGGTTTATTTTGTGCTGGAAAACTTGGCGTTAGGGCGGAAATAGAGTCCTTTATCAAATTCTCGGTAGGATTTTACTTTACCTACCTAACCCAACCCACACTTGATTCTGATTAATTAGGCCACGGGGAGTTCGGAAAAAATAGTGAAAAAATTCTAAACCCGCCGCAAGTTGGTTAAAAAAATTTTTGAAAATTTGAAAATTGCATGTACTTACCGCCATTAAGACCGCTACGTGCCTAAACGCATTCTGCCCTCGATCTTGAAAAACTACTCGGGGGGGGGGGGTAAATATAATAACAAGGACTCGCGACCGAAATCAAGGAGCACATACTGCTGAAATATAGCTATGAAATTTTAAACACCCACTGAAACATTTAGAATTCTCATACCAGGATAGAAAAATATTTGAAGCGAGCTCCAATTTTAAAAATAAACAACGATATTTTGCTAAATTGCGTAGATTATTTCGGAAGTAAATAAAGATAAACTTTAATATTTTGGAAAAGGCATAATATTATTTGGGAAATAAATGAAGATAAACCACAATATTTTGGAAAAGGCGTAACATTATTTGGGAAGTAAATGAAGATAAACAATAGTATTTTGGAAAAGGCATAATATTATTTGGGAAGTAAATGAAGATAAACAATAATATTTTGGAAAAGGCGTAACATTATTTGGGAAGTAAATGAAGGTAAAGCACAATATTTTGGAAAAGGCATAATATTGTTTGTTAAGTAAATGAAGGTAAAGCACAATATTTTGGAAAAGGCATAATATTGTTTGTTAAGTAAATGAAGATAATTAGCAATATTTTTGAAAAGGCGGCCAATTATTGGGAAGCAAATGATGGTGAACAACAATATTTTAAAAAGGCTTCAATATGTTGGAAGGAAGTGTATATTAAAAATTATACACTATTAACTGCAAAACTGTTTATACCGATGGCTATGCAGTAAAGTGTGGCACTTAGCGTTACCCGAGAAACACCACTTGGAGGTGGCCACACGTCGTTTCTCATGAGGAGTTTTGATAAGGCAGGCCCCCTTGCCTACTGCCGCTACAATCCAACCGGGAGTTTTGATAAGGCAGGCCCCTTGCCTACTGCCGCTATAATCCAACCGGGAGTTTTGATAAGGCAGGCCCCTTGCCTACTGCCGCTATAATCCAACCGGGAGTTTTGATAAGGCAGGCCCCTTGCCTACTGCCGCTATAATCCAACCGGGGAGTTTTGATAAGGCAGGCCCCTTGCCTACTGCCAAAAACTAAGAAAACGTTGCCTTATTCGTCAGTGAATTCGGCAGTGTTTTCTTCGTTTTGGCCAGCAATTAAAAATGCTGGTTCTGTCTCGGGATCGAGAGTAGCCAGCTCTTCCTCCGAGACCCCGATTTCAATTAATTCAAGGCCTTTTTTGCCCGGTCCAGGGTAGCAAGACTTTACGTCTTCCAAGAACCGAGCAAAATTGGTTCCAGGAGGAAGCCAGTTTCCATCCTGGTCCTTGAAAAATAGGCATCGGTACCAATAAGAAGCCATATAGCTACTTAATGACCTGTCTGTTCTGTGGGACTTAATGGCATCCTTCACGTGTCTATTTCGGTTCTCGATGTTGTTGGTATGGGCGCGAGAATCTTCCGAGTTGACAAACTCGTACTTATGAAGCACGGTAAGGTGCTCCCGAAAGCCCATTAACGTACAATTCATGTACATAGGGGCTCCGTCAGACACGATGATGGACCCAGGGGCTATATATTTTGCCATTTGCCTCCACAGAACAGCACGGGACTTATTTTTCACTTTCAAAAATAGACCATCTTTTGTATCCCGGCAATAAATTCCAAAGATACAAATGGTTTCCCCGGCTAACTCCGCCCCTCGGTTGTATTTGCGAGTATGAAGGTAGGTTTCGTCCACCTCCACAAACAGTCCTGGTCCTCCAATCTGAACTTTGTCGGCCCTATTAGAAATGACAATCTCCGTTACCTCACGACACATGGAAAAATAATCCACAACTGTTCGTGAGGAACATTCACTATGGGTTGTAGCGTCAGTGACGCTCATTTTACAAACCCAAAGGAAAACGAGGAAAAGATTGTCGGTAACCGACAAATTTTGATTATAGAACCATGTGTTTTTGGAGGGGACGAAAGCCTTCACACACTCGGAAACCAAATGATCGGGAACCTTTTTCTTCAATGCCCTTAAAGCCTTTCGCTTGTTGGCTCGAGATTGCCCAGTGGAACATCGGATTACGTATCCAAACCGACTTTGGTTGTTAAACACCCCCACAAGAAATCCATCGATAATTCCATCGTCGGATTTATTTCCGCAAGTACAAGCGATCTTTCTTTCATTGAAAGAAGTAACGCTTGGAACCAAGTCCAATGAAATCACCAGAGTTTTAGCGTCCCTTTCAGATTTGGCCCTTAACTCTTCGTTCATACATGGAAAAAATCCACCCCAATTTTTTAACGAAATACTGTGGAAAAACTGTTCCGCAGTTTCAAAATTAGGGTTTTCAAAAGTTGGATTTTCCATTTTTGAAACTAGGCCAGCCACAAAACCAAATGCTTCCCACCAAAAATGTGTTTCTTCCCACCAGAAATGTCTCTTCCCACCAAAAATATCTCTTCCCACCAAAAATATCTCTTCCCAACAAAAATATCTCTTCCCAACAAAATAATGCCACAAAATTGAGTTTTATTAAACCTCTCGCTTAGCTCGCTCAAACGCGTCTGATGAGCAATAAAGAATTGTCTTAAAAAGTCACCTGTTACCAAAAAACGGTTCGCGCATGCGCGAACGGTTGCCATGGCAAAGAAGAAGGTTGCCACGTTACCATGACAACCATTGTGCCGGCGGTGGGTTTGGATGTTTTAATTTTAGAACAAAAATTCATTTTCTCCACGTCAAGTGAAATCCTAAGCTATCCAAACCAAAAACCTAACCGAACCTGCTTCTGCCCACAATAAAAGGTAGATCTAGATCTTTTTTTTTTTTTCAAACCATTTATTGAAAAGGATTAACGGTTTGTAAAAATAAAAATTATCGAGTTAAAGTTGATAATTATGGCTTTCAAAAGTAATCGCGTTGCAGCGATGCGAAGGTTGCTAAATGGAAAGGATGTATCTGATTTTAGCAGCGTTCCTGAACATATTTTGTGTGCATTTTTTGACGAATGCACATATGTAAAAAGAATGCAAGTTGTAGCATTCTGCGTATTGAATGGAATATCGGAATACAATTTTTGGCGAATCATTCGTTGGAAAGATTGTTCAAGGCAGGACGAACGTAAGGTTGCAGATCTTTTCATTTACATGAAAAAAACGGAAAATCAGGGTAGACTTTATTCATATGATATTCATTCAGGACTTATAAAATATTTGGATGGGGCTACTAGATATTTTGGTTCTCGAATTGAGTCATCTTAATTAATTTATTATTTACCTATTTTTACGAGATTTGGTGGAATTTCAGTAAATATATACGGCAGTAGGCAAGGGGACCTGCCTAAACAAAACTCCCCATGAGAAACGACGTGTGGCCACCTCCATGTGGTGTTTCTCGGGTAACGCTAAGTGCCACATTTTAAGCAAATTGTATATAATTTTCCAAATAAGTGACCGCCTTTCCAAAATATGTTGTTTATCATCCCAAATAATGTTACGCCTTTTCCAAAATATTGTGGTTTATCTTCATTTACTTCCCAAATAATGTTACGCCTTTCCCAAAATATTGTGGTTTATCTTCATTTACTTCCCAAATAATGTTACACCTTTTCCAAAATATTGTGGTTTATCTTCATTTATTTCCCAAATAATATTATGCCTTTTCCAAAATATTATTGTTTATCTTCATTTATTTCCCAAATAATGTTACGCCTTTTCCAAAATATTGTGGTTTATCTTCATTTATTTCCCAAATAATATTATGCCTTTTCCAAAATATTATTGTTTATCTTCATTTATTTCCCAAATAATGTTACGCCTTTTCCAAAATATTGTGGTTTATCTTCATTTATTTCCCAAATAATATTATGCCTTTTCCAAAATATTATTGTGTATCTTCATTTATTTCCCAAATAATGTTACGCCTTTTCCAAAATATTGTGGTTTATCTTCATTTATTTCCCAAATAATATTATGCCTTTTCCAAAATATTGTTTATCTTCATTTATTTCCCAAATAATATTATGCCTTTTCCAAAATATTAAAGTTTATCTTTATTTACTTCCGAAATAATCTACGCAATTTAGCAAAATATCGTTGTTTATTTTTAAAATTGGAGCTCGCTTCAAATATTTTTCTATCCTGGTATGAGAATTCTAGTGTTGTAAATTTTCCGGAAAAATAAAACGCGGAAAATTTTCCGGAAAATTTTCCGCTAATCGGAAAAATATAAAACTAGCAATTATGTGAGCTTTGAGTCAATTTATCTAACTTTTAAAGGTTTAAAACATTCTCCATTTATTTTGCCATCTTTACTAGATCTATTAAACTACCACCAAATATTAGTGATTGATTTTCCCATAATTTGTGACTTTAAACAGGGTTAACAAACTTAATAACATTAAAAACATAACACCTCGTTTCCCTTACAATGACGCAGACGATCACTATCCTTTATGCCTGATAATTTTAGTTTCACTTGGGTCTCTTAACGGTTAGGTCTCGACTCTCTAACGCCTTATACCGTCATAAGAGCAAACAGTAACCCTATGCATGCAAGCGATAGCAAATGAGTGAGCTTTTCCTATAGAAAATAGGGGTCACTAGACTCTGTGCCGTTGGACAATTTTTTACCCCTCCGAATTCACCTAAAACAAAATAATGAATGTTTTGAAAAGAAAGGCAATTGAAAAATTTTAAAGTTTTAACTTTTTAATTGAAAAACCGGTAGCGGAAAAATACGGAAAATTTTCCGGAAAAATATAGCTCGGTCATTTTCCGGAAAATTTTCCGGGCGGAAAATTTTCCGACTTACAACCCTAGAGAATTCTAAATGTTTCAGTGGGTGTTTAAAATTTCATAGCTATATTTCAGCAGTATGTGCTCCTTGATTTCGGTCGCGAGTCCTTGTTATTATATTTACCCCCCCCCCCCCGAGTAGTTTTTCAAGATCGAGGGCAGAATGCGTTTAGGCACGTAGCGGTCTTAATGGCGGTAAGTACATGCAATTTTCAAATTTTCAAAAATTTTTTTAACCAACTTGCGGCGGGTTAAGAATTTTTTCACTATTTTTTCCGAACTCCCCGTGGCCTAATTAGTCAGAATCAAGTGTTGGTTGGGTTAGGTAGGTAAAGTAAAATCCTACCAAATTGTCATCCGTTTTCTAGAAGGAAATTAGAGCTTGTTTTGGGAGACATGTGGGGTGGCATTTCCTTTAATTTTGGCATTAACTTAAATATTTCAGTTGGTGTACTCGTTTAATTAGTACTCATACTCTAACGTTTAACTATGACTGTTAAATGTATACATATTTTAAACCATTGTTTGAAGCTCTGAAGCTAGACAAATTGAAGATAATTGACGGTAATTACAATTAACTATAGGTACCATCGCTATGCGTTTTAGCAATCTTTCACCTTGCAAGATGCATGGAGTTGTATTTCATTTTAGAAATCCCTTTTGGAATGTTTTATTTTGCTCTTGCTGCATGCATTCATGTTGCATGTTTTTTTTTTTGCTTTTGCATGGAAGAAATAACCTCTAGTTCTTATTTAGATTTTATGGTTTTAGGTCAGTCGCATTTAAACAAAAGCGAGGATTTCTGATGAATAGATTGAAGATTCATATCGAAAAAAAATTGGTGAACACTATTACTCGCTATTGGAAATTTGAAGATTCGATACATCAAGTATTTACGCATAGGGAATACGCCCATTTATTGAAAGCCGTATTGAACAATTCAAAATGGAGCTTGCCAGATTGCCTATGATTTCGCTACAACGCCAAGCCCTGACTAATTTCGCCTCGTTAATATGGGTTAGAGCAAATAAACAATCCTTGCGATATCCTCTGTGTTTTCGCGATTCACTGAAGAACAGAGCGATTGACGATCTGGAGCGCTCCGACACAGCAAAACATATTAAAGAAATGACCATGATGATATTGGATGAAGTAGGATATGAAATATTTGATTGGCTTTACGAAATTAAAAACGACGTCACTGACATTACCCTGGAACACCAACTCGCCAATTTGAGCTGGACTGTTGAAGGCTCATTAAATCGACCCAAGATGACCAGATTACTACTAGAGAATGAAACTGACCTTGATTTGTCATTCAGATTTAGAATGGCATGCATGTACTGTTTGGAGGATAAAGTTAGAGAATTGTGGCCACGAATTAGAGAAAAACGGCAGTTAAACGATTTCGATGGTAAAAATTTGATGGTTAGATACTGGATTTATAAACTACTTGGGGTCTTGCTGGACCCGCTGGATAGTTTCTATTTAGACCCTTTGTTAGATGGAATTTCAATTGATGTCCAATTTTTCGCCAGGGTTGCTCATTGTTATGATTTTACAAAATCAACAGTAAAATTTCTGTTTAATAATTTAACTGAAGATGAAAAAATTGAGGCCTTGGATATTCTATTTAAACCATCGAATCATGACAGAGACCACCTTCTCCAACATTCAGGTCTGGAGATATTTATTGAGTCAATTAAATTACACGCAAATGTGTGGATTAGTATCCGAATTTGAACTACCTGAACACTTATTGAGGAACATATCCTACTTCGCGTGGCCAAATACACATATTCTAAAGGCATTGGACCATTACATTGGCAAAATGGATGGCGCCGTTGAAGCTACAAACGGCAATGATTTGGTGGAGTTTGCTGATGGAGCGTTCGAGTTTGTCAGACGCTACAACCGTGGGGTTTTGTTCAGATATTGTTGGACCAGATTCCCAAGAGAAGAATTAAATAAAGCTATCGATTCAAGGTTCTTTGATGACATCATTTCTAAATTGGCTAACAACAAAGACGCTGTGTCCATTAAGATGGTAATTGATAGTATTGACCCCAAGAGTTACGCCAAGAACTTGTTACCTTGTTTTCATTATCTCATTATTTATTCGTTGGCTGCATACGATATAGATCTGTTGAAATATTACCTCACTCGTACCGTTGTCAGTGAGAACTTGGCCAAAAACCTCCTTATGATGTTGAAGAGTTTTTACTTTCGAGATAAAATGAAGGAAACCATTACTGGTATTTTAATTCAGCTTTTTCCTGAGTTGGATCCCAATTGTTCAGATTAAGTTGTAACAACGAGTGAAACTTCACACATCTTTACTTGTTTATTTTTTTTTTCATATTTGTGCATTTGTTTCCTAAACAAAAGGAGTTGTTGAATTTTGTGCCAAGAATTATTTTTCTTAAAAACTGCGCATTTTT
Source organism: Phalangium opilio (assembly GCF_054372755.1). Taxonomy (NCBI): domain Eukaryota; kingdom Metazoa; phylum Arthropoda; class Arachnida; order Opiliones; family Phalangiidae; genus Phalangium; species Phalangium opilio. The sequence goes on along the minus strand of NW_028324217.1, from coordinate 5,960,544 downwards.
AAATAAGTAATTTAGAATTGCGCGCAGTTGTACTTACACCCTTACATAAATATTGTTTATTGCTTAGTAATTACACAGTTTAATTGGGAAAATTACTCCCTATTCTCAGGGGGGGGGTTAAAGCTTTTTTTTTTTCATATTTACCCTCACATGGTTATCTTCGTATTAGTTTCGTATTCAATAATTTTCTTTCAAAAGCTACGCAATTTTTCAAAAGTAATATAGAATTACATACCAATTTGTTTTTCATACTTAGTTTTCTCTTATTTAGTGATTATTTTATAAAGTTAGTCGATTTGTTTGGTTTTTTTTTCAAAGCTTTATTCTAAATAAACGAACACATGTTTGTAGTTTTTATTGAACAAACAAAGTTTTCAACTAATTTCATGTTCAAGAAATGTTTTTCTAAATCTACTCAATTATAAATAAGTCCCTTAAAATTGCTATTGTAATTAACATTTTTTTGTACTCTTTAATGGAGACATAAATAAAAGATGGTAATCTTTGAACTTTTTGCGTTTTGAATTTTAATTTGTGAAATCGAAACGCTGACACTGATAATGCAACTATCTCTATACATGTCGCTACATCGTATGATGTATTTCTACGATGTGGCTCTTAGTCCGACCTTCCTGTAGCTGTAGTAGTCGTTGTGCCACATTATCGCCTTTGAAAGTATGGAAGTTTTCGTTCGCCAGTGAAGATTGTGGTAAGGTGATTATATTTTTCGCTTGTTTGTGTTTTAAAAGGAAGGAGTTTTTAATTTTAGGGTTGAGCATTGTATTGAATTGTGCTAGTAAGGTTTAGAATTGCAGTTAACAGACCATTCCATTAAATACTTGAAGAGAAACCAACGCACAGTGGAAGGACTGCCATATTAGGAGAGTTGTTCTCGCTAGATGGAACTCGAGTTCGCTAAACGCGGGAGGCTAGTCCACTTGCACCTAGGGCTGTGCGAATAGTACTTTTTAAGGTATTCGTCGAATACCAAATAGCAGTGTTTTTGGGAGCCATCTCTCGGCTCGGAATAGGAAAATGACCAAATAATTTGACCAAATAGTGTGAAGTCCAAAAATTCGACCAAATTTAAATTTCTATAAAACTATTCTACCAAATTTCAAATTTATGAATAATGGGACACGGAAAGGTACTTTTGAACAGCTGAAAACTTATTTTTGAACGAATCAAAGGTTTTATTTTAATCAAAATTAGGTTAGCTGTCAATATATCCCTACTCGCTTTGCAATGTATGACCTCTTTAATGTCCATGATACTATTTTTTTAATAGTTGTACTGTAGTGACATATTATTAGGAAGTTCCATATAGTTAGCTTCGTAGCGAGAAGTTGATAATAACCATTACCATTTAAAACATATTATGGTTATGGTTTATCCTTGTCTATGAACTTCTAAAGACTGAGTGGCTGATTCTAGCTATAGCCTCCTAGATCACGCGACTCGGTGAACGCGAGTAATACTTAACAGCCAGTAGCCACGTCAGAATTTTAAGGCTGTGTCTGCCAGGTCGCGTCATCTATGAGGCCACGGTTCAGCGGACACTATCACAGCGCCCATAGGGATAGGAGCATAACATTTATGTTCCTATCTCTATGACAGCGTCCTCAAACTCACAAAATCAACAGAAAAATTCGAAAACTGGTTGTGAATACCAAATAATTTGGTCAATAGACTGTTAAAAACATTCACTTTCACCAGAAGAAAATAGGGGAAGTGGGTAGCCGTAGCCTTGAGCCATACAAGTCGTCCAGTGATTCTCACTTACAATGGTCGATTCCCCTACCACCCTTAAAATTTGAATCTGGCCAATCGGCGCGAAGCATAAAATAGTACCAGATTTCATTGCGAACGCCACCATGTAGCGAACTGTGGAACTAACTTGTGTAGTCTGCTTATATTTCTGCTGTGCTTCAGTTTGAGTTAAGGTTACGTCAGGTAACGGGTTAATGCGGATATTGGTTTAATTAAGGACGAAAATTCGGTTATTTAATAAAATGAATGTCGTTAAGAGTACGCAGTGTGATTTAACGTACAAGGAAACTACCGATAAGAAAACTCAGGCTGTGTTGAAAAGAAAAGTAAGATCTACCCAAACCAATCCCAATGTTAAAAATCAAACTACAACAACTTGGATACAACTTTATTACTTTGAACTCTTCCCTATCACAGTTTAAAACTTCGGACAAGTTATTTTTTCCCTGGAACTTAGAAATACCATTGTATTTAAAAATAAAGACATATTTTAAAATAAGTTATGAATTTAGTACTTACCACTCGATTCCAGCCTCTGCCATTCTGCCTGAGTGCCTCACTGCCTCTAGCAGACGCCTCTAGTCAGTTGGAAGGCGTAGGACCGTACTGTCCACAGAATTACGTCACTCGTGTGTTAATGCGCGTAAAAATCCTATCTCTCTTCACCCCCACGGGGAGGGAAATGGCGCGAAAAATCCGTAAACGGGACGCCTCGCGAAGTTGCCCCATAGAGATACAAGAGGAACAATTGAGAGTCATTTTTGTGACGGTTTTAAGGCATTCGCCCCTTCGCATGTGTGATGGGGTGAAAGACTGGTGGCGCCCCCCTTGCGACGAGCGAAGGAGTTATTAATAAGGAGTAGTGGCACTCTATGTTAACCTCCTATAGGGCATAATAAGTCAAACCCTCGGAGATGCCATTACTCCATTTTATACGAGCTTAGAGCGGAAAAACGTATTTTATAAATTTTACACCTGTAAAATCTTTTAAAAAACACTTGGAACTTGTATTTCTACTTACTTTCGAGGAAATACCACCGTTTTCTGAAGGTAAGAGTCTTTTTTTATACATTTATTAGTAATAAAAACATTTAAGGCGAGCTAAGCCTTGGTCATGGCCATAATGTAGAAGTAGATTTGGAAATGGAGTAATGGCACCTCCGGGGTTTGACTTATTATGCCCTATAGGGAGTTAACATAGAGTGCCACTACTCCTTATTAATAACTCCTTCGCTCGTCGATAGGGGGGCGCCACCAGTCATTCACCCTATCACACATGCGAAGGAGGAGAAGCGAAAAATCCTCACAAAAACGTTCAAGGACCGCTTTCCCCAATAGTTTGTCTAGGCCTTAATAGTGTTATAATGTCTATGAGTTGCCCAAGCTACCCACTTCCCCTATTTTCTTCTGCTTTCACATTGTTTTATCCGCTATAGAATAGTCGGTTTTTCGAGGCTCATTATTTGGTATTCTAGAATTTTGAAAACCATTATTCGATTCGTCGGTGCGAATAGTAAATGTCAATTTTGACCAAATTATTTGGTCCGACCAAATAGTAACGAATAGTCTGCACGGCCCTACTGAGTTGCACCACAGACTCGGAGCTGTATTGTGCTTACACTGCTTCTTGGCGTGAGAAAACTAGAAAAGAACTATTTGTTTAAAACTTTGCACGATCATTTAAAAACCTTCATAATACCTCTCCCTAAAATTTCAAGAGATTCGAACCAGTGAAACCGAAGAAAACACATTGAAACCGTTTGAAGACTAAGCTCTTTAATTATGGCCAATTTTCGTTTCAATTTTTTTACCATAAAATTATAAAAGAGAAACTTTTGAAACTTTGCACAAAAATAACAAACCTTATTTAGAACATCTCATTTAGATTTCAAGAGATTTGAACTTGTAATTTCAAAATAAGAGCCAAAAACCGGTGTTCCTCCCATAGACGGACATGTTAAAAGCTGACTCCTTGGATTTTTCGAGGGAATAAAACGAAAGTTCCTGGTACACGCTTTTACATAGGAAAGAAATTATTTGGACGGGTATCTATCAGGCTGGGAAATAGCACACTTCCTCTGGTCCAAAACCAGTTTATTAATTGCTTCTACTAGTTTTTTAATTCAATAAGTGGGGGTTACTGGTCCTTGGGACCAGTTTATTAATTGCAAATCTATTGGAGAGCAAAGGCTGGGACCAGTCCGGAGACCAGTAAATGATTTCAGACACTAGGGGGTCACTGGTCCAAAGGACTAGTTTAAAAAATATCCTTATTTCCCAGCCTGGTATCTATAGTGCGTGCAGTCAAAAGCGTGATCAAGTCGGCTGTGATCAAACAAAGCCGTCTTAGATCGTCTGCTTCAAAACCTCGGGAGAAGTGGAGAACGTGATATGTCGCTGTTTTAAAAATCACGTCGTTTAATGTAATTAGGCCTAGTAAAGTATTCATCGAGTGTTCGGAATTGGCAACTTGCAAAGGTATTTATAATTACTCTGTTCTTAATTTACTCTTGTGGCGAAACCACATTATAGAGGTTTATTTTGTGCTGGAAAACTTTGCGTTTGGGCGGGGAGTTCTTTCTCAAATCATAGCCGACTTCAAATTTTCATCCATTTTCTAGAAGGAAATTAACGAATGGCTAAAAGTGCGCCTCTTTTTAGGGTAGAAAGAAACTAAAAATAATAATTTTTTGGAAAAGGTGGCAATAAACAAGCTAATTAGCCATAATTTGGAAGGGTACCAATAATTAGGGGTAAAAACATATTCTATTTAGTAAAATTTTGGAAAAGGGGAAATTTATTCAGTTGATAAAACTTGATAATAACAAAAACAGGCGCACATTTAGCCGCTCATGGAAATTATAGCTTGTTTTGGGGGGCATGTAGGGTGGCATTTCCTTTAATTGGCATTAACTTAAAAATGTTAGTTGGGTACTCGTTTAATTAGTATTTCATCATACCCTAACGTTTGACTGGGGCTGTTAATGCATACATATTTTAAACCCTTGTTTGAAGCTCTGAAGTTAGAAAAATTGAAGATAATTGTCGGTAATTACAATTAACTATTGGTACCATCGTGATGCGTTTTAGCATTGCTAAGCAATCTATCTCCTTGCAAGATGCAAGGATTTGTATTTCATTTTAGAAATACCTTTTTTCAATGTTTTATTTTGATCTTGCTGCATGCATTAATGTTGTATTTAGCGATGACTGTTTTTTTTTTTGCTTTTGCATGGAAGAAATAACCTCTAGTTCTTATTTAGATTTTATGGTTTTAGGTCACTCGCATTGCAACAAAAGCGATAATTTCTGATGAATAGATTGAAGATTCATATCGAAAAAAATTGGTTAACACTATTACTCGCTATTGGAAATTTTGAAGATTCGATACATCAAGTATTTACGCATAGGGAATACGCCCATTTATTAAAAGCCGTATTGAACAATTCAAAATGGAGCTTGCCAAGCTGCCAATGATATCTCTACAACGCCAAGCCCTGACTAAATTCGCCTCGTTAATATGGGTTAGTGCAAATAAACAATCCTTGCGATATCCTCTGTGTTATCACGATTCACTGAACAACAGAGCGATTGACGATCTGAAGCACTCCGACTTAGCAAAACATATTAAAGAAATGACCATGATGATATTGGATGATGTAGGACATGAAATATTTGATTGGCTTTTCAAAATCGGAGTCCACGTCACTGACATTACCCTGGAAAACCAACTCGCCAATTTGAGCTGGACTGTTGAAGGCTCATTAAATCGACCCAAGATGACCAGGTTACTACTAGAGAATCAAACTGACCTCGATTTGTCATTCAGTTTTAGAATGGCATGCACGTACTGTTTGGAGGATAAAGTTAGGGAACTTTGGCCAAGAATCAGAGAAGAACGGCAGTTATATGATTTCAATGGTGAAAATTTAATCGTAAAATACTGGATTTATAAACTAGACGGACACTTGCTGGACATATCAGATCCATTTGTAGACGCTTTATTAGAGAGTGATGAAACGTCTATTGATGTAAAATTTTTCATCCTGGTTCTTCATACTTTTCCATTTGGATTCGCCGTGAAATTTTTGTTAAATAATTTAAGTTCAGATGAAAAAACTCAGGCCTTGGATATTGTTTATAAATTATGGAATCTTAACGAGTTTAACTTGAACGAACTCTTGGAAGTATTTCTTCCTCAATATTTATTGAGTCATTTTAATTTTACGCAAATCTGCAAGTTCATATCTAAATTTCAACGACCGGAACAGTTATTGATCAACATTTATCACATTCAGTGGACAACTACAGAGTTTCTAAAGGCATTTGATCATTGCATAAGCAAGATGAAAGGTACGGTAGAAGCTACAGAAGACAATGATTTGATCAAGTTTGCTGAAGGAGACTTCGAGTTTGTCAAACAATACAACCGTACGATTTTGCTCAGATATTGTTGGACCAGATTCCCAAAAAAAGAATTAAATAGAGCTATTGAAGATTATGATTCATTCTTTTTGGATGACATCCTTAGTCTACTGTCATTGTACAACGACGCCGTGTCCATTAAAATGATAATTGATAGCATTGAACCAAAGGGTTACGCCAAGAAGTTGTTAAGTGAGAGGGGTCTTGGCGTTATCAACATATTGGCTCAATACGACACGGATCTGTTGAAATCTTTCCTCGCTCGTACCGTTTACAGGAAGAGGTTAGCCGTAAAGCTCCTAAAAAGATTTAAGAGCTACTATCCCGTATTGGAATGTAAGCATATTGTTTTTGGCATTTTACTTCAGCTTTATCCAGCGTTAAATGTACGAAAATTCCGATTTTTTCATATTCAGTAAAAGATTTTCCTCAAAAACTACCCAATTTAAATTTGAAATGCAACTGTAGTTATGTACTTCAATTAATTCTTATTATTGTTTAATGATTACATTGCGTAGAATTACTCACGAATTTCAACTTTTATTCAATGTTTATTTTTAATTTTTAATTTTTATTTTAAATGTTTATTTTTAATTTTTAATTTTTATTTTAAATGTTTATTTTTAATTTTTAATTTTTATTTTAAATTTTTATTTTCCTGTTTTAATGTATAAATATTTGTCACTTTTGTTACCAAAACAAACTTTCGTAAGTGTTTCATATTCAAGGATTTTCTTTCAAAATCTACGAAATTTTATATAAGCACTTTAAGTATGAAACTACTATTGCTTGCAATTCTAATTTGGTTTACTTTTTAGCGATTACACTGTTAAGTTACTAGTATTTTCAAGTTTTTGGTTCATAGCTTCTTACCAAGTTAATGTTTGTCAATTTAAGTTCCTTAACAAAGTTCACTACTAATTCCCAATTCAATAAGTATTTTTTAATTATTATTTTTTTTTTTTTGAAAAAGTACGAAATTTTAAATAAGTACTTTAAAATTGCAAGCAATTGCAGTTTCATACTTAATTTTGTTTACTATTTAGTGATTATAATTTTCTGGTTTTTGGTTCAAAGCTTCTTCCCAAGTAAATGTAACTCTGTTTGTAGTTTTATTTTCTAAAAAAGTTCACTACTAATTTCCAGTTCAATAAGTTTTTTTTTTTCAAAAGCTAAAAGCAATGTTAAATAAGTACTTTAAAATTGCAAATGTACTTGTTACATTCTTTCATTAATTTAATTTGTACTTTTTAATGGAGGAAAAATAAAAGTTTGTAATCTTTGATAGTCGATACGTTTATGTCGTCAGAACGCGTACACTGATAATGCATCTGTCTATACATGTACAATTAAAAGGACTGACTGATAATAACCCCCATTTCAAAGCACTGTACTTAAGAAGCTGAAACTAATTTTCCTGGGAAGTTACTTATAAGCTTTAAATTCTAATCCACAGCCATCTTAAAAAATGGACAGAAATGTAACAAACCTTTTTTCAAAGAATAACGTCCGATTAGTCCGAAAATTTTGTGAACTGCTTTACTATATCCATAGCCAACTCGATCCACGCTCCCAGACGCTGAGCTGTCAGCTTGCGTCGTGATGCGCGTGATCGAGTGGGCTATGCTATATCGCAAGACGCGCTTAAAGGGAGGGTGAAGTGGAAAATGAAGTGATTTTTCATCGATTCTTCTACTTATTATAAGATCAATCTGCATAGTGAAACATTCAGGAAATATATCCGAATGATTTTAAAATTAAAATTAGGTTCAAATTTTAGTGATAATTTGAAAGAAGGACCTCTGACCAATCGCGTAACGCCCTGCCTTCTTGTGAACAAAATTCTCGTGGCACGCTCCATGCCGAATGAAATTTATCGCGAGATTTGATAAAATTTGCGCGCGATGTGATAATCGTGGCTCGAGATATAGAGCGTGCAACTGGAATTTTGTTAGCAGGAAGGCAGGGCGTTACGTGATTTGTCAGAGATCCTTATTTCAAATTAACCATAAAATCTGATTATCTGAACCTAATTTGAATTTCAAAATCATTCGGAGATATTTCCTGAATGTTTCACTATGCAGATTGATCTTATAATAAGTATAAGAATCGATAAAAAATCACTTGATTTTCCACTTCACCCTCCCTTTAATAGTTACAGGGTTTAAATATGCCGCATATTTTTTTAAGTTGACGTCACTATGAAAAGGAAACGGTAGAAGGGAAATGTATAGCCTTAAACATCCTAATGACTGCTTGCAGCTTATCAGACAAGCTCCTTAACGTAAGCGTCTACCATTACAAATGTAAAGGCAGTGTTTCTTGACGTTCTTTACGGAACTAAACGTTTTTACCTCTCCGTGTGACGTAGTCCAGGAGAGGTTCTGTAACGGCCATGTCTGTCTGTCTGTCTGTCTGTGTGTGTGTCTGTCTGTCTGTCCGTTGTTACACCCACGTGACCGCGTTCGCAGTTTGCGTATCGGAGCAAACGTGTTCCCAATTTCCGGACCGCATTGACAGTTCACAGAAATTTGGAAAATTGTATTTCTCTCTTTGGCTACTCTATACTTGAGTTCTCACACCACCATGTTTGGTCTTCGTCCATCCCATATGAACACCAGTCTGGAACTTTTCTGGCTTCCACCACCACCATCTTCTATTCTTTGTCAATCCCACATTGACACCAGTCCGCACTTACACTGGCTTCTTACACACCATTCCGTCTATTCCATATAGACACCAATCTGTATCATTGGCTTCTAACACCACCATCCACTGGTCTTCCGTCTATTCCACATAGACACCAATCTGCATCATTGGCTTCAAACACCACCATCCACTGGTCTTCCGTCTATTCCACATAGACACCAATCTGTATCATTGGCTTCTACTCCATTATCATCGTTTGGTTTTAGGATATACGCGGCGATCAGCTAGGGTTACGAGAAACGTCTAGCCTCCCTAAGGTGGGATCGGCCACCAAAGGTTTTCGCAATTGCGCTTTTTCCTTACTATTACAATGGAAACGAATCGTATATATACCCCAAAATTTGAAGAAAGCGGGCAAGAGGGGTACCCTTCACTTTAAACGTCAATATTAGAAAAGTTTGAGAAGATAATAGGTATAACTTTATTTTAAACGATTTAACTATTATTAATGTTAATAATTGAAGATTAAAATAATTAAAAATAATTATATTTATTTAAATATTAAAGATAATCTTGTTTCTCAACTCAAAATTAATACGGAAAGATTTAAAAAGCAGTCTATGTTTTTGTCTGTGTGTGTCCGTCCATTGTTACACTAGTGCGTCGCGTTAGCAGTTAGCCTTGTGTTGATGTGTTAAGAAATCATACAGAACCTTAATATTCCCTTTTTCCATAATATAAAGTGAATATGTGGAAGTATTTTTCGTAATTATGATGCATTTAGTACTTTTGTAGCTTTAGAGCTCTGTTTCATTTTGATATTCCAAAGATTTTTTTTAATATTGTTATTTGAAATGGCTGTTTATATATTGCGTAGGCTATACTACATCTGTATATAGAATAATCCTTGGTTTAGTAATTTCATGAAGAAAACTAAGACCTAGACTCAGGCGCGTATAACAAGTATTATCCGTAATAGGCTTAGTGAAACAAAGAGTAAATAATTGAGGCCTGAGGTGAAGTAAACTTTTGGCTTTGATTTTCGTGTCTGAAATGAACAGACATCAACGGTTCAAAGTGAGCCGAAAGTTAAATACACTCTTAAATAATAATAATAAGGTTAGTAAAAGGGCTAATGGTAAACGGCTAGTAACTACAAACTTATTATTCTCTTTATGGTGCGCATTGACTATTAGTGCGTCTAGCTACAATTTAGCTTTGGTGTTATTTAACGTTAACATTCATGTTGGCAAACTAAGAATATTGTTGAGGTGAGACGAGACGATAGTGTTTTCACTGCAAACCAGTTGTGAATGTAGCTTTCAGAATATAGGGTAAACAGCTGAAGCGTAGACTTCATTTCCTGTTCTTTTCCCCATTGACTGATTTCCATGTGTCCAAGATTTATCCTTATTGGATGTAAAATGTCGTCTGCTTTACTGTACATTCGCTATGTTTGGAATACTGCTTCAATATTTCGTAAATGTTTACTTCAAAAAAGTGAAATAATTCCATATCTAGGTAAATACGTTTGTAGTAGTAGACCTCTTGACACGGAGAGGTAATATTTTGGTTTTACCAACTTGTAATTTCATGGTATCAAAATCGTAAGTTAAACAAACAGTTTTTTTTTCATTTTGTAATCTGGCTTTCTGTTTTAAATTTAATGAAAGGTGGTATTAGAGTTTATGGCTTCTTCTATCACAAACGTGCATTTTTACAATATTCAAAACCTCCCATCAGAAGATTTACTGATTGTATGGCCTGTAGTCGCAAGTTTTTTGCCACATATTACATTAGCCTCACGTTAATCGAAATTTCTGTTTACGAAAAAACATTGTCGAGTTTTTCACGAATAATTATAATTTGGAATCGAAAGCCGTATTGAATAATTCAAAATGGAGCTTGCCAAACTGTCTATGATTTCGTTACAACGTCAAGCCCTGACTAATTTCGCCTCGTCAGTCTGGATTTGTGCCTATAAAGAATGCTTACGATTTCCTAGGAAATTACCCTTCTGTACAATGAACGACGTAGCCATTCTCATGCTGAAGCGTTCCAATATACCAAAACGTTTTAAAGAAATGACCATGATGATATTGGAAGAGGTAGGATATGAAATATTTGATTGGCTTTACGAAATTAAAAACGACGTCACTGACATTACCCTGGAACACCAAGTCACCAATTTGAGCTGGACTGTTGAAGGCTCATTAAATCGACCCAAGATGGCCAGGTTACTACTAGAGAATCAAACTGACCTTGATTTGTCATTCAGATTTAGAATGGCATGCGTGTACTGTTTGGAGGATAAAGTTAGAGAATTGTGGCCACGAATTAGAGAAAAACGGCAGTTAAACGATTTCGATGGTAAAAATTTGATGGTTAGATACTGGATTTATAAACTAGACGGACACTTGCTGGACCCGCTGGATAGTTTCTATTTAGACCCTTTGTTAGATGGAATTTCAATTGATGTCCAATTTTTCACCAGGGTTGCTCATTGTTATGATTTTAGGAAATCAACAGTAAAATTTCTGTTTAATAATTTAACTGAAGATGAAAAAATTCAGGCCTTGGATATTCTTTTTAAACCATCGAATTATGACAGAGACCACCTTCTCCAACATTCACAAGTATCACGTCCGGGATATTTATTGAGTCAATTAAATTACACGCAAATGTGTGAATTAGTATCCGAATTTGAACCACCTGAAGAGTTATTGATGAACATATCATACTTGGCGTGGCCAAATACACATATTCTAAAGGCATTGGACCATTACATTGGCAAAATGAATGGCGCCGTTGAAGCTACAAACTGCAAGAATTTGGTAGAGTTTGCTGATGGAGAGTTCGAGTTTGTCAGACGCTACAACCGAGGGGTTTTGTTCAGATATTGTTGGACCAGATTCCCAAGAGAAGAATTAAATAAAGCTATCGATTCAAGGTTCTTTGATGACATCATTTCTAAATTGGCTCGCAACAAAGACGCTGTGTCCATTAAGATGGTAATTGATAGTATTGACCCCAAGAGTTACGCCAAGAACTTGTTACCTTGTTTTCATTATCTCATTATTTATTCGTTGGCTGCATACGATACGAATCTGTTGAAATATTACCTCGCTGGAACTGTTGTCAGTGAGAACTTGGCCAAAAACCTCCTTAAGATATTGAAGAATTTTTACTTTCAAGATATGATGAAGGAAACCATTACTGGTATTTTAATTCAGCTTTTTCCTGAGTTGGATCCCAATTGCTCAGATTAAGTTGTAACAACGAGTGAAACTTCACAGATCTTTAATTGTTTATTTTTTTCTTTCAAATTAGTGCGTTTGTTTTCTAAACAAAACAAGTTGTCGTTGAATTTTGTGCCAAGAATTATTTTTCTTAAAAATTGCGCATTTTTAAATAAGTAATTTAGAATTGCGCGCAGTTGAAGTTACACCCTTACATATGGTTATCTTCGTATGAGTTTCGTATTCAATAATTTTCTTTCAAAAGCTACGCAATTTTTAATAAGTAATATAGAATTACATACCAATTTGTTTTTCATACTTAGTTTTCTCTTATTTAGTGATTATTTTATAAAGTTAGTCGATTTGTTTGGTTTTTTTTTTCAAAGCTTTATTCCAAATAAACGTACATATGTTTGTAGTTTTTATTGAACAAACAAAGTTTTCAACTAATTTCATGTTCAAGAAATGTTTTTCTAAATCTACTCAATTTTAAATAAGTCCCTTAAAATTCCTATTGTACTTAACATTTTTTTTGTACTCTTTAATGGAGACATAAATAAAAGGTGGTCTTCTTTGAACTTTTTGCGTTTTGAATTTTAATTTGTGAAATCGAAACGCTGACACTGATAATGCAACTATCTCTATTCATGTCGCTACATCGTATGATGTATTTCTACGATGTGGCTCTTAGTCCGACCTTCCTGTAGCTGTAGTAGTCGTTGTGCCACATTATCGCCTTTGGAAGTATGGACGTTTTCGTTCGCCAGTGAAGATTGTGGTAAGGTGATTATATTTTTCGCTTGTTTGTGTTTTAAAAGGAAGGAGTTTTTAATTTTAGGGTTGAGCATTGTATTGAATTGTGCTAGTAAGGTCAAGAACGAATTCAGGATACCATAAGAACGTGGAATGGAAACATTGTCCCCTGGTACCATGAAGTCATACTTCTTTCGAAAACCTTCGTTCTAGGTAACGCCTTAAAATCCGTTTTTAGCGCCATCGGTGGGTTATAAATCAGTTAAAGTGGCTATTATCACATTCAGCTTCTCTGGCCTTAAGCCTTGGCTTTACACGGCGAAGTTTGGAAAATTCGTTGTACTGACTTTGTCCCAGACAAATCAGGCTCTCTAATAGATAAATCTAGATTCTTTATAACCACTCTTTTTAAATATATCAGTTCATCATTAACGATTTTAACAATTTTTTTCTTGACACCGACACCAACACTCCTAGACCTAGGAGACTCCATTTTCCATATTCCCAAAAACAGGCCTCTCCCTCATATTATGAAAAGTATGACTTCATGGCCCCAGTATTGCCTTGTTTCAACGTTCTTATGGTATTCTGATTTCGTTCTTGGTAAGGTTAAGAATTGCGTTTAACAGACCACTCCATTAAATACTTGCCGAGAAACCAACGCACAGGGGAAGGGCCGCCATATTAGAAGAGTTGTTCTCGCTAGATGGAGCTCGCGTTCGCTAAACACTTACACCACGGAGCTGTATTGTGTTTACACTACTTATTGGCGTGAGAAAACTAGAAAAGAACTATTTGTTTTAAAACTTCATTATACCTCTCCTTAAAATTTCAAGAGATTCGAAACAGTGAAACCGGCCGGGAGTGTGGCGCGCTCCTGTAAGCCCGGCTTCTGGGCGGCAAAGTTTGAGGGAATACGACACATGTCGGCGATCCTACCCTTTAGGTGCCGACTGTCCCGTGTCCGCCGGAGGTGACTAACCCCAACTCCACCTTCCGTCACCTCCCAAGTAAACCTCATTTCCTTCCCTGCTTATCCACATACGACCTAGCGGCCCCCGTCTGTGCTGGGCCGCGTAGGGTCTCCCGCTCCATTCTTCCTGGTGCTCAAGGCCTAACGGCTAAGCACTAGTGCTCGTAGGTGGAAAAAAAAAAAAACAGTGAAACCGAAGAAAACACATTAAAACCGTTTGAAGACCATAAGTACTTTAATTATGGCTAATTTTTGTTTTAATTTTTTCACAATAAAACTATAAAAGAGAAACTTTGCACAAAAATAACAAGCCTTATTTTGCACATCTCATTAAAATTTCAAGATATTTGAACCAGTATTTGCAAAATTAGGGCCAAAAAACGGTGTTCCTCCTATAGACGGGCATGTTAAAAGCTGACTCCTTTGATTTTTCGAGCGAAAAAAAAACGAAAATTCCTGGTATGCGCATAGGAAAAAATATTCTTTGGACGGGCATCTATAGCGCGTGCATCCAAAAGCGTGATCGAGTCGGTTTTGACCAAACGAAGCCGTCTGCTTCAAAACCGCGGTAAAACGTGACATGTCGCTGAATATTGTGTTTTAAAAATCACGTCGTTTAATGTAATTAGTAAAGTATTTCTCGAGTTTTCGGAATTGGCTACTTGCAAAGGTATTTAAAATTACTATATTCTTAATTAACTTTAGTGCCGAATCCACATAATAGATTATAGATGTTTATTTTGTGCTGGAAAACTATGTTTAGGGTTCGTTCTCAAATTTTCACAAGTTTTCAACAAGTAAATTATAGCTTGTTTTGGGAGGCATGTGGGGTGGCATTTCATTTAATTTCGCATTAACTTAAATATGTCAGTTGAGTACTTGTTTAATTAGTATTTCATCATACCCTGTTGTTTTACTGTGGCAGTTAAATCCATACATTTTTTAAACCGTTGTTTGAAGCTCTGAAGTTTAGAAAAATTGAAGATAATTTTCGGTAATGACAATTAACTATATGTACCATCGTGAAGCCTTTTAGCAATCTTTCTGCTTGCAAGATGCCTGGAATTGTTTTTCATTTTAAAAATCCGTTTTCATTAACATTTTGCTCGTGCTGCATGCACATTTGTGTTTTATTTTGCAATGACTGCATTATTGCATGTTTTTTGGTTTGGCATGGAAGAAATTCCCAATATCCTCTAGTTCTTACTTAGGTTTTATGGTTTTAGATCAGTCGCATTTAAACAAAAGCGAGAATTCCTAATGAATGGATTAAAGATTCGTATCGAAAAAAATTAGTTTACACTATTACGCGCTATTGAAAATTTTGAAGATTCGATACATCAAGTATTTACGCATAGGGAATACGCCCATTTATTAAAAGCCGCATTGAACGATTAAAAATGGAGCTTGCCAAACTGCCTATGATTTCTGTACAACGCCAAGCCCTGACTAAATTTGCCTCCTTAGTATGGGTTAGTTCAATTAAAAAATCCTTGCGATATCCTTTGCGTTTTCGGTTAAACCTCGAGTCACTGAACGACGCAGCAATTGCCGAATTGAAGCGTTCCAACATACCAACACTGTTTAAAGAAATGACCATGATGATATTGCCCGAAGTTGGACGTGAAATATTTGATTGGTTTTCCGAAATTGAAGACGACGTCACTGACGCCACCCTGGAACACCAAGTCACCAATTTGAGTTGGACAGTTGAAGGCTCTTTAAATCGTCCCAAGATGGCCAGGTTGCTACTGGAGAATCAAAGTGACCTCGATTTGTCATTCAGTTTTGAAATGGCATGCACGTACTGTTTGGAGGATAAAGTTAGGGAACTGTGGCCCCGAATCAGACCCAGAGAAGAAGACTATTTCATGTATGAAAATTCGATGGTACAAGGAAATTTGATGGTACAATACTGGCTTTATAAACTAGAAGGATACTTGCCGCACCGGCTGGATAGGTTCTTTTTAGACCTAGATGGAACTTCAATCGATGTCCAATTTTTCGTCCGCGTTGTTTATGATTTAGAATTTAGAAAATCAACAGTAAAATTTCTGTTTAATAATTTAACTGAAGAAGAAAAAATTCAGGCCTTGGATATTATTTTTAAAAATTGGAATTATGCAAGAGACCACCTTCTCCAACGTTCACAAGTATCACGTCCGGGATATTTATTGGGTCAATTAAATTACACGCAAATGTGTGGATTAGTATCCGAATTTGAACCACCTGAAAAGTTATTGATGAACATATCAGACTTCGCGTGGCCAAATACACATATTCTAGAGGCATTGGACCATTGCATTGACAAAATGGAAGGCGCTATTGAAGCTACAAACGGCATCGATTTGGTGGAGTTTTCTGATGGAGCCTTCGAGTTTGTCAGACGCTACAACCGAACGATTTTATTCCGATATTGTTGGAAAAGATTCCCAAGACAAGAATTAAATAAAGCTATGCATTCAGTGAAATTTAATGACATCTTTTCTGAATTGGCTCGCAACAAAGACGCTGTGTCCATTAAGATGGTAATTGACAGCATTAAGCCCAAGAGTTATGCCAAGCAGTTCTTACCTCCTGGGTGTAGTTCCAGAGTCGAAACGTTGGCCGCATACGATACGGATCTGTTGAAATATTACCTGGCTCGTACTGTTGTCAGTATGAAATTTGCCAAAAATCTGTTTTTGATGTTGAAGCACACTTGTGACATACAATATATTAAGGAAACCACTACTGGTATTTTAATTCAACTTTTTCCTGAGTTCGATCCCAACGAAGAAATTGACGTTGAATTTTGAGCCAAGAAATGTTTATCTTAAAAAAACTGCGCATTTTTAAATAAGTAATTTAGAATTTCGCGCAGTTGTAGTCACATCCTTACATATAAATACTGTTTAGTGGTTACACTGTGACAGAGGTTTTTTTTCTTTTCAAAGCATTTTTTCATATTAACCCACACATGCTTATCATTTTTGTTATGTTCTTATTTATTTCGTATTCAATAATGTTTTTTCAAATCCTACACAATTTTGTCAAACAAAGTTTTCAACTAATTTCATGTTCAAGAAATGATTGTTTTTTTTTTCGGAAATCTATGCAATTTTAAATAAGTCCCTTAAATATTGTTAATGTACTTGTTACATTCTTTCAATAATTTTGTTTTGTACTCTTTAATGGAGACATAAATAGAAGATGGTAATCTTGCGTTTTGAATTTTAATTTCGTGAAATGAAAGCGCTGTTTCTGATAATGCAACTATCTCGTTACAAGTAGCCACATCATATGATGTATATCTATCTACAATGTGGCGATTAGCCCTTTAATCATGGCTTATTTTCGTTCTAATTATTTACAATAAAACTATAATGAGAAACTTTTGATACTTTGCACAAAAATAACAATTAAGCCTTATTTTGCACATCTCATTAAAATTTCAAGATATTGAGCCAGTATTTGCAAAATTAGGGTATAGAAACGGCGGTGTTCCTCACATAGACGGGCATGTTAAAAGCTGACTCCTTTGATTTTTCGAGCAAAAACACTGCTTTTACATAGGAAAAATTTGTCTTTGGACGAGCATCTCTATAGCCTTCGCCAACATTATTATTAATAAATGTTGGCGAAGCTATAGCTCGTGCAGCCAAAAGCGTGATCGAGTCGGCTGTGACCAAAACAAGTCGTCTTAGCATGGATGAAGGATGCGCGTGAAAAACATTCGACGCTCTACAGGATGTGCAACTCCCTATACTAAAAAGTAGACAAGTCGATACTAGCGCCGCCTGGCTACCAGCGCTGGAAACCCTCGCGGGAAAAATAAAAAATACTTGACATAAGAAAAAAAACGCGCTACCGTAAATTTTTTCCTTAGAGTCTTCTGCTAGAAGCAAAACAGACGGGTTTTTTTCTTATGTCCAGTATTTTTTATTTTTCTCGCGAGGGTTTCCAGCGCTGGTAGCCAGGCGGCGCTAGTATCGACTTGTCTACTTTTTAGTTTAGGGAGTTGCACATCCTCTTGAGCGTCGAATGTTTTTCACGCGCATCCTTCATCCATGGTCTCAGCTCGTCTGCTTCAAAAAAGCCAGAAACGTGACCACTGAGTTACGTGACATGTCGCTGAATATTGCGTATTAAATATCACGTCGTTTAATGTGATTAGTAAAGTATTCGTCGAGGGTTCGAAATTGGCAACTTGTAAAGGTATTTATAATTACTTTGTTCTTAATTAACTTTTGTGCCGAAACCATGGCATTAATTTTGGCATTAACTTAAATATTTTAGTTGGGTACTCGTTTAATTAGTGTTACATCATACCCTAACGTTTTACCATAACTGTTTTATCCATGCCCATTTTGCCGGCATGGGTATAACATCGTGAAGCCTTTTAGCAATCTTTCTTCTTGCAAGATGCATGGAGTTGTTTTTCATTTTATAAATCCCTTTTTTTAATGTTATATTTTGCTCTGGCTGCATGCATTTGTGTTTTATTTTGCAATGACTGCATTAATGCATGTTTTTTGGTTTGACATGGAAGAAATTCCCAATAACATTATTTCTTATTTAGGTTTTATGCTTTTAGGTAAGTCGCATTTAAACAAAAAAAAAAGAATTCCTGATTGTGGATTCTTATCGAAAAAAATTTGTCTACGTTATTTTTCGCTATTGGAAATTTTGAAGATTCGATACATCAAGTATTTACACATAGGGAATACGCCCATTTATTAAAAGCCGCATTGAACAATTCAAAATGGAGCTTGCCAAACTGCCTATGATTTCGCTACAACGCCAAGCCTTGACTAATTTCGCCTCGTTAATATGGGTTAGTGCAAATAAAAACTCCATACGATCTGATTCCTTCAACTGCGAGTCAACGAATGACAGTGCAAGTGCCGAATTGAAGCGCTCCGACTTAGCAAATTATATCAAAGAAATTACCATGGTGATATTGAATGAAGTAGGATATGAAATATATGATTGGCTTTACGAAATTAAAGACGACGTCACTGACATTACCCTGGAACACCAAGTCTCCAATTTGAGCTGGACAGTTGAAGGCTCTTTAAATCGACCCAAGATGGCCAGGTTACTACTAGAGAATCAAACTGACCTTGATTTGTCATTCAGTTTTAAAATGGCATGCGTGTACTGTTTGGAGGATAAAGTTTGGGAACTGTGGCCACGAATCAAAGAAGAACAGGATTTAAACGATTTCAATGAACTAAATTTGATGGTACAATACTGGATTTATAAACTAGGTGGGGTCTTGCTGGACCCACCGAATAGTTTCTTTTTAGACCCTTTGTTAGATGGAACTTCAATTGATGTCAAATTTTTCGTCCGCGTTGTTTATGATTTAGAATTTAGAAAATCAACAGTAAAATTTCTGTTTAATAATTTAACTGAAGAAGAAAAAATTGAGGCCTTGGATATTATTTTTAAAAATTGGAATTATTATGACACAGACGACTTTCTCCAATTTTCAGAAGTATCAGGTTGGGGATATTTATTGAGTCAATTAAATTACACGCAAATGTGTGGATTAGTATCCGAATTTGAACCACCTGAAAAGTTATTGATGAACATATCAGACTTCGCGTGGCCAAATACACATATTGTAAAGGCATTGGACCATTGCATTGGCAAAATGGAAGGCGCTATTGAAGCTACAAACGGCAACGATTTGGTGGAGTTTGCTGATGGAGCCTTCGAGTTTGTCAGACGCTACAACCGTGGGGTTTTGTTCAGATATTGTTGGACCAGATTCCCAAGAGAAGAATTAAATAAAGTTATCAGTTCAAAGTTCTTTATTACCATCATTTCTAAATTGCTTAACAACAAAGACGCTGTGTCTATTAAGATGGTAATTGATAGTATTGAGCCCAAGAGTTACGCCAAGAAATTGTTAACTCCTTATCATCTTCGCATTATCGAAACGTTGGCCACATACGATACGGATCTGTTGAAATATTACCTCGCTCGAACTGTTGTCAGTGAGAACTTGGCCAAAAATCTCCTTAAGAAATTGAAGAACTTTTACTTTCAAGATATGATGATGGAAACCATTACTGGTTTTTTAATTCAGCTTTTTCCTGAGTTGGATCCCAATTGCTCAGATTAAGTTCTTACAACGAGTCTAACTTCACGCACAATTGTTTATTTTTTTCGTTCTAATTTGTGCATTTGTTTTCTAAACAAAACAAGTGGTTGTTGAATTGCGTGCAGTTGTAGTTACATCCTTACATAAATATTGTTTAGTGATTACACTGTGACAGCGGAAAGTTACTCCTATTTTCATGGGTTTTTTTTTTCAAAGCATTTTTTTCATATTAACCCACACATGGTTATCACTTGTGTTATCTTCCTATTAGTTCGGTATTCAATAATTTTCTTTCAAATCCTACACATTTTTAATAAGTAAAATAGTATCGCATGACAATTTTTTTTCATACTTAGTTTTCTCTTATTATTTAACGATTATTTTATAAAGTTACTCGTTTTGTTGGGTTTTTGTTCAAAGCTTTATTCCAAATAAACGAACACATTTGTTGCTTTTATTGGCCAAACAAAGTTTTCAACTAGTTTCATGTTCAACAATGTTTTTCTAAATTTACGCAATTTTAAATAAGTCCCTTAAAATTGCTATTGTACTTGTTACATTATTTCAATAATTTTGTTTTGTACTCTGGAGACATTAATAAAATATGGTCTTCATAGAAAATTGTTCGTTTTGAATTTTAATTTTTTAATTTCGTGAAATCGAAACGCTGACACTTAAAATGCAACTATCTCTATACAAGTAGCAACATCGTATGATGTGCATCTACGATGTGGCTATTAGTCCGACCAAATGTGGATGGTCCGACTTTTCTGTAGTAGTCGTTGTGCCACATTATCGCCTTTGGTAGTATAAAATTTCCCGTTTTTATTGAAGGGAGGGGATTGTGGTAATGTGATGATATGCTTTCGTTTGTTTGTGTTTTAAAAGGAAGGAGTTTTTTATTGTAAGGTTGAGCATTGCGTTTAATTGTGCTAGTTAGGTTAAGAATTGCATTTAACAGACCATTCCATTAAATATTTGACGAGAAACCAACGCACAGGGGAAGGACCGCCATATTAGGAGAGTTGTTCTCACTAGATGGAAGATAATGGAACTCTCGCTCACTAAACGCGGGAGGCTAGTCCACTTGCACCACGGAGCTGTATTGTGCTTACACGGCTTCTTGCCGTGAGAAAACTAGAAAAGAACTATTTTGTTTTAAAACTTTGAAACTTTGCACGATCATTAAAAACCTTCATAATACCTCTCCCTAAAATTTCAAGAGATTCGAACCAGTGAAACCTAAGAAAGCACATTGAAACCGTTTGAAGACTAAGCTCTTTAATTATCGCTAATTTTCGTTTTATTTTACAATATAACTATAAAAGAGAAACTTTTGAAACTTTGCACAAAAATAACAAGCCTTAATTTGCGCATCTCATTAAATTCTCAAGATATTTGAACCGGTATTTGCAAAATTAGGGCCAAACAAGTTGGGAAAACCAAAATATTACCTCTCCGAGGAGGACTACTTACAAACTTACCCAGATATGGAAATGTTTATTTTTTTAAGAACAAATACTGAAGTTAAAATTTATGAAATATTAAAGCAGTATACAAAGCATAGCAAATATACTGTAAATCAGACGACATTTTACATCCAATAAGGATATACTTGTACACATTAAAATCATCCGATGGGGGGAAAAACGGGAAATGAAGAGCTAAAACTTTGGAGGGATATTACCTTTACGTTTTTGTAAAGGCCCAATTTTCTACTCCTCAACTGTATACCCTCTACCTCTATGTTCAAAGCCATATTCACAACAGGGTTGCCATGTAAACACTATCCTCTCGTTTCACCTCAACGATTTTCTTAGTTTGTCAACATGACTGTTAACGTTACATAACATCAAAGCTTATTTGTGGCTACACACACTGAAAGTAAATGCGCACCATTAAAAAGCATGAAAACACCAAGCTATAATCCGATTACGATCAGACCTTTCACTGGTCTGGGCTGCGTCCAGCAGAGCTCCCCAAAATGACAGCGGATTTTGGAAAACGTTTACCGGTGAGATCTGTCGTCATAGCTTTTCTCCGGTCATCGGTGTTTTAAAAATGACGCTAGCGCAATAAAGCGTGCAAGATACCAAGGCTTAACAAAAATTGTATGATAACATATTTAAAGAGATAGATAACGACAACTTTTATAATTAAAATTAGAAAGTAACATGTCTCTTAAAATTCTCGCGTGATCAACTGGTTTCACGCCAATTAAATAGCTATAATCCGATCAGAATCAGCAAGAGCTATTTGTATTAATTCCTCCATGTTCTTTCGCCAAGCTGAGAGCCTGAGAACTACGCGTTTGACGTCACGTTTTCCAAAAACCCGACGATTTTCTTTAAGCACCGTCCGTGACGTCAAATTCAAGATCCCGTCCTGTAGGACACAGCTAACAGCGCTGAGCTCTGCTGAACGCGGCCCAGATTTCCACCATGATTATAAAATCTAAGCCTAATTATTTTACAGTGTATTAACTTTCGGCTCACTCTGAACCGTTAATGTCTCTGCATTACAGAAACGAAAACCAAACCCAAGCGTTTACTAGGCCTATTGACAAATAAAAGTTCAATTGACCTATATCGTTGCGTTCTTCTTGAAATCACTATAGAAAGGATTATGCTATAAACAGATGTAGTATAGCTTAAGTAATATATAAACATCCATTTCAAATAACAATATTAAAAATCACCCTTGGAATATCAAAATGAAACAGAGCTTTAAAGCTACAAAGGTACTAAATGCATCGTAATTACGAAAACGATTTCCACATATTCACTTTATATTATGGAAAAAGTGAATATTAAGGTTCTGTAGGATTTCTTAACACATCAAAACAAAGCGAACTGCTAACTCGGCGCACTAGTGTGACAACGGACAGACACACACAGACAAAAAAATAGACTGCTTTTTAACTCTTTCCGTTTTAATTTTGAGTTGAGAAACAAGATTATCTTAAATATTAAAATAAATTTAACTAATATTAAATATTTTCTTCGTTAGTTGTTCGCCTTATTGAGCGTTACATCGTCTTGATAAAGAACAATTAAACATTCTTGAGAGACTTGACTAATATTGGCGTTTAAAATGAAGCATACGCCGGTTGCCTCACCATACTCAAATAGGTAGTATATAAGGGTGTCGAACTACAGCTAAAAGCAAGAACAACCGCAATTGCGAAAACCTTCGGTGGACGATCCCACCGTAGGGAGGCTAGACGTTTCTCGTAACCCTAGCTGATCGCCGCGAATGTCTTAAACCCAACGATGACGATGGAGTAGAAGCCAGGTGTGCAGACTGGTGTCCATGTGGGATGGACAAAAACAAAGACCAGAAGATGGTGGTGTAGAAGCCAGGTGTACAGACTGGTGTCCATGTGGGATGGACAAAAACAAAGACCAGAAGATGGTGGTGTAGAAGCCAGGTGTACAGACTGGTGTCCATGTGGGATGGACAAAAACAAAGACCAGAAGATGGTGATGTAGAAGCCAGGTGTACAGACTGGTGTCCATGTGGGATGGACAAAAACTAAGACCAGAAGATGGTGGTGTAGAAGCCAGGTGTACAGACTGGTGTCCATGTAGGATGGACAAAAACAAAGACCAGAAGATGGTGGTGTAGAAGCCAGGTGTACAGACTGGTGTCCATGTGGGATGGACAAAAGCAAAGACCAGAAGATGGTGGTGTTAGAAGCCAATGTATACAGATTCATGTTCATGTGGAATGGATAATTGACTAGTCAGATGAAGTAATAGTGGCCAGGCGAATTGTGGATAGCCTCAAGTTTTGAATTTTCCGGGAACTGTGAATGCGGTCCGGAAATGGCGAACACATTTGCTTCGATTCGGAAACTGCGAACGCGGTCCCCTGGGGTGAAAGTGCCTGACACACACACACACACACACACACACACACACACACACACACACATACACACACACACACAGACATGCCTGTCGATTTTAGAACCTCTCCGTGACATACGTCACTCGGAGAGGTAAAAACCGTATTTCTCCCTTAGACGGGCATGTTAAAAGCTGACTCCTTTGATTTTTCGAGCGAGAAAAAAAACGAAAATTCCTGGTACGCGCTTTTACATAGGAAAAGAATTCTTTGGACGGGCGCGTGTAGCCAAAAGCGTGATCGAGTCGGCTGGGACCAAACAAAGCCGTATTAGATCGTCTGCTTCAAAACCGCGGGAAAACGTTTGCGGGATGATGATGTCGCTGAGTATTGTGTATTAAAAATCACGTCGTTTAATGTAATTAGTAAAGTATTGATCGAGTGTTCGGAATTGGCTACTTGCTAAGGTATTTATAATTACTACGTTCTTAATTTACTCTTGTGGCGAAACCACTTTATAGATGTTTATTTTGTGCTGGAAAACTACGTTTGGGCAGAAATAGGGTTCTTTCTCAAATTCTCATAAGTTTTCAACAAATTGTAGCTTATTTTGGGAGGCATGGCATTTCCATTAATTTGGCATTAACTTAAATATATTTGTTTGATGTACTCGTTTTGTTAGTATTACAATATACAATAACTAGGGTTCTAAATCGGTAAATTAGCATGGTAATTTACACGGTAATTTTCCAGGGTAACTATAATTTACGATTCTCTCTGGTAAATTACGAAAACGGTAATTACCCCGGTCATTACCGTGGTAATTTACCACCGAATTCTCATTTCTATCTCTTGGAAAATGGTCTAAAAGCTCCATATTTTGCTGAACCCGCGTATGCACACTTATAGCTTCTTATCTTATGAGACATGAGTAAGTCAGACTAGGTCGAACGGCAAGCGTGTATAAGCCTTTTTAAGCGCCTTTCTTCATTTGTTGTTTATGGGGGTGGGGTTGGGTGTTCGTCGTCTTACTAGAGGGGTTAAAATGCAAGACAAACACCTACCTCTTTTCACTAATGATTCAACCTCGCTAACGCTAGACAAGATGTTAGAATGCAGTCAGTTGTGGAGAGTTAAGGCCTTTTAACGGGAACGAGGGGCTTATAAAATTTCTGAATCAAAAGTGACCGCGTTTGTTGGTATGTCACGTGTCAATTGAGAGTCAAAATAGATTATAATCCAATTTTTAATATTCAACATAATATTCAATCTTATTCATAAATTTTCACAAAGGTTTATAGGGGTTAAAAAAAGAAATTAAACAAAAAATCAAGCTTATATCTAAGGGAGGTTTGTACTTTATAACCTCTATGGAATGTCTCCTTTTAAGTTTTAAATTTAAATTTTAGGGGTGTTTAGGTTAATAATGTTCAAAAATTATTAGAAAGTTAAGATTTTTTAAAAATTGAATCAATCCGTCAACCAGAATCTAAGTTCTTTAACCATAGTTTCAAGTCAGTTTATCAAAATAGTTTCAAGTTTTTTAATTTCATACGACAAGTTGCTTTTCTTCCATATCCTTCTTAGGGGTTCAGGATCTTTTTTATTTCCTTGTTACGCGATTTAAGGGTTAATTATTATTATTTTTTCTCGATTTATTTCGCGATTTAAGGGTTAATTATTTTCTCTTTTTTTTTTTTTAATATTTCGTGCACTCGCGCTCCTTCTCTTCTTCAACTTAGGGGTTAAAAAAAAATATGTCTCCGAGTTTCTCCGAAAAATTAAGGATTCAAATTGACGAAAAATAAAGGTATCAAAATGAAAAAGTTTCGATTTAAAATTTACTCCGTACGTCTTAGGATTTCTTAAGGGTGAGCCGACAGGGTTTCGTTTAGACTAGGGATGAACCGGTACCGATACCATATCAGTATCGGCACCGATACTCAGGGTTTTCCGATAGTATCGGCACCGATACTCAGGGTTTCCCGATAGTATCGGCACCGATACTCAGGGTTTCCCGATAGTATCGGCACCGATACTCAGGGTTTCCCGATAGTATCGGCACCGATACTCAGGGTTTCCCGATAGTATCGGCACCGATACTCAGGGTTTCCCGATAGTATCGGCACCGATACTCAGGGTTTCCCGATAGTATCGGCACCGATACTCAGGGTTTCCCGATAGTATCGGCACCGATACTCAGGGTTTCCCGATAGTATCGGCACCGATACTCAGGGTTTCCCGATAGTATCGGCACCGATACTCAAGGTTTCCCGATAGTATCGGCACCGATACTCAAGGTTTCCCGATAGTATCGGCACCGATACTCAGGGTTTCCCGATAGTATCGGCACCGATACTCAGGGTTTCCCGATAGTATCGGTTCGGTTGGTTCGATACCGATACTAAACCGATACTTGTTTAAAATGCGTTATATGACGCTACATGACATTTTAGGTCTTTTCGTAACGTAATGATGGTGATAATATCTCATTTCTATGAATTACAATCGTGACGAGTTCTCATTTATATAAAAAGTACCTGAATTCAGTTTATCTAACAACTAATAAGCGAAAATCTTTCTTAGTACGCGCCTGTAGGGATGAACCGATACCATATCGGTATCAATCGGTATCGGTTCATGTTTGTACCGGTATCGGGTTAAGCCTGGTATCGGCCATCTCTAGTTTAGACAGTTCAGGTATCGACCATCTCTAGTTTAGACAGTTCAGGTATCGACCATCTCTAGTTTAGACAGTTCAGGTATCGACTGAGGGTGGGACAGGAGGGACTTCGTATACATTACTTCTAGTTTCTCGCAAGGATCTCTGGGAAATGACGTTTGTTGATTGACTTTAGTTTGTCGAATAGTGGTCCATATTTATGACGTAGCCGGGCGGATTCATGTTAACAGCGAATAGGCAAAACTTTTTGTTTTGGGACCAAATACGGATTGGTCAGTTTAAGGGTTAAAAAAAAATGTTCTAGAAGTTTCTCGGGCCAGGTACCAGGATAGTGACTCAAGGTCTTGTTGCTTGGGGTCTAAATCAGCGTGACATTTCTCTGGGTTCTTGGAAAGTACTTTAGTTGCTAGGTATTTCATTTTGCACTGTAGATATAGGGGTATGTAGGATAGTTCTAGAAAGTTCTGTGTCAACACTGATGGGCTAGTTCCTCATCTATTGTACGAAACCGTGAATTCCTTTTCAGTTTATTTTAAAGGGATAGGTTTAAGTTTAAAGGGCGAGTATTATCTTTATAATGTTAATTTAAGGTATTTTGCTATTAATTTAAAGATAATTCAAAAATTTAATTTGATTTTTGAGTTAAGATGGTTAGACGTGGGGAAAATTTGATTAAGGGAATGAAATTTTATTTTTTCGTCTATTCTTGTTGTGGAGCTCCTTTGCGTCAGCTGAAAACGCTGTAGTTGTTAGAATTTTCTAGAGATGGGCCGATACCGATACCAATATCGGTACCGATATTTGGCTAAACCGATATATCGATATCGGTTGTAACTGGTATCGGCCCATCTCTAGAATTTTGTTCTAAAAACGTTAAATAGCAGTAATTCGCAAAATGGGTAAGAAGAACAAAATGGATGTCGCTGTTCAAATGTATTTTGAGCTGCAAACATCAAAACTCGGTGTTTAAATAATGTACGATACTTTGCTATAAAAAGTATACCTGTGTTCAAGTGATATTTTTCATTATTTAGCTTAAAAACGATCAATATAATTTATTTTTGAATTTTCGTAAATTACCATGAACGGTAATTTACGCGGTAAATTACGAGGTAATTTACCATTTTCCAAAATTACCGTAATTTTCGAACCCTAACCCTAAAGTTTTACTACGACCAGAAGAAAATGAGCTCATCTTCTTCTGCTACGACTGTTAAATCCATACATATTTTGAACCATTGTTTGAAGCTCTGAAGCTAGTCAAATTGAGGATAATTTTATCGAATTACAATTAACTGGAGGTACCATCGTGATGCGTTTTAGCGATCTATTGATCTATCTTCTTGCAAAATGCATAGAATTGTATTTCATTTTCGAAATCCCTTTTTTTAATGTTTTAATTTGCTCAGGCTGCATGCATTCATGTTTTATTTAGCGATGACTGCATTAATGCATGTTTTTTGTTTCGGCATGGATGAAATTCCCTATAGCATCTTCTTCTTATTTAGGTTTTATACTTTTAGGTAAGTCGCATTTAAACAAAGGGGAGAATTTCTGATGAACGGATTAGAGATTCAAATCGAAAAAAAAATTTAGTTAACACTATTACTCGCTATTGGAAATTTTGAAGATTCCATACGTCAAGTATTGACACATAGGAAATACGCCCATTTATTATAAGCCGCATTGAACAATTCAAAATGGAGCTTGCCAAGCTGCCTATGATTTCTCTACAACGCCAAACCCTAACTAATTTCGCCTCGTCAGTATGGATTAGTGCAAATAAACAATACTTGCGACTCCCTTTGGAAATCAACCGCAAGTCAATGAACGACGCAGCAATTGCTCAGCAGAAGCGCTCCGTCATAGGAAAACATATCAAAGAAATGACCATGGTGATATTGAATGATGTAGGACATGAAATATTTGATTGGCTTTTCCAAATTAAAGACCACGTCACTGACATTACCCTGGAACACCAACTCGCCAATATGAGCTGGACTGTTGAAGGCCCATTGAACAAACCCAAGATGACCAGATTACTACTAGAGAATCAAAGTGACCTTGATTTGTCATTCATTTTTAAAATGGCATGCGAATACTGTTTGGAGGATAAAATTAGAGAACTGTGGCCACGAATCAGAGAAGAACTGGATTTAAACGATTTCTATGATGAAAATTTGATGGTACAATACTGGATCTATAAACTAGGAGGGCGGTTGCTGGATAATTCCTTTTTAAACCCTTTATTAGAAGAGATGTCGATTGATATCAAATTTTTCGTCAGGGTTGTTTTTAGTCGGAAATCTAGAAAATCAACAGTAAAATTTCTGTTTAATAATTTAAGTGAAGATGAAAAAATTCAGGCCTTGGATATTATTTTTGATTCAAGAAACTACATTCTCCAACTTTCAGAAGTATCAGGTCTGGGATATTTATTGAGTCAATTAAATTACACGCAAATGTGAGAATTAGTATCCAAATTTGAACCACCTGAATATTTATTGACGAACATATCATACTTCGCGTGGCCCAATACACATATTCTAAAGGCATTGGACCGTTACATTGGCAAAATGGAAGGCGCCATTGAAGCTATAAACGGCAACGATTTGGTGGAGTTTGCTGATGGAGCGTTCGAGTTTGTTAGATGCTACAACAGTACGATTTTGTTCAGATATTGTTGGACCAGATTCCCAAAAGAAGGATTAAAAGAAGCAATGGAAGATTTTCGTTCACTGTTCTTGTTTCAAATCTTTCGTGACCTGGCTGACAACAAAGACGTTGTGTCCATTAAAATGGTAATTGATAGTATTGACCCCGAGAGTTATGCCAAGAAATTGTTATCTCATTTTCATTTTCTCATTAATGAAACGTTGGCTTCATTCGATACGGATCTGTTGAAATATTACCTGGCTCGTACCGTTGTCAGCATGAACTTGGCCAAAAACCTCCTTAAGATGTTGAAGGACTCTTATTACTTAGAAAATATGGAAACCACTACGGGTATTTTAATTCAGCTTTTTCCTGAGTTGGATCCCAATTGCGCAGATTAACGCATGTTTACTTGTTTATTTTTTTCGTTCAAATTAGTGCGTTTGTTTTCTAAACAAAGAAGTTGTCCTTGAATTTTGTGCCGAAAATTATTTTTCTTAAAAGCTGCGCATTTTTAAATAAGTAATTTAGAATTGCGCGCAGTTGTAGTTACATCCTTACATAAATATTGTTTAGTGATTACACTGTGACAGCGGAAAATTACTCCCAATTTACTGGGGGTTTTTTTGAAAGATTTTTTTCAAATTAACCCACACATGGTTATTACTTCTGTTATCTTCGTATTAGTTTCGTATTCAATAATTTTATTTCAAAAGCCATGCAATTTTTAATATGTAATAAAGAAATACATAGTAATTTTTTTTAATACATTGTTTTCTCTTATTATTTAGCGATTATATTATGATGTTACTCGATTTGTTGTATTTTTGTTCAAAGCTTTATTCTAAATAAACAAACACATTTTTTTGCTTTTATTGGCCAAACAAAGTTTTCAACTAATTTCATGTTCAAGAAATGTTTTTCTAAATCTACGCAATAAGTCCTTTAAAATTACTATTTGCTTGTTAATTTTTTCAATAACGTTTTTTTTGTACTTTTAATGGAGACATAAATAAAAGATGGTAATCTTTGAAATTTTTTGCGTTTTGAATTTTAATTTCGTATAAGTAGCCACATCGTATGATGTATATCGAAGATGTGGCTATTAGTCCGACCTTCCTGTAGTAGTCGTTGTGTCACATTATCGCCTTTGGAAGTATGGAAGTTTTCGTTCGCCATTGAAGGGAGGGGATTGTGGTAAGGTGATGATATTTGTTCGCTTGTTTGTGTTTTAAAAGGAAGGAGTTTTTAATCGTAAGGCCGAGCATTGCATTTAATTGTGCTAGTAAGGTTAAGAATTGCATTTAACAGACCATTCCATTAAATACTTGAAGAGAAACCAACGCACAGGGGAAGGGCCGCCATATTAGGAGAGTTGTTCTCGCTAGATGGGGCTCGCGTTCGCTAAACGCGGGAGGCTAGCCCACTTGCACCACGGAGCTGTATTGTGCTTACACTGCCGCTTGCGGTGCTTCTTGGCGTGAGGGAACTAGAAAATAACTCTTTGTTTTAAAACATTGCACGATCATTTAAAACCCTTCATTATACCAGGGCTCCCACCAGGTCCCTAAAAGTCCCTAAAGTCCCTATTTTCCTACAAGGTCCTTAATCTATCCTAAAATTGGTATTCGGTCCTTAAATCACCCTTTTTTTGTAAACCTCAGAAAAAGTACAAGGGTGACCTGAAAATGTCTTGTCTGAGATTTGACCAGAGCCGCAAATTTGCGGAGCTCGCTTCGCTCGCTCCGGTTATTTATGATTTACTTAATGTTATATTTAAACGAATTAATTGGCTAATTTTTATAACAATAACAACTCGTGCAAAAATTATTCGAG
Organism: Phalangium opilio; assembly: GCF_054372755.1. Taxonomy (NCBI): domain Eukaryota; kingdom Metazoa; phylum Arthropoda; class Arachnida; order Opiliones; family Phalangiidae; genus Phalangium; species Phalangium opilio. The sequence continues at coordinate 5,929,618 of NW_028324217.1, read as the reverse complement.
TGGTTTTAGATTGGTCTTCATATATGTTCGCCATGTACGTTATTGCAAATGGTCAGAGAAATTTGTTCAAGTTAGTCACGGAAAACCTGGAAAAGTCAGGGAATTTCATTCCAAAAATTTTGTACGAACCCTGTAAAGGCCCAAATTCTAGTTCAGTGGATTTTTTAAAAAACAGTAAACATGATACGAAAATAGTTACTTCTAATCAAAATACCTTCCTTATACATTAGAGCCAGTATCAAGTCTTACCTACCGCTCCCTCAGAATAAGAATATAAACAAAAGAAAGTCAGAAATAATATCCTATTTTGTCGAAAAAATAGAAAAGAGTAATAGGGGCCTAATTGTTTGTGATATTTTCACAGAAAAGATATCATTTTGTTTTACCAGTGGTCCCTTTTTGGTTCCTAATTTTAGAATTTAGGTCCCTATTTTACCCTATTTTTATCGTGAAAAGTCCCTTTTTCCCCTATTTATTTTTGAGATTTTGGTGGGAGCCCTGTTATACTTATCCCTAAAATTTCAAGAGATTCGAAACGGTGAAACCGAAGAAAACACATTAAAACCGTTTTAATTTCTCACAAAAAACTATAAAAGAGAAACTTTTGATGCTTTGCACCAAAATAAACAACCTTATTTAGAAAATCTCATTAAAATTTCAAGAGATTTGAACTAGCGTTTTCAAAATAAGTGCCAAAAAACGGTGTTCCTCCCATAGACGTGCATGTTAAAAGCTTATTCCTTTGATATTTCGAGCGAAAAAACCGAAAATTCCTGGTATGCGAGTTTACATAGGAAAAAATTCTTTAGGCGTGCTACCAAACAGGCTGGGAAATAGCACACTTCCTCTGGTCCAAAACCAGTTTATTAATTGCTTGGACTAGTTTTTTAATTCAAAAAGTGGGGGTTACTGGTCCTCGGGACCAGTTTATTAATTGCAAATCTATTGGAGAACAAAGGCTGGGACTAGTCCGGAGACCAGTTAATTATTTCGGGGACTAGAGGGGTCACTGGTCCCAAGGACTAGTTTAAAAAATATCCTTATTTCCCAGCCTGCTACCAAAAGCGTGATCGAGTCGGCTGCGACCAAACAAAGCAGTCTTCTCTTTAGCCCGTCTGCTTCAAAACCGCGGTAAAACGTACGTGAGTCCCGTGGGCCGTGACATGCCACTGAATATTGTCTATTAAAATCACGTCTTTAAATGTAATTAGTAAAGTATTGATCGAGTGTTCGGAATTGGCAACTTGCTAAGGTATTTATAATTACTCTGTTCTTAATTTACTTTTGTTCCGAAACCACGTTATAGAGGTTTATTTTGTGCTGGAAAACTTGGCGTTAGGGCGGAGAGTTCGACATTCTCAAATTTTCATCCATTTTCTCAAAGGAAATTATAGCTTGTTTTGGGAGACCTCTGGGGTGGCATTTCCTTTAATTTTGGCATTAACTTAAATATTTCAGTTGGTGTACTCGTTTAATTAGTATTTCATCATACTCTAACGTTTAACTATGACTGTTAAATGCATACATATTTTAAACCATTGTTTGAAGCTCTGAAGCTAGAAAAATTGAAGATAATTTTATCGAATTACAATTAACTGGAGGTACCATCGTGATGCGTTTTAGCAATCTATCTTCTTGCAAGATGCAAGGAGTTGTATTTCATTTTTGAAATACCTTTTTTTAATGTTTTATTTTGATCTTGCTGCATCCATTAATGTTGTATTTAGCGATGACTGCATTAATGCATGTTTTTTTTTTTTTTTTTTTGCTTTTGCGTGGAGGATATTCCTAATAACCTCTAGTTCTTATTTAGGTTTTATTGTTTTAGGTCAGTCGCATTGCAACATAAGCGATAATTCCTGATGATTAGATTGAAGATTCATATCGAAAACATTTAGTTAACACTATTACTCGCTATTGGAAATTTGAAGATTCGATATATCAAGTATTTACACAGAGGGTGGCATTTATTAAAAGCCGTATTGAACAATTCAAAATGGAGCTTGCCAAGCTGCCAATGATATCTCTACAACGCCAAGCCCTAACTAATTTCGCCTCGTCAGTATGGATTAGTGCAAATAAACAATACTTGCGATATCCTCTGTGTATTCGCAATTCACTGAACAACAGAGCGATTGACGATCTGAAGCACTCCGACTTAGCAAAACATATAAAAGAAATGACCATGATGATATTGGAAGAAGTAGGAGATGAAATATTTGATTGGCTTTTTGAAATCGGAGTCCACGTCACTGACATTACCCTGGAACACCAAGTCTCCAATTTGAGCTTTACTGTTGAAGGCTCATTAAATCGACCCAAGATGGCCAGGTTACTACTAGAGAATGAAACTGACCTTGATTTGTCATTCAGTTTTAGAATGGCATGCGTGTACTGTTTGGAGGATAAAGTTAGAGAATTGTGGCCACGAATTAGAGAAGAACGGCAGTTAAACGATTTCGATGGTAAAAATTTGATGGTACAATACTGGATTTATAAACTACGTGGGGTCTTGCTGGACCCGCTGGATAGTTTCTTTTTAGACCCTTTGTTAGATGGAACTTCAATTGATGTCCAATTTTTCGCCAGGGTTGCTCATTGTTATGATTTTAGAAAATCAACAGTAAAATTTCTGTTTAATAATTTAACTGAAGAAGAAAAAATTCAGGCCTTGGGTATTATTTTTAAACCACGGAAAAACATAGAACACTTTTTCGCACGTTCATGGGTGTATGTTCTGCGAAGAGTGGGATATTTATTGAGTCAATTAAATTACATGCAAATATGTGAATTATTATCCAAATTTGAACTACCTGAAAAGTTGTTGATGAACATATCAGACTTCGCGTGGCCAAATACACATATTCTAGAGGCATTGGACCATTGCATTGGCAAAATGGAAGGCGCCGTTGAAGCTACAAACGGCAATGATTTGGTGGAGTTTGCTGATGGAGCCTTCGAGTTTGTCAGACGCTACAACTGTAGTATTTTGTTCCGATATTGTTGGACCAGATTCCCAAGAGAAGAATTAAATAAAGTTATCGATTCATGGTTCTTTGAAGACATCATTTGTAAGTTGGCTGACAACAAAGACGTTGTGTCCATTAAAATGGTAATTGATAGTATTGACCCCAAGAGCTATGCCAGGAATTTGTTATCTCATTATCATCTTTCCATTATCAAAACGTTGGCTGCATACGATACGGATCTGTTGAAGTATTACCTCACTCGTACCGTTGTCAGTGAGAACTTGGCCAAAAACCTCCTTAACACATTGAACAATTTTTACTTTCAAGATATGATTACTGGTATTTTAATTCAGCTTTTCCCTGAGTTGGATCCCAATTGCTCAGATTAAATTGTTACGAGTGTAAATTAACACATGTTTACTTGTTTCTTTTTTTCGTTCAAATTAGTGCATTTTTTTTCTAAACAAAACCAGTTGTCGTTGAATTTTGTGCCGAAAATTATTTGTCTTAAAAAAACTGCGCATTTTTAAATAAGTAATTTAGAATTGCGCGCACTTGTAGTTACATCTTACATAAATATTGTTCAGTGATTAGTGTTGCAGACGGGGTTTTTTTAAGCATTTTTTTCATATTAACCCACACATGGTTCTCACTTGTGTTATCTTCGTAATAGTTTCGTATTCAATAATTTTCTTTCAAAAGCCACGCAATTTTTAATATGTAATGAAGAATTACATATTAGTTAGCGATTATTCTATAAAGTTACTCGTTTTGTTGGGTTTTTTTCAAAGCTTTATTCCAAATAAACGTACACATGTTTGTAGTTTTTATTTAACAAAAAAAGTTTTCAACTAATTTCATGTTCAAGAAATGTTTTTCTAAATCTACGCAATTTTAAATAAGTCCCTTAAAATTGCTATTGTAATTGTTACATCTATATCTATATAAATCAAAGTCCTGACTGACTGACTGACAGACTGACTGATAATCAACGCCCAGCCCAAACCGCTTGCCCTAGAAGGCTGAAACTTTGCAGGAACGTTACTCATAAGTAGTAGGCGCGTACTAAGAAAGATTTTTCCAATCCACCGCCATCTTAGAAAATGGCGCACAGAAATGTAAAAAGTATTCTCTTTGCAATAAAGTACGCGCGTTTCAGGCGATTTCGCAATTATTTAATACACTGGTTTACTTTAACTTTAAGACGGGCTAAATAGTCTTTCGGGTTCGATTTGTCGCCATCTTTTAAAATGGCGCCCAGAAATGTAAGAAAATATTCTCCTTGCAATAAAGTCCGCGCGTTTCAACCGATTTCACAAATATTTAGTACAATGGTTTTCTTTAACCTATAGACGGGCTGAATGGTCTTTCGGGTTCGATTTGTTGCCATCTGTTTAAATGGTGGCCTAAAATTTAAAAACCCTTCTATATGGAATAATGTCCGCATGAAAAGTAATGAAAACTGTCCCGACGGGCTGACGGGCAACGCCGAGTTCTTATTACACGCGAGCGACGCCGCGGGTTAAAAGCTAGTTTTTCAATAATTTTCTTTTGTACTCTTTAATGGAGACATAAATAAAAGATGGTCTTCTTTGAAAGTTTTTGCGTTTTGAATTTTAATTTGTGAAATCATAACGCTGACACTGATAATTGAACTATCTCTATACAAGTTACCACATCTTATGATGTATATCTACGATGTGGCTATTAGTCCGACCTTTCTGTAGTAGTCGTTGTGCCACATTATCGCCTTTGGCAATATAAAATTTTCCTTCGTTTGTTTTTTTAAAAAGAAGGAAATTTTAATTGTAAGGTTGAGCATTGCATTTAGTTGTGCTAGGCCTAGTAAGGTTTAGAATTGCATTTAACAGACCATTCCATTAAATACTTGAAGAGAAACCAACGCACAGGGGAAGGACCGCCATATTCTAGAGGGCCGGTAGGCCCTTCTAGATAAGATCCCACACCCTCCCGTAATGTTAAATGAAAATTCACAGATTTTCGCCGATTTTCCCATAGGAATAACATGGGGTTTTTGGTGCTCCTGTACATCGAATCATTTAAAAACTAAAGCGAAGTTACGTTTCGGAATACTTTCAAATTAACAAGTAACTATTCAAGGTGTGCCTTTTTCAAGTTTCATCAAAATTAATTAAGTCTAAGTATGTTAATTTAATTAAAAATGTAAGTACCTCAAAAGATTATTCTACAGCAGACGACGCTAATTGTTCATTACTCTACAGTAGACGACGCTAATTTGCCATTTCACCGCCTTGAAACTTTAACTTGATATTTTTCAATAAATATAACACTATATTTATTAAAAATTTCTCTGGCGGGTCTATTTTTCGTTTAATTATGTGTCTCGGTTGAAATTCTATACTTAAGATACCTTTTTAATTTATATTTTAGATGTTAGTTTCGACCAAGGCTTAAGTTACCTTACTTACGCTTCATGGATATTTCACTGTAGCCTTCAGTAAGGCATAAGGATAGATGGATCAGTGTTGGAAATAAGGATTTTTTTAAAACTGGACCTGTGGCCTAGGTATTTTAATTAAAATAACTGGCCACGGTGCCACTCACTGTAAACGTACAAGGGCAGTGAACGCAATGTCATGGATAATTGTAATCATAGAGTGGACTGTAAAAGATACGGATTTGATAGTTTAAAATCGTGGCAGGATGTTGGTTTTGAAGTTGACTATTAAGCTCGGGTTCTAAAACGAATTGTGAGCCGTGTCTTATAAGAATTAGTAGAAGTGTAGAACCATTTTTAACCTCGTCCTAGAAGTGAAAAATTTCGCATTTCAGGCAAAAATTGTTTTATAATAGATTAATACAAATGCAGACTGAAGGAACAGATATTATATAAAAAAGGACTTGGTTTGCCCAAGCCTGAAAAACAAAACGATAAGAGTTTTTTCCAGTTGACTGAAGCGCAGATATTTTATTTTTCTATATAATTTTAAAGACAATCCGTATTTTACTACTCTTTAGAATTTAATTCAATCTCCTGATTTTACTGCTAATGGATTTATTTCCTATAAATTAATTGAAATAAAAATTACTTATCTCAGATTTTTCAACAATTCCATTTTCGTAAAATTTTATCATGAAAAATCTGAGATAAGTAATTTTTTATTTCAATTAATTTATAGGAAATAAATCCATTAGCAGTAAAATCAGGAGATTGAATTAAATTCTAAAGAGTAGTAAAATACGGATTGTCTTTAAAATTATATAGAAAAATAAAATATCTGCGCTTCAGTCAACTGGAAAAAACTCTTATCGTTTTGTTTTTCAGGCTTGGGCAAACCAAGTCCTTTTTTATATAATTAGGAGAGTTGTTCTCGCTAGATGGAACTCGCGTTCGCTAAACGCGGGAGGCTAGTCCACTTGCACCACAGACTCTGAGCTGTATTGTGCTTACATTGCTTCTTGGCGTGAGAAAACTTGAAAAGAACTATTTGTTTTAAAACTTTGCACGATCATTTAAAAACCTTCATTATACCTCTCCCTAAAATTTCAAGAGATTCGAACCAGCGAAACCGAAGAAAACACATTGAAACCGTTTGAAGACTAAGCTCTTTAATTATCGCTAATTTTCGTTTCAATTTTTTTACAATAAAATTATAAAAGAGAAACTTTTGAAACTTTGCACAAAAATAACAAACCTTATTTAGAACATCTCATTTAGATTTCAAGAGATTTGAACTTGTAATTTAAAAATAAGAGCCAAAAACCCGTGTTCCTCCCTTAGACGGGCATGTTAAAAGCTGACTCCTTGGATTTTTCGAGGGAATAAAACGAAAGTTCCTGGTACACGCTTTTACATAGGAAAGAAATTATTTGGACGGGTATCTATAGTGCGTCAGTGTGGGAAATAAGGCACTTTCACAGGCCAATAGCCAGTTTAAAAATTACCTGGGCCAGTTTAAAAATTAAACGCTTTGGGGTCTACTGGCCCTGGTGGCCACTTAATTAATTCAAAGTTTTCCCCCTCAAGATTTTGGATCATTAAATAAATACTATGTTAATCCCTAAGATTGTCTCGTCTTTGCTTCTATGCTGTTTGCTTGCTTGGCCTGAATTGTGTATGTGGGAGTGGGATTATGGGTGGGTTTCGTATGTCTGTCTACGCTCTTCACAGTGTAGAATCTGTAGATGAAGTGATTTTTGCAGTTAGCTCATGAACGCTGGATCTCACCGTGGCCATTTTTACCTCTCCGAGTGACGTATGTCACGGAGAGGTTCTAAAATCGACAGGCATGTCTGTGTGTGTGTGTGTGTGTGTGTGTGTGTGTGTGTGTCAGGCCGTTGTTATTGACTTACACCCCAGGGGACCGCGTTCGCAGTTTCCGAATCGAAGCAAATGTGTTCGCCATTTCCGGACCGCATTCACAGTTCCCGGAAAATTCAAAACTTGAGGCTATCCACAATTCAACTGGCCACTATTATTTCATCTGACTAGTCAATTGTCCATTCCACATCAACACCAATCTGTATTCACTGGCTTCTAACACCACCACCTTCTGGGCGTTGCTTTTGTCTATCCCACAAAGACACCAGTCTGTACTTACTGGCTTCTAACACCACCATCTTCTGGTCTTTGTTTTTGTCCATCCCACATGGACACCAGTCTGTACACCTGGCTTCTACACCACCATCTTCTCGTCTTTGTTTTTGTCCATCCCATATGGACACCAGTCTGTACACCTGGCTTCTACACCACCATCTTCTGGTCATTGTTTTTGTCCATCCCACATGGACACCAGTCTGTACACCTGGCTTCTACACCACCACCTTCTGGTCATTGTTTTTGTCCATCCCATATGGACACCAGTCTGCACACCTGGCTTCTTCTCCATCATCATCCTTAAGGTTAAGACATACGCGGCGATCGGCCAGGGTTACGAGAAACGTCCGGCCTCCCAATGGCGGGGCTTCCACCAAAGGTTCACGCAATTGCGCTGTTCTTATCCATAGCTGCGATTCGAAATGCTTATATACTACCTATTTGAATAAGGCGAAGCAACCGGCGTATGCTTCATTTTAAACGCCAATATTAGTCAAGTCTCTCAAGAATGTTTAATTGTTCTTTATCAAGACGATGTAACGCTCAATAAGGCGAACAACTAACGAAGAAAATATTTAATATTAATTATATTTATTTTAATATTTAAGATAATCTTGTTTCTCAACTCAAAATTAAAACGGAAAGAGTTAAAAAGCAGTCTATTTTTTTGTCTGTGTGTGTCTGTCCGTTGTCACACTAGTGCGCCGAGTTAGCAGTTCGCTTTGTTTTGATGTGTTAAGAAATCCTACAGAACCTTAATATTCACTTTTTCCATAATACAAAGTGAATATGTGGAAATCTTTTTCATAATTACGATGCATTTAGTACTTTTGTAGCTTTAAAGCTCTGTTTCATTTTGATATTCCAAGGATGTTTTTTAATATTGTTATTTGAAATGGATGTTTATATATTACTTAAGCTATACTACATCTGTTTATAGAATAATCCTTTCTATAGTGATTTCAAGAAGAACGCAACGATATTGGTCAATTGAACTTTAATTTGTCAATAGGCCTAGTGAACCAAAAAGTAAACGCTTGGGTTTGGTTTTCGTTTCTGTAATGCAGAGACATTAACGGTTCAGAGTGAGCCGAAAGTTAAACACACTTTTAAATAAATAGGCTTAGATTTTATAATCATGGTGGATGTCTGGGCCGCGTTTAGCAGAGCTCAGCGCTGTTAGCAGTGTCCTACAGGACGGGGTTTTGCTTTTGAATTTGACGTCACGGTGTTCAGCGCTGAGCCAGCGCGGTCTTCAAAGAAATTAGTCGGGTTTTTGGAAAACGTGACGTAAAACGCGTAGTTCTCAGCTTGGCGAAAAAACATGGAGTAATTAATACAAATAGCTCTTGCTGATTCTGATGGGACTATAGCTATTTAATTGGCGTGAAACCATTTGATCACGCGAGAATATTAAGAGACATGTTACTTTCTAATTTTAATTATAAAAGACGTTGTTATCTATCTCTTTAAATATGTTATCATGCAATTTTTGTTAAGCCTTGGTACCTTGCACGCTTTATTGCGCTAGCGTCATTTTTAAAACACCGATGACCGGAGAAAAGCTATGACGACAGATCTCACCGGTAAACGTTTTCCAAAATCCGCTGTCATTTTGGGGAGCTCTGCTGGACGCAGCCCAGACCAGTGAAAGGTCTGATCGTAATCGGATTATAGCTTCGTGTTCTCATGCTTTTTATGGTGCGCATTTACTTCCAGTGTGATGTAAAATGTCGTCTGATTTACAGTTTATTTGCGATGCTTTATATACTGCCATTAAGTTAATTATACCTCTAAGTACACAAATTCCGGGAACGACTGGGCATCTTTGGCAGGCTACTGTGACGTCAGAACTCGTATAGCGCTAAGATCCGAAGAGAGAAAATTTTAAAATTTCTGTCGCGGTGCAGCCACCAAGCGGTCGAGACGAAAAATAAAATCATCCAGTGGAATAAAGGAGAGTTTTACGTTTCGTATAGGCAGGCACTGGGGGGGAACGAATTTTACTTAAGCAACCCCAAATCCCTCTCTCTCTCGTGAGATAGAGGCGGTTTCAGTCCTGAAACATTCTAAAAGGGATAAAAGAAACGCTAGGCTAGGCAGTACAATTTTGTATTGAAGTTGAGGTGATAAATGATACGGAGAGAGTATAGGGTTTCATTAAAGGGAGCCAGACAAACACTATTGCCATAGAAGTGGAAGCGATTTGTGTACTTAGAGGTATAATTAACTTATGATACTGCTTTAATATTTCATAAATTTTAACTTCAGTATTTGTTCTTAAAAAAAGAAACATTTCCATATCTGGGTAAGTTTGTAAGTAGTCCTCCTCGGAGAGGTAATATTTTGGTTTTCCCAACTTGTTTTAATTAAAATACCTAGGCTCTACTGGCCACAGGTCCAGTTTTTAAAAAATCCTTATTTCCCACACTGTAGTGCGTGCAGTCAAAAGCGTGATCGAGTCGGCTGTGATCAAACAAAGCCGTCTTTGATCGTCTGCTTCAAAACCTCGGGAGAAGTGGAGAACGTTACATGTCGCTGTATTAAAAATCACTGCGTTTAATGTAATTAGGCCTAGTAAAGTATTGATCGAGTGTTCGGAATTGGCAACTTGCAAAGGTATTTATAATTACTCTGTTCTTAATTTACTTTTGTGCCGAAACCACATACTAGAGGTTTATTTTGTGCTGGAAAACTTGGCGTTTGGGCGGAGAGTTCTTTCTCAAATCATAGCCGACTTCAAATTTTCATCCATTTTCTCGAAGGAAATTAAAGCTTGTTTTGGGAAACCTCTGGGGTGGCATTTCCTTTAATTGGCATTAACTTAAATATGTTAGTTGGGTACTCGTTTAATTAGTATTTCATCATACCCTATTGTTTTACTGTGGCTGTTAAATGCATGCATATTTTAAACCATTGTTTGAATCTCTGAAGCTAGAGAAATTGAAGATAATTGTCGGTAACTACAATTAACTATAGGTACCATCGTGATGCGTTTTAGCAATCTATCTTCTTGCAAGATGCTTGGAGTTGTATTTCATTTTTGAAATCCCTTTTGGAATGTTTCATTTTGCTCTTGCTGCATGCATTCATGTTTTATTTAGCGATGACTGCATTAATGCATGTTTTTTTTTGCTTTTGCATGGAAGAAATAACCTCTAGTTCTTATTTAGGTTTTATTGTTTTAGGTCAGTCGCATTGCAACAAAAGGGAGAATTCCTGATGAATGGATTAAAGATTCGTATCGAAATAAAATTAGTTAACACTATTACTCGCTATTGGAAATTTGAAGATTCGATACATCAAGTATTTACACATAGGGAATACGCCCTTTTATTAAAAGCCGTATTGAACGATTTAAAATGGAGCTTGTCAGATTGCCAATGATTTCTCTACAACGCCAAGCCCTGACTAATTTCGCCTCGTCAGTATGGATTCGTGCAAATAAACAATACTTGCGATATCCTCTGCATTATTTTTTGCACCACGAGTCAAAGAACGACGAAGCAATTGCCGAATTGGAGCGTTCCAACATACCAACACTTTTTAAAGAAATGACCATGATGATATTGAATGAAGTAGGATATGAAATATATGATTGGCTTGACGACATTGAAGACCACGTCAACGACACCACCTTTCAGCACCAACTCGCCAATTTGAGCTGGACTGTTGAAGGCTCATTAAATCGACCCAAGATGGCAAGGCTACTGCTAGAGAATCAAACCGACCTCGATTTGTCATTCAGTTTTGAAATGGCATACACGTACGGTTTGGAGGATAAAGTTAGGGAACTGTGGCCGCGAATCAGAGAAGAACAGGATTTAGACGATTTCGATGAACGAAATTCGATGATACAAGGAAATTTTTTGGTACAATACTGGATTTATAAACTAGGTTATGGGTACTTGCTGGACCCGCCCTATAGTTCTTTTTTAGACCCTTTGTTAGAGGGAACGTCAATTTATGTCCAATTTTTCGTCAGAGTTGTTCGTGAATTAGAATTTAGAAAATCAACAGTAAAATTTCTGTTTAATAATTTAACTGAAGAAGAAAAAATTCAAGCCTTGGATATAATTTTTGAACCATCGAATTATTTAAGAGACAGCCTCCAATCTGCAGAAGTATCAGTTCCGGGATATTTATTGAGTCAATTAAATTACACGCAAATGTGCGCATTAGTATCCAAATTTGAACTACCTGAAGAGTTATTGAGGAGCATATCATACTTCGCGTGGCCAAATACACATTTTCTAAAGGCACTGGACCATTGCATTGGCAAAATGAATGGCGCCATTGAAGCTACAAACGGCAATGATTTGGTGGAGTTTGCTGATGGAGAGTTCGAGTGTGTCAGACGCTACAACCATGGGGTTTTGTTCAGATATTGTTGGACTAGATTCCCAAGAGAAGAATTAAATAAAGCTATCGATTCATTCTACTTTAATGACATCATTTCTAAATTGACTCGCAACAAAGACGCTGTGTCTATTAAGATGGTAATTGATAGTATTGACCCCAAGAGTTATGCCAAGAAATTGTTATCTCCTTATCATCTTCCCATTATCGAAAAGTTGGCTGCATTCGATACGGATCTGTTGAAATATTACCTCGCTCGTACTGTTGTCAGTAAGAACATGGCCAAAAACCTCCTTAAGATGTTGAAGGACTCTTATTACTTAGAAAATATGGAAACCACTACGGGTATTTTAATTCAGCTTTTTCCTGAGTTGGATCCCAATTGCTCAGATTAAGTTGTAACAACGAGTGAAACTTCACACATGTTTACTTGTTTATTTTTTTTTCATATTTGTGCATTTGTTTTCAAAACAAAAGAGGTTGTTGTTGAATTTTGTGCCAAGAATTATTTTTCTTAAAAACTGCGCATTTTTAAATAAGTAATTTAGAATTTGTTGTAGTTACATCCTTACATAAATATTGTTTAGTAATTACACTGTGACAAGGAAAAGTTACTCCTATTGTCAGGGGTTTTTTTTATTTCAATGCATTTTTTACAAATTAACCCACACATGGTTATCGCTATTGTTATCTTCATATTAGTTTCGTATTCAATAATTTTCTTTCAAAAATTACACAATTTTAAAAAAGTAATATAGAATTACATACTAATTTTTTTTTCATACTTAGTTTTCTCTTACTTAGTGATTATTGTATAAAGTTACTAGTTTTGCTGGGTTTTTGTTCAAATCTTTATTCCAAATAAACGAACACATGTTTGTAGTTTATATTTAACAAAAAAAGTTTTCAACTAATTTCATGTTCAAGAAATGCTTTTCTAAATCTACGCAATTTTAAATAAGTCCCTTAAAATTGCTATTGTACTTGTTACATTTTTTCAATAATTTTCTTTTGTACTCTTTAATGGAGACATAAATAAAAGATGGTCTTCTTTGAAACTTTTTGCGTTTTGAATTTTAATTTCGTGAAATCGAAACGCTGACACTGATAATGCAACTATCTCTATAAAAGTAGCCACATCGTATGATGTATATGTATATCGAAGATGTGGCTATTAGTCCGACCTTCCTGTAGTAGTCGTTGTGTCACATTATCGCCTTTGGTAGTATGGAAGTTTTCGTTCGCAATTGAAGGGAGGGGATAGTGATATGGTGATGATATTTGTTCGCTTAAAAGGAAGGAGTTTTTAATCGTAAGGTTGCATTTAATTGTGCCAGAAAGGTTAAGAAATACATTTAACAGACCATTCCATTAAATACTTAAAGAGAAACCAAGGTACAGGGGAAGGACCACCATATTAGGAGAGTTGTTCTCGCTAGATGGGGCTTGCGTTCGCTAAACGGGGGAAGCTAATCCACTTGCACCACGGAGCTGTATTGTGCTTACACTGCCGCTTACACTGCTTCTTGGCGTGAGGGAACTAGAAAATAACTATTAGTTTTAAAACTTTGCAAGATCATTTAAAACCCTTCATTATACCTCTCCCTAAAATTTCAAGAGATTCGAAACAGTGAAATCGAAGAAAACACATTGAAACCGTTTGAAGACTAAGCTCTTTAATTATGGCTAATTTTCGTTTCAATTTTTTTACAATAAATTTATAAAAGAGAAACTTTTGAAACTTTGCACAAAAATAACAAACCTTATTTAGAACATCTCATTTAGATTTCAAGAGATTTGAACTTGTAATTTCAAAATAAGAGCCAAAAACCGGTGTTCCTCCCATAGACGGGCATGTTAAAAGCTGACTCCTTGGATTTTTCGAGGGAATAAAACGAAAGTTCCTGGTACACGCTTTTACATAGGAAAGAAATTATTTGGACGGGTATCTATAGTGCGTCAGTGTGGGAAATAAGGCACTTTCACAGGCCAATAGCCAGTTTAAAAATTACCTGGGCCAGTTTAAAAATTAAACGCTTTGGGGTCTACTGGCCCTGGTGGCCACTTAATTAATTCAAAGTTTTCCCCCTCAAGATTTTGGATCATTAAATAAATACTATGTTAATCCCTAAGATTGTCTCGTCTTTGCTTCTATGCCGTTTGCTTGCTTGGCCTGAATTGTGTATGTGGGAGTGGGATTATGGGTGGGTTTCGTATGTCTGTCTACGCTCTACACAGTGTAGAATCTGTAGATAAAGTGATTTTTGCAGTTAGCTCATGAACGCTGGATCTCACCGTGGCCATTTTTTTAATTAAAATACCTAGGCTCTACTGGCCACAGGTCCAGTTTTTAAAAAATCATTATTTCCCACACTGTAGTGCGTGCAGTCAAAAGCGTGATCGAGTCGGCTCAGGCTGTGATCAAACAAAGCCGTCTTAGATCGTCTGCTTCAAAACCTCGGGAGAAGTGGAGAACGTGACATGTCGCTGTATTAAAAATCACGTCGTTTAATGTAATTAGGCCCAGGAAAGTATTGATCGAGTGTTCGGAATTGGCAACTTGCAAAGGTATTTATAATTACTCTGTTCTTAATTTACTTTTGTGCTGAAACCACATACTAGAGGTTTATTTTGTGCTGGAAAACTTGGCGTTTGGGCGGAGAGTTCTTTCTCAAATCATAGCCGACTTCAAATTTTCATCCATTTTCTCGAAGGAAATTATAGCTTGTTTTGGGAAACCTCTGGTGTGGAATTTCCTTTAATTGGCATTAACTTAAATATTTCAGTTGGTGTACTCGTTTAATTAGTATTTCATCATACCCTATTGTTTTACTGTGGCTGTTAAATGCATGCATATTTTAAACCATTGTTTGAATCTCTGAAGCTAGAGAAATTGAAGATAATTGTCGGTAACTACAATTAACTATAGGTACCATCGTGATGCGTTTTAGCAATCTATCTTCTTGCAAGGTGCCTGGAATTGTTTTTCATTTTAGAAATCCCTTTTGGAATGTTTTATTTTGCTCTTGCTGCATGCATTCATGTTTTATTTAGCGATGACTGCAATAATGCATGTTTTTTGCTTTTGCATGGAAGAAATAACCTCTAGTTCTTATTTAGGTTTTATTGTTTTAGGTCAGTCGCATTGCAACAAAAGGGAGAATTCCTGATGAATGGATTAAAGATTCGTATCGAAATAAAATTAGTTAACACTATTACTCGCTATTGGAAATTTTGAAGATTCGATACCTCCAGTATTTACAAATAGAGAATACGCCCATTTATTAAAACACGTATTGAACAAATCAAAATGGAGCTGGTCAAACTGCCTATGATTTCTCTACAACGCCAAGCCCTGACTAATTTCGCCTCGTCAGTATGGATTCGTGCAAATAAACAATACTTGGAACTTCCTTTAATGGAAATCAACCCCAATTCAATGAACGGCCGAGCAATTGCCGAGCTGAAGCGCTCCGACACAGCAACACATATTAAAGAAATGACCATGATGATATTGGATGATGTAGGAGATGAAATATTTTATTGGCTTTTAGAAATTAAACAACACGTCACTGACATTACCCTGGAACACCAAGTCACCAATTTGAGCTGGACGATTGAAGGCTCATTAAATCGACCCAAGATGACCAGGTTAATACTAGAGAATCAAACCGACCTCGATTTGTCATTCAGTTTTGAAATGGCATACACGTACGGTTTGGAGGATAAAGTTAGGGAACTGTGGCCGCGAATCAGAGAAGAACAGGATTTAGACGATTTCGATGAACGAAATTCGATGATACAAGGAAATTTTTTGGTACAATACTGGATTTATAAACTAGGTTATGGGTACTTGCTGGACCCGCCCTATAGTTCTTTTTTAGACCCTTTGTTAGAGGGAACGTCAATTTATGTCCAATTTTTCGTCAGAGTTGTTCGTGAATTAGAATTTAGAAAATCAACAGTAAAATTTCTGTTTAATAATTTAACTGAAGAAGAAAAAATTCAAGCCTTGGATATAATTTTTGAACCATCGAATTATTTAAGAGACAGCCTCCAATCTGCAGAAGTATCAGTTCCGGGATATTTATTGAGTCAATTAAATTACACGCAAATGTGCGCATTAGTATCCAAATTTGAACTACCTGAAGAGTTATTGAGGAGCATATCATACTTCGCGTGGCCAAATACACATTTTCTAAAGGCACTGGACCATTGCATTGGCAAAATGAATGGCGCCATTGAAGCTACAAACGGCAATGATTTGGTGGAGTTTGCTGATGGAGAGTTCGAGTGTGTCAGACGCTACAACCATGGGGTTTTGTTCAGATATTGTTGGACTAGATTCCCAAGAGAAGAATTAAATAAAGCTATCGATTCATTCTACTTTAATGACATCATTTCTAAATTGACTCGCAACAAAGACGCTGTGTCTATTAAGATGGTAATTGATAGTATTGACCCCAAGAGTTATGCCAAGAAATTGTTATCTCCTTATCATCTTCCCATTATCGAAAAGTTGGCTGCATTCGATACGGATCTGTTGAAATATTACCTCGTTCGTACTGTTGTCAGTAAGAACTTGGCGAAAAAAATCTTTAACAAATTGAAGAATTTTTACTTTCAAGATATGGTGATGGAAACCATTACTGGTATTTTAATTCAGCTTTTTCCTGAGTTGGATCCCAATTGCTCAGATTAAGTTGTAACAACGAGTCTAACGTCACACATATTTGTTTATTTTTTCGTTCAAATTAGTGCATTTGTTTTCAAAACAAAAGGATTAGTCGTTGAGTTTTGTGCGAAGAATTATTTTTCTTAAAAAAACTGCGCATTTTTAAATAAGTAATTTAGAATTGCGCGCAGTTGTAGTTACACCCTTACATAAATATTGTTTAGTGATTACACTGTGACTGGGGAAAATTTCTCCCAATTTTCAGGGGTTTTTTTTCTCAAAGCATTTTTTCAAATTAACGCACACATGGTTTTCACTTTTGTTATCATCGTATTAGTTTCGTTCTTTCAAAAACTACGCAATTTTTAATAACAAATATAGAATTACATGCTAAATTTTTTTCATACTTAGTTTTCTCTTACTTAGTGATTATAGAATAAAGTTACTCGTTTTGTTGGGTTTTTGGCTTTATTCCAAATAAACGAACACATGTTTGTAGTTTTTATTGAACAAACAAAGTTTTCAGCTAATTTCATGTTCAAGAAATGTTTTTCTAAATCTACGCAATTTTAAATAAGTCCCTTAAAATTGCTATTGTAATTGTTACATTTTTTCAATAATTTTCTTTTGTACTCTTTAATGGAGACATAAATAAAAGATGGTAATCTTTGAAATTTTTTGCGTTTTGAATTTTAATTTGTCAAATCGAAACGCTGACACTGATAATGCAACTATCTCTATACAAGTAGCCACATCGTATGATCATCAGGGTTCATACGAACATGGAAAACAGGGAAAACCTGGAAATATCAGGGAAATTGGTGTAGAGGAAAAAATCAGGGAAATATCAGGGAAAATGAAAATTTCTTCGAAAAATCAGGGAAAATTATTTTTTTTTCTCAAAAAATCAGGGAAATTAAAGTGAAACAAATACACTTCAGTGGGACCCAGTGCACGAGAAAATAGATATTATTTGTCTCAGTGGAGAGAAATATATTTCTTCAGTGGGTGGTCTTCTGTATTTTGGTCCTGTCTATTATAACCTAACAAAGAATGGTAAACATATGGTTGTAGGTATGGTCTGGTTACCCTATTTGAAATTATAACGCTCCTCCAATGTAAAAAATGCACCTGGAAATTTATAAGAAGTACTCTGGAAAACCTGGAAATATCAGGGAAATTGGCTTTGGAAATTTCGTATGAACCCTGATCATGTATATCTACGATGTGGCTATTAGTCCGACCTTCCTGTAGTAGTCGTGTCACATTATAGCCTTTGATAGTATGGAAGTTTTCGTTCGCCATTGAAGGGAGAGGATTGTGGGTATTGTGATGATATATGTTCGGTTGTTTGTGTTTTAAAAGGAAGGAGTTTTTAATCGTAAGGTTGCATTTAATTGTGCTAGTAAGGTTAAGAATTGCATTTAACAGACCATTCCATCAAATACTTGCCGAGAAACCAGCGCAGGCCGCAGAGGGGAAGGACCGCCATATTAGAAGAGTTGTTCTCGCTAGATGGGGCTTGCGTTCGCTAAACGCTTGAGGCTAGTCCACTTGCACCAAGGAGCTGTATTGTGCTTGCACGGCTTCTTGGCGTGAGTCTTGAGAAAACTAGAAACGAACTATATGCCGGGAGTGTGGCGCACTCCTGTAAGCCAAGCTACTGGGCGGCAAAGTTTGAGGGAATAAGACACATGTCGGCGATCCTACCCTATAGGTGCCGACTGCCCCGTGTCCGCCGGAGGTGACTTGACCCCCACACCCCGTCCGTCACCTCCCAAGTAAACCTCATTTCCTTCCCCTGCTTACACTCCTACTGAAACCTGCTTAATCACATCCTTGCCGCGGTCCATAGACCCTATTCGCATTGAAACCTCAAAAAAAAAAAAAAAAAAAAAAAAAACGAACTATTTGTTTTAAAACTTTGAAACTTTGCACGATCATTTAAAAACCTTAATTATACCTCTCCCTAAAATTTCAAGAGATTCGAACCAGTGAAACCGAAGAAAACACATTTAAACCGTTTGAAGACAGTGACTAAGCTCTTTAATTATGGTTAATTTTCGTTTCAATTTTTTTACAATAAAATTATAAAAGAGAAACTTTTGAAACTTTGCACAAAAATAACAAACCTTATTTAGAACATCTCATTTAGATTTCAAGAGATTTGAACTTGTAATTTCAAAATAAGAGCCAAAAACCGTTGTTCCTCCCATAGACGGGCATGTTAAAAGCTGACTCCTTGGATTTTTCGAGGGAATAAAACGAAAGTTCCTGGTACACGCTTTTACATAGGAAAGAAATTATTTGGACGGGTATCTATCAGGCACACTTCCTCTGGTCCAAAACCAGTTTATTAATTGCTTGGACTAGTTTTTTAATTCAAGAAGTGGGGGTTACTGGTCCTTGGGACCAGTTTATTAATTGCAAATCTATTGGAGAGCAAAGGCTGGGACCAGTAAATGATTTCAGACACTAGGGGGTCACTGGTCCAAAGGACTAGTTTAAAAAATATCCTTATTTCCCAGCCTGGTATCTATAGTGCGTGCAGTCAAAAGCGTGATCGAGTCGGCTGCGATCAAACAAAGCCGTCTTAGATCGTCTGCTTCAAAACCTCGGGAGAAGTGGAGAACGTTACATGTCGCTGTATTAATGTAATTAGGCCTAGTAAAGTATTGATCGAGTGTTCGGAATTGGCAACTTGCAAAGGTATTTATAATTACTCTGTTCTTAATTTACCTTTGTGCCGAAACCACATACTAGAGGTTTATTTTGTGCTGGAAAACTTGGCGTTTGGGCGGAGAGTTCTTTCTCAAATCATAGCCGACTTCAAATTTTCATCCATTTTCTCGAAGGAAATTAAAGCTTGTTTTGGGAGACCTCTGGGGTGGAATTTCCTTTAATTTGGCATTAACTTAAATATGTTAGTTGGGTACTCGTTTAATTAGTATTTCATCATACCCTATTGTTTTACTGTGGCTGTTAAATCCATACATATTTTAATCCATTGTTTGAAGCTCTGAAGCTAGAGAAATTGAAGATAATTGTCGGTAACTACAATTAACTATAGGTACCATCGTGATGCGTTTTAGCAATCTATCTCCTTGCAAGATGCATGGAGTTGTATTTCATTTTTGAAATCCCTTTTGGAATGTTTCATTTTTCTCTGGTTGCATGCAATTGTGTTTTATTTTACAATGACTGCATTAATGCATGTTGTTTGGTTTGACATGGAAGAAATTCCTAATAACATTTTGGTTTTATGCTTTTAGGTAAGTCGCATTTAAACAAAAGCGAGGATTTATGATGAATGGTTTACGGATTTTTATCGAAAAAATTTAGTTAACACTATTACTCGCTATTGGAAATTTTGAAGATTCGATACATCAAGTATTTACACATAGGGAATACGCCCATTTATTAAAAGCCGCATTGAACAATTCAAAATGGAGCTTGCCAAGCTGCCTATGATTTCGCTACAACGCCAAGCCCTGACTAAATTCGCCTCGTTAATATGGGTTAATTCAAATGAAGAATTCTTCCGATATCCCCTGCGTTATTTTTTGCACCACGAGTCAAAGAACGACGAAGCAATTGCCGAATTGGAGCGTTCCAACATACCAACACTTTTTAAAGAAATGACCATGATGATATTGAATGAAGTGGGACATGAAATATTTGATTGGCTTTCCGAAATTAAAGACGACGTCAACGACACCACCTTGGAGCACCAAGTCTCCAATTTGAGCTGGACAGTTGAAGGCTCATTAAATCGACCCAAGATGGCCAGGTTAATACTAGAGAATCAAAGTGACCTCGATTTTTCATTCAGTTTTTACATGGCATGCATGTACTGTTTGGAGGATAAAGTTAGAGAACTATGGCCACGAATCGGAGAAGGACAGGAGTTACACAATTACGATAATGAAAATTTGATGGTAAAATACTGGATTTATAAACTAGGTCCGCCCTTGCTGCACCCGTTGGATGGTTCCTTTTTAGACCCTTTGTTAGAAGGATCTTCAACTGATGTCCAATTTTTCATCAATGTTGCTTGTGATTGGGAATTTAGAAAACCAACAGTAAAATTTCTGTTTAATAATTTAAGTGAAGATGAAAAAATTGAGGCCTTGGATATTATTTTTAAACCATCGAATTCCTCAAGCAACAACCTTCTCCGACTTCCAGACGTACCAGGTCTAGGATATATATTGAGTCAATTAAAATACACGCAAATGTGTGAAATAGTATCCAAATTTGAACTACCTGAAGAGTTATTGAGGAGCATATCATACTTCGCGTGGCCAAATACACATTTTCTAAAGGCACTGGACCATTGCATTGGCAAAATGAATGGCGCCATTGAAGCTACAAACGGCAATGATTTGGTGGAGTTTGCTGATGGAGAGTTCGAGTGTGTCAGACGCTACAACCATGGGGTTTTGTTCAGATATTGTTGGACTAGATTCCCAAGAGAAGAATTAAATAAAGCTATCGATTCATTCTACTTTAATGACATCATTTCTAAATTGACTCGCAACAAAGACGCTGTGTCTATTAAGATGGTAATTGATAGTATTGACCCCAAGAGTTATGCCAAGAAATTGTTATCTCCTTATCATCTTCCCATTATCGAAAAGTTGGCTGCATTCGATACGGATCTGTTGAAATATTACCTCGTTCGTACTGTTGTCAGTAAGAACTTGGCGAAAAAAATCTTTAACAAATTGAAGAATTTTTACTTTCAAGATATGGTGATGGAAACCATTACTGGTATTTTAATTCAGCTTTTTCCTGAGTTGGATCCCAATTGCTCAGATTAAGTTGTAACAACGAGTCTAACGTCACACATATTTGTTTATTTTTTCGTTCAAATTAGTGCATTTGTTTTCAAAACAAAAGGATTAGTCGTTGAGTTTTGTGCGAAGAATTATTTTTCTTAAAAAAACTGCGCATTTTTAAATAAGTAATTTAGAATTGCGCGCAGTTGTAGTTACACCCTTACATAAATATTGTTTAGTGATTACACTGTGACTGGGGAAAATTTCTCCCAATTTTCAGGGGTTTTTTTTCTCAAAGCATTTTTTCAAATTAACGCACACATGGTTTTCACTTTTGTTATCATCGTATTAGTTTCGTTCTTTCAAAAACTACGCAATTTTTAATAACAAATATAGAATTACATGCTAAATTTTTTTCATACTTAGTTTTCTCTTACTTAGTGATTATAGAATAAAGTTACTCGTTTTGTTGGGTTTTTGGCTTTATTCCAAATAAACGAACACATGTTTGTAGTTTTTATTGAACAAACAAAGTTTTCAGCTAATTTCATGTTCAAGAAATGTTTTTCTAAATCTACGCAATTTTAAATAAGTCCCTTAAAATTGCTATTGTAATTGTTACATTTTTTCAATAATTTTCTTTTGTACTCTTTAATGGAGACATAAATAAAAGATGGTAATCTTTGAAATTTTTTGCGTTTTGAATTTTAATTTGTCAAATCGAAACGCTGACACTGATAATGCAACTATCTCTATACAAGTAGCCACATCGTATGATCATCAGGGTTCATACGAACATGGAAAACAGGGAAAACCTGGAAATATCAGGGAAATTGGTGTAGAGGAAAAAATCAGGGAAATATCAGGGAAAATGAAAATTTCTTCGAAAAATCAGGGAAAATTATTTTTTTTTCTCAAAAAATCAGGGAAATTAAAGTGAAACAAATACACTTCAGTGGGACCCAGTGCACGAGAAAATAGATATTATTTGTCTCAGTGGAGAGAAATATATTTCTTCAGTGGGTGGTCTTCTGTATTTTGGTCCTGTCTATTATAACCTAACAAAGAATGGTAAACATATGGTTGTAGGTATGGTCTGGTTACCCTATTTGAAATTATAACGCTCCTCCAATGTAAAAAATGCACCTGGAAATTTATAAGAAGTACTCTGGAAAACCTGGAAATATCAGGGAAATTGGCTTTGGAAATTTCGTATGAACCCTGATCATGTATATCTACGATGTGGCTATTAGTCCGACCTTCCTGTAGTAGTCGTGTCACATTATAGCCTTTGATAGTATGGAAGTTTTCGTTCGCCATTGAAGGGAGAGGATTGTGGGTATTGTGATGATATATGTTCGGTTGTTTGTGTTTTAAAAGGAAGGAGTTTTTAATCGTAAGGTTGCATTTAATTGTGCTAGTAAGGTTAAGAATTGCATTTAACAGACTATTCCATCAAATACTTGCCGAGAAACCAGCGCAGGCCGCAGAGGGGAAGGACCGCCATATTAGAAGAGTTGTTCTCGCTAGATGGGGCTTGCGTTCGCTAAACGCTTGAGGCTAGTCCACTTGCACCAAGGAGCTGTATTGTGCTTGCACGGCTTCTTGGCGTGAGTCTTGAGAAAACTAGAAACGAACTATATGCCGGGAGTGTGGCGCACTCCTGTAAGCCAAGCTACTGGGCGGCAAAGTTTGAGGGAATAAGACACATGTCGGCGATCCTACCCTATAGGTGCCGACTGCCCCGTGTCCGCCGGAGGTGACTTGACCCCCACACCCCGTCCGTCACCTCCCAAGTAAACCTCATTTCCTTCCCCTGCTTACACTCCTACTGAAACCTGCTTAATCACATCCTTGCCGCGGTCCATAGACCCTATTCGCATTGAAACCTCAAAAAAAAAAAAAAAAAAAAAAAAAACGAACTATTTGTTTTAAAACTTTGAAACTTTGCACGATCATTTAAAAACCTTAATTATACCTCTCCCTAAAATTTCAAGAGATTCGAACCAGTGAAACCGAAGAAAACACATTTAAACCGTTTGAAGACAGTGACTAAGCTCTTTAATTATGGTTAATTTTCGTTTCAATTTTTTTACAATAAAATTATAAAAGAGAAACTTTTGAAACTTTGCACAAAAATAACAAACCTTATTTAGAACATCTCATTTAGATTTCAAGAGATTTGAACTTGTAATTTCAAAATAAGAGCCAAAAACCGTTGTTCCTCCCATAGACGGGCATGTTAAAAGCTGACTCCTTGGATTTTTCGAGGGAATAAAACGAAAGTTCCTGGTACACGCTTTTACATAGGAAAGAAATTATTTGGACGGGTATCTATCAGGCACACTTCCTCTGGTCCAAAACCAGTTTATTAATTGCTTGGACTAGTTTTTTAATTCAAGAAGTGGGGGTTACTGGTCCTTGGGACCAGTTTATTAATTGCAAATCTATTGGAGAGCAAAGGCTGGGACCAGTAAATGATTTCAGACACTAGGGGGTCACTGGTCCAAAGGACTAGTTTAAAAAATATCCTTATTTCCCAGCCTGGTATCTATAGTGCGTGCAGTCAAAAGCGTGATCGAGTCGGCTGCGATCAAACAAAGCCGTCTTAGATCGTCTGCTTCAAAACCTCGGGAGAAGTGGAGAACGTTACATGTCGCTGTATTAATGTAATTAGGCCTAGTAAAGTATTGATCGAGTGTTCGGAATTGGCAACTTGCAAAGGTATTTATAATTACTCTGTTCTTAATTTACCTTTGTGCCGAAACCACATACTAGAGGTTTATTTTGTGCTGGAAAACTTGGCGTTTGGGCGGAGAGTTCTTTCTCAAATCATAGCCGACTTCAAATTTTCATCCATTTTCTCGAAGGAAATTAAAGCTTGTTTTGGGAGACCTCTGGGGTGGAATTTCCTTTAATTTGGCATTAACTTAAATATGTTAGTTGGGTACTCGTTTAATTAGTATTTCATCATACCCTATTGTTTTACTGTGGCTGTTAAATCCATACATATTTTAATCCATTGTTTGAAGCTC
This sequence comes from Phalangium opilio, assembly GCF_054372755.1. NCBI lineage: Eukaryota > Metazoa > Arthropoda > Arachnida > Opiliones > Phalangiidae > Phalangium > Phalangium opilio. Next base: position 5,905,220 of record NW_028324217.1, on the reverse strand, counting down.
TGAAGCTAGAGAAATTGAAGATAATTGTCGGTAACTACAATTAACTATAGGTACCATCGTGATGCGTTTTAGCAATCTATCTCCTTGCAAGATGCATGGAGTTGTATTTCATTTTTGAAATCCCTTTTGGAATGTTTCATTTTTCTCTGGTTGCATGCAATTGTGTTTTATTTTACAATGACTGCATTAATGCATGTTGTTTGGTTTGACATGGAAGAAATTCCTAATAACATTTTGGTTTTATGCTTTTAGGTATGTCGCATTTAAACAAAAGCGAGGATTTATGATGAATGGTTTACGGATTTTTATCGAAAAAATTTAGTTAACACTATTACTCGCTATTGGAAATTTTGAAGATTCGATACATCAAGTATTTACACATAGGGAATACGCCCATTTATTAAAAGCCGCATTGAACAATTCAAAATGGAGCTTGCCAAGCTGCCTATGATTTCGCTACAACGCCAAGCCCTGACTAAATTCGCCTCGTTAATATGGGTTAATTCAAATGAAGAATTCTTCCGATATCCCCTGCGTTATTTTTTGCACCACGAGTCAAAGAACGACGAAGCAATTGCCGAATTGGAGCGTTCCAACATACCAACACTTTTTAAAGAAATGACCATGATGATATTGAATGAAGTGGGACATGAAATATTTGATTGGCTTTCCGAAATTAAAGACGACGTCAACGACACCACCTTGGAGCACCAAGTCTCCAATTTGAGCTGGACAGTTGAAGGCTCATTAAATCGACCCAAGATGGCCAGGTTAATACTAGAGAATCAAAGTGACCTCGATTTTTCATTCAGTTTTTACATGGCATGCATGTACTGTTTGGAGGATAAAGTTAGAGAACTATGGCCACGAATCGGAGAAGGACAGGAGTTACACAATTACGATAATGAAAATTTGATGGTAAAATACTGGATTTATAAACTAGGTCCGCCCTTGCTGCACCCGTTGGATGGTTCCTTTTTAGACCCTTTGTTAGAAGGATCTTCAACTGATGTCCAATTTTTCATCAATGTTGCTTGTGATTGGGAATTTAGAAAACCAACAGTAAAATTTCTGTTTAATAATTTAAGTGAAGATGAAAAAATTGAGGCCTTGGATATTATTTTTAAACCATCGAATTCCTCAAGCAACAACCTTCTCCGACTTCCAGACGTACCAGGTCTAGGATATATATTGAGTCAATTAAAATACACGCAAATGTGTGAAATAGTATCCAAATTTGAAATACCTGAACAGTTATTGAAGAACTTAGCATGCTTCGCGTGGCCAAATACACATATTCTAAAGGCATTGGACCATTGCATTGGCAAAATGGAGGGCGCCATTGAATCTACAAACGGGAATGATTTGGTAGAGTTTGCTGATGGAGCCTTCGAGTTTGTCAGACGCTACAACCTAACGATTTTGTTCCGATATTGTTGGACCCGATTTCCGCGAGAAGTATTAAAAGAAGCGATGGAAGATACTTCTACACCGTTTCCGTGTCAAATCTTTGATCACCTGGTTCGCAACAAAGACGCTGTGTCCATTAAGATGGTAATTGATAGTATTGACCCCGAGAGTTATGCCAAGAATTTGTTATCTTATTATCATCTTCGCATTATCAAAACGTTGGCCACATACGATATAGATCTGTTGAAATATTACCTCATTCGTACCGTTGTCAGTGAGAACTTGGCCAAAAGCCTCCTTAAGATATTGAAGGACTCTGAATACTTACAACCTATTAAGGAAACAATTACTAGTATTTTAATTCAGCTTTTTACTGAGTTGGATCCAAATTGCTCAGATTAACACATGTTTACTTGTTTATTTTTCTTTCGTTCCAATTAGTGCATTTGTTTTCTAATCAAAACCAGTTGACTTTGAGTTTTGTGCCGAGAATTATTTTTCTTCAAAAATTGGGCATTTTTAAATAAGTAATTTAGAATTAGTTGTAGTTACATCCTTACATAAATATTGTTTAGTGATTACACTGTGACAAGGGAAAAATTACTCCCAATTTTCAGCGTGTTTTTTTTTCTAAGCATATTTCCAAATTAACCCACACATGGTTATCACTTTTGTTATCTTCGTATTAGTTTCGTATTCAATAATTAAGTTACTCGTTTTGTTTCGTTTTTGTTTAAAGTTTTATTCCAAATAAACGAACACATTTTTGTTGCTTTTATTGGCCAAACAAAGTTTTTAACTAATTTCATGTTCAGCATTGTTTTTCTAAATTTACGCAATTTTAATTAAGTCCCTAAGAATTGCTATTGTACTTGTTACATTCTTTGAATAATTTTTTTTGTACTTTTTAATGGAGACATAAATAAAAGATGTTTATCTTCGAAAGTTTTTGCGTTTTGAATTTTAATTTCGTGAAATCGAAACGCTAACACTGATAACCCGACTTGTAGAAGTCGTTGTGGCTTTGACAGTATAAAATTTTTCCTTCGCCAATGAAGGGAGAGGATTGTGGTAAGGTGATGATATTTTTTTCGTTGTGCTAGTAAGGTTAAGAAATTTGCATTTAATTGTGGTAGTAAGGTTAAGATATGCTTTAATTGCGCTAGTTAGGTTAAGAATTTAAAAAAATGTGAAAGTTAAATCTGTAACAAAATATTTAAATGCCTGCCTAAACTGCCAAGTTTCAACCACCCTCTATAAAATATTTAATACAAAAAAAAATAAAATACTGATTTTTAGATACAATATAATTCCCCCATATTAAAAAAAAGAACTTTCCGATCAAAAATTTATGATTAAAGTGCAACGACTTTCCCCGCATTGAATTGAGATAATCTCCTGTTTCTAAGTTACTTTCCCTTAACAGCGGTGCTTGCTACCATTGCTACCCTCCTCCTAGACGGGTGGTTTTTATTTTACAATTTACAGACTCCGTCCGTAACCATAAGCAGGCAGTTATTGGGGGAGACCCCATAATGGCCAACCATTTTCCTACGTTGAATCGTTGATGGGGTGCTCTTTCAAAGAATACCCTGTACAAAACAGGGCACGCGCTAAAACACCTGGCGAATGCTCTTTGGAATATTCAGAGTTGGGTTCCAAACTCTCATGAATATCTTAATGACGCGTAGGTTTATTTGCGGAGTGACAGAGGACTACTGTAGTTGAGTGTCTTGGTTGGTAGCACTGCCTGGTTTTATGGTAATTGGTGAGTGTCTTTATTGGTAGCACTGCTGGTTTCTGGTAGTGGTTAGGGACTTAGTTACATCGAAATAGTCTATTGTCGTTGCAATTAAGTAATTTTATGCATTTGTTACAAACATTCATGGAATTCCTGAATAAATTCATATATAAAAGTACACTATAACATCCCGAAGAAAAAATGAGCTTAAAGTTAGCGACAAATTAACTTGTATATTTTATTATTAACTTTTATATTTGAGTCGGTTATTGGACTTACTATCACGTTAAGTTGTCTTTGACGGCACGCGACTTGTTCCAATAGCTTCAAGGAAGCGATATCTTTACCAAGTTAACTATGAAGTAAATGTCTTAAGCTGAAAAAGACGTTTTGCGTCTTACAACGCTGTCAGGTTGACTTGGGATTACTGGCACGCGCTAAGATTTATTCGATGGCGGTTATCTTATGTCGATTCCGCGTTTGAAGTAATTTATTTCCACGTGGTTCTTTTGCGTTATATGGTTTATAACGTGGTAGATATATTTTTAATTACATAAATTTAATTTGTAGGGTCTTTGTAGTGTTTGCTGTTTACGAAATACCAGAAAAACATAATAGCAGAAGGGTGTCACTCTGTATCCTTTTAATACTTTAGTTATGTAACATGATTCTTCCCAGGCTCATACAACCATTTTTGTTTGCTCTCTCGCTCATAAAACTTCAGATGGGCATTGCACCGTGCTAGGGTGAATTCTATGACTGTTTGGTATTTACTAAATCCCAATGGAGCAATCAATTAACCAACAAACCTTGATTGTCTTAATTGACGTGGGACAAAAATTAACACACAAGCGCATGCATGCGCCTTGGCAAATAGTTAAGCAGCGCTAATAGATATAGTAATGATGAGGAATTAACTATTTACATGGCGTATGTGATTCGCTTTAGCAATTAACCTTGCTATAATAAATGTTAAATCTGATGATGGATTGAAAGAATCATGTTACAATTATCCCACCCGCTTTGTGCTGGTACACTTCTCTCAAAGAGAAGTATTATATACTTCTGGTATTAGCGACTACATTGTCTGTTGTGAAATGCCCTTTAGAAAGTAAAAGTGTTAACCCTAAAATATATATCTCAACCCACTCGCATTTTCGAATCTAATATTATCAGTCGATAAGAAACACTTGAAAAAAAAAATAATATTCATATTCAATAGCCTAGGACGCGAAAAAACTTGAAAACGGTTCACGAACCAACGCCATCACCTGCTTGATGTAAAAACATTTTATCAGTTCAATTTTACTTGGTAGTGGATGGAAAGTAGGTTTAGTGTTAAAGAACCATTCAGGTGGCACGATGTACGTGACGTCAGCATCGCTATCAGGGGAATGGGGTTTCATTTTCACGCATGGTTGGAGCAACTGGCGTACTTTCGCCAAAAATGGTGCGTTATTCCATAAGCGCCCTATAAGCTTATAACAGCTGTAAACCGTTGGATATGAATTTTCTAACATCACTGTCGTTTAAAAGTGCGTTCGTTGAAGTAAGTAAAGGTTACTTCACCTGTTAGACGATAGTTTTCATGTCACAATATATTTAGTTAAAATTAAACTAATATATAGTTGACAATGGGAAATATCATAGTGTCGTTCAAAATTGTCCCATCGTAATGTCGTTCAAAATTGTAATTTTTTTCAAATTAAGGATATAGTTATAAATAACAAACCCTTTTCAAAAGTCTGGTCATTTTCGCTACTCGAAATTGCATTACATTGATGCTTCTAAATGTTGTATTAAATTGTTGCTACTAAATATTGCATTATATTGCTTCCACTAAATATTGCATTACATTGTTGCTACTAAAAATTGCATTATATTTTTGCTACTAAATATTTTATTACATTGTCCCGGTAACTAATATCAGAAGTATAATATATTTGTATTCGAGAGAAGTGTAAAGCACAAAGCGGAGTAATTGTAATATGATTCTTCTCAACATTTGGAGCAAGGTTACTAAACGAAATAAATAGTTCCCTCCTCATTACTCTATTAACGCTCAACTATTTGCCAAGGTGCATGCATCCGCTTGTATGTTTTGTCCCAGCACGTCAAGACAATCAAGGTTTGTTGGTTAATTGATTGCTGGGGATTTAGTAAATACCAAACAGTTATAGAATTCACCCTAGCACGGTGCGATGCCCATCTGAAGTTTGATGAGCTGGAGAGCAAACAAAAAGGGGTCCCTCGCCTGGGAAGAATCATGTTACATAACTAAAGTATTAAGAGAATACAGAGCGTCATCCTTCTTCTATTATTCCCTTCTGCTAATATCCTTATGAAGCATACTTTTTTTAACAGAGTATTATACACTTACACCACGCGTAATTTACTTCAGTTTATGGTTTCTGTTATAACTTTGCTTGTTTACTATGAAAAGTCTGGGTTGCTTGAAAACCTAGCGTCCCCCAATACACCCCCGACAATTTTTGTATACGGTAAACATTATTGAATGGTTCCCGAATAACGGTAAAATTGGGTAAAATGGTAGCGTGCGTCAGTATAAGTGTTGTTTGGTCCGGTCCAGTCTGGAAGGGGAATCACTAGCCACTATTCAGACTGTCTGATGGGAACAAATACACAATAAATGAAAGGAAAATCTTCAGTTTAGAAATTTATCAGATAAAATTATTCCCACGGGTCAAAGGGTGAAGTTTCCAGTTATCAATGAGTATGGTCAAGAAGTGATGCCTAGTTTATTAGGGAGTGTGGGACTTCAATTCTCGCTTCCGTCGTTCTCGACCTAGTTATCTCGAGCTGTAAGTCTCTAGCATTACGAATACTTATTCGGAACAAATCTTATAAGCTTATGATCTTATATATAGAGCTAAATGGCCGCCCTACACTCAAAGGCAGGCCCAATTTTCGTAGCAGACGAAAACTCATGCCTCATATCAGTTAACACCATGGGAAGGTTCATTAGAATTTTTTTGGTTGTGTTCCTTGTGTAAGCCTAGAATTATAGGATTTTATAGGAAAATATAGGACTAAAAATGCTCATATATAAGACTATTTTGGCTTAAACAATGCAGAAAAATAACAAATAGGATTTTACTTTGAAAAGAGGAACTTAATTAAAATATAATATAATATAATATAATATATATAAAAAATGCCAATTTCGGTGTCTAGTCAAATGTGATCTCGATAAAAGAGCCAACTAAATTTTGATGAATTTGATATTGTAAACTAAGCTTTAACTAAGCCAAAAAATAATATAGGATATTGTAGGACATTTTATGAAATTATAAATGAAATTATAATATAATATAATATAGGACAGGTTAAAAAATATAGGATTTTATCGGAATCATAGGACCGCTAAGCTCCCTACACTTAAACATCGATCAAATCGATCCAAATGTAGGCTTTCAAATAGAACCTTCGTTGACCCCGACTCAAATCAAATCATCTTTCGAGTATCTAAGTGTAAAAATCCAAATCAAATTGAATATCTTCCCCATGACAAAAAATAACGAACTTTAATAACCCGTGTAGAATCGAAAGCTCATTATTAAAAGGAAAAACCGTTACATAGTTGTTGAAGAGAGGGGAGAGAGAGACCCTCGTATTAAAATAACAATGCGGCTCTAATATCGTTTCCCATATATCACGATATAGTATTAAAAAAAATTGAACGAGCAACGTTCGGTCGGGACTAGGAAAGATGTTATATAGTTATAGGCCTTTGCTGCTTTCCCGCTACTTTAACAGCTGATAAGTCCCCTTGGCAACCTTTGTTAAACTTACTCTGCCGGTCTCCCCCACGCGTTAGAGGGTTTACTCTACCCTTAGAGGAGAGTGGTGAGATGGATTAGTAATCTCTAGACCTATAACGTAGCCTCTGTACCCCCATCTACCGCAACGAAGTGCTCCCAGCATCCTCGGTGGGCGTTTTGGTAGGGTCGTAACGTGAAAAATTTCCTCGGTGTCTTTAAAATTTAAGCTAATTCATGATAGCTAGTTTCTATTTTTAAATGGTGCTAAGTGGCATCACTTAAAATATCCCTTGTCAAAGGTAGAGCCGTGCGCAAGGTACTCTGGGAAACTTTCATTGCCGCAAATGACCCACCAACATTGTTACTCCATCTCACCGCTCTCCTCTAAGCTCTACCAACAAGTTAGAAGTTGAACCAAACGAGTACTCCAGTCGTCGTCGGTAGCTCTTGTGAATATTATGTTTCAACGGCGGTGGCGCCGTCTTTCGTAGAATAGGGTAACTACTCGGACGTAAAATCAAGAGTAAATCAACTAGGATTAAGTATCTTTCTCTAACGGGAATTTGTCTCTTTTCTAACGTTGCGGAAATTCATATTTCTGGGGTTGGCCGTGGTTTGACTCTACTTGTCGATAAAATTTGTTAGGTAGGGTAGACCCTTTTCAAAAGGGGGCTCGCAGTATCATCTCGTTGATTTGGTTAAGACGAATATCCAGTATGTGGACCCAGAGACGTTACCAGTCCACAAAAGTCCTTTTGTTTGAAGCCATCTCTAACGTCTTTGCTTGCAGATAATGGATGTTACGTCTCAATCAAATAGGTCAAACCTTTTCGGAGGGAATTTGATACTGGAGTGGCATTCTTTTGGGGGCCATCCATAGCTGCTTAAAAACCTCAGCATGCTTTATAAGGTTGGGCATCATTTAGTGCATCCACCTGTCGGTGGAAATATTTTACTACCTTAGTCACGTGTAAATAGTAGTTCTTGTTCCTATAACCAGGTGTCATCTAAGGCTTATGCCCAACCTAAAAACCGGGCCTAATCCCCTGATGATATAGTAAACTTTTGTTGTTTTCTCCTTGTTGATTAACTCTTGCTATAAGTAACTTTATATAAGTAATATGAAACTGATAAAAATTTTAAAAGTTGTCTTTATTGTAGCATTTGTAAAAAAATTGTTCAATTGTCAGTTACATAGTGTTTGAGCGTCTTGCTTTGCAGTAAATACCATTAATAATCAGATTTTTTTGCAAACTCTGTTTTAGTTTAGAAATCACTGCGAACAGTGCGAGTGCGAATCTTGAAACTGTAACACAGATAGTCCATCATATGTCCAAGAATGTTGGCCATTCCTTCAAACGCAATCGTCTCGACGACCTCGTCAACTTTCTGTCATAATTAGAAAATTACAATTTACCAATTTCTTATCGATAAAATATAAATGTTTTAGAAACAAACAATCACCAATACGTTAAAAATTGGCTACTAATTGTTTAACTTGTTTAAAAACAAGGTGATATTTGGAACCACGCCTACTCTATGGTAATAGATAATATTTAAACAAGAAATGAAATGGCCAGACAACCATTTTATGTAAATTTTCAAAGTTCAAAAACATGACGCCTAAAGATCCTTAAAGGGAGGGTGAAAAGGAAAATCAAGTGATTTTTGTTTTATCGATTCTTCTACTAATTGTAAGACCTATTTGCATACAGGAAATACCTCCAAGTGATTTTTAAAAAAATCAAATTACTTTGGAGATTTCATGGATAGTTTGAAATTAGCACCTCCGACCAATCGCTTAACTCCCTGCCTTCTTGTTAACAAAATTCCAGTGGCATCTTTTCACCCTCCATTTAAGGAACTCTAACCAATTAGCGGGTGTAGCCACGTGACAGTGAGCCCTTTTATACGTAGCTTTAAGACTAAGAGGATTGATACCATTTAAACTGGGAGTCCATGCTACTTTAAGGACTAAGTCCATTAAAAAGAACCCTGGCCTCCAGTGTAAATGGTATAAATCCTCCTAGTGTGAAAATTAATGAACAACAAGCGACCGCTCTCAGTTGACAGCGTGCGCTTTTATTATCGTAGTTGCTAATTGTTTAGAGTTTCCTAATGAGGTTTTTAGCAATAATGAGCGTCAGACATAGAAGTAATGTACCTCAAGTTTCAAAATTTTGTATAAAATTAAGGGTAAGTTTCGTAAATAACTTTGGTTATCTGGCCATTTAATTAACAATTTTAGTTTTTTTTTTAATTAAGAATTTATATTTTATACTAGCAACCAAGACACCCGTCAAGAGTAACGCCCCTTCATTTTTCCAGCTTTCTGGATAAAACGGTCTGGGTTCAGAACTGGTCAGTAGAGATTTTGACGTTTAAAAATATGTAAATAACTTACCTCAGATTCGCAGTGCAAATGCGTCAAATCCACGTCGCCTTCATGTTTCAAAAAAACTTCAATCACGGATTTCTCGTCAATATTAAAACCATCTGGTGTGAGTTTCAGAACAGCCAGATATTCCTTCATCCTTAACTCGTGTTCAGGTACTTGAGAATTGAATTTCAATAAAGCCATGACTTTACTGGCGATTTTGGTCACGATTTTGATCATCAGAGACTCGGTAAAAGAAAAAAATGTAACTGTGAAGTATTCCATGAATTTGGTCCAAAATTCCGGGTTTGCGTAAAGACAGGAAGTAGTTAGGTTGACCATGAAGAGAGCCACGTATTCTGATAACCATAAAACTAAGGCCAGTTTGATGAAGAATGGTCTAAACTTTCTAGACGCCATGGATTTGACTCCAGACATCTTACGGATGGTAACATTAGAACAACCTTCCTTACATTAGCCTGGTGCACTAGTCACTTCACCAGTTGCTCTCACCGGTCAAATGAGACTGAAAGTATACGGGTTTTGCTTCAGAACACCCAGAAGTTCGTGACACACGAAGCCACCAACCAAGATGGCAAAGAGTTAAGGTGTGGTGTTGGACATTGTACTATTTTATTTTCAAGATCTTAATCTCCTGTTCAACCTCTCTTCGTTTGACAGCTCTATACATGAACATCAATGAAGTGAAATTGTAACAATCAGATTGGAAATAAAGGCTTAAAAAACTGTCTCACCTGACACTGCATTCATGAATTCATTCTAACGAATTGAAAGATTGTAAACGCTGTCGAAAGATTTTGTTTGACTAAAGCCTGCCACGTGTTTGCTCATATTTTTCAATGGGAAATTTCACCGTATACAATGGAGGGTATGTGTTTATATCTGAGAGGGATTTTACCGTGTTTCGCTTTCACTGTGGTACACTCTCAGCCTGAAAAATTTCTTATATTTGCCATACAGAGAGCTTTAAAACGTGGTGGTTTTTCCCTCGGCCCTAAGATTTGTATTCCTAGCAGTAGATACCAACGTTATTTTTGGAGATAAAGATCAAAGTCAATACAGAGTAAGTCGAGAAGATAGGCTCTCGTTACGTCATACTTTTCAATCGATGAAAAAACCCACGCTAAAGAGGTGTTGGAATGAATAGAAAATTCCATTAATTCCAAATGAGAAGCTAACACACCAGGAGATTGAGGGTGGTTCCAATCTTAGGTTAATTTCCCTGGCGTCAAGAAGCACCGCTAGAGGCAGCGCGAGTTGGCTAGCCTCCCTCCGCGTGTGGTGAACTCGGGCTCCGTCTGGAGTTGCCTCTTGGCGCCAGGGGAAATAACCCAAGATGGTGGTCTCCCCCCTCCCTCGTGTGTTGATTTATTTGCGTGTAAATAATGGAAGGGTTTATTGTTTGGGGTGTTGTATGACTTTTGAAGCTAAAACCCAATATTTTCATGCGTCAGTTTGGGATACTTTTCTTGACTTTTGTTGTGTTTGGCATTAAGTGAAGGTTTTGAAGTTATAGGATGAGCACCTATACCATGGAGCAATATTAAATTAGACATAGTTGAGTTTAATGCGATTTTAAAGCGACATTCGTTTTCAATCCAAGAAATTGCGAATAGGGAGCTTTCGGTTGGGGAGGAGCTAAGGTTCGTGGGATTATTTTCACGGCCATACTGGTGTTTTGAATACCCCAGAAGGTAAGCTGATACCCACCAATATGGCTGCCAGAATCTTCGCAAGACTTAGGAGGGTGTGACGTACTACTCAGCCAACTGCAAGCTCTCTATGGAAAACGGCATGGGAGTTGAATTTGAGACTTTAGGCTGGCGATTTTTTCCACCAGGGGCGCGCATGTAGACGCGGGAGGGAAGAATGCCTCTTACTTTGCCCCCCCCCTTCCAGGCTATATTTAAACAAGTTGAGCAAGAATACGAAATACAGAAAATGGTTTAATTCTCAATACCAGCGATAAGGTTTCACGGTTCTTATTAACTTTGGTCAGTGGGGAGCAAACTCAAAGGCTTAAATGTACTCTTTTATGTACTTTGAAATTTACACTCAAGTCGTGAGTTGTTTACCAATTTGTGAATCACAAAAGAACTCTTTAAATATTACTTCATGGTGGCAGATACCTAACAAACAAATTAGAAACCTTATCGTATCAATTAAAGAACATGGAAAATATTGGAACTCTGTGGAAATAATCTACAGATGTAAATATAACCTTTGACCTCTACTGCTGCACTGTAGGCGACTATCTCAAAGATGTCCAATGAAAACAAACGTATCAAAGATCACGCTGGGTCAACACGTACAATCGGTTTTTAAATAATTTCCACTTTGCATTCGCATTTTAAATCCGGCACACGCAAGTTCGCCAGTCGCGGACCCGTTCAACTCTTTAGTTAAATTTTAATTCAGTAACCAACCATTTTAATTAATTTTAACCTGATTTTAAAAATGGATCATAGTTTAGTAAAAGATTTGGTAGTTTTACCAAGTTTAAAAGAAATGAGTTTGAACGCGGTCACGAGCGGTTTATGGCTGGCGAAAAAAATACGGCCTTTATTAACGTTTTATCCCGGCATTGGAACATTGGACGCGATAAGCTGGTGCAACATCGAGTTTCAAGTAACTAAAAACGTCCCTGATCTGAAGATACCAAACGCCATGATGCAGAAAATCTTCGCGTTGGTTAACCCTATTGGAAAACAGATTCACGATTGGCTCCATCGTGATGGTTTTGGGTTTACGCAAGCTAACATCATGGACGCAAATTATGTCAAGACGCACATGCATTTTCTTCATTGGACTCCATTCGGATCTCTGGATATGTCTGCCACCATGTTGGAGGTGGTTAGAGACGAGTCTCTGTCACCTGATGACCGATTCAGGATGGCCTGCGATTATTGCTTGGAAACTGAGATTCGAAAATTATGGAAACGTATCCGACCAGTCAAGTTAACTCAAGATTTTTGGGCTCGTCAACTAATGGTAAAGAAATAATCTCCTGTTTCTCATCCAATTGTATAAATACTATTGTATACGCAGGGATAGATTTAATTTTAGAAGTAGGAATGGAGAACGGCTAGAGAACGGGACTTTGACGCGCGCCCAGATTACTGTTCTCCATTCCTACTTCTAAAATTAAATCTGTTCCTGGTCTACGTTATACTTTTGGATTTTCGATTATAAAATAAATTCCAAAGAGAAACAAACACTATAGGAGCTGGACCTCCTTCTTGGGTTATTTTCCTCGCGCTAAGAATCACCGCTAGAGGCACTGCTAGTCTGACCATGTACTCAATTAAACCCTTTAAATCTAACCCACAGAGAAAACCATTGATGATACGCCATTGGACTTACCTACTGGAAAATGTTCCCAGGGAATATTTCCATCAGCAATTACTGAAGTTCAACCCGGATGTACAACCCTACATTCAACTGTTCACCCTAGCCTTGGAAAATGGCACACTCCAAGCCATGCGTTATTTTTGGGAGTTCCTCAGCTGGGAGGATAGGATTACCGTAGTCCTACTACAAATACCTCGTCTCAGTGCCAACTACACGGCGGTTAACGTGAAATGGTACTTTCTGTTCTCGGAATTCACCATTGAAATGGCTTTGACGCAACTACTAGCCCAACCTGAGGATATTTTGAGGCGATTCGCGTCATGTCCCTATCCGTATTGGACCTTCTTCAAGGATCTCGTTAGCCATTTATGGGATGGTGAAAAAATGCCCTTTGAACTGTACGTGACGTTGTTGAAAGGTTGCCTCGAAGGTTTGAATCTTTCCTATGGAAATTGTAGAAAAGGCGTGTACATTGAACTTTACAAGTACTTGTATGATAAGGCTCCGCAGTCATTACGCCAAAAAGTCTTAGATAACGAAGTCTTTGCTCAATGGTTGGATCAAAATTTCCAGTCTGGGATATTCGTTACTGAAGAGTCAGGAACCGCTCCGGTTGCCAGGATTTCACAATACGTATTTCGGAATTCGTATTTTTAAGTAATACACTTTTAATTAAGAAACTGGATGTGTATAGTAAATAAAATTTTAAGCATATGTGTGGTGTTACTATTTTTTTACTAAGGGATTCAATGATAATTGGGTCCTTGTAAGGGGCCTCGGCAAGGATGAGATTAGTCGGATCTTTTCACGATGTTATTAATAAGGCAAGAAATGAAGTTTACTTGGGAGATGAAATCCATAAAAAGAAATTATAGAAGTTGTACCAAGAATTCTTACTGTTTCGAGTTGATTTTATACAGGCCATAAATTAAGGGGGACTGATAGCACAACTTCAGTGTTATCAGGAAATATTTATAGAGGTGACACAATTAAGGAATCCTTAGTTCGCAGTAAGGGAGAAGGTAAAAGAACGAGGCAGATACCATATGCAGTGGCGCGCAACGCGTGGTAAAGGCGCACGTCACGTGATCCTTGTTGTAAACGAGGGATAGTCAAATTTGTAAACTAGATCATAAAGCTAGAGCAAGGAGGCTTTAACGCATGGGCGAGAACGTACGCTCTCTTGCAGTGAGGGGTAGCTTTAACCATGGTAACACGGGAACGGCACAGTACCGTTTAATGAACGGGGGATTTCATGCATTTTGTCTGACTCCGAACCTCCATTCTTATACATCCTCCTTGGAGAAACCGGCAAATGGAAGTAATAATAGAAATGCCAAGAAATTGCCTCTAAAGGGGAGCCCAAGTTCCCTAATGGCCGGTGTGCCTTTATGCGCATTTTTCCCTTTTGAATATTTGAATTCATCTATTATTACTCCTTTATTAAAAAAAACGTGAATTTAAAATAGACCAAGTCGTGTTGAATCCAGTTTGGTGACGTGTAGCCTATGACGTAGCGTCTTACGGGCGTATTTTTTAGTCCAACTTGTGACGCCTAAATAGGTCAAAAAGATAAATAAATCTTTGGTTTTTACCTCTCCGAGTGACGTATGTCACGGAGAGGTTCTAATTTCGACGTGTGTGTGTGTCTGTGTGTGTGTCTGTGTGTGTGTCTGTGTGTGTGTGTGTCTGTTGTTACACCCACGTGACCGCGTTCGCAGTTTCCAAATCGGAGCAAACGTGTTCGCCATTTCCGAACTGCCTTCACAGTCACGGAAATGGCTCCTTTACTTGAGTTCTCACACCACCATCTTCTCGTCTTTGTCCATCCCACTTGGACACCAGTCTGTACTTACTGGCTTCTAATCACCACCATCTTTTGGTCTTCGTCCATCCCACATGGACACCAGTCTGTATTCATTGGCTTCTAATCACCACCATCTTCTGGTCTTCGTCCATTCCACTTGGACACCAGTCTGTACATACTGGCTTCTAATCACCACCATCTTTTGGTCTTCGTCCATCCCACATGGACACCAGTCTGTACATACTGGCTTCTAATCACCACCATCTTTTGGTCCTCGTCCATCCCACATGGACACCAGTCTGTACATACTGGCTTCTAATCACCACCATCTTCTGGTCTTCGTCCATTCCACTTGGACACCAGTCTGTACACCTGGCTTCTACTCCATCGTCATCGTTGGGTTTAAGACATTCGCGGCGATCAGCTAGGGTTACGAGAAACGTCTAGCCTCCCTATGGTGGGTTGTCCACCAAAGGTTTTCGCAATTGCGGTTGTTCTTGCTTTTAGCTGTAGTTCGACACCCTTATATACTACCTATTTGAGTAAGGTAATGCAACCGGCGTATGCTTCATTTCAAACGCCAATATTAGTCAAGTCTCTCAAGAATGTCTAATTGTTCTTTATCAACGCGATGTAACGCTCAATAAGGCGAACAACTAACGAAGAAAATATTTAATATTAATTATATTTATTTTAATATTTAAGATAATCTTGTTTCTCAACTCAAAATTAAAACGGAAAGAGTTAAAAAGCAGTCTATGTTTTAGTCTGTGTATGTCCGTCCGTTAGTGCATCGCGTTAGCAGTTCGCTTTGTTTTGTGGAAAGAAATCCTACAAAACCTTAATATTTGGTTTTCTCATAATGTATAATTAATATATGGAAATATTTTTCGTAATTTCGATGCCTTTAGTGGTTTTGTAGCTATAAAGCTCTGTTTCATTTTGATATCCCAAGAACCTTTTTTAATATTATTATTTGAAATCGATGTTTATATATTACTTAAGCTATACTACATCTGTTTATAGCATAATCCTTTCTAAAGTGATTTCAAGAAGAACGCCACTATATTGGTCAAATGAACTTTCATCTGTCAATAGGCCTAGTGAACCATAAAGTAAACGCTAGGTTTTCGTTTCTGTAATGCAGAGACATTAACGGTTCAGAGTGAGCCGAAAGTTAATTACACTTTTAAATAATCAGGCTAAGATTTTATAATCATGGTGGAAGTCTGGGCCGCGTTGAGCAGAGCTCAGCGCTGTTAGCAGTGTCCTACAGAACGGGATTTTGGTTATGAATTTTGACGGCACGGTGCTCAGCGTTGAGCCAGCGCGGTCACCAAAGAAAATAGTCAGGTTTTTGGATAACGTGACGTAAAACGCGTAGTTCTCAGCTTGGCGAAAAAAACATGGAGGAATTAATACAAATAGCTCTTGCTGATTCTGATCATAGAGACTAGAAACCCCAAGGAGTGGCAGGAATGCCTCAACTTGTTGCCCTTTTTCATGGTACACGCAATGGGTACACGGCGACTTCCGCTAAGCAAAATTAAACGGGCCGGAAGCTCTCATGTACCAATTTATGAGCAACATATTATATGCGCTTGTAGAGCGGGGGACCTGCCACTCCTTGGGGTTTCTAGTCTCTATGTTCTGATGGGACTATAGCTATTTATTTGACGTGAAACCAGTTGATCACGCGAGAATTTTAAGAGATATGTTAGTTTCTATGTTTAATTATAAAAGTTGTTCTTATCTATCTCCATAAATATGTTATCATACAATTTTTGTTAAGCCTTTGTACCTTGCACGCTTTATTGCGCTAGCTTCATTTTTAAAACACCGATGACCGGAGAAAAGCTATGACGACAGATCTCACCGGTAAACGTTTTCCAAAATCCGCTGTCTTTTTTGGTGAGCTCTGCTGAACGCAGCCCAGATCAGTGAAAGGTCTGATCGTAATCGGATTATAGCTTCGTGTTATCATGATTTTAATGGTGCACGTTTACTTTCAGTGTGTGTAGCCACAAATTAGCTTTGGTGTTATGTAACTTTAATCGTCATGTTGACAAACTAAGAAAATTGTTGAGGTGAAAGGAGAGGATAGTGTTTACATGGCAACCCTGTTGTGAATATGGCTTTGAACATAGAGGGTATACAGTTGAGGAGTAGCAAATTGGGCCTTTACAAACACGTAAAGGTAATATCCCTCCAAAGTTTTATCTCTTCATTTCCCGTTTTTCCCCCATCGGATGATTTTAATGTGTACAAGTATATCCTTATTGGATGTAAAATGTCGTCTGATTTACAGTATATTTTCTATGCTTTGTATACTGCTTTAATATTTCATAAATTTTAACTTCAGTATTTGTTCATAAAAAAAAAGAAACATTTCCATAACTGGGTAAATAAGTTTGTAGGTAGTCCTTCTCTTGACTCGGAGAGGTAATATTTTGGTTTTCCCAACTTGTGATTTACAAGAAGTGCAATTTTAAGGCAATAAACACGCGAATACTGTGACCTGAAAGTTTCAGTGGCTCCTGCCTTGTCCCAAAAATTCTTATAGGTCAACAGTTTTTTAATGGAAAGTTTTTTAGGCGAACTACCAAGAGTTGAAAAATAATTTGGTCTAATTTAAAGCTGTGCTCAAATCAGTGGGAGATAAATTATTCTTTCTTGGTCAATGTAAATTAATTTAATATGATATTACGTTTTCAAGCATCGCGCTAGATAGTCGGGTTCGCGTTGGACAATAATTAAGCTTTTTAAATTATTTTAAATTAATCTAATTTAACTTAAAAATAAATACAAATGTCGAGTAACAATACAGATATACAGATCATAGATTTAGTTACCCAACCTACTTTAAAAAGCATGAGTTTCAACGCGATCGCCTGCGCTTTATGGATGTCGAAAGACATTAGGCCTTTGCTAATGAATTACCCTTGCAACTTTAGTACGGACGCTAAGTTTTGGGTCCCGATTAAGTATAAAGTCAGGGAAAACGCGCGTGCGTTGGCGATACCGGATGAGATGCAAGAAAAATTAGCAGTCGTTGTCATATACATTGGAAAAGAGATTCATAATTGGTTGAACCGGGAAGGTTTCGGATTCACGCAAGCGAGCATCATGGATATTGATTACGTCAAGACTCATTTGCATTTTCTACACTGGACACCTTACGGAACGCTGAATCTTGTCGAGACCATGCGAGAAGTAGTACGGGACCCGTCCTTGCGACCTGAAGACAGATTCAGATTGGCCTGCGATTATTGCTTGTCTGATGAAGTTGCAGAATTGTGGCCACACGTTAAACCTCCTCAAGCAGCTATGTTGCCTAATGTAGAAGATTATATTCGTCGACTTAACGTAAGTCTTTTAGTTCTTGTTTTTGGTCATATTGAACATTATAAGCCTATCATATTCCATAAGTGTGTGTTGAAAGACTATTTGCAAGGGTGAAATAGTTTTGAAAAGGTATGGGTTTTCTGGGATCACTGTCATAATGAGGGGAAGTCTGTTAGTGGTGAATTTACTGGAAGCAAAACCGTTTCGTGCTGGTTTCTCTGTCTTATCTCTGCGCGTAATGCGATACTATCAAGGAAAAACATGTCAATTGGACATAGCTCTACTGTGAAAGGGATAAATGGGCGTCTGGTAGCGACGTGTTTCTCGAAGAGGAGTCTCTCAGTGTCGAATTTGTTGATGAAAGAAAGGGGTGAGGCTGAATGGGCTATAGCATACGTGTTAAAATCCAGTAGAGATGAAACTTGAAGGAGAGAGGTATGGAGTGGTAATCTCCATACCTATAACCAGGCTGGGAAATAGCACACTTCCTCTGGTCCAAAACCAGTTTATTAATTGCTTGGACTAGTTTTTTAATTCAAGAAGTGGGGGTTACTGGTCCTTGGGACCAGTTTATTAATTGCAAATCTATTGGAGAGCAAAGGCTGGGACCAGTCCGGAGACCAGTAAACGATTTCAGACACTAGGGGGTCACTGGTCCAAAGGACTAGTTTAAAAAATATCCTTATTTCCCAGCCTGCCTATAACGGTGCCTACGGAATGGCACCGAAGTCCTCCCAGCATCCTCAGCGTTTAGGTAGGGTCGTACAGTATGGAGTAGTAAAAGACGACCCCTCTGTCTTAAAAATAGAAGCTAGTTTTCATACAAATACGAAGGCGCCACGCGGCAGCACTTAACAATCGCCTACAGAAAGGTAGGGGTGTGTGCAAGGTACACTGTACTGGGTTAGTTTCGGTGCCGCAGGTTGCCCGTCATCATTTCCACTTCATCTTACTTCATTTCTCCTTGGCCAAAAGAGGACCAAAATTTTGTCCAAAGGGACCCTTATTTTTAGGGATTAGAGGGCTTTCAGTGAAACCCCGAATCTTAAGCCAACGTTAAGAGCTCTGATTATACTACGTCATCTATGGAGAAGGCTCTATATTAAGCTTCCATAATTAATACATAGAGTAAACCAGTGACGGTACGATTTTGGACATTCCGTATGGCGAAAATCCCGGAGACATTCTTCCACGACCAGTTGAGACGACACAATCCCAACGCGTCACCGTATCTCGTTATGTTTACCGTATCACTTGAAAACGGAACCTTGCAGGCCATGCAATATTTTTGGACATTTTTAAACCGCGATGAAAAACTAGTTTTTATGAGTGACGAATTACCTCGTATTACCACACTCAACACGACTGTTCCATCGAAATGGTTCTTTCTGTTCAAACAATATCCGTTAGACAAAGCCCTTGATCTTTTTAGTCAGCAACCAGAGACATTTTTGAAGCGGATACTATCGTGTCCTAATCCATTCTGGACACCTATAAAGGCGCTCTTGAAGTTCTCTTGGATGAGTGGACGTATGGCGTACGAGGATTACGTGCAATCACTGCTGTTCGTCGCCCGAGAGATGAACGAGGCTTTCGGACTGTGTCGAAAACTAGTTTACTCGGAAATATATTTTTACTTGATGAACAACGCGCCGAAACCATTTCTTGAACAGGTCATGGCGGACGTTCCTTTTTGTAGTAGGTTGGAGGGTATGGTACAATCCGGACATCTTATTCGCGCAACCCCCAATAGCGATGAACGTATTCTAACACAATATTTAAATAGAAATACATATTCGTAGAATGTATGTAATATTTTTTAGATGGAAGTAATTTAGTAAAATATAGTCTAATAAATTTTAAGGAAATTTTAAATATAGTTTTTGTTATTTATTTATTTATTCTTGAAGGGTGGGTAATAAAATTTGTAATACGTCACTGGAACCACGTGAATGCCACATGTAGTGGGACTGGACACCCAGTAGTCCTAGTCTCCATTTAAAAATACAAGGGGGGGGGCATAAAAGGAGGCCGGGCTATTTTGCCTCTCCTCGGTCGGAAAATACGTAATTTTCGTTATTCGCGTCGCGTTGACGTGAGGTTTCAAGAACCAATGAGATGCTGGTTGCAATTTAGAGGCGGAGATTAACTCTGATCCTACGTTTGGACTGGAAATAATGCTGGCAATGTGGCGAATTTATACCTTCTCCCTTGTAAATTAGATATCACTTCTTGGTCTAACTCTTCCCAAAAAATCCTCCTAGATACGTTAAGAAAACGGCTGGTACACAATAATTCCTAGTAACTGTATGTATTCATTCCTGGTTTCAAAAATTATAGTAAATATTGAAAATTTCATAGCTTTAATTAATTCACTTCTCCTTCTCTACATATTATGAAACAAAAAAAAATTAAAATCAATTAGCGTGGCGAATTTGTGTTAATGTGGCATTAAGGAACCCATGACAATTGGATTTTAAAAATAAACCTAAAATTAATCACCATATCACGTTTATTAAATTGACCCGTAAAATTTACATTGATAAGGAATTTTAATATCTAGAATTAAATAAAAAAGAATAAAAAAATATTGTCTCTCGAAGTCACTATCAAGACGAGAGCTTTAGGGCATAACTTCTTTCCTCAAATAAAAAAGAAAACGCGAATTTCATTTCAATAATTTGGGGGTTACTTTGCGATAAAATGTAAACTAATCTAATTTTATTTTCTTTTATCGCTTGTAATTTGTCGTGTGGGTAGTTTGACTTCCCTGGGATTGGAATTTTTATCGGGAACACCTTAGGGGAGCTAAGCCTAATCGTTATTTCAAATAAAATGACAAATTTAAATTTAGGCGTTTAAACAACACGTTCAAAGACTTGGGGCTTTATGTTATCTGAATTATTATGTGTAAGTTTTCATTACAGGAAACATTTATAGACTATTTAAACTGTTTCTTTAGGACAGAGTTTAAATAGATATGGAATACTGTTATTAAAGGTAGCTAGAAGTGAGCTAGGCACTCGGAAGTTTAATTAAAGTCTACTGTAGTGTAAAATGGTTAGGAAATATCAGAAGGGGATAATAGAAGAAGGATGACACTCTGTATCTCTTAATACTTTAGTTATGTAACATGATTCTTCCCAGGCTCATGCTCCCATTTTGTTAGCTCATTTGCTCATCAAAGTTTAGATGGGTATATAACTACGGCACCGTGGGGGTGAATTCGATAACTGTTCGGTATTTATGAAATCCTCAGCAATCAATTAACCAACCACCCTTGATTGTCTTGACGTGGGACAAAAACGCACAAGCGCATGCATGCGCCTTGGCAAATAGTTAAGCAGCGCTAATTGAGTAATGATGACTGAACTATTTACGGCGTATGTGATTCGGTTTAGTAACCTTGAGTACTCCAAATGTTAATTCTGATGTTGGGAAAAATCGTCTTACAATAACACCGTTTTGTTTGTACACTTCACTCGAAGAGAAGTATTATATACTTCTGAAAGTACTCGATCTGGGTTTCTTTCGCTCAAGACCAATCAGCGTTCTATTTTAATATTACCAGACGTAAATGAACATAATTTATCGAAGAATGGGTAATTAACCAAATACATTGGCCCCTTCGAGGGGGGTTTGGGTTTGAAACATTTATGCATTTGTTCCCCATTTTTTTACCCAGATAGGTCGTGCAATCGTTGATGGGATACTATCTGACTAGCCCTTGTACAGTTTCAGGAGAGCTAGAGAAATTCACTAAAGGCTATAATCTATCCTCAAATAGCTAAACCACCCTGTCAATACAGAATACAGATAGCCCACACCTTCGGCAAACATTTCGACCATCGTCAGTTCTATAATAGTTAAGTTATTAGTGCTGTAGACTATGTCATTGAAAGATAATGTGACAGAAGGAACCCATAATGTTTTTTTTTTCGCGGAGCCCGTGCTTTGTCCAAAATATTAACTTTAACAAAGCATGCCCTGTGTCTGTGTGATCATGAGCTAATAAGAAAGAGTGTAAGTGTTGTTCATAAAGGCAGAGTCAGGGTATTTTTTATTAGTTTTCGGGCCGCCATTTTTAAAGATGGTGGCAAATCAAAGATTAAAAGCCATAAGGCCTGTCTATAGGATAAAGAAAACCAGTGTACTAAATATTACTAAAGAAATCTGTTGAAATGCACGGACGTTATTTCATAAAGGTATTTTACATTTCTGGGCGCCATTTTTCAAGATGGCTGGGGATTGGAAAAATTTCTCTTAGTGCGTGCCTAGCACTTAACGTCCCTGCTAAATTTCAACCTTCTTGGTAAAGCAATTTGGGCTGGAAGATGATTATCAGTTAGACTGGACCTATAAATAGTTCCCTCATCATTACACTATTAGCACTTAACTATTTGCCAAGGCGCAGGCATGCGCTTGTGGATTTTTGTCCCAAGTCAAGACAATCAAGGTTTGAGGGTTAATTGATTGCTGAGGATGCAGTAAATACCAAACAGTTATAGAATTCACCCTAGCACGGTGCGATGCTTATCCGAAGTTTGTTTAGAGGGAGAGCAAACGAAAAGGGTGCATGAGCCTGGGAAGAATCATGTTACATAACTAAATTGAGTATTAAGATGATACAGAGTGTCATCCTTCTTCTATTATCCCCTTCTGCTTATATAGATATAGAGGATTAAAAAATATCATAAGAAATACTCTGTTTATATCTACTCTTAATATGATTCATGGTTTCATCCAACAATCTTCAAAGATAGTTCAGTTTTCAATGGTGGGTGTGGCAACTCGAAAAAAGAAAATGAATCGAGGCCTTTGTTTATTAGTTTAGTAAATAACATTTATACAGTTATTAATTACATAATCGTGATTAAACGAACATAATATTTTAACAAAATATTGTATAATAGTTTTGGCAACGATATAATGGATTTTCTTTTCTCTTAATTATTTGTTTCTACTAAAATATGTATTAAAATGCTGGAATATAATAAAATAGGACTTGTATTTAAAAAGCTTAATTGCTAATTGGCGTGATCTTCGATGATGTGCAATTTGTACCGCTTCAATCTTCAATGTTTATCAGATGCTGTAAAAGGTTTTAAATATAAATTATGTAATTTTGTTTTTCTTTCATTAAAAGCAGAATTAAATATGTAGATAAAGATTTCATAATTGTTTTAGACTTAAATAATAAAATCGTAGGCCTATAATGCGTAAGTGTGGGTCTGCCGTCGGGACTTATAGTATTGTCTTTGCGAGTCACTAGACGCCTCTCTATGAGAAACACTCCCCACTGGACGCTCTTCTATAAGAAACACACCCCCACGAGACGCCTCTCTATGAGAAGCACGCCCCCAAGAGACGCCCCTCTATGAGAAACACGATCCCACGAGACGCCCCTGTATGAGAAACACGCCCCCACGAGACGTCCCTCTATAAGAAACACGAACCTACGAGACTCGTGTCTCTGAGAAATACACAGCCAGAAAAAGTCCCTCTTCCCATTATAAAAGAAAACGGGCTCATAGCAAATATCCTTTCTACCCATACTTATGAAGAATATGATATACTTATGCCTATATTATGTCACACACCTGATGGTCAATGTTTAAGGGTATCCTCCTCCTATGTCGTCATCAAATTGGAAATCACCGCCTGCGTGAATGTTTTCATGACCAAACTCGTGTCCTCCATCTTCAATTTCGTATCCCGCACTGTGCCCATGTCCATGTCCATGATCATGATCATGTTCGTGATGATCGTGTCCGTAGTCGAATCCTATATGTTTTCCAAAGGAATGATGGTGACTGGGTAAGATAAGTCTGTGATGGTACTGGTAGCTTTTTCCTCCGTATCCGTAACCATGGGGACCTGGGTGGTGAATGACCAGGCCATAACCGAATTTACCGTATTGGGGTATTCCACCCAGTACAACTGCCACGAGTGATGAAATTGCAACGGCTATTATCTGAAAATTATAATGTAAAAGATTATAAGAATAAGTTAAAATCCTGTAGGATTAGAAAAAACGCCCTTGTTAAAATCCTATAGGATTAGCAAACACGCCCTAGTTAAAATCATGTAGGATTAGAAAAAACGCTCTGGTTAAAATCCTGTAGGATTAGAAAAAACGCCCTTGTTAAAATCCTGTAGGATTAGAAAAAACGCCCTTGTTAAAATCCTGTAGGATTAGCAAACACGCCCTAGTTAAAATCCTGCAGAATTATCAAAAACGCCCTAGCTAAAATCCTGCAGAATTATCAAAAACACTCTAGCTAAAATCCTGTAGAATTATCAAAAACACTCTAGCTAAAATCCTGTAGAATTATCAAAAACACTCTAGCTAAAATCCTGTAGAATTATCAAAAACACTCTAGCTAAAATCCTGTAGAATTATCAAAAACACTCTAGCTAAAATCCTGTAGAATTATCAAAAACACTGTAGCTAAAATCCTGTAGAATTTTGAAAAACACCCTAGAACTATAAAACTTTCCCATTTTCTGCAGAAAATTAAAAATACATAAAAGAAAAGCAAGTCCCAAACAAAGCTAATGCACTTAAATATGGTATTAATATTTATATATTGAATTATTAATTAGTATTCAAGAAACGTTTTTTTACACTAAATATTACAAAGTGTTAAAAAATTAATTATTAGCATAATTCTACCGTTAATAGCTAGAGTATTAATTTCCGTTTCCTGCATGCTAGTGTCCACGGAACCTACCACTAATGTTTCAATTTAATTTTCTATGGTCAACGTGTAGTTTTAATTTTTTACAGGATAAACGTTTAGGATCACTTAACTGTAAATTGATTTTGACACGCATTGTTGAACATTTTCATTTGTAATAATCATTACCGCGGTCTGTTAGAACCATATATTGAGGGAAATTAATGGATAAGGAAATGTTTGAGGTAATATCGTGTGAAATTAATTTAATTGAGAGTTATTAATGTTACACAGGGTGTTTCTGATAAGGGGGATGTTCCTTGGGAAATCAATTTTGAGTCGAAAATGTTCTTTGACATTTTGCCTCAAGGGACAAATCATTACGGAAAATGGAACAATTATTTTCCAAATTCTAAATATCATAATTATAAATATTCAGATTTAATTTAAAGCATTGCTTCTTAGTACAAAATAGGAGATTTTTGTATTTAAATATAAATTCATTCCAACTAATCATATTTCTATTATTTGCTGAATGTATTGATAAAAACATAAAAACGTTTCCAAACATAAATATTATATGCAAATATTTTGATTAACTTGAAGAAATTATAGTTTGCTAAAATTGATATCTAATGAAAAAGTTCGCTTTTAAAATTTACCTAAATGAGAAATTTTTTCTTGAGATAAATTAATACAAAATAAACTAATTTCGCAAAACATCTACCAATATCAAAACCATAATCTGAAATTGGTCATATTTACAAGAACTATAATTTACCAAAAAAGATCTCAATACCGGGTAAATTGGTGCAATATTAGCTCAATACCGGGTAAATTGGTGCAAGATTAGCTCAATACCGGGTAAATTGGTGCAAGATTAGCTCAATACCGGGTAAATTGGTGCAAGATTAGCTCAATACCGGGTAAATTGGTGCAAGATTAGCTCAATACCGGGTAAATTGGTGCAAGATTAGCTCGATACCGGGTAAATTGGTGCAAGATTAGCTCAATACCGGGTAAATTGGTGCAAGATTAGCTCAATACCGGGTAAATTGGTGCAAGATTAGCTCAATACCGGGTAAATTGGTGCAAGATTAGCTCAATACCGGGTAAATTGGTGCAAGATTAGCTCGATACCGGGTAAATTGGTGCAAGATTATCTCGATACCGGGTAAATTGGTGCAAGATTATCTCGATACCGGGTAAATTGGTGCAAGATTATCTCGATACCGGGTAAATTGGTGCAAGATTATCTCGATACCGGGTAAATTGGTGCAAGATTAGCTCGATACCGGGTAAATTGGTGCAAGATTAGCTCAATACCGGGTAAATTGGTGCAAGATTAGCTCAATACCGGGTAAATTGGTGCAAGATTAGCTCAATACCGGGTAAATTGGTGCAAGATTAGCTCAATACCGGGTAAATTGGTGCAAGATTATCTCGATACCGGGTAAATTGGCGCAAGATTAGCTCAATACCGGGGAAATTGGCGCAAGATTAGCTCAATACCGGGGAAATTGGTGCAAGATTAGCTCAATACCGGGTAAATTGGTGCAAGATTAGCTCAATACCGGGTAAATTGGTGCAAGATTATCTCGATACCGGGTAAATTGGCGCAAGATTAGCTCAATACCGGGGAAATTGGCGCAAGATTAGCTCAATACCGGGGAAATTGGCGCAAGATTAGCTCAATACCGGGGAAATTGGTGCAAGATTAGCTCAATACCGGGGAAATTGGTGCAAGATTAGCTCAATACCGGGGAAAATTAATACAAGATTAGCTCAATACCGGGGAAAATTAATACAAGATTAGCTCAACACCGGGTAAATTAATACAAGAATATCTCAATACTGGGTAAATTGGTAGAAGATTAGCCAAATACCGGCTTAATTTCTGCAAGACTAGCAAAAAACCGGGTAAATTGGCGCAAGATTGGCTAAATACAGAGTATTTAGCCAAGGTATTACAAATCATTCAACTTATTCCCAAAATACAGCCAATACAAATTAAATAAACTTAAAACAATCACTCACCAAATAACTCTTCATTTCTGTATATTATATTATATTTAAAGTAGTATAAATCCTATAGTGAGTGCTAAAATACGAGCAAGGTGCTATACTTAAAACGGAGAGAAAGGTTCTAACATAATCTAGCTAAGTGTCCATTCATTTTATAACATTTCTAAGAAGGTTTTTCCACCTTTATTCCCCGCCTTTTCTCTTTTGTTTTTATCATTATTTCCTCGAAAAGAAAGTTCTAACCTAGTTTCCGAAAAGATTGAATGAATAGAGCGCCCAAACCATTAAAAATATGATCCGTACTCCGCTCGCTCGACGACAGGGAAATTTTAATTCCTTTTGCTAAAAAGAGAGTACAGTACAGGGTGTCTCTGATAAGTCTGCCATAAATGGGCCATACTAAGTGGATAGTGTCACCAGAAAATGGTTCTACAACATTTAGTTACGGAGATATGAGTTCCAAACATTGATGGTCCCCTAAAACAAGGAAATAGTTGAACACATGTACAGTAATCGAGGGGTCGGTCATTCATGAAATCCCGTACGCTACCCGTGAAATCCAATTTAAGAAATCCGAAATCAATGCTGATTTCGAAATCAATTAAAAAATCCGAAATCAGCAACGAAATCACAAAATCAGTAAAGAAATCAAAAAATCAGTAAAGAAATCATAAAATCAGTGAAAAAAATCACAAAATCAACAAAGAAATCACGAAATCAACATAGAAATCACGAAATCAGAAGCAAAATCAGTAAAGAAATCGTGAAATCCATTACAAAATTCACGAAATCCAAAATCAAAAGAAATCACAAAATCCGACCAAATCACGGGGAAAAATCTCAAAATCCGAGGAAATCACGCGAAAAACCTCAAAATCCAACGAAATCAAGGGAAATATCGCAAAATCCGTCGAAATCAAAATCCGACGGAATCAGGGGAAAAATCTCAAAATTCAATGAAATCCATTAGATTTTATCGAATTCTGATATCAAACGAAATCCGACGAAATCAAACGAAATCCGACGAAATCAAACGAAATCCGACGAAATCAAACGAAATCCGATGAAATCAAATGAAATCCGATGAAATCCGACGAAATCAAACGAAATCCGAAGAAATCAAATTGGATTTTGAAATCCCGTACACTTTTCCCTAAACGTCCGACCCCTCGACAGTAATACATATCAGCCTTCGATAGTCTTCAATCTAAGAATGTTACTGAACCTTTATCTAGCAGAAGTGTACTATACAAAGATGAACTGCAAAATTAACCGAGTGTTGTCAATTCTCGTTTGTCGTTCTCGATCTAGCTCGAGCTGTGTTTGTCAGTGGTTACTGAGAGCTTGTCATGAAATGACGTAGGTCATAGATTCAAGGTAAAGCGACGCCTGGTGAGGTGCTGTCAAAGGCTTAGTACAGACTAAATAGGAGAAGATGGACTGCAAAATTAACCACCGAGTGTAGGACTTCAATTCTCGCTTATCGTTCTCGAACTAGCTCGAGCTGTAAGTCTCTAGCATTACGAAGCATAGGACGTGTCGTACTTATGGAACATATCTTGTAAACTTATGGTAGAAGTGTGAGTACGCTGGTAACGCATAACTAATTACTAAACATGGAAAACTATTTCATTGTTTTCGGGCCCAATAAATGTTTGGGAAGCAATATCTCCGTAATTAAATGTTTTAGACCCAAATGTTCTTTGACACTATCAAAGAAAACACCCTTTAATTTATTGGAGAGTTATAGGAAACACCCTGTATATTCTCTAAGGTTTTGCTGACTGCTTTGATTGTTAGCGTTGACCGCTTAAGCCCTGTTTTTGCAACTTACAGTGAACGTGTTGAACAAGAACGAAAAAATTTAATATATTTCTTTTTGATTTTAATTTATTTAATAACGTATCCTACAATGGTTTGATTTTATTTGTATTTTAATGGTTTGGGGTTAGATTTTATTGTTGGTAAATCGTGTTCCAAAAATATTGATATACAAATATGTATGATATATTTGAAAGACAAAAAAATGGAGATTTAGGCCTAAATACCATAGAAAGTTCGAAAATAACTTTATAGAACTTGAAGCTAAATCATTGGATGTATTTACAGAAAAGATATGCTTATAATTCGATAATTTTCAAAGAATTGTAGGTCAATATTTTGGGGATTTTTTTGATCCAACTGTGGATCTGTTGCTCAAAACTTTATAATATTTCCATAGACGTGTCGGTCCAAAATGTAGGGATCCAAAAAAGTATACTTTTGTAGAATTATCAACACAAAATTTTACATACATTCGCAAAATGATCATTCCAAAATTTACAATACATTGGTAAAATTATCAGTCCAATATTGTGGATACATTTGTAGAATTATTAATCTGTCTTCGTAGAATTCAAGACTATGGGAAATTCTACTAATACCAGATATAGGCCTACAGATATCAAATACATGAGAAACATTTGATGTTAAGTTACTATGAAAAAACACCATAATTTTAGGTGAAAAATTTTAAAAACATCATATCCCTAGGGGAAAGCTCTGTATTTGTTTAACAAGTACTTCCGTGGTATATTACTCATCTTAAGCGTGGGTGTCAGATTTTAACAATTTATTTTAAGGTAATTCGTTTTAATTTTAAGGAGAAATAGCTCTTCATTGTGATGGTAAACAGTTGCGAAGGCGAGAGATTCATAATGGACAATGAAAGCGATGCTTCTTGTAAAAGTCAAGAAGTCCAAGGACTTCCGTGAAACGTAAAACAACAATTAAAACTCATTTCATATTATAAACAATGAAGACATTTCCATAATTAAATGGAGTCTCTTTAAGAAACACTTCAAAAATATGTCTGCATTTTAGAGTTGAATTCTAGAATGTGGATCTTGTTACAAGGTTTCCATAAATAGAAGCAGGAGCTCCTGATAGAAGCAAAATCCAGCAAGAGAAAGAGCACGTGGATTTTAATCCGGGCGCTCTAATGTTAGTTTAATTTGATTAATCTACTGGTGACACAATTTAAATTCACAATCTCCATGAAGTAGTTTTATAGGAACAGAAATTAAAATATCCTCCTTGGTGACAGGAAGCTAGGGGTTCGATATTTTGACTCCCCTCCTTCGTATTTATGGGGATAATTAAGTTTCATGTCGCATTGTTTATAACTTAATAACGCATTTTTCACTCAAATCACTCAATCTTCCCCAAAACACTCATTGCTCTGAAAAAAGCCATACATTTTATCTTGCCTTGATTCGACTTTATAATTTACCGCTAATTTAAGTCCAAAAACCGTAAAATTAATTTAACTATAACCCTACGTAGACTATTTCCCATTGTTAACATTGTAAACAATATGCTAGTTGCAATTGGAAGTAGTCTATTTTTTTACATACAAATTTTGCCATTGTATATCCGTAGTTATTTCTGGCAAATTTAACTCATCGTATGTCCCTCATTTACCGCTACATGCTGCGCATGAAACTATCAGAGCAATGGAAATAGCTATAGCCATTTGCATACTCTTTCCCATTATTAACAGTATAAACTATAAACAATATGCTAGTTGTAATTGGAAGTGGTCTATTTTTTACATACAAATTTTGTCATCGTGTATCCGTAGGTATTGCGCGCAAAACGATAATTTTACTTATTTTGTGATCTGCTAAAGCTGTTAGCCGCCCCCAAAATCCCTCATTTTGCTAATTGCTAGTCAGTAGGCAATGAGGGTGAGAAGTTGGGAACGCTTGAGTAAGGTATATAACTTGTTTTAATTGTCATCAGGCGGAATTTATTTAAAATAATAACGAACCAGGTTTTAATATAACATAGGAATAGGTTTTTGAGTGTTAGTTATCAAGATTCTGTCGTATTGTTTGACTGTACTACATGCAGTAAATGATAATAGTTAAGCCTTGGCTTTATTTGAGCGGTTAAAATGCATGAAGGAAGCCCTGTTTTATTGTGTAGTAGAGTTGCAGCTTAGGATTTGCCTTGTTTGAAATAATTGGGCCAAATCATGGCTAAATTTTCTTTAATTAAATAATTGATACAATTCTACAAATGGTAAACATTTTATTATCTTGTTTTATAGGTTATGCTATCTTGGACATTATGATTCAACCATTTAATGGTCAACTCCTATGTTGTAACTTGTATCTCAACAAGGACTATTTTTGGTGATAATGAACCTGATATTTCTACCATTTAAATTGGATGGTCTCTTTAAAATTGGAAAAGTTAGCCACATAATGGACCTGATTTTTCAACCTCATAACCCTTATGTTCAAGCATTTAATAAGGGTTTTGGCATTGAACCTGAACCAATATAGCCAGAATTTGATCCTCAACTTGAACATTTTAGACGTTTTAGCTCAAATTGAACCATTTAAGGCGGGTACTGGACTTGAACATGAAACATTTAAAGAGGGTGCTGGACTTGAACATGAAACATTTAAAGAGGGTGCTGGACTTGAACATGAAACATTTAAAGAGGATGTTGGACTTGAACATGAAACATTTAAAGAGGGTGCTGGACTTGAACTTGAAACATTTAAAGAGGGTGCTGGACTTGAACTTGAAACATTTAAAGAGGGTGCTGGACTTGAACTTGAAACATTTAAAGAGGGTGCTGGACTTGAACTTGAAACATTTAAAGAGGGTGCTGGACTTGAACTTGAAACATTTATGCGTATTGTTGATCTGGAACATGAACCACTTAAAACTAGATATTGAACTTCAACTTGAACCTTTTCAAACTGGACATGGAATTTGAACTTTAACCTTTTGAAACTGGACATGGAACTTGAACTTTAACCTTTTGAAACTGGACATGGAACTTGAACTTTAACCTTTTGAAACTGGACATGGAACTTGAACTTTAACCTTTTGAAACTGGACATGGAACTTGAACTTTAACCTTTTGAAACTGGACATGGAACTTGAACTTTAACCTTTTGAAACTGGACATGGAACTTGAACTTTAACCTTTTGAAACTGGACATGGAACTTGAACTTTAACCTTTTGAAACTGGACATGGAACTTGAACTTTAACCTTTTGAAACTGGACATGGAACTTGAACTTTAACCTTTTGAAACTGGACATGGAACTTGAACTTTAACCTTTTGAAACTGGACATGGAACTTGAACTTTAACCTTTTGAAACTGGACATGGAACTTTAACCTTTTGAAACTGGACATGGAACTTTAACCTTTTGAAACTGGACATGGAACTTTAACCTTTCGAAACTGGACATGGAACTTTAATCTTTTGAAACTGGACATTGAACTTCCTTTAACCTTTTAAAACTGGACATGGTTATCATCATCATCAAACCTGAGTAAGTCAAGAACATTTTCTAGCCGATTAGCACGGCAAACAATTTGACACCACCCTAAGCCACACATTTTATTTAGTGAAAGGTCATAGGACCTTTTGGGGACAAGAAGGCCCCTAGCTAAGGAATCCCTCTATTTTGCTGCGCCCAGGTGCTTTTGAATCAAGCTGACATTATTTGCTTTGTGCGATATTTTTGTGCTGATAAATATAAAATGAAGATCATGTGTTTATACACATTGATCCAACATTGTAAACCATGGGTGTGGGCCAAGACTTGATCATATTGATTTCAACATGATTTACATGTGTGTTATACACCACGCGTGATTTTGCACAGTTTCTTTACTGAACATACGTATTTTTAATTGAGGTGAATTGGTTCATATTTTCATTCCAATCTGATTTATATTGAACAGTCTATGTTCATCACACCCAAATTTTGTCTTATTTTCGGATAGTGATGCTTATAGATGTTCTGTTGATAATCTCCACGTTGAGCAATGCTTTCTTAGCTCAAGTTCAAGCCGAAATAGTTCCACGTTGAGCAATGCTTTCTTAGCTCAAGTTCAAGCCGAAATAGTTCCATGTTGAGCAATGCTTTCTTAGCTCAAGTTCAAGCCGAAATAGTTCCATGTTGAGCAATGCTTTCTTAGCTCAAGTTCAAGCCGAAATAGTTCCATGTTGAGCAATGCTTTCTTAGCTCAAGTTCAAGCCGAAATAGTTCCATGTTGAGCAATGCTTTCTTAGCTCAAGTTCAAGCCGAAATAGTTCCATGTTGAGCAATGCTTTCTTAGCTCAAGTTCAAGCCGAAATAGTTCCATGTTGAGCAATGCTTTCTTAACTCAAGTTCAAGCCGAAATAGTTCCATGTTGAGCAATGCTTTCTTAGCTCAAGTTCAAGC
The DNA here is from genome assembly GCF_054372755.1 of Phalangium opilio. Taxonomy (NCBI): domain Eukaryota; kingdom Metazoa; phylum Arthropoda; class Arachnida; order Opiliones; family Phalangiidae; genus Phalangium; species Phalangium opilio. The sequence continues at coordinate 5,872,440 of NW_028324217.1, read as the reverse complement.
CGAAATAGTTCCATGTTGAGCAATGCTTTCTTAGCTCAAGTTCAAGCCGAAATAGTTCCATGTTGAGCAATGCTTTCTTAGCTCAAGTTCAAGCCGAAATAGTTCCATGTTGAGCAATGCTTTCTTAGCTCAAGTTCAAGCCGAAATAGTTCCATGTTGAGCAATGCTTTCTTAGCTCAAGTTCAAGCCGAAATAGTTCCATGTTGAGCAATGCTTTCTTAGCTCAAGTTCAAGCCGAAATAGTTCCATGTTGAGCAATGCTTTCTTAGCTCAAGTTCAAGCCGAAATAGTTCCATGTTGAGCAATGCTTTCTTAGCTCAAGTTCAAGCCGAAATAGTTCCATGTTGAGCAATGCTTTCTTAGCTCAAGTTCAAGCCGAAATAGTTCCATGTTGAGCAATGCTTTCTTAGCTCAAGTTCAAGCCGAAATAGTTCCATGTTGAGCAATGCTTTCTTAGCTCAAGTTCAAGCCGAAATAGTTCCATGTTGAGCAATGCTTTCTTAGCTCAAGTTCAAGCCGAAATAGTTCCATGTTGAGCAATGCTTTCTTAGCTCAAGTTCAAGCCGAAATAGTTCCATGTTGAGCAATGCTTTCTTAGCTCAAGTTCAAGCCGAAATAGTTCCATGTTGAGCAATGCTTTCTTAGCTCAAGTTCAAGCCGAAATAGTTCCATGTTGAGCAATGCTTTCTTAGCTCAAGTTCAAGCCGAAATAGTTCCATGTTGAGCAATGCTTTCTTAACTCAAGTTCAAGCCGAAATAGTTCCATGTTGAGCAATGCTTTCTTAGCTCAAGTTCAAGCCGAAATAGTTCCATGTTGAGCAATGCTTTCTTAGCTCAAGTTCAAGCCGAAATAGTTCCATGTTGAGCAATGCTTTCTTAGCTCAAGTTCAAGCCGAAATAGTTCCATGTTGAGCAATGCTTTCTTAACTCAAGTTCAAGCCGAAATAGTTCCATGTTGAGCAATGCTTTCTTAACTCAAGTTCAAGCCGAAATAGTTCCATGTTGAGCAATGCTTTCTTAGCTCAAGTTCAAGCCGAAATAGTTCCATGTTGAGCAATGCTTTCTTAGCTCAAGTTCAAGCCGAAATAGTTCCATGTTGAGCAATGCTTTCTTAGCTCAAGTTCAAGCCGAAATAGTTCCATGTTGAGCAATGCTTTCTTAGCTCAAGTTCAAGCCGAAATAGTTCCATGTTGAGCAATGCTTTCTTAGCTCAAGTTCAAGCCGAAATAGTTCCATGTTGAGCAATGCTTTCTTAGCTCAAGTTCAAGCCGAAATAGTTCCATGTTGAGCAATGCTTTCTTAGCTCAAGTTCAAGCCGAAATAGTTCCATGTTGAGCAATGCTTTCTTAGCTCAAGTTCAAGCCGAAATAGTTCCATGTTGAGCAATGCTTTCTTAGCTCAAGTTCAAGCCGAAATAGTTCCATGTTGAGCAATGCTTTCTTAGCTCAAGTTCAAGCCGAAATAGTTCCATGTTGAGCAATGCTTTCTTAGCTCAAGTTCAAGCCGAAATAGTTCCATGTTGAGCAATGCTTTCTTAGCTCAAGTTCAAGCCGAAATAGTTCCATGTTGAGCAATGCTTTCTTAGCTCAAGTTCAAGCCGAAATAGTTCCATGTTGAGCAATGCTTTCTTAGCTCAAGTTCAAGCCGAAATAGTTCCATGTTGAGCAATGCTTTCTTAACTCAAGTTCAAGCCGAAATAGTTCCATGTTGAGCAATGCTTTCTTAACTCAAGTTCAAGCCGAAATAGTTCCATGTTGAGCAATGCTTTCTTAGCTCAAGTTCAAGCCGAAATAGTTCCATGTTGAGCAATGCTTTCTTAGCTCAAGTTCAAGCCGAAATAGTTCCATGTTGAGCAATGCTTTCTTAGCTCAAGTTCAAGCCGAAATAGTTCCATGTTGAGCAATGCTTTCTTAGCTCAAGTTCAAGCCGAAATAGTTCCATGTTGAGCAATGCTTTCTTAGCTCAAGTTCAAGCCGAAATAGTTCCATGTTGAGCAATGCTTTCTTAGCTCAAGTTCAAGCCGAAATAGTTCCATGTTGAGCAATGCTTTCTTAGCTCAAGTTCAAGCCGAAATAGTTCCATGTTGAGCAATGCTTTCTTAGCTCAAGTTCAAGCCGAAATAGTTCCATGTTGAGCAATGCTTTCTTAGCTCAAGTTCAAGCCGAAATAGTTCCATGTTGAGCAATGCTTTCTTAGCTCAAGTTCAAGCCGAAATAGTTCCATGTTGAGCAATGCTTTCTTAGCTCAAGTTCAAGCCGAAATAGTTCCATGTTGAGCAATGCTTTCTTAGCTCAAGTTCAAGCCGAAATAGTTCCATGTTGAGCAATGCTTTCTTAGCTCTAGTTCAAGCCGAAATAGTTCCATGTTGAGCAATGCTTTCTTAGCTCAAGTTCAAGCCGAAATAGTTCCATGTTGAGCAATGCTTTCTTAGCTCAAGTTCAAGCCGAAATAGTTCCATGTTGAGCAATGCTTTCTTAGCTCAAGTTCAAGCCGAAATAGTTCCATGTTGAGCAATGCTTTCTTAGCTCAAGTTCAAGCCGAAATAGTTCCATGTTGAGCAATGCTTTCTTAGCTCAAGTTCAAGCCGAAATAGTTCCATGTTGAGCAATGCTTTCTTAGCTCAAGTTCAAGCCGAAATAGTTCCATGTTGAGCAATGCTTTCTTAGCTCAAGTTCAAGCCGAAATAGTTCCATGTTGAGCAATGCTTTCTTAGCTCAAGTTCAAGCCGAAATAGTTCCATGTTGAGCAATGCTTTCTTAGCTCAAGTTCAAGCCGAAATAGTTCCATGTTGAGCAATGCTTTCTTAGCTCAAGTTCAAGCCGAAATAGTTCCATGTTGAGCAATGCTTTCTTAGCTCAAGTTCAAGCCGAAATAGTTCCATGTTGAGCAATGCTTTCTTAGCTCAAGTTCAAGCCGAAATAGTTCCATGTTGAGCAATGCTTTCTTAGCTCAAGTTCAAGCCGAAATAGTTCCATGTTGAGCAATGCTTTCTTAGCTCAAGTTCAAGCCGAAATAGTTCCATGTTGAGCAATGCTTTCTTAGCTCAAATTCAAGCCGAAATAGTTCCATGTTGAGCAATGCTTTCTTAGCTCAAGTTCAAGCCGAAATAGTTCCATGTTGAGCTATGCTTTCTTAGCTCAAGTTCAAGCCGAAATAGTTCCATGTTGAGCAATGCTTTCTTAGCTCAAGTTCAAGCCGAAATAGTTCCATGTTGAGCAATGCTTTCTTAGCTCAAGTTCAAGCCGAAATAGTTCCATGTTGAGCAATGCTTTCTTAGCTCAAGTTCAAGCCGAAATAGTTCCATGTTGAGCAATGCTTTCTTAGCTCAAGTTCAAGCCGAAATAGTTCCATGTTGAGCAATGCTTTCTTAGCTCAAGTTCAAGCCGAAATAGTTCCATGTTGAGCAATGCTTTCTTAGCTCAAGTTCAAGCCGAAATAGTTCCATGTTGAGCAATGCTTTCTTAGCTCAAGTTCAAGCCGAAATAGTTCCATGTTGAGCAATGCTTTCTTAGCTCAAATTCAAGCCGAAATAGTTCCATGTTGAGCTATGCTTTCTTTGCTCATGTTCAAGCCGAAATAGTTCCATGTTGAGCTATGCTTTCTTTGCTCATGTTCAAGCCGAAATAGTTCCATGTTGAGCTATGCTTTCTTTGCTCATGTTCAAGCCGAAATAGTTCCATGTTGAGCAATGCTTTCTTTGCTCATGTTCAAGCCGAAATAGTTCCATGTTGAGCAATGCTTTCTTAGCTCAAGTTCAAGCCGAAATAGTTCCATGTTGAGCTATGCTTTCTTAGCTCAAATTCAAGCCGAAATAGTTCCATGTTGAGCTATGCTTTCTTAGCTCAAATTCAAGCCGAAATAGTTCCATGTTGAGCTATGCTTTCTTAGCTCAAATTCAAGCCGAAATAGTTCCATGTTGAGCTATGCTTTCTTAGCTCAAATTCAAGCCGAAATAGTTCCATGTTGAGCTATGCTTTCTTAGCTCAAATTCAAGCCGAAATAGTTCCATGTTGAGCTATGCTTTCTTTGCTCATGTTCAAACCAAAATAGTTCCATGTTGAGCAGTGCTTTGTGAACTCAAGTTCAAGAAGAGTTAGTTAGGTACAATATTGAGCAGTTCATTGTTCAGCAGACTTTCTTCAAGACCTCAAGTTCAAGAAGAGTTAGTTAGGTACAATATTGAGCAGTTCATTGTTCAGCAGACTTTCTTCAAGACCTCAAGTTCAAGATGACTTAGTTTTGTTCTATGTTGAGGAGTTCTATGTGAGCCCAAGTTCAAGATGAATTAGTTCATGATGTTTTGGTTGATATTTTGTCCCAAATTGTTTGTGGAATCCATAGATGTTTGGCTAACTCTGCTCAGTATTTAGCACTATTGCTTCATTGAATGCGCACTTCAGGCAATTTGAATTGTTTTATATCTGTTCTTTGTGAACTTCAGACAACGTGAATTGCTCCATATCTGTTCTTTGAGCACTTCAGACAACGTGAATTGCTCCATATCTGTTCTTTGAGCACTTCAGACAACGTTAATCTCTATATATCTGTTCTTTGAGCACTTCAGACAACGTTAATCTCTATATATCTGTTCTTTGAGCACTTCAGACAACGTTAATCTCTATATATCTGTTCTTTGAGCACTTCAGACAACGTTAATCTCTATATATCTGTTCTTTGAGCACTTCAGACAACGTTAATCTCTATATATCTGTTCTTTGAGCACTTCAGACAACGTTAATCTCTATATATCTGTTCTTTGAGCACTTCAAACAACGTTAATCTCTATATATCTGTTCTTTGAGAATAAACCACGGATATTTTGATTAGCTCCACGTTGAGCTGTCTTAATGAGCATTACAACAAAATTTGAGTTTGAATTTGATCCGAATTTTTTAAATGTTCGTTTCATAAATTTTGAATGATCTAGCTTTGTTGAATTAGTTTGCTCTAATGTTGAATTACTTACAAATATTCTAATTATCTTCGAATTAAGTACTTTGCACTTCCTGGTGTACTTTGAAAATTCAATTAAATTCATAAAACTCCTGTGAATTTAGAAAATACCCCAAAATTAATTATTAAAGTTTTATGACGGAAATAATCCAAATTTCAACGAAAGTTTTTATCGTAAACGGACAAAGTACGGAAATGTATTGTTTTTCCCAAATATAATTACAATATTTTTAAAACAATTAAGAAGCGTTATAGGTGTGGTCCTTTTTGCACGTTGGCCCGTGTAGAGTAAAAATACGAAATTAATTTATACGAATTTTATTTGGTAACGTTATAAAATTTCAAAGTTTTGATGAAATTGACAGATAGCCATAGTATTTTTAGTTTTTATCAACGCTACCTCATATTGAAGCGTAATTTGTATTGAAGGCTTTATAATGCTTTGATTTTAACTTTATTTTCTAAAGGTTTTATAAATAGGTGATATGTGAAATATTCGTAATATTTTAAAACGGTGTTTTGCCGATTGGCAAAATTTTAATTATTGTTTTATTGTCAATTTATAGCTAGGTTTATCTAGTTACACTACCTAGCTTAAAAATAATAACAGTGAATCTGTACACTCTAAGAAATTGGAGTGTGATTTAACACCTTTATAAGTACTTTATATGGGTCCAAATTTGACACCGTTACAGGTGTACATTTACACCCCTGAAGGGATTTAATCACACTTACACTCAAAAAATGGGGTGTGCTTTAACACCTTTAAAAGTAGTTTATATGGGTCCAAATTTGACACCGTTACAGGTGTTCATTTACACCCCTGAAAGGGTTTAATAACACTTATTTGAGCAATTGGTGGCAAAGATAAGTATAAAATTGTGCAACAGAGGTGCAGTTTAACACCTTTTTAACTCTTATATCGCACTGAAAGTGAATTTTTACTCTCATATTAGTGTTGTGCAACTCCTTAAAGGGTGCGGCATAGCACCTTTCAGAGTGTCGCTTCACACCTTTAAGAGTGGGAGATTTTTTGGTAGAAATTTTAGTACTTTTCCTAGACTTAAGAGCAAAACCGATGACGTAAAAAAACTATAGTAGCTACATTTTGACCACTCATGAGGCATAACTCAAATATCGAGTATGGTTTTCCTGTTTAATTAAATTTTGATTATCCGCCATTCCGCAGTATTATTAGCAATCAGTGCTATATTCATAGCAGGGTTCTTCCTTGAGAGAATTTCATCACCTATAAGGAGGAAAGTTCTCACACGCAGAACTATACCTCTTTAAGCGAGGGTTGTTGCGTTACGGGTTTATAAACTTCTGAAAAAGGCAGAAGGTTTTCACTTCGCACAAATGCATAGGGTATTAAATTAGTTTTGGAGGCTATACTATTCAAGCAGTAGATATAGACGTTCTTGTTAAATTTAATAATCTCTTTTCACTAAGAGTTTTTCGAGCACCAGAAACGCGTTTAATCTAATTTGCACTACAGATTTTACAAAAAAAAATCCATTTAGTACCCTAATTTTTCTCAAAATGATAAAACATGTCACAAAAGCAAGTGCCCCACTTTGGCTTCTCAAGCCGGCCCTACTGTGAGGCCAGTATCTAACCTAGTCTCGTTTTTTAAGAGTATCGCTTAACACCTGTAAGAGTGTCGCCTAACACGTTTAGCATAGTTTTATGAAGGTACAACACCGCCAGATTACCAATTTCTTTGTTAATTTTATTTAAAGGATAAAACTGTTTTCTTTCATGAATATCATCTTTAAAAAAAGGTTTAACAAGTACGTTTTTCAATAATTTTTTACTGTTTGTATTGACTTTAATATTAAAACATTAATGAAAAATAAATGAAAGACCTTATTTAAGAAACCCGCAGTAATATAATTTTTCATGTTTAATTTCGAACGGTGTTTTAATAGTGTTATTTTACACCGAATTTACACTTTAAATTGGCCTCTAAAAACTCAAGGTAATAAAACACTCTTTTGGGTGTTTTTACGGTGTTTACACCGTTTTAACACCTTTTTAACACTTAAGAGTTACGCCAATAAACATACAATTATTATCACTCAGTCAGACTATTCTTTTTTAATCCGTAGCTTATGACGCACTTCTTTATCTCACTCTCCTGATAATGTAGAGGCGTAATAAGATTACACGTGAAAGTTTCAAATTGATTACAATAGTTTTGCAAATTCCTAAACCTTCCTGAAAAAAATATAATAATTAAATTTTCTCATGAAATATCATTTTGAGCTGGCAGGCTGATTGGCGCGCCAGCAGCGGGAAAGTAACGAAACTTTAAGGTGTGTTCTGTGGTTTGAGGTAACGAATCAGAAACGGTGACAAGAACAGCTGTTAACAGATTTTGCTAGAAATTCCGGTCAAACTAGTGTGGGGTCCTAGGCCCACGGATTTTAATAGATTTTCATAGAGTTCTAGCCAGACGGGTTTTCAACGATTGGCGCTGAAGAGGTTTTGAACACGCCCCACAGTTTGAGTGCCACAGCCTCTCGGCGTGGGATTTTTTTCAGTAGATTATATCGTTTTCCTAGTGGGGAGGAAACTTTCGACCCTCTTTTACGATTGCCATAGGCAATTTTGACTAGCAGAGATGGATACTATATAAAGCCTTAGTGTCCAATGCTTCCCAGGATAAGAAGTCATTAACTTCTGATATTATGGATCCCTATCTCTTACCTTCCACACGGTATTTCGCTTAGTGGGCGCCCCGTTCAGCAGAAAAAAATATATGCCTCCCCTACCATCTTCTGAGGGAGACTAAAATCAGGGTAGTTCGTATTTTCTCTTCTTGCGCATGAGCGAAATTTCAAACCCTCCACTCAGGATTCTCCGGGGAGATATAATTTCGTTCCCCACGTGACCTAGCTACTAACGACTCAATTTATGGCCAACTCACATCCACGAGGGTATCGCGTATTTGGTGGGCAGCTTTTTGGCCTAGTTCGGAATCCGTAGTACGAAGTTTATCTCCATATCGGTATAGGAAGCCGTTTAGAAACGTCTCGTGTAAACACTGCTTTAAAATTTGAGAGCCCGAAATACGTTCCAAGAACCTTAATCTCACTTCAATACAAAATACTCCACTCGTATTAAAAAGTAAACATTTGTTTTTAATGAAATACAATTTCAACATTAGTGATTTTTGTGATAAATTAATAATGGTACAAGTTTGTAAATATGTATTTTTTAAGCTCGATAACGTTCCGCACGCCCGTTTAATTTAGTTCTAAAATTCAGAACAAAGGTTAGGATTCATTAACGTTTTAATACGTAGTACTAATATTTAATTAATATTTGAAATAATTTAAAGTAATCATATTTTGAGAGCCACACGAAATGTTTCCAAAAATTATTGTCGTCAATGTCATCTTTGTTCATTTATATTAAAGTGATAGCGTCAGGGTCATTTTCTATCACTTCTTTTCATTTTTCTTAAGTAACTAATACTTAAGAATATAGTTCTTTACATAATAGAACGTCATACTATCTTAATCAATGCAGTTGGGATCCAACGAAGGGAAAAGCTGAATTAAAACATCAGAAATTTTTTCCCTAACACTCTCAAAATTGGAAGAGTTCCTTCACTCTAAGAAATTGGAGTGTGATTTAACACCTTTATAAGTACTTTATATGGGTCCAAATTTGACACCGTTACAGGTGTACATTTACACCCCTGAAAGGGTTTAATAACACTTATTTGAGCAATTGGTGGCAAAGATAAGTATAAAATTGTGCAACAGAGGTGCAGTTTAACACCTTTTTAACTCTTATATCGCACTGAAAGTGAATTTTTACTCTCATATTAGTGTTGTGCAACTCCTTAAAGGGTGCGGCATAGCACCTTTCAGAGTGTCGCGTAACACCTTTAAGAGTGTCGCGTAACACCTTTAAGAGTGGGAGATTATTTGGTAGGATAATAGTAGAAATTCTAGTACTTTTCCTAGACTTAAGAGCAAAACCGCTGACGTAAAAAACACTATAGTAGCTACATTTTGACCACTCATGAGGCATAACTCAAATATCGAGTATGGTATTCCTGTTTAATCAAATTTTGATTATCCGCCATTCCGCAGTATTATTAGCAATCAATGCTATATTCATAGCAGGGTTCCATCTTGAGAGAACTTCATCACCTATAGGGAGGAAAGTTCTCACATGCAGAACTATACCTCTTTAAGCGAGGGTTGTTGCATATAAAGTCATTGAAACGGGTTTATAAACTTCTGAAAAAAGCAGAAAGTTTTCAATTCGTACAATTGCATAGGGTATTAAATTAGTTTTGGAGGCTATAATATTCAAGCAGTAGATATAGACGTTCTTGTTAAATTTAATAATCTCTTTTCACTAAGAGTTTTTCGAGCACCAGAAACGCGTTTAATCTAATTTGCACTACAGATTTTACAAAAAAAAATCCATTTAGTACTCTAATTTTTCTCAAATTAATGATAAAACATGTCACAAAAGCAAGTGCCCCACTTTGGCCAGTACTGTGAGGCCAGTACCTAACCTAGTCTCGTTTTTTAAGAGTATCGCTTAACACCTGTAAGAGTGTCGCCTAACACGTTTAGCATAGTTTTATGAAGGTACAACACCGCCAGATTACCAATTTCTTTGTTAATTTTATTTAAAGGATAAAGCTGTTTTCTTTCATGAATATCATCTTTAAAAAAAGGTTTAACAAGTACGTTTTTCAATAATTTTTTACTGTTTGTATTGACTTTAATATTAAAACATTAATGAAAAATAAATGAAAGACCTTATTCAAGAAACCAGCAGTATTATAATTTTTCATGTTCAATTTCGAACGGTGTTTTAATAGTGTTATTTTACACCGAATTTACACTTTAAATTGGCCTCTAAAAACTCAAGGTAATAAAACACTCTTATGGGTGTTTTTACGGTGTTTACACCGTTTAGACACCTTTTTAACACTTCCATTTCTTAGAGTGTTGTTATCTCAATTATGACTTTGGCCAAATTCTTACTGTCAACGTTACGAGTGAGGTAATATTTCAACAAATTCGTGTCGCTTCGACCCAAAGATATCATAATATCTAAATTGTTGTAATTTAAAAAGTTCTTGGCGAAAACCTTGGGATCAATGCTATCTATTACCATTTTAATGAACTCATCAGCGTCGTAGCTGTAACTCAGAAAACAAAACTTTTGACTTAAAAACCATGAATCAGGATCTTCGATAGCTTTATTTAATTCTTCTTTTGGGAATCTGGTCCAACAGTATCTGAACAAAATCCTACAGTTGTAATGTCTGACAAACCAGAGAGCTCCATTAGCAAATTCTACCAAATCATTGCCATTTGTAGGTTCCATGGTACCATTCATCTTGCTTAAGCTGTGGTCAATCGCCTTTAAAACCTCGGAATTTGGACATGCTAAGATATCCGTCTTTAACAACAAATCTGTCGGTGTTTCAACTAATTCAGATATGATTTCACATATTTGTTCAGAATTTAATTGGCACATTAAATATTCATAGACTGATGGGTCGGTAGAGATGTACAAACGAGTAGCCTCTGATTTGAAAATATTCAAGGCCTCCGCTTTACCTTCCTCACTTAAATTATTAAATAGAAATTTTGCTGTTTCAATTTTACATAGACGAAGGTTTCCAAGTAGAAACTTCACACCCACTGACATTGTATCAAGGTACATAGAAAGTTCTGGCATGCAATCTGATATCTCCGGCAAGATTCCGTCTAGTTTATAAATCCAATATTGCAGCATAAAATTATGGTCATATTCGTCGAAACATTCTAGACCCACTTCTTTAAATCTTGGCCAAAGTTTCACTACTACATCCTCCAAACAGTACGTGCATGCCATTTTAAAACTGAATGACAAATCGAGGTCGGTTTGATTCTCTAGTATTAACCTGGCCATCTTGGGTCGATTCAATGGTCCTTCAATGGTCCAACTCAAATTGGCGACTTGGTGCTCCAAGGTGGTGTCGTTGACGTGGTCTTTGATTTCGTGAAGCCAATAATATATTTCATCTCCTACATCATCCAGTATCATCATGGTCATTTCTTTAATATGCGCTGCTATGTTGGATCGCTCCAGCTTGGAAATTGCTCTTTGGTTCCATGACTCTCTTAAATATTGTTTATTTGCACTGATCCAGATTGACGAGGCGAATTTAGTCAGGGCTTGACGTTGTAAAGAAATCATTGGCAGTTTGGCAACCTCCATTCTCAATGTTTTCAGTACGATTTGCGATTACGAATTATTCGCCAAAAATTCGCTGTCGTCGGGCACAAGGCTTAATAGATGCCAGTATTTGAATGCAGCAACGGAGTTCTTATTTCTTCTGACGGGCGTTTTTGATACTGTTCAAATGAAAGTTGAAATTAGAAGAGTTACGCTGCTTATACGTTTTCTATGCTTTTGATAACACGCAATGAAGGTGCGCGTTGATAAGGACGTTTATAGATGTTGATAAACCAATATTACCTTTGAACTGTTTCAATTTCTTAATTTGTTTGTTTTGTAATTGTTCCGCGCCTGATATTTGTACTTACAAATTATAGATAACTCATCAACTATCTTAATTTTATCCAACCGACGCCAATAAACACACAACTATTATCACTCGCAGTCAGACTATTCTTTATCCGTAGCTTATGACGCACTTCTTTATCTCACTCCTCCGCTAATGTAGAGGTGAAATGATAAACTTTATAATTGTTTTCAATCGTTTAGCAAATTCCTGAATTTTTCTGAAAAATATAATTAGATTTTCTCGTAAAATATCACTTAGCATGTTTAACAGCAAAATATTCTATTTCGATCTCTCCATCATGGATATATATATAAATATTACATATTATGGATTCCCATCTCTTACCTTCCACACGGTTTTTCGCTCAGCAGAGAAAAAAAAAATATATGCCCCCCCCCCTTCCATCTTCTGAGGAAATTCGTATTTTCTCTTCTTGCGCATGAACGAAATTTCAAACCCTCCACTCAGGATTCTCCGGGGAGATATAATTTCGTTCCCCACGTAGCCTATTTAGTAACGACTCAATTTAGGGCCAACTCACATCCACGAGGGTATCGCGTATGGTTCACGGGTAGTTGACCGGTTTTCAAAAGAGCGTTTTGGAATAAAGCGGTTCCTAAAACAGCGGTTTTCAAAAGAGCGTTTTGGAATAAAGCGGTTCCTAAAACAGCGGTTTTCAAAAGAGCGTTTTGGAATAAAGCGGTTCCTAAAACAGCGGTTTTCAAAAGAGCGTTTTGGAATAAAGCGGTTCCTAAAACAGCGGTTTTCAAAAGAGCGTTTTAGAATAAAGCGGTTCCTAAAACAGCGGTTTTCAAAAGAGCGTTTTGGAATAAAGCGGTTCCTAAAACAGCGGTTTTCAAAAGAGCGTTTTGGAATAAAGCGGTTCCTAAAACAGCGGTTTTCAAAAGAGCGTTTTGGAATAAAGCGGTTCCTAAAACAGCGGTTTTCAAAAGAGCGTTTTAGAATAAAGCGGTTCCTAAAACAGCGGTTTTCAAAAGAGCGTTTTGGAATAAAGCGGTTCCTAAAACAGCGGTTTTCAAAAGAGCGTTTTGGAATAAAGCGGTTCCTAAAACAGCGGTTTTCAAAAGAGCGTTTTGGAATAAAGCGGTTCCTAAAACAGCGGTTTTCAAAAGAGCGTTTTGGAATAAAGCGGTTCCTAAAACAGCGGTTTGCAAAACCGCGGTTGCTGTTTCCGCGTTTCTCAAAACAGCGGTTGCTGTTTGGCCTGTTTCCGCCCAAACTGATAGGGATTGAAATATCTATTATATTAAGTATATAGGACAAAGAACAATATTATGCAAAATGGAGTAATGTTATATCGGAAGTAAATATAAAATATAATTTTTTGGAAAAGGCATATTATTTTGGGAAGTTAATGAAGATAAACAACAATATTTTGGAAAAGGCGTACTTTCGTACGCTCAAGATATAAACGCTGTAATCAAAATGCGCTAAAACGAGAAATGGCTATAATGGCAAACGCGTTTATGAAAAAGCCGTTTTGGACAATGCTGTTTTGATAACACGCCCAATCGATAACATACCATCGCGTATTTGGTGGGCAGCTTTTTGGCCTAGTTCGGAATCCGTAGTACGAAGTTTATCTCCATAACGGTATAGGAAGCCGTTTAGAAACGTCTCGTGTAAACACTGCTTTCAAATTTGAGAGCCAGAAATACGTTCCAAGAACCTTAATCTCACTTCAATAGAAAATACACCACTCGTATTAGAAATTAAACATTTATTTTTAATGAAATACAATTTCAACATTAGTGAGTTTTGTGATAAATTAATAATGGTACAAGTTTGTAAATATATATTTTATAAGCTCACTAACGTTCCCCGCGCTCGTTGAATTTATTTTCTAAAATTGAAAACAAAGATTTGGATTTATCAACGTTTTAATACGAAGTACTAATACTTAATTAAAATTCAAAATAATTTAAAGCAATCATATTTTGAAAGCTACGCGTAACGTTTCGAATACCCAGTGGCGTCAACGTCATTTTCATTCATTTATATTAAAGTGATAGCGTCAGGGCCATTTTCTATCACTTCTTAACATTTTTTTGAGTAACTTTTTCTTCGGTATATAGTTCTTGACATAATATAACGTCATACCTTAAGAAAATAATATATAGCTCCCTATAAGTATGAAACTCTCCATTTAAGCCATATAAACAGCATTTCCATTGAAATTTGTAAAAAGTTTCAAATGGCACCTATTAAGAGTTTTTGGCGTTAAAAAAGATGAAATATTTCTTTAGAATTTTTGTTTTTATATTTTAATTAAATAGTTAAAGTCCTAGAAGTTTTTATTATGATAATTATAACTGATTAAGTGCATGTCAAAATTATCATAATAAATTAATAGATGGCGCGAGATTTTGAAAACTGAGGCTAGCGCCTACACTGGTACGAGGTAAGGAGTATCTTGGTCATATTTCCCGGTCCATCGTGCTTTTCGCGGACATCTTGGGTGGCGGCGGCGGTTTCGCCCCCCCCCCTTATACTCGTAGTACCGAAACTTCTCCCACGGGGCGTAAAAGCGTAAGCGCCCCAAATTTGGAATCAAATGCTGTAGTATGAAAATGTACTACTTTTCATACTTATAGGGAGCTATATATTATTTTCTTATGGTCATACTAACTTAATCAATGCAATTGGGATCCAACGAAGGAAAAAGTTGAATTAAAACAGCAGAAATTTTTTCTCTAACGCGCTCAAAATTGAAAGAGTTCCTTGTTATCTTAATTATGACTTTGGCCAAATTCTTACTGTCAACGTAACGAGTGAGGTAATATTTCAACAGATTCGTGTCGCATTCACCCAAAGATATCATAATATCTAAATTGTAGTTATTTAAAAAGTTCTTGGCGAAAATCTTGGGATCAATGCTATCTATTACCATTTTTATGGACTCAGCAGCATCTCTTCTGTTACTCAGATTATGAAAGATTTTACTTAAGAACCATGAATTAGGATCTTCGATAGCTTTATTTAATTCTTCTCTTGGGAATCTGGTCCAAGAATATCTGAACAAAATCCTACGGTTGTAATCTCTGACGAAGCAGAGAGTTCCATCAGCAAGTTCTACCAAATCATTGCCATTTGTAGCTTCCATGGTACCAGTCATCTTGACTATGCTGTAGTCTATCGCCTTTAAAACCAAAGAATTTGGGTATGCTAAGCAATCCGTCTTTAACAACAAATTTGTCGGGCGTGGTTCAACTAATTCAGATATGATATCACATATTTGTTCAAAATTTAATTGGCACATTAAATATTCATAGACTGATGGACTGATGAAGGTGTGCAAGCGAGTAGCCGCTGATTTGAAAATATTCAAGGCCTCCGCTTTTCCTTCCGCACTTAAATTATTAAATATAAATTTTGCTGTTTCAATTTTACATAGATCAAGAGTTCCAAGTAAAAACTTCACACCCACTGACATTGTATCAAGATACATTCGAAGTGCTGTCATGCAACGTGTTATGTCCAGCAAGCGTCCTTCTAGTTTATAAATCCAGTATTTTAGCATAAAATTAATGCCATATTCATCGAAACTTTCTAGACCCACTTTTTTAAGTCGTGGCCAGAGTTCCACTACAACATCCTCCAAGCCGTATTCGCATGCCATTTTAAAACTGAAGGACAAATCGAGGTCGGTTTGATTCTCTAGTATTAACCTGGCCATCTTGGGTCGATTCAATGGTCCTTCAATGGTCCAACTCAAATTGGCGACTTGGTGCTCCAAGGTGGTGTCGTTGACGTGGTCTTTGATTTCGTGAAGCCAATAAAATATTTCATCTCCTACATCATCCAGTATCATCATGGTCATTTCTTTAATATGTGCTGTTATGTTGGATCGCTCCAGCTTGTCAATTGCTAGGCCGTGCCGTGGAACTCGTAAATATTTTTTATTTGCACTAATCATTACTGACGAGGCGAAATTAGTCAGGGCTTGACGTTGCAAGGAAATCATTGGCAGTTTGGCAATCTCCATTTTCAATTTTTCAGTACGATTTTCGATTACGAATTAAATGCCAACAAATATGTCGTCGGGCTCAGGGCTTAGAAGATGGCAGTATTTGAATGCAGCCACGGAATTCTTATTTCTTCTGATGGGCGTTTTTGATACTGTTCAAATGAAAGTTGAAATTAGAAGAATTACGCTAATATGAGTCGTTTTAGTGCTGATTCTAAAACAAGAAATTTGTACCGTCATTCATTATATTTTAAATGGAAAGTAGCTGCTAATGCTAATAACTTTCCTATGCTTTTGATAAAACGAGATGAAAGACTCATATAGAGCGTGGGCGTTGATAAGCAGTCAGCCAGGACGTTTATAGATGTAGGTAAACCTATTTATCTGTCTCAATTTCTTATATTTGTTTGTATCTTAAATATTACTATAGTTTATTCCTCGTTTAATCTTTGTAGTGACGAACTATTGTTAACTCATCAGCTATTTTAATTTTATCCCACCGACGCCAATAAACATACAATATGGGGTGGCGTAGCGGTTAGCGCTTTCGCCTCGCAGCAAGAGGATCCCGGGTTCGATCCCGGACTGTGGCACCGGGTGAAAAATCTGGGAAGAAATCCTTCTGCGTAGAGTTTGCAAGTTCTCTCCCCCCTTGTTAAAGGAGTTTTCCTCCGCGGTCTAACCCGGTTTCTCCTTTCCATCAAAACTTGCAGAGGTTAACGGTAATAGTTAGTATAGGGCGCTGTCGGTTAGCTGTGGCATAGGGGCTAGCCACCACCCCTCTATGCATTGTAAAGGCGTTAGATAAGTGACAATAAGTCGCAAGATGACTTGGTCCAATTAGCTAGCTAGCTTAAAACTATTATCACTCACAGTCAGACTTTATTCTTTACCCGTAGCTTATGACGCACTTCTTTCTCTCACTTTCCTGCTCATGTAGAGGCGAAATGATAAAGAGCGTTCTTTAGAGACGCTATCGCCATCTATAGCCCCGTTTGCTCGAGAAACTTAATAATTGTTTTCAATCGTTTTTCTGAAAAATATAATAATTACATTTTCACAGAAAAATATTCTACTTCGATCTTTCCATCATGGATATGTTTCAATACTACATATACTATGGATTCCCATCTCTTACCTTCCACACGGCATTTCGCTTAGCCAGGGATAAGGGAGTTGAGATGGATTGGAAATGATGATGGGCGACCTGCGGCAACGCATCTCTCTCAGTGTACCTCGCACACGCCTCTACCCTTCGGTAGGCGATTGCTAAGTGCTGCCGCGTAGCGCCATTTTATTTTTACGAGAACTAGCTTCCATTTTTAAGGTCCGGTACGACCCTACCTAACCGCGGAGGATGCTGGGAGGACTAGGTTGTCGTAGGTGGGGGTACAGAGGCAACGCTATAGGTATGGGGGTTGCCACTCCATTACTCTCTCCTTCAAGGTTCAGCAGAGAGTGAAAACCATGACTCCCCCCCCCTCCATCTTCGGAGGGACACTAAAATCAGGGTAGTTCGTATTTTCTCTTCTTGCGCATGAGCGAAATTTCAAACCCTCCACTCAGGATTCTCCGGGGAGATATAATTTCGTTCCCCACGTGACCTAGCTTTAACGACTCAATTTAGGGCCAACTCACATCCACGAGGGTATCGCGTATTTTTTGGGCGGCTTTTGGGCCTAGTTCGGAATCCGTAATACGAAGTTTGTCTTCATAACGGTATAAGAAGCCGTTTAGAAACGTCTCGTGTAAACACGGCTTTCAAATTTGAGAGCCAGAAATACGTTCCAAGAACCTTAATCTCACTTCAATAGAAAATACACCACTCGTATTAAAAATTAAACATTTGTTTTTAATGAAATACAATTTCAACATTAGTGATTTTTGTGATAAATTAATAATGGTACAAGTTTGTAAATACATATTTTATAAGCTCGCTAACGTTTCGCACGTCCGTTGAATTTATTTTCTAAAATTAAAAACAAAGGTTTGGATTCATCAACGTTTTAATACTAAGTACTAATACTTAATTAATATTTAAAATAATTTAAAGCAATTATATTTTGAGAGCCACGCGTAATGTTTCCAAAACTTAGTGGCGTCAACGTCATTTTCGTTCATTTATATAGCGTCAGGGTCATTTACTATCACTTCCTAACATTTTTTTAGTAACTTTTACTTCGGAGTATAGTTCTTGACATAATATAACCTCATACCATAAGAAAATAATATATAGCTCCCTATAAGTATGAAACTCTCCATTTAAACCATGTAAACAGCATTTTCTTCCATTGAAATTTGTTAAAGGTTTCTAATGCCACCTATTTAGAGTTTTTGGCGTTAAAAAAGATGAAACATTTGTTTAGAATTTTTGTTTTTATATTTTAATTAAATAGTTAAAGTCCTAGAAGTTTTTATTATGATAATTATAACTGATTAAGTACACGTAAAAATTGTCATAATAAATTAATAGATGGCGCGAGGTTTTGAAAACTGAGGCTAGCGCCTACACTGGTACGAGGTAAGGAGTATCTTGGTCATATTTCCCGGTCCATCGTGCTTTTCGCGGACACCTTAGGTGACGGCGGCGGTTTCGCCCCCCTTTTACTCGTAGTACCGAAACTTCTATAAACATTTTTAAACAAGATGGCCCAAGGGCTGGGCCTTAATAGTAATTTTACACGGCTCACGTGACCCCCCGTATAGTTGATCTCCAATAAATCGTACAACTAAAAACATTTCTGAAACACAATCGTGCATCCCTTTAATTTCTACTAACGTCACATTTCAAATAATATTAATGAAACTAAATTGTGCACCCCACTAAAGTATAATTTTTAAAAACCATACGAATCAAATAATCTATTTTACGGAACCTAACCTAACCATCCAGCATAATCTCTGATGTATCACGCGCACAAAGTGCAGTAGTGCACGAAAATTATCATCTTGTTTCCCTTCACTCAAAAAAGCCCGCGAGATTTAAATTACCTTTCTTTCCTCTCTCTCCGAGCGGGATGCCCCCTCTCCCTCTTCCCCCTCTCACTAATATACCAGGCAGGCAGTTCTCTCTCTACGCGGAGCTTCGTATCGCCACCGCGTACGCTAGTGATCTCTCTCTCTCATCGTAAGCGTACGTTTCGCGGACGCGACCGGTTTCCCTCTCTCTCTCATCGTAAGCGTTCGTTTCGCGGACGCGTCCGGCACAGGGACAGGGACAAGGACACGGACAGGGGTTTGGTGCCGTTTCTTAAATTTTACCGGAATAAAATTCCGTGTAAAATTAAAAAGAAATTAATTTGTAAGGTCATTTCACTGTAAAATACCATAACTTTTTAATAATTTAACCCAAGGGACATCTTTGTAAATAAGAATCACTCTTAAAGATTGCTCCTGAATAAAAGCATTTATTTATTTTATTTAATCTAAGGACATTATTAAACCTTTATCTAGCAGATATGTACTATTAAAGGAAAAGTTCAGGTAACATAACATAATACCTTAGAAGAACGGTCTTTTTGTAGATATATAAGGAATGAAAAAATCTCGCTGCCTGTTGCACCGTACGCTAAACTATGGGAACTCGTGGTGTTACTAATCTTGGCAACCAATGAAATCACAGTTAGAAAGACTTTAGGTTTAGAGACGTGACGTAGTACTCAAGACCGGCCCACAAAACCCGCATAGAAATTAATATGAGTAGCGCTAGGGAAAGGTTTTGGAAATGGCTTTATTTTTACAAATTTATTAAATATTAATTTCAGGGTCTTATCGTGAAATTATTGAGTACAAAATTCGAAAAGAAAAGTTCACAAAAATGAATTAATTAACTTGAAAACATAATAAAGCATTTAAATCTGACTAATTTCAACACATTATAATATCATACTAACTTAATCAATTCAATTAGTATCCAACGAAGGAAAAACCTGAATTAAAATTTTTTCTGTAACATGCTCAAAATCGAAAGTTTCCTTTGTTATCTCAATTATGTCTTTGGCCAAATTCTTACTGTCAACGTTACGAGCGAGGTAATATTTCAACAGATTCGGGTCGTATTCACCCAGAAATATCATAATATCTAAATTGTAGTTATTTAAAAAGTTCTTGGCGAAAACCTTGGGATCAATGCTATCTATTACCATTTTAATGGACTCAGCATCGTCTTTTCTGTAACTCAGATTAAGAAAGATATCTTTTAAGAACCATGAATTAGGATCTTCGATAGCTTTATTTAATTCATCTCTTGGGAATCTGGTCCAACAATATCTGAACAAAATCCTACGGTTGTAATTTCTGACAAACCAGAGGGATCCATCAGCAAGTTCTATCAAATCTTTGCCATTTGTAGCTTCCATAGTACCATTCATCTTGCCTAGGGTGTGGTCAATCGCCTTTAAAACCTCAGAATTTGGACATGCTAAGCAATCGGAGTTTAACAACAAACGTGTCGGTCGTTCAACTAATTCAGATATGATATCACATATTTGTTCAAAATTTAATTGACACATTAAATATTCATAGACTGGTGGTTGTTTGATGAAGTAGAACAACGTAGTAGCCACTGATTTGAAAATATTCAATGCCTCTGCTTTTCCTTCCGTACTTAATTTATGAAATAGAAATTTTGCTGTTTCAATTTTACATCGCTCAATGTTTCCGAGTAAAAACTTCACACCAACTGACAATCCATCAAGATTCATTCGAGCTACTGACGTGGAATTTGATATCTCCGGCAAGCGTCCTTCTAGTTTATAAATCCAGTATTTTAGCATAAAATTATTGCCATTTTCGTCGAAACGTTCTAGACCCGCTTCTTTGACTCGTGGCCAAAGTTTTACTACTACATCCTCCAAGCCGTATTCGCATGCCATTTTAAAACTGAATGACAAATCGAGGTCGGTTTGATTCTCTAGTATTAACCTGGCCATTTTGGGTAGATTCAATGGGCCTTCAATGGTCCAACTCAAATTGGCGGCTTGGTGCTCCAAGGTGGTGTCGTTGACGTGGTCTTCGATTTCGTGAAGCCACTTAAATATTTCTCCTCCTACATCATCCAGTATCATCTTGGTCATTTCTTTAATATGCGCTGCTATGTTGGATCGCTTCAGCTTGTCAATTGCTCTGTTGTACATTGGAACTCTTGCTTTGAGGTTCCATGTATCTTTTAAATATTGTTTATTTTCACTAATCCAGACTGACGAGGCGAATTTAGTCAGGGCTTGACGTTGTAAGGAAATCATTGGCAGTTTGGCAATCTCCATTTTCAATTTTTCAGTTCGATTTTCGATTTCGAATTATTCGCCAAAAAATATATACCTATTTATCGGGCTCAAGGCTTATATGATGGCAGTATTTGAATGCAGCCACGGAATTCTTATTTCTTCTGATGGACGTTTTTGATACTGTTTAAATGAAAGTTGAGATTAGAAGAATTACTCTAATATGATTCGATTTAGTGCTGATTCTAAAACAAGAAATTCTTTTTGTTCCTGTGTGGGAATGTCGAGCTAGGGTTTTTTTGAAAACCTTACAGCTCCGAAGAATATAGAGATACATATGAGGCCTTATATTTTTAGGTAATTTTTAAGTGCCGACTTAAATTGAACAATAGATTTTATTGATATAATGTCAGGATGGGAACCGTTCTACGGAAATAAGAGTGCTTTAGCTGGTTTTTACGGGCATGTAAGCAGTTCGGACGTTTATAGGTGTATAAACCAATATTACCTTTGAACTGTTTCAATTTCTTATATTTGTTTGTATCTTAAATATTACTTAAGTTTATTCCGTTTTTAATCTTTGTAGTGACAAACTATTGTTAACTCATCTGCTATTTTAATTTTATCCCACCGACGCCAATAAACATACAATCATTATCACTTATTATTATTCTTTACCCGTAGCTTATGACGCACTTCTTTCTCTCACTCTCATGCTAATGTAGAGGCAATAGGATAAAGAGCATTCTTTGGAGACGCTATCGCCGTCTATAGCCGCGTTTACACGAGAAACTTAATAATTTTTTTCAATCGTCTTGCAAATTCCTAAACCTTCCTGAAAAAATATAATAATTATATTTTCTCATGAAATATCACTTTTTACTATGTTTAACAGCAAAATATTCTATTTCGACCTCTCCATCATGGATATATATATAAATATTACATATTATGGATTCCCATCTCTTACCTTCCACACGGCATTTCGCTTAGGCCACCGTTTAGCAGAGAGAAAAAAAAATATGACTCCCCCATCTTCTGAGGGAGACTAAAATCAAAGAAATTCGTATTTTTTCTTCTTGCGCATGGGCGAAATTTCAAACCCACCACTGAGGATTCTCCGGGGAGATATAATTTCGTTCCCCACGTGGCATAGATACGAACGACTCAATTTAGGGCCACCTATCATCCTCGAGAGTATCGCAAATTTGGTTGCTAGCTTTTTGGCCTAGTTCGAAATCCGTAATACGTAGTTTTGTCTCCATAACGGTAGGAAACGGTTTCGAAACGTCTCGTGCAAACACGGCTTTAATATTTGAGAGCCAGAAATACGTTCCAAGAACCTTAATCTCACTTCAATGAAAATACACTTATTATAAAATTAACCATTTGATTTTAATGAAATACAATTTCAACATTAGTGATTTTTGTGATAAATTAATAATGGTACACGTTTGTAAATATGTATTTTATAAGCTCGCCAACGTTCCGCACGCCCGTTGAATTTATTTTCTAAAATTGAAAACAAAGGTTTAATTGGATTCATTAACGTTTTAATTCGTAGTACCAAGAAGAAATTTACTATAAGAAGACCTAAAAAGGCATACGGTGCGCGCGTGATAGTCGACAATCCCCCCCCTCATGGGTGGGGGGAGGCTGGAAACCAAGGCGGGACTTAATATTTTATCTTACTCTATGTTTTTCACCATCTATCTCTTTTACCTTTTCGTTAAGCCTTGGTTTGGTTTTTGGAACTGACGAAATCATAAGCATAGTACACTTGATTCGATTTAGAAACAATTATAGAGCGAACGATTTTCACGTAGAGACACGTATTCAAAATCCATTCAATTTGGTTCAAAACCTTTAACTTACTTATTAATGGCAATTAAAAACCATTCCCTAACCGTTTCAGCACCGCTGGCAGCCTCCATTTTCTGTTGACTTTTCTCGAGGTTTTTTCTCTTGTTGGAATACGTCAATCGCGTCTGTATGACCTATTCCCACGGGATCCAATAGGAAAGCGCAGAACAATGACGGACATGAAAGGGGTGGGGCTTATTTGTCCACTAACACCGGTGTAAAAGTAGAAGCGTAAAATCTAATGACTTAGGCATTCTTATAGTAAATTTATTCTTGGTAGTACTAATAGTTAATTATTATTTAATATAATTTATAGCGATCATATTTTGAAAGCCGCGCGAAATGTTTCCAAAACTTAGTGGCTTCAACGTCATCTTCGTTCATTTATATTAAAGTGATAGCGTCAGGGTCATTTTCTAAAACTTTTTTACATTTTTCTTAAGTAAATAGGCCTACTTCTGAATATATTTCTTGACACATTGAAACTTCATACTAACTTAATCAATGCAATTGGGATCCAACGAAGGAAAAAGCTGAATTAAAACATCAGAAATTATTTCCCTAACATTTAAAAACCTAGAAGACATCCTTGTTATCTTGATTATGTCTTTGGCCAAATTCTTACTGTCAACGTTACGAGCGAGGTAATGTTTAAACAGATTCGTGTCGTATTCACCCAGAAATATCATAATATATAAATTGTATTTATTTAAAAAGTTCTTGGCGAAAACCTTGGGATCAATGCTATCTATTACCATTTTAATGGACACAGCGTCTTTTTTGTAACCCAGATGACGAAGCAATTTACTTAAGAACCATGAATTAGGATCTTCGATAGCTTTATTTAACTCTCCTTTTGGGAATCTGGTCCAAGAATATCTGAACAAATTCCTACGGTTGTAATCTCTGACAAACCAGAGATCTCCATCAGCAAGTTCTACCAAATCATTGCCATTTGTAGCTCCCATCGTCCCAGTCATCTTGCCCAGGGTGTGGTCTATCGCCTTTAAAACCAAAGAATTTGGACATGCTAAGCACGTTGTCTTTAACAACAAATCTGTTGGTGGTACAACTAATTGAGATATGATATCACATATTTGTTCAAAATTTAATTGGCACATTAAATATTCATAGACTGATGTGTCGATGAAGGTAAAAAAGCGAGTAGCCACTGATTTGAAAAAATTCAAGGCCTCTGCTTTTCCTTCCTCACTTAAATTATTAAATAGAAATTTTGCTGGTTCAATATTACATCGCTCAATGTTTCCGAGTAAAAACTTCACATCAACTGACATTCTATCAAGATACTTTCGAAGTAATGACATGCAATATGATATCTCCGGCAAGATTCCGTCAAGTTTATAAATCCAATATTTTAGCATAAAATTATTGCCATATTCATCGAAACATTCTAGACCCATTTCTTTAACTCGTGGCCAAAGTTCCACCACTACATCCTCCAAGCCGTATTCGCATGCCATTTTAAAACTGAATGACAAATCGAGGTCGGTTTGATTCTCTAGTAATATCCTGATCATCTTGGGTCGATTCAATGGGCCTTCAATGGTCCAACTCAAATTGGCGACTTGGTGCTCCAAGGTGGTGTCGTTGACGTGGTATTTAATTTCTTTAAGCCAATAAAATATTTCACCTCCTACATCAGATAATATCATCTTGGTCATTTCTTTAAAAAGTGTTGGTACGTTGGATCGCTCCAGCTTGTCAATTGCTCTGTGGTTCCGTGGATCTCGTAAATATTTTTTATTTGCACTAATCAATACTGACGAGGCGAAATTAGTCAGGGCTTGACGTTGTAAGGAAATCATTGGCAGTTTGGCAATCTCCATTTTCAATTTTTCAGTTCGATTTTCGATTTCGAATTATTCGCCAAAAATATATTTATCGGGCACGAGGCTTAAAAGATGCCAGTATTTGAATGCATTGACGGAGTTCTTATTTCTTCTGATGGGCGTTTTTGATACTGTTCAAATGCACGTTGAGATTAGAAGAATTACGCTAATATGATTCGTTTTAGTGCTGATTCTAAACAAGAAATTCGTAGCGTCATTCGTTATGTTTAAAACGAAAAACAGCTGTTAATAACTTTTCTACGCTTTTGATAACACGTAATGAAAAGGCTTTCATATAGAGCGTGGGCGTTGATAGGCAGTCAGCCAGGACGTTAACTAATATCAGAAGTGAGATGAGACTAGAAGTGAAGGGCTCTAGCATTGATTGTAGATCCTGGCACTAGTGAACAAATCTGAGGATTTTATGCCGCTTCCCACGCGCTAAAACTAGAGAGAAAAAAATTGGTCGAGTTCCAAAAACATTTCCTACCCCCTTCGCCTCAACCTAAAGCGGCGGAACACGGACACGGCTGCTTGAATCTAGTTCGGCCGTCTACCACCGCGAGCTTCTCACGTTTTGGAGGGGAAATTATGAAACCGCCACTAGAGGGCCAACCGTTGGTGTGTTATCAAGAATATTCACTTTCGCCGAGTGAAGAATTTGGTTAGCTCACTTCTGCTAATATTATCTTTGAACCGGAACTTGGCAATTCGGGCCTTAACTCCGCCCCCAGCGCCATTATGGTATGTTTTTTAACAGAATGAAATCTAAACAAGCTCCTCCTCCTGGTATGTTTAGCACTAGTGGAAGGTAGCCTGACGTTGGATGACGTAGTACTGCCAAGTCCCTACTGTTTCAATTTCTTATATTTGTTTGTATCTTAAATATAACTTAAGTTTATTCCGCGTTAAATCTTTGTAGTGACAAACTATAGTTAACTCATCAACTATTTTAATTTTAACCAACCGACGCCAATAAACATACAATTAATATCAGACTTTATTCTTTACCCGTAGCTTATGACTCACTTCCTTCTCTCACTCTCCTGCTCATGTAGAGGCGAAATTAGAAAGAGCCTTCTTTGGAGACGCTATCGACATCTATAGCCTCGTTTACACGAGAATCTTTATAGTTTTTTTCAATCGTTTTGCAAATTCCTAAACCTTCCTGAAAAATATAATAATTAGATTTTCTCATGAAATATCACTTTGTACTATGTTTAACAGCAAAATATTCTATTTCGACCACTCCATCATGGATATATATAAATAGGTACTACATATTATGGATTCCCATCTCTTACCTTCGACACGGCATTTCGCATAGGCCACCGTTCAGCAGAGAGAGAGAATAAAATATGACTCCCCCATTTTCTGAGAGAGACTAAAATCAGGGAAATTCGTATTTTCTCTTCTTGCGCATGGGCGAAATTTCAAACCCACCACTCAGAATTCACAACCACAAGAGAGATTTAGTTCCTTTCCCCACTTGACTCATCTCTTTCCGACTCAATTTATAGCCACCTCTCATCCGCTAGAGTATCGCGTATTTGGTGGGCAGCTTTTTGGCCTAGTTCGGAATTTTTAATACGTAGTTTGTCTTCATAACGGTAGGAAACGGTTCCGAAGCGTCTCGTGTAAACGCCTCTTTAATGTTTAAGACACTGAAGTACGTTCCACAAACCGTAATCTCAATTCAATAGAAAGTACACCACTCTTATTAAAAATTAAACATTTGTTTTTAATGAAATACAATTTCAACATTAGTGATTTTTTTGATAAATTAGTTAATGGTACAAGTTTGTAAATATATATTTTATAAGGTCATTAATATTCCGCACGCCCGTTGAATTTATTTTCTAAAATTGAAAACATAGGTTAGGATTCATTAACGTTTTAATACGTAGTACTAATATTTAATTAAAATTTAAAACAATTTAAAGCAATAATATGTTGAAAGCCACGCGTAACGTTTCCAAAAGTTGGTGGTGTCAACGTCATTTTCGTTCATTTATATTGAAGTGATAGCGTCAGGGTCATTTACTATCAAATCTTTTCATGTTTCTTAAGTAACTACTACTTCAGAATATAGTTCTTGACATAATAGAACGTCATACTAACTTAATCAATTCAATTGTGATCTAACGAAGGGAAAATCTGAATTAAAACATTAGAAATTATTTCCCAGACATTAAAAAACCTAAAAGACATCCTTGTTATCTCGATTATATCTTTAGCCAAATTCTTATTGTCAACGTTACAAGCGATATAATATTTCAACAGATTCGTGTCGCATTCACCCAAAGATATCATAATATCTAAATTGTATTTATTTAAAAAGTTCTTGGAGAAAACCTTGGGATCAATGCTATCTATTACCATTTTAATGGAGACAGCGTCTTTTCTGTAACTCAGATGACTAAAGATTTGTCTCAAGAAAGTTGAAGAAGAATCTTCAATTTCTTTATTTAATTCTTCTTTTGGGAATTTGGTCCAAGAATATCTGAACAAAATCCTACGGTTGTAATCTCTGACAAACCAGAGAGTTCCATCAGCAAGTTCTACCAAATCATTGCCATTTGGAGCTTTCATGGTACCAGTCATCTTGACTAGTCTGTGGTCAATCGCCTTTAAAACCTCGGAATTTGCACATGCTAAGCAATCCGTCTTTAACAAAAAATCTGTCGGTTGTTCATCTAATTCAGATATGATATCACATATTTGTTCAGAATTTAATTGGCACATTAAATATTCATAGACTGGTGGTTTGATGAAGTAGAACAACGTAGTAGCCGCTGATTTGAAAATATTCAAGGCCTCTGCTTTTTCTTCCTCACTTAATTTATTAAATAGAAATTTTGCTGTTTCAATTTTACATAGATCAATTTTTCCGAGTAAAAACTTCACACCCACAGACGTTCTATCATGATACATTGAAGGTTCTGGCATGCAATTTGATATCTCCGGCAAGCGTCCTTCTAGTTTATAAATCCAATATTTCAGCATAAAATTATTGCCATATTCATCGAAACATTCTAGACCCACTTCTTTAACTCGTGGCCAAAGTTCCACTACTACATCCTCCAAACAGTACGTGCATGCCATTTCAAAACTGAATGACAAATCGAGGTCGCTTTGATTCTCTAGTATTAACCTGGCCATCTTGTGTAGATTCAATGGTCCTTCAATGGTCCAAATCAAATTGTCGAGTTGATGCTCCAAGGTGGTGTCGTTGACGTGGTCTTTAATTTCGTGAATCCAGTTAAATATTTCTCCTCCTACGTCAGTCAATAGCATCATGGTCATTTCTTTAATATGTGCTGCTATGTTGGATCGCTCCAGCTTGTCAATTGCTCTGTTGTTCATTGGAACTCTTAGGTATTGTTTATTTGCACTGATCCAGACTGACGAGGCGAAATTAGTCAGGGCTTGACGTTGTAAGGAAATCATTGGCAGTTTGGCAACCTCCATTTTCAATTTTTTCAGTGCGATTTTCGATTCTAAATTATTCGCCAAAAAATGTATTTGTCTTCGGGCACAAGGCCAGTATTTGAATGCAGCCACGGAATTCTTATTTCTTCTGATGGGCGTTTTTGATACTGTTCAAATGCACGTTGAAATTCGAAGAATTACGCTTATATGAAACGTTTTCGTGTTGATTCCGAAACAAGAAATTCGTACCGTCATTCATTATATTTAAAACGGAAGACAGGCTACACAACAGCTGCTAATAACTTTTCTATGGTTTTTATAACACGAGATGAAAGACTCATATAGAGCGTGGGCGTTGATAAGCAGTCAGTCAGGACGTTTATAGATGTAGATAAACCAATATTACCTCCTTATTGTTTCAATTTCTTATATTTGTTTGTATTGTAATTATAACTAGAGTTTATTCCGCGCCTGATATTTGTAGTGACAAACTATAGTTAACTCATCAGCTATTTTAATTTTATCCCACCGACGCCAATAAACATACAATTATTATCACTTAAAGTCAGACTTTATTCTTTACCCGTAGCTTATGACTCACTTCTTTCTCTCACTCTCCTGCTAATGTAGAGGCGAAAGGATAAAGAGGGTTCTTTGGAGACGCTATCGCCATCTATAGCGTACAGCCGCGTTTACACGAGAAACTTTATAGTTGTTTTCAATCGTTTTGCAAATTCCTAAGCCTTCCTGAAAAATATATTAATAGATTTTCTCATTAAATATCACTTTGTATTATGTTTAACAGCAAAATATTCTATTTCGACCTCTCCTTCATGGATATAGATAAATACTACATGTTATGGATTCCTTTCTCTTACCTTCCACACGGCATTTCGCTTAGCTCCCCCGGTTCAGCAGAGAAAAAAAATATAACTCTCTCTCCCCCCCCCCATCTTCTGAGGGAGACTTAAGCTATGTTCACACTTGCACGGGAGTCGGCTGACAACTCGTTTGCCCAACTATTTTTGGAACACTCTTTATTGCTAGTTCGAAGCGATTTCAACAGCCTCGGTTCACACCTTAAGACGCGTCTGCTTGCGCTGTCTGCTTATCTTTTCGTTTGTGCTATCTGCTAAGGCCGGTGAAAATACACTTAATACTAGTCTCATCCCACGCGAAATACCCCTGAAAACGAGAAATTAGCTTCCAAAGCCGCTTTAAGTTGGTTCGCGAAGCAACTTCAAGAAACCGCGTTTGTAATTAGATTCTCGAGTATCAGTTTTGTTCACACTTAATTTTGGAAGCGATTTCAATCGCTTCGAACCGGTTTCCCATGTAAGTGTGAACGTGGCTTAAGATCAGGGAAACTCGTATTTTCTCTTCTTGCACATGTGCGAAATTTCAAACCCACCACTCAGGATTCACAAGAGAGATTTAGTTCCTTTCCCCACTTGACTCATCTCTTTCCGACTCAATTTAGAGCCACCTCTCATCCGCTAGAGTATCGCTTATTTGGTGGGCAGCTTTTTGGCCTAGTTCGGAATCCGTAATACGAAGTTTGTCTCCATAACGGTATAGGAAGCCGTTTAGAAACGTCTCGTGTAAACACTGCTTTAAAATTTGAGAGCCTGAAATACGTTTCAAGAACCTTAATCTCACTTCAATAGAAAATACACCACTCGTATTAAAAATTAACCATTTGTTTTTAATGAAATACAATTTCAACATTAGTGATTTTTTTGATAATAAATAATGGTACAAGTTTGTAAATATTTATTTTATAAGCTCGCTAATGTTCCGCACGCCCGTTGAATTTATTTTCTAAAATTCAAAACAAAGGTTTGGATTCATTAACGTTTTAATGCTTTGTAATAATAGTTAATTGATATTTAAAATAATTTAAAGTAATCATATTTTAAGAACCACGCGAAATGTTTCCAAAAATTATTGTTGTCAATGTCATCTTTGTTCGTTTATATTAAATCGATAGCGTCAGGGTCATTTTCTATCAAATCTTTATGTTTCTTAAGTAACTACTACTTCGGAATATAGTTCTTGACATAATATAACGTCATACTAACTTAATCAGTGCAATTGGAATCCAACGAAGGAAAAAGCTGATTTAAAACTACAGAAATTTTTTTCCTAACACGCTCAAAATCGGAAGAGTCCTTTGTTTTCTCAATTATGACTTTGGCCAAATTCTTACTGTCAACGTTACGAGCGAGGTAATATTTCAACAGATACGTGTCGTATGTAGCCAAATATATCATAATATCTAAATTGCACTCATTTAACAAGTTCTTGGCGAAACCCTTGGGATCAAT
This sequence comes from Phalangium opilio, assembly GCF_054372755.1. NCBI lineage: Eukaryota > Metazoa > Arthropoda > Arachnida > Opiliones > Phalangiidae > Phalangium > Phalangium opilio. Next base: position 5,842,249 of record NW_028324217.1, on the reverse strand, counting down.
GCTATCAATTACCATTTTTATGGACACAGCGTCGTTGTTGGAACTCAGATGACGAAACATTTGACATAAGAACGTTGAAGTAGAATCTTCGATAGCTTTATTTAATTCTTCCTTTGGGAATCTGGTCCAACAATATCTGAACAAAATCCTACGGTTGTAATGTCTTACAAACCAGAGGGATCCATCAGCAAGTTCTACCAAATCATTGCCATTTGTAGCTCCCATCGTCCCAGTCATCTTGCCTAGGGTGTGGTCAATCGCCTTTAAAACCTCGGAATTTGGACATGCTAAACAATCCGTCTTTAACAATAAATCTGTCGGTTGTTCAACTAATTCAGATATGATATCACATATTTGTTCAGAATTTAATTGGCACATGAAATATTCACAGAGCGATGTGTCGATGAACATGTAGAAGTAGGAGCCAATAACCGTTGATTTGAAAATATTCAAGGCCTCCTCTTTTCCTTCCGCACTTAAATTAATAAATAGAAATTTTGCTGTTTCAATTTTGCATAGATCAAGGTTTCCAAGTAGAAACTTCACACCCACTGACATTCTATTAAGATACATTCGAAGTTCTGGCATGCAACGTGTTATGTCCGGCAAGTGTCCTTCTAGTTTATAGAGCCAATATTTCAGCATAAAATTAGTGCCATATTCATCGAAACATTCTAGACCCACTTCTTTAACTCGTGGCCAAAGTTCCACCACTACATCCTCCAAGCCGTATGTGTATGCCATTTCAAAGCTAAAAGACAAATTGAGGTCGGTTTGATTTTCTAGTAGTAACCTGGCCATCTTGGGTCGATTCAATGGGCCTTCAATGGTCCAACTCAAATTGGCGACTTGGTGCTCCAAGGTGGTGTCGTTGACGTGGCCTCTAATTTCGTGAAGCCAGTTACATATTTCTCCTCCTACTTCACCCAATATCATTTTGGTCATTTCTTTAATATGCGCTGCTATGTTGGATCGTTGCAGCTTGTCAATGGCTCTTTCGTCGTCGTTCCATAGATCTCTTAAATATTTTTGATTTGCACTAATCCAGACTGACGAGGTGAATTTAGTCAGGGCTTGACGTTGTAAGGAAATCATTGGCAGTTTGGCAACCTCCATTATCTCTTTTTTAGTACGATTTTCGATTACGAATTAAATGCCAAAAAATATATTAGCGTCGGGCACAAGGCTTAAAAGATGCCAGTATTTGAATGTAACCACGGAGTTCTTATTTCTTCTGATGGACGTTTTTGATACTGTTCAAATGCACGTTGAATTTAGAAGAATTACGCTTCTATGATTCGTTTTCGTTTTGATACTAAAACAAGAAATTCGTACCGTCATTCATTATATTTTAAAATGGAAGAGACTACTCAACCGCTGCTTTTTATAACAGGTAATGAAGGTGGGCGTTGATAAGCAGTCAGTCAGGACGTTTATAGATATAGATAAACCAATATTACCTTTGAACTGTTTCAATTTCTTGTATTTTTTGTATTGTAATTATAACTAGAGTTTATTCCGCGCCCAATATTTGAAGTGACAAATTATAGTTAACTCATAAAATATTTTAATTTTTTCCAATCGGTCTCAATTAATATTACTCACAGTCAGACTTTTACCCGTAGCTTATGACGCACTTCTTTATCTCACTCTCCTGCTCATGTAGAGGCGATAGGAGATATAACGTATTTGCAGACGCTATCACCATCTATGTGAGCGTTTACACGAGAACTTTATAATTTTTTTCAATCGTTTTGCAAATTCCTAAACCTTCCTGAAAAATATAATAATAGATTTTCTCATGAAAAATCACTTTGTACTATGTTTAGCAGCAAAATATTCCATTTCGACCTCTCCTTCATGGATAAATATAAATACTACATAATATGGATTCCCATCTCTTACCTTCCACACGGCATTTCGCTTAGTGGGCGCCCCGTTCAGCAGGGAGAGAGAATAAAATATGACTCCTCCCACCCATCTTCTGAGGGAGACTAAAACCAACACGGAACTGGAGCAACCCTCTTGTATCTCCCGATGCTAAGGGTTGCCTAGCTACCCCCCTTTTCCAGTCGAAAGGGTGTATGTTTCAGAGACAGAAATACGTTCCAAGAACCTTTATCTCACTTAAATCAAAATACACTTATTAAAAAATTAACCATTTGTTTTTAATGAAATACAATTTCAACATTGTTGTTTTTGTGATAGATAAATAATGGTACAAGTTTGTAAATATATATTATAAGCTCGCTAACGTGCCGCACGCCCATTGAATTTAGTACTATAATTCAAAGCAGAGGTTTGGATTCACCAACGTTTTAATACTTAGTACTAATAGTTAATTAAAATTTAAAATAATTTAAAACAATCATATTTTGAGAGCCACGCGTAATGTTTCCAAAAATTATTGGCGTCAACGTCATTTTCGTTCATTTATATTGAAGTGATAGCGTCTATCACTTCCTAACATTTTTTGAGTAACTACTACTTCGGGATATAGTTCTTGACATAATATAACGTCATACCATAAGAAAATAATATATAGCTCCCTATAAGTACGAAACTCTCCATTTAAGCCATGTAAACAGCATTATCTTCCATTGAAATTTGTAAAAGGTTTCTAATGCCACCTATTAAGAGTTTTTGGCGTTAAAAAAGATGAAATATTTGTTTAGAATTTTTTTTTATATTGTAATTAAATAGTTAATGGTCTAGAAGTTTTTATTATGATAATTATAACTGATTAAGTGCATGTCAAAATTATTAAAATAAATTAATAGATGGCCCGAGATTTTGAAAACTGAGGCTAGCGCCTACACTGGTACGAGGTAAGGAGCAAGGGGGTCTCGATCGGAGCTAGGAATTTTCAATTTTCTGTCTCTCGACGAAAGTTCGTCTGCTTATGGTCCGCGTTCTATAGATGTGACGTCATACGTGGAGAATTTTTTAAACGTAAAAGCGGGAATATCGACTTCGCTGTTTTTGGTATTAATATTCTTTGAATTATAATTTATTTATTAGCTTATTTAAAAGTATTTTTAAGGAAGACAACCTTTTTTTTCTTATTTAAAGTGTTTTGTGGATTTATTTTAAAAATCAGGTACATTTGAAATTTTAGAAAGGTACATTTGAAATTTTAAAATCAGGTACATTGGAAACAATATATATATATATATAAATTTTTTAAATGAAGTACATTTTAAATAATCACAACATGCTCATTTTTTAGCAAACAAATTTAAGGGTTTTTTTAGCTGCTTTTATATTTTGGTTTGGTTCCAGAATTAGCTGGTTTAAAAACTTCATACGGATAAAAGTACGCATTTTCACAAATCTAACAATTATATCTCTTGGGTATGTCGTAAATTGTTGACACACCTTATCCACAACATTTCGAACAACTCCAACCTCATTTGACATTGTTTGTTTAAGATCATTGTTTTTGTAATGATGGTTGAGAAAAATGGTTTCAAATTGTTTAACATCTTTCAAAAATTAACTTGATGGTACAATTATTCCACCATACGAGAGTTGTGTGACCCACGAAGGAACTGCATAGTCGTGCTCTAGGACAGAGCAAACTGATTTTAAATTTAAGTTTGGGTATTTATCTACGTTTTTCTTCGCAACCCAACCCGCTAAAAATTCTATACCCCCTTCTTCTTGTTTATTAAAATCATAGAGGAGCTGTCTTTAACTTTTTTCTGTAAACGCTTTACTTCTTTATTCAAACTGCGAATAGTAGCGTTTTGACGAGCAATTTCATAGTATTGAAGCTTATTCTTTCGCTCTTTTTTCAAAAGCCGATGTTTAGCATTGTTTAAGTGCTTGGCTAACGTTCTTTTCTCTTTTTCTGAACGTTCAAAGTTTTTCCAGAAAATGTTACTTTTTCTTAATTCTTCTATGCCATCACAATTGCAGTAACACCGAGAACACTTTAAACATTGACCTTCATTAATAGGAACCATTTTCAAGCAACTTGATTTTTCCTTACAAACATTCATATCTTCATTGTAAAGCTTTAATACTTTCTCACTTGAATTATTTTGTAGACTAGAATCGTGTAAATTATCACAGGCTTTGATATTTTCAGTATTAACATTGAATAATACGCTATTGGTCGTGTTGTTAGTACTTGACGATTCGGTAGTAATACTAACGTTGATAATGTTGTTACATGACACACTTGAGCCAGAGGAAATAGTAACATTAGACGTATCAATAGCAACATTGGACGTATCAATAGGAACATTGGACGTATCAATAGGAACATTGGACGTATCAATAGGAACATTGGACGTATCAATAGATACATTGGGCGTATCAATAGGAACATTGGGCGTATCAATAGGAACATTGGGCGTATCAATAGTAGTATTGGACGTATCAATGTTAAATTCGTTGGAAGTTTCATTAGATAATATACTTGATTTGGAAGAAATGTTGGTAGATTCTAACAGTTCTGAATTTACTAACTCATCAATAAGTTTTCTTCTTTCTCTACATCTGGCTCTAGACTCTCTTGCTTCTGAACTTTTCACACACACAGACTGTTGGTATGGTAACTTCATTGAAGGAACTGCGCTTGAATTTAACCGTCTTTTAGGCTTCGTTCCCATCAGTTCAGCTTTAAAATCTCTTACAAAATCTTCGTCTTTGAAATGTTCCGAGCAAATTCTTGCATAAGTAGTATTAATTTTAGGATTGTAACATTTAGAAATCCATATTCTTCGGATTTTTGAGTCCTTTGGTAATGTAAAGTAACTGATATGATTCTTGTCCACATTATTAGAAGCTACGGAAAATTTATTATCACATCCAGTTATTGCACACTTTGCTCCACCGTACGGCATGTTAAATATTTCATTTAGGTCATTAAAACAAGTTAAAAAATAGGAACTAATCAAAATTAATTGATTTTATCTAAGCCTTGTCCATAACTTATAGCCTCTACGCTGTATATTTGAGCTATGGTCGTCTGCAGAATCTCCACGTACTACGTCACAGAGAGAGTCAGGGAGAGACCAATAAAATAACGAGAAAAAATCGAAAGAAAACGGCGGGATCGAGGCAACCTTATATAGCGCTTTCTTTACGAACCTTGGGTAAGGAGTATCTTGGCCATATTTCCCGGTAAATCGTGCTTTTCGCGGACACCCCCCCCCTTTTACTCGTACTACCGAAACTTCTCCCACGGGGCGTAAAAGCGTAAGCGTCTCAAATTTGGAAACAAATGCTGTAGTATGAAAATGTACTACTTTTCATACTTATAGGGTGCTATATATTATTTTCTTGTGGCCATACTAACTTAATCAATGCAATTGGGACCCAACGAAGGAAAAAGCTGAATTAAAACACCAAAAAGTTTTTCCGTAACGTCCTCAAAATAGAAAGAGTTCCTTGTTATCTTAATTATGTCTTTGGCCAATTTGTTACTGACAACGTTACGAGTAAGGTAATATTTCAACAGATTCGTGTCGTATTCACCCAGAAATATCATAATATATAAATTGTATTTATTTAAAAAGTTCTTGGCGAAAACCTTGGGATCAATGCTATCAATTACCATTTTAATGGACACAGCATCGTCTTTTCTGTCACTCAGATCATGAAAGATTTCTTTTAAGAACGATGAAGAAGAATCTTCGATAGCTTTATTTAACTCTTCTCTGGGGAATCTGGCCCAACAATATCTGAACAAAATCCTACGGTTGTAATCTCTGACAAACAAGAGAGCTCCTTCAGCAAGTTCTACAAAATCATTGCCATTTGTAGCTTCCATAGTGCCTAGGGTGTGGTCAATCGCCTTTAAAACCTCAGAATTTGGACATGCTAAGCAATCGGTATTTAACAACAAACGTGTCGGTGTTTCAACTAATTCAGATATGATATAACATATTTGTTCAAAATTTAATTGACACATTAAATATTCATAGACTGGTGCTTGGATGAAGCAGAACAACGCAGTAGCCATTGATTTAAAAATATTCAATGCCTCTGCTTTTTCTTCCTCACTTAATTTATTAAATAGAAATTTTGCTGTTTCAATATTACATAGATTAAGGTTTCCAAGTAAAAACTTCACATCAACTGACATTTCATCAAGATACAATTGAAATAATGACGCGCAATCTGATATCTCCGGCAAGCCTCCGTCAAGTTTATAAATCCAATATTTTTGCATATAATTAAAGCCATATTCATCGAAACGTTCAAGACCCACTTCTTTAAGTCGTGGCCAAAGTTCCACTGCTACATCCTCCAAGCCGTATGTGTATGCCAGTTTGTAACTGAAGGACAAATCGAGGTCGGTTTGATTCTCTAGTATTAACCTGGCCATCTTGGGTCGATTCAAAGGGCCTTCAATCGTCCAACTCAAATTGGCGACTTGGTGCTCCAAGGTGGTGTCGTTGACGTGGTCCATAATTTCGTGAAGCCACTTAAATATTTCTTTTCCTACATCAGATAATATCATCTTGGTCATTTCTTTAATATGCGCAGATACGTTGGACCGCTCCAGCTTGTCAATTGCTCTGTGTTTCTGTGGATCTCTTAAGCATTGTTGATTTGCACTAATGCAGACTGACGAAGCGAATTTAGTCAGGGCTTGACGTTGTAACGAAATCATTGGCAGTTTGGCAACCTCCATTATCTCTTTTTCAGTACGATTTTCGATTCCGAATTATTTCCAAAAAATGTATTTGTCGTCGGGCTTAAAAGATGGCAGTATTTGAATGCAGCCACGGAATTCTTATTTCTTCTGATGGGCGTTTTTGATACTGTTCAAATGCACGTTGAAATTCGAAGAATTACGCTTATATGAAACGTTTTCGTGTTGATTCCGAAACAAGAAATTCGTACCGTCATTCATTATATTTAAAATGGAAAGTAGCTGCTAATAACTTTCCTACGCTTTTGATAACACGAGATGAAAGACTCAAATAGAGCGTGGGCGTTGATAAGCAGTCAGTCAGGACGTTTATATGTAGATAAACCAATACTGTTTCAATTCCTTATATTTGTTTGTATCTTAAATATTACTAGAGTTTATTCCGCGTTTAATCTTTGTAGTGACGAACTATTGTTAACTCATCAACTATTTTAATTTTATCCAACCGGCGCCAGTAAACATAGTATTAATATTACTAAAAGTCGAACTTCATTCTTTACCCGTAGCTTATGACTCACTTCTTTCACTCGCTTTCCTGCTCATGTAGATGCGAAAGGAGAAAGAGCGTTCTTTGGAGACGCTATCGCCGTCTATGGCCGCGTTTACACGAGAAATTTTATAATTTTTTTCAACTGTTTTCAAAGGCCTAAACCTTTATTAAAAATAATTATTACATTTTCTCATGAAATATCACTTGGTACTATGTTTATCGGTAGGAAACGGTTTCAAAGCGCTTTAATGTTTAAGATCCTGAAATACGTTCCAAGAACCTTAATGTCACTTCAATAGAAAATACACCACTCGTATTAAAAATTAAACATTTGTTTTTAATGAAATACAATTTGAACATTAGTGATTTTTGTGATAAATAAATAATGGTACAAGTTTGTAAATATTTATTTTATAAGCTCGCTAATGTTCCGCACGCCCGTTGAATTTATTTTCTAAAATTCAAAGCAAAGGTTTGGTTTCATTAACGTCTTAATGCTTTGTACTAATATTTAATTAATATTTGAAATAATTTAAAGCAATTATATTTTGAAAGCCACGCGAAATGTTTCCAAAACTTGGTGGCATCAACTTCATTTTCGTTCATTTATATTAAAGTGATAGCGTCAAGGTAATTTTCTAACACATCTTTACTTTTTTCTTAAGTAATTATTAACACTACTAGGCCTATACTTCAAATTATGGTTCTTGACATAATATAACGTCATACTAACCTAATCAATGCAATTGGGATCTAACGAAGGAAAAAGCTGAATTAAAACACCAGAAATTTTTTTGCTAACACGCTCAAAGTTGGAAGAGTACTTTGTTTTCTCAATTATGACTTTGGCCAAATTCTTACTGCCAACGTTCCGAGCGAGATAATATTTCAACAGATTCGTGTCGTATTGACCCAAATATATCATTATATCTAAACTATTTCCAGTTAACAAGTTCTTGGCGAAACCCTTGGGATCAATGCTATCAATTACCATTTTTATGGACACAGCGTCGTTGTTGTAACTCAGATGACGGAACATTTGACTTAAGAACGTTGAAGTAGAATATTCGATAGCTTTATTTAATTCTTCTTTTGGGAATCTGGTCCAACAATATCTGAACAAAATCCTACGGTTGTAATGTCTGACAAACCAGAGAGCTCCATCAGCAAGTTCTAACAAGTCAGCGCCATTTGTAGTTTCCATCGTACCTTTCATCTTGCCTAAGCTGTGGTCAATCGCCTTTAAAACCTCGGAATTTGGACATGCTAAGCAATCCGTCTTTAACAATAAATCTGTCGGTTGTTCAACTAATTCAGATATGATATCACATATTTGTTCAAAATTTAATTGGCACATTAAATATTCATACACCGATTGGCTGATGAAGGTGAACAGTCGAGTAGACGCTGATTTGAAAATATTCAAGGCCTCCGCTTTTTCTTCCTCACTTAACTTATTAAATAGAAATTTTGCTGTTTCAATTTTACATAGATCAAGAGTTCCAAGTAAAAACTTCACACCCACTGACATTGTATCAAGGTACATAGAAAGTTCTGGCATGCAATCTGATATTTCCAGCAAGCGTCCGTCTAGTTTATAAATCCAGTATTTTAGCATAAAATTATTGCCATATTCATCGAAACATTCTAGACCCACTTCTTTAAGACGTGGCCAAATTTCCACTACTACATTCTCCAAGCCGTATGTGCATGCCATTTTAAAGCTGAATGACAAATCGAGGTCACTTTGATTCTCTAGTATTAACCTGGCCATCTTGGGTCGATTCAATGGGCCTTCAATGGTCCAACTCAAATTGGCGACTTGGTGTTCCAAGGTGGTGTCGTTGACGTGGTCTTTGATTTCGTGAAGCCAATAATATATTTCACCTCCTACATCATCCAATATCATCATGGTCATTTCTTTAATATGCTCTGCAATGTTGGATCGCTCCAGCTTGGCAATTGCTCTGTCGTTCATTGGAACTCTTAAGTATTGTTTATTTGCACTGATCCAGACTGACGAGGCGAAATTAGTCAGGGCTTGACGTTGTAAGGAAATCATTGGCAGTTTGGCAATCTCCATTCTCAATTTTTCTGTACGATTTTCGATTACGAATTAAATGCCAAAAAATATATTAGCGTCGGGCACAAGGCTTAAAAGATGCTTGTATTTGAATTCAGCCACGTGATTCTTAATTTCTTCTGATGGACGTTTTTGATACTGTTCAAATGCACGTTGAAATTAGAAGAGTTATGCTTATCTGATTCGTTTTCGTGTTGATTCCGAAACAAGAAATTGGTACCGTCATTCATTATATTTAAAATGGAAGACAGACCACACAACCGCTGCTTCTAAGTTTTCTATGCTTTTGATAACAAGTAATGAAGGTGGGCGTTGTTAAGCAGTCAGTCATGACGTTTATAGATATAGATAAACCAGTATTACCTTTGAACTGTTTCAATTTCTTTTATATTTGTTTGTATTGTAATTTTAACTAGAGTATAACTCATGAAATATTTTTATTTTATCCAACCAACGCCAATAAACATACATTTATTATCACTCACAATCATTCTTTCTTAATCCGTAGCTTATGACGCACTTCTTTATCTCACTCTCCTGATAATTCTAGAGGGCCGGTAGGCCCTTCTAGATAAGATCCCACACCCTCCCGTAATGTTAAATGAAAATTCACAGATTTTCGCCGATTTTCCCATAGGAATAACATGGGGTTTTTGGTGCTCCTGTACATCGAATCATTTAAAAACTAAAGCGTAGTTACGTTTCGGAATACTTTCAAATTAACAAGTAACTATTCAAGGTGTGCCTTTTTCAAGTTTCATCAAAATTAATTAAGTCTAAGTATGTAAATTTAATTAAAAATGCAAGTACCTCAAAAGATTATTCTACAGCAGACGACGCTAATTGTTCATTACTCTACAGTAGACGACGCTAATTTGCCATTTCACCGCCTTGAAACTTTAACTTGATATTTTTCAATAAATATAACACTATATTTATTAAAAATTTCTCTGGCGGGTCTATTTTTCGTTTAATTATGTGTCTCGGTTGAAATTCTATACTTAAGATGCCTTTTTAATTTATATTTTAGATGTTAGTTTCGACCAAGGCTTAAGTTGCCTTACTTAGGCCATGGATTTATAATAGAAGCTTACGCTTCATGGATATTTCACTGTAGCCTTCAGTAAGGCATAAGGATAGATGGATCAGTGTTGGAAATAAGGATTTTTTTAAAACTGGACCTGTGGCCTAGGTATTTTAATTAAAATAACTGGCCACGGTGCCACTCACTGTAAACGTACAAGGGCAGTGAACGCAATGTCATGGATAATTGTAATCGTAGAGTGGACTGTAAAAGATACGGATTTGATAGTTTAAAAATCGTGGCAGGATGTTGGTTTTGAAGTTGACTATTAAGCTCGGGTTCTAAAACGAATTGTGAGCCGTATCTTATAAGAATTAGTAGAAGCAGGGGTAAATAACGAAAGGAGTTAGAGACGCTAGCTTCCGTAGTGTAGAATACAGTGGGACCTTGAAACGTCATAGAATTTGTAACTAACGTAGTGCCATCTTTGGAACTGTATTGTAAATAGGACCAGAACCTTAAAAGTTCTGCCTTAAAATCTCGCGCCGCAAGGTATTCTGGGTAAAGTAAAATGGCGGGTGTCGATGTTGTGAAGTCGTCTCATAAATCATCCCTATATAATTAGCATATTCAATCTCGAGAAAAAAGCGATTTAAAGAAGAAAAATAAGTCAACAATTTGCAATTTGAAGCCGGGGAAATCCTCACAATGTGTTCAAACTTGTTTTGCCGTAAGTGCGCGGTTACAGAGTTGGCCCAATGAGCCAAGGCTTAGTGATTTTTCCGAGTCAGTGCCAGTGGGAACTGTGGGATCAGGATCATCGACTGTATCTGTTACTAAAGAAATTAAAACAACTAAAACTGTATTGAAGGATGCAAAAACGACATTTAATTCCATTTCATTATCGAATAAGGAATTTACCAACTTTAAAGTTGCATGTTTCTAATTCAAGTGCACCTTAATGAATAAACTTTACTCTAAGCCTAATTATCACTCAGTCGTAAGCAGACGAACACTAGCAGACAGTAGAAAATCGATATCCCAGAATGACTTTCGAAACTTTGCTGCCACGCTATTGGTTGGAAAATATCATACCTATTTTGAATTATAGACGGCGTGACCGAGGCGTTTTCTCTTTTCTGTGTCTACGTTTGAAAGTCCCACTGTATTCTACACTACGGAAGCTAGCGTCTCTAACTCCTTTCGTTATTTACCCCTGGTAGAAGTGTAGAACCATTTTTAACCTCGTCCTAGAAGTGAAAAATTTCGCATTTCAGGCAAAAAATTATTTTATAATAGATTAATACAAATGCAGACTGAAGGAACAGATATTATATAGAAAAGGACTTGGTTTGCCCAAGCCTGAAAAACAAAACGATAAGAGTTTTTTCCAGTTGACTGAAGCGCGGATATTTTATTTTTCTATATAATTTTAAAGACAATCCGTATTTTACTACTCTTTAGAATTTAATTCAATCTCCTGATTTTACTGCTAATGGATTTATTTCCTATAAATTAATTGAAATAAAAAATTCCTTATCTCAGATTTTTCAACAATTCCATTTTCGTAAAATTTTATCATGAAAAATCTGAGATAAGTAATTTTTTATTTCAATTAATTTATAGGAAATAAATCCATTAGCAGTAAAATCAGGAGATTGAATTAAATTCTAAAGAGTAGTAAAATACGGATTGTCTTTAAAATTATATAGAAAAATAAAATATCCGCGCTTCAGTCAACTGGAAAAAACTCTTATCGTTTTGTTTTTCAGGCTTGGGCAAACCAAGTCCTTTTCTATATAATGTAGAGGAGGCGTAAGGAGATTACACGTGAAACTTTGAAATTGTGTACAATAGTTTTGCAAATTCCTAAACCTTCCTGAAAAAATATAACAATTACATTTTCTCATGAAAAATCGCTTTGTATTATGTTTAACAGCAAAATATTCTACTTAGACCTCTTCATCATGGATATATTTATACTACATATTATGGATTCCCGTGTCTTACCTTCCACACGGTGTTTAGCAAGGCCAAGGCAAGATGTGACTTCCAACCCCCCCCCCCCCAACTTGTTAGTGAGAGGGAAATTCGTATTTTCTCTTCTTGCTCTTGGGCGAGATTTCAAACCCACCACTCAGGATTCTTCGGAGAGATATAATTTCTTTCCCCACGTGACCTAGTTGCTAAGGTCTTAACGCACCTTTTTGGCTTAGTTGGGAATCCGTAATACGTTATATTTATCCATAACGGTAGGAAACGGTTTCGAAACGTCTGGTGTAAACGCCGCTTTAATGTTTAAACCACTGAAATACGTTCCAAAAACATTATTCTCACTTGAATAGAAAATACACCAGTAGTATTTAAAATTAAACATTTGTTTTTAATGAAATACAATGGCAACAGTAATGATTTTTGTGATAAATTAATAATGGTACAAAGTTTATAAATATATATATTTTGTATATAAGCCCTCAAATGTTATACTCGCTCGCGTTGAATTTAGTTTTAAAATTCACAACAAAGGTTTGGATTCATTAACGTTTTAATACGTAGTACTAATAGTTAATTGATATTTAAAATAATTTATAGCGATCATATTTTGAGAGGCTCGCGAAATGTTTTCAAAACTTAGTGGCTTCAACATCGTCTTCTTCCACGTCTAAAGTGATGGCGTCAGGGTCATCTTCTAACACTTTGGTACTTTTTTCTAACGTTGAATTATTTAAATTATCCATTTTAATCGACGTTTGATTGTCACCAACGAAAGCTTCGTTAACTGCACCCGTCGACTTTTTACGGTTCATTCTTAATACGTTCGCGATTTCGTCACCTTGCTGGCGAGCGAAACTTACAAATACCTGCAATTAAATAATTGTTAATTAGCGTTTTACAAACGTTAATGGGGTAGAATTAATTTCTTTTTTTAGTGGGTACTTAAAGGGTATGCGAATTTACAATTTCATATCATATTTTAGCACGAAAGTGGTATTATGTTTCACTTTCAAGTCTCTACTTTCAAAATATCAAGTTTTTGAACCAAAGTTTCTAATTTTAAAATCCATTGAGAAATCACGAAAACTCATTTTTGATATATCAACAATTTTTGTCTTGTCGAGCTTGTTTGCCTGTTTTATGACATCACTATGACGTGAGGAAAAAAAGCGCGGGAAAGTCGGGGAAACCTATTTGCGCGAGGTATACGCGTCTTGAGCTTCTCGCCAGTCTAAACTCTGGGTCTGATAGAGTGGCACCATCTCACGTGAAAAAATATATCTGTGACGTCGGACTGCAGGAAACATTTTAGCCTTTCTTAAATAGAGGATTTCAAATAATTTCATATGAAGCATTTTCAAATGCATATTGCCAAATAACCAGAAATCGGAGAATTAAAAGCTTGATATTTTTGAATTCACAGAAATTAATTCTATATTTTACTATATAAATCAGAGATTTTTCAAACGAAGCTTCTCATTCCCTTTAAATGAAAGATCTTTGCGGGGTGATTAAAGTTAATTACTATTGTCAATCTCACCTGATCAAGTGTAGTTTGACTAATTGAGAAATCCTTGATACCCAGTTTCTCTTGGTTTAGTTCCAAATGACCGAAAATGTCGTGTAGAGGAATATTTTTCTCGGGAAGACTAAATTCTATCATGTTGTAATGTTGCGCCTGAAAGAAAAAATTCCATTATTTTTCTGTGGTTTTCAGAATTTTTTTAAAGGGATAATAGCCTATGAATCTGTCATTAAATTATACATTAAAGTCTTAGTTATCGAGTAGAATATAAGAGATATAGCCTTTGATAACGATACATCCAACAGCCAATTTTAGGTTATTTTTTCTTTTCTTTTGTTATCCATATTAAAGTCATATAACCAACTTTTCACATTTTCAAGTATTTAAAACTATCAAAACCTTATGGATGGTGATCGAAATGAAGGCTATTTATCCCTTTAAACAGTAATCAATCTTACCCTTAGAATGGCGCTAGGAAAGAACGCCATCATGAAATCTATGATAATACTCAAATCATAGACTGACTCCATTACCCGTAAGGTTATCGTATATCCTGTTCCGAATCTATGATTTTTAATAGCATAATTAGAACCAGTTCAAAAAGACCTTTCAGTAGAGTATAAACTCGTAATTGCCAAAAGTTGCAATCTTGGAATGCTTCCCGTTTAACATTGGCAAAACCGCTTTTCAATGAGGAGTTCGATACATTCCAAGACTGAACTTTTGTAAATTTTGTTTCTTACTTGTATTTTAAAAGTTGGGGCGACCCTAGACATTTTATCCTGCCATTTACCATAATGGCAAGCCTAGAACATAGAACGTCGCACTCTTCCATGCTATGAGAGGTCAATAAGACTGACCGGTTGTCTTTGACTGTCTGAAGAACGTTGTTCCAGACCAGTCTTCTGGTTACCGGATCCATTCCGGTTGTGGGTTCGTCCAGTAGGACAATTTGCGGATTACCAAGCATAGAGATGGCGGTACAAACCTTACGTTTGGTACCTCTACTTAGCGTACCAACGTGGCGGTTTGTGTAAATTTTCAACTCGAATTTGGCCATGGCTTTTTGAACTACCATTTTGAGATCATTTTTGGGTATTCCTCGAAGTTTACCGTAAATTATGAAATGTTGCTCGGGGCTTAGTAGATCGTCTAATGCATCCGCTTGGGGACAGTAGCCAAGTAATTCGCTGTTGTTTGATAACACTTTGGAAATTCTGTGAGAAAAATGACCCAGAATTAGAACCTTATGTGAATTTGAAGGAAGTGGTTTTATTGTTCGTATGTTTTATGGCTTACTTCTCTCCACCAATGAACGCTTGTCCGGATGATGACGTAATATGTCCAGTTAGAATACGGAACAGTGTTGTCTTACCAGCTCCGTTGACACCCAGTAACCCAAAACACTATAATGTATAATTCATATTAATTTAATTAACTTATACTCCCGGGTTTCGACACCAGTTTTTTCTTCAAAATCGTACCTCTCCATTGGGTATTCCAAACGTGACGTTATTGACAGCCACGTGTTTACCAGCTTCCCCGTCGAAAACTTTCCGGACATTCTTAATCTTCAAGACGTCATTTTTGCTGGCGTCACTCTCTACGCGTTTGCGTTCTTCGGCCACGTCACTGTCATCTTGCGGTACTTCACCCTTGAACTTTGGTCTGCAAAGGCTTAGGTTAATTTTCTATTATTTTGTTTATTAAGTCGGTTTTAACTTACACTGGCAAGAATGAAGCCCATTGAATTTCCAGAAGCAAATTAAGCGAAAATAGTACAAAGCCTTCCGTGGCTAAGGCAATCATATGAGGTAGAACCACATTCCAACTAAAAGGACTTTCATACGTATCTTGACCGAAAAGAGCGAATATTTCAGCTTGAATATGGTTTTGAGCCATTGATACTAAACCACCCATAAGACAGTATTGTGGTGCTAGTAAGGCAATGTTTTCGACTAGGTTTAACCAGTATCTTGTTCCCTGTTTAAGGTTTTAAATGGTTTAATATTAATTTTTGCTTTAAAAATACAAGTGTTTCTGACAGTTGAAATTATAAAGTCTTAACTTACACTTCCCAGGCTAAATAGTCCAAGTACTAACATGGACACCATGATACTGACTCCGACAAATACGTTTAGGCAATAGAGTACCATGAAGGCGATGCTAGCTTCGCTGAATAGTTTTTCTAGTAGATACATAAGCGGTGTTGTGGCCCAGCTGTTGATTTAATAAGAAATTGGATTTTTTTACAATGGTAACGTAAATTTCAAACCCATATAAATATAACTTACCCGAAAAGTAACAGTAATACGAAAATTCCTGGTAAATTAAGATTAGCCACGTACAACGGCAGTCCAAATATTAGTATAATTATTGTAGATATTGCAACGGCTATAACGACCAAAGTAAGATCCCATATAAAGGCCGAGAACCAATACAAAACTGGACCAACTCCAGCAACGTATTGAAGTCGTTTTTCTTCTTGAACACGCTCTTTAACGATGTAAACCACGAAACTTGTTGGGATAAATGCAAAACCCAAGAAAATAACCAAAGCCACTCCCAGCTCTGCCGCTTTGTTCAATCTGCAATAATTAGTTAATTAAATTTAAGTGGACCAATTAATAATGCCTGCTATTCATTACTGCTTCTCTAAAATTAAATATCTTCCTAGAGGGTTAAAGGAGTTCTTACATGGTAGATCTGCCCAACTGTTCAGTTGTAACTTGAAGAGGATGGTTGTAAACAGTGATACCGTAATCTGACGGGTCCATTCCTAATTCTTTCATATTGGCACGTAGCAATGCATTGTTTAGAGAGTTTGCGTATGAAGGGGTCGCGTGGAAACCACTGTTGTCGTACCATACTTTAGCCACACCCTTGCCATCTTTACGGTTCAAGAATGAGAAGCCACCATATCTAAATTTGAAATATTAATAATAAAAATTAAATACACGTTTTCTACTTCATCAACCCATTAAATAAAGTGGACCACGGTTTTCAGTTCGTAATGGGCTATTATTTAAGTACCTACTCGCCGTACTTGTGAAAAAATTCACAAATGTCGACATAACCCTGTAATACTCTCCAAAAATATGGTTCTGTCGTAGGACTTTTATCGGAATATAAGTAAAAAAATTAAATACACGTTTTCTCGTTCATTAACCCATTATATAAAGTCTGCCACAGTTTTCAGCTCGTTAGGGGCTTTTATTTGAGTAGCTACTTGGCATATTTGTGAAAAGGTTCACAAATGTCAACATAACCCTGTAAAACTCTCTAAAATATCAGCATTGATAATGCGAGACGAAATTAAAGAGAAAACAGCGCCATCTTAGTTTGAAACGGGAACAGAATGGATGCATAGCCTACTGTGATTTCCTTTTGTTACAGATAGAGATCACAGTAAGCCATGGTTTCTGTTTCCGGAAAATCCACCACCCCCTCTATGAGAAATACACCGCAACCAGACGCCCTCTACCCTTTTATTAAGATGCACACTCGTAACAAATATCCTTTGGAACCATATTTATTGAGAGTAATATAGGGTTGTTTGTACTCATTTTAAAGCTGTTGGCGGAGCGAATACTAGGGTACTTGATCAACTCACCGTCCTTCGGTGTTAGCTATGTATGTGTCCAACAAGTATCGGTTGATATCGTGACCGGTCAGATTAAATAAGTAGTCTCCTGTGTTGGTCGTAACAAATGGCAAATTCTTGTAGAACTCCTTTGAATTTTTGATCCTCAATGATTCGTGTTCGTCGAAACATAAACCACCTCCTTCGAGCAAAGCTGTTGTGTCGGGTAATTCAGTAACGTTGCGATTGCACCATAACCTTTCACTGAGAACAAAATGTAATATTAGATACGTATTTCAATCTTAAAAATAATAATTAATCGGCTTACTCTTTCGTCGCTGTCTTCATACACGCATTACTTAATCCAGGATGTGCCAGTAATCGCATTAATGTCTTCTCTATATCACTGCCTTTTTTACCGTCGAAACTGTGAAGAAATTAAAATTTATAACCTTATAGTGCGTAAGTACTAAGTATGGGTCTGCCGTAGGGGATTATAGTATCGGCTATGTCCATGCGAGACTACAGCGCCATCTTTCTTTAAAAGTTGATACTCCAAATCGGACAAAAGAGAGTCATGGCCTACTGTGATTTGCATCCTTTGGTTAGGGGAAAATATATAGGCGATGGTTTCTGTAAATAGTGACATCATTTCGCGGGAAATTCGCGCACCTCTAGCGGGAAAGTGGCTTACTAAAATGTCACTTTAAGTCTCTTAAGGGTAGCGATGGAATTAACAGTAGGCTGTGGTTTCTGTTTTCGTTAAAAATGTCACCAGGAGAGGCCCCATAGCTTTTTATAAAAGATGCGTGCTCTACCCATACTTATGGAGAATATGATAGGCTGTTAAAACATACCTATAGAAACTCATAGCGTTGGGTCCGTACATAGGTGGTGATAGTAAAATCGAAGGTTCTTTCGAACCCCTACCGGCTGGCTCAATTAATGAAAATCCCATAGCAATTGCGATGAAAGCGCATGGCAACAATATGCTGCAACAAATTGCCCTCCAATCATGTAGGAAATGATAGTAGCGTTTTAGTAGTAGAGCGTGGAATTGGTGCATTTTAAGTTTGTATCCCGTGATTGGTTGTTTGCAGCCAAAATCAAGTGCGGAACCAATGTAAGCACCATTGACGTAGGAGTAGTCCTTGGTCAAAGGCGTTTTCCCGTTGGACATAATCATTTTGTCGATAGGATCAGAGTTTGGTTTAATTATGGAGTTGCGTCTAATTGGAAGGGGTTCCGAATGTGATACTGGTAATGCTGTGTTGTCGTCCAAGCCACATAATGTCAAGAAGACCTAAGATTCGTTACAAAGCATGATTAGAAATACGTAACTATCTTTAAATCCTTTCATTTGAGCACAACATCATATATTTGTGACATATTCCCAAATTCATAAGTGGTCACACACAAACACATCGTAATATCATCGTGTTTGTACTCATTTGAAAGCTCTTGACAAGTTGAATTCAATGGTGCACATAATCGAATTCATCTTTTTAAAGGCTTTCATTTGAATACAACATGATATTATGCGATAATATTCACAACCTCATAAGTGGTCATAAACACATCGTAATACCATCGTGTTAGTACTCATTTGAAAGTTCTTGACAAGTTCGATTCAATGGTACACGTGGTTGGTTCTACGTTTCAACTTACCTCTTCGAGGGTTGTACTAGAAATACCGTAACTAATATATCCAAGTGACGTAATACTGGCATCCAATTCTTTAAATAGATTTCCAAATGAATAGACCTTCCCCTCAGAATCACGCTGAGGTAAACTGATCACGACTTCGGTGCCATTATCTTCCATTAACCGGGCTAGTGGTACATGCGCCTGGATAAAAGTTAGCACATTTTCTGATTCACTGGCATCCGATTCGGAAGAACACGAAGAGGATGCTCTTCCGGAATCACTTCCGGAATCGTGTTCGGTCTCGTTTTGCCTTGCCATGATTAACTGATAACCGCAACCAAACTTTGACTTCAGTAATAACGGTGACCCGTGACAGAGTAGTTTACCCTGTTGTGAAAAGTATGTTAGAAACTAACTCTTCAGTTCACAAGAACGTGACAATAAACCTACCCTGTGAACTATCGCCACTTTGTCACTGAGTATGTCAGCTTCGTCCATGTGATGCGTTGTAAGCAGGATAGTTCTACCATGTCGATATTTAACAATCAGATCCCAGATACTTCTACGTGCGACTGGGTCCACACTGCTGGTGGGTTCGTCCAAAATAATGACCTTTGATCCTCCAATGAATGCCAGGGCGACGCACAACCGACGTTGCATGCCACCAGATAGGTAACGCGTTTGCTCATGTTGCTTATGGTATAGACCCATGCTGTGCAACATTCTAAATAAGTTTAGGAAAATCGTAATTAGTAATGTTAAATGGAATTTATTTAAATTTATTTTAAACTCACTCATCAACGTCATCTTCAAGTTGTTTGCCCGATAGGACACCCTTTAATTGGGCGTAGAATTTCAAGTGTTCTCTGACGGTCATGCGCAGAAATAGTGTGTTGTATTGTGGGCAATAACCCAACATTTTTTGTACTTGAGTGAACTCGTAGGGTATGCATTTTCCATAGACGTAAACGGAGCCATGTGTTGGTGGTAATTGGCCAGTTAAGACATTGCTGAAATAACAGTACAAGTACAAGTTTAATTACAAGTACGGGATTCCATAGCTATTTAAATTATTTTCATAAGCCTATATTAATCTCGATAAATATAGGTCTGCCCTAAGGTTCTATTGTATTGGCATAGATAAAACTGAAGAGACTGCTAGGGTTAGAGATCACAGTAGTCTGTCATGGTTTCTGTTCCGGAAAATCTACCAACAGGGGACGCCTTCTACTACCTATGATATTTAATGCAAAATATCTTACATTGTTGTGGTTTTTCCTGCTCCGTTCTGTCCCAATAAGGTTGTAATGTGACCTTCCATGAAATCCAAGCTCAAGTTGGAAACCGCAACCCGTTCCATTGCTTTGCCTTGATTGTAAACAACCGATAATCCTCTAAGGGAAATTCCGACCTTGTGGTCCTCGGTATTGGCTAACTTCCGCTCTTCGTCAGACCCTTTCACGTCCTCTCCAAAGAAGTATCCAATATTTTTACCCGCATCGGGTAACTCAAAGTAATTGAAAGTTCTCTTGGATTTGCATAGACCCCAGTAACTTAGTGTTAGTGGAAAGTACCATGGTCGTTTTCTGGTTGAATTATCTGCATAACGTGAAGTACAAGTACTTAAAATTAATTGCAATGTCTTGAGTAATTGATATGTAAATTGTAATTGAACTTACGGGGCCAAACGTTGGATATGTACCACCCTAAGATAAAGTATAGAACTATATCTACTGCAACCATAATGACACTGTACACGAAGTTCATTTCGTCATCGTGAACTGATTGCCAGATATTGTCCCATTGAATGCCAACTCCATGGGTTTCGTAACGGTTTATGTGAAGACAACCATAGCAAAATGATGTGCACATCAGCAAACTCTGTTTGGTTAAGAATTGGAAAATATAATAATAGCCTAATACTATAATACTCTCCATAAGTATGGGCCTGACGTTGAATTTATAGAATCGAAATAAAATTTTTTATTTTCTTAATGAACTAGTTGAATTTTGGATTGAAAAATTGAGGCGGACATCACAGTAGTCGATGGTTACTGTTTACAGCAAATCTCTTTTATGATAGTTACGTGCACGTAGTAAGGATCCTTGCAACCCATACTTATGAAGTAAATGATAGGCTTAGTCGATGATTTCCATTGTACTTACCGTTACCAACTTTTGCCATAAGTTAAGCTGAGATTCCAACGACACAATTAGGACAAATGGTAAGAATGTGAGCAAGTAGATAATAATTCCCGTTAACGCCGCGATTGTCGCGGTCTTGAAGAAGGCGCTCATCAAGTAACTGTAAGTTAACGTTCTTTAGTTTTAGTTGCCGAGTTCTTTTCTTTGACTATAGCGTATCTGACTTACCAATACATGATAACAAGTAGCGCAAACTCAAAGATAAACAAGAATAATATTAACCCATCCGAATATGGGAATATACCACCGACTTTTAGTACAAATACGCAAAAACAGACGCCGATGGAAAGTATGACAAGTCCACAAACATACCAGGCTATCCAACCAACCCATTGTTTCAAGCCCATGACTAGTAGAACCTGTAATCAAATTTCTATGTGTTATATTGGAGTGTTTTGGGTTGTTGAAAGACAACTTCATTTTAATAATGAAGCTCTGTGGCCCAAAAAATAGTAAACGAAGCTAAGCTAATTCATCACCAATCGTTTAACCGATTTGTTTTCCCAGATATGTTAGTTCCTACATTACCTCTTCCAATTTCAATTCTTTTTCTATGACGTATTCTCTGATTAAAAAGGCTACTAAAAATAGCCAACATCCTGAAACGACAATTGGTAACATTCCCTTAAGGTAGACTCCAAACCGATCTTGATGATAACACGGGTACGGGAATTGTTGCAAATATGTTGTAGGTCGAATTTTGACTTGTCCTTTAGTTTGTACTTCAAGAATAGCGTTGTCTATCATTTCTTGGTACTGGAGGAAACCACGGAAGTAACGCATTTCGTCCAAAAAGTCGTCCCTCGGTCCTGGTTGCCAAAATCTGCAAGGATAATGGACTTTAAGCGTCATGCAGTGGAACTTTCAAAATTAATAAAAGGCCCATATATTTAAAACAACTATGGCCTCTTCGATGGAATTAATGGTAATCTTATTGCTTATTCAACCCCAGTTGAGAACTGTCAACTTACTGCATCTTTTTCCGTCTGGTTGTTGGTACATTGTCAATGTCCATCCTGATCTTGTACTTGATATGTTTTGGGAAGGTATTTGAATCAATGGCACGTTTCCTTCTGAAGGGAAGTTCATCAGGATCCTCATCGTCCAAGAAAATCAATCCAGCGATGAATTCCCGTTTCATGCTCAACCTCTGAGCCACGAATTCAACCTCTTCCTCGGTATCATAACCGTGGAATCGGTTCAGTTCAAAGCACTGCGACATATTGCCGACGAGTTGCATCAAATCTAACAAGCCACTGACGTTTTTCAGTTGGTCGTTAATGGAGGATATGTCAAAGTGGTCTAAAATATGCATGGCATCATCGCCCACTACTTGTTTGAGTATGGGTTGAACCGCTGGTGTTCCGAGTAACTCCTATTTGAAAATTGGTTTTAGATTGGATTGATTTTAATATACTACGATGCGTACCTTCATTTTGTCCAGTAAGTCACTTCGAGTTTGCAAGTAATGCAAACCAGAGATGCCTTCACCCCATGCCTGCAAGGCTGTTATGAACCCTGAGAAATCTTCGAAGGTTTTGTTGACTTGTTTGAATACTTCTTCGGTAACTTTGTTCTTAGGGGCGTATAGAATTTTGCCACGTAATATTGGTTTCAAGAAACCCCATAAAATGGGGCCACCACTCATGCGCAGTACTTGCTCGTAACCCGTACGACAGAATTGACCTGTAGTGATAGAGTAATTTTTATATTAAGTGTGCCTTGTTTTATTAAAATATGCCGTCTTACTTGGAAGATCTTCGATTTCTTGGTTATCCAATGTTGGTTCTTTGTTGGATATTTGCAACAGTTCCAATTCCTGGTTCAAAGCTTTCAATGTCTTACCGCATAGAAGTTTACCGAATGCAGTTAAAGCAGCCGGAGCTGTAGTGAAACAAATATGATGTTAGACGCAAACCTTTTGCTAACCAGTTGCAGGAAAACATAGAAGCGATACAGGAAATTCTGTGGTTTTGCGATGGTATTTGGAGACGTGGTACGTACAGGTTCTCTGTGACGCTTCTAATTTTACCCTGGTCACTTGCGTGTACTTACTTCCCAACAACTTAATGCCCTCTGTACTGATATTTAATTTCTTGAACTCGTTCTGTAATGTTGGATCCAAGGCACTCGTTACAACTCCAGTGTATTTTCGCAACTTAGGCATAACAGTTGGTGTTGATTTCAGTGCATTGAATGCTTGTAATGCTTCGGACCATGTTAGATTCACTTTTCCCAATACACCGTTGATTCCAACCTCCACAAACTACGAGATTTTATCGTTTTTAATATAACTAATTGTACCTTCATTAATTACCGCATGATAATTACATTTTCAATGATCTTGGAGAAAGCTAACTGGTTCAGTAATTGCGATGAAACTTTTAGTGCTTGTCCACTGGATAATGAACACAAAGCGTGTGTAATGTTTTCGGCAGTTACATCGGGGGAATTGATTTTCAATAGTTGCTTAAGTTCATCTGGATTGCACATGATGTTTTGGACGTTTTCAACAAGGTTTTTGCTGCTTAACACCTGCATATTTTATAAACCAAGGTGTGAAATAAGTTTATAAACATTAGGCGTAAATTAATAAAGTTACTCGTCACACCTTGGTTAAGTCGATTTGACCATCGAGTACTTCAGACACGGCACTCTCGTGCAAGTCCAGTTCTTCACGCAAGAAATCACCAACTTTAATGGTTCCAGAATCACCAAATAAGTCTTGTAGTCGATCTGTGGATTTTAAAATATTTTATTTGTACGTTGTCCTCGTAATCGAAGGTCCCAACCAGGCTCCTTTGTCGTATTTTAGTGGGAGCCCTGGTAAGTACTTACATTGGACATTGAATAAGTTAAGTCCTTGTAGGGATTTCAAACTTCTCATTCCTTGAAGAACCATTGTCAAGTCTTCGGCTATACGACTACCCTCAATGACTGGTTCAATTTTCTCCACAAGTCCTTGCAAGCTGTTTGTGTTTATGAGTAATTCAGGTTAGACGTAGTAGATTTTGATATTGTTAAGTTGAAGTTTTACCTGGTTAGAAGTTTATCGACGGTATTTTCGCGTAGTATTTGAACCACCGATGTCAGTAACTCGGAAGTGATTCCAGTTGAAAATTTGTTAAGTAGTTTCCCTCCAACGGAAGCCAAATCCAGGAAATGGTTCATAATGGATTGGATATTGTTAACTAGTTGTTCAAGCCAGTCGCCTTTAAGTAGTTCTTGGTGTTGCAGTCTTGGTATCTGCGCGGACATAAGTTATATTAATTTCAGAATATATCTAACTTGAATTGCATGTTTTACATACCTCTCTAATTATCCTAGCCGAGTCTAAAGCGTCCAAAATGGTGACAATACCACCCTTTTTGCACAAGGCGTTTATGATAATGGCTCTCTTTGCAATGCTAAGTGACGGTATCCTCATAACGGGTCTGAAGTTATGTTTATCGCAAATGGTTTTCGAAACCGCATCCTTTGAGAAATTCTTTCTGGCAAGCTAATTACAACCATTAAGTAAATGATTATGAATGACTATTAAATACATTTAAATGGAATTAACGCTACTAGGTCTGTACTTGCAAGTACAATACGTACCCAATTCAAGTTAAGTGACGCGTTCAATAGGGCTTTAACCGTATCTTCAGTCATATTCATTTGTGGACTTTTGAGCATTTGTTCGAATCCACGTATGTTCCATATTAAATCCGATAATGTGTGAAATACTGGTAATTGACTAGCTATGAAATCTGATATGGATGCCCAAACTTCGTTAAGAGCTGATAAATCCTGGGTTGGTCTTATATTGAATTCCTCCAATAGGGATGTGATGTTCCTCATGAAGTTTCCGTAACTGTAAAGAATTAATTATATCATGAATTCATCAAACCATTAGCACTCAGAAATCAAACAATAAAACGTACTCATGGAGATTATTAACCAATGTTGCGTTGTGGAAAATTTCCACGCATTCCTGCATTTCTTTATATCGTTTCGGAATATTCAAAGCCCTTGTAATGCTACTAACTAAATCCATGCTATCGGCAAATACTCCCATTGGGGTGATGCATTTTAGTGTGTTGTCGTATCTTTTCGTGATTAGTTGCTGCGCCTAAAATTGACGTAGATAAACGTTGGTTGAACTTGCGGGAATTGCGCTTCATTTTAGAAACTTCAGTACTTACCAATCTTGCTAGTTTCTTGAACTCGAAGTTCTTGGACGCCCAATGGTACAAACGAGCCAAACCCCAAGTTGGAAGTTCACATAACATGGCTTCTGGTTCTGTAAGGTCAAAATTATGTAGTACATTAGTGTTTAATGGCTTTGGTGTGGTTATATCACTAGTTTGATAAGTTCTTCATGTAGTTGGTCACCTCAAACACTTAATTCTATACTAAAATTGCAAGAACCTCAACCCTTTGTTCTGTCCATAAACATGATTATACTAAAGCCTATAGAGTTAGTATGGTGCATTACAGTACCTGGCACGTTTGATACTATAGTATGCGCTAATGTACTGGCGGTTATAACAGAGAGCGAGATATTGTCGTGTAGGCACCATAAATCGTTTCTGAAATTTACAAATTAGAAAATTAGTAACATTTCTTGACACGAAACTTGTAGGCAAACTTACTGGGCTTTGAAGAGAGTCGGCACCGCTTCCCATATGGCAAAAGGAATGGGCTTTAACAGTTGACCTTCCAATCTGTACAAACCACCTGGAGCTTTGACGAATTTACTAATCAAATTCTGTATCATGGGTATCAAGTCATCAACGTTGCTTTTGTGCAGCCAAAATTTAATATTTGTTTGAGTTTGAGGCGTTGAAGCAAAGACTAGTCTAGCCACAGCCGTCAATGAGTGTTTGATGTAGGAACCTGTTGTGTCCATCTTATAAAAGTGTTTCATTTCACTCATCCAAGCTGTTGATGGAAATCGGCAGAATAGCTGAACCAGTTCATCGACTTCTGGCGGGCCTTCTTTGGTGTTGACGCTTTTGCAAGTTGCCTCTAAGTCGTCCTTATTTGTTTCGTAAAACCTGGACATGACCTCGACGGCGTGTAAGACTTGTCGGCTACTTAGGGAGGTGAGGGATTCTTGTTGGGAACCCAAAACACGCTTGAAGAATTCACCCAAGTTGGTTCCGTTACTTATGATGGCGTAAATGTCCTTGTTGGTGTCTAAGGGAGGTTTCGATGTCAATTTAGTGTTAAATATTGCATTTAACAGGTTATTGGGTCTGGTTTAAGTACCCACTCGAGTTTGGAAAGTTGCAGTCTTGGAAAGTATATGTTTGGCATGTGAAAAACGGATTTTCTAAGGAGTTTTTGATACATTCCAAGCTTGCAACTTCCAAACGTTTTAAAATATGTACCGGATAGTAAAAAGTAGTTTGTAGCGTCTAATATGGCTCTGAAGAATCCCATACCGGTTTGCCATTCTTCGGAATACTTTCCAAATTTGTCGACGAATTTCAGAACGTTTACGAGAGCGTCAGTGACTCTGTGGTTATAAGGATTAAATTATAAATTGTCTTAGTTTATTTTTTTGGGATCAAATCACGACTCACTTGTAAGCATTTAAGATGTTGCTGGCTCTTAACACATTCTGCACGTAACGATCCAATTTGAAATTATCAACCAAATGCCAATCTCCGGCCTCCATATCCAGAGCGACGTTGACTGCCAATTGCATCATTTGGAAGTAACCATCGAAGACATCTGACCATTGCAATCCATTTTGCGAATCAGTTTGACCCATCATTTTATTGAAATCGATACGTTGGGTTAGGCGTTTAATTAGCACTCGTCCCTTTTCTGAACACAGTAGTTTCTGCATTTCTTCTATGGTCAGACTGGATTGTCCATGGACACTAGCCCACGAGGACATTGGTCCTGCGCAAAATGTCTCAACGGGATCCTCGAATAAGAAGTCCAGGATCTTATCGGCAGCCATATGCATGTCCATGATGCTGTCTATGACCATATTCTCAGAGTCCAGGTATTGACGAATGTAGAAACTAGCTTCAATTTGACTTTTGACCAGAGTTCGAAAGGTCAAGGGGGCTGTGTATGTTTAAACTATATTAACTTCTGAACGGCTCCTTAAGATACTTATAAGTCGCTGTTGTCAACTCCATCCATGGGTTCCACTTACCAGTTTTAGATAACAATCTTTTAGTGACGGTTGGCTTCAAGTTGTTTATAACGAATGAAAAGTAATGAAGTACTTTCCGACCTTCACTTGACTTCAGGAGGATGTTTTGATACTTTTGAAGTAACTTAGGAATTGATCTACGAATTAAGGACAAAACATTTATTGGAACGGATGTAATTATACTCGGACAACCATGATAATGATCATACCTTTGTTCCACATTGCTCTGGTACGTCACCAACTTCTGGAAATGCGACGATATTTTCCTCAGGTGGGAGAAATTAGCATCTCCAAGTACAACTTTCACCAAATCTTCGTAACCCAGTACTTCCAGTATGGAATGATATATCTCTTGCCACTCCACCGGCCGCTGAGTCAAACCACGTCTGCTTGACAATATGAGTAGTTTGCCAACGTTGGATCCCACTTGGGACGCGAACTGTTCGCTACTCATGTCGCAAAAGGTTTCTTGAATGGCTTCTTTGTTGCGTCTAACTGGTAAGTTACGGAATTGTACCGATACCACGTCGCAGAATCGTCGGAAAGTGTTATGGTATATGACGTAAGTCATAACTTCGGGTTCTAAAGCAAGTTTGGACATTTCGACGTATTTCTCTTCTAGTTTGGATAGCTCGTCGTGTTTGCTAATTGCGCTCATAAGGTTTACGAAACTGTCACCAAATAGTTCAAATGGGTTAGCCAATGGCGAGTGACTCTGTAACAAGGAAATTAGGCTATAAGTACGAAGGTTTTAATAAACACTTATCTGATTTTACTTACCAATGTCCTCATTGAGGATATGTCAACCAAGGCTCGAATTTCAGTCCATACTTTAGAAAGATTAAATGAGCACACTGAACTTTGTATCCTAGCCCAGTCACGACTATTAAAGGCTGGGCTGTACAGGTAATCGGATAATGATGTATTGCATAAATAATGCAACGCTTCAACTCCCAGTTGGCGACTGTTATGAGTTAGTTTTTCAACCCTTTGTGGTAGTAATGCCGTCCACATTAAGGTTGGTAGGATGTCCGGTGATTGATGGATTATTGTTTCAAAGACTCCACGTGTTGTAGGCGAATCCGGTAAGGCTCCAGCCAAGACTTCTTCAATTGTGACTGAATAATAAATATTAAGTAATTAGCTGATGTTTCGGACTATAAGGTTTCAAAAACGTACCTGTTCTGTTCAAGGCTTTGATGCCATCCGCAAGTGTGTTAATAATGGGACTAAATGTGTTAAGAACAGGTACTATCCCGGTCACGTTAAGAAGGTATGCTCCAATTCCCTTCAATGAACTTGGGAATCTAATGAAACATGAATGGTAAACTTCCATGGAAATCAAGTTAACTTAAGTACAACTTACAGTTTAAGTCGGTTTGTAGTTCCTTCACTCTCCAAACTACCCTTAATCCTTTGCAAGAAGTCCGTATAATCATCCTCACTTTTAATCCATTGGTTCAAAGTCCGTTCACCAGCAATGCCCTTGACCAACTCCTTAAACCCAGTTATATTAATAGCTGACCGATAAAACGTCGGGAAATCAAAGTTCTGTCCTTTGGATGATTCCTCGATGACATTGAGAATCGTCTGTACTTGGTTAAATCCTTCCTTGGACAAACCCTCTTGTCCAGTTACGCACACCATCTCGAATAGATCCGGGTGAATACCAAACTCTGTTGTTAAACTACTGTTCCTTCTGCAACTGGTCGCTAAACCTAGCGTGCTTCTAACGTCATGGGTTATTGCGTTTAAAGTTAAGTACACCGGGACTGCTGTATCAAATTTTGTTGATTCGTGAGCTTTCCAGTTGAGAAGAGCGTTAGGGTGACTCCAAGTAGTAGCAGACATGCTGGGGTCATCCGTGGCGTATTTCACTGTGATTCTTTTAAGGAATTCGACCAATTTTGTGACGTCTTTGCTCAGCATATTCCAGTTTAGGGCTCGAGGTGGAGTGGTTTGGCGTAAGATTGGAATGTTTATGATGGTTAGTTGTTTAGCTTCTTGAAGGAGGGTGTTGTAGCTAATGTTGCATAACATGTGTTGAAGGCTTTCCCAGTCTTCGTCTTTTAGACGAGGGTTGTAAAAATATTCCCGGATTGAGTTACGACACACTGATGGTTTCACGTGACCATGGCGGGAGGTCAGTAGTGGCAAGATCTATGGAACATGAAAGTTTTAGTCTTAGGCTTATACTAATCCTCTCAAGTACAATAAGGAAAAATGCTTCAGTTTAAAATGTCACCATATTATATAAATTGCAAGCTTACCCTTGTTGGCGCCATCATGGACCACATTGTAGTTTCGATTAAAGTTGGTAAGTTGGGTAACCATGTCTTTAAAATCTGCCTCATGTAAGGCGATTTTGGGAAAGCCATCTCGAGAGGTATTGACTTGGGAGCTTCACATAAAAACATATTTTAAAATTTCTTCTCTAAGTATTTAAAACTTCATTGATAAACTTACAATTGGCTGTAAGCGGCTCAATGTACTTGTTAAAAGACCGGACAGACTCGTGGAAGAATTGGAAGCTAACCCAAGCACTTGGATATTCCTCAAACATAATGCCTACAACACTCAACCATTCTGGAAAACTGTTAAAGTACAGTTCGGTTAGTAATGACAATTCCTTTCCCAAATGTACAAAATATATACCTTCTGATTGTAAAATTTTTAAAAGACTGATCAACGTTTTCCGCAAACGTTTTAAAGATATTATGCCATCTTGTTGCGTTCCTCCATGGCAGACTAAACTTAGTTAGTGGTTCAGTTTCAGCTCCTTTCAAATACCTCAAGGCAATTACATTAGTAAAATTATCGTACAAGTCCTTCAAATTTTGAGCAACATGGTCGACGGTAATCATAGACATTGGCATGTCCTCTGTCTTCAACTGGCAGTAAACTGCCGGGTTCATTTCAATCAACGCCGCGGTGTAGTTTGTCTTGCAGACCAAAGTTTGCAAACTTTTAAGCGACTCTAATTCATCGGCGTTGTTGACCACAAAGTACTTGCTCCACTTATCACCTTCCACTGTACAGAACTGACTCTTCTTCTGTTTAATTACTACAAAGTCCTCCATGATGTTCTGTAACAAGTCCGGCTTTTGTATTGTGTTAAGGGCGACTTGGACAAAGTCCACGCTGTCATTCAACATCTTTACGAAGCCCATGAAGTTGTTACGGTCTCCGTCACGAATCATTTCTATGTAGTTCCACTTAATCCCTCCTCTAACTTTGTGCAATGTGCAACTAACGCTGGAGAGGATGTCGTTTAAGGATTTTACCATGACGCCCTGATCCCCAAGCGCCGTCATGATTTTGCCAGCGACTGGTTTTACCCAAGCACCGGTGTCTTTCATATCCAAGTCGTAGTACTTGTAGAATCGTTCAACAACCGGTATCCAATTGGATAATTGCAGTAAAGTACTTGTTCTACGTAGAAATGTTGAATCCTGGGCTCCCTCATTGACAAGTATGTCCAAAACTCGGCCTAAGTTGGTTAAAAAGTGGCGGGGTTTTGCGTGTGGAGTAAAATGCGTCTCAAGTTGACGTTGCTGAGCAAATGAAAATAAAATGGCAAGATTATGTTAGTTAATGGACCCATCTAGAACCTTGTGCTTTGATGGTAGTTAAAGGTTCGATTAAAATTACCATTTTTATAGTCGCATTCGTGAACCATTTGTTGTTACATAGTATGTCTCGCCCATCTTCGAAGTGTTTGCGGTCCGTCACGTGGGGTGGTGTTAATAAGTACGCGTTAACGGGATGATTGCAGACGATCTCCTTGACTGTTTGGTTTAAACGGAGGAACTGCGAAAACTGTTTTAGCCGAAATAAGAAGGAATGTATGTGAATAACGATACTTGAGTCGTATCCCTTTTACCCTCTTTGTCAAAATGAGGTTGGCCCTAATCCCGCGCACCAATCAGGGGGAAAGACTTAATGACGTTGGAGATAGGAGGAATTATAACCACCAAGATGTAGTAGAGCCTTGGGCGGGATTTAAAGACCAACATTTTTTTGACAGTTTAGTCAACTCTCTTTTATCACTTACTTTTCTGCTATCCAAGGCTAAAGTATACATAACAGCTTCAACACCATCTTTCAAATACTGTTCGGCCCATTTTAGCAGATTGGAAACTTCACTTTCCATAGGTACCAGTTCCTTCAGCGTCATGTTCTTGTTTTCTGTAAAATACAAAATAAATTCATTATTGACCTTCAAATGACCTGATGACGAGTAACAATACCTTTAACTTTAATCAATCCATTGGCGAATCTGTCTAAAAAGATGGTTCCTTTGTCCAACTCGTGGGACAAATTAAATTTGGCGTTCTTAATGAAAGCGTCTAGAAAATGCACCAGTGGTTGCAGAGCAATTGTAAACCTGTATTTGATAGTTTCGTTTTTAATACCAGTGGTTATGTACTAATATGTTCAATAAGGACATACCTTTGACTTGAAGATGATTTCAATAGTTTTAATGATGAATTGGCAAATGCTTCCCATACTGATGACTTCATTATCGTTTGTTCCCCACCCCATATGAATTTGGGAGGAGTTTCAACTACTTCCTTGATGATGGATGTCACGTGACTACCCTTATCAAAGAAACTAAGGAGACGTACTGGTACAGAACTTGGGTTGGCACGGTACCATGATTTGCTCTGCGTAATTGTTCAGTTTAATTTCAATTCGCTAAATAAGTTACTTAATAAATGAGCTTTAACTTACAACTCGTTCGATGAAGCCAGAGAAAGCGCTACCCCTCCATAATTGGTGGAAGACATCTTGCCAGTTGTCTTTGTTGAGTTCGCACAAAATGATGAAAAATGTTTCTCCCAGTGATTTACGTTCGTCACCGAATTGCATTACTTGTTCAAATGCTCCGTAACTTGAGCAAATCGTGTTTAGATGATTGTCTTCTATTATGTCTTCGATCTAAGTTAAGGGTATAATCCAGTTTCAGTTGCTGGACTTATTTTGAAGAGCATGTTTTAATGCAAAGTAATTAAGTACTTACAACATCAGAGAATGCGGGATTCAACAAAGACTTTATGAAGACTTCAGTCAAGTATGGAAAGTTCATAAATAGCTCCCATAAATCTCGAAGTAAACTTGTGTTCAACAGATCGTACATGCTTAATTCAGACCCTTTTTTATAAAAGAAAACCAAATATGAATTACCATAGCAATCAAAGTTAGGAAGAAACGTTCGACTTACTTTGTAACTTGACCAAGTATTTTGTGATTTCATCCAACATTTCATTACCAGTCCAAAATGCGAACTTTGACGACACTACCAGGTTACCAAATACATCAGGAGCCCTTTTACTGTTCCATTTTAGCGTAGCGAAAGTGGGCTTGCGGACGTAACTTGTATTGTCCAGTAATTGAAGCAAGGTATCGGCCAATGCGAACATGAATCTATTTTGTTTGATTTGTTAGTATTGTCGTGATTTGTAATTTCATTTAATTTTACGAGGACTTACTTTCTGTCGCCATAGCTTCCGTTTATGGTATCATATTGTTGTTTCGATTCGTTGATTGCTGATTTAACATCGGTTAGATTAAATTTTTTAACATCCGGGAAAATGGTTCCGTTGAATTTGGATAGTTTGACCACGTTATTTTGCATATCAATTAAGTTGCCTTCAACGTCTTCCCAAACTAAGTTTAATTCTTCGCCAATACTGACATTATGAATCTGAAATAATTTAAAAGCGATGTTTTAAAACTGCCGCAAATGAAATGTGACTCATTCGACTGACTTGCCACCTAGAAGTCATCATTTATTTCATAAATATGTTAAGAAATACAACTCACCGCTGATAACATTAGTCCAATATCAGGATTCCCTAATGTTTCTTGCGCTAAAGTTTGACTGGATCTACATAGCAATTTTTCCAAATTCTGCA
This sequence comes from Phalangium opilio, assembly GCF_054372755.1. Lineage (NCBI taxonomy): Eukaryota > Metazoa > Arthropoda > Arachnida > Opiliones > Phalangiidae > Phalangium > Phalangium opilio. Next base: position 5,808,952 of record NW_028324217.1, on the reverse strand, counting down.
CATGCGTTTTGTTTTTAAAATCGATGAATTCCGTAATGGAACCTTTGACGCAAGGAATCTTTGACAAGTATTCTCTAGCCATCCCCATTCTTCTCAAAGTCGGCATTGGATCCGAAATTATTCGAACAGTGATTCGAATTAAGTCAGGTAGAATGGCAGCGAAGTCGTGTACGATTTGAGTCAAAGTTGGTAAATTGAAACCAATGTGTTTCGAACGGAGACTGTTGTCTTTGATGACTTCAACCAATTGACGGTTGACTAGAGTTAACATTTTGTGAAGGGCGAAGAAAAGGGCTTTGAAATCGTTGATGTATTTGAAACGGGCGTACGCTAACCAATCAGAGAATTGTTTTAAACTACTGACTATTACGTTGGTTCTGAAATGATATTACGTGCGAGATGGTTTCAGTTTTAATCTTTCACGTTTATTATTATTTGCTACTCACTTTCCCTTAGTGCTTTGTTTTCCCCAAACTTCATTACTGAAACTTTCAAAGGCAGTTTCCAATCTTTTCCAATTGTAAGAGTCAACAAAGTTATCTTCTTCCAAATTAGTCCTGGCAATTTTCACAATCTTTTCTACTTTTTTCATGACCACGGACCAGTCTAAGTCCTTTGCATTTGTGTAATTATTCTTCACAGCGTCGTCAATCTAAGTAAATATTGAAAGTTGACAACAATATTTTTAATTTGTCTCTCTTGGACAAAGACCATACGATGGACTAATATCATAGGGTTATGTAATTGTATTTAGAGTGACACATGCAGTTACGTAAAATTTCATTTCATCTTACCAGGAGATGTGTGCGTCCCAAAAAGTCACAAGTAAAGATTTGCAATGACAATGTGTCCACACCACCAGGTACTAAGAACGAGTTCATAAATAGTTCTGGGTCACAAGCCACATCAGGCCAGGCGCTCAGATTCAACATTAATGGCCACTGAAATATTGTATGTTATTTGTTTGTGCTTTAGTATACTATAATCATAAGTTTATAAGATATGTTCCATAAGTATGTCACTACTTATACTTCGTAGTGCTAGAGACTTAATGAGAGCTAGTTCGAGAACGACTACACTCAGTTTTGCAGTCCATTTTCCTGGTTAGTCTGAACTTACTAAGCCTTTGACAGCGCCTCACCAGGCGTCGCTTTACCTCGAATCTATGACCTACGTCACTTCATGACAAACTCCAGTTTGTAACCAGTGACAAACTTATGGAAAATATGAACTTATGCTATAAAGAAAGCAAGTACTTACGCGTTCAGAGTCTGATAAGGTCAATAAGACACTTTCAGCCAAGAATGGCCAAAATACGTCAAGTCCTTTATCTTGGCTCATACTCATTTCTTAATTGAGAAATCGCATTAATTAACTATTTAATTGTACTTAAATATTTAAATGAAGTAGTACATACCAGTTAATGCTTGATCTAGTGTAATGTTCAGCAAGTTGTAAACCACCGCGTGACCGGTTCTCATTTTTTCCCAGTATCTAGTCTGTTCCATAATGTCCATGATCGAATCAATGATATTTCCAACTTTAACTCTAAAATGCAATGTTCGTTTGATGGTTTAATTAAATCATGGCCGATGAAATTTACACAAAAGCGGTTATGATTTCTTACCCATCAAAACCGTTAGTGCTTAAAGTTACAATTACAGAATCAAACAAGTTCTGAACCAACAATAAATACTCCATTTTGAAGCCTTTAAAATCATCACCAAGATCTTTTACTAGACCCAAAATGTCAGCTGTGTTGTTAACCAATAAAACTTCGCTTTCCTATTGTGATATAAAAATTAGACCAGGATCACTTAAACCATGGGCAAATAGATATAACAGAGAGTGTGCAAGTACATGAGTCGTCTATTGTCAACGATAAATATTACTGCTCCCAGCTGCATACTATGGGACAACACGCGTATGAATACTAGCGCGAGTATGCAGACAAACTGAATTACATCATGAAATTTATAATCACCAATAATCAAAGTCCGAACTATTTTCGTCGGATAAAGAGGAACGATAAAGTAATATCAAAGTAGTGCTTTGAATGTTCGACCAATCAAGCTAGAGAGAAAGAAATCCAGATTTGGTACACGTCGTTAACATCATACTGGGTACTACTAAAGGCTTTCATCCACACCAGTGCATAGCTCACTCTCGGTTATTTCAATTGCCAATTTATCCCAAAAACTTACAACTTCTGTGTGGTCACTACCCCATAACTGATTGACCCCAACACTTGTCCCATTCAAGAATAATATGCAGACGGAGTCCTGGAAACTTTGTAATTCATCCCAAGACTTTGGTGTTCTACCATAGTCAAATAGCTGAACGATGCCAGGTTTTTCGCAGAATGTTTTGTACGGTTTTTTATGAACGATTTTCAAGTATGATTCCATTTCCGGTTTTAATCTAGATTCAAGTATTAATTCCACAATGGCAGGGTGAAAGACGGTCGTTAAATGTTCCTTGATTCGTTCGGTATCTTTGAAAAACGTTCTCAGTTTGGGATTGGGTTCTGAAAATTAAAGCGAAACTTCGATTTTGGTCCTTTGTCCAACAATTGCACCTTCTTGGTAATATTAGGAATACATATAACTGGTACATAAAAAATTTAAAGTACCTGGTAGGGCTTGCAATCCTTTACGAACAAGGGCAGATATCGTTGTAATGTACTTCAATAATGACTGAATTTTCTTGCCATTCTTATACCCCTCAAAAAATGGAGAGATATCTGCAGTAATGTCACCAATTCTGAATTTTGTTAAAAATGTGAGTTAAAATTAGTCGTAATCACTCAATAATCTTCACCATAACCCAATGAACTTACAGTCCCAAGTTCACATCTCCGACTTTTAATGGTTCAACCAACGACTTCAGCCTTGGCAACCACTTAGTCGCGTTGCTAGCTTTGGAGTTACTGAAAACCACTGATGGTAAACTGAAAATCGTGTCTATCATGGTACCAATGTCTTCCAGCATTCGACCAACGTCAGGTCTACCAAATTGACTCATCAAGTCTGATATCTGATGTAATATATAATGTCAAAATGGGATAATAGAAGAAGGATGACACTCTGTATCCTCTTAATACTTTAGTTATGTAACATGACTCTTCCCAGGCTCACGACCCTTTTTGTTTGCTTTCCCCCTCAGATGGGTATCGCACCGTGCTAGTGTGAATTCTATAAGTGTTTGGTATTTACTAAATCCTCAGCAATCAATTAACCAACAAACCTTGATTGTCTTGACGTGGGACAAAAATTTACAAGCGCATGCACCTTGGCAAATAGTTAAGCTCTAATAGAGTAATGATGAGGGAACTATTTATCGCGTATGTGATTCGGTTTAGTAACATTGCTCCAAATGTTGGGAAGAATCATGTTACAATTACCCCGCCTTATGGCACACTTCTCTCGAAGAGAAGTATTAACTGATACATCAATTACTTACCATTTTAATTACTTTCCCACTGTCCACTTCATTCTGTACCTTATCGACTAGTTTGGACAGTCCAGGCCCGTCCAAGGCGCACAGAACATTGGACACTTCTTTAATTGACCTATTGTCCTTTAGAACTAAGTAACTTTTCAGGATGGTAGGGTCGCATACCATCGACGAAAGATTAAAAGGCGTGCCAACAATTTGCAATAACTATTAATTAAATAATTGTTTATGTTAAGTTATTTGGTTAATATTATGACCATTTGTGATGTATACCTTATGAATGCTTATATTGGCTTGCGTCAATGCTTCCGCTACTGCGGGGGAGTTGATTTTGGCATCGTTTTGAAGGACATCTTTGATGACACCGGGGTCTTTTAGAAAGCGGTGCAGAGGTAGACCTTTTTCTGTCAGATTGAAAAAGTTTTAGTGTGTAATTTTAAATTTAATTTGGTTTAAAGATGATTTACCTAGGATTTGTTGTATTGAGGGTATGGCTAATGTATCTATTACCGCCCTCATAAGGTTGACCCCTTTAGGTAAGGCTTTGACCAGAGATATGATGTCATGGTCGGACATCAAAGGTGATACTTGCTGTACCAGCTCGTCCACCCTTGTCACAAAAATTAAAGTTTTATGAGTTCAGGTTGGGTTTATAATGATGGTATCAGGAATTAATATATTTAAAAGAAGCAGGAATGAATAACCCCCTTTTTTCTTTAATTCCAACCCTTACCTATAGATGTCAGTAATTTGCGAAATACCGCCGTAAATTACCGATTAATATCATACCGTAATTTTACGATGGTAATTTGCGAAATACCGCCGTAAATTACCGATTAATATCATACCGTAATTTTACGATGGTAATTTACCAAATTCCGCCATAAATTACCGATTAATATTATACCTTAAGTTTTTGATGGTAATTTACCGATTAATATCATACCGTAAGTTTTTGATGGTAATTTACCGATTAATATCATACCGTAAGTTTTTGATGGTAATTTACCGATTAATATCATACCGTAATTTTACGATGGTAATTTACGAAATTCCGCCATAAATTACCGATTAATATTATACCGTAAGTTTTTGATGGTAATTTACCGATTTATATAATACCGTAAGTTTTTGATGGTAATTTACCGATTTATATAATACCGTAAGTTTTTGATGGTAATTTACCGATTTATATAATACCCTAATTTTATGATGGTAATTTACCGATTTATATAATACCGTAAGTTTTTGATGGTAATTTACCGATTTATATAATACCCTAATTTTATGATGGTAATTTACCGATTTATATAATACCGTAATTTTATGATGGTAATTTACCATATCCCGCCATAAATTGCCGATTTATATCATGTCGTAATTTTATGATCGTAATTTACCAAATTCCGCCGTAAATTACCGATTTATATCATACCGTAATTTTATGATTGTAATTTACCAAATGCCGCCGTAAATTACCGATTTATATGATACCATAATTTTATGATGGTAATTTACCAAATGCCGCCGTAAATTACCGATTTATATGATACCCTAATTTTATGATGGTTATTTACCAAATTCCGCCGTAAATTACCGATTTAAATCATGTCGTAATTTTATTATCGTAATTTACCAAATGCCGCCGTAAATTACCGATTTATATCATACCATAATTTTATTATGATTATTTATATTTTTGGCTGAGCTCCCCGTCAGGCTAAATTTGAAACTTTACCGTAATTAATCCCTAAACCATAAAGTTAAATGAACTCACTTTGAGCCCTTATATGATGGTATTTCTTCGTAAAACGACGCATTGTTGCAATCGTTATCTATATTGCAAATCAGTGATTGTAAAAAGGGGATACCTCCAGCACTCGGTAATGCCCTGGCATTGTAGTAACCTAAAATTCAAAATAAGAATTATTTCGATTAGAGAGAAAAAAACTGTCCAAAATTACTTAACCGTAACCAATCTCTAATAATATAGTAAAGTTAACACTATAGACGGACGGACGGTATGATCTACCCCATTAAATTTAATTATTGCTATTCGTGTTTCGGTAATATAGGCCTTACACTTCCTTTAAATTTAAAGGGATTGTAGCACATAAAACCTAACATGATAAAATTGTTAATGTTATTAATCCAACTCGGTTTATAGCAGACGTCATTTTAATTTTTACTGAACTACCACGCCATCTGGTATAAATTAAAGGGGATGTTGTTTGGGAAATCAATTTTGAGTCGAAAATATTTTATGACATCAGGGATAGATTTCATTTTAGAAGTAGAAATGGAGAACGGTTGGTATTTACTTCAGTCCGACTCATAGCCCACCCAGTATAGAGCCCCTCCCTCCAACACATAAAGAAAAGTTTAATTTATCTTATTGGATCATTTTTAAACTACGTTTTGATGACGTTGCTGACGGGGACGGCGAAATATACGTAATTCCTTTTTACCTCTGTCACTATGACCCGCCTCTTCTTTCATACCCCTCCGTCCCGTGGAAGGGGGTCCGGGACTTTGACGCGCGGCCACATTACCCTGTTCTCCATTCCTACTTCTAAAATTAAATCTATCCCTGGTGCTACTATCCCTTTTTCAAAAATATCTACAATTGGTAGAATTCTACTCCAATGTCTGCTTGTAATTATCGCCGTTAACGTTCACTGCCAAGGCCAAAGTCGTGGTTTATTAAGCGTATCTTTTAAGGCCAGCCTAACCCATTAGCTCCATTAATAGAATATGAAAGAATTTTCAAAGAATTCCGAAATTAAAAGAAATAGTAACTTCCTTTTTAAATTAACCTAAATTGCCAGATCTTATTGCAGAGCTCAGTTTATTTTCCTGTTAAAATCGGTTTCATATTCTGACAATTGTGATTGATTTAAAATATTCTCTGGTACATTAACTTAAGGTTTTCACATGACACGTGTTTTGGGAAATATAGACAAAAAATGTAAGCGGATGAAAATACTTTTGCATTTGAAAATAGGGCTAAAATGTCAAGTAAAAGTAAGGGAATTTGAATGGTCTGGTATTGGTCAAGGAATTTTGATAAATTAGATCTATTTGTCGAGAACTTTTGATAAATTAGATCTATTTGTCGAGAAATTATGATAAATTAGATCTATTTGTGGAGAAATTTTGATAAATTAGATCTATTTGTCGAGAAATTATGATAAATTAGATCTATTTGTCGAGAAATTTTGATAAATTAGATCTATTTGTCGAGAAATTATGATAAATTAGATCTATTTGTGGAGAAATTTTGATAAATTAGATCTATTTGTCGAGAAATTTTGATAAATTAGATCTATTTGTCGAGAAATTTTTGATATTTTAGCCCTATTCGTCAAGGAATTTTGATATTTTAGCCCTATTCGTCGAGAAATTTTGATATTTTAGCCCTATTCGTCAAGGAATTTTGATATTTTAGCCCTATTCGTCAAGAGATTTGATAAATTTGGAATAATAGTCAGGGAATTTTGCCTGTTTCGTAAGTAAAATGAAATGGTCAAGCAGAATTTTGTAATTTTTCAAATTAGACCAAAACGTTCTGAAAATTTTAAATTAAGACCTTAAATTGGTCTAAAAACCTGACTTCAGTTAATTGTGCTGAATCGTTAAAGAAATTTAATCCTGTTTCACAACTTTATGTTTATCTACATCGAATTACACTCAAATCATCTCGCGGAGTCGTGGTTAACCAAGCCTAACCGTTTAATTATAGGCTTACCTATTTTTAAAAATCGGTGCCACAAAATTATTCTTTAAATAATTTTAAATACAGTACAGAATGAATGAATACTTACACGTTTCTTGCCTTGTGGGAGGGACGACTAGCCTGAGGGCCAGTACCATTAATATAACAGCCACGGGCCATAGTATCTCAAGGGCTAGGATCGCCTGCAAACAGAAAAGATAAAATCCATTCATTACAATATAACAATTAAATTTCATCTCGAAAAAGTTATAAGCTTAATCTAATTATAGTTTTTTTTCAACCTTTTGAATAGCAGGATTCAGGGTTCATATAAACCTGGAAGTTTCAGGGAAATAAATTATTGCCCAAAAATTCAGTCAAAACTCAGGGTTTACAATTTTTAGTAAAACTCAGGTAAATTTATAATCTTTGGTAAAATTCAGGGAAAACTCATGGAAATTTATAATCTTTGGTAAAATTCAGGGAAAACTCATGGAAATTTATGATTTTTAGTAGAATTCAGATAAAACTCATGGCAATTTATAATCTTTGGTAAAATTCAGGGAAAACTCATGGAAATTTATAATTTTTAGTAGAATTCAGATAAAACTCATGGCAATTTATAATTTTTAGTAGAATTCAGATAAAACTCATGGCAATTTATAATCTTTGGTAATATTCAGGGAAAACTCATGGAAATTATAATTTTTAGTAGCATTCAGATAAAACTCATGGCAATTTATAATTTTTTGTAGAATTTAGGTAAAATTCATGGACATCTGAATTATTTAGTGAAATTCAGGGAAAACTCCTGGAAATTTAAACTTTTTTCGTAAAATTCAGGGAAAACTCATGAAAATTTAAATTTTTAGTAACATTCAGGGAAAAATTATGGAAATTTAAATTTTTTAGTAACATTCAGGGAAAAATTATGGAAATTTAAATTTTTTAGTAAAATTCAGGGAAAACTCATGGAAATTTATAATTTTTAGTAAAATTCAGGTAAAGAAAATCATACTTAAACACGGTTATATTTTTCAAGTTTACGGAGAGAGATTTTAACGAAGATGGTGTAACAGTCTCTTTAATCGTGTCTATTACAATACTATAGGCCCCTACGGTAGACCCATACTTATGGAGAGTATTAAATGATTATGGTAATATCGATTAAATTTGTAATGCCTCGTTAACAATCGTTTACTTCTATCCTTGGACTTTGGATTGAACCAAATTATAAACACTTTTAAATTAAACGCTGCCTCAGTTTCACGCATGATAAAATTATCTGAAAAACTCCAAATTGAATGCTTAGATTTCCTATAATTTTCAAATCAAATCTTCCTGTTAATAACGGTATTTTATATATTTTGAATGTTGCTTGCCTCTTTTTGAAATTTAAATAATTTTTCTTTTAAAATAGATAAAAATAAATCCTCTTTCAATGTGTTTATAAATAAACCTTGAATGATATCGGGTTAATATTGAACTTCCTGAAAGAGTATAATTCACCCTGAATTTAAAATGAATACTTAAATGTATACTGAAAAAGCTACTTGAAAAGCCTTTTTGAAAGGGTATACAATAATTAAATGGGTTTGAAGGTAAACTACTGATTTTTCTTTATTTTTGACAAATTTTTAATTTGACGTTCCTACGGACCAACGACAAATAAAATAAGGATGTAAATAAGTAGAATAATATTTAAAGAAGATGAGTAAACCGTTAATTGTTTCGAAGTGTTATTGTATAATAGACCCTTTTGACGCAATAAAGGGGGTAGGCAACCCTCTGTATCGGGACATACAAGAGGGTTCGTTCCTTGCTGTCTCATGTCCCAAAAAGCCTACTGCGCAGGCGCCACCTCAAAATTAGATAGAAGGCAGTGTTTCACCCCATCATCTTTCTCTTAGCTACACCGAAGTCTAAACGTCTTTTAAATTAATGCAAAACTAAACTAGTCACTGCAATTTATGAATCAATATTTGATTTAAAAAAAATGTATTTGTAGACAAAAACGTCTACAAAAGTAAAAAATAAGTGGAAAAAATTAATTGGCTGAAGTAACAGATATTAAAATTCGGTTACATATCAAATATGTATAAGGCCATTTGTTTGAAAATATTACTTATCTTAGGTTATAACTAGAAGTGATTTCTAGTTTATTAGGGAGAAGGTTTAAATTCGCCACATTTCAAGCTTTATCTCTAGTCCAAACGTAGGTCCGGAGTTAATCCCCGCCGCCTCTAAATTACAACCAGCCAGCATCTCATTGGTTCTTGAAAACTCACGTTAGCGCGACGCGAATGATGAAAATTGCTTGTATTTTCCGACTGAGGAGAGGCTGCGAAATGGCCCGGCCTCCTTTTACGTCCCCCCTTGTATTTTGAAAGGGGGACTGGGACTATGGCGCGCGAATACTTAGGCATCTTAATACCTTCTCCCTAGTAAACTAGATATTGCTTCTTGGTTGTAATTTATATACCAATATTTAATAAACTAAATTCGGTAAATTTTAAATTTAAATATATATTAAAACTTCTTTCAACGCGTATGTTAATAAAGATTTAAGGAATATTATTTGAATAACGGGTGTATCGCTATTCAAGCACGACAGCAACATAAAGAATATATATGTATATATAACGGTTTATTGAACTTATATTTCACTTTCTATTGAGTCGGGTATATATATATATATATATATATATATTTTTTTTACCTTCATAGAGTGTTTACAAAGAACACGCCTTGTTATTCAGGTTTTGTATATAATCACTTTCGTCTTAGCTTTCTTATATAATGAAAGTGTTTGACTATAATTCCTAATTTTTGGGATTTAGAAGCAAACAAGTTGTGCCATGCATACAGATTTAATTGTATAATTTATTTTTTTAATGAGATGTCCATTGTGAATTTCAAAATATTTTAAGTGGATCTTCGTATTGTATATTCAGGGTGTTTCTGATAAGTTTGCCATAAATTAAGAGGGATGTTTATTTCAGAAAGTTTTGTTTCTTTCTTTGTATATTTGTTTGTTTGTTCTTCATGCACAGTCACAATAAGTTAATTTCCGAATTTGATTAAACAAACTGCGCTTGTTGATATTTGTAGTACTAAATCAGGGTTCATACAAACCTGGAAAAATCAGGGAAATAAATTGTTGACAAAAACCTCAGGGAAAACTCGGGGAAATTAATAATTTTTAGTAAACATTCAGGGAAATTTGCGTCAAACAGGGGCCAAGTAATTAAGCAAAAATGTTCACAAACATACCCCCCCCCCTCCATAGGATTAACATTACACTAAACTTTGGAGCCTCATAACTCTGGTTCTACTAGAGATACGGAGATGTCCTTGATTATGTAATAGTCCTATTTGCCCCCCCCCCACCTCCTTCGTTAACATTTGCTCCATAGGATAGTATATGGGGAAAAACCTGGAAATCTCGGGGAAATTTGTTTTCCAAAATTTGTATGAACACTGCATTAGTTCTTCTCAAGGTTGGAACGACGGCGAACCCCTAGCCATTAATCCTTTAAAGAATTTCCTATTCTAGACCCGTTACATTTGAGCTTTATGAATAACCCCTAATTAAGCGTAGTTTTATTGAACTTGAAGTTCATTAATTGTCAAAATTATTCTTATAAAAAGGGATAATTATGGTTAAAATGGTTTTTGTACTATATCAAAGCAAACATTACACATTTTTCTGGGCCTTCAATGACATGGACAATTGCACTCGAGTCTCCAATTTCTCAAAACTTTCATATTAAGTTTTTTTTTTGTAATTATTTGTACTTAAGAAAAAAATAACGTTTTATTGCAGCAATTTAAAATAAGTGGGATGTCACGTTTACTTGTTTTAAACGGAAAGATGACACCATTGTGAAAATAATAACTCTTTTGGGAAAAACACTATCGTAAAATTTTCATTCTAGGAAAGTTTCACTTATTTTTTTGAAATTATTTCCGTTTTCAATTTTCATTACTGTCGTCTCTTTTTCTTTTCTTTTTTTTTTTTAAAGGGATACTTTGGGCTTGAATTTTTTTTTTTAATCGAAAGAGCGTATAAAACAATGAATATCAATTGGAACCATGTTTCTATCTGCAATATTAAAGAAGATACGAGCAATTAAGTTTCCGTAATGGACACAACGCGTTATTCTTCCTTGCAAGAAGTGGGGAGCACCGCTATTGGACGAATCCGTCCAATAAGGGTACTCGCCAGTGCTTCGCGCCAGTTTCCATTACGGAAATTTAATTGCTCGTATTTTATTTAATATTGTAGATAGAAACATGATTCCAATTGATATATTCATTATTTAATAAAACAATTATTATTTCAGTTAAAGTTTGAAAATATTTCTTAAAAAGGAACGTAAATGTGTCTTAATTAATTTTGACTTTGTGATGATGTCATAACGATGTCGCTTTCTGGTGAAAAACATGTGGTTTCGATACAAAACATAAAATATTGAAATTATATTCAACTATCTTTTTAACATAAAACATTTATTCGTAATATTCTGTTCAATATTTTTAAAATTTAGAAATTTTTTTGTTCTTTTTAAACAAAATATGAAACATTACCTGCCCAATCGCTTAAATAAAGCCGTCCCTACACACTTTGAGCCCATTTTGAAACCCAAATGTAATAGTTACCTGTTAACCATCACAAGAAACTAATTAGTATAACTATATTGAAAAAATTATTTTACATTTACAAAGAAAGAACGATTTCAAAGTGTCTAGTTCAAATGCCGATTAAATTTTGTTTACCTTTATTCAAACAACTCTCGCGTGAAAAATTGTGTGTAAAAATAAATTAAATTCCCTGCTTAGTTTTTAAAATTTCCTGGGTCAATATTGAAAATTTAAATTAGTTTTGGTGGATGTTCTTTCAACTTCTGGAATGGGAAATACGCGTGCAATAATAATAAACAATTGATCAATGCATTACCGTTATATTTTTCTGTTTTAGAAAAAAAGGTTGCTGACCGAGAAAAATGTTCCGTTGACCTCCTTTAATTGGGCTTAGCTAGATAAAGGCCTTTTAAAGAACACGACCTCTCAAATAGATAATTAAATAAAATTAATTTTCAAATAAATTCGATTTGATTCCGTGCACACGTGGTTTAGAGTCTATGAGAAGAAAATTAATTTACTAAGGGTGGTTTTCATCTCCATAAAATTAATTACAGATTTTGACCAAAAACTGGAAATTTTTCCATAGAAATAACATGGGAAATATTTTCTGTGATAAGCAAACTTTCTCGTCGATTTTTGCAAAGAAACTATAGAGCTATTTCAGAGGGGGTAATGGCTACGTCACCAATGCTATTTGCCCATAGAGAAACCCTCACAAAATGGCCGCCCTCTACACTCAAAGGCAGGCCCAATTTTCGTAGCAGACGAAATTTTTCCCCCACTGAAATAGCTCTATTGGTTAGTTAGATCTGGAAACGATTTTAAATTGAAGGTTCAACTTTATTTTGGTGCCTTTTGGAAGTTTTATTAAAAACAAATAATTTTAAGTATTATTTTTGGTACATTTAAGTACATGCTTTGACTTACGTGGTTTTACCCTGACTGTTGGACTTACTTCGTTTTACCCTGACTGTTGGACTTACGTTGTTTTACCCTACCATTAGAAAACCACTTCAATATCTGTTACTTCAGGCATTCCATTTTGTTCCCTTATCTCTAACTTTTTTTAGTCTTTGTCCACTAAGACAGTTTTTATTAATTTATAATTTTGTTATTTCAATCATTTCATATTATTTTCCAATTAATAAAATAGTACATAAATATTTCGTGATTATTAGACACGTTATACGCAATTATATTGGCGCCAAGGTTGTGATTCTTAATTAGGTTAGATTAAGTTGTAACTGGGTTTGTGGAACTTCTTAGCGAGAAAAAGTAATCAGAGAAAGTGGTTTTTCAAGACGCCTTATTACTCAATTCCCAATTCCGGGAGCAATCGATATATTTCGTGTCTTCTAATATACGCCAAGGAAGAAAGGACAGAAAACTTCGCAAATTGTATATTGAGTTACAAGTAATTACCAAATATGTCACTTTCCAATTTTTTATTTTTTTTAAATAAATTTTATTACGATTTTATTTTTCTGCGAAATTTTATATTTATTTAAGGTCACATTCCGTTTATGAACTACGTTTTAAGAATTTAGTTTTTAGTGTTTATCTTTAGCTATAAACTTACCAGTTTTATCATAAGTTTATAAGATACGTTCCATAAGTTAATACTTCGTAAAGCTAGAGACTTACAGCTTGAGCTAGTTATAGAACGACGAGAAAATTGACTATACTCGGTTAATTTTGCAGTCCATCTTCCTATTTAGTCTGAACTTACTAAGCCTTTGACAGCGTTTCACCAGGCGTCGCTTTACCTCGAATCTATGACGCTTCACCTACGTCACTTGACAAACTCTCAGTAGCCACTAGCCAGTGACAAACTTATGGAAGATATTTCATGAACTTATGGTTTTATTATATAATATTTATAGGCTGTTTATGAAAGCTTTGTGAGAAATTAAGGGGGATGTTCTTTGGGTGATTTTGAGTCGAAAACGTTCTATTACATTTTGCCCTAAGGGCCACCGTTTTCAAGTTATGAACATTGGAGTGTTTTACGGACGACCCCTTAAAATTAACACGAGAAAATTAAAGACAATGCTAACTTAATTAAGGGGTCACCCCTAAAACACTCCGAACATAACTTAAAAACGGTGTCCCTTAGAGCAAAATGTCATGGAAATTTTTTTGACTCAAACTCCCTCAAAGAACATTCCCCTTAATTTCTCACAAACCTTTCAGAAACACCTGCTGTATATTTATTTATTTCGTATACAGGGTGTTCCAAAAAGAGTTAATCGAACTACAGTTCAAATCAATTTTGAGTCAAAAATGTTCTATGAAATTTTTTCCCATAGAACCAACTCGATCACTGTACTGTACTTCATTTTTACCACCCACTCATTTCGGAACAAACAAAAATAATAGAACAATAGCTGGCGTCATTTGTAACTTGGAATCGCGGTAATTCATTTAATTCGTAATGCGTAATTTAATATTTAAAATAGACGCTTTGTCTTTTCACGTTTTTACGCGCAATTACCAAAGTGATAAGAAAAATTTACAAGCGCGAAATCATCAAACTGCAACAGAACGCTTAATGTTTTTAAAATGATTGTAATTTTCTTTGTAGACGCTCTTTAATTTTGACAAAATTCTTCCTACTTATTTAAATTACGTGAGTTTTTGAATCTAAAAGTCTTTAACATTAAATAAATGATTTTAATGCATCGTTACCTTACAGTTGTTACTGGTAGTTTTCCCCTATTACTAATTTTATTATAATTTCCCCAAGTTAGATTGTTACGTCCTTATCAATTAAATATTCAAATTTTAGCCGGATATCCGTTAGTTGAAACCAATTTATAAGGAGACTTAGCCGCAGTGTAATACACGTTTATGGAAAATTTCTGTATTACCCATCTATCCCTTTTAGTACTCATATATCCATTAAAAATATTATATTAGCAATTAAAGGGTTACAACCTTATTTACGTTTCAAGCTACTTTGTGTATTTTTCACACGTAGCATTTAAATAACCACTTTTAGTTGCTTCAAAAAAGTTTTAACCTTAACATTATAATTTTTTCTTCAAAAAAGCGATTATCTTGTTCGTGGCTCCACCCTATTTGAATATCCCATCCACTAAGTTTCCTTACATTCACTGATATGTCATGAAACAGTAATTCTTTAACAAGCACCATCTATTAAATTGATACGACAATAACTCAAAAACAACCAATTTTTCGAGCCAAGGCTTACGTTGTTGAACTTAAACCCCGCCCTCAAACAAAATTTAAAATCTAGAGACTTCGAATGTTCAGCTAGTTTTAACTTGAGAGTTTTCTAAATTAATGTAACATTTTATTAAAAAAGACAATCATATCGATTTTAATAGATCCCAAGGTATTGTTTAAAAACCAGAGCGCTTTAAAATTTTCGTGTCTGTATTCCTTTAAGTTAACTTACTGGAGCCGTTAAGGGTAGAACCTATTAATGAGTAAGACAAACACCGCCTACTACTTTACCTGTCATCTAAATCCATATATTTTAAACAGTCTCGTATAAATTTATGAGTTCTGAGAAAAATAAATGGCAAATTCCATCAAATACAATTACTAAAGCACTAACCCTTTAAATAATTCCTAAAATTGTTATGTTTCTCAAGAACCGGTAAACGGAAGTTTGAAAAAAATCCTTCAAGTGGGAATAAATAATTATCTTTAAACGTAAACACTCTTCAACTTAATCGCACTTAGGAAGTTGAAAAAAAAAATAGAATAACAGTAAGAAGAAAACACTTCAATTTTATTGTAAGCAGATTTCATCGTCATGTAATTCGTAACCATCAATCAATATAAACCGTACGTGTCATAAATCTCGTACCAAACACTATAAACACGACGGAAATAAATTTCGGAAGAAAATCTGTGTTCCATTTCACTTAACACTAGTGTATATGATTACCATAAGTAACGTAATAACCGTAAATCTGCAATCATAAGATTATAAGTGATATGTTCCTTCCATAAGTATAACACTACATATGCTTCGTAATGCTACTGAGAGACTTAAAGCTCGAGCTAGTTCGAGGGAGAACGTAGGAAGCGAGAATTGAAGTCCTACACTCGGTGGTTAATTTTGCAGTCCAGCTTCCTACTAAGTCTGCATTACTAAGCCTTTGACAGCGCCTCACCAGGCGTCGCTTTACCCTGAATCTATGGCCTACTTCAATCACTTCATGACAAGCTCCAGTTTGTAACCAGTGACAAACCTATGGAACATATCTTATGAACTTATGCTGCAATCCTAAATTTCTCAAGGATGGTATGTTCCCAGTCATGTTATAGACTAACAACTTTAGCAAGGAGACCCGGCATTGCTAGGGACGTTTGATACTGGAGTGGCATTGTTCGTGCTGCTTAAAAATCCCAGCATGCTTTTTGCGTTTTTACATGGCTTTTTTTATTGGCAAATAATAAGTTCTTAGTGGAAATTGCATGTTTTACTTTTAAAAGCACCTCAATGAATGTATTTTATTTATTGTCAAACTTCATGTGGCTATGTTACTTTTGATATTATACCACCTATGACCCAGGTAACTAAATAGATTCTTTACAGTTTGACTTAACAATAGCAAATCCAAAATAATCCCCCGTAATAGTTTAAAAATACCATTTGAAAATTATCAGTTTTCATTTCGACCCAAATCGAAGTCGTCTCGTTTAAGACTATTCCTATTTTTAATACCAAATCGAATTTTTTTTGTAAAGTTTTAAAGAAGAATTTTCGAAAAGTCCAACGAACTCTTGGATAACAATTTCAAACCGGTGAATTTTTCGGGGCCGACATTAAAAAAGAAATTGAAATTGAAATTGAAAGTAAAAGTGTGTTTTTGTTATTATAGGGTATTTTGTTCATTCGAAAAATATATTAATTTTAAGTTATAATATTAATTAATAAATCATTAGCTAATATGAAATATCTTTTCTGGCATGTTAACGTCTATGCGGGTTTTATGGGCGGGGCTTGAGTGCTTTTCGTCACACGTGATAATTCTGACGTCTTATTCTAACTGTGGTTTCATTGGTTGATTGTCTGTTTATATTCCTAGCGTATGGGCAATAAAGTAGGGAGGTCATATGACTGTGACGTAGCAACGCGAGGTCAGGAGCGGATGCAATGCTAGATAAATTGTTCGTGACGCCAGATTTATGATACATAGTGATAAGTGAAGCTCCACCCTCAAAGCTTATAAATTCCTGCGTTAGTTAATGGACCATTTTCAAATGTCGAAGGTAAAATAGATAATTTAGAGTGTTTTCAAGTTGGTAATTCAGGCAAAATTGGCATTAATTTAACGTAATTAGTAAGATTATATAGGAACACAACAGTATTGGATAAACCCCTCCTACAAAACGTCAGACCTCCGCTTACCCTATCATCTTTACTCCCCCACTAGCCTTCTACTTCATAAAATCATCCACCATGCAGATATATATGGGAGGAGCCGCCTGAAGCCCCGCCTCTTTTGCTGTGTCCCTGTAGAACCGTGTTTTTCTTCTACGCATTACTACCATATTCCGATTCGATAATTTTTATTTAATTCCGCAATTAATATTCAATCCACAATTTAATCCCTTTTGAAATTAATTTAAACCGAAAAAAATAAAATTAATTAATTCACAATTTGCAGACTTAAATACTGTTACGTAACCCATAACCCCTTGCGATAATTCTAAAGAATGTTAAGTAAACTTCTTAATTTCGAAATTAACTTCAAGTTTATTTACTTTCATTCCCCATAAGAAGTTTTTGACATAAAATAATTTTTCAATCATTTTAAAGGTAGCTAGAGCGATTTATGAGGTTTTCAACTTCATAAAGATAATTTTTTTTAAAAAAAAATTAATGTTTTATCGAAGTATAAGCAAC
Source organism: Phalangium opilio (assembly GCF_054372755.1). Lineage (NCBI taxonomy): Eukaryota > Metazoa > Arthropoda > Arachnida > Opiliones > Phalangiidae > Phalangium > Phalangium opilio. Next base: position 5,791,247 of record NW_028324217.1, on the reverse strand, counting down.
CAACTTTCAGCGGCGGCGCCGGTTTCCGGGGCCTAAATAATATATTTCCTTGGAGAAGGTGGCTGGCATGGCATGTATTTGATAGAAAAATAGAGTAAACTTCCTTATTTACCCAAAGATTCGAGGCGCTTTTCGTTTACATGTAAAGATGACAATGGGTTTTCACGTCTTGAAATTTAAATTTAATGGCGTAGCTAATGACAGTCGTAATAGAAAAACACTAACATTTTCTTGTTAAATATTTGAATTCCTTGTTTGGCCGTTTTAAACTTTTGTTATTTTAGTTATAAGGGCTCTCTCTCTCTGCAAAATATTATTATATTTAATTTTTATTGTGAAAGTAACGAAGCTATGTGTATCCATTAAGGTAATAGTTTCAAAGGTGTTTACTGTTTTAAAATGTCTGAAATTCGACCAGATCGCCTTTCATGAGAACAACTAAAAATGTTCGTTCGTGTTATAGAAATAATTAAGGTAATTGTAGGAAAACGTGTAGGCCTAATACCATAGACGTTGTGAATTTTAATTTCGTTCCGTCTAATTTAACAAAAACTTAATACTCGTTTAACTAATTTGAAAATGAAAATTCAAAAGCGCCTGTTATTTTTCTCCCCTCTTTTCAAACTTGAAAGATCTTATGGCTACAGATACTCATTAAAATCTCTATGAGATTTAACATGTTGAAGTGGCATTAATTTTTATCAAATTCACTAAGCTTTAACATGTTGAAGTGATATTAATTTTTCATCAAATTCACTAAGCGTTAACATGTTGAAGTGATATTAATTTTTCATCAAATTCACTAAGCGTTAACATGTTGAAGTGGTATTAATTTTTCATCAAATTCACTAAGCGTTAACATGTTGAAGTGGCATTAATTTTTCATCAAATTCACTAAGCTTTAACATGTTGAAGTGATATTAATTTTTCATCAATTTCACTAAGCTTTAACATGTTGAAGTGGTATTAATTTTTCATCAATTTCACTAAGCTTTAACATGTTGAAGTGGCATTAATTTTTCATCAAATTCACTAAGCGTTAACATGTTGAAGTGGCATTAATTTTTCATCAAATTCACTAAGCTTTAACATGTTGAAGTGGTATTAATTTTTCGTCGAATTCCCTGAGCTTTAACATGTTGAAGTGATATTATTTTTTTAACCAAATTCACTGGGCAAAACAACCTCGAACCCAATAATCGGTAAAAATCTGTAAATTAAGCTTGAACCGATATATATCGGTTAAAGGGCCATATCGTTCACCGATACCGATATCATATCGGTTTGTTCCTATCACTAGCAAAGTTAAATTATATTTAATTGATAAAAAAACCCGAAAATTAAATCTAATTCGATTAAAGAAATGTTTTGAGAACTGTCAAGAGAGCATCCGTTGGAAAAACTTCACCAAAATGGTCATGGGCATTGCTATATTTCAGGTGTCATGTCATCTCGTAGCTTAAACCATAAGAAAACGAACGAGTACCACGTGTCTCGTGCGTGTTGAATAAAAAGAATGCAAACTTAAATATTACGTCAGATAATGCTCCTCGTGTATCCCGGCAAGAAAAAATAAAAAGTGGGATATCTTTAATCATGCTTTTAGGAAAAAATGTAGGTCGATCAACTTAGGGGTCAAACGCCTTCTTAAAAATAGCCTCTGGTCAAATGGCTCGCGGAAATAGACCCGCACAATCCGGTTACGAAGGGAAATTTCTTTGAAATCGAAAATTCATGCCACCATTAAACGTATGCGTCGACGAAAACTAGTCTGGAATGTTAGGGTGGTTTATGGATTTTATATCTATGTCTGTCAGGTAATTCATTGTACACTCGTTAGCTGTTTAGTCTCGGCATTGTTTACAGTTTATTAAGAATTGTAAGACTTCAAATAGCTAAATATAAAATGCTTCTAGATTGTTATATCACGTGTTTGTAACTAGAGATGTGAGTCGGTAATTTACCATCCGTATCTTAACGGTAATTTACCAAATATAAATTACCAAAACAGTTTTCAGATTTTGGAGCTCAGAACCAAAACCTTTTTCAGTAAAATTTAGTATACAAGACTGACAGATACGGCCGGATATAAAGGTTTCCACCATGTATAACCATTAATAGTTGGTAGATCTATTAGAATTTTTCTAGTTAGTAATTAATAAACTGTAATAGAAGTTTCGACTAATTTGGAACTAAGCTCTATAGAATTTTTTGTGAACTACCCACCATGTATAACCATTTATAGTTAGTATAACTATTAAAATTTTTCTGGTTATTAATAAATTAATCCCATTATAAGTTTCGAATATTTTGGGACTTAGGAAGCTTTGTAGCATGGAACAACTTGATTTTATCAATTTCATCTAACCTTTGCATCAAATATAAAACGGTGCTCGTTTCTGCTTCACTGCCATCTTAAACTGGTATCATTTGCATTAATTTCCATAAAATTTAAGACAATATATCCTGATAGTGGAATGAACATGGTCGGCAGATTTCACGCTAAGTTTAAAGCGTGATGTCAAATACTTTTTTATTTTTTCTTGTTCATTTAAGTGGATCAGTAAGTTAGCGGGTACGGCGAAAGTTACTCTAAAGGAAGCCACTTGGAGTAAATGACCCAGACTTGGAATTTGTAAGGAAAATAAAACGCTCATTGTAACGTTTGATTTTGATTTTTAATTTTTTTTTCTTCCCGATTTTTCATTCATTATTTCGGTGAACTACAAAGGGCACCAGATTTATATGTATTAAAGTTTAATTGTTATTGGCTTTAAACAACAGACAGATTAAATTTTTAATTATGATTGTTTTTTTTTCCTAATTAAATATTTTTATGTATCTGAAGCAATTAATTAACGTTTTTCTCTCAATTAAATATTTTTATTTTATCTGAAGTATTTAATTAACATTTCAGCAAATTAAATATTTATATTTTATATCTCAAGTGTTAAATTAACATTTTCTAAATTAAATATTTTTATTGGATATTTGAAGGGATTAATTAAAAAAGTTTCTAAATTAAATATTTTTATTTGATATCTGAAGCATTTATTAATCTAACTAATCTTAAAAATTATACTGGATAAAATAGCTAATTAAAATTCAATACATTAAATCAAAACGACGAGCTAGATTTTTTTTTCCTTTTTTGTTCAATAGAGCATATAAATTAATGAATATTTCAAATTGGACAATATTAACGAAGATACAAGCAATTAAATTTTCTCGCACGTGAGGCCACTCTGTATGGTTATAAAATTCTACTGTACGACTAGAACCACGTGACGCGTTCATCCAATAGGGTTTCATAGTAAGAAAACTTAATTGCTCGTATCTTCCTTAATATTGTAGATGGATTGGATACATGTTTCCAATTTTAAATATTCATTATTTGATATGCTCTTTCTAGTAATAATGTAACATTCTTGCGATAGCATCAAATAAGCTAAGATTTAGTCCTATGACTCTAATTAACTTGCTAGCCACGAGAAAACATTAATTATTCTCCCTCTAACCCTTGTGATGAACTTTTCTTCACGAAAACATGTTGACACCCATCCGTAATGTTGAACGAAAAATAAATACAGTTTTAGGCTTAGCTTTCCATAGAAAAAGCATTGAGTTTTAGGTATTCCACTAACTCTAATAATTAATAAACTACAGTGAAGTTACGTTTTGGAATGCTTTTAAATTAACAAGTAACTATTCAATATGTGCCTTTTCAAGTTTCATTAAGAAGAATTAAGTCTAAGCATTTTATTTTAATCAGTTTTAGAAATGCGGCAAAACAACCTCAGAAGAGTAGACAGCGTGTTAAAATGACCCTGATAACGGATACCGTTGGTGGTACAGTGACACGTGAAAAGCCCACGTGATTTCACCTCAACTTAGTAACTGACAAGTTAAAAAAGCTTTTATATTATAGATAACCTAACTTATATAATATATTAAGTCATATAAATAATCTATTAGGTATGGGTATTAGGTGTACGCTTTCAAATGAGGAAAATTCGATTACAAGGAAACTTTTGGCTAAAATTCTCTAAATACGCCAAACTTGACATTGTAATGCTAGATAGTTATCGGCAAGGCCAATTTTTAAAGTTTTTTTTTTTTAACAAGGAAAAATTCTGTCTAATCGAACCTTGAACCTCTTCCTGGCGGCTCAATACTTGAAAATACCAAACCCAATATTAATTACTTTAAATCTTCCTCAACTACACTTAACCAGGGATCCATGTAGTTTTAGAAGCAGGAATAGAGAACGGTTAGTATTTACTTCAGTCCGACTCATAGCCCACCCAGTATAGAGCCCCTCCCTCCAACACGTAACGAAAATAATAAATTATCTTATTGGCTCACTTAAACTACGTCATGATTCCGTTGGTGACGTGGACGGCGAAAAATACGTAGTTCCTTTTAACCTCTGTTGCTATCTTCCTTGTACAAACTAGCTTGGGATTAATTTTTAGGTTTTCAAGTATTTAAAATCACTTAAACCCTATTACAGTTGAAATTCAAATTGCACGAGATAAATTAAATGTCATAAAATATTCGAACAAATAAATCCAAAAGTCTACACCTTAGGCCTTTTGTCCAAACCATTATATTTTCTAATTATTAGACATGAAGGAAATGTTGGCAAAAACATTTAGTTGCTCGTACTTGGCGCAACTTTAAAATTAAAATTATATTATTATTTCCTTGATAATTACCGCTTAATATGCAAATATTTGTACAAGAGAGACGAAAATAAAGTTGCTAACGGACTAGAGCTTTTTCTTCACGATTTTTTTTATTTTCCGAATAGTTTATTGACTAGTTTTAGGCTATCAGGAATTAATTCATTTAAAATAACCGTGAATGAATAGCAGACCTCACTGGGCTCACGAAGGGGCGGGTCGTATTTAAAGGAGACGAACTTTAGCAACGTCATCAAAACGTATGGATTACAGAAAGCTAATTTAATGATTGAGGATTGGATCTCTGAATTTTATAAAAAATCGTATTTATTCTTGCTTCTTTTAATTAAATAAATTTCTGATTCTGCATTTTCAACACTCATGCGTAGATATGTCGCAAGTGTCAAACTTGAACCAAAAGAAAAAATCTAATCCAAGATAAATCACCCTAGGCCCGAAATTAAACCATATTCGATCGTCTTTCATTAAAAATATTTTGCAACAAAAATACACGTTTCTAATTGCAAAAACCAGATCTAAAGGGATAGTAGAATACAAACCAATTAAAATATTTTTCTTCTAGTAGACTTAAAAGGAAAGTTTAAATTTTTAAAGTTGGAAACACTCTGAACTTAACGACACAGTTAAGACGTCACTTTGTTTTGCTTTAGTTACGTCAGTGAAGTCTATGACTAATGATTGAATCGAACACTTTCATTATAAATCCATGATGGAGTAAAAGCCAGTCGCGAGGTACAGATACTGCGTACCAAAACGCGTACACTTATGACGTCATCGACCCCGAGTAAAATTGCCTAGTTTATTTTTAATTTGGATATATTTGATTCAAATGCTTCTCTTAAACACCAGTCGCGAGCTACAGATAATTCATACTAGAATACGACACAGTTATGACGTCATCAACCCCTAGTAAAATTGCCTAGTTTATATTAAATGTTCGATAAATTTGATTAAAACCGTCCCTTCTCATACTCAGACCGAAATATATGTAACGCCAGTTGCGAGCAACAGATATTTCATAGCCTAATACGACACAGTTATGACGTCATAACCCCCGATTCAAATTGCCTATTTTAAATTTAATTTTCGAAGTGTTTTCCGATTTGACAAAACAAAATTATATAGGAAAATTGCTAAATTTTAAATATTTCAAACTGCGAAAGCCATTATGGTATGTAAAGTGCCTCTAGCCCTTTAAATGACCGAATACGTGCCTAGCATTCATGAAGTAGTTTTAATAAAAGGTTAACGCGATACACCGTGACAAAATCGGAAGAAATTAAACTTCTTTTTTTGGGTTAAAAAAGAAACATTTGGAGATTGAGACTCGATTTCTATTAATATTCCGGGAGCGTAATGTCAATGCCATTTATTCGACTTTGCTACTAAAGACCTACTTTTGGAAGGCATGAATTCGGTTATGTTATTAGTTAATCACGACCTTTATAAATTGGCATTTCCACATTTATTATAACAGTGTGGTACAGATCAGACAGACATTTATTTTTCTGGGTGTCGCGATACTGCCGATGGAACAAATCGGTATGGTAAACTTCAGAACTATGAACTGTCGGTTTGGGAGTGCAATTAGAGATAAGCATGCAAGCTTTTGATTTCACCAGGAGTTACCAGTTATCATTATATGGGTAATTTGTTACGTATTATGTGTAGCAAGTAATTTGACTTGCCTTATGACTAATCTTTAATTTTATGCATGTATATTAAGGGGCGGGGCTTATATCAAGCTGTCAGAGTGTTATTAACAGATTAAGAGCATCTTTCTTATTATAATTATTCATTAGATGATAATTGATAAGTCCAGGTGAAATCTTGATTATTACAATTTTACACTCAATTACGTAGGTCTGTAGTTTAGTATACCGATTTCTTCCGTCGGCAGAACGGCGATATCCAGACAAAATAAGACTAACTCCGATCTCTTCCATTCTGTACATTTTTTGTAATATCGGGAGCTTGGTTTCAAAGGATTAGCTAATGTCGTGATAGTGATTAACGTCCTTTTATTGGTGTTACCTAATTACGAAGTTACGAGTGATTTGAATCGTTTAGGTTACATAGAAAAGCTCAATATATTCATCCCTTGAGATATTGTAATGATTACCGTGATCCTCGTCTCGTTTAAATCTTTGAAATGAGAAGAAATAAGCTGGGTTAACGTTTAAGGTCTTTTTAAGTCTCCGCGAGTCACGAAAGACCATTTTGCAAATTCGAATTAATTTAGTTAAGATTCACAGATTTATGTTTGTCTCGTTTCTAGCTTTCAAACAAGTACAATCAAGGCTTAGTTTGTTTGAGATTAAAATTTAGGGCCATAATTGAGACTTCTATTGAATTATTACTCTTAAGTGCCCATCTTTAATATGACTGCTATAAATGAAAAAAAAAATACCTGCATAGTCTGGAACATTTATTACTAACAACAAAGAAATATATTTCTCTACTCCGCGGCCATCTTGGAAAATGGCGGCTGCAGATTTTATTAAAACCTGCCTAAACGGGCAACGTTTGGAACAATTATTACTAGTAACTTTATTAGCTTTTAATGCAAGAAATAAAATGTCACAGGTATCGAAATAGCTAGGTTTCGGACCGCGATTCTATTCATGTCTCTCAAAAAGACTTAATTGAGGCATCGATTGTTCTATCAGCCTTAACCCCATCGTGTTTATACTCATTTCAAAGCTCATAATGTAAGGAATTTGATAGAGAAGCATATTTTGAACTTTGTACTCACTGGTGATCTGAATCGTAGTAAGAAATTTTTGTGCAGTAGAAGCTTGAGCTGGGACCATGCATCGGACCAGAGACCCATGTTTCTCTAGCGGGTTTCTTTTAATCGATACAGGCGCTCGTCTTTGTTGACGACAACCTAGAAAATACAGTCATATTTAGTTTTTAAATTGTTATCAACCAAATTTGCCCTTTTGACGAACATTCGAGTGCATATTTATCAAAAGTTTGTAAGAGGGTGTTTCTGATAAGTCTGGCATAAATTAAGGGGGGTGTTTTTTTTTTGGTCGATTTTGAGTCGAAAATGTTGTATGATATTTTTCATTCCTAGCCACTGTTTTAAAGTTAAGATTGGAGTATTTTACGGTTGAACCCTTAAATTTAATGAAGCTGAAAGACAATGATTAAGGTGTCAACCCTGAAACACTGAAATCATAACTCGAAAACAGAACATTTTCGACCCAAAATAACTCAAAGAACATCCCCTTAATTTAAGGCAGAATTATCATAAACACACTGTATAATGGTTTAAGATTTTTAAAATCTAATTTGCAAGATATGACTAAATAATTATAATATGTTAGTTCAACTCATATATTTAATTACTTTAAAAAAATTCATTTTCTAGAAGCAGGCAATTTTAATAATAAATTATTAAAAATAAATTATAACTAAAACATAAACATAGTACTTTTCAAATAAAAGAAAATATTTGGTAACTAAATTAGAAATTAAATATGCGTTCAAAAATTTATTGTTCCACTAACTTAATGAGCATGTAAATAATTATTGTGATTCTTTAATTGTTTACAAATCCCCATCATATGATTTTTTTTTAAATAATTTTCATTATAATACAAATTTATTGCCTTGACTTCCTTAGGAAATTAGGATTAAGAACAATCTAAGCATAAAATGCAAATTCAAACATAATTTTATAAACTTATTCATTCATTCATTTATTTATTTATTTATTTTGAAGTACCGTGAGTAAACTATCTTTCAACCTCTTAAGGAAAGTTTCCGACCAGAAACTTTCTCTTTTATTTATTATAGTGAATATTTATTATCGGAAACATTAAAGAAGATACGTGCAATTAAGTTCCGGAACAGGATCCAAGGCGTCGGACCCCCATGAAAGATGACGACAGAGGGCCATAAAATACTGCATGACAAGTTTTACAACGCGAAATATTTATCTCGCTGCACGTTGAACCTAACGTGTGCACCCGACCTCAGTTGCTACCAACCTTTGAAATTGCAGTTAGAAAGACGTCAGAATTTAAATACGTGAGGAAAAGGTTTCTAGCCCGACTCATAGCCCAGTATAGAGCCCCTCCCTTCAACACGTAACGAAAAGTTTAAATTATCTTATTGGCTCACTTAAGCTACGTTTTGATGACGTTGCTGGCGGTGACGCCGAAAAATTCGTAATTCCTTTTTACTACTGTCGCTATGACCAGCCTCTTCTTTCATACCCCTCCTTCCCGGGGGACTATGACGCGCGCCCAGATTACTCTGTTCTCCATTCCTACTTCTAAAATTAAATTTATCCCTGATGTTACAGATATCAATCATGATTACAATTTGGTAAATCAAATTCGGAAATTAACGAATTGTGACTGTTCATAAAGAGCAAGCAAACGTACAATCAAACAACTTCCTGAAAGGAAATGTTCTAACCTGGAATTTTCCTTTAATCCTCTTCAAAATTATGCAAATTAAAATTACCATAATCTCAAAGAAAGAAGTTGCAAAACAAAAACATAAAAAAAACGAAAACTCCTTTAGAATATTTACGACTTCTAAGGCAACGAAAGTGAAATTATGCGTGATTGTTCAATATTGAATAAGAGAACACACACGAAAAAAAAAGAATATTAGTAAATTCCCCTTTTTTGTTTTTTAACAAAAGTTACCGTACAAAATACAATTCAAAAGTCAACGCCTTAAAGCCTGTCGCCGAGGCAATAAATGACACCTAACCAAGTAAAATTCTTTTATGGCCGATAGGCTGTAATTAACTAACTACAGTGAAACTTTTATGTGGGCTTAACTAACCCATTTTAAAAGATTTAACCCCAATAATAATAAGGGGTCACGTGACATTCTTTCTTAAAATAAGAAGAAGTTACAACACAGATCGATCAAAATCAAACGGAAACTTTTCACTTAATTTCAGTTTCTTTGAAACTTGCAATATTTATATACTCGACCATAAGTTTATAAGATATTTTCCATAAGGTTGACACAACCTATATACTTATTAATGCTAGAGACTTACAGCTCGAGCTAGTTCGAGAACGACGGAAGCGAGAATTGAAGTCCTACACTCGGTGGTGGTTAATTTTGCAGGACTTCAATCTAGGTCCTATTTAGTCTGAACTTACTAAGCCTTTGACAGCGTCTCACCAGGGGTCGCTTTACCAGAATCTATGACCTACGTCACTTCATGACAAGCTCCAGTTTGTATCCAGTGACAAACTTATGGAAGGAACATATCTTATCAACTTATGACTCGACTGCCAATTTTTGACAGTTTGAAGAATTTAGACTTAAGATTAATATCAAGAAATATCAGGAAATAAAACTGCCTTACACAATCAGTTATTGCTTTATTTTGTAGCCATGTTGCGCAATTATTATACCAAATTATGAAATACTAGCTTAAAGGAACTCCAAAGAAGTCAGTGGCGGATAGGTAATGATTATTTGTAATACGTCACATGCACCACATGACCCAAGATCTATATTAAGATTCTTTTTGCACCAATGAAGTGCTAGTTTTCGAAATTGAACGAACCAATTAAGTTTCTTTGAACCACGCCCCTTCTCGGTCATGCCAAGAGGCAGCACCGCCAGAGGGAGCCCGAGTTCACTGTACGCGGGAGGCTAGCCGATTCGCACTGCCTCTAGTGTCTCAAGGCGCGAGGGAAATAACCCAAGAAGGGGATCTCCCCGCATATTGATTAAATCGGTCCTTGAACGTACCACTAATTAGACAAACTAATACTGTCATTTGTCGTTAAAAACTTTAGATTTTCTTTCATTCCACTAAAAGATGTGTTTTACAGGAATATATAAAGAGATAAATAACTCTACCCTTGAAAAACATGTTTTCCTATGGCCGCGTGCTTCCAATAGCAGACGATTTTTTAAATTATTTATGCACGATTTATTTAATGAGTATAATATAATATGTTTAAATTATGCTATATAATTTTCCATACACCGTTTATTCAGGATACAACAGATCAAACTAACACTTGTTTTGAGTGTTGCTGTACAACCGACGGAAAAAAATGGTATGATAAATCTCAGACCTATGACGCTGCTTATGAAGTTAGCTTTAATAAGGCCTGATTTGATTTCACTAGTACTGCAGCGATTTTGAACTCAAATTAAGCATTATCTATTCCACACTGTAACCCAAAGCCTTTAACTATTAATTTTAAAATAATTTTACGAAAATATATTTAATTTAATTACAATTATATACATCTGGTTCCAAAAATAATGGTATAGTCGAAGTACAGTGCATGGGTTTGAGCCGAAAATGTTCTAAGACATTTTATCCTAAATGTAAAATAACAATTGTTTTTTCTTTCTTGAGTTTTTCATCTTTTTAAAGAATTTGGGTTAAAAGTTAATTTGACAGCTTTAGTTATTTCGGAAGCTAAATTATTACAATTTGTTTTATTCTTTTTTTCTGTGTAATTGACTAATTTCGCTTCGTGACCTTGTGTTTGTGACCTCATTTGTCTATGTTTGTTAATTTTGAATGAGTCTGCGCTGCGCTACCCACACTTAGGGTGTTTTAAATATTACAAGTTCTAACTTCACAGTATAATTTAGTTAAATTGGTTGGAAAAATTTATTTCGAAATGTATTGAAATATTGGGAAGATTTGGACAAAAGGGGTTAACTCTATGAATATTGATATTATTGTTGTGTGAATGGTAAACGTCCCATCTCTTTGTGGGGATTTCCATGGTTTATAAGAATCGAATAACAGGGTAACAAAACGAATTTCAAACTGGAGTTGTAAACTAGCTGTTTTCACATTTAAAATTATTAATTTCAGGCTAAGGTTTCAAATATAAAAGCCATAACGTTCAGGTTAAAGTTATAAAATCTTCTAATCTGAAACTATGAATTCTGTGACAAAACCATGAATTTCCTGGAAATGTTGTAAAAGAATCTTTATCTGAAAGCCATGCAATTTCTGGTGCAAATGTTGAGAAAAACCTCTACCCAACTTGCCAAGCAAAGTACAATGAACATCAGACATATTTTCTACCCAACTTGCCAAACAAAGTACCCTGAACATCAGTCATATTTTCTACAACATTTCCCAAACAAAGTACCCTGAACATCAGACATATTTTCTACCCAACTTGCCAAACAAAGTATCCTGAACATCAAGCAAATTTATAGAAAATTTCCAAACCAAAAAATCACGAAAATCCGGAAATTTTTGTACAGTTTTCCGGTGCCAAAAAAACCCCTGAATTTCTGACTAATATATTTCAACAAGCACCCATAAGTCAAGTTAATGTAGAAACAACTTTCGCCAATGAACCTGTAGTTTTCAGGTAAATTACCGTGTTGTCAGTTAACCCTGGATATAGCATTTCCAAACCAATGATAAATTGGACTGACATTCCTATAAATGTATTTAATTAGGAAATGCCAGTTAATTAACATAAAAGGGAAGTGAATGAATCCGATCTTCTTAATTAACACTGTTTCCTATATAATTATTCCGTTTTTCAATCTTATTCAACGTTATTTGGTCTCGACAGGTGGTTTCCCCATCTTTTTTTGACTCAATCTGGTATTGCCAATATTGCATTAATTATGTCATTAGAAACATATCAACCACAAGTACGACTCTCAATCAAATACGTAGGGAGCCAAAGGTCCTCTAGTTCCTATAAATTCCTATATTTTTTAACCTGTCCTATATTATCCTATAATTTCTTGAAAGGTATGTCCTATAATATCCTATATTTTTGACTTAGTTTGGGAAGTTTTTTTATAGTTAAGCATCAAATTTATTAAATTTTAGTACCTCTTTTTATCGAGATCATACTTGACTGGACACCGAAATGGCGGAGCTCGCTCAGAAAGTTTTATATTTTAATTAAGTTCCTCTGAATTTTCAAAGTAAAATCCAATTTGTTATTTTTCTTTAGATTTTTCTACATTTTTTAAGTGAAAATAGTATTGCGTATGAGCATTTTTAGTCCTATATTTTCCTATAAAAACACATTTTTAGTCCTATATTTTCCAATAAAAACACATTTTTAGTCCTATATTTTCCTATAAAAACACATTTTTAGTCCTATAATTTCCTATAAAACACATTTTTAGTCCTATATTTTCCTATAAAAACACATTTTTAGTCCTATATTTTCCTACAAAAACACATTGTTCTCCTATAAAATCCTTTAATTCCGGAAAAAAATCCTAAGGTATTTTAATTTTTGCAATTCCTGAATCCTGTGTCCAAGAAAACAACAATGGAACAAATAATCCATCAAAAATTCAAATTAAACATTATATATCCATGGAAGTGGTCATACTTAACGTTGTTATGTTTCTTCTATTTATGCAAACTATTTTAATGCACTAGACTTCTCGCTTTCAAAATTACTCTTCTTTTTCCGGGACTGCTAATTAATCATTTTTTAAGTAATAGGTTTTGTATTCGGTAATATTTTTGGAGAAATCTTTTTATAAACTATAGATGCAACCAGGAATACATACAGTTAATTGGAATCATTGCGTCCCCATATATCCCATGTCAATTTCTATGCGGGTTTTGTGGGCTGGGCTTGGGACTCCATTCTGTGTTATCATTGGTTTTTAGGAACGCGAGTTCCACAAATATTTCTGTTGTGACTGTTGAAAGAGTTCTAATTCGATTTGCTCGCTAGCACTAAATTTAAAAATTGTCCTAAATCACTAAAAATTTGTTTTGGTGTAAAATTAAGAAATTTATCGGTTTTGACTTAATTCTTTACGTACGTGATTTTTGGTTTAAAGAGCAAGTTTCATAAAAATTAAGTATTGGTTGAGAAACAATTTTAAGTATAGTTTAATACTTGCTCAATATTTACTGTTGACGTCACAAGGAAAGGGAAGTCTTTATTACTTCCGGTTTATTAATAAAGCCCATTAGTATGATATTTACGACACCAAGTCTTCGGAGCACTACTTAATTTTTATTATTTCATGAAAAGTCCTATAATATCCTATATTTTTGACTTAGTTTGGGAAGTTTTCGTCTAGTTTAGCTTAGCATCAAATTTGTAAAAATTTAGTTACCTCTTTTATCGAGATCACATTTTACTAGATACCGAAATTTCTAAATGTAATTCGGTTTGCCATCGTACTCGCTTTGGTATTAATACGCGAGTTTTCCCAAATTTAGCTCAGGGTTCTTACAAACCTGGAAAACCGGAAAAACTCAGGGAAATTTCGAATTTTTAGTAAAATTCAGGGAACCAGGGAAATTTGCGTCAAACGGGGGTCAAGTAATTAAGCAAAATGCTCATAAACATACCCTTCATAGGATTAACATTACAATATACTTTGGAGGCTCATAACTCTGGTTCTAATAGAGATACGGGGATGTTCTTTGATTATGTAATAGTCAAATTTGCCCCCCTCCTTCATTAACATTTGCTCCATAGGATACTCCATATACGGGAAAAACCTGGAAAATTCAGGGAAGTATATGGGGGAAAAACCTGGAAAATTCAGGGAAATTTGTTTTCCAAAAAGTTGTATGAACCCTGCTCTCCTTACAACCTCAGTCACTTTCCGCTTTTTCTATTTACGTTTGCTATTATTCTCTTATTTTTAGGCTAGTTTTTACATAAACAGTTAATCTAACTCTAATCCCATTTCAAAGCTCTTAACCCTTTCTCTTAAAAATTCGTGCTGACGAACAAAAAGGTGGCCTGATGAAACTTATCCTTTAAGAATGAATATCTAACGAGGAAGATTGCTACAATCATGTAGATGCGATGACCCTATTTTAAAAAGATCGAAAAGATAGTCACTCCCGTAACTACAGGGGTCCTCAACTTGTCATCGAAAGGCTTATGTCGCAAATTCGTTAGTAAGAATTAAACAAACACCTGCCGACAGGAAAAAAGAAATTGTCATAAATAGCTTAGAACTTTCGGTTTCATTTGCAAAATAAATAATCAGAGGACTCCTTAGAAAGAAACTGGTCCTAATTTGACCGAAAAATATCGTTTGAATACGAATATATTCACGAAAACTAACGTTAGAAATTAAGTTCATAACCTAGAAATGATATCGTTCATATATTTATTTTTATTTTTAGATTTTATGTCCATATTCCACGAAAATATTACCATATAAAAATATTTTATCTGATTTAAGATTGAAATCAATTTTATTTTATGATTTTAATCTACGTGTGGTTATGTGACACGTAGACTTATAGAATGGAATTTTTGGTGGCCTTGTGTGTGTTTGTGTGTCTGTTCACATTTTATACGCGAAAATTCATTTGACTGGGAATTTTTTAAGAAAATATTGGTTACAGTTTAGAGTTCGTATTTGGGAAAAGAGTTGGTACAAATATAGCGATGAAGTGCATGGGTTTTGTTGGGTTTCTGAATTCTTGGAAAATCCCGTGCCTAATACACTGCCATCTCACAAAGAGGAAGAGGTTACACTTATACTTTCATAACACTAACGGAAAGTTTTTAAGCTTTGGTTTGAAGAACAGTTTGTTGTAGCATTAATTTCGGGTTTTTTGCGTCGCTAATATCTTACCTCCTAATGTAACATGTCGAACATAGAAAGATGAGGAGGCGGTTACACTTATACTCTTGAAGAAATATATCGCGACATTTTTCTCTGACACTTTTAATGACTGAAGGTTTATAAGATATGCTTAATATATGTTAATATAGGAGCTAGATTGGAGCCCCGTATCACGTGAACGGCCTTTATTTTTGCAGACAAAATTAATTGCCAGTTCATAGTGTTGACACGGTGACGATATTTATTTTCAATCCGAAATTCCATCAAAATCTCTATGAGGTTTAACATAATGCCATTTTCTATAGAGTTACGGGAACACACGTAGATACAATAGTAAGTAATCTAATGTCTCTTGTTATAGTAGTATGGAATATAGTTGTTTCCCCTACCATCCATTCCCGATGGGTTCACTCATGCATGGCCACGATATTGAAAGCTTACAACGACCCAGTACATAAGTATCTAACAAACAGCACGTGGAAACTTAAGATGGCTTTTAGTCACGTGTTACCATAGCTAGTGTGCACTAAAGGGGCTAGAGAAATTTCATCCCCCTTTGTTAACATTAACACTAACAGCGCTTCAGTGTGTGCCAGTAATTTGTTATTTGAGCGTCTCTGCATGTTTAAAACTAAATGATAACTGAATCGAACTGAACTCTACAAACTTTAAAGTCTGTTGTAGATAGCGGTTGAATTAAACACGTCACAAATGACTACCAAGACTTGTCCGCACGCTATATATAGACGAAAAACTAATTTTGTAATAAATACTGATGTTTTATCATAGCATTTATGGCTATGACGTTAGTGACATGTAGTAAAACTCGAGGTCGTTAAGTAATTTAAATTAAATTAAATTACAGTTTAGTGTCTAAATTACAACCTTGAAAATTAGTACTCCTTGTCATTTTATGTTTTAAAGTAAAATTTTTAGTGTTATTTTGAAAACACGCACCTCCCATAGCTTACTACGTCAGTAAATGATTTTAGGAAACTTCTTAATTACCATTCCTTATACCGTTTGAGCGTCTTGAAAAGCGCATATACACTGTCCTTCGAGTACTAGTATTTTGCTGTAAGGTTCCATTAGTAAGTCACTCAAACAATATAGTTACTAGTATTTTTAAAAAGGTGTTAGGGTATTTTTTTTTTTCAAAAAAAATGTATATATAGTTAAAGATAAGACGTTTCAAGGTTGTGAATTTAATTTAAGGTATAGATTTAATATATTAGTAAGCAGACGCCTTTTGAATTTTAGAGGCCCGCAGCGTTTGGTATTTCATAGTCGTGTTTCAATGCTTAAAGAAAGTTTAAATTTGTACCTGTCAGATAAGTTACACTAACTATACGCTGTGCTTATATGAAAATCTTATTGTAAAGGTTTAAAATTGATATATGTATAGTTAGCTGGAAAAGGATTATGTAAAGAAGAGTTCAAATTGTGGGGTTGAAGACCAGTTCGCACTACCATCAACATGGACTGAAGTTAATAATAAAAATAAATGTCTTGGTGGACAAAGACTAGAAAAAATAAATGATAACAGAACAAAATGGAATGACTGAAGTACCAGATATTAAATTACGAAAATATTCCACGGTAAGCACCATCATTGATAGTACATTAAGGTCATTATTTTTCGAGTATATCAATGTCAGTCTAGGTAGTATCATCATGGATACTATAAATACTACAGTTATTTTCTAAATATTCTAAGGTAAGCACGAACAATCATAGTATTAGTACATCAACAACCGTCCTATAATTCCTATAAAATCCTAAATTTATTAAACCTGTCCTATATTATCCTATAATTTATTAAACCTGTCCTATATTATCCTATAATTTATTAAACATGTCCTATATTATCCTATAATTTATTAAACCTGTCCTATATTATCCTATAATTTATTAAACATGTCCTATATTATCCTATAATTTATTAAACATGTCGTATATTATCCTATAATTTATTAAACCTGTCCTATATTATCCTATAGTTTATTAAACCTGTCCTATATTATCCTATTATTTATTAAACCTGTCCTATATTACCCTATAATTTGTTAAACCTGTCCTATATAATCCTATAGTTTATTAAACCTGTCCTATATTATCCTATAATTTATTAAACCTGTCCTATATTATCCTATAATTTATTAAACCTGTCCTATATTATCCTATAATTTATTAAACCTGTCCTATATTATCCTATAATTTATTAAACCTGTCCTATATTATCCTATAATTTATTAAACCTGTCCTATATTATCCTATAATTTCTTGATAGGTCCTATAATATCCTATATTTTTTTGACTTAATTTGGGTAGTTTTCGTGTAGTTTAGCATCAAATTTAAAATAATTTAGTACCTATTTTTATCGAGATCATATTAGACTAGACACTGAAATTGCTTAAGTTTCTACTTCTTTTGTTATATTCTCTCTGAATATACTAGGTTGTTTACAATAGCTGAACTAACAATCGCAAAAGTGGTTATTGTAAAGAAGCGAAAATAATATCCTTTTTAAAAGCTTCGATTTTTACTGTTTATATTTAATAACAGGTGTTACTTTACAATTGATATTTATGAGGTATTTATCATTTGTTGGTTTAAGTGCCGTTACAAAAATCCTTCCATCAAAAATTGGATACTAAACCTTGTAGGCTGATCACGCTGTGATCAATCTATATTTATCACAAACGGATCAAATGTAAATTTGATAATTTTTAAAGATCTAATTTAGTTTGATGAAATTAGAGATTGTAATTGTTTTAATTGAACTATGATAACAACTGTGATTGAAAAACGTAACTACGATTTGATATAAATGTGATCACAAATGGATCAGATCAAATATTATTCTGATCATTTTGAGATTTAATTATCTTTGATGAAATTAGATTTTGTAATTTTTTAATTAAACTATGATAACAACTGTGATTGAAGAACTAAAGTGCAGTTTCATGGAAGTGTGATCACAAATGGATCAAACGTAAAATTGATTCAAGATCAAAATTTCTTCAAAGTATGATAACAATTGTGACTGAAAACTCAGTTACAATTTGATACAAACATGATCCTCCCATAATCTGATCAACATTGATCACATAATATCGAGAGTCGTAATAAATTTTACAAATATCAATTCAAATAATAATTTAAAATAACTCAACGTTTCGAAACTGAATAATTTAAATAATAAGTATTATAACATCCTAATTTCTCAATAAACTTTTAAAAACGCCAACAAATTATCAAAAACGAAATAAATTTCGGTATTAAAACTAATAGCCTTACCTGATTTTTACTAGACGCTCCAGATCTGTTTTCAAAAAGTTTAGGTCACCAAAAAACGAAAAAGATAACCAAATTAAAAATTACGAAGAAAAAATTCCCCTTTGGGCAAATTTGATCTTATTTCAAATTCTTTGGTATTTTACAAATCCAGCTTTAATTAACGATGGCACGAGTAGTAGTTCACTTGTAGACGACAACAAACCAATATATTAAAATCACGATATTAATCCATATTGACCAGGCTTGCCGAGAAATTAGTTTAATTATTATTATTCAATTATGCTAACTATGATATAATATTTTTAAATATTTTTTTTTAACTTTTTTAAAATGAAAACGGCGCGCGGCGTGAAGTTCGATACGCCCGAATTTTATGTACAGTTTCGAACGATGGATTAGGTAGAAATGGTTCGAAAAGATAGTGAGACTCTCTTAGAGACACACTTGGAACTGTTCTAACTTAACTGTAAGATGTGGGGAAAGGAAGTATTGAAAAATTAGAACTTTTTTTCTTTACGGATTTTTTTTTTTCCTACTTTGGATCGAGCCATTTCCATTTGCGAGAGCCGGTCGGTTAATTCTTTTCTCTCTTGTTAGGAATTTAAATCACGTGACCCCTATTTTTTTGGGTGACGTTGTTATGAATGTTTTCGTTGTGAGGAAAGGGTTAAGATGTGATTATTATTATACTTCGATTTTGGATGAGTTTATAATTGTACAGGGTGTTTTGGAAAGGGCTATTAGAAATTAAGGGAAGGGGATGTTCTTTTTGGGAAATCAATTTTGAGTCCAAAATGTTTTATGACATTTTGACCTTAGGGTCACTGTTTTGGAGTTATGATTTGATGAGTGTTTTAGGGATGGCCCCTTAATTAAATATGAAATAATTTTCTTTCAGTTTTTAATTAAGTTTAAGGGGCCATCCGTAAAATACTATGGACAATCTTAACTTGAAAACACTTGCCCGGATGGCAAAATTTCATGGAATATATTTGATTCAAAATCGCCCAAAGAACATCCCCCTTAATTTCTGATAGACGTTTCAGAAACATTCTGTATATGCATAAGTTTATAAGATATGTTCCATAACTTTGTCACTGGTCACAAACTGGAGCTTGTCATGAAGTGATTGAAGTAGGTCGTAGATTCAGGGTAAAGCGACGCCTGGTGAGGCGCTGTCAAAGGCTTAGTAAGTTCAGACTAAGTAGGACCTAGATAGAAGTCCTGCAAAATTAACCACCACCGAGTGTAGGACTTCAATTCTCGCTCCCGTCGTTCTCGAACTAGCTCGAGCTGTAAGTCTCTCAGTAGCATTACGAACTTGTATAGGTAGTGTCATACTTATGGAACATATCTTATAAACTTGTGGTATACCTTATATATATGTGAGAAACTGGTTTGTTTGTATGTTTATTCTTTATGAACTACGCAGTCACAATTCGTCAATGTTCGAATTTTATTAATCAAACTGGATAGGTTTGGTATCAGTTACATTATTGGGAAGGTTCATTAAAAGTTGTTTGTTGTTGAGTTCTTCTCAAGGTTGAGACAGAGGCGAACCCCTAACCATTAAGCGTGTTATGATCGTCCTATTCTAGACGCATAACATTTTAACTTTATGAATAACCCCTAATTAAAAATCATTTTATTGAATATAAGAGTTTAAAAAAAATGTTTTTACTTTCCATAAAACATTATCAGAAATATCTTTTGAAAATTAAAACCCAAAAACAGTGTCCAGGATGTGTCCAGGTAATTACCCAGGTTTCGGGTAATATTTTAAACGGTCTATTAGGTCATGAAAAAACAATGAAACTAACTAACAGAGTTCAAATGAACTCAATTTAGGGCTTGGGTCATAACGAAATTTAAGGTAATTTAATTTTACAATAACAAGTGACCCATGCAAAGATTTAAAAGACATTCAAAAAGTGTAAGTACCTCATCTGAATACTTAATGGTTTTAAAATATATTTTACGAAAATAAAATATGCTAGGTCAGATAGAAAAATAAAACGTTTAATTGCATATGAGTACGTCTAGGGTATTTACCCGTATTTGAATATGTCTATGCAAAGTTATCTAACGTTGACAAATATTTTTAACAATTGTTTAACAATAGGTCCTTCTTCAATTTCGAAAGGAAAATTGTAGATTGCAATGTTGAAAGAGCTTAAAAATAACGAAACCTTTATTCATAGACAATATTTTAAAAAATATACTGGCGATTAACTACGTCAAAGGCTATGGAATCTGTTTTGAAAAACGTAGCAAACTGACGTCATTTGCTTCACAAAGGCTCAGGTTCCCATAAGGAAACTTAATTGTTAATGTCTATTTTAATATATGCAATATTAATCTATATCGACTGACTGATAATTAAGGCCCAGCCCAAACCGCGTTACTTAGAAGGTTGAAATTTTGA
Organism: Phalangium opilio; assembly: GCF_054372755.1. Lineage (NCBI taxonomy): Eukaryota > Metazoa > Arthropoda > Arachnida > Opiliones > Phalangiidae > Phalangium > Phalangium opilio. The sequence goes on along the minus strand of NW_028324217.1, from coordinate 5,770,252 downwards.
AGGGGCGTTACTCTTAAGTAGTAGGTATGCATTAAGAAAGATTTTTAAAATCCGCCGCCATATTGAAAAATGGCGGCCAGAAATGTAAAAAAACCTTTATTTTTCGGAATAACCTAAGTGCATTTCAACAGATTTCTTTAATATTTAGTACGCTGATTTCCTTTATCCTTTAGATGGGCTTTTTGGTTTTAGTCCCTAAGATTGGCCGCCATATTTTAAAATGGCGACCGGAAATGTAAAAAACCTTTGTGCAATAACGTCTGCGTGTTTCAACCGATTTCACTACAATTTAGTATACTGGTTGCTTATTACCTATGGACGGGCTATATGACCTTGGGGGCTCGATTTGCCGCCATATTTTAAAATGGCCGCCGAAAATGTGAAACCTACCATTCTTTATGCAAAACGTCCGCATGTTTCTACCAAATTCGCTAATATTTAAAGCACTGGTTACCTATATCCTATAGACGGGCCTTTATGGTTTTATGCGTTAGATTGGCCGCCATCTTTAAAATGGCGGCCCGAAAAGTAATAAAACGTCCCAACGAGCTGACGGGCAACGCCGGGTACCTTTGCAGCTTCTGCTTCTTGTAATCGTTTAAAATAGGGAAAATACTTAAGTTAATTTTACCTTAAGGTAAGGTAAAATTAGCATTTTAAATAATTTTTATTATTTCAAGAACTTGAGATGAAAAAGACAAAGTGCATTGCCCTCTACCATCTTTTAATAATCTCCACTGAATGTAATATCATTCATTACAAGAATAATTGAGTATTTATAGTTTTTATTAGTTCCTGAAAAAATCTCTTCCCATCTTTTCAATTCAAATGCTTCAATGAGTTAAAATTGTAACAACTATACACTATAGATCGGTATTTTCGTTTGTTATATTGGTTTAAGAACAAACTTTTTTTCTTTAATAATCTATAAAGGAAATTATGTATGAACGCTTCATTTCATCTTGCGACATCCCTAGCGTGACTTCTAATGTCTCTCACAAATTGAAAGAAGAAAGATGCTACACTTTTTAAGGTTCAAATGAACCCTAAAATTTAAGTATTGTCTAAAGACTGACGATAAATATCATCCCATAGAGATGTTTTATAATGGATTTCATCGAATTTTGAGATTTTTCCCGTGATTCCATGGGATTTTGCCATTTTTACCGTGATTTCGACGGATTTTGCGATATTTCCCTTGATTTCGTTGGATTTTGAGGTTTTTCGCGTGATTTCCTCAGATTTTGAGGTTTTTCCCCGTGATTTCCTCAGATTTTGAGGTTTTTCCCCGTGATTTCCTCAGATTTTGAGGTTTTTCCCCGTGATTTCCTCAGATTTTGAGGTTTTTCCCCGTGATTTCCTCAGATTTTGAGGTTTTTCCCCGTGATTTCTTTTGATTTTGGATTTCGTGAATTTTGTAAAGGATTTCACGATTTCTTTACTGATTTTGTGATTTCGCTTCTGATTTCGTGATTTCTATGTTGATTTCGTGATTTCTTTGTTGATTTTGTGATTTTTTTTTTACTGATTTTATGATTTCTTTACTGATTTTGTGATTTCGTTGCTGATTTCGGATTTTTTATTTGATTTCGAAATCAGCATTGATTTCGGATTTCTTAAATTGGGGTAGCATATGGGATTTCATGAATGACCGACCCCTCGGGTAGTTATATACCCATCTGAAGTTTGATGAGCGGGAGAGCAAATAAAAAGGCTTGAACCTGGGAAGAACCATGCTACATAACTAGTGTTAAGAGGATACAGAGTGTCATCCTTCTTCTATTATCCACTTCTGATCGTACGTAGAAAGTAGAAAATCGCCATTGCTCTAACCCTAAGAACTATCAGTTAGAATAAGAATCGCTGAATCCAATTCAAATAAAAGAAAGGATTGTTTATAGTATTTATAGTATTTATAGAGTAAATTTTATTCAATACTTCCTTACCAAACATGTTTTTCGTGTACCCAACCTCCACAAACGCACGTACACACATACAAGGCCGCCACTAACTCCGTTTCTATAATCTATGTTAGCTTATATAATCACACACACGTAGATAATTAAGAAAAAACTGAGTGTGGCTCAAAAATGTTACAAAATTGCTTATAGTATTTAATATTACAACTACATTAAAAAAATTAAAGTTGTGCTCAAAGGGTTTCAAATTATTAAAACAATAATGACGTTTTAAAGACGCCTAGAAATAAGGAGTTTTCTCTCTCTCGACTTTTCTATGGTTAAATTATTACGAAAGTGGCAATTATTTTATCAGTATTTCAAATCGGATTCCCCTCGGGTGTCGTGAAACCCTGATTTCGCTTTCTTTTATCATTTTTTTTTTATTTTCATTATAGCTCGATTTAAAGAAAACTAATACGTATGATTTCGAAAGATTGTTCTAGAAGCAAGTTTTGGGGCAAAAGTAATGGAATTTAACTAGATTCGATCATTTGTATCCCTAGTTAAATAATACGTTCAATTTTAGTGTAGTTAATTGTATTGTAATTAAGGTTAAAATGAGCGCGTGATTTAATGTGGTCATATATTATTTTATTAGCGGTTGATGAAATATGGTGTTAAAATTTTAAGTGGTTGTTTACCAAACTGAAGATGTTGTACATACTTGAGTCTTGAGCACCACGTGTTTAAGGGTGATTCATATGGGTTGTGCATAAAGTGCAAGGTGTTTAAGGGTGATTCGTATGGTTTGTGCATAAAGCGCAAGCTAATTAAGGGTGATTCGTATGGTTTGTGCATAAAGCGCAAGCTAATTAAGGGTGATTCATGTGGTTTGTGCATGAAGCGCAAGATGTTTAAGGGGTAATTCATATGGTTTGTGCATAAGGCGCAAGATGTTTAAGGGTGATTCATGTGGTTTGTGCATAAAGTGCAAGATGTTTAAGGGTCATTCATTTGATTTGTACATAAAGCACAAAATGATTAATGGTGATTCATTCGGTTTATGCATAAAGAACACGATGATTAAGGGTGATTCATTAGGTTTGTGCACAAAGCGCAAGATGTTTAAGGATGATTTCCATAGTTTGTGCACAAATCACAAGATGTTTAAGGGTTGATTCATTCGGTTTGTACATAAGGCGTTAGATAATTAAGGGCGATTGAAAACGTTTGTGTACAGGGCGCAAGATAATTAAGGGTGATTAAAAACGTTTGTCTACAAAGCAAAATATATGCGAGTGGTTTATTGCACCAAGCTACGGAATTTAAAGGAGTCATAAAACATTACAAAATCAAGTAACATGGCGCTCTTTATAAGAATGAACTAATGATTTTTTCCTATTGGCCGCTCTATATCTGTCACCATGGAGTAAAATTTAAGGAGACCCTGCTGTGATGTAACACAGCTTTAAGAAAAATTTCAAATCACTCCAATAAAATTCTTTAATGAAAAATTATCATACACCTGTATACATGCCATAATAATTTATTAAATTTAGTCTTTGTTTATCTTAAAGTGAAGCAGACATTTCGCGAGTCGCAAGACGTAGTAACGACAAGACGCTGTGACGACACGGTAGTTGTAAATTAAATTTAATGAAGGTATTTCCATTTTTTTACCGCTGTTTTTTCCCTCAAAAGGAGAGATTTTTGTGGGTCAAGACTGTTGTGAGGAAACGTATATCCCCTGAGAACATTTCTAGTTGAAAACTGAAAAATATAAAGAAAAAGAAAAGGCCTAAACCATGGCCTACTAAGATTATCGCACGCTCAAATACCAGATTTCTTATCATTGATTAGAAATTTCAGATTTATAACTTTTTATTAAGTTTTGGGTTTGCATTATAAATTGAAAGAGCGCCCAAGGGTTATGCCGAGACCCAAGACCGATTCATTTTCAATCGAAGTGGGTTAAGACAGTCTAGTATCGTGTGGACACTTCTTTTCGCTACCTCTAACTAGGGTTCATGAAGTGTCTAAGGAGACGGGGATATGTTTCGTAATGGACCATACCATGATACTCCAATAAAAGCTATTTCAGGTCCTCTTCCGACCTACCTTCTGTTCTGGTATGTTTTCTAGAAGGAGAAGATGCTAGCGTGACGTAGTATTGGTTGTTCTCTATTTTAAAATGTTTCCAATATGACAATGATTTTATATATTCGTACAACATTTAAAATAATTGGAAATTTGTACAAAATATAGTTCAGTTCAAAATGTCAAGGTTTTTGTAGAACTCGTTACAAAATGTCAAGCGGTTTGCAGAATTCTGTACAAAATGTCAAAGGGCTTGTAGAATTCTGCACGAAATCTCAAAGGGTTCGTAGAATTCTGCACGAAATGTCAAAGGGTTTGTAGAATTCTGCACGAAATGTCAAAGGGTTTGTAGAATTCTGTACGAAATGTCAAAGGGTTTGTAGAATTCTGTACGAAATGTCAAAGGGTTTGTAGAATTCTGTACGAAATGTCAAAGGGTTTGTAGTATTCTGCACGAAATGTCAAAGGGTTTGTAGAATTCTGCATGTCAAGAGATTTGTGGAAAACTGCGGAAAATGTCAAGATATTTGTGGAAAACTGGGTTAAATTGTCAAGAGATTTGTGGAAAACTGAGTAAAATGTCAATTGATTTGTGGAAAACTGAGTAAAATGTCAATTGATTTGTGGAAAACTGCGGAAAATGTCAAGATATTTGTGGAAAACTGCGGAAAATGTCAAGATATTTGTGTAAAACTGCGTAAAATGTCAAGATATTTGTGTAAAACTGCGTAAAATGTCAAGATATTTGTGTAAAACTGCGTAAAATGTCAAGATATTTGTGTAAAACTGCGTAAAATGTCAAGATATTTGTGTAAAACTGCGGAAAATGTCAAGATATTTGTGGAAAACTGCGGAAAATGTCAAGAGATTTGTGGAAAACTGCGGAAAATGTCAAGAGATTTGTGGAAAACTGCGGAAAATGTCAAGAGATTTGTGGAAAACTGCGGAAAATGTCAAGAGATTTGTGGAAAACTGCGGAAAATGTCAAGAGATTTGTGGAAAACTGCGGAAAATATCAAAAGATTTGTGGAAAACTGCGTAAAATGTCTAGAGATATGTGGAAAACTGCGCAAAATGTCTAGAGATTTGTGGAAGTTAAAAAGTCAGGAAATAACCTATCAGAAACTGTCAAGAAAATTCATCTTGAATGTTAACGAACTGGAGTTCTGTTATATGTTAACGAACTTGAGATCTGTTATATAACTTAACATGAGAGTCATTATAATCATATTACGGGTACATTATCCCTCTTAAAAAAGAAAAGCGGTTCGAAAATGTTAACTACTAAACATTAAATAAGTACTAATCATAATCACATTATGACGTCGCACTTTCTAAAATTAAAGTGATAGTTTTGTACTTAGTATATATCATTAACAGTTCATGGTCAATGTACCTTAACAAAAAACTTCAAAAAGTGGTCTTTTCTTCCCTAATGCACATCCTTGGTGTATTAAAATACTTTACAAGTTACAACCGGTAAAATAATGAAAAGCTTCAGACTAAACAGGCGGTAACAGGCAATTTATATTTCCCTCTAAAGGGATAGGTGCCTTTTATTTCGAGAACTGTAAGGTTTTGCCAGTTTTAATTACTGTAAAACGTGATAATTAGGCCTAATAAGTTTGTTTATCGTAAGTTCATTAGATATGTTCCGTGATAAAGTTTGTCACTGGTTACAAACTGGAGCTTGTCATGAAGTGATTGAGGTAGGTCATAGATTCAGGTAAAGCGAAGACGCCTGGTGGGGCCCTGTCAAAGGCTTAGTAAGTTCAGACTAAATAGGACCTAGATGGAAGTCCTGCAAAATTAACCACCCACCGAGTGTAGGACTTCAATTCTCGCTTGTCGTTCTCGAACTAGCTCTCATTGAGTCTCTAAGATTACGAGATATAAGTAGCGTCATGCTTATGGAACATATCTTATAAACTTATGGTTTTAATTGAAAATGAATATATTCAAAAACTGATAATAAAATGTGCCATAGCCCGTCGTTTGACTGGGTAATAATATCGTAATCGTAAACAACAAGTTTTGATAGTTTTAAATACTGGAAAGTGGAAAATGTGTAAATAAGGCCTAAATAGTTAATTTTGTTATTTGAAAACCTAAAATACTTCAAATAAAACTGTAAGAAAAATAGACCGCTTGAAAGCGTGATGACGTCATATTTGAGTCGCCTTATAGAGTAATACCTTTCATTCCCATATATGGCAACGTCATAACCCCCTATCTCTTCTTACATTAGTGATATCCCCCATTATGGGGGTAAATAGTATTCTCTCTTACAAAGTTGCCCCCAACGTTGGGGAAACACAGTTCACTCCCCCTTTTCTACAGAAATTACTCTGTAGTGGAAAATATTTGTATTGATTGACTTATATGATACAATCCTTGATTTGAACGGATTCATGCTCATAAGAACATAGGGCACGAGATATTCTGTCCCTGTCCTAGCATACTTGGTGTAGGTTCGCGTCACTTCATTCCGCCATTTATGACGGTGTGCAGCAACTATATAGATTGTAGAAATGTATGCTTTTAGACACGTGACATAAATATTAGCAGACGAATCTTCTCAACCAAGTATGCGAGGATGGTACCAGAGGATAAAGCTATTGCCCCATGTTCTTATCAGCATGAATCCGTTCTTGCTTGTATGATACTATCCCTTTAAATGCATCCACGTATAAAACTTTTATTTTTAAACTTTAGCGCGCCAATTTTTCCCGCCCTTAACCTTCCTTTTGGATGGTGAGCGGGTGGGTGGGTTAATGCTTTCTTTTGAATTCAAGAACAATACTAGGAAAAAATAACCGACAAAATACTGCGGTGGAAATATAAAAATACCGCTGCCATAGTTGACTCCTAACACCGAGATCGCCGCCATTAGAAAAACCAGTTCTACGGAGAATACCAATAAGAGCCAAATGTTTCCTTATCCCCAAAAAGACAAAATCATGTTTCAAGTTTTCAACGGGGAAAGAAATTAAGAATTCGATTTTTAAAATTATAATAAAATTCACTTCGATATTGTAAAGGGGCATTGAATTACGTTGTAAACTGTAGACGGGGTTGTTTTTTGCTTTGACGTTATAGGCCCTTTCGTCGCTTTCGATGTGGTAAAAATGGGATAGGTAACATTCAGTATCGGGACATACAAGGGGGTTGATCCCTTGTCGTCTCTGCACACTCATGATTTAAAAAGACTACAGCGCAGGCTTTAAAGTGGATGGAAGGCAAAAGTGTCTTTCCCTCTTAGTGGGCTATTAGAAAAGGGGTTCTGTTTCAGTGCAATTGCTACTTGACTGTAGAAAATGGGGTCTTTTTCACTGCACTTGCTACTTGAATGTAGAAAAGTGGCAGTGTTTCACTGCAATTGCTCAGGGCTTGAATGTAGAAAAGTGGCAGTGTTTCACTGCAATTGCTCAGGGCTTGAATGTAGAAAAGTGTTACTGTTTCACTGCAATTGCTGAGGGCTTGAATGTAGAAAAGTGGTACTGTTTCACTGCAATTGCTGAGGGCTTGAATGTAGAAAAGTGGTACTGTTTCACTGCAATTGCTACTTCAATGTAGAAAAGTTGTTCCTGTTTCACTGCAATTGCTACTTCAATGTAGAAAAGCTGTTCCTGTTTCACTGCAATTGCTACTTCAATGTAGAAAAATTGTTCCTGTTTCACTGCAATTGCTACTTCAATGTAGAAAAGTTGTTCCTGTTTCACTGCAATTGCTACTTGATTGTAGAAAAGGGGTTCTGTTTCACTGCAATTGCTACTTGATTGTAGAAAAGGGGTTCTGTTTCACTGCAATTGCTACTTGATTGTAGAAAAGGGGTTCTGTTTCACTGCAATTGCTACTTGATTGTAGAAAAGTGGTTCTGTTTCACAGCAATTGCTACTTGATTGTAGAAAAGTGGTTCTGTTTCACAGCAATTGCTACTTGATTGTAGAAAAGTGGTTCTGTTTCACAGCAATTGCTACTTGATTGTAGAAAAGTGGTTCTGTTTCACAGCAATTGCTACTTGATTGTAGAAAAGTGGTTCTGTTTCACAGCAATTGCTACTTGATTGTAGAAAAGTGGTTCTGTTTCACAGCAATTGCTACTTCAATGTAGAGAAGTGTTACTCTTTCACTGCAATTACGACTTGGATGTAGAAAAATGGTTCTTTTTCACTTCAATTGCTCATGACTTGAAAGTATGAAAGTGCTTATCTTAATTTGAATTTCACTGTCCCTTTATTGTAAGATCCTTAGTTCTTCTTTCTTTCTTTCTTGATGCTAAAATTAGATAATATTATATTCTTCTTGTCTGACCGTAGCTACGGCTTATGATGATGATGGCAAGCCTGTTTCCCAAATAATTCTTCCCTCGTTTAAAAAAAAAGAAATGGGGCGGTACGTAAGACTAAGACTAACGTCGTCTGCCATTTCGTTTTGCGCTGGCGCGTGGAAAGAGAAAGCGAATTGAAAGTAAAATTATGCCAGTGTTACTTCAGCGGCTATTGACACGGAAAAAAAACTACGAGCTGAGAATAGAATCATCGCTTTAAAAAAAGACTCCCTATGCCTTGGATTTACTTTTTATGGGAAATTTATATTTTTTATTTGTTTTTGGTTATATAATTTTTTTCGGACCCTCGCGCATCGTTCGCGCCTATTTATAGAATTTGAAAAAGTCAAAATAATTAGCATATAAGAAGTTGTTATTTTTATTTAGTATTATTATTATTATTTTTTTTCTAGGGTCAAAATTAACTTAGCAAATTTGAATGTGGTTTATGATTGAGTGATCTGTATCATATACTTAAAATGTTTTTTTTTTGGAAAATAGAATTTTTACGTATTTGAGATAGATTTTGGTTAATGTGAAAATTTTGGGGTGTATTTTGGTTTATTTAATGTGAAAATTTTGGGGTGTATTTTGGTTTATTTAATGTGAACCTTTTGAGGTGTCTTTTGGTTTATTTAATGTGAACATTTTGGGGTATATTTTGGTTTATTTAATGTGAATATTTTGAGGTATATTTTGGTTTATTTATTGTGAACATTTTGAGGTAGCTTTTGGTTTATTTAATGTGAACATTTTGAGGTAGATTTGGCTTATTAAGGAATGCGTCAGATGGATTCACTCTTATAATAAAAAGTTTGAAGGTATTATTATTTAACTTTTAAGGTAAATTCTGGCTTATTATTTAATTTTTAAGGTAAATTTGGCTTATTATTTGACTTTTAATGTAAATTTAGGTTTATTATTTGACTTTGAAGTTACATTTTGGCTTATTATTTAACTTTGAAGTTACATTTTGGCTTATTATTTAACTTTGAAGTTAAATTTTGGCTTATTATTTGACTTTGAAGTTAAATTTTGGCTTATTATTTGACTTTGAAGTTAAATTTTGGCTTATTATTTGACTTTGAAGTTAAATTTTGGCTTATTATTTGACTTTGAAGTTAAATTTTGTCTTATTATTTAACTTTTAAGTTAAATTTTGGCTTATTATTTAACTTTTAAGTTAAATTTTGGCTTATTATTTAACTTTTAAGTTAAATTTTGGCTTATTATTTAACTTTTAGTTAAATTTTGGCTTATATAGTTCTCGTTTTGAGGCCGATTTAAGGCTTATACCATAAACTGAAAATATTTTCAGATACTCAATTACAAATGGAAAATTAGAGATATAAATCCTCCCTAGAAACTTTAGACAGCTTGTCTTAGCAACGAACCATTTTCGAAATTTTTAAGCATAAATCTGAAATACGGTAAAAATGGTATCTAAAATAATAGCCACTTGAGTTTAAAAACATCCACTTTAAAATTATCTATTGAAATATGTGCCACGGATATAGTTATTTATTATCAAAAAATATAGTTCAATGCTAATACAATTCAAAAGAGCTCAATTTGAATAATGAATTATTCCCTTCCATAAAAATAGGCTACGTAGTATGCCAATTTAATCTTCAAAGTTAAAGGAAATATTAAAGCTGTATTTCCATTGTTTTATAATGAAACGATTCTCGCAAAAAACAGTACTTTAAAAAGGATGAAATTTATTTAATTTTGTAAACGAGCTACAACTGTATAAACAAAACAATTCATTGTTTTCTAAATTTCTAAGGATTGGGGAAAGAGCTTAATTTCAAAACTTGCCCCAAATTCAAGGAGTGAATGTTTAAAAATTTTAAACCTTTTTCGAGGAATTAATTATACAAAATCCGTTAGTAGCGTTATATAATGTCCAATTAATCGTTTAAATATTGATACTACGGCGCCATCTATTAGTGAAATGACTTACTTTGACGGAAATTGCTTTAATTGTTTCGACACAGATTGAAATCTCTAGACCAAGAAATTGGATAAATATCCTTGATTGAATTTTGTCTAAAGACCTTCGGTAAATAAGTATGCCGTGGGAAATAGATTTAGTTAACTAGGTTTTATACGATTTGATTTAGGCGAATCTACATGGTATTTGTCATTACACAATTAAGTGTTGGAGACTTTTGATTATAAGCTTATTTGTTGTTATTTGTGTAGGAATAAATAGTCTATTTTATGCACTGGATAATTGGGGGTCTGTGCAAAGGATTAAGAATAACCTTGGGTTTATGCAATTTCTAAAGGAATAATCCGGTGTTTTATGCATTTTCTAAAGAATAACCCGGTGTTTTATGCAATTTCTAAAGAATAACCCGGTGTTTTATGCAATTTCTAAAGAATAACCCGGTGTTTTGTGCAATTTCTAAAGAATAACCCGGTGTTTTGTGCAATTTCTAAAGAATAATCCGGCTTTCTGTGCAATTTCTAAAGAATAATCCGGCTTTCTGTGCAATTACTAAAGAATAATCCGGCGTTTTATGCAATTTCTAAAGAATAATCCGGCGTTTTATGCAATTTCTAAAGAATAATCCGGCGTTTTATGCAATTTCTAAAGAATAATCCGGCGTTTTATGCAATTTCTAAAGAATAATCCGGCGTTTTATGCAATTTCTAAAGAATAATCCGGCGTTTTATGCAATTTCTAAAGAATAATCCGGCGTTTTATGCAATTTCTAAAGAATAATCCGGCGTTTTATGCAATTTCTAAAGAATAATCCGGCGTTTTATGCAATTTCTAAAGAATAATCCGGCGTTTTATGCAATTTCTAAAGAATAATCCGGCGTTTAATACAATTTTGAAAAAATAACCTGGTGTTTTATGCAATTTCCAAAGAAGAACCTGAGTTTTTGTGCAATTTCGAAAGAAGTGCTTGGAGTTTTATACAATTTAGAAAGAAGAACTATGGCATAACCTTCTAGACTTATACATACATAAACTTATATGAAACATTGATTAAACATGCTACCTAGTACTATTAAAATACACCAAAGTTCTATGAACTTCCATAAAAGTTATTAAAGGAAAGGGTTTTTTTCAACACTGATTTGAAAAATTCGCATCATGCCTTCGGGAAGTGTTAAAAAAGGTTGAAATCTGATATACCTATAATTTTAAAAATCATTAAGACTATCACCGTTTATGATTCCATGAATTGCTATGTCTAACGTAATTATTAGATAATGGGAACCTCTTTGCAATAAGCACAGGACTTTGACACTCTGGTTACTTTGTCCTCTTTCAAACAACTTCTTTAGAATACGTCAAAGAGGGTTTTCCCAATTTCCAATGTACGAAACACACTCTAATGACGTTCACGCTTTCATCCCCCCTTTCACACCGTTGACGTCTTGTTGAAATCATAGATATATGGTTAATTCATGAGGACTAGCTTCTATTTTTAAATGGCGCTAGATGGCAACCCCTACTAGGCCTAAATGTACTCTGGCAGACTTTCATTGCTGCACAGTGCGCAACATTTTTCACGAACGTACTAAACCATCTCACCTCAAAACAAGTAACTTTATCGACCGCAACGGGAAGCTTTCATGCACCTGTAACTTGCGACATCCTTTGTAATTGTTTTCTGTTTTTTGTTTCAAATAAACCAAGGTGCTCAAAGAGTAAATACTTAGTTTTAAAATTCATAATTTCGGGTGTATCTTAATGATTTTCTCAAATTAGTGTGAAGAAACTCTCTAATCGTTCACGTAATCTATTTTGTTGAACAATAGCTTGTTTTTTTTCCTTGTATAACTATTAATTTAGCCCAAGGTCTTTCAGAAAGATTGGATAATACTGTCTAGTCTGTGAAAAAGAAACCTTTTTGCCAATTTAAATCTCCCGCTTAAATTGAGTTCAAAATTGTACGTATTGATGGCGCTAGTGGTATCACAACTTAATAAGTGGTTTGCCGGTACCCCTATGACCCCTACATGAACCGTAGGCGATACTGTTGTCTGCTTCTAGTGCTGAGTGACGACGTTCGGCATTCGGTAATGTTGTGTTAATTGTTAAGGAAGTTTGAAAAGTTTTTAGCTTAATAGCTAGTAAATTAGTTATTGCCAAACCTCCATTAGTTCTTTGAAGATTAAAAGGTACTATTCATTAATATTTTTCTAATTTAAAAGCAAATTTTACTGAAAGTTTAAAATGAATTCGCGAAAGTGAGTCATTTAATTCTAAATTTTCTAAGCCTTGGCTTTTGTAAACGCTCTTCATCAATCACTTAAATCTGATTTATTTGCACAAATCTTATCTTAAAATTGTTCAGTTTTTGTTTTTGAGTACTTCGATATCCTCCTAGACCTTATATTATCGTTAGAAATAAGGCCTTCTCAAGTTCATGAGAAGTAAAGTACGTTTTTGTGTGTTTTTAAACAGATTTAATTTCTGCTTAACACGATTCTGTCAGAGTGACAATGCCTCCAATTAAATGGGACAACCTTTTTACTTACGATACACTTGTACATGCCACAGCTGGGGCTTCAGTACGTGAATATTATTTTAATTAATATTTGATTCTCTGCATTGTATAAAATGATATGTTTATTCTCTATAAAATAGGGTGCCCTTACTGCAATGACAGTTTTCTTTCCATTAGACACTATAAGATCTCGCCTACAAGGTAGGCAACTCTTTCTCTAGAAACACTCAAGTCACTTGAAAGCTTCTGTAGTCTTTAGGGGTTTAGCTAATAGCTGTTTGCCCAATCAGTAAATGTTTGTGTCATTGGACTTTGATTGGCCAACTTAAGTTATCGTAGAAATTTTGCAAACAAAGAAGAAATCTTTCAAGGGATGCAAATGTTTAACAGGGTTCATACAAACCAGGAGAACCTGAATTTCAGGGAAATTATTGACTAAAAACTTAGAGAAATAAATTATTGACTTAAAAACTCAGGGAAATTAATTGTTGACTAAAAAACTCAGGGAAAGTCCTGGGAAATAAATTGTTGACTAAAAAACTCAGGGAAAGTCCTGGGAAATAAATTGTTGACTAAAAAACTCAGGGAAAGTCCTGGGAAATAAATTGTTGACTAAAAAACTCAGGGAAAGTCCTGGGAAATAAATTGTTGACTAAAAAACTCAGGGAAAGTCCTGGGAAATAAATTGTTGACTAAAAAACTCAGGGAAAGTCCTGGGAAATAAATTGTTGACTAAAAAACTCTGGGAAAGTCCTTATAAATTAATTGTTGACTAAAACTAAGGGGAAAGTCCTTATAAATTAATTGTTGACTAAAACTCAGGGAAAGTCCTGGGAAATAAATTGTTGACTAAAAAACTCAGGGAAAGTCCTGGGAAATATACATTGTTGACTAAAACACTCAGGGAAATATACATTATTGACTTAAAATCTCAGGGAAATATACATTATTGTCTTAAAAACTCAGGGAAACATACATTATTGTCTTAAAAACTCAGGGAAACATACATTATTGTCTTAAGAACTCAGGAAAACATACATTATTGTCTTAAGAACTCAGGAAAACATACATTATTGTCTTAAAAACTCTGGGAAATATACATTATTGACTTAAAAACTTAGGGAAATATACATTATTGACTTAAAAACTCAGGGAAATGTACATTGTTGACTAAAAAACTCAGGGAAACATACATTATTGTCTTAAAAACTCAGGGAAATGTACATTATTGTCTTAAAAACTCAGGGAAATGTACATTATTGGCTTAAAAAATTAGGGAACCATACATTATATTGACTTAAAATAATTTATTGAGCAGGGAAATTTGTGAGGCTCGAGTTGTATGAACCCTGTTTAATTAAGAAAGTTGACATTATATTAAAAGTTAAAACCCAAAATATAATAATTATAAACTTACAGTTGAAGATGGTAGAAAATCGAAGCATACATTAACAATGTTACACGAATTAATCAGAGAGGAAGGAGTGTAAGACAACTAATTATAATTTTAATCATACAAGCACTCGTTTTTAATTAGGGTTTTTTAAATCCATTAATGTAGGGAAGCTCTTTATCGCGGACTTGGTCCAGTTTTAACGAGTATATGTACCTCAAATTTTGTCTACTTTTATACGTTTCACGGTTTGCGAGCCGTTTTTAGCAAACCAGATAAACATACTGTGATGCAGGACTTGGCATTGGCTTCTTTGGCCGGTGTTATTAACGTTTTGTCCACAACACCCTTATGGGTTGTTAATAGTCGAATGAAGATGCAAGGAGCTAAATTGACAGAGGAGGATAAAGAGAGGATGAGACGTTATCCTCATTATAAGGGAACTATTGGTATGGCTTCAAAAGTACATGGATTCAAAGAGATCTAAAAAATAATTAAATTCGTTAATTGATTGAAAAAACAAGAAATCTTAGTAGTATTTGAAGACTTAAAGTAAGGTTTCATCACTCGGAAATTCGGGCTTGATCACTCGGAAATTCGGGCTTGATCACTCGGAAAATTCGGGCTTGATCACTCGGAAATTCGGGCTTGATCACTCGGAAATTCGGGGTTTGATCACTCGGAAATTCGGGGTTTGATCACTCGGAAATTCGGGGTTTGATCACTCGGAAATTCGGGGTTTGATCACTCGGAAATTCGGGGTTTGATCACTCGGAAATTCGGGCTTGATCACTCGGAAATTCGGGGTTTGATCACTCGGAAATTCGGGGTTTGATCACTCGGAAATTCGGGGTTTGATCACTCGGAAATTCGGGGTTTGATCACTCGGAAATTCGGGGTTTGATCACTCGGAAATTCGGGGTTTGATCACTCGGAAATTCGGAGTTTGATCACTCGGAAATTCGGGGTTTGATCACTCGGAAATTCGGGGTTTGATCACTCGGAAATTCGGGGTTTGATCACTCGGAAATTCGGGGTTTGATCACTCGGAAATTCGGGTTTGATCACTCGGAAATTCGGGATTGATCACTCGGAAATTCGGGATTGATCACTCGGAAATTCGGGATTGATCACTCTGAAAATTCGGGATTGATCACTCTGAAAATTCGGGATTGATCACTCTGAAAATTCGGGTTTGATCACTCGAAAATTCGGGTTTGATCACTCTGAAAATTCGGGTTTGATCACTCTGAAACTGATGCGTTATCACTTAATTTCTTGGACCAAAGTGCTCTATATGTGTGTAGTTTGCAAAGTTTTTGGAGAATAGAAAATTTTCAGATCTCTTTAATATTCATTGATTTGGAATTACAACTTCAGTAACACGATAATTGTCTAAATTTAAGATGGTTTAATCAAGATTGCATCTACCGAAGGCATTCCCGCATTATGGAGCGGAACCCTGCCTTCATTAGCTCTAGTCAGTAACCCTTCGATACAATTCATGGTTTATGAATTTTTGAAACGCCACGCTCAAGCTAATTTGGAAACCAAAGTATTTAATGATCCATAAAATACTTTAAGTGCAATTACAATAATGGCAATTTTGTGATGTAGGAATTGGGTGGTGTGACGATATTTTTGGTAGGAGCTATGGCTAAAAGCATAGCGACTATTATGACTTATCCATTGCAGATATTGCAGTCCAAATTAAGAGTAATTACCAATTATGGTGATGGTTTTTTATAGTTTTCGGTGCTGAAATAGGATTACTGTGTATTTTAGTATGGCAATGATGAGTTGAGAAAGAAAACTTTGTTGGAGATGCTGGCTCATATTATTAAGTAAGTTGTACGTCTATTGATCACATGATCAGCAATTGAATCAACAGGCCATATATCCAGTATTATGGGCTGAGGTTTTATACTATGGGTTGAAATTGCACTTGCTTGCTTTTAATATGATACATAGTTTGTGTATGTGCTGTTTATTGCACATACATGCGTGTTTATGTTGCATTGTTGATGGGTTATCATACAATTGGGAGGCATCTGTCGTATCTGCATTGTTGATGGGCGATCATACAATTGGGAGACATGTGTTGTATCTGCATTGTTGATGGGTGATCATACAATTGGGAGACAGGTGTTGTATCTGCATTGTTGATGGGCGATCATACAATTGGGAGATAGGTGTTTTATCTGCATAGGTGATGGGCTATCATACAATTGGGAGACATGTGTTGTATCTGCATCGTTGATGGGTGATCATACAATTGGGAGACAGGTGTTGTATCTGCATCGTTGATGGGTGATCATACAATTGGGAGACAGGTGTTGTATCTGCATTGTTGATGGGTGATCATACAGTTGGGAGACAGGTGTTTCATCTGCATTGTTGAGTGATCATACAATTGGGAGACATGTGTTGTATCTGCATTGTTGAGTGATCATACAATGGGAGGCATGTTTGTATTTGCATTAAGCTGTTGGTTGTAATGTTAGATGTTACATTGTAGCAGGGTTCGTACGGAACCTGGATAACCTGGATAAGTCAGGGATATGGAAAATAGGGGAAAAAGTCAGGGATTTAAAACATTTTCCTAAAAAGTCAGGGATATGTCAGGGATTTTGTTTGGCATATCAAACCATTCTTCATGCAATGCTAAATATGAGCCAGGTGTAATTATGAAGTTGGCTCTGGTAAACACCTTAAAATGGTCAGGGATATAGGCAACATTTGGTCAGGGATAACCTGGAAAAGTCAGGGATTTTCAATGTAAAAATTTCGTACGAACCCTGTGTAGGTGCATAAGCTGTTGATCGTAATTTTAGATATTACATTGTAGGTGCATAAGCTGTTGATCGTAATTTTAGATATTACATTGTAGGTGCATAAGCTGTTGATCATAAAAGAGAGCATTGATGCATAAACTGTTAATTATAAATGTAGTAGGAACTTGTCGGTGCATAAACTCATGTTCATAAATGGAGACCTTAGTGTAGGTGCATACATTTATGTTCATAAAATTTGAACATGCTCACTTACATAAGCAAGCTGCTTATCACTACTCTTTGTAGTGCTTACAAAATGTAAATAATGGGTAAAATTTGAGTATTGTTACATGATATAGAAGTAAAAGTAACTTTAGAGAAAAAAACAATGGAGGAAATTTGCGAAAAACAAAATTTCCATATATTATCATATCTTTCATTGTAGAAAATATTCCTCCACTCCCCTCCATTTAAAAATTGCTCGCTGTGACATACATTTCCCAATTGAAGAAAATGTTTCTTTTTCTCTCTCCTCTCTCTCTCTCTCTCTCTCTCTCTCTCTCTGTTCTTCCTCTTTTCTCTCTTAACACGTAATAGACAACAGGGATTTCAAGGATTGTACAAAGGCCTGGAGGCTAAATTAATGCAGACTGTGATGACTGCCGCTCTTATGTTTCTCTGTTATGAGAAAATTGTCGCTTTTGTCTTTCAAATTCTGAAAGGATCAAAGCCTGGACATCCAGCCAAATAATGTGGGATCTTATATTAGTGTATTAGAAAAAAAAACATATTTTATAAATAATCGATTATATACAGCTAGGTTGATCCATTAATTGAAAATGTTTAAGCTTGAATATGGAAGTTGATCGAGATTTAGTTTCCCAGTTGATCAAGTTGGGATTATCGCGTGTTGATCAATTTAGTCAAGTTGGAATTATCACGTGTTGTTCAATTTAGTTAAGTTGAAATGATCGCGTGTTGATCAATTTGGTCAAAATCAAATTTCCGGTCTTGATCAATTTGGTCAAAATCAAATTTCCGGTCTTGATCAATTTGGTCAAAATCAAATTTCCGGTCTTGATCAATTTGGTCAAAATCAAATTTCCGGTCTTGATCAATTTGGTCAAAATCAAATTTCCGGTCTTGATCAATTTGGTCAGAATAAAATTTTGGTCTTGATCAATTTGGTCAAAATGAAAAATTTCCGGTCTTGATCAATTTGGTCAGAATAAAATTTTGGTCTTGATCAATTTGGTCAAAATGAAAAATTTCCGGTCTTGATCAATTTGGTCAAAATGAAATTTCCGGTCTTGATCAACTTGGTCAAAATGAAATTTCCGGTCTTGATCAACTTGGTCAAAATGAAATTTCCGGTCTTGATCAATTTGGTCAAAATGAAATTTCCGGTCTTGATCAATTTGGTCAAAATGAAATTTCCGGTCTTGATCAATTTGGTCAAAATGAAATTTCCGGTCTTGATCAACTTGGTCAAAATGAAATTTCCGGTCTTGATCAATTTGGTCAAAATAAAAATTTCGGTCTTGATCAATTTGGTCAAATTAAGAAATTTCGGTCTTGATCAATTTGGTCAAAATAAAAAATTTCGGTCTTGATCAATTTGGTCAAAATAAAAAAAAATTCGCTCTTGATCAATTTGGTCAAAATAAAAAAAAATTCGCTCTTGATCAATTTGGTCAAAATAAAAAAAAATTCGCTCTTGATCAATTTGGTCAAAATAATAAAAAATTTTTGTCTTGATCAATTTGGTCAAAAAAAATTTTTGTCTTGATCAATTTGGTCAAAATAAAATTTTTGGTCTTGATCAATTTGGTCAAAATAAAAAAAAATTCGGTCTTGATCAATTTGGTCAAAATAAAAAAAAATTCGGTCTTGATCAATTTGGTCAAAAAAAAATTCGGTCTTGATCAATTTGGTCAAAATAAAAAAAAATTCGGTCTTGATCAATTTGGTCAAAAAAAATTTTTCGGTCTTGATCAAGCTTTACTTTTGGTGTTGATCAACTTGATCAAGGTGAAACTTACGATACGATTAACTTCAAAAATTACTAAATCTGTGAGAAAGTGGAATTAAAAACCAGTGCAGAAACCAAAAATCCATTTTCTCATGGACTGTAATTAAAGCTTCCATATTTTCATTTGTCAACCAATATCAAAGTATTGTTTGTATGTCAAGGGGGTATTATTACAGTTTGCGGCTATATTTATTTACAAATTCAGATGCTTATATCTATAGATAAATCTGACTTTACGTAAATCATATATTCAAATATTTTATACATCTACTCGAATTATAACGTTCATATCGAAAATTATTCAAATTTGTTTATCCTTCTTTTTTGGCATTAAGAAAATTTTCGAACAAAATATGTATATTTGAAACTTTTTTGTTTATAAAAACTTTTTGGTACAAAAATAATTGTTTCAATTATTCAATTACATCCGAACGTAGATGTAGTAAATCAATTTAAAAAAGGAGACTTACATTTGGTAATTTAGGGACAAGGGAATGGTACATAGCGCCACGGGGCGACTAAGTTACTAAAACAAGGAAAGAATTATGATTAGGTAGTATTAACATCTACGTGCGTGTTAGCATAGCTTCGAAAAATAAGGGAGAGGGAGAAGCCGCCTAATGCTAACAGAACTCGTATCTAGCGGGAAGGGGTTGAAAACGGGGGTATGAAATACTATGTTCTCTCTCTCTCTCTCTCTCTCTACCTTGGGTCATTCGGTGGATCATTGAGCATGCGCGAAGTGACATCACGAATAGTCGCTACATGAGATAAAAAATTTGGATTTTGCGCAGTAGAGCTCGCGGTAGCCTGGGCGATACTATCCCCGTTGGCTGGGAAATTTACTTCCCCCACCCAAAAGAGAGACACCTCGCGCTATTCACGCGGCATTTCCCTCTCTCGGAAAATAAAACTTAAAATTCGGATTGGATAAGAATAGAAAATCGTTGCCGCTCTGGCGCACCGCATAGAAATTTCATCAAAACTACATGAAACTAGCGTCTGCTTCATTCTCCAGCTCACGATAGTGTAGAAACAGTTTTACAAAACGTCGAGGCGGTTTACGGCTTGGGGTTGGAGCTTTGAACCTGAAAGAACACTATTATCAAAGCTGTGATTGCCGCAGCTCTTCTATAAAAGCCAGATCAACAAATATTTCTGAAACGGGAAATATATTTGAACAGTTAATCAGGGAACCTCGGTTTTCGTGTTACTCCTTACTCGAGGCATACATACAAACGGACTGACACACGAAACCGCAACCTATAACCTAGGTTATAACGCCATAGTTGTATAAACACTTCTACAAAGACAAGATGTAACCTGGGTTTCCAAAGCAACTACTGCCTATAATTTAACAGTTCCTTAAAAACCTTGGTTTTCGTGTTTGGCGAGGTAAACATACAAACAGACTGACACACAAATCAGCAACCTATAACCTAGGTTATAACGCCATAGTAGTATAAACACTTCTACAAGACAAAACAACTCCTGCCTATATTTAAACAGTTCCTTAAAAACCTTAGTTTTCGTGTTTACTCGAGGTATACATACAAACAGACTGACACACGAAACAGCAACGTATAACCTAGGTTATAGCGCCATAGTTGTATAAACACTTCTACAAGACAAAACAACTCCAGCCTATATTTAAACAGTTCCTTAAAAACCTTGGTTTTCGTGTTCGTCGGGACATACAAACAGACTGACACACGACAAATCAGCCTATAATCTACGTTCGTTTTAAACGATGTACTCATTTTCCTAGCTTTAGTTTGATGCTATTAGATGTCGCCATTGACTTGGCAGACACTTTGTCTCTTATCTGTTATGTTGATCGTCTACCCTCCCGCCGAATTGACGTTTTAAAAAAAAAAAAAAATCTTTCATTCCCTGTTGTGTTCTTTTAAAGAAAGAAAAATTTCTATATATTGTGTCGCCATCGCCGTCGGGTCTTCTGGCCATAATATATTTTCGCACTTTGACCGATGAAAAGGCTATTGTATGGAATTGGCGCCTTTATTGTGTACAATTTTGTCTGACAGTCTGCCGCCGCCATTTTAGCCCAAGGTGTGAAAATACTCATATTCATGAGATTACTCCATTTCCGGTACGTGCCCCGAGAGGGAGTTCTATTGTGTTCCCTAGGAGGCTGAAATTCAGTAAAACACTTTTCTTCCTTTTAGACTTTAGAGGGAAACGCTTCCGAATCTTCTGAAGTCTTTTAGGGGTTAGCAATAATGGTACACCTATTGAAAATGAACCATTTTTAGGATGTCGCGTTTGTAATAGGAATTTGACGGGGTGCTTAAATGTGATCATAAGCCTATTATCTGAAGCAAGGTGTATAAAATAATTCAGTAAAACACTTTTCTTCCTTTTAGACTCTATAGTTTAGAGAAGAACGCTTCCGAATCTGAAGTCTTTTAGGGGTTAGCAATATGGTACAGCTATTGAAAATGATGCATTTTTAGGATGTCGCGTTTGTAATAGGAATTTGATGGGGTGCTTAAATGTGATTATAAGCCTATTATCTGAAGCTGGGTATATAAAATACTTGTTTTCTTAATTATGTGAAACCCAATTGACACAAAATATACTTGATAGTACATTATTTTAATATTTTTCGGAAATCATTCCTTTTGGGTGCAAAATCTCCTGACCTCCATTTGTATTTTGTTAGTCCAACTTGTTTGAATAGACTACCATACTATAAGGGTTTATGGTGGTACATAAGGGGTTATTTCTTTTGTGAAACATTTTAGCCCGTTTTGTTGGTCAGACTCGTCAAAATCGGGAGTATTAGAAATGTTTTCACGGATTCGTGGCGCCTGTATTCATTCTTTAAATGAAGTTTAAGTACGATTTTCATTGAAAGTATTTCCAAGAGGTCAGTCCAAGTGACATGGGGAATACTTAAAACTCCGACTACACTGTGTTAGGATTAGGAAGGGTCGCGGTGAAGTAGCCTGAACTTAATGCCAAAATAGCCAGTGGATTGGTATCCAAGATCAAAGGGGGCGCAAGCGGTTTGTTTTTGCTACCTCTTGTTTGTTGTTTGGGCCATGTTGACGTCAATAAATTACTTATAATTTAAGCTTCTCCCATATCTAACACTTCATTTAATGCAAAATAATTAGCCCTTATGTCGCCTTCAAGTTTTGTTCCAGTTTTTTATTGCCACGTTCTCGCAATGCAAAAACGTTGATTTTGACAATCAGTGTCATTCTATCCCAAGACGTACAGGTCATAGGTCAAACGTTTGACGCTACCTCCACGCCGCCGCCGGTGATATTTATCAGCAAAACTGTACAGATATATGCAAAACTCGGCCCCATTTTGTAAACTGACGGAAGCTTTGAATCTGTCATCGCCAAAACGCTCTTTTTATTGGAATTTTGAGGTTTTCTTGGCAGGATGGGGAACTGGAGGCGGCTCTGTTGCCGGCAGTCATCCTGATCCCAAACACTAGAGAAGGAAGTTGAGGAATAGTCTGAAGAGAGCAAAATAAATCTCTCTTTCTTGTGAAAAAGACCGAAAACCGTCTTTGTCCCTCCTCGCTCCCTTTCGTAATTTTTCCAGCTCTCGCTTAGCCGCTGATTGAGTCGGCAGACGGCTGGGAGACCCGGCAACTTCTTTAAGCCTTGGCTCGCGACGCCAATGTTCTCGCCGCCGCCTTTTGTGTTGACGAGATGAAGCCGCGAAAGAATCGGACCCAGCTGCCGAACCGGCGGCGGTCTCACAGGCGCCGTCCGGAAGACCGCGACCCATCTATTTGGGCTACCATCTTTCTCCCCACACCAGGGGTCGCTAGAAAACTATACCACCATGTATATTAGGGGAGAGAAATGTCTGTGGTGTGGAGCAAATCTATGAAAGGGGAAAGATATATATACGTGGTGGGATTGTTTGTTGTCCAATATGCGCCTTATCAATCGTGAAATTTACACTTCTGGGATTTGTTAGTCGATATTGATGCCTTTGAGTTGTTGTACTTATGAATGTTATTAGAGGTGCACTCCAATTTGTCTTTTCAAAAGTTCTAACTTGTAGATAAGGCGGTTGGGAGTGAAAACTCAACTCTTTTCGTTTTTATCATCAATTCATATTCTGTAAGCGAATGTAGCTATGGCGGCGTAGCCCTGTAAAGTTTTTTAAGTTACTACAGTTTACAAATTTGTCAATTATCGGCTGAGTTTCGTGATTTTTTTACAATTGTTCCTACACTAGGTTATGAACTTTCACCTTGTATTTGAACCCCTAAAGTTCAGTCGAAATTTACCAGACACACGTAGCTAGCTGACAATACGAAATAACTTTCGTGTCTTGTTAATAACGTAGCTAACAAAGAAACCAAAATAAGTTAAATTACAATACAGAGTTTAAAGTAATTGATCCAAAAATCTAGAATTAAAATTGTTCGAGTTTACAACTTTAATTTTTAATTAAGCAGCTGAATTTGAATACAAGTTCTTGTGAACGTCACGAAATTTAAATACAATTAAGTGTTTAGTTTTTCAGTAAGTTTCTTAAGTTCTCTGTTAAGTGACCGATTACCGACTTCATAATGTCACTGAAGACCTAAATTGACATAATGAATAATGACAGATTAAAGAAGAAATCCCCTGAATGACATCAGATATGAATTGAGTTGCAGCATGGATAATCGAAATGACATTAAAGTTTTCCAGATATCTATTAGCGGTATACTTTAGCATTTCGCACGCCAGCTGTCATTTTTATTGTCCTTCTGTCAACAAACAGTGGGGGATCGACAAATACAATAAATATGGTCATGTCTTAATGCGATTCAAGATTTCGGGTCAATCTGTTGATAGAAAAGACAGGAACGTTAGGGCCTAATCAGACGCGCATTGTAATGTTTATTTGGCGAGATAGTTCGGGTAGGAGGCCCACCATGCCACCAATGGTCGCGTGGGCTCCTTAACGAGCATGCGCGCTCTGCCCACGCTGGGGGCCCACACTCTCTGTGTGTGCTAAGAACAACTTACCGTAGCTTCGAATCGAGTAAACCTAGGGATGGCGAATTATGTAGGTGGTACGCCGTAATTTAGTGAATCGAAGAATTTTTCCTTTTTTTTCTGGGAACTACGAAATAAACGGAACGGTGTGTTAAAGTAGACGTGTAAGGTAAAATTATAATTTGCGTAACAGACCAAGATATCCCCAGAAAGCCTGGTTATGTCAAGAAGTTATCAGGATGCCATAAGAACGTTGAATAGATAAGTTTGTAACATTGGCCCTTGGTACTTGGTAGCATGAACTCGTACTTAACTAGAAAATTTTTGCTCTCTTTGAAATACGTTTCTAGCGTGATCGGGAGGCTACAGGGTCAAATATTGACCCTTTTGGAATATTGAAAACACAGGTAACCAGCAGATGGCGCCAGTAAATTTCCAAAAATAAAAACCTCCCTCATATTTTTAAAAAGGATAGCTTTAGCCATCGGGAGGGTACAAGGACAAAGCATGACCAATTTAAAACTTTCGAAACGAGAGGGCGCCAGTTAATGATCAAAATAGTCTCCTCTCTCATATTATGCCAGTGTTACTTTTTTAACGTTCTTATGGTATTTTGGATTCTTTCTTGGTTGTATTTTGAGGTTGCGTTTTCGAAATTATAGTTCAGCTGTTTATACCCATTGAAAAGGAAAACTAAAGAATTTCAAAATCTGGTTCTTCAGTCATTCCGTTTTGTTCACTTATCGCTTTACTTGATATTCTTTACCTCGCATATCCACTTTAAAACCCGCCTTAGTAAATTTAGTACCAGGTAAATAAAACTTTAAACCGGGAAAGCGGATTGTTTTTAATGATACAATCGATTAATGACTGCACGCATTGTCTGGCTGTGGTTTCTTTTTATAACTAACATTTAGGCAATCATTAGCGAAGGGATTATGGGGGTGGGATATGTTACTAAGTTATGGGTAATTATGCCATTTGAAATTGGTCTTACTTTAATTAATAGTCTTTTATGGAGAAGTCGGCTCATTCCTAAATGGACCGTACAACGATTATGGAAATTATTAGAGGGTTTTTCTTTTAAATTATAGTTCTGACGATCAGAGAAAATGATTAAGGTTGTTTTGGGAAAACGCTTGAGAAGTTCGAGTTTGAAGTTATTGTTTCGTTTATTCGTACCAAATTAACATTGTTATTAAAGGTATTGTTCAAAATGCTCGCTCTTGTGCTGTTACACTTTGAACTACTTTACTTTACCAGCTTAGGCACACTTCTACCTCTGAGCGTACTCTTCTACCTCTGAGCGTACTCTTTTACCTTTGAGCGTACTCTTCTACCTTTGAGCGTACTCTTCTACCTTTGAGCGTACTCTTCTACCTTTGAGTGTACTCTTCTACCTTTGAGCGTACTCTTCTACCTTTGAGCGTACTCTTCTACCTCTGAGCGTACTCTTCTACCTTTGAGCGTACTCTTCTACCTTTGAGCGTACTCTTCTACCTTTGAGCCTACTCTTCTACCTTTGAGCCTACTCTTCTACCTTTGAGCCTACTCTTCTACCTTTGAGCCTACTCTTCTACCTTTGAGCGTACACTTCTGCTATCTAAAGGCTCGTTAACGTTCTTTGATTGAAGGCTATTGAAATTGTCTAAACAAGATGGGCACTCATTATGTATTCCATTTTCCTTGTTTTAATGGCCAATCAATGTTTGGAAGCCCTATCTCAGTAACTAAACGTTGTAGATCCCATGTTCTTTGACACTTTTCACTCAGTTTGACCCAAAGAACACTCCCTTTAATTTATGGCAGACTTATCAGAAACACTCTGTTTATAATAACCCTGTGCTTAAAAATTCTGTTTTCTGTCTCTGCATATATTTGCCTTAATTGCGTATTTCAAAACTTTCTCAATTAAAACCACGATCAATCAAGTCACCTTTGGTGGAGAAAAACGGTTTCATTAATAACATCACGAGCTCCTTGATGTTCTTTTCAGTTCATTAAATTTGAACTATGAACTCGCCTTCTGAATTATTAGCGTGTTCGAAGAATATTACAGAACCCTTGGAAATATTTTTACCAACAAAACGTAGTATCTTCGCATAGTCAATACTTTTAGTAATACTTAGTTATAGCTCTTAAAGCGATGTAAAACTTTGGGAAGCACGTAAATTGAACAATTAAACGAGGCCAATTCTTGGCAAAAGTCAAAAAAGCAAAGAAAGTGAAGATTTGACAAATGGATCAGACGGTGTCGGTCGCGCCATTTCAATTTATTTGGCGGGAAAAGAAATGAGGCAAAAAACTATGAAGAGCAGCAGCTCCGTTCTAGGAATGCGGCTCGCGCCAAAATAGGCGTGGTTAACAAATACAATTTTTTTGGAAACATTAGAAGAAGTAGATGAAACATGAAGTACCATATTTAAACTAAAGAGCCTACAGAAAATTCCCCCTCTCTCAGCTTAAAATTCATTGCAGTATTGTCTGGCTCTCTGTGAGTCAATATGGTCCAGTACTGATTCAAACTGAACTGCTGGCCTAAATCTCTGCAATCTCATGACTCATCTACGGATTGGCAACACTGGGGAACGACAAAAACATCCTTTAGTTCAGGTAGAACCGAAGTACATCGGGTTTTTGAGTCGAAAATGTATGTAACTTCAATGGCATTTTACCGTTATGTATATTGTTTACATGTTATGAGTGGATGACCCACTTAAATTTAAGAAGGAACTGAAAGACAATGCTAATTTAATTAAGGGGTCATCCCTAAATCACTCTTAATGTTCATAACTTGTATGAGTATGTAAATGGTGACTCTTAGTTCAAAAGGTCATAGAACGTTTTCAACTGTTTTTGGATCCTACCTCCAGCCTATTTAGAACACCCTATGTATTTGAGAGAGTGGCATGTTTGTTTGTATGCTTGTTCTTTATAAATTCCCTAACTCCTGAACTGCATGACTTGATATCAGTGACACTGGGCAAAGCTATGTTCATTAGAAGTGGTTGAATTGTTCTCAATGTTGGGACGAAGACGAACCCCTAGCCATTATGTTTGTTAAAAACTTCTTATTCTAGACCCTAACCATTTTAGCTTTATGAAAAACCCCTAATTAAGCCTTGTTTTATTAAACATAATAGTTGTAAGACTATTAAGTTAGTTCAAGAAGCGATATCTAGTTTACTAGGGAGAAGTTATATGATGCCTAAGTATTCGCGCGCCATATAGTCCCAGTCCATCTTTCAAAATACAAGGGGGGACGTAAAAGGAGGCCTGGCTATTTCGCCTCTCCTCAGTTGGAAAATATCAAAATACGTAATTTTCGTCATTCGCGTCGCGCTGACGTGAGTTTTCACCCTGTACGTTTGGACTGGAGATAAACTGGGCTAGAAATGTGGCGAATTTATTTACCTTCTCCCTAGTAAACTATATATCGCTTCTTGGTTAGTTAGTGTCTTCATAGAGGGATTGAATGAGTTAGGTTAGATAAACTGGGCTAGAAATGTGGCGAATTTATTTACCTTCTCCCTAGTAAACTAGATATCGCTTCTTGGTTAGTTAGTGTCTTCATAGAGGGATTGAATGAGTTAGGTTAGATAAACAGGGCTAGAAATGTGGCGAATTTATTTACCTCCTCCCTATTAAACTAGATATAGCTCTTTGGTTAGTTTGTGTCTTCATAGAGGAGTTGAATGAGTTATTTTTGACCTAACACCTTTGTGTTAATCAACTTTTGACGTGTCTCCAGTCACGTAACTTCGAAAACGCCAATAATCAACACAGAACTAGGCGAACGTGGTTTCTTATACATATATGTACCAAAGTTTATTTTGTTTAATTTCGGTTTCTTAGAATGTGACGTCTTATAGGCTGCGAAGTTTCATGGGTCGAGACTTGAACGGATGTGAATAAGCGAGGCATTGTTTAATTTGTTAATGATCTCCGTTTTAACGCCACTCTTATGCTAAAAAAATTGGTGTTTAATATTTCATAGCGTTATGTGGGATTAATTTGGGCTATTTTTAGTTAATGTTTGTAGTCTTTATTATTCTATGTCAGGAATACATACCGATAATTGGAATCATTGTGTATCCATTTTTTTCTCAAAGTATCTAGGTGGATTTTATGGGAGGGGCTAACTAGACTAATAATCATGTATAATCGAATTTTACCTCGCGAATTTATAATCTATCTCGCTTCCTATTGCATCTTGGAGCTCGTGTTACTACCAACCAATGAAATCTCTGCTAGGAAGACACCATCAGAATTATGATACGTGACGTATTTACTTAGTAACTTCTCAATCCCGGCCCGCATAACTAGCGTAGAAATTGACATGGTATATTTATGGGGGTACACAATGATTCCAATTAGCTGTATGTATTCCTGGAGTGTTTATAATGGCGTTGTCCGTGTAAAGCTTACTTAAAATGTACAGACGATATCCTGTCCGGATGTTATGGTTACGTTTCCGCGAAGGGTTTCAAACTGGAAAATTTGGTCTACATTTCTAAATGAACTCAATATGAATTTTTCCCCAGCAAAAAGCCTGATTTCCATAAGTTCATTTCATGAATTTTAGGACCTTCCAATTCCAAAGTGTTATGTAAATAAGCTCTTGTTAATGCTAATGAGAGAAGGTGTTTGCTAATTGGTTAATTACTCGGTATCTGATTGATGTAACCCCCAACTTCCCAAGTATTAAGTGTATTTCAAAATTGGAGAAATGGGACTATAACATATTCATAGCACTTGCCAGTAATCTCCTAGAACCAGATATATGACCCTCTAAAATGGTCTGTAAATAAGCTCATGAATTCCAGAATATCTCCACAAATTCAAGAATATTCGCACAAATTCCGGAATATTCTCATACATTCAAAACGTTTCTCATAAATTCAAGAATATTCGCACGAATTCCAGAATATTCTCATAAATTCAAGAGTATTCGCACGAATTTCAGAATATTCTCATAAATTGAAGAATATTCGCACGAATTCCAGAATATTCTCAATTCTCATAAATTCAAGAATATTCGCACGAATTTCAGAATATTTCCATAAATTCAAGAATATTCGAACAAATTTCAGAATATTCCAAAATAATTTACTAAATCGGGAAAATATACAATAATGAATTCTGACGTTGATTAATTTATATTTTTTTAAATATTTCACCTAAAATCCGTGTAGCTATATCCTTAGTATGCAAATCAGTATAACCTAGAACCGTGAAGGGAATTCAAAATATTTGTAAAATGAACCTTTTTGAGCCAAAAACGACTTTGAAAAGAGTGAAAAAACACGAAACTCTTGAAATTTCTTCCGTAATGGCATATTTCACCGTCCGTCCCTAATGTAAAAAGGGTTTTCGTTTTCGTATTTTTCGAACAAGGATCATTTCTAAAACTAAAAGCCAGTACGGGGTGAATTATCTCCTGTTAACTTCAGTCATTAACATTCCTCAAAACAAAAGGTAGTTGACTTGCGCAAATTAAGTTTTAAGCTTACTTTTCACCTCCAAATACTCCCCCTCTAAACAATTTAAAGGGAGTGTGAATTGTAAAATCGAGTTATTTTTATCGATTCTTCTATTAGTTATTGTGAAACATCCACGAAATACCTCCCTGTGATTTTAAAAATCAAATTATTTTCAGATTTCATAGATAATTTGAAATTAGCACCTTCGACCAATCGCGTAACGCCTTGCCTTCTCGTTAACAAAATTCCCTTGGCACGCTCCGTGTCGAATATCATAGACAATCAGAAATTAGCACCTCCGACCAATCACGTAACGCCCTGCCTTTTTGTTAACAAAATTCCCGTTACGAATGAAATTTAGCGCGAGGTTTCGTTAAAAATTGCACGCGATCTGTGACAATCATGGCACGAGATATAGAGCGTGTCACGGACATTTTGTTAACAAAAAGGCAGGGCGTTACGCGATTGGTTGGAGGTGGTTATTTAAAACTATCAATGAAATCTCGGAACTAATTTGAATTTTAAAATCATTCGGAGTCTGTTGTATTTCCTGGATGTTCACAAAAATATGAACCATAATTAGTAGAAGAATTAAGTAGACTGAGTATCCGTATATGGACGCAAAGATGTTCAATAGAGCTTCAAAGTTACCAGTTCCTTATTGTTTGAAGTCATTTCTAACGTCTTTGTTGTACACATACCCATCAATGATATGTCTTAAGAAAACAAGATGGCTAACACCAGCCTCTATTTTAACCAGACTTTTGGAAAGGGTCTAAGCCTCTGAAAGTCTAACCAGCCAAACTGGATATGACGTCATAGTTCGAAACCATTTAACTATATTCAAAACAATTAGTCAACAATTATTTTAAATTTTCAGTATTTTTAATTATTTGTTTTTACATTTGATTACCGAAAAACTTTAGGGCTAAAACTGCATTTCTCTACAACTAGCTAACTATTTACTAAATTTATTTATAATACTTAATTAACTAAATTCACTTAATTATTTTATACAATAGAAAGTATGATGCTTTGATGATATTAAAAACTACTCTAAACACATTGAAAACTTTAAACGGGGTTTTTTTAATTTATACATTTGAATATATTTTACATACATAATTAATCACTGGGACTTAATTTGTTTTATATATAACTTATGTTTTTTTATTTTAAAAAGACTAGATTAAGAATAAATATTTTTCTTAAAAATTCTTGCAAAACATTTTTCTTTTCTGAGTTTGCAAAATCAGTTTTATTTTGTTTGTTCGAACGCACGTTTAATTACTTTTGTTTTATGTAAATCGGTTTATAATGTCTTTCGAAATATTTTTAATTTATTTCGGCATAATCCTGGCTTTGAAGTTGAACACTTCATCAGTGAATTGTTCATTTTTTAGATTAGGTTGATCGATCTCGAGAACACTTGAAGTCGCATTTCATTTTCATCCTAAAAATAGAAGGAATAGTTTATTTATTAATTAAACTGAAGTTTAGAATTGTTTAAATGTTTATTTAAGTTGTTAAGCTAAAACTAAAATATGGTATATGCGTGAGATTATAGAGGGGTAGTCTGCGAATTTGAGAACTGCGAGTAGGAATGGACGTGAGGGAGAAGTCTGCGAATTTGAGAACTGCGCGTGAGAATGGTGACTCAGAAATGCACGTGAGAATGGTGAAGGAAAATCTCCGAGCTACCGAATTGTCTATTCTGTGTGTGTTTTATTGTGGTGTCATGTGAATTTGAAAACTGTGAACGTAAATGTTCAGGGAAGAGTTGGCGATGTTTGTTACTGACAAAGAAAGTGTTTAGGAAAAAGTAGGAGAAATTATAATATACATATGAAATGTCGACTTTATTGTATTATTAACCACAATTGTAAATAATGGGGGAAAGTCTTCAAAATTATTGTTGTCAATTTTAAATGGTCACGAAAAATTGGAAAATTTAAATTGATCAGGAAAGTCAGTAAATTTAATAACTGCAAATTTATATAATGAGGGAAAAGACAGCAAATCTAATAACTACAAATTTAAATGATCAGGGAAAAGTCAGCAAATCTAATTACTGCAAATTTAAATGATCAGGGAAAAGTCAGCAAATCTAATTACTGCAAATTTAAATAGTCAGGGAACATTTTGCAAATTTCAATAATCAGGGAAACATTAGCAAATTTAAATGATCAGGGAAAAGTCAGCAAATCTAATAACTGCAAATATAAATGATCAGTTCAGAGACTGCAAATTTAAATAGTCGGGGAAAGTCAGCAAACTTATATAAACAGGGAAAAGTCTGCGAATTTGGAAACTGTATAGTTAACTACCAAAATATTTTCTAAAAAAAAACCCCGCTCAAAACATCGACGGAAATTTAAAATTAAAATTGAAAGTTAAAATTCACATTTTAAGGGGAATACTTAGAAATGTCTGTGAATTTGGAATTTGTATAAAAAAGTAAGATTTGTAATGCATTCCGGCTGTAATATAGAACAGAAGTGAAGTTCGTAAAATACTTCAGTGAAGTCCTAAATTTTATATATTCAATCTGCGGTTGGAGTGTCAAATCGAGTATATTTCTGAATCTGATAGGATTAAAGGCATCGGTGATAGTTACTGCACACGCTCTTGTCGGCTGCCAAATTAATATTCATGGCCGTCTGAACAAAACATCTATAAACCCCCGCACGGATATCGCCAAGAATGTCGTCCGTGAATCTGATATCCTTGTGTTCTCGCTTTTTAACCGGCCTGCGTTGTCCCCCCAAAAAATCTCATTCTTACATAGTGATTTTATACGCTTTACTATCAAATGAAATTGATATCGGACGGTAATATTAGGCGTGTACTAATACACTTAGAATTCTGTTTTAGATGATTCACGTTTTGTTATGGTGGGTTTTGATATAGTTTGTATCATTTAATGATGGCAAAAAGAAGTTAAAATAATTTTATGACCATGAAGAGGAAAGAGGTGATAACAAGAAGTGATATCTAGTTTATTTGGGAGAAGCTATAAATTCACCACATTTATAATCTAGCTTTATTTCCAGTCCAAAAGACGTAGGTCCGGAGTTAATCCCCGCCTCTAAATTACAACCAGCCAGCATCTCATTGGTTCTTGAAAACTCACGTCAGCTCGACGCGAATGACGAAAATTACAGTCATATTTTCCGACTGAGGAGAGGCGAATAGCCCGGCTAACTCCTTTTACGTCCCCCCTTGTATTTTGAAAGAGGGACTGGGACTATGGCGCGGCGCGAATACTTAGGCATACCTTCTCCCTAGTAAACTAGGTATCACTTCTTGGTGATATGGAGTAAAATTCGCCATACCTATAACCAGAAGTATATATTACTACTCTTCGAGAGGAGTGTATGCACAAAGCGGGGTAATTGTAACACCATTCTTCCTAACCAACATCAGAATTAACATTTGGAGTGCACAAGGTTACTAAACCGAATCACATACGCCATGTAAATAGTTCCCTCATAATTACTCTATTAGAGCTGCTTAACTATTTCTATTCCCCAAGGCGCATGCGCTTGTTGATAAAATTATTTGAAATACGTCACAAAGACCATGCACTTGACGAAAAGATACGAAGACTCCACATATAGTGGGACTGGACACAATAGTCCTTGCTTTCCCCGAGGTGCATGTTAGTTTTCGAAATAAAATGAATAAATAGTCACGTGCCTATGACGTATTTCAAATAATTTTTACCCCCCCCCCAACCCGCTGACGCCTTCAATATAGCCCCTTTAAAACATAAAAACTGCTTTTGGAAATTTACACCTTTCTAAATCCTCGGTGATCTTAAGGTGGATTAACTTAACAAATTGTGTTGTTGTTAGTTTACAAGTTGTTTTCGATAAAAAAGAACCACTTGAACTAAACCCAATTATCTCTTGTCTTTCGCCACACAAAAAAAAGAAACGGCTATATGTTAAGATTCACGGCCAAAACTGGCATCGACGTAATATTGTGTAGGGAGAGCTAGTTGAATGAGATTGAAACATTACAGGTCGTTCTACCTACGCGATCTTTCGCTTGTTACTGAATTTGATTCTGAAAGGTTTCTTTTCTATATTACAATCATGAATTATTTATGGTGCCTTTAGTTTTCAAGGCTATCTATTGAAAACGATTGGAGAAGATTCGCCTTAAATTCAATTTGAAAACGAAAAATCAGGATTCACAATAGATATTCTTTGCACCGATTATATGATTATGTAAATTGTCTTAGTTATGTCACGGTCTAGAATAACTCTCGATTAAACTCGAACGTGCATGGTCTAAGGCGTTTCTCTGAAGTTAAAGGCCGAGGCAACGAAGAGGCTTGTAAATATACTTGAACAACCGAGCATGGAATTAACAATGCAACGTACCATGCTGATGGCAGAGTTATGGCTCTGACAAAAGTTAACGAAAAGGTTGTAAATCTAACTAAACAACCGAACATCTAATTAACAATGCAACGTACCATGCTGATGACAGAGTTATGGCTCTGACAAAAGTTTGAGCTGTTCTATAGGCTAACTCAAAAACCATGCAAGGTCGATTCTAGGCGAACTGAACAATAGGGCGTCAATTATTTTTATCTTCATTTTGCTTAGAGCTGATCTTGTACGCCTGTCAGTTTGGCTAGAATTGATCTTGCGCGGCTGTCAGTTTGCCTAGAATCGATCTTGCACGGGTTCCAGTTACCCGAGAACCAATCTTGCACTGCTGTCAGTTACCCTAGAACCGATCTTGCGCGGCTGTCAGTTTGCCTAGAATCGATCTTGCACGGGTTCCAGTTACCCGAGAACCAATCTTGCACTGCTGTCAGTTACCCTAGAACCGATCTTGCACGGCTATCAGTTACCCTAGAACCGATCTTGCACGGCTATCAGTTACCCTAGAACCGATCTTGCACGGCTATCAGTTACCCTAGAACCGATCTTGCACGGCTATCAGTTCCCTAGAACCGATCTTGCACGGTTTTCAGTTACCCTAGAACCGATCTTGCACGGTTTTTAGCTACCCCGAAACCGATCTTGCACGGTTTTCAGTTACCCTAGAACCGATCTTGCACGGTTTTCAGTTACCCTAGAACCGATCTTGCACGGTTTTCAGTTACCCCAGAACCGATCTTGCACGGCCTTCTTCAGTTACCCCAGAACCGATCTTGCACGGTTTTCAGTTACCCCAGAACCGATCTTGCACGGCCTTCTTCAGTTACCCTAGAACCGATCTTGCACGGCTATCAGTTACCCTAGAACCGATCTTGCACGGCTATCAGTTACCCTAGAACCGATCTTGCACGGCTATCAGTTACCCCTGAACCGATCTTGCACGGCTATCAGTTACCCCTGAACCGATCTTGCACGGCTATCAGTTACCCCTGAACCGATCTTGCACGGCTATCAGTTACCTAGAGCTGATCCTGCACGGCCTTTTTCAGTTACCCCGGAACCGATCTTGCAGGCTGTCAGTTAATATATAACACCTAGCATTGTGTCCCACGGTTATAGCGTCCCTAACGTGATATGGCAACCAAACCTTTCACAAACTTCCACATCTACCACTTTACTCGCATTATATTTTATTAACCATTAAGAAAAACTGTACTAAACTAACCCATACTTGCATCTTAACATTATGTTGGATTTACTTACACAAATAGCTGAAACAATCTCGGTGGAAATCCACATGGCTTTGTCTGTCCGCAATGGTCCATGTCACCATTTATGTACATCATTCCATTACAGTTAACAACTACAAGTACATTCGGTAATAACGGGATATCTGACTGCCAACCACTTGCACAATTTTTTTTGGTCCCAATTTTGACAATGCCACCTTAAAACGGTTTTTCCCGTGGACCGTTTCGGTTTACAACTCATACCAGCGGGAACCGAGCACGATCCACCGCCGGTATAACAAGAACCTTCGCGTATCCATCGTGGCCAAAAACGTATACCCAAATCCTTCCACCGGTACACAACCGGACAATACGTGAAGGACCACAACATTTGTTTGAATTTTTTCCGTAGCTTTTTACCCGAATTGGACTTAAGTCGTCCACCGTCCAAGATTGGTAAATTTCTTGTACGCAAACGTCTAATATCATTAGGCATTTTACCAACTGGTACAATTTGTCCGCGTTTCGTGCGTTTAAACGATAGTTCCAATGTACCATTCGGGTTTAACAGACTATCCAAGGGTCTTTGTACACTCATAAAATCAGGATCAAAATGGCCGCCCATTTTCTCGCGTAAAAACTTAAAGTTTAAATCTTCGGATTTGGGGTCATATATTTTGTCTGGCGGTTCAATTAGGTCGATGACTGGAAGATCCCGAGACGCTGTAGGTCTGTTTAGTGGGTGGTGACCGTAATGATGATTTTGGCGTTGGTGATGGTGATTTATGCGGAATTTGTTGACGGGTGCAGTGTGTAATGCCGCAGACTGGGTGTACGCGAAATTGGCAATTATTAAGACGATGGTTGTAGCCGTTGTTGCCAAGAAACGGGTCAAGTGCTGCTGCCGGTGTAAGGCCATTTGATTTTTTTTTTGGTTTAAAAATGAATCTATATGGCGTTTGGTGTACTTTATTGTAGGTTCTGATACGTCACCTGTGAATTAAAATTTGAGGTGTTTAGAATTAAATGTAGTTAATAAAGTTCTACCAAGTTTAGCATAATTTAGATTGTTCATATGGGCCTATGTTTCGCGTTATTAGGGGCTATAGTACCTTATAAATCGATCATTAAATTTGCATCTGACTGACAGACGATACAACTTTTGACTCAAGTAGATGGGTCAAAAAGGATCCTTGGGCGACATTCTTACAGTTATGACGTCACCTTGCTAATTTCTATAGTTAACTCAGGCTGTATACGGTTGCCAGCTATCTTATGGTACTCGGCAAAAACATTTTACTATCTATTTAATCACTTATTTTGAACTGGTAAATTTTGCCCATAAATGAAGTTTTATCTAACTATAACAATGTATAAATATTTCTTTTAGAGCTTTTAGATTAGTAAATGCATCTTATTTTTAATTATGGAAAATAACATTAGCCTTCCGACAAAATTTTGGTTTTTTGGTTACTAATCTACTTCAGTATTTCGAAATTTTTCTCCGTACTAATCCGAATGGAAGTGAAATGATGTCAGGTGTTTTAACAGCGAACTAATTACATTTTTTCTTTATTTTTTTCGTTTATGTTCGGTTATTTTTAATTGCGTCAGGGGCGGTGTATTTAGATTTTGAGGTTTTCCCGCATTTTTTTCTTTTTTGTTTTTTTCAAAAACATCCATAATGCACTGCGCTATAGGCACGAATGCTTAATAGTCTCTAATTAAAGTCTAAGATTAAATTTAGAGTCTCTAATTAAACGTATGGTTCCAAATATTTAAATTTTGTTAGTATTAAATGTATATACACGGTTTTCCTGATAAGTCTGGTATAAATTAAGGGGGATGTTTTTTGGGAAATAAATTTTGAGTCGAAAGTGTTCTATGACAGTTTGCAGTCCGGACTATGTTTTCAAATTAAGATTGTAAGATTTTATTTAATTTAGAAACTGAAAGACAATGATTGCTAATTTAATTAATTAAGTGGTCATCCCTAAAACGTTCAAATCATAACTGGAAAACGGTGACCCTTAGAACATTTTTGAGTCAAAATTTCACAAAGAACATCCCCCTTAATTTATTGTAGACTTATCAGAAACACCTTGTATGGTCTTATTTTAAACATGATAAACGTGCTTGTCTAATAATGAAATAATTTTTATTCTTATATTGTTTGAAAAAAGTTTAAAAGCGTTTTTGCTATGGAACTTTCATTGCAAAATAAAATCCTAGTTTAAATCTTTTAAAAGTCAAGAAAACTTTTAAAAACACTTCATACAATATACGACAAACATTTAATTAACCAACAAATTTCAAGCAAAATCGCTTTAGAACTTACTAACAATAAATAAATGAAAAATTTATAGTTAAATCGCTAAACTTGCTTTCATACTAACTGACAATAAATAAATTAAAAGTTAAAAATTATTTACCTTTTTTTTCGAATTTCTTTCGTTAACGTAAATCCAAAATAACAATTAATAAAAATAATAACAAATTCACTTTAACCGTCTTCCCTACTTCGTAAACGCCTTAAACTCATTTTTTCCTTAGTCAGTAATTAAAACAAATTAACTTTAATTAAAAAATAAATAAATACTTAAAAACTCGGAAACGAACTTTTTCAAAAGAAAAAAACTAAAATTAAATCTCTTTAAAACTTCTGTGTCCCGGTGGTAGTAAGTGTTGTGTCTTTAGTGCGAAGAAAAGTTAGATCTCGTGTCTGGTCCGGGATCAGTTGAGAAGTGAAGATGAGGAGTATGTGAGACTGGGATCTCCTTTTCCCGGTGGTGCGTTAGATCAGAAATTGGCTCTTCCCTTCTCTTGGCTTCCTTAGCCGCCCATATTCTATTGTACACTTCCCCCCTTTTTCTTTGATATCTCCTTGATCCCTCCCCCTACGGGATCAACGCCGCCACGCTGTATACCTTCCTACTTCAGATCATGCACGGCAGCACGGCTTGGTGGGAGAACCCAACAACTTCTCCGAAGAACTATATATAAGAACTTGCGTGAACCATAATTTCCCAG
Source organism: Phalangium opilio (assembly GCF_054372755.1). Taxonomy (NCBI): domain Eukaryota; kingdom Metazoa; phylum Arthropoda; class Arachnida; order Opiliones; family Phalangiidae; genus Phalangium; species Phalangium opilio. The sequence continues at coordinate 5,732,127 of NW_028324217.1, read as the reverse complement.
GAGGGGGGATGGTAGTTGATAAGAAAGTTCGGATAAGTTTGAATTGGATACGGAGAGGCTGATGAAGTGTATAATATTTTTATACACATATATATGTATGCATATATTATTGTGTATAATATATATTTATTAGCATGTATAATATATATTTATTGACATGTATAATATATATTTATTAGCATGTATAATATATATTTTTGACATTTATAATATATATTTTTGACATGTATAATATATAATTATTGACATGTATAATATATAATTATTGACATGTATAATATATATTTATTGACATGTATAATATATATTTATTGACATGTATAATATATATTTATTGACATGTATAATATATATTTATTGACATGTATAATATATATTTATTGACATGTATAATATATATTTATTGACATGTATAATATATATTTATTGACATGTATAATATATATTTATTGACATGTATAATATATATTTATTGACATGTATAATATATATTTATTGACATGTATAATATATATTTATTGACATGTATAATATATATTTATTGACATGTATAATATATATTTATTGACATGTATAATATATATTTATTGACATGTATAATATATATTCATTGACATGTATAATATATATTTATTGACACGTATATATTATATATTTATTGACACGTATATATTATATATTTATTAACACGTATATATTATATATTTATTAACACGTATATATTATATATTTATTAACACGTATATATTATATATTTATTAACACGTATATATTATATATTTATTAACACGTATATATTATATATTTATTAACACGTATGATATATATTTATTAACACGCATGATATATATTTATTAACACGCATGATATATATTTATTAACACGCATGATATATATTTATTAACACGCATGATATATTTTTTATTAACATGTATAATAATATAAAGAACAAGGGGTCTTAAACATTTAGTTTCGGAGGTACTAGCCCCTAAAACAAAGTAATTGGCACACATGTGGAGAAATACATATCAGCTTGCTCATCTTGTTGAGACAATTTCAATGGCCTCCGATCTAAGAACGTTAATGATCCTTTATCTAGAAGTGTACGTTTGAAAGTAGAAGTGTGCCTAAGCTGGTTTAGTTAGAGTAGCTCAAAGTGTAATAGCGCAAGAGTTTGAAGTTAATCTTTCTTTTATTCGTATACAAGTTAACATCGTTATTTAAAGGTATTGTTCAAAATGTGCACACGAATAATTAAGCAATAGATCCTCACTAATCTGAGGCCATCTTGGAAAATGGTGTCCCAGCTCAGCATGGTTGGGGCGAGTGGTGCAAGCTCGATTCCTGAAGTCTGTCCAGTTCCGTCCTGTTGTGGTTCTTTGCTATCCCAGGTGTGGCAATCCCTATTGGGTGACTGATACCTTGGACGTCCCTGACAATTGACCCTTCACCTCATGCCTCATTTAGATCGAGTTAACAGTACTCTAGTGGCTTCTGCAACTATACTTCCGCCGTGACCTTGACATAACAATACCACGAACAGGGGAGGGGGAGGTTACCTCTTAAGTTCCGTATAGCTGCGTCATGGATTCAACTAATTACACTAAATGGGTGCGACCTGCAAAAGTAAGACCGTTTAGCTATCAAAAATTTAAATACCATAAGAATGAAAATTAAGAAAACAACACCCATCGCTCCAAATTTCTTTTTTTCAATTTTTTTTCCCATGAAAGGTGGGGTGGTACGCAAGGCGGCAGCGGGGTTGGTAGGGTGTAATATTTCTAGGGTTGGATTGCCGGTGAAAAATGAGGTTTACCCTGGTTTGCCGTTGTCATACCGTGCGTTTGGGCCGCCGTCTGGGGAAAGGCTAAGGGGGAGAAGGCCGTCGTCGCCAACTAAACCACACTACCGCCTTTTCCTTTCTTATTAGCCGTCTTTTCACTTTTTTCCGCTCTGCTTGATCGAGACAGGGAACGATCAACTAAAGGAACCCCCTTGTAAAGTATAGACCACAGAGGGAAAGACACAGGGGTAAAACTTTGCCTCCATCTCGCAATCTTTTTGTATCGTGAGAGTGCGCAGAGACTGCAATGTATCAAGTTACCCCCTTGTACGTCCCGATACTTTGGGTTGCCTACCCTAATTTTTACGTCGAAACGGTCTATTAAAGAGACTCAAAGAGGGCGCCACGTGAGGTCAAGATCCAAAGACTCCTTATGGAGTGGCAGAGAATTGCAGCGGTAATCATCAAGTGCTAGTTTTCGAAATAAAACGAACTAGTAAGTTTCTTTCAATAACGCCTGTCCTTGGTCACATCACGTGCCTCTGACGTATTTCAAATAATTATTACCCACCCGACGCTCCTCTATTTGGAGTCCCTTTAAAGAAAGGCGCAGCTCCATTGGCGCCCCTTTAAAATCGCTTTACTTGCTGCACAGAGTATTCAACTTAATTGGCAAAGGCTAGTTTTAACTCTTCCCTCATGTACGAGTTATAATTAGTAAATTTGCCTGATGCTAGGGGCGCTCGAGATACGATTCATTGCTTTAACATAAATCCGAGGTATGGAAGGAAGGAAGCCTTATAAAATCTCGTACATACTTTCATCAGGAAATTATAGAGCTCGCACTGGGAATATCCTATTGTTAGGCTATGATCTGTAGGGGATATCCTTTATTTACGTCAACAAACACCGCGCAGTTTATGGCTTACGCAGTGGAGAAGTTTAGATAAGGATTCCTAGTGTCACCTTTATAATTTAATGCGTCCACGAATCACAGCAAAGCTGCAAAATAGACTTTTTTCAAAAGCCTGAGGTGTAATATAGAGTCTAGTGTTTAAACACCTTGATTTCTAAATATGACTTCAAACAGTAAGGACTTTGGTGGACTGGTAACTTTGAAGGTCAATCTAACGTCGTTGGGTAAACATACCGGATAATCCGTCTCAACTCTATATCAAGCAGACGATAATGCGCCTTTCCCCTTTTTAAAAGGGTCTATTCAAAGTTTGAAATCTTCAATGTTGTTTCCCAATTATTTACCATGGTTACCGCTACCCTCTCACAAGAGATATAGAAGGTTCTCGTGTCTAACGGCATGCGCTGAAGGATGCCCGTAACAGAACGTGTTTTCTTCTTCCCCCTTACCGTAGATAAAACCTCCTTGAAATCGAAGCGTCTGCCCAAAATTCCATTCCCTTAGTCGTGTAATCCCTGATCGCGGCGCCCCCTCTGTTCGCTCCTCACAGCCCCACTGCTGATCTTATTAATAGCCCTGTTCGACCTCGTAGAAATTGAAAGAGGAGGTGGGATTGGATACGGGTTCGCTTGATAGATCAATATAAGATGGCGCCAGTTATGGCAGACTATGTATACGCTGCCCTCGACGATGCCAGCCAGATATTTTTCAATCTTATTTTATTATTATCATAATTTTTTTCCCTCTCATTTCTTTGAATTTTGTGGATTAGAGGGAACTTCTCGGTGACTTTTTATAGATAGACTTTTATGTTTGTGCAGCAAAGATTTGTAGGAGATTTTTACCTCTCTTAGTGAGCCGTTTTTACAGAGAGGTTCGGGTCACACGTGTCTGTTTCTTGGTTACCATCAGGAATTTATTTATTTAAAGTAAGCAGGAATGAATAGCAGGCTTCGTTGGGGGCGTGTCATAATCTACGACCAATTTCCATGGAGTAGAATAAATTAGGCGAGTCTCTTTTTCAAGGTACTGTACCTTTCATTTGGGTGAGTGGTACGTCACCCTCCAAAGTCGTACCACGGTTTTGACAGCCATGTTGGTGGGTTTCAATTTTTAACCGACCTGTAGGGCCATGTCACAAATGCTTATCTCCTCACCTAACCAAAAGCTTTCTATGAGTTTTTTTCGAACTCATAATCAGTACCGTAATCAAACCGGTACAGCCAATAAGAAAATTCCTGTATGTTGAAACCTTATGAGGAAAGCGCGGGAAAATATATGACACAGACCAGTGTTGCCTCATTTGTGAGTGCCATTCAACCGCTATCTACTAAGAACCGGAAAACTTGTATTCTATTCGATTCCGTGATCATTCAGTTCAAAATCTGCATGCTGGAGATGCTTTAATAACAAATTACTGGCATCTCTCAAGCGCATGCGATTAAAGTTAAAAAACGGGGGAGGAAATTTCTTTAGCCCTTTTAGTGCACACTATATTACATGGAAGAATTGGATACTTAAAATGGTCGTGTACTTATGTTTCTATTAAGCCTTTGTAACTTTTTTCTCTTGGCCTGGGTTTAAACTTCTGGTGTTGAATATTCTAAACAATCTTAGAAAGAGTTTACTTTCAGTTTTTACTTAGAAAACGATAATTCTTGAAAACCTTTTAAGAGCTTTTTATCGCGTCCCCATTGTTTTTCGAAGCCAACCAAAAAGAGACCCCAAACATTTTATTACTTTTATACGAAAATATGAAGATAATAGAACATCTGGAGATTATATATTTTAATTTTTACATTCGGGATGCTTATATTTATACTCTTAAGAATTGTTTTCAAGAGATTTTCTAGGAAAGATGGAAATAATGCTTCGGAAGTCAATTTACGCGGGAATCTTTTTAGCGCAAATCTGCAAGCACGTGTTAAGGGAGTGTATTTATTGCGTGGAAAATTAATTCGTGGTTTTGGCTTAAGTTATTTAAACGGTAAATTTGAAGCGTATGCTTTGTGTGTGCAGTCAGTTTCAAAGCTTCATCTTGTTTATATTCGAGAAAGTGGTCTGTTTATTTATTTCTTTGAATGTTTGGTCTTTCTGATCTACACAGTCACAATTATTTAATTTCTCAATTTGATTTGCCAAACTTCAGTAACACCATAAGTTTATGAGATATGTTCCATAAATATAACACTACCTATACTTCGTAATGCTAGAGATTAAGCCGTATTAAGCCTTAGACATAAACTCACGAAAATCTATGACGTTTCATCTACGTCACTTCATGACAACCTCTCGTCGGTAGCGATTGACAAACTTATGGTAACATGGGGAAATTAAGGTTCCTTAGATATGGTTTGGTTCAGTTCTTCTCAATGTTGGGACAGAGGTGACTTGGATCCCTATCTATTAAGTCTGATAGTAACGTCCTTTTCTAAACCTGTACCATTTTACCTTTATGAATAGCCCCAAATTAAGCATAGTTTTAGTTTCCAAAAAAATATCATGCAGATATTTCATACAGGTATTCGCAAAGATTATGTTTATTGTCTACATAGACAGGAAACCCATCCCGGTTTCCAGACCCTTGCCCTGGCAACACCTGGTAGCTGCTGGTAGCTGCTGGTAGCAAATAATATCTTTTGAAAGTTACTTTTCCTACACGAGTTCGCGTGCAATTGCAATTTTTCAATTTACATCAAAACTACAACACCTATTGCCAAGAACTTTAGATCGCTAAGGCAACTTCGTATGGTTTACAAGTATGAAAAATTTCAAAGCATTCTGATTTGAACTTTATCAGTTATCTTGAATCGAACTTTCTTGAACACAACACCCACATGTCACTGAAGAACCACGTGGTAAAGTTTGTTTGGTCGTCCAACTAACAGCTAATTAGTCCTCCATACATTTGTAGGACTAGCAGCCAAATAATAGAAAATTATATTCAACGAAGCGGATATAACTCAGTTAATGGTATCGCGCCTTTATTGGCAAAAATACTTTTTTTTTCTCGGAAAGGCAAGCTAGTCAGGCGATGAGGGTTATAGCTTAATCCGATCATATTCTCCATAAGTCTAGGTCTACCGTAAGGGTCTATAGAGTGGTACGGCGAGGGGAGGAGCTACTGGGACGTAACGTCAATATTAGTAGTCTAAATTGTATGACGATTGACGACTTCCAATTTCGTCGCCAAAAGCTAGGTAAGAGATAGGGAGGTGTGACGTCACGAAAACGTTCTGGGTAGCAGACTATAGCATGGAAGAGGGAAATTTTGATTTGAGAGTAGCATAGCTGGGGGCCGTTCGTAGCTGTTTAAAAATCCCAGAATACTTTTCGTGTTTGGGCATCATTTTTTGCTTTGCGTGTAAATAGATGTTCTTGTTGCTAAAACCAAGTGTCATATTAAACTTAGGCTCAATCACAAACTAGGGTACTAGAGTAGAAATTAAACTTTGCTCCACTTAGCATATAGTATAGGGATGGTCCATGGTGTTAAAATTAAAGAGACTGTGGCGCCACCTTCGTTGAAACATTTTCCCTACAAACCGGAGCAGAATAGAGGCATGGCCTACTGTGATTTCCCTTCTTTGTGCGAGACAATCAGAATAGGCACCAGGTACCAGTATTGAAGGGGGGAGGGGCTGACGGAGAATTTGATCTCTCCGAGCCAAATCCAGCCTTTCGACCCATACTTACGGAGAGTATTACAGTGTTATGGTTATAGAAAAAGTGTAGGATCACTTTGGTGTAAGAGTGGGTGCTTTGTGATATTTTCCGCCAGCGGATTTGAAACGTTATTTCCCAAAAGCCATAGGAATAATATTAAAAATCTATCGGGCCCCTACATTTTGGCAGCGCAGTTTGGGGCTCGATAGAGGGCACTAGGGGTCCCCGCGAAACGGCCACGCACGCGCGCCAAAAGGCGCCTCGCCCTTTATTGGAACAGGGGTGAAGACCATATACCGGCCGAGACTCTAGTCTTTTGCACGCTACACACCCTACTATTATTCCACAATCGTTCGGCCTTTTATTTCGCATTAATGTAGGCGTCTTTTAACTGCTGTTTGCAGATTTTGATGGTCAGGATGCCAGCTCGCCATTTGTTCTTTAAAATAAAACGCGAGGCATAGTTGTAATCCTTAGTTTTTCAATGGGATTTACCAAATTTAGGTCGGTTTCAAGCCTCTAAAAGAGTAGAAAGAAGTGAATGGGCAGCATCATTTCTCACCAATTGGAGGTGTTTGGTTTTTGTAGTAACAGGGAATTTCACTTGATAACGAAGAGTTAAGGCCCATTTAGACTAGAGAGAAGTTTTACCGTCGCGTCGGTATGTTCATTTTCCTGTTCAGACGTTAGAGCAGACGACTTAAAACGGGTCGCTTATATTGTGATTTTTTGATCCAAGACTTTTGAACACTAAAAAATTACAATTACCACCAAGTGCCATTCTCAATTTTCAAATGTTATTCCCAAATTTCAAATGTTATTCCCAAATTTCAAATGTTATTCCCAAATTTCAAATGTTATTCTCAATTTTCAAATGTTATTCTCAATTTTCGAATGTTATTCCCAATTTTCGAATGCTATTCTCAATTTCCAAATGTTATTCTCAATTTCCAAATGTTATTCTCAATTTTCTAATGTCATTCCCAATTTTCTAATGTCATTCCCAATTTTCTAATGTCATTCCCAATCTTCTAATGTCATTCCCAATTTTCTAATGTCATTCCCAATCATCTAATGTCATTCCCAATTTTCTAATGTCATTTCCAATTTTCAAATGTTATTATCAATTTTAAAAACGCTATTCTCAATTTTCATTTTTTCCACATATTTCAAACTATCAGAACGGAATGATAGTCTAAAATTAAACACTACTAGGCATACTACCCCTTTAATTAATTAGAGATAATTACCATTTCTTACAAGTACTCATAAAAACTTGCTACTACATAAGTAATCATCATACAATTAAAATTGCAACATAATCACCCATGTAATTAAATCAACGCACTATCATAAACTATACTAAGAAATTTAAGGCGATTTCCATTCTTATTGCAACACGTGGAAATTAGGCCTAAATTAAAACGTTTAATTCCCGATCTTTAAGTACTATAGTTTCTCTCTTATTAAGCCTCGAAATGACAAGTTTATCTAAACACTAAAAAACGCGTTGAAGACAAGAGAGCTGAGAGAGGCTCCAAAATAATAATGATGATACGAAAAGTGTGTGTGGGTCGTGGGTACTTTTGGAACTGCGCAATATGGCCTTTCATGGAAAAACAAGTCTCATTGAAGACAAACGTGAAAATGTTTTTATGAATGAATGAATGAATGAAGACTATGAATTTTAGAAAGGGAGTATTGGTTAGGGGGGGTTGCAATGCTAACGTAAGTCTTGTTTTTAGTTGATCCTACGCGTTTTACCCAGACTTCTACTCTGAATTTTAATCACTTTATTATAGATTTGTTCGCATATGCGACGTAAGATTGCAAGTCTTTTTCTATAGACTGTTCAATTAATTGCTGGTAGAGATATCAACGTAAAAAGGCCACTCTTTTGGGTTATTTCTTTCGCACTAACCAAGAAGCAGCCACCGCTAGAGGCAGTGCTAGTTGGCTAGCCTATACCAAGAAGTGATATCTAGTTTATTAGGGTGAAGGTATGGTATAAGATGCCTAAGTATTCGCGAGCCATAGTCCCAGACCCCCCTTTCAAAATACAAGGGGGGACGTAAAAGGAGGCCGGGCTATTTCATAGCCTCTCCTCAGTCGGAAAATACGTAATTTTCGTCATTCGCGTCGCGTTGACGTGAGTTTTCAAGAACCAATGAGATGCTGGCTGGTTGTAATTTAGAGGCGGGGATTAACGTTTGAACTGGAGATAAAGCTAGAAATGTGGCGAATTTACCACTTCTCCCGAATAAACTAGATATAACTTCTTGCGTATACCGCGTTTGGTGGACTCGGGCTCCATCTGGTGTTGCCTCTTGGCGCCAGGGAAAAAAACTTAAGATGTGTTGGTTCTTTGCATGTAATTAATGGAATAGTCTATACTATGAAGTAATATCAGAGAGTATAATTTGCTAGTACCATGGAGTAAAAATAGAAAGGAGAAGAAAAGAGGACGGGTTTTGCTACCGATCCGACAGGCCCTCCATCCAGAAGTGACAAAGTATTCTGATAAACAGTACATGTCCTCTGGTTCAAAAACCAGTTTTTAAAGTGGAGATAACTTGTCATCTGGACCAGTTTATCCTTTGCAATTATATACGAAAACTATGGGGGGACCAGTTATAATCCTAACTGTCCCTTGTTTACTATTTTCGACGCTAGGGGCTTCACTGACTAGTTAGTAAGGTTCGTTTTGTCACCTGTCAACCAGTCTACAGCCCATACCCTATCCTTCCGTTGTGGATGTTTGTTTGGCGTCAAAAGACTGTCTTTGCTTTTCTACTCCTCCATGTTAAATTTCCTTCATAATCATAAATAATGTAAATTTTTCTAAAATATGAAGGCGCGGAGCCGTGCAGGCTAGCGCGAGTTAGGTTTATGGAGTAAAACTGTCTGTAATAAGGCAATATGGTGTCCGGGTATTTCCCAATTTAAATGAATCGCTTTAGCAGCTTATAATTGCTATACGTGTTCCGAATTGACGCCTAGATCTTAAGGTGACCACCACCCTTTCGCCGGCTTATTAGCTACGTACTGGAGATGAAACGCGCGTGCCGATAATTGCCCGAAAACATAATCCTACAGATTAACCTTGATATTGTACTACGTTTCTCCATTAGAGAGAGATAGAAGTAAAAAAAACATTATTATTAACTAAATTTTAACAAAACAGGGTACACCTTTTGGATTTTCCACTTTTCTTATATCATTGCGTTAGTTTTATATACCGATGTAATAAAGGCCATGAACTCACTTTTGGGTGTGTGACAAAATTAATTGTACGCGTCGTTTCGTTTTTATGTTCTGTAACTCTATAATGCATAAGTATGGGTCTCCCGTAGACCTTTTATGGGTATTGCCTATGCGAGACAAAATTAAAGACCATTGCGCCATCTACGTTTTAAGATTCGAACTGGGGCAGAATAGAGGCATGGCCTATTTATCGTGACTTTCCATTCTTTGGTCGAGTACGTCGGGTTACAGTTACCGGTAGATAAAGGGATCACAGTAGTGGATAGTTGCTGGTTCTGGTAAATTAAATTCACCGACAGGGGACGCCCCTCTATGAGAAGACACCACTCTACCCTTTTAACTTCTAGAAGGGATGTTTGATACTGGAGTTGTATAATTGAGGCCCATCCGTGGCTGTTTAAAAATCCCAGTATGCTTTTCGAAGTTGGGTATCATTGAGTGCAGCCACTAGGTGGCAATATTGTAGTAGCGTAGACAAGTGTAAATAGTAGTTCTTGTTGCTATAACCAGGTGTCACCTAAAGCATAAGCCTAAAACCGGGATACAATGGGTAAATTTTACGTCCATGCATGGGATGAGATGGGCCTTCTATGGTGTTAGCCCTGTAGAGTATGATTGCTACTCCAGTATAAACATATCCCTCCTCCAAGCTTTTATAAAAGATGTCTGCTCGTAGTAAATTTACTTATGGAGATTATGATAGGTTTATGACAATGCTTAACGAGAGGGAGTTGTTTTCAAACGAGCATTACAAAGTGCATGATGTTCCTAACTTAGGAAAAATATCGCGTAAACATGATGGAATTCATTAGAATATCTTTATTTTATATTTTAAATTAACAGTTTTTGTTGATCATGAATATACTTTGTAGTTATAATTCAACGACCTAGTTACGAGGTTTTTTTTAAATTGAACGCCTCCCATGTAAAAACCTTTGTTGCAAAACTTGTAAAAACCATCATAAAGTCAGCTAAATATATCTTATCAGTAACGATTTACAAAACTTCAACTTGATGATCGTATCTTCAACGATCTTTACTCATTCATACAAGAATGTCAAACACCGTCGAAAAATTAACAAAAAGTACCCACCGCGTTCCGCCTATGAGCAAAAGGTCAGGTACACCATTTGCCAAGGAGTAGAAACCAGCATTACTATGAATCAACAGGATATTTGCTTCAAGCACGCATTCTGACTCCTGGTGGCTGATTTTCTCGGAATGGAAACCATCGCCTACTGTGATCATCTCCATGTCTAACCGTAACCCTACTTCGCCAATCAGAAAAATTACAGTGTGGCATGATTCTATTCTGTTAAATTTTGGAGGTGAAACGTTTGCCAGAAGATGGCGCAACAGTCTCTTTGCCTGGAGAGAGGTGATACCGAAGCCTCTGTACCTTCATCTAGGGCAACGAAGTCCAAACAGCATCCTCGGTGGCGTTTTGGTAGGGTCGTACTGTGCGAAAACGTTGACAGTGCCCCCTATGTCTTAAAACTAGAAGCTAATTCATGAGAACTAGCTAATATTTTTAAAAATTGCGCTAGGCGGCACCACTTAACAATCCCCAACCAAGAGTAGAGGCGTGCGCTAGGTACTCATTGCCGCACATGGCCCACAAACATTGCTATTCCACTCACCTGTCTGAGGCTGTCTCCTCCATAGCGACGTAGCGCGACAGCAGAGTTGATTATCTCGGTTCCGTGAGACTTGAGAGATAAAACTCGACCCCTTTCCGAGTTTGGTGGAGATTTCTTTCATTTGGTGACCAACTCTGAGCTATTACTAACTCCTTGGAAATGTGGATGGGTTATTCTTCATAGATTCCAGCGCCACCTATTTTAGGAGTGTTCTTACACCTAGATAAGATCACCATCAAAAAATACATATATATCTAAAAATGATCCACAGAGGGCGGGCTCGTCAGTTTAAAAGTAATGGCGTGCCGGTCCCCCTAGAGAGTGTACCCCCGCCTAGTTACCGGTGCCCCGGGGGTCTATTCAAAGAACTTTACCGAGTTCCGACTGCAAAGAATCCAAAAGAGAAAGGGGGACCCTTTTCTTTTGGGGGGACACGATGGTACCATAATCCGGGGACCCCGACACTGTGGCGCCAGAAAACTATTTTTCAACTTTTATCTTTTTTTTTTTTTCATTTCTCAGACATTAGGGATTATTGAAGAATATATGTATTGAAAAGGTGTGGATTTCGGCGGTTCTTTTATAAGATATAATAGGCTTTAACAGTTTTTGACCCAGGGGTGTCCTCCTCGGCTAGCGGTATAGGTGGCGCTGCTGCCAGCGTTTTTATGTTTATGGCCTTTATTGCTTGGAAATGGTGTGAAGTCTAGGTTATATCAAAGTTCCAAGTAATTTTCACCTATCCTTTTAACCTCTGATCTTTGCCCAGTTATTCTCTACTTGAAGTTTTAAGTTTAAAAAATAAAAGAATGACTTTTTTAGTAAATGAAGATTTAGAATGGGAGTGCCAAGGGTTAACTTGAGGCATAGCTTCGTTGTAATTAGTATTTGGGAATGGGATTCGTCTTGCTAATTTAGTTTGTTTAGGGTGATGGGAATTTCTTGACATTGCTTCATGGTAATTTGTGCAAAATCTATGCACAAATCGATATGATATCGGTATCGGTAAATAATAAAGCACTTAAAGAGAGCTTAAATTACCATTTTTTTACCGATATATCGGTTAACAATCGATAAAAATCTGTTAACAATCGTTAAAAGTCGGTTAAACTCTGTTAACAATCGGTTAAAATCTGTTAACAATCGGTTAAAATCTGTTAACAATCGGTTAAAATCTGTTGACAATCGGTTAAAATCTGTTGACAATCGGTTAAAATCTGTTGACAATCGGTAAAAATCTGCTAACAATCGGTAAAAGTCGGATAACAATCGGTTAATAATCGGTAAAAGTCGGTAAATAATTGATAGAAATCGGTTAGTAATCGGTAAAATTGGTTAACAATCGGTAAAAATCGGTTAATAATAGATAAAATCGCTTAATAATTGGTAAAATCGGTAAGTAATCGGTAAACGTCGCTTAATAATCGGTAAAAATCGGTTAATATTGGTAAAAGTCTTTTAACAATCTGTCGATATCGGTTGCATAGGTTTATATAAATGGTTATGTCACCGAGTTATAAATAATCGGTAAAAATCAGTATCGATTCCAGTAAAACATCGATATCAGCATCGGTAAATGTACGATATCGGCCATCATGCACTATATATAATTTAACATCATTTCACGCATTGTTAGACTATTTACGGCCTTACTCGATGATAACGCGTGGCACCAGATATCTGGCTGGCTCCGTGCAGTGGTTAGCCCTTGGAAGTAGTATATAAACGCCTTTAGAATGGCCTCTTAATATATACGGTAGGAGGGGGCACGGAATATTAGAAGGTTAATAACAAAGTCAAAGCCATTTTGCCGCTAATTGTTGCCCAGAAATGATGGATCAGGTCTATCAAGCCATACATATAGATACAAGCCGCAACGCAACCACCGCAGCTAACGGATAACGAGAGAGAATGAGCAATCAGATCCGGTTAGACATCGACACGACACACGCTCCCCACACGCTTTATGTGAATAGCCAACTAAATAACCATACATAGTTTTCAGACAAGGAGGATTCATACCATTTACACAAGGATTCCACGCTACATTGAGGATAAAATAGTCCTCCAGGTAGAATCTACTCCTTGTGTAAATTATGCGAATCCTCCTAGCCTGCAACTATGTATATCGCCATAGGGTATCAAAAACTTGGAGAGCCATTAGACGTGCATGTAGTGCCGGCCCCGATTTTTTAGTAATTTATGTCAACTACTTGATTAAAATTTTGTGTGTGCATGTCTACATTGTGGTTGGTTCCAAATATTACAAGGAAAAAATGTATCAATATTTGCAACATCAATGGCAAATAAACATAAGAGAAAGTAATTGGGGATGTCATTACTTTCTCTCTGGCTTCTTTGGTCGTTGACCAATCAGTGTTCGACTTTGTAAAGCTTACTTCACATTTGACATACTCTAAGCTTAATTTTATCATGGAGTTGTTATCATACTCTATAGTGCTAGCACGAGTGGTCCATTCTCATGTTTGTCTGTAAAATTTGCCATGCATATTATCCGGTATCTGAACCGAACGACGTTAGATAAGACTTCAATGTTACCAGTCCTGAACCAAATTTGGTCCGAATGGCCTATATAGTTTTCAGACTTGAAGGATTCATAGTATTTGCACAAGGTAACAAGTTGGGAAACCAAAATAAACCTCTCGGAGTCGAGACGCAATTAAGAAGTTTTTCTTAAATAAATATAATTGATATTAATTATTTTAATCGTCATTAATTTAGCTTAATTCTAGTTAAATCGGTTTAAGAAACTTTATTCCTAAAATCATTTTAAACATAGCTATTGTTGACGTTTGAATTCACTCCTCTTTAACAATTTTTGGAAATTTAGGGTATATAAACCTTGGCGATTGATTCACAATAAATGACAAGAAAACCCGTAATTGCGTGAACCTTTGGTGGAAGCCCTGCCTTTGGGAGGCTAGACATTTCTCTTAACCCTAGCCGATCGCCGCGTAAATCATAACCCTAACGATTATAAGCCAAAAAATGCTTTCTGCGAACACGTTTGCTCCGATTTGCCAACTGTGAACGCCATTACAGACACGTCCAATGTAATACTTCTCCGTGATGTCACCGTCACTCGGAGAAGTAAAAATCCTCCTAGTCTGCATGACAACTAAGTATAAAGAGTGGAAATTTCTACAGATTCATTTGAATATTTTCATATAAAAAACTGTGAGGTGTGCACGTGAGAAATGGTCTAAATCGGCCTGAAATTTCCGGATGAAAACTCCCTTTTCAGGAAACATTCCTTAAAGAAATTCTTTGATAATAGTTCGAGCGATGTTACCCAAAAAAAAAAAAATTAGAAAGTCATAGAGTGCAATAAAAAACAGCTAATATTTCATGTTTCCAAGTAGGCGACGGTTCGTTCCTATGTGTAGTTTAGTTAGAGCTCTTTGAACGTATCATTAATCTTAAGAATTTTTTTGGTAAGGGGGTTTTTGGGGGGAGGTGGTGGTGGTGGTGGTCTTATAAGAAGACGGTTGAGCTTTTGGGGTCCATCTAGATATGGACATAGATCCATCATTGTATCTATAAGTATGGATTGGAAGAATTTTTTGCTATAACTATCACCAGAAGGAGATAATAGAAGAAGGGTGACACTCTGATCCTCTTAAAACTTTAGTTATGTAACACGATTCTTCCCTGGCTCATGCACCCTTTTTGTTTGCTCTTCTGCTCATCAAACTTCAGATGGGTAACTATCACACCGTGCTAGAGTGAATTCTATAACTATATGCTTAAGTTTATAAGATATGTTCCATAAGAATGACACTTCGTATACTTCGTAATGCTATACAGCTCGAGCTAGTTCGAGAACGACGCATGCAAGAATTGAAGTCCTACACTCGGTGGTTAATTTTGCAGGACTTTTATCTAGGTCCTATTTAGTCTGTACTAAGCCTTTGACAGCGCCTCACCAGGCGTCGCTTTACTCTGACTCTATGACCTACTTGAATCACTTCAAAATTACAAGCTCCTGTTTGTAACCAGTGTCAAACTTATTGAAGGAACATATCTTATGAACTTATGCGTTTATTAAAGGGTATAGAGTGGCGTCTCGTGGCGGTGTCTTTATCATAGAGGTCACATTGGTGAGATGGCCAGTTACCGAAACCATTGCCTATTGTGATCTCTGTAGTGAACTCTGGCTCCGCCTGTCTATTTGCCTCTTGGCGCGAGGGATTCAGGATTTAATGGAAGACATTTTTACAACCCCTTTATAACGGGGCGGCTCACCAGAGGGAGCACTAAAATGAAATGACCTAAGATGGCAGCCTCCCACCTGTGTCTTAGCTTCACTGCAATTAATTAATGAGATGATCTATTCTGTTCTGGTTTGGAGGAGACTCTTTTAAACTTAAGAGGGCGCAGTAGGTAGTCTCTTCAATTTTGTCTCTCATGGATGAAGCCACTACGACCGACCAATACTTACACTTTATAGGGTTACGTTGTCGGCTGCTGTCGCGGTTACAGCGGCGCTTGGGGGCAGATGAGAGTACCAGCAGACTCTCCCTTACATTTTTATGGGAGGCGTGGATCAACGGTAGATATTTTGCCACAGATGTTACATCAAAATTAAACAGCGTTTTGCCGCCTCAGTGGGACGGACCAACTTTGAGTCAAACGAATACTAATTAACCTATTGGCGCCACGATGGTTTTCCGTTTACAAAATGAACTTTTTAATAGGCTCTACAAATCACAATAGATGATGGGCCGACATATACTGCCTTGCCTTATCTGTTAACTAACATCGTATAGATCGGTGACAATAAAATAATAATATAGTTTTTTTGTGGCGTTTTTAACACATCGATATTTGTGCTGTTTTGGTCACTGGTAATTCCTCGAATGTACTGGAATTTAATGGCGATAAATATCATATAATCAATATATATTTTTCACCCCAGTGTTGCCAGGCCGTTTGTAATCCAAGATACTACAGATAGAAAGGTTTGCGGTTCCGTTTAAATCAGTGCTTGACTAATTTGACTCAGAGAGGGCCTGACAACACTGCATTGATGTTTGAGTTTACAAAAAGGGCGGAATTTTCTCTATTTAATTAAAACTAATTAGTCAATATTAGCAATATCGATTCAATAGAGTTTAAATGTTTTATTTTATTATGTAACAAAAAATTCATTCCAAAAAAATCCCGGATAGCCAAGAGAAAGTCAGTTTCAAATCAAGGACACACTAATTGGGTATAAACTAGCTTTGCTATTGTGGTGGGATTAGGAGAGTTGGTGACCTGACCCAAGTTCATCTTGGTAAGAGAGAAAATGTGACCTTCGCTTGCCTTAACAACCTTTGTGGTAGAAAAGGATTCTGGCCTCAACACACAGATATGACATCTATTTCACTTTGTACACGACCATTCTGATTTAATTTCATTTCTGTCATCACAAATCATTTTAAGCAACTGTTAAAGCTTCAACCAAACAAGACATTAAAATCACCTCGACGTAGAAAATAATTTATAGCCCCCCAAACCCAAAAGGTAAAAACTGAAAAATGATTTCCCAAGCTCGCGTTTTGGTTTTGGCCTTTTCCCAGCAGCTAAAGCGGTTCCCACACGCACAATAACAGAGCGCGCACTGGGAGTCAGGGACACAGATCAAACAAACAACGTATGCCACAATTCATTAAAATTCCTCTCCTACATGAAATAACCCGGTCCATTTTCTCCCCACGCGGTAACTGTACTTCCAATAGGCCTTTCCAACGCAAACACAGCTCCGCATTCGTTCTCAATCTTCAACATGGTTATCTATTTTAAAGTACAACTGCGAGGCAGCTGCGGTGTATGTTAGATGAATTTTCTTTTGTTGGTATCAGATACTTATAGATGTGACGTTAGTCCCTAGGTAAACGTCACGGGCTTACCTTTGGCAGTTGGTGGCCATGATTGGTACCGCTTTGGTTCTATGAAACAAATAGCATTGGTGATGTCACACTAAGGCTTTTGATATAGTTCTATTCAATACTAATTCAGATATTAATAAAGAGGGACAAACGCAGGATTCTTCCCTTTCCCTCAAAATGGCGTAAAATTAACGGAGTGGAAGGCTAGTGAGGGAAGACGTATGATTGGTTACGTGAACGTTTAGCAGGGGACAAGACGTCATAGCTTAAGGTGTTTAACTTAAGCCTGACCCTTCCCCTTTGCCTCAAAATGGCGGAGTACTTTACGGAGCAGAAGGCTAGTGAACGAAACCACCTCTTTAGTATTTGACAAAATGTCATAACTTTGGGGTTCTGCTTAAGAATGGCCCCTCCCCTTGCCCTCAAAATGGCGGAGTACTTTACTGAGCAGAAGGGTAGTAGACGAAAACACCCGTTTAGCAGGAGACAAGACGTCATAGCTTAATGACAAGCTAGCTCCCCTTTCCCTCAAAATGGCGGAGTTTTTTACCGAGCAGAAGGGTAGTAGACGAAAACAAGATCTCTTAGCCTAGGGGATTTGGCTTAAAACAGACTAAATCCCTTTACCCCCCCCCCCCAAAATGGCGGAGAATGTTTAAGAGTATAAGGATTGAAGTGGCTGAGGGACTGACGTTTAGCAGGAAGATTTTTACCCCTTCGTCATTCATATCCAAGATAACGCACATCAACAATAATTATTTCTCGTTCCTTTAGGTTGCAGTTTTCCTTGAATCTTTAAATGTAGCTTCCATTGATATGGTCCATCGGGTACCCCTCACGAGCTTGGCTTAATACCATAATGCCCGAACAATCGTTAAGGCAGAGGAGTACTGTGAAGAAAATTAACCCTATATCAAAGGCATGCATTTTGAAGGCAAAAATGGGGAGAAGAGCTTTTACTCTCGGACAATGGAATTTCAAAAATCGGTGGGGATTTCTTCTATACGGGAACTCGGGGCTTGGTTTGTTGGTGAGAAACGTCTGGTAGTGGCATCGCGACCCATTGTGGTACGACGACTGGCGCCAATATCCCGCTGCGAATAAGAATGGCCCGCTAGAAAAAGGGTCTCCTCCATCACGCGCGAAAAGAGCGCGCCAAAGACTCATGCCCGCTTAATTTCTCACTACATCGACCAAGTGTAGCTAGCTAGACCGACAAGCAGCAGGCCAACATGCCGATGTTTCTATTTCGTTACTATATGGATATTTTGTTGATTTTTAGTCCCATCAGGAATAGGTATGTTTCTAAAAAACGAGAATGAATAGATAACAGTGCACTAAAGGGGGTGGAGGGATTTCCTCACCCCGTTTCTTGACTTTAACTGCGACATAGTTCACGAGAGGCTGGTAAGGCGAATAGAACATAAGTCCTTTTTTTTCTATCTTGGCAATGTCATGAAAACCAAAATTAGACGGCCATTGTTGTTTATGGACGCCATTTGGTTTTATCAGTTGAGTTTAACCACAACTAGCACCACCCTGTTTGACTGAAAAACTAAAATAGGTTTTAAAAATGGTTCACGTTTATGGAGAACTAGCGACAAAGAGACTAGTTATTATTTAGGCCGCCATTTTTAAACATGGCTGCATGTTCATTCAACCCTAAAAGTCGTACTATATAGCAAATCAATATAGTATATATAATGAAATCGGTTGAGAGATATACGGACGTTTTTCCATAAGAAAAGTAAGCGTTTTACATATTTCGCCGCCATTTTTCAAGATGGCTGTGGATTGTAAAAATCTTTTTCAGTTAGTACCTACTACTTAAGAACAACGTTCCTGCAAAATTTCAGCTTCCTAGATATAGTGGTATGGACTAGGCATTGATTATCAATCAGTCAGGACTTAGATGTCCGAAATATGCATGTTTGATCTTCCAGTCTAGGTAATACTTACATTCTTTTTCTATGGTCTGACAACGGTGACGCCGCCAAATACCTACATGGTATAAATAAGGGATTCTTGTCTTGACACGTATGGTTGGTACTTTCTAAATGAATTTCTTCTTCCTATTTTAAGCTGTGAGGGTGGTAGGTCCATTTCTTTTTGGTATTTATGGAAACGGAGATACCATATTTAATGATCACGCCATGAATTTATTCATATAATCTCACGAATATGAAGAGAACTTGATAACATCATGGTATACTTTGATCTTGGACAGAGTCTGTACATCAAGGGTTTAACACACAACCTAAGAACATCCCCTTAATTTATGGCAGACTTATTACCCTGTGTAGCTCTATTCATTTCTGTAAGTTAAATCAGAAGTATGATGAGACTAGAAGTAAAGAGCTTTAGCATTGGTAATAGATCCCGGCACTAGTGAACAAATTTGAGACGATTTTATGCCGCTTCCATCGCGCCTACACTAGAGAGAAAAAAATTGGAGGAGTTCCAAAAACATTTCCTACCCTCTTCCCCTCAACCTAAAGCCACGGAACACGGGCGCGGGTGCTTGAATCTAGTTCGGCCGTCTACCGACACGAGCATCTCACGTTTTGGAGGGAAAATTCAGAAACCGCTACCAGAGGGCCAACCGTTAGTGTGTTATCAAGAATATTCTTTTCGCCGAGTGAAGAATTTGGTTAGCTCAGTACTTCTGGTCTCATCTTACTTCTGGTTAAATTTAAACATTCCTCGCATTCTTTAAAATATAGTAAAAGTAAACTATACAGTGATTTACCTCGGAAAAGAAAACTTTTCAAGGAATTCTTTTTCATTGTCAAATACATATCAATTTAGAAATTACAAGTTATTTGCTATTCTTTTTAAAAAACCCAGAATTATTTTAGCTTCCACGTATTTTCCATTACAAGTTTTACTTTTCAATCAGTGATGGCGTGCATGTTTTGGTTAATCGTTTTTTAACGAGACCTTAAGCCTAACGAGATATGTGGTGGTATTTTTCCTATCTCTCTGGCTGCTAATGAATAACCAATTAGTAAGTAAGTAAATGACCATGCATACAATTAACTTCCGGTTGGTTGGTAGGTTGGTTGTACGCTTGTTAATAACCTTTCTTAATTACTACTTGTTGTACCAGCAAATTAAGGGTGGATACGATAATGATATGTTAGAAACGATTTCATTATCACGAAAATGCTTGTCATTGAATTTGAATTTCACTTTTTGACGATATAGGCTTAGCAATTTTTGTCATTCTCTTTGTATGGGAAATTTTCGCCTTGTAGACTAGTAAGGGTGGCATGATTTATGACCAAGGCCTAAGTTACTCACGTAATTAGAGAATTTTATATGCCACAAAATCACTAATTTTTCAGGAATGTTCATATTATGGTACCAGATTGAAATTTTACGTATTATTTAAAAAATTCGAATTCTCTGACGTATGAAGTCCTTACAATGTGATTGGACAGTTTGTTAGGAAAACAATACAAGCTTTATAGCCAAGGCCTAAGTTTAATTAATTTATATGCCACAAAATCACTAGTTTTTAAGGATTTTTCAAATTATATTACCAGAGTGAATACGTAATGTTTAAAATATTCTAATTCTGTGACGTATGAAATCCTTAGAATGTGATTGGATAGTTTGTAAGAAATAAATTTTATAGCGTGATTTTAGTGACTAAGTGCATAGGTAATATTTGAATGAAAATCTACTGTTTGTAAGCAAAACGTTTTTAAAAGCTTATCTTAATCTTGGGATATTGGTAAATCGTGTATTTTTTATACGACGTGAACATAAATGAAGTAATGACAGCTCCCAGTCTTTGGCTACTATATGCTCCTTGCTAGTTAACATAGAGTGTCACTACTTTATTCAGAATCGCTTTTCCATGCTATTTTCGAAAATGATAGTGAATTTCTTAACAGTGACACAATCACTTTAAATAATGAAAGTCGGAATTAATAAAATAAATATTTAATTTCAATTAGGTATATATATATATACAAACAAACAAATATTTACAAATATTTTAACCGTTTAAACCATCAAGAGAATACAACCTTAATTTTTCACGTAAGCTGCAATATTTCATTAACCTTATAAAAGTTATATTCCCTTTAACTACACGTACATTAGCCTTAATCCTAATAATTAAAGTCATCGGTTCAGAACAGTTCATTTTGAAGTATGGGCCATACCATTACATCTTGGGTTATTTCCCTCGCGCCAAGAAGCACCGCCAGAGGCACTGCTAGTCGGCTAGCCTCCCTCCGCGTGGTTAGAGAATTAACCTAAGATGGGACCTCTAAACAATTAATTGAAATGTCTTTTGACACGGGAAAACTATGAAGTTTCTATCGGTTCAAGCCTAACAAGTACAGAAACACTCGGTTGTGATTGGATACGGAACTTTTAACCATTCACACCGAAGTCGTTTCTTACTATCCTTATTGCTAGCTTGTCTTGACCTTCTATCGGGTCTTGTCGTCGGTGCCTTTGATACCCTGGGAACTCTTCTACCTTTACGCGGGCGTCCATTGCCCTTGGGTTTGCAATGCCACCTTAGTAACCTAACCGTGGTACTAGCTGCCGGAACGCAATGCATGCCGGGTGGCCACGAGCACTGACCGTCCCTATCGACGCACTCCCCTAACTTCAACCATCGGGGCCAGAACAAGGGTCCCACGTCCTCCCAAGTAAACTTGACAGGGCAGAAGGCTTTCCTGAAGAGATATCGTTCGACAGCTTCGACTGTCGCTTGATCCAGTTGGGACTTAGATAGAATTTCGTCTGGTAGATCGCGAGTTAGATTTATTTTGTTGAATTGTTGGTTTAACCTTCGGCCCACCCAACTCGAATCGGTTCTTGTTGTGATAACTGAGGTACGGTTGCTCGGGGCTTCGATGGACATGCGTTCCGGTTGGAAGTCGTCCCCTAGTAAGGGCTGCAATGGAATAAATTCGTATTTAATTTTAGTCTTAATTGTTGAATCGTGGTTTAAGATATATGAGGGTGTTGATTGTATTGATTTTTGTATGAAATATGAGGCTAATACGTCTTTCACAATTCAACGTGGTGTAAACACGTTAAAAAATATATTACCGTAAATTGCCGCAGAACGGTAACTTAATTTTTACTAAAATTTGAATGGGTAATTTATCCTGTAAATTATGGACGTTTTAAAAAATTTCAGTAATTTCACATCTCTAATTTCGTTAAAGTTTGGGAAGAGATATTTAGGGGTGTTCCACATTAAAATGTGAGCGAATGATTAATGAAAGTGAGGGAAAACATTAAAATATGTGCCAATAATTAATAAAAGTAAGGAAAAACATTGAAACGTGTGCGAATAATTAATAAAAGTGAGGAAAAACATTAAAATATGTGCGAACAATTAATAAAAGTGCGGGCAAACATTAAAATATGTGCGAATACATTGTTCTGTGACTTCGAGTT
Organism: Phalangium opilio; assembly: GCF_054372755.1. Lineage (NCBI taxonomy): Eukaryota > Metazoa > Arthropoda > Arachnida > Opiliones > Phalangiidae > Phalangium > Phalangium opilio. Next base: position 5,709,531 of record NW_028324217.1, on the reverse strand, counting down.
ATATTGGAGGATTTTAGGGATGACCCCTTAATTAAATTAGAAGTCATTTTCTTAATCAGTTTCTTAATTAAATTTAAGGGGTCATCCGTAAAATACTAAGTACAATCTAAACTTGAAAACAGTGGCCCGGACAAAATTAAATGTAATATTGTTACCTTTAAATAATCGATATTCATATGTTTCTTTCCAGGTTTTCTTAAATATCTCGGTGCCAAAGCCACCATTTGTATGGGCGAAATCCTTGAAGAGATCTGTGGTCTGATCGGACGCTGTTTGATTGTACCCAAAAGTTCGTCGTAATCAACATCGGCATCGAATGTCATCGTGTAACCCTTTCTAGCTACAATGTCCATAGCTCGTGTCGTTGTCACCAGCCACGTCATGGTGCATATTAAATGAATGATGATTGTCCTGTAAGAACCGAAGAAAGAGACCTTATCGTAAGTATGGGTCTCAAGTAAACCACTCCCACTATTGACTGTTCATAAAGAACAAACAAACCACTTTTTCAAATATATATATGCATAGTTTTCAGACTAGGAGGATTGCTACCATTTATACCAGGATGTCAGGTTAATTGGCGGACAAAGTGCAGTACCAAGAAGCCTCGCCTCCTGGTGTAAATGGTATAAATGGAATCAATCTACCATTAGTGAAACTAAAAGGAAAAACTAAATGTACAGTACTTAAGGTAAGGACAAACTAAATGTACAGTACTTAAGGTAAGGACAAACTAAATGTACAGTACTTAAGGTAAGGACAAACCAAATGTACAGTACTTAAGGTAGGTTCAAACTAAATGTATAGTACTTAAGGTAAGGACAAACTAAATGTACAGTACTTAAGGTAAGGACAAACTAAATGTAGTACAGTACTTAAGGTAAGGACAAACTAAATGTAGTACAGTACTTAAGGTAAGGACAAACTAAATGTACAACACTTAAGGTAAGGACAAACAATTATTCAAGTACTTACATTTTCGATCCCTCAATACAAGTCCTCGAATACGATATGTCTCGGGCTCCGAAAGGTATCCAAAGGTAGTGCTAGATCTCGGGTATATTTTCGTGTACTTGTGGGTCAGTTAAAAGGTAAGAATGGACTTTCGAATCTCCCTTACTACCTATTTATACCTGATATCTATTGAAAGCTATCTCCATGGTATTTTTGAGCCTATCGTGGCAAGATACAACTTGCTTTTAAAATTCCCCACACCCCCATGTTCTGGGGGGATGATACTCCAATACCCCTTTGCACACCCCCCGAGGGGCTATACACTACGACGAGAAGTTTAGAGAAATAGACCACTTGGATCTAACCAAGAGGGAAAGACACAGGGGTGCCTTTCATCTCGCTTTTCGGCGCCTGCGCTCTAGACGCTTTGGGTTCAGGGAATGTGCAGAGGCGGCTATGGGTCAACTCCCTATGTCACAGTACTGAGGGTTAACTACCCCTTTTTTACATCGAAGTGGTTTATTACTAGATTTTTATTTCAAATCTTTCGTCTAATTGGGTCAGGCCATCAGGGTTCAGTGGTTGGCAAAGGCTTAACTGTTTTACATTGTTTGTAGTAATCCAAAAGTGCTTCACGTAAAAAGATGGACGGGGTTTGCACAGTATAAAGATGATACTTTGAAAAGTGGGCGGGTACTCCAGTTAGCTCACAACGTGAATAGAGCTATCTCAGAAGCCTTGGTGTGATGTCACCCATGTAATTTGCCCATGGAACCAAAACGGGACCAAACATGGCTGCCCACTGCCAAAGCCAAGCCCGTGACGTTTTACCTAGCCACTGACATCACAACTGAGATAGCTCTATAGAGAGCTTTCGATGGAATAGTAGTACGTCACACCCTCCCAAGTCTTACCGCTGTTCTGGTAGCCATATTGGGTGATCTCAGCTTCATTCCTGCTTTAAACCCACCAATATGGCAGCGTAAATTATGTCACGAGACTCAGCTCCTCCTCTAACTGAAAGCTCTCTATTGTCGTAACCCTCCGATTTGGCAGTATTGAATTCACTAGTGCGTAACCCCTTGGCACACCCCTTACCGCCCTGGAAAATTTCGCATGGGAAGGAAGGCGGTGTATCTACTTTTAAGTCCATTGTAAGAGCCCCCATAGCAAACATTTGAACTTCACGGTATTTTAGAGCGAGATATACCTTATGTACTGCACCGTCCATAAATCACTTTGAGATGTACCGCGCTACGACCTGTCTAGTTAATATCAGTGATTTGGGATCTAACTTGCCCAAATAACTATAGGACCATCTATCTAGGGCAATTTCTCAATTTTCTACCTTTTCTACTTTTAACCATGGTGGTCATGGGTTGTAGTAACTGGACCTCAAAGAAACACTTAAGGGTTTTTCGACTTTTTGAGTTTCCCACACTTCGCTCTCGTGCCTACGTGATCTTTAGACAGAGATAACAGCATAAGAAATGTAATAACTATAAGTATGCCACTTCCCTGATTTCGATTATGCTAAATTCTCATCATGGGTTAGTTTATAAGATTAGTATATAATTAAGCAAAATGTTCAAAAACATACTCCCTCCTTAGGAATAGCATTACACTAAACTTTGGAGGCTCATAACTCGGGTTCTACTAGAGATACGGGGATGTCCTTTGAGTATGTTATAGTCCTATTTGCCTCCCATCCAACCATGCTAAAGACTTGGGATAAAGACAAACAGAGGCCGAGTAATTAAGCAAAACGTTCACAAACATACCCCCTTCCATAGGAATAGCATTACACCCAATTTTGGAGGCTCGTATTTCTGGTTGTATTAGAGATGCGGGGATGCTCTTTGATTTTGTTATAGTCCTATTTGCCCCCATTCAACTATACTAAAAACTTGGGGCTGCTTCAAACAGGGGCCGAGAAATTAGGCAAAATGTTCATAAACATACCCTCCTTAAGATTAACACTACACTAAACTTTGGAGGCTCATAACTCTGGTTCTACTAGAGATACGGGGATGTCCTTTTAGTATGTTATAGTCCTATTTGCCCCCATCCAACTATATACTAAAAACTTGGGGTTGCTTCAAACAGGGGCCGAGTAATTAATCCAAATGTTCATAAAAATACCCCCTCTATAGGAATAGCATTACACCCAACTTTGGAGGATCATAACTCTGGTTCTACCAGAGATACGGGTATGTCCTTTGAGTATGTTATAGTCCTATTTGCCCCCATACAACGATACTAAAAACTTGGGGTTGCTTCAAACAGGGGCCGAGTATTAAGTAAAACGTTCACAAACATACCCCCTCCTTAGGAATAGCATTACACCCAACTTTGGAGGCTCACAACACTGGTTTTACTAGAGATACGGGGATGCCCTTTGAGTATGTTATAGTCCTATTTGCCCCCATCGAACGATACTAAAAACTTCAGGGGCGTCGGAAGCCGGGGGCAGGGTGGGCTCAAGCCCCCTCGATTTTTGAACCTGGGGGGCTGAGCCCCCTCAGAATTTAGGCCAAAAAAAAGTATAAATAATATAAATGTTAATAATACCAGTAAAAATAATAGATTTTAAAATATTATATTATTTAGCTGTGATTAGGTGATCCCCGTGGCTCAAAAACAAAAAAAAAGGCATAAGTTTCCACCCCTCTCGACAAGTGCAAGTTCCCGGGTGAAAAATATTTTTGTCACTCTCGAGAGAATTAGGCCTATAATAGATCCTCCACTGCCAAGACAATGAACAACCCCCCCCCCTTCCTAAATAGGCCCGATCCACAATGCCGATAGAGTAGCTTTTACTTGCTTTTTCTCAAAATCTCACTAGAGGCTATTCACAAATGTTCTAAGGCAAAAATCGTCCAATTTTGACCTTTCTCTCAATTTGAGCAAGGATAATATACCAAGAGGAGCAGAAACTTTGTAATTAGGGACCAGCTCTGAATTTGGAGAAACTACTTCCGGTTGTTCACGTGACCGTGTCGTCTACTTAAAAATTACCTTTTGTACGTCAACGGCCAACCCAGAGATCAACCCTTTGCCACCACCAAAAATTAGCAGCCGACATAATTTAACCAATAACATTGTCCAAATTGTCAAAGAACAAAATCTATTCTTGAGTGGTTAACGAAACGAACTGATTTAACAAATATTTCAAGTAATAAAGACAATTTAAGGTATTGAATTATTATTATTGGGGGAGAGGGGGATCACGTCCTTGCACCGATGCCAGAGGCATATTGTGCACCCTCATATTCAGGCCTTGAAGAGGCCTGTGGCCGCGGTGTACCGTAGAATTTGTTCCACCGTTATGGAAGAGACCCGCTAGGGCTCCACAGTATGTGAATCGAAGTGTTCTAACCTGAGTGAGGCGAAGTAATCGCACTCGCACAGTATGTGAGAAGGAGTTTCTTCCTTCTCCCGGCACGACCGGCAGAGAGGGTCGTCAGCAAGGCCCATCAGATGGAGGTGTCTATTTAGCCGACAGTGTCCGGCCAAAAGACCGGTGGTCAGCCAAATATTCCATCTGCTGAGCGCAATAAGGTCCCTAGCCCTAGACCTGCAGGGGCCATTGACAAACTGTTTCGTTTGTCTCTGGCCCTCACCCTCCATATTATGCCAGAGCTTATTTTGAACGACTGTCAACCTGTCATGCAGACTCCGTCTAGCGTATGGGGACGACCGGTGACGATCCCAAGACCTTGGCCTTCGCCCCCTTTTAGCAAACCTATCGGCTTGCTCATTGCCATGATGTCCGCTATTCCCCGGCACCCAGTACAACTGGACCCTGTTGCGGGACGCCAGTCGCTCAAGCAGATCAAGGCAACTGCGCACCAGGTGAGAAGTTATCTGACACTGGTTCAGCGCTTTCAAGGCGGCCTGACTGTCAGAGTAAATTCTCACAGTCCTCCCCCCCCCCCGAAAGAAAGGCTGCATATAGAGCTTGCTCAAAGTGAATTTTCATTTATTCGATATTAACTGCAAATAATTTTTTACGTTGAAACGGATTATAATTACCGTGCGTAATACTTGACTATGCTTATAAGTTTCTCTTTTTTAAAATGACTAATGGGTCAATAAGTGAAACTTAAAACCAGTAGAATTAACCCAGCTTACATCAAAACAAAATTTATAATTGCATTTTGTTTGATTGTGTACGTGAATAAGGACATCCCTGATTTCATGTCCACCTTTGTTTCAAACTTTCCCATTATTCAAGCATTTTTCTCAAACACATATAAGGCCAGCTAAAATTCTCAGCCCCCCCAGGTTCAAAAACGTTCCGACGCCCCTGAAAAACTTGGGGTTGCTTCAAACAGGGGCCGAGTAATAATAACCCATATAAGACAAAAGAACGTTCAAAGATAATATTAGGCTTTAGTGGCGTTAAGTATTCCTATTTCTCATGTTGGCTGGTCTTATATGGGTTCCTGCACTGACTAATTATGTTATTATAAAAATGTGCCTTAAATAAGCCGTTAATTTTAAAATAACCAATCAAAAGTATCAATTTGTTAATTCTTTTTTATTTAGGCATAGATGCGGTTATATTTTACAATTGTGAATTTCTATATTTGAGATCTGGAGAAAAAATGTTCAAAGGTTTGTTTTTTTTTTTCGACAATTGATTGATAATAACTGTAATTAGGAAATATAGGTATTCTGTATACAGAATTAGTGTTAATTTTATTTGCGACGTAAGATCATGATAGTGATTTATTTTATATTATTATTTTGAAGTTGTGACTCGTTTAATTTCGTTCATGAAAACTATAACGTAAAAACATTCCATGCATACACACATTCATAAATAAATGTTCACAATAAATATAGTTCAGAGATCTACAATGTTCGAAACAAGCACGTGAACTAGCTTGGGTCATCGTAAATCCCCTTGGCGATGTATGCCCCTATAGACCATTCCATTATTGACATGGTTGAACAGGGGTGCACCGAAAAGCAAAAGAGCTATCTTAGTTGTGACGTCAGTGCCTAGGTAAAACGTCACGGGCTTAGTTTTGGCAGCTAGTGGCCAACCATGTTTGGTACCACTTTGGTATGGTTCTATGTGCAAATAGTATGGGTGACGTCACACTAAGGCTTCTAAAATAGCTCTATTGCCTCCCGCGTGTAGTGAACTCTGGCTCCATCTGGTGTTGCCTCTTGGCGACCCGGAATTGACCCCTCTGCAGCTGTTTCTCTACGAGTAATTATTGGAATGGTCTATTCTGAGGGTTTACCGTCGATATGGTGCATTATGTGAGATAAGGAAAGACTGTAGCTTTGACACAACTAAATTCATATCATTTTTCCCAAATTCTAGCGCCATCTAGGGGGCTATTTTAATAATTGAATCACTCTAAATACTTTATATGAGTCATCAAAATTTTCTTTTAGGCCTAGTTAAAAGGGACTGTGTAAAAGAAGGAATCGGCGGATGGGCAAAAATTATTTGAAATACGTCACAGGCGCCACGTGACGCCAAGATACAAAGACTCCGTATGGTGCAGGACTGGACATCTAGTCTTTGTTTTTCGCGATATTGCAGTACCAATTCACCTAGGTGGTAGTTTTCGGAACTATGTTTTTGAAACACGCCTTTCCTCAGTCACGTGCCTATGACACGATTCAAATTATTTTTATCCATCCGTTGACGCCTGCTTTACAGTCCCTTTAAGTTCTAGGAACGTCATATACAATAATTTAAGGCATATATAGGCCTTTCTAGACCTATGTCTAATATACGGATTTGTTAAAAATATACACGCGCGTCAGAATATGTAAATTGTTTCCTAACTTTAAATTAATTCAATTTGCTAATCGTACTAATGCTTAAATAGGATATTTGTACATGAAAATAGTCATACGATAACACAACACGAAATTTGAATTTTAACCGTCACTCTGATTGGGGTACGATAATACTTATAGAGGTGGGAGGTGCTTGTTCCGTATCCCGTTATTGACCATGTAATTATCGAGGTGACACTGGGAATTCTTATTAGTGTTGCGATGTTTTTATAGCTTATATCAGAAGGGGATAATAGAGGAAGGGTGACACTCTGTATCCTCTTAATACTTTGGTTATGTAACATGATTCTTACCAGGCGAGGGACCCCCTTTTTGTTTCCTCTCCCGCTAAACAACTTCAATTGGGCATCGCACTGTGCTAGGGTGAATTCTATAACTGTTAAATCCTAAGCAATCAACCCCCACAAACCCCGTCTTGACGTGGGTTCAAAACACACAAGCATATGCATGTGCCTTGGAAAATAGTTAAGCAGCGCTAATAGATATAGTAATGATGAGGAATTAACTATTTACATGGCGTATGTGATTCGGTTTAGCAATTAACCTTGCTATAATAAATGTTAATTCTAATGTTGGGAAGAATCATGTTACAATTACCCCGCTTTGTGGTAAGTACACTTATCTTGAAGAGAAGTATTATATACTTCTTATATATATTTATTGACGTCTACATGGCCCTAGTATAAGGAGCCTACGAAAGTACCCTCCCACATCGCGCAGTTTCATCCTTAAATAGAAATTAATACATAAGGATTCCCCGTGCCTCCTCTATAGTTTTTTTGTATAATTCATAAACCAATTATGAGAACAGGATTGAAACAAGTAGAATAGGATCTCACCAATCACAGCAGCAGAGTAACGTTTAAAATTTCGTTAGTGTAGGGAGTGGACAAAGGGGTGAAATTCACCTTTACCTAATCAGTCAGGCGCATTTCCTCACTAACCTTCCACTCTCTAAAGGTCGTCGCCATTTTGGCGGCAAGTAAATTAAGGATCCATCTTAAACCACACCCATTTACCCCTCGCCGCCATTTTGGCTGAGAGCAAAGGTTCCATCTTAAACCACACTCATTTATCCCCTCGCCGCCATTTTGGCGTAGAGCAAAGGTTCCATCTTAAACCATACCCATTTATCACCTTTCCCTTGCCGCCATTTTGGCGTAGAGCAAGGGTTCCATCTTAAACCACACCCATTTATCCCCTCGCCACCATTTTGGCGGAGAGAAAAGGTTCCATCTTAAACCACATCCATTTATCCCCGTCCCCTTGCCGCCATTTTGGCGGTAAGTAGAGGCGCCATATTAAACCCCGCCCCCTTTGACCCCTCCCTATTCTTCAAACAAACAAACAAACAAAAATAAAAACAAAGTTACAGACAACAAAAACGTCAGGCGATGTAAACACTAATCTACAATCCAAAAACATCTAATCATCGTCAATATATATGATAGTAAAAAAAATTCGGTATAAAACAACGGTTTTATAAAATAAATTTCGAAACAACCAAGGCTTAACAATTACAATTTACAACCTATCGTAGAGTGTCTGTTATAATTGGTATTTGAAGTTCCTTGTTAATGTAATCTTTCTCAACCTGATGGTTGACGGTCCAGGCAATGATGTTCATTTTGTTTTTACGCCATTTACGGACGTATTCGCTAAAAATGATACTGGCTTATTAGAAGGTTTTCTTTATTTGGGGGCGGGGCATAAACTTGGAGTTCAAACGTACTGTGATAGAACATCCTTGTGAATTAGTACGGTCGAAACCCCCGTGATGTGCCATAACCAGCCGTGAAGTGCCCATTCGTAAATATTGTCCGTTATGATTGCTAGTGCCATTTTCCATGGGGACGTATATTTAGGACGGCCACCGACAATTTCGTGATACGCGAAAAATCTTGGTCTCCATGTTAGCGCAGTCGCGATGTTTAAATCAGCTTGACGCAGCTAAAATTGATTGATCGAGAGATTGTGTGGAGCTTAGATTGATATCAGATAGTATTGTCATGGATTAAGAATGCGCGTGAGGAAATTTGTTTTCACTCTACAGGATCGGCAACTCCCTATCTCGAGCGACAGCTTATTCTGTATATACTCTGTTACAACATCGGTTGTCACCACGCGCAAAGCTAGGTATCCATGTAACGTAGATTTGTACGTGCTGTCAAGAGACAAAAAACTTCAGGATCTTCAGGATTTAAAATCGTTTAAAATATCCTGAAGTTTTTTGTCTCTTGTCAGCACGCGCAAGGCTAGCTTATATAGAGACCTAGCTTTGCGCGTGCTGACAACCGATGTTGTAACAGAGTATATACAGAATAAGCTGTCGTCCGAGATAGGGAGTTGCCTATCCTATAGCGTGAAAACAAATTTCCTCACGCGCATTCTTTATCCATGGTATTGTCTTATCCACCTTATTCCCGAATCCGATACGCGTGCAAAGGCTTAATGGATGATTTTTAACGGATAAATCTGGGGTTTAAATGATGCGTCGGCTGCTTCAGAGAAGAAACGTTTCAGTAATTTTGACTCTGATGCACATGACGCATCATTTTGACCAAGATTTATCAGTTAAGATCGCGCGTTAAGCACTCACAATTACTCTATTTCAGATAGCAACTACAACTCGCAAGACCTATTGGCTCACGATTAGCTAATAATAGAAATTCGCCAAGGGCTAATGATTGCCTCAAATTCTTCTTGTAAAAGGTTTAGTATTCTAGACAGTGCTCGTCGCTAGAAAAGGCTTAAGAATCTCATATAACTCGCCAATTCAGTTAGCAATCACTAAAGCCTTGGAATCTTAATCACAAAGGCTTATTAAAATAGCCCCGTCCCTCCGCGTGGTCCGTTTCAGTTCAAATCCCGCGGTATATTTTTTACGAAGTGTACGTTAACCTTAGTACCCTAGCGCCATCTACAATAGTATTAAGTGACTAGAAACGTTACCTGGTAAATAACAGTTGGATAGAAAGATGCCACTAGAGTAGTTTTGTAAAGTTCAGGATATTTTTTAAACATTTCCAACACCATAGCTACAGCCTAAACATATTTGTTAATTAAATATAAGTAAAATGCTATGTTAAAACATAGCCCACTTAATTACGCACGCTGGCTGCACGCGCTCTAGAAGCCCGTCCAAACGATTTTTTTTACATGTTAACTCGCGAATGCGGCGCCTCACATTATGTTTGGTCTAAACTTTCAAACCCGTCTGGTTTTAACATGGGCGTCTATGGGAGGGGACCAGTTTTTTCAACGTTTTTGACAATATTAGTGCATCCACTGGTTCAAATCTCTTGAATTTTTAATGAGACGTGTTTTGAAAGGTTTGATATTATCCTGTAAAATTTCAAGTCTTCAGCTATAATAGTTTTTTATAAAAAATAAAAATCCTTCAATTTCTCTACTATGTGATGATTTTTATTTTTTATTAAAAAAACTATTAAAGCTGAAGACTTTAAATTTTACAGGATAATATCAAACCTTTCAATACACGTCTCATTAAAAATTCAAGAGATTTGAACCAGTAGATGCACTAATATTGCCAAAAACGTTGATAAAACTGGTCCCCTCCCATAGACGCCCATGTTAAAATAAAACCAGACGGGTTTGAATTTTAGACCGAACCTATTATATGTTATTCTCATTTTTAGGGTCGATTATTCTCATTTTTAGGGTCGATTGAGGGGGCTTCTATAGCGCGTGCAACTTGCGTGATCGAGTGGGCTGTGGTTAAAATCATTAGAAAAACCCCGTGTAAATGTACCTTAAAGTCGTAATCCTTTAGATCAATTATTATACGAACATTCAACTTAAGACATTCTTCAAGCGCTTCCTCAAATGTGGGAATTTTTTCACCTTTATATCTATCGCTATGTTAATCATACAGTGGGTTAGAAATTATTATTAATACCCCAATTAATTTAAAAGCGTTAATTTTATAAATTACTGGTATAGATGGTTAGCAGAGGCATCTAAACTTCGAATTTGGTCAAAAGTTAATTCGTCCAATCTACCTGTGCCGTCGGTTGTTCGGTCGATTTCGTCATCGTGAAAGAGCACGGCAATATTATCACGTGTAAATGCTACGTCAAATTCAACACCATCAGCTCCATTCTTTTTAGCCTGATTGTGTTTTTAGTGTTTAGTCATTAGGTTCAGTGTTTCATTGTGTATTTCTGTTCGCTTGTAACGAATTTTTGTAAAAGGCTAAGGCTTAGAGTTAAGCCTTGGTTCAGTTCTACCGGTTTTTCAATTGTGGAATTGTACACAATATCTTATTAGAAAGAAAAAGCGATACCCAACCCATAAATTGATCCCTTTTCTGACCAAAGTTGCCAATCCCTTAAATGAATTAAAAACTATCCCTCCCTAAAGCAAATTACGAGCTGCTAAGCCTTGGCAAGAAAAGCAATCAACCATAAATCGTCTGCTAAATAGTCTAGTGTGTGAGATACACACTATCTTATTAGAAAGAAAAAGCTATACCCAACCCATAAATTGATCCCTTTTCTGACCAAAGTTGCCAATCCCTTAAATGAATTAAAAACTATCGCTTCCTAAACCAAAATACGTGATGCTAAGCCTTGGCAAGAAAAGCAATCAACCATAAATCGTCTGCTAAATAGTCTAGTGTAAGATTGTCATTGATCTAAACCTTTAAATTACTTCAGCTTTAGTTTTGCGCAATTGTAGTTGTACACAACATATCACTAGAAAGAAAAATCAATCCCCAACCCATCAATTGATCCCTTAAATGAATTAAAAACTTTGCCTTCCAAAAGCAAATTACGAGATTCTAAGCCTTGGCAAAAAAAGCAATCAACCAAAAATCGTCTGCTAAATAATCTACTATAAGATTCTCATTACTATAAGATTCTCATTGATCTCAACCTCCATCAATTGATCCCTTAAATGAATTAAAAACTTTCCCTTCCAAAAGCAAATTACGAGATTCTAAGCCTTGGCAAGAAAAGCAATCAACCAAAAATCGTCTGCTAAATAATCTACTGTAAGATTGTCATTGATCTCAACCTCAAATCAATTGATCCCTTAAATGAATTAAAAACTTTCCCTTGTTAAAGCAAATTACGAGATTCTAAGCCTTGGCAAGAAATCAACCAAAAATCGTCTGCTATATAATCTACTTCCCTTCCAAAAGCAAATCACGAGATTCTAAGCCTTGGCAAGAATAGCTATGAACCAAAAATCGTCTGCTAAATAATCTACTTCCCTTCCAAAAGCAAATCACGAGATTCTAAGCCTTGGCATGAAAAGCAATCAACCAAAAATCGTCTGCTAAATAATCTACTTTCCTTCCAAAAGCAAATCACGAGATTCTATGCCTTGGCAAGAAAAGCAATCAACCAAAAATCGTCTGCTAAAAAATCTACTTCCCTTCCAAAAGCAAATCACGAGATTCTAAGCCTTGGCAAGAAAAGCATTCAACCAAAAATCGTCTGCTAAATAATCTACTTCCCTTCAAAAAGCAAATAAAGAGATTCTAAGCCTTGGCAAGAAAAGCTATGAACCAAAAATCGTCTGCTAAATAGTCTGTACTGTCTCAACTCTCAACCTCTTGATAAATTCTTTACAAACGAACTTGACCATACTAAATGATGTCATACTTCTCTGATAGCTGCCAATGTATTTTCAGGGGCATCAAGCCCAGCACCTCTATGCCCATAAATGGGTAGTTTATTGGGCTCATTGCCATAGATGACTTGTCTCATTATGTTAGGGGCTGTTGGGGGTAACATGAGTTGATATATCCCCGCAGCAATGAGGGCAGTGACGATTGTTGTGAAATACACCAATCCCATGGCGAGAGACGGCTGAATTGCGATTAACAAAATAAAATATGCCCCCAGGCATAGTTGTATGACACTTAATACTACGCGTAAGGGTACCGTTATAGCGGGTTTCATATTTGGTTAGTGGTATATTTTAATTAAAATCTTATATAATGTGTTTTAAAATTAAGGCTTGATTTATATCAAGCCTTATTTTTACAAATAAATTTTTATTATAAATAGCAGCATTTAAATATAATGGAATTTAGGCCAACGGTCCTTAAGCCTTGGCCTAAAATTTCTTTGGGCTTCCCTTTTATTTTAATATAGTAAAGATAAAATGCCAAAAAAATGGAAATTTTTCAATGAATAAATGTTCTCGAAATATACCATGATTGAAGTATTCTTCTATCACTAACAGTCCTTAAAATTAAATGTTTTAAATTATTTCTTCACAATTCCCAACAAGCCGTAATCCACAGGGCGGGGATGAATCCTCGAAATCCTGAATGAATCAATAAAGAGAAATGCTGAACTGATTTGAACTTGTCATCGTATACATAATTTAAGTTTTAAAATTCGACAGTTAAATAGTATTTATAGGAACAATTTATTGGTATCGACAAACCGATGACGGGAATAATTTGTATGTCTGAAGAAATTAGCTACTTCGTTGCAGAGCCGGAAATAAGCACAGGACACTGGACATTGTCCAATCAAATTTTAAAATGTCCCATAACATTTTTAAAAACTAAGGGGGTCACTGGACATTTTGACCAATAAATTTTCCAAAGTTTTAATAGCTTGACTATGACGATACGACACTATTTTTGCACACTATAATGGACAATGTCTTATAAATTTTCCATGAAAACAGGGGGGTCACTGGGCACCAGTCTGGGAAACAGCACACTTCCTCTGATCCAAAACCAGTTTATTAATTTCCTGGACTAGTTTTTTAATTCAAGAAGTGGGGGTTACTGGTCCTCGGGACCAGTTTATTAATTGCAAATCTATAGGAGAACAAAGGCTGGGACCACTCCGGAGACCACTTTATTATTTCGGTCACTAGGGGGTCACTGGTCCCAAGGACTAGTTTAAAAAATATCCTTATTTCCCAGACTGCTGGGCACATGTCCTATAAGAAATCTTTCTTATTTCCGGCCCTGCGTTCGTTGCACTAACTTGCACAGCTCACTCGATCACGCAATTCCCGGTTCGGTTGACATAAGCAGACGACATATTACTTTCTTGTGGTGACGTGTGATTAGTTCTTAATATTTTCTATCTTAAAACGAGTTAAATTAACTATTATTCAAATAAAATATACAGAATCAAATGACTATTAATCTGGGGAAACTATAATTTCACTCCCATGACAAACATTTAAAGTATAAAAGACCAAAGTATCGCGGAAAACGAATTATATTATTGATAGACCAAGGCTTAGTGAATGCGCGTGATAAATTCTGATATGAAGAGAGTATGTGTAGTAGTTCTTGGCGATTTTGGTAGAAGCCCCCGAATGCAATATCATGCCATGGCTTTATCGGCACATGGTGTTCAAGTTGATGTCGTTGCGTATGCGGGTAATATTAAATGCTTCTCCCAAGCTCTTAACAATATGTTAAAAGCTGAGTAAATATATAGGTTCGAGACCTCATAAAAAGATTCACGGAGACCCACTTATTCACGTTGAGGAAAATACAATGCCAGAATCCCCTAATTTTGAAAAATGTACTTACTTAGTTTCGTGTTTAAGTTTATTTTAGATCAAAATATGAATTGTTATATAAAATTGCAATTACAGATGTTCCGAGAATGTTTGCTTATATACTTAAGGTTTTATTCCAGTCTTTTATATTATTCAAAACCTTACTTTATATTGCAAAGCCATCCCATATCTTAGTGCAGGTAATTATTTTCTAGCAATCCTAGTTATTCCCGATGCTTGTGCAAGGCTTAACGCGCTAGTTATAATTGGGTAACATTGATGTGTCGTCTGCTTCATAGAAGTTTTCAAGCAGACAACATAACATTTTGACTCTGTACAGGGTGGGAAATAAGTATTTTTTTTTTTTTAAACTTGACATTGGGCCTGTTAGCCTCCTTTTCCTGGAACAAATAAACTGGTCCATGACCGGTGACTATAGTACGTCGTCTGCTAAGTTATAGAAGTGTATAATTAAAATATTTGAGTTAATGTCTGGACTTTGGTTACTAATTTGTAATTCCAAACGCCAAGTTCCAAAAATTCAAGAATCAAGAAAATTTTTGAAAAATACTTGAATTTTCTTATTGGTCCTGAGGACCACTAAACCCACCCCCCCTCTTCAATTTCATTTTTAAACGGGACAAGGCAATTTTTTTAAACTGGTCATTTGACCTGTGCCACCGCCTTATTTCCCATACTGACCCTGTATCTGAGAAATAAGAATATTTTTAAACTAGTCCATGGGACCAGTGACCCCCCCCCTAGTGTCCAAAATAATAAACTGGTCACACATAGGTTTCCTAGCACTTAATAAACTGGTCCCCCATAGGTTTCCTAGCACTTAATAAACTAGTCCCCCATAGGTTTCCTAGCACTTAAAGAACTGGTCCCCCATAGATTTCCTAGCACTTAATAAACTGGTCCCCCATAGGTTTCCTATCACTTAATAAACTGGTCCCCCATAGGTATCCTAGCACTTAATAAACTGGTCCCCCATAGATTTCCTAGCACTTAATAAACTGGTCCCCCATAGATTTCCTAGCACTTGATAAACTGGTCCCGAGGACCCATAACCCCCCCCCCCACTTCTTGAGTTTAAAATTGGTCCAACCCGTAAATAAACTTATTTTGGACCAGTGTGCTATTACCCAGACCAGACTGCCCAGTAATGTCAGCTAACAATCACACCTTAAGCCTTGGTACAAACATCGGGAATAAGATGTATTAACTGAGTATTAACCAAACTTTAATTCTAATTAATTAGAATCCTCCATCCATAACAACTCTACCTGTTGCGGTGTTTATATGTTGGTTAAGAAAATGTACCCTAGTCATTGACTGGCATAATTATGGGTACACTGTCTTGGGATTAACGTTAGGTCCTGATCATATTTTAGTGAAAATAGGACGCTGGTATATAATACATTCGTAATTACTAGAGATAATTATTAAACGTTATAATGATGAGTTTTTGCCTTAGGATTGAAGGGTACTTTGGTAGTTGGGGTAGCAAACATTTTTGCGTAACTAGAGCCATGAAAGAGGATTTAGCAGCAACTTGGGGTGTTTAGTATGTATTTATATATTATCATTGTGTCAGACGTAATTTGAAGTAGAATTTAATGAGTTTCATGATATACCCTGTCTTTTGTGGTATTATCTAGTGATTTTATGTTAAAATTTAAAACTATTATCTTCATATGCTTTATTTTTTAAAAGAAAGGTACAGGCAACATATCATTATACCTTAAAAGAACGGCTGCTTTTTCTAAATATAAAATGAATTAAATATTAAAAAAGAATAAATGATCTCTTATTACAAATTAATTAGTCTTAAAAACGCCGACTACTGCGTCGCCGTGTTTAGAGGCGTCTGCTATCCAGAACCCACACTCGATTGCTTCAACCAATCCCCCAAACATGCCCTAGCAGACGCCCCTAAACATGGCGAGGCAATCTCGTAGGGGTGAGGGGTTCTGATTAGCAGGCGAAACTAAATGGTGGGGCAGTAGTCCTCGTTTTTAAGACTGATATAATGATAATAATTTTGTAATAAGGGCTAGCAGACGCCTCTAAACATGGCGAGGTAGATCTCGTAGGGTGAGGGGTTCTGAATAGCAGACGAAACTAAATGGTGGGGCAGTAGTCCTCGTTTTAAAGACTGATATAATGATAATAATTTTGTAATAAGGGCTAGCAGACGCCTCTAAACATGGCGAGGTAGATCTCGTAGGGTGAGGGGTTCTGAATAGCAGACGAAACTAAATGGTGGGGCAGTAGTCCTCGTTTTTAAGACTGATATAATGATAATAATTTTGTAATAAGGGCTAGCAGACGCCTCTAAACATGGCGAGGTAGATCTCGTAGGGTGAGGGGTTCTGAATAGCAGACGAAACTAAATGGTGGGGCAGTAGTCCTCGTTTTAAAGACTGATATAATGATAATAATTTTGTAATAAGGGAACATTTATTTTATTTTTCAAAGAGATATTGTTCGTTTAAGGTAAAAACTGAAATCATGAATTTTACTTCAAGATACCTAAATTAGGGATTTTAAATCATTGCTCATAATTAAGTTTCTATATACATTAGCGCTACCGTGTTATATGACAGACCCTCGGAAATTTTCCATCCAATTAGTTTAGAGGAAAAACACAATTTCTTGGTTAAGTTTTCCGAGTATTGTTCAGAAATTAAATACGGGTGAGAAAAACGCTAATACTATCTCTTTAATTACGTCACATAAAAATTAATAAGTATTGACGTGACGTCAACTATTTGTTAATAGTGACACAACCGAAGAAACGAAATTTACAAAAATAGTTAATGGCCAAGTGTTCCTAAAGTCACCACGTCCTGCCCTTATTGTTAGTAGCACAAGTTGGACACCGGACGAAGATTTTTCTATTCTTTTATCCGCTCTTGATTGTTAGTACTTTAATTAATTAATTAATTTTAATCTGGAAATGATTAATGAGATGAGAGAATATTAATGAACGTTCCATTTTAAGCCTACGAGGCTTTAGCTTGCGAGGACTCGAGTCTTCCAGAACTTATTTGCGTTGTTAGTGGTAAGGGACCAATGAGAGCTCATTATGAGCGGGAAATGAAGACTCGAAACTTCCAAAATGTCTTGATCTTAACTGCCTGGTTACAGGCTGAAGATTATCCACTATTATTAGGTGATTTTGTGTAACTTTAACTTATAATAAGGTTCATACAAACGTGGAAAACTCTGCCTGGGAAATTAATAGTTGACAAAAAAACTCGGGGAAATGTTGGATTTTATAGTAAAATTAAGGGAAATTTTTGAGGTTTGAGTAAGTTTGCTCTGAAGGGGTTGCTGCTTCAACTGTAAAACAACACTTCCATTGTTATTACTCCTTATATGGAAAAATACCTGGAAAACTCGGGGAAATCTATGGGAAAATACCCGGAGACCTTGGGGGAAATGTATGGGAAAAAATCTGGAAAAAACGGGAAAATATATGTGGAAAAACCTGGAAAACACGGAGAAATATATGGGGGGAAACGTGGAAAACACGGGGAAATATATGGGGAAATAACCTAGAAAACACGGGGAAATAACCTGGAAAACACAGGGAAATATATGGGGAAATAACCTTGAAAACACAGGGAAATATATGGGGAAATAACCTGGGAAAGACGGGGAAATAACCTGGGAAACACGGGGAAATACATGGGAAATAACCTGGAAAACGCGGGGAAATATATGGGGAAATAACCTGGAAAACACGGGGAAATATATGGGGAAATAACCTGGAAAACGCGGGGAAATATATGGGGAAATAACCTGGAAAACACAGGGAAATATTTGGGGAAATAACCTGGGAAACATATGGGGAAATAACCTGGAAATATATGGGGAAATAGCCTGGAAAACACAGGGAAATATTTGGGGAAATAACCTGGGAAATAAATGGGGAAATAACCTGGGAAATATATGGGGAAATAACCTGGAAAACACAGGGAAATATATGGGGAAATAGCCCGGAAAACACAGGGAAATATTTGGGGAAATAACCTGGGAAATATATGGGGAAATAACCTGGAAAACACTGGGAAATATACGGGGGAAAAAAACCTGGAAAACTCGGGGAAATATATGGGAAAAAACCTTAACCTCAGGAAAATCGGTTTTCCAAAAGTTGTATGAACCGTGTATAAATATGTTTTGATTTAAAAGAAATATCTTTGTGAACCAACAATCCTGAAATTGTAGCAAGCGCTGATTTGGGAATATGTTTACACAAATCAACCAGCGGTCTTGATTTACCCATGAAAGTTGTTGATATGTATGGTTGTGGATTACCCGTTTGCGCCCTAACATTTAGTTGGTAATGTCATTTATGTTTAAAGTGTGTTTGAGTATCTTTTGACACATTCTATTTCTGCTCAGTTTATATGAACTGGTAAAACCAGGGATCAATGGCCTAACGTTTAGCAATTCTAAACAATTGGCCCAACATCTGAGGGAAACTTTCAGCAGATTTCCCGATGATGGTGCCAAAGGTGTTCAGCAATTAGAAGCATTTCGACATAATCTGGACCGTTTTCGTGCCATAACTTGGGAGGACTCCTGGGAAGAGTTATGTTGGCCTGTATTTAATTCCTAATCAACCCTGTTACTAATTAAATATATTTGTAATGACCTAAGAACTAACAAATCCACTTAATTACTTTACTGAAAAATTGTATTTTTAAATATTATAATATTTTAGGAATAAATATTTTAATTCTTTCATTCTTGGGGTTCTTATTCTTATTGTTAAGTTTTTGTGACAATTGGACCAAAGTATTCATTAATAGGGCTATCTCAGTTGTGACGTCAGTGTCCAGGTAAACGTCACAGGCTTAGCTTTAGCAGTGGGCCGCCATTTTTCTGGTACCACTTTCGTTCTATGGGCACACTTAAGCCTTCTTTGTTGTGACGTCAGTGCCCAGGTAAAACGTCACAGGTTTAGCTTTGGCAGTGGGCCGCCATTTTTCTGGTACCACTTTCGTTCTATGGGCACACTTAAGCCTTCTTTGTTGTGACGTCAGTGCCCAGGTAAAACGTCACGGGTTTAGCTTTGGCAGTGGGCCGCCATTTTTCTGGTACCACTTTCGTTCTATGGGCACACTTAAAGCAAAGGGCGGCTCCGTTGATGCCCCTAAAAGATGCCTTTTCTGCTACACGTTGGCTAAGCTTGGCAAAGGCTAGTTAAACCAAAGGCAGGAACTAATGGAACCTAGTGCATTAGGTCTGATTGGTTCCTGCCTTTGGCAAGGTAAAACTCGTGTCCAAAAGATTAGCCAGCATGCTAGGGGTGATAATGGAGCCGCCTGTTACTTTAAGCCTTCTTTGATAACCAGAAATATCACTAATAAATAAAAAGCGTGCCGTGGAGCAGGCTGAGAAATAAGGCGGACCAGTTTAGAAAGTAAATGCTTTGGAGTCTATTGACAGTGTGGCCACTAAACCTTCAAAGGTTTCACCATTTAAGTAAACAATGTCTACTTTTTTAATTAAAAGTGCTTTGGCTCTACTGGCCATATGACCAGTTAAAAAAAAATGCTTATTTCTGAGCCTAAGGAGTGAGGCTGTGAGCACTGAGCAGTCTGGGAAATAGCACTTCCTCTGGTCCAAAACCAGTTAATTAATTGCTTGGACTAGTTTTTTAATTCAAAAAGTGGGGGTTACTGGTCCTCGGGACCAGTTTATTGAAGGGAGCCATCGGAAGGTTTGCATTTCCCTCCCGCGGATTTCCGAGCCCTCTTCTAGCTACGAGGGGAGTGAATAGAAAGTATCCCCCCCATGGCCACCTAGAACCAGGCTTCTCCCACAGAAAACTGAAACAAAGTTGGACGTGCAGATTCAGCGCCACAAAAGTGCAGCGTCGAAATTTGAAACGAATAGGCAGACTGGCTAGCATACCCTCCGGTGGCTCCCTTTAATTGCAAATCTATAGGAGAACAAAGGCTGGGACCACTCCACTCCGGAGACCAGTTTATTATTTAGGACACTAGGGGGGGTCACTGGTCCCAAGGACTAGTTTAAAAATTATCCTTATTTCCCAGACCGGCTGTGAGAGATATGCATAAATATGGATTGGGTGCTGACTCAGGGACAGGGAAGTAGACTGCAAGCCAAGTAGAATTGGTGTACTAATAGATATGTAATTATTTTATGACCTTACTGAAGGAAGATGCACTTATAATTACTCTAATGACACAATTACGTGCATCTCTCCTGTTGGGGCCATTAATAATAGAGCGTAGGTGCTGAAGGGATTTTGGACAGTGATCTGCCTGGAGCACATGGCGAAGTCGGCATTAAAGGGGCAGGCACTCCAAAAGCATTCTTTAAAAATGATTTGTTTACAAGAATGTGACCCACTCCCAACAAATGCGCTATTTTTCCGTAGTTGTCAATTTGTTACTTATACAGAAAATTTGTCTATATTCAGCAAAATGCCAGCAGTGGTTGTTGACATGACATGGCCGACACCCAAGAAAATCCACTGGGCAGTGGGCACCCAGGAAAATATATTTTGGAGGGGTCGGGTACCACCCAGGTTGAAGTTTTTTATTTACCTCTGGGTCACTAGGGAACACTGGGTACCAAAGAAAATAGCAATACGGAGAGGGGGGGGTTGAAATTGTACGAGTCTCAGGGAGTGAGTGAGTGAGTGGGTGGTGGTTTTTGCAGAAGACTGAGAAGAATTTTTGCTTATGTTCAGCCATAGCCCACTCGATCACGCGCGAGCAGCTTCCGTCCGTGAGCGTGGATCGAGTGGGCTATGGTTCATCTTAAACCGTTAATAGCAGACTACAAAAACGAAATTTGAAGTTTATTCTGCCTGATTTTTGACCAAAAGCCTAATCGCTGTGTAAATTACTGCCTAAACCTCAATTTCTACCTATAGTAGATTTAGATTTTGACATTTGAACGATATTTTTAAATACAAACATGGTTTTAAAAAAGAAGTCTACAAAGAAAGATGAGAAGCGCAGTAAGGACGGGGAAAAGGAAAAATTGCCTGATAGATCTCCAGGAAACCTTTATGGAATGACGAGGTCAAGGGTCATTGGTGCCGATAATTCAAACGAATCAGTTGCGGCTGGTCGTGTAATGAAAAGATGCTACATAAAATTGATACCATTGGATGAAAAAACAATTAAAACTTGCTCAACTACCTCAAGAAGAGAAATTGCCTTAAGAAGAAGAGAAATTGAAGATTCCAAAGAACTCAATAGAAGAATGATGCCATTTGTGAAGTTACACAAACTTTCAGATGAAGAAATCAACATGCATTTGATGAAAAGTTCTCATTCAAAGATCCCAAAACCCAGAAGCAAATTGGTCCGTAATTTATTTCAATTCTAAACCACTCAATGTAACCCTTGACCTTGATATTTTTAATAGCAAACTATTGCCAACACTTTTGAGGTCTTGATTTTTGTTTTCAAAATTTGCGTGTTGTGGCAAGTGGTGTCTTTTTTTTATTTTTAGAATAACAGACCAATTCTTTTGTTTGTTTTTCTTTTTGTTCATTATTTGTAATTAATTAACTAAGTCAAGATATGCTCATTATTAAAGTTCCTGAAAATATGTGATTTGTTTTTAAATGACTTATGAAATAAATAAAGTTGTTTCAAATATAAATAGTGCATTTTAAATTATCCAATCAGAAATGGGGAGAAAATAGAGGGATGTGGGCTAATAATGACTCCTCCCATTTCCCTCAAAATGGCGGAGATGTTTCGGGGTGTAATCCTAGTAGGGGAAAATTGATTGGGTAAAATTTGTGTTGCAAATATAAATAAATACCTAAAAATCAACTTATTCAATCAGAAAACGGGTGAAAACAAAGGGATGAGGCTTAAGAATGACTCCTCCCATTTCCCTCAAAATGGCGGGAAACTTTACAGGGTTGCCAAATTTTTCTAAGTTTTTATTGACCTTTGTAGTAGAGATCTTAGTATTTTTCCTTGAAATATTATAACTATATGGATTATCTTATTAAATTCCCTTTAGAAAATTTATTGGCATTCCTTATAAACTAAATATTTAACCCTGAAAGCTCTAAAAAAGTGAATATTAAAAATATCCATAATAACCTCTTGGCTCATTTTTCAAAAACGGCGCAAAAAACCGCGCCTTCTTTTTAATTGGTCCATAGTCCTCACGTGACATCGAAGTCTAGATAGTGGCGCTCTCACGCTGTCATTCTCAGCTGAGAAACGCGGGAAGCCGTTCGCGGGCTTATTACAAGCGGCAGGCTGTACAGTGTACAAGAAGGAAGTCAATAACCCCGAATCATTATCATTCTACAAGAACCTACAAGTATATTGTTTTCATTAATTTAGTGGCGCGAACCTCAGCTATTATTCGCGGGGTTTCAAATCGAGCAGTGTCAGGGCCAAATGAAATTAAAGATGAAGAAGTAAATGAATTTTCACGGTCTGAGAGATAAAAGGTCAAAGTGATACGCGGTTTTATTTTTATGACATTTCCGTCGGCGCCGATCTTTAAGCCAAGGAATTGTGACTTATCAAGAACGGAACGGTTGGTTCAACTGGAACATTTTTGACGCGTGACCTTTCGGTTTTTTTTTTTGGCGGGCTAAAGTTCAGCGCGCTTTCAACCGTTTATCTCGGATCACAACAAAAGCACGCTGACAAGGAACGTCTAACCAAGGCCCGGAGATTGTCAGCTAAGGATATTGATTTTTGTTTGGCAGTAAGTTTATTATTTTTCTGATCATTTTTAGTCCTTAGGGATGGCATGATTAATGGAGGTAGGGGTCAAAGGTGAATCGCGCGGCTGTGCGCGAGGTATGGTTAGTTTCAGTAGTGAAGCTTTACATTTAAATTTGCCGTGCGCCTTTTATCATTAGTATAATATCGTGGTGTTCTAGGTCAAAGGTCAAAATAACTAATGCAGTTTATATAAAGTTCTAAGGAAATTGTAAAATAGGTAAATTTTAGGCTATATTTTGTATAAGCATGGGTCGATATACATTAGTCTGATTTTTCCCAGTTCAAAGGTTAAAATAGCTTATGCGATAATTAGTATAATATCGGGGTGTTCTAGGTCAAAGGTCAAAATAACTAATGTAGTTTATCTAAAGTTAAAAGGGAAATCTAAAATAGGTAAATTTTAGGCTATATTTTTTATAAGCATAGGTCGATATGCATTCGTCTGGCTTTCCCAGGTCAAAGGTCAAAATAACTAAAGCGATTTATCTTAAATTTAACGAAAATAGGTCAGGTTATTCAATTTATAATTTAAAACAAAACTAGGACTTTAGACTAAATATTGTTTAAGCATAAAGCGAATTTTTCAAATATACTTAATCCTATACACTTCCGGTTTGAAATTGAACTCTAAAAGTTCCAACCTTAGTTTGCTTATTAAACCCATAGAAAATAAAACATTTTTAGACCTTCCCCTTAGGGCAAAGTTAGTATGACGCGAACAGTAGACAGTAGGTCATCTCAAGCTCAAAGATTATCTCCTAAAGATGGTGGAACGGTGTAAAAAGGAAAAAAGCGCCACCTGGCAACAGTCTCGCAAATTAAAGGGAGGGTAAAGTGTAAAATAGAGTTATTTTTAATTACTTACGGTCGCTGGCTTTGTTTTTTATGACGTCACGAGAAAAGGCAAATTTTGCAAGAATTATGTACTAAAACCTTTCCTGAAGTCTGGTGTTTGACCACCTTGTCAATCTCAGCAGGTATATGATCTACAACAAACACGTTAGATTTGACCTGAAACAATAGATAGTTTACACACATGGAGGATTCATACCATTTACACCAGAAGTCCAGGCTACCTAGCTGGAGGACAAAAGCAGACTGGTTTTTGTCCTTCAGGTAGCCCGGCCTCCTGGTGTAAATGGTATGAATCCTTCACGTGTGTAAACTATCTATAGGACCAAGAAGTGGTATCTAGTTTATTAGGGAGAAGTTATAAGATGCCTAAGTATTCGCACGCTATAGTCCCAGTCCCCCTTTCAAAATACAAGGGGGGACGTAAAAGGAGGCCCCGGGCTATTTCGCCAGCTCTCCTCAATCGGAAAATATGACTATAATTTTCGTCATTCGCGTCGCCGCGCTGACGTGAGTTTTCAAGAACCAATGAGATGTTGGCTGGTTGTAATTTAGAGGCGGGGATTAACTCCGGACCCTATACGTTTGGACTGGAGATAAAGCTGGAAATGTGGCGCGAATTTATACCTTCTCCCTAATAAACTAGATATCACTTCTTGATAGGACTCTGATGGACTGGTAACTTTGAAGCCCTATCAAACGTCTCTGAATCCAGTTACTGGATATTTCGTCTAAGCAGATGACACTGCGCCCCCCCCACTTTGCAAAGGGTCTCTTTTAGCAGCAGTAGCGTCAAAATGAGTTAGTTACTTTTCCAATTCACCTTGCCTTTAAAAGAGCAGATGTTTTTTCTGGCGTAACGTTGATTGATTCACGATGGTACGTCTCCCATGCATTGGAAGGAGAGGTTGGGTTCGGGGGATATTTTCTAAGCATTTAAGTTATTCAGACGGAAACAATAAGAGAGATCGTGGGACCATCCTGTCAACGAAATATGGCTGTAGTTTGCTGTTTTTTTCGCGCTCTGCACTGCTCTTACGGGTGGGGAGGCATTTGGGTAAAAACCCAATTTCTCTTCGTACCAGGCTAGGGTGCTGCGTGAAAACAGAAGTTATATAAATTAACCTCATTGGAAGTACACATAGTCTCCACTGAAAGTTCTTGAAAGGTCAATCGATCGCCTTATATACCCTAAATTTCCAAATATTGTTAAAGAGGCATACGCTTGAATTCAAACGTCAATAATAGCTATGTTTAAAATGATTTTAGAAATTAAGTTCCTTAAAACGATTTAACTATAATTAAGCTAAATTAATGACGATTAAAATAATTAATATCAATTATATTTATTTAATTATTTAAGAAAAACCTCTTAATTACGTCTCGACTCGGAGAGGTGTATTATGGTTTCCCCAGTGTTGCCAGGCCGTTTTTGAGTCAATGGTTAATTTTGTAGTCCATCTTTCTATTTAGTCTGTACTTACTAAGCCTTTGACAGCCCCTCACCAGGCGTCTTCGCTTTACCTGAATCTATGACCTACTTCAATCACTTCAAAATTACGAGCTTCAGTTTGTAACCAGTGACAAATTTATAGGGAGCTAACAAACTGGCTAGGGGGAAGAGATAGTCTGACGTCACGCAGCCCCTTTCTGGTTGGCATTTTTGCGCGTAGAATACTGTTTCCAACCATTAGGGGGGATGAAACTCCAGTAAGAGATAGAAGGGTGTAACGTTTCAGGGTCAGAACTGTTAGCTCCCTATGGCCAACATATCTTATGAACTAATGCAGAGACTAAGTGTGCAAAGTAACTATAACTTCTAAGGTGGTTATTACAAAACTTCTGTTGAGAATAAACCACAATATATTTCTTCGATTCGGCCGTTGAAAGTTTCTGCTGGGCAGTTTTTCTTGGGCTAGTTGCCGGCCTCCGATAGCCATAGCCATAGCCATAGCCATAGCTATAGGATTTCTCGGAATGGTCGATTGCCCCAAATATTTGGCGCCGTGATAAAGTGGATTCTGATGTTTTGCAGTTTTCCGCTAGGTCAAACTTGAAATCGGAGGGGAAAAAGAATTTCTTTACCAAAGTCAATAAAAATTGCGGGTTTTCCCCGAGTTTTCTCGGTTTTTCTTGCCTAACGTATTATCGGTATTCGGTCGTTTTTGTGTGAGATATTTTTGAGGTTTTCTGAGTGGACAGTCTTGTTGGGGGAAACGTAAATGACGTCGTAAATGCAAATGGTCGGCATTTTTTTTTATCATCTGAGATGGAGAGCTGCTTATCAAAACTTTTACACTCACCATGCAGCACCTTATCAGTTTTTGAAATTGTTCTTCGAGGTGTAAATCACTCGGATTCGTTTAAATTTTGTGCACCGCCACCTAATTTCTCGAGTAACTGCCCCCTCTGTTTGTCTTCCCCGCGGTCTTCCCTATGTTTTAATAAAGGCTGTGAGCTACTACTACTACTACTACTACTACTACTACTCAGCTTTGTACCCTCTATGAGCATTCCAAAGTTGCGAGCTTCTACTCCTTCTTTGTAAACTCTATGCTTAAAAGTTGTAAGCTTCTACTCCTCTCTTTGTACTCTATGTTTCAAAGGTGGTAGCTTCTACTCCTCTTCTTTGTAACCTCTATGCTCCAAAGCCGTTAGCTTCTACTCCACTTCAATGTAACTTCTATGCTCCAAAGCCGTTAGCTTCTACTCCTTTCTTTGAACCCTCTATGCTTAAAAGCTGTTAGCTTCTACTCCTTTCTTTGAACCCTCTATGCTTAAAAGCTGTTAGCTTCTACTCCTTTCTTTGAACCCTCTATGCTTAAAAGCTGTTAGCTTCTACTCCTCTCTTTGTAAACTCTATGCTCCAAAAATTTTTAGCTTCTACTCCTCTTCTTTGTACCCTCTATGCTCCAAAACTTTTAGCTTCTACTCCTCTTATATGTACCCTCTGCTCCAAAACTTTTAGCTTCTACTCCTCATATGTACCCTCTATGCTCCAAAACTTTTAGCTTCTACTCCTCTTATATGTACCCTCTATGCTCCAAAACTTTTAGCTTCTACTCCTCTTATATGTACCCTCTATGCTCCAAAACTTTTAGCTTCTACTCCTCTTCATTGTACCCTCTATGCTCCAAAGCTGTTAGCTTCTACTCCTCTTCATTGTACCCTCTATGCTCCAAAGCTGTTAGCTTCTACTCCTCTTCTTTGTACACTCTATGCTCCAAAGCTGTTAGCTTCTACTCCTCTTCTTTGTACACTCTATGCTCCAAAGCTGTTAGCTTCTACTCCTCTTATTTGTACCCTCTATGATTCACACTCTAAGTACTAATCCAATGTAGTGACTAATAAACTTGCCTAAGGGTTGAAAACATTTAAGGGGATCCTTCAGGAACCACGTGGGCCCTTAAAGTTTGAAAGTTTTCCACCACCTTTCCCTCGCACATCTGAAATCACGAACTCTCAGCTCACATTTTGGCGCGAAATCTATTGTACTTCTCTCTTATCCTTTTCTTTGGCTACCATCCAAGGAAGACTTCTCTGCGAAAGTTTAATCGATTAAGACTTTTAACAAGTACCGGCAACAGTGATGATGCCTTACGCTGTAACCGCCTCGGTAGCGCAGTAGGCAGCGCGTCAGTCTCATAATCTGAAGGTCGTGAGTTCGAGCCTCACCCGGGGCACGTACATTTTGGAAATAAAATTAAATAAATTATAGATGGGTTATACAAAATGAAGTAGTTCACCTAAATCCGCGCCCTAAAAAATTAACAAGTTTTTAAAAACCAGGCTATCAAACGGAAACACCCTTGTAATTAACAAGTTTGTGTAAACCACGCCCCATTGTAACAATATTGCGTAAACCACGCCCCCGTGATAACAATATTGCGTAAACCACGCCCCCGTGATAACAATATTGCGTAAACCACGCCCCCCCCCATGATAACAATATTAAGTAAACCACGCCCCCCATGATAACAATATTAAGTAAACCACGCCCCCCATGATAACAATATTAAGTAAACCACGCCCCCGTAATAAAGAACTTTGCATAAACCACTTTATTACTTCCGCCCATAAGCATTGTCCGAGCTTTTGTCACTAGTTAATGAGAGCTTATCATGGTGACGTAGGTGAAACTTATATTTGATTGTCGTAAAGCGACGCCTGCTGAGGTGCTGTCAAAGGCTTAGTGCAAACTAAATAGGACCTAGATGAACTCCAAAATTAACCATACTGCAGTGTAGGGCTTCAATTCTCGCTTATGTCGTTCTCGAACTGGGTTTCAGTAAGTCTCTAGCATTACGAACTTGTATAGATAGTGTCATACTTATGAAACATATCACTTATAAACTTATGAAATTAGTTTTAGTTAGACTTTAAATACCTTAAACTCATAGCAGCTTATTATTTTCCAATGGCAAAACTTAGTTAAATTTATACAGACATTTTTCGCCGGCATTCCGAATCCATATTAGTTTACAGTTACGGGATTTAAATCCGCATTTCATGGTTGAAGGATTTATAATGAAGAATTTTCCGAAATTCTTTTCCCACGAGGATTTAAAAAAATAATAAAGAATTGAAAATTCATTCATTGATCAGATCGAAGATTTGAAATTAAAATTTACGGACCCTTGAGAAGTTGAGATAATAAAATCTTTACAATCCAATGGAATAAAGTAAGCCATAAGCCCCGCATCGATTTCAATCCCCGTTTTAAAAGTTTATTTGGGAAATCAAGAATGCATATAGCTCTTAGGAATCATTGCGTAGATGCCGTTTTATCAACATTTCTAGGTGCGGATTTTGTGGGAGGAGCTAGGCTTATCATTATGTTATGTATGACGAATTTTACCTCTCGAATAATCTATCTCGCTGTGTCTTGCACGTTGCTCGCACCTAGGAACACTGTTTTGCTCAGGGTTCATACATACCTGGAAAACTCAGGGAAATAAATAGTTGACTAAAAACTCAAGAAAATTTAGAATTTTTAGTAAAATTCAGGGAAATTTTGTGAGGTTTGAGTAAGTTTGCTCTGAAGGTGTTGCTCAACTTTATAAAAAAACCTACCTTTGTTATTACTCAATACGATTGGGACAGATAAAATATGCTCATGGGCTCTAGCGGCGCTTGAGCATTGCCTAGCTTATGTCTAGCACTTATAAGTTACTGAAACATAAATTATCGTCTGCTTCAGAGCTCATGGACATTTGTGAGAAAATATATGGGAAAAAACCTGGAAAACTAAGGGAACTCGCGGTTTTCCAAAAGTTTTTTGAACCCTGTTTGCTACCAACCAATTAAATCACAGTTAGAAAGACGCCATCAGAATTATGAGGATGGCGTGACGGATAGTAAGTTCTCAAGCCCGGCCCACTAAACTCGCATAGAAATTAACATGGGAGATATGGTGGCACAAGGATTCCAATTAGCTGTATGTATTCCTTGTGAAATGAATATCGCCCGAAGAATTTCAGAAATTCAATTTTCAGCTTTATTCCTATCGTCCCACGTTAGAATAAATGTTTTTCTAAAGGCCTAGTGACCCGTTCCATTTTGTTCAGGCTTGGGCTTATATAAAGGGATAATAGAGCGTTTAATTTCGACTACCAAACATTTTAATTTCTTGAAAATGTTAAAATTGAGTACTAATTTCTTAGTTTTGTTTATCAAAAAATTAAAACTTTTCGAAAATGGAATGAAGCACACTCGGGGAATTTTGGGCTATGACGTAATAACGATGTCTTCTTTAAAGGGATAGTAGCGTTAAATTTAGATTCTCAAAAGTTTTTTTGAACGTTTGAAAATGTTAAAATTGAGTACTAGTTAGTAAGTTTTATTTATAAAAAATTTAAAATATTTCGAAAATTCAATGATACATACTTTGGGAATTGTGGGTGATGATGATGACGTAATAACATGTCTTCTTTAAAGGGATAGTAGCGTTAAATTTAGATTCTCAAAAGTTTTTTTGAACGTTTGAAAATGTTAAAATTGAGTACTAGTTAGTAAGTTTTATTTATAAAAAATTTAAAATATTTCGAAAATTCAATGATACATACTTTGGCAATTTTGGGTGATGATGATGACGTAATAACATGTCTTCTTTAAAGGGATAGTAGCGTTAAATTTAGATTTTATGTTTGAAAATGTTAAAACTAAATTATTTTTTTAATGTTTGAAAATATTGAAATTGAACCCAAATTAGGTAATTTAGTTCACTAAAAATTAAAATATTTCAAAAATCAAGACACAGCTTTCACAGCCCGTTGTTAGTGATGATATTACCTTTTAGTTCACGACAGGTGTTGATCTATAGAGCGCAGCAAACTACAGCAACATGGTGTCGTCATATTGGTTTCAAACCGCAATATACGGTTTTCTTTTTATTCATTTATTTTTTCAAAAGAAATATTCAAAAATGGATTTATATGCTACTATCCCTTTAATCTTTGATCTCTTCAAAAATATGTATTCAATATCACTTTAAAAGGAAAATCTTTTTGAACCTAATCAACCCGTCGTATAATAGACATTTTCAGGGCCTCTAGCTGCATGGTAAGATTAGGATTTCGTGAAACAATTTTTATAGTATTTTCAACTGTGTCTTTCTCTCTCTCTCCTGCTTTCTAATTGGCTGTAACATGTTTTAAAATAGAATTTGAAGGGCCTCAGCGCAGGGAGACTCTAAAAGGGAGATTATGAAGCTCTTAATTAAAAAGGAATAAGCCTTTTCAGTGTTAACAAGAAGCTATATCTAGTTTATTAGGGAGAAGGAATAAGATGCTTAAGTATAGTCCCAGTCCCCTTTCAAAATACAGGGGGGGGGACGTAAAAGGAGGCCGGGCTATTTCGCTGCCTCTCCTCAGTCGGAAAATATGACTGTAATTTTCGTCATTCGCGTCGCGCTGACGTGAGTTTTCAAGAACCAATGAGATGATGGCTGGTTGTAATTTGGAGGCACGGGGATTAACTCCGGACCGGACCTACGTCTTTTGGACTGGAGATAAAGCTATTATAAATGTGGGGCAAATTCATACCTTCTCCCTAGTAAACTAGATATCGCTTCTTGGTGTTAATAAAGGGGTAGGCAACAATCAGTATTGGTACATACAAGGGAGTTGACCCATAGCCATCAATGCCCACTCTCTAGACCCAAAGTGCCTAGAGCGCAGGCGCCGAAACACTAATCGTAACTTGTGTTGGTTTTCAAATAGTGAAAAATGTCATACAACATTTTCGACTTAAAATTTCCCATAGAAAACAGCTGTACTTGGGTATTTAGGAATACCCTGATCCCCTATAGAGTCTCGATCACTGAACAGAATATTTTTTGGGTTTTTACGTTTCAAACTTAAGGTTTAATCTGCTGTGAAATTTAGATATTTTTAATGTTACGGTCGTTTGCGAGATAAAGCGAATTCAGAAAGGCCGAAAATTTTATTTCAAACATTTCATTTTGAATTCAACGTGTACTTTTATCCCCATTTCATCTGCTAGGATATTTTTATGCACATGCACTAGAGATCTTGATTAATGATTGCGGTTTACATCAAAACTCAAACTCACCACGCATCCCTGCTAAAATAACACGACCAAGTTGAACGACACTTCATACTTTCATAATAGTAACCTTCATTTAAAAAAAAAATAATTATTAAGTAAGAAGGCAATCATCAACCGCACTAACTATAAAAGACACCCTTTTTATAAGGAGTAATGTCAAAAGCAAATAGAAATTAATAGAAAGTGATAAAGTAGTTCTCGTATGAATACAAGTGCGTATACACGCCGACTAACCGAATTGCCCTACGTTTTTTTTAGTATGTTTGGATGGGGGATAAATTGGACTATAACATACTCAAAGGACATCCTTGTATCTCTAGTAGAACCAGAGTTATGAGCCTCCAAAGTTTAGTGTAATGCTATTCCTAAGGAGGGGGTATGTTTTTGAACATTTTGCTTAATTACTCGGCCCCTGTTTGTCGTAGCCGTAAGTTTTTAGTATGGTTGGATGGGGGATAAATTGGACTATAACATACTCAAAGTACATCCTTGTATCTCTAGTAGAACCAGAGTTATGAGCCTCCAAAGTTTAGTGTAATGCTATTCCTATGGAGGGTATCTTTTTGAACATTTTGCTTAATTACTCAGCCCCTGTTTGTCGGTGACGTAAGTTTTTAGTATGGGTGGATGGAGGATAAATTGGACTATAACATACTCAAAGGACATCCCCGTACCTCTAGTAAAACCAGAGTTATGAGCCTCGAAAGCTTAATGTAATACTATTCCTATGGAGGGGGGTATGTTTGTTTTCGTTTTACGTAATTACTCGGCCCCTGTTTGTCGTAGCCCTAAGTTTTTAGTATGTTTGGATGGGGGATAAATTGGACTATAACATACTCAAAGGACTTCCCCGTACCCCTAGTAAAACCAGAGTTATGAGCCTCGAAAGCTTAGTGTAATGCTATTCCTATGGAGGGGGGTATGTTTGTTTTCGTTTTACGTAATTACTCGGCCCCTGTTTGTCGTAGCCCTAAGTTTTTAGTATGGTTGGATGGGGGATAAATTGGACTATAACATACTCAAAGGACTTCCCCGTACCCCTAGTAAAACCAGAGTTATGAGCCTCGAAAGCTTAGTGTAATGCTATTCCTATGGAGGGGGGTATGTTTGTTTTCGTTTTACGTAATTACTCGGCCCCTGTTTGTCGTAGCCCTAAGTTTTTAGTATGGTTGGATGGGGGATAAATTGGACTATAACATACTCAAAGGACATCCCCGTATCTCTAGTAGAACCAGAGTTATAAGCCTCCAAAGTTTAGTGTAATGCTATTCCTATGGAGGGGGGTATGTTTGTTTTCGTTTTACGTAATTACTCGGCCCCTGTTTGTCGTAGCCCTAAGTTTTTAGTATGGTTGGATGGGGGATAAATTGGACTATAACATACTCAAAGGACTTCCCCGTACCCCTAGTAAAACCAGAGTTATGAGCCTCGAAAGCTTAGTGTAATGCTATTCCTATGGAGGGGGGTATGTTTGTTTTCGTTTTACGTAATTACTCGGCCCCTGTTTGTCGTAGCCCTAAGTTTTTAGTATGGTTGGATGGGGGATAAATTGGACTATAACATACTCAAAGGACTTCCCCGTACCCCTAGTAAAACCAGAGTTATGAGCCTCGAAAGCTTAGTGTAATGCTATTCCTATGGAGGGGGGTATGTTTGTTTTCGTTTTACGTAATTACTCGGCCCCTGTTTGTCGTAGCCCTAAGTTTTTAGTATGGTTGGATGGGGGATAAATTGGACTATAACATACTCAAAGGACTTCCCCGTACCCCTAGTAAAACCAGAGTTATGAGCCTCGAAAGCTTAGTGTAATGCTATTCCTATGGAGGGGGGTATGTTTGTTTTCGTTTTACGTAATTACTCGGCCCCTGTTTGTCGTAGCCCTAAGTTTTTAGTATGGTTGGATGGGGGATAAATTGGACTATAACATACTCAAAGGACATCCCCGTATCTCTAGTAGAATCAGAGTTATAAGCCTCCAAAGTTTAGTGTAATGCTATTCCTAAGGAGGGGGTATGTTTGTTTACGTTTTACTTAATTACTAGTTTAGAGGTTGGCGTCTACAGCCAAAGGACTGGAAACAAAGTGTATTTTTTGTTTTTATTTATGAACTTTTAGTAATGTTCAGGTTGATAAAAGAAGCTAGTCTACACAGCCTCCTCACTTTCTTTCATTTCTATTTGCCCTTGCTCATATATATGCCTTGACAATGTAATGATTTTCTTCATACTCGTAGCACAAAAATACGTCATTATCCAGTGCTAAATATCCACACGCACAAAAAATAATAATTAGATTTACGTCACATCATCAACACGCAAAACTTGTATAACGTCGATTTAACTTGACATCTAATCAAGCCCCGAAACGACCTTCGCTCGTACTGCCAACTGAAGTTGTACCTTTGCCTTTTTTGCCTGTGTTAAGTCAACGTCACTTGACTGCGTTGTGAGGCATACCCATCATCTCTGTTAAGCGGGGTACTACTTTCGGTCTCACTGTCAACTGAAGCTGTCCTATGGTTTTTTTTTCTTGTCGGGTTTAGGATTAAAAGTCAACAATATTTTTAATATGGTACCCGCGATACGACCTTTGGTCATACTGCCAACTGATGTTGTCCATGAAGAATTTTTATATTGTTTTATGGTCATCAACACTTGACAGTGTAGTAAGATACGGTCTTCGCTCATACTGTCAACTGATATTGTCCCTGAAGAAGTTTATATTGTTTTAAAGTCATCAACACTTGACAGTGCAGTAAGATCTGGTACTCGCGCGATACGATCTTCGCTCATACTGTCAACTGAAGTTGTCCCTGAAGAGTTTTTATACGGTTTTTAAGTCATCAACACTTGACAGTGCAGTAAGATCTGGTACCCGCTTTCTTTACTGCCAACTGATGTTGTCCGTTCTTTTTTATACGGGGTTAAATGTCAACAACACTTGACAGCGTGTTAAGACACGGTACCCAGTACTTAACCCATCATCTATGTTAGGGTTAGAAGAGAGAGAGTTATATAAAAAGAAACCACTTACAAGACGCCACAAAGAGTTTGGTTAATCAAGAAAAACGTTAATCGGAGATGGTCAGACTAACGTGCAATTGAAGTTTAATGGTGGGAATGAAGGCTGTTTAGGTTCGGGTGTGCTTGGATGATAAGGTGTCGTTAGAGATGGGTTCTGTCTTTTTGTAACTGGCCAAGAGAGCTCCGTTATCAGCCAGGGAATCAATTATTGCGCGAGGAAAATCGACACCAATAAGGGGGAGGGGGAGGTTTACAAAAAGAAAACTTGCTGCTGTAAGCAAGAACGTTTTTGGGGTTTTGAACCCGCGGCCTTTAAAGATATACTTAAACTAGCTGTTACCAGCGGCGTCGCTCGCGTGTAATAAGAACTTCCATTAAAATGATATAAAGAATGGGTAGATTTTTCTGATGACTAATATTTTTGTAGCACCCTAGGAGCGAAGGCCTCGGTGTTGCCCGTCAGCCCCTAGGGACACTATTTTATTATTTTTCATGCGGACATTATTCCATAAAGAAGGGTTTTTAAGTTTTTGGCCGCCATTTAAAAAGATGGCAACAAATCGAACCCGAAAGACCATTCAGCCCGTCTATAGGTTAAAGGAAACCAGTGTACTAAATATTTGTGAAATGGGTTGAAACGTGCGCGGACTATGTTGCATAGAGAAGATTTTTTACATTTTTGGACGCCATTTATTAGGATGGCGGCGGATTGGAAAAATCTTTCTTAGTACGCGCCTACTACTTATGAGTAACGTTCCTGCAAATTTTCAGCCTTCTAGGGCAAGCGGTTTGGGCTGGGCGTTGATTATCAGTCAGTCAGTCAGGACTTTGATTTATATAGATACTAGCTGTTACCCGCGGCGTCGCTCGCGTGTAATAAGAACTACCATCAAAATGATACAAAGAATGGGTAGATTTTACTGATGACTAATATTTTTGTAGCATCCTAGGAGCGAAGGCATTCGGCGTTGCCCGTCAGCCCGTCGGGACATTTTTTATTACTTTTCACGCGGACATTATTCCATAAAGAAGGGTTTTTTAGTTTTTGGTCGCCATTTAAAAAGATGGCAACAAATCGAACCCAAAAGAGCATTCAGTCTGTCTATAGGTTAAAGGAAACCCGTGTACTAAATATCTGTGAAATCGGTTGAAACGCGCGGACTTTGTTGCATAGAGAAGAGTTTTTACATTTCTGGGCGCCATTTTTTAAGATGGCGGCGGATTGCAAAAATCTTTCTTAGTACGCGCCTACTACTTATGAGTAACGTTCCTGCAAATTTTCAGCCTTCTAGGGCAAGCGGTTTGGGCTGGGCGTTGATTATCTGTCAGTCTGTCAGTCAGTCAGTCAGTCAGGACTTTGATTTATATAGATATAGATAGATTGGACTAACAATGCCCCAAACTATGTAGAAAAATCTCAATAAATGAGCTAAATTTTGATAAATTTGATGCTATACTAAAACTAAAAGTCCTAAATATAAGATATTATAGGACCTTTCATGAAATTGTATAGGTTAATATAGGTCAAGTTCAAAAACATAGATTTTATATCAATTTTAGGACTGCAGCAAAAAGATATCTAGTTTACTAGGGAGAAGGTATAAATTTGCCCCACATTTATAATCTAGCTTTATCTCCAGTCCAAACTTATAGGGTCCGGAGTTAATCCCTGCCTCTAAATTACAACCAGCCAGCATCTCATTGGTTCTTGAAAACTCACGTCAGCGCGACTCGAATGACGAAAATTACAGTCATATTTTCCGACTGAGGAGAAGAGGCGAAATAGCCCGGCCTCCTTTTACGTACGTCCCCCTTGTATTTTGAAAGGGGGACTGGGACTATAGCCCGCGAATACTTAGGCATCTTATACCTTCTCCCTAATAAACTAGATATCGCTTCTTGACTGCAGTCTATGGTTGACGTTGAACTTCAATATAAGAAGTGCCATTGGAATAAAATACTAGCACTAAAATTAAATTGGGAAACATTTTTTTTTCTTTTGTGTACACGTAAAGAGGTTCTACATCAAATACTACCGATCATAAATAAGAAAATAGCGTAAAGCTTAATCCACCAATCGCGTGATTAGGATAGATTCCCAGGAAAAACATTTAATAGACGAACTCGGCGTTAAACTTCCGGCGCGACGTTTCCCCCGCACGCCAACCTAGGAGCTATAGCACTATCGGGCCTTGGAGATCACAATCTTAAAGGTCGAGATCCAACAAAATCGGGGTTCTAGGCGAAGATAGTTTTTCTCCAATATTTTCCTACTAAAAGTATCAAAGAGAATAGTATTTCCAAGGAGGATGTATAAGAGGAGAGACTGAAGAAAAAACTGAGCCAGATACCGCATGCAGTGGCGCTCAGCTACGACGCGCAAGCCATTGGTCAATGCGCGCGTCACGTGATTGTTGTTGGAAACGAGGGATATTAAAAATCATAAGCAAGGTCATTAGGCTTGAACGCATGCGTCAGAACATAAACTCTCGTGCCGTAAGGAGGTAGCGGTAACCATGGTAACCGGCGAACGGCACAGAATCGTTTTAAGCGTGCATTTTGTCTGACTCCTAACCTCCTCTCTTATACATCCTCCTTGGCATAGCGTAAATTTTAACATCAGCTCGGTCTCCCATTGTTAGTTCCATAATAGAGAGCTTTCAGATGGGATAGAAGTAAATAACAACCTCCCAAGTCTTACCACTCTTCTGGTAGCCACATTGGGTGATCTTAGCTTCATTCCTGCTTTAAACCCACCCAATATGGCAGCGTAAATTATGTCATGAGACTCAGCTCCTCCTCCAACTGAAATCTCTCTATACTTGGTTTTCAGTTTGTCTGAAAACCCATTTGGCTGGTTGTTTCTCGGCCTTTAAAATCAATGATTGCCTATCAGAAACTAGCTGAGAACGCGTTCCAATTGGTTGTTGGAAGCTTCCAGCATACGTTAAGCCTATTCGCGCTCGTTGCGTGATATTGTTAAAACGATTTATGAATAATTGAAAGAGCGGAGCGCGTGCGATTTTCGGTGAAATAGCTCTAATTTATTGATTAAGCTGGACTGTTGGGATATAGCTAGACCTAATTCCCGGGCCAATTAGCTAAGTCTTAACGATCGTGTACAAATCTTTCCCCAGTTAAATTGGAATTGGCAGATGCCAGCAGCCATCTTAATATCTTTCCAAGGATTTCGCGCTCTTTTGTTTAACCCTTTGTTAGAATTGTGAGATGTTCTACCGTTTACTGTGAGGCCATTGTTGCGTAGCCATGTATAGTTATTGTTAGGATTAACAAACCATACTATACAGCCTTGTTTTGACATATAAAGGGTGTTTCTAAAATTGTGGTAGGACCGATGTGCTATGGGCGATTTTGAATTGAAAATTTAACTTCAAGAAACACCCTTAACAAGTTATTAGTTAGTTAGTTAGTTAAATCAGAAGTAGGATAAGGGACTAGAAGTAATGTGCTCTATCATTGGTAATAGATCCTGGCACTAGTGAACAAATTTGAGGATTTTATGCCGCTTCCATCGCGCCTACACTAGAGAGAAAAAAATTGGTCGAGTTCCAAAATAATTTCCTACCCCCTTCCCCTCAACCTAAAGCCGCGGAACACGGACGCGGGTGCTTGAATCTACCGCCACGAGGGTCTCACGTTTTGGAGGGAAAATTGTGAAACCGCTACCAGAGGGCCAACCGTCGGTGTGTTATCAAGAATATTCATTTTCGCCAAGTGAAGAATTTGGTTAGCTCAGTACTTCTAGTCCCTTATCTTACTTCTGGTTAAATTTAAGTAAGAAACTGGCAGATAATGCTAATTAAGGGGTCATATGTAAAACACTGTCGTCACAACTTTTAATTGTTGTACCCTGTGGTGTTTGCTACACTTCACTGGAGTTAATAAAATGCTTGGGCTATTGGTACCACCGTTACCTTAGTATTTCGATCGTAACCTACTTCATAGAATGACAACTTCGCCCTAAATTTTAATTAACGTAGCATGAGGCAATTTAATTTTATTGTTCTCGGACGCTCGGTATAGTTGCGGATTTATATTGTTCACGAAGGAAGTGTTCATTTGTTGGTTTAGTCGGTTGTTTAATTCAATCGAGGGGTTAACAACCAAGAGATTTCAAGATTACAATAACACGGTCAAGAGTAATTGAATATGTAATTTTCGTGGTCAATTGTTTCAATATCTACAGACAACGTGTTTCTGATAAGTCTTGGTAAAAGTTCGTAAGATATGTTCATGATAAGTTTGTCACTGGTTACAAATTGGAGTTTGTCATGAAGTGATTGAAGTCGGTCATAGATTCAGGGTAAAGCGACGCCTGGTGAGGAGCTGTCAAATTTGGGCTTAGTAAGTTCAGACTAAATAGGAGCTAGATGGAAGTCTTGCAAAATTAACACCCACCGAGTGTAGGACTTCAATTCAACTAGCTCGAGCTTGTCATGAAATGTCTTAGGTAGCTCATAGATTCAGGGTAAAGCGACTCCTGGTGAGGAGCTGTCAAATTTGGGCTTAGTAATGCAGACTAAATAGGAAGAAGGAAGTCCTGCAACATTAACCACCACCGAGTGTAGGACTTCAATTCTCGCTTCCGTCGTTCTCCCTCGAACTAGTTATCTCGAGCTGTAAGTCTTGGGCCAGCATTGCGAAGTATATGTAGTGTCATACTTATGACTTAACATATCTTATAAACCAATGATAAGTGCAACAATCTATACATTCATGAAACTTCATAGAAGACAAACCTCTGAAAGCAATTCACATCTTCTTAAAACTTAATTTCTATAGAGAAAAGGTTCTCATTCACGACCCTATTCATATAAATTATGAATTCCACGTGCGTCCAATCGCTTTATCGCTGACACTGCGTGGTGCACGACGTCGAGTCCTCTCCTCAAAGACCCCAAAGAACCCTTGTGTATAATTCCCTAGCCCCTTAAGACAATTTTTTTTTCTTTATAATTCATCAGTGCATGGGGATGAGGCTAGGGATGCATGGGGGGCCTTTCGTTTTAGCAGTTCCATAATAATTGCCGTTTAAAATCATTTGTCATTTCCAGACAGACGAACTAGTGTTCCCCCCAGAAACGCTCTTGATTATCTCGCAATCCATGAATAATTTCAATTCACCACTGAATATATCAAAGAGGCTAAGTTATACTCGACTTTAAATGGGTGTTTTAAAGCAAATGTCGGCTTCTTTGGTGCCCCTAACATCCTGGCTTATCTACTACACACAAAAGTTTTACCTTTTTGCCGAAGGTGGAGCCAATCAGAACTCGTTAACGTCGAGGGCGGAGCTAAAAATAGCCTTTGTCAAGCTTAGAAGGCCAGTTAACTCCACCTCTCGACTATGGGAGCATCTAGTGGCATTTGTTTGAACTAAACCACATCCAAAACCTGCTGCTCTAAAAAGAGTTTTCTGTCTTTGTAGACTATAGAGCTATCGTAGTTGTGACGTCAGTGCCCAGGTGAAACGTCACGGGCTAAGCTTTGGCAGTAGGCGGCCATAAAGAACGAAGAAACAAACCGCTTTCTCAATAAGACAAGGATAATGGGGGAGGGTGCTTAATCTGAGGGAAATCGACACGCTAACTGTGGAACAACTTAAATCCGGTGGGACGCTAGAAATGGGGGAGTAATACTCAGAAAAATGGCGGGAGGTCTACCTCAGACGAATCAGGAAGACCGCCCGCCATTTTCCCGTGTATTCCTCCCCCACTTTCTAGCGTCCCACCTGGCCTGAGCCGTTCCACAGTCAGCGAGTCGATTTATAACATAAATTGTCTTGTATTAATGAAATACATTCTTGTTCAGGCTAATTTTCTTCACAGTGCTCTTACAGCTTTTTTATTGCACTGGGCCTCAGCGACTTACCATTTTTTTAAGAAACCAGAGCGTTTTTCGAAGGGAATTTTTAATTTGTCTTAAGACTTTTTTCCGAACCTATCCCTACTGAATTTTAAATAAGTAAGATTAAGCGTACCTGGATCCTGCCTTGATATATATATATATATATTTTTTAGGGAGTCTGGTGAGTTGTTTTTTTAGTGGTGGGGCTCACGTAACGTTTTATTGGGTGGTGCGAAAACTGTCTGTCATAATTTGGGTGTTTTACAAATTTTTAATATTTAAAAGATATAAAGATATAGTATTTCTTTTGCGTTGGATGATATTTTATTTATTAAATTAACTATATAGTATTTGGTGCAGATAAATAGGGTCGAGCAGGAGTAAATCAAGAATAGGAGTAAGAAACTGGGTCTTCAGTAAATAGTGCATGTTGGAAATTTTAGGGGCGTGTTTCGGTTAAGCATTTGAATGGTTGAAATGAACCTTGGACGAGAGAGGTGAAATGGAGTAGTAATTTTTCTGGGTCATATGAGGCAATGAAAGTCTTTCATAGTAGCTTTGGTGTGGGATTGTTAATTGGTGCCATCTAGTGCCATTTAAAAATAGAAGGTGGTTTTGATGATATTATGAATTAGTTTGTATAGTTAAGACACAGGTTAGTTAAGATATTTTCATACAGTACGGGGGCCCGCGGACCC
Source organism: Phalangium opilio (assembly GCF_054372755.1). NCBI lineage: Eukaryota > Metazoa > Arthropoda > Arachnida > Opiliones > Phalangiidae > Phalangium > Phalangium opilio. Next base: position 5,668,461 of record NW_028324217.1, on the reverse strand, counting down.
CAGGTTGGTTCAAGAGTTGAAAAGGAAACTTTTGGTCCGTCTCATGCAGTTATAAAATAATGGCAACTTTTTCTTCTGGTTAATTTGTCAATGGACCCCTTTGGGAAGGATATAAATAAAATAATTACAAGATATTATTGGGCCCGCGGACCCCAGGTTAGTTAAGGAGTGGAAAAAAACTTAATTTTGGTTAATCTAATGTAGTTATACAATAATAGATAGTTTTTAAGGTAATTTTTCAAACCACATGCAGATATTCAAACTAAGTTTTGAAAATATTTAGTATCAGGAGTATATAGTACTTCTCTATTATCCCCTTTTGATAGTATATACTGCAGTATTTAAGATTTCAGATGAACCAAGTTTCGTATATTTAAAATCACCAATTTGTTTTTCGAGATATAAACTTTAAAAATCTTTACTCTCGATTTAACAATCTCAAATTTTTAAACAATTGTTTTTTGGTATCCCTCACTGACCGACCATCTCAACACATACTAGAGTGCCAATACCAGATTTCAACAACCCATATTAGATGGAGGAAAAACCAATGAAGCCCCGGCCTAAAATCTTTGAAAATTCTTTTTTTTTTTTTTAAAGAAATGTAGCGAAAGAATGAGAACCGATAAATCTCTCTCTCGGATCGATTTTTCTTAAGGTTTTATATGGTTTTTTAGTTTCGCCCAAATTATCTTGATAAAAGAGTTATATTTTTGTACTTAGTGTAGATGTAGTAGTTAATTGTTGTCGTTGTCATACCCCATTCCATAAACAAATATGAAATTTCGTGTTCTCGATGTTGTGTCGCAATCCAAAGGTATATTTTGTATTTTTCTGTTGCCACTCATTTGTGAGTGCAGTTCAACCGCTTTCTACAACAGACTGTAGAGGTCTTAGTTCTGTTAGATTCACTGATGATTCAGTGATCATTCAGTTCCAAACCTGCTGGAGATGCTCTGACAAATTACTGGCAGCCCTGAAGCGAGTTAAAGTTAACAACATAGAGGAAATGTCTCTATCCCTATAAGTGCACACAAAGGTTCAAAAATTTTAAATTTTAACCCTTGGCCCAAGTTGGGGTCCGCGGGCCACCGAAGATTTCCCGTTTATGTTCACTCTCATGATCCTACCACAAGCTTGCAACGTGGGGGCAAATAAACGAGACCGAATGGCAATGCAAAGTTTTACCCCCCCTGTCTTTCCCTCTTGGTGACATAAGAGTGGTCTATTGTAACGGATGACACTGGATTTACTCAATATTGTAGTTGTACACTCCTTGTTTTAATTGACTCCTGTTTCTTTATAACTATTTTAAAATCGCTTTATAATGGTATTGTACCTCTTGCCAAGTTCGTCTATAGTAACGGATGACACTACATTTACTCAATATTATAGTTGTATAGTCCTTGTCTTAATTGACTCCTGTTTCTTTCAACGATTTTAAAATCGCGTTATAATGGTATTGTACCTCTTGTCAAGTTCGGTCTATTGTAACGGATGACACTAAATTTACTCGAGTCAATATTATAATTGTTTACTCCTTGTCTTAATTGACTCCTGTTTCTTTATAACGACTTTTAAAATCGCGTTATATGGTATTGTACATCTTGTTAAGTTCGGTTTCAGGTTAAGTTGCGAATGAATGTGGGCTTTTGAGAAGACGCTGGTGTCACTTTGGATTTGATCAATGACATTGGAACGGAAAAGCGTAGCATTGGGCCATCTAGTTCACTCGAGCGGACCCACAACTACCCCCCCCCTCCAGTCCCCTTGCCCCCGGCCCCGGGGCTGGCTTTTTTATGTTTTCTTTTTTAACAACTTCTTCCGGTGAATCTCGAGGATTAAATGCCAATATCTCACGGGGATTTTTTGTTCCTTTTTCCAAAATCACAACCCCTCGTCTCGTCGTGCACAAGGATTTTCGTAGCCGTGCCTTGGTTTACCAAAATGATGCTTCCCAACACGTGATTATCTTTAGAGCTGGGTTTTGAGGTTATTAGGTTCGCCCATATTTTGACCAATAGACCATTTCGATGGAACTGAAAAGGAAAGACACGGGGGTGAAAGTTTGCCTTCCATTTCGCTTTTTGGCGCCTGCGCTGTAGACATTTTGTATCGTGAGGCTGTATCAATCCCCTTGGGGAGTAAATTTCTCTTGCCCCTTTAGTGCACACAAAGGTACAAACATTTTAATTTTCAACACTTGGGCCAAGTTGGGGTCCGCGGGCCACCGAAGATTTAGTTTCCTGTCTCTGCTCACGGGGAGGGGGAGGAAATAGCCCCTTTAGTGCATACAAAGGTACAAACATTTTAATTTTAAACTCTTGGCCCAAGTTGTGGTCCGCGGGGTACCGAATATTTAGTTTCCTGTGTCTGCTCACGGATGAGGAAATTCCTCTAACCCCTTTAGTGCACGCTATCCATAGTGGGTGTTATTTTAGTGCACACAAAGGTACAAGCGTTTGAATTTTCAACTCTTGGCCCAAGTTGGGGTCCGCGGGCCACCATAGATTTAGTTCCCTGTCTCTGCTCACGGATGAGAAAATTTCTTTAGCCCCTTTAGTACACGCTATCTATAGTGTGTGATATTTTAGTGCACACGAAGGTACAAACATTTTAACTTTCAACTCTTGGCCCAAGTTGGGGTTCGCAGGCCAGCAAAGATTTAGTTTCCTGTCCCTGTCCCTGTTCACGGATGAGGAAATTTCTCTAACCCCTTTAGTGCACACTATCTACAGGGTGTGGAAAAGGGGGTGAAAATCTCCCCTACTAAGCGTCAAACCCTCACTTTGCCAATCAGGAGACTTCCCTCACTATCCTTTCACTCTGTGAAGTTTTCCGCCATTTTGGTGGAAAGGGGAGGAGCCATTTAAGCCACACCTCTCTAACAGCTCCCTATAGAGCTATCTCGGAAGCCTTTGTGTGACGCCACCCATACTATTTGCCCATAGAACCAAAGTGATAAATAACATGGCCGCCAACTGTCGAAGCTAAGCCCGTGACGTTTTGCCAAAGCACTGACGTCACAACTGAGATGGCTCTATAGTGGATGACATTATACTTGTACCTCGTAGTACTATGGAACAAGTATTTACGCTCAATTGTCCCATATAACGAAATTTTGCCAGCCCATTTGTGATGTTTAGATCAGATTTACTATATATTTTTAAAGATCATATGATTTTATCTTTTGCAAAATTTAATAAGTGTGAAGCTAAAAGAACGCTGTAGGCCATCAATTTAGGGATTAAGAGAAAACGCTTTCGTTTCGTTTAAAAATGAATTGAAAATCTGAAGAATTTTTTTTTTTTTTAAAGTTAGATAAGAGTTGGCGTGGGTTGGTCTAATGAACCGATAAAATGTTCGTTCCCCTTTAGGCCGGTAGAGGGAGCGCGCGCTGGGCCTCTTCTCCACACTCTTGGGATGTCTCTTGACGTCCACTTGGGAACGTTGGGAGTGAACGAAGTACTAGAATGGAGAAGCACACTGTCAAGGGCCTCCCAAGATCGGTTTTAAAAGACTCGTGACGTCACTGTGAGGTCCAGATGTTTTCTATCAACTCGCCCACGCGCGCTCTCCGTGGTGGTTTGGTTTTTATTTGGTTGAGAGGAACAAGTTGTTCCAGTTTGGTTCGATAAGATTTATTTACGGTTTCAATTTCAAAGATTATTAAGAAATTGTGATTTGAATCTACAACAGGTTAGGGTTTTAAAGAAGTTAGTGTTAGATAAAGTTAGGGTTAGATAAAGTTTTAAAGTTGACAATAAGGATAGTTTTTACCGAAGTGCAATGGGTTCTATGCCCGATTTTGAATCTAAAATGCAACTTTTATGATATTTTTTGCAACAAGGGACACCCTAAATAAAGCCATGCTCACACTTGTATGGGAATCTGGTTCGAAGCGATTCAAAACGCTTCCAAAGTTAAGTGTGAACAAAACTGATACTCCAGAAACTAATTACAAACGCGGTTTTTTCAAGTTGATTCCGAACCAACTTGAAGCGGCTTTGTAGCCTTGTTTCTAGTTTTCAGGGGTATTCTTCACTGGTACTTATACAGGGTGTTTTTGAAAGGTCCATCACAAATTAAGGAGCGTGTTTATTGGACCAAACTGAGTGAAACGTATCAAAGAACATGGGGTCTACAACATTTAGTTTCGGAGATATGGCCCCCCAAACATTTGCCCCAAAAACGAGAAAATATCCCAAAATGTGGAGTAAGGGTTATTACCATTACCCAACTTGTTTCGAAGTCATAGACAATTTCAATAGCCTTGAATTTGAGAAACACTACTGTAACTTTAGATAGCAGAAGGGTATAAATGGGTAGAAGTACGCGTACGGCGGTAATGTAAAGCTAATACCAAGTGTCATAGTGTTTTAAGATTTCTCAGCACCCAGTAAAATGGTTGCGATTGAAGGTTGTGTTTGTTCATTACGTTAGTGTTTGATGTGTCACAGAGAAAACGCCATGATACGATCCCAATGTAAATGTATTCTTTATTAGTTCTTCATTCTTAATCTGTAACAAATAACTACTACGAGAATTGTTCAAAGTGTTCACCACCCGCGTTAAGGCAAACTTGAACACGCCTTACAAACGATTCCCTAGCACGTTGCAAAATGCCTGGAGTATCGCGAATAGTTTGACAGGCATTAACGATTCGTCGACGAAGTTCGTCCACATCAGGTACTTCACTCTGATAAACTATGTCCTTCAAGTGGCCCCAAAGGAAGAAATGGCTCGGGTTAAGGTCGGGTGATCGAGCAGGTCATTCCACGGGTCCACCTCGACCTATCCACCGAAAAGGGAACGTCGCGTTAAGGTGAGCTCGGACAGCGAGACTGAAATGTGGTGGTGCACCGTCATGCATGAACCACATTCTGCGCACCAAACCTAAGGGCACGTCGTCAAGTAATTCCGGTAAAACGTCTTGTAAGAATTGTAGGTACGCCTCACCGTTTAACCTGGGCTGTAGAAAATACGGTCCAATTAAATTTTCACCTACAATACCGCACCACACGTTTAAACTAAATTGTACTTGGTGAGATTTAACGAACGTTGCGTGAGGGTTTCTTGGGGACCATTGATGCTTATTATGCAGGTTAATAATACCATCTCGCGAAAAGATAGCTTCGTCTGTGACTAACAGACTACGCGGGAAAACAATGGCGTTTATCTGAGGCTGAAACCACTGGCAAAACGCCATGCGTCGTGGGTAGACCGCGGGATTCAAACCTTGAACCTTTTGAAAATGGTAAGGATGAAACTGGTGACTTTTGAGGATTTTCCACACGAGCACGTGACCAAAGCCCAGGCCCGTAGCCAGAAACGTTACGCAGAGGGGGCAGTATTTTTCTGTGAGGGGGCATGGCAAATGGAATTTTTTTTGTAGAATAACATAAATATCAAAATGTCAGACAATAAACAGGGTGGAAGAAATCAGACCAACAGCTACCTTTTGTTGACGGCCCCCAATATTGCCGTCGGGTGACGTCACTATACTACAGAGTAGACCTCGTATACAGGGTGTAAATAAATACGTAGCATTGTAAGCAAAAGAGATGGTTTAATATGGAACATGTCTGAAGGCTACCAGCCTCGGAACTATGTGACTTCATGACTTAACCCCAAGCAACCTTATTTAACAACTTTAATACTACGATATTCCCTTAACATAACCCCATAGGAAGACATCAAGTGGAGTAAGGCCAGGAGACCTTGCTGACCACGGAACTGGTCCACCTCTACCTATCTAACAGTTATGTAAAAGTTCTTTCAGACATTAACGAATACTGACCGCCCAATGTGGTGGCAAAGCTCACGAATTACTGCTAATGGTAATGCGTCTATCGCTTCACTAAACTCGTGACGCAGGACGTCCAAGTACGTTCCCCCAGTAATGTTCTCATCGAAGAAGAAGCATCCGTTAAGTCGGTACCCATGAATGCCAAGTCACACATTTACCTTCCATCGCAGTTGTTGGTAATGGTGTCGTAACCAATAGGCTTTTTGATGGGACCAGTAATGCATGATAAGACGGTTTACCGTATCATCCCTGTGAAATGTAGCCTCGTCGCCTTTGCCGGAATAGTGGATCGGCTGCAATTAATAGTTCACGCATGGTAAGACAAATGTAATGCCGTCTTATTAAATCGTCCTCTTTTAAGGCTTAATGGCGGTGGATATGATAGAGTAGTAATGGTGTCGATGTAATATGGCAAGAATATCTGTATGGCTTAGTCCAACCGATCTACCACTGTTACGAGGATTTTTGTCAAAACGTGCTAGAATATTCTCTTCTCTGTCTTCATTACCGATTACACGGATCTCCTACGTTCAGTGTAACATTGCTGTAAAAAGCATACCAGTAGATAAGACATCGATAGGAGGTTTCTTTAGAAAGGAGTACTGTAGATCAGAGTTACACAGGCAATTCTGACCTACAGTTCTCCACGGGTTATTTTAAAGATCCCACGAATGGGATCCTTATCTACGGTAGGCCAAAACGCGGGCTATGTCTATGTCCATAGCCCGTAGTTTGGCCTACTGTACTGTAGATAAGGAGACCTACACACATTCTGTAATCACATGTGCGCGAGTTACGATGCCGCTAGTTTCTTATTAGTGTTGTTCATTCTGTCACGTAGAAGAATGCCAGCCTATTCTAACAGCGATAAACTGGACATGATGTTTATCTTGGGTGAATGTCGCGGTAGTGTGCAACAATCGGCAACATTGTATGCCGAACGCTTCCCAGACCGCCAACATCCGCTTCGTAGCACCTTCGTTACCATTAGAGTCAATCTTCGTGATTTTGGTACTTTCGTCGTACACGACCGTGCACGTAGACGAGACCGTATAGTCGGTGATGAAGGTAGGGAGGTGGACATCCTAGCACGGTTTGAAAGTAATCCTCACACAAGTAGTAGAGCGGTAGCACAAGAGGTCGGACTGAGCCATTTCACCGTTCTTGCTATTTTACATCGTCACCACTACCGGCCATATCATATCCACCTCCATCAAGCCTTAACGGACGATGATTACTTAAGACGGCAAGATTTGTGTCTCACCATGCGTGAATTAATTCAAGCCGATCCGTTATTCTTGCGTAAGGTCCTTTTCTCCGACGAGGCGACAGTTCATAGGAATGGTACGGTTAACCGGCATAACGTCCATTACTGGACCCAACAAAATCCCCAATGGTTGCGACAACATTACCATCAAATTCGATGGAAAGTAAATGTTTGGGTGGGTATTATTGGCACTAGAATTATCGGTCCGTTCTTTTTCGATGAGAAAATCACCGGGAACACGTACTTGGACTTCCTGCGTCGCGAATTTAGTGAAGCGATTGACGAGTTACCATTAGCAGTGCTTCGAGACCTGTGGTTTCAGCAGGACGGAGCACCAGCACATTGGGCGGTTCAAGTTCGTCAATGGCTAGACGAACACTTTCAAAATCGTTGGATCGGCAGAGGCGGACCAATTCCGTGGCCGGCAAGGTCTCCTGACCTTACTCCACTTCATTTTTTTTATGGGGTTATGTCAAGGGCGAGGTGTACAGCACCGAACCGTTAAATGTAGACGATTTGAAGAACCGGATTCGAGCGGCAATTAACAGTATCACACCACAAATGCTGGAAAATGTGTTGCAGGACCTGGACAGCCGCCTTGAAGAGTGTCTTCACCACGATGGAAGACACATTGAACATCTACGCTGATATGTTTGCAAAACAGATTGTACTGTACGTTTCAGTGTGCGGCCTAAGTTCATAGGCTAAAGTGTAGGGTTATGGCAATTCAATGTGTGTAGCATTCAGACATACTCCCCATTATCACGTTTGTACTGTCTTACTTTAATAAAATGATGTGAATTCCAAGGCGTTGTTATTTACACCCTGTTTGATGTGAATCCCAAGGCGTTGTTATTTACACCCTGTTTAATAGGTCTAAATGTAGTATATTCACGGTATCTTTCGGCAGTTTTGGGGGTCGTCCACAAAGGTAGCTGTTGGTCTGATTTCTTCCACCCTGAATATTTCCGCAGGTATTTCATTATTGACACTCATTTAACAATTGAAAATCAAACTTTTTTTAAAAAGTTTAAAAAAAATAAATTGTTAATAAACAATTCTAAATCTAAATTTCAAGTCAGATCTTTTTCGTAGGCTAGGGAAGTTAAGTTTCACTTTCTTTCAAGTGACATAGCTCGTCGTTAAAGTGAAAATACGCGAGTAGGGCAAGAAAAGCTTGCCTCGCAACTTCGCAAGTCGCTGTTGAGGCGTCAAATGTAAGTCTGTACCCCGAGGGGTCGGTCATTCATTAATTCCCGTACGCTACCCGTGAAATCCAACTTAAGAAATCCGAAATCAATGCTGATTTTGAAATCAAATAAAAAATCAGCAACGAAATCACAAAATCATTAAAGAAATCATAAAATCAGGAAAAAAACACAAAATCAACTAAGAAATCACGAAATCAACATAAAAATCACGAAATCAGAAGCGAAATCACAAAATCAGTAAAGAAATCGTGAAATCCATTACAAAGTTCACGAAATCCAAAATCCAAAGAAATCACAAAATCCGACGAAATCAAGGGGAAATTCTCAAAATCCGAGGATATCACGTAACAAATCTCAAAATCCAACGACATCAATGGAAATATCGCAAAATCCGTCGACATAACGAGAAAAATAGCAAAATCCGACGGAATCATGGGAAAAATCTCAAAATTCGATGAAATTCATTGCATTTTATCGAATTCTGAAATCAAACGGAATCCGAAGAAATCCAATTGGATTTCGAAATCCCGAACACTTTTTCCAAAACGCCCGACCCCTCGCTGTACCCCGACATAATATTTTGGTCCTGGATGACAAAACCAGCGATATATATCAAGGATAACGACAAAAGCTAAAAAAAATTCAAGTGTATCAGGAATATACACAGATAAAGACAATAAAGTCTAAAATATGTTGATATACATTCTAAATAGTTTTAATATTTGTGTACCAAAATAAAAAGTTAATTTGATAAGGGGGCATTGGAAAATTTTTAGGGAGCATTTAGGGGCAAACCGAAATCTTATTTGAGGGGGCAGGATATATTTTTGAGGGGGCATTGCCCCCTGGTGCCCCCCCGTGGCTACGGGCCTGGCAAAGCCTAATCGCTTACCCACCTGGCGGGTACTTGCTGCTGGTTCGTCCTCGAAAATAGTAAGGACTTCGTCTTCTACGGCCTCTGGGACTTCTTGCTCTCTAGGTTGAGGTCCAGCCGGTTGGATTCATCCGTCCTGTCGTAAACGTCTGTCCACAGCCTCGAACGTCAGTCGGTTTGGTAAGCGTCTTTGCGGAAATCTTTCCTGATAAAAACGTACAGCTGCAGCAGCATTCCCCTCGGCTCGTCCATACATTAGGTTCATATCCGCATATTCGGCCCAGGTTAAACGGTGAGGCGTACCTACAATTCTTACAAGACGTTTTACCGGAATTACTTGACGACGTGCCCTTAGGTTTAGTACGCAGAATGTGGTTCATGCATGACGGTGCACCACCACATTTCAGTCTCGCTGTCAGGGCTCACCTTAACGCGACGTTCCCTTTTCGGTGGATAGGTCGAGGTGGACCCGTGGAATGACCTGCTCGATCACCCGACCTTAACCCGTGCGAATTCTTCCTTTGGGGCCACTTGAAGGACATAGTTTATCAGAGTGAAGTACCTGATGTGGAAGAGCTTCGTCGACGAATCGTTAATGCCTGTCAAACTATTGGCGATACTCCAGGCATTTTGCAACGTGTTAGGGAATCGTTTGTAAGGCGTGTTCAAGTTTGCCTTAACGCGGGTGGTGAACACTTTGAACAATTCTTGTAGTAGTTATTTGTTACAGATTAAGAATTAAGAACCAATAAAAAGTACATTTACATTGGGATCGTATCATGGCGTTTTCTCTGTGACACATCAAACACTAACGTAATGAACAAAACACAACCTTCAATCGCAACCATTTTACTGGGTGCTGAGAAATCTTAAAACACTATGACACTTGGTATTAGCTTTACATTACCGCCGTACGCGTACTTCTACCCATTTATACCCTTCTGCTATCTAAAGTTACAGTAGTGTTTCTCAAATTCAAGGCTATTGAAATTGTCTATGACTTCGAAACAAGTTGGGTAATGGTAATAACCCTTACTCCACATTTTGGGATATTTTCTCGTTTTTGGGGCAAATGTTTGGGGGGCCATATCTCCGAAACTAAATGTTGTAGACCCCATGTTCTTTGATACGTTTCACTCAGTTTGGTCCAATAAACACGCTCCTTAATTTGTGATGGACTTTTCAAAAACACCCTGTATTTGTACATTGGTGCTTGGATCGGTGCTTGGATCGGTGCTTGCATCGGTGCTTGGATCGGTGCTTGGATCGGTGCTTGTACTGGTAATCCGTAAAGCACTGCAATCATAAATTGTTTAGGGTAAAATGTCATAAAACAATTTGAACATTTGAGTCGAAAAATCGCCCATCGCTAAACACAACAGCAACATAAACTATGTAATCCTGGACATACAAATAGACGTTATTTCATTAGCCTCCCAATAACTATTGTCAAACCTTAACAACTATGATCCCGAATATATATTTTAAATGCAGAACTAAAATGTTTTTCTCCACGGGGTGTTATATATTCGTGTTCTTTCCGGTTGCGGGCTTGCGGCACCGTATAAATCGTGTATTGTAGTTGATGAAAACATGAAATCTATTTATTACGGCTTACAAATACGATGTGTGGGTGGTTACACCTTTTCATAACCACTATACCGTAAGACACCAGAAGGGGGAGTATTTTTTTCAAACTGAGAATGATGATGACGCCAGTTCTTCATCGTCTAATCCATAAAAATAGTTCTTATTTAAATTTGTAATCGCTTATTCTTTTCTTTTCTTCTCTTAGATTACACTGGTTACTCCCCCTAGTGTAGTTTATGTTAGTGACAGTTTTGAAGTCAAGGGAGGCTTGCAATTTTTCAAAAAATGTGGCGTGGGTTGATGTGTTGTCTTTTTAATGCTTCGAGAAGGTTTGTTTGTTCTCTATGCACAGTCATAATTAGGTATAGTTAATTCCGAATTTGGTTGACCAAACCAAGAGGTTAAACCTTCTTTGACAACCATACCCAATTATTCATGTCGTTTTATACCTTTACCCCATTAGTACACCTATAGTTGTCAACAAGTACGGCCCTCTGGACTAGGTTAAGGACAACAACTCGCCCTTGTCCAAAGTCCAATCTGCAACCAGTGAAATTCTAAGTTAAGTCTGACTTAAAGGTGAAGTTTATCTAATGCGCTTGAAAATTAATTAAATTGTTTTCCAACAACAATTTAAATCTTTAAGTATAGTTACACTAAACTCACTTATTATTCAGTTATTATTTACAATTGGTGTTTTATAAATGGCATTTAACGTACCGTATACGGTCGGGTTTTACCTTACTGTCTTACCTATAATACTTTTGAGGTATTTTGCTCTCGTTGGCCGCCGATTACCATTGCAAACACTTCACTGGTACCGGCACTTCCAATAATTCTTTTCTTTTCGGCCCAAACCTACCTCCTAGTTTCTGAAAAGGTTGCTGAACCGGAGTGGGGAATTCCCTTGGCACTAGCCTATGGGTTAAGACCCCCTCTTGTTAGCGACGAACTGTTGATTATGTTATTTTACCCCTATCTTGGGCGTTCTTACTTCAACTTCTTTTTGCAAGTTCGAAGTTTGAATCCTAAGAAATGAATTTTTGGAATTGGCCCTTCTTCGGAAGGGCCTACAAACAAGACAAAATCAAATTCACATCTTACTAAGAAAGAGAAGGCTGATAGACCCTTCTTAAAGGGGGGGGGCGTAGCGGAGTGTCGCCTCCTTATGATAATACTAGGGGAAGGTTAATTAGACGAGGTTTGGTTATTGAGCTCTTGGCCCCTAGCCATTAAGCCTTTTCAGAACGTCCCAGTAGGACAAAAAGGTTAGAGAATTTTATGAATATTAGCTGAGTTAGGGAATTACATTTTAATCTGTAAAATTCTTGGGTTTTCTAAAATTGCAATATTGAATGTTACCAAAAAAGCTTAAGCACACAATAGAGCTATCTCAATTGTGACGTGAGTGCTTAGGTAAAACGCCACGGGCTTAGCTTTGGCAGCAGGGTGGGAAATAAGGATTTTTTTTTTTAATAAATAGTTGACAAAAACCTCATGGAAAATTCGGGGAAATTTCGAATTTTTAGTAAAATTCAGGGAAATTTGCGTCAAACAGGGGCCGAGTAATTAAGCAAAATGTTCACTAACATAAGCCCCTCCATAGGATTAACATTACACTAAACTTTGGAGGCTCGTAACTCTGGTTCTACTAGAGATACGGGGATGTTCTTTGAGTATGTTATAGTCCAATTTGTCCCCCATCCAACCATACTAAAAACTTAGGGCTACGACAAACAGGGGCCGAGTAATTAAGCAAAATGTTCAAAAAGATACCCACGATAGGAATAGCATTACACTAAACTTTGGAGGCTCGTAACTCTGGAAAATTCAGGGAAGTATGGGGGAAAAACTTGGAAATCTCAGGGAAATTTATTTTCCAAAAGTTGTATGAACCCTGTATGGAAAACCTGAAAAAAAAAATCAGACACTTTTAGTTTTAATTAATTGGTATTGTAAAGGTTTATCAAAAAAATCTTTGCACACAAGTATTCTGTCATAGGTGGTGAATTATTAATATTATAGCAACATCCATATATATTTCTTTATATCTTTCACTAACCTAAACCTAGTAAGCTCGAAACAAATCAGGCTAATGCTTGTCTACCCATAAAATTCAACCCTTTACTCTCTAGCACGCGCAGTATCGCTCTTCGCGACGACACCCATATGCTATTTGGAGCGTGTACTAAAACCCCCTTCCCCCCGTTAAATTCATCTTCACTGTATAGGTCGATCGTGCCTTGCCTTTCAAATGATACACTGTGTTTTGGCCTATTTAATACAGTGTGGTTAACTTATTTGAGGCTGCTTGGGAAACCAAAATAAATCTCTCAGAGTCGAGACGCAATTAAGAGGTTTTTCTTAAATAATTAATTAAATATAATTGATTTGAATTATTTTAATCGACAGTAACTTGCCTTAATTCTAGTTACATCGTTTTAAGAAACTTTATTCCTAAAATCATTTTAAACATAGCTATTGTTGACGTTTGAGTTCAAGCTTATGCCTCTTTAACAATTTTTGGAAAAGGGTATATAAGGCGTTGATTCACAATAAATTATTAGATACCCGCAAACCTTTGCTGGAAGCCCTGCCATTGGAAGGCTAGACGTTTCTCGTAAATCTAAGCCGATCCTAACGATGGGAGTAGATGCCAAAACTTGCTTTCTGCGAACAGGTTTGCTCCGATTTCCCAACAGTGAACGTGGTGACACACACACAGACACGTCCAGTGTAATACCTCTCAGTGACGTCATCGTCACTCGGAGAGGTAAAAATTGCGCATCCACAGTTCAGAAGCCAATTGTCTCAAATAGCTAATCCACTCTGTATATAACGTGTTTAAAGGCTCGTTTTCATAGAAGCTAGAAAATTCGAAAACGCTCACGCTTCACGAGCTTGAATACGCGCGGTAATGTATTTTTTTCGAACGTTTCCGCTTTCGCTCGAAATTTTCACGCAACTCGCGCCTATGAAAACGAGCCCTAATTCGCTAACTCGATAAAAGGTTAGAGTCCTATAGGGGGGGGGGAGTATCGCTTGTACACCTGCATCGAGCGAGGGGCCGGTCACTTTGCGACGGTTACATGTACCTTTGAGGGATTACCAATTAAGTAATCTTTAAAAGCTAAAACCCTTGACAGTGCTAAAATAATTACGCATAACCCGTAATCAGTCTACAAACTACAAAGGGAATGGGAGTGATTAGCCCCTCGACCCTCGTTGGTGGTCTTAAGTCACATAAGCATATTTCATAAGATCCCCATAAGTGAGAAACGTCTTGTTTATAAAAAATGTTAATTTTCAAGTAACTTCATTAATGGACAGCATAGCTGAATAGACCAATTTTTTTAATAGTTGGGGGTAAAGTCTAGTCTGATCTTTGACCATCTTATTTTCTTGAAGGAGCTCTAAAGAACTTAGACACGTGAGTGAAAAAAGGCGTGGTTTAAAGAAATTCATTTCGTTTTATTTCGAAAAACTATATCACTTCGGGGAACTGACGCTGAGATCTCGAGAAAAGCAAAGGTTAGGTGTCCAGTCCTACTCAATGTGGAGTCTATGTATCTTGGCGTCAAGTGGTGCCTGTGACGTATTTCAAATATTTTTACCCATTCGCCGATGTCTGCTTTACAGCCCCTTTAAAACTGAACATTGATGGGTAGGTTGATCATTCAAAAACGCTAGATAATACAGACCAAATTTGGTGCAGGACTGGTAACTTTTAAGCGTTATCTATGGTTTTTGGATTCACATATCCGAAATAAAGCAAATCATACTGCACCCGCTTTTGTAAAGGGTTTATTCCCGCTTTTTTTGTCGCAGTTGTGCCCGCCTTTTTACTCTAAAGTGGTATTTTATTCATTGCCCAATCTCACTTATCAGGTTCTATTATAATAAACTTATGGGTTGAAACACCACCTGATCTATGGAAGATATGAATACCCCTCCCACTTTTAGGGGGACTTGAAAGGCCCCAATTTAATTTTGGTAGCTATTTCCAAAACATCAAAGAAATGTTTATATCGTTGTTAAGCGTAGGTAGGTCAAACGTGTTTTGAAATAATTGTTATTTGTTTTGACCTATTTCTCTTATTTCGGCAAAATGTGGATCTTTGAATGGGCAATATTATTATTTTAATTCATTTCAGATCTTCATTAAGAAATGGCTTTACTGTTATTAATTAACGAATTTAATTTACAATTAAGTTATTTAAGCGTTGCAGTTTATGGGGTCATCGGGTCAAAGCAATTTCTCTTCGATGACTTGAGTGACCCACCCAATTTCGATAATACAACCTTTTGCAAAGGGGGCGGGGCGTAGTATCGTCTGGTTGATATTTAGGGTAAAGACAGAACATGAAGTATGTTGATGCAAAGACGCTAGATAAGGGTGTTACTAGTCCATTAAATTTGTCCATATTGTTTCAACTTTCAAGTCATTTATTAATCAGTTTAAACTTCAAAGTCATTTTAAATCTCAAAAGTCACCAAAGCCGTTTTAAAAAATTTATTTATCTCAGACCTGATATATTTCAGGTCAAAGGTCACCCATCTCCTTATCTAAGATATTTTTTCGCGCCTAGTTTAGAATTCAAGCAAAGACTAGTACGAATTACTTAAGAAACATTTTGGCTTGCTTTCAAATGGATAAAAGTATCGCTATGCATTTTATCATAAGTTCATAAGATATGTTTCATATAAGCTTGGTTACAAACTGGAGCTTGTAATTTTGAAGTGATTGAAGTAGGTCATAGATTCAAGGTAAAGAGAGGGAGGCCTGGTGAGGCGCTGCTGTCAAAGGCTTAGTAATGCAGACTAAATAGGACCTAGATGGAACTTGGTCCTGCAAAATTAATTAACCACCACCGAGTGTAGTTAGGACTTCAATTGACTCGCTCAATTGTCGTTCTCCTTCTCGAACTAGTTATCTCGAGTATTGTAAGTCTCTCGCTATAGGTAGTGTCATGCTTATGGAAAGAACATATGCCGTGAAATGTAAAATTCCGAACATTTGTTTTATGTATGTAAACAGATCTTTACTTTTTAAGCCTTTGCGTTGATATATTTGGAAAACATTTTCAGTTATATAAACAAATAGTTTTTGGGGATTAAATGGCCCTTTTTTGCGCTCCCTTAAGAGTTAAGACCGACAAACGTAAAATAGAAATCCGTTTCTATTTTTAAAAACAAAACACTTAATGTCTGTCTGATCTTCGCGCCAAAATCTCCCGCCATTTATTTTCCACCACCCGCTCCACAAACACGTGCCAAAATTAAACAGTTGCCTATAATAAATACGGAAGTGACTAAACTATGTATGAGTCAAAATATTAATTCATTTCAAACAGAATTTTTCATGGGTTAGAGAAAGTAGTATATGGTTATCCATGGATTAACTAACGTTAGTTAATCCATGGTCCCAGTAGCCAGTTGTTAGCTCCCTATTAGGGTTAAGACTGAACCGAGGGTTTCTTTGCAAGTAATTATTCGAATAGAATAGTGTTATTATTTCACTCTCCCTTTAAAAAAAATCAAGAAAAACCGGACGTTCATAAAACCTTTTAGGTTTATGTCCTACCTTGTACCTTTATCTAACCCTTATTGTCAATCTGTTTTTGCATTGGTATTTAAGCTACGAGTTGCGTAATACTGTTAATGTGTGACTTAAGGTGATACAAAAACCATAATGGTTTTTTCTACGAAAGTAAGGAACGTGGATCGATGTTCGTTTCGATATCAAAGCAAAAGTTGATAGGTTCAAGCCATGGGTATCTAGGACCGGGCCAACCCAGGAATACATACAGTTATAATAAGAATCATTGTGCTTCCATTTATCCCCATGTTGATTTCTATGCGGGTATACCGGGCTTGAAAGCTTACTATAAATTTCGTCAGAGCAGAAGTATTTAATACTTCTCTTTGAGAGAAGTGTACCTGGAAGCGGAGTAATTGTAACGTGATTCTTCCCAACATTTGGAGCATGGTTACTAAACAGAATCACATACGCGAAAAATAGTTCGCTCATCATTACTATTTACTCTATTAGCGCTGCTTAACTATTTGCCAAGGCGCATGCATGCGCTTGCGGATTCATTTTTGTCCCACGTCAAGACAATCAAGGTTTGTTGGTTATTTGATTGCTGAGGATTGATTTAGTAAGTATATTTATAGAATTCACCCTAGCACGGTGCGATAGTTATATACCCATCTGAAATTTGATGTGTCACCCTTCTTCTATTATCAGGGTTCATACAAACCTGGAAAACCGGGAAAACCTGGAAAAATCAGGGAAATAAATAGTTGAGAAAAACTTCAGGAAAAACTCAGGGAAATTTCGAATTTTTAGTAAAATTCAGGGAAATCAGGGAAATTTGTGTCAAACAGGGGCCAAGTAATTAAGGAAAATATTTGTAAACATCCTCTCCATAGGATTAACATTACACTATACTTTGGAGGCTCATAACTCTGGTTATATTAGAGATACGGGGATGTCCTTTGAGTATGTTATAGTCCAATTTATCCCCCATCCAACCATACTAAAACCTTACGGCTATGACAAACAGGGGCCGAGTAATTAAGCAAAATGTTCATAAACATACCCTCCATAGGATTAACATTACACTAATCTTTGGAGGCTCGTAACTCTGGTTCTACTAGAGATACGGGGATGTCCTTTGAGTATGTTATAGCCCTATTTGCCCCCCCCCTCCTCCGTTAACGGGAAAAACCTGGAAAATTCAGGGAAGTATATGGGGAAAAACCTGGAAATATCAGGGAAATAGGTTTTCCAAAAGTTGTATGAACCCAGTATTATCCCCTTCTGCTCATGCGTAAAGATTAGTCTAGCTCTTCTCACAAAATCCACCTAGATACGTTGATAAAACGGCTGCTACTGCTACACAATGTTTCCTAGTAGCTTTATGTATTCGTGGCCTGGCAAATACAAAAACGACCAATTTTGATCGTGTCTACGTTGCTGTCTGGACTAGATTAAGTTAGTCGTACTATTTTTTATAATAACGTTATTTTTTGGGAAGGTTTTTGCTAAATTTGTTTTTCTGATCTTTTTTTCTGTATTTCTTACCGTAGATCTACGCTATTTTTTGTGTTTGCGAGGTTTCTTTATCTGTTAGTAGAACCAGAACTTAGGAACGCGAAGCTAACTCAAGGACTAAATTGAATTAGCAAAGAACACTGTATTAATGACATAAAAAATAAAACAAAAATAAGTTGTCGCGTAGTAGTACGTGTATTAATTGGAGAAATGGCACGGATGAATTTTGGGAAAGGGATTCTTAAATGCACCATGGGTCAAAATGGTTCTTAAATCGTATCCAGTGTCGAGGTTGCCATTTTGAGGGTTTAGTTTTTGCTCTAAAGGAGAACTTTAGTTGCTTGAATTAGTAAGAAAACCACTGCTGTTGTTATTGCTCCATTGATTTTACAAAATTAAATTTATCTTAAAATATTAGATGTACTATTGTCTTGCATCTTAAAATATCCATGAAAACCCTTGAAATTTCATGGAAATCATATTTGAATCCCGCGTAACGAAAATTTTATGATTTTAACAACACCAAAAGATATTTGGTAAAACCAAGAAGAAATACCCCTATAAGAAGGCTTAAATTCGCCCGACTTTACGTTTCTACTCTTACGCCGGTGTCAGTGGACAAGTAAGCCCCTCCACTTAGGCTTAACGGAAAGGTAAAAGAGATAGATGGGCATGGAAAACATAGAGTAAGATAAAATATTAAGTCCCTTCTCCTCCTCCATGAAGGTGGGATTGTAGACTATCTAATTTTGCGAGCACCAGAGACGAATTTAAGCCTTCTTATGGGTATATTTCTTCTTGGTAAAACAATATCATATATATTTTTTTTTTAAATTTTGAAGTGATGAGAAATTTTCCAATGAAATTTAATTATCATGATTAATTTTGAATATTTTTAATCTCAATAATTCATACAGAAAAGTTGGTACAAAGCCCTTTTACCTGTAACTTCGATTTTATCAAATCAATTTAAACAAATATTTAAATTTTGAGATAATTAAAATTTATGAATCACGAATAATTTTAATTTAAATTTTAGTATGCCTAGTTCTTAGGGAAAAGTAATTGGGGTTTGCCTTAGGCACGTACGTCTTGTAGATGATGTTACATTCTCTTTAAAAATGGCCGACATTAGTAACTCTGAAGTGAAACTGATTCGATTAGGCCTGTACCTTTTTTGTCTTTCTAATTCGAAGAGTTAAGGCTTAGTTGCGGCTGTAGTTGGCTATTTTAGCGTATAGTATACAAGCGAGTCTTTTTCCTTGCATTTATTTAATTTGCTCGCTTCTGCAGGGCGCTGGTGCCAAGAAAACCTTTTACCGTTGATTGGTCGGCCGCCGCCGCCGCCGCCTTTCGAGCATTCAAGTAGTCACCGAGAAAATAAGCAAGTTTATCACCATAAGTCTCTGCATAATATTACAATAAATACCAACTACCCTTTAAATTACCGTGGTATAATTACTGTCAGCTATGAATCGGTAATTTTTAAACTACCGGTAAATTACCGTGGTATACTGTCAGCCAGCTATCAATCGGTAGTTGTTAAACTACCTGTAATTTACCATGGTAAATTTCAGAAAGCTGTAAATTGGTAATTGTTAAACTGCTCATATATTATCATGGTTAAATTACTGTCAGCTATCAATCGGTAGTTGTTAAACTACCTGTAATTTACCATGGTAAATTTCAGAAGGCTGTAAATTGGTAATTGTTAAACTGCTCATATATTATCATGGTTAAATTACTGTCAGCTATCAATCGGTAGTTGTTAAACTACCTGTAATTTACCATGGTAAATTTCAGAAGGCTGTAAATTGGTAATTGTTAAACTGCTCATATATTACCATGGTAAAATTACTGTCAGCTATAAATCGCCAATTGTTGAAATACCTGTAATTTACCATGGTAAAATTAAATTACTGTTAGGCATAAATCGGTAATCTTTAACCTACCCGTGAAATTTCTATTAACTATAAATCAGTAATTATTACATTACCGGTAATTTAACATAAAAGTACTGTCAGCTGAGCTATCAATCGGTAATTGGTAAACTGTAGGTAATTAACCATGGTAAAATTACTGTCGGCTATCAATCGTTAGTTGGTAAACTGTAGGTAATTAACCATGGTAAAATTACTGTCGGCTATCAATCGTTAGTTGGTAAACTGTAGGTAATTAACCATGGTAAAATTACTGTCGGCTATCAATCGTTAGTTGGTAAACTGTAGGTAATTAACCATGGTAAAATTACTGTCGGCTATCAATCGGTAGTTGGTAAACTGTAGGTAATTAACCATGGTAAAATTACTGTCGGCTATCAATCGGTAATTGGTAAACTGTAGGCAATTAACCATGGTAAAATTACTGTCGGCTATCAATCGGTAGTTGGTAAACTGTAGGTAATTAACCATGGTAAAATTACTGTCGGCTATCAATCGTTAGTTGGTAAACTGTAGGTAATTAACCATGGTAAAATTACTGTCGGCTATCAATCGTTAGTTGGTAAACTGTAGGTAATTAACCATGGTAAAATTACTGTCGGCTATCAATCGTTAGTTGGTAAACTGTAGGTAATTAACCATGGTAAAATTACTGTCGGCTATCAATCGGTGATTGGTAAACTGTAGGTAATTTACCATAAAATTACTGTCAGCTATCAATGGGAAATTAGTAATTTACCATGGTAATTGTGGGGTTTGCTATGGTAAATTACAAGTATCTTTTGTCTCTCTCTGACGAAATTACGATCCAATTCGACTTAGACGTACGATGATGTACTTATGCTGAAACTACACTACGCTTATAGTAGGCCTATGATAATAAAGAAAGAAAAAGGCGAGTACGATTTCTTAGTGCGCGTCCTCATTACAAGGTGATTAGGTTCACGATGGCAGTAGGTAGAGTTCTACTTCTGAAGATAAGTTTCTCTTATTGCATTTGCACATCGGCACTCGTAAAAACATCGCGTAGGAAGAATAACAAATTTTCGTTTACTCTCGCTGTTGCTTCGATCAGATCAAACTAATTGGGATCAATTGCCAAAATAAATCCCTCCAATTGCCTTCTCTGCTCCTATACGTAACGAAGCGCTTAACTGTTAAACTATAAATAATAACGATAATCAAATTTATACAAGGTCTGTTAAGACTGGTATCTGGTATCTTGCCAAAATATTTTGTTTTTTTTTTGGTGAATCATCCAGGTCTACATTTGCGTATTTATCCGTACCTACTTTGAAATAGTAAAATTTCTTTCAAAATTAGCATGAATTTTATTATTTTATAGTTATACATAATTTGAAATAATCAAATTTCTTTCAAAATTAACGTGAATTCTTTTATTATATACATAGTTTGAAATAATCAAATTTCTATAAAAATTAGGGTGAATATTATTATTTTATGTATGTATTTCTTTTAAAATTAGCGTGAATTTTATTCTTTTATGCATAGTTTGAAATTATCTAATTTATTTTAAAATTAATGTGAATTTTGTTATTTTATACATAATTTGAAATAATCAAATTTCTTTTAAAATTAGAGTGACTTTTATTATTTTATAGTTATACATAGTTTAAAATATTCAAATTTCTTTTAAAAATAACATTTAATTTTCTTAAATTATTCGTAATTAGTCATATTAATAGTTTGAAATAATCAAATTTCTATTTTAATTTATAATAATTAACAATAATTTCAAGAATCATCCTTGTTTTATTCATAGTTTGAAATAATCACTTAACAATAAATTTCTAAAATGAAGCGTTATAAAATAATCATATCTATTTTATAATAACAATTTTCAAATACTATGTTTATAGATACATAGTTTAAAACAGACAAATTTATTTTAAAATTACCCCTTTAATTCATTCAATATACACAGTTTTCAGACTAGAAGTATTGACACCATCTACACCAGAAGACGAAGCTATTTAGTACTGTACTTTGTACGCTAAGTAGCCTTGCCTCCCGGTGTAAATTGTATCAACTCTCCTAGTTTAAAATTTAAAACGTGTCGGCG
This sequence comes from Phalangium opilio, assembly GCF_054372755.1. NCBI lineage: Eukaryota > Metazoa > Arthropoda > Arachnida > Opiliones > Phalangiidae > Phalangium > Phalangium opilio. The sequence continues at coordinate 5,646,627 of NW_028324217.1, read as the reverse complement.
ACCTTGAAAACGTTTTATCTCGTTTCGTTATCTCTAAACTTAAAACATTTTTCCACCGAGTTCTACAGCGGCAAACACTTTCCGGTACTTTCTGCCTTCCCTGCCTCGTGTGGCCTTGTGCCAACTTAATTGGTTGTTTCACTAGTAATCTTCAGCGAGGTAGACCGTAGCTCTTATTTCTGCTAGCGAGAGATGGAAAGTTAAGGAGGGTTTGCGTCGCTGAAGCTTCCGAGTGAAACGGGCCATGAAGATAAATTTTCAGAAACATCTCTCCGTCTCGCCTACTAAGCTTTATGAATAGCTATTTGGCGACGTATATACATGCCCGGATAGCTCAGTCGGTAGAGCGTTAGGCTTTTAACCTAACGGTCCAGGGTTCGAGTCCCTGTTCGGGCGGATGGTTTATTTTTGGTAGAAAATTCAATATTGAAATAAGTTACTGAATTTAATCCGTATTAATTTTTGGTAAAAATTGCGAACTTATGTTTTGGTTACTTATGATGTTTATTAAATTAAGGTTTATTAACTGTAAATTAATTATTAAAATTTTGGGAAATTACTCAGTAATTTAAGTACATTAACCTTTGAACTCCAAAAATACTAAAATCAAAGATTTTTTTTTTTAATTTGTCTTTGGTAATTAAATAATAAAATCACAGAATTTTTTTAATCAGTAGATTTATTGGTAATTTATAGTAATTTTAGTATAGTAATAGTTGAATCCCCAAAGACTGTAAGCACGACCACTAAAAATTAATGGTAATTTGCCACCACTAATTACTATTTTAAAATTACAGTACTCTATAAATCAGTATTTTACTGACGCTAAATTAATTAATTACCGACCCACATCTCTCGGTAATTAAGTTTTTAAAGTAATCTTTAATCAATTCTTAAAACACTTTGAAATTTTTAACTCAACTCAAAATATAGTTTGAAAATTTTATCCTTAAATTTAAATTTAAAGTGAATATAAAGATAATGTCGTCTGCTATCAGAAGCACTGGCCTTGAAACCACGTGATTTTGTATTCAACTAACGTTAGATTTGGCACATTTAAGGGCATTACGGTAGCATTGATGGGTAATTTGTAATCTACCTAAAATTTCGGTTTTTATACCGTGAATTTCAAATACTAGAAAATAAAATAATTTACCACAAATTTATTTCATTTACTGAAAGTTCTAAAAAAATACCCTTTGACCTTTCCAGTAGTTTCTAGTATTTTATTTATCTCTCATTTTCGTAGTTTAAAAACCATAAATTAGTTTCGTTAAAAAAATGAAGTAAAGACGATTGAAGATTAATTGAAACGGTAAAAAATAAAGGCGATTGAAGATTAGTTTCTAATGAATTCAGACTAGAAGGGTTGATACCTTTTATACTGCAGGAGGCGACGCTACTTGGTGCTGCACTTTGTCCCCCAAGTAGCCTGACCTATTGTAAAAGGTATTAATGCTCCTAGTCTGAAAGTTATGTATTGAAACCGATTGAAACGGTAAAAAATATTGGAAAAGATAAGCTCGTTGTCATTTAATTGCATTTCTGTTTGAATAATACCAAAAGTGAATAGGCTACTACGTACAGAAAGTGAAGAACTTCCGCGTTGTTATGAAACGTGTTATTTCTCTCGCTCTCTTAAACGTCCCCGCCTTAGCGGAAAACCACAGTAACGCGGCGGCGAATCACTTGTACCTTTGTATCCCTACCTCTTGAAGTTATAGTTCCTGGTACACGTGACTATTAGACCGAGTGGGGAAAGGTAAACCCCGCCCATTGACATGCGCGCTAACCACTGGATGTTTTACTTCCAACAGCAACACGTAGATGGCGGGAAAAATCTATCCTTTGGCGCGAAATTGAAATTGCTTCGTTTTAGAACATTGGCTTTGCTATAGATGATGTTAGTTCAAATCTTAATAAAAAGATGAATATTCGTGGTATTATATAGATTTTAAAATATATTTCTTGCCATGTTTTAAACAACATACACATTGTTTATTACTAAACAATATAAGTTAATATTTTTAAGTCGAATAAGTTGTCTTTAGGATTTAAATTTATTATTTCTTAAATAAATATGAGTTGTAAATTCCAATCCCGAGTTGCAGAAACACTGAAATGGATGTATATTTCCCAAATAATCCCAACGTTAGGAAACAATGTTTAAATATATCGGTGGACCAAGCAATGATGCCTTAAAAGGATAATACCGGCACTTCCGTCTTTTGCAAGATAATGTCTTGTTCTATCAATGAAAGACTAATGGTTTACTAATAGCCACTTCGTTTGCATTATCATTTTTCTCTGAATTGCTTTGGTAGAAATAATAAAGAAACTCCCAAATGCAGTTCCTTCAATTGAAGCCCCAAAATCAACTGATGCATTCACAATATCTATGTCTGAGATGAATAAAAGAATGAACAGAGGAAATGTATAACAAGTTTGGATTTAATAACATCTCTTGCTCGTTTACAATCAGGATTGTTTTTAATATTTATTGAGGAGAGACGTTTTTGTAAAGTGCTACGCTTGAAGTTAATTGAATTGGCCAAAAACGTAAGTAATCGCAATTATGAAGTAGAATGAATGTGTGTTAAACTTACTTTGCTTGGGCAAAATTAATGCAAAGTTAAGACCATAACAAAACAAGTCATTATCGTCATTATTTACTTTTGTGGGAGCTAAATTGACTCCAAGAGCCGCTCTTTACAAAGACTACTCTCCTCATCCTGCAATTAACTGCAAACGTTCACAGAAAAATGATCCTTCAAACAAATTAGCTGTTAGAAAACTATTAGTCTTTTATTGAAAAAAAAGACGTGAACTTGCAAAGACGCAAGGGCAGGTATTTTCCAATCAAGGCATCATCGCTCGGTCTACCAATAATTTAAACCATTTTTCATAACGTCAGGATTAATAATAATAAATGTAAACCCTTTATTGTTTAGTAATAAATAATGTGTACGTGGTAGGAAATATACATATAACACAAATATTCACCTTTTCATTATGATTTGAACTAACGTTACCTATAGCAACACCAATGATCTGTAACTAAGCATTTTAAATTTCGCGCCAAAAAGTAGATTTTTTCGCCATCTACGTGTTGCTGTTGGAAGTAAAACATCCAGTGGTTATCGCGCATGTCAATGGGCGGGGCTTTACATTTCCTCACTCGAACTACTTTCGATGATGTAATTGCTTTGAAGCACGATTGGCTGCTCTAAACGGAGGGAAGTTCGAATACCGCCAATCTGGTTTGACTTTATCTTTTACGCGTCGTCTGCTCAAGAGTTTTCTTTAAAACCACAGGAAAAGGCGCTACAGACTTCGGGTTAGTGCATTTGTTGAAAGACAGATTACGTTAATCAGTTTAAAATTAAGTAGTTACTTTCTAATTATTTATGTTTTCTATTATATTAATTTATACATCAATAAACCCATAGTAAGTTAATACTTAATTATATAGTTAATTTTAATTGTGTAAGAGTAGAAACCGAGTTGATATTTTCAATTAAGATTGTATTCAAGTGAGCCATTAATTGACTAATTATTAACACGAGTCAATACATTAATGATGACGTCTTTAAGTAAGACAATTGTTAATTATTAATTATGTGTAGGTCAAAATTAGTTTAGAAGAATTTGCCCCTAAAATAAGTAACATATTTACAATAAGCGTGACACTTGAAATGGTTTTAATGCCAAGTTTACTAAAAATTTAAAAAAACATCATGCAGACGATATTTGGAAGGCCCAAATATTACCGTTTCATAGACAGCAAACATTTCCCGGTTTGCAGCCCCGTAGAAACACTCCGGGCACGCCGGATAGCTAATCTAGTTGTAAACATAAACATAAACATACCCTTGTTAACTTAAAAACCTCGTTACTGTTATTAAGCCTTGGCCTTGTCTTTGACGACAATTACTACAGTTACTACTGCACCATAAGTTTATTTTTTACTTAAGGCTGTACTAGTAGAGGCACAATTACAACTACGGTGATATCGATATAAAATCACGTGGAATAAAAATTCTGGGAATTTTTTTTTTATTATTTTCGAATCGTCGAAGTAAAATGCATAATCTCGCGCCAGACTTTCTGGCACCTTATGAATGGAGGCAACGCTATTACCGATAAAATGATGCATTACATAATAAACTCAATTCGTGCCTTATTACTAGGCCTAGTGGAACATTATATTTATTTTTATTATTCTTTTTTTAAAGCGAGTGTAGTGGGCATCTTCTACGATGCTATCATAAGTTCATAAAATATGTTTCATAAGATTGTCACTGGTTACTTAGAGCTTGTCAAAAAGTGACGTGGTTGAAGCGCCATAGCTTCTTGTAAAGAGACACCAGGTGGGCGCTGTCAAAGGATTAGTACAGACTGAGTAAATAGGAAGATGGACTGCAAAATTAACCGAGTGTAGGACTTCAATTCTCGCTTGTCGTTCTCGAAGTAGCTCGAGCTGTAAGCCCATCTCTAGCATTACGAAGTATAGGTAGTGTCATACTTATGGAAGGAACATATCTTATAAACTTATGATGGTATAAAATGACTTCAACTCGTGTATTTCACCATATTGACAGATTTCTTTATAAAATCGTCTGCTGATTAAGTCTTTGACACATAATTATGCAATTTTTCTCAAAATACGTCCGGGGCTAAGGGTGAATGTTAATTTTTGTTTGAAAATTCACATTTAAAGTGTATTTATTATATACTAATCAGGGATAGGTATAAAGGAATTATGGGGGAGGTTTGGTTCAAGCACGGACGTAAGTTGTGAAAATATGGGTAATTTTCTTCTAAGCCTGAATTCAAAAATATTCATTTCAGATTAGGCCAATTTTTGCTTGAACTAAAATAATGAAAGATGTTTTTTAAAGGGAGAAAGAAATTTCAAAAGCACTAAGAAAACATATGGTTGTCTGGCAATTTCATTATCCCTTTAACCAACCTTTTAAAAATGTATTGAAAATGCAAATTCAATGACGATATGCCTATTTTTAGTCATTAAGTAACAAGAAAATATTGCATTGAGCTACGTATCTGAATATAGACTCGTGTATGTTGAAGAATAGTGCAAGTAGACCAGAATTAGCTTAAAAGTTTCTTTAGGTTGAATTAGCCAATAAATTGGCCTATTTTTCTATCATGGACATTTTCTGTAGTCCAGATAACGTTTGAAACTGTCCTATTGTATCTCTTAGACTACAATAGGTAGTGACAAAAATTTAGTGAATTTTGATAAAAATTAGCTCATGATTTTAATTTGATTTTTATTATTTTATTTAAGCGTGGGAACGTTTTTTAAATTAGCATAATTTTATTTATTTTTCAGAATTGTATTCCTTAGTCAACGAAGAAGTATGTCTCTTCCGATGCTGCTGAACTTTGATACGGATTTCCGATAACACGATAAACAAATTGAGAGATTTCTCTATACATAATTGATTCCTGATAATCCAAGTGGGTAAGTCGATAACGTTTTATTTTTACACAAATTGGCAATGGGTCGCTTAGCTTTGAGTCACGAAGATAATTTTCAAAAAAGTCTTTCGATAGTTTTGACAACACAAGCTTTTTACATATGTTTATTTTATTAATTCGATAAATAATGTTAGTGTAATAGAAATTTACATAGATTTCAATATATATATAATTACACTAAAACTTTATTTACATCACATCCTGCATTTTTATCAATTGCAACAATTTACGAAATGCAGGGATTATTAAATGTCGCTAAAAAACTGCAAATAATTGATTTTTACGAATTTTAGTTTTGCTTCATTACCCATAAATAATTACAGTATTTATAACAATTTTAAATTAATCACAGTTAGGCCTAAGGGAAGAAATATGAAATTAATAATTATATTGGAAACTTTGACTCTTTAATTATTTAATTATTTAAATATTTAAATATTTAATTACCTTGCCGGTAGCTTAATAAAAAACTATCAAAAATGTTTAAAAAATATTAAACTAATCTTATATTAAATAGTTAAATATGTAATTAATGTAGGTTAATTTGATAAAAACTATTATTAATAGTGAAAAAATATTAAACTAAATTTATATTAAATAGTTAAATATTTAATTAATGCCAGTTAACTTGATAGAAAAACTATTAAAAATAATGAAAAATATTTAAAAAAAATATTAAACTAATACTTTAATTAATAGTTAAATATTTAATTAATGCGCTAACTTGATTAAAAATAGTAAAAATATTTAAACTAGTAGAAAACAATATCTCCCTTAGTAGCCTGTACTGTTTTGAAGTACACTGCTCGTTAACTACGTTGTTGTGTTGCGTTGGTAGTAACTATTAATTAACAAAAATCAACTTCCGCCCGAACAGGGACTCGAACCCTGGACCGTTAGGTTAAAAGCCTAACGCTCTACCGACTGAGCTATCCGGGCTCGAAGGAGAGAGTCCTTAGAGCTCGTTATAAACCCAAGCCATATCTAGAGGGCGCCAAAAGTTGAGATCTCGGAGGTAGAACTCTCAAATCAATAACCTTAGGCGATGCCATTAGAAAGTTTTTTCGGAATAATACCTAGCGTAAGGTTGCCAAGGTTTACATTTAAAACTTAAGTAGTAAAACTAGTTAAATCAGAGATACAAAATGGTCAAACACCATATTGTACCTCCGACTTTTTAAAAGGCTCTTCTCATTGGTAACTGATTCCTGAAAGCTTGTCAATAAGTGAGTGAAGTAGGTTGTAGATTCAGGGTATATACAGACTAAATAGGAATATGGACTGCAAATTCTTCCTTGTCGTTCTCGAATTAGCTCGAGCTTTAAAGTCTCTAGCATTAATAAGTATAGAGCTATTTCAGAGGGGGTAATGGCTACGTCACCAACGATATTTGCTCATAGAGAAAAACCCTCATAAAATGGCCGTCCTACACTCAAAGGCTGGCCCAATTTTCGTAGCAGACGAAATTTTTCCCCCACTGAAATAGCTCTATAGGTAGTCACACTTATGGAGGAACATATCATATAAACTTGTGTTAAAATGTTTGCTTAAATATCTTTAAAAATAGTAACCTACCCCTCTGATTTACGTTTAATTCGTAATAATATCCGACCCCTTATGACGTATGTTCATACATCATTCCGAAAGATTTTTTATAAGGAATTTCTTTGGAAATATAACGGTTATGAATAAGAAATTTTCGTCTTTAATTATGAAGATACTTAATGGTAGACCCCCTTAATTAAGACGCAGTTAAGTATCGGCAGGTTTTTAATTACAAGAAGAATGTGTGTTAAAGAAAAATGTGTTTAACCTTGACGATGAAGGGGGCTGGCTTGAAATAAGGGAGGGGGGACTACTTTTTTTTTATATAATTAACCTTGCGCGAATTCCGCTCCAATTAGTGAGTGTTGGCGGGAGTTATGCGGCGTTAGGGGGAGGTGGTTTTTTGGTTTTTTTACTGAAGAATTTTTTCTGGCGTCGGTATTGAAGAAACTTAGCACCACCAGACGTGATTTTTCTTAAGTTTTTTTAAAGCGAATCATTTTTATTGAAGGATGTATGGTGTGATAAATTTAATGGTCCTTATAACTTGGCTAATGAGTTGACACGTAGTTTTTTGAGTTTTGGTATTTCAACGTTGCAGGGGGCCTTTGGGGGATGATACTAACTACAACCTGAGAGTGAATAGCTCCTTGATTAGTATATTCTAAATTAATGTTCAAATTACTTACAGGAAATTATTTTAAATTAATTTTTTCCCCAAGATTTTTAATTTACTAATTTGTAATTTACCGTTTTTGAAATTACCTTAATTTTATAACACTAGTATTAAATCTTAACTAATCAGATTTAATTCGTATCCGAAAGAGAATTTTCTTAATTGTTTATCGTTCAAAAGATGGGCTAGAATCTTTAAGTCACCCAAGGGCTGAAGTAAAACATCTTTTATTGTTTAAAATAAGACCTAAGAACCAACTATGTTGTAATTTATGTATTTTCCGCGAGGTGTCGTTTTTTATCAGTACCCTGTTTAAATTTTCCATTGTTGACGGTTAAAGTTGTCAACAAAGCCTTTGTATAGAACCAGCTCTCACCGCTCTCCGGACTTGGGGGAGGGGGGGGGGACAATAGCTGACCCTTGTCCAAACTGCAACCAGTGAAATTCCATGTTAAATCTGAGCAGAAAATGATGTTTATTAAGTGCGCTAGAAAATTAGATACATTACATTTTTCAACCATTTAGTACTTTAAGTATAGTTACACTAAACTCGCTTATTATTTAGCTATAATTTACAATTGGTGCTTTATAAATGTCATTTAACGTACCGTATATGGTCGCGATTTACCTTACTTTCTTTCCTATAATACTTTTGAGGTATTTTGCTCTCGTTGGCCGCCGATTACCATTGCAAACACTTCACTGGTACCGGCACTTCCAAGAATTCTTTTCTTTTCGGCCCAAACCTACCCCCTAGTTTCTGAAAAGGTTGCTGAACCGGAGTGGGGAATTCCCTTGGCACTAGCCTATGGGTTAAGACCCCCTCTTGTTAGCGACGAACTGTTGATTATGTTATTTTACCCCTATCTTGGGCGTTCTTACTTCAGCTTCTTGTTGCAAGTTCGAAGTTTGAAACCTAAGAAATGAATTTTTGGAATTGGCCCTTCTTCGGAAGGGCCTACAAACAATACAAAATCAAATACATAACTTACTAAGAAAGGGCTGAGGGTTTGAGACGGGTTCAGAACCAAGTCTGAGAGCAGAAACTCTGGAGCGAGGGCTGATAGACCCTTCTCAAAGGATTGCGTAGCGGAGTGTCGTCTGCTTAAGGCGGAACATTTGGTATGTGCATCCAAAGACGAAAGATACGACTTCATAGTTTCAAGTCCTTGTTGAAAAGGGGTGAAAATCCCCCTACTAAGCATCAGACCTTCACTAAGCCTTTCACTCTGTGAAGTTTGCCGCCATTTTGGTGGAAAGGGGAGGAGCTATTTTAAGTCACACCTCTCTGGCAGCTCCACAAGAAAGAAGGTTTGGGGCTGGTTCAGAACCAAGTTGGTAAACAAAAATCTGAAGGGAAGGCTGATAGACCCTTCTCAAAGGAGGGCGTGGCGGAGTGTCGTCTGCTTAAGACGGAACATCTGGTATATGGATCCATAGACGATACATAGGACTTCATAGTTTCAAGTCCTTATGAATATTTCTTAGTTGTCCACATACTGCCCCATAGACTAGTGGCAGCCCATGTTATTTTTTTCTTGAGTTTAATACAGTTAAATATGGAATGCTGCCATTGTCGGTATTAAGAAAAGTTTGATGGAAGGTTAGGGATCAAAATATAGCTTGAACAACTACACTTGGTTCACAATTTCGAGTCAATTTGATGGAACAAATTAATTTCACATGGGTCTCTAAAATTCTTCAAATTTAATAATGCCTTTCAAAATTTTATTTCCAACACAGACGCCGCTTATAAAACGTAATCCCTAAACATAAGATTAGAAAATTTATAGTAAACATCACAATGCGATGACTGTTTTAGGGATTATAAAAACAATCATCCCATCCGTCTGGGTATGAAATCCAAAAGAAGAATAAAAGAAGTTTAGATGCGTTTGGGTGTAAAACTAAACCTTTTTATGTGACGAATGCAAAAGTCCCAAAATATTGTTTATGTGTGTTTTGCATGGGTTGATTGCACTAAGAGCTAAGGGTGACTCTTTCTTCTACCGTCTGCCGCTGTTTAAAAATAGAGAAAACGTAATGTATTAGCCCCTACCTTTAACCGCGCATTCGCAACGAACAAGACGTCGCCTTAAGTACTTGCTGAAATATTAATGTTTCTGCCCTTCGTGTTTCAATGGACAGGAAAGCAGTTTCCTTTTAATTTCAACAGTGCGTTCTTAACAAGGCCGGATTAAGCAATTTTGTAGCCGGGGGCCAAGACAATGTGCTCCCCCTTAAGTGGGAAAAAAGGAAGAGCAAATGTTGCTAAGGGGGAATACTTTAACTCAATGCGCCCCCAACAAGCCTTGCGCCCGAGGGCCAGTGCCCCCTCGCCCCCCCCCCCACTCTAATCTGGCCCTGGTTCTTAACATGCTTTGTGATTAGCTGGCCGGAATAGCTCGTTCTAAACAAGGTTGTGGCTAGATGGTCCAGAACTGTGAGTTCTTAGCAGACTTATTGGATAGGGAACACCACTAACCAGTCTCGAGAACCTCAACCACCGAAAACCTTCCCCTAATGTTATTGATATCATGATTTCATAAGATATGTTCCAAAAGTTTGTCACTAGTTACTTAGAGATTGTGAGTGAGGTAGGTCATAAATTCAGGGTAAAGCGACGCCTGGTGAGGCGCTGTCAAAGGCTTAGTAAGTTCAGACTAAATAGGAAGATGGAAGTCATGCAAAATTAACCACCGAGTGTAGGACTTCAATTCTCGCTTCCGCCGTTCTCGAACTAGCTCGAGCTGTAAGTCTCTAGCATTACGAAGCATAGGTAAATGTCATACTTATGGAAAATAACTTTATATTTATAAATTTATGGTATCACTGGATAGGTTTAATGCAGATCTTATAAACTTATTCTTATATCAATCATGCACTTTACACATTTCCAGACAAAATTAGCACACTCATAATCCCTCCAATATTTATCCCACCATTAATAGCTATAGCTTATTTGGCAGAAGATTGAAAAGTGCGGGAAACGGTGGAAACTGTTGATGGTTCGCTCCCATACCAGAAGGCGAGGCTTCCAACATATTTTCCCACCAAATATATTTTCCCGGTGAAGTTTAGGGCGCGATAACTTCAAAATACACGAAACGATTTGCCACGCTGGATATTGACTCCATCTGTTTAAATATGACGTATTTTGTTTATTGGCTATCTTAAAATCTTAGCTTAAACCCCATTGCAGCTTAAAGTGCATGAATTTTTAGCTTATGCGAAATACGCTTGGAAACAAGTCAGCTGTAGTTGTGGGTAAGGAGGTTTATTTTGAAAACTGGCTGCATAGGCACTCGGCGTTGCCCCTAAAGGACATTTTTTATTTTAGTTTTTAGGCCGCCATTTTAAAAGATGGCGGCGGCAAATCGAAACCCATATAGCCGAAACGAATAAAAATAACCAGACGAACTGCCTGGTAACACCAGGTACCTTACAGAGAGCTTTCGGATGGGATAGTAGTACGTCATACCCTCCCAATTCTACCGCTGTTCTGGCAGACATATTGGGTGGTCTCAGCTTCATTCCTGCTTTAAACCCGCCAATATGGCAGCGTAAATTATGTCGGCTCCTCTTCCAACTGAAAGCTCTCTATTTGCCTTTGCTTAAACCATAAGTTCATAAGATATTTTCCGTTCCATAAGTTTGTCACTGGTAACTTAGAAACTGGAGCTTTTAATTTTGAAGTGATTGAAGTAGGTCATAGATTCAGGGTAAAGCGAAGATGCCTGGTGAGTATGGCGATGCTATCAAATTTGGGCTTAGTAAGTTGAGACTAAATAGGACCTAGATGGAACTTGGTCCTGCAAAATTAATTAACCACCATCGAGTGTAGTTAGGACTTCAATTGACTCGCTTAATTGTCGTTCTCCTTCTCGAACTAGTTATCTCGAGTACTGTAAGTCCATCTCAGTAGCATTACGAACTTGTATAGTTAGTGTCATTCATACTTATGGAAGGAACATACCTTATAAACTTATGTTAAACCCATGGTCACGAAAATTACCAATTTGGTTCACGTGGGAAATCGCTTGGAAAACTAAATACAACAACAATGCTCAACTATAGCCTATAGGTATTTCTTTTAAGAATGTGTCTACTCAATGGTGTTGCCAATATAGTTCGTGGTTTTTATTTTGAAATACTTTCATGCCTTTTTTTCGAGCCATGCGTGATACAAATCATTTGCAAGCTCACAATCCTCGCGTGGTCTTAGTTGTTAAATCAAGTGGTGATGGTATACACTTTTTCTAGGAATTGTGTACTAGTCCTATGAACGTAAGAGTGATTATATTATAATATAATAGAACATGATAGGGTTAAAAGCGAGAGTTGTGACGTCAATGTTTCCTCAATATAATTTTCATAGAAATTCTATTTACTTAAATGGGTAGTAGTCGCGAAATCTAGAGTATGCCCAGGGACAGATTTAATTTTAGAAGTAGGAATGGAGAACGGAACGGTTAGTATTTACTTCAGTTATTCCGACTCATAGACCACCCAGTATAGAGCCCCTCCTTCCAACGCGTAATGTAACGAACAGTTTAAATTATCTTATTGGTTAGCTCACTTAAACTACGTTTTGATGACGTTGCTGACGGGGACGGCGAAAAATAATGACGTAATTCCTTTTTACCTCTGTCGCTATGACAAGCCTCTTCTTTCATACTCCCCCTCCGTCCCGTGGAAGGGGGTCCGTCCGGGACTTTGACGCGCGCCCACATTACTCCGTTCTTCATTCCTACTTCTAAAATTAAATCGATCCCTGGTATGCTCAATTTGATATTGACGTGGATTTTGTAAGAAACATAGTTAATAATTAATTATATTAATTTACATTATGATATTCTCGATTTAAAATTAAGTAATTAATGAAGGGCTTGTTAAAATATCTAGCAAGCTTCTGAAAGGTCTATCATAAATCTCCCGAAGAACGTCCCACCCCCTGAATTGACCACAAAATAATTTCACAACCGTCAAAGGTTTCACAAACCTATTCGACAACAATAACTTTAAATCTGTGGTGGACTTAAATGTTTAACGGTTTCTTAAGTACTTAAAGATTTCTTACTGTTAAATTTTAGTTTTTTATCTGAAAAAGTTAAAAACCAATGCTGGGTGACCTCGTAAGGCGTAATGGACAAAAATGGTCGTCGTCTAACTTGAAAACTCGATATTTCCTAAGAATTTCAATCAACAATATTGGAAACGTGACTCTATCCTAAAATGATATAGACTGTAGTAGCACCGGATACCTTTCCCCAATATAATCATTCCACGGAGGAAATAATTTGCTGCCAATAGTCTATTTCAGCTTGCCTATACCCGATAAGCAATAATCTTTCTTTTTTTTCATATAAGCGGAAACATAAGTCTATGTTTGTGTCCCCATAAGTTAATATCAATACTAGTGAAAGTGCCGACTGACTTAAATCAACACCCAGGTCGGTAAACCGCTTTACGTACAAAGCTGAAATTTTGCAGAGACGTTACTTTAAGTAGTTGGCATACGAAGTTTCTATAAGAACCTTGGTTGGCATGTACTAAGACAGATTTCCGATCCTTCGCCATCTTGAAAAATGACTGCCAGAAATGTAACAGAACCTACTTAAAGGAATGACGTCGGTGCATTTCAACTGATTTCCTTAATATTTAGTACACTCTTTAGCTATATACTATAGAAGGGCTTTATAGCTTTTGGGGTTCAATTTGCCGCCATCTTGAAAAATGGCTGCCGGAAATGTAACAGAACCTTCTTTATGGAATAATGTCCTTGCCTTTTGAACAGATTTATTTAATATTTAGTACATTCGTTAGCTATATACTATAGAAAGGCTTTATAGCTTCTGGGGCTCAATTTGCCGCCATCTTGAAAAATGGCTGCCTTCTTTATACAATAACCTAAGAAAATTTCAACCGATTTCACTCATATTTAGTACACTGGTTCACTATATCCTATAGATAGGTCTTATGCCTTTCGAGATTCGATTTGCTGCCATCTTTAAAAATGGCGGCCCGAAAACTAAAGTGTCCCGACGGGCTGACGGGTAACCCCGGGTGCCTTTCCTACTAGTATTATATACTCCTTGATTGAATTCGGTGCTTATTATGTTTGCTACTTATAGGGAAGCTTGCATAATGTGCTTATGGCGGAAAGCATAAAAGACCCGAGACACAATAGGAAAGATTTTGATAAGGCTGACGAAAAAAATGGTGGAATAATACTTGTAAGGTTATATGGAAAAACCAATAATCCAGGCATCCAATTTATGTCGTCCTACGTAAGATTCAGCCCATTCGACCTCGTTATACTGACGGCCCAGTCACTCGGAAGCAGATGTGGCTGGCTAGATCAAGCCTGCATTTTTTTTGATGATATCGTAGGGACCAACCAATGTTGCTAGCCCTTAAAGGTCACTCGTGGGTGGATTGGTGAAAAAAAGTGTACACTCATGTGGCTAACCACGAACCTTTTCTTTCAAAGTGGACTAACAAATAACTAATTTGTATGACGCTAGTACAACCAGAAGGGGATAATAGGAGAGTGACACTCTGTATCATCTTAATATGCTTTGCTTATGTAACATGCGATTCTTCCCAGGCGATGGACCCCTTTTTGTTTGCTCTCCCGCTCATCAAACTTAATTAAGATTGGTATATAACTATCGCACCGTGCTATGGGTGAATTCTATAAATGTTTGGTATTTACTAAATCCTCAGCAATCAATTAACCATCAAACCTTCATTGTCTTGACGTGGGACAAAAATCCACAAGCAGACAGACGATTTTTTCATTATCTGTTTCTTTGTTCAATAATCCACAAAGAATAATGTTAGTGAAATTCAATTGTACTTCGATTTAGCCTGATGGCCGCGTGTCGTTGGGTATAGTTTAGCGGAAGCCATGGTGTGTACAATCTATTGACTGTGGAGAGATAACATTATTCAACATAGGATCTAAGCCAAGAGCCTAGGCTTAGCGATTCTTTCGTGCCACGTGTCCCATGCCAATCAAAAAATTCCTTGCCGACCTATAACAGGGTTACCATGCAGGGGGTGAAGGCGGTTGCGTCGGTTATTTGGGGCGAAATTGGAAACTGAGCGTTTCCCCTTCACGCCTGAAGCTTCCTGAACTGAAGAACTAACTCCATTACATTCCAACATAACGGAAATACAGTTTAACCGAAGTTATCAATTCTTGCAATACACTGCCAGTCGTGGAATCGCTAGGTGATTCTAGAGTATGCCCAGGGATAGATATAATTTTAGAAGTAGGAATGGAGAACGGTAAGTATTTACTTCAGTCCGACTCATAGCCCAGTGTGGAGCCCCTCCCTCCAACACGTAACGAAAAGTTTAAATTATCATATTGGCTGGCTCACTTAAACTACGTTTTGATGACGTTGCTGACGGGGACGGCGAAAAATACATAATTCCTTTTTACCTCTCTCGCTAAGACCCGCCTCTTCTTTCATACCCCCCCCCCGTCCCGTGGAAGGGGGTCCGGGACTATGACGCGCGCCCACATTACTCTGTTCTCCATTCCTACTTCTTAAATTAAATCTATCCCTGGTATGACTATCTGAAGCAACAATCAGTGAGGTAGTCAAACACTAGACTCTATTTTATCCCCTGAAAGAACCATAGCGTCAATTTCATTGATTTCTGATAGCAAGATGGGTCTGCATGCTTGGGTTGTAGGTTCGCTTCGGTTCATAGGAACTAATTTTAGATTTCCTGGATTGTTTTGACGCGACCACAAAAACAAATTGGGCCTTTCCAAGGGTGCTTCTTTTCTCCGTACTATATACTGTCTGTATATTATGTGTCATTCACAACTGACTTCAGACTACCAGACCGTCCAGACGTCTATGTGTATGTGTGTGAATTTTGCCTGGATGATGAAATGTGAGACACTCAAACAACGAACGAAGAACTTGAGATTTTGCTGGTTTACGGTTTTGTTTTTGTAATCGTGTCTCTCCCTCAACGGGGGGTGACTTGAGTTCTAAGTCTCCTCTTAAGAAGGGTATGATATCCTAGATTTTTGTGGTATTATGGTATGGAAGCCAACGTAGTCGGTTTAGGGCTTAACCTTAGTTAAAAAAAACAAACCTTGTGATATGGTAAGAGGGATCTGTTTTAGTGGGAACAAGGGCAAATTTAAAGAATGGAATGCAATGCTGGGAAGTCAGAAAACAACGAAAAGTTAATGAGCTACCGTTAGGGGGATGAACCAAGTGACTTGATGTCAATATTGGCAGTCCAAATTGGCCTTATTCTTATTCAGAGCTACTGGCCGAGGGTCTGAAAATTACCCCCATTGAGGCTGGGTAATCTTGAAGGTTCGCAGAATCACCGCCAGGTAGCCCGAGCGCCGCGTCATCTGACGGTGATACTGGGAACCTTCGTAAGTTACCCAATAACTATGGGACCAGGGTGGGAAATAAGGATTTTTTTAAATTGGACATAAGGCAAGCGACCCCCTGGCCTGGAACAAATAAACTGGTCCATGACCAATGACCAGGGCACGTCGTCTGCTAAACTAAAGAAGTCAACAATTAAAATATTTAAATTAATGTCTGGACTCTGGTTACCCTTGAATTTTCTTAGTGGTCCCGTTGACCACTGACCCCGTCCGATTTAATTTTTAAACTGGTCATTTGCCCTGTGCTACCGCCTCATTTCCCACGCTGTATGGGACTAGTTTTCGAGTACGTCTGCTCTCCCTTCGCTTGAAGGCGTTCGATATGTCATGTGACCGGAAGTTAACCTGGTCAGTTAGTTATTTGAGAAGCGCCCTCTCGTTTGAGCTACATCGTTCGTGTTTTGAATTGCCAAGGCATAAGCTTCCACAACCTTTCTTAACTCTCTCTGAGAATGATGCACGCCATAAATGGTTTGTCTGGGAAATCAAAACCAGACATCTTTAGCATATTAACCCTGGCTTCAATTTTTTTTTAACCTCGGCTTTCCCCCATTAATTTATTAAGATATTAAAATTTCTTTTTAATAAGAAAAACAAAGCCGCTATCTGTTTCCTCACAAAAAAAAAAAAAAACTTTGACTGGGCGATAAAGACTTCAATAGTCTGTAGTTTTTCTAAGCCTTGGGCGTGGGAACGGGCTTGAGTTCCAAATGAAACTTAAAAAAAATATACCAAATTCCTTTTATCAATTCCTAACAGTCTCTTGAAGGGCTACCGCGGCGGCTGCTCTTGAAATTTAGAAGTTTAAGATTTATCTCAAAGATAATACAAAGTTAAAGAAAAAGAATTCTGTTGTTTGTAGTGAAGAAAAGAAACTAAGGTTTAGTTTTGGTTTACATAGTTTTCAGGCAAGGAGGATTCAAACCATTTACCCAAGGAGTTGAGGACGATAGTGCAGACTACTTTGTCCTCTCTCCAAGTAGCTTGGAAGTAGACTTTAGTGCAGGACTGGTAACATTGAAGCCCTAAAAATCTTTGGTCTTTGTTGTCCACTATGGCTGGGTTAGATTTAAAACTGCCTGAGTTAGAAGTACGTCTGTAATACACAGTTTCGATGGAACTTCAAGAGGGAAAGGCCTCTGCCTTCTGTCTCGCTGTTTCACACATACCGAGGGGCTAATCACTGTGAAAGTCGCTGTACACCGATTACTGATTGCGTGTAATCACTGTCAAGGGTAGGGCTTTTAAAGATAACGAGTAATCAATTCAGTATACAGTGAAAGTTACAGCAGTGTACACCGATTACACTGAGTGAACGGCCCCTCGACACCTGCCTGCGCAGTATGATTTTATCATGAGTGTGCGTAGTGACGGCAATGTATCAGCCCCCTCGATTGCCTCCCCCTGTTTTATTATTTAAATGGTAAATAAGAACTACATCCAGGAACATATGAGAGCGACACAGAGACTTGTTGTGGTGCCGCCATGATTAGTATTGACAGAAGTAATATAAGGGACTAGAAGTATCGAGGTAACCAAATTCTTCACTTGGAGAAAGTGAATATTCTTGATAACACACCAACGGTTGGCCCTCTGGTAGCGGTTTCTGAATTTTCCCTCCAAAACGTGAGAGGCTCGCGGCGGTAGACGGCCGAACTAGATTCAAGCACCCGCGTCCGTGTTCCGCGGCTTTAGGTTGAGGGGAAGGGGGTAGGAAATGTTTTTGGAATTTTTTTCTCTCTAGTGTAGGCGCGTGGGAAGCGGCATAAAATCCTCAAATTTGTTCACTAGTGCCAGGATCTATTACCAATGCTAGAGCTCTTTACTTCTAGTCCCTTATCCTACTTCTGGTATTGATAATGGTGGATTTTGTAGCGTTTTCTCTTTTTTGACTTCACCATAGCCTAGTGAGGTCACTATAGTGCCCGTCCACACTGCCAAGTTTCATTCCTACACATTGTGGAAAGTTGATAGAAGAAATCCCCATTTCGCTTCTAGTTTTCTGAGATAAAACTCATTAAAAATTTAAGATCGCGTGGACTGTAAAGTCAATTTCATGCCAAATTAACTCCGAGGTTTGTTTAATTTTTCAGTTGACTAGCGCAGCTAGCAATCTCGTTCAAATTTGTTTTTTCGCAGATCTTTCCAATTTTAAGTGTCTCGATTTCAAGGATTCCTATTTTATATTAACCTTTGACCCAAAAAAGCTCTTCTACGATTGGTTAGTTGGTTCGTGTAGGGGTTGAAAGAAGAGTCGTTTGCTTCTCATTTTACATCGCATCTACAGCCAACTTTTGATATGATGAACGCATTTTTGAATAAGTACAAATAAACACCAATCTGTGGAGGTTTTGAACTGCATAGTTTACTGATACCAGGCATAGATCTAATTTTCGAAGTAGGAATGGAGAACAGAGTAATGTGGGCGCGCGTCAAAGTCCCGGACCCCCTACCCCGGGACGGAGGGGGTATGAAAGAAGAGGCGGGTCATAACGACAGAGGTAAAAGGAATTACGTATTTTTCGCTGTCCCCGTCAACAACGTCCTCAAAACGTAGTTTAAGCAGTGAGCCAATAAGATAATTTAAACTTCTCGTTACATTACGTGTTGGAGGGAGGGGCTCTATACTGGGTGGGCTATGAGTCGGAATAACTGAAGTAAATAAATTCTAACCGTTCTCCATTCCTACTCCTAAAATTAAATCTATCCCTGGTGATACACACTAAAATTTGAGTCTTTCTACTTCACCTTTAACAGTTGCCGAGCAATATATAATTTAAATTCATTCGACTCAATAAACTTTAAAGCGAAACGTAGCTATTTTTTAATTCAAAGCCCAAACTTGTATCAACTTGCTAGTAAAATCCATAAATGTCATTACCTGCATGCAGAGTCTAGCAGGAATACTGAAATTTTAATGGGTTTATAAAGAGCTTCTTTTGAAGCACGAATCTACATACATACATCATTTACAAGTTTAATTGGATGGCATTATTTAAAGCAGTCTGCTGGAAAATTAGGAAAATGGTACTCGAAACTAAAGAGACTCTGAATTTAACAGAGTAAACAACAAACTGTATATACCGGTGTTCTTTTATTCCCATGGGTTGGAATCGAATTAACCGATATTAAAGTTTTCTCGAGGAGAAGTTGCTTTCATCGTTTGAAGTTCTAACTTGACCGACTACTGTATATGTTGTTTGGATTTAATCAACAAGGAGACTTTGTAATTGGGAGACTTAATTATTAATAATAACGGAAAGTGTAGCTCGTTACTATGCGCATCTTCTTCAGCGCATTCATTTAGAAGAAAGGATGGGTAACATGATCCAATTTCCAAAACTCGACGCTAAGAATCAAAACTTTTTTATGGTAAAACCAGGGATAGATTTAATTTTAGAAGTAGGAATGGAGAGCAGAGTAATATCTGGGCGCGCGTCAAAGTCACGGGACGGGGGGATGAAAGAAGAGGAGGGGGTCATAGAGACAGAGGCAAAAAGGAATTACGTATTTTTCTCCGTCCCCGTCAGCAACGTCATCAAAACGTAGTTTCATAGAGCCAATAAGATAATTTAAACTTTTCGTTACATTACGTGTTGGAGGGAGGGGCTCTATGCTGGACTATGAGTTGGAATGGAGTAAATAATACTAACCGTTCTCCATTCCTACTTCTAAAATTAAATCTATCCCTGGTAAAATTATAAGTGTACCAGATTGAAATATAACTTTCAAAATTTGTCTATATGCATTGGAGTTCAGTTTTTCTTTAATTTAACAATATTTAGGTAGCGCTGTTTACAGCACCTAAATTAGGTTCTAAGCGCTCGCAACAGTGAAAAAATAAGTTATACTATAAATTACCGACAGAACAATAACTTCATTTTTGAATTTTAAACTTGAATCAGTAATTTACCCGCTGAATTAGTTTTTAAAAATTACGTTAACTTATCTCTAAACATGTTTGTTGGAAAATTATAAATATGGCTGAAAGACTCGTTATCTTTGTGATGCGCAGAACATAGGGTCTTCCACGCGGGGTTAAACCATCGTGCACATTGAACACGTCAAAGGCCTCGAGAATGAGTGTGGCCACCCTACGGTGCTTCTTGTTCCGTCGAATAGAATTATACTCCGTCTTGATTTACTCTTGATAACAAATTTATAATACGCTTCTCTGGCTTGTTCTACAACAACTTTAACAAAGGCTTAGGAATTAAGGAACTCTACCGATTTAATTAAGAAATAATGCCTTTAAGAGTTTAAATCGCGAAACTTTCAATGAATTCCCAGAATTTTCGATAAGGCGAACTTACATTTTGATGAGAAACTTAAAAGATTTCTGAGAAATCTTAAGGTTTTCCTTACGATTATTTTTTCCTGAAATGTTAGGGCGGCCTATTTTGAAGGCAAAGGGTCTTTTATCGATGGGATTCTCGTGCAAAACCTCTTTCAGGGATCCAATCTCTATAGGCCTACACCATAGAGAATATTCAGTAGAAGAGTTGCGTTTATCAGTTCTTGTTATCATAGGTTCGTAAGATATGTTCCATAATAAGTTTGTCACTGGTAACTTAGAAACTGGAGCTTGTCATGAAATGAGTGAAGCAGGTCATAGATTCGAGGTAAAGCGACCCCTGGTGAGGCGCTGTTAAATTTGGACCTAGTACAGACTAAATAGGACCTTGATGAAAGTCCTGCAAAATTAACCACTGAGTGTAGGACTTCAATTCTCGCTTCCGTCGTTCTCGAACTAGCTCGAGCTGTTACGAAGTATAGGTAGTATAATACTTATGTAACATATCTTATATAAACTCTACGTCACAGATTCGAGGTAAAGCGACGCCTGGTGAGACTCTGTCAAAGGCTTAGTAAGTTCCGACTAAATAGGACCTAGATGGAAGTCCTGCAAAATTAACCACCACCGAGTGTAGGACTTCAATTCTCGCTTCCGTCGTTCCAGGGGTAAATAACGAAAGGAGTTAGAGACGCTAGCTTCCGTAGTGTAGAATACAGTGGGACTTTCAAACGTAGACACAGAAAAGAGAAAATGCCTCGGTCGCGCCGCCTATAATTCAAAATAAATATGATATTTTCCAACCAATAGCGTGGCAGCAAAGATTCGAAAGGCATGCTGGGATATCGATTTTCTCCTGTCTGCTAGTATTCGTCTGCTAGTGTTCGTCTGCTTACGACTGAGTGACAATTAGGCTTAGAGTAAAGTTTATTCATTAAGGTGCGCTTGAATTAGAAACATGGAACTTTAAAGTTGGTAAATTCCTTATTCGATAACGAAATGGAATTAAATGTCGTTTTTGCATCCTTCAATACAGTTTTAGTTGTTTTAATTTCTTTAGTCACAGATACAATCGATGATCCTGATCCCACAGTTCCCACTAAGCCTTGGCTCACTGGGCCGACTCTGTAACCGCGCACTTACGGCAAAACAAGTTTGATCACATTTTGAGGATTTCCCCGGCTTCAAATTGCAAATTGTTGACTTATCTTTCTTCTTTAAATCGCTATTTACTCGCGATTGAATATAATAATTATATTGGGTTGATTTATGAGACGACTTCACAACATCGACACCCGCCATTTTACTTTACCCAGAATACCTTGCGGCGCAAGATTTTAAGGCAAATTTTTTAAGGTTCTGGTCTTATTTACAATACAGTTCCAAAGATGGCACTACGTTAGTTGCAAATTCTATGACGTTTCAAGGTCCCACTGTATTCTACACTACGGAAGCTAGCGTCTCTAACTCCTTTCGTTATTTACCCCTGGTCGTTCTTGAACTTATCTCGAGCTGTAAGTCTCCCAGTAGCATTACGAAGTATAGGTACTGTCATACTTATGGAAGGAACATATCTTATATAAACTTATGTTTTTTTTTAATGTTTTTGGAGCTGCTCCCTTCATTCGGTTTCCGGTGTCTAAATCACTCCTTCATAGAGTATGGTCGATGGGTCTACGACAACTGAGTGAAATCTATATATATATAAATAAAAGTCCTGACTGACTGACTGATAATCAACGCCCAGCCCAAACCACTTGCCCCAGACCAGAAGGCTGAAAATTTGCAGGAACGTTACTCATAAGTAGTAGGCGCGTACCAAGAAAGATCTTTCAATCCGCCGCCATCTTAATAAATGGCACCCAGAAATGTGAAAAATCTTCTCTATGCAACAGAGTCCGCGCGTTTCAACCGATTTCACAAATATTTAGTACACTGGTTTCCTTTAACCTATAGACGGGATGAATGGTCTTTTGGGTTCGAATTGTTGCCATCTTTTTAAATGGCGGCCAGAAATTAAAAAACCCTTCTTTATGGAATAATGTCCTCGTGAAAAGTAATAAAAAATGTCGCGACGGTCTGACGGGCAACGCCGAGTGCCTTCGCTCCTATTAGTCATCAGTAAAATCTACCCATTCTTTATATCATTTTGTTGAAGTTCTTATTACATGCTAGCGCCGCCGCGGGTAACAGCTAGTTATGATTATAAGGATGAAGTATCTACTACTCTCTTTTATATTCTCTATTGTTACACCGAGAGGATTTTTCCTTCGAATCTGTTTTTCTTCTACTTTCTCGATAAAAATCGTGGTTATATTTTTTCCATTGAAGAGACCACTTATTCCCGCTTTCCAGGTATAATCTAGGACCTACTTTCTGCAAAGCTTTCCTTTTCTATTTTTTTTATTAGAACGTGCAAAACGGTGGTAGGTGCATGCAAAGAGTAATGAAGGTGATAGGATGTGAAAAATAGATGCAGTGCGTAATGTAGTTGATAGAATGTGAAAAATAGGTGCATTGAGTATTGTAGTTGATGGTGGGATGTGGACAACAGGAGATTTTGAATGCCATACAACATTTTAGACTCCAAATCCCCCAAAGAACATCTCCCTTAATATACAGAAACAAATAAACAATATTGTCTCAACTTAAAAATTGTTATTTAATAATTCAAACCAGGGATAGATTAAATTTTAGAAGTAAGAATGGAGAACGGTTAGTATTTACTTCAGTCCGACTCATAGACCACCCAGTATAGGGCCCCTCCCTCCAACACGTAATGTAACGAAAAGTTTAAATTATCTTATTGGCTGGCTCGCTTAAACTATGTTTTGATGACGTTCCTGACGGGGACGGCGATAAATACGTAATTCCTTTTTACCTCTGTCGCTATGATCTGCCTCTTCTTTCATACCCCCCTCCGTCCCGTGGAAGGGGATCCGGGATTATGACGCGCGCCCACATTACTCTGTTCTCCATTCCTACTTCTAAAATTAAATCTATCCCTGTTAATATTTATTATATTTTTAAAAAATTTTTTTATTAACCAGTTACTACAATTCACGCAATAGGGACTGGGCAGTACTACGTCATGCAACGTCCCGCTACCTTCCACTAGTGTTAAAAAACATACCAGGAGGAGGGGCTTATATAGCTTTCGTTCTGTAAAAAAAGCATACCATAATGGCGTTGGGGGCGGAGTTAAGCCCGAATTGCCAAGTCCCTATTGCCACAAGTTCATAAGATATATTCCATAAGTTTGCCACTGGTTACAAACTGGAGCTTGTCATGAAGTGACGTAGGTCATAGATTAAGGGTAAAGCGACGCCTGGTGAGGCGCTGTCAAAGGCTTAGTACAGACTAAACACGAAGATGGACTGCAAAACCGAGTGTAGTCAATTCTCGCGTCGTTCTCGAACTAGCTCTTGCTATAATTTAAGTCTCGAGCATTACCAAGTATAGGAAGTGTCAAACTTATGGAACATATCTTATAAACTTATGCTATTGCTAATTATAAAAACACAATAAAACCATTAAAACCCGGTGTGCTGGGTTTTTTTTAATAAAAGCCCGGTTTTTTCGAACCATTTAATCAAATTAGGAAATTAACGAATTATTATGACTGTGTTGATCATAAAATAAATAGCACCATTTTCTTAAATATATATAAGATTAACTTCTATATTGAAATCTCCAGTTTTGTGTTGATGCTCCTTGCGTTTCACGATCACGTGACAAGCCTTAATGTATTTGGACTGTGTATATGGTACGTTTTTATCGAGAATTGGGGAATGCCTGGGAAAGAAAAGCAGGCGTAACATTGGGAATGGGTGTTTTTTTCTCTCACGAGGTTAAAATATGGTCTCTGTCTTAATTCTTTATGCTGGCGCACGTTTTTCAGCCCTAGAAAATTGTGATATATTTTGGGAATAACTCTTTGGCCCCTCTATAACTTAGCGTTAACGTCAAGACCGGAATAAATAGGCCTTTTATTTCTACGAAAACATTTCTTTCGAGTCTCCAGTAATGGAGATTCTTCCCTTAAATTCCAACTTTCTAAGCCTTGGCTAAGAAATATACATTATTTTGGAATTTTGCACTTTAAGGCGGAATTTCTCTAGAAATCTGTGAAATAAAAACTAAGAAGAGTATTTGTTTTCAAGTAATTGATGTTCTATAATCATGTTTCTAAAAGTGAACGTTTTAATATCTGCCACTTCAGCGAAGCGATTTGTATACTTATCTCTTACTTTTTCGTGGCTTAAACGAAGGTACTTTTTGTTGTCCAAAAATTGATGTTTTATAGTCATGTTTTTAAAACTGAAATTTTAATATCTGCAACTTCAGCGAATCGATTTTGTGTACTTATCTCTTACATTTCCGTGGCTTTGAAAACGAAGATAAGTATTTGCAGAAGTGAGGTAACCAAATTCTTCACTTGGCGAAAGTGAATATTCTTGATAACACACCAACGGTTGGCCCTCTGGTAGCGATTTCTGAATTCTCCCTCCAAAACGTGAGACGCTCGCGGTGGTAGACGGCTGAACTAGATTCAAGCACCCGCGTCCGTGTTCCGCGGTTTTAGGTTAAGGCAAGAAGTTATATCAGTATCTCAGAGAGAAGGTATAAGATGCCTTTGTATTCGCGCGCCATAGTCCCAGTCCCCCTTTCAAAATACAAGGGGCGACGTAAAAGGAGGCGCCGGGCTATTTCGCCTCTCCTCAGTCGGAAAATATGACTGTAATTTTCGTCACTCGCGTCGTCGCGCTGACGTGAGTTTTCAAGAACCAATGAGATGCTGGTTGTAATTTAGAGACGGGGATTGACTCCGGACCTACGTTTGGTCTGGAGATAAAGCTGGAAGTCTGGCGAATTTATACCTTCTCTGTGAGATACTAGATATAACTTCTTGGTTAAGGGGAAAGGGGTAGGAAATGTTTTTGGAACTCGACCAATTTTTTTCCCAGTAGTGTAGGCGCGATGGAAGCGGCATAAATCCTCAAATTTATTCACTAGTGCCAGGATCTATTACCAATGCTGGAGCTCTTTACTTCTAGTCTAATCTTACTTCTGGTATTTGTTTTTTTAAATAATTGATATTTTATAATCATGATTTTAAAACTGAAAATTTTAAAATCCGCCACTTCAGCGAATCGATTTTGTATACTTATATCTTACTTTTTCATAGCTTAAAAACGAAGATAAGTTTTATTATTTTTTTCGAACGAAGATAGGACGTGTATTTGTTTTTTAAATAATTGATATTTCATAGTCATGTTTTTAAAAGTGAAAATCTGTCACTTCATCGAATCGATTTTTGTATACTCATCTTTTACTTTTTCTTAGCTTTGTCTACAAACGGAGTTTTTATTAATTATTAATAGTAATGATATAAAAAATTTATTTGCATACTTAAATTCGTACAACAATTTTAACTGCAGCTCATCAAGAAACAATCGCAATTTCGAAAGAGTCTGTCTTTAAATTTAATTTCATTCGAAAATGCGTAGTAAGAAAATATAGGCAGCAAATTTTACATCTGAAGCACTCGCTCATTAGTTTAAACAAGACGGCCCAAGGGCTCGTAATAGTAGCCATATCGTACGAGTGAATAGCCCCTCTATACCCTACCCTAATGAGTGGATAACCCCTCTATACCTTACCCTAATGAGTGAATAGCGCTATCTTTTTCAATGTTTAAATGATTTACCGTGCATAAAATCAGAGTGAATAGCCCCTCGATTCCCTACTCTAAACAGTGATTAAATTATAACCGTATAAATTTACTTATGCTGTAATTCTAATATTCCGTCGAATCGAAGAACAGATAGTTTTTAGTGATAATCCCCTCGATGAGTTTACAACAGACTTATGCCGATGCACACTTATCGCATCTTATAAATTTCTAACAAGGACTTATGCCCAGAAACTTTTGAAAGAGAAAGTTTAGTTAGAGTGATTACGCATTTTAGTGATAATCCCCTCGAATTACCTTTAGCAATGCTAAAATGATCAAACGCATAACGCTCATTTAACACTATGTTAGCTCTATCTAAACCCACATTTGAATTAACCGCCAAAACGTTCCAGTCAAACATAACATAAATGACGATAGCTACCGAACGAGAACGAAACAAGGAAAATCGTTATCTATTTAATTAGCACATAAATAAAAAGGAAATAAATATAAAAACCCCAAACATACAAATTCATAAGTATCCGATCCCTCAGATAAAAATTCAAAAGTATCCGACCCCCACAGATTAAGAGGTAACCCACTCCACATCACCCTGACATTTTAGAGATAAAAATAAATAATAAAAAACTCGGGGTTTCTATCAAGTCTCTATAGCTCAGTGGTAGAATTTCCGTCTACTACGTGAGCAACCCGGGTTCGAATCCCGGCTGCGATCTCAAAAAAATTTTAATTAAAATTAAATTTCTAACCGAGCCCAGTTACCCCTATGGGTGGGTTGTGGTAATATAAAGTTCCTTTTAAGCTAAAATCTGACGATAACGAAGCGACAACCCCGGCCACTACTACTACTACTACGGCTCGGGTCAAACTAAGAGCCTATCGTATACTACGATATGGCTAAAAAGGAAAAATTCGAATAATTCCACTTTCGTTATTTGCGAGTTCTGGACGGTGCAGGGTACAGTGTGGAAGAGATCACGACACTTCAACTTCATTCTGTTATTTAGTTGCAGAGAAAGAAACCAATTAACACACGACATACCTTATCAAGCAGACTATACTCCCCCCCCCCCAATTTGAAAAGGGCCTATTATACGTCAAAATTATCAGTAAGTTCTCAAGCCCTGCCCTAAATACCCGCATAGAAATTATCATGGAAGTTATGGGGGCACAATTTTTCCTATTAGTTAAATCATAAGTTTATAAGATATGTTCCATAAGTATGACACTATCTATACAAGTTCGTAATGCTACTGAGAGACTTACAGCTCGAGATAACTAGTTCGAGAACGACGGAAGCGATTTGATTGAAGTCCTACACTCGGTGCGTGTTAATTTTGCAGACTTCCATCTAGTCCTATTTAGTCTGTACTAAGCCTTTGACATAAGATATGTACCAAAAGTATGACACTACCTATACTTCGTAATGATGGAGACTTACAGCTCGAGCTATTTCTAGAACGACGGAAGCGAGAATTGACTACTCTCGGTTTTGCAGTCCATCTTCCTATTTAGTCTGTGCCTCACCAGGCATAGCTTTACGATAATCTATGACGTTTCACCTACGTCACTTCATGATAAGATATGTACCAAAAGTACTTCGTAATGCTAGAGACTTACAGCTCGAGCTAGTTCGAGAACAACACCACAATTGACTTCACTTTGTTTTGCAGTCCATCTTCCTATTTAGTCTGTGCCTCACAAGGAGTCGCTTTACGAGACTCTATGACCTACGTCGCTTCATGACAAGCTCTCAGTAACCAGTGACATGGAACATATCTTATGAACTTATGGCTGATAACAAAAACGGATTTATGTGAGAAGAACGTTGAAGATAGCAAATTCACTCCCCATCCTCGCACACTTTATTGAGAAACGTCGTCTGCTTATATTTTGACTCCACCCACAAATTCTGTATATCTCTATTTTCGTGGTTAAATATATAAAGAAAGAAAAACTAGATGCTTAAAAAGAAACATCAATTATTTACATTTTTAACTTTAAAACTTAATTCCACTAAATCGGGAGTTATATAGCATTGTTGTCCACTTTGCTTTTTTACCACTGGCGCAATTTCGGAAAAAATATTTAACCACGAAAATAGAGAAGTCTCTATACACAGAATTTATGGGTGGAGTCAAAATATAAGCAGGCGAAGTTTCTCAATAAAGTATGCGAGGATGGTACCAGAGGCTAAAGCTATGATCCCACGTTCTTAGTGCATAAATCCGTTTTTGCTGATAATTGATAACTACTTGTGAAATCAAATCTTCCTCGTTTGAAAAGCCTCTATGACTGTCCAAACACAACAAGAACAAGTGTAATGTTTTATCTGTTCCACATTGTTCACTTCGTTCCATCTTCTCTCTCTCTCTCGTGTCTCCGTCTCTCATTAAAATTGTTCGTGTCTTGGGTTCTTTTCTTTCAGAGTCTCCCCCCCCCAAACCCCCTCCTTGCTCTTAAAGAGCTTATCAAACGTAAATATAGTAGCTAGAAAACACTTAATCTTTTGTACGACTCATTCCCATACCCCAACAAAGCGACTTAGCCACGGCTTTTGAATTCCTTTACGAGAAATGTGTGGGGCCAGGCCCCCTTAGAGAATGTAAAAGGGCATCTCATCTTTGGACCAATTCTGCAGTGCTTCTGCTCTTAATTTCTAGGAAATTGTAATTGCAGAGTGATTATAATCGCTAACTTCAAACAAAAATTAAATTTTAACAACTGTCTACTATATACGAAGCATTAATATATTGATATCGTTTTGGAATGGGCATCTAAGCCTTGGTTATGGTTTAGTTTCAACAAATACCGCTAGATGGTGCCATAGTCAAGGGGAGGAGTTACTGCAGGCCTCCTTCAAGCTTAGCAAAGGCTAGTTTGATCTCTCTATTTTTTAAGTGGAACATTTGCTACATTGTAGCAATGTTTGAGGAAATAGACTGTTCCTGTAATGCAATAGGAAAAGCAAACAGCACAGGGGCCGGACCGCCATATTAGGTTAGTTCCATCACGCCAAGAAGCACCAAAAGCCACAGTTTTTGGTTTAAATTCACCATATATGCTCCGACTCGTTTTAAGTCGTCTGCTATTACGTTTGAACAGTAAAATGAACGTACTGACGCAGCCAAAATGAATGTAACAAGCAGGGTGGGAAATAAGGATTTTTTTAAGCTGGACAATGGGTCAGCAACCCACTGGCCTGGAATAAATAAACTGGTCCATGACTATTGACCAGTGAACGTCGTCTGCTAAAATAAAGAAGTGGATAATTAAAATAGTTAAGATAATGTCTGGACTCTGGTTACCCTTGAATTTTCTTAGTGGTCAAGTGGACCACTGACCCCCCTCCGATTTAATTTATAAACTGGTCCAGGCAATTTTTAAACTGGTCATTTGCCCTACGCTGGTAACAAGGCAACCGACGGCAAGGTAAGATTTTTCTTTAGTCTGAATGGACCTTTAAATGCAAAAATGCTATTGGGCTGGGAACCAACGTTTTTGTTTTGTTATTCGCAACAAACAAATTAAGTAAAACAACACTCATTGAACCGTAACGTTTGAAGTTACACAAACCATCCAAACCATTTATTTCGCGAAGTACGCGTACACCACCACATCATCGTCTAATAAAAGGGCATCGCCCTAAGATCCATTGCAAAGGCTTCGGAACCCTTATTGCAAGCCCAAGAAATACTGACCATCCCTAATTTGCTATTTTTCGAGTCTTAATATGTACCGTTTCAATGGAAGTATGTTAATACTTCCACTTCATCATTGACAATATTCAATCTCTTGGAGATTTTGACTGTTATAGAAGCCTGAAAGGAGATGGCTCAAGACATCCATTGAAATGGTTCATAGGCTGTGGAAGTACTTTCGGTACAGTACCAGACTATCTCAGGATTTTTAAAAGAAATGGTTAAAGGGATGTTCAGTACAATGAATGCGTTATGCAAGGGTATGTGAAGAACTATATTTTGAAGAAGTGTCACTATTTCATGGAGTAGTGATTGGGCAAAGTCACATGACTATCTGTCTGCTTCAACGTAGAAGGCGTGGAACGGCTCGGCGGATAGATTCAACGGAAATTCAGACCGATGCCCCTTTCCAATGCACTGATACAAGACCTATCATTATTGGTTTAAAAATTTCGTCTGCTTTATTGTATATCCTCTATGAATGGACACGGGGAGTTATATTTAGACAAAGGTAACCAACCACGTGTTTACCAAGAAACCAAATGCACATCCGGAATTACTCCAAAAAATTTTAAAGACGACTGAATAAAACAACCAAGAAGCACTATCTAGTTTATTAAGGGAAGGTATAAATTTGCCACATTTCTAGTTTTATCTCCAGTCCAAACGTAGGTCCAGAATTAATCCCCGCCTCTAATTTACAACCAGCATCTCATTGGTTCTTGAAAACTCACGTCAGCGCGAAGCGAATGACGAAAATTACGTTTTTTCCGACTGAGGAGAGGCGATATAGCCCGGCCTCCTTTTACGTCCCCCCCCCCCTGTATTTTGAAAGGGGGACTGGGACTATGGCGCGCGAATACTTTGGCATCTTATACCTTCTCCCTAGTAAAATAGATATCGCTTCTTGCAACAACTGTATGTCTACTCCTCTATTATATATCCTCTATGAAGGAACGCAAAACGTTTCAGAGCATTAGGTGGCATGCTGAAGAGCAATTGGCAAACCATTTAAGTCAAGTAACAATGGCAGTCGGACACAAATTTCTATATATACATGGCTTTTTAGTTGCTGCATTGCATTGCCCGGGAATTCCTAGCAATTTTTCCTCGACCCAACCCAACCCGACTCGACTCTAGACTCTTCGAGAGAGAGAGAGAGAGAGAGAGAGAGAGAGAGAGAGAGAGAGAGAGAGAGAGAGAGAGAGAGAGAGAGAGAGAGAGAGAGAGAGAAGCGATTCTCTTTTGTAATAAGGAGTTTAGACGAAACAATGAAATGCTTTTAAGAACTCTACTTCCCCCACCCTACCTTGAACGAGACCCGGAAGTTAAGTTCTGGCTGTAACAAGAACCAATTGCCTATTTGTATAGAATGACGGTTTAACGATTGTACCGCGCTGGACTTGGACTTTGGAGTTGGGGGGCACTTTGTCAAATGAAGGACTTTATGTATGTCTGGTGCGGATATGGCGTTCTTTTAAAGACAGTATAAAGTTTTTAAGACGGTTGCAATCGTAAAATTTTAATGAGCCAAACTGCAATTAATTTGCGTTTGGATTCAAGCGTCTCATTGTTATTATTGTCAATAATAAATCAGGATGAAGTAGTATATGGTCAACGCATATAGAAATAACAAGAAGTTATATTTATAGACATGCAGGTTTACACTTCGAAATCAATAATAAATATGCCAACGCCAGAAGGGGATAATAGAAGAAGGGTGACACTCTGTATCATCTTAATATTTTAGTTATGTAACATGATACATCCCGGGCTCACCACCCTTTATGTTCGCTCTCCCGCTCATCAAACCTCAGATGGGTATATAACTATCGCACCACTGTGCTAGGGTGAATTATATAACTGTTTGGTATTTACTAAATCCCCAGCAATCAATTTACCCACGAACCTAGATTGTCTTGACGTGTTGGGACAAAAACACACAAGCGCATGCGCCTTGGCAAATAGTTAAGCAGCGCTAATAGAATAATGATGATAGTTGATTCGGTTTAGTAACCTTTTTTCAAATGTTGGGAATGATGTAGCGAAGAATTTTGCTACAATTCCCCCGCTTTGTGGTTGCTACACTTCTCTCGAAGAGAAGTAATATATACTTCTGCTAACGCTTAGAATGCCTCAAAACCCGAACTATTTTCATTGGAGAGAAGATAAAGATAACGTCATAAAGTTGAGTGATCATTATTCGTCCAAAGAAGCTTGAGAGAAAGTTCATTAGATAAGGTTTCATTAACAAGTTCCCCATTTTATTTTTTCTATTTCACTTCGCCATTAAAACGTGTCGATGACCTACCCACAGAACTGACCACAGTGAGTCCAACGTTTTATCCCCAACGGCCTTCGAACATTTCGTCAAATGGTGCTGTACCTGTAACCAGAGAAACTGTCATCCACTCTTTCTTGATTTACTCTTGACTTAGCATTAAGCGTTGTCAGTTTTTTGTCGTCTGATACGTATTCAAATGCCCTCTCAATGAAGAACCATCTCTGCAGGTGTCACGTCACGTCTTGACGCGTTGAACGTCATCTCATCGATTTCTGGCGTGGAAAGAAACGCGGCGTTATTTTTCTGATGATCCGTCACCCACCTGACACATCCCATTAATATCAATGTCCCGTTTTTTCCCCATACGGACACTCGCTCTTCTTACCATATTTTATTCATCGACTTTTCTTTATAACTTTAGCTGCTCCCTCGTGGCGAGGCGAAAAACACCGTCTTCGATCAAATTTCAGGTCTTTTGTTGCTAGAGGCTCAAGAAGTTTAACATTTTTATGAAATAACAACGCCTTGTTCGGTGTTAAACAAAATATTTACTATTTTACATATTTCTTTCAATAGGCCATTCTTAAAAGGGGAGGGTCGCAGTATGGTCTGCTTGATATAGGGCAGTGGACCAGAGGTCCTAAAATTCCTTTAATTTTCAAGCTGTCCTATATTATCCTATAATTTCATGAAAGGTCCTATAATAGCCTATATTTTTAACTTAGTCAAACTTTTCGTATAGTTTACCATCTTTATCAAAATTTAGTGGTCACTTTTATCGAGATCACATATGACTTGACACCGAAATTGTGGAGCTCGCTCATGGTTAATTATTATATTTTAATTAAGTCCCTCTCTTCAAAGTAAAATTAATTTTTTCTTTCTTTTTTATTCTCACATGAAAACACGTTATTTTCCCATAAAAACACGTTATTTCCCCCCCCCCCCCACGAAAACACATTCTTCTATAAAATCCTATAATTCTGCAAAGAAATCCCAGTTTTTCCTATAAGGAATTTAAATTTTTGGCTGAGCTCCCTGCGAAACATATACACATTAGTAGCGTTACACCAAATACCCAATGATGGACACTTAAAGGGGATTATCTGTTTACGGCGTTATTTACTTCAAAATTATTATTTTTCTATGCAATTGAAGTGCAAAACAAAGTCTAGCCGCCTAGAAATAGGCTTAAGCGAATTCGTCTACGATTCAGCAGCCATTTCTCGAATATGAACTTAGACACGCTAGATTATATTGAGCTGCCGGTAAATGACGACGCATAAATTCTAGGGATTTATTCTCGCTTGGAATTTACTTAATGCTGGACAATATCAGTTGGCCGTACTTACAAGCATCTTCTTATGGAAGTTAAGACACTTTGCCGTTGCTGTCAACTAACATTGGGTGTGAAATAATTCTAAGGATAATTTATGATGGTATTGAGGCGATATTAATACCAGCGTATGTTGTGCATGTACCCTAGCGCGTAGAGGGTCAATATTAGTTGACCGGAAGTTATGAGTTATTTATTGGTTCCTGTGAAGAGACGTTAGCACTTATGTAGGCGTCCACTTACTTTGACCAATGATATTAAATTGTTTATATTATTAAATAATTATTTATGATCCCTTAAATTCAAGCTAGAAGTTGAATAACAGTACTAATTTAATTAAGGGGTCATGCATAAAACACTATAGTTATAACAAGTGAACTGTGACCCAGAAGCCAAAATGTTATTTTCGACTCCATTGTACTTCGTTCTTACCACCCTTTTAAGAAATAATGTTATAACGATCATTATTTTGTGTTTTTCAATACTTATCCAACCTGGGGTCCGCGAGCCATTTCATTTTATTATAATATTTTCTTGAGACGAAATTTTAAGTTATAATTTAAATTAAAAGCGGTTTATTATATAACAATGTGATAGGGATCATAATTTTGTGTTTTTTCAATTTGTATCCAACCTGGGGTCCACGGGCCAGTTCATTTTATAAAAAATTACCCTCAGACAAAATTTTCAATATTTTCGTTATAATTTAAAAGTGGTTTATGGTTTTATTTATTATTTATTATTACGTGGTTTA
This sequence comes from Phalangium opilio, assembly GCF_054372755.1. NCBI lineage: Eukaryota > Metazoa > Arthropoda > Arachnida > Opiliones > Phalangiidae > Phalangium > Phalangium opilio. The sequence continues at coordinate 5,612,397 of NW_028324217.1, read as the reverse complement.
TGGTTTTATTTATTATTATTCCATGCTTTAAATTATGTGCTATAATAAGGAAGACTCACATCGCCTCTGTCTGCCTATTAGTAACTTTTACGTTGTTAATTGTACAAATTAAGCGTAGATGGCGCCAACCTAGATTCGCTAACACACTCAGTCAAGAATGTTGACTTTTGATAAGAAACCCACATTTATCACGGTAAAATCTGAAATTCCGATTTAATATATTTTATGCTGCTACTGTCCCACTTAAGTTCAAATCTTTTTATTACTGCCATAAGTCAAAAGCCGAGGGGTCCAACAGTATTCCGATAATAGACCCTTTTCAAAGGGTTAAGACTTAACATTGATTGGGTATGTGGACCCAAAGTCTTAGATGGAGCTTCAAAGTTACCAGTCCACCAAAGTCATTTTGTTAGAAGCAATATCGAACGTCTTTGTTGACCGCATACAACGTCTTAATAAAACATGGTGGACAAACACTAGACTAGTCTATTTAAAAGCAGACGCCATTTTGAGGGAGGAGCTAGATTAATCGTTATATATGACGAAATTTACCTCGCAAATTAATTATCTATCTGGTTGCGCGATGCACCTCGGTTGCCGAACTCTCTTTGCTACTAACCAATGAAATTACAGTTAGAACAGACGTAAGAATTATGAGGCGTGACGGAATACTCTAGCCCCGCCCACAAAACCCGCATAGATATTAACGTGTAAAATTTGGGGTGATCCTATCCCTTTAATTGTCCGGATTCCGGACAGCTGTATTTTGTCAAATGTCCAACCCTTCATCCAAAAAAAGCTTCAATTTAAGTAAGCTCGCCGTTTAGGTATATTAACCCTTCCCCTATTCGGACTTCACTGTCAAATTAAACTGACCAGGGCATAAAACACAAGAAGTTTCGATCGTAACTTAAGACGTTTGGGCAGTCACCTTAAAATGACAGTGAAATCGCCAATAAGAAAAGTTAACGTCCCCAAATCCACTTTATATCTTTCGTAGGTTTAACCAGCGATGCCAACTAAAGATGTCGTGATATTTAGCATAAATGGAGCGTTGACCGAAGTATATTAATTAAAAGTTAATCCGGTATTGCTAAGCCTAGCTTGAAGCTTTATATTAAAGCGTGCGAATCGTTAGAGCTTGAGCGTGAGCCAGTCCGTGACGTAATTATGACGTACAAGGGAAAGAAAATTTTTCTCACGCATTTCGAATATCACAGTCGATTTTTGGGTGAATAGAATTTTTAAATTATTTAGAAAACCTAGAATCTGGTAAAGTCAATTTAAAATTTTGAAATGAATTTTTGGGTGAATAGAGTTTTTACTTCATTTATTTTTTACAAAAATTTGTATCTTGGTGAAATCTTAGCCGATTTTAACGAAAGTTGTTTTATTTTGAAGAGAAAAATACCCCCTACCTCATTGAATTGGATTTAAAAATTGCCTTTTAAATTAAACTTGTCCTTTAAAGTTAGAAATGGGAATCCATAATATGTAGTATTTAAATTTATCCATGCTAGAGCCCAAGCACTTTAATTTAAAAAACTGGACACTGGGCACTTAAAATGATTAACCTTGGAACGTTTTCAATTAATTAAGTGGTCACAAGGCCTGTAGTCCCCAAGCATTTAATTTTTAAACTGCCCCAACTGTCAACATTTGTCCAGGACCGCCGCCTTATTTCCCAGCCTGGAGTAGACCTACCATTATGGTCTTCAAGATTTAATCTAAAATCCTGGTAATGTATTGTTTTTTTTAACAGCTTTCGATTAGTGTACTTCTGTTGATTGTCTTTAAATAGCCCTGTCATCGATTTGACTATAGGATTTCCTTTGGCATACATACATAACGGGGGAAGCGTATTCCGTGCCTTTTGAATAATTCATAACGGCATTTTACCAAAGCACTTGTTTATATAAAACTCAATCTCATTCCTTTCGCCCCTTTTCGACCCCCTCCCCCTCCTTAAGATGGATTCCATGGTCAGTCGTCAGTCTTAGATGGCAGAGAACTGAAGCCCCAATACGGTCCTTGGTGTTTTTCTATGCAAAGCATGGAGACATACATGCCACACTGGAGGTGCATGAGAAGGCTGCTGCATTTTGTGCAGTAAACATGCACGAGTCTATTGAGTGTTAACAGAAGTAAGATAAGACTTGAAGTAAAGAGCTCTAGCATTGGTAATAGATCCTGGCACCAAAGAGAATATACCAAGAGGAGCAGAAACTCTGAATTTGGAGAAACTAGTTCCGCTTGTTCACGTGACCATGTCATCTACTTAAAAATTACCTTTTGTAAGTCAACGTTCAACCCAAAGATCAACCCAGGCTTTGCCACCACCAAAAATAAGCAGCCGACATAATTTAGCCAATAAAAGGCGTCGCTGCTTAGCCAACCAATCAACAAAAACCGGATCTAGTTACTCCAAAACCGTGGCCAGGCTTTTCAAAAGCCTCGTGAAAGGCTAAACTTTTAGCTCCTCTTGGTATATTCTCTTTGCTGGCACTAGTGAACAAATTTGAAGATTTTATGCCGCTTCCATCGCGCCTACACTAGAGAGAAAAAAATTGGTCGAGTTCCAAAAATATTTCCAACCCCCTTCCCCTCAACCTGAAGCCGCGGAACACGGACGCGGTTGCTTGAATCTAGTTCGGCCGTCTAACGCCGCGAGCGTCTCACGTTTTGGAGGGAAAATTCAGAAACCGCTACTAGAGAGCCAACCGTTGGTGTGTTATCAAGAATATTCACTTTCGCCAAGTGAAGAATTTGGTGACCTCGATACTTCTAGTCCCTTATCTTACTTCTGGTGTTAAATAAAATCATTTGAAATTCTATATGTAACTATTGTCATCAGAGAGAGAGGGTAAAAAAGCTATTACAAAGTAGAGCTCTGATTGGTCGACCAAAGAAGCTAGAGAGAAAGATATTAACATTTGTAGTACGTCGTAAACGTCATGCTGAGTACTATGGAAGGTTTTCTTTGACCTTCTCAATGCCTAGCTCAGCTCACTTTCTGTTTACCGTTAACAAAATGTTTTGTGCAAATATTTGAGATGTCCACAACACAAATGGTAGGGTTCTATTTATTTACTTTTAAAGAAATAGAAATGAATAGGTCTGCCTCATTGGGAGGGGATACAGAAAAAAATAGAAGTGGATATTATTAACCTTTTCCAAATCAACCCATGCACGTTTTCACTGTAAACACAGCAATCATCAAATTTTTCTTAGGTGTTGAGGGTTAAAATGGTTAATGAAATCGCAGTTAGAAAGGCGTAATAGTTATGACGCGTCACCACCGATAATTTTTAAGCCCGGCCCACAAAGCCCGCATAGAAATTAACATGGGTATATGGGATCGCAATTATTCCTAGTAGCTGTATGTATTCCTTATATAAGTAATATCAGGAATACATATTCTTATACTTGTAATAATAAACTGGTAATTTTCTCAGCCTTTCTGCTTGCATTAAAGAATAAGTCTGATGTAGAAACCGTCACCCCTGACGTTGTGCATAATGTATTTAAACTTAGAAACCACGTGATATTGACGTAGCTAGCGACCTATCTGCACCGAACCCTATAGAGAAGTCAGAAGGGTGTAGTTTAATGACTCCTCCCGTTTCCACCAAAATGGCGGCAAACTTTACAGAGTGGAAGGCTTGTGGGGGAATACATCTGATTGGCTAAACGGAGGCATGACGTTTAATGGGGGATATTTTCACCCCTTTTCCCACTCCCTATTGTAAACAAGCTCTCTTAGCGTGTTCTGAACGAGTAATTATAGGGTTGACGGTTGACCTATATATGTGAATAGCCAATGAAACGCTAGGAAGCATTAGCTGGCGATTTAAAGGCCGACTTCCATCGAAAAGGGTTCTAGCGAACTGAAAACCGAGCATCGAGACTAACAATGGAGCGACCGTGCCAATTTTCAAAGCCCCGCTGGGCCAAAAGTTCAAAGGGTTCTCGTTAACTGAAAGCCGTGCAATGTGGTTCTAGCGAACTGAAGATGAACAATAGAAATCCTTTTAAATTTATTTCCTCTCGAATTTTTGCTTTCCCCTGAAGGAAATTCTCTATTGTGTATCTTCAGTTCACTAGAACCACATTGCACGGCTTTCAGTTAACTAGAACCCTTCCAACTTTTGCCCCAGCGGGGATTCGAAAATCTGCACGGTCGCTCCATTGTTAGTCTCGATGCTCGGTTTTCAGTTCGCTAGAACTCTTTTCGATGGAAGTCGGCCTTTAACAAACTTTTAAGCCCCTCCCCTTACCTTCAATCAGATATTACTATAAGATCTATGGCCTGTTAAAGATTCCAAGTAGAAGAATCTGTATTCCTGATAACATTGAACTATTTGTAAATTGTTAGGAGGAATTTTGCTAACTCAAACCACGTTTCAACACGCACACACAACCCTCCAACACAACTATGACTAAAGTTCTCGGGTGAAAGGGTTGCTGGTAGGCTATAATATCACGTCTTACAGACAGTCGTCAAACTATCTCCTCTCCCTTCAACGCTACGCGTGAACGCCAAGCACTTTGCCTGGCATCGGACACATGCATACAAGAACCATCCAAGCCAAACCAGGGACGCGACGAAAAGGGCTCAAAAACAAACACTGTAAAGCGAGCTTGACTGCGTACAAGGCTTCCGCATACTTAACAGTGAACGAGGATCCGGGAGACGGAAGCCCCTAGCCAGGAAACGTCTAGAGTTGAAATCAGTCCCAGTTTGCATTAGGTTCCATTGAGATTCCAGGCCTTGGTTGATAGGGGGTTGTAATGGTAGACAGTATTGCATTTTAAGGTTGAAATATCGTAAGACGAGGTTTGGAAAGGGATTCTTGCAGTGAGAGGCGACCTTAAGCCAATTTGTCATTCCTTTTTGCTTCAAAACGGAACCGGGCCTGGCTGCTGCCCGGGCCTGGGATCTCTTCTTACGCCCCCCCCCTCCCCGGGTCTATTCGGACCTATTTTGCAAGGAGTACTAGTTATAACTGGAGAAGATAGCTTTAGGTCTTACTGTGCGAATTAAACTGACAAATCTGGTTCGAAATGAAGCGTCGTCTGCTTCTGAGCATCATTTTTTCCGTTAGACCAAATCGGCTAGGCAAACGCACACAGTCTCATTCCACCTTATTCCCGATGCGTGTACCAAGGCTTACGTCGCGAATTTAACTGACAAATATGGGTCAAAATGAAGCGTAGTCTGCTTCTGAGCATCATTTTGTCCGTTAGAACAAATCGGCTAGGCAAACACACACAGCCTCATTCCATCTTATTCCCGATGCGTGTGGCAATGCTTACAGCGCCAATTTAACTGACAAATATGGGTCACAATGAAGCGTCGTCTGCTTCTGAGGATTAGGCTGAGAAAAAACTGGACATTGGTCACTTAAAGTAATTAACATTGGAACACTTTTAATTAAGTGGCCTTAAGACCAGTAGATCCCCAATCATTTAATTTTTAAACTGACCCAGCTAATTTTTAAAGTGAACATTTGTCAGGGCCTTTCTTTTAAGGTATTATAATGTTATATTAGCCGAGCTTTTCCCTAAACAAACATATCAATAATACAGTGTAGAATTCTTTTGGAGAATGGGCTATCGCAGTCTTGAGGAACTTGTTAGGTCCCGGGGATCGGTTAGATGCGATGGATCGTTACGATCTGGGGTACAGGAAATTTGGATAAAGAGAGGGTCCAATCTAGCAGACTGCTGCCGCTGCTGCTGGTCGTTTGTTTTCCAGTCAAATATCTGGAATTTAAATCAGGGATGCATGGTACTGTACCAGCCAGCTTGCAAGCAAGTAAGCCCACGAACTTCTCAATTTATTTATTGGATTTCGCTTTGCTTTAGTTATGTTACGAAACTGTATAAAACTAAAGTACTTTATCGATTTCCGAGCAATGATATTCCGAAATGAATTTTATCATGACTTGATATAAGTAACTTAACAGCAATAAGTATGACACTGAATGAAATACGTTGAGGTGGTTTGTGTATTAAATAAAACATATTTTATACCCCTTAATGGGAGGGTAAAGTATAAAATAAAGTGATTTTTATCGATTCTTTACTAATTAAAAGACCAGTCTGCATAGTGAAACATTCAGGAAATACTTCAGAATGATTTTAAAATTAAAATTATGTTCAGATTTTAAGGATAATTTTAAATAAGGACCTCGGACCAATCGCGTAACGCCCTGCCTTTTTATTAACAAAATTCTCGTGTCGAATGAAATTTATCACGATATTTGATAAAATTTGCGCGCGACGTGACAATCGTGGCGCGAGACATGGAACGTGGCACGAGAATTTTGTTAATAAAAAGGCAAGACGTTACGCGATTGGTTGGCAGTCCTTATTTAAAATTATCCTTAAAATCTGAACCTAATTTTAATTTTAAAATCATTCGGAAGTATTTCCTACATGTTTCACTATGCAGACTGGTCTTATAATTAGTAGAAGAATCGATAAAAAAATCACTTGGTTTTCTACTTCACCCTCCCTTTAATTGATAATTAAATTAGCAATCATAGTCTTTCAGTTTCTTCTGCACTTCAGGGTTGCCATGGGAAGTGTTATACTTATTGGTATTATGTTGCTTATGATATTCTTAATAAATAAATAAAAAAGTTTCATTAGTGGTTTAGTGTAAATATGAAAATAATGAATAAAATATGACGTGAAATCCTATTTTGAAACGGATATTAGCTATAGGTAAATTTACGTTAGGACTTTTGATGTTTTGGTGACCTAGTTCCCATCTTTAAATCTGTCTTAACCCAAAAGTAAATCAACCGGAAGTGACTGGTCACTGACCATCAACGACCAGCTGAAACCGGAAGTTGGGTCGTATTTTATGGAGTCTAAGGTGACCATCAACGACCAGCTGAAACCAGTGACTGAAGGGCGTTTTTGAAGTAGTGCAAGAAATAAGTAATTTATTTCTAGTAGTGGGGTACTCATCAAGAAAGCTTTTATTTCGGTGCCCATTTTGTAAAATGGCGACTAAAAATGGAAATGGACTATTTTTACGGAATAATGGCTGACAAAATAGTTCATCATTTTATTTATGTTTTGAATAAGGCATATTTTAAAATGGGGCACGAGAAACCAGCTCGAGGCAATCAGCCATTTAAAAAGACTCCTCGATAGCTTATCTAAGAAATATTTTTCACAATTTGCGTCCATCTTGTAAAATGGCGACTAGAAACCTTTATAAATAATACATTCTTTGACATTAACTACAGTGGTACACAATTTTAAAATGGGGATAGAAAATTCAGCCACTAACAAATTCTCACCACACCTCGGCTGTGGTTTAGTTTAAACAATCGCCACTAGATGGCTCTCCCATAGTCGAGGGGGTAGAGAGCCCGTTACGTATTAGTTTAGCAAAGGCTAGTATTAGCTTCGCCCTCGTGAACGTATTCTGATTGGTTCCTGCCATTGACTAGGTAAAATTCGTGTGTGGAGGGCTAGCCAGCATGAAAACTAATACTCAAGTAAAACTTATAGTGATAGACTTATGCTGGTAAGGTGAAAACTATTACTAATCCTGGTCCATTCTCCAGACAATTCGGGGTGGATCTTTTGCAAATAAAGAGAGAGAATTCTTTAATTTAAACATAAGCTATTATTATTGTCTGATTTCCCATATTCCCCATTAGCTTGTCTGCGATGCCTCCCTCCACTTATATCTTTATGTGCTTCAATACTCCTAGACTTGGGTTTAAATATTGAATAAGTCTGTTATAAACTCACAGCTAGACAACCCGACTCGACCCGTTAGTTAAATATTCAGGAGCACGTTGGGTCCCTAACTCAAAAGCAGAAATGCATCATAAAATATTACTTAACTTGCGTATTTATTTTTCCATTTGCTAAAACTAAAATTAAAATTAAACTTTGGGATTCCCAATTTTTATTATTTTCAGGAATTCATTTATTTAAAGGAAAGAAGAATAAAGGCCTTTTCAAATCAAACAACTTTTTGACTCATTTAGATGAGTCAACTTGAGTGAGATTAACAGAAGTTGAATCACAAAATTAAAAATTTGATCACTGACCAATTTTTGTTGACTCTAATTTTTGATCCATTTTGTTGGGTCAAAATTTGTGTTGTCTGAACAGGGCTTTAAAAACATGCAGTTGAACTCATAACCTGATGAACAGCTAAAACTGGGTCTCTTTACTGTTGGTACTAGCTTTCTAAGAGCAAGAAGGGTTTTACATTCGAAAAAATTGTTATCTCAGTTATGTGGTTTACCTTCAAACTTTTAGATTGCATTTCGACTTTATCTAATTTCTAAAAACTAGTAGTTTAATGGGAATGTAACTCTCCGTTTTTAAAGGAAAAGTCTAGGTAACATAACATTGTACCAAGTAGTGATATCTAGTTTATTAGGAAGAAGGTATAAGATGCCTAAGTTTTCGCGCGCCATAGTCCCAGTCCCCCTTTCAAAATACAAGGGGGACGTAAAAGTAGGCCCCGGGCTATTTCGCAGCCTCTCCTCAGTCGCAAAATATGACTGTAATTTTCGTCATTCGCGTCGCGCTGACGTGAGTTTTCAAGAACCAATGAGATGCTGGTTGTAATTTAGAGACGGGGATTAACTCCGGACCTACGTTTGGACTGGAGATAAAGCTAGAAATGTGGCGCGAATTTATACCTTCTCTCTAATAAACTAGATATCACTTCTTGATTATATCTTAAAAGAACGGCTGCTTTTTCTAAATATAAAAGGAATTAAATATTAAAAAAAAACTAAAAAATTACCTCTTATTACAATATGATAATTAGTACATTTAATTAGTCTTAAATGTAATCAAGGACTACTGCGCCAACCGCCATTGCTTTAGTGGCGTCTGCTAGCCCGAACCATGACCTTACCCTTACCTCTCTCAGCCTGTGAGAATTCAACCAATTCTGTGGGGGTAAGAGGTTCAATTAAGCAGACGCCTACACTAAACCAATGGCGGATGACGCAGTAGTCCTTAATTTTTTTAAGACTAATTAAATGTACTAATTATCATATTGTAATAAGAGATCATTTATTTAATTATTTTTAATATTTAATTCCTTTTATATTTAGAAAAAGCAGCCCATCTTTTAAGGTATAATGTTATGTTACCTAAACTTTTCCTTTAATTTCACATTATCACGTCTGCATCACGGCGTATAGGTGTCGCTGTATCCGCACCTTAATCTAAATTAATTATTACCATGGGCCTTGGCTCGTTCTCTCGCTTCGAAATCGCCTCTCTCTCTCTCCATACCCCTGTCTATCTTATTAGATAAACACGATTCTCGCAAACTTTCCAAGTTAAATTCAATTTGTTAGCCCAAGGCCCGAATACCCGAATGCCAAGGCTTAAAACTGGCGGTGTTGCTCTGTCTCCACGAGTTCACGTACGATACTGTTTTGTAGCGATTTTAAACTTCCCGTAATACATTTAACAGAGTTTACATTGCTGACAACGTATTTTGTCATCCAGTAACGACCTCGTGGCCTTGGTTGGATATTAATGCGCGTAAACAATAGTTGAATGAATAATTAAGCAATGCCAATCTTATTTGAAGTAGAATGGTGGTTATTAGTGCTTTAATGTCGTCTGCTAAAACGAACCTAGATTGCTCCTAGCTGAAGTGGTAGTAGTTTTCGAAATAGAACAAACTAAGCTTCTTTGAACCACGCCTCTCTTCGGTCACGTGCCTATGACGTATCTATAGCTATATAAATCGAAGTCCTGACTGCCTGATAATCAACGCCCAGCCCAAACCGCTTGCCCTAGAAGGCTGAAAATTTGCAGGAACGTTACTCATAAGTAGTAGGCGCGTGCTAAGAAATATTTTTCCAATCCGCCGCCATCTTAATAAATGGCGCCCAGAAATGTAAAAAACTTCTCTATGCAACAAAGTCCGCGCGTTTCAACCGATTTCGCAAATATTTAGTACACTGGTTTCTTTTAACCTATAGACGGGCTGAATGGTCTTTTGGGTTCGATTTGTTGCCATCTTTTCAAATGGCGGCCAGAAATTTAAAAACCCTTCTTTACGGAATAAAGTCCGCATGAAAACTAATATAAAATGTCCCGACGGGCTGACGGGCAATGCTGAGTGCCTTCGCTCCCAGGATGCTACAAAAATCTACCCATTCTTTATATCATTTTGATCAGAAATATATTACTTTACACTTTAAGGTTATATATTTCTGTTTTGATGGAAGTTCTTATTACACGCGAGCGACGCCGCGGGTAAAAGCTAGTTTCATATAATTGTTACCCACACGCCGTAAGACTTACTGGTTATAAACTTATGCTTACTAGATGGGTTCACTACTTGAACGTCCCTCGCGTCTCACGGGACTCTGGCTGAATTGGTACCCTCACCCCTCAGGCACGCTTGCAACTTCGTACGAAGCCATAACTCTGACGTCACTTGGAAAAATAATAGAACTTCGTTTACGAGCCCCTAGGGGTCGCGCCGGAAGTTTCTAATTTGGCTAAGTCGAGGAATATTCAGCTCCCTCCGTGACTAAGCCCCGAGTTTCCAATAAACTTTACGATTTCAGACTTTCCATAAATCTTGTCGACCCCTATCCAAACTTTCGACCCAAAGGTGGGGGTCATTATTTCACAAGCAAGTATTGTAATGGTGCAAAATATGTTTGATATTTTAGTAGACTTCCAAAGGGTTGTATCAGTTTAAGTCTATACCTGGATGTTCATTTCAAAATTCTTAATAAGTAACAATTTTTGGGTCGAGGGGCTAACCAGTAAGAATTACCTAATACATCGGTGAAAACGTCATAAGTGCAAACAAGAAGTGATATCAAGTTTACTAGGGAGAAATTGAAATAAATTGGCCACATTTCTAGCTTTATCTCCAGTCCAAACGTAGGGTCCGGAGTTAATCCCCGCCTCTAAATTACAACCAGCATCTCATTGGTTCTTGAAAACTCACGTCAGCGCGACGCGAATGACGAAAATTACTCTTATTTCCGACTGAGGAGAGGCTGCGAAATAGCCCGGCCTCCTTTTACGTCCCCCTTGTATTTTGAAAGGGGGACTAGGACTATGTCGCGCGAACACTTAGGCATCTTATACCTTCTCCCTAGTAAACTAGATATCTCTTCTTGGTACAAATGATTACTCTGATTACAGAAATTCGAATGAATACGAATGATAACAGCCTTATCATTACAGATTGTGTACACTAATTATGGGAAGTGGTTAGCCCCTCTGTATAAATATTTAACAAACGGAAATAGGAAAGGAATTTTTCCCCAGTTGGAATTAATAATTTTGATTTTTCAGTTTAGTTATGACTCAAAAAATAACATTTTTATGTTATCATAAGGCTTTCATATTCTACATAAGTTTTGCTACGAATTTAGAGGAAGGAAAGTGTGATTTTAGAGTAGCATAGTTTGGGGGGGGGGAACCATCTGAAGCTGTACTAAAATCCCATCATGCTTTTCGTTGTTTGCCTGTTGGACTTCAATCGGTACAGCCACCTATCATTGCCAATATTTTAATTTTAATGTTGCAAAGTGACGCGTAAGTAGTTGTTCTTGTGGCTATAACCAGGTGTCACCAAAAGCGTGATTTATGCCCAACCTAAAACCACGGGGTACTATGGGTAAATTTTACGTTCATACTTGGGAAGGGCCTTTTTTTGTTAGCACTATAGAGTATTCAACTCCAGAAATAAACTTTCCTCCTCCAAGCTACCAGCACTCTCTCGTGGCACTGTAATTCTCGTAGGACGTATCCTGATGGCTGGATTTGCTGGGAGGAAACTTTAACCATAGCCTACTGTGATCTCTATCTTTACCAGACACCGAACGGGACAAATTAGGGGAATAACAGTAGTTTAGAACAAAGATGGCGCAGCAATCTCTTTAAAAAATTCAAATGGGTCATGGCTCTACCTTAGGCCTATACTTACGCGTTGTAGGGTTATGAAGATACCTAAACAACGTCAAATTTCTTGGAAAATTTTATCCAGGAAAGAGTAAATTAGTTTCAGGAAATTCAATATATATTCATAAACTCTTAGCGAATTAACTATATGAATATTTTACTAAGATTAACACCAAATGCGTTAAGTTTATTTCTATGCTAAAACTTTAAAAGGAAAATGAAGTCCGCGACAAGTATTGTAGAAGCGTTTTAATTCGTAAACAAGAGTAAATCAATCCCAGGAGTAAGCAACTCTTAATTAAAGCTATTATTATATCTCAACTTGATTTACTCATGAACTTGGTTATAGACCCTTTTCAAAAGGCCTTGTTTTCTTAAGAATTTAAAAACTCTTCATAAATAAACATGAAGTATTTTTTATGTTTATCTCTCAGTAAGTCTCAAGCATAACGAAGTATACGCAGTGTCATACCAAAGACCATTAAACACAGATGGACTGAAATGAGAAGCTAAAACCCCTGTTCATCTAATGGGCATCGCCTCTCGTCACCCCTAGCGGGAGAGTCCTGAAGCTTTTCGCCTCATAGATCATGTTATTGCTGTGGTTTGAATCGAAAAATTTCAATATTGGTCGTGGTGTGGCGCTAGAGAGGCGCTGCCCTAAAATAACCAAGCCAGTCCATCTGTGTATAATGGTCTTTGGTTATTGCGTTTGGAACATACCACATAAACTTATGGTTCATGCAGTAAGAAATTTTGACAATCATTGCCTTATAGAGGTCGCTTCACTTTGCTATGGTTTGAGTCGAAAAAGTTTCGATATTGGTCGCGGTGTGGCGCTGGTGAGGCGCTGGAGAGGCGCTGCCCCAAAATAACCAAGCCAGTCCATCTGTGTTTAATGGTCTTTGGTTATACTTTTGGAACATACCACATAAACTTATGGTTCATGCAATAAGACAATCATTGCCTAATAGAGGTCGCTTCAGTTGATGGGTTTTTGGAAATAATACAAACCTAACTCTAGAACCAACCCCTAACCCGAAACACACATATTACGAAAATTAGTAAGTACTTAACAAAAAAATCCTCTCATCAGAAAAATTTGGCAAAAGCTCGCGAAAAACGAAATGGAAAAAACACACGCGGGGAAATTGTCCTGGAAAATAATAGATTGCGCCCCCTAGTGTGTTATTAAGCCGCGTGGTTGGATGGAATGTGTGTCACCACCTCGTTATACCGTACGCCATGCCATCGGATTGTCGTTAAGGGCGACCTAAGCCTTGATGCCTTCAACTTCTATCCGAAGTAAATAAATGAGAGGGTCCTCTTGGGGAGTGGTAGACGTGGGTGGAAAGGACATTGAATGGGCACCCTAATATTAAGGGGGCGGACGAATCTAGACAACAAAAAGAATGAGTCATATCTTATTGAGCGCCGTCGAAATTTTCTAGGGAGATATCTGCCTTTGTCCGACCACGTAACTAACCCAAAGTGAACTCACCCACGTGTAATCACCCTCTTTTTCTGTATTATTGCGTAGACGTGCATAATCCGTTTTAAGTCTCCGCCGCCTGATGCCTAAAAGTATAATATAAATACGCCTGACTATTCCTCGTTTTGTAGGGGCCCAATCAATATTTCGGAGCCCAGTGGTCCTATAATTCCTATAAAATCATAAATTTTTGAACCTGTCCTATATTATCCTATAATTTGTTATATTTTTGACTTTGTCGAGGTTTTCGTATATATGCATCAAATTTATCAAACTTTAGCTCTTTTATCGAGATGAAATATCCTATATTTTCCTATAATATATAACGTATAATATTTTTGACGTAGTTTGGGGAGTTCTTGTGTAGTTTAGCATCAAATTTATCAAAATTTAGCTATTTTTATCGAGATGAAATATCCTATAATATCCTATGTTTTTACTTAGTTTGGGAAGTTTTCCTATAGTCTAGCATCAAATTTATCAAAATTTAGCTCTTTTATCGAGATGAAATGTCCTATATCTTCCTATAATATATAATGTATAATATTTTTGACTTAGTTTTGGAAGTTCTTGTGTAGTTTAGCATCAAATTTATCAAAATTTAGCTGGCTCTTTTAAAATAGAGATCACATTTGACTAGACACCACCAAAATTACGTATCGCTCGCTTAGAAAATTTTTATATATTATATTTTAATTAAGTTCCTCTGAATTTTCGAAGTAAAATCCAATTTGTTAATTTTATTTTTATTTTGAGATTCTTCTACATATTCAGTCATGTTTTTATATGTAGATTTGTGTCCAGTCTGGGAAATAACACGCTTCTTCTGGTACAAAGCCAGTTTATTAATTGCTTGGACCAGTTTTTAAATTCAAGAAGTGGTGGTAACTGGTCCTCGGGACCAGTTTATTGATTGAAAATCTATAAGTAAACTATCCTCTGAATTTAAGTTCTGACTGTATTGTAGTGTTAACTATCTTGGTAAAATGAGGTATAGAAAGTTGTTTACTTATTTATTTATTTGTGGACTCAAATCGGCGGCCAAAAAATTAAAGGTTGTACTTTCAACCAATCGCCTTGCACCCTCACTGAGTTCTAGCAGATATCTTTATTATAAGCTTCGGCTTATTCGTAAAAATTCGGAGTTTCATTAGAAAACCCTCGGAATCTTCACGCCAAGTTTGAAAAACTGTTTTTGACCCTGAAAAACGTGGTTGCCATAGCAACCCCGAATATAAATTGAAGTTCTAAGTTCTGAGAACGATATCTTTCCCCAAAGCCCTAATCCATGTTCCCGTCAACTTCAAGGAATACTTAAATGCTTCCATCCCGCGTTGTTATAAGTTTACTAGCTGTTACCCGCGGCGTCGCTCGCGTGTAATAAGAACTAACATCAAAATGATATAAAGAATGGGTCGATTTTACTGATGACTAATATTTTTGTAGCACCCTAGGAGCGACGGCACTCGGCGTTGCCCGTCAGCCCGTCGGGACATTTTTTATTACTTTTCACGCGGACATTATTACATAAAGAAGGGTCTTTAAATTTTTGGCCGCCATTTAAAAAGATGGCAACAAATCGAACCCAAAAGACCACTCAGCCCTTCTATAGGTTAAAGGAAACCAGTGTACTAAAAATTTGTGAAATCGGTTGAAACGCGAGGACTTTATTACATAGAGAAGAGTTTTTACATTTATGGGCGCCATTTATTAAGACGGCGGCGGATTGGAAAAATCTTTCTGAGTACGCGCCTACTACTTATGAGTAACGTCCCTGCAAATTTTCAGCCTTCTAGCGCAAGCGGTTTGGACTGGGTGTTGATTATCAGTCAGTCAGTCAGGACTTTGATTTATATAGATATAGATTTTATGCACAATTCTAGTACCATAAGTTTATAAGTGATATGTTCCTTCCATAAGTATGAATGACACTACCTATACAATTTCGTAATGCTACTGAGAGACTCACAGCTCGAGATAACTAGTTCGAGGGAGAACGACGGAAGCGAGTCAATTGAAGTCCTACACTCGGTGGTGGTTAATTAATTTTGCAGGACCAAGTTCCATCTAGGTCCTATTTAGCCTGAACTTACTAAGCCCAAATTTGACAGTGCCTCAGCAGGCGTCTTCGCTTTACCCTGAATCTATGACCTACCTCAGTCACTTCAAAATTACAAACTCCAGTTTCTAAGTTACCAGTGACAAACTTATCATGGAACATATTCTAGTATGTACATAGCTAAGTACCCCTTTAATTTTCTTTATCCAAAATATTCCAAGTTCCTGGCAATATATTTTTATTTTTTGCACAGTGGTATTCAATTGAGCTTTAGGCCTAGCTAGCTTCTTCCCAACACTACCAACACTACGACGCAGGCGGTGTCGACGACAACATCCGGCGAAAGAATGTTTTTTTATACCAAAGAACGCAAATATAATGAAAGCTATTCCATCACGCCAAACACTGAGCCAACGGGGTTGCCTCCAAGAAAAGCTTGGAGAGTGAGAGAGTAATGGAGCAAGGAGGGACCCTTGAAAAAGGGTTCCTTCGTTCTGGTACTCGCCCTATACCATTTGATTGTCATTTTCTGATATGCCCTTAGCCCTTGACAAGCATGCTGTGCCTTATTTCCGCAGAAAACAGAATGAAATATGATTGGTTTTCTCGATAGGTGCTAGCGGGAAAGATAAGCCGTTTTAATTAAGGAATTTATCTAGAGTATTATGTATATGCATTATTAGGCGAGGCCCTATAGGCATTGGGCGTAGCGTTTAAGGCCCCTTTAGACTAGACACAAATCTTACTCGCTTGATTAGACACGTGTCAATGCATAACTACGTAAAAGATGCCGATGCGCGGGTTTTGTTTTAAAAGTGTTTAATTACGTCGGGCTGTGTCGAGATGGCAGCACTTCGTTAGTGGCGCCTTTTCTTTAGTCATTGCTGTCTCGAATCTCGATCGCGCATTCTGAAGCATATTAGAGTGAGCTTTGCTTTTGCAGACGATATATTAAAAGTTTTAGGATTCTTGGTGCGGTATTTGTCATTTGGATGTTCAGCTAATTTTCGTATTCAAAAGTCTTGGTTCAAAAATCACCACATACGCGACTTGTTGAAAGTCGTCTGCTCTGAACGAAATTAACGAAGTAACCGACGGGAACGTACGTCTGAATGGGAATTTAGTTCAATTGTCCTTTCAGTATGAGCATAAGGCTGTCATACTCTCCGTAAACTTAGGTCCACACGATATTTGCTACAAGCACTAATCTTTTATAAAAGTGTTGAGCCCCGCCTCCTAGTGGTGAATACAATATTGTCGCAATCAGAAACCAAAAGCCTTCTGTGATCATAATCTTTATCAAAACTTGACTTAATCACGGAAGTAAATCGCAGTACTAAAGCCTTCTGTGATCATAATCTTTATCAAAACTTGACTTAATCACGGAAGTAAATCGCAGTACTAAAGCCTTCTGTGATCATAATCTTTATCAAAACTTGACTTAATCACGGAAGTAAATCGCAGTACTAAAGCCTTCTGTGATCATAATCTTTATCAAAACTTGACTTAATCACGGAAGTAAATCGCAGTACTAATCTGTTGTGATTTGTATTAGAATATTTTAAACTAAGATGGCGCGGCAGTAGTCTACGTTTTGTTTCACAAAGACAATGCCATTTCTACATGAGACCCATACTTACGAATAAATAATAAGGCTATGAGTAAGAGATAATGGACATACTATAATAATATTTGTATCTTAGACTAGAGACCCTTTGAAATTAATCTTACGACTAACTCTCTGATTTAATAACTCAATTAAATGTTTAGCTAACATAAACTAACTTCGAAGTAGACCTACATAGCCTAATTGAGATTTAGCAGAATACATTAAATAATAATAAACCATCCGTTTACTACCATGAGGGAAGCCAAGGCCTAAGTTAACCTCAATGTCATTTCGCGTTAGAAAGACATTTATCGTGAACAAAACAGCTAACTCAACACGCCTACATTTGTACATACCACTACACGACGTATCTTTATCTGTGAAAGACCGCCAAAAGAAAGCTAAGCCACTACCACTATCCAGTCAAGAAGTGATATCTAGTTTATTAGGGAGAAGGTATAAGATGCCTAAGTATTCGCGCGCCATAGTCCCAGTCCCCCTTTCAAAATACAAGGGGGGACGTAAAATGAGGCCCCGGGCTATTTCGCAGCCTCTCCTCAGTCGGAAAATATGACTGTAATTTTCGACATTCGCGTCGTGCTGACGTGAGTTTTCAAGAACCAATGAGATGCTGGCTGGTTGTAATTTAGAGGCGGGGATTAACTCCGGACATACGTTTGGACTGGAGATAAAGCTGGAAATGTGGTGAATTTATACCTTCTTCCTAATAAACTAGATATCACTTCTTGATCCAGTTCAGTTCTGGGCCGTTAATAATATTATTTGCTAGGAAACTAAACGCTACATGATGACGCAATAAAAATAACTTTCACACGACATCTGGATTTTGTTTTGGCCATATAAAAAAATATAGGACCAGTTCTAGCCGGGCTAACGTAGCTATAACCATAACCAAGCCCAGCCCACGACTAGACAGATGAAAATGAAAACTGACGGCGTAATGTTATATCTAGTGACATAAACCAATTATGGATGGTTCCCTCATAAGTTAGAAGAAATCGAACAAGAGTGAATTAAACAGGAGTATGTAACGTAACTCCTGGGTTCGTTAGAGGAGTTGGTAACCAATGCGGTAAAGATAGTTATGAGGCAACAGGGTGGTCAGACACCAGACTCTGTTTTAGGAAAGGACTTGAAAGCTTTGTTAAACCGCCCACTCCTCCTTCCTCGCGTTTCATTGGCTGTTCACACACGAAAGACAACCGTCAACCCTAGGTCCACTCTAGTAGTCCTCGTTTTTAATACTAATTTAATGCTAAATATTTTGTAATAAGAGATGATTTATTGATTTATTTATTTAGAAAAAGGCTGCTCTTTTAAGGTATACCAGGGATAGATTTAATTTTAGAAGTAGGAATGGATAACAGAATAATGTGGGCGCGCGTCAAAGTCCCGGACCCCCTTCCCGGGACGGAGGGGAATGAAAGAAGAAGCGGATCATAGCGACAGAGGTAAAAAGGAATTACGTATTTTTCGCCGTTCCCGTCAGCAACGCCATCAAAACGTCGTTTAAGTGAGTCAATAAGATAATTTAAACTTATCGTTACGTATTGGAGGGAGGGGCTCTATACTGGGTGGTCTATGAGTCGGAATAACTGAAGTAAATACTAACCGTTCTCCATTCCTACTTCTAAAATTAAATCTATCCCTGGTATACTGTTATGTTATCTGATCTTTTCCTTTAAAAAATGTTGGAAATTTCAAAATAATTTTACTTCCTCTGCCTCTCTACCCACGTGGTTTTGGTTACGCCCTTGAAACCGTGACTGCTCGGATATTGTATCGATTTTGACTTACGGGGACCGTACAAAATATTCTTATGCTAGCGACCACATCATCGACCTCTTCCTGTCGCCTTTTGACACTCTTATCGAGGTGATCATCTTCGATAAATCTATCGTAATTGAAAATGGCTGGTCTCTAGTTAAAGATAATACTGACAAGTGATGTGGTGGTGTGCTGGCTGCTTTCAATTTCCTTGTAATGGTTTTAACTAACGGGGGCGGATATTTTTTTATCTTATTTATATTTATTAGATCTATCCTTTTAGTCTATTACGAGTTAGAGTTTAGGTTAGATATCAAATATTTACTTAAATGAAATTCTGTGTGGGTTTTGGATTTGTTTGGGTAAAAGTAGAAGCTAGCGCAGACGAGAGTTTCGAGATGAATTGGTTTATAATTGTTTATTTCGTCGGTCACTAGAACAGATTTAAATTTGGAGGGCTTAAAAACACTGAAGGATTGGTACAATTATTTTCAACTCACTGTAGGCTACTTTGAAAATGTTATTTTTTTTTGTTAAGTTAGATCTTTATTTGGAAAATTAATAATTTCCCAGAAATCTCAAATTTAAATGTTCTGATTGGTTATTAAGTTTGAATTTAAATTTTAATCGTTCTGATTGGTTATAAATCTTGGTCTCAAATTTAAACTGTCTGATTGGGTATAAAGTTTGGTCTCGAGTTTAAACGTTCTGATTGGTCTTAAAATTTGGTCTCGAGTTTAAACGTTTTTATTGGTCATAAAGTCTTATCTCAAGTTAAAACGTTCCTATTGGTTCTTAGTTTTATCAAATTTAAACGTTCTAATTGGTCAAAAAGTCTTATCTCAAAATGAAACGTTCTAATTGGTCAAGAAGTCTTATCTCAAAATGAAACGTTCTAATTGGTCAAGAAGTCTTATCTCAAAATGAAACGTTCTAATTGGTCAAAAAGTCTTATCTCAAAATGAAACGTTCTAATTGGTCAAGAAGTCTTATCTCAAAATGAAACGTTCTAATTGGTCACAAAGTCTTATCTCAAAATGAAACGCTCTAATTGGTCACAAAGTCTTATCTCAAAATGAAACGCTCTAATTGGTCACAAAGTCTTATCTCAAAATGAAACGTTCTAATTGGTCAAAAAGTCTTATGTGAAAATGAAACGTTCTAATTGGTCAAAAAGTCTTATGTCAAAATGAAACGTTCTAATTGGTCAAAAAGTCTTATCTCAAAATGAAACGTTCTAATTGGTCAAAAAGTCTTATCTCAAAATGAAACGTTCTAATTGGTCACAAAGTCTTATCTCAAAATGAAACGCTCTAATTGGTCACAAAGTCTTATCTCAAAATGAAACTCTCTAATTGGTCACAAAGTCTTATCTCAAAATGAAACGCTCTAATTGGTCACAAAGTCTTATCTCAAAATGAAACGCTCTAATTGGTCACAAAGTCTTATCTCAAAATGAAACGCTCTAATTGGTCACAAAGTCTTATCTCAAAATTAAACGTTCTGATTTATCATAAAGTTTCATCAAAATGTTAAAACTGTAATTGGTGATAAAGGTTTATCTTGGTTTTAAACTTAGTGATTGCTCAAATAATATCCTAATCAAGATTGAACTTAAAGATAATTTGACCTAATTTCAATGAATATTTTTCTTTTTATAAATTTTATCTTTAGTTTTGATAAAATAATGGCGAGTGGTATAAATCAAGACATTTCAGTACCTCTTAAGTTACGTCACTACGAACCAAATTATAGGTACAGTACCCATAATATATTTCTTCACAATGATAAAAAATATCATATGCACGCCATGCATTATGATTCGAAAATTTATCACTTAAGGTCAAAAACCCATTTATATGCCCATAAAAGTTGGAAGGCAAAAAATTGTCTAGCCATTATTGAAGCTACCCCCCACTAGATTACATCAAATAATGTATGGAAAAATTACTGAATAAAAGCTCCTTCCGCTTACAAGCCATTTTCTTAATCTTTTTGGCATAAAAATGTAGGCTAACTTCCTGTGGTTTTAGACATAAAGCTATTCTTGTTTTACAAGATTGCTAACCATTTTTTTATCTCCGTTATAAGCATATACATATTTTTTTCAAGTTTATATACTGTATACGTAAAAAAGGGGGAGCCTCTGCCATTTATAAGTCAAGATAATTGTAACAGTATCTGTCCTTATAAAGCATAAACAAATAAATCTTTATTTTGTCTGCGCCTACGTTTCACTTCCGCTGCCCTAGCTAAAACTCGGTAGCTAGCTAGCTAGTGTGTGTGAGCAGGCCTGGCAATGCACATCTGATCTCCCCTTCACCGCCAGGGTGTGGCAAAAAAATAAAAAAGAAACAACGGAGCTTTTTTTCTTTTGTAGACTAAATTAAGATGAGTAGTCAAGAGGTCTAACGGTTTTTTGTGTTTTGTGATGTCAGTAAAGTCAGAAGAAGGCTTAAGAATCCACTGCCACTTATTATTATTATTTATTTCGCAAAGAAAGTTACTGCATGGCAACCTCATGTCAAAGATTCTGGAGTTTAGGCTTAATATGTTATTTGGTGGTTTATTTTACTTTGCAAGTTTCTTGTAGATTTTAGGCTTAACTATGTTCAACTTTCAAGGTTTCTGACCAATCAAAATTTTAAAAGTAAATTTTTCTAGGCTTACCTTATCTTCAAAGTTTTTGACAGTTCGGAATAATTTAGGCTTAAGTATTAATTTTGCTTAGTTTTCCATCAATGTTTCTCTAAACTTAAAAAATTTCGTAGTTTAATTTTAAATATAGCATCCAATATCAAAATTGTAGCTGCGTAAATCTGCGTTTGTTTTGAATTAGGCCTACTTGTACAACATAATAATTTCGACCAATCATAGCTCGTGGCAGCTATGTGACCTTATGACCTTTAGATTTAAACAGGGGCTGAACATATCCATAAAACTAGTATTTTTCTATTATGTAAGACAACTGTTATTACATAAAACTTTATCATTATAAATTAAAGAAATTCCCAAATGTCAAAAATACAACGAATTGACGATGTTACCCAACATTGCGCGGGTTCTTGTTTCTCAGCATGGCTTCATTTCGGAATCCATAGAAGCTCCCTCGGTCGTAAAAAAAACAGCCTCTAGCGGCGGTAGACGAAAACTCTCATCTCGCGTCTTTTACACTCAGTCGGCGGCCGTCAGTGTAAGGTCTGTGTCTCGGTAGTCGCGGTGTTCGAAACCGGCTACAATCGAAGCTTTTAAAAGCCGTAAGTCAATTTTTAAATCATTCATAAGTAAACTTCCATAGTAAATCTATCGGACCTTATCACCCGTCCCATACATAAAGGGCTGTCCATTTTAGTGTCAATTTAGCGAGACCGTGGACTACGGTGATCCAATTTCAGACCGAGGGTTAGGGTTCCATTTCCCCATTGCTAGCGGCCCGTTCCGTTTTTCGCAAAGCTCGATTAGCTAAGGTCGCCGCGGCAGAAAAGCCGTCGTGCCAGCCCATGACATTAGGTTCTCTCTGTAAGCCTTGGTTCTAATTGTTTTAAGTCTATTTTTTCAGCCCTAATTTCTATAGAGGGGTAAACATCGGAGATACGGGGTTACTCTATTATTAGACCAAGCCAAGGCTCTCTATTAAGAAAATGAACTCGCTCCCCTAAACCCCTCAAAATGTTTGGGGAGGTTGATTCTTCCGTCGCGATGTTTGGAAGGGTGTTTTATTTCAGCCGTTCCGTAGGAGGCCCTGCCGTTTCTCTAGCGGCCCTATTCGGGATCGGGGTTCACAAAAAAAATACAATATTATGTGAACGCAATGCAACGCGTTACTAGTGTGCTTAGCTTAACGCGTTTTCGGTATTGGCCAGGGTGAATTCGGAACTGTGAGATGTTTGTGAGGTTTCCCTTAAGACACCACCCCCTACGGATAGCCATAATGAGATGTATTTTACGATATCTTGGGTGGTCTAGTCCATAGTCTGTCTGCGTCGTGTGACGTGTGAAATTATTGTATCGGGTCGTCTCAAGTTCTCTAGGCCTACTTACTTGTCTAGATGGGGTACCATAACGTTCTAGTGAAATTCCTTTCAACCTTTGTCCAGAATACTGGGGGTCAGTAAGTCGTGGGTTTAAATGAATTTGGGATTGGGAATGTTGGTGAAAGCTGGGGTTTTGGGAATAAACACTGGTTCAATGGAATGTTTGGTTGGTGGCCCAAAAACCCCGATCATTAAGTCAAAGGTTCAAATGAATATTGGTCCTCTTGCTAAAGGGGTTTAGTTCAAAAGAAAGTGGTACCAAGAAGGGATATCTAGTTTATTAGGGAGAAGGTATAAGATATGCCTTTGTATTCACGCGCCATAGTCCCAGTCCCCCTTTCAAAATACAAGGGGGACGTAAAAGAAGACCGGGCAATTTCGCAGCCTCTCCTCAGTCGGAAAATACGACTGTAATTTTCGTCATTCGCGTCGCGCTGACGTGAGTTTTCTAGGACCAATGAGATGCTGGCTGGTTGTAATTTAGAGGCGGGGATTAACTCCGGACCTAAGTTTGTTTGGAACGGAGATAAAGCTAGATTATAAATGTGGCCAATTTATACCTTCTCCCTAGTAAACTAGATATCACTTCTTGGTGGTACCTTGAAAAGGATTTTAATCATATTGAAAGGTCAAGGTTTAAAATTGATTTTTGGCCCATAAACTGTGTTGACACTGCCAGGGTTTAAGTAAAAATTTAAGTCGTTTGTGCAGTTCATTTTTAAATGAAAGTTGGTCAAAACTCGAATCCGATACTTTAATGTCAAAAATATCAAGTTATTATTGGTTGAGAAACAGTTAACGAACAGGTGCTTTACTAAGTAAAATGCTGGTCACATCTCGAAAACTTGGAGACGATCCAAAAGTTTATTTTATTTTATTAATTTTGATCAAAGACCTGTTTATAAGAAGTTAAGAACCACGTCATGATTTTAATTAAAATGGCTTAAAATTTTGATTAGAACACGTCCCATTATGCATATAATTGAACATTAGCACCATCATGAGCATAATATCATATTAAGAATAACACCTAATTCCCATCTTTTGTATCTTCTAATTTGTTTGCAAAACAATGAATATTTAAATTGAAGCTACAAATAAGCCTTAATTACTATTTGAATTAGTTATTAGATAAGGTTATATTTACGAAACTAATTTAACCCGTTCCGTTTTCTAATTAGACCAAATTAATTTATAGTTAATTGAACGAAAATCTCAACAATTATATTTTCGCTTTCAAATTACGACTTACGTAAATTAAGCTCTCAAATTAATTAGCACGTTATGTTAAATTAAATAACTTGAAAGAAAATATTAAAAAAAATATATATAGAAGTTAAAAAGTAAATAAAGAGTTCAAGGCCAATTATACAAACAAAAACACGTGTTTACTGTCTTAAGCATTTTTGTTTTGCAAATCCTTAATTTTAATTTAAGTTTATTTGTAATGAAGAAATTATGTTGTTAATTTCCTTACATCACTGTTTTTACCCATCGGAGATGTGGGCTGTTTATGCAGTGGTTTCTATGGGTAATTTTGAGTCTAAAATGTTCAATGGCATTTTGTCCTAAGTCCCACCGTTTACAAGTTATAATTATTATAGTATTTTACGGATGACCCCTGAAATTTAATTAAGAAACTGAAAGGCAATAATAATTTTATTAGGGGGTTTTCCATAAAATTTCAACAGTCAAATTATAATTGGTTTAGGGTGTTCCTGAGGACAAAACGTCATGGAAGTTAAATTTTCGACTCAAAATCGTCTCTACCACCCTGTATAGAATACCCTATAGTATACTAAGTTTTAATGTCATAAAGTGGGCGTTCAATTGTTTATATCTTTGAAAGGGCAATCCCATATGGAAATAAATAGTTTTTTAAGTTAGTAGCGAGAAGTGATATCTAGTTTACTAGGGAGAAGGTATAAATTCGCCTCCACATTTATAATCTAGCTTTATCTCCAGTCTAAACGTATAAGGTCCGGAGTTAATCCCCGCCGCCTCTAAATTACAACTAGCATCTCATTGGTTCTTGAAAACTCACGTCAGCGCAACGCGTATGACGAAAATTACTTCTTATTTTCCGACTGAGGAGAGTGTAGCGAAATAGCCCGGCCTCCTTTTACGTCCCCCCCCTTGTATTTTGAAAGGGGGACTGCAGGACTATGGCGCATTAATACTTATAGGCATCTTATACCTTCTCCCTAGTAAACTAGATATCACTTCTTGTTAGTAGCTAAATTCCGATGTTTGTGGGTGAGAGCTTACGCGATTGGTCGGAGGTACTTATTATCCGTGAAATCTTAAACTAATTCTCATTTTAAAGTCATTCGGAGTCTGTATTACCTGTGCAGATTGGCCTTATAATTAGTGAAAGAATCGATGATGAAAAATTACTTAATTTTTCACTTCACTTCACCCTCCCTTTAATATTCAAAATGAATTATAATTATCCGGTTTATAAATAAAATTATCTTTAAGAAATAATTTTACCGGAAATAACAATTATGCTCTTCTGACGTCACTCACGTGATAAGTGAGCCAATAATCCCAGCTATTAATTCACCTTAAGAGTTTTCATGAATTTCGTCAAAATTACGTGTCCAAAATCTGTCAAAATCGAGCGAAACTTTCAAAACTAGATATTTCTTCATCGACCGATTTTGATGCTATTTGCTATTGCTTATTTATGATTTAATATCTAAGGAATGGGATATTGTATTTAATTTATTATTAAAAATAATGTATTTACTTTTACAGTAAAGTTATTTCCCAAGAGTGGGACAAATATCTTGGAAAATGTTTTGAGATTTCCAATGAGGGGTTTTTATTTTTTATCGTTGGATAGAGTGATACGATACACTCGCGCCATCTCAAGAATTTTGAGTCAAGTTTTAAGAGTGCGTTCACCCAGTATCCGCCCACTCATTTTGGTGGGAAATTTATGTTTGTTTTAAAGGACCCATTCGAAACTCTAGTTTCAATATATCGATTTGTTTATCTTCGCTTTTTAATTAAAAGAAGAATTGTCGATTGTTATATTTTAATTACAGTTTCGTTGGTCATTTATAGTGAACTTGAAATATAAATGGTAGTTTATTGAATAGATTACCGCTATTATTGGGTAATTATTGTAATTTTAACTGAAGTACTAAAGCTGTGAAATTACCGATAGCTAAAAGAAATTTTTCGATAATTTCAAGTCGTGGGAAAAATTAAATTACCGCATTGTAGGTAATTAAAAATTATTAGTAATGTAATTTAATTTATTGGCTACATTACCATTGTTATATAGCCAGCCACTGTATGGTCTTTTAAATTAGACTCGAATATAAGCTTCTAAATTTTAATTAGTCTACTGCATAAGTAACTTAACATCAATAAGTATGGTACTAAATGAAATTCGTTGAGGTTCCCCGTTTATTTCCGAGGGGTCCGTCACTCTGTGCAATCGGTGTACACGGCTATACCTTTGACTGTACTTTATTGATTACGCGTAATATTTAAAATCCCTGCCCTTGACAGTGCTAAAATGATTCGATTCCAATCCGGACTTAAACAGTGATTAGCCCCTCGTTTATTTCCGATTAAAACACGTGATTTCCGTCAAACAATCCAAGTTAATTTTGTCGCCAATCAAAACTAGCTTAGAATAGAAGTAAATCAATAGGTTGAAGCACCCTCCAAGTATTAATATATAATGTTTTACAGTTACCATTCTAGAACTTGTTGTTCCCATTTAACGCAACAAACCTTTAGCGTTACTGCAATGGGTTAAGTGTCATTATTATCATATTTATTATCATCAAGTTACTTATATAACTCCTGTGATGTGAAAATTTATGAAAATAAAATTTGGCTGGCGGGCGGCCCCGAGGAACGGGAAGTAGGCCTGGTTAATAATTGTAATTTAACGACTAGAGTGTGTTTTAATTAGTTGTAAAGCTAGGTGTTTTTATTATTAGCATTTTTATTGGCATTTTCAAAATGTTAAATTGCACTTGTGCAGAATTTTAATGTGTATCCTGTATGAGTCATAACAGGGATAGATTTAATTTTAGAAGTAGGAATGGAGAACGGTTAGTATTTACTTCAGTTATTCCGACTCATAGACCACCCAGTATAGATAGGGCCCCTCCCTGCAACACGTGACGAAAATTTTAAATTATTTTATTGACTGGATCACTTAAACTTCGTTTTGATGACGTTGCTGACGGGGAGGGCGAAAAATAATGACGTAATTCGTTGTTACCTCTGTTGCTATGACCCGCCTCTTCTTTCATACCCCCTCCCGTCCCGTGGAAGGGGGTCCGGGACTATGACGCGCGCCCAGATTACTCCGTTCTCCATTCCTACTAATAAAATTAAATCTATCCCTGGTCATAATAAATATAAAGGTTGATTAAATGGGCGATTTTGAGTCGAAAATAGCCAATCAACATCTATTACTAAACAAATTTCACCTTTCTCTAATCAATATATTAAAACTTCATTTAATTTATTCACAGGAAGGCAATGATCTAATAAAAGATTGTACTTCAAACCAACCCTAATCTCACCATGACGATACCGACCAAAAGACGTAACGAGGCCACGCCTAATTCGTGACGTCACTTCCGGTCTAAATCGTCTTAAAAGGATCAAGCGTGCCTTTGTTTTTCATCGTTGTCTTCGGTGTTAATTTCGTGTTTATTTTGATTCAATA
This sequence comes from Phalangium opilio, assembly GCF_054372755.1. Lineage (NCBI taxonomy): Eukaryota > Metazoa > Arthropoda > Arachnida > Opiliones > Phalangiidae > Phalangium > Phalangium opilio. The sequence continues at coordinate 5,584,767 of NW_028324217.1, read as the reverse complement.
TCAAAACGCTTGACCACCAATAACATCAACAACATATACACAGTGTCCGCGATGTTTTTCGATTGGATAACGTTGCCGGCCATGAGCCAATCAAACGGGAAGTGGACTGGACCTGTCGGTTCCAGCAACAATCGCAGCAGCTTTGTGCCAAAAATGTTAACGCGTTTGTTGTGCGCGGTGTGTTTTATCGGTGTCGTGACGGCCTTTGAGCCCTACGTCAACAATGAATTGGATAAGTCGTCCAGTTACAAGAACTACAACGGGTTTTCAAGTGCCAATGACGATGAAACGGTCAAGAGGTATTGGGGCATTTCGGACAGTACCGCCCTTGTAGGACAGATCTTCAATTTTACCATTTCCAAGGATGCCTTTACTGGGAAAGTTCACAAGTTTATTGTAAGTCTTGTTTTTTCTTTTTTTTTTTAGTTACTTTCGGTATAAGTTTATGTTCCATAAGTATGACGCTTCGTAATGCTACTGAGAGACTTATAGTTCGAGAACGACGGAAGCGAGTCAGTTGAAATCCCACACTCTGTGGTGGTTAATTTTGCAGGACCAAGTTCCATCTAGGCCCTATTTAGTCTGAACTTACTAAGCCCAAATTTGACAGCGCCTCACCAGGCGTATGTCGCTTTACCCTGAATCTATGACGTTTCTCCTACGTGACGTCACTTCATGAGTCTCTCAGTTACCAGTGACAAACTTATGGAACATATCTTATGAACTTATTCCTACGGGTATTGACCCTTTGCAAACGTTGAACGTAATATGAGTCTGTTATTTGAGTACCTTGTTGTCTTAAGCCTGAAAATCCGGTATTTGTATCAACCAAAGACGTTAGATTTGAGTTGTAACAATACGGACTGAATTTGGTGCAGGACTGGTAACTGTGAAGCCCAATCTAACGTCTTTGGCTCGACATATCGAGTGTCCCCTTTTTATAAAGGGTCTGTTGAAAGTTATGTGTCAATTACAGACTATATGTGACATTTAAAACTAATATAAGACCACAATAAGCCTTTGGAAGTTAATTTCATAATATTTGTAGTCTGAATTGTACCACATTTTAATTATGTGTAAGATTCTGAGGAAGGTATTATCAAAAATACGATTCACCTTTAAGATTTACCAGCTAGGCGTATTTGTATTTGGTCATAAAATCGTCAGTCCAAAGGTCAAAATCGAGTCCAAAATAAAAATTGACCTCTCCTCGAGCTCGGCCCATAACCAATTTCATAAAACATTGTTTTAACAAATACCCCCTCCAATGAGAATAGATAATTTTCGACAGTTTAGTACTTAAAGTTTAGTTAAACTAAACGCACTTATTTACCAGGTTTAATTTACAATTGGTGCTTTATAAATGTCAATTAACATACCGTATATGGTCGCGTTTTACCTTACTGTCTTTCCTATAATACTTTTGAGGTATTTTACCCTCGTTGGCCGCCGATTACCATTGCAAACACCTGGTACCGGCACTTCCAAGAATTCTTTTCTTTTCGGCCCAAACCTACCCCCTAGTTTCTGAAAAGGTTGCTGAACCGGAGTGGGGAATTCCCTTGGCACTAGCCTATGGGTTAAGACCCCCCTCTTGTTAGCGACTAACTAATTTGTGATATGTTACCCCTATCTTGGGTGTTCTTACTTCAACTTCTTGTTGCAAGTTTGTAGTTCGAGCCCCGAGAAAAGAATTTTTGAAATTGGCCCTTCTTCGGAAGGGCCTACAAACAATACAAAATCAAATACTGGTTGTAATTTTGAGGCGGGGGATCATGGATTAACTAACGCTATTTATTGTTCACTAACTGTGTTTCCCGTGTAATACTGTCGCCAACTACATGTTCCGAATTATTCCTTGATTCCCCTCTTCATTCCCCCAATTTATTGGACCAAAACGGATGTAAATATAGCGCCATCTCTAGGCAAAATAAATAGTTTTTGCGGATTTTAAAGATGACGGCGCCCAATTTTAGGCGGCATTTCAATTTTTGACGTCATAGGACACGTGATATTTGGCTAGGGGGTGTTTGGAACATGTATACTTTATCTTTTAGGGGAACGAACAATCCCTAGCGTTAGTTAATCCATGCGGGGATTAACTCCGGGACCTGTGTTTGGACTGGAAATGTGGCGAATTTATACCTTCTCCCTAATATCACATCTTGGTATGGCCTGAGCTGACCACGATATGGTCGCCAAAAACGAAGTAAGAGATAGGAGGGTGGGTGTGACGTCATGAGAAAGTTCGTGGTAGCAGACTATTTGGTCTCTCCTCCTTATACGTGCTCGTTGAAAAGACTGGGTACCTGAAAGTAGTTCTGCAAGTATATTACTCTTAAATCGTTTTTATCTTACGGCGTCTATTATTATAGTCCTGGAAAATAACACCAATTTTGAGGTTTAACTACAATGATATATCTTCCTAAGTATGAGGGATTTTCCCAAAGAAAATTACTACTCCTTAACTTCGTTCGCTCTAAGGCAATTATTTCAAACCGTTCCCTTCAATTTTTATCTCTTCAATGGATAAAATAAAAAGTAAAAGTAAAAAAAAATATTGGAAGCTCCTAAGAAAAATTGCAAGTTCGGCTGTCGCCTTTTTACTTAACTTCCGGTATGTGTAAGATGATTCTCAAACAGAGGCGCGTTACTTGCCTTCTCTTAACTGTAGCGGTACATTCTTTTTTGATGACTTAAGAGAGAGGCCACAAAGGTCAAGTGCCTGTGACATAAATATTTCATTTGCTCAAAGAAAAAGTCTCTTCAACGGTTTTTTTGTAGGGTTCATTAAAACATTCAAATATCAGGATTTTTTTTTTACTTTGGGTAGACTAAAGCAGGGCTCCTATAACTCCTATAAAATCCTATGTTTTTGAAGCTGAAGTAAATACTAACCGTTCTCTATTCCTACTTCTAAAATTAAATCTATCCCTGCCAATACATAATGGAATATTTCGCCAAATGTTTACTAAATTCATTTCCGGTTTTTTCTGTTTGGGTGATTGATTTACCTTCTGTACAAAACATATCATGATTGGTTGAGGAAATGTCGTCTGCTTTACTGTATGGAGTAATATTTATACAAAGGTGTCTACCAACCACGTGTCTACCAAAAATCAAGAGTGAATATCCGGAAGTAGTGAACCCCAAAGAACTTAACATGAACTGAATACAATGTTTAACTATCTACTCCTCTATTGTATATCCTCTATGCTCGAAAGATATATCTATAACATCATCTTCTAGAATAAACTCACTACATCACAGCAGCAGCCTTCGAGAGCGAAACATAAAAGATATAATCGAAACATCTACTTAATATTTTGATTCCAAGGTATTGGCAAAGGTCCCATTCATTGTCTGGAAGGGGACCTAGTTTCTTACGCAGTATGGCAGCAGTACAGTTATCTTCTCTAGCCCGTGAAATAGAATGTTATATTATATTATAAAGCAGCTAGCGTTAGTAGGTTAAACCTTTGTCTAGGAATTTTCTTGAAAAAATAGACTACGTTGTATTAAATTTCAATATTTTTTTGGTTTCTATTTTTTATTTTTTCAAACTCCTGGCTCTGACCGAAGACAATTTTTTTGGAGTTGTTACAAACACTCTAGAAAATTGAATTTCTCTTGTCACTTTTAAGAGTTCCAAATAAAAGTTTTGATATTAAATTTAAAGGGAGGGTGAAATGGAAAATAAAGTGGGTTTTTTTTGGGTTTGTTTATCGATTCTTTCATGAAGGATGAAATTAAACGCCTCAGATATACAGGGTGTTTGTGATTATGATAAGTCTTCCAAAAAATAACGTGGATGTTCTTTTTGCGATTTTGAGTGTAAAAAGTTCTATGACATTTTGCCCTTGTTAAGATTTGAGTGTTTTAGGTATGACCCCTTAATTAAATTAGCCCCAATCATTGTCTTTCAGTTTCTTAATTAATTAAATTTAAGGGGTCGTCCATAAAATACTGATATTTCAATCTTAACTCGAAAACAGTGTCCCTTAGGGTAAACCAAATGGAGATGGAAGTTATATATTTGACTCAAAATCGATTTCCCAAAGAATATCCCCCTTAATTTATGGCAGACTTATTAGAAAACCCCTGTAATTTACTTATAGCGTGGTTAAAACCATAGAATTTGAATATTGCTTGTACCATAAGTTTATATGTTCCTTCTGTAAGTTTGTCACTGGTAACTTAGAAAATGGAGCTTGTAATTTTGAAGTTAGTGACGTAGGTCATAGATTCAGGGTAAAGCGACATACGCCTGGTGTGGCGCTGCTGTCAAATTTGGGCTTAGTAATGCACAGACTAAATAGGACATAGATGGAACTTGGTCCTGCAAAATTAACCACCGCCGAGTGTAGTTAGGACTTGAATTGACTCGCTTCCGTCGTTCTCCTTCTCGAACTAGTTATCTCGAGCTGTAAGTCTCTCAGTAGCATTACATTACGAACTTGTGTAGCTAGTGCCATTCATACTTATGGAAGGAACATATCACTTATAAACTTACGATATTATTTATGGCTACTACACAAACTTTAACTTCAGCTATTCATTTATGCTTTCATTATTTATTATCTTGTATTTTAGCTTCCTGAGTAAGACATATTGTTAAGCCTAATTATTAAAAGAGATAGACAGGTAATAAATTACAGTAACGATGTAACCACGATAATGAAGTTTCAGTTGTTGTTGCTTGCTGATATTTATAGAAGCAGAATAAATTATTGTTGTTTTGATAAGACGGTAGGACTAATTAATATTCCAAGCGGACAAACGAAACGAAACGAGTCCATGGTCAGATATTGATTGTCCTATACTGTATAAATGTTTTGGGAAACCCGGATGTTGATACCGGAAGTGCTAGTATCCTAAATCGGATGAGAATAATGTACTTCCTGCAGTGCCCACCCTATGCTAGATTATTAATGTTTGATGTTGGTCTGCAAAGGCCTTGTTATATATATTCTTAATGGTTGTTTATTTATTTGAAGGGAATAATAACACACAATAATACAAGGTTATCTGATAAAAGTTAATACAAAGAACTTATTTTATGAGAAACAAAGGTCAATAACTTACAATACGTTGTTTCGAAATCATTTTATATAAAAATGGTCTAAATTTTTCGTTATTGTAAAATAACAACGGCTCTTAATTTAATAAAACTTAGCCTTTTTTTAATAAATTAAAGCTTATGTGTAAATAAATATCGAACCAAAGATGTATCGCAACTTTGAAAACTTTTGGGAAATACTGGGCTATCAAACACCAGGGATAGATTTAATTTTAGAAATAGGAATGGAGAAAAATTAATTTTTACTTCAGTCCGACTCATAGACCACCCAGTAAAGAGCCCCTCCCTCCAACACGTAATGTAACGAAAAGTTTAAATTATCTTATTGGCTCACTTAAACTACGTTTTGATGACGTTGCTGACGGGGACGTCTATAAGTACGTAATTCCTTTTTACCTCTGTCGCTATGATTCGTCTCTTCTTTCATACCCCTCCGTCCCGTGAAAGGGGGTCCGGGACTTTGACGCGCCCAGATATTACTCTGTTCTCCATTCCTACTTCTAAAATTAAATCTATCTCTGCAAACACTATAAGTTATACGATTGTAAACTTGTTAAGTATATAAACAGCGTTGTAAAAGTACGTCCGATCATCATGATATAGCCTTTAAAACCTAACCCTTTACGTGTAAGAAAAAATTATTGGAAACCATTAGTTCTAACTCACAACCGTAATGCGTTATTGCTTTGCCAATAATATAGTGGCACTCACTCACTCACGTCTTACGCCAATAATATATTGATAGGAGCTCAATTTATTTTTCAGGTGAGCGAGGCAGGAGAGCCGAAACTGCCTTCTTGGTTAAGGTTTGACCAAAAAACACGGAGCTTTCAGGGTATACCTTTAGAGAAAGATGTTGGCCAGTATTACATCAGCGTCAAAGCCCAGGGTGCGCCACATGGTGCCATTGGTAAGTTAAAACCTTATATTTAATCCCCCAGGGAGCCCAGTGGCCCTAAAATTATTATAAAATCCTATATTTTTGAACCTGTCCTATATATTACTATGCTATAATTTCATGAAACGTATGTCCCATATTTTTGTCTTAGTTTGGGAAGTTTTCGTATAGTTTAGCATCAAATTTATCAAAATTTAGTTAGCTCTTTTATCGAGATCACATTTGTCTGGACCAAGAAGTGATATCTAGTTTATTAGGGAGAAGGTATAAATTCGTCACATTTATAATCTAGCTTTATCTCCAGTCCAAAAGACGTAGGTCCGGAGTTAATCATCGCCGCCTCTAAATAACAACCAGCATCTCATTGGTTCTTGGAAACTCACGTCAGCGCGACGCGAATGACGAAAATTACGTATTTTCCGACTGAGGAGAGGCGAAATAGCCCGGTGCCTCCTTTTACGTCCCCCCTTGTATTTTGAAAGGGGGACTGGGACTATGGCGCGCGAATTCTTAGGCATCTTATACCTTCTCCCTAATAAACTAGACATCACTTCTTGTCTAGACACTAAAATTGCGAAACAGGATATTTTATTTAAATTCTTCTTTTCAAAGTAAAATCCAATTTGTTATTTTTTAATTAGATTTTTCTATATAGTTAAAGCCAAAATATTATATGTGAGGAATTTTATTCCCATATTTTCCTATAAAAACACATTTTACCTCCTCATAGAATTCTATAAATCATTTTTTTCCTATAATGAATTAAAACTTTTTTTGCTGAGCTACACCATTTAGAGAACGAACATTTCAATATATTTTTAGGTAAAAATGTCGCCAAAGATGTCTTCTCAATCGACGTAGTAGATGACTCGCCAGACACAAATAACGCGTCTCCAACACCAAAATGCGTCACGGGGGAAGTCCTAACCGTTGCTTCCGTTATCTTCGACGCTGACCTCGAAAACCTGACCCCTGAGAACCGTATCAATTTACTGGAACGTGCCGCTAATGTTATGAAAATCCCTTCCGAATCGTTGAAACTAAAACCCCTCGCACCAAACACTAGAGCATTCGATACGTCCGCCATAATGGCAGGTCCAGGTAACGCTCGAACCTCTAAAAACCCCGGTGCCATTCTTCAGTGGCAAGTCGGTTGTTCCGGAGTGGTTAGCCCCGATCAGTCAGAACGCATTACGGAGATTGAGAAGATGTCCAAAGATGGTACGCTCGGAGATGAACTTAACCATCCTGTTGTGGGTTGGCACGTTACTAATCGTCAACAGCAAGCAGTGGTACGTCGTGAGAAACGACAAGCTCATGGTCATCATCCTATCTCGGGAACACCGGTTCCTACATTCTTTCCAACTAGATTTCCTCATACTACAGAAAGAGTAGATGAATACACCGATGAGACTAACGCCCCTGAATCTCGAATCGTACCTACAATGGTTTCCCCACATTTTTCAAGTAGCTCTCATCACCACAGACACGATCATGGTAGGGGTATGGCTCCTGGTGAACGTGGACATCATAGACCCCGTGAATCAGTTAGAATTACCGCTTCCCCAGTACTACCCCGTTTGGCGACACCCTACGCTTCCATAGTTGGTACACCTATCTTGGACCCTGACCGTCCAAGTACATATATGGGTACCTTAACCACGTTAGATATCGCTCCAACCAGGGTCAGTTACGGCGAGTATACTCCTACCATCTCGCCATCAAGCACACCAATCTTGTCGGTAACTGATTCGATTAAGCCTAGTAAACCGGATTGGAGTCCGGACAAAGCTACTGCAGCTCCTCCAGGAGGACTCAACTCTAAACCTACCATTCAAACTCGTATGAAGAAGTTATCCATAATCGCCGGTAAAGTATGGTCGTACCAAATTCCTCAGGATACCTTTGTGGACTTGGAAGACGGTGACACGAGACAATTGAAGCTCATATTCACGACGCAAGATCGTACGGCCATTACTCAATCTTCTTGGGTACAATTTGACCCTGTTCGACAAGTCTTGTACGCTCTGCCCTTGGATGAGAATATTGGAAAGTATCAGTTCATCCTAGAAGCCATGGATAGTGGCGGAGAAACCATAAACGATATCTTAGACATTCACGTTCGTCAACACCCGAGTCATCGAGCTGTCCATCACACCTTCACCTTGTCGTTAGTATCACCGAAATGGAAATATCCGGTTGCCATTGATTGGGAGATTGAGGTTGTTAAGAAGCTAGCCAAGTTGTACGGTGATCGCAATACATCGTTTATCACCGTGAAAGACGTCACCACAACTGACCCGTTGAAGATAACTTGGACCAATGATACCTTACCGCGTCACCCATGTCCTAGAGAGCGAGTTGAGCGATTGGCCAATAGAATTATGAGAGACGAAACGGGTACTCCAACTACCCATTTGACCAAAGTATTGGGTAAAGAGATAAAAGTGGACAGGGCTTACGTGTCCTACCTGGGCGTCTGCGAAGCTTCAATACCCACAACACCTATCACCAAATCGGACAATCCCCCAGAGTTACGTAACGCTATTGAACAAGTCAATGCTACAGTTGGCGAAATCTTAAGGTTCAAGGTACCGGAAGATACCTTCTACGACGAACAAGATGGAAGCACGCGTTGCTTGAAACTACTATTCCTCACAATCGATAGTGCTTTGGTTCCTAAATCTTCTTGGGTCCAGTTAAATCACAAGTCTCAGGAATTGTACGGTTTACCATTCGACGGAGATGTGGGGCACCACGAGTTTATCATGACTGCCCAAGACAATGACGGACGTACTGTCAATGACGCCTTTATGATCGTTGTACATCCAAGAGTGCCGCGTAAATCCGCTATTGAATTCAGTATCCACTTGGACGCCAACTTCAACGACTTTAGTCGTAATATCAGTCAGAAAGTTTTAGTACCGTGGAAATTATCCAAAATGTACGGAGACCCCGATCCGCGTTACATCACAGTAAATAGCATAAGTAAAGGTTCAGTCGTCTTCGCCTGGATTAACAATACATTACCACTTGACCCGTGTCCAGAAGAAAAGATCGCGTACTTGGTCAGTTTCCTGAAGAACGATAACGAAACGATATCGTCCAAGTTGGTTCAAGCCATGGAACCCGAGTTCCGCGTTATTAAAGTTGACCCCATGCCATTAGGCCCTTGTATCAGTGTTGTTCACGTTGGTGGAGCTACTATTTCACCCATAACCCCAACGATACCACCTATAGAAGAATCTGAACCGGCTACCTCCAGTGACGATGACATTTATATCACAACCATCATTCCCGCTGTGGTTATCGCTATCATGTTGATCATAGCAGCCATGGTGGCTTGCTTTTTGTATCGCAAGAAACGAAAGGGTAAAATGACCATGAATGAAAATGGAGCCTTCGTTACCAAAGGGATTCCAATCATCTTTGCCGATGAGTTAGATGAAAAAAATGATCCGGCGAAACCACCGATTATTTTGAAGGAAGAGAAGCCACCCTTAGCACCGATGGATTATCCACGTTCCATATCCGCTAGTAGTCGAGATTCAACGCCCCAAACGGACCGCAAGGAAGTGGCCAACTTAAGAGACACTAACGCTGACTTGCATCATCAGGATCCGCATTTTTCGCCACCCTATCAACCACCTCCGCCTTTTACCACTAGCAGAGATAATAAAAACTCTAGACCAAAGGCGACACCTACTTATAGGCAACCTCCACCTTACGTACCACCTTAACGCCGCCCTACCTTTATAACAAACCCCCCAACTCTAAAACAAACAAAAAAGTAATTATCAAAAAATAAAATCCAAGGAAATTTCTTGTTTCTTTTCGAAATTGAGTGACGTGGGACAAAACTAAAACTAAAAGTGATGTTCGATGATTAAAAATTTACAACAATTTCGAGTGTGGATGTGTAAAAGAAAATTATATAAACTATGTCCAAAAAAATGGTTAATTAATTTCGTTTACGTCACGTTACGTTACGTCACGTGTCAGTCGGAATTTAGTTTCCATATGACGTGAACTAATTCTGTAGTTCTGGCTGATTTTAAAAAACAAATTATTATTATCGAGTTTCATTAATTAATTACAATTAATCGTAAGACGATCTAGGAAATATTAAAATTTAATTTTGTTTTTCCTTCAATAGGTGTGCCTTCACTAAGCCTTTTAATGAAACATTAATGAAAAATTAATTACAAAACTCCCTATATATGGTTTTAAATTAAACAAACCAATGTCGAAGTATCCCAGACTTAAAAGGAAAAATTCAGGTAAGGTAATATTATACCTTAATTAAAAGAACGGCTGCTTTTTCTAAATATAAAAGGAATTAAATATTAAAATTAAGAAATAAATGATTTCTTATTACAATATGATAATTATTACATTTAATTAGTCTTAAAAATAATCAAGGATTACTGCCTCGCCATCCGTCATTGCTTTAGTACAGGCGTCTGCTAAATCGAACCTCTTACCCATACAGGATTGGTTGAAGTCTAGCAGGCTGAGAGAGGTAAGGTAGGGGTAACGTTGGTTCGGGCTAGCAGACGCCACTAAATCAATGGCGGATGGCGATGCAGTAGTCCTTAATTATTTTTAAGACTAATTAAATGTACTAATTATCGTATTGTAATAAGAGATAATTTTATTATTACAATATGATAATTAGTACATTTAATTAGTCTTAAAAATAATCAAGGACTACTGCATCACCCGCCATTGCTTTAGTGGCGTCTGCTAAACCGAACCTCTTACTCCTACTTTATTGGTTGAATTCTCACAGGATGAGAGGTAGTAGTAACGTTGGTTCTGACTAGCAGACGCCTCTAAAAGAATGGCGGATGGCACAGTAGTCCTTGATTATTTTTAATTTTAATCAAATGTACCAATTATCATATTGTATTAAGAGGCAATTTTTTATTTCTTTTTTCAATATTTAATTCCTTTTATATTTAGAAAAAGCAGACGTTCTTTTAATTAAGGTATAATGTTATATTACCTAAACTATTCCTTTAAATATACATATATATTCCCGAGTAAATATATAGTTTGTTTTACTGTCTTCCCCCAAAATATAAATATATCGGAGTTTTTTTAACATTTTTTTTTACATTATCGCAAAAAAAAAAACATTTGCGATAGACCAGACCACGTGGTCAAGTGGTCAAGAAAATTATATATCGTTAGGATAGATTTGACTGAATTTTAATTTTTATAAAGGCTGCTGGCTGCTAATTAACAATTAACTAACAAAAATTAATTTAGAAATAAGAAAAATTAAAAAACCAAGCTATTTTTTGCACATTTATTTATATTCAATTTAAACAAACGTTCTAAGGGAGATAACGATAATGATGAGAAAATGAATTCTACATATAAATATTATATAAAAAAAAATAAATAAATACACAAACAAAAAATGTACAGGTGTTTATTAAAAAAATATCAATTTTAATGTTAGACAGCTATTAATTATTTTTTTTTGTTTTAATTACTTAGAAAATTATCGTTTAATTTAGACATTGTTCGAAATGAAATTTAAACGAACAAAACTATATATAATATCTATAAGTATAAGTATAAGTTTGTAGTCAAGATAATTAATTACAATTAACTCCTCGGTTATTAATTTTAATTACGATTAAACCCAAGTTTAGGATCGATTTAAATATTAAATAAAAAAAAAAGATTTAAAAAAAAATCAAATTAATATTTCATACATTTTTGTACCGAAAAATAAATAAATAATCCTTGGGTTTGTAATTAAAATTAACCCAAGAATTTAAATTAAATGAAAAAAATTAAATAAAAATTAAAATGTGCTGTGGTTCAAATTAACTAAACTTTAAATATTGTACTGGTTGATATTTAATCTCTGATAATGTTTAGAGTAGTTTGAAAAAAGCGCACTTAACATACGTAAGTCTATTGTTTAAAAACTTAAATTTAATTAAGTGAAAAAAATTAAATTTTTGGGGAGGTTAATGAACTTGAAATTTTTCGGAAACAATTAATTGATTAATTAATATATTTTAGATTATTTTTTTACTGAAAAAACTTTAATTAAACACGTTCCTTTGTTTAAGGGTGTGGCTTAGTTTAAAAATATGCCACTAGAGGCGTTACGTAACGCTCTCTCTCTGAATTTATGATTAATTTCTAAATTTAATCATTTCTAAAGGGTGTAGCTCGATTTAAACTTATGATATTTAAATATAATTACCATTAATATTAATATTAATCATTATTATTATTTTGTTAATTAAAAGTCTAGTCTGACAGAAAGAATTAATTTAAGTACGCGTAGAATTTTTAGTAACGCAAATACGAAACTCCAAAAAATATCTCGTTCACTTATAAATGGTGCTAAAAAAATTAAATCGAGAAAGATAACTACAATTAAACTTAATTTTGTTTCCCTCCTTTAAATATTAAATATTAATTATCCTAAAATTCCGCCCCCATATTTGTAACGTATGGAACGAACGTAAGAATGATTGAATTGAATTGAATTGAACCAGTTTAAAAAAAACTCTTAAAAAAGCGTCTGCTAGAAAATGTTTTTTAATCGGATTCGGGAAAAACACTTGAAAAAGCGTCTGCTAAAAAATGTTTTTAATTTTAATATTTTTTTTTCTTGGTTTTTACATAAAAATGAAAATATGTGTAAATTACAATATTATGAAGAAAAAAAAACATCAAATTCCCACCATGTTCTACAACAAAAAAACATAAATCTTTAGACTTTTATCGTGGCCGTTCAATAATTATACGTTGTGGACTCGAGAACTTAAGTAAAAACGGAAACAATTGTGAATGTAGTGTTTATCAAATCAACATGAAAACAAAACAAACAAACAAAATCTCCCTAAGTCATACATGTGTTGTATCTTTTTATTTTTTAGTTGTCATACGTGTAATAAAAAATGAAAATGATCTTAAAAAATTACGACTTCATTTTAATTATTATTTTGTCAAGTCTTTAGCTTGCATTTTTTCAGTAATGAGTGTTTAAGCAAAGACATCGACAGACATAAATCGCGTTGTGATTGAGGCTATGAAAACAACGTTTAATGATAGCCCTTTCGTGGTATCATAAGTCTATTATGTAAGGGGACCTTACATAATAGACTTGTGGTGGTATAGATAGTGTAGAGGGGGCCTGTTCTTTACTTTATAACGTACAAGATTTGAAATATTATGATTTGTACGAGTTGCGTATTAGATTTGAACAAGTGACGGCCCCCTCGGATAGCGTGCACTAAAGCGGCTAGAGAAATTTCCTCCCCCATTGCCAGTTATTTGTTATTAGAGCATCTCCCGCATTCAGGTTTGGAACTGAATGATAAGTACTGAATCGAACAGCATAGGGACTTGGCAGTACTACGTCATGCAACGTCAGGCTACCTTCCACTAGTGCTAAAAACATACCAGGAGGAGGGGCTTATATAGCTTTCATTCTGTTAAAAAAACATACCATAATGGCGCTGGGGGCGGAGTTAAGCCCGAATTGCCAAGTCCCTATACTACAAGATTTTCAGTCTGTTGGGAGTCTATGGCGGGTGAATTTCACTCACAAATGACTGGCAACACTTGTCTGCATACTATCTGTACTCTATAGAGAGCTTTCGGTTGGGGGAGGAGCTAAGAATCGTGAGATAATTTTCTCGGCCATACTGGTTTTTTTATTGCGGAAGGAAAGTTAAAAACCCACCACCACTATGGCTGCCAAAACCGTGCTAAGACTTAGGTGGCTGTGACGTACTAGTCTGCCAACTGAAAGATCACTTGCGTATGAATACTAGCACGGGTACGCAGGCAAACCGAATTACTTTTACCAACACGTTTTGCACTACGAAATCTATCATTACCAAAAAGTTTAAAAAAAAATATTACAAGGTAAATATAAGTGAAATATTTTTTAACGAGTTTTTAAAGCTTCCAATCGAAGTTCTTGTTGGTGTCTCATTTCTTCTTTAAGTTTGGCCTGAAACAATTTCGGATTTTTTTGTCAAAGTTAGTCACGTGGGTGTAGCCTTTTAAATAGTTATTATATTTCGGAAATTCAGACCTTAGCTGCTTTGTTCAGAGTAGAAGGTGTGAACATTTTCATTTCGTCAAAGAGATTGTACAACTTCTGTTCCAAGTGCATCATCATTTGAAGGTTACTGTGAGTAGAATTCCTTATTATAATCATATGTTCATAAGATTTGTGCCATAAGTTTGTCACCAAAGTTACAAACTGGAGCTTGTAATTTTGAAGATACGTAGGTGAAACGTCACCATAAATATTGTGTCGATTCTAGGTTTTATTGCCTGTATTTTAAAAAATGTTGCTAATCATTGAAGTCTTACGTTTGTTTAACATTCGTGTTTTTGTTGTAGACATTACGATAACAGCGATTGATATGCGGTTCAAGTCGATTCATGAAAAGGTTCGGATTTGAACGCTTTTCTTCTTGCGCCCTGCAATGTTGGTAAGAACAGGAATACATATAGCTAATTGGAATCATTGTGTATACATATTTCCAATGGTGATTTCTATGTGGATTTTGTGGGCCGGGCTTGAGAATTATCTATGATCACGTGTCATAATTCTGACGTCTTTCTTTCTGGGATTTCACTAATTGGTTCGTAGCAACGCTAGGTCAGGCGCGAAAGGTTCAAGGCGCAGTGAGATAGATTATTCGCCAGGGAAAATTCGTCATACATAATGATTAGATTAGCCCCACCCACAAAATCAGCACATAGATACGTTGATAAATTAGGTACACAATAATTCCTATTATCTGTATGTATTCCTGGTAAGAATGATTATTTGCAGGAAGTCTTAACTTACGCAATATTTTTGTTAACATCTTTTAACTTGCTCTGTTGTTGACATATTTTTTCCTGAACTTTATGGCACTTGTGTTTGAACTCCTGTAAATTTTCCTCCCTAAAGTATCATTACTCATTCAGGACTCATTAATTAATCAATCAATTTAATGAAGTAAAATATACGACTTAACAGTTTAGTTTTCGTTGTGTTGATGCCTTCCCCTAATTGGTCCATTTGGTGCTCTAATAGTTCGCATTGTTTCATCAACTCTAAGCAGTAATTTTCTTGTCCCCAGAATTTTCTTAAAACATCCTCGGGTTTTTCAAAATAGATGCGATCGTTTTCATCACCTTCACCCTTTGTGACACAAAAAAGTATTAACAATTTTATAAGGAAATTATAGAGTTGACACAGGGAATTCTTATATCTTATTGTCAACTATGTATGCCTGAAACACCGCTATGTAGGCGGGCACTTAGTGAGTTCGTGACGCACAAGCTCCTCTCACACCTTGACGTATATGATCAAGAAAACCAAATAGAAGCGACACAGGAAATCCCCCCTGTCTAAACCGATGAAACGTCGAGATGTGGGCGGATACTTTAGTAAGCTTGCGACAGTTGACCATGGTGACGTCATTAAATGGAGATGATACAAGCTCCTCAAAGCTTTCATACCTCCAAGTGGCATCGTAACATTTCCCCATGACACCTCTATAGTTTACAATAGATCTTTTCGACGTGCGCACTGTCCCGATACAAAATTTTTACAGCGCAGGCGCCAAAAAGCGAGATGGAAGGCGGAGTTTACCCCCACTTAGTTACATCGAAATGGTCTATTACAAGGGTGACGTACTTCTGGCGAGTACGCGTTGAGGAAGTGCTTGTAGGTTTCGAGCAAGGCAAGCTCATTTTGTTTGGCCAAGTTGTCTCTATATGGTAAAGGATATAGAAGCAGTAACTGTCATGGCCGCCTAATTCATTATCCCTTAATAATTACTCATTTAACTCCTCTATGTGATTTTTAACCGTTTGAACTTCATCCTCTAGTGCCAACTTAGTGTTCAGTTCATCCTCTGCCCTGTTAACCATTATGTTCTTAATCAATTAGGCCTAATCTTCAATTTGCATAAGAAGATATCGTACGTTTTAACAGCACGGTCGGTTAATGTTTCGGAATCAGCCAATAATTTTTTAAAGTCTTGTATCTTTTTTTCCAAATCATGTTCTTCTTCTTCCAACTGTCTCTTCTGTTCTTCGTAGTTGTCTTTTAACAAGTTAACATCCTTACGCTTCAAGTCTAACGAAAACTGCAATTAAGAACCCCAAAAATTGTTCAAGTAGTTGCATTAAAAAATAACCCATGTAAGACTTGAGAACCTATAACAACTCATTTTACGTTTGCATTCCCTGAGCTCTGGGACCTCGTTGGAAAGAGGTAAGATGGAGTCGAGATAACGAAGACCTCGGTATCCTCAGGTAGGGTTGTAATGTGTAATAACGTCGACAATACCCCCCTGTCTAAAAAGTATAGAAGCTAATTCATGAGAACTAGCTTCATTTTATATATGGCGGTACGCGGCAGCACTTAACAATCCACTTCCAAAGGTATGGGAGACTTTTATTGCCGCAGACGGTCCACCATCATTCAACTCTCCTCCAACCTGGGACGTTCGTTATAAGCTTGTTAAGCTTGCGGTCAATTTAGGTTTTATTACTTGAACCCCAATACTATTAGGTCAGATTACTCGAATCCCAATACTATTAGCTCAGTGTAGGTTTTATTATTTGAACCCCAACTTAAGTTAAACACCGCTAGTTTCCAAAACAGCAGCTGCTATTACTAAAACTGTGGCCGCTATTTCTAAAACAGCAGTTTATAACTCCGCCGCTATTTTAATTCGGGAACTGTTCTCGCTAGGAAAATGCACCCAAAACATTAAGCCACCAACCTCAGTGAAAAATCTTTCCCTTTGTCTTTCCTTATAGTTTTTAGTGGAATCGCCAATGGTCTTTAAACCTTCATGAATCAATTACGACACATTTAGAACAACGTACGTTTAATCGTGAAATTAATTTACATAATACAACCAATATTCAGTATTTACACCTTTTGTAGCATTTAGAACAAATTTGGGTTCGACAGCGTATTTTACATCAGGGGTTTCTAAAATATCGGAATCTTTCTTCGTTCTCGACATCTTGGTCAAATATCGCCAACTGTCTTGTAGTACAATTTTGTTTTGTTGTAGTTGCCATAGTTACATATATTATGGTATTTTTCCCCCAGGCGAAATGAGACTTTAATCAATATAAACCGAAGGTACCTTACCATTTTATAACCGTAATTCTCGCCTCCTATAGAGAGCTTTCAGTTGGAGGAGGAGCTGAGTCTCGTGACATAATTTACGCTGCCATATTGGTGGGTTTAAAGCAGGAATGAAGCTGAGGCCACCCAATATGGCTACCAGAACAGCAGTAAGACTTGGGAGGGTGTGACGTACTATCCCATCTGAAAGCTCTCTATAGAGCCTTTTAGAAAGGGGTGGGTCGCAGTATCGTCTGCTCGGTATAGGGTTTAAACGGAACATCCGGTATCTGAACCCAAAGACGTTAGAGAGGGCTTGAAAGTTACCAGTCCACCAAAGTCCTATGTTTGAAGTTATATCTAACGTCTTTGTTGTTCACATACCATTTGTTCCGCCTTAATAAAACAAGGTGGTCCAACACCAGCCTCTATTTTACCTCCGACAAAGGGGGTAATTTGTAAGTCACGTGTTGTTCTCTCATACCCAAGATTAACAATGGTTTTAAGCCGTTTAGTATCACTGGGTATGTTAAATACGTATGTGATTATGGTATAGTACATAATGTTCAACATTATAATTTAAACTATGCAGATTATTGGTCTGTCTCTCTGTTAGTAACGCTCTGACAGCGTTTAATTAAATAGGCCTATTATTTATTTCATAGAAGTCAAAAGTATTTAAGAAAAAACATAACAAAAACATGATTTAATATAATTGTTTTTGAGTGTTGGTCAGTTTTAAAACCAATAAAAAACGAACACATGTTGTTATTTTAAAAAACCGCTGACTTTGAACCAGTCACCGTCATTTTTTAGTGGCGTGATTCCCAGTAATTTGCAGAACAAATTGTACTCGTCTACGATACGGATGGGTTCTCCAACGTAACCGCTTTTTAAGCCTTTGTTTTTGATAAATTTTAATTATGATTAAACGTCGCATTTGAATTAAGACGTACAAGAGTTACTTACCAGGACCACGACCGTAGAAAATGGTCCTCATGTACTCGTAACGGTAAGGGTCGTATCCGTGGCTTCCAACAACGAAATTTAGGACACTGTTGATCATCATGGGTTGAACTTTGAACCAATTCCTCAACTACTTGTAAAGTGAAAAGATTCGAGTGTGACGTTTTAAGCAATTCGATGTAGATGGGTCTTAATGGGTAGTACAACTTACCGCTTTTATGGAGTATCCGAGGTCCGCCACCAAGAGTAAAGGTAAAGTTCTGTTACTGTTCTTAATTCCGAAGTAATCAGGTATTTCCTCCTTCTTATAAACAGTCAAACCAGGTACTTTAGCTCTTTTTATATCTTGGTATACCTACATCAGGAAGTTGAAATTAAATTTAGACCATGGACGGTGATTTACAGCGGACGAGTATTCGCTAGCCTTTGCTCAAGGCCTTTTCGATGTAAAAAACGGGTAGGCAACCCTCAGTAACGGTACATACAAGGGAGTTGCGCTTGTAGTGTCGTCAGATGCGGTTGTTTCGCGTCGAGAGAAATGTTTAAAAACTAATTACTTTTTCCAATTTTCCTTCGAAGGGTAATAGATAGGCCTCAGCACCACCATGTACCATGTACTTGATGTCCGCCGAGTTTAAGATGCGATCCAAGTTGATAGGCGTGAAGGCGGAGGAATCAGTCATTCCGTGGTCGGACACAACTATCAGGTTCACCTTTTGAATTGGGAATGGATTAACAACACAAGTGTGTCACGGAAACTTACAAAAGCTCATAGTCATATACTTTATCAGTCAGATTCTTTTGACTCATCTCTGTTTGTAAGTCGTCAATCATGGAATCAATGTCTCGGGTTGCTTGCTTTCGACGGTACGAGTTTGGTCCCGAACTGTGTCCTTTGAGGGAAGAGTTGGTTATCGTCCTCTGAGGTCATAAAATACTTCTTACGCTGTTGTTTTACCTTCATTATCAACAGGTCCGTAGTAACTCATGGCCAGTTGTAGTTCGTCTTTAGCCATCCTGTCAAGTACGTTGGACATACCTCTGGCGAAGTTTCTGTTCAACATGCCTCGCGTGGACCAAAAGCTCTTTCTTCGACACTCATTGACGTTGGTGCCATTTAGCTTAACCTGACAACCGTCCCACCATAAAACCGCTGTTTGAAGACCTCTGGTTTGAGCCGTAATCCATAAGGGCTCTCCTTGCTGCCACCATTCGGGTTCCGAGTTCTTTCCCATGTAAAAGAATGATTCCATCGAAGGGTCATACATAAAGTTGTCTATGATGCCGTGATTTTCTGGGAAACGACCTGCAGGTAGGTCATTACGTTTTAAGTACTTAATCTAGTTAAATTATTATTTGTATACTCCGAGAGTTCATTCAAATGTTACCATTTTCGAATTGACAATTTCAAATGTTAGTGTGACTAATATAGTCTAGTTTTATTGTAGTTCGATGTAACCAAAAGTATTGATGTTTTTATTTTAAAGTGGTTTCTTAAAAGACCACTTCGACGGTCACCGCGCACTCTCTTTAATACAAAAAGCCTAAAGCGCATGCGCCATAAAGCAACATGCAAGACAAAGAGAGTCATCTCTGTGCATTTCACGGAAACGGTCCATTCAAATATTGTGGACAAAAACTCAGGCCACGGCTTGTTTATTAACTAAACTAACTCCACGTTCAGAGTCGGAATGATCCGAGGGGGTAGACAGTGCATTGAGTTCAAAGCCTTCGGAACTCAGAGTTCAGCTTTGACAGTACATTGAGTTCAAGACATATTGTACACCTGAGTTCTCAAGTGTCTACCCCCTCGGAATGATCTACCCTAATTTTGATGTATTTTGATATATATCATCTTTTTTATTTTCCTACTAAAACTGTAGTTGTATTACTTGTATTTAATTATTTTGAGACTTTCCCTTTAGACGGGGACGTCATGGGTGACGTCATTCTACGTTAGATTTACAATTACTCACCTGTGGCGATGCTGTACCAGTTGGGATAGGAATTCGATGGGAACGTCGGGTAAACGAACTCTGATCTTACACCATTTTCGGCGATTTTCTTCAAGCCTTTAATGTAATACTCGTTAGGGTAATCCCAACGCATACCATCGACCAAAATTATGATTAACTTCTGAGATGTCACGGAATTACTGGTGTTGTTGTTATCCAATTTATTCAAAGGTAATCCAAGAACTCGTGAATTTAAAAACGTTAAAAGGTAGATAAAGCTAAGTAAAATAGTAGTCATGATTGGGAAGCGCGGGAAATATACGTGTGAGTTATTAAATTTTCACATACGTCAAACATAACGATTTAAAATTATCATAAATAATAAAAAAAAAAACAATTATTTTTTAATGTTTTTCTAGTATTTCATATTTAAAACTGTTCTAAAACGGGATTAGAGCTGGTTTGACTTCGAAGATCATCCTGCCCTATTGTCATCGCACTCTTCTTGAACTTGAATTTCAAATTTCCGATAATCCGGTTTAGAAACTTTACCCAACCATAGCCCACTCGATCGCACGCTCTAGGACTCTACCTGCTTGTGCTATAAAAGACCGTAAAATCCGCCAATAAATGCAATTCCTGGATTATCGGCGGGAAATTCAAAAGAGCCGGAATTTAAATTCATTTATTAATTAAAGGAGGCCCTTTAACCGAGCTCCTTTAACTTTCAAGTTTATTTTCTGAACTAAACTTTATAACAAGTTGGGAAACGAGACGCAAAGGCTTTCTACACAATTAAGATGTTTATCTTAGATAATTAAATAAATATAATTGATATTTGTTATTTGAATCGTGAGTAATTTACCTTAATTCTAGTTAAGTCGTTTTAAGAAACTTTATTCCTAAAATTATTTTGACCTCTAGAAAACCCCTTTTTTAGAATTTTTGTAAATTTAGGGTATTTAAGGCGATAGATTCACGGTAAATGATAAGAAAAGCCGCAATTGCATGAACCGTTAGAGGACGCCTGCCAATGCTGCTACACGTTTCTCGTAACCATAGCCGATTGCCGCGTACATCTTAACTCTGGTAACGTTTGCCACTATTGGCCAATAGACCTTTTCGCAAATTTATGCGCGCATGCGCTTGTCGTGCGCCGTGGATAAAATAGCAGACGACGCTATCGGCCTACGGAGAAATAGCTGGGACTGTAGGTAACGGAGTAAATTTGAAGCTAAACTATGATAAACTAAAAATATTGGAACTTAAATAAGTTTGTAAAAATATGGGAATTATATTTAAATCCTACTGGAGAAAACACATGCACATTGAAGCTTAAAAAATTATAATATCGAAAATATTTCCCTTAATAACCAAGGCTTAGTGTCGTCTTCATAATAACGTCGGTATCCAAGCAGGGCCGGGCAAACCACGAGAGCGACCCCTCAAAAAAGAGCGCTTTCCCCGCGAGGGCCGCCGATTCCCGACCAGCGTCCGATACCACTAACGAAATGCATGTTACATATCCCCGTCTTTGGAGTTCCAACATTTTCGATTTATAACTCGTTCTCCTTTTCACAACAATTCTGTGAAATTTAATTTCCACTATTTTACCATCCCTCTTTCATTTATACGACTGATTCTTGCATCCCACCCATAGTACCACAACACAGCATCCAGGCATAGTGCAAAGGCTTAAGAATCATATGAAAAAAAAATAATTGAACAATGCTACAAAATGGAACTAACTAAAAACCCACTGGCTTAAATGAATTTTATTACACTATTTTTCCAAATTTTTTTAAAAAAAAATCAAGAAAATGTATCGAAAATGATCAGATTTAATGGCAAAGTTGATGACTCTAAAATGATGAGGAAATACGTGGAGGATAAGACCGTAGTCTGCTATTTTATCCACGTTGTTACTAACACGCATGCGCCTCGCATTTTCCCCCACTTTTACCCTCCGACATGCGAAAAGGGCTATTGAGAATGTGGTGACAAGAGAAACAGACACACAGAAACATCCAGTGTAATACCTCTCCGTGGCGTGATCGTCACTCGGAGAGGTAACAAGTTGGGAAACCAAACAACGTCTCGGAAGGGAGACTAGGAATATCTACCAACTTAATATTCTGAATATGCAACAATCGCTATATATTGATAACCTCTAACAATATTCATAATTATATAGTATGATTGTTAACGTTTCTCCATACTAAAGATAAATAATAAACGTTAACCAATATTAAAACACATTAACTAATAATAGATCACAATAGAACACAATAAAACACTTTAACAAATAATAAAACACGGTTACTAACAATAATACAAGTTAACTAGCAATAAATACGTTAGCTAACACTAAAATACGTTAAGTAACGTTTACTAAAACCAAAATAATTCCATTGAATTTCCCGCCAATAATCCCGGAGGATGCGTGATCGGGTTGGCTTTGTTGCTAAAACCGTCCGTGACCGCCATTACGTGTGTTGAGCTGCTGCTTGAGTAGTTTTTCGAACTGTCAAAGCCTAGAAATGTCTGGGATCTCATTTAAATTTAATAAAACCGCTAATCAGAATAGCAAGGTTGATCAAAGTAAAGTAATTAAAGGAAAAGATGTTGATGAAAATCCTGATTTCGTTTTATCCGTCGATAACTTTGAAATTAACAGGTAAGCCTTGGCAAAGTTATGTGGTTTATGGTTTAGGTTTTGGCAATTTTTCCCATTGCCAAGTAACGTTGTTGTTGCAGTAACAATTACGCATATTTAATTCAGCTCGAAAAAAAAGGAGGAAGAAAAAGAACTAATAATCCCTTTAATCGTACAAAATAACTGGAGATTACCAGCAGCAGCCAAAGCAAAAACCTCAGATAAAGAAACTAGCTCTAATGGAAATGTGTCACAAACGTTGGAAGAACAAGCTGCTAACGAAATCATTGCTCGTAAGAATTTTGATTAATTAATGGTAGTATGGGGCCTCCACGGATTTTAAAAAGTTTATATCGTTTCCTATTGTAAACGAGGTGGGGAACACGATGCCGTCAAAATTTTTCACCGCAAATGATTTTTTAAAAAAAAAAAAAAAAAAAAAAAAAAAGTAGCACATATTACTTATGGTTGTTTTTAAATTTGATATTTGGGGCGCATACACTTGTCAGGGTTCGTACACGACCTGGAAAAGTCAGGGATATTTAAAATGGGCCTAAAAAGTCAGGGAAATTGAAAATGGACCGGAAAAGTCAGGGAAATTTAAAATGGACCTAAAAAGTCAGGGAAATGTCAGGGAAAAATATATTGCAGGGAAATTTAAAGTATAATGGTGATCAGAAAATTTTTTGTCTGAGATTTGAGCAGAGCCCCAAATTCGCGGAGCTCGCTTCGCTCGCTCAGGTTATTTATGATTTACTTAATGTTAAATTTAAACGAATTAATTGGCTAATTTTTATAAAAATAACTCGTGCAAAAATTATTTGAGTGAATATAGATTGGTTTTCATATACGTTCGCCATGTACGTTATTGCAAATGCTCAGGGAAATTTGTGGAATTTAGTCAGGGAAAACCTGGAAAAGTCAGCTAGGAATTTCATTCCAAAAATTTTGTACGAACCCTGCTTGTTTAGATTATGTTTGGGATATTTTAGGTTAGGTTCAGTTTCTATTAGATTTGTACTTTTCCAAAATATTGCAATTTTCATAAAAAAAAAAAAAGAAACTTCAAAATCATTTGCAGTGAAAAATTTTGACGGCATCGTGTTCCCCACCCCACCTCGTTTACTATAGGAAACGACTATAAACTTTTAAAAATCCGTGGAGGCCCCATACTACTATTTTACCCAAATATTAATATTAAATGATTGTTTTTACTAAGTACAAGCTATTTTGCGATTCTATAGAAAGTAGAGAATTCCAAGAATCTCGCGAAAAATCATACAAAGATGAAAATTATGAAATACCTCTTATATTACGTAACAAAGTACCTGAAGGATACGAAACTGACGATAAACTAGATGTATCATTAAGAGCCGAGCCATCAACATTAGAGGATTACGAACGAATACCAGTTGATAAATTTGGTGTAGCTATGCTTAGAGGTATGGGCTGGAAACCGGGAATGGCCATAGGACTTAGGAATAAAGAGTATAATAATTATTATTAATAACCTATTACAATCTTATATATATTAATAAATGTTTCCACCAGTATTGTAAAACCCATTGAAGTCGTTCTTCGACCGAAAGGATTAGGCCTTGGCGCTGATAGATCAAAAGCTCTTCAAAATGCTATCCCTCAAAAAGATGAGGAGGGAAATGCGTTACAACTTGCGAAGGGTTGTTACGTTCTTATTAGGGAAGGAAATAATAAAGGCCTTTATGGGCAGGTAAATAAACAGCGCGATCCGGAAGAGTTTATCATCTTTTTAAAAGGAAAAGTGTGTTAATTATTTTTAAGGTCGAAAGCATAGATGACGATACCGGTCGAGTTTATATCAAATTGGCTTTAACTTCGAAACAAATTCATTTGCCAGAGTTGTTTCTTCAAGTCGTTAACCAAAAAGAATATGAGAAAGAAGGGAAAGTCATAAGTAAGTATCGTCCTGCATCGTTCATGTGTGGTTTGTTAAACATTAGTTAAATTCGCGTTCGCTGATCATTTTTAGATAAAAGTCAGTATGATGACGCGGTTAAGGAAAGAGAAAACAAAACTTCCTCTCATAAAAAGAAACGATCAAAGGACAAGAAAAAACACAGGAGTCGAAGTCGTTCCCCCAAACAACGAAATGATGAGAGTAGAAAGAGCAAGAAAAGGGAGGATTCCCAAAAGATGGACGTTGACGAAGAAGAAGAAGACGTGAAACTGTCCTGGTTAAGGCCTCAAATTAAAGTTAGATTTGTTAATGAAGATTATAAAAAGGGAAAGTATTACAATACTAAGGTTGTCATTGAAGACGTACTAAGTCCAACAACTTGCATTTGTCGAACTACGGAAGGCAAAGTGTTAGAAGGTACGGGATCATCACTTTAAATGGAATGGCAACATTTTTTACATATCCGTGAATATTTTCTATAGATATCCATTGTGATATGTTGGAAACAGTTATACCACGAACTGAACCGAGTTATATCATGGTTGTTAAAGGAAATAGTAAAGGTATGATTGGAAAGATAATACACAGGGATAAAAGTCGATGCGTGGCAACGGTTCAACTCTTCCCTGATAATGAAGTTAATGATTTTAGATACGATGATATTTGTGAATTTGTAGGAGATGTATCGCAACACGATTAGATATCATTTATTGATGTAAATAAATGTTTCATATTTATTTTTAAATAAAATTCCTCAGACTTAAACTAAAGTGTAAGATGATTCATAAGTTTCATTAAAAGAATGTGTCATCAATGGAGTTGTTTATTTGTTTAATAAAAAATGCCTCAAGAGTTTAAGGTCGAGCTTCTGCTCATTTCCAAGGAAGTGTTTCAAATAAAAAATTTCAAGACTTTAAAAACCGAAAGACAACATTTCAAAGATTACAACAAAATTGTGAAAAACTTTTATTTTTGAAATTACATTAAGTTAAATGACATTAAATTTAAAGTTACTAATTCCAATATATCTTGTCTTTCCTTCGTTTAAATTGCATAAAATTTTGCATACACGCGCATTTACACCTACGCTAGTGGTTAATCGAGACACTTTTGCAAAATGTCAATTATGTAACTATTTAAGCGAATAAATTAATTTACTTAGTGACTTAATTAGTTAAATAATTGACATTTTCCAAAACTGTCTCGATTAACCACTAGCGTAGGTGTAAATGCGCGTGTATGCAAAATTTTATGCAATTTAAACAAAGGAAAGACAAGATATATTGGAATTAGTAACTTTAATTTTAATGTCATTTAACTTAATGTAATTTCAAAAATAAAAGTTTTTCACAATTTTGTTGTAATCTTTGAAATGTTGTCTTTCGGTTTGTAAAGTCTTGAAATTTTTTAATTGAAACACTTGCTTGGAAATGAGCAGAAACTAAAGGCATATATGAACAACCCCTCCCCCCTTCCCAAGTTGGCTTTAGCTCGGCCTTAACGCTATGAACATGTTATGCGTGTTTAAACACAACACAATTTATAGATCATTTATTGATGTTTATAATTGATGTAAATAAATGTTTCATATTTATTTTTGAAATAAAAACTCCTCAGACTTAAACTAATAGTGTAAGGTGATTCATAAGTTTCATTAAAAGAATGTGTCATCACTGGAGTTGTTTATTAGTTTAATAAAAAATGCCTCAGAGTTTAACGATATGAACATGTTACGAACTTTGTCCCATGCGTGTTTAAACACGCACGGAACTCCGCTCAGCAATTCAGACTCGCCTTTAGTTCATCACTGGCATTTTTATATGGACTAACACGTGGTAGTAGAGAAAAGTAAGATCTAATAGCCAAGGCTTAGTACTAATCTAGTTAGGGTCGACGGGATTAATTATTTAAGTTAATCTTAATTGCCGGATTACACTAGGGGTTATGGGAGACTATTCTGTCACTGTGTATACTAGTCATTTTAGGGTTAAATAGTTCTCAGTTTGAAAACTTGGAATCAGAAACTCATTGTTTTACGGTAGGTGTACGAGTTTTGTCAGTGGACAATTGGTCATCATTAAACTATTTGCCCATAACCCGAAAATGAAAGGTTACACAGTCTAACACTAATGAGTTAAAAATAACAAAATTTAGCCGAGGCATTAAATATTACTATTTCCTTACTAACCTTACTTACACATGTCTCTGCCACATCCAAGTCCAAGAAGGAACTGATTGGTGACTTGGTATTCCTTGAGACTTTATATGTTTTCCAAGCTCGGTAGTATAGAGGTATTCCAGTGGGGGAAAAATTTCGTCTGCTACGAAAATTGGGCCTGCCTTTGAGTGTAGAGGGCGGCCATTTTGTGAGGGTTTCTCTATGGGCAAATAGCATTGGTGACGTAGCTATTACCCCCTCTGAAATAGCAGTATAGTACAACCATGGATAAAGAATACGCTATAGGATAGGCAACTCCGTATCTCGAACGACAGCTTATTCTGTATATACTCTGTTACTACATCAGTTGTCAAAACGTGCAAATAGGTCTCTATGTAACTTGTGCGTGCTGACAAGAGACAAAAAAGTTGAGGATTTTCAGGATTTAAAATTTCCACGAGTTTTTTTAGCTCGAGACCGAGTGCACGGATCTCTAGGCCTTAGTTTCAGATACGTGTGAAATTGCCTACAAACTACTACACGTTGTATTGTGTTTTTATGCTGTTTTATTGTGTTTTATTCTGTTAAATGTGGTTTTATGCTGTTTTATTGTTGTTTTATGCTATTGTATTGTGTTCTATGCTATTGTATTGTGTTCTATGCTGTGTTATTGTGTTCTATGCTGTTTTACTGTGTTCTATGCTGCTCGATCTATTGTGTTTTTATGCGTTTAATATATGTTTATGCGGTTTATTGTGATTTATGCTGTTTTATTGTGATTTATGCTGTTTTATTGTTTTTTTGCTGGTTTATTGTTTTTATGCTGTTTAACATGTGTTCTTTGCTGTTTTATTGTGTTCTTTGCTATTTTATTTTGTTTTATTGTGTTTTATGCTGTTTTATTGTGTGTCTAAGCTGTTTTATTGTGTTTGGGCTAAAATATACTATTAAAGTTATGATATTAGTTAGAAATCTCTGCGTTATTCCACAGTTAAAAAATATGTTTGATATTCCCTAGCTTTTCTCACAGAATGGGCATTTAGGACTAAGGTTGTACAATCTTGAAGCTAAAACTGGTAGCGTTATATTACCAGAAGTGAGATGAGACTAGAAGTGAAGGGCTCTAGCATTGATAGTAGATCCTGGCACTAGTGAACAAATTTGAGGATTTTATGCCGCTTCCCACGCGCTTAAACTAGAGAGAAAAAAATTGGTCGAGTTCCAAAAACATTTCCTACCCCCTTCCCCTCAACCTAAAGCGGCGGAACACGGACCCGGCTCCTTGAATCTAGTTCGGCCGTCTACCACCGCGAGCGTCTTACGTTTTGGAGGGGAAATTCTGAAACCGCCACCAGAGGGCCAACCGTTGGTGTGCTATCAAGAATATTCACATTCGCCGAGTAAAGAATTTGGTTAGCTCAGTACTTCTGGTCTCATCTCACTTCTGATATTACCTATAGCTATTTTCTACAGATTACTATTTTCCTTGGGAAAAACACGGGTACCGTACAGGATATAGTTTAAAATTTAAATTATTTGGTTTCTCAAATATCGCTAAAAATCTGTATCTTAGTTGTTCGGGTTGTGGGTTAGTTAATTCTTTAAACTATGGTTTCGAGTACGCGTCGAGTCATACTTCTCAGGATATTAAAGGGGCTGTCCGAACCATGGGGCAAACGACGGTGTTCCTCACAGAACTTAGCTTTGCGGTTGGGTAAAAAAGAAGGGGAGGGTCGAACAGCCCCTTTCACTTCTGATATTTGTAATTGAGTTTCAGTTTAAAATTAAATTGCTAATTAAAGCATTCCAAGTATTAATACTAGTGTTTATGACGATAATGAGTTAAAAATGAACTTTTCTAATTTCAAAGAAAAATACAAGCATCTGCTGCATTATGAGCCTATTGACGTCTTCTTCCCAGTGCCAAGCAGAGGGGAGGGGGTCGACGCCATTCAGTGATAAAGGAGGGCTTCTCATATCACACGACGCGAGCAAGTTTCAACGGTTTACTTTTTGTTTTTATATCTATATACTTTTGTTTATACTTCATAAATGTACTATTGATTCTTGAATAAATAAATTGTTCGTCGATTTAATGAATCTCATTTTTTATTCCTTTTCTTGTCAATTAAGTTACAGGCATATATAGGATTTTAAAATGGATTAATTAGATTAAAGTATATTGGGAATATGGGTTAATTAGAGGTTCCCGGTAATCACTTTAGCACTGTTAAAGGCAGCGCGTCGAGGGGCTATCCACTAATGAAAATATTCATTCAGTGGTGATTTTTATTCATGCTTTAAAAAAGGATACGGTTTCATTGGGGATTTAAAATGGATGGGTATTAATGGTTGCGTCTGGATTACGAGTAAACATCGAGGGGCCACTCACAAAAAACTTGTTAGCGATTTTAAACGGGATTGGGATTGTGGGTAACTTAGGGGCTACGTGTTGTTATTATTTTACTAGTTATGAACGGATAATTAAGAATTCACACATTTGACGCTAGGGGAGCTTCAAACGTAGTTACGCATTTACTGACATCTAAAACCAAGGCGGGCGTATTCGGTGTTGGGATTTTACGGTTTACCGTTCTAGCTACCTCTCTCGTCTAGCTCTTTTCATTGACGTCATACGTGGGCGCCAAAGAATACGCGATCTGTCTTATATGAGATATAAAGTTTGTATGTCCGGAAAAAGGAGAACGACGTTAATCGACGTTAATGGCCTTTATATACGTGTAAACACGAAGGTCTTTTTGCATTCAAAATTGCTATATTAAATAAATTATGTGCACCGTTATTTAGGATAATTATAATGTACACATAATACACATAATAGACCTACATTTAAAATGAGAAGACCAAGTATTTTGTATCAAATTTTATTTCAAGTAGTAACTTTTTTCATTTTCATTTTATCATCGTCAGCTTTGAAAGGTGATGGCAATAATTCATTCTTATAATAGTTCGTAGATTTGTAAAACCTTACATTAAATTAAAAGTTCATGACGTAAATAATATTTACCTTTCAGAAAGAATTAGCAACGCGCCGTTACCGCCTAAGATTTGAATTTATAACGGATAATCGGCCTCGCCCTCTCCCTAAACCATTGAAAGTTAGGTAGGGGTGAAGAAGAAAGGGGGTATACAATTTTCAAAGTAGAGAGACGTTTTCTCTCTGGACGCAGCCACCGCGGATTCTTGTTTCTAGCCCACGTAAGACGTCATAGTAAGGGAAAAAATTACTAGAGCCCCCCTACTACAAAAAGGAGAATCTCCCGCTTACCACCCCTGAAGGATGCTCCGACCTAATAATGCGAAGCGGTATACAGACCTTGATCTAAAACATGATAAAATTCGGCTAGACATTCGTGTATGAACTAGATAGTTCATAAATTGTCGCTAGGGGCGCTGTATACGTTGTTACGTATTTACTGACATCTAAAACATGATAAAATTCTGCTAGACATTCGTGTAAGCAATAGATAGTTCATAAATTGCCGCTAGGGGCGCTGTATACGTAGCTACGTATTTACTGACATCTAAAACATGATAAAATTCTGCTACACATTCGTGTAAGCAAAAGATAATTCATAAATTGCCGCTAGGGGCGCTGTATACGTAGTTACGTATTTACTGACATCTAATACATGAAGAAATTTGCCGCTAGGGGCGCTGTATACGTACGCTTTTTTCGCGCTACTTTGTAACTTTCATTACCCCAGGGATAAGGGAGTCAGATGGATTGGAAATGATGATGGGCGACCTGCGGCACCATATCTCTCCCAGTGTACCTCGCGCACGCCCCTACCCTTCCGTAGGCGATTGCTAAGTGCTGCCGCGTAGCGCCATTTTATTTGAATGAGAACTAGCTTCTATTTTTGAGATAGAGGGAGCGTCCTTTACAATTTCGTCCGGCACGACCCTACCTAACCGCTGGGGATGATGGGAGGACTATGGTGCCGTAGGTGGGGGTACAAAGGCAACGCTTAAGGTATGGGGGTTTCCACTCCATTACTCTCTCCTTCAAGATTACCCTAAGTTCCTTATTGTATTGTTAGTTTTTTTTTTTTTTTCTTTTTTTTATTCTGAATGACCAATTTATATTGTACCATCTTATTTAACTATCATTATTATCTTTATCTTATTTTATTTTATTCTTATTTTATACATATACATGGTCTTAATTAATCTCGTGTTATTATTCTTGCCCAATATTATTGTATTATTTGCTCCTGTTTACTTGTTGTTGATGTTTTCTTATTTGTAATTACATTTTATTTTTTTTTTGTTTTCTCTTGACAATTTGTAACTACGTACGATGCTCATTTACACGTCACTTTGATGACTTTGTGGGCAATCATTCACTCAATAAATAAATAAATAAATAAATAAATAAATAAATAATACACGAAGAAATTTGCCGCTAGGGGCGCTGTTTATAATATTATATAGGCCTAACGGTGTGTTCTCCTTTATTGAAATAGCGCCCACGTTACACTTCGAAGCGCCCCCAACGACGGAATTTATTATAAAACTCGGACGCCGCTTGTCCAGGTTTCTTTTCTCTCTGCGCCGGCGACCAGTCAACATCGTTCCTAGATCAGCTCCTCGTAATGCTGACTTTCGAAGGCAATATTGGATGGAAAGCCACGTTTTACGGCGATGTTGGGACGTGACTCTAAGCTCTCAGCCATTGAATGTCCATTAGAACGTTGAAATGAACGCGAAAGGCTAAGCCTAGTACGGTATGTGTGTAATTCTTTCAATAATCCAAAGCCATCCAGCGATATATTGCTAAGAATATTTTTTTAATAATCTAAGCTAAATTTCTTAAGCCTTGTTCAAATGTCTTAACCTCGTGGTCGTTATTTATTTAAATTTAAAATTATTATTTAATAGACTGAATTTACGTAAATAATAATAATTAACTGCCTGTTTCATTAAAACTACTTAATTTTTAAAAACAAATAGCTAATTTATAAAGGCTTACATTTGCTGCGCATTAACAAGTTTGTTCTTTCCAACATGGCCTTGCTAAATTGATTCCAAAAGAACATTCAATGGCGGAAAAGAGCTCTAGATTCTGGATTTATTCCTTGACGGCGAAAAGAAAAATGGCGATCGTCAGCGAAAGGCCTTATGTCCAAGAGCTGAGGAGGAAACGATCTTGACACCACGATGCCAATCATAGAAAGAAATTTCGCTCGGTTACTCCAACTAACGTCTCTTCCGCAAGATTTACACCCTCAAGGCGTTAAAAGCAGACGGCACTAATTGGTGTAAATTCAACCAAGTAGTAGTGCCGTTTTCCGTTGGCCTATTCCATGGAGTAATATTCTTGGAGCGAGAAGGAAACTTTCTTTAAAAATTCCATAAAATTTGGTGTCTCCTATAATATTGCTCGATACCTTCCATTGTCCATTTCCATGGAGTGATTTTCTTGAAGCGAAAATGTAAGTTTCCTAAAATTCCATATAATTTGGTGTCTCCTAAAATTTTGCTCCATACCTTCCATTGTCCTTTTCCATGGAGTATTTTCTTGGAGTGAAAATGAAAGTTTCCCTAAAATTCCATAAAATTGTCTGTTTCCTGCAGTCTGCCAATATTGCAGAAAACAGACTAAACTTTCATTTTCGCTCCAAGAAAATTACTCCATGGAATAGGCCAACGGAAAAACGGTACTACTCCTTGGTTCAATTTACACCAATTAGTGTCGTCTGCTTTTAACACCTTGAGGCTGTAATCTTGCGGGAGAAACCTTTGTTCTAGAGTAACCGCCCGAAATTTCTTTCTTTGATTGGCGTCGTGGAGTCAAGATCGTTTGATGCGCTGCTCTTGGAAATCAGGCCTTTCGCCGACGATCAGCCATTTTTCTTTTCGCCGTCAAGGAATAAATCCAGAATCTAGAGCCCTTATCCGCCATTGAATGTTCTTTTGGAATCAATTTAGCAAGGCCATGTTGGAAAGAACAAACTTGTTAATGCGCAGCAAATGTAAGCCTTTTTTAATTAGCTATTTGTTTTTAAAAATTAAGTAGTTTTAATGAAACAGGCAGTTAATTATTATTATTTACGTAAATTCAGTCTATTAAATAATAATTTTAAATTTAAATAAACCACGACCACGAGGTTAAGACATTTGAACAAGGCTTAAGAAATTTAGCTTAGATTATTAAAAAACAATTCTTAGCAATATATCGCCAGAATTTCGCTAATTATTTAAATGTATGGGATTATTTCGGTTAATTATTATTTTGTTAGGCTTAAAGTAGCATTCACTTTTAAATTAGGAATCGTCTTAATATTTGTTATTAATTTATTTTAATTTTTAGACGCGAATGATTTTCTTGGATGAACTGTTGCTGGTCATTCAGAGACGTTTTCAAATAGACTTGGAAGTTCATCCGATGTTAAGGACCCTCATTCCAGATGACATCTTTCTTGGATTTTCGAAACTCGAGGCCTTCAAACTGATTGGACCGTGAAGTTGTTCCGCTAATGAACTTAATTTTATTCTTAAATTTAATCGGTAACTAGCCTACCTCTTTTAAATTTACGCGGTCAAATTTTAATTTATGGAACACTTTAAGTATTTTTTGAAAGAAATTTTTGTGAACACCTTAATTGTTTTTTTTTCTCAATAAAGAATTTTTACCTTGCCTCACGTTATTTGTTTTCTTGAAATAGTTTCGATAAGAGGGATGGCTTGAATTTTTTAGGGTCTGGACTTAGGGTAGTATTTTTGAGACCCCTTTTTACTTTTTAAAACAATTTAAGCTTATTTTTTTCGTTTTAAAACAATTTTTTTCATATAAGCTAAAAGAGGGTCCCCAAAAAATAGGCTGTTTAGAGCTAAAAAATTCGAACTTTCCCTCTTAATCAAATAATTTCTAAGAAAACAAAAAAAGTGGTTTAAGGCAAAGTTTATTGAACAAAAAGTAAAAATTAGGTCTTTACAAAAATTTTCAACAAAAAATAATATAAAGTGTGACGTAAATTAAAGTTTGAACGCGTAAAAAGAAACTAAGTAGTGGCAAGTATAATTCTAATAAAAATTTGAATTTTTCTAGATTCGGTTATGTTCATCGCCAGTAATTGTAGAGAATGGTTGCAAGGCCACATCAGGTTGAAAACATCTTGTATCGCAAATCCAAGGAAGATGTCAACTGGAATGAGCGTCTCTAACAAAGGTTGAAGTCATCTGCTAGGAAAAGTCTCCGAATGATCTATGGTTTTGTTTCCATAAATTATTGAAGAAAAACTTTGTAAAATATTCCCAAAAACAAAATTTAAAAATCACTAAATATTAAGCTAAATCAGAATTAAAGGGCTACTTTAAGGGCCTAGCAAAATAATAGTTTAAGAAAAAAACCAAGTAAAATATTCCATTTAAGAATTGCACTAAATATTAAGCAATTTCCATATCAGAATTAAACGGCTACTTAAGGTCCTAACAAAATCATAAGTAATAACTCACGGAAAAAATACCATAGTTCAAAATAATTTATGAAAAAACTACGTAAAATATTCCCGTAAATATTAATTAAAAATCTTAAGCCTTAACTTCGCGTTCGTGGCTCAAGTTAAAATTATTTAATTGACTTAATTTGCATAATTAATGATACTTTATTAACACTTAACCCTAATTTAAACCATTTAATTTATTAAATAGACCGTCTTCATTATCTAAAATAATTAAATACTGCCACGAATGAAATTTTAGAATCTCAAATCTATAATTTACGCGTAATAATTCCATAATACCCTCGTTAATTTAAATTAAAACGACGGCATAAAGTAAAATCTTAGAGATTAGTGCCAGGCCGGGATTAATTTTTATAAAGGGTTTAGCCTAGCCTAGTGCAACCTAATCTGGCCCCGTTTAACCACACGTTACTCGTTTTAGGTAATATAGTTTCGCGCCTTTAAATGAGACCTAATTTGCAAACAGTCGAGGTTTATTATTTAAAAAAGATAAGGAATTTAATTTCCCCTAATATGAGCCCAATTTTAAGATGTTCTAAATTAAGCCTTGTCTAACTGACCTCGTGTCTGGAAAGCTCTTCATATTGTAGTTAATTTTCAATAAATAAACATAATTAACTAACAATTAACTCTACCTAGATAGTTTAAACTCTAAAATTAAATAAAATAATAATATGCTAGCTGGATGGCTTTGGATTATTGAAAGAATTACACACATACCGTACTAGGCTTAGCCTTTCGCGTTCATTTCAACGTTCTAATGGACATTCAATGGCTGAGAGTTTAGAGTCACGTCCCAACATCGGCGTAAAACGTGGCTTTCCATCCAATATTGCCTTCGAAAGTCAGCATTACGAGGAGCTGATCTAGGAACGATGTTGACTGGTCGCCGGCGCAGAGAGAAAAGAAACCTGGACAAGCGGCGTCCGAGTTTTATAATAAATTCCGTCGTTGGGGGCGCTTCGAAGTGTAACGTGGGCGCTATTTCAATAAAGGAGAACACACCGTTAGGCCTATATAATATTATAAACAGCGCCCCTAGCGGCAAATTTCCTCGTGTATTAGATGTCAGTAAATACGTAACTACGTATACAGCGCCCCTAGCGGCAAATTTCTTCATGTATTAGATGTCAGTAAATACGTAACTACGTATACAGCGCCCCTAGCGGCAATTTATGAATTATCTATTGCTTACACGAATGTGTAGCAGAATTTTATCATGTTTTAGATGTCAGTAAATACGTAACAACGTATACAGCGCCCCTAGCGGCAATTTATGAACTATCTAGTTCATACACGAATGTCTAGCCGAATTTTATCATGTTTTAGATGTCAGTAAATGCGTAACTACGTTTGAAGCTCCCCTAGCGTCAAATGTGTGAATTCTTAATTATCCGTTCATAACTAGTAAAATAATAACAACACGTAGCCCCTAAGTTACCCACAATCCCAATCCCGTTTAAAATCGCTAACAAGTTTTTTGTGAGTGGCCCCTCGATGTTTACTCGTAATCCAGACGCAACCATTAATCCCCATCCATTTTAAATCCCCAATGAATCCGTATCCTTTTTTAAAGCATGAATAAAAATCACCACTGAATGAATATTTTCATTAGTGGATAGCCCCTCGACGCGCTGCCTTTAACAGTGCTAAAGTGATTACCGGGAACCTCTAATTAACCCATATTCCCAATATACTTTAATCTAATTAATCCATTTTAAAATCCTATATATGCCTGTAACTTAATTGACAAGAAAAGGAATAAAAAATGAGATTCATTAAATCGACGAACAATTTATTTATTCAAGAATCAATAGTACATTTATGAAGTATAAACAAAAGTATATAGATATAATAACAAAAAGTAAACCGTTGAAACTTGCTCGCGTCGTGTGATATGAGAAGCCCTCCTTTATCACTGAATGGCGTCGACCCCCTCCCCTCTGCTTGGCACTGGGAAGAAGACGTCAATAGGCTCATAATGCAGCAGATGCTTGTATTTTTCTTTGAAATTAGAAAAGTTCATTTTTAACTCATTATCGTCATAAACACTAGTATTAATACTTGGAATGCTTTAATTAGCAATTTAATTTTAAACTGAAACTCAATTACAAATATCAGAAGTGAAAGGGGCTGTTCGACCCTCCCCTTCCTTCTTTTTTACCCAACCGCAAAGCTAAGTTCTGTGAGGAACACCGTCGTTTGCCCCATGGTTCGGACAGCCCCTTTAATATCCTGAGAAGTATGACTCGACGCGTACTCGAAACCATAGTTTAAAGAATTAACTAACCCACAACCCGAACAACTAAGATACAGATTTTTAGCGATATTTGAGAAACCAAATAATTTAAATTTTAAACTATATCCTGTACGGTACCCGTGTTTTTCCCAAGGAAAATAGTAATCTGTAGAAAATAGCTATAGGTAATATCAGAAGTGAGATGAGACCAGAAGTACTGAGCTAACCAAATTCTTTACTCGGCGAATGTGAATATTCTTGATAGCACACCAACGGTTGGCCCTCTGGTGGCGGTTTCAGAATTTCCCCTCCAAAACGTAAGACGCTCGCGGTGGTAGACGGCTGAACTAGATTCAAGGAGCCGGGTCCGTGTTCCGCCGCTTTAGGTTGAGGGGAAGGGGGTAGGAAATGTTTTTGGAACTCGACCAATTTTTTTCTCTCTAGTTTAAGCGCGTGGGAAGCGGCATAAAATCCTCAAATTTGTTCACTAGTGCCAGGATCTACTATCAATGCTAGAGCCCTTCACTTCTAGTCTCATCTCACTTCTGGTAATATAACGCTACCAGTTTTAGCTTCAAGATTGTACAACCTTAGTCCTAAATGTCCATTCTGTGAGAAAAAGCTAGGGAATATCAAACATATTTTTTAACTGTGGAATAACGCAGAGATTTCTAACTAATATCATAACTTTAATAGAATATTTTAGCCCAAACACAATAAAACAGCTTAGACACACAATAAAACAGTATAAAACACAATAAAACAGTATAAAACACAATAAAACTACATAAAACACAATAAAACTACATAAAACACATTAAAACAGCATAAAACACAATAAAACAGCATAAAACCACATATAACAGAATAAAACAGCATAAAAACACAATACAACGTGTAGTTTGTAGGCAATTTCACACGTATCTAAAACTAAGGCCTAGAGGTCCGTGCACTTGAGCTAAAAAAACTCGCGGATATTTTAAATCCTGAAGATCCTCAACTTTTCTGTCTGTTGTCAGCACGCACAAGGCTTAGTTACATAGAGACCTAGCTGTGCACGTGCTGACAACTGTTGTGGTAACAGAGTGTATACAGAATAAGCTGTCGTTCGAGATAGGGAGTTTCCTATCCTATAGCGTGAAAACAAATTTCCTCACGGTCATTCTTTACCCATGGTAGAACTATTTCCCACCAGGGCCACCAATTTTCGACATAGCCCACTCGATCACGGAAGCTACTAACGCTATATCATAAGTTTATATGATAAGCCCCATAAGTATGACACTATCTATACATCGTAATGCTAGAGAATTACTGAGAACTAGTTCGAGAACGACGCGAGAATTGACTACACGCGGTTATATAGTCCATCTCCTGTACTGAACATTTTGACAGCGCCTCAATCAGTCGTCGCTTTACGACAATCTATGACATTTCATTTCATGACAAGCTCTCAGTAACCAGTGACAAACTTATGGAACATATCTTATGAACTCATACTATAGTATGCGGCAGCCGGAGGCTCTATGCTTTGCCTATGCCACAAACGGCGACTTACACAAGAAACCTTTCCTACACAATAATGACAGCCACCTACCTTTGACGGCATTGAAATAACATGGAGTGCCACTAGTCTATATATGTGGCACGTTTCATGGTGCTGACAGAAGCAGTGTCTAAGTAATAATAATGAAAACCTTTGAACCATTTCAATAAATGAAAATGATCAAATTTAAAAGTTCAAATTGATAAAATATAATTTTAATGCAATAAAATAAATCATTAACATTGAGTAAAACAAAAAAATTGTGGTCTAATAAACATCAAAATGTGAATGTTTGTAATGAGTTGACATCGAACACGATGCCCGCTGATTGCCTTGGATGGAAATTTCCAAAGATATAGAAATTTGGATCGTATTTTTTAAACTAAAATTAGTCCCTTGACAAATTCCCAAAAATGATTAACAGCTTGCAAATGCGCCGCAGGCTGACCACCAGTAACTTGTAAGTCCCGAGGAAGTTTAACAGTTAAAGAAGCCTTAATTTTCTCCCAAAATGTGTGAATTCTCTCTTTCCCCTTAAATTCGGATTTAAAATTTGTAACATCAGGGGCTCCTCTGTAATAATCGGCTAATTGGCGCTGTTGTAA
The DNA here is from genome assembly GCF_054372755.1 of Phalangium opilio. Lineage (NCBI taxonomy): Eukaryota > Metazoa > Arthropoda > Arachnida > Opiliones > Phalangiidae > Phalangium > Phalangium opilio. Next base: position 5,546,101 of record NW_028324217.1, on the reverse strand, counting down.
ATCATTAAATAATAAATATTAAATGAGCGATCATTTAATTGCCATAATGCCATTATTGCAAATAATAACATATGCCATTATTCCAAATAATAACATATACAAACCATTTCCATTAGTAAATCTTGCGTAAGGAAAGAATCATTGGCAACATTGTAAACCATTTCCATTGGTTTTCCATACTCATTTGGCCGATGCTAAAATAATTAATTTCAGAAGTAAATAATACTTCTCTTCATGAGAGAAGTATATGATTGAAAATACCTCGGGTGGCGGCATGACCCAATAAGCTAAATAATCCGCTTCTAAGCCTTTTTCAATACTGAATGGTGCTGAAGAAAATGGAAATTTAGGTAATTACTTAGTAATAACAGAAGTATATAATACTTCTCTTCGAGAGAAGTGTACCACAAAGCTGGGTGAGTGTAACGCCACTCTTCCCAACATCGGAACATTTAGAGCAAGGTTACTAAACCGAATCACATACGCGATAAATAGTTCCCTCATCATTACTCTATTAGCGCTTAAATATTTGGCAAGACGCGCTTGTGCATTTTGTCCCACGTCAAGACAATCAAGGTTTGTGGGATGATTGCTGGGGATTTAGTGGCAAACGACTATAGAATTTACCTTACAGTGCGATGCCCATTTGTAGTTTGATAAGCGGGAAAGCAAACTAAAAGGGGGAGCCTGGGAAGAATGACGTTACATCAGGGGTTACATTACTAAAGCATAGGGAGGTTACAGAGTGTCATCCTTCTTCTATTATCCCCTTCTGGTAATAATAATAAGTAAGTAACTAACTAGAATTCTTACAGCAAATGAGGCCAATGCATGGAGTATAAGAAGAATCACAATCCCCTTTCATAATGATTTGATATTCAAGTTGATTATCAATGTCCCGAATTGTCGGTTGACGTTTGCTATTAGGATGACTATGATACCATCCAACCAATGTTAAATTACGTCGTTCCAATGACTGCTGAATCTCTTCTTCAACAGCAGTGCTACTTTCCGTATCACCGAGTCTAGATTTGCAAGGAAATGCTTGCAATATTGCCAAATCTGTACAAATAGCGTTAATATTCTGTTGCAATGTTTCTAGACCCATAACAAGAAGCAATATCTAGTTCATTAGGGAGAAGGTATAAGATGCCTAAGTATTCGCGCGCCATAGTCCCACTCCCCCTTTCTAAATACAAGGGGGGACGTAAAAAGAGGCCGGGCTATTTCGCTACACTCTCCTCAGTCGGAAAATATGACTGTAATTTTCGTCATTCGCGTCGCGCTGACGTGAGTTTTCAAGAACCAATGCGATGCTGGTTGTAATTTAGAGGCGGGGATTAACTTCGGACACTATACGTTTGGACTGGAGATAAACTGGGCTAGAAATGTGGCGAATTTATTTACCTTCTCCCTAATAAACTAGATATCACTTCTTGCCCATAATATATTATTACTATGAGAAGCTATGTCCCATGTTCCGCCTAAATAGCCAACAACTTCACTTTTGGTTAAATGGCAGTGAAAATCCTGTTGTTAATGCATAAAATATTAGCACAATTAACGTCTCCCGATCATAAATGCTTAATTACCATCAAAAGAAGACAATTAGTTGCGATTGTAACTGTAAATGGTTGTATACGATCCAATGCACTGAAAGGTGTTGCTAATACCTGCGTATTTGCATTGCTATAGAAACAACGTTAATTTAATTTAATTTAATTTAATTTAACGCAAATTTCTCTCAATTAAATTAATTTAAATGTAGTAATAAAACATTTACTGTTCAATACAGCGATTTCCTAATAAAGCATGATTCATTATTATTCTATCACCAGGTCGGCAACCCGTATCTTGTTTGGAACGTTGATTGCTTTTGCGAAATTAATTAATAATTAAGTTGCGTTAAAAATAAAGGGGTTTTGCAGGATTTACTTTGATCTACTTGTAGTGGGAGGTACTTGTTCAGGTACTGTAGGAAAACTCATGGGTTGTGGTACTAAGTTACCCATATTAGCCATTCCCACCTAAAAAGGCAGTATCCGTAAATTTAAATGAAAAGTTCAGGTAACATAACATTATAGAATGCTGTCAGAAGCGCCGGTGTGACGTCACCCACGCTGTTTTCCCATAAAGAAAAAACAGTAACTGTCATGGCCGCCCATTGCTAAAGGCAGACTCGTGACGTTTAACCTTGGATCTGACGTCACAACTGACAGCACTCAATAGAGTGCTGTCAGAAGCGCCGGTGTGACGTCACCCATGCTGTTTTCCCATAAAGCAAAATCGGTAACTGTCATGGCCGCCCATTGCTAAAGGCAGACTCGTGACGTTTAACCTTGGATCTGACGTCACAACTGACAGCACTCTACACCTTAAAAGAACGGTCTTTTTATAAATATAAAAGGAATAATATTAAAAATAAATAAATGATCTCTTATTACAATATGATAATTAGCATTTTATTAGTCTTAAAAATAATCAAGGACTACTGCCTCGCCATCCGTCATTGTTTTAGTGGCGTCTGCTAGCCCGAACCTCATATCCCTACAGGATTGGTTGAATTTTTACAGGCTGAGAGGGGTAAGGTAGGGCATAACCAACTCGATCACGCACATAAGAGGTTCGATTTAGCAGACGCCAGTAAAATATTGGCGGATGGCGCAGTAGTCCTTGATTGTTTTTAAGACTAATTAAATGCTAATTATTTTATAATAAGAGATCTTTTATTTATTTTTTTAATAATTTTTCCTTTTATATTTAGAAAAAGGCGGATCTTTTAAGGGATAATGTTATGTTATCTGAACTCTTCATTTAAATAGCACTAATTAATAATTATCTCGGATGTTAGTTTTTTTGATAATTACTTACCAAGGGAGAAAGACCAAGTGCCGGATTATTTTTGTGTTTTCTAAACCATGCAGCTTTATAATGGTCTAATTTCTTCCCCCTGTATTTGATCTAAAAATAATAAATTATTTTCAATCCGTAATTTACAAGTTGCATATCTTTATTGCCATTAAAATTAATTTAAAATTGCAATTAACTTACAGAAGACCATCCACAACCAGGTTTCCGATCAGGATTCAATAGCTTTTTACAATGAATAGCCCATGCACTTGGTGACGAAAAAACTTCCTTCGACTCTTGCCAACGAATTTTACCTTCGGGTAATAAATCCCCAACAAATTTGGCACCCTAATATTTATAATGATAATTTTAATTAAAAGCTATTAAGATTCATCTAAAATCCAATAAATTATGCACCTTAATAATTATAACAATTCAGTTCAAATGTCAGATTTGTCAAAAATAAAATACCCAATAGTTCTTACCAAATAGTCTATTGTAAGATGTCCATTTCCAGGTTCCAATATCTTGTCATTTATAAGCATGTTAAGGGTGACACCTCGACCACTGAGCATTCTTTTGTTACGTCGAGAATTGGCATCTTCGTCGTCACCATCAAACTCCTGATCAACATCTGAACCTTCCAGAATCATACTTTCGTCAAGTTCATCTTCCATTTTCTCCATTTCTAATGAAATTATTATTATTATTATTATTATTATTATTATTATTATTATTATTATTATTATTATTATTATTATTATTATTATATTATTATTATTATTAATTATTTGAATGCTGTTAAATGTCTTTCTGTTGATACGGCCTGGCACTGCCGGGCTCTCAGTAACCAGTGACAAACTTATGGAACATTACTTATGAACTTTAACTTATGATTTCATGAACCATGCCGCTAGGCCTTGGCACGTCGGTGGAAATAATAAATAAATTACCTGATATTTTGTTGATCGCCCTTAATATTGAATTGGTCAAGTGTAAAGTTTCAAATTTAATTGATTCGTAGTGACTGTGAAACAATATTTCTGTACACAAAGCCGGCAAGTATCCCAAGGATAAATATGTACTGCAGAATGGGTAACTATCTCGACCGTCGAAGTTGTGGCCCTGGCAACATAGATGGCAAAAACGGCAAGCATCCCAAGGATAAATATGTACTGCAGACTGCAGAATGGGTAACCATCTCGACCGTCGGAGTTGTGGCACTGGCAACGCAGATGGCAAAGCCGCCAAAAGGGCAACATGAGTCACTGACTTGCCACTCCCTCAAATCGTGAAGTTGGGAATGCCATAATTTGCTAGCGAAGGAATTAAGCAAATGGCTTGCAATATAGAGCTATTTCAGAGGGGGTAATGGCTACGTCACCAATGCTATTTGCGCATAGAGAAAACCTTCATAAAATGTCCGCCCTACACTCAAAGGCAGACCCAAATTTCGTAGCAGACGAAATTTTTCCCCCAATGAAATAGCTCTATAGCATAACCATAAAGATCAATTTATGGCAAGAGAGTAAATAGGGAGAAATTCAAGGGTGGTTCCACATTTGCCGTTTTCCATTGCCATTTTCAATGGACACTACTAATTTGCATAAGTTTACAGCATACCAATTTTTTTGCATAAGTCCGCCATTTTCAAAAGTTAACTTCCAAAAAACTAATTTACATAAATTCTTAAAACTTTTTCTTGCATAAAGCCAGTATTTTCAAAAGTTTGCAGCCAATATACTAATTTGCATAAAATTCCCCAGCAAACTTGCTACAAGAATACTAATTTGCATAAATTTACCGATGAAACTCATGGTTTTTTCAAGGAAACCTATTAAATTAATTACGCTCATAATTTAGCGATTAATTTTATAACATAATATCAAAGGTTTCACAGGTTTCAAACAAAATTTGTATTTTGCATAAAATTGAAATTTAAAGCAAACTTGATGAAACTCACGATTTTTTCAAGGAAACCTATTAAGTTAGTTACAACGTTAATTTAAAATTTCCATTTTGGATTTATATAACCATTCCACAAATGAAATTTTTATTTTCTTAACATTTGAGTTTTTAACAGGGATTTTTGACATGAATAATGTTTAACAATGGATGGTGGAATAAAGTATAAATAGATATAGGGATCTGGGAGTCTTCGACTGCCTGTTCTTAGCTTAGCTTCGCTTAGCTTCCCTTCGCTTAGAGTGGCTAGAGTGGTTTAGAGTGGTTTAGAGTGGTTTAGAGTAGCTTAGAGTGGTTTAGAGTGGTTTAGAGTGGCATAGAGTGGTTTAGAGTGGTTTAGAGTGGCTTAGAGTGGCTAGAGTGGTTTAGAGTGGTTTAGAGTGGCTTAGAGTGGTTTAGAGTGGTTTAGAGTGGTTTAGAGGGGTTAAGAATGGCTTAGAGTGGTTTAGAGTGGTTTAGAGTGGCTTAGAGTGGTTTAGAGTGGCTTAGAGTGGTTTAGAGTGGCTTAGAGTGGTTTAGAGTGTTTTAGAGTGGCTTAGAGTGGCTAGAGTGGTTTAGAGTGGTTTAGAGTGGCTTAGAGTGGTTTAGAGTGGTTTAGAGTGGCTAGAGTGGTTTAAAATGGTTTAGAGTGGCTTAGAGTGGAAAGAGTGGTTTAGAGTGGTTTAGAGTGGCTTAGAGTGGCTAGATGGGTTTAGAGTGGTTTAGAGTGGCTTAGAGTGGCTAGAGTGGTTTAGAGTGATTTAGAGTGGCTTAGAGTGGCTTAGAGTGGTTTAGCTTAGCTCAGCTTCGCTTCGTTTAGCTTAGCTTAGCCTCGCTTAGCTTAGCTTAGCTTAGCTTCGCTTAGCTTAGCTTCGCTTCGCTTAGATTAGCTTCGCTTAGCTTGGTTTCGCATAGCTTAGCTTAGCTTAGCATAGCTTAGCTTAGCATAGCATAGCATAGCATAGCATAGCTTAGCTTAGCTTAGCATAGCTTAGCTTAGCTTAGCTCAGCATAGCTTAGCTTAGCTTAGCATAGCATAGCATAACATAGCATAGCTTAGCTTAGCATAGCATAGCTTAGCTTAGCTTAGCATAGCTTGGCATAGCTTAGCATAGCTTGGCATAGCTTAGCTAAGCTTAGCTTAGCTTAGCATAGCATAGCATAGCTTAGCTTAGCATAGCATAGCATAGCTTAGCTTAGATTAGCATAGCAAAGCATAGCTTAGCTTAGCTTAGCATAGCATAGCTTAGCTTAGCATAGCATAGCTTAGCATAGCTTAGCATAGCATAGCATAGCTTAGCTAAGCTTAGCTTAGCATAGCATAGCATAGCTTAGCTTAGCTTAGCTTAGCATAGCATAGCATAGCATAGCTTAGCTTAGCTTAGCTTAGCATAGCATAGCTTAGCATAGCATAGCATAGCTTAGCTTAGCATAGCAATAGCTTAGCTTAGCTTAGCATAGCATAGCATAGCATAGCTTAGCTTAGCTTAGCTTAGCATAGCATAGCTTAGCTTAGCTTAGCTTAGCATAGCATAGCTTAGCATAGCTTAGCATAGCATAGCATAGCATAGCATAGCATAGCATAGCATAGCTTAGCTTAGCTTAGCATAGCATATCATAGCTTAGCATAGCCTAGCATAGCATAGCATAGCTTAGCTTAGCTTAGCATAGCTTAGCATAGCATAGCTTAGCTTAGCATAGCTTAGCTTAGCTTAGCTTAGCTTAGCTTTGCATAGCATAGCATAGCTTAGCTTAGCATAGCTTAGGTTAGCTTAGCTTAGCTTGGCTTAGCATAGCATAGCTTAGCTTAGCTTAGCATAGCAAAGCATAGCTTAGCTTAGCATAGCTTAGCTTAGCATAGCATAGCTTAGCTTAGCTTAGCTTAGCATAGCATAGCTTAGCATAGCATAGCATAGCTTAGCTTAGCATAGCAATAGCTTAGCTTAGCTTAGCATAGCATAGCATAGCATAGCTTAGCTTAGCTTAGCTTAGCATAGCATAGCTTAGCTTAGCTTAGCTTAGCATAGCATAGCATATCATAGCTTAGCATAGCATAGCATAGCATAGCATAGCTTAGCTTAGCTTAGCATAGCATATCATAGCTTAGCATAGCCTAGCATAGCATAGCATAGCTTAGCTTAGCTTAGCATAGCTTAGCATAGCATAGCTTAGCTTAGCATAGCTTAGCTTAGCTTAGCTTAGCTTAGCTTTGCATAGCATAGCATAGCTTAGCTTAGCATAGCTTAGGTTAGCTTAGCTTAGCTTGGCTTAGCATAGCATAGCTTAGCTTAGCTTAGCATAGCAAAGCATAGCTTAGCTTAGCATAGCTTAGCTTAGCATAGCTTAGCATAGCTTAGCTTAGCTTAGCTTAGCATAGCTTAGCTTAGCATAGCTTAGCTTAGCATAACATAGCTTAGCATAACATAGCTTAGCTTAGCTTAGCATAGCTTAGCATAGCATAGCATATCATAGCATAGCTTAGCTTAGCTTAGCATAGCATAGCATAGCTTTGCTTAGCATAGCATAGCTTAGCATAGCTTAGCATAGCTTAGCATAGCATAGCATAGCTTAGCTTAGCATAGCATAGCTTAGCTTAGCTTAGCATAGCTTAGCATAGCATAGCATAGCATAGCATAGCTTAGCTTAGCTTAGCATAGCATAGCATAGCTTAGCTTAGCTTAGCTTAGCATAGCTTAGCTTAGCATAGATTAGCTTAGCTTAGCTTAGCTTTGCATAGCATAGCATAGCATAGCTTAGCTTAGCTTAGCATAGCTTAGCTTAGCATAGCTTAGCATAGCTTAGCTTAGCTTAGCTTAGTTTAGCTTAGCTTAGCATAGCATAGCATAGCTTAGCTTAGCTTAGCATAGCAAAGCATAGCTTAGCTTAGCATAGCATAGCATGGCATAGCTTAGCTTAGCATAGCATAGCATAGCTTAGCTTAGCATAGCATAGCATAGCATAGCATAGCATAGCATAGCATAGCATAGCATAGCTTAGCTTAGCATAGCTTAGCTTAGCATAGCTTAGCATAGCTTAGCATAGCATAGCTTAGCATAGCTTAGCATAGCTTAGCATAGCTTAGCATAGCTTAGCATAGCATAGCATAGCATAGCATAGCATAGCATAGCTTAGCTTAGCTTAGCATAGCAATAGCTTAGCTTAGCATAGCAATAGCTTAGCTTAGCTTAGCTTAGCATAGCATAGCATAGCATAGCTTAGCTTAGCTTAGCTTAGCAGAGCATAGCTTAGCTTTGCATAGCATAGCATAGCTTACCTTAGCATAGCTTAGCATAGCATAGCATAGCTTACCTTAGCATAGCTTAGGTTAGCATAGCTTAGAATAGCTTAGCTTAGCTTAGCTTAGCATAGCATAGCATAGCTTAGCTTAGCTTAGCATAGCAAAGCATAGCATAGCTTAGCTTAGCTTAGCTTAGCAGAGCATAGCTTAGCTTTGCATAGCATAGCATAGCTTACCTTAGCATAGCTTAGCATAGCATAGCATAGCTTACCTTAGCATAGCTTAGGTTAGCATAGCTTAGAATAGCTTAGCTTAGCTTAGCTTAGCATAGCATAGCATAGCTTAGCTTAGCTTAGCATAGCAAAGCATAGCTTAGCTTAGCTTAGCATAGCAAAGCATAGCTTAGCTTAGCTTAGCATAGCTTAGCATAGCTTAGCTTAGCTTAGCATAGCATAGCTTAGCTTAGCTTAGCTTAGCTTTGCATAGCATAGCATAGCTTAGCTTAGCATAGCTTAGGTTAGCTTAGCTTAGCTTGGCTTAGCATAGCATAGCTTAGCTTAGCTTAGCATAGCAAAGCAAAGCATAGCTTAGCTTAGCATAGCAAAGCATAGCTTAGCTTAGCTTAGCATAGCTTAGCTTAGCATAGCTTAGCTTAGCTTAGCTTAGCATAACATAGCTTAGCTTAGCTTAGCATAGCTTAGCTTAGCATAGCTTAGCATAGCATAGCATAGCATAGCATAGCATAGCTTAGCTTAGCTTAGCATAGCATAGCATAGCTTTGCTTAGCATAGCATAGCTTAGCATAGCATAGCATAGCTTAGCTTAGCTTAGCTTAGCATAGCATAGCTTAGCTTAGCTTAGCATAGCTTAGCATAGCATAGCATAGCATAGCATAGCATAGCATAGCTTAGCTTAGCTTAGCATAGCATAGCATAGCTTAGCTTAGCTTAGCATAGCTTAGCATAGCATAGCTTAGCTTAGCATAGCTTAGCTTAGCTTAGCTTAGCTTTGCATAGCATAGCATAGCTTAGCTTAGCTTACCTTAGCATAGCTTAGCTTAGCATAGCTTAGCATAGCTTAGCTTAGCTTAGCATAGCATAGCATAGCTTAGCTTAGCTTAGCATAGCAAAGCATAGCTTAGCTTAGCTTAGCTTAGCATAGCATAGCATGGCATAGCTTAGCTTAGCATAGCATAGCATAGCTTAGCTTAGCATAGCATAGCATAGCATAGCATAGCATAGCATAACATAGCATAGCATAACATAGCATAGCATAGCTTAGCTTAGCATAGCTTAGCTTAGCATAGCTTAGCATAGCTTAGCATAGCATAGCTTAGCATAGCTTAGCTTAGCATAGCATAGCATAGCATAGCATAGCTTAGCTTAGCTTAGCATAGCTTAGCTTAGCTTAGCTTAGCATAGCTTAGCTTAGCTTAGCATAGCATAGCTTAGCTTAGCATAGCATAGCTTAGCTTAGCTTAGCATAGCTTGGCATAGCTTAGCTTAGCTTAGCTTAGCATAGCTTAGCTAAGTTTAGCTTAGCTTAGCATAGCATAGCATAGCTTAGCTTAGCTTAGCATAGCAAAGCATAGCTTAGCTTAGCTTAGCATAGCTTAGCTTAGCTTAGCTTAGCATAGCTTAGCTTAGCTTAGCATAGCTTAGCTTAGCTTAGCTTAGCTTTGCATAGCATAGCATAGCTTAGCTTAGCATAGCTTAGGTTAGCTTAGCTTAGCTTGGCTTAGCATAGCATAGCTTAGCTTAGCCTAGCATAGCAAAGCAAAGCATAGCTTAGCTTAGCTTAGCCTAGCATAGCAAAGCAAAGCATAGCTTAGCATAGCTTAGCTTAGCTTAGCTTAGCTTAGCTTTGCATAGCATAGCATAGCTTAGCTTAGCATAGCTTAGCTTAGCTTTGCATAGCATAGCATAGCTTAGCTTAGCATAGCTTAGGTTAGCTTAGCTTAGCTTGGCTTAGCATAGCATAGCTTAGCTTAGCTTAGCATAGCAAAGCATAGCTTAGCTTAGCATAGCTTAGCTTAGCATAGCTTAGCATAGCTTAGCTTAGCTTAGCTTAGCATAGCTTAGCTTAGCATAGCTTAGCTTAGCATAACATAGCTTAGCATAACATAGCTTAGCTTAGCTTAGCATAGCTTAGCATAGCATAGCATATCATAGCATAGCTTAGCTTAGCTTAGCATAGCATAGCTTAGCATAGCATAGCTTAGCATAGCTTAGCATAGTTTAGCATAGCATAGCATAGCTTAGCTTAGCATAGCATAGCTTAGCTTAGCTTAGCATAGCTTAGCATAGCATAGCATAGCATAGCATAGCTTAGCTTAGCTTAGCATAGCATAGCATAGCTTAGCTTAGCATAGATTAGCTTAGCTTAGCTTAGCTTTGCATAGCATAGCATAGCATAGCTTAGCTTAGCTTAGCATAGCTTAGCTTAGCATAGCTTAGCATAGCTTAGCTTAGCTTAGCTTAGTTTAGCTTAGCTTAGCATAGCATAGCATAGCTTAGCTTAGCTTAGCATAGCAAAGCATAGCTTAGCTTAGCATAGCATAGCATGGCATAGCTTAGCTTAGCATAGCATAGCATAGCTTAGCTTAGCATAGCATAGCATAGCATAGCATAGCATAGCATAGCATAGCATAGCATAGCTTAGCTTAGCATAGCTTAGCTTAGCATAGCTTAGCATAGCTTAGCATAGCATAGCTTAGCATAGCTTAGCATAGCTTAGCATAGCTTAGCATAGCATAGCATAGCATAGCTTAGCTTAGCTTAGCATAGCAATAGCTTAGCTTAGCATAGCAATAGCTTAGCTTAGCTTAGCTTAGCATAGCATAGCATAGCATAGCTTAGCTTAGCTTAGCTTAGCAGAGCATAGCTTAGCTTTGCATAGCATAGCATAGCTTACCTTAGCATAGCTTAGCATAGCATAGCATAGCTTACCTTAGCATAGCTTAGGTTAGCATAGCTTAGAATAGCTTAGCTTAGCTTAGCTTAGCATAGCATAGCATAGCTTAGCTTAGCTTAGCATAGCAAAGCATAGCTTGACTTAGCTTAGCATAGCAAAGCATAGCTTAGCTTAGCTTAGCATAGCTTAGCTTAGCTTAGCATAGCATAGCTTAGCTTAGCTTAGCTTAGCTTTGCATAGCATAGCATAGCTTAGCTTAGCATAGCTTAGGTTAGCTTAGCTTAGCTTGGCTTAGCATAGCATAGCTTAGCTTAGCTTAGCATAGCAAAGCAAAGCATAGCTTAGCTTAGCATAGCAAAGCATAGCTTAGCTTAGCTTAGCATAGCTTAGCTTAGCTTAGCTTAGCATAACATAGCTTAGCTTAGCTTAGCATAGCTTAGCTTAGCATAGCTTAGCATAGCATAGCATAGCATAGCATAGCATAGCTTAGCTTAGCTTAGCATAGCATAGCATAGCTTTGCTTAGCATAGCATAGCTTAGCATAGCATAGCATAGCTTAGCTTAGCTTAGCTTAGCATAGCATAGCTTAGCTTAGCTTAGCATAGCTTAGCATAGCATAGCATAGCATAGCATAGCATAGCTTAGCTTAGCTTAGCATAGCATAGCATAGCTTAGCTTAGCTTAGCATAGCTTAGCATAGCATAGCTTAGCTTAGCATAGCTTAGCTTAGCTTAGCTTAGCTTTGCATAGCATAGCATAGCTTAGCTTAGCTTACCTTAGCATAGCTTAGCTTAGCATAGCTTAGCATAGCTTAGCTTAGCTTAGCATAGCATAGCATAGCTTAGCTTAGCTTAGCATAGCAAAGCATAGCTTAGCTTAGCTTAGCTTAGCATAGCATAGCATGGCATAGCTTAGCTTAGCATAGCATAGCATAGCTTAGCTTAGCATAGCATAGCATAGCATAGCATAGCATAGCATAACATAGCATAGCATAACATAGCATAGCATAGCTTAGCTTAGCATAGCTTAGCTTAGCATAGCTTAGCATAGCATAGCTTAGCATAGCTTAGCTTAGCATAGCATAGCATAGCATAGCATAGCTTAGCTTAGCTTAGCATAGCTTAGCTTAGCTTAGCTTAGCATAGCTTAGCTTAGCTTAGCATAGCATAGCTTAGCTTAGCTTAGCTTAGCATAGCTTAGCTTAGCTTAGCTTAGCATAGCTTAGCTTAGCTTAGCATAGCTTAGCTTAGCTTAGCTTAGCTTTGCATAGCATAGCATAGCTTAGCTTAGCATAGCTTAGGTTAGCTTAGCTTAGCTTGGCTTAGCATAGCATAGCTTAGCTTAGCCTAGCATAGCAAAGCAAAGCATAGCTTAGCTTAGCTTAGCCTAGCATAGCAAAGCAAAGCATAGCTTAGCTTAGCATAGCAAAGCATAGCTTAGCTTAGCTTAGCATAGCTTAGCTTAGCTTAGCTTAGCTTAGCTTAGCATAACATAGCTTAGCTTAGCTTAGCATAGCTTAGCTTAGCATAGCTTAGCATAGCATAGCATAGCATAGCATAGCTTAGCTTAGCTTAGCTTAGCATAGCATAGCATAGCATAGCATAGCTTTGCTTAGCATAGCATAGCTTAGCATAGCTTAGCATAGCATAGCATAGCTTAGCTTAGCTTAGCTTAGCATAGCATAGCTTAGCTTAGCTTAGCATAGCTTAACATAGCATAGCATAGCATAGCATAGCTTAGCTTAGCTTAGCATAGCATAGCATAGCATAGCTTAGCTTAGCTTAGCATAGCTTAGCATAGCATAGCTTAGCTTAGCATAGCTTAGCTTAGCTTAGCTTAGCTTTGCATAGCATAGCATAGCTTAGCTTAGCTTAGCATAGCTTAGCATAGCTTAGCTTAGCTTAGCATAGCATAGCATAGCTTAGCTTAGCTTAGCATAGCAAAGCATAGCTTAGCTTAGCTTAGCATAGCTTAGCTTAGCATAGCATAGCATAGCTTAGCTTAGCTTAGCATAGCAAAGCATAGCTTAGCTTAGCATAGCATAGCATGGCATAGCTTAGCTTAGCATAGCATAGCATAGCTTAGCTTAGCATAGCATAGCATAGCATAGCATAGCATAGCATAGCTTAGCTTAGCATAGCTTAGCTTAGCATAGCTTAGCATAGCTTAGCATAGCATAGCTTAGCATAGCTTAGCATAGCTTAGCATAGCTTAGCATAGCATAGCATAGCATAGCATAGCATAGCATAGCATAGCATAGCTTAGCTTAGCTTAGCATAGCAATAGCTTAGCTTAGCATAGCAATAGCTTAGCTTAGCTTAGCTTAGCATAGCATAGCATAGCATAGCTTAGCTTAGCTTAGCTTAGCAGAGCATAGCTTAGCTTTGCATAGCATAGCATAGCTTACCTTAGCATAGCTTAGCATAGCATAGCATAGCTTACCTTAGCATAGCTTAGGTTAGCATAGCTTAGAATAGCTTAGCTTAGCTTAGCTTAGCATAGCATAGCATAGCTTAGCTTAGCTTAGCATAGCAAAGCATAGCTTGACTTAGCTTAGCATAGCAAAGCATAGCTTAGCTTAGCTTAGCATAGCTTAGCTTAGCTTAGCATAGCATAGCTTAGCTTAGCTTAGCTTAGCTTTGCATAGCATAGCATAGCTTAGCTTAGCATAGCTTAGGTTAGCTTAGCTTAGCTTGGCTTAGCATAGCATAGCTTAGCTTAGCTTAGCATAGCAAAGCAAAGCATAGCTTAGCTTAGCATAGCAAAGCATAGCTTAGCTTAGCTTAGCATAGCTTAGCTTAGCATAGCTTAGCTTAGCTTAGCTTAGCATAACATAGCTTAGCTTAGCTTAGCATAGCTTAGCTTAGCTTAGCATAGCTTAGCTTAGCATAGCTTAGCATAGCATAGCATAGCATAGCATAGCATAGCTTAGCTTAGCTTAGCATAGCATAGCATAGCTTTGCTTAGCATAGCATAGCTTAGCATAGCATAGCATAGCTTAGCTTAGCTTAGCTTAGCATAGCATAGCTTAGCTTAGCTTAGCATAGCTTAGCATAGCATAGCATAGCATAGCATAGCATAGCATAGCTTAGCTTAGCTTAGCATAGCATAGCATAGCTTAGCTTAGCTTAGCATAGCTTAGCATAGCATAGCTTAGCTTAGCATAGCTTAGCTTAGCTTAGCTTAGCTTTGCATAGCATAGCATAGCTTAGCTTAGCTTACCTTAGCATAGCTTAGCTTAGCATAGCTTAGCATAGCTTAGCTTAGCTTAGCATAGCATAGCATAGCTTAGCTTAGCTTAGCATAGCAAAGCATAGCTTAGCTTAGCTTAGCTTAGCATAGCATAGCATGGCATAGCTTAGCTTAGCATAGCATAGCATAGCTTAGCTTAGCATAGCATAGCATAGCATAGCATAGCATAGCATAACATAGCATAGCATAACATAGCATAGCATAGCTTAGCTTAGCATAGCTTAGCTTAGCATAGCTTAGCATAGCATAGCTTAGCATAGCTTAGCTTAGCTTAGCTTAGCATAGCATAGCATAGCTTAGCTTAGCTTAGCATAGCAAAGCATAGCTTGACTTAGCTTAGCATAGCAAAGCATAGCTTAGCTTAGCTTAGCATAGCTTAGCTTAGCTTAGCATAGCATAGCTTAGCTTAGCTTAGCTTAGCTTTGCATAGCATAGCATAGCTTAGCTTAGCATAGCTTAGGTTAGCTTAGCTTAGCTTGGCTTAGCATAGCATAGCTTAGCTTAGCTTAGCATAGCAAAGCAAAGCATAGCTTAGCTTAGCATAGCAAAGCATAGCTTAGCTTAGCTTAGCATAGCTTAGCTTAGCTTAGCTTAGCATAACATAGCTTAGCTTAGCTTAGCATAGCTTAGCTTAGCATAGCTTAGCATAGCATAGCATAGCATAGCATAGCATAGCTTAGCTTAGCTTAGCATAGCATAGCATAGCTTTGCTTAGCATAGCATAGCTTAGCATAGCATAGCATAGCTTAGCTTAGCTTAGCTTAGCATAGCATAGCTTAGCTTAGCTTAGCATAGCTTAGCATAGCATAGCATAGCATAGCATAGCATAGCTTAGCTTAGCTTAGCATAGCATAGCATAGCTTAGCTTAGCTTAGCATAGCTTAGCATAGCATAGCTTAGCTTAGCATAGCTTAGCTTAGCTTAGCTTAGCTTTGCATAGCATAGCATAGCTTAGCTTAGCTTACCTTAGCATAGCTTAGCTTAGCATAGCTTAGCATAGCTTAGCTTAGCTTAGCATAGCATAGCATAGCTTAGCTTAGCTTAGCATAGCAAAGCATAGCTTAGCTTAGCTTAGCTTAGCATAGCATAGCATGGCATAGCTTAGCTTAGCATAGCATAGCATAGCTTAGCTTAGCATAGCATAGCATAGCATAGCATAGCATAGCATAACATAGCATAGCATAACATAGCATAGCATAGCTTAGCTTAGCATAGCTTAGCTTAGCATAGCTTAGCATAGCATAGCTTAGCATAGCTTAGCTTAGCATAGCATAGCATAGCATAGCATAGCTTAGCTTAGCTTAGCATAGCTTAGCTTAGCTTAGCTTAGCATAGCTTAGCTTAGCTTAGCATAGCATAGCTTAGCTTAGCTTAGCTTAGCATAGCTTAGCTTAGCTTAGCTTAGCATAGCTTAGCTTAGCTTAGCATAGCTTAGCTTAGCTTAGCTTAGCTTTGCATAGCATAGCATAGCTTAGCTTAGCATAGCTTAGGTTAGCT
Source organism: Phalangium opilio (assembly GCF_054372755.1). Classification (NCBI taxonomy): domain Eukaryota; kingdom Metazoa; phylum Arthropoda; class Arachnida; order Opiliones; family Phalangiidae; genus Phalangium; species Phalangium opilio. The sequence goes on along the minus strand of NW_028324217.1, from coordinate 5,530,407 downwards.
TAGCTTAGCTTGGCTTAGCATAGCATAGCTTAGCTTAGCCTAGCATAGCAAAGCAAAGCATAGCTTAGCTTAGCTTAGCCTAGCATAGCAAAGCAAAGCATAGCTTAGCTTAGCATAGCAAAGCATAGCTTAGCTTAGCTTAGCATAGCTTAGCTTAGCTTAGCTTAGCTTAGCTTAGCATAACATAGCTTAGCTTAGCTTAGCATAGCTTAGCTTAGCATAGCTTAGCATAGCATAGCATAGCATAGCATAGCTTAGCTTAGCTTAGCTTAGCATAGCATAGCATAGCATAGCATAGCTTTGCTTAGCATAGCATAGCTTAGCATAGCTTAGCATAGCATAGCATAGCTTAGCTTAGCTTAGCTTAGCATAGCATAGCTTAGCTTAGCTTAGCATAGCTTAGCATAGCATAGCTTAGCTTAGCATAGCTTAGCTTAGCTTAGCTTAGCTTTGCATAGCATAGCATAGCTTAGCTTAGCTTACCTTAGCATAGCTTAGCTTAGCATAGCTTAGCATAGCTTAGCTTAGCTTAGCATAGCATAGCATAGCTTAGCTTAGCTTAGCATAGCAAAGCATAGCTTAGCTTAGCTTAGCTTAGCATAGCATAGCATGGCATAGCTTAGCTTAGCATAGCATAGCATAGCTTAGCTTAGCTTAGCTTAGCATAGCATAGCATGGCATAGCTTAGCTTAGCATAGCATAGCATAGCTTAGCTTAGCTTAGCTTAGCTTTGCATAGCATAGCATAGCTTAGCTTAGCTTACCTTAGCATAGCTTAGCTTAGCATAGCTTAGCATAGCTTAGCTTAGCTTAGCATAGCATAGCATAGCTTAGCTTAGCTTAGCATAGCAAAGCATAGCTTAGCTTAGCTTAGCTTAGCATAGCATAGCATGGCATAGCTTAGCTTAGCATAGCATAGCATAGCTTAGCTTAGCATAGCATAGCATAGCATAGCATAGCATAGCATAACATAGCATAGCATAACATAGCATAGCATAGCTTAGCTTAGCATAGCTTAGCTTAGCATAGCTTAGCATAGCATAGCTTAGCATAGCTTAGCTTAGCATAGCATAGCATAGCATAGCATAGCTTAGCTTAGCATAGCTTAGCTTAGCATAGCTTAGCATAGCATAGCTTAGCATAGCTTAGCTTAGCATAGCATAGCATAGCATAGCATAGCTTAGCTTAGCTTAGCATAGCTTAGCTTAGCTTAGCTTAGCATAGCTTAGCTTAGCTTAGCATAGCATAGCTTAGCTTAGCTTAGCTTAGCATAGCTTAGCTTAGCTTAGCTTAGCATAGCTTAGCTTAGCTTAGCATAGCTTAGCTTAGCTTAGCTTAGCTTTGCATAGCATAGCATAGCTTAGCTTAGCATAGCTTAGGTTAGCTTAGCTTAGCTTGGCTTAGCATAGCATAGCTTAGCTTAGCCTAGCATAGCAAAGCAAAGCATAGCTTAGCTTAGCTTAGCCTAGCATAGCAAAGCAAAGCATAGCTTAGCTTAGCATAGCAAAGCATAGCTTAGCTTAGCTTAGCATAGCTTAGCTTAGCTTAGCATAGCATAGCTTAGCTTAGCTTAGCTTAGCTTTGCATAGCATAGCATAGCTTAGCTTAGCATAGCTTAGGTTAGCTTAGCTTAGCTTGGCTTAGCATAGCATAGCTTAGCTTAGCTTAGCATAGCAAAGCAAAGCATAGCTTAGCTTAGCATAGCAAAGCATAGCTTAGCTTAGCTTAGCATAGCTTAGCTTAGCATAGCTTAGCTTAGCTTAGCTTAGCATAACATAGCTTAGCTTAGCTTAGCATAGCTTAGCTTAGCTTAGCATAGCTTAGCATAGCATAGCATAGCATAGCATAGCATAGCTTAGCTTAGCTTAGCATAGCATAGCATAGCTTTGCTTAGCATAGCATAGCTTAGCATAGCATAGCATAGCTTAGCTTAGCTTAGCTTAGCATAGCATAGCTTAGCTTAGCTTAGCATAGCTTAGCATAGCATAGCATAGCATAGCATAGCATAGCATAGCTTAGCTTAGCTTAGCATAGCATAGCATAGCTTAGCTTAGCTTAGCATAGCTTAGCATAGCATAGCTTAGCTTAGCATAGCTTAGCTTAGCTTAGCTTAGCTTTGCATAGCATAGCATAGCTTAGCTTAGCTTACCTTAGCATAGCTTAGCTTAGCATAGCTTAGCATAGCTTAGCTTAGCTTAGCATAGCATAGCATAGCTTAGCTTAGCTTAGCATAGCAAAGCATAGCTTAGCTTAGCTTAGCTTAGCTTAGCTTAGCATAGCATAGCATGGCATAGCTTAGCTTAGCATAGCATAGCATAGCTTAGCTTAGCATAGCATAGCATAGCATAGCATAGCATAGCATAACATAGCATAGCATAACATAGCATAGCATAGCTTAGCTTAGCATAGCTTAGCTTAGCATAGCTTAGCATAGCATAGCTTAGCATAGCTTAGCTTAGCATAGCATAGCATAGCATAGCATAGCTTAGCTTAGCTTAGCATAGCTTAGCTTAGCTTAGCTTAGCATAGCTTAGCTTAGCTTAGCATAGCATAGCTTAGCTTAGCATAGCATAGCTTAGCTTAGCTTAGCATAGCTTGGCATAGCTTAGCTTAGCTTAGCTTAGCATAGCTTAGCTAAGTTTAGCTTAGCTTAGCATAGCATAGCATAGCTTAGCTTAGCTTAGCATAGCAAAGCATAGCTTAGCTTAGCTTAGCATAGCTTAGCTTAGCTTAGCTTAGCATAGCTTAGCTTAGCTTAGCATAGCTTAGCTTAGCTTAGCTTAGCTTTGCATAGCATAGCATAGCTTAGCTTAGCATAGCTTAGGTTAGCTTAGCTTAGCTTGGCTTAGCATAGCATAGCTTAGCTTAGCCTAGCATAGCAAAGCAAAGCATAGCTTAGCTTAGCTTAGCCTAGCATAGCAAAGCAAAGCATAGCTTAGCTTAGCATAGCAAAGCATAGCTTAGCTTAGCTTAGCATAGCTTAGCTTAGCTTAGCTTAGCTTAGCTTAGCATAACATAGCTTAGCTTAGCTTAGCATAGCTTAGCTTAGCATAGCTTAGCATAGCATAGCATAGCATAGCATAGCTTAGCTTAGCTTAGCTTAGCATAGCATAGCATAGCATAGCATAGCTTTGCTTAGCATAGCATAGCTTAGCATAGCTTAGCATAGCATAGCATAGCTTAGCTTAGCTTAGCTTAGCATAGCATAGCTTAGCTTAGCTTAGCATAGCTTAACATAGCATAGCATAGCATAGCATAGCTTAGCTTAGCTTAGCATAGCATAGCATAGCTTAGCTTAGCTTAGCATAGCTTAGCATAGCATAGCTTAGCTTAGCATAGCTTAGCTTAGCTTAGCTTAGCTTTGCATAGCATAGCATAGCTTAGCTTAGCTTAGCATAGCTTAGCATAGCTTAGCTTAGCTTAGCATAGCATAGCATAGCTTAGCTTAGCTTAGCATAGCAAAGCATAGCTTAGCTTAGCTTAGCATAGCTTAGCTTAGCTTAGCTTAGCATAACATAGCTTAGCTTAGCTTAGCATAGCTTAGCATAGCTTAGCTTAGCTTAGCATAGCATAGCATAGCTTAGCATAGCTTAGCATAGCATAGCATAGCTTAGCTTAGCATAGCATAGCTTAGCTTAGCTTAGCATAGCTTAGCATAGCATAGCATAGCATAGCATAGCTTAGCTTAGCTTAGCATAGCATAGCATAGCTTAGCTTAGCTTAGCATAGCTTAGCATAGCATAGCTTAGCTTAGCATAGCTTAGCTTAGCTTAGCTTAGCTTTGCATAGCATAGCATAGCTTAGCTTAGCTTAGCTTAGCATAGCTTAGCTTAGCATAGCTTAGCATAGCTTAGCATAGCATAGCATAGCTTAGCTTAGCTTAGCATAGCAAAGCATAGCTTAGCTTAGCTTAGCATAGCATAGCATGGCATAGCTTAGCTTAGCATAGCATAGCATAGCTTAGCTTAGCTTAGCTTAGCATAGCTTAGCTAAGCTTAGCTTAGCTTAGCATAGCATAGCATAGCTTAGCTTAGCTTAGCATAGCAAAGCATAGCTTAGCTTAGCATAGCAATAGCTTAGCTTAGCTTAGCATAGCATAGCATAGCATAGCTTAGCTTAGCTTAGCTTAGCTTAGCTTAGCAGAGCATAGCTTAGCTTTGCATAGCATAGCATAACTTACCTTAGCATAGCTTAGGTTAGCATAGCTTAGAATAGCTTAGCTTAGCATAGCATAGCTTAGCTTAGCTTAGCATAGCAAAGCATAGCTTAGCTTAGCTTAGCTTAGCATAGCTTAGCTTAGCTTAGCATAGCATAGCTTAGCTTAGCTTAGCTTAGCATAGCATAGCATAGCATAGCTTAGCTTAGCTTAGCATAGCATAGCATAGCTTAGCTAAGCATAGCATAGCTTAGCATAGCTTAGCATAGCTTAGCATAGCTTAGCATAGCTTAGCATAGCATAGCATAGCATAGCATAGCATAGCTTAGCATAGCTTAGCATAGCATAGCATAGCATAGCATAGCTTAGCTTAGCTTAGCATAGCTTAGCATAGCATAGCTTAGCTTAGCATAGCTTAGTTTAGCTTAGCTTAGCTTTGCATAGCATAGCATAGCTTAGCTTAGCTTAGCTTAGCATAGCTTAGCTTAGCTTAGCTTAGCTTTGCATAGCATAGCATAGCTTAGCTTAGCTTAGCATAGCTTAGCATAGCTTAGCTTAGCTTAGCATAGCATAGCATAGCTTAGCTTAGCTTAGCATAGCAAAGCATAGCTTAGCTTAGCTTAGCATAGCTTAGCTTAGCATAGCTTAGCTTAGCTTAGCTTAGCTTAGCTTAGCATAACATAGCTTAGCTTAGCTTAGCATAGCTTAGCATAGCTTAGCTTAGCTTAGCATAGCATAGCATAGCTTAGCATAGCTTAGCATAGCATAGCATAGCTTAGCTTAGCATAGCATAGCTTAGCTTAGCTTAGCATAGCTTAGCATAGCATAGCATAGCATAGCATAGCTTAGCTTAGCTTAGCATAGCATAGCATAGCTTAGCTTAGCTTAGCATAGCTTAGCATAGCATAGCTTAGCTTAGCATAGCTTAGCTTAGCTTAGCTTAGCTTTGCATAGCATAGCATAGCTTAGCTTAGCTTAGCTTAGCATAGCTTAGCTTAGCATAGCTTAGCATAGCTTAGCATAGCATAGCATAGCTTAGCTTAGCTTAGCATAGCAAAGCATAGCTTAGCTTAGCTTAGCATAGCATAGCATGGCATAGCTTAGCTTAGCATAGCATAGCATAGCTTAGCTTAGCTTAGCTTAGCATAGCTTAGCTAAGCTTAGCTTAGCTTAGCATAGCATAGCATAGCTTAGCTTAGCTTAGCATAGCAAAGCATAGCTTAGCTTAGCATAGCAATAGCTTAGCTTAGCTTAGCATAGCATAGCATAGCATAGCTTAGCTTAGCTTAGCTTAGCTTAGCTTAGCAGAGCATAGCTTAGCTTTGCATAGCATAGCATAACTTACCTTAGCATAGCTTAGGTTAGCATAGCTTAGAATAGCTTAGCTTAGCATAGCATAGCTTAGCTTAGCTTAGCATAGCAAAGCATAGCTTAGCTTAGCTTAGCTTAGCATAGCTTAGCTTAGCTTAGCATAGCATAGCTTAGCTTAGCTTAGCTTAGCATAGCATAGCATAGCATAGCTTAGCTTAGCTTAGCATAGCATAGCATAGCTTAGCTAAGCATAGCATAGCTTAGCATAGCTTAGCATAGCTTAGCATAGCTTAGCATAGCTTAGCATAGCATAGCATAGCATAGCATAGCTTAGCATAGCTTAGCATAGCATAGCATAGCATAGCATAGCTTAGCTTAGCTTAGCATAGCTTAGCATAGCATAGCTTAGCTTAGCATAGCTTAGTTTAGCTTAGCTTAGCTTTGCATAGCATAGCATAGCTTAGCTTAGCTTAGCTTAGCATAGCTTAGCTTAGCTTAGCTTAGCTTTGCATAGCATAGCATAGCTTAGCTTAGCTTAGCATAGCTTAGCATAGCTTAGCTTAGCTTAGCATAGCATAGCATAGCTTAGCTTAGCTTAGCATAGCAAAGCATAGCTTAGCTTAGCTTAGCATAGCTTAGCTTAGCATAGCTTAGCTTAGCTTAGCTTAGCTTAGCTTAGCATAACATAGCTTAGCTTAGCTTAGCATAGCTTAGCATAGCTTAGCTTAGCTTAGCATAGCATAGCATAGCTTAGCATAGCTTAGCATAGCATAGCATAGCTTAGCTTAGCATAGCATAGCTTAGCTTAGCTTAGCATAGCTTAGCATAGCATAGCATAGCATAGCATAGCTTAGCTTAGCTTAGCATAGCATAGCATAGCTTAGCTTAGCTTAGCATAGCTTAGCATAGCATAGCTTAGCTTAGCATAGCTTAGCTTAGCTTAGCTTAGCTTTGCATAGCATAGCATAGCTTAGCTTAGCTTAGCTTAGCATAGCTTAGCTTAGCATAGCTTAGCATAGCTTAGCATAGCATAGCATAGCTTAGCTTAGCTTAGCATAGCAAAGCATAGCTTAGCTTAGCTTAGCTTAGCATAGCATGGCATAGCTTAGCTTAGCATAGCATAGCATAGCTTAGCTTAGCTTAGCTTAGCATAGCTTAGCTAAGCTTAGCTTAGCTTAGCATAGCATAGCATAGCTTAGCTTAGCTTAGCATAGCAAAGCATAGCTTAGCTTAGCATAGCAATAGCTTAGCTTAGCTTAGCATAGCATAGCATAGCATAGCTTAGCTTAGCTTAGCTTAGCTTAGCTTAGCAGAGCATAGCTTAGCTTTGCATAGCATAGCATAGCTTACCTTAGCATAGCTTAGGTTAGCATAGCTTAGAATAGCTTAGCTTAGCATAGCATAGCTTAGCTTAGCTTAGCATAGCAAAGCATAGCTTAGCTTAGCTTAGCTTAGCATAGCTTAGCTTAGCTTAGCATAGCATAGCTTAGCTTAGCTTAGCTTAGCATAGCATAGCATAGCATAGCTTAGCTTAGCTTAGCATAGCATAGCATAGCTTAGCTAAGCATAGCATAGCTTAGCATAGCTTAGCATAGCTTAGCATAGCTTAGCATAGCTTAGCATAGCTTAGCATAGCTTAGCATAGCTTAGCATAGCTTAGCATAGCTTAGCATAGCATAGCATAGCATAGCATAGCTTAGCATAGCTTAGCATAGCATAGCATAGCATAGCATAGCTTAGCTTAGCTTAGCATAGCTTAGCATAGCATAGCTTAGCTTAGCATAGCTTAGTTTAGCTTAGCTTAGCTTTGCATAGCATAGCATAGCTTAGCTTAGCTTAGCTTAGCATAGCTTAGCTTAGCATAGCTTAGCATAGCTTAGCTTAGCTTAGCATAGCATAGCTTAGCTTAGCTTAGCATAGCAAAGCATAGCTTAGCTTAGCTTATCTTAGCATAGCTTAGCTTAGCATAGCTTAGCTTAGCTTAGCTTAGCATAGCTTAGCTTAGCTTAGCATAGCATAGCATAGCATAGCATGGCACAGCTTAGCTTAGCATAGCTTAGCTTAGCTTAGCATAGCATAGCATAGCCTAGCATGGCATAGCTTAGCTTAGCATAGCATAGCATAGCTTAGCTTAGCATAGCATAGCATAGCATAGCATAGCATAGCATAGCATAGCTTAGCTTAGCATAGCTTAGCTTAGCATAGCTTAGCATAGCATAGCATAGCTTAGCATAGCTTAGCTTAGCATAGCTTAGCATAGCTTAGCTTAGCTTAGCTTAGCATAGCATAGCATAGCTTAGCTTAGCATAGCATAGCTTAGCATAGCTTAGCATAGCTTAGCATATCTTAGCATATCTTAGCATAGCATAGCTTAGCTTAGCTTAGCTTAGCATAGCTTAGCATAGCTTAGCATAGCTTAGCTTAGCTTAGCTTAGCTTAGCATAGCATAGCATAGCTTAGCTTAGCTTAGCATAGCAAAGCATAGCTTAGCTTAGCTTAGCATAGCATAGCATGGCATAGCTTAGCTTAGCATAGCATAGCATAGCATAGCATAGCATAGCATAGCATAGCTTAGCTTAGCATAGCTTAGCTTAGCATAGCTTAGCATAGCATAGCATAGCTTAGCATAGCTTAGCTTAGCATAGCTTAGCATAGCTTAGCTTAGCTTAGCTTAGCATAGCATAGCATAGCTTAGCTTAGCATAGCATAGCTTAGCATAGCTTAGCATAGCTTAGCATAGCATAGCTTAGCTTAGCTTAGCATAGCATAGCTTAGCATAGCTTAGCATAGCTTAGCATAGCTTAGCATAGCTTAGCATAGCTTAGCATAGCATAGCATAGCATAGCATAGCATAGCTTAGCTTAGCATAGCATAGCATAGCTTAGCTTAGCATAGCAATAGCTTAGCTTAGCATAGCATAGCATAGCATAGCTTAGCTTAGCAGAGCATAGCTTAGCTTTGCATAGCATAGCATAGCTTACCTTAGCATAGCTTAGGTTAGCATAGCTTAGCATAGCTTAGCTTAGCTTAGCATAGCATAGCATAGCTTAGCTTAGCATAGCATAGCTTTGCTTAGCTTAGCATAGCTTAGCATAGCATAGCATAGCATAGCATAGCTTAGCTTAGCTTAGCATAGCATAGCATAGATTAGCTTAGCTTAGCATAGCATAGCTTAGCATAGCTTAGCATAGCATAGCATAGCTTAGCATAGCTTAGCATAGCATAGCATAGCATAGCATAGCTTAGCTTAGCTTAGCATAGCTTATCATAGCATAGCTTAGCTTAGCATAGCTTAGCTTAGCTTAGCTTTGCATAGCATAGCATAGCTTAGCTTAGCTTATCTTAGCATAGCTTAGCTTAGCATAGCTTAGCATAGCTTAGCATAGCTTAGCTTAGCTTAGCTTAGCTTAGCTTAGCATAGCATAGCTTAGCTTAGCTTAGCATAGCAAAGCATAGCTTAGCTTAGCTTATCTTAGCATAGCTTAGCTTAGCATAGCTTAGCTTAGCTTAGCTTAGCTTAGCATAGCTTAGCTTAGCGTAGCATAGCTTAGCATAGCTTAGCATAGCTTAGCTTAGCTTAGCTTAGCAAAGCAGAGCTTAGCTTAGCTTAGCATAGCAAAGCATAGCTTAGCTTAGCATAGCATAGCATAGCTTAGCTTAGCTATGCTATGCTAAGCTATGCTATGCTATGCTATGCTATGCTATGATAAGCTAAGCTAAGCTATGCTATGCTATGCTATGCTATGCTAAGCTATGCTAAGCTATGCTATGCTAAGCTAAGCTATGCTATGCTATGCTATGCTAAGCTAAGCTAAGCTATGCTATGTTATGCTATGCTATGCTATGCTATGCTATGCTAAGCTAAGCTAAGCTAAGCTAAGCTATGCCAAGCTATGCTAAGCTAAGCTATGCTAAGCTAAGCTATGCTATGCTAAGCTATGCTATGCTATGCTAAGCTATGCTAAGCTAAGCTATGCTAAGCTAAGCTATGCTATGCTAGGCTATGCTATGCTATGCTAAGCTAAGCAATGCTATGCTATGCTAAGCTAAGCTATGCCATGCTATGCTATGCTATGCTATGCTAAGCTAAGCTAAGCTAAGCTAAGCTATTCTAAGCTATGCTAAGCTAAGCTAAGCTAAGCTACGCTAAGCTGAGCTATGCTATGCCAAGCTATGCTACGCTAAGCTATGCTATGCTATTCTAAGCTATGCTAAGCTAAGCTATGCTAAGCTATGCTAAGCTATGCTATGCTATGCTAAGCTATGCTAAGCTAAGCTATGCTAAGCTATGCTAAGCTAAGCTATGCTAAGCTATGCTAAGCTATGCTATGCTATGCTAGGCTATGCTATGCTATGCTATGCTATGCTAAGCTAAGCTAAGCTATGCTATGCTATGCTATGCTATGCCATGCTATGCTATGCTATGCTATGCTAAGCTAAGCTAAGCTTAGCTAAGCTATGCTAAGCTATGCTATACTAAGCTAAGCTAAGCTATGCTATGCTAAGCTAAGCTAAGCTAAGCTATGCTAAGCTAAGCTATGCTATGCTATGCTATGCTATGCTATGCTAAACTAAGCTAAGCTAAGCTAAGCTATGCTATGCTATGCTATGCTAAGCTAAGCTAAGCTAAGCTATGCTATGCTATGCTAAGCTAAGCTTAGCTAAGCTATGCCAAGCTATGCTAAGCTAAGCTAAGCTAAGCTATGCCAAGCTATGCTAAGCTAAGCTAAGCTATGCTATGCTAAGCTAAGCTATGCTATGCTATGCTAAGCTAAGCTATGCTAAGCTATGCTATGCTATGCTATGCTATGCTAAGCTATGCTAAGCTAAGCTATGCTAAGCTATGCTATGCTATGCTAGGCTATGCTATGCTATGCTATGCTATGCTATGCTAAGCTAAGCTAAGCTATGCTATGCTATGCTATGCTATGCCATGCTATGCTATGCTATGCTATGCTAAGCTAAGCTAAGCTTAGCTAAGCTATGCTAAGCTATGCTATGCTAAGCTAAGCTAAGCTATGCTATGCTAAGCTAAGCTAAGCTAAGCTATGCTAAGCTAAGCAAAGCTAAGCTATGATATGCTATGCTATGCTAAGCTAAGCTAAGCTAAGCTATGCTATGCTATGCTATGCTATGCTATGCTATGCTAAGCTAAGCTAAGTTAAGCTAAGCTATGCCAAGCTATGCTAAGCTAAGCTATGCTAAGCTAAGCTATGCTATGCTAAGCTATGCTATGCTATGCTAAGCTATGCTAAGCTAAGCTATGCTAAGCTAAGCTATGCTATGCTAGGCTATGCTATGCTATGCTAAGCTAAGCAATGCTATGCTATGCTATGCTATGCTATGCTAAGCTAAGCTATGCCATGCTATGCTATGCTATGCTATGCTAAGCTAAGCTAAGCTAAGCTAAGCTAATCTAAGCTATGCTAAGCTAAGCTAAGCTAAGCTACGCTAAGCTGAGCTATGCTATGCCAAGCTATGCTATGCTAAGCTATGCTATGCTATGCTAAGCTATGCTAAGCTATGCTAAGCTATGCTATGCTATGCTAAGCTAAGCTATGCTAAGCTATGCTAAGCTATGCTAAGCTATGCTATGCTATGCTAGGCTATGCTATGCTATGCTAAGCTAAGCTAAGCTATGCTATGCTATGTATGCTATGTCATGCTATGCTATGCTATGCTATGCTAAGCTATGCTAAGCTATGCTATGCTAAGCTAAGCTAAGCTATGCTATGCTAAGCTAAGCTAAGCTAAGCTAAGCTATGCTAAGCTAAGCTATGCTATGCTAAGCTAAGCTAAGCTAAGCTATGCTATGCTATGCTATGCTATGCTATGCTAAGCTAAGCTATGCTATGCTATGCTAAGCTAAACTAAGCTAAGCTATGCTGTGCTATGCTATGCTTAGCTAAGCTAAGCTAAGCTATGCTATGCTAAGCTAAGCTAAGCTAAGCTATGCTATGCTATGCTATGCTATGCTAAGCTATGCTAAGCTATGCTATGCTAAGCTAAGCTAAGCAAAGCTAAGCTATGCTATGCTATGCTAAGCTAAGCTAAGCTATGCTATGCTATGCTATGCTATGCTATGCTAAGCTAAGCTAAGCTAAGCTAAGCTATGCCAAGCTATGCTAAGCTAAGCTATGCTAAGATAAGCTATGCTAAGCTAAGCTATGCTATGCTAAGCTATGCTATGCTATGCTAAGCTATGCTAAGCTAAGCTATGCTAAGCTAAGCTATGCTATGCTAGGCTATGCTATGCTATGCTAAGCTAAGCAATGCTATGCTATGCTATGCTAAGCTAAGCTATGCCATGCTATGCTATGCTATGGCTCTCGAAGTTGGGGACGCAAGCTAGATGGGGTGTATCTTTTTCCCCCCCTTGCTTTGGCTTCCCGCTCGCGTTTTTAACTTCACACACGCTAGCTTGGGTCCTCATCGATGCGGAGTATCACACCTCCTCGGTGGTGAGAGCTGGTTAACCACTACGTTGTGTGGGCTAAGCGGATACGCGCCCTTCCCAAGCCAAGGTGTTGAGGCATCGTGCCGAGGGCTGCATGGTACTGGGGAAGTAAAACTTCGGTATCGCTAACGATCCCCTCGGGGCACCGGGCGACACCCCGTTGTATCTAGCCTTCCACCCGGGTGGGGGACTACCGGGTGGTGACCTTTTACTTGCCCCCTTACTCGTGGGATTCCCATGGATAAATCAAATCAAAACAACTCTAACACTACCAAACCTACGGTGCAGGGGTCTGCTCAAGGCAGAACCCACACTGATACCACTTCACAAGGGCTTGTATCCAGCGATACTCGTGCCGATTTATCGGTGCGTGTGTCTGGCAAGCCCTCGAAAAGTACCGTGCGTCGTCGTCTCAAACGACGGATTGCTCGGCAAAAGGTCAAATCGGGGTCTGAAACGGTCTCCACCGCCGCTGGGGGTGCGATGGCTCGTGACAACCCAATGAAGAGGCCCAGAGCGGAGGATTCGACTCCCTCACCAAGTACCTCGCAGGCGGCGTCGAAAAAGGCTAAGTCCTATAGTGACGCCGCCAGCTCAGAAAAGATGGCCATTGTCAAAAAAGGCTATCCGACGGCGGTCATCACGGAGGAAGACGTGGGCCCAATTTAGAAGGCGATTCTAAGGGCGCTGGATGGGATACCTTCGGGGAGCCCTCTACCGCGCCTTGCGAACTTTAGCCTGACGACCGGGGCCCTAGTATACTCCTGTGAGGATTCGTTCACTGGGCAATGGTTGAAGGACAACTTAGCCTACTCGGTGGTGGGGGATGCGGTGCTCTCAGTAATGAGAGCTAGCGAACTCCCTAAGCCGTTTAAGGTAATGTTCCGCACCAAGGACCAGATCACCAAGGAGCCGGCGGTGCTGTTTCGGCGCCTAAAGGTCCTTAATGCAGGTTTTGCCACTGAACGCTGGAAATGTATCCGGACGTACGTGGACAGGGCCGTACGGTACTGGGTACTGCTAATTGATGGCTCCTCATTGGAAGCCATTAAGAATGCTGGTTTCGTGGGCTATACTGGAGTGGACAAGGGTTCCTTCAAACTCCTTCAGAACACGGAAACCACTAAAACCACTGTAGCCGAGTCTTCGGCGGGGGGTGGGACTAGCGAGATGGGGGATCTCGCGGAGGAGCTCTCTGGTGTCGCTCTAGGCACAGAGGGGGAGGGGGGGTGGCTCATTCGGAAGTCTGTTCTTCCATGGATGAGTCCACCCTACTGGAAGAATCGGATGGGACCCTTCGGGGTTCAGCCGATGAGCGTTCTAGTGGTCCTGGTGAGGGGGAGGATCTTGGGACTGGGAGCTCGCCTGTCGGGGGGGGGAGGTGCCATTAGCCCTCTCGGGACCGATGAGGTGTAGCTAGGTCCCTTCTGAACCCCTCTCTTAGGGACCATGGGGACGCTACGTGCAATTCAAATCAACTTGCACCATAGTAAGGCGGCCTCTGCGGTACTCTGCAGGAGGTTTGCTATAGAGGGTCTTGATCTGGCCCTCATACAAGAACCGTGGATTTGCCATGGCAAAATCCTCGGTCTTGACGCGGCGGGGTCACTATTCTATGACCAAACTGCTGCTAGACCTAGGGCGTGTATTTTGGTTCGGAGGGATCTTTGTTGTATCTCTCTACCGCTGTACACGTCCCAGGACACGGCGGCCGTGAATCTAGTCCTGGCCACTGGGCATGCCAAGTTGATTATCACGGCTGCCTCCGCATACTTTGCCCACGACGCGGACTCTCTCCCGACAATTGAGGTGATCAATTTGGTCAATCAATGTGAAAAGAGAGGGGACAAACTAATCATTGGCTGCGATGCCAATGCTCATCACATCACGTGGGGCAGCTCTGACTGCAACAAGAGGGGTGATGATTTACTAGAATATTTAGTTGGTTGTAAACTCTATATTCTTAATCAAAGCAATGAACCTACTTTTGTTACTTCTAATAGAAGGGAGGTCATTGACCTCACGCTAGCCACAGAAAACCTCGTGTCTTCCGTGTCTAACTGGCATGTGTCAAATGAACCGTCTCTGTCGGATCATAGGCACATCTGCTTTACTGTCGCGATTACTTCTGTCCCGGCGGGGACGGAGATACGCAACCCAAAACGGACTAATTGGGCCGGCTATAGGGAAGACCTAATCCTACGCTACGGAGGGGGTCACACTCTTAAACTTACTTCACCTAAGGATCTTGATCGGGCTGCTGGTGATTTACAGTGCTCCATCATGGAGTCGTTCCACCGGAACTGCCCACTTAAGACCGTCAACCGCTCGAGGCTTGTCCCTTGGTGGAACGCGGATCTCAGCCGGCTTCGTAAATACACGCGCAGGCTCTTTAACAAAGCCAAGCGCACGGGTGACTGGGCTGGATACAGGCAGTCCCTTAACGCCTACAACAGGGCCATTAGAGCTGCTAAGAAGGACTCCTGGCGGACCTTCTGTGAGCAAATCTCCAATGTCCCTGCCACGGCTAGGGTCATGAAGATTCTAGCGCACGACAGCACACATCGACTTAATGCTATTAAGCTACGGGAGGGTGTGTACACTAAATCTGGGGCTGAGACTCTCAAGCATATGCTGGAGGTCCATTTTCCTGATTCTACTTTTATTAATCCAACAAACCCTGACTCTCTCTACCCTGTCCTGCACAGGGCTAAGAGGGAAGACTGGCTTGTAGCCAGACAGGTTGTCACGATTCCCAAGCTTCGGTGGGCTGTCAACTGTTTTGAGCCCTACAAGTCTCCGGGACCCGATGGGGTCTTCCCTCTGCTTTTGCAGGAGGGCTTAGACCACATCGCCTCTCCGCTATGCAAGATCTACAGACTTTGCATTGCTCTCGGTCACATACCTCGTGACTGGAAACGCTCTAGGGTCATCTTTATTCCCAAGCCCGGGAAGGCTTCCTATCTCGAGGCGAAAGCATTTAGACCCATATGCCTGACCTCCTTCTTCCTCAAAATTCTGGAGAAGTTGGTGGACAGGTACATCAGAGACGAGGTACTTTCGGTAACTCCTCTCTCTTCTTCACAATTTGCCTACCAAAAAGGCAAATCCACTGAGACGGCCCTTCACGGCCTTACGAATTGCCTGGATAGGGCATTCGAGTTTCAGGAAATTTCACTGGCTGTCTTCCTCGATATCGAGGGGGCCTTTGACAAGGTCTCTAGCTCGGTTATTACTGAAGCTGTTGAGAGATTTGGCATCAGCGCCACTCTTGGCCGCTGGATCAAGTCCATGCTTACCGACCGCGAGGTGTCGGCGTCCCTCCTTGGGGACTCTCTAGGGGTGACTACCAGCAGGGGCTGCCCTCAGGGTGGAGTGCTCTCCCCCCTGTTGTGGTGCCTGGTGGTGGACGAGCTCCTGGGGAGGCTCGGGGGTGCTGGGGGCTGTTGCTGCTTCGGGTATGCGGACGATGTAGCGATAGTCTTTACGGGGAAGTTCCCGGATACTGTTACCGCGCTTATGAGATCTGCTCTCTCTAGCGTGGAGCAATGGTGTCAGGCGGTTAACCTCACCGTTAATCCTGATAAAACTGTCCTTGTTCCTCTTACGAGGAAGAATACTAAGGATCTGTTCAATGATATCTCTTTCTTTGGCCAGGTCCTGACAAAGTCCTCCGAGGTGAAATACCTGGGGGTGACTTTTGATTGTAGACTCACATGGAAGCCGCATCTTGATCGGTGTATTAAGAAGGCCAAGATGCTCTTCTGGAGGACCAGGAGCTCTGTCGGCCAGACTTGGGGCCTCAACCCCAAGGCTGTACACTGGCTCTATACTGGGATCATCAGACCCATACTATCTTACGGGGCACTTGTCTGGTGGACAAGGGTCCGGCTTAAGACGGTGCAGGCTGCCCTGCGCAAGCTTCAAAGGCTTGCCTGCATTGGTGTTACGGGGGCCATGAGATCGACCCCAACTGCTTCCCTGGAGGTGCTCCTTGACATGCTTCCTCTTCATCTCTTCATTGAGGAGGAGGCTGTCATGGGAGCCTACAGGCTCAACATTAGTGGCTGTTGGGTTCCAAGACTTTGGGATTACAGCCATACGAAGCTCTATCGGGAGTACGCCGCACTTGAGCCGTCGCTTACGATGTGCTCTGACAAAACCGTTACCAGTTTTGATTTCACTAAGCCATTCAGCATCCACTTCCCCAGTCGGGCAGAGTGGACTAACCTGCTGCCTCTTGGCACTGGGGGTGAAACCATTTGGTTCACCGATGGCTCCAAGACTGATTCCGGCGCTGGCGCCGGCTATTACTGTCAAACCACAAGGGTCGGCTTTTCTGCTTGCCTGGGCACCTTCGCTAGTGTGTTCCAGGCTGAAATTGCCGCGATCTGTTATTGCGCAGATTACTGTATTAACAAAGGGTATACCGGACGGACTGTGAGAATTTATTCTGACAGTCAGGCTGCCCTGAACGCTCTGAACCAGTGTCAGATTTCTTCTCAACTGGTGCGTAGCTGCCTCGACCTGCTAGCGCGACTGGCATCCTGCAACAGGGTTCTGCAGTACTGGGTGCCAGGGCATAGCGGATATTATGGCAATGAGCAAGCCGATAGATTTGCGAAAAGGGGTGCGGAGGCCAAGCTCTTGGGGCCGGAGCCGGCCGTCCCCATCCCCTACAGGCACGTCAAACGGTGTCTGCATGACAGGTTGACTGTCATACAAAATCAGCTCTGGCACAGCATGGAGGGCCAGAGACAGACAAAGTTGTTTGTCGATGGTCCCTGCAGGTCTCGTGCTAGGGACCTAATTTCGCTCGGCAGATGGGATATTAAGGTACGTTCACAAAGGCGCGTATAGCTGAAGCTGATTGCCGAGAGCGTAGTCTGAATCTAGTGTCTGCTTCTCGCGTGACCGTTCACAAAGCCGCTTAGGCGGTATTGGGAATGGCGTACGCTGGTTGCTGAGGCTGATTGATGGAGTCCGCTTCGATCTGTTGAGGATAGATATATTCGAGAAAAAGCTCTTGCCCCTTCCCATCTTGCAGACGAATTTTAACCTCTAGCAGACTATTTTAGGCATTGGGATAAATTTCGCGTGGTACTTTTGTAATAAACATGACGAATTTGAAAGAGAAAAAAGAAATTGACAAAGCCTTGAAAGCCGATCTACGGCTTAAAGATATCCAAAAAAAGGAAAACCTAATTGAAATCGTGAAACAAAGAGATGTGATTTGGAATAAATTTGCGAAGAAGCACAGAGATAGAGATGCTGTCGACTGCTTATCTACCCGCTGTCCCCAAACGAACTGCGATGAATAAACACTTTTGTGAACGATAGAGAGGAAGCTCACGCTGAAGGCTGAGAGCAGACGCTCACCTCGACAGCTTCGCGCGAGAAAACTTGTTTCAGCCATCCGCGATCAGCTTCAGAAAAAAGCGCCTTTGTGAACGTACCTTTAGGCTGGCCACCGGTCTTTTGACCGGGCATTGCCGGCTTAATAGGCACCTCCATCTGATGGGTTTTGCCGACGACCCTCTCTGTAGGTCGTGTCAGGAGATGGAAGAAACATCCGCCCACGTACTTTGCGAGTGCGACTACTTCGCCTCGCTTAGATTAGAATATTTTGATTCACACCCCCTGGAACCCTCGAGGGTCTCCTCTCTCACGGTGGAGCGAATTCTTCGCTACGCTGCAGCTACAGGCCTATTCAAGGCCTGATTACGAGGATGCACAATATGCCTTTGGCATCGGTGCTAGGGCGCGTACCCTCCTCATCAACAATAATAATAATGCTATGCTAAGCTAAGCTAAGCTAAGCTAAGCTAAGCTATTCTAAGCTATGCTAAGCTAAGCTAAGCTAAGCTACGCTAAGCTGAGCTATGCTATGCCAAGCTATGCTATGCTAAGCTATGCTATGCTATGCTAAGCTAAGCTATGCTAAGCTATGCTATGCTATGCTAAGCTATGCTAAGCTAAGCTATGCTAAGCTATGCTAAGCTATGCTATGCTATGCTAGGCTATGCTATGCTATGCTAAGCTAAGCTAAGCTATGCTTTGCTATGCTAAGCTAAGCTAAGCTATGCTATGCTATGCTAAGCTAAGCTAAGCTAAGCTTAGCTAAGCTATGCCAAGCTATGCTAAGCTAAGCTAAGCTAAGCTATGCTAAGCTAAGCTAAGCTATGCTATGCTAAGCTAAGCTATGCTATGCTATGCTAAGCTAAGCTATGCTATGCTATGCTATGCTAAGCCAAGCTATGCTATGCTAAGCCAAGCTATCCTTTGCTATGCTATGCTATGCTATGCTATGCTATGCTATGCTATGCTATGCTATGCTATGATAAGCTAAGCTAAGCTATGCTATGCTATGCTATGCTATGCTAAGCTATGCTAAGCTATGCTATGCTAAGCTAAGCTAAGCAAAGCTAAGCTATGCTATGCTATGCTAAGCTAAGCTAAGCTATGCTATGCTATGCTATGCTATGCTATGCTATGCTAAGCTAAGCTAAGCTAAGCTATGCCAAGCTATGCTAAGCTAAGCTATGCTAAGCTAAGCTATGCTAAGCTAAGCTATGCTATGCTAAGCTATGCTATGCTATGCTAAGCTATGCTAAGCTAAGCTATGCTAAGCTAAGCTATGCTATGCTAGGCTATGCTATGCTATGCTAAGCTAAGCAATGCTATGCTATGCTATGCTAAGCTAAGCTATGCCATGCTATGCTATGCTAAGCTAAGCTAAGCTAAGCTAAGCTAAGCTAAGCTATTCTAAGCTATGCTAAGCTAAGCTAAGCTAAGCTACGCTAAGCTGAGCTATGCTATGCCAAGCTATGCTATGCTAAGCTATGCTATGCTATGCTAAGCTATGCTAAGCTAAGCTATGCTAAGCTAAGCTATGCTATGCTAAGCTATGCTAAGCTAAGCTATGCTAAGCTATGCTAAGCTATGCTATGCTATGCTAGGCTATGCTATGCTATGCTAAGCTAAGCTAAGCTATGCTATGCTATGCTATGCTATGCTATGCTATGCTAAGCTAAGCTAAGCTAAGCTATGCCAAGCTATGCTAAGCTAAGCTATGCTAAGCTAAGCTATGCTAAGCTAAGCTATGCTATGCTAAGCTATGCTATGCTATGCTAAGCTATGCTAAGCTAAGCTATGCTAAGCTAAGCTATGCTATGCTAGGCTATGCTATGCTATGCTAAGCTAAGCAATGCTATGCTATGCTATGCTAAGCTAAGCTATGCCATGCTATGCTATGCTAAGCTAAGCTAAGCTAAGCTAAGCTAAGCTAAGCTATTCTAAGCTATGCTAAGCTAAGCTAAGCTAAGCTACGCTAAGCTGAGCTATGCTATGCCAAGCTATGCTATGCTAAGCTATGCTATGCTATGCTAAGCTATGCTAAGCTAAGCTATGCTAAGCTAAGCTATGCTATGCTAAGCTATGCTAAGCTAAGCTATGCTAAGCTATGCTAAGCTATGCTATGCTATGCTAGGCTATGCTATGCTATGCTAAGCTAAGCTAAGCTATGCTATGCTATGCTATGCTATGCCATGCTATGCTATGCTATGCTAAGCTAAGCTAAGCTTAGCTAAGCTATGCTAAGCTAAGCTAAGATATGCTATGCTAAGCTAAGCTAAGCTAAGCTAAGCTATGCTAAGCTAAGCTATGCTATGCTATGCTATGCTATGCTAAGCTAAGCTAAGCTAAGCTATGCTATGCTATGCTATGCTAAGCTAAGCTAAGCTAAGCTATGCTATGCTATGCTATGCTATGCTAAGCTAAGCTAAGCTAAGCTATGCTATGCTATGCTAAGCTAAGCTAAGCTAAGCTATGCTGTGCTATGCTGTGCTATGCTATGCTTAGCTAAGCTAAGCTAAGCTATGCTATGCTATGCCAAGCTATGCTAAGCTAAGCTATGCTATGCTATGCTATGCTATGCTATGCTAAGCTAAGCTAAGCTATGCTATGCTAAGCTAAGCTAAGCTAAGCTATGCTATGCTATGCTATGCTATGCTAAGCTAAGCTAAGCTAAGCTATGCTATGCTATGCTATGCTAAGCTAAGCTAAGCTATGCCAAGCTATGCTAAGCTATGCTAAGCTAAGCTATGCTATGCTATGCTAAGCTAAGCTATGCTATGCTATGCTATGCTATGCTATGCTATGCTAAGCTATGCTAAGCTATGCTAAGCTAAGCTATGCTATGCTATGCTATGCTATGCTAAGCTATGCTAAGCTATGCCAAGCTATGCCAAGCTATGCTAAGCTAAGCTATGCTATGCTAAGCTAAGCTAAGCTATGCTAAGCTATGCTATGCTATGCTATGCTATGCTATGCTAAGCTAAGCTAAGCTAAGCTAAGCTATGCCAAGCTATGCCAAGCTATGCTAAGCTAAGCTATGCTAAGCTAAGCTATGCTATGCTAAGCTATGCTATGCTATGCTATGCTAAGCTATGCTAAGCTATGCTAAGCTAAGCTAAGCTAAGCTATGCTATGCTATGCTAAGCTAAGCTAAGCTATGCCAAGCTATGCTATGCTAAGCTAAGCTATGCTATGCTAAGCTATGCTATGCTATGCTATGCTATGCTATGCTAAGCTAAGCTAAGCTATGCCAAGCTATGCTAAGCTAAGCTATGCTAAGCTAAGCTATGCTATGCTAAGCTATGCTATGCTATGCTAAGCTATGCTAAGCTAAGCTATGCTATGCTAGGCTATGCTATGCTATGCTAAGCTTAGCAATGCTATGCTATGCTATGCTATGCTATGCTATGCTAAGCTAAGCTATGCCATGCTATGCTATGCTAAGCTAAGCTATGCCATGCTATGCTATTCTATGCTATGCTAAGCTAAGCTAAGCTATTCTAAGCTATGCTAAGCTAAGCTATGCTAAGCTAAGCTAAGCTAAGCTAAGCTAAGCTGAGCTATGCTATGCTTAGCTAAGCTAAGCTAAGCTAAGCTATGCTATGCTAAGCTAAGCTAAGCTAAGCTATGCTAAGCTATGCTATGCTATGCTAGGCTAGGCTAGGCTATGCTATGCTATGCTATGCTAAGCTAAGCTATGCTATGCTATGCTATGCTATGCTATGCTATGCTATGCTAAGCTAAGCTATGCTATGCTATGCTATGCTATGCTATGCTAAGCTATGCTAAGCTATGCTAAGCTATGCTATGCTATGCTAAGCTAAGCTAAGCTAAGCTATGCTAAGCTAAGCTAAGCTATGCTATGCTAAGCTAAGCTAAGCTATGCTAAGCTATGCTATGCTATGCTATGCTATGCTATGCTATGCTATGCTATGCTATGCTATGCTATGCTATGCTATGCTAAGCTAAGCTAAGCTATGCTATGCTATGCTAAGCTAAGCTAAGCTAAGCTATGCTATGCTAAGCTAAGCTAAGCTATGCTATGCTATGCTAAGCTAAGCTAAGCTATGCTAAGCTATGCTATGCTATGCTATGCTATGCTATGCTATGCTATGCTATGCTATGCTATGCTATGCTAAGCTAAGCTATGCTATGCTATGCTAAGCTAAGCTAAGCTAAGCTAAGCTAAGCTATGCTATGCTATGCTATGCTATGCTAAGCTATGCTAAGCTATGCTATGCTATGCTAAGCTAAGCTAAGCAAAGCTAAGCTAAGCTATGCTAAGCTAAGCTATGCTATGCTATGCTATGCTAAGCTAAGCTAAGCTAAGCTATGCCAAGCTATGCTAAGCTAAGCTATGCTAAGCTAAGCTATGCTATGCTAAGCTATGCTATGCTATGCTAAGCTAAGCTATGCTAAGCTAAGCTATGCTAAGCTATGCTAAGCTAAGCTATGCTAAGCTAAGCTATGCCAAGCTATGCTAAGCTAAGCTATGCTATGCTAAGCTATGCTATGCTATGCTAAGCTATGCTAAGCTAAGCTATGCTAAGCTAAGCTATGCTATGCTAGGCTATGCTATGCTATGCTAAGCTAAGCAATGCTATGCTATGCTATGCTATGCTAAGCTAAGCTATGCCATGCTATGCTATGCTATGCTATCCTATGGTAAGCTAAGCTAAGCTAAGCTATTCTAAGCTATGCTAAGCTAAGCTAAGGTACGCTAAGCTGAGCTATGCTATGCTTAGCTAAGCCTAGCTAAGCTAAGCTATGCTATGCTATGCTAAGCTAAGCTAAGCTATGCTATGCTATGCTTAGCTTAGCTTAGCTTGGCTTCGCTTAGATTAGCTTCGCTTAGCTTGGTTTTGCATAGCTTAGCTTAGCTTAGCATCGCTTAGGTTATTTTAGCTTAGCTTCGCTTTGCTTCGCTTAGCTTCGCTTAGCTTCCCTTCGCTTAGCTTAGCTTAGCTTAGAGTGGCTAGAGTGGTTTAGAGTGGCTTAGAGTGGCTTAGAGTGGCTAGAGTGGTTTAGAGTGGTTTAGAGTGGCTTAGAGTGGCTAGAGTGGCTTAGAGTGGCTAGAGTGGTTTAGAGTGGTTTAGAGTGGCAAGAGTGGTTTTAGAGTGGTTTAGAGTGGTTTAGAGTGGCTTAGAGTGGCTAGATGAGTTTAGAGTGGTTTAGAGTGGCTTAGAGTGGCTAGAGTGGTTTAGCTTAGCTTAGCTTCGCTTCGTTTAGCTTAGCTTAGCCTCGCTTAGCTTCGCTTAGCTTAGATTAGCTTCTCTTCGCTTAGATTAGCTTCGCTTAGCTTGGTTTCGCATAGCTTAGCTTAGCTTAGTTTAGCTTAGCTTTGCTTAGCTTCGCTTCGCTTAGCTTAGCTTCGCTGTGCTTCGCTTAGCTTCCCTTCGCTTAGCTTAGCTTAGCTTAGAGTGGCTAGAGTGGTTTAGAGTGGTTTAGAGTGGTTTAGAGTGGCTTAGAGTGGTTTAGAGTGGCTTAGAGTGGTTTAGAGTGGCTTAGAGTGGCTAGGTGGTTTAGAGTGGTTTAGAGTGGCTTAGAGTGGTTTAGAGTGGCAAGAGTGGTTTAGAGTGGCTTAGAGTGGCAGGAAAAATATTTTCACCATAGATGGCGCTTATTTTTCCGTTGTGACAGGGGTCTTCCTTAAATTATCGTTGATATTTTAGGGGTCAGTCATAAAATTTTTATGATAGAGAAAAGTTTCATCCTAAAATTAACGTAAATGTTTTTGGGGCTATTCACTTTTTACTGAATCTTTCGGTTAGATTGTATTGATGACAACAAAATAAATTATTTCAATTAAAATAATTCAGTAAGAGTAATAAAAATGTATACTTACAATCCGCGACCTTGGCCCAAATACTTAAGCAGTCGACAGGGTCACGGGGTTGAACTTTGTTTATTGTTCGGTCGTATCAGCGCCCCCAAACGGGAAAACACGGCGAACTAAATTAGTTAAAAAAATATTCTCGCTTCGCCACACGAATGGGCCTAGTTCATCCCGGAGGCTCCGCTTAGATGCATTTAATGCAATTTTAAAGCGACTTTCGATCTCAATCCAACAAAATTAGAAAATACCAATGGAAAACGGTATTAGCATTGCACAGTTTGCACCAAGGTGGCAGATTGCTAGCAACTAATGGAAAACGGCAACACACACTCACCTTTCTTCACCCGGCAAGCTACTTTAGGAACCCTTAAAAAAAAGGAACCAACGAAAATAGACAAAAATAAAACATAAGACAAACAAACACACACCAGTTTTTAAATTACTTGTATTAAACACAGTCTGAAACGATACAGATGAAATTATATACAATTTTCCTATATAATAGTGTTTTTTTTCTTATTAACTCAGAAATAAACATACACAAAATATTCTCTATACAATTACATTAGATTGTCCGCGAATAAAATACTGATTTTTTCTTAATTAATATCTTGCCTTTATTTCTTATATGAAAATCCTCTCTAGCCACGCCCTCCTCCTTTAATTAATTAAAATGTTAACATTTCTCGCACAAACTTCAAACACTTTTGTTTTTAGGCTTAATCATTATCCATTGTATCAAAATTTTCATGCCCATCATTCACGCAAATACAAAATTTTTCCTGTGAGATCGTTTATTTGTTTGTTTTTTATTTACTTCTAAATTAAAACTGAGCAAAAAATATAAAACCAATTAATTAATATTAGTTGAAACTCGAAGAAAAAAAAAACGTCAATTGGATTTAATGTAATAATAATTAAAAAGCCAAATTAAATAAAACAAAAGAGTTTTTTAAAGTTAATTCCTGACTAGATTAAAATTTCTAATGTTTTTTTGTGTTGTAGTTTTTTTTTTAAATTGTTGATTTTAATTTTTAATTTTTATTATATTTTAAATGACTTTTTACTTACCTAATCACAGTTTATTTAATTTAATTTAATTTTAATTTCTATATTTCCCGAGGCACTTTATTAATATCGAGAATAATCCTTTTTTTATCTCGACAATCGTATTATATTTTTTTAATGTGTGTTGAAATCGATATTTTAAATATATACGTAGATTAAAAAAGAACATTAAAAATTAAACAAATTAATATTAGGCATAGTGTGTGTGAAATAATTAAATAGAAATAATTGTTTTTCAACTCTTAATTCTCATGAAAATATATGATAATTAATCATTTTACGTAAGGTCTTAGTATCACAGGATATTTTGATCAAAACACCCAAATATTTAATTCTTGTAATTCTAAGATTATTACGGTTGTTAAAGAGGTTTAAAAATATAACTTTAAAAACTATTTATGAACCTCCAATTAAATATATTCTAATTATGCTAATTTGAACTTGACAACTGATTAAAAAAGAACGAACGATAAAACACACTATTAACAATAAATAAACTGAGGATTATAAGAAGAGGAATTAAAATATACTAATCATGCTTTTTGTTTCTTTAAAGTTATTTAAAGTGTATACATACCTCGAGCATCGATGATTGATAATCTTTTGACAAATATATTTATCTACACTTAAACGTTTCCTTTACGTTAATTAATTTTTTACAATCAATAAGTAGAAATCTAAAGCTTTACAAAATCAATTCAATTCAATTTATGTTTCGTTCCCATCCATTAAATATTCGTGCGCATTTTTCATCATTATTTTAAAGTCTTTGCTTTCCATATTAAATAGACAAACCCAAAATGGAAGGTTCATGATTCACAAACAAAATCACCATAAGTATTTCTTCAATATTTTTTAAACCTTCCTCACTCTTTGAATGTCAAAAGTGGATATGCGTTTAATGTTACGGTTCCTTTCAAATTGAATCCTTGGATGGAAGCACCGGATGGCATTTATTTTTATTTTATATAACTTTTATCGGAAAGTTCCGAAGGTTTTTTTTTTAGTGTTTCACAAGCGTATTATGATCATTTTCTCCCATCGCAGTAAAAATTATAAAAAAACTTTTTCAATCACGGGCACCATTTCTGTTAATTATTTTTTGTTAACGAACTGAAAAACATCTCTTGAGAGTTAAACGTTGAAAAATAAAGAAGTTTACTTGACGTGTTGCGCCTTCTTTTTCCTGGCAGCGAGCATATCGTAAAACGGATTGTGACTAATACTTTGTCTGGATAATTAAAACGCTTAATTTACTAAAAATTGTTTCAGCTCGCGAGTAATAATGAAAAAATAAAAGAAACCACCCGTTTAGCTTGCGGCAATTCTTACCGTATACATTTGATCCAATCTTCTTTCTCTTCTTGCGTTGCCGCGGACATTCGATAAACCGTGTGTTTGCCTTCAACGACTTTACCCTCTGAATCCGTTTTACAGGCTTTTATAACATCGTTACCAGTCGAATAAAGCTCGAAACAGTTTGGTTTGTTACGATCGGCTACCTCTCGAACTTGTACGTTTTCAAGGGGTATAATACCGCGAGGCTCTTTGTCCTGCAATAAATAATTGCACAATACGGCAAATGTAAAATTCCCTCAAGGAACCATGTAATTGCATTACAACGCGAGTTCTTATGAAATTGCGTGTTATAGTATTTGTACAATACAGCAAAAGGAACCATGTAATTGCATTACAACGCGAGTTCTTATGAAATTGCGTGTTGTAGTAATTGTACAATACAGCAAAAGGAACCATGTAATTGCATTACAACGCGAGTTCTTATGAAATTGCGTGTTATTGTAATTGTACAATACAGCAAAAGGAACCATGCAATTGCATTATAACGCGAGTTCTTATGAAATTGCGTGGATAAGTAATTGTACAATACAGCAAAAGGAACCATGTAATTCCATTACAACGCGAGTTCTTATGAAATTGCGTGTTATAGTAATTGCACAATACAGCAAAAGGAACCATGTAATTGCATTACAACGCGAGTTCTTATGAAATTGCGTGTTATAGTAATTGTACAATACAGCGAAAGGAACCATGTAATTGCATTACAAGGAGAGTTCTTCTGCAATTGCGTGCAATATACTGTTAAATAGGCATTAACAAATTAAATTCAAATTACCGTTGTATATTCAAAGTAGTAAAGGCAGTTATCATTTAATATAAACCATCTCCTCTTCCAGCTTTTGTACCTTCCACCTGAATTGAAACACGACACAAATTTTTAATTCAAATATTCCCTAACTCCAACGAATTGAAATATTAAACTTTTAAAGAAGAAGAAACCGTAATAAATAATTTAAATTAAATTAAAACATATTTCAAAATACCATATATAGCTAATGACAGACGTATATACTCAAGTTTTAAAATTAATACATTTAACGTACGATAAAAATTGAACCAAAATATTCGAATATTAAAACTGTTAATAATCGTTCTTATGTTACCATTCACCATTTAAACAATACGATATTTTTTTTTACAAACATAACGTATACAGACTCTTACAGAGGACGTATGGGTTATCTTATACAATTGAATGTTGCGTCGGACTCCACGGTGATAACGTGTTCAAGGATATTACAGAAAAGGGGTACAGGAATTGCAAATCATATTTAACATGGGTTTTGGGCATTGAATTCAAAACCACGTTCTTCAAGAATGCCAATTAAATGCTACTTTTGATCCGAAGGCGACACAACTCGTAATAGCATAAGTTTATAAGATATGTTCCATAAGTATATTACATAATGCTAGAGACTTGCTGAGAGCTAGTTCGAGAACGACAAGCGAGAATTGAAGTCCTACACTCGGTTAATTTTGCAGTCCATCTTCTCCTATTTAGTCTGCAATACTAACCCTTTGACAATGATTCACCAGGCATCGCCTTACGAGAATCTATGACGTTTCACAATACGTCATTTCATAACAAGCTCTCAGTAACCAGTGACAACTTATGGAACTTTCTTATGAACGTATGGTCTTAGCAATAGAAACAAATTCGATGTAACGAAACTAACATAACAGCTACTAAACTTTCACCTTTCCAGGCATTTAAAACTACTTAAACCTTACTCTTGTCGAAATAAAACACTAGGCTAACATGTCCCATTTATTGTTAATACGTGGTTTTGAGTTACAGGGTATTGCGTAGAAAAAAGACAGAACAGAAATGAACCGTGCAGTTACGAGAATTCCAAGGAAAAGATATGAAATTGTGTAAATACTGAAAGTGGAGTGGTTTTCATAACGAATGGAAAAATGCGAGGTTAAGATTTAGGATTAAGGGTTCTACAAGAAAATACTACAAAGAGTGAGAGAGAGAGAGTGAAAGAGAGAGAGAGAGGAGAGAGAGAACCCACTTACTGATCTTGGAACTCCCTTTTATTTTATATTTTTAGGATTAGAGCAGAGTTCAAATAAGAGCAGAAATAGGCAAGAGAAAAAAATTTCAATGTGTTAGCAAAAAGGGTTTTTAAAAACACCTCGTTAGTTAGATAATTAAAACTATGAAAGAAATGCGAAAGTTCATAGTTAATTTATCAATAATTATCATTATCAGAGTGCAAAGTTAGTTATTAAAAGAAGAAAGTAGAAATCCCACGTTATAATAAAAACAATCCGGACGTTTTTCATAGAAAAGTCCAATTTAACGTTTCATATATGACCTTTGAACCCATTAATTCAAGGAATCTTTCGATTTATACTAATTGTTTGTTGTTTTCGTAATAAACTTACTTTAAAAATAAATTTACTGAAAAATGTGTATGAATACATCTAGTGATCACAGTATAAGATTATCCAACTTTGGAGTGCGAAAAATCACACAATTTTCAATCTAATTACGTTTAAAAGTTATCGTTAAGTTATGATTTAGCTCAATTGAAGAAAAATCGTCTGCCTGAAGGAATAGCTACATATTTTTTGGATCTATTTCCTAATATAGTTTCAGATAAATAAGATTGGACTATGTTCAAAACGTGCTATTCAACTAAACAATGTTTTTGTGAAAACTATTTTCTACACTAACTGCAATTTTCTATTTACAACTATAGATGAACTGAGGTAGTAAAATGTGGAGGAATAAACAATTTGTAGGAAATTTCAAAAAAATACAAACACACCCCACAAGAAAGTAGAACCGTTTTAACAGTAAGAAAAAAAAGGTTAAATATTTACCCTGCTTCCAGAGCCATCCTTCTCGGTCGGGATTAAAGAACGTGTGCATCAAATCATTGCCGTCATCTTCGGGAATTTTAAATGGTTCTTGTTTTATGCTGTCATACAAGCTCTGAATTTAAAGATAGATTAAATTATTAAGCATTTTGGAACGTAATTTTTCGATCGGGTTTTTTGTAAAGTAATTTATCGATCGGGTTTTTTGTAAAGTAATTTATCGATCGGGTTTTTTGTAAAGTAATTTATCGATCATGTTTTTGTAAAGTAATTTATCGATCATGTTTTTGTAAAGTAATTTATCGATCATGTTTTTGTAAAGTAATTTATCGATCATGTTTTTGTAAAGTAATTTATCGATCGGGTTTTTGTAAAGTAATTTTTCGATCGGGTTTTAGTAAAGTAATTTATCGATCGGGTTTTAGTAAAGTAATTTATCGATCATGTTTTTGTAAAGTAATTTTTCGGTCAGGTTTTTATAAAGTAATTTTCGATCATGTTCAATAACTTACAATTAAAAGTTCCTTTGGAAGATCACCTCCATTGTTAATGCCCCTGTTCATATTGATAAAGTTTTCTACGGACGGTTTGTCTTTAACGCTGGGATTATGTAGAGAAGTATTCAACATGATAATGGCGAAGGAGAGCACGTAACACGTATCCGTGTTGCTGAAAACCCCCGTGTTAATCTGGCAGTACCTCTGAGCAAATTTTTCCATCATACGGTCAATTTTCTGCGCTTCACCAGGAAGCCGAAAACTCCATAAAAACTGCCTAATATTTCGGATCATTTTAGCGCATGATTCATTGTTATGCATTTCTTCAAATAAAGGTGAACGTTTACCTTAAAGCTTGAACGAGAATGAGATCTGTGAAATCGTGTAAATCAACAAAGGAATCCAGCACCTTCATGTTGAAGTCATTTCTGCAGAGAGGGAAAAAAATTATGAGAAACGCGATCTGCAACAGGGAAAGGCGACCGGCGGCAGCAGGGAAAGGCGACCGGCGGCAGGGGAAAGGCGACCGGCGGCAGGGGAAAGGACACCGGCGGCAGGGGAAAGGACACCGGCGGCAGGGGAAAGGCGACCGGCGGCAGGGGAAAGGACACCGGCGGCAGGGGAAAGGCGACTGGCGGCAGGGGAAAGGACACCGGCGGCAGAGGAAAGGCGACTGGCGGCAGGGGAAAGGACACCGGCGGCAGGGGAAAGGACACCGGCGGCAGGGGAAAGGACACCGGCGGCAGGGGAAAGGCGACTGGCGGCAGGGGAAAGGACACCGGCGGCAGAGGAAAGGCGACTGGCGGCAGGGAAACGCGACTGGCGGCAGGGAAACGCGACTGGCGGCAGGGAAACGCGACTGGCGGCAGGGAAACGCGACTGGCGGCAGGGAAACGCGACTGGCGGCAGGGAAACGCGACTGGCGGCAGGGAAACGCGACTGGCGGCAGGGAAACGCGACTGGCGGCAGGGAAACGCGACTGGCGGCAGGGAAACGCGATCATTAAGTTCAAAGAAAAGCAATCAGTAACTTGAAGCAAGTCATATTATACATCTAATATGGACTTAAATTTCGGTAAATTGTAATAAAATTAATTTTTAAAAACCATATTTAATAAAGTTCTGTTGTACAAGGATATTGAACAGAATAAGCTTACAAGTAAAAAATGAGGCAGAAACTAGTTTTTATGAAAGAAAGTGAAAATCTTACCTTTCACCAAGATAATCCCCAATGGCTGTTTTATTAAGACCTTCGCCTTTGTATAGGAACTGAGCAATGTCTTCTGGAGTGTTTTTTAAGAGTCCATGTTCTATCAGGTATTCAATGCCCTTCTTTGGATCCATGTTAAATTTCTTCTTTCCAATTGATAATTGTTTGGCTTTGGTATTTGTTTTACTATAAAGACAAAAATAAACAAGTTGGGAAACCAAAATAAACCTCTCCGAGTCGAGACGCAATTAAGACGTTTTTCTTAGATATAATTGATATTCATTATTTTAATCGTCAATAATTTACCTTAATTCTAGTTAAATCGTTTTAAGAAATTTTATTCCTGAAATCATTTTAAAAATGGCTATTGTTGACGTTTGAATTCAAGCGTACGCCTCTTTAACAGTTTTTGGGAATTAAGGGTATATAAGGCGATTGATTCACAATAAATGATAAGAAAACCTTTGATGGAAGCCCTGCCATTGGGAGGCTAGACGTTTCTCGTAACGCCGCGTACATACTAACGATGATAATGGAGTAGAAGCCAACATTGCTCTCTGCGAAGACGTTTGCTACATTTTGCCATCGCAGTGACAGACACACAGAAACGTCCATTGTAATACCTCTCAGTGACGTCATCGTCAATCGGAGAGGTAAAAATTTTAAATCATACATAATCTTATAATTTTAGTGAAATTGACAACCGACGATGGGTCAGAGTATATACAGAATAAGCTGTCGTTCGAGATAGAGAGTTGCCTATCCTATAGCGGTGAAAACAAATTTCCTCACGCGCATTCTTTATCCAATCCATGTAATTAACGATAATACAATTAATTAATAAAATAATCTTACCTGTCATCTTGAGCCTCCAAACGCTCCATCTCTGCCGTGACCTCTGCAATTTCATCTTTCAATTGCTGCAATGAGAAAATTAAGAAAACCCAAATAAATACCGACCTAAATAAACAAAATTAAACCAAAAATCTTAAAATAAAACCAACTATACTCTAATTGAAAAAGTTCGACGAAAGAACTTAAAAGACATGATTTCAGCAGCACATGCCTTCTGAGTCTCTAAAAACATGTGTACAACTTTTCCATGATGTAGTAATCTGAAGCTACTATACTATACATAGAAATTTAGTAAACAAAATACAACAGTATACAAGTACTACCGTAAAGGCTTCATATCCCCTCCCCAACCAACCTCGATATCTATTCTAGGTTTGGGAGCCACTAACGCCACCATGCGGCCCTATTTTAAACTAGTTTAGTTCTGTACACCAATATCATGGTAAAGGTTATGATATACATTATATGTAGTAGTAGACCGTTTCTATGAATAAACAGTTCGACGATTTAATGGAATTATAGCTTGTAGTATCTTTACCAACTTGTTAAACCCCACCAATATCATTGGTGAACCTTTACGATGCCATAAAACAGCCTCATTGGTTTAAAACGTTTGGGGGCATACGAGATCAAGATATTGCTGTAGACTAGAAGCCTAAGACCCATTCTAGTTACCAAGATCAAAAGATAACGCAGACATCGTTCGTGAAACCCAACCCCCCGTTTGACAATACCACAGAATACCTATTATTACCATCAACAACAATGAATGGAAGCCCACCTATTGACCAAATGCCACGATGATAGTGAAGTATTTACTAGCCTTTCCGTATTATTTGTGGGTGGTCCATTGGAATAAGTCTATACTTAGATCGACACAAGTCGACGTAAAACCAAATCAATTGTTACTAAGAGGTTGACTTCAATAGTGTTAAGATCAAAGTTAAGACGCCAATAACCAGAGATGGGTCATTTGAACAGACCAATAACAAGAACGCCCGCAAGGGTATACTCAAATGGTTCAATAGAACTATTAATTTGAGGGATTAAATGTAAAGAAGACATGTCCTTTAAGAACCCCTTTCGTGGTTACCATCAAGGTAGGTGGTCTATAATTTTTCTACCTCCAGAACTCGTATATCACCAATAAACCACACGCCTCAGTGTCATCAGAAGTATATAATACTTTTCTTTGAGAGAAGTGTACCTACCACAAAGCGGGGTGGGTAATTGTAACATGATTCTTCCCAACCAACATCAGAATTAACATTTATTACAGGAAGGTTAATTGCTAAACCTAATCACATACGTCATGCAAATAGTTAATTCCTCGTCATTACTATATCTATTAGCGCTGCTTAACTATTTGCCAAGGCGTATGCATGCGCTTGTGTGTTGATTTTTGTCCCACGTCAATTAAGACAATCAAGGTTTGTTGGTTAATTGATTGCTGCATTGGGATTTAGTAAATACCAAACAGTTATAGTTAATTCACCCTAGCACGGTGAGCGATAGTTATATACCCTTCTTAATTAAGTTTGATGAGCGGGAGAGCAAACCAACAAGGGATCATGAGCCCTGGGAAGAATCATGTTACATAACTAAAGTATTAAGAAGATACAGAGTGTCATCCTTCTATTATCACCCCCTTCTGATAGAAGCTACTCCACTTAGGCCCTACACGGTCAGATTACACATTAACTGTACTGCCAACAGAAAACCAAACCCTAACAACAGCGACCGCGTGTTTCTACTATCCTTACCAGATCCATTAAAGGGGCTGGCCGGAGCTGTTGGGGTGAAGGGGGGGGGGGTCAAACTGTTGGTTAGCATATTGCTTACCCGCCCACCGCGACGGTGGCGACATTCCCAATGGCCAAAGAGCTGGGTGTTTTCCCCCTGAACTAAGGGCGGTCTCCCCCCAAACGGCGCCGGTGAGCCCCTTTAAACTTGTAAAGCAACCGGAAGATAAAGTTTAAATAAACCCATTAAATGTTACAGATGTTATGATACGGTAACGGAGCCCACATCAATTAGTTTGCTAATTTACGTGAATAATTGTGATGGTGTGTTTTGCTAGGGGATCGCGATGCAACTGTTTACTGGGTTTGTTTAATTACTAAACTGTCTGGACAGTCTGGTTTATTTCCTCTTTAGTATTAACGTTATAATACAAACCGTAAACAAATTGAGGAGTCTGAATAATTTATTCTAATTATTAGACACCTTTAAATCAATAACAAATTATAGCTGTCTCATTTTCCCCTGTAAAGTTTTAAGAGATAGTAGTGTATAATATGAAACATTTTTGAAAAAGGTTTAAATAATCTTTGGTAATCTTGAGCTCCAGAGCTTTTCCACCATAAGGTGACAACGCTATTACGTCATCACCCACGTATTTTTGAAATATTTTCTATTTAAAAAACTAATTTATTTGGTCAAATTTGTTAATTTTGATGCATTTAAAGTAAATGTTGGTTCCTGTGGAGCCCTCCTAACATGATGGCTAATCTTCTCCACACCAATGTTATATCACAAACAGTAGGAACCAATCAGAACTCGTTAACGTCGAGGGCGGAGCTAAATCTAGCCTTTGTTAGCCGGGTAAAACGTCACGGGTATAGCTTTGGCAGTGGGCGGTCATGTTTGGTACCGCTTTGGTTTTATGGGCAAATAGCAAGGGTGACGTCACACTAAGGCTTCTGGGATAGCTCTAAGCTTAGCTGGCCCCTCAACTATGAGAGCCATCTAGTGGCGTTTGTTTAAACCAAACCACAGCCGAGACATTTACTAACTGTCAAAACCTTATGCTAATCGAACCTAAACTTAACTATCACTTTAACCATTAAATACCCTCTAATGGATAGCCCTTGAACTAAATACTAATAAAAACCATTACCTATCAATCCAGACATAAACATAGGAACCATGGTATCCCGCCCTAATACTGGGTAGACCGCCAAAAATTAGGGGACTTAATTTACGTGACCATCCAAGAGACGTGTTTTACAAAAAAAAAACCCCATCTAGTTTCGGTCCGCTGAACCCAGAATTTGAAAATTATTCTGTTTTGACTCAAAAACAAGAGCCCACGATATTAAAGCCCGGATAATGACATCTTTAATTAATATAATATTCCCTAGAAACAAATGGTCTTTTTAAAGGAGCTAGCAACCTTAATTTCTTAAGTGACGTTCCTAGTTAACTACGCAGAACTAGTCGTTGTCAGTCGGGGCATTTTTATTAATTTTCGGCCCACCATTTTTAAAGATGGAGGCAATCGAACCCGAAAGTCATAAGGTCCGTCTATAGGATTAGGGATAGATTTAATTTTAGAAGTAGGAATGGAGAACAGAGTAATCTGGGCTAGCGTCAAAGTCCCGGACCCCCTTCCACGGGAAGGAGGGATATGAAAGAAGAGGCGGGCCATAGCGACAGAGGTAAAAAGGAACTACATGTTTTTCGCCGCCCCCTCAGCAACGTCATCAAAACGTAGCTTAAGTCAGCCAATAAGATCATTTAAACTTTTCGTTACGTGTTGGAGGGAGGGGCTCTATACTGCGCTAACAATTCTCCATTCCTACTTATAAAATTAAATCTATTCCTGATAAGATATAATGAACTAGTGTACTAAATATTAGTGAAATCGGTTGAAACGCGAGATCAACGTTACTCCATAAAGGATTTTTTCTACATTTCTGGCCGCCATTTTTCGAGATGGCGGCGTATTAGAAAAATCTCTCTTAATGAGTACCTACTACTTAAGAGTAACGTCCCTGCAAACTTTCAGCCTTCTAGATTAATGGGTTTGGTCAGTAAGTCCTTTTGACTTATATAGATATGGCTATAAGTTCATAAGGTATGTTGCATAACTTTGTCAAAGGTTACTGAGAGCTTGTCATGAAGCGACGTAGGTGAAACGTCATAGATTCACGTAAAGCGACGCCTTAGTGTATACAGACTAAATAGGAAGATGGACTGCAAAACCTAGTAAGTTTCTAGCATAACGAAGTATAGGTTATGTCATACTTATGGAAGGAACATATCTTATAAACTTATGATATATCCAATATGGAACCCAGGACGCAATTTTGTTTTCTTATTACAAGTAGCAAGATTGCAAGCCACTTTAATCTCAAATTTCCTCGTAGGTGCTTCATCAGGCGTATAAACAGAAAAAATAATAATATTCTGGGAAAATTCTAGAGAAACGTTCGTTTCATTCAATTTCATTGTTTTAAAAAAATATAATATATATTAAAACATAGTTTTCGCTATAATTACGTTATATATTTTTGAGTGGGAGTATATAGCTTCCCTTCTGTTGTGGGCGATTTTTCAGTAGCGGTAATTATGTTAATAAGTATAATTTAATGTAGCCTACCAAGACTCTAACACAAATCTTATTAAAATGGTAATAAAATAGAATTATTGTTTGTTTCAACTTGAATTCGTGGACTTTATTTTAAAATAAACGACAATGACAATGCCCTATAAATAAATTTAAAATTCAAAATTCATATTATGTATTTGAAGATTTAGATTGTAATATAGTGTATCTCATTGTTGAATCTCAATTACATTACTGAAACGAAAAGGGGTCTAAATTTCGAAGTTAAATTTGGTACAGGCGTAAAAATAATAAGAAATGCTTAATTAACGATAGCCCAATTAGATTGTTGAAGTTATAAAATAAATGGTCTAATTATAACTCCCATGTAATACAGTGTTTTCCAATTTTGAGTCGACAATGTAACTTCAATGACACTTTGCAACAAGAGACACGGTTTATAAATTATGATAAGAATATTTAAACAATCAATAAACCAAATTATATTTTCAAATACAATTCATCGTACATGAATTTTGTATATTATAATAAAATATCCAGATTTTTGTTCTGTCTCTCTGTTAGTAACGCTCTGATATCTCGTTTAAAGGGACTGTAAAGTAGGCATTGGCGGATAGGTAAAAAAATATTTTAAATAAGTTTCACAGGCACCACGTGACGCCAAGATACAAAGACTACAAATTGAGTGGGACTGGATGCACATAGTCCTTGTTTTTTGAGAGATTGCAGCGCCAATTCCCCGAAGTGGTAGTTTTCGAAATAAAACGAACTAAGCTACTTTAAACCACGTCTTTCCTCTGTCACGTGGTACCTATGACATATTTCAGATAATTTTTACCTACCGGCCGATACCCTCTTTACAGTACCTTTAAACGATGTCAGGGCGTCACTAACAGACTGACAGTCCAAAGCACCAACCCTAAATTTGACGAAATAAAACGAACTAAGCTTCTTTGAACCACGCCTCTCCTCAATCACGTGGTGCCTTTGACATATTTCAGATAATCTTTACCTACCCGCCGATAGCTGCTTCACAGCACCTTTAAACGATGTCAGGGCGTCACTAACAGACAGACAGACCAAAGTACCAACCCAAAATAAAAATACCTAACAGAACACATTGAATGAAGGTCTAGATAGATCAGATAACGGCAGGCCCGGGCGCATTTCAATACGGTCCCAATTAAGCAAGCTCGGGAGGGAGTTTTAATTCAATTAATGACTCAATAAACTCATTGTTTTTGACACAGAGAAAACGATAACTTTATGGTCAACGTCACACTTAAAAGGGGAAAACAATAGCTCATTAACAGAGGGTTGAGTAGACGACGCTAAGCCTTTGTCAAGTTTAATTTTAGGCGGAAACAATAGAAGAGCGTGAATTAATGAGAAGATTAATTACTTCCTGTTATCCCGGAACGGAACTCTTGGGGGTCTATGTCTAGGCGATCACGAGCATGACCCCATAACAAAATAATCCAATGAGATTATTGCCTATAGCAGTTTTAACCTAAAACTCCAACTACGATGAAAGTTTGTTCAAGCATGCAAACCGCATAAAAATAATACAATTAAAATTATCTAAGCGTTGCTTAAAAGCCATTTACCTTTAAGTGCTGCATTATTTTTGAAATAGAACATTTCATTAACTATACATAAAGGAAAGGTTAAGGCAAGAAGTGATATCTAGTTTGTTAGGGGTAAGGTATAAAGTCCCCACATTTCTAGCCCAGTTTATCTCCAATCCAAACGTATAGGGTCCGGTGTTAATCCCCGCCGCCTCTAAATTACAACCAGCATCTCATTGGTTCTTGAAAACTCACGTCACCGCGACGCGAATGATGATGAAAATTACGTATTTTCCGCCTGAGGAGAGGCCGCGAAATAGCCCGGCCTCCTTTTACGTCCCCCCTTTTATTTTGAAAGGGGGACTGGGACTATGGCGCGCGAATACTTAGGCATCTTAAACCTTCTCCCTAATAAACTAGATATCACTTATTGGTTAAGGTAACATAACTGATTATACCTTAAAAGAACGGCGGCTTTATCTAAATATAAAAGGAATTTAATATTAAAATTAAAATAAATGGTCTCTTATTACAATATGATAATTAGTACATTTAATTAGTCTTAAAAATAATCAAGGACTACTGCCTCGCCATCCGCCATTGGTTTAGTGCAGACGTTTGCTAGCCAGAACCTTTTACCCCTACGGGATTGGTTGAATTCTCACAGGCTGAGAGAGGTCAAGGCGGGCGTATTCGGTGTTGGGATTTTACGGTTTACCGTTCTAGCTACCTCTCTCGTCTAGCTCTTTTCATTGACGTCATACGTGGGCGCCAAAGAATACGCGATCTGTCTTATATGAGATATAAAGTTTGTATGTCCGGAAAAAGGAGAACGACGTTAATCGACGTTAATGGCCTTTATATACGTGTAAACACGAAGGTCTTTTTGCATTCAAAATTGCTATATTAAATAAATTATGTGCACCGTTATTTAGGATAATTATAATGTACACATAATACACATAATAGACCTACATTTAAAATGAGAAGACCAAGTATTTTGTATCAAATTTTATTTCAAGTAGTAACTTTTTTCATTTTCATTTTATCATCGTCAGCTTTGAAAGGTGATGGCAATAATTCATTCTTATAATAGTTCGTAGATTTGTAAAACCTTACATTAAATTAAAAGTTCATGACGTAAATAATATTTACCTTTCAGAAAGAATTAGCAACGCGCCGTTACCGCCTAAGATTTGAATTTATAACGGATAATCGGCCTCGCCCTCTCCCTAAACCATTGAAAGTTAGGTAGGGGTGAAGAAGAAAGGGGGTATACAATTTTCAAAGTAGAGAGACGTTTTCTCTCTGGACGCAGCCACCGCGGATTCTTGTTTCTAGCCCACGTAAGACGTCATAGTAAGGGAAAAAATTACTAGAGCCCCCCTACTACAAAAAGGAGAATCTCCCGCTTACCACCCCTGAAGGATGCTCCGACCTAATAATGCGAAGCGGTATACAGACCTTGGAGAGAGGTAAGGGCTGAGTAAGAGGTTTGGTTTAGCAGACGCCTGCACTAAACCAATGTCGGATGGCGAGGCAGTAGTCCTAGATTATTTTTAGGACTAATTAAATGTACTAATTATCATATTGTAATAAGAGATCATTTATTTTAATTTTAATATTTAATTCCTTTTATATTTAGAAAAAGCAGCCGATATTTTAAGCTATAATGTGTAGAAATGGGACCTTTTTTTATAATTTTAATTATAATTAATTTAAATAATTTAAAATTTGTTTTTCGGAAGTTGCGTGAACCTTGACATGTCAATGGCTTCAATATCAGAAGAAAAAACCAAATAAACGCCAAAAACAAATCTCCAAATATGGCGTCTTTTGGAAAGTATTTATAAGGGGCAATCAATGATTGTCAAACGCCCATTATTTCTTATAGCTTTTCACCTTGGTAGCAAGCAACTAGCTAGCTTTCGCATGCTTGACTTATCCCGAATGAACGACGAACAACGCACGCCGTTTGATTGTATCAAACAAACCTTTGGCGCTATATGACGTCATATTTCCGGGAGAAAAAAAACCCCAACCATTTGGTGATATTTTATACTTTTAAAAATACGCCCCACTCTACGGTACACCTTTTTAATTACGTCCTGTTTCGAATTAAGCGCCCGTGAATTGATCAGAGAAAGTGCGCCTTTCACTTTCAAAAATGTTATTAAATATTGAAACTGTAAAACTAGAGATACATTCAATATTTTAAAATTTTGTCCAAACTAGGCACATGAATCGGCGTAGTAATTTACAGAAAAGTGTCTATGGTAATTTAGTCTTCTTAATCGCAAATTTGAATCGGTAAAAATTAGGGCAATTTAGTCTAAAAACCATAAAATATTTAATAAAAAAATATAAATCCAACAGAAAATATACCAAATTACACATGACTAATTAATTAGTCAAAATTCATTAGCGGTTTGCGTACAAGATTTCTCATATACCACATCATTAGCTACATTTTAAAGCATACCCCTTTAGGCAAATTAAACTTTCAAAAAACGTTCTGAGAATTTTCTAAAAAAGTTCTGTCGCAACATTATTTAATAAATCATTTGATAATGTATGTTAATTGTGGTACGTAAAGAGTTTCAATTAAAAAAAAAAAACTAAATGAACTACAGGGTGTTCCTAAAAAGGGTAGTAGGACTAAAGTAAAGTGGGTTCTATAGGCGATTTGAATTTCCAAGTTACGAACATAAGAGTGTTTAATTGATGACATTCTTAATTAAAATTACATTAACTTGGTCTTTTATTTTCATACTTAAAACTAAGCAGTCATTCGTAAGACACTTTAATCATAACCAGGGTTCATACAACTTTTGGAAAACCCATTTCCCTGACATTTACAGGTTTTCCCACATGTTTCCAGGTTTTCCTACTTATTTCCCTGAAATTTCCAGGATTTACCCCATTTTTTCCGAAGTGCAAGGACACCTAATAACTGCAACAGTGACAGAAGTGGTTTAAAAATTGAAGCAACACCTTAATACGAATCAAAATCGCTAATTGTACTTGGGTCCTACAACCCTTTTCTTTTTAAACAGTTTAAACACACCCTGTATTACAGGAGAGATTAAAGATAGCGGAATTTCCGAAACCTCTTAACGGGTAATGGTATAGGTTAATAAGTTTTATCGGGGTATTCATTATACGACGGGTATACCAACGATGAGAAACTGTTAAAATTTGAGCCGGTTGACCTTGTAATTTCTTTCTTTATCATACAGTCAGTAAGGGGGTAAGTTAGCAGCAGCTTAACACGCAAATTTCAAATGAAGTTATGAGAACACAAACCTGAATTTCTCGAACCAACTCGACCTTCCTTCGTCTGATATCGGCCAGCAATTGTTGTTCTTCCGGAGTCAAATCTGAAACAATACGAAAGAACAAGAGTTTAACAGTTAGCTAATAATTAATTCCTCTTTTGTTATTTATTTATTTATTAATCATTCATTTCTACATTCCTGCCACCGTGTTTATCAATCACAGGCTATGGATTGAGTTAAAGCATAAGTTGATAAGATATGTTCCATAATATAAGTTTATCACTGGTAACTTGAAACTGGAGCTTGTAATTTTGAAGTGACTGACGTAGGTCATAGATTCAGGGTAATGCGAGATACGCCTGGTGAGACGCTGTCAAATTTGGGCTTAGTAAGTTCAGACTAAATAGAACCTAGATGGAACTTGGTCCTGCAAAATTAACCACAACCGAGTGTAGGTAGTACTTCAATTCTCGCTTCCGTCGTTCTCCCTCTAACTAGTTATCTCGAGCTGTAAGTCTCCCAGTAGATTTACGAACTTGTACAGCTAGTGTCAAACTTATGGAACATATATTATAAACTTATGCTGTAATTTTATTTACAATGAGATCAAGTAAA
Source organism: Phalangium opilio (assembly GCF_054372755.1). Taxonomy (NCBI): domain Eukaryota; kingdom Metazoa; phylum Arthropoda; class Arachnida; order Opiliones; family Phalangiidae; genus Phalangium; species Phalangium opilio. Next base: position 5,489,661 of record NW_028324217.1, on the reverse strand, counting down.
TTAAGACTTCCTGATATCATAATAAAATATTAAAAGTATCTGACAATCCCTAACTTTCCCCTGACCTTTTTGAATGCTGAAATACGTTAAAATCAACTAAAAGGTTCGCCACAAACTTTTCACGATGATGTCAAAAATCCCTGAGGGTTAGGAGGTTTTCCCTGATAGTCTATATTTAAACAGTCAGTTTTCCCTGATAAAAAGGTATTCACTTTTATTTGTTGAAAAGTCAGAATGTTATGACTAAAAATGTCTAAAACCACGAACATATTAACATGACGAAAGGGTGTCAGGCCATACCTAGTCCCACAAGGGCCTACCTCACCCAAAATAAACATTAGCTCTTCTAGACCTACACCGAACCTATGAAATTCCCAAACTATTACGCCCACACATTCTAAAATTCCCAAACAATATATAAACACATACAATAAAACTTACAGAAATCGAACATCTCTTGAAAAAGCAAAACTCCGGTAACGGGTCGAACCACCATTATATTATAACTCAAAACACAACGTTGTCGTCAACACACACACTCACAAACCAATAATTAACTCATTAAAATCATTATCAGCAAACAATTAAGCCATCAAAACACTACGATCTAACTAACACTAACACTACCACCGTCTGTACTTCGACCGAAAGCGACTTGCCTTAACGTCAAAACAGAAATCGAAGCTTTGAAAGTCAGAAAGAAATCGGTTCTGAAGAAGAGAGCGAGAGAGAAATCGTTCCCTTAATAATTTCAAGGTTTTTTCTTCTTTTTAAAACATAAAGGAAACTACCGTAGCGTAACCGTACGTGACCACGCCCATTACTTAAAAGGGGGGGGGGATTAAAAACATATATCTTAATGGGGTCTTCTTTATTCGCACGCTCATTAATGATGTAGCGACCCCTAGTGGCTTTAATTTATTTGGGTGCTAGCTCAGGTATAAGTACACGCAATCCCCTTCTTTCCGGCTCGTGGTTTCTTAGTCAAGATTAGTCTTTAGAGAGTTACCGCCGCCAGGGTTCGCGACAGAGGGAAGAAGGTGCCTTTGGTGCGATGGTAACGGTCGAGTGGAAGTTCCGCTGGATGGTGCATGATGGTTTAGTCATAAGTTTATAAGTGATATGTTCCTTCCATAAGTATGAATGACACTAGCTGTACAAGTTCGTAATGCTACTGAGAGACTTACAGTACTCGAGATAACTAGTTCGAGAAGGAGAACGACGGAATTAAGCGAGTCAATTGAAGTCCTATTATACACTCGGTGGTGGTTTAATTAATTTTGCAGGACCAAGTTCCATCTAGGTCCTATTTAGTCTGAACTTACTAAGCCCAAATTTGACAGCAGCGCCTCCTCACCAGGCGTCTTCGCTTACCCTGAATCTATGACCTACTTCAATCACTTCAAAATTACAAGCTCCAGTTTCTAAGTTACCAGTGACAAACTTATGGTAGGAACATATCTTATGAACTTATGGTTTAGTGAATAAAAGATCTCCTTGGGTCACGCATTTAGTCACAGTTGAAACGAAATGAATTTTAAATATGCGTATTTATAATAGTTATGGAAAGTGAATTTGAATGAAAATCAATCAGCCGTTCGATTCACATTTCTAGATGTTGCCCTCACAAATGAGGGCATATTGGTATGAAACCAAATTAAAATAAAAACGTATTTCAACAAAACTTTACACTTAATTACTTTTAAAGATGAACTACAACTTGCCTGAATAAATATATTAAAAATTTATTTCAGTGACAAAACAAGGTGCAGTTTCGTAAGAGTTTTGATTGAAAGTTTTGTGATATAGAAATTTTAATAATATCAACGTGAAATAATAAAAAAAATAAAAAATAATAATAACTAAGTTTGAGCTAAAATCTAACCTCAACTTAGCATCGTAATTAGGATTTAAATTACTAATTATTAGGTTCGATCTTTGGCGTTACAGTTCCCAAAATACGCAAAGTAGAATCTTCCAAAACACTTTCACTTTTAACAGAAATCATATCTTCCAAACTTGAAAAAACTCTAATAGGAACGCCATTACGATTATCATCATCCTCACCACCACTTTCTGACAATTCATTTTTGATCCTTATTCTAATACCACCACTCACATCGACGTTAACACTTGGCTTGTGTTCAAATTCATTAACACTTAACCTCTTTTTCTTAGTATGAGATCTAACATGAACTTTCAAATTACTCGGATTTCTGCAAGTAAACCGGCAATACTTGCATTTGTACGGTTTAGCCCCGCTATGAACGTATTTGTGTTTTTGCAAATTGAATTCGTTATTGGTAGCGTATTTACACTGGTTACACTTAAACGGTTTTTCACCACTATGCAACATTTTATGCGTTTTCAAACTGGACCATGTTTTAAAAACACCAGAGCATGTATCGCATGAATACGTTTTCCTAGGCGTATTAGAGTGCTTTAACTTTTTATGACTGTTTAATGTGGATTTGCTTACGTATCCTGCATCGCATATATCACATTTAAACGGTCTCTCATTCGAATGTCGTTTTATGTGAGCTAACAGGGCATTCCTAAGTTTAAATTTATTGTGACAAATGTTACATTCGTGAGGTCTGTGCGACGAATGACTTCGCATATGAACGGCCAATGTGTTTTTAATGGAGAATCGTTTCAAACATATTTTGCATTGATTAGGTTTTGGGACACCGTGTTCTTTAAATTGATGGTTATGCAAGTAGCATGGCTGATGGGTTTTAAAACTGCATTTGTCGCAAGTTAAAAGATTAAGTCCGTGAACAGCTCGTTCATGAAGAGTTAATTGACTCCTATGACGACACGAGTAATCGCAAGAATCACATTTGATCGGATACTCGTTGGTGTGAATTAGATTGTGCTTTTTCAAAGTGTAGCGCGTATGAAATGACAATTCGCAATGCGAACACTTGAACTTTTTAACAGCCTTTTTGAGTCTGATGTGTTCTGTAAGGTAACGTTTAGTTTTGAAGTATTTGTTGCATTTCAGACACTTGAAGGGCGTCACGCTTTCTCCTCGTTTAGGTTCAAGTTTCGCCGGAGGACCATACTTGGCAACATCCTCAATTACTTTCCTAACGTGTTCCATCTCAGCATCAGTGTTTGGCTTCAGTCTTTTCGTAGTGGTAACCGTCATTACAGGGTCATCAACGTCTGTTGAGTCACAGTCCGGGGATTTGCTAGTGCCATACTTAGCAACATCGTTAACTACTTTCCATACTGTGTCCTCAACATAAGCAACTGATGCTTCAACAAAAACTGTATCAATTTCGCCTTGACGGTCCGAGCCTGGGTCATCGACATCACTATCTTCATGGGTCCATAAATGTAATAACAGTTCTTCTTGGGTTCTCCCATAGAAATTGCACTCGTTACATTGAAAACTGTTTGAAACGTTGGTAACATGGTTATCAACATTGGCTTCTTGCAATGTGTCCGTACTGCTATTGGTAGACTTGTCAATAACCCCAATTTGCGTTTCTGCAACTTTTGTTATTAGGGTGGCAAACTTGTAACGTGACCGAGGTTGAAATCTATGGAATTTCTTAGGCACTGGAGCAGGATTGTCAACATCAGAGTCTTCATCATGGGTTTCTTGGTGCAATTTCAAATCCTCTTCAGTTTTCGCGTAAAAATAGCAATTGTTGCATTTTAATCTAGTTAAAACGCATTTTCTTTTTCGAGAACTGTTATTGCTTAATTGCGTGATATTTTCATCCATATTGGTACGTTTCGGTTGAAAATACTACATTTAATTGCGTTTACCTACAATCTGTTTGATTAATTTTTAAATTAACTACAGGCTAAATTTCATTTCATTTTGTTCAATATTTGAAAACACTAAATTAAACTTTCCCTCTAAAGTTTTTCTATATTATTTGACGTTGATATACAATCAAATACAACTGCTAAATATATAAATTGCAAATTCTAAGTTCTCTCTTTCAACTAGATATGGGTTTTCACGTTGTGATTGCTCGAAATAAATGTTCAAAGTTCAATTACTAAATGTATTCAACTCTCATTTTTCTGGAAACAAACTGATAAAAATAAGAAACCTCTTACATTTCAATAAGGAAACGATATTTATTAAAAGACTTGAGGGTAGGAAATAGTGTTGTTGTTTAACCACTACAGATGAAGGGCGCGAGATATGGTAAGATAAGAGCGTTTGATCTTGCAAGCCTGAAACATTACAGTGCTAACACTAACAGAAGCATATAATACTTCTCTTCGAGAGAAGTGTACCTATCACAAAGTGGCTGGGGTAATTGTAACATGATTCTTCCTAACCAACATCAGAAGTAACATTTATTATAGCAAGGTTACTAAACCGAATCACATACGCCATGTAAATAGTTTCCTCATCATTACTATATCTATTAGCGTTGCTTAACTATTTCCCAAGGCGCATGCAGGCGCTTGTGGATTTTTGTCCCATGTCAAGACAATCAACTTTTGTTGGTTAATTGATTGCTGAGGATTTAGTAAATACCAAACAGTTATAGAATTCACCCTAGCACGGTGCGATAGTTATATACCCATCTGAAGTTTGGGAATAATCATGTTACATAACTTAAGTATTAAGAGGATACAGAGTGTCATCCTTCTTCAATTATCACCTTCTGCAAATACGAATAATAACTTCGCAAAGAAAATATTTTAAATTCTAAAAAATTTTTTCACACAATAAAATACATTTATTTCAATGAAGTGTTTGATGTAAATATGACAGTTTTTGATATAAAAATTATGACACTATATAAAATTATGTTTTTTACAAAAATATTTCATGAAATTTAAATATAAAAATCACTTCATATTTAAGTGAAAAATAATATAATATTGCACACTACAATCGTAATTTTATACTAATTATCTTGTTCTTTCTTTAATTTTGAATTTAAAGTTCCCAAATAAGACAAATTGTCATTTTTAATGACAAGCATGCCGATCAAACTTGAATAAATTCTAACAGGTACGCGATCACCAAACTCTGAGTCATTACGATCCTTAGACTGACCAGTTACATTACCTTCACTGCTATCACTGTTCTTCTTAAGTCTTTCCGCATTAAATGAAGTGCTAACATCCATTACAGGGTCATCAACGTCTGTAGTGTCACAGGCTTGCGACCTCCTATTGCCATACTTAGCACCATCATAATCCACCTTCCGAACTGCGTCCCTAACACAAGCACCTGGTGCTTCAACAACAATTTCATCTATTATCTCAACCGAGGATGAGTCATCGATGTCACAATATTCGTGGGTCCCTACATGTAATTCCAGTTCTTCTTGGGATCTCCCATAAAAATTGCACTCGATGCATTGAAAACACTTTGAAACATAATCATTAACATTGGCTTCTTGCAGTGTCTTTGTACTGCTATTGCAAGCATCAGTGCTTTGCTTCAGTCTTTCCAAAGTGGTAATTTTCATTACAGGTTCATCAAAGTCTGTCGTGTCGCAGTCTCGGGATCTGCTAATGCCGGCCTTAGCAACATTGTCATCTACCTTTAATACTGTGTCCCCAACACAAGCAACTGATGATTCAACAGCAACTGTATTAATTTCGCCTTGAAGGTCCGAGTCTGGGCTATCGACATCACTACCAGTATCTTCGTGGGTCCATAAGTGTAATAGCAGTTCTTCTTGGGATCTCCCATAGAAATTACACTCGCTACATTGAAAACACTGCAAAACATTGGCTTCCTGCAATGCCTCCGTACTGCTATTGCCACACATGCCAATAACAGCAGTTTCTGTCGCTTCTGCAACGTTTTTTATCAGGGGTTCGTGGGTGCCTCTATGGGAAGCAAACTTGCCACGTATTCGAGGTTGAATTCTAGGGCGTTTCTTTGGCAATAGTGCAGAAGTGTCGTCACCATCAGCAGCGTGAATTTCTTGGTGCAATTGCAAATCACCTGTAGATTTGGCGTAGAAATAGCACCGGTTGCATTTTAAGCTTCTTGCACCACGTCGCCTTCCACGAGAAGGTTTGTCAACATCCGAGAAGTAATAATGGCTTAACAGATGCAATTCCAAATCACCCAAAGACTTCGCGTAGAAATAGCACATGTAGCATTTCAAACTATTTGAAACGCATTTCCTTTTACGAGGACGTTTGGTATTAAAACTGGCATTGTTTAATTGCGTCATATATCCCTCCATAATTAAAGATACTTAATTTCTACCAAGCAACATGTGGATTTGATGATATAGTTAAACGCCCTTAACTACAAACTAAAATTAATTTTGACTAATTACAGTCTAAATTATTTTACTTTGATCTGACTGAAATTTGCTTTTTAAGTTTTCTATACTATTTGACTTTGTTCGTATAAATAATAGTTGGTAAACAAATCTCAATTGTAAGTTATCTCTATGTAGGGAGGCGGAAACTAAAGAGGGGAGGGGGTATGTACTTAACACTCGTATCTTTCAATAACTCCCCCCTTTATCCATAAAGGCAAGACTGAGAACACGTCACGTGCCGGCCCGGAAAAAACGGATTCCCATCAGTCCGCCCTTTCAAAACATGTTCATAGCAGCCTGGGAAAAATAGTCCATGGGACCAGTGCCCCCCCCCTTACCGTCAAAAATAGCAAACAGGTCTCAGACCCCTCCCCCTATAGTTTTCCTGTAGTTAATAGTTATGCAATAGACCATTTATATGTAACTAAGAGGGAAAGACACGTGGGCAAAACTTTGCCTTCCACCTTGCTTTTTGGCGCCTGCGCTGTAGTCTTTTTGTAATCATGAGATTGGGTATCATCAACCCCATTGTATGTCCCGATAAGGAGGGTTCCCTAACCCCCTTTATTATGTAGAAAAGGATTACATAATCTGATTCAGAGGTCCGGTAACCCACAATTCACGAATTTAAAAAAAAACTGACCCAATCAATTGAAAAACCGGTTTTGGACCCAAGGATGTGCGCACAGATAAATTTGTTTACAACTACGGACCTAACCATCTTTTGTTATTTACCCTTTTGAATAAATTGAATTATATTCTTAATTTGATAATAAATAAAATAATTTATTTCTCTTAAAATTGGTGTTACAATAAATAGTAATGAATTTTTAAAATATATTTTATGCACAGGAAAATTTCATATATTCTGGCTCCTTCAGAGAAAAATTTGTTCACAACCGAACGGTCTTAGCTAACCATCTTTTGTTATTTACCCTATCTTCTTAAATCGATAATAAATAAAATTATTTATATATTTCTATAAAAATTGATGTTACAATAAATAATTTTTAAAATATATGCTTATTTAGCATGGAAAATTTCTCTAATCTTCTGGCTCCTTCTTAATGGTTACCGTTCCCAAATAACACAAATTTTCACTTTTAACTACGTTCATGTCCTCCAGACTGGAAAAAATTCTAACCGGAACACGATCACCAAACCCTTTACCAACTTCCTTATCATCGTGGTCACTTTCTTCCAATTCATGTTTAATCCTAACCCTAATGGCACCACTCATATCGGCAACAACAGTTGGTTTCGATTCAAATTCATCCGCGGCTAAACTCTTACTTGAACGAATATGCGATCTAACATGCACTTTCAAATTACTTGGATTTCTGCATGCGAAATTACAAAACTTGCATTTGTAAGGTTTAGCACCGCTATGCAAATAATTGTGTTTTTTCAAATTGAACTCGTTATAGGTGGCGTATTCACATTGGCTACACTTAAACGGCTTTTCGCCGCTATGTATCATTTTGTGAGTTTTCAAAGCAAACGGTGATTTAAAAAACCCCTTGCACATATCGCAAGGAAAGGTTTTACGCGGCTTATTATCGTGTTTGAAACTTTTATGACTTAATAACGCGCCTTTAGTAATGTATCTTGAATCGCACAAATCGCATTTGTAAGGTCTATCATTAGAATGCGTTCTTCTGTGAAGTATCATCGTATCCCTTAGTTTAAATTTCCGTTGACAAATATCGCATTCGTGTGCCTTTAGAGACGAATGACGGCTTTTCATGTGGGTATTTAACGTGTCTGATTTATTAAATCTTTGAGAACATATTTTGCATTCGTTTGGTTTGGGGACACCGTGTTCTTTAAATTCGTGATTACATAAAGCGCATTCTGAAGCGGTTTTAAAATCGCATTGATCGCAAGAAAGAAGTTTAAGTCCGTGAGCAACTCGTTCGTGACGAGCCAACTGACCCTTATGACGACAAGCGTAATCGCAAGAATTACATTTGAACGGATATTCGTTATTGTGAATCAAATTGTGCGTTTTCAAACTGTATCCTGAACGAGTCGAAAATTCGCAATGCGAACACTTGAACTTTTTACCTGCCTTTTTCAATTCCATATGCTTTTTAAGAATTCGTTTCGTTTTGAAGTACTTATCGCATTCCAAACACTTGAACGGGGTGACGGTCTCGCCTCGCCTAGGTAATCTACCACCGTTCTTTGCAACATGGTTCTTCATCACAATACCCGTATTTTTCTTCAGTTTCATGGTATCAGGTGAAGTGGTAACTTTCGATACAGGGTCGTCAATGTCGCTACTGTCCAAGTCTTGTGATTCGCTGGTGACGGTCTCGCCTCGCTTAGGTAATCTACCACCCTTCTTCGCGACAGGGTCCTGCAACTCAACACCCGTATTTCTCTTCAGTTTCACGATACCTGGTGACGTGGTAACTTTCGATACAGGGTCGTCAATGTCGCTACTGTCCAAGTGTTGCGATTTGCTGTTGTCATCAACCTCCGATACTGGCTCTTTCTTGACTTGAATTGAATTATTGCTACGGAGTTTCATCGAAGGACGATTGTTCTCAACACCAGTATCTTTCTTCAGTTTGACGGTACCAGGTGAAGTGGTAACTTTCGATACAGGCTCGTCAATGTCGCTACTGTCCAAGTCTCGCGATTCGCTGTTGTCATCAACCTCCGATACTGGTTCTTTCTTGACTTGAACTGAATTATCACTACAGAGTTCCATCGAAGGACGATCGTCCACATCAGATTCTTCGTGGACCCCTTGACGTACTTCCAGTTCTTCATGGGATTTGCCACAAAAATCGCCGCCGTATTTCGCAACATGGTCAATTACTTTAGCAACGTTCTCTAGCTCAATAGCTGTATTTTTCTTAATTCTCACCAAAGTCAGAACTTTTACCACATGGCCATCAACGTCTGTAGAATCGCAATCTTGCGATCTGCTATAGCCATACTTAGCAACATCGTCAACTACCTTCGATACCGTGTCACCAACTTTACTTATCCAAGATTCAGCAGCAATATTGTCGAATTGCGTCGTATTGTCATATCGGAATTTCAATTTCTTTGGAGCTGGCTCATCCTCGTGGGTATCATGGTGCAATTCCAGTTGTTCTTGGGAATCGCCATGGAAATTGCACTCGTTGCATTGAAAATGCTTCGAAACCCCGGTCACAGGGTCATCAACATTGTATTGTTCTTGCAATGTCTCTGAATTGCTATTGCCTGCCTTGCCAACGTTGTCAACAGTCTCAGCTACCACGTCATCAACATCGCGTTCTTGCAACACCCCTGAAGTGCTATTGCCAGCCTTGTCAACAGTCTGAACTACCGCGTCATCAGCATTGCGTTCTTGCAACACCCCTGAAGTGCTATTGCCAGCCTTGTAATCGTTGTCAACAGTCTCAGCTACCACGTCATCAAAATTGCGACCTTTCAATGCCTCTGAATTCCTATAGCCTCCCTTGTCAAAAGTCTCGGCTATCGCGTCAACAATCTTTATAATTGAGGTTTCGTAGGCGTTTCGAAGCAGGGGGGTGAAATGGTCACTTATCTTGGTTTTAATTTTGGCCCTGTAAGCCACATCCCGAGATTTCTTCGGCACTATAACAACACGTTTGTCTACATCCGAGTCATCGTCGCAATGGGTTTCTTGATGCAATTCCAAATCTTGTTGCGATTTGCCAAAGAAGTAGCACTTGTTGCATTTAAAACTAGTTGAAACACATTGTCTAACTCGCTTACGAGCATTATTCTGTTTGGTACGATCCAATTGCAAGATTCCTTCCATGCCTAATACTACTATTTTACCAATATCGCGATAATGGATGATATATCAAATGCCGTTTAAGTTCATATAGTATAGAATAGACTAACTATATTTTTTTTAACCTAATATAGTCAAATATACTTTGTCTAAAATTCAACTAAACTAAATAAAAATTTAAAATTCAGCTTTCTACACTACTTAATTTCATCAAAGACAGCTAAAAATGAAATGCGGTTTTAAATTCGAATCTCTCTCTAGGTATACTAGAGATCTCGGGTATCATGGCCAAAACTAAGTGCAAAGGTCAACTGATAAAAATTTCCCTCTATTGACAAAATACTAAAATGATACTAGATATACAACTCTAGTTACCAAAAGGGTACGATTGCAAGCTCTATTTACAATATTCAAAAAAAATTTGGGGGGGGGGGAACGAAACATCGGGAATGTGGACCCAAAGTCCACATAACAAATAGGGGGAATGACATTAAGGCGATCCTGTAAGGTCAAAGGGTTAAGGAACCCCATTTTATGAGCTAAAATCACAATGGCATTGTATTCATCAATGTCCAAAGTTTTCTTATCAGTAAATTTATGTTGGGTAAATAAATTTTTATCATGTACTGATAATACAAGTAAAGTTTCTTAGTGCAACAAAATTAAGTGTATTTATTGAAATATATTATACATTATTATTATGGTGATTGTTGTTATAATTTTGGTAATGAAAAACTAATAGTTAATTAAGGATTGACAGATTTATGCTCAATTGAAATTTCTTACTTTTGTATTACAAATCACAATAAGTGAAAAAAGATAGTTTGTCAATTTTTAGGGTTTAAAAATTTGCTTTAACAAATAACCCGCAACCAAATAAAAGAAGTATTGCCTAATAATTGACAGGACAGATAAGGTACCATTACGTAATTCATGAAATTCACCGAAGGACAAGTATTTATATGTTGGGGATATGCTACTTCTCTTAAATTTTACAAAACCAAACATCAACCAAAAATTTCACAACATGAATTTGAATTTCCATGATGAAATAGCAAAGCCCGGTACTATAAATTTATTTAATGTGCCAATTCCCTTTCATAAATATATTAAAAATTGCGCAACTATGAAAATAGTTGGACCTGGTACCAAACATTAATAACAAAACCATCTAGTCTATAAATATTAAAACGTCCAGACAGTAAATATCTTCGTAAAACCCCGTTTATCAAAGTAGGCCCTAGATGTTGACCCATTTTTGCAAAAACCAAACAACAACAAAACAAAAATGTCTGTCAGGGTGTGTGACACTTCAATTTCGCAAACCCCACCAAAAACTAACAGAAATTTTGGCATACCAGTGCAAGTTTGAATTCCCATGATGAAATCGCAAGGAACGAAATATATTTGTTCAGTGTTCAAAGGACCAAGATACATCAGCGAAAACTTTCACGATATAATCACTAGGCACCAAATGAAGCCACAATCACTACTAAGCCTTGGTCATACGGAAATAAACCGCGCGGAAACAGGCATTTATCATGGTTCCCGCCTTAAAATACCGCTTATTTCAAGTTAAATAAACGCAACACAATCCTTTCTTATGTTTTTCAACAATTAGTTGCCTTTAAAAAATTTAAAACGCACACTAAAACGCAGGAAAAACTCAAGCTAACACATACATGAAATTCTTGAATTTGATTTGCGATTTGGAAAGCAAAGGCAATGGGTATGGGGGTGGAATGAAAATGGAATCGTCCAACCGGGGTCTAGGATAAAGGTACGGAGTATATATACTAAAGTGGGTCAAAGGATTTGCAACTTTGTGAAAATTCCCCCCTATATGGATTATTTGGCGGAAAATGCGGAACAAGGGCCTTGGAAGGAACTCCCCGAAGTATGTTTTTTTTTTCCTTTTTCTTGGCTGGATCATGGTGCTCTATTGAAGATATATTTTGTCTGGGTCTAGGCCAAATAGGGTCAGTGTGCCTAACTTTGGACAGCTGCAACTTTAGACACTTTTATTATAAAAATCATATTTAATTAGTGGATGCATCAAATTGATAATGAAATAGCTTATTTTAAAGCTTAGAATGTGAGGAATTTAGAAAAAAATACTTCAAAGTCGTAGAATAACATCCGACTACGTTACGAGCCAAATTAGCCCACTCCCCAAACTCGTCCATTTAAATTACGGCCAAATTTGACGGGGGTCAACCCTTTGGTCCCGGGAAATAAGGTTTGACGAAAATTAGAGAAATCGTACCTGAACAAACTAGAAACCATTCGAAAGAGCAACTTTTTGGCTTCATAATCCGTATTTTAAACACTGTCTTACGCGGGAAATTCGACGAAATATTCAGCTTTAAAAACACCTGGGCAAATTTCTAACTTTGGACACTTTCATGCTGGCCGATTTCTCCGTTTGTTAACACTAATTAACTCGCGATATTAGCCTTTTTTAGAATTTAAAACAATAAGGGACACGTCAATAAACACGGAACAAAAAAAAAAGAAAAAAAGTCCTCAGTTTGTTAAAATTGTTACGCGGCAAACAGCGCGCCAAAATTAAAGGCTAGAGCAGACGGCGCGATTCTCTCCGCGGTTCGATTCGGATCGGATCTCTCAAAACCGTTACGTAGCGCTACAATAGAACTACAAATTGGCGCCAATTTCAATTCGAAGACTGCGAAGTTTTATTTAACAATTGTGATTCGCCTAATGCGTCCCCAAGTCACCCTTTTTTCGCTGTCCAAAGTTAGGAAGGGGTGTCCAAAGTTAGGAAGGGGGCGTCCAAAGTTACATAGAAGTGTCCAAAGTTGAGCACGAATTCGGCCTTTGGGGAACTCTACTTTGTGAAAAATGTATTCCATTTTAAAAGTTGAAAACTTGTGAGAATGTGTCTTAAGAATGCTTCTCTCCATTGCTTTTTTAATTTTGAGTCTAACATATAAGCAACGGAAGTTATTCAAGGTTATGCAAAAAGTGTCCAAAGTTATGCATACTGACCCTATAAGCAACGGAAGTTATTCAAGGTTATGCAAAAAGTGTCCAAAGTTATGCATACTGACCCTATAATCAATTGGGCTCCCGCAAACAACTCTGATTTATTTATAAACCCTTATAAACTTCGCGGGGTAGATCTATTTAGAGGAAAAATTCAAAGAAACCTATTTTAAAAGGATATGCAGGATTTCAATGTAAATAAGCACGAATTTATTGACGTTATTAAGAATATGGTACGGTAACATCCTAACACAGATTCTATTGAAAATTCGTCTGCTAGATATTTGTATGAATTTAAAATTTCGCGGAGAAATTGTTTTTCAAAAAAAAAAAAATCTAATTTAAAATGATTTCAATGAAAAGACTTTAATAAGAATATGGGAAGTTGGGAACATTCATGTACACTTTGTAGCGAAAAATCGTCTGCTAGGTTTTCTAAAACACTGACCAAAAAACTGAAAAAAAAAAAAAAAAATTAACTGTTTGAGCTTAGATTGAGGAGTGAATCAATTAATTTTGAAGCACCCTCACCCTAAGCTCACATTTATTCTCCTTCATAGCGACGTCTATCCAAAGATGGACTCTTTGAATAGTACTTTTACAGAAGTTGAAATTTTAACCCCAACTAAGCGGGATTCGAACCCACAACCCTCGATTTTAGAATCAGACGCTCTACCACCAACCCACAGCGCGTAGAAAATATACGGTGATGCGAGAGAGGTAAATGGATGAGAAAAATCCGAAGATAAAATAAACCATGGAGTATTAATACACGTTTTTCAAAACAGTAGTAGAAACCCGATTAAACCAGAATAAATTGATAGAAAATACAGTTTTAAAGGGAACAGAACCAATAGACCATTTCGATATAACTAAAAGGGAAAAACACCGTGGTAAAACTTTGCCTTTCATCTAGATTTTTGGCGCCTGCGCTCTAGGCGTTTTGTATCATGAAAGTGCGCAAAAACGGCAATGTACGTACCGATACTGAATGTTGTCTATACCCTTTTTTACGTCGAAAAGGTCTATTATCAAAGCGCTGTACAAAGCTTCATGTATTTAAGGCGGTTCTGAGTACTATTTGAAAATAACGAACGACAGAACTACTACAACTGCAACAACAACTACTACTACTACAGACTACGCCAAACTAATAGCATACGCATGAATACGATGTAGCTAATAAAAATGCCTTTAAAAAGGTAAAGCATCGAGTATTTAAGGTGATTCTGAATCTGATTATTATTAGAAAATAACAAACGAAACCTGCACTTCTATTTCTACAACAACAACAACTACTACTACTACAGACCACGTCAAACTAATAGTACTACTAAGGAGTACGATGTGGCTAATAAAATTTCTTTGTGAAGATAAAGCTTGAAGTATTAAAGGTGTTTCTGAGTATTATTTGAAAATACGGAACGAAACTTGCACTTCTACTACTACAACAACATCTACTACTACAGACCACATAAAACTAATAGCACTACGAATGATTACGATATGGCTAATAAAAATGTCTTTATAAAGGTAAAATTTTACAGGTTAGCTAATAAAAATCCGTAAAATGTTCACAAAGGAAAAACGGTACTAAACTATGAGAATGAAATGAATAAAAAAAAAATGTTATCAAATAAATTGAGGCCCATGATATGGAAATAATCTTAGATATATTTTCACACGGGAGATTCCCAGTCAGGGATTGAAAAAGAAGAAGGTCAGAAACGTCAGCAGCGGAGAGAGAGAGAGAGAGAGAGAGGGGGGGATTGGGAGAGAGGAGGGCGCATTTTGTCACGCCAAAGACGGGACGGGACGGGACGGTTCTTCGACCTTTTCCAAGGGTGAGAGAGACTGAGAGCCAAACTACACAGAAGAGCACCCACCCTGGGATCTGTTAAACGTTACAAAGAAAGTCAGGAAAGTAGTAAAAGATTTTAGCGTTGAATTATAATAGATATTATCATAAGTAAGGTAACGATAATAAGTAAGATATGTTCCGTAAGTATGACACTACATATACTTTGTAATAAGGTTGCCACAGATTTTTTTTTTTCAAAATTCCCTGACTTTTCCTGGTTTTCACTGACCTTCTAAAGCCAATTTCCCTGACCAGTTTTCAAACTTACACTAACAGAAAAGTAAGAATACAGCCTTTAAAAATTCCTTATTTATCATCAGCTTTGTATTAACAATTATGCTAATTTTATGACAGTTTTTAATTGAAACCACTATTTAGTAGTTAATAAAACTTTGTAAGGAACTATCAGAAACAGTTAATGTAGATCTATAGAACCTTATTATTGTCCCGTATTTGAGCTGGTACGTATAGTTGGCCGTGACTACACATTTTCTCAAGCCGATATGCAGCGGAAATTCCCTGACTTTAACAACAATTTTCAAATTCCCTGACTTTTTACACCCTTTTTCAAATTCCCTGACTTTTCCAGGATTTCCAGGTACCGTGGCAAATCTGGTAATGCTAGACTTACAGCTCGAACTATTTCGAGAACGACGCAAGCGAGAATTGACTTCACAGTGACGTGAGACTCGAGTCTACGAAAACAGAGATCAGAGCTGAGACACTGTAAATCCATTGCAAATGAGATTGAGAATAATATACGCCATTACTATAGCTCTATTCCAATGACACCCACACTCGAATCTGATTATCTAATTGACAGTCCTAGGCTAGCACATGGAATTTCCGTCCCGCTAATATAAACTAGACAGACGCTTGTCCTTCTGTCATTACTTTCCATATGGCGTTTATTGTGTAACAAGGACCCCTGCATGGTAGCAACAGCTAAGAATAACAAAACAATAATAAATCACAGCAGCCTACAGAATAGAGACATTCACGCAGTCTAGGCGCTGATGGTATCATAAGTTCATAAGATATGTCCCTTCCATAAGTTTGTCACTGGTAACTTAGAAACTGGAGCTTGTAGTTTTGAAGTGATTGAAGTAGGGAGGTCATAGATTCAGGGTAAAGCGAGGGAGGCCTGGTGAGGCGCTGCTGTCAAATTTGGGCTTAGTAAGTTCAGACTAAATAGGACCTAGATGGAACTTGGTCCTGCAAAATTAATTAACCACCACCGAGTGTAGTTAGGACTTCAATTGACTCGCTTTATTGTCGTTCTCCTTCTCGAACTAGTTATCTCGAGTACTGTAAGTCTCTCAGTAGCATTACGAACTTGTATAGCTAGTGTCACTCATACTTATGGAAGGAACACATCTTATAAACTTATGGTGGTATATAACTATAAAAACACTCCCATTCAGCCGAAATAAATTCTATCAACTCTTTAGACTTTTTAATTCCATTTTCTATTTGGATAAAGAATCCCCCCTGTTTTTTGGGGAGGCCCAGCTGTTAATGTGATTGACGACAGTAGTGTTTAAAAAACCGCGAATAATGTCAACAACATTAAGCTGTAAATACGCCACAAGTAAGACACTCAATCAACATTAAAACATAAGAATATCATTCATATCCTAACAAAAACATCATCATGTAAAAATATGCCAAGCTTCGATTTAGAACTGCGACATTATAAAAAGTTCTGATCCCATGTACAGTCAAGTTTTATATACAGTTTTTTTATATTAAAGCATAAGTTTATAAGTGATATGTTTCATAAGTATGACACTACCTATACTTCGTAGTGCTACTGAGAGACTTACACCTCGATCTAGTTCGAGAACGACGGAAGCGAGAATTGAAGTCCTACACTAGGTGGTTGGTTAATTTTTCAGGACCAAGTTCCATCTAGGTCCGATTTAGTCTCAACTTACTAAGCCTTTGACAGGCGTCTTCGCTTTACCCTGAATCTATGACCTACTTCAATCACTTCATGACAAGCTCCAGTTTGTAACCAGTGACAAACTTATCACGGAACATATCTTACGAACTTATGATTAAACATATTGTCACTTTGCTATCGGTTAGCTAATATCAGGGAGTAAGGAACGTTAGAGGGAGTTTTGATCATACAGTGGCAAATGGTAAAGAAAGTGGGGGGTAGGAATTTTTATCTCCGTTCCTCAATTTTTGCTAACGCGCAGGCGCGAGTGACGTCGTTTACTACCGCCAGCAGAGAGAATTTAAAAATTCTCTCTGCAGCCAGCGCCAGCTTCAGCTTCCATCAGTGTTTCCACTTTGCGGCGAAAAAGTCCGTTTTCGGCGAAAATCTAGTCTCTGAGCACCAAAATATTGAAAAGCGGCGAAAAGGCGAAAATGCGGCGAAAACCATTTAAAACGGCGAAAAAAGCGGCGAAAACTTTATTTAGATTTTTTTTATGGTTCAGTTCTTTTCATCACACATTTTTGCTCAGTTTTTATAATATCTAGTAGGCTATGGGCTCAGGGTCTGATTAGGCTAACTTAAGTGGTAGTGATTGGTGCCATTGCTTGGCGGTCTTAAATTATAATGGGACGCAACAAGCGTGATCGATTTGGCTCAACTTGGCTACGCTTTGTGTTTCTCTCAAGCACAGCCAACTCCATCGCGCTATAAAAGCCCCTTCAAACAATTTTTCCTATGTAAATGCGCGTATCAGGAATTTTGGGCTTTTTAGCTCGAAAAATAAAAGGAGTCAGCTTTTAACATGATCGTCTATGGGAGGAACACCATTTTTTGACCCTTATTTTAAAAATTTGCTTCATATTTCTTGAAATTTAAATGAGATGTGAAAATTAAAAGCGAAAATTTCTGATCCCGGCTTTTACATAGCGTTTGCAGCCTAACCCTATAGAGTGGGCTGTGGTTGGACCAATAAAAAGAGAAAAAAATTACGGGATTTTTTGCGGCGAAAATCTACTACAGATGGGGCGAAAAACAGCACTTTTGCACCTAAAATGGGCGAAAATCCTAACCTTCGAGTGGAAACACTGGCTTCCATCGACTGTTGCCCCACTCACTCTGTTCGACTCGCCGTCGAGATAACCGGGAAGCCCGGAAGGCGAATTTGCGGTATCGTTCGGTAGGCGTTATAAAATATTCAACGTTTTAAAGCTCAAGTTTCGAAATTTTTTGAGACATTTACCAAGTCTTCAACTAAATATTATAACATTTTCTTTAAATTTCAACATAAATATAGCTCTGAGAATAAAATTAGACACGAAAACTACACTAAGCCTTGGTTAGATATCATCGGCTGAGGCCGAGCGGCGCATCTCGAGCCGCCGGCGGCCGGGCTTGCCGTAACGGCGAGAACAGGAAAATACCTCGTTAAAAAACAGATGCACGACGGTTTTTAAATTTGACGCATGCGCGCGGACACCGCGTTGAGTCCCCGAGTCAGCGCCAGAGAGAGACGATTTTAGCCACGAATCTAACGAACGCGCCTATTCACTTTAATACTCCCTCTAACGTTCCTTACTCCCTGCTAATATTATCATTAATTTTCCTCCTCGTCTGAAAACTAAGTATAGCCAGGGATAGATTTAATTTCAGAAGTAGGAATGGAGAACAGAGTAATGTTGGCGCGCGTCATAGTCCCGGACCCCCTTCCCTGGGACGGGGGGTATGAAAGAAGAGGCGGGAGGGTCATAGCGACAGAGGTAAAACGGAATTACGTCATCATTATTTTTCGCCGTCCCCGTCAGCAACGTCATCAAAACGTAGTTTAAGTGAGCCAATAAGATAATCTAAACTTTTCGTTACGTGTTGGAAGGAGGGGCTCTATACTAGGCTATGAGTCAGAATAACTGAAGTAAATACTAACCGTTCTCCATTCCTACTTCTAAAATTAAATCTATCCCTGGTATAGCTATAAGAACTTTAATTTACACGTGCCTTTTAGTAAAATATTTCCACTGATAATGCCTAACCACGAAAAGCATGCTGGGATTTTTAAACATGGAGCTACGGATATCCCCCAATTAATCCACAACTCCAAGATTAACCTTGGCTACAATTACACGCACTACAACCGGAACACCATTCCAAAAAGGCGCATCCTGTAAATCATAATAATCATTTCAAATACTTTTCAAACAACATTGGCCTAACACTGGCCAGATGAGATAGCCACTGAGGTATTTAATCCAGTCACGCGCGAAATATTAAAAACTTTATTTCTCATTTCATTAAGTCTCTCTCTCACCCAACAGTCCCAAGTTGGCATACCACCACCCACAGCCCACAGTACAAACACTGGCTGCAGTGCCACCATGGAGTCATTGAAAACACAGACCGGAAACTCATTTTCCGTTTCCGGTAAGGGGGCAACTAGCAATCTTACGATCCATCAGTGCCCTGAGGGATCAGTTCAAACCAACTAACCACGAGATCACATACAAGAATAAAAGAAACTGAAGTAAGGTTTTGAACGACCCCTCTGCCAAGGAAGAGGTCACTAATTACTTGTCAGACGATCTGTCATAATGGAAAACATAATAGCCCCAAGGCACGAAATTCCGTATAGTGTTTCTTCTCAAAGGATGCTAGGGAAATGTTCCCGTATATTTTTCCCGTTGTTTTCATTTACATCATTAAGAGGGTATATTTGATCGTGCCATCTATAGTGGTATTAAATGACTATATTTCTTTATAAATGCAGTCGAGCAATGCTAGCTATTAAAGGTTTCATAGGATATGTTCCTTCCATAAGTTTGTCACTGGTTACAAACTGGAGCTTATAATTTTGAAGTGATTGAAGTAGGTCATAAATTGAGGGTAAAGCGATGTACGCCTGGTGAGGCGCTGTCAAAGGCTTAGTACTGACTAAATAGGAGAAGATTGACTGCAAAATTAACCACCGAGTGTAAGGCTTCAATCCTTGAACTAGCTGGAGCTGTAAGTACTAATTACAAGGGCAAATAGAAAATAGCAGAAAGAGCTAATCACTGAGGGAGGTTAAAGGGTCTCCAAAGAAGGCAGCGGCGGGTGGATAAAAATTGTTTGAAATACGTCACAGGCACCCACGTGACGACCAAGATGCAAATACTCCAAATGCAGTGGGACTGGACACATAGTCCTTGAAGTGCATGCTAGCTTTCGAAATAAATCGAACTAAGTTTCATTTAGCCACGCCTCTTCTCGGTCACGTGTCTCTGACGTATTTCAAATAACTTTTACCCACCCGCCCCCGACTCCTATTCTTATTCGCCTTCCACAGTAGGCGCAATCAATAGACGAGCAGGTTCGGAATAAAGAGAGAAATAAATTCGACCATGTTAAGCTTGAAACCAAACTCGACCCATAGAATCTTCCCAGCCACTCTCAATTACACCCAAGTTTCTCACTCCTTGGTCTTGATTTACTCTTGTCATGTTTACAGCACGTGCTTTTTAAATATGTTCAAATATACAACTTAACCTCGAGCTCAATTTCTTCATTAGATTATAAAATGATGACACACTTGTTAACTATAACGAGGTCTCGGACACTTAATATTAGTTTTGACGAAACGTCATTGCCGAGTTCAACGGAAAAACCCACAACGGAAGCAAAACGCGTGTCGGGAAGTTAGATAATTGTCGATGAGACAGAAGAACAAAACGGAATTGGACGCGGATGTTTTTCCCAGATAAATTATTGTTCCTCGAATAAATAAACGTTTTGTTTAATTAAAGGCCGCCAAAAATATTTAGTAATAATCAAGGCGCCCTTATGTCGAATTTCCCACCCCCAAACTTTTAACCATTAAAAGAAATGGTTAAACCCCAATAATTGCATCAATTGATTTAATCTTTTCAACGTGAAATTTGTTAAGAAATCGGAAGTGAATATTGGAATATTGTTAATTTACAAGTAGCTGAAATATTTGATTTCATTGAAATTTTTTAATTATTGTGATGAAATAAATTAAATAGTTAATTTTAAAGGGAAATAATGATTTAATAGGGTTGCCACGAAATATGTGTAAGAATAAAATAATTCCATGACTTTTCCCTGATATTTATCTACGTCATAGATTCTTGTAAAGCGACGCCTGGTGAGGAGGCGCTGACAAAGGCTTAGTGAAGACTAAATAGGACCTAGATGGAAGTCCTGCAAAATTAAAGTGTAGGACTTCAATTCTCGCTTCCGTCGTTCTAGAACTAGCTCGAACTGTAAGTCTGTAGCATATTACGATACTGACCGTTCTCCATTCCTACTTCTAAAATTAAATACATCCCTGACAAAACTCTAGCCAGGTGTATCTATATAGCCCTTTAAGTAAGGCAATTTTAAGAATATTTAACGTAAAACATATCTTAGCAATCACTACCAACTCCCATCTTCAACTAAAACCCTGTAAAACCCCTATTTTTAAAAATAACCCTTACAAAAACGATCATCCAATTTATAATGAAGGGAACTTTAACGAATCCATTAATGGAGAAAAATATGAAAAATTATGAGGGCAGAGCAAGTAAGTGCCTTGTCAAAAAGCTCCATCAGCCAATAGCCCACATAGTACTCCGCCCACATTTTCAAGCTTATATAGGGGGTCATAAAATGATGGTGCGGGGGCGCTGCCCGAATGATGGTGACTTAATTAAGGACATTAATTTTATAAAACTCGATTAATAATAACGGGGTACCCGCTAGAGATAAAAAATTGATCGGGTAATCGTTGCCAGGGGCAACCGTACGAGATAAACATATATGAAGCGAATAAAATTACTAGGACTTCTTAAAAAAATTTGTTCATTAATGAGTTAGAGAAATTAACTCCAAATAAGGTATTAGACGCAAAATATAGTGGGTTACAAGAACGTAATTATTATTTTCTTACAACATTGGAAAATGGAAACCCGTTTTGTTTTAGCATAGGTTTAGAGAACCCTTTTAACATCTTATAACTTTGAATATTAAATTTAGAATTTCTTTTCACTGGGTCGTTACAAACTTGCCATTTCGGGCTAATTGGATCCACCCGCAGCGCCATTACGGTGGTGTTTTTCTTTTTAACAGAATGAAAGGTATTTCAGCTCATCCTATTGGTCTGGTTTTTAACACTAATGGAAGCTAGCATGACTTAGCATGACGTAGTAATGCCAAGATCCTATACCTATACACAGTTTTCACTATATTGGCTACAGAAAATTCCTTCCCCCATCTCAGCTTCAATTTCAATGCAGTGTTGTGAGTCAAGTTGTTCAAATACTGAGTGAAACTGAACTGCTAGCCACTATCTTTCGCTCTGAAATATCTTGACCCACCAATGGCCTTGCAACACTGTATTTGTTCCTGGTATCAAAGATATTTTTAACTGTCTATATCCCTAATCAATAAATCTCAGCTTCAACTTCAATGCAGTGTTGTGAGTCAAGTTGTTCAAATACCAAGTGAAACTTAACTGCTAGCCACTATCTTTCCCTCTGAAATCTCTTGACCCACCAACGGCTTGGCAACACTGTATTTGTTCCTGGTATCAAAGATATTTTTAACTGTCTATATCCGCAATCAATAAATCTAACATTTGATTATATAAATCGATATAGAAGAGTATCATAATTTAGTTCACTCGCATGGTACCGGAACCAAAGTCTCCATTATCGAATTACATAAAAAAGAAAGTATTTCAAGGGTTATATTCCGCGATTTAAATAGCCAGCCAAATGTCGGGCAATCAATATTTCGATTACAGGGACACTTTTTAAGGGTATTTCCCCACCCAGTTATTTTTCTGTCAAGTTCACGGTAACGCCCCAAATAGAACACACATTTCGCGGACGAATCTCATTCTCAATGCAAAACCATTCGTAATAGAACAAACAAAACCTTGACTTGGAAAAATACTTCAATGCATGATTTCTGACTCGTAAAATTATTTCACTTTCATTTTCAATGATTTTCTTTACTTTCACTGGCTTGCAATTTTGAAAATAGTACCCATTTACTTTCACTGTCTTCCAATTTTGAAAATAGTACCTAAATTGCCGTGAGGTTAAGTAATTTCGAATAATTTTTGATATTTTAAAACTTCACTATATCTTATTTCAAAAGTGGTTTAAGAGTAAATTACCATGGTAAAATTACGGTATAATATAAATCGGTAAATTACGGCGGTACTTGTTAAATTATCGGTAAGTTACGGACGATAAATTACCATCGACTCGCATCTCAAATTGACCTGGTGAAATCTCAAGTAAAATTGGCTAATTTTTACATTTTCTAGCACACTTCGTTGTACATAAAATAGTTTTTAGTTTCAGCGCAAAATTTTGAATACCGTTTAGTAATTTATCATTGTAAAATTACGGTATGATATAAATCGGTTAAATTACGGTGGTACTTGTTAAATTATCGGTAACTTACGGACGGTAAATTACCATTGACTCGCATCTCAAATTGACTTAATGAACTCTAAAGTAAAATATGCTAATTTTTATAATCTCTGGCCGTCTAGCGCACTTAAGTTTTACTCAAAAAGGTTTTGTCTCAGAGCGTCAAAAATTTGGAAACTATTTGGTAATTTATCATTGTAAAATTACGGCATGATAAAAATAAGTAATTTACATGGGTACTTATTAAATTACCGGTAAGTTACAACCGCTGAAATACCGACCGACACATCTCAAATTGACCTCATGACATAAATAAAAAAAAACTAACTTACATTTAACTTCCAACGTAACCATATTACCGTCTTTCCATTGAACTTCTTCACGCACAATATCAACCGAACTCGAATTCACCATCACCGCACAAAAATCAACTTCTCCTCTCATCCACCTCAACTGTACAGTATACGGTATTTGCTCTCAGTGAAATCCCTAAGCTATTCTACTATAAATAAACTGACTAAGCCACCCCCGTCAACCGAAGGAAATCTGCCGCCACAATCCTTCTTTTCTATACACTAACAACTAAATCTACGAGCTCCGTAAAAAACTGCACCTGCCCTGTTCTGTTCTGTTGTCACTACACTACTGCCTAAAATACTACGTAACTGGCAATTCCCGAACACCGTTTCACGTAAAAATTAAAACAACAGTTGAATTCAATTGTATTTTGGCAAATACGAAGAAATTTATGATCACCACGTTACACTTCAACGAACGAAGACAGTTGTCACAGTTCAGTTCAATAAATTAATAAAATAGTGTAACACCAACTACAACTTAAGTTAGACGCAAGTTGTCACAAATTTGCTTTATCACAAACTGTTTTTCAAATTGAGAGAGACATTGCAAACGTTACACTTCAACTAAGGATAGTTAAATAAGTAGCGTCACATCAACGAAATTGAACTTCAACTACAGAAGATAGTTCAATAAATAGCGTCACATCAACGAGTTAGAACTTCAACTACAGAAGCAAGTTCACTAAATAGCGTCACACAAACGAGTTAGAACTTGAACTACAGAAGATAATTCAATAAATAGCGTCACATAAACGAGTTATCTTGAACTACAGAAGATAATTCAATAAATAGCGTCACATAAACGAGTTATCTTGAACTACAGAAGATAATTCAATAAATATCTTCACATCAACGAGTTAGAACTTCAACTACAGAAGATAATTCAATAAATATCTTCACATCAACGATTTAGACGCGTGGTGCCTTAACTGATAACACGAACTGTATTCCGGGCATATATGACGCGACATTACGTTTCTACGTAAAAAAGAAACACTTCAATAACGGATGATAGCGTCACGCCACCAACCAACACAACACAACACCGCTTTCGTTGCAAGCTGTCACTATTAAGGTTTAACAGACGCGAAACAATAGAGCGTAATCATTCGCCATTAAATTTAAGTTAAAAGAAAAAAAGGGGGAAGGAAAATAGGCATAAAAATTTTAAATATCCGTTAAAGGGACGGACTAGCAGCCTGTAACAACAGCGCGTCACGAAGGAGCTTCTTTATTAGTCGGTAGAAGAGTCCACCACGCTTGAGATACGAACGTATAAACGTTCATCTCATCACATCCCCTTTCTAGTTTCAATAGATGCAACCATAAGTTTATAAGATACGTTCTTCCCCTAAGTATGAATGGCACTACCTATACAAGTTCGTAATGCTACTGAGATGGACTTACAGTACTCGAGATAACTAGTTCGAGAAGGAGAACGACAATTAAGCGAGTCAATTGAAGTCCTATAATACACTCGGTGGTGGTTAATTAATTTTGCAGGACCAAGTTCCATCTAGGTCTTATTTAGTCTGAACTTACTAAGTTACCCAAATTTGACAGCAGCGCCCTACTCACCAGGCGTATGTCGCTTTACCCTGAATCTATGACCTACTTCAATCACTTTGTAACGGTAACTACACTCTGTGGTTAATTATGCACGACCAAGTTCCATCTAGGTCCTATTTAGTCTGTGCATTACTAAGCCCAAATTTGACAGCATCGCCTCACCAGTAGTATGTCGCTTTACCCTGAATCCATACCTACTTCAATCACTTTGTAACGGTAACTAGACTCTGTGGTTAATTTTGCAGGACCAAGTTCCATCTAGGTCCTATTTAGTCTGAACTTACTAAGCCCAAATTTGACAGCAGCGCCCCACTCACCAGGCGTATGTCGCTTTACCCTGAATCTATGACCTACTTCAACAGTACTTTGTAACGGTAACTACACTCAATGGTTAATTTTGCAGGACCAAGTTCCATCTAGGTCCTATTTAGTCTGAACTTACTAATCCCAAATTTGACAGCAGCGCCACCTCACTCACCAGGCGTATGTCGCTTTACCCTGAATCTAAGACCCTACTTCAATCACTTCAAAATTACAAGCTCCAGTTTCTAGTTACCAGAGATTAACAAACTTATGGAAGATATCTTATGATAGATGCGACGAAAGTTAAATTCTCCCACTCTCACTCTGCACCTAGACTTCTATCCTATCCTATGGGGTTACCCCGTCAAAGAAAACTTCCGGTCATGCAGATTGCAAAGCGCGCCAAACTAACTACCTACCTAACCCCGCGTTTCCCGACCCAACAGCACCAGCTGCCGTCCGATTCTTATGTGATACCCCTAAGGCATTTTGATATTATTAACTATCCCCCCTATTTTAGAGCCAGCCCAGGTCCTATCGTGTTCTCTCCATCTGCACTTTCAGTATGTTATGTATTGTTGCGTTACGTCATTACGCTGCACATGTCATGCATGCATATGAAGGTAGGTGAATAGGTGTATAATAATGTTTATGGGTTAAGCAGAGAGCGCAGCCAAAAATTTAAGTTCATTACAGGAAAATGTGAATTTTATTCAGGAATTATAGGATTTTATAGGAGAAAAAATTACATGTATTTTTATAGGAAAATAAAGAACCAAAAATGCTCATATTTTATGCTATAGAGTGGTACTGAGAAGGGAGGAGCTACGGGAACGTGACGTCAATATTGGGGGTCTAAATTGTATGGCTTAAGCTGACGACTTCCAATATGGTCGCCAAAACCGAGGTAAGAGATAGGAGGGTGTGACGTCACGAGAAAATCCGTGGTAGCAGACTATTCTGGCTTAGATACTGTTGTATATTTTCAATACCAAGAAGTGATATCTAGTATATTAGGGAGAAGGTACAAATTGGCCACATTTCTAGCTTTATCTCCAGACCAATTTCCAAACGTATAGGGTCCGGAGTTAATCCCCGCCTCTAAATTACAACCAGCCAGCAACTCATTGGTTCTTGAAAACTCACGTCAGCTCGACGCGAATGACGAAAATTAGTCATATTTTCCGATTGAGGGGAGGCGAAATAGCTCGGCCTCCTTTCACCCCCCCCCCTTGGCGGCGCAGTAGTCCACGTTTCTTAAAACTAATTAGATGCTAATTCTTTTGTAATAAGAGATAATTTATTTTTTTAATATTTTTTCCTTTTATATTTAGAAAAAGGCCGATCTTTTAAGGTATAATGTTATGTTCCCTAAACTTTTCCATTAAAGATTGTAAACTGAAGTCTTCACGAAATTAGTATGATAAATTTAATTTATCTTAAATGGATTAAAACTTAGAGAGGAACTTTCTATGCAATTAAAAGGTAAATAACTAATCATTCCGCGGATAATATATTGCCCATATATCACCTTTACCAAAGAGGATAGGGGAAGTAATGTTGCTGGTTTACACCAGTAGGTGGCGATACCTCACTGATACTCTACATCCATTTATGATCGTTTTTTTTAAATTAAGTAAAACACTTTATATTTTATGTTTAATTATGTTAAAAGGGTTAAGATTACTCTTATCCTCAATTCCTTTAATTACTCTTTATCACTAAAAATGTCAGTGATAAGTGCTCTTTGGCAAAAGACTTAATAATAAAATGGGGTGTAAAATAAGTACAAAACCCAAGATTGAATTTTTTTAACTTCACTTAGCATCAATATACTGTAAAACAGTGGCAGTAATTTAAAGATCTATCTACTATTGCACAACCATTGGTAACAAACCAATTTTTGGTGTTTATGTGTACCACTACATTGGTACCTTTAAAATACCCCAATAATTCAAACATAGCAGATTAACAAATGATAATCTTACCTGATCTGGCAAAAACGCTAGGATCATGATTTTGCATAGCAGCGGTAACACTCATAATCCTTGAATTGTTCACTTGAAATTTTCACAAGTCAAAGGTGATTTTTGTAACAGTAGCTGGTAACACAATCCAAACTGCTTCGTAACGGCCCATAGTCATTTAGATATTTTAACACCACAGGGGTCAATAATACTCCAAAAAGTTCACATAATTTATGGAAGATTCTAAGCAATGACTAATAATTTAGACGAATGTATGACAAGAGTCACAAGACTGATTACATATTCATCGAAGCCTTGGCTATTTTTCACTTTTCACTGTTATGATTGTATCTTTTGCTCAGATTACAATTAAACTGATTTATTCAGTACCATTAGGTTATTAAATACCGATACAAACAAATTTCTTCGTTATCTTTTATAAACATTATCCATATTCAAATATTCTCAGGGCTGCACCCGAATACTGGCAAGTGGAACCACTGACAAAAGTCTAAACTGAACAGTGAACCAATCACCGGACACTAGAATTGTGCGTGTATGACGCGTGTTTAAAGACTGCCGACTTGACTTGTCGTGTGTTAAAACATAAAATTGCGGCTTATGCCGTTTTTCATTTACATTTTCCATGGAGTAGTTTTCTTGGATTGACAACTTAATTTCCTTTAAAACTGCATTACTATAATTTCGTCTCCTATATTACTGCTCCATGGTTACAGATTGCTAGCAGAGAATAGAAAACGACATACTCAGGGCTAAACATAACCCACGAATGTTTGATGGTGCTACTTTAGCCTCTTAATGAGGAACTCAATAAAATTAAATATTCGAAATTTACGAAGAATATAATGAAGTTTTCTTACACCCAAATAAGTTTTTGATTGTTTTCCACAACAATACGTGTATGGTTTTATTAATTTTACTTCAATAAGAAGGTATATTATTTCAGTATGCCGGAGTAGCTCAAAGAACCATTACTAGTCTTTGGAAAAAATTATTTTTCTCCCCTTCTGTTGGAAACTTGGAATGGAAAGGCCAAACTTGCGTAACTAAGGTGTCTGTGACGCAGCTTTAAGTAGGCCGTTCTCGTTCGTTATCTTTAATTTTTTAAGAATTCGTCAATTTGACTCAGTTCACGACTCCGCCTCATGATTTCATTGTAAAAGGAGGAAAATACCACCACACAGCAGCCAGTAAATTAATCCAATTTTTTTTTAATTTATTGCCATGGTAGGCTTTGTGGTATTAGTGAACGGAAGTGTAATACCCTCAGAAAGAATGTGTTGAACCTTTTTAGCTAGAATCGCCACCACTTAGTGCTTCGATCGTTAAAAAATAGACTGGATTAAAAGGTAAGAAACTTCCACAGTTCCACTAGGCCTAGTGAAAGGATTAACCCCTAAACCTTGGACTACTAGAGACCTAAATGATTGAACAGTATAGTACCTCTGTATGTTTTACTGTTAGGTTTAATTCGTTTGAATAAATAAGTTAGAAGCAGTGAAGCCTTGCTTTTGTTTTTTTATAAGGTACAGTTATAGAGGTGCGATTGTTTTGACCATATATCCCTAATTAATATAGGCTAATTAGTGAATTAATTTTGTTCTATAAAGTTTAATATTGTAGGGAAAACAATTCCTCATAGATAAAGTACTTTATTATGAGTTGCTAACTTCTTTAGAAGCTTTAACTTTATTCTATCGTTGCCTGAACTTTGTGAGCTCAATTTTATGTTAATTAGTTATGAAAGGAGCTTCAAATTGCGCTCATAAGCTATTTGTAGTGGCTAATATATCACTGAGATATTTCTAATTAGAACAAATGTTCTTTTAGACATAGTTATGTGAAATAATACATTCTTAATAAAGACTCTTAATTACTGAGCATAATTCTTAATTAGAAACAATTAACCCTTAACTGCAATTCAAGTCTTAAATGGGGTTGTATTAATTGTACTTCATCTATTTGTAGTTACAAGAAAATGATATTGACCTAGTCATAATAAAAACATAACAGAAGAATGGCCTTCATTGTTACCAACATAAAAATCCTGCTTTTGGAAGTTCTTCTTCTCATAACGCTGGTGTCATCAGCTCCACATGGAATAAGTGAGAGAATACTATAATTAAACTTTGCCTCATATTGCATGTTGCACAATATTAAATTGTAGTTGCTTAATTACTTAAAATTGAAAAATAAAAGTTTATTTCCCTGGTTTTTATCATTTGTCAATAATGAAGTTGTAATTAGCTTTGTTAACAAAATCAAAATTGCGATGCACCTGCTTTGTTATTTTATATATAGTTTTAAATGATAAAAATTGCTTAGGACTGATGTTTTTACGTGTATTTGTGTGAAATTCAATATGTTCTTACAATGCTAGTTATATTTTTGTGAAAAATAGAAAGTTCCCTAGTTTATGCCACCAGGTGTACATAATATAGGTAGTAAGAATCATTGCTAAACCATTTTCTCAATGTATCATGGCGGATTTTGTGGGAGGAGCTAGACTTATCATTATATGTGACGAATTTTATGTTCCAAATAATCGTAGAAATTAACATGGGGTCACAATACCTAAAGAGGGGGGTGTAGACTCTGTATCTCTCCCTCTACGCGTGCTCTTGTAAGAGGGGATTTTGTACGCGGCCATTATGGGGGTGACAATGAGCTAAGAGATAGAAGGGTATGACGTTTGCATACGTAGTACTGCCATTACTCTATTAGCTGTATCAGGGATAGATTTAATTTTAGAAGTAGGAATGGAGACCAACAGAGTAACGTGGGCGCGCGCGTCAAAGTCCCGGATCCCCGGGACCGGGGGGGGGGGGTATGAAAGAAGAGGCGGGTTATAGCGGCAGAGGTAAAAGGAATTATTTAGTATTTTTCGCCGTCCCCGTCAGCAACGTCATCAAAACGTAGTTTAAAACTGAGCCAGTAAGATAATTTTAACTTTTCGTTACGTGTTGGAGGGAGGGGCTCTATACTGGGTGGTCTATGAGTCGGACTGAAGTAAATACTAACCCTTCTCCATTCCCTGGCTGTACGTATTTACAGCTATGGCGCCAATAGCACAGTTCAGATAGTTTATTATTCAATGCTTGGTAGTAGTACTTCCATAAATTGTTTTAAATTTTTTTAACAGTTTATCAAGTATTCGCTTTATTTGTGACCCATCTGGCATGAAAATAGTTGCTTACATTTAAAACAATGCGCGGGTCACGTGATTCGCTGACAAGTTGATTATTCTTACGAGCTCCAGTTTTGGGCAAGGAAAGTCAAGTTGTAGAGGAACCACGTGACCCGAGCCATGCTTTAAAGCATATTTAATTTAGTTGAGTCTTATTTCAAAGCGATATTACCTACCTGACAAGGCTATTTTGTAAGATTGTCATAAGTACATACACTATTGTAGTAGTAAGCTTGAAGCATACGGCGAAATACATATTATTTTTTTTTTTTTTTTTTGAGGTTTCAATGCGAATAGGGTCTATGGACCGCGGCAAGGATGTGAATATTCAGGTTTCAGTAGGAGTGTAAGCAGGGGAAGGAAATGAGGTTTACTTGGGAGGTGACGGACGGGGTGTGGGGGTCAAGTCACCTCCGGCGGACACGGGGCAGTCGGCACCTATAGGGTAGGATCGCCGACATGTGTCTTATTCCCTCAAACTTTGCCGCCCAGTAGCTTGGCTTACAGGAGTGCGCCACACTCCCGGCAAATACATATTATGTGTCGTCTTTAAACGTTGTTCTTGTAAAAACAAGTTGGTAAACCAAAAAACCTCTTCGAGTCGAGACGCAATTAAGAGGTTTTTCTTAAATAATTAATAGATATTATTTTAATCGTCAGTTATTTAGCTTAATTCTAGTTAAATCTTTTTAAGAAACGTTATTCCTAAAATAATTTTAAACATAGCTATTGTTGACGTTACGGTTTGCTCCGAATTGCGTACTGCGAACGCGGTGACAGACACACAGACACGTCCAGTGTAGTACCTCTCCATGACGGGTATCAATCGACCAATCCGCGTATCATACAAAAAGCCCAATAAAATCGTGTTGTGGAAAATAAATGCACATAAACCTATGACGGACTAGCTTCTAATCTGCACGCTTTCATAACTTAAGCAATTATCGTCGATGTCTTACATTTGTACAATTAAATTTCGGCGTGCACTTGGCTATATGCTACGCGGCGATATTAAAAATAGTGACTCTTATGTTTATTTTGATAAAATGGTGTCAAAACTTAATTTATAAGTAATTTAAACTAAAAGCGAAAGACCGAAGTTTAACCTATTTACTCAGAAATGTGAATTAACTTCAATTATTTGCCCTGGTTAATTTAATAACACTGTAGGCCTAGCATGTTTGGAATATTTTTTGTTGTTGTGTTGTGTTGACCTAAAATACGATATTATCATTTTTAAAAATATTAAACAAAGCTGAATCGTTAGAATTTTGAATGTAGTTTTATCGGTGCAAGTGTAATTTCGCTTCTGCTTGGTCAAGTTAAACTTAATAGAAACAATTAATTTTAATAATTCACGTACCAAATGGAACGATAAAATTCTACGTTTGGGGAAAGCACCTTACCTATGAGAAACATGAAATTTGAAAAAATAACAGCTTGACCTTCAGTATTAGATTTCAAACACAAATGAAAATAAAATAATCAGTCGATATCTTACCTGTGAAGATTGTTCCGATATCATATCAAACGAAGTTTTAAACAATACCTGTTTATGATGTATTAGATAAAAAAGTTGTTTTGAAACTCGGTCATCATTGAATATCAATTGCTTAATTAGTACAATCAACAACGCTCCCATGTGTTAAAGGGTTTCCAAAAGTGGCTTGCCATATCCTACGTCTGGCCAATCTGTCTTTTAATACTTAGAACCTCTCGGAAAATCCACCAGGGTTGCAGAACGAAAGCGGTACCAAACATGGCCGCCCACTGCCAAAGCTAAGCTCTTGACGTTTTACCTAGGCACTGACGCCGAAACTGAGATAGCTCTATTTATCATTGACAAGCCACTTTTAGAGCCTTTAAAGCAAGTCTCGGCTGTGGTTTAGATGCTCCCATAAGCGAGGGGTGCAGTTAACTGGCCCTCTAAGCTTAGCAAAGGCAAGTTTTAGCTCATGAACGAGCTCTAATTGGCTCCTGCCTTCGCCAAGGTAAAATTGGTGTGTAGAAGTTAGATCAACCAGAATGTTAGGGGTACCACAGGAGCCGACATTTGCTTAAAAACTTATTCTTCACTGATTTAGTAAGCTTGCCGTCGGTTTTCTTGCACTTACTACAACAAATTCCTATCCTAGACACCCATCCACCACGTTGTTTGTAAGCTAGCTTTTAAAATAATTCGCCGTGCTATTTGTTGCACCTTAAAATTATTCGTGACACGTCATTACCATCAATCGTGCATCCATAACGTTTTGAGATTCCTTCTCTAATGAAAAGGGTAACCTTATCCTACAGACGACCAGTCAAGCATTGCCACGACAACAACGACCGCTCTCAAAACAGCATTGACAACTGTTTTTGCATTGGGAACCATAGTTTCATTGGCCATAGTATTCTTTGGCTGTATATGTTGTCAACACCAAAGATTTAAAGTTAATGTAAGAAATAGAATACATATCCATGTGTATAATGGATTGAATAAAGAACACGTCATTTCAATTGCAATTATGTCAACAAACAGAGTTCAAGTAGTCAATCAAACGGTATACCACTCCCTCAACACCACAGTAACAACTTGGAAAGTGGCAACAATGCTTCGGAATTTGCCATTTTTCCACCACCTCACGCGATTTTAAAACAACCTGTCAACCAAAATGACGACTCTGTCACTTTTGAACCTTTACCCGACATCAGGTTAAGGAAATTCAGTAGTCCAGTTGCTTCTGGGTATTTTCCAAAACCAGCTTATTTTAGCTCCGATGTCAACAAAGGTCTTTCGCTTCATGATTGGTTTGGTACGTTTCAAACGCTTATAGGGAAATTTCAGATAACATAACAATATGCCTTTAAAGAACGGCCTTTTTCTAAATATAAAAGGAATTTAATAAATGACCTCTTATTACAAAAGAATTAGTCTTAAAAATAATCAAGGACTATTGCGCCATCCGCCATTGCTTTAGTGGCGTCTGCTAACCCGAACCTCCTACCCTCCCTTACCCAGGGGCGGAAATAAGGAAAAATTCTTATAGGACATGTGTCCATGACGAACAATTTGACTGGAAAAATTATGGGACATTGTCCACTGTATTGTTTTGTGCAAAATAGTCAAACCATCAAAACTACGGAAAATTTATTGGTCAAAGTGTCCAGTGACCAACTTAGTTTTTAGAAAAATTATGGGACATTTTAAAATTTTATTGGACAATGTCCAGTGGCCTTTGCTTATTTCCGGCCCTACCCTGCCCTTAATTCTCTCAGCCTATGAGAATTCAACCAATCCCGTATCGGTAAGAGGTTCGATTTAGCAGACGACACTAAACCAATGGCGGATGGCACAGTAGTCCTGGATTATTTTTTAAGACTAATTATATTGTAATAAGATTGTAATATTTAATTCCTTTTATATTTAGAGAAAGTCCGTTCTTTTAAGGTATAATGTTATGTTACCTGAATTTTCCTTTAAAAAAATTAATAGCGTTGGAAAAGTTCATTAAGATGATATATATCTTAAACAATTAGATGATCCTCAGTCAAATTTTCCAAGAAGCCAATTACAATATTTTAGCGAAGTTGGAAGTGGTTGGTTTGGTCAAGTTGTCGAGGGTGAGGCTCAACAAATAACCCCGGAAGAGAAAAAAACGCAAGTAGTTGTCAAAATACTGCGTGAAGATGCCTCACCTTCGGAACACATTTATTTTCTTCATGAGGTATTAAAAAAAATGGAGTCTCTTTACGATAGAGCATTTTAAAAAATAGATATTGACCAATAGGTGCGATTATTTCGTGATCTACGACACCCTAACATCATGCGCTTACTCGGGCGCTGTTTGGAAGTTGATCCGTTTTTGATCATATTAGAACACTGTCATATGGACTTGAAAACCTATTTGATTCAACATCGTAGTAACCCAGAGTCTATATTACAAGGTGGTCAACTATTAAGGGCAGCTTGCCACGTTGCCAAAGGACTGAACCATATGCACGAACATAACTTTATTCATACGTACGTATGAAGTCTTTTCAAAGCATATGCTTCATATTAAACTATCTCGTACGTTTTACAGAGATCTGGCTGCTAGAAATTGTCTAGTAGGTCACGATCGTAGTGTAAAAATAGGTGATTATGGCATATCCGTGAATGCCTTTAAAGAAGATTATTATTGCGTTGGAGGAATCGCTTTACCGATAAGATGGTGCTCTCCCGAATCTCTAGTCTATTCTGATAATGCTATTAGAACCAAAGAATTAACGACCGAAGCCAATATATGGTAAGAGCGTGTGTTAAATCATGCGTAGTAACTTAGTCTTAGGGATCGACGTTCTTGCAATGTAATATTTCGTTGCAGGTCCTTTGGTGTGTTATTATGGGAGATGATAGAATTAGGTAAACTACCTTATATGGAGTTTAGTGATGATGAGGTGCTACAAAAGACTATTACCGAGCAATCCCTTATGTTGGAACGACCAAAAACGCCATGCCTTCACAAAGATCAGTTGTAAGTTGTTGTCCATTTACAGGCATAAGTTTATAAGATATGTTCCTTCCATGAGTACGTCACTACCTACACAAGTTCGTAATGCTACTGAGAGGAAGTACTACACTCGGTGGTTAATTTTGCAGTCCATAGGTCCTATTTAGTCTGTACTAAGCCCAAATTTGACAGTGCCTCACCAGGCGTGACCTTACCTTGAATCCATGACCTACTTCAATCACTCGGTGGTTAATTTTGCAGTCCATCTAATCCTATTTAGTAATTTGTACTAAGCCTTTGACAGAGCCTCACCAGGCGTCACCTTACCTCGAATCCATGACCTACTTCAATTCAATCACTTCAAAATTACAAGCTCCAGTTTGTAACCAGTGACAAACTTATCATGGAACACATCTTATGAACTTATCATTAACATCGTTGCGAAAATTTTTATTCATTCTTTCCTTAAGGTATCAAGTCATGAGACTTTGTTGGAATTGTCCTCAAAATCGTCCTTCTATTCAAAAAATCTCGTCTCTTTTGGAACACTTGTTCGAAAACAAAGACGTAGCCTCCGATTCGATAGCTTTCGAAACGCGATGGAACGCATTGCAACCCGTTATCCGAGAACATAACTTGAGTCCCAAATCCATGCACGATCCTCATAGCATCGCCCTGACATTCGAAAGTGACTTTGTACCAAATAATCCCATACAAAAACTGACTAAAAACGATAATTTCCTATCCTCTGATTTTGACGTATCTTCATTGCGAGAAACTTCTTCATCGCGTTGCTCTCTAACTCAAAGTTTCGAAGCCAATTTCGGCGCCACAATATCGCCAAGCTTACAAAATCTTAGGGGAAGCCTCGAAGATTTAGCTTTACGTAACAACAGCTTGGAAAGGGAGCGTAAATGGGATCCGCTTAACGTAACTAACAATCCAAATAACTATAATAATAAAGTTAATGAAAACAAAAGCGTAATGGCGGAAGATGATAAAGTTATCAACGATCAAATATGCGAGGCCATAAAAGATTTGGATGAGTTCTTGGCAGGGGAAGTGACATCTTCGGAGGTTTCCAAAGATACAACTCCCGAAAGAAACGAAAGCGGTGACGAGGATGAAGTAGATTTAAAAAACGATTTCGTTTCTAAAGTTAAATTGGGAAAATCTGAATTTAAAAATGGTAGCGCGACAACGTTAACCGATGTCGGAACCGAAACCGGAACCGGAGAAACATTGCCAAAAGATAGTAGTGATGATTCCCTACACGGACATTTATTAAGTGACCTAGATAGGCAAGAAATCGCCACACCAACTAATGACCCCGACCCAATATGGATGAAGAATAAATCTCAATTGTCACCCGAATCTGAATCTGATCACGCAAAGCCGGTAATGGAAATACCAAAACAGCAGCAAATTACATCGGAAGCCATAATCCACGCACCCCCTGTTACGCAGAACTTAAACGGGAATGCAACGTCCACATCCGTATTTACATACGAAGCCGATAATATTAGCGGAAACTCGCAAACTTCATCGCCGATTCAAAACTTTCCGGAAAAGGAGTCTCATAGGGATAGTGCCATAGTGCTAGAATCGGAGAGTTCCTCGTCAATTAGCTCAAAAACTGACGAAATTTGTTTGTCAAACTCGCCGGTGAATGAGATACTAATAAACAAATTATCTAGTCAAAATTTGGACAGTAAAAATACGGTGGCGGTTGATGAAGTCAGTACAGAAGAGTACGTAAGTACAAACGCTTCTCCCTCACGAGCCCTTCTTAATTCTTTCGCAAGTGACTCGTCCGCTCTTCTTAACGAACCTCTAATAACCCGTGGTAACCCTGGTAGCACCGCTGCAAGCATGGCGAATCGGGGTGGTAATTATAATAATAATAATGGTGACGATGGTGGCTCAATGGCTAGCGCTAGCGAAACTACTACTAACTCATCTACAGTAACTCTACCCTTACTAACGCAACCTGTCAAAAAATCATCATCCCCTTCGGATGACGCTATATTGACGCAAATTGATTGTGGTTTCAGATCGGAATTGATAAGTAGCGACGCGAATGATCCGAATAATACCTCTAGTACAAACAATTACCTATCTTTAAGCCTCGATTCCCTCGATGCTATCAGTAATAGTCCGTGTAAACCGAATATATTAATAACCAGAGCCACCAAAGAAGAATGTAGTTTTAACGATAACGATACCGATGATGTCATGGAAGGATGCACCGATGACATGGAACTTAATATTTTAAGCGATTCTGATTTAGAAAGCTTAGGGGAAGGTTACGAATGCTCACCTCTCAAAACACGCAAAACAAGTACACCAAACAAAGAGCACTCCAAACCTTCAGTTTCGTTATCAGAATCGAGTTTAGGACAAACTTATTACACCGCTTGCGACCAATCACATTTGGACGAATCTTTAAAACTGGAAGAAACTAGTGTTTTGCCATTCATAGAAATAACTCTTTGCGAAGATATTGAAACGGATACTATCTTTGATACGTGCCATTCGGAAACGCCAACACTTAACGAAGACCCGAATAGTGACACTGATAATATGAATAGTGAATCATTCGAAGATCAAGTGGGTTTTTTAGGTCAGGACAGTGACGGTAATGGTGGTGACCGGGAATATATCGAAGCAGTTAATTCGGAATTGGTATATAGGTTAACCCAATCGACACCGTCGGACCAAAGTCCATCCATGCTTTCTCTACCGTCATCGGAAAATCTTAAATTTGACCGTGATTGCTTTAATGAAACGTTATTTATGCGTACCGACGAAGGAAATTGTAGACCAAATTACAAAAATCAATTGGCAAGTTTTGCTTTTCAGAAAGAACTTAATGGTATTTCATTCTCCCGCGAGTTTCAATCGCTTAACTCCGAGAAACCACCACCACCACCACCGGAGTTTGTAACAAATTACGATAAAAATCGTAGCAATTCATTGATTCTAAACAATGTCTTTGAACAAAGTAACCCAGAAATGTCCTCGGACTCATTCGCGTTCAAAAGCGGACACAGACGCTCGTACGATTCTTCCTATATGAACAGCGACTTTGAACAGAGTAACCCGGAAGTTACCAGCAATTCTTTAGTCTTTGTCAATTCAAATCACACAAATTCGTGGTTCCAACCTCCTCCGCAATATCGAGAGTGCGACAATTACGAAAGAACATCGTATTATGACGAAGAAGAGAGTATTGTCGAAGATATTTCGGAAGAATTTGGAGCCCAAGCTCCAAAATATCAAAATCCATTGGGAATTTACCGTAATCAAGAATATCAACTAGAAGATATATTAGCGTGTTTGGATGACGCGAATGGTGGCACTGACAACCCCGCTTACAACGAAGATGACGTTGAAACTAATCCATCAATTTTCAGCCCAGTTGAAGATAGCGGCAAATATTCGTCAATGGCCGATGAAGATGATAACAGCATTATACTGGACGAAGTTAATCAGGGAGCTCACTGTTCCGATGAATTGAAAGATTATTTAGACGATGAAGTACTGATTGTCGATACCGAAACCAACGAAGCCGTTATGCTAGATTCGAAAGAAAGACTAACCCTCGCGATGGAAGAAGAAAACTTGGCATTCTACGAAAGGCAGTTGTACGTTAACGAAGTTTACGATCCAGACAATTACTACGGTCCAACTAAATTGGAAAGTATTGTCGAAGAGTTTGAAGAAAACTCGAACGCAACTTCACCAGCGTATAGCGGCAATTCAAATCTATCCGAAGATCCATCACCCGAAAGAAGCTTTGACCATAGTGGCCTACAAATGAAAATTAATGATTACGGATTCAACAGTCAAGAAGAACTGGACAAATCTATATCCGAAGCGTGTTCCTGCGTGGTTTTATCGGAAGACGAGGATGAAGATGACGAATGCTCTACAAATTTTGGCGCCAGAAGCGTAGACTCTCTTGAAAACTCGCCCCAAGTCAAAATCAATCCTCCTGTGTTAATTTTAGAAGGAGAGGAATATTTGGCTGGTGCCGAAACGGATGACGGATTCAACGATTACGATGTTGAAGAACCCGAAGAAGATGAAAATAGCAGCCATATTGAAAGACCAGGAACTTCTATGCTTCTGGCTAAACAGTTCCAAGACTTTCATTCTCAATCACCTTCCGAAACGGATGAGGAAGATTTCATTTCTCCAAAAGAGAAACGAGATGAGGTTTACACTCCTGATTTCGATAGCGACACTGACGAAACAAGCAGCACTGGGACTTCGGAATCATCAACATCTGGAAGTTTTGAATGCTCTAACGACGCTTTAGAGGAGGAAGAGGATGTAGCTAAATCCAGTACACCATTACAAAGCCCTTTAAAGAGCAGCTCTGATACGACACCGACAAGCCCGGTTAAAATATTTTCAACGGCTTGGGACTGCACCATCACTCCAACAAAGAGCGCTATCAAATCACCCGAGAAAAAGGTGAGAAAGATGGTATGTGAAAGACTTCATTTAGTGACACATCCAGAATATATACGCAAATCTCACAGTAAGTTTATAAGATATGTTCGAAACATATCTTATGAACTTACGTTGTCACAAAGGACAACATTTTTTGCTGATGCGTTCACAACGATATGGACAGTTGATTAAATGACTAGTAACCATTCTTTTCAAAATCTTCGCAGAGTGGGGACATGAAGAAAAGCGTTTCGTTCCACGAAGAAGGTCCGGCGTACATTTTTAGCTATCCACCAGAATCGGATAGTGACGATGATGAAGGCAATGAAGAGGCTCCGGAATTCACTTGGCACGTTGATTACTCTAGTTACGCTGGTAAGTTCATAGTAAAGATATAATAATAACTATTGTCATTTGAAACCTAATCCACCACTATAATTTTCGTTTCAAGACTGGGATTTCCAACCTATTGATGACGAAGAAATACCCGAGGACATTGTTGAAATTGATGACTTGGATAGCCCTCAACCCACACCTTTAGCACCTGTCAATTTAAGCAGTATAATGTACAGCATTACAGATATAAGCGATGATGACATGCTGGATAGTCTGGATAGCCAATCGCAAATGAGGATTGATAATGGTAATTACATTTATGGATACATATCTCAAGTACATCAGAAAAATGACTTGCTTTACTCATCCTAAGGTTCACTAGTTAATTTTGGCTACCCTGAAATGACGGAAGTGAACCGTAGTACTGAAGATGACCTAGACGCAAGAAGAGTATGGTTGAATTACGCTGTTGAAGAGAAGACAATGGATAACTTTCAGGAAGGTCAAGAGAATTGGCCAGCTGATGATTTCCCCGAGATTGTCACAAGTCCAGATGATAACGCTGATAACATCCTTGAAACTGTTAATCCATTCATTATGGACTTATCGATGGAATTACCGAATGTTGATCAGTCCGAAAGTGATTGCGATCAAATAAATTTAGTAGAAGATGCAATTGATGGTAGAGACGAAGTAGAACAATCGAATGGCACGCTTAAGACAGTGCAAGCCAATGGAACATCATGGAATACACTTACACATGTAGAATTGCAGTCAAATTCAGCAACACGTACAACAGAACCGGAAACCAGCAACAAGTCCGAAGACGTTTCTCCCACCAAGGGTTTAGATGATAATAACGCAACTGCGAACTTGGATGTTCTCGATGATAAGGCTAAACATGAGCCACGAGAAAACGTACAACTGCCTGATATTTGCAAGGATTTATTTGGTACGCAGTCGACTGAGAATCAAGACTACGATGATTTAGTCAAAACGCATAAAAACCATAAAAACCATAATAACACATCGGAACAATCAACATCTACGAAACTTAAAATAAACCAAAGTATTTTCAATGAAGGCAAAACATTAATTAGTCCAGTTGAAGAATCTACAATTCAAAATCACGAACAAGATGTTAATGTTCAAGCCGCGAATTCACTAGAGTTGACGTCAACATTAGTTAGTTCGACAGTGGTTAATCGTGAACGTGAATTTCAATCACAAGACATGATAACTCAGATTAGTCCAGTTAACGACGAGCCTGAGATTAGTGGCATTAATCATGGCAAGATTAAAGATGACGTAGAAAAGGTTCAGGATCTTTCTTCAGATTCAACAACAGATCAGAAAGTTGTAGAAACAGATATTGCTAATCATGAACGTGAATTCTATTCACAAGACACAATATCTCAGATATGTCCAGTTAACAACGAGCCTGACATTAGTGACATTAATCATTGCAAGATTAAAGATGACGTAGAAAAAGTTGAGGATCTTTCTTCGGATTTAACAACAGATCAGAAAGTTGTCGAAACAGATATTGCTAATCATGAACGTGAATTCTATTCACAAGACACAATATCTCAGATATGTCCAGTTAACAACGAGCCTGAGATTAGTGACATGAATCATTGCAAGACAAAAGATGTTGATGATCGTTCTTCAGATTTAACAACAGAGCAGAAAGGTGTCGAAACAGATCTTGCTAACAACATTGCACAAGACACGATATCTCAGATTAGTCCAGTTAACAACGAGCCTGAAATTAGTGACATTAATCATTGCAAGATTAAAGATGTCAAAGAAGTTAAGGATCTTTCTTCAGATTTAACAACAGATCAAAAAGGTGTCGAAACAGATATTGCTAATAACATTGCACAAGACACGATATCTCAGATTAGTCCAGTTAACAACGAGCCTGACATTAGTGACATTAATCACTGCAAGATTAAGGATGTCAAAGAAGATGTTGATGTTCGTTCTTCAGATTTAATAACAGATCAGAAAGTTGTCGAAACAGATATTGCTAATCATGAACGTGGCAATTCACAAGACACAATATCTCAGATAAGTCCAGTTAACAACGAGCCTGACATTAGTGACATTAATCATTGCAAGACTAAAGATGTCAAAGAAGATGTTAAGGATCTTTCTTCGGATTTAACAACAGATCATAAAGTTAGTGACATGAATCATTGCAAGACTAAAGATGACGATGAAGAGGTTAAGGATCTTTCTTCGGATTTAACAACAGATCATAAAGGTGTCGAAACAGACATTGCTAATAACATTGAGGATCTGAAACCAGAGCTATCAAAACCTACAACTAAAGAAGACAACGCAGAATTTCAAAATGTGCAAGTGGATTCACCACAACTCTATCAGTTAACGACTATTAAAGAGAAACTACTTCAAAATGTCACTCAATTGTCACCTACTGGTGCAGAGGGAGAGGTTTTCTCGCCCGATGACAATACATCACCCAAAATCATTCACGCGTTAGACAGAGACACTGATGACGATTCTGAATACATAGAAGATGATTCCGAATCTCAAGACGATTTGGAACACAGTTTCTACCCGCACCGTCAAATATTCGATCATCATTTGGATGACAGAATAATTGGCCAACCTGAACAGACGGTTATTGGAAAATCTCTACAAGGATTTAACGTTGACCGTGCGTTCCACGTCCCATCTCTACCGCAAAAAAACTTCGGAATCAGTCCATTAAAGCGAGTAAACACCGAATTGGGCTACAATCTAAATGAACGCAAAGATATTGTCCAAGATATACCTCTCGAGATTGACGAAATTCTATTCGAAATGGAACGAAGCTTTTCAATGTCCGATATTGCCATAGCGTCCCCTGAACCCGTACCATTACCGGAAGATCAGTACAAAACAGCAACAGAAACCAACAAAGAGGATAAAAAACGATCCTTGTTGAAATTCAGAGAAGAAAGTTTGAGTTTTGAAGGAGAATCTAGCGAATCCAAAAGTTCCGGTACCGGTAGCAGCCTGCCAAAGTTGAACGATAGTAGTCCAGCGTTAAGTTCAGATATTGACATTTGCGAGTCTGATCTAGAAGATACGAAAGAGATTAATAATCAGAGTGATAAGTATTTAATTGAAAATAATCACAGTCGCGATTTTATCGAGTGCACCGATACTTTGTTAAATACGAGCGAAATTGTAAATGGGAACTTTCTAAGCCACGATAAAGATACGTTAAATTTCGAAAATAATAACGAGGGAAGGGAAAGGTTTTTGCACGAGGTTGTGAATAAGGATTTGGCAAATAAATATAAAATGGACAACAAATCCACTAACCAAGAAACTATATCTAGTTAATATTATAACGCCGCCGCTTGAAAAAAAAAATTCGTTACAATTTTTCCCCCCTTTCCGTAAAATTTTAATTGTGATAAAATAGATCAGCAGGTTTTACCAAATACCAATGTCCTCGCCCTCAATAGTAATTCTTATTTATTACCGCGTGTATCATTACTGAAATATTTTGTTTTTGTTAATCTATATTAAACATACGCTTAAAATTAAAACACATTGTAGTCTAGAATAAAGGAATTTTTATCACAAAGGCCCTTTTTAACAGACAGAAGGAAAATACTGACCTTATGCATGCAGCGGAGTTGTCAAACAAACATCGACAATTTTTAGTTCTTTGGAAAATTACATGTTTGTTGCAATTCATGTAACTTCAATTATTAACTAATGATTCCCAAATAAAAGGCAGGTTATTTTTTTCGATAATTACGTACGTTCCATGACACGTCACACGAGTTAATCACAGTTGTAAAACGACGCAGCATGTCCAATATCAAATAGAGGCTCGAAGCCTTGCCTACGTCAATTAACGTAGGCAGCGGTCGAAGGGAATTGCTGCATACCTATGAATAGCTTTGCTAATAGCAAATAGAGCTATCTCAGTTATGACGTCAGTGCCCAGGTAAAACATCACAGGCTTAGCCTTGGTAGCAGGCGGCCATGTTTGGTAAATTGGTACCGCTTTGGTTCTATGGGCACTAAGGCTTACTAACGGAAATTACTTTGATCCCCTTCGACGAAAAGAAGCACTCAAAGGCTTAACAAAGACTAAATAGATTTTGAACGTCAGAAGCTCTCGTGTTACAAAATGTTATTATGGTGTCTTGCACATGGAACATATACATTATGAACTTAACGTTTTTCCTTCACAATCTAACTTTAAGTCTTGCATAAAAGCAAATGGCGGCTGACTCGGCTCCAGTGGCGCCAATAACATGCAGGGCTGCAGCCTGCAGGCCAATTTTGCCTCGGTAAAAGCATGAACCAACTAACCTTTGCAAATTCACAGAAACTTGCGTGATCGAGTGGGCTGTAGCAAAGGTTAGGGGGGGTCTTCACCCTTCGATTATGGAAGAATCTAGTGGCATTTTGTTTAAACTAAACCACAGCCTAGATTTGCTTTAACCAAGATTTAAGTTAAACTTAAAAACGGGCCTTAAAATAAAAATACCTGAAATTTAAACCAAAAAATTCAGCGCGTAAAATTGTTCTTTAAACCATATTCATTAAGTTATACTTCAATTATATTTACTACATACTCAGATTTAATGTTATATTATGTCAAAGGGCAGCTTTATGTATGCCCCAATTGGTTTCTTTTCTCCAATTTTCCATACCTCCAAAT
Source organism: Phalangium opilio (assembly GCF_054372755.1). NCBI lineage: Eukaryota > Metazoa > Arthropoda > Arachnida > Opiliones > Phalangiidae > Phalangium > Phalangium opilio. Next base: position 5,445,018 of record NW_028324217.1, on the reverse strand, counting down.
ATTGATTGTACAGTAAAGTCCTAAAATATTATGACAAAACGGTTTGAAACATCGTTACCTGTAGGCAAATATCTCCGTAAATAAAATTAAAACTATTGTTACTTAGATTATTGCAAATTTTAAAAGCTCTCTTTAAAGAAAATGAATTCAAAAATATGAAAGACGGCTTTTGAGTTAATTAACTGAAAACGAAAATAATTAAAATAAAAAAACCCTATAAAATGAAATGTAAAAAAAAAAAAAAAAAAAGCTGCGTAAGGTTTTTGGAGATGAATATTTTTAAACTATAGAAGACTATATTTCATACATTGTTATTATATAACTAGAGATTTTTTCTTTTTTGTAAAAATACAATATAATAATAATAATCATAACCTAGCGGCGTTTGTTAAGTTTTATCAGTTTTTACACATGGTAAATTTCAGTATTAATTTTTACCATTCCTATTGTACTGTGAAGAAAATTAAACTAAATAGGTTTAAGATATATATATATAAATTATGAAAATATATATATTAAATTGGAAAACTAATTGAGTACGTGTGCGTAGAAATTTTACAGATTTTAAGGGACTCGTCGGGTGAAAATTAAGTTTTTGGTTAGAGATTCTGCGTGGTAAAGAACAGTTAAAGGAAAAGTTGAGGTAACATAATATTATACCTTAAAAGAACGGCCTTTTTCTAATTATAAAAGGAATTAAATATTAAAAAACTAAATGATCTCTTATTACAATATGATAATTCACATTTAATTAATCTTAAAAAATATCAAGGACTAGTGGCGTCTGCTAAATCGAACCACTTACCTCTGCAGGATTGGTGGAATTCTAACAGGGGTGTGAGGTAGGGGTAAAAGGTTCTGGCTAGCAGACGCCATTAAACCAATGGCGGAGCAGTAGTCCTCGATCGTTTTTAAGACTAATTAAATGCTAATTATTTTGTAATAAGTGATCATTTAATTTTTAAATATTTAATTCCTTTTATATTTAGAAAAAGGCCGTTATTTTAAGGTACAATGTTATGTTACCTGAACCCTTTCCTTTAACTATTAAAGTTATAACCTTTTAAACGTACGGTAACTATTATTTCAATTCAATTTAAAAAATAACTGATATCATTGAAATTAAAACTACATTCGTAATTAGTAGTGTACGATAACCGATTTTGACTAATTGGTCCCGCAGTAATTAGCTTTATCCCAAGATAGTTTTAATCAAAAACCTAATCTTCATCAGACTTGTCTTTTAATTAATCATTTATAGTATCTCTAACAGTCAAATTTTCAATCAAGGTGAATGAATTTTCTAACGAGTGGCCAAAATATTATAGAAAGAAGTTTTAAAAAAAAAGTAAAAAATTCAAATCGGAAAATAAATTTAAAATACAGGCTCTGAATTTAAAATCTGTAATATTTCCCAGTTGTATAAAAAAAAATAAATTATAATAATTAGGTTTAATGTAAATTTCCCCCCTTTGTATAGTAGACTAGTGTATAATAAAAATTTCCAGCATGAACCTTTAAACGACTTCAATAATGTCCCGATCCTTCCATTGAAGTTTTGTACAAACTTATGAATTATACTACCAACTCAAAAACTATAACAATTAAAACCAACAACCATTAAAATTTTACTCCTTCAAAAGTTTCGTGTTGATTAACAAATAAATTAATATTTCCTCGGGGAGCATATAGTGTACGTCAATTTTGAAAAAAACATTGCAATAAGTTTTCGTTTAGCTAAATGCACTGATCCATGCTTTATCAAGACTGAATTAACGTTAAAACGGAGTCAAGGATTATGGGGTAATGTGAGGGAGATAGGTACGCTAACTGTGGAACGACTAAGGTCCGGTGGGACGCTTAAAATACTGGAGGAATACTCGGGAAAGTGGCGGACGTTCTACTTCAGACGAATCATCAAGACAGCCCGCCATTTTTTCCGCGTATTCTGTCCCATTTTCTAGCGTCCCACCGGACCTGAACTGATCCACAGTTCATGGGCCGATTTCTCTGATCCTCCTGGATTTTGGTGGTGGAAAACGTTAAGGTTATCGGACAATTTGTTTAAGTAGGTAACTAGTGCTATCTAGCCTAGGTTTTAACGTGTGTAAATGTTTCAGGGTAGCTTCTAAGTTAATCGATCCACCCGAAAATTTAGGTCTTTATAGTCCCTTTAATTTCCAAATTAATTTAGAACAGGGTTTTTAAGTGGCCGTATTTGCAGAATCAATTAGGGTATAGTTATAATTTTAGACGCTTTGTGTGTCAGCTATAACATTATTGCATAGCTCTTATTTTTCCCCAATATGTGCATTGCACAACGCACATTGAATTTAATTACTTTTGGGAAACATAAATCAACGCTAATTAGCGAAATTGTTTAACATTTGATCACACTTAAGGCTTCAAAAACCCCATTAAAGCTGTTAATTACATTTATAATTTTAAATTAAGCTTTTCTATTCTATAAAGATTAAGTGTTTGCAATTTTAATTTTATTAATCTTAATTAGGAGCTAGCTAACAAATTAATAGATAAATTAATAAATAAACAAGGCAGGAACTTTTTGAATATTTGCATGTGGTGTTTACCAAGCAATTGCTCCACTAGTGATTATTCTAGTGCCTTAAGTTGGCAATATAGCTGCCTTACTCCCTCTAAACTATACTACGCATAACCAAAATACATCTAAATTAAATATAATTTATTTGACCCAATTAGCTCCTGTGTAATACATTGCCTTAGTAATATTATACGTTCATAAGATACGTTTCATTCATAAGAATGACTGGAGCTTGTCATGAAGTGACGTAGGCCATAGATTCGAGGTAAAGCGACGCCTGGTGAGGTACTGTCAAATGCTTAGTACAGACTAAATAGGAAGATGGACTGCAAAACGAGTGTAGTCAATTCTCGCGTCATTCTCGAACTGTAAGTCGTTAGTTAATCCATGGAGTCATACTTATGGAACATATCTTATGAACGTATGTGAAGTTAAAATGATATAGCGGAAAGAAGAGTAGAATTAAATCTTAACATATGGAGATTTTGCTATAATATAATAAAATTATGCTAATTAACGTTCGAAAGCTATGCTTATTAAATCAGATACTTTGATTTTTTTAAACAAATTTTCTAATTTAAAAATAAATATAGATGGTTTTTTTCACACCCTATTAGACAATCAAGAGACGTTATCCACTTTAAGTTAATTAATTAATTAATATTTAAACGGTTCCAGTATTCTATATAATAAGATTAACTTACCAAAAAAAAACTACGTAATTCGTTAAAATTTCAAGATGAAAATTTGGATTTTTGAATATTTGAAACTGGCCGTGAAAATTAAATTAAAAACAAAATTATATTTCACGAGCAACGTAAATAACCTCTTATTGATCATATGACCAACTAGAGACCTTTCCAAATCTGTTGATCACAAAGATTCACGACCAAACATAAAAAAAAATTTCCAAATTAAATTTAAAACTTTTAACGAATTTCGTTGTTCGGTATAAATTTGCAAATTAAAATTATTGAATGCAAACATTAATGTCTAGCTTTTAAACGTTATAAAATTAATAGAATCTAATTTGGCCCTATAATTTTACTTTATTTCCTTGATTGGTTTTCCGTCCACTAAAACTAATTAATAATTATCTCGCTTGCTGTACTGTTCAAAAACTACCGTTTTATAAATTAATTATCCTGACCGACCCGCCAATAATTTAAAAGTAAAATAAATAAATAAATGAAACAAAACATATGGAAAGTAACATAAACAACATAAAAAACAACGCACTATGTTATGAAACTTATAAGCGTGTATATGTAAATATTTAAAAAGGATTTTTGTTGAAAATAAATTATATTAAACTTGATCGACCACCGTTATGTTTTCAACTAAATTGTTTTTGGGGAACTTTAGTGGAGTTCTAAGCAGGGCTGGAAATAAGCACAGGACACAACCCAATAAAATTTTGAAATGTTCCATAACGTTTTTAAAAAACTAAGGGGGTCACTGGACAGTTGACCAATAAATTTCTCCGAAGTTTTGAGAGCTTGACTATAAAGATGCGACTCTACTTTTGCGCACTCCAGTGGACAATGCCCTATAGTCAAAGGGGGATTCACTGGACATGTCCTATAAGAAATTTTTCTTATTTCCGGCCCTGGTTCTAAGGCCCGAATAAGAGGGACAAGTAACTAAGAGGGAAAGACATGGGGGTAAAACTTTGTCTTCCACCTCGATTTTTGGCGCCTGCGCTGTGTTAATTTTTGTATAATGAGAGTGCGCAGAAACGGAAATGCATAAAGCCCCTTGTATGTCACGAAACTGATTGTAGCATACCGCCTTGTATGTCACGATACTGAGGGTTGCATACCCCCTTTTTACGTCGAAATTTGTGGGGAACTCCCCTTTGCGAAACTTACCTATAGGAAGAGGCCATGGGGTGTGGTTTAAGACGGCTCCTCCCCTTTCCGCCAAAATGGCGGTGATTTTTACAGAATGGAAAGCTAGTTGGGGAATGTCGAATGCACCTGATTGGCTAAACAGACGTTTAGCATAGAATATTTTCATACCTTCACCCGCTCCTTATATAAGAACACTGCAAAACAATATATTATTCTGATGTTAATAAATATTTTCAAATTTAATTTAAATCTAAAAAAACACATAAAAGTCGTGTTAGTACAAAGAATGTTAAAGAGGCAAGAGACACTTTGGGAATTTCAATACATTTTCTGTGTCAAGATAAATTACGTTTGAATTTGTTGTTTACATATTTCAAAAACAGTAAAACCACTTAAATATAACAGAGTTTAAAATTAAGAGTATTGCTTTCAGAATAAGGCACGAATTGAAGGTTTACGAAGAAGTATTGTGGATTTACATGTCCGCACATTTCAGCGTAAAAATGTCAATTAAGAGTTGAAGTAATGTAACTTAACATTGATTTACAATGCAAACGCAATAGTTTAAAGGTATGGGAGATTATGAAAATGTGATTGTTTGTAATCGTTTAAATTAAAATTAAATATAATAACTTAAATGATTTCCAATGTACAAAGGTAAATTACTAATAGAAAACGCACTAACACTAAAACATAATACCGAAAAATTAATTTAACTACTTTAATTACTCTACTATAGATTCTTTAATATGTCTTGAACGTAATTTTTCAACGTATTATAAGCCTTATCAACATTATCGTTAACAATAACAAGATCAAAATTTCCCTTTTCCTCTCCGAAGCGTATTTCCTCTCGGGCACAAGCCAATCGAGATTGAATCGCTTCCTCCGAATCAGTATGTCTTTTGCGTAACCTATGCTCTAAAATGTCCAAGTTCGGTGGTCTTATAAATACGTAATAAGGGTTCAAGTGACTTTTTTTCACTTGTTTCACTCCTTCAATTTCAATATCGAGAATGCATAAACGACCCTCTTTTTCAACGTCAAATATGGCTTTTTTGCTCGTACCATAAGTATTTCCCGAATATTGAGCAGTTTCTATAAAATCGCCATTATTTATCTTGCTCGTCATAACATTTTTATCGACAAAGTAATAGTCTTTCCCGTTTATTTCACAGGGTCTTGGTTTCCTGGTCGTATGTGATACGCAAAAACCAACGGAATCACCAAATTCTTCTAATATCTTTCTCAACAAAGTGCTCTTACCACTACCCGATGGTCCGCAGATGACCAAAGGCCGTAAATTACAAGATGAAGACGACATATTGTAATTAAAACGATATAATAAATAAATATAATTTAAAAAGGCCGCGTGGTAAAAACGGCGTGCGGCACACGGCGCGTAATCTAACAACGTGCCATTCCTAGCAGACGACGTTTTTAGGAAACAAATGAAATTAGTTGAATCGTGGGGATTGAGGTTTTTTAAGACTATTTTGAATTTGAAAGTTGGCCTAAGATTAAAATTTTATTTAGCCTACTAATTACAACAATAATTATGATAATTTAGACACCAAAATTTTAAAAACATTTTATGGACCGATTTGTAAAGCAAATTCGTCTGAAAAGATATCTCCAAAGCAAATAAAGCCGTTTTTTATTATTAAGGTTACCTATCCTATTATAATTTAAACGGAGATAATTCATATTAACGGTAAATTTAAGTTAATTAAATTATAGCCAAGGCTTCACTAAAAAAAGTTATGGACGTTGCTCCTTGGAGGAATGAGGTACAATGGAGGCGTACCCCCCATCTACGGCAACGAAGTCCTCCCAGCATCCTTTGCGTTTTGATAGGGTCGTGTCAGCAGCCAAGTCGGTAGCCACGACCCTACATAACCGCAAGGTACTATGGGAGAACTCATTGCAGCAGATCAGGGCCGGAAAAAAGCACAGGACACTGGACATTGTCCAATAAAATTTTAAAATGTCCCATAAGTTTGTAAAAACTGAGGGGTCACTGGACAATTTGACCAATAAATTTTCCGAAGTTTTGATAGCTTGACTATGGAGATGCGATACTATTTTTGTGCACTACAGTGGACAGTGTCCTATAAATTTTCCAGTCAAACAGGGGGTCACTGGACACAAGTCCTATAAGAAATGTTTCTTATTTCCGGCCCTGCAGCAGATCGCCTATAGTGATTTTCACTCCATATCACCTCTTTCCTCCAAGGTATATCTGTAGTCTGCACGATGAGCATACTACTAACTTCATAAGTTCAACTAACCGTAAGATCAACTATTTGCAGGTAAAAGGCTTAGTAAGGGCCGGTGTCTGCAAATTCAAATTGCAGACATGAATGTTTCAGAAACATTATCGAACATTTTCTCTGCTGACATTAATGAAATTGAAGTTGAAACAATTAGGCCTAGCACTGAAGGCGATTCCGCGAAAGACATTGAAATTCCACTGTCCAATGAAGTTGTGCCAAAACCCAAAATAGTTCCAGTTAGAAAACCATTACCAGAAAACCCGTTAATCCAACTTACTAGGGATAAACTGAAAAGCCAAATTGCTACAAATAAAGAAACAGCAAAAAATACTCGAACGAAGTTAAGAGTAGCCAAACAACATGCTCTTAGGAAATTGAAAGGCTACCAAGCATTGAAAAATTATCACACTACAATGAAAATGAAAACAAAATTAGAAAGTCAGGGATATAAGGTCTTTGAAACCGATCCCAATAAACGAATTTTGAAAGTTATAAAAACTGACTTTGAAAATGATGAACCTCCGGATTTGAAATTGGACTTGTGATGCAGCTGTTTGAAATTGGACTTTTGATGCAACAGTTTGAAATTGGACTTTTGATGCAACCGTTTGAAATTGGACTTGTGATGCAACCGTTTGAGATTGGACTTGTGTGCAGCAATTTGAAATTGGACTATAGAGCTACTTCAGAGGGGGTAATGGCTACGTCACCAATGCTATTTGCCCATAGAGAAAACCCTCACAAAATGTCCGCCCTACACTCAAAGGCAGGCCCAATTTTCGTAGCAGACGAAATTTTTCCCCCACTGAAATAGCTCTATTGATGCAACAGTTTCAAATAGGACTTTTGACGCAACAGTTTTGAAATTGGACTTTTGATGCAACCGTTTGTAATTGGGCTTTTGCTGCAGCAGTTTGAAATTGGACTTGTGATGTAACCGTTTGAGATTGGACTTGTGTGCAGCAATTTGAAATTGGACTATTGATGCAACAGTTTCAAATAGGACTTTTGACGCAACAGTTTTGAAATAGGACTTTTGACGCAACAGTTTTGAAATTGGACTTGTGATGCAACAATTTGAAATACATTCATTACATTCTTTTTAAAGAAGTTTTTCGCGATAATTTATTGACCAAATAAATGTTACTTATATTTTACACCACATCTTCAGTATGGAAATTTCTTTTTTTTTTGTAACTTATGTAAAACTGCTCTGTAATAATATCTATATGTACATTAGTTAACAACTAAAAACCTTAGCTAAATTAAAACCCCCGAAGTCAATCAAATTTATCAAAAATGTTGAAAAAGCAAAACATTTTTTTGAATAAAATAAAGTTAAAAATTACAACAATTAAACTTCTTAAAACACATCCTAAAACTATAAATATATTAAATGGTTAACCATATTTAATTTACTACCTATCTTATCAGGAAAACATAGAAGTGACACTGGAGATTCTTGTAGTTTCACAATGAATGACGCATATAGAAGTGGGAGGGGCTTGATGTCACTATGGGCGGAGCTAACCGGAGTACCCGCCCAAAACGTGAAGTTTAATGCTTACACACTGGAGATTAATTCCATCCAGGTCACGGAGAATTTATATCTTCACTTCTTCATTGTGTTAGAAATTAACTTCACTATGTGGGCGGTACTATATAGTATTAATATAGTAGTGGGAGGAGTTTGATGTCACTATGGGTGGAGCTAACCGGAGTACCCGCCCAAAACGCGCAGTTTAATCCTACACTCTGGAGGTGAATTATAGATAACAGGGAATATTTATCTCCACTTCTTCATTGTGTTAGAAATTAACTTCACTATGTGGGCGGTACTATATAGTATTAATATAGAAGTGGGAGGAGCTTGATGTCACTATGGGCGGAGCTAACCGGAGTACCCGCCCAAAACGCGAAGTTTAATCTCTACACTCTGGAGATGAATTCTAGGTCACAGGGAATCTTTATCTCCACTTTTTCACTGTGTTAGAAATTAACTTCACTATGTGGGCGGTACTATATAGTATTAATATAGAAGTGGGAGGAGCTTGATGCCACTATGGGCGGAACTAACCGGAGTACCCGCCCCAAAACGCGCAGTTTAATCCGTACACTCTGGAGATGAATTATAGATCACAGGGAATATTTATCTCCACTTCTTCATTCATTGTGTTAGAAATTAGCTTCACTATGTGGGCGGTACTATATAGTAAACCAACGATGTTTGGGCCATGATGACGTCAATAAAGCTCCTCCCACATTTCAAAGTATCATCGCGGAGCAACAAGACTACCAAGTGTGGTACGTGCTTCTATATATTCCTGATAATGCATGGTTTTAGTTTTAAAAACTATGTTCAATTCATGTTTAAAACTGATTTACAGCAGGGTCTATTCTTATATAGCTGCCAGATTTTCAAAAATTGGCTCTTTTAAAGTATAGTTAATAATTAAATTAAACTTTACTAAATCTATGATTACTCTATTACCAATATTAGTTAATTTGTTACTGGGTTATTGTGTGTGAGGAAAAATTACGGTGGATTTCTGAAATAGGTTAATTACCTCCTTTTTTTTCTCTTAGTAGCTTAATTAATGCTGAAATAAACATTTATATTTAAGATTTACTTTATAAACTTGAATTAATTAATTAATTAATTAGTTAATTAGTATATATCACAAGGTAATTAGTTTGTTTTTCCTTGAAAGAAATATCTACATGTCTTGGAATTTGCCTTTTCGAATGTTTACTTATGAATAATTCTACAAAATGACATTGACGATATCTGGAAAGAATTGGTCTTATTCCTGATCAACGCCACCGAGGCGTAGCGGCGACTTTTGGAACTATAATAATACGGTAGCCAATTACAGGTGGCGCTGGAGTCGATGTACTCTGATGGAGATCTGTTATTTTCTATGTTTTGATTATTACCGCTTCAACTTCAAAAAACATGTTTTAACTAATTATTATTCACCTAATAATCTCCAAATAGACCAAAATCGAATGAAAACTTACTCCGAAAGTCTTATTTCATAATATTAGACAGAATAAGAAAGGTAAAATCAACTTTTAATACTTTTGAAACCATATCGCTTGTTAAGCCTTGGCTATTCACATGATTCAGAAAGATCAACAAAACATAGAAAATAACAGATCTCCATCAGAGTCCATCGACTCCACCGCCACCTGTAATTGGCTACCGTATTATTATAGTTCCAAAAGTCGCCGCTACGCCTCGGTGGCGTTGATCAGGAATAAGGTCAATTAACGACGCTAAAAGACTATCACGTGATAGTTTTCGGCCTACCTTTCTAATAATGTCAATGTTAATTAGTAGAATTTTCATAAATTTTCAGGTACCTTAATTAATTCAATGTTTAAAGGGGCACTAGATTTGAGTTGCCAAACGTACATGATGTACAAGATATTTCTTTCACTTCACCATTTGTGGCGTCGTGACGTGCGGGTCTATTCAAACAACTTCCGCCATCTAGTGTTACGTTAAACGATTAACCGTTAAAATCTCTAACAATAAAATACTAAAATTAATTTTAAAAATATCAGAATTAATCCATGATATCAGCTAAAAGTCATTCTTGATTAAACACCCAAGTAAGAACGTAATTTTGTGCTACACATGCTTTAGCGCATAGGTTAAAGGGACTGTAGCACAAAAGACATCGGAGGGGTGGGTAAAATTATTTGAAATACGTCACAGGCACCACGTGATGCCAGCGAAGTGGGACTGGACACCTAGCTAGTCCTGGTTTTTGCTAGATTTCAGTGTCAATAGGGACTTGGCAATTCGGGCTTAACTCCGCCCCCAGCGCCATTATGGTATGTTTTTTAACAGAATCAAAGCTATATAAGCCCCTCCTCCTGGTATGTTTTTTAACACTAGTGGAAGGTAGCCTGACGTTGCATGACGTAGTACTGCCAAGTCCCTATTCCCCAAAGTGGTAATTTTCCAAATAAAACGAACTAAGTTTCTTTGAACCACGCCTTTCCTAAGTCACGTGGTGTCTATGACGTATTTCAAATAATTTTTACCCACGCGCCATGCCTTCTATACAGTCCATTTAAGTCCGATAATTAAAATCTTTATGCTACAAACGTAAGTAGATTTTAAACAATATTCCCCATTTTTTCAGCAGAGGCACCGCGTAGTATATGATGTCACACTTACGCGGGTATGGCATTATACACTGGCGACCAATCAGAACCTTTCTAAAGCGAAATAAGTATATAATTATCGGCCTTAATTCCTAATCGTAACCACTGCTTTAAAGCATGTGTACCTATTAAACTTAAACGTAACGTCTTATTCATTTACACATTAAAAAACCTATAAGCTCCGTAGACAGCCATGCAAACCGCTAACATTTCGTATTCTAATGTTACACCTAAACGTTAACTTAAAAAAGTGTTTCTTTTATGAAATAAATCACAAAATATTGACAACAGCACTGGTAATTGGGTCTTAATAATATATAGTTTTGTGATAACAATTCTATATAAAAAACGACATTTAAGTAATAATTTTCGTTAGTTAAATCTCTTTTTCTTGCAATGTACGATATACGCTGTTTTTAAATAGTATTTAATTTTTAATTTATTAATACTCTTAATCGATTTTTTTTGTAATTGTATTCCAACTTTTATTAAATGCCATCCATCTTTATTTTTTTTTAAACAGCTATAAAACGTTTTCAGATATACGGAAAGATAAATAGTTTAGAAAGCAAAATTAGCCAAGTTGTACACGAGTTTCTTAAATCAAATTAAAGTAAAACTAATCAACTTTCCAGCAAATTAAGGCTGAATTGAGGACCTAAAGGGATGTATAATGCGATACGCAGGGGCGTTTCAAGAACTATAGTTTGTAGTAGTGTTACCATTTCCCGGAGTAGTGATTGGGCAATGCCATGCCACTACCTGTCGTCTGCTTAAACGTAATAAGCATGGAATTAAGGCTGAATTGAGGACTTAAAGGGATGTACAATGCAATACGCAGAGGCGTCGCGTTTCAAGAACTATAGTTTGTAGTAGTGTTACAATTTCCCGGAGTAGTGAGTGGGCAATGCCACGCCACTACCTGTCGTCTGCTTAAACGTAATAAGCATGAAACGACTCGGACGATAGATTCATCGAAAATGCCAGTGGCCATTCCCAATGAACTGAAAACGCTACAAAATACACGCATGCGCAGTTACGCTCTATTTGATGGAAGATAAGCTTGTTATAGGCCCCGTCCCTACATAACACATTGTACATAGGCGGGGCGAATTACACAGTTATTGTAACTATCACATTTCGTCAGGAACTCATCACCCATGAATAAAAGAAATGTCTACCGTACCATTGGGAAGACGTTTGAGAAGGAAAGGAAGGAGGAAACACGGTGAGAAATTTGGGGGCGTGAGTTTGGCACAGGCGATCTGCCAGCTTTAAGGAGCTAGTGTCTAGGGAGCCTAGTGCCATTCGCGCCAAAGTTGCACCGTAGAGATCCTGACACATTTTTATCCCCTTTCCCTTTAGGACAGTAAACTTTAATTAGATTGTAAAGAAAGCATCGGCAAGTGGGTTAACATTATTAGAAACGTGTCACAGGCACCACATGACGCCAAGATTCTTTATAAAGACTACACCTCGTCTTTGTTTTTTCGCGAGTTTGCAGTAGTTTTTGAAATAAAACGAACTAAGTTTCTTTGAACCGCGTCTTTGCTAATGTCACGTACGTGCCTATAACGTATTTAAAATAATTTTACCAGACCAGTACCGATGCCTTCTTTACAGACGAGGTTAAAAACTGCGCAGTGACTAATTAATTCCTTCTAACTAACGTTAGTAGTTACTGAATGCCAAGTACGCGATTATAAAACAGCGCCACCTGTTAAGGTATCCCTTCTGAGTGATAAACTCCTGATTTTACTTACTTTCAATAATATTAAACAGAAAGACGGTTAATTAAAAATTAAAATCCAAGGGAAAAAATTCATTTTCTGGACTAATAAAAAAATTACTATAAGTAATTTAAAAACAAAATTTTGTCCCAATAGACCTAAAAATAAAATAAACAAGCTGGCCTTATATATATACGCCCGTTAAGGGGCAGATTGAAAATGAAGCAAGCGCCATCTAGTGAACGGAAATACAAACTCAAAGGTGACATTTTTTCATTGGCTGAAAACATTCTGACACTAAAATTCTGCCTCTGCGCATTTCTAAGCGAACCAATAAGATCACCCCTCATTCGTGAAAGCCCGAAAGAAACTCGTAAGGCTGTTGTAAATTTTGAATGAATTTATTTTTAGGTGTATTCATTCAAAATTTACAACGGCCTTACGAGTTTCTAAACCGGGCTTTCACGAATGAGGGGTGATCTTATTGGTTCGCTTAGAAATGCGCAGAGGCAGAATTTTAGTGTCAGAATGTTTTCAGCCAATGAAAAAATGTCACCTTTGAGTTTGTATTTCTGTTCACTAGATGGCGCTTGCTTCATTTTCAATCTGCCCCTTAACGGGCGTATATATAAGGCCAGCTTGTTTATTTTATTTTTAGGTCTATTTATTTTTAGGTGTATTGAAATGAAGCGACTAGTATGCCACGTACGCAATAATAAAAGAGCGCCACCTGTTAATCATATTCCTTTCTGAGTGATGAACTTCTGATTTTACTTACTTTGCATAATATTGAACAGAAAGACGGTTAATTAAAAAAAAAATTAAAATCCAAGAGTAATAAAAAAATCACTATAAGTACCTAATTCAAAAATAAAATTTTGACCCAATTAAAATGAAATCAGTTTGTAAAGCTAGCAGAGTTGGGTGGGTTCATTTTATCACTTGTCAATAATAAAAAAAAAAAATAAAACTAAAAAATCTAAATATTACGCAATTTTAATCCAATTACTACTTACTACCAGTACCAGTAAGTAGTATATAACTATCGAATATCTTAGTGTTTGGGCGTATATTGCGTTCTAAACTATATTTCTTCCACGTTGATATTAAATTAGAACTCAATAATTAATTAATTAATAATTAAGCCTTTTAAAGCGAATAACTTTTTGAGAGAATTTGTAGACAATTAACGAGCACTCAATTAATTATTGTTAACTGTTTCACTTTTTTTTGTTTTTTTGTTTGTTTTACCTCTTTCGTTAAAAAGTTGTTCAGGTGGACAGGGAGGGAATGTATTAAAAAGGAATTATTCACCAAAGTCCTTTATTTTTAAGACAGAAGAATTACCGTACGCTCATCAAGACGAAAAGAAGAAATTGAGAGCCCGATTAACGTCATAATCAGCAGCCAAAGATACTTGCACGAGTTCCTCTCTAGGAACGGCTTCTCCGACTATATCTCGTAATTGGGCTACACAAGCTTCCAGCTGAGTTGAATCTTGTGTCAGAGGCAGATCTTCCAAGGAGCTCGAGTCCGACGCAACGTCGCCCTTATTGGGTAAAATAAACAAAATTGCTAGAATCGCGTGTAATATGTCCTAAACACTGTCAAAAGGTTACTCAAAGACACAAGAACTAACCTCTTTTCCCGAGACATTCATGGCCGAGGTGAGTTCTTCTATATCTAAGAGACTAGATGACATGGAACTGGGACTATCAGGACCCAGAAACGGAGGAAGGGAGCAGAACTCACTGCGCGCTGAACTTCTATAAGCAAAAATAAAATTAAAAGGAAAGGGCCACCTTAAAGTTTCAACTAGTTACACTAAAGCCAATAGTGTAGAAGCCACGTCAGTATTTATTACCTTAGCTCCGCCCAAGTTATCATGTCTTCAACTTCAGATTGCAAATCTTCGGGCAATTCGTAAAACACTTCGCTCCGTATTATTTCCTTATTCATTGCGATAAATTCTAAAGTTGCGTTCTTAAAAACGGAAAAATTCAATGGGAAAAATAAACATACTAACACTAATTGGTTTAAAATCACCACTGCGTAAGTTGCGCGCGCAGTTCTAGCCTGATCTGTTTTATTATGCTTAAGAGAAATATTGGCTTACCCTTAAATTCCTAGCATTAAACTGATCGGCAATGCTTAAAAGAAACAACGCAGTGTCATCGTCAATATGATTTTTAAGCGCATCTTCAGAAATAACTTTAAGGTTGTCAACTTCGTAGCGATCGCTAAGTTGCATTAGATCGGCTAACTGTTCCGTGCTTAGCTGACTAGAATCTAAATGTCCTCCGTAGAGGTATTCGAGAAAAATCCTAAATAAAGTTGGGGTTGTATCGTGAACCACTATCCTCCTACGCAAAAGAAATTATATTTAAAATTTCTATTAATTTAAGTAAGAGTTTGAGGTTGAAAGACAGTCGTAACTTGTCTATTGATTCTTTCATTCCACTTAATAGAGCTCTTCTAAACCAGTCGCATCTAGCTGCGATGACTACACAGTGAGCTCGAACAACGTAAGATTCAATTTCTTCCTCCACAGAAGGAACACCTTGCGTATGGTCGATTACAGTGTCGGCTTGAAACAAATATCGAATACGATTTAGCAACATTAACGTTGAGGATAAGCAGACACTGGGGCGGGTATTTGTGCCTATGGGCTTATAGTGAAAACGCGAACACTCATTATGTATTGAAAGCGTGTACACGCATTATTGTAGTCGAACGTATTGCAAGCGCGCATTTGTATTATTGTAGTCGTGCCTACTGAAAGCGTGCACCACGCATTATTGTATTAATTCGTACTGCAAGCGAGCATTTATATTACCACGTACGCGGTATTGCAGTTGTAACAATAGAAACGCGTATTCAAGGATTATTATAGTTGTACGTATTGTAGCGCCTACACGCATTATTAAAGTTGTACGTATTGAAGCGCGTACACGCATTATTAAAGTTGTACGTATTGAAGCGCCTACACGCATTATTAAAGTTGTACGTATTGAAGCGCCTACACGCATTATTATAGTTGTACGTATTGAAGCGCGTACACGCATTATTATAGTTGTACGTATTGAAGCGCCTACACGCATTATTAAAGTTGTACGTATTGAAGCGCGTACACGCATTATTATAGTTGTACGTATTGTAGCGTCTACACGCATTATTAAAGTTGTACGTATTGAAGCGCGTACACGCATTATTAAAGTTGTACGTATTGAAGCGCGTATACGCATTATTAAAGTTGTGAGTTTATACACGCATTATTATGGTTGTAGTATTGTTACATTTGTATGTATTGAAGCGCGTATACGCATTATTATAGTTGTAGGTATTGTTACATTTGTAAGTATCGAAGCTCGTATACGCATTATTATAGTTGTAGGTATTGTTACATTTGTATGTATTGAGGCGCGTATACGCAGTATTATAGTTGTACGCATTGAAGGACATAAGCATTATTATTATAGTTGTACGTATTTCAGCGCGTATGCGCATTATTATAGTTGTAGGTATTGTTACATTTGTATGTATCGAAGCGCGTATACGCATTATTATAGTTGTAGGTATTGTTACATTTGTAAGTATCGAAGCCCGTATACGCATTATTATAGTTGTATGTATTGTAACATTTGTATGTATTGAGGCGCGTATACGCAGTATTATAGTTGTACGCATTGAAGGACATAAGCATTATTATTATAGTTGTACGTATTTAAGCGCGTATGCTTTCTCTTGGTTGTACGTATTGAACTGCGCGTGTACATGCATTATTATAGCATGAGGACAAAAGCATGAGTCCAACCAGATTGGATTGAATCCAACATCAGAACTACAGGTGTATAAGGTGTTTCCGCGAGAGTAAAAAGGGAGAAGAAATAGGGGGCGAAAACCGGTTTTCAGGGGATGTCAACATGGCGTCCTAACGTGGCCAGAGCGGGCAGCCGGCAAGGGGAGAGGAAAGGGGGTAGGTAACTTGACGTCACGCGCAAAGACCCTATAGACTTATGACTAACCATCGCTTCCAATATGCGAGCGTTTATAGTATTCCAGCCTAAAATTTTCGTACATAATCACGCACGCGTTAAGTAAGACTAATGTTCGGACAAATACACGAGTGCCTAAGATATTTAATTACACCTAAAACTTACCATTGATGGTTCTAATTTCAAAGCTCACATCTGTTCCTTGTCCACTCCTGAGAAGTTGTACTGAATTTTTGGCTAAAGTACTATCTCGCGACAAAGGAGGCCGACAAAGAGATTCTATCATTGCTAACTAAAAAACAATTAGCAAAAACGTCACGTCAAATCTCGACGTTAAAAACCACCAACCAAAGCTGCCAATAATATTCTTACTGGAGGTGTTATATCTGATTTAACTGGTGATTTAAAAATATCATCAATATCTGGCAGTGTGGCAATTGCGCAACTTTCTTTATCTACGCCATTTGCCACCGATGATTTCCTGATTTGATTCGGGGATAAGGGAGGGGTTTTACCATTAACTGAACCAGTCGCGTCTGAACCGGGTGTTGAAAGGGGCGGGGGTGTAGGCGGTGGAGGAGGGGGATCCAAGAGACCGAGTTGAACTAAACTTTTAGTGAACTGTTCTCGATTCACAAATTCGCATATATTATTCATGATGTTCCTAAGAATGGAACGATGGTGCACCAGTTTACTCAATACCCAAGCCTAAAGACAAAATTACAAACAATCGACAAATAATTTAACGGAAAGTTGGTTTACGTGAAACTTCGATCAGCACTCACCACTTTGGAAGTGCAAAGTTTAAAAAGATATTTCCATTCTTTCCAACTTAATTTTTCATCAACCGCCGCTTTAAACTCCTCTATCCTTAGAATTAATAATGGAATCTATGCAAAGCGCATAGTACATTAATTAATTAATTGGAATAATTAACTAAGTGGAATTAATTTAATGGGGATCTCTAGTACTATTCTCTTTTTGTGTAAAGAAGGCATCGGCGGGTGGGTAAAAATTATTTGAAATACGTCAGAGGCACGTGACCAAGGAGAGGCGTGGTTCAAAGAAGCTTAGTTCGTTTTATTTCGAAAACCACCACTTCATGGAATTGGCGCTGCAATCTCGCGAAAAACAAGTACTAGATGTCCAGTTCCACTCCATGAGGAGTCTTTGTATCTTGGCATCACGTGATGTCTGTGACGTATTTCAAATAATTTTTACCCACCCGCCGATGCCTTCTTTGCAGTCCCTTTAACAGACATTCTGACAACTGCATGGTGTTGATCTTACCTCTTCAATCACCTCCTCGAAGTTCCTGGCCATATACCTTATTTTCTCATAAGACGTTTGGCGTTCAAATCTATCCCTAAGTGTAAACATAACCTGATTTGTACGTATCACTTACAAAATAGTCAATGTAGCCAATAGGAATCATTGTGTAGCCATTGCTTCAATGTAGTATGACACAATGTCACTTACTTTCTGTAGACTAATTGGGAGAATATATTAATAACATTTCCGTGAAAACTTCGTAACCTCATCATTTCCCTTATATGTAGTGCCTAAAACCACGACCAGCAAAATTTTAATGATCAAGTACTTAATTAATTCTAATTTTGACACTACACAAAACAGACGCACTTTTTTCAGCGACCTGCTTAACTGATCGGCAATATTGCCACGTTGCGAATGATCCAAAGAAGAGGAGGAACCAAAACTCTTCTCGGAACCAATACCAACATTGGAAAGATTTATAATTTGTTCCACCGCAACTTTCACTTCCATCGTAAATTGCGACATGGAACTGACTGTTGCTTCAAACTTAATTTAAAAAATTTCATTTATCAAAAACTGCAATTAATTTTTTTAATTAAAAATTCTTTACTTCGGGTTCAAGATACGAAGCAATTTCAAGCCATTCTCTGTCGGATAAGTTACTGAATGACTGTTTTATCACTTCAAGCAATTTGTGCAATTGGTTTAAAAAATGCGGTAATCTACAAACGGATACGTCAATCCATTATTACTCATTGCATCAGCAAATTTGCTTCAATTATACGCAAATTTACCTTGACTTACAATACTTCATAATTTCATGTCTTTCTTCTCGTGAAAGTTCATTCTTTTTCCGTGAAAAAATATCACACAACATGACTAGTTTGGTCCCAGCTAAATGTATTTCGAAAATGTCAGTTGTCGACTTTCAAAAACGAGCTGTTCAAAGGGTTCCTCAAGTTGCTTGCCGGAATTACCACCCTGGCGGATTATTTGCAAACTAAAAGGCAAATTGGGGGACCGCCCGGGATTACCACCCTGGCGGATTATTTGTAAACTAAAAGGCAAATTGGGGGACCGCCCGGGATTACCACCCTGGCGGATTATTTGCAAACCAAAAGGCAAATTGGGGGACCGCCCGGGATTACCACCCTGGCGGATTATTTGCAAACTAAAAGGCAAATTGGGGGACCGCCCGGGATTACCACCCTGGCGGATTATTTGCAAACTAAAAGGCAAATTTGGGGGACCGCCCGGGATTACCACCCTGGCGGATTATTTGCAAACTAAAAGGCAAATTGGGGGACCGCCCGGGATTACCACCCTGGCGGATTATTTGCAAACTAAAAGGCAAATTGGGGGACCGCCCGGGATTACCACCCTGGCGGATTATTTGTAAACTAAAAGGCAAATTGGGGGACCGCCCGGGATTACCACCCTGGCGGATTATTTGCAAACCAAAAGGCAAATTGGGGGACCGCCCGGGATTACCACCCTGGCGGATTATTTGCAAACTAAAAGGCAAATTGGGGGACCGCCCGGGATTACCACCCTGGCGGATTATTTGCAAACTAAAAGGCAAATTTGGGGGACCGCCCGGGATTACCACCCTGGCGGATTATTTGCAAACTAAAAGGCAAATTGGGGACCGCCCGGGATTACCACCCTGGAGGACTATTTGCAAACCAAAAGAGCGCAAACCACTTTCGGAACCCTTTAAAGTAAGAAAACTCACTAATGGCGCCTTCTCTCAAAGCTTGTTTTATAACATAACACAATTTAGCGGGATTAGTAGCTAAATTGTCTCCATCTCCGTTAGTCAAAGGTCCGTTATTTAACGGATTTGTTACACCAATCTCTTTGGCCTCGGGATTATCATCTTCTTCGCAAGCTTTGCCACTAAAGTAATCGATAATACGATTCCCCCTGTTGTGCATATCGGTAACCAGACCAATTATCACTGCCAAGAAAAAGTTTTAACGGCATTGTAACTTCGGTAGAATCGTTATACATCTTTGGGTCTTTTCGCCTACATTGTTTAAGGGCAGTGTTTTTAAGAAAGAACTCGCATAGTTCCGTAAACTTTTCAAAACCAGGAATATCTTTAGAAGTGAGTAGGCATTTGCGCGCCGTTTCTTCTTCTAAAGATTCGGGTAAGCATTCGCTGTACATGTAGTGAAGAAGGGTTTGTATAACGTCATCCGGAAGACCCTCCATCGGTGTTGGATTTTTGTTCCAATCAACTTCAGGGTTTCCAAAGTTTAAAATCACCTTGTGAGCTTTGAACTACAATGTTATAAAAATATGTCACCAAAACTCTTTTATATAGAATAAGTTATTAGAGAAATATATAAGAATGCCTTATCAAGATATTCCTAAATATATGAGCCAACTACTGATGGAGTTCCTAAAATCTGAAGCAATGATCATAGAATTCCGAAATATCCGAGCATGGATAATATAATTCATAAATATCCGAGCATGGATAATATAATTCATAAATATCCGAGCATGGATAATATAATTCATAAATATCCGAGCATGGATAATATAATTCATAAATATTCCGAGCATGGATAATATAATTCATAAATATTCCGAGCACTGATCAAGGCATTCAAAATATTCCGAGCACTGATCAAGGCATTCAAAATATTCCGAGCACTGATCAAGGCATTCAAAATATTCCGAGCACTGATCAAGGCATTCAAAATATTCCGAGCACTGATCAAGGCATTCAAAATATTCCGAGCACTGATCAAGGCATTCAAAATATTCCGAGCACTGATCAAGGCATTCAAAATATTCCGAGCACTGATCAAGGCATTCAAAATATTCCGAGCACTGATCAAAGTATTTCTAAATATTAGAAGCACTGATAAATTTATTTCTAAACAACCTGACCACTGATCAATGTATTTCTAAACAACCTGTCCACTGATCAATGTATTTCTAAATAACCCGAGCATTGATCATGATATTTCTAAATGTCCCGAGCAGTAATCAAGATATTTCTAAATTTCCCGCGCAGTGATCAAGGTATTTCTAGGTGTCCCGCGCAGTGATCAAGGTATTTCAAAACAACGTGAGCAGTGATCAATGTATTTCTAAATAACCCGAGCTGTGATCAATGTATTCCTAAACAACCCGAGATGTGATCAAGGCATTCCTAAACAACCCGAGTAATGAAGTTCTAAATGTCCAACCACAAATCTAAAGGAAGTATATACCTCTTTTCCATTTTCTGCAGTTACAGTAATATCTGAGAAATAACCTTCTTCTAAGGCACAGAGGAAAGAAAATGGATGATCATGTTTGGCTTCGTTGCTGGAAACCTTCAATACATAAAAAAGAAACACCCTAATCTATGCCTATTCAAAAATAACAAGCTTTTTTTAACACCTAACCGGTGCTGACCTTTTCACACTGTAAAACACACCACCCCTCATAAGTCAATTGCAGACAATCTTCTTTAGGCAAGTCTACTTTGAACTCAATGACGTGACCAGTTACGGTACCAAAAAATCTCAGAAAATTTGGATTACCAAGAAAAACCTTTTCAAATTTAAATATATACATTTTCCTTCGTTAGAATGTCTTCTAAAGATAATTCAATAATTTTCAATAACCTCGTATGTTTCACAGTTAAATATTGGCATAATTTCGGCATTTTCAGCCACTTTCCACGTGACATCTCCACTTTCATCAAGAGTAAATTCAGTTCTAAAATTTATTTATTTATTTTTTTAATGGGGAAGTTCAAAAAATGAATATAATACATTAATTAAAGTGATGTTACTAATTGTAATTCAACCTCAAATTGTAATAAATTTGAATTTATTAAATTAGAAAGCCAATAAAAACGCACCCTTCAATATCAGAAGCATCTGATCCTCGATCTGCTAAGGACATACATTTAACAATCTGTACAGGAAAAATAATTAATCATGTCTTAAAAAATCATTGAAAACGCAGTACAATGTACTTTCTCCGCTAATTGGATGGAATTCATGTAACATAACATGATAATAAATAAATAAATAAAAAGCCAATACAACATTTTTAATTTATTCAAAAACAGACAATATCTAAAGAATCCTAAATTAAACACAGATTAAAAGGGGATTACTGGTCAACTTTTGAAGTGGTTAGGGGTCAGTTTGCTGCTTATATGTCTATGACAAAATATTCTGAACACTGGGTTTAAAAACTATGATAACACGATCTTGAATTTTTACCAATGGATACAAAATTAAGCTATAATAATAATAAACTATGGTTTTCAAAGAAACCCCTGTTAGTTTCCCACCCAAATTATACTTTATAGCATTTTCCGAAACCCTCTATAGAGATCACGCTGAAATTTTAGCGTGACCTCACAAATCTCCACAGCAGGGTAGGGATAGAAGCAAATAATTTTTGAAATACCCCAAATAATAATCTTTGTGAAAGTGCAATTTTGGAGTACAGAAAATGAGAGCATTTGCATTAAATAAAAACTAAATATCTGCAGGAATAATCTCAAATTGCACTTGGGGTGTATTTTGGAAAACACTATCAGAAAAGGTGTTATTTAATGTTTGTTTACATCAGGAAAATCTCTAAAGCATAAATAAATTGGCTTAGTCCACCATAAAAATTTTATTTTGCCCTATAAAATACGCAATAACAGACCCTCATTTAAAAATATATGCAAATTTTCATCGGAATTGATTTTCTTCAATGATTTCATTAAAGCATTTAGGCCTAGGCTTTTAAATCACAACACTCAAAACTCAAATCTGACAGTTCTCTCGCCTAAATCGCGCTAAGCCTTGGTTATGAAAACAACACATCGATATTTGCAAATAATATTTTACGTGTATCTAGTTTATAAACAAAAAACAATAATAAAACAAACCATAATAATTAATCTGCATTCTAGTAAATTAATGCAATCATATTTAAACTAATTTTACACTTACTTTCCATGTCCCACTGTAAGCACTGCTGTCGTCCGCCATTTCTGTTATCTAGAAAATGTTTTGTTTGCGTATATTTAAGAATTTCTAGATGGCGCTTTCACTGATCAGTGATCATTGTTGATCACTTACGAAATTCAAAATTCAAATCGCAGATTCCCAGTGCATTGAATGCACCGAACCCGGCTTATATTTATTTATTAAGGGACACAATAAGCTGGTTAATTTAAAATATATTCTTCGAAAATTGCTCCATTCGAGAAAATGAAACTGAAAAACTCTAGAACAGTAGGTGCTACATGAGTACAGGCATGGTACAGGATAATCAACGGAAAATGTAGTTAATATGATCCCGTTGTGACGTTTTTCAAATAATTTTTACGTCACTTGATGAAACTTTGTGTTGTGGACTTGATATTAGATGGCGCTAGTGTACTAATTTTGTATAGAGTAACTTATAGCCAGAAGCTATGAGACTATGATGAGTAGGCAGAAAAATATGTAAGCTAACTACGTATGTACGGGTTAAAGTTATACGGGTTTAATAAAGTCTTTCTGTTGTTATTAATCTTGCGTCGTTAATGAAAGATACAACAGAAATTGGCGACGGATCTTCTCGTGCTCCCGCGGGTTGTCGTATGTTGTTTCGGTTCCCCGTGTTTCTTTCGGACTTTTCGGTTCGTGCTCGTTTCGGTTAGGCCTCGGCCTTGTTGTTTTTCTTTGTTTCGTTGTCGACGGGTACGCCCGCGATCGGAATTACGGTGCAAAATGCCGTCCCACGGGACTATTGCTCCTTTTGACGAATCGATAGAAACATTTGAGAGGTACTCCTCTAGGCTGAAACACTATTTTGCCGCTAACGATATTACCGACGAAGGTAAAAAGAAATCTATCTTTTTAACGACGGTGGGTCCGAAAATATTCAATCTGTTGCACGACTTGCTGGCCCCGAATTCTCCGGATGATGCAAGTAACACCTTTACAATATTAGTCGACGCATTGAAGGCACATTTCTGCCCAAAACCATCGGAAATTTTGGAGAGTTTCAAGTTTCGTAGCTGTATGCGATCACCCGCCGAACCTATTCCTACGTACGTCGCTACATTACGGCGACTGGCTGGAACATGTAACTTCCAGACCGCTTTGGATCGGGAACTTCGCGACCAGTTCGTCTTAGGAGTTCGTGATGAGATGATACAACAACGGCTATTTGAAGAAGAATCCCCGACATTCGATAAGGTTGTAGCGATAGCTCAAGCTATGGAGTCAGCCTCACGTTATACTCAAGAGGTAAAAGTGACTGGAGCTCCTGCAAGTAACGCTATCCCACAGGTAAACAAAACTACCATAGCACAACAACCTACCGCTGGAAAAAGATACTACCGCAAATTCAACCACAAGGCAAAGCCACAGAACAACTCTCATTCTACACCCAAGAATCACAGCGAATGCTCCCGATGTGGAAGAGTTGATCACCCACCACCCAACTGTCCTTTTATATCCGCCGTTTGCGGAAAATGCCAGAAAGTTGGGCACCTCGCAAAGAAATGTCTTGCCGATCAAAAGCCAGCCAAGAGTAACCAAACATTCAGGGCGAGGGGAAAAGTTAACACGGTAGGAGCAACAGCCGCATGCAACTCTAATCCGGAATATACCATGTTTCATCTGCGATCGCTGCCACCGGCACCGACGCCTGTAATACTTCCATTTCGGGTTAATGGCAAACCAGTCGAACTAGAATTGGATACCGGCGCTGCATACACGATCATCTCACGTAAGACTTGGAACGCCTTATCTGGCGGTAGTCTCAGCGCTCTACGTCCTGTAGACCCGGTATTGGAATCATTTACCGGACACTCAATTGGAGATCTGGACGCGGCACAGGTACTAGTTACTTACCAAAACCGTTCTGAAACCTTGGAGCTACTAGTCGCCAAGGAACACTGTCCAAACGTTTGCGGACGCAGTTGGATTTTCTCAGAGTTACGAATTCTGGATCGGAACAGTATCAACCAACTCGTTGGCGGAACCCTGCCCAAGCAGACGCTCGACAAAGAGCTGACCAATCTATTTACGGAATATTCTGACGTTTTCAAACCCGGACTGGGGTTATTGAAGAACTATAAGGCTCGCTTGGACTTGAAAGCGGACGCTACGCCCCGCTTCATGGCCGCTCGACCAGTACCCTATGCCTTACGAGATGCTGTGGGCGAGGAACTGATCCGATTACAGGAGTTGGGAATTATTGAGCCGGTACGACATTCAGATTGGGCCACGCCCATTGTAACCGTCCTAAAGAAAGACTCCAAACCACGAATTTGCGGCGACTATAAAGTTACCTTGAATCCACAGTTGGATACTGAACGGTACCCTCTTCCCAAGGTGGAGGATATTTTTGCCAAATTGTCTGGAGGCCAAAGGTTTACGAAGTTGGACCTTAGAGAAGCATTTAACCAGATTGAGTTGGATGACGCATCCAAGCTGTTGGCGGTAATTAACACCCACAAGGGGTTATTTCGGGTCAACAGACTACCATTTGGCACTGCCTCTTCGCCTGCTATTTTCCAAAGAGCGCTAGAGGAATTGATTCAAGGAATTCCGGGGGCAACCAATTTCGAAGATGACATCACTATCACAGGCACTTCAGACGCAACACATTTGCAATCTGTTCACGAAGTACTTAAGCGAATGCAAGATGCAGGCCTGCGACTTAGGCCAGACAAATGTAGTTTCTTCCAAGACTCCATCGAATTACTTGGTCATCGTATCGACAAAATGGGAATACATCCGCTTGAGTCCAAAATGGATGCCATCATGCAGGCCCCAAGACCTGCAAACGTGGAACAACTACGGTCGTTCATTGGATTGTTCTCATACTATGGGAAGTTTGTCCCCAACCAAGCAACATTGTTAGCACCCTTGTACGCTCTTTTACGTAAAGATACGAGTTGGAACTGGTCGAACGACGAAGAAACTGCATTCTTGAAAGCAAAGGAAACCCTACGGGACTCTTCAGTGCTGGTTCATTACGACCAAACAAAGGAACTGATTTTGGCTTGCGACGCCTCGCCATACGGCCTAGGCGCCGTTCTCTCACATCCTGGGCCCGCGAACACCGATCGCCCTATCGCGTTTGCCTCGAGAACTCTCACACCCGCTGAGCGAAACTATTCGCATATCGAGCGAGAAGCTCTAGCATTGGTGTTTGGCGTCACCAAGAATCGTGATTACCTTTTTGGTCGCCGATTCACCTTATTAACTGACCACCAGCCTCTGGTCTCACTTCTATCTGAGAAGAAACAAATTCCTCGCACGGCGGCGTCTCGGATCCAACGGTGGGCGTTAACGTTGGCCGCCTACCATTATGTAATTAAATACAGGAAAGGTACCCAAAATAATAACGCCGACGCCCTCAGTCGTCTTCCAGTGGACTCCGCGCAGGTTGACCCACCTGTACCGCAAGATATAGTTTTGCTTGTACGCTCCTTATCCGACCCTACTTCCCCAGTATCTGTTGACGACATCAGAGTGGCAACCGCCAAGGACCCTACACTCGCCAGAGTACTCGATTACACTCACCATGGGTGGCCTACAAAGCAACCGAAGGGTCTCGCTGACGACGGTTTCCGTTTTTATTGGATGAAGCGGGCGGAAATAACGAGCGTGGATGGAGTGCTGCTCTGGGGCTCACGGGTTATTGTACCACCACCATTACAGCGTGCAATGTTAGACGAGTTGCACAGCACTCACCAGGGTATGACCCGCTTGAAAGGCCTCGCTCGAAACAAATTTTGGTGGCCGTTAATAGACAAGACCATAGAGTTCGTCGTTAGCGCTTGTGAACGCTGTCAACAGGATGCTCCAATGCCACGGGCTACATCGTACGAATCATGGCCAGCGTCTACTGCCCCATGGCAGAGAATCCACATTGACTATGCCGGTCCGATCAATGGGAAAATGATATTAATCGTGGTTGACGCTTACACTAATTGGATTGAGGCCCTAGTGGTAAACTCTGCTACTGCATCCGCCACCATCATCGAGCTTCGGGACCTCTTTGCTCGATTTGGCCTGCCATCACTAGTCGTATCCGACAATGGAACACCGTTCACCGCTCTAGAAACAGTTCAATTTCTGAAGGCGAACGGAATCAAGCAACTTTTTACACCACCATATCACCCGGCGTCCAATGGACTGGCGGAGCGGGCCGTACGAACAGTCAAGACTGGTCTAGCGAAGTCATCCGACCATGACCTACGAACCCAGATAAGTCGAGTTCTGTTGAACTATCGCCGCACACCAATAACGACCACGGGTTTGTCACCTGCCGACCTCATGTTAAAATATTCCATCCGGACCAGGCTGGATTTAATCAACCCAACAGTCGGAGTTCCCCACCCACATACGGAGTGTGATGTTTAATAATGATAGGTTGACTCAATTATAATCAAACATAACTAGTATTTATTAGGAACTTAAATATCCGATTTCTTACAATGTATCCACACCAAGAATCTATATCCACATACTTAGAATGGGAGAACAAGTATACATTAATATACACAGGGGTTCGATACTCAGGGATGAGACACATGAGAACATTACATTTCCCTCTTCTTGAGAAATGACTTAAGGTATTAATGAATGTCTACATTAACTCGATTAACCGTTTTGGTTTGATGCGGCGTTGGCGCATATTGTAACGCGGTTCGTTGCAAGGAGTAGAAGGAGCAAGAGGTGATGTTGCGGTTGGGGTAGGAGATGCAAGTGGTGATGGTAACTCCTTGGATAGGCTCGCTTCGGATGAGTGGTCGTGAGAGACAGTCGAGTCTGAGGTATCAGTATGTTCCTCAGCAGGTAGAGTTGTAATGCGTTTGTAATGAGAAGCATTGCGAGTAATTGAGTGACCGTCGCGTTCCACAGTAACGGTGGGGCCTCTGATATTGGTGACGCGATATTGTAGCGGGTTAAAATAAGGTGAAAGTTTGTGGGTACGATCATTTTTCACAATAACGGTGTCTCCTAATTTCAATGAGTGAGGTTTGGCTTGGTGACGTTTGTCGCTGTAGCGTTTCATTTTAGTTTTGGAGACTTGGTCTCTGGCAGCTAAAGTAGTAAAGTCGGGTTTAGCGGGTGAAGACAGTGACGGAAGTTTGCTTTTGGTGATCCGACCAAACATGAGATGCGATGGGGGTATTCCTGTTGAACAATGAGGAGCCATACGATATCCGCGTAGAAACGTTGTTAACGCATCTTTCCAATCGTCTCCACAGACGTCAGCGGCACGGAGAGCTTTTGATAGTGACGCCATAAAACGTTCCGCTGTGCCATTCGCAAAAATAGCGAAGATACGATCGAGAATGCGGAGATTAGCATCAACAGACGTAGAGGAGACAATCTCGGCGAGAGGAAAGCGTGAAAATTCATCCATAATAACCAATAGATAGTGACCATTTTTAAAAGGTCCTAGATGATCCACAGCTACTTCAGTCCAGGGTCCTTTAGGCAAAGGAGTCATTCGAAGGGGCTCGGTTGATGTGTTTGGAGTTACAGCCAAGCAAGGTATACAGGCTTTGATGATAAAATCGACGCGTGTATCCATTTTTGGAAACCAGACTTTGGTGCGTAGTAATTGTTTAGTCTTTACAAGACCTAAATGTCCCTCGTGGGCAAGAGCGATAACGCGATCTTGCAGAGATGCAGGGATATATATCCGATGATCTTTCAATAAAACTCCGTTAACGACGGATAATTCATTCTTCACCAGTGATAAAGCTTTTAGAACGTCATAGTCAGCTTCAGAAGGGTTCAGTTTCCATTGATCGGTACGCAAACATTGAAGTACACGTTGAACAGTAGAGTCGGCGTGGGATGCTTGGACGACCTCATCATAAGTGATGGCTTTTGGTATGGCGTGTTGAAGTATCATGCATAAATGACGCTCGGTGGCTGGTGATAATCCAGTGGGTTTGGTGGTGGCTGCAATAGGATGACGTGACAAATAGTCAGCTGGATTAAGTTTGCCAGGTTTATATTCCAGTGAGAAGTCATATGGCATGAGTCGCAAATTCCAACGTTCAATACGTGCGGATGTTTTAGCTTTTGGGTTACCCAATAATGTCAGCAGCGGAAGATGGTCCGTTATAACCTTAAAGGTAGCACCGTAAATATAAAGATGGTAATGTTCACAACCCCACACGACAGCGAGAGCTTCGCGTTCTGTTTGTGAATATCGCGATTCCACCTCAGTGAGCGATTTGCTGGCAAAGGAGATGATAGATATAGTTCCAGATGAGTCCACTTGCGATAGAATAGCGCCCAGCCCTGTGGGACTAGCATCCACATAGATGACCGTTTGTTTTGTAGGATCGAAGTAAGAAAGAGTAATTTCCTTGGAGAGAAAGTCCCTTAAGGTAGCTAACGCGGTATCGTGTGTGCTATCCCACTTCCAGGTAGTATCTTTTTTTGTGAGTGCTCGCAATGGTAAGGTGACATCCGAGAAGTTAGGTATGAATCGGGAACAATATGTGGCGAGACCTAAAAGACTTCTGACTTCATCGGGTGTGGTAGGTGTTTGGATGTTATTCAAGGCCTGGATTTTCTTTTGTTGAAGCGATAGGCCTGAGGGTCCAAAAATATGTCCGTAGAATTCCAGATGGGTTTGATGAAACTGACATTTTTGGCGATTGAGGGTAACATTGTTGTCTTGAAGACGGTGTAAAACTGCTTCCAAGGCTATGTCATGGTCCTTTTGAGTTGCTCCATATATTAGGATATCATCGGAAGCATTTACAGAACCAGGAATGTCTTGGATCAAACAGTATACGATATGGTGAAAGACTTCGGCGGCTGAGTTTATGCCAAAACTTAGCCTTTTGTAACGATAAAGACCTCGGTGAGTGCTGAACGTAGTGATTGGTCTGGATTTGTCTGCAATTTCCAATTGATGATAACCTTTGTTTAAATCTAACTTGGAAAATATGGTGGCGCCATTTAGTTTGTGAATTATGTCTTCTATGGTTGGCATAATGTGTCTTTCTCGAATAATGGCGGTATTGGGTATTCGCATGTCAACGCATAAACGAATTTTATTGCCTTTTAAGACTAGTACTATTGGTGACACCCAAGGTGTAGGTCCAGATACAGGTTCAATAATATCATCAGCAAGAAGGCGCTCAAGCTCTTCCTCTAATGCCTTTCGTAGATGAAAAGGTACTCGTCGATGAGGCTGTGCCACCGGTATGACGGATTCATCAATAGCAAGGTCGATTTTCACACCTTTGAATTTTCCAATACCTTGGAAAAGTGTAGGATATTTGCCAATGAGATCTTCTTGATTTAGAACATGAAGTGATTGTAATTCTTCAGGTGATGGTAGAATGTGCAATCGGGTTAGTGTTGGATAGCCAATCAATGATGGAGTAACAGGACCTGTGTCACTAGTGACATAAAACCGTTCTGTAGTGCTATGGTTTGGTACACGAATTTCTGCTTCAAAAGATCCAATGAACTTTAAAGGTGTTTGAGATCCATAAGTGAATACTGAGCGACTGGACGGATGCAGTATTGGTTTGTGTGATAACGCTTGGTAAGTAGAGTAGTTGAGTACATTTACGTCAGATCCAGAATCCATGAGAAGGATGAGCAAGTCTTCTCCTAGTTGAACTTGAAGGAGAGGTTTATGTAAGACAGAGTTGTCTTCTCGTGTGTCCAACGTGAATAGGAATTCGGTTTCATCCTCGTTTTGGTCTTGGAGCACGCGAATATGTGGTTGGTGTTTGGGTTTCACCCTTGATGATTGACTAGGGAAGTTCTTGGTTGGATGACAGGTAGAGGATTGACTAGCCACGTTCTGTGATTGATAATACTGATTGGAAGATGATCGGCACATTTTTCGGAAATGATTTAGTCTTCCACAGTTACTACAGGTTTTCCCTTTAGCTGGGCAATTGTTTGGATGAGGATAAATACCTCCGCATAGTCCACATTGAGACTTGGTACTGGTCTGTGGTTGGTGGTTGTTACGATGAGGTGAAGCTTGAGGTGTAACAAACTTCGAAGGTGGTTTGGAGGTAGACTTCTGAAGATAAGAAATAGTACGAGTTGTGGTTGATGGGTTGGTGGTGTTTTCGATATTTGTTGCTTGGGTTTCGGATATTTCCATAAGACGAGCCATTTGTATCAACTTATCTAAATCAAGTGAAGGATCTTGTAAAGCGGTACGTCTCAGCTTCTTTGAATGACAAGTTTGAACGATATGCCTCTTGATTTCAAGTGCAGGATCGGAAAAAGCACAGAATTGTGATAAAGCTCGGAGACGAACATGATAGGCATCAATGTTTTCTGTTTCTAATTGTTTAGCGTCTCGAAATTTAAAGATTTCGTAATCAACATTTTGTTTAGGCGCAAAGTGATTGGTTAGTAAGGTTTTTGCGTCTTGATAGTCGTTGGTGATTTCATTTCCTGGTAAAGCATAGAAGATGTCTTGAACTGAATTACCCACACAGTGAAGCAAAAGGGCTTTTTGTCGAGTTGCATCCTTGACTCCAGATGCAAGGAGATAATTTTCAAACCGTTGACACCATTTTGTCCAAGCGGCGTGAAGGTTATCGTTATCGGTGGTGATGTCAAACGGTAAAACTGGTGGTAAAGATAATGCCATTGGTGATGCAGATAAAAGGTAGAAAAATGGCGGTAAACAAAGGTAGACACCTAAGCCTTGGCGTCGTCGACGATGATTAAGATATTTTTAGGTAACTTATAAGAGATGCGGAGTGCAATATGTGGCAGATATTCCCACGAAGATAAGAGGAAGCTCCGTCGCCATTTGTGATGTTTAATAATGATAGGTTGACTCAATTATAATCAAACATAACTAGTATTTATTAGGAACTTAAATATCCGATTTCTTACAATGTATCCACACCAAGAATCTATATCCACATACTTAGAATGGGAGAACAAGTATACATTAATATACACAGGGGTTCGATACTCAGGGATGAGACACATGAGAACAACAGGATGCTCCAATGCCACGGGCTACATCGTACGAATCATGGCCAGCGTCTACTGCCCCATGGCAGAGAATCCACATTGACTATGCCGGTCCGATCAATGGGAAAATGATATTAATCGTGGTTGACGCTTACACTAATTGGATTGAGGCCCTAGTGGTAAACTCTGCTACTGCATCCGCCACCATCATCGAGCTTCGGGACCTCTTTGCTCGATTTGGCCTGCCATCACTAGTCGTATCCGACAATGGAACACCGTTCACCGCTCTAGAAACAGTTCAATTTCTGAAGGCGAACGGAATCAAGCAACTTTTTACACCACCATATCACCCGGCGTCCAATGGACTGGCGGAGCGGGCCGTACGAACAGTCAAGACTGGTCTAGCGAAGTCATCCGACCATGACCTACGAACCCAGATAAGTCGAGTTCTGTTGAACTATCGCCGCACACCAATAACGACCACGGGTTTGTCACCTGCCGACCTCATGTTAAAATATTCCATCCGGACCAGGCTGGATTTAATCAACCCAACAGTCGGAGTTCCCCACCCACATACGGAGAAGGAAACCTTCAAATTTCAAACTGGCGATACGGTCTATGCTAGAAATTTTGGGCAAGGAGACAAATGGTTCACCGGCGAAATAATCAGGAACCAGGGCCAAGTTATGTTCGACGTCGCGACACCTCATGGCAACGTCAGAAGGCACAACCATCAATTACGACCACGAATACCTTTAAGGAATGACACCAGTCCACATAATCATTCAGCGACGGCACAAGAACCAGAAATACAAGAGTTGGGAGCTCAGGAACATTCAACGCCAAACGCTCCAGATCTAACGCCTGACACTGAACAGGCACAGCCATGTACACCGTCCACGCCAGAACCTTCTAACACATCGAATTTGCGAAGATCAAAAAGAGTACCCAAGCCACGCGTTTTGTTGGACTTATAATTATCTTTTCTTCTGGGGAAAGGCAGTGTTGTGGACTTGATATTAGATGGCGCTAGTGTACTAATTTTGTATAGAGTAACTTATAGCCAGAAGCTATGAGACTATGATGAGTAGGCAGAAAAATATGTAAGCTAACTACGTATGTACGGGTTAAAGTTATACGGGTTTAATAAAGTCTTTCTGTTGTTATTAATCTTGCGTCGTTAATGAAAGATACAACACTTTGAAATTTGAGCTGAAAAGCAAGGCACTAAAGTCATTGACAAACAACCAATATTTCGATAGAAAAATGTTTATTCTCACAATTAAATATTAATCGTGTTAAAAATACTATGCTTTAGTCAAGCATATTCATGTTTATCTATTAAACTATTTTAAGCTGACGTAGGATTTCTCTTAAACGCCTTTAACTTTTCAATTTCTTGCTTGCTGGTAGTCTCCTTGTGTTGCTTTAGCTCTTCGGATCCTACAGTGACACCCCAGTTATCTGGTTGAGAAAACGCCCCACTTAGTGGACGACCGGAAGCGGGTTGGAGGTTTTCCCAGAAACCGCGATCAGCTCTGTAATATTTGGAGTTAAAACATGCACACGTTTCAAATAGATATAAAACTATCATACCTAGCTCGAACCCAAGGTTTAGTGTGCATTTTCAATCCTTCACCCCAAGCGTCGTGTTTCTCTGAACCTTTAGGTTGTCTCTTTCGTTCTGGAGCCAATTCTTCGGATAACGCTCGGACATGGTAGGGTTCGAACCCGCAACATCCTCCAATGTAACGAACTCCTAGTTTGTAAGCTTCACGGGCGTATCTCTGCATGTCCCACCTGGTGCAGATTCTTGGTTCCAAAGCTTGACAAGCAAAACATTGTTAGACCTTAGACCTTCGCAATTTCGGTAGCTCTATAGTAGATCATCGCTTACCGAAAGGAAACTCGGGTAAATCAATGAAGCCTTGTTTTCCAGCGTCAGGAGTATGGAAAGCAAGAGGTTGCGTCATAAGATGTGTTTTAGTCAGACCAGCTTCGTGCAAGGCATCCTTCATCAGTTTGATGGTCTTCAGGCAGTGAAATGGGTCGAAGTGACAGTTGAGTCCAACAACTTCAGCGCCAGCTTTCGCCATTCGGACTGCGCACTCTCCAGCGGACACTCCGTGCATATCACCCTCAACACCAATGCACATAGTAGCGGCAACGGCGAATTGTGGGGCAGCCTTCTTGCAGACCTCAATAGCCCATTCCATTTCTTCGACATGTTCGAAATACTAAAGTTTCAAAAGATAGCGATTGTACTAAACCATTTGCGCTAATAAGATGCGGTTACGTATTTCAAAAATACCAATTACCTCACAAATAAGGAAATCAACTTTCTGGTTGACGAAAACTTTGACTTGATTCTCGAACTCCTTTTGCACTTCAGCCTTGTTCTTCTGGCTAAGATAAGCTGGCGTTTGGCTAATGCCTCCAGCAACGAGGGCATCACCTTCCGAGGCTACTTCTCGGGCGAGTCTGCAAGCGGCTTCATTGATATCGGCACCCTGAAACCCAAGTGACCATCAGTAAAATAATGCCACCCACGCTTTGACATTGCAAATTAACTTACGGTAAAAGTCGACTTGGCGTTATGACCGCGGTTGATGAGTTTGTCATCACTAGCGTAGAAAGTGAAGGCTTGCATGACGTCGGACCCAGCACGCAAGAACTCCCGGTGAAGTTGACGTACAGCTTCTGGGTGTTCGACAGCCGCTTCGGGAGTCCATGGACCTGCCTTCACGTAACCTCTTTTCTCAAGGGCGAAAACGAATCCACCATCTCCAATAACGACGCCTTCGTCTAGTCTCTGCAATAAACCCTGAAACAGCAATGTTCATTAAAATTCAGTTCGACCATGAAGTAGAGCTTCGCTCCATACTTTTTTAGCTGCCATCGTGAGTAGTGTTGGACTGTTAGTGTTAGAGTTTGGAAAACTTCGCTTCTATTGAGCCTGGAGACTCGATCCGCGATATTTCTTATATACTTGGCTGAGTGATATTCAGAGATTATGGGTTATCTATTTCAGATCCTGGCTTTTCATTCGGTCTCGAAGACACGCCTACCAAACTCGAACTCTCCATTGTATAGATTCCTACATACGTCAATTCCCGTCTAGAATCATTCATTATCATATTTAACCATCTCTAAGCTTCCAGATTTATAAACGTACGTTATAAAATGGCGCAAGACGTGTAATTATTAAAAACAAGAACCTGATTTAACTGGTCGAATCTGTAATGCTCCAGATGTCAAACTGGAACTGATTATCTATAATTCATCTGGTACCATCTCTTGCTATTTTATCACAAGTTTTCTCACGACGCTCTTGAATTCAGGGAGGTCTTTGGAGCATCCCACGACAATAGAATAGAATAATAAATGACCTTCAAAGTTGCAACCGATCACATTCAGAAATGCAGTAAACCATTGGTCAAACTATCGTAGATAACTTTTTTAATGGATTATGTTAACTATATGTCTAATTTTAATGCTATAATTAATTACAAATAATAAATTAAAAGGGTCTCCCTAGCGCCTGTCACTCGCTAGCGTCCTTAATGTACAATTAATCTTTTCATCTTCAGCGCTCAGTCCCTTTTAAGTGGAGTTTTGAAGTACTGTTGGGGCCAATAACTCAAGTGCCCTTGAACTTTGTGATAAGCGTATCTATCAGAGGCACTTTGAAAGAGGACATACAAGAAATAATTTTTTCTTTATTTTTGAGATATTATGCTTAAAATTTAAGACCAAAAATCATGCAACAAAATTTATGTTTGCGCCTTCGTTTTAAGGATTTTATATGAAAAACTTGTGGGTAGTTTGAAAGTCCCTCCATAACTTTTTTATATTGCCGAACTTCGAAAGTTTAAAAAAACCCTTACATGCAGTGCCCCGCATTACCGTTCATGACACTACTTCCTAAATTATAAAATAACAATGCAATATAATTGACCAGAATGGTCATCTGTTGCAACAATTTAGTATAAAACTTCGTAACATTGTTTGATAAATCAAATCAGTAAATTAAAGCTTTAATATGAAAAACTTATGTGTAGTTTGAAAGTCCCTCCATAATTTTTTTCTACGGTGGAACTTTTAAAACCCCTTGTTACTATTCATGATGACACGACTACTGCCGAAATTGTAAAATAACATTTGCAAAATTGCAATACACCTGACCAGAATGGTCATCTGTTTGCCCACGCAAACATTGTTTATTAAGTCAAATCAGTAAATTTAGGATGCTGGGGACATTTTTGTTATCTTTTGTAGATTAATTACATCATGTTGCATGTAAAATACCTCAAACATTGGCGTATTGCGTCAAAATCGTAAACTTAAAAAACTTCACATACTATCTGTCACCTATTCAAAAACTCTTTGCATAGTTGTTCACAAGTTCCCCCAGAATAAAATACTTTCCACAATATTTCCTCATAAATCCCATGACTACTCATGGAAATTGCTCAGGCTACGTGATCCTCTTATAGAATATGCATCTTGGTTTACAAGGAGCGGGACTTCAATTCCAACAGTGGCTTTCATGTTAAAATAATTTACTAACTTTTTGCTAGAACTACGAATACTTGTAAACTATTGTCAAACAAATAACCTTGACTGTTTCCAAGGGCAATTTTTGAAAATTTTTCTCGTTATCAGGGTTGTTTTTTCTCTGTGTAATGACGCTGGCGTACCACGCGAGGGTCGATAGACTTAACTGATAATAGACTTCGATACGTCAAAAAGAATATATAAACACTTTCTTGGGGGTTATCTTTAAAACCTAAAATGATAAAAGAGGCCGGGCAGTCATTGCTTAGTAAGCTTTACAAAAAAATTGGGTAAATTTTTTCATTGGAAATGTACGCCTTCCATTCGTTGCTAAGCGGTTTTTGACATCAAACATGTTAAATCATACACCCTTCTATTTCCTCCGAACACCAAACTAGAAATTCAAATTCCCTTTCTTTTCTACGTTTTCTCAGACCTTTTCATAGATTTTTCATGATGTTTTTAAGACCCAATTGTTATTGTTCTAAATATAAGGGTTGCTTTCAAGTAGGCCTAAACAATTTCGTTTAAATCGCATTTTATGAATATTTAAATGGATAAAGAATGCATGTGAGGAAATCTGTTTAAAATCTAAACCCCTTATTTGTTGAAATTCTTAAAAGCATAGCGCGGCTCCAGTCGATCCCCTACAAGGGGACTTTCCTCCTGAACTCCAGGTTTTGGCTTGGCAAAGGCTTGTGGGCGGGATTTATAAGTGCAGGTATAAATCCCGCCCACAAACTCCTCTAGCTTCGCCAAGCCAAAACTGGAGTTCGTAAGGAAAGTCAACTTGTAGGGGATCCACTGAAGCCGAGCTATTCCGTAAAACTCCCTGACTTTCCAGGTTTTTCCTGATCTATGTCAACCCTGCTTAATATTGTCATGTCTTCAACACCGGTGAACCCATTTTAAGCTTAATATTGTCATGTCTTCAACACAGGTGAACCCATTTTAAGCTTAATATTGTCTTGTCTTGAACACAGGTGAACCCATTTTAAGCTTAATATTATCATGTCTTCAACACAGGTGAACCCAATTTAAGCTTAATATTGTCATGTCTTCAACACAGGTGAACCAATTTTAAGCTTAATATTGTCATGTCTTCAACACAGGTGAACCCATTTTAAGCTTAATATTGTCATGCCTTCAACACAGGTGAACCCATTTTAAGCTTAATATTGTCATGCCTTCAACACAGGTGAACCCATTTTAAGCTTAATATTGTCATGCCTTCAACACAGGTGAACCCATTTTAAGCTTAATATTGTCATGCCTTCAACACAGGTGAACCCATTTTAAGCTTAATATTGTCATGTCTTTAACACAGGTGAACCCATTTCAAGCTTAATATTGTCATGTCTTCAACACAGGTGAACCCATTTGAAGCTTAATATTGTCTTGTCTCAACACAGGCGAACCCTTTGTAAGCTTAATATTGTCATGATCATGTAAAGGTTTTTTCTTAACATTATGATAAAAATAAATCAACACAACACACAAAATTCCATATAGAATTCGTTTTTTTTTTATTTAACGACTGAAAAACACCAAACAAAAGAGTCTTTAAGATCCCTAAAATTTGGCGACTGGTCGTACAGTGGTGAAACGAGGTTTATGGAACCTGCGACTGATTCTCGATGGCAAAGGAAACTTGATCTTGCTATCCTGTTAACAAACAAACAAAACCAAATATTCTCAGATAAATTCTAAAAATTGCACCCAAATATTCTCAGACAAATTCTAAAAATTGCACCCAAATATTCTCAGGTGACAATCTTGACTGTTGAAACCTGAGTTCACTCGATTTAGTATAATTAAACTAAAAGAGGCGACAGGCTCTCGTTAATTTTCGCAGATAAAGTTAGAACCAATTACTAAGTAATTTAAGAACTGGCATCTTATAAAATTATCTGCGTTACGAAATTAGCACGGTCTAAATTGAAGTTCAAACTTACGTGAAATTGTTTAACATGTGGTCTTCTGCATTTGGATGAAGCAACCGACTCAACACGGATAATTTGGATAGAGTCAGCTCTGGCACGATGACGAGCACCCATATCACGGTCTAAAATTTGAAACAAACTCAAAATGAAACACCACTATTGGATTAATTTAAGAATCCCTTAAAAAATCTGTTGCTAAATCTCAGAGCACGTATCTCTAATAGAACCAGAGTTATGAGCCTCCAAAGTATAGTGTGATGTTAACCCTATGGAGGGAATGTTCATGTGAACATTTTGCTTAATTACTCGGCCCCTGTTTGTCGTAGCCCCAAGTTTTTAGTATGGTTAGATGGGGGGCAAATTGGACTATAACATGCTCAAAGGACATCCCCGTATCTCTAATATAACCAAAGTTACGAGCCTCCAAAGTATAGTGTAATGTTAATCCTATGGAGAGTATGTTCACGAACATTTTCCTTAATTACTCGGCCCCTGTTTGTCGTAGCCCCAAGTTTTTAGTATGGTTGGATGGGGGGCAAATAGGACTATAACATACTCAAAGGACATCCACGTATCTCTAATATAACCAGAGTTATGAGCCTCCAAAGTATAGTGTAATGTTAACCCTATGGAGAGAATGTTCACGAACATTTTCCTTAATTACTCGGCCCCTGTTTGTCGTAGCCCCAAGTTTTTAGTATGGTTGGATGGGGGGCAAATTGGACTATAACATACTCAAAGGACATCCCCGTATCTCTAATATAACAAGAGTTGTGAGCCTCCAAAGTATAGTGTAATGTTAACCCTATGGAGGGAATGTTCACGAACATTTTGCTTAATTACTCAGCCCCTGTTTGACACAAATTTCCCTGATTTCCCTGAATTTTACTAAAAATTCTAAATTTCCCCTGAGGTTTTTGTCAACTATTTATTTCCCTGATTTTTCCAGGTCTTCCAGGTTTGTATTAACCCAGTCTCTTTTAAGTCTGTAGAAACCTGGTTTCACTCGCAAATGCAATGAAAGAGCAAAAGGAGGCGACAGGCACCTTGAACTTCATTCTATGCACCATGTTTCTAGTCAATTTCTCATATTTGAGAAATAGTCTCAAGTGAAGTGCAATCAATGTTTATTAAATTCCCCTTTTCCCATATGGCCCTTCGATCAACTTTTTACTTACAGCACTGTGTTACAGCAGCAGCTACAGTCATGTCTCTGTATTCCCTGTACATGTTGTGGGTACCGGTACGCGAGTTGTACCTCAACCAGATACCAAAGTTCTTCACCTTTTGCGGAGATTTATCGAAAACCTGCAATTACAAAGTTGATACCTTATATTAAGAATAATTATCTATCAATGCGCAATAACTATAACACTCAATGGAGGTGTATTTTTAAGTTAAGGTCGAGCTAAAGCCAACTTGGGAAGGGGGGAGGGGGTTGTTCATATGCCTTTAGTTTCTGCTCATTTCCAAGCAAGTGTTTCAAATAAAAAATTTCAAGACTTTACAAACCGAAAGACAACATTTCAAAGATTACAACAAAATTGTGAAAAACTTTTATTTTTGAAATTACATTAAGTTAAATGACATTAAATTTAAAGTTACTAATTCCAATATATCTTGTCTTTCCGTCGTTTAAATTGCATAAAATTTTGCATACACGCGCATTTACACCTACGCTAGTGGTTAATCGAGACAGTTTTGGAAAATGTCAATTATTTAACTAATTAAGTCACTAATTAAATTAATTTATTCGCTTAATTAGTTACATAATTGACATTTTGCAAAGGTGTCTCGATTAACCACTAGCGTAGGTGTAAATGCGCGTGTATGCAAAATTTTATGCAATTTAAACGAAGGAAAGACAAGATATATTGGAATTAGTAACTTTAAATTTAATGTCATTTAACTTAATGTAATTTCAAAAATAAAAGTTTTTCACAATTTTGTTGTAATCTTTGAAATGTTGTCTTTCGGTTTGTAAAGTCTTGAAATTTTTTATTTGAAACACTTGCTTGGAAATGAGCAGAAACTAAAGGCATATGAGCAACCCCCTCCCCCCTTCCCAAGTTGGCTTTAGCTCGACCTTAAACATGACACCTGGTGAGGCAGAGCAAATAGGTACAGGTAGACCATACCATTTTCACATGGGGACAAACCTTAAGAAATTTTGCATTATGGCAAATTGAAGTAGTGTCACTTTATTATAATGTGTATCAATATTGTCTTCACATGCTCAGTTTATTTTGTTTAATATTTATTTTAATATTTGTCTGTGCTTCTTAAACTGCGATTTGTGGAACAATTTTGTTATTTATAAAACTACATATGTATTTTTCATGGTTCATACAACTTTTGGAAAACCGATTTCCCTGGCATTCAGAGGTTTTTTTTTTCCAAATCCAGGTGCAAGACCATCTAATAACTGCAGGAGTGGTTTTCTTTTAGTAATAACTACAAGCTTGGTTATATTTCGTTTGAGCAAACTTCCTCAAGCTTCTCAAATTTACCGATTTTCCTAAATTTTAATTAAAACTGCAAATTTCCCTGAATTCTTAGTCAATCTATTTCCCAATTTCCCAGACATTTTGTATGACAAGTTTGTATGAACGTTGCTTTCATTTTATTTTCTCAATGTGAAGATGTAGAGTTAGAAATGGGGTATCAAAAATTGGTTTGTGGGTCCACAGACTGCATAAATTTAAGAAATTCTAATCTAGGGGCCTTTCCCTGATTATACGTTTTATTATATAACCAGGAAATTCCAAGTCAGAGACAGACATCAAATTTTGGAAATATATTTTGAATACATTTACAGATAAGATTGTTAACTGGCTAAAACTTGTTCTCAATAAGCCAGCCTTTAAGGGATATTCTTTATCATTTTAGTTTTATCAACCCTGATAGATTCACCTTAAAATGTTCTAGTAAAATCTCTAGGGATTCTGTTCGGTTGAGTGTGGTGACATCTAGGAACAACAGTTGCAACCAAAAATTGTCAGAACTTTAAAGTTTAGCGTTATCAGATTTTATACAGATGGAAATAATCACTGGCTGGGAAGTGAAATTTTGCAGGCAACTAGCGACCTCTAGGTTTAGCATGTATAAAGGTATTATGGCGCCATCTAGGGGTGACCCACCCAAAATATGGCTAATTATACTCCCTTCAGGGACCGAGAAGATCATCCAGAATATCACGGCCACCCGAATGTTTTGGACAATCTTAAATTAACAATTTAGGAGGGAGGTGTGATAACCTTTGCACCTTATCGATTTATATGTTTTTTATTAATACGTTTCAAGTTGTATAAAAGCCAGTAGTAACATAATAAAAAAGTCAGTTATTGTTTACACGTTTACAAGGGTAGTCGTGCTTCTTTTACGCGTTACATACGGCGTTATTACAGGAGGTGGTTATTTCACACCTAAATTACTTTACATTGTCAATGTTTTGAAGTACTGTAAAATAAGTATGATGGCGCCCGACTAGGGGTGACCCACCCAAAATATGGCTCTTCAGACAACCTTTAATACATAGTTTACAGGCGTGGAGGATTCATACCATTTGCACAAGGAGACCTGGCAACTTAGAGTGTAAAATAGCAGACGATTTTACACTCTAAGTCGCTTGGTCTCCTTGTGTTAGTGGTAGGAATCCTCCACGCCTGTAAACTATGTATAGATCTAAGAAAGATTAGCAGGGGGTTTTTCACATGGTCATTTCACGCCTAAATTACTTTACATTGTCAATGTTTTGAAATACTGTAAAAAAACAGGTATGATGGCGCCACCTAGGGGTGACCCACCCAAAATATGGCTCTTCAGACTCCCTTTAATAGATCTAAGAAAGACTAGCGGTGGTTTTTCACATGATTATTTCACCCCCAAATTACTTCATATTGTGAATGTTTTGAAACACTGCAAAAAGGCACATTTAACCTAAATAACTAACAACATGACTTTCTATTTCTCCTAATTCGAAACAGAGCAAGAACAAAGTTTAAAGGCATTGAAAAGCAAATTTCACATTAAAATTTCTAATTTTTTACATAACTAATGAAAGCATTGCTCTTTGCAGCTACAGCGGATTGGGAATTGATTTAAACTGAACTAAGAGTGAAAAAAATTACAACAGATATTTCTGTAGCCCTTTTCAAGAGACATTCCTTATAATTAGAACTTTCCGGAATCATTCTAAAGTGTTCGTTAATCTGTTTGCATCAATTTGTAGCTTACTAAGTTAGGAAAACTCAGCAAAGAACCTAAATGCAGATTATTTTCGCATATGTTTATAATCTTGGTGCTATAAATGGAACACCAAAACAAAGTTGAATATGCACAGTGTTAATGATTCTAATTAACTTTGCTAAACAATTAGTTTGTCATGAACACACATAAGTAGGCCTTATATGCTTTTTTTATGTTATGTTTATGTGTACTGTATTAA
The DNA here is from genome assembly GCF_054372755.1 of Phalangium opilio. NCBI lineage: Eukaryota > Metazoa > Arthropoda > Arachnida > Opiliones > Phalangiidae > Phalangium > Phalangium opilio. The sequence goes on along the minus strand of NW_028324217.1, from coordinate 5,402,242 downwards.
AAACCAGAGGAAGCTAATTACTTAATTACTAATTCCTTGACGGACTTTCTTGAAATTTAAACAACATTAATTAATTAATTTAATCAACGAACCTGGGAGATTTCCACAATTTCTCCGTGCATCTTCTTAATCTTCTTCAGTTTACGTGTGAAATACCAGAAACGCGATTTAGCGGTAACCTTATCGGGAGCGAAGATTCTCATCCTGTACATTGGGGGGTTCTTCAGCTTTTCCGAAGGTAAACCCCGACCAATCACCTTCCATTCTTTTAACTGAAAAATTCAACTAATTTTAGCCTAAATAATGCGTATAATTTATAGAATCTAAAGGCTTTAACTATATGGCAAGCAACAGTTAGGTTTACGATACACATATTGAAATATTAACTAAGAGAGGTTCGAATTTAAAAGGACCACAAAATAACCTACCTGTTTCTCCTTAATCTTAAGGAAGCGTTACAAAAACATTTAAGCTTGCTTAATTGGGCATAGACTTAACAATAGGCACATTAAAAAATGTAATACAATCTACAGTAATGTTTCAACTTAATTAAGCCACATTGTTTAGCAAAGGCTTAGGGTAAAAGCAGGGTTTAGGGTTAGGTTAATGACTGTATGGACTATAGTAGTTGTACAATATTAGGATTTATATTTATATAAAAATTATCTAATTACTTACCAAGCCGCTGGCTTTCATTTTTATATGGTTTAATTATCAATTCGATTTTATAACCGAATATGAAGTGCAATTAACGCCACAGAACACAACGTGGCCGCTGTCCTATGAGGAAGAGAAAATGGCGTTCGACGTGCCGCGTGCTTGCAGTGCTGCCGGTTTCATAATTCGCCGAAATGCCGATGGTGCTAAAAACCATATTTTCAGGAGCAGAGCAGAACTGGTGATCGAGGCCAAGAGCAGACGGCAAAGAGCATTTACGTTTCTAAAGGCGGGAATTATGAAACTGTTCCATGGACTTCATCTACCAATACCATCTATTATACTAACTGAATAAGTGTCAATTTTCTGTTAAGCCTCAATTATTTATTGAGGAAACCAAATACATAAGCACATATACTAAGAATCTATATGGAGGAAACGTTTTTAGGGATTCTAATGGCGTTTTCCTTTGGGCAGTGTTTTTACTGCCGGAGGCGCTCGAAAAACCTTTGCGTATTCCAATGGTTTAAGCTCAGTAGTGATGAGACGCTGTGCATGCTCCATTGGTAAAATTAGCCTTGAACTCCCAGCGCCATGCCTTGCCAGCACTACAGACTTGCCAACACGGCAATAATAATTCGAAACATGGCGCTTATAAAGTTCATTGGAATAGGATTTCATGGGCTATCGTTTCATAATTATCGTCTGCTCGAACCTCGGCGTGCTAAGTAGTGAAACTAGTGATGTAATGAACGCGGAGCGATCGTGTAATTATCAGGCATATTCATGTCCCTAGAAAAAAATGTAGATGTCGTTGGTAAAGCCAAGGCCCAGTTGGATATCCGCAAAGATCCCAAAGGTCGAAAAGCAAAGTGGGTGTGGTAAAGTGCATCAAAAATGATCAAAGAATGTCACTGCGCAAGCTCTAAATTGAGTAGAACTGAACTGAACTACTTTTCGGAAGAGAAATTCGGCTTTCACGCTTTTGTTCCGGCAATTAGGGCGATGGGAATGTGACATTTTTCCAATGGAATATGCTTATTACAACATTTATTTTATCGTCACGATCACGTGATCGTAACACCAATGGATTTACATGGCAAACTTGCATTTATCGGTTCTTAAGGGGCATTTTCCACCCTACCAATGGAATACGCACTTTGTACTAGTATAAGAACTGACTTCTTCCGAACCTAGCTATTTCGTACCAAAGTCCAACGAATAGTGTGTTCCATTGAAACAAGATTAAATATGTTACTGTCATGGGTATATTTCATTGACATTTGAAGTTGTCGATAATTTGTTTGATCCTGTAACAGCATTACGCGAAATTTGGTTTTTTTGCCGCCAGCGCCGGCAACACAAAATTGGCCCAAAGGAAAACGGTATTAGATAGCTTTACTAATCCCCAGAAAGTGTGGCCTAACGTTCACTAAGTTTAATGTAAGGAGTAGGATTGGATATAGTACGCTCATAGCGTTGTGAAAATTACCACTAGAGTGGTCTTCCATCCGCTAGGATATAACTATATCACGCGCTTGTGGCGCCATCCCAGTGCAACCAAGGGAACTAAAAAAAGGCGGGAAGACCCAATTAACTATATCATGCGCTTGTGGCGCCATCCCGGTGCAAACCAAGGGAACTAAAAGAAAAGGCGGGAGGACCCAATTAACTATATCACGCGCTTGTGGCGCCATCCCGGTGCAACCAAGGGAACTGTGTTATCAGCTTATGATCAGCCCGCTTAATAGGGGTTAAAGTCTATTGATAAGAAGTATATAAATATCGTACCCTCCCATTATCTTTGTAGTTGTTACTTTAAGTCCCGTAGAGGCAAATACAGACGCGCATAAATAATGCAATAAAGTTTACGTTTTTATACAAATCTAAAGGTGTTAAAGTTCATAACACAACATGGTGTCAGAAGAAACTTTCGCGAGCGCTCTATAACCGCGTAGTTTTTTTTAAATTTTCATTTTCTCAGAGTATCGGTAACGCGTTTCGTGCCGTCGCGGTCCAGCTTCTATCATCGTGTTTGCGGACGCTAGACTGTAACGCTTACCTATTGCTACTTAAACAGAAAAACAACTCAACATGACCGCTGTGCCAGCCTCTGCACCCGTGTTTCAAGTCTCAACCCCGGATCCTTTCACCTTTGCTTGCCCGAGCGAGTGGCCAAAATGGAGCCGCCGTTTCGAACGTTTCCGTAATGCCTCTGGTCTCAGTTCAAAAGGGGAGGAAGAACAGGTCAACGCGTTAATTTATCTCATGGGAGATCAAGCAGATGACATATTTCTTTCGTTCACACTGACGGCTGCGGAAAAGAAGACATACTCTGTAGTATTGGACAAGTTTGATAAACACTTCGTAATACGCAGAAACACCATTTACGAGAGGGCAAGATTCAATACAAGGACACAACGAGAAGGTGAGACGGCGGATGAATTTATTACCGCAGTATACGCTTTATCCGAACATTGCGAGTACGGTACCCTACGGGACGAACTGATAAGAGACCGAATCGTCGTTGGAATACGCAACAAAAACTTATCAGAGCGGCTACAGGACGATCCGAAGCTAACACTAGACCAAGCTATACAGACGGTCAGAAGCGCTGAGGATCGGAAACGGGAACAGCTGGATTTAAATGGAGTCAAACCAGCTAGCCAAGTAGACCGAATTGGAACCCAACCGAACAAGAAACGCGCAAGTGCATGCAGCTACAAGTCGGATTGGAAAAACCGTAAGAAGCGCACATACGACAACATAACGAAGAAGCAACCACCGTTCAACACAACGAAGAACAGTAAAGGATGTCCTCGTTGCGGCAGCCAAGCAAGTCATTCCCGAGACAAGTGTCCAGCGAAGAGCAGCAGATGCCACGAATGTCACGCCGTCGGACATTTTGCGAAGTACTGCCGAAAAACCACTATTAACCAAGTCGAAATGGAAGATGTCTTCCTAGGAGCCATTTCCATAGACGACATGGAAATCCACGAGTTGGATATCAACCTGGAAAGTCTATTTCGTGAGGAAGACAACTCAGCTAGCAAGATTATGCAGCAAGAAGACATGTACATCCATTCAGTATCAGAGGAACGGGACAAGAAATGGATAGTACCAGTCAAAGTAAACGGCGAGTTGGTCAAATTTAAAGTGGATACCGGAGCAGAAGTTTCTGCCATACCTTGGGACTGGTATGAACCAAGAAAAACTGAGATGACGCTCTTACCATCAGACAAAAGGCTGTATGGACCGGGAAGAACACGGTTGAAAACGGAAGGCAGAATCCAAGTTCAGCTGGAATACCACGGTGTAAGAATCGATGAATATCTCTACGTTATCGAGAAACTACAACTTCCATTGTTGGGGTTAACGGCAAGCGAGGATCTCAGACTGATCCAAATGATTGAAGATATCGGAACAGAGACAAGATCAACGGTGAATCCCGTCAAGGAATTCCCAGCACTTTTCAACGGCCTGGGAAAGATGAAAACATCTTACAAGATTCAGTTGGTGCCAAATGCTGTTCCATTCGCATTAACTACCCCAAGAAGAGTGCCAATTGCGCTACTGGACGACACTAAGGCGGAACTGGAGCACATGATCGAGAAAGGCGTAATTTCAAAAGTAGAGGAGCCTACCGACTGGTGTGCCCCGATGGTAATTGTCAAAAAGAAGATCGAATACAAGGGTAATGAAAACAACGACACAACGTTGAGGAGGAAACGCGATCTACGAATATGCGTCGACTTTACCAAATTGAACCAGTTCATTCGACGTGAGAGATTTCAACTGCCTACCGTAAACCATTTGCTTGGACAATTGGCCGGGGCAACAATCTTCTCGAAACTCGACGCCAATAGTGGATATTGGCAAGTCCCTTTGCATAAAGAATCAGCGTTACTCACAACATTCATCACCCCGTTTGGACGCTTCTACTTTAATCGTCTGCCATTTGGTTTAACGTCAGCGTCGGAACATTACCAGCGTCTCATTTCCACCGCCCTTGAGGGAGTAAACGGGAATGTTAATCTCTTGGACGACATTCTACCTTTTGGAAAAGGACAGGAAGACCATGACACAAACCTTCGTGCTGTATTAGGACGACTGCAAAACTCAGGCGTCACGTTGAATTTGAAGAAATGCCAATTCTCTGTAAATCGTATCAAGTTTGTGGGTCATGTTATCGACAAAAATGGAATCAGCCCGGACGAGGAAAAGGTTCAAGCAATTACGAATTTTCCGGAACCGAAGGATCCCACGGAGCTAAGAAGATTCCTAGGTCTTGCAAACTATTTGGGGAAGTTCATTCCAAGGATGGCCGACATCATTCAACCATTAAATGCACTTTTAAGCACGAAGAATAGCTGGTTTTGGGGCGTCTCACAATCTAACGCCTACCAGGAAGTTAAGACCATCCTCGCATCGAAGCCTGTGTTGTCACTATATGATCCAAAACTGAAAACAATAGTATCAGCGGACGCATCATCATATGGCATCGGCGCCGTTCTCCGTCAAGAACAAGAGAACAAGCAATTGAAGGTCGTCGCCTACGCTTCCAAGACGTTAAGTCCAGCGGAGGTACGGTACGCCCAAATAGAGAAGGAGGCCTTAGCCATGGCATGGGCCTGCGAGCGATTTCAAGATTACATCTTGGGACTTCAGATTATGATCGAGACCGATCATAAGCCACTCGTAGCCATAATGCAAACCAAGGCACTTGACGATCTGTCACCTAGACTACAACGACTACGTATCCGTCTAATGAGATATGACTATACTGTTTATTATACGCCAGGAAAAGACTTAATCATAGCAGATGTCTTATCAAGAGGCCCGTTACCAGAAACCGGTAATGCTGAGCTAGATGAAGAAATCGCAGCACACATTCAGTTGGTCACGGCTTCCATTCCTGTATCTGACGAAAGATTGGCTGAAGTCTGGAGAGCACAAAAGCAAGACGATACCTGCAGAGCGTTGACGAAGTATTCGGAATCGAGTTGGCCAAAACCGAGGGAACTAAAACAAGAGCTGACTAAATATTATCCATACCGTGATGAGATCTCCGTCCAGCAAGATATTCTGATGAAAGGATCCAGAATAATAATACCAAGCGAAATGCAACACGACGTTTTGGATAGAATACACGAGGGCCATCAGGGCATAACAAAATGTCGAGCTAGAGCAAGATCTACAGTTTGGTGGCCAGGACTTTCGAAGCAAATAGAAGAAACTGTAAAGAAATGTTCAGCATGCACGAAAGAAATCACAAACCGACATGAACCACTCTCTCCGAGCGAATTCCCAGACCGTCCCTGGCAAATAGTGGCAACAACCCTACCCATATCGAACAAGGAGCTGTTGCCACAAATACCGCCGTTTCATATTGTCCTCAAACGTGAAGAGAAACGTAGGCAGAGAGAGAAGGAAGACTATGATCGCCGTCACCGGGTGAAACCATTGCAATCACTTTCGAGAGGAGAGAGAGTGTGGGTCACAGATCTAAGAGTACAAGGGACCGTACAAGACCAAACGTCTGAGCCCCGATCATACCTAATCCAAACGCACAATGGTTTGCTAAGAAGAAATCGATTTCACTTGGTACCAATGCCAAAAGAACCGGAGGATGGAACCCGTCACATACCACATCCCACTGGAGTTAAAGAGATGTGCCTAAACCACGCTGTTCAGTATCCTGTTGCACCAACCATCTCAACGGAAGCTACCAATACAGAACCAACCATCTCAACGGAAGCTACTAATACAGAACCAACGATAGTCGGCGATCAGAATTCAATTCCAGATCCATTGACGAATAATCTACCGACCGAACCATCAACTAGTCAGAATGAAGAACTTGACCCTGCAAGAGTTCCGGATGCCAGGAGTAACGAACACACAGCAATAATACACACCAGAAGTGGCCGCCAAGTGAAACAAACTGTTAGACTTAATTTGTAATTAATTAGCTAAAATCATTACTGTAAAGTAGTTGTAAATATTGAATTGTAATGTAGGAATTTAACTTATGGGAGAGGATGTGTTATCAGCTTATGATCAGCCCGCTTAATAGGGGTTAAAGTCTATTGATAAGAAGTATATAAATATCGTACCCTCCCATTATCTTTGTAGTTGTTACTTTAAGTCCCGTAGAGGCAAATACAGACGCGCATAAATAATGCAATAAAGTTAACGTTTTTATACAAATCTAAAGGTGTTAAAGTTCATAACACAACAGGAACTAAAAGAAAAGGCTGGAAATTTGACTGATTTCAAGAATACATGTATTTATACATTTCTTATCTAGACTTCGAGGATGGCAACACCATCGCGTGATAAACCTGGAAGCTGTCTGTCCGTCCCAATGTTTTCAAAAGTGTCCCACGTACCCCAATAGGCAGGGTAACGCAAAGGCCACTCTAGTGGTAATTTTCTCAACTCCGCTAGTGGGGGAATAAAGATGATTGACCTTCTGTAGGAGGGTTTTCAGGGCCGGATTAAGCAATTTTGCACCCGGGGGCCGAGATAGTAAGCGCCCCCTTAAGCCGAGAAAAAAGGAACAGTAAATGTTGCTGAGGGGGAATAGAATAACTCAACGCGCCCCCAACAAGCCTTGCGCCCGGGGGCCAGTGACCCCTTGCCCCCCCCTTTAATCCGGCCCTGAGGGTTTTATTTTTGTTTTTATAACTTACTGCCTGGTCCCTATTGAAAAGTAAGATGGGTGCCTCCAATACACTGAAGTTGACTAAACTGATTTTATTCCCATTGAAATCTTATGTTTTCTGTGATAATTTTAAACTCAAAAACTACATCATTAGCCAGATTAGTTTGCCTATCAATAATAAATAAATTCAAACAAATTTAACTTTATCTCGTATTTATTAATTTCATGATAAAAAAACATATATTTGGTTTTCTTTTTATTTTACTTAAAAATTATCATTTGTTACTTTAAATAAAATAAACACAAAACTTGAAATATGTAAAAAGAGAAAATCATGAATTTTTCATTTCAATTACATCTAGGAATCACGATCATTTTAACACTGTAAAATCATTATGAAATTGCGCATATTTGCTTAAAATCTTCATTTCATATTTTAAATAAAATGAACACACACATTGCTTAATGTAATGAGCGAAATCAGTTATTTCTTCATCTTTGTTACGCGTACAGTTTACTTCTAGGAAACCGGTTCACTTTTAACACTGTAAAATCGGTAGACGTACCGAAACTCGCCATTAATTGCCGCGCGAATGAAGGTGTTTGAATTGCTACTCGACAATTAACTATCATATCATGTTGTTCCGGGGTTAACTTATCTTTAAAATAAGTGACATTAACACTATTACCGTTTTCGCGCACTTCAGCAAACACTCGTAGATGCAGAGATCTTCGGTTCTTCCCTTGTTCCAGCTCGTGTAGCTTCCCTTCCAAGCGATGAATCCAGTAGGTGACCAGCAATGATTCCTCCACTTCAATTTTTCTAAGTTCTTTTGATCCAAATTGGCATGGACGACACTCTTTCCACAGTTCAGCGATGTCATCAGTCAAGTTCCAAAAGCAGGCCAAACGAAATCGATGAAATTTATCCAGACTTACATCCTTGGTCATCAAAGCCCCCATTGCCTCCTTATCCACATCACCATTTAATTTGTAGATGAATTTGCCGAAATACTTTTCAATCTTGAAACCTCTATCAGCTTTATTCCGCAAGTAGCAGCTCAAATAGTACCGTAACCATTTGGAAATACTCATTCTCGTTTCAAAGACAAGCTCACGGATTGACGGTTTCAGCAGGGACGGAAGTGGTAAATCGTTAACCAGTTTAGCAAAGAAGTCACTAGCGTCATGGCGAAGCTCAAACCCGTGGTTTGAATCGCTGTCTTCACTTTCCAGGGTTTTGATTGCCTTTTCGCCATTAGCGGCCCACAATGTTTGCGCGATGTTAAACTGGCATAATCTCTGCAGCGATGGAAAATTAACTACCGAATTCATTTCACTCTTTTATTAGTGTCGAACTTGAAGGTATTTTAAACTACTTCTAAAAACGCAAACTGAATACTGTGGAGCAAAAAATAACCATGCGACTTGAGTCAACTTCGCAAAGAAAATAAATGACGGTCCGATATAGTTTGTTACTTTATCGCTAAGGCCGAGTTCGTGTGTTTACTATCAAAGTTCAAGTACTTGAACAAAGCGGACAATACAACCGGTTATCTCTCTTAACAATAGACGAACCGCGCTGCCCCTCGGCCATTGTACTTGACCTCGCACACCTGGTCTATGCACATTGGACTTCGACCTGGTAAATTTTCTAAGTATTGGTAATCATAGAGCGAAGGGGCTTTACCCACTTCAAGTTGATCTGAAGTAACCTTGAAAAGGGGTTGAGAGTGACCTTTTATATGCCTTTCTTTGGGATTATTTTTGAAAGTTGGATTTCGAAATAAATCTTTTACAAAAGACCATTTCGGTAACTACATACAGAGAAACCAACACAGAGGTATTCCCATTGATATCTAATGTTCTCTGTGATAATTTTAAACTCAAAAAATATATCATTAGCCAGATATGAAATTTGTTTGACTATCGATAATAAGTAAATTCAAACATATTATTAACTTTATCTCGTACTAAAATATCATGATCAAAATACATATATTTGGTTTTCTTTCTATTTTACTTAGAGTTATCATTTGTTACTTTAAATAAAATAAACACAAAACTTGAAATATGTAAAAAGAGAAAATCATAAATTTTTCATTTCAATTACATATTGGAAACGCGACTATTTTAACACTGTAAAATCATTATAAAATTACACATATTTGCTGAAAATTTACATTTCATGTTTTAAATAAAATGATCACACGTAAATTGATTAATGTAATCAGCGAAGTCAGTTTTTTCTTCATTTTTGTTTCGCGTACAGTTTACTTCTTGGAAACCACGATTCACTTTTAACACTGTAAAATCGATTTTTTCTAACACTGTAAAATCGGTAGACGTACCGAACCTCTCCATTGATTGCCGCGCGAATGGAGGTGTTTGAATTGCTACTCTACCATTTAGTATCGTGTCATATTGTTCCGGAGTTATCTTATCTTTACAAAAACACACATTAACATAATTTTCGTTTTCGTGCACTTCAGAAAACACTCGTATATACACAGAACTTCGGTTTTTCACTGGTTCTAGCTCGTGTATTTTCCCTTCCATGCGATGTATCCAGTAGGTGACCAACAATGATTCCTCCACTACAACTTTTCCAAGTTCTTTAGATCCAAATTGGCAAGGACGACACTCTTTCCACAGCTCAGCGATGTCATCAGTCAAGCTCCAAAAGCAGGCCAATCGAAATCGATGAAATTTATCCAGACTTACATCCTTGGTCATCAAAGCTCCCATTGCCTCTTTATCCACATCACCATTTAATTTGTAGACGAATTTGCCGAAATATTTTTCAATCTTGAAACCGCTATCAGCTTTATTCCTCTTCCCCAAGTAGCAGCTCAAATAGTACCGTAACCATTTAAAAATACTCATTTTCGTTTCAAAGACAAGCTCAAGGATTGACGGTTTCATCACGGGCGGAAGTGGTAAATCGTTAACCAGTTTAGCAAAGAAGTCATCAGCGTCATGGCGAAGCTCTAAACCGTGGTTTGGATTGCTGTCTTCACTTTCCGGGGTTTTGGTTGCCTTTTCGCCATTAGCGGCCCATAATGTTTGCGCGATATTAGACTGGCATAATCGCTGCAGTGATGGAACATTAAATACCGAATCCATTTCACTCTTTTATTAGTGTCGAACTTAAAAGTATTTTAAACTACTTCCAAAAACGCAAACTGAATTCTGTGGTGGCAGAAATAACCATGCGACTTGAGTCAACTTCGCTAAGAAAATATATGACGGTCCTATATAGTTTGTAAATAATTTTCAATTCTTTTCAACAACATTTATCGCTAAAGCCGAGTTTGTGTATTTACTATCGAAGTTCAAGTACTTGAACAAAGCGGACACTAGAACCACTTATCTTTCTTAGCAATAGACGTACCGCGCTGCCCCTCGGGGTTAGAAGTTGCCATTGTACTTGACCTTGCAAACTGTTATATGCACATTGGACCTGGTAAATTTAAGTTTTGGAAATCTCGAGCGAAGGATCTTTAGCCACTTCAAGTTGATCTAAAGTAACCTTGAAAAGACCTTTATATGCCTTCAGTTTGGATGGTTTTTGAAAGTTGGATTTCGAAATATATATTTTTAATAGACCCTTTCGGAAACTGCATACAGAGAAACTAACACACAAATTACCGAAATGATCTATTACTAAGAGTACATTTCAAAAGAAGGGAGTGAAACAAAAGTCTAGCGTTTAAACACCTTGCTTCTTAGCGCGGAACATAAGGTATATGGATCCAAGACGTTAGATATAATATAGATATGGGTGTTTACTGAAGGACATCAAACGGTAACCAAAGTAATGTTAATTACTTAAAAGATTAGGTGACTGTGGAAGAAGATAACATGATAGTTATTTAACAACTAGCAATTCAAACACCATCTTTCGCACGGCAATTATTGGTGTGGTTCTGTACATTTACCGATTTTAGTGTTTAAAGAACAGGTTTCTTAAAAGCGAAATTGAGTTAATTAAAAACTAATTACCCAGTTTACTTATAGCAATATGTGTGTTCATTATATTTAAAATAACGAATGATAATTTTTAAGTAAAATAAAAAAAAACCAAATGTAATTTCATCATGATACTTCAGTACGAGTTAAAGTGAAATTTATTTTTGAATTTACTTATATTTTTAATAGGAAAATTAATTTCATATCTATAGCTTACGATATAGACCACTTAATTAATGCCATAAGAGTAGCAAACAGCAAAAGGGGCGGGGCCACCATTGGATGCTATGCCCCTCGCACCAAGTGAACGCGAGCTCCGTCTGGTGTTGCCTCTTGGCGTGAGGGAAATAGCCTCCGATGGTAGCCCCGCCCCCTGTGCGTTGACTTGTCTGCAAGTATTTTATGGAATGGTCTATAGGTTAATGGTTTAAAAGTCTCTCAGAAAATATTCTAGTGCAACTGTACCGAACAATGACCGTTCAAGCCCTGATAACAACTGAGAGTCTAAGACAGATCTAAGGTCTATTTTTCTCAATTGATTGCTCAAATATTGAAAGTGGAATGTCAACATCTCTTTCCCTTCGTTCTGTATTTTCATGGTTCTCACTTAAAGTTAATTGAGTCTTAAACACAGAAGTTCCATACAAACCCCACTGATATTTCAGGTCGTCAGAATTGCTGGCACGTATTAAATTTTTAACATGATGAAGGGCATCACGAACCATATCCGTTGTCGGTGTGAATATTTCGATATAATAAGCCAATGAATCCCATTTGTTATTGATAACCAAGGGCATGTATATCTCTGTGGGGTCCATTGTTTCCAGTACTTTTCTACCCTTACCGAATAAGATAACATCTTTTAAAACCATCAGAGTAAACGTCTTAGATCGTAAGATCACCAATTTACTTAGTAAATTCACTAAATTCGGTATGTTTTCTACTAACTGGAAACGGAGATGAAACGGAGATTGAGTCCATAATTGAACCATAAAGGTGGCGTAGTTATGATCATGAGGAAATCGTTGCATGCATGTTAAAACATGACACAATAGATTATAAAAACCCTGGCCATCAATTAAGTCGAAAATGGCAATTGCAACTCGCATAAACATGCCTTGAAATGGCCATTCAAGTAATTGTTGCGGTAGTCTTTGGTACAATTCGTAAGTTACAAATCGCTTGTCTTCCACTGTCAAGTTTTGGGCACAAAATTTAACAAATTCGGGATTTGCCGGGTATCGTTTTATATCTTTGAGAACCGCTTTTTTCTCGACAATCGTAAATTTTTCCCAAAAATAACTTAAAGTTGCTAAGACACCGTTACTTACAGCGTCTAAAAATACTCTTTGATGCAATAAGTCTGGTTTCCTCAAGACATTGCCGTTAAAAACTTGATTCAATAGAAGCAATTCACCTTCTTGATTGTGTATCCAATAATTGACAATTAAAGATTCTGTCTCGTGAAAGCGGTAGAGAACTTGTCGATGATATATCAAAGGCCTATTTTCTCTCCATAATCGAGGGATGTCCTTCATGCGATTGTAGTAACATGCAATACGAAATCTTTGAAGGCGTTCAAGCCGAGTGTCTGTAATCATGATTTCAGACATCGCGTAAACGTCGATGGTTCCTTGATAAGTCCAGCGCAATTGGTGCAAATAGCTACTTAATATCGGTCTTGATATTGCAAGATACGCCAAGGTAATTGGTGGATCCCTTTGCGCCGCTATCCAAGCTCTCAAACTCTGTCCCATGTGACTCAGGTAAAACTTTAAGTTGCATCTAACTCGTCTACTCAAACGCATTTTTTGTAATTGATCCTGGGCAAATTTCGTAATTTCACACCATGGTTGAAGATTACCTAATCTCGATATGACATCGTTTGAATTCCAAATTAGGGTTGAGGTTTTCATAAGACTTAACTGTCTGAGAGTTGGCATAGGTTGCGTCAAAAGGTCTACGCCTTCAGAATCAACAGCGTCCATACTGGCGTATTAGAATTTGAACAAGAAATAAGTTTTCGCGAACTATACCGTTTTAGAGCTATTTTTAACTGAGACAAATGTGAAAACCTTGGATATATTTGTAGTTTTTATGGATTTATCAATAAATAAATAATTTTAGGGCTGAGTTTGTTTGAAAAAATAATAAAAAGGTTTATCATTGTTCGTGACTTAAAAATAAATAAAAAACGAAGATTTGTAAGTTTTTTTTCTCGAATATTTATTAGTTAAAAAAGGCGACAATTAAATGTCAAAGCATTCATTTTGCTAAAAAATGGTTGCGTATTAATACTAAAATAAGTGGATATAAGAAATTCCAATTATAATTAACGCCCGGACGATCTTCGGCCAGATACGGCGGCTTTTCTTACAGTGCAAGTCTAAAAGTAAACGAAGTAGATAACGCGTTTAGTTTAATATCTTATTTTCAAATTCAAATAAAATTCCGATAAAACCTACCCTTTCCATGGAGTCAAAAATACAATCCCTGATTTTGTAGGCTTGAAGATCCTTCTGAAATATTTTGAAATATAGTTTTGTTAGAATTTGCACTTAACTTACGATAAAAAACATTTTTCAAATTTTTTTTTAGTTTGATAAACTGTAAAATTCTCTTGACGGCATAGCATAAGTTTATAAGATATGTTCCATAAGTCGGACACTGGTTACTGTGAGCTAGAATATCTAAAGACCGAGTAGCGTCAATAGAGTGCTCTCAGTTGTGACGTAGTGCCTAGATAAAACGTCACAAGCTTAGCTTTGACAGTGGGCGGGGCGGCCATGTTTGGTATCGCGTTAGTTATATGGGCAAATAGATAGTTTTCACACATGGAGGATTCATACCATTTACACCAGGAGGCCAGGCTGCCTGGAGGACAAAAGCAGACGGGTTTTTGTCCTCCAGGTAGCCCGGCCTCCTGGCGTAAATGGTATGAATTCTCCATGTGTGAAAACTATCTAAAGCATGGGTGACGTCACAATTAGGCTTCAGAGATAGCTCAATAGGCTAACTTTGATAATAATAATTATTTCTAACCGATAAAAACTTAAAATAAAATTAAAACGTGGAAAAATTGACTCTTTTCAAGAGGGGGGGAGCAGCATCGTCTGCTTGACGGAACAAGTCACCAGTCCATCACAGATTTTTTTCTTCGAAGCTAAATATAACGTCTTTGAATAGACATTCTGGAGCGCAAGGTTCTCAAATACCAAACACTATTTTACCCCCCCCCCCAAACTTTTGAAAAGTGCCTAATGACATATTTAACTTTGCCCCAAAAATTAACAATGGTCTTACATTGCTGTTCTTGTTTTTAGGGTCATTTGTGCAGGTAGTACGAATAGTTTCAAAGTCATTTGTACCAGTGCTAGCGGGCTGTCAACAGAGAAGTCATGCTATTTGTACTGAAGACAAGCTTCATTCATTTGAATGTATTAAAACTTACGTTAGCTTTAATAGCGCAAAAGAAGGCCTAAAATCAAATTAAAATTAATTAATTTTAATTATATCGACTCGTTAAATTATTAAATATAAATTTACGGTTCTGAAGTGTCCTAATTTGCGGCAACCATTTTCTTGCTTCTTGCAACAATCCTCAACTTTGGTGTTCAACTGAAGAATAAGTACTCTTTAAACATCATGGAAGTCACCAAAATTTCCATTTAAAAAGCGGTTTTTCCATAGACATTTGTCGCTCAAACAATATAGTAAATTTTGAAACTTACTGCGGATGGGATATTACTTCTCATGCAACCGATTTTTCTCACAACAGCTGGTGCTTCGGTAGCTTGAGCATCTATTACGATTAATTAAGTTAGCAATTTAATTTCAAAACTTTTATAAATAATTTTTGGCGAAAAATAAAATAATAAAAAATTTATTTAATTATTAGCGATATTGGAAGGAACTTTCAAATTAATTTTAAAAATCAACTAATATTTTGCAACTAAATTTTTCTTTTCAAGTCATAGCCCAAGTTGGGGTCCGCGGGCCCAGAAATCTGTTCCTAATTCATTATTTGTTACATCTTTACCTTTGGTCTTTCTCTGTTAACCGAAAACGGGTTTTTACATAAATGACTGCATTACCAAAAGGATGGAAGCCTTGAAAGGAATTTTAATACTAAACGTGGGTGTAAATAGAGATGGAAATCAGACGAGAGAATTTCTATTAAAATTCGAATCGGTTGCCATAGAAACTAATCTAAAAGTTTTTCTCATAGAAATATCGATTTTAATTCCAATTTAAACATCGCAAAGGGTTCTAGCGAATTGAAAACCGAGCACCGAGACTGACAATTGAGCGAAAGTTCATATTTTTGGATCCCCGCTGGTGCAACAGTTGAGGAGTTAGTTCTAGCAAAACTGAAAGCCATGCAATGTGGTTTTGGCGAACTGAAGATGAACAATAAAGATTTCCCTTTCAGAGGAATGCAAAAATTCGGAATAAAATGATTTTCTTAAATGATTCCAAATTTTTATCTTCAGTTATCTGGCTAGAACGCACCATGCACGACTTTCATTAAGCTAGAACCATTCCAACTTTTGCTCAAAAATCGGTACGATCGTTCCATTGTTAATTCGTTAAGCCCCTTTTTGTTCGAACCCGGCCTTTAAATCATAACTCTTTGACAGTTTCTAACTTAAAAAATACTTGTTTATCAATCGCTAATAAATTTAACTTACCAATAAGTGCCAATACACAAGCGACCGTAAGAAATACGGTAACGATCCCAACGTATTTGCCCATAGTTAAAAATTTCGACAACAAAATTTAAGAGTAACGTCTCTGGTTAGAATTCAGGTTTGTAATAAATCTCTACGGAGTTGTTGCCTCGTTTATATGAACGCCTGGGGGATTTTTGCAAAGACCAATCACGACTGTAATTGTTTCTAGGTTGTGTTGTATACCCTTACACCTACGCCCGCAGGATATCACGTGGTAAAACTCGTCAAAGATTATTATTTTCTTTTTTTTTTCACGTAATTGCCATAGACGTCCAAACCTGTTTGGTTTAAATCTACCCCTTTGTATTATATCCGACACCCAATTTCCAATGAAGAGCTAGCTATTTTGAAACAAGTAGCCGAGTTTTGATGTATTAGTTATAAATGGAACCCGGCCCTGAGCTAGAAAATTGATTTATAAAATTGGCCTGGCTGGTTATAAAAAACTAACTAAACCATGATAAACACAAAATTCATATACGAAAACTATGTCTATTATTTTTAGGTCAATTATTTGAAGTGAAGTCGTTAAAAACTATAGTGTTTGAGGCAGAATTGTAAATTGTTTCATTATTATCTACATGTGTGAATGTATAAACAAAGTAGATTATAATTTGTTCGGCTGTCAGTCTGCATGTATTCCTCGAGGAACACGAAAAACAAGATGCGTAAGTAAGAAATGAAAGATGCTTCGGAGGCTGCTAGAAACTCTGCAACAAGTGTGTTAGTGTTGCTTCTAGTTATGTATACAAAATTCTGACCCTAACAATCACTACCAATTCGATTTGCGAACGGGAGAGTTGGTACATTTATAGGGTGCACACTAGTTTTTTTTTGGGCGTCACGATAACATCTCACATTAACCGTGGATTGTTCTTATTTCTTCAACTGTCGGCTTTAACACAGAAAGAAGGGTCACACTAATAATGTTCACGCCGTTAATGGCGCCAACGTTTCTTGACACAAACTGATGGCTTGTACAATTGATATGCGAATATTTGAAGAATGGGTTAATATATGAGCTAAAATGGATCGAGTATTTTTTCGGAAACTGGGCTAATTCCTTTTCCATAACTACGTAGTGTTCTGTGATGCTAAATATTATGAGACGGGATTATCTAAGAGTTACGCTAATGCTCGTGTAGATTTAAATATTACCTAATCGTAATTACACCCTTGTTTTTAAACCCTTAGAATTCATTTACTTAAGAACGATTATAGATAGTGTGCAGATTAGTGTTGAAAGTCATTTGTAAGTACAATTCAACCGTTATGTTATCTTCAACAGACTGGAAAGTTTGTAGTTCTATTAGATTCAGTTCCAAACCTGTATGCAGAAGAAGCTCTAATAACAAATTACTGTCAACCCTGAAGCACAGTTAAAGTTAATTACAGGGGAAGGAAATTTTTCTAGCACCTTTAATGCGCACTGTCTATAGATTTGAGTCGGTAATACACCCTTCGTAAATTACCGACTTACACCCCCTTCGTAAATTACCGACTTACACCATAAACTAACTTTATATTACCAGTCATTTCAATTATATTATTAGGCTTAATATTTTTGGTGCGCAGATCATGGACGAAACAATACTGAAGGACGAATGGCAGCGGGAGAAAGTTGAAAAAGACTTGTTAATTCGCCTTCTAGCGGCAGATAGTAGCAAACCGGAGAGTGGGGGGGCATATGGGGGAATCAGTGTTCTGAAAAACCGGGGTAACGACATTAGGCACGTGACAAAAAAGTCAGTAATCATTGTTCAACGGATTCAGGCTGGTTCCAAATTTCAAAAACTGAAATGGGAAAAATTTAACTCCTTTGGAGTCCTTTCATATAAACCTTATCAGCGTATCGCGAATCGCTGTTGCAAAGCTTGTAAACACAAATTTTTTTCCTGCCCATTTTCTTTAAGCCTTGGACAAAATGAGATTGGAGGATTAAAAATTTAGAATAAAATCAATGCCGATTTTAAATAGAAGTTGTATTAATTAAAAATACATTGAATAGCCTTTTAATTGTTATGATTAAACGTATAGAGTATAATAAGAACATACCTTTAATTTCATGCAATTTAAAAATTTGTGATTGCAAAGTTACGGCAAAATTTCAAAAATCTTTTTTTTATTGATTTTTTTTTGAAGCAGTTAACGTCTTATTTTGTCTAGATGGCGCTAGCTTTCTCCGGGATTTGACTCACTATTTTTCATAACCCCCCTCCATTTTGGGGCTGAAAAGGGGGAAGTAAGCTTAACATTGGTTGTTTTGTCGCTTAGTATGGGGCTCTATGGGCTGCCATCCGTCCTTCAGTATTGGTTCGTCCATGCGCAGATCTTTAATTGTACAAGGCTTAACGTTAGAATTTTGACGGACAATTCTAAAAGTATGAATAACTTCTATAAAATAGAAGTCGTCTCAATACGTCGATACACACAGCTGTGTCCATGGATGGACCTATTATGTAATTTAAATAGGGCGTCCAAAACAAATTTATTTTTACTGTGAATTTTGATTTGACGTCTTTGTTGTTGATTCAACGAGGCTTTATTGTCTCTTTTAGAGCATTCTAAAGCACCCAGGACACCCGGAAAATTGATTCTGATTGGTCGTCTAGTATTATTAGAACCCAATGCGATTGGTTCGTAAGAAAAAAAAAAGCTTAACTATGAAATTACATCAAAAACCTTGCGATTCAAATTGTTTAATATAAAAATTGAAGAATAATGACAGGTTTGAAGTCAGATTTACGTCCTATACTTTCCACCATAAGAAAATTACTAAAAGCATAAGTTCATAAGATATGTTCCATAAGTTTGTCACAGCTTACAAATTGGAGCTTGTCATGAAGTGATTGAAGTAGGTCATAGATTCAGGGTAAAGCGACGTCTGGTGAGGCGCTGTCAAAGGCTTAGTACAGACTAAATAGGATTAAATGGAAGTCCTGCAAAATTAACACCGAATGCAGTCATTTAATTCTCGCTTGTCGTTCTAGAACTAGCTCGAGGTGTAAGTCTCTAACATTACGAAGAATAGAAAATGTCATACTTATGAAAAATATCTTATAAACTTATGCTAAAAGTAATAAACTCTAGGCGAGAATAATTTATTAACGGTTTGAAATTGGTCGCTAATTGTTATCACAGGATGTTTGAATTTCGGCGGATCCATAAAATTTAAATTATTGTCAAAAAGGAAGTACTTCCAGCAGTATTTCGTAATAAGATTAAAAGGCGAGAATAATTTCCTGTGATTAATTTTACCCGCTTTTCATTGCTTCTTTGGTTTTAATCATAATGGAAACGTCTCCGGTTTAGATTAAGGAACATTTTCTTGAATAATCGTAGGAATTTCCTTTGATAAATAAATAAATAATGGTGTTATTGCTTGTGGCGTTAATATCCATACCTCTTTGAAGCTATATTTAAGTTTTTAACATAGTAAATCTACTACCCGCACTAGCGCCATCTCTCGGTTTGCTTCAAAACTATAAAATAGTCTATTGGTTTTGAGTCGACTTCAATATTTGAGGAGTATGGGCAGGGCCGGAAATAAGAAAAAAATTCTTATAGGACATGTGTCCAGTGACCCCTGTTTGACTAAAAAATTTATAGGACATGTCCACTGGAGTTTACATAAATAGTATCGCATCTCCATAGTCAAGCTATCAAATTTATTGGTCAAACTGTCCCTTAGTTTTTAACAAAATTATTGGACATTCTAAAATTTTATTGGACAATGTCCAGTGTCCTGTGCTTATTTCTGGTCCTGAGTATGGGCCTGCAGAGGATCTAAAAGGTGCATAAAGTGTCATTTGAGGCAAATAGAAACCACCCCAAAAAGTGAGGTACTGTTTTCGCGGCTTTATTTAGCACGTGCGCATCATAGCGCTCTCAACGTAAATGCGCCACCACAAGACCGTCAGTGATTGGCTACTATTTCGAATTTATTTAAAATAGGCCTAACTGCATTTCCGTGTAAAATCGCTTGCCTTGCTAAATATCGCGCGTAAAATTTGAGTTAAATTTGAGCAGTACTCACCAACACCACGACACCAGGCGCGTTATCCTCCAAATTCCAACGACGAAATATTAAACTTCCCGAACTACAGTTTTGATCTGTAGATCTTTCAAGATTAACTACAGCATAAATTAACTAAACACCAATCCGTGACATTACACCAGTTTATAAAACTAATAAGAGATAACTGGAGACACGACTTTGGCAAATCTCATTGCAATTACATTTTCAGCAGTCCTTTCACGCACTTAATTAACCATTTTAACAATTAATCCTTAAACCTAATCACAACAACCTTGATTTGACGTTAATATATTTCGAAGACGTCTATTCCGAAACTTAATTACGATCAAACCGAATCAAATTAATACACCACTTGCTGGTTCAACGGCGACTTAGAAAATGATGTACTACAAAACATTTTTTAAAATAAAGATTATTTTTTAATCAGCTTTTAACGATGTCTAAAAATGAGTATTGTAAAAACATTTACTTTCATTAACCGGTATCCATATATTTTTTATTTTGGCCTAATCATAATTATTTGAATAATTAAAAGACTGGTTGAAGATGAATCAATTTTTCAGATGGATCCGTTTTAAAGGTTCTTGAGAATCTTTCCAGGGGCTCTCTATCTCGGAGGTAAGGGTTCATCTTTTGAAAACCGAAATACTCACTAAGCCCTAGAAAAAACACGCGCAAAACAATGAAATAATAAAAACGATTTTGAACAAATAGAGGGTTTTCACTAAAGGGGCTAGAAAAAATTATTTCCCCCTCTCTCATCTTCCTCTTCAGGGCAGCGGTTGTTAAGCCATCTGTGAGCCAAGTTACTCAAGTACTGATTCGAACTGAACTGTACAATCTCTTGGCTCTCCAAAAGAAAGAGTGGAAGCTTGGAGGAGGACACTTTGATTCTGGAGTGTAAACTCTATAGCGCTGACACGAGAGGCACCTCTCCATGCGTGAACTTAAAATTTACCAACTGTACCCCGGTTTTTGGTTGGGCATAAGATTTAGGTCCCACCTGTCTATAGCAACAAGAACTTTAATTTACAAGTGACTTTGTTTCCACCGAAAGGGTCTCCCAACCATGAAATGTATTCTGGCCCCCAACCAAACGTTCCTCCTCCAAGCTGGGGGAAGGACAAAAGCAGCCTTTTAGTGAAAACTTATAAAAATTAAAAATAAATTTTGAGATCGAACCAAAGATTATGTGGAACAGCGTTACGAAGAAGCTACGTCACTATTGAAAGCTGTTGACAATTTTTATGCGCACAAATTAGTTTCACAAAATGACACAGTTTCTGGGTTATTCATTACCGCTTTTTTAAGTAATTAAATTCCTGCTTATACACAAAACTTCACAGAAAATCACGAACTTTATTAGTATATTAAAAAAATACTGCAATAAACATTAGATCACAAAACACTACAATTTTACAATTTGACAAAATATATTGTACACGTGTTAAAATCAGACAAAGGTTAAATACTATAAATGTAAAGTTCTAGAAGATTGTTTTTAACCTTGAACTACATCTTTAACCTTTTCGAACGCATCCTTCGATCCTTCTTTCGCCTTTTCGAAACCTTTCGACGCCGAACCAGATACAGTTTTACCAAAATCTGATAACTTCTCACCAGCAACTTTCAAACCGGATTTCACATCCTTGCCCATGTCTTCAAAACCATCTTTAGCTTTCTCGCCGAATTTCTTGGCCTAAAATTAATGAAAAATTCAGTTGTTAGACTTAATACTTCAACGAAAAATTATTTTACATGCAAGTAAAATGTTAAAACTTTCGGTATGTAAAGATCATTACGTAAAAATAATAAACACAGTTTAGAAAGAAACCTATCTTCCATTCCCTTTACTGTTTTGTTTGGACATAGAACAGATAGCTGTAAACCCAGAAATATCCTGAACAATATAACCTTTTTGGGCCCTGTATGATATTTCTTAATTTAAAAATTTCCAAATTCAATAAAACATTGCTTAATTAGAGGCATGAATTTATTATCCACCATTAAGTTTCTCTATCTGAATAGGATATAGCGCGATCCGTGTAGAAATCACAGGTTGGAGTTAGTAGGAGAAAATGTCAGCGACACCCTAAACTGAAAATTCCACCCCCTTATATTCGTCTCTCTTAAGTCGACAGTGGCTTAGAGAAATAAAAATATCTCTTGTAGTTTTTGGAGCCCGAATCATCTTAGGCAGTAGACATTCCACCAAAGACCTAATGATGGATACTTAAAGACGATTTTGCGCTTATGTTAGTTGTTAGGGATTATTCATAGAGGTAAAATGTTACGGTTTTAGAATAGAACGTTCTTTACATGCTTAATGACTAGGGGTTCAACTCCGTTCCACCGTTGGGAAGAACTGAAACAAACCAGTTTAAACGAACATTTCCTCCAGTCTTACTGATATCAACCATACAGTGTGGTCAAATACGGAAATTAACAATTTTTTACTGTGCATAAAGAACGAAACAACAACTTTCTCAAATATACATATCAGGTTTTCCATTAAATCTCTTAATACTATCGTTAAGTGGAATAATCGTCTTATTTTTCAAGATATTTTGAAACTTGACTTTAGATTAGTGGGTCACAAATGATGGTTGCTATCAAACTAGATTAGGAAGTAATCGAGACTTTGAGTTCATCAGGTTAAAAATATCTGTGATAATTGCTGTGTCGCGTTAGAGATACTTGTAAATATAAGTTTTTTTACAAGCCAGTTTCATCACAATTCCTAGATTTTGATTAAAATGTTTTTAAAAATACTGCAATGGGTTTAAGTGTACAAGCTCCGACACAATTAAAGTTCAGTGCACGCGTCTGTATGTGCAGGGAGACTATATAGGGGGAGCGTTATTAAACAAGACATGCTGAATACCAGTCTATTACGCCCATCTCCTCCGGCGCATTACTTGAGAGAGCGAGTCACGTGATTTTTATTAGAAAAGCAACGGTATTTCAAATTTATTAATGCGACTGAATGACTCATTTTTTTTATCTCACCAAGACCAGAAGTGAGATGAGACTAGAAGTGAAGGGCTCTAGCATTGATAGTAGATCCTGGCACTAGTGAACAAATTTGTGGATTTTATGCCGCTTCCCACGCGCTAAAACTAGAGAGAAAAAAATTGGTCGAGTTCCAAAAACATTTCCTACCCCCTTCCCCTCAACCTAAAGCCGCGAAACACAGACTCGGGTGCTGGAATCTAGTTCGGCCGTCTACCGCCACGAGCGTCTCACGTTTTGGAGGGAAAATTCAGAAACCGCTACTAGTGGGCCAACCGTTCTTGTGTTATCAAGAATATTCACTTTCGCCGAGTGAAGAATTTGGTTAGCTCAGTACTTCTGGTCTTATCTTACTTCTGCCAAGACTCCCTGATAGAGTTTTCCCGTTGTACGTTTTCCAAAAATATCTTTGTTGCTCTGTACTTTTGCTTAAACGGATTAATATTTTAATTTGATTATGAGAAAGTATAAGGTTTCCTACAATATACATTGTGAAATATATATTTCTGGGAATGACAGAAAAAAATAATATCACGTCAAATGGTAATTAACTAGTTTTTCAACCAAAACCAGTATTGTTAATTCTCAGAACTAATAATCCAACGCAGGTGCTTTGACACCGTGTAGTTTTGGTTGTAGATTCTTTCTGAACAAATGAAAGGAATATAATACCTTTACTTAAATGGATTTTAGCTCGCAATGAGTCGAACATGCAATGAAATATTGCGCAATAGGCATTGTTAATTTTAACATATTTCTGTCGTGCGTGTAAAAACATAGTTTCCTGAACCGTATTAACAAATTGGAGATACAAATAATTGAAGTTTTTCACTTTCAATGATTTAAAGGGATAGTTGATTTCAATTAGAATTGCTTAAGTTATGGTAGTTTTATATCGAGGAGACAACCGCTATGTACCTTCGACTGTACTAAAAGCCCCGCCCTTGAGTGTTAAAATTTTGTGTAGCCTGTTCTCCTTGTGTAAATGATATCAATTCTCCTAGTCCATATTAGAGATGTGAAATTACCTTAATTTTTAAAAATGGTAATTTACCGGGTAAATTACCGATTAAAATTTTGAAATTACAAAAATTACCGTAATTTTTAATTTACGGACGGTAAATTACCGACTCACATCTCTAGTCCATATATATACTAGGCCTACTATCACTTTAATTACGAAAGTGACTGTCGCGCATATTTTGAAACGTATCACGATGCTAACGAACTATAACCTCTATAATATATAACCGTAGTTTCAGAATATTTCACTTTAAAATGGTAAATAAGGCAATATTTTCAAATAATACTAAAAAATTAATTTCAACCCAAAAATATCGAACATAACTGAACTCCAAAATAATATAATTAAACCTCCATTGGATTCCTTCACTAAAAATATCCCGTTTACCTCGACATATAAAGTATATATATATATAAATCAAACGCGTTCTAAAACCGGATTAAAACCAAGAATATATGAAAAACACTTCGTAAAAAAAAAATTGATTCAATTTGTGGGTTCCTGTACAGCTTCCGCTATTGAACTTTTTTCTTTCAAATTCAATCGTTCCACTTTTAAAATAGATAATTTATTTATATTTTGGATTTTATTTTGTTTGATCAGGGATAGATAGACTTTTTTAAGACGGAATGGGTAACAGGGTTATTCGGGTGCGCGTCCTAGTCCACGACCCCCTTACCCGTGACTTATTGATGATGTATTTCGGGTTATTTAGAAGGGTGTAAATTTTAAAGATAGTTTAATTAATGTAAAATGTGAAAGAAGCGATTCACCTTAATTTACACTAATATTTATATTAATAAATATTTCAAAAACTAGGAAGGACGAATTTGCAAATCTTTCTAGACATATTTTTGTTAAAAAAGGGTTAAACAAGTTTTTGGAAACGATTTCTTGATTTTTTTCATTATGTAATGATTGCACAAAAAATCTGAGGGGCTAACCACTCTCTGATTTCATATATATACATTGATTACAGTCGTGTAATAATTTAGAAATTCCAAGATTACACTAATTTCTTTAGTACAATCAAAGGTACAGCTTGTACACCGATAACTCTAAGTAACTGGCCCCTAAGACCAATACCAATATTCAAGCAATCACATTACACTAACAAGGTGTGTACAACACGAGGGGCTTATCACTATTAGATACCCTGTACACCATGCAATTACGCATAACGTGAAATCATTTCAGCACAGTCCAGGATATGACTGTTAAGATGTAACTTAATCAATACCTCAATCACCCTGAGTGACTACCCTCTCGGTACCCCAACACATTCACACACAAAAAAACCAAAAATTAAAAATAAATAAAACACCAATCATAATCTTACCTGAGACTTAAACTTGGACCACCAGCTTTCTGATTCCTCAGCGGATGTTAGGACAGCGGTCAAACACAAGACCAACAAACCGACCAAAAATACTTTGCTTATTTTACCAGCAGCCATGTCTTATGTTGTTATTGTTATTGTGTTCGAACGCAACTTCACGTCAAGCGAAAGTAAAGGACGATGAATCTTAAATGGTTTGTTAAACCCTCGTTGAGTTACGATGTGAGTCGATGAGAGGCAACGATATTTATGAAGGAAATCGGGGCCAAACGGCTCTCGAGAAGATTTTTTTATATCAGTCTCTCAAAATGTGCCTTTTGAACTTGAACGAGATTCGTGGTAAAATAGCCATCAGCCAATAAAAGAGGCCCCTCTTTCCCGGTGACGTTGTTAAATGGTTTCGTCATTTTATTTTTCCCCCTTTCTGTAGTTTCAACAGGCCATGACGGTGATAATTGGTTTACTCATTCTCTAAAAGTGGAAGGAAGTATATTTTATTTATAAACGTTGGTTTAGGGTTATTATTCGAGGCTTATGTAGGGTGTTTCAAAAAGAAAGGGTGGTAGTACAGTAGGTTCTTTGGGAATTAAATTTTGAGTTGAAAATGTAACTTCTATGGCATTTTTCCACAATTAAGGGCCAATATTTGCAAGTTATTATTAGAGTACGTGTTTTAAAAACTCTAGAAATGGAAATTAAACATTAATCACCACAAGTTCATAAGATATGTTCACCATAAGTTTGTCACTGGTTACAAACTCGAGCTTGTCAGTAAGTAACGTAGGTCATAGATTCAGGGTAAAGCGACGCCTGGTGAGGCGCTGTCAAAAGCTTAGTAAAGACTAAATAGGACCTAGATGGACTGTAAAATTAGGACCGAGTGTAGGGCTTCAATTCTCACTTTCGTCGTTCTCGAACTAGCTCGAGCTGTAAGTCTAGAACCAGGTAGTGTCATAGTTATGGAACATATCTTATAAACTTATGCTATCACCTTACAAAATGTCAGGAAATTAGAAAATATACCAACGGAAATAATAACAAAATCCCCCATTTCAACATTATTTGAAATATATTCGTAAGTGTACATACTGAAGTGTTTTTCTAAACAGTGAAATTTTTAAAAAACATTGAACGTTATTCCGAATTGACAAAAAATGCTGTTAAAGTTTGTAAAGCTTATCAATTTAGTTTGCCAATAAACAACGAAGCAAGAGTTTCTTAATCTTTTGGTTCAGATACTAGTATCTAAAAACCACTCAACTTCTTTAAAATAATCTTGAAACCGCCAACAAAAATGCGAAGAAATAGTATAAATTTAAAACTCGCCTGTTGAATCTTATTGGTATACTTTACTTTAAGTTTATAAGGTATGTTCCATAAATATCGTCATGGTAGAGACTTACAACTCGAGCTAGTTTGAGAACAACGCTCAATAAAACAAACTGCCCAAAGTATATTTTTAAAATCTGATAAAAATAAATAAAATATATTGTGAAACACACGTCATTGGACTGTTACTTTCAATATTGAATTGGGTGTTTAAACTTTAAAAAAACACCTTGGGTAAAGGATTACGTGTTATTTCGCAATATTTAAACTTACGGTACACGTATAGTAGCTAATTTGCTGGTTAATTTTTTTTTTAAAACGAGTTTCACAACACGGGTGGAGTCAGTGACCCATATCACATCCAAAAATAAACCTTAAAGGAATACTACCAAGATGAAAAGGTTGTTTTTATCTTAAAGCCCATTAGCAAAGGACCCGTTGTTCGGCTAGTGCAGGGAGAAGTGAATTAAGATGGAGTTTAAATGAAGATGGCTGACCTGCGGCAGTGGAACTCTCCCAGTGTACCTCGCGCACGCCCCTACCCTTCGGTAGGCGATTGTAAGTGCTGCCGTGTAGCGCCATTATATTTGTATAAGAACTAGCTTCTATTACTAAGACAGAGAGGGCGTCCTTTACGATTCCGTACTGAACGATCATACCCAAACGCTGAGGATGCTGGGAGGACTTTTGTGCCGTTCCGTAGGTTGGGTTACCACTCCTTCCCTCACTCCTTTAAGGTTTCTGCCTTGCCAGTCATATATATATTAACCAGTATACTAAATATTAAAGTGCAAGACTTTACGCCACTCTTACGTAATTATGACGTCAGTAGGGGTTTAGTAACGTCACTTTAAAATTTCAGTTTCGTAGGTCAAGCGGGCGGCTTTTCCTGGGCGCTGATTATCAGTCAGTCAGACAGAACCTTTAATTACATAGATATATATTGAGTTAAACAGATTCCCAAATTACAGTTATCTTATTAGATAGATTTGAGGTGATAGTGTACCTTTAATTTCCAAATAGAAAATGAATTTCGAGTA
This sequence comes from Phalangium opilio, assembly GCF_054372755.1. Classification (NCBI taxonomy): domain Eukaryota; kingdom Metazoa; phylum Arthropoda; class Arachnida; order Opiliones; family Phalangiidae; genus Phalangium; species Phalangium opilio. The sequence goes on along the minus strand of NW_028324217.1, from coordinate 5,374,430 downwards.
ATAAAGAACATCCCATTTAAAAACAAAAACTTCCTACAATGGATATATTTAAAACTCGACAGGATTTCCGAGTTAAAATTTATATCCTATTATGTTTTGCATGACTTATTTGAATAACGAACTAAATTAAAAATGAAAAAGTGTTAATTTTTCGAGCAAATTCTAACGGGACCAATTATAAATTATTTTTAATTGGCACCCTTTTTAGAATCATTTTCTAAACAAGATGTACTATCACGTATGTAGATATATTTCTGAATGTTTGTTTGTTTTATGCACAATCACAATTTGTTAATTTCCAGATTTGATTAACCAAACTGAGTGCTTGATATCAGTAACGCTAGGAGAAGGTTATTGAAATAGTTTCATGAGTACGAGTTCTTCAAGGTTGGGCCCGAGAACCCCTAGTCATTATGTCTGCTAATAACGGCCAAATCTAGTCATAACCATAGGTATTTAGCTTTATGAACAACCCCTAATTAACCACAGTTGTATTGAATTTAAAGTTGTAAAAAGGTTTTTTTCTAATTAATTAAATAAATTAATAAATAACTAAACACATAAATATTTAAAAGAAATGGTTTTAGTGTCTACGAAGATAGTACACTCTTCTCAGTTTCCAGACCCTTATACAGCAACGCTGTGTGCAGATAAGTGTTGCCAGTTATTTGTGTGTGAAATATTCAGCCACTATCTACAACAGACTTAAAAGCGTTTAGTTCTGTTCGAGTCAGTAATCATTCAGATCCAAACCTGCATGAGATTCTCTAATAACCAATTACTGGCAACACTGAAGCAAGGTTAAAGATAGGCAATGGCTAAGGAAATTTCTCTAGCCCTTTAGTGCACACTATCTATATGTTGGAAATGTTACTACTACCACTACTACGACAGACCACAATTTATAATCTTTCCAATTTAATTGTTAAATCCACATGGCAAAATTCTTTGAACCCAATTTAATTATTTAATTGAGAGAAGCGAAGTCAAAGAATAAATTACACGGATACTGTAAATTTTAGGAAAGAATGCATCAACCCTCGAATTATATCTGACCTTGGCTACCAATGATTATGATGGAAATTTTGAACAAGACAAGATACTGTTTATCCGAACAAAATACAACTACATTTTCATATTTTACATATTATTATCGTGTATGTCGTAAGAAAACCCGATACGCACATAAAATTATTAAAATGTGGATTAACACCATTTACACCACCAGGAGGCCTTGCTACTTGGTGCTGCACTTTAGTAGCCTGGTCTCCTTGTGTAAATAATTCATAATTTCATAAGATATGTTCCATAAGTTTGTCACTGGTTAATGAGAGCTTGTCAGGAAGTAATTTATGTATTTCATAGATTCAGGGTAAAGCGACGCCTGGTGAGACGCTATCAAAGGTTTAGTACAGACTAAATAGGAAGATGGAAGTCCTGCAAAATTAACCGAGTGTAGGACTTCAATTCTGGCGTTTTTGACTGAAAATCATAAATCTTATCTCCCACAACGACACAACGGTAGAAAGGGGAAAACTTGGTTATCGCTTAGCACGTGACGTCAAAGTTCCCGCAAACTAGCACTACGAATTGCCTGCCCTCTTGCGATAATCTTGATAAAAGCGCCCATAGAGAGCTTTCAGATGGGATAGTAGTACGTCACACCCTCCCAAGTCCTACCTCTGTGCTAGTAGCCATATTGGGTGGTCTCAGCTTCATTCCTGCATTAAACCCACTCGTAAATTATGTGACGAGACTCAGCTCCTCCTTCAATTGAAAGCTTTCTATTGTTTGTAGTTGCGCAATCGCCGGTACGAGAGTTCATTTTGTGTTGGAGAGGGTGTAAAATATATCACGTGACAAGAGGGAACCAATATAACCCCCCTCCTTCGACACCCTTTCTCCCACTGTGGGGGTTTAGACTAGAATACTAGCCCCCCCACAATATTCAATTATAATGGTAGAATAATTTAATATTGATTATACGAAATCCAATAAAAGAAACTTAGTATATCCGTAGCTGTTTAAACTTTAAATTTCAATCGAATTTAGCTGCATTAAATAAAATTTCCCTCTTACGCCTATTATTAACCCTGGGGGCGTCTACCTGCTATTTTAAAACTGAAAGGAAGCGATTGTTTCCTTTTATTATTATAGTACAGCCACCTGGTGGCAAATTTCCACGTGTGAAAGGGATATCATTATAACAACGAAATTGTCATTTTATTGATACAACTGCGTTTGAATTAGAGAATAAATAACTTATATTTATTTATATTGAAATCTCGCCATTGTCAACCGACATTGAAATTCGATTTTAAATCGTCGGCCTAGTTTTAATTTATAGATTCCTAAATTAAGGAAGCCTTTCCTATTACATAAGTTTATAAGATATGTTCCATAAGTGTGTCACTGTTTAATGAGAGCTTGTCGTGAAGTGACGTAGATGAAACGTCATAGATTCTAGGTAAAGTGACACCTGGTGAGGCGCTATCAATGGCTTAATACAGACTAAATAGGAAGATGGACTTCAAAAACGAGTGTAGTCAATTCTCGCTTGTCGGTCTTGAACTAGCTCGAGCTGTAAGTCTCTAGCAATACGAAGTTTAGGGTGACATACTTATGAAACACACCTTATAAACAACATACATTTTGCAGAAAAGACATATTTGTGGATGGCCTAAAACCGAATGAGATGTAGTAGTAGTAGTAGAACGCGTATACTTCTCATCAAGGACTCAAGGTCTTTCACTCCTCAACTAAGTTTTAGATTCGTTTTGGCTTGGCGCGTTGCTAGCTAAATTGCATTTTTAATTCAACGTTCACGCTTGTAATTTAACGTATATCAAATTATCAATTTAAATTAGCAGATATATTATGAGTTTTAACGTTTTCTTGGTAAACAATATAATATCCCGATAATATGGCCTTCGTTTGATTTTGCCGGGCAGTTAGAAATTTTTTAGTTTCATATTTCTTTATTATGGCTTCGTTTTTAGGTTCACTGTAAGTATAATTTAATTTGTAAGCGTGCCAAATGTGAAGCAGTAAAATGAAATATTTAAGGTTCGCCTAGCAACTAAGCATGGCTATTATATTGCTGGCTGTTGTGTTTGATTTACAACCGGGGAAGCGCTTCTAGCATAACCCTACAATATTCTTCTTAAGTATGAGTCTACAAGCATGCATAGTTTATAAAAAGGTTGAAGGGCGTTCCTGACGGCGTATTTCTCTTGAAGGGGCGCCACCTGGTGGCGAATTTGTCAGAAGTAGACACCATCACCTTCTGTGATATTCATCTCTACCCGACTTAGCTTAAAGGAGAAAACTAAGTGAAGATGGCGCCTCAGTTTTGGCAGACCCATAACTAACTGATAATTAACTACCGGTCCAAAGCGCTTTAGCTTGAAGGCTGCAAAATTGCAGGAACGTTACTCTAAACACTAAGAAAGATTTTTACAATCCGCCGCCATCTTGAAAAATAACGGCCAGAAATAGAAAAAACTTTCTTTATGAAATAATGTCCGCATGTTTCAACCAATTTCATCAATATTCAGTACACTGGTTCCCTATATCCTATAGACGGGCTTTATTGCTTTGGGCTTCAATTTGCCACCATCTTTTAAAATGGCGGGTCGAAAAGTAATAGAAACGTCTTTGCTGCTTGTCTTTTTATAAAATAATATAAACCCTCAACTTGTTATTTCTGCGAATTTGCCGATAACAAAAGCTTGTAGATAGAAAACAGACGGCGCAGTAACCACTCCCATCCGGAGAATTATACCTTATCTAATTTTTAACCAAACCTTTTTTATACCTGTGTTTCGCAGGATTTATTAGTCCTCGATGTTAACGCTCCCATATGGAAACTCTTTGAATACAATACAATACAATACGGAAAATTGTCTTCTTAATTTTCACAATGATGACCAATGAAACATTGAATGGTAATTAAATTTTATATTGTAGACCGTTCGATTAATTACTTGCAGGGAAACCAACACACGCCCTCTTAGGTTATTTCCCTCAATCTGGTTTTTAGCCGCATCGTTAGATGAGGCTGTTACTTTGACCTGCCCTGTTGTTGTCGTCGTCGTTAGCGTCGTGCCACAGTACCACTTTTAGCAGTATAAAATTTTTCGTTCGTCATTGAAGGGAGAGTGAATGGGACAGGGGTTATGGTGAGGTGACGTTTGTTCGTTCGTGCATTTTAAAAGTAAGGGGATTATAATAGTAACGATATTTTCACTAAAAATAAAATATCGTTTGATTTAACGCTTGTTTTTATCAAAATAGTACGCCTAATAAGAGCTGAAGTATACGAACGATGTGGCGTTAATATCGGTCTTGACCATCTTTTTTCTTTTCGTTCAGACGAATCATGTGATGAACTGGGAGAAGAAAAAACTGAACCACCGTACTCGCAGTTTTTAAAATACTACGGGCCCTTGAAGTTAAGTAATGCAAACTTCGAAAAAGAAATATCATCGGATCTTGAGAAACAGAAAGGAAAAAGCCATTCTCATCTTCTGCTGTTGGAAAACCTAACATTTCCTACTCTTCACGAAACAGCTCTTTTCGTCTCAAAAACTAACATAGATCCCAATCCGAATGAATCGCTTAAGGATTACGAAAAACGTTTGGAGCTTCCAGGCAATTGGAAATTGTTAACCACAGCCACGTCGGCAAAGGGTTATTTCGGTTCAGCTTATTGGAACCCAGAATGCCGTCAAGTTTTAATAGCCCATCGAGGTACAACAGGGGAGAACACCAAAAAGGAACTGAACTTCATTTTCGAAAACTACATCGATCAAATTGAACCGGCTTGCACATTTGCCCACGAGATACACGCAGTGTTGGAAAAACATAAAACCCTAGGCTTGCAACTGTTCTTCACGGGACACGACACGGGAGGTGGCTTAGCGCAAATCACTACCTTTAGCGTCAAGTACCTAACTCGTGTCAAAGGACCAACATTATTATTCATGAAACGTCCCTATACGGACGATGAAGGCTTCCATTCGCACACTGTAACGTTCGACAGCCCAGGATGCTCGGGACTACTAGAAAAACTTGCAGACGAATTTGACGTTCGTTACGAAGACAACTCGACCGAATTCAGACAACTGAACATCAACAATTATATGCTAATACCCAATATGATTAACTGTTGCGAAAAACAAACTGGCACAAATTTCTTAATATGTCCTACGAAAACGGACACCACATTGATGCAACAAGTCAACAATCCGTTCGATAGTCTAAAACTAATTTTGGAATACGTTTTAAACCCATTTACTAGTCTTTACGAAGTGGTTGACTGGCCAGTCAACGAGACGTGGTCGGACGTCGATGAAATACAAACACTTTTTCACCCGAAGCTGAAATGGATCGAAAACCATCAACCCGATACTAAAGACAGGATTTTTTTGCTTGTAAAAGAGCAGTGTGAAGGATATTACCCAATACGATACCAAATTAAAAGATACAACGTGTATAAACTGAACATCAGCGTTTTCACAGAACCGGAAATCCAATTTCTGCAGTATTTTCAATGGTTGAATGGTGTTCCAGAGTATTTCAAACCAGAGAAATTGTTTAATGATGACGAAAATTGCACTTATATTCTAAATCAATTAAATAAAATCGAAGTTAAAAAGAAATCCGTAAGATGTACACCAGAATCAAACATACTGTCCATGATACCATTTGTCAAGAGACTCCTGAAAATTTTCCCGGACATTCTTGAGAAAACTTCCTCGGCTTTAACCTCAACTGAAATTCGTAAATACGCGTATGGAAATGAATCAACGGAATATTGTAAGAGATTAGCTAAAATCACGAAGGTTTTCCAATCACGAACTGCGTTGAGTAAAACCATGGAGGGATTTTTGGCCGATAAAGATCGCAAAATATGTCAAGTTGTAACCGGCAACGACACTGACATTGTGGCCGCTCAAATACTTAACAGCGTTAAAGCTTCAGAAGGATTTACCAACAAGTTAATTTTACGATGGAAAAACATACTGGCAATTAACAAATCAATTAATTTCAAGAAGGTATTAACATCGGATGTTTCATTGAAAATCTTGATGATCGATATGAGTTTCAGCGAAATTGAAGAAGAAACCCAAATTTTGTTCACGAAACTAATGAAATTGCTGAAAACAAACACTGCCATAAAACTGATCATAATTAACAAAGATGGTACAGCATGCAACAAGTACATTCAATCCAAATTGAAATATTACGATAATCCCAAGCAATTGATTAATTATGATGGCATTAAATGGAGTGACTTAGATATAGAAGAAAGAAAACAATTATTGACAAAGCCTTTAGTTACTTTCCAAGGTACCAAAGACCTCGTGAATCTAGATACTATATTACCATACCGAGATTCCAAATACCTACAAAAAATTCTGGACAGCGAAACCATAATTAGTCTAATCAAAAACAGAGTCATAAATCTTGGAAACGAAATTGCGGATTTGGGAAATGTTGAGGATTACTACGTACCACGAGTTCTGCAACTGGATTTTAAATTGAACGCTGCCATTCTACACCATCTTTCGACACAGGATCTTTTCGCCGTAACTGGAGTAGATGAATTTTATTTGAGAGACAATTACGGACTGGGTGGCGAAGACATTAAAGTATTCGACGAACGTGACGAAACTATTCAACGTGTCACAATTCTAAACAACTCCAACGCCGAGACAAATTTCTCCAAATTAATTCAACAAATTTCCAGCGAAAATCTTCGCCGTACCGTTCATTGGATAGAAATTAGAGGCCACGAATTGTACTGGAAGCAAACAATAGGGGATTTCAAATTGATCGAGAAGTATCTAAGCACCGATGAAAAACATCTGAAACTATTGCCAACGTTATGCAAGAATGAAAATGGAACCACAAGTCAATTAAATGAAGTTCATATAGCAAGCAAAATAAAGCAGGTTCGAGAATATCTAATATCAGACACAGCGGGAATGGGCAAGTCAACGACACTAACCCACTTGGCCCATGAAATTAAACTGAAGTGGCCGTTGTTATGGGTCGTTCGAATTAACCTCAACGATTGCACCGAAGTCTTAAGGGATGAGTTAGTTAAACGACAAAATACTAACGCAAAGAAAGATAATTTCGATGGAGTTCAATTCTTACTGAACCAAATGATGGAATCGAACCCAATTACGAAATTTGCGACGCAATTTGAAAAAACGCTTTTCAAGGAGTGTTTGGATAAAGACGACGGAGTTGTCTTGATGTTCGATGGATTTGACGAAATTTGTCCAAACTACGACCAAATATTCGTGGAAATTATAACAGAATTGAAATCAACAAAGGTTCAAAATATCTTCATTACAACTCGACCACAAACCCAAGACCAAATTGAATGTATTTTTGACACACCTTCGTTCAAATTGCGACCATTTTATCGTCAAGATAAAGAGAGATTTCTGATAGACTTTTGGAAAAGTACTAACTCAATCCACGAGGAAAGTTTATCAATCAAGGCGAAATCACTAATTAAAGCGTTTTCTATCAACATTAAGGATGGACAAAAGGAATTCAGCGGTATCCCTTTGCAATGCAGAATGCTGGCCGAAGTATACGAACTTTACACGATTGAGAACTTACCAGAGAAAATATCTTTAGTTGATTTGTACGAAGCTTTCGTGAATAAGAAATTGAAGGTTTACGAAACTGATAAATGCCTGGATTTTAAGGGTAACATCAACGCGTTAGACAGCGAGGATTTGGCACGGACATTGATACGCGAATACCATCACCATTTGGCATTGAAGTTACTTAACTTGGAAGATTGCAGTTTATTGGAGGAGCAATCTTTCTACCCAAATATTAAAGATATTCTTTCTAAGAAGTCGCTAAAGGTCGGTTTAGTATCGAAAACCGGAGACGTTCCAGTATTTGTTCACCGTACTTTCGCGGAATATTTCGTAGCGGATTACTTCACAACAACCTTCGCAAAATCGCCAATATCGGGAAAAGTCGCCAACGCCTTTATGAATAAAATGAAGGTTTTCGATTTTGACTTTATAATGGTAACCCATTTCATCAACGACCGATTAGTTAATTGGCCGTACTACGACCAAGCTGTTGAAGGTTTTGGATCCTATTTGTCCAAATCGTGGGACAATTACGCGTATTCTTGGAAGGGTTACAACGGCTGTACCGCGTTCCACGCCGCGGCTGAAAGAAACCACGATGAATTGTTCAAATATTTCGTGGATTGCAGCTTAAAAGACGAAAACACTGCGCAGAAACTAGTGTCGTTTTTTTCATCACTATGTATGACAAAGACACCGCTGCGAACTAGAGAGAACGCTTCTGGAAAATTTGATACTCAACATTTCGAGTATTTTCTACGCAAAATTAGGAATTTTTCAAGCAATCTACAACGCAAATACCTTCTCGCAAATATTTTTACTAAAAACTGCAACGAATCCATTCTAGACATTTTAATGAACGACACCAAACTTGGGGACACTGCAAGCGAAATACGAAGCAAGGTCCACCTTATTGATAAATTTCGCCATGCTGCAGAAAAGGGCGATCTTGAGGATTTAAAACAAACTTTACAAGAAACGGACACTGACACGCGCCATTACTTAACTCTAAGTTGCGGAGAAGACTGCTCATCGGTGTTAAACCTCTCCTTGAGAAACGGTCATTTAGAAGCGGCCAATTTTATAATTAATCAAGTTCCAAGCGCAATTCCGATATTGTTAAGCAAATCATATAACAGTGTCTTACTTAGCGCCGTTGAATCCTGCAAATTAGAAGTTGTGAAATTCGTCATCGAGAAATTTAAAAATGAGTACATGTTAACGGAGAGCACACCCGTAATTAGAGCCATTACTATGAAAAGAGTCGATATGTTATCCCTTCTTTTGGAACAAGGTTTCAGTACCAGTATTAATTCTGGCGCTAATAAAGATACTTTCTTGCGTGCCTGGGGATTGGATGGAACTACAGAAATAACGGAAACGTTGTTGAGCTTCGATGGAATATCCGTTAACGCAAGTGATTCGCGAAATCGCACTCTATTACACTTTGCCGTTTATAACCGCAACACCGGTGTCACGCTGAGATTACTTAAGTACGGAGCCAATGTAAATGCCAAGGACAACATCGGAAACACTCCACTGCACCAAGCCGCACTGAATGAAATGATTAAAAAGTGTAATAGAGGAATTATTTCAATTTTAATCAAACACGGTGGAGAACTGCTCAGCAAAAATTTCAAAAATAAAACTCCGCTTGATATTGCAATTTCTGTTGAAAATACTGACGAAATTGCTGCTTTGCTGCCATTCCAACCGTTCATCACATCGTTGAGTTTGAACGCCAGAAAATGGTTGTGGAAAGATGCCCTGCCTCAAAAATTAACTAAAAATGAGTTGAGTTATTTCAATCTCAAACTTAATGATCAGCCAATACCAGAGGATCAAGTTTTGCAAGAATTAACAGCCAAGAAAGAGCTAATATTTTACCACAACGATATGGGAGTAATGTTGTTCACGCATGAAATTTACGTTGATTATTTCACAGCGGAATACTTCCTTGACCAACTTTCAAATATTTTATCCAATTCAAATACCACGGAACATTTCATCAACTTTTTCATTAAAGAAAGTTGCAAAGAAATGCGAACTATCTTTCTAGCATTGTTGGAACGCCATGAAAACAAAGACCAAATTTTGAAGAAGATTATTGAACTGCTTTGCGGCTACTGGTTTCGAACCCCTCAACCCGTTTTTCAACGAACCAAATTGAGGATATGGAAAACGTCGGACTTGTACGAACGAGAGAATATTCTAGGATTAATTCTGCGTATTTTGACTGAAGAATGCATGGAGGAATTCGTGGTTCCTTGCATCGCTGCTATATATGAAGAAATGATTGAAGTTGTATTCAAGGCTGTTGAAAATGAAAACGAACAGTTGTTAGACATATTCTTCAAATTTTTGAGTATTTGCCCTGAGAATTTTGGAATGAAGATTATATCACACACTGGTGATATGACGGTACAAAGTCTGGAGTACTTGCTGTTCTTGATTGAAAACTACCCTTCACTGAAAAACATTTTTAAAAGTAAAATATCTGTTAAATCATAAGCTACTCTAAATAAGTAAGGGTTGAAAGGATAGTTGCTTTGAGCAAGTGTGAATCTTTATATGGATTCACGCTTGCTCAGAGCTACTACCAGTTGCATGGCGGGATATTTCCAAAAGAGAGGTGCCTCCTGGTGGCGCCTACTGTGATCTCTACCTGATTCTACAATGAAAGGAAATCACAATAGGCAATGACCCTATATTTGCCCGGTTGGGTTTTTTATGTGTCTCATATGGAAAATTCCGATAGTTGAGATTCATACTTGAGACCCATTGTAGTGTATTAGTTTGGTATGGGTTTATGCTATTCCTGCTTAGATAAATGAATATCATATTCTCTAATGGACAAATTTATCATTTTCATTATCAGATTTACTTCAAAAACGAATTCTGGGGTTGAAATTCTTGGAAGCGGCCGAAACAGGAAGTGTAGATGTCTTGAGGATAATGTTAAGCGAGGCAATGGACCAGGAGACTCGCAATGCATTATTTGAAGCTACACGACGAACAACGGATTTCGATAAAGAACTATTTTCATATCGAGGCTATTACAGAGCTTTGAACCTTGCTATTAAGAACGGACATCACGAGACAGTTCAGTTTCTGATTCAAAACGAAGCACCCATCAACACGCCAGTAGTTCCACAAAAGCATGGAATAGATATTTTGGAACAATCCGATTGCATTATACCACCTTTGTTCAACGCTATTAAACTAGGTAAGCTCCGAAACATGCAACCTTAAATTGCTATCAAATGAAAAGTTCTAATAACATAACACATTATAGCTTAAAAGAACGGACTTTTTCTAAATATAAAAAGAATTAAATATTTTTAAATGACCTCTTATTACAAAATTATTAGCATTTAATTAGTCTTAAAAAAGAGGACTACTGTGCCAACCGCCATTGGTTTAGTGGCGTCTGCTAAACTGAACCTCTTACCTCTAGAGACCTTACCTCTCAGCCTGTGAGAATTTAACCAAAACCGTAGGCGTAAGAGGTTCGGTTTAGCAGACGCCACTGAACCAATGGCGAATGGCACAGTAGTCCTCGTTTTAAAGACCAATTAAATTCAAATTATTTTGTAATTAAAGATAATTTTTTTCATATTTTTCCTTTTATATTTAGAAATAGGCCGTTCTTTTAAAAAATGTTACGTTACCTGAACTGTTCCTTTCTTTAACTTTTAACATTTCCAACAAACAGGTAACATTGAAATGGTCAAGCTTCTATTGGACAACGGTGCCAACATAAACGCCAAAATTGACAGGCATTGCGTGGTCTCTCTAGCAGTGGAACATCAATTTTTGGAATTTTGCAAATTATTATTAAGCTGGCAATACAGAGATAAACAAATAGACAAATCAGGAGCATTACACATTGCTTTAGATCAGGGCTACACCGAAATTGCACTCTTGTTAATTAAAGCTGGAGCCAACGTTAACGAACTTAACGATATCGAACGCACGCCTCTAAATATGGCTGCATCACAAGACACTCCAGAGTCGTTACTATTGGCTCTTCTAGAAAGAGGCGCCAATGTGAACTACGCAGGTTCGGACGGGAAAACGGCATTGCATTTTGCGGCACTCAACGAATGGAATGTTAACGTAGTTCCTACGCTTTTGAGTAGAGGTGCAGATATTAACGCTAGAGACATAAATGGTCAAACGCCGTTATTTATAGCAGCCAAATGGGGTACGATTGAAATGGTGAAATCGTTCTTAGCCAATGGAGCACTAGTAAATGCTCAAGATAATATAGGAGAGACGCCTTTGCATCTTGCAGCTATGGAAGGCAGAGACGACATAGCTACATTGTTGTTAAACTCTGGAGCTAACCCTGATTTAAGTAACAATTATAATGAAAATCCCATAGATACGGCAGAAACATTTCAGCGGGCTAAAATTGTGGATATTTTGTTGAAATTTGAGAGAAAATAATTCTAAAACCTGAATAAAGTTAAGCTTCTTTAGAGAAGTTTTTTCTAATAATGTATAATTCTTTCCAATAACCACACCTGTCTCCATAGAGTATAGCGTTAGCGTCTGTAGTTGGTGGAAAAATATTAGAAGTATATAATGGATTTAATTTTACGCCTTACAATGGGGTAGGGTTGGAGTAAAAGAGACTAGTACTGCAATGAAAGAAAGTATCTATGGTTGCTTTCCCTCCGTTTCCTCGTTAAGATGTCACAACATAAACAATAACAAAAGCAAAACCAATCACAAACGAATGGGCTTTCAAACATTATGTTACGGGCTTTCAAACATTATGTTAGAGGCCTGCAATTCACGATCATAGGCAGAACCTTCAAGTCCAATACTAGTTTCTTTGGTGTGACATAATCTAAATGTACAAAAATAGCACAGTATGTTTGTTAGGTTAGGCTGACATAGTAAAAGCTACATTAGAAGTCAAATAGGTTTCGGTTAAATAGACCATTTCGATGTAACTAAGAGGGAAAGACACGGGGGTAAAACTTTGCCTTCCACCTTACTTTTTGACGCCTGCGCTGTAGTCTTTTCTTATCATGAGAGTGGAATGCCTACCCTTTTTTACGTCGAAAAGGTCTAATGGACCGATAGTTCTGTAGTCTTAGTCTACGAACCTACAAGGCTATTCACACGTAAACTAACCTTGACAGATTAGGAGTACACTATCATATATCTACAGTTGAGAAAAATATAGATAAATTTATGTATGGAGACATAATATTCCCGTAAAGGGTGTTCCAAAAATGGTGGTACAGCGGTTTCCATGGGTGATGTTGAGTCACAAGGAACACAGTTCACAAGTTGTGATTGCTGTGTTGTATTGATGGCCCATTAAAATTAACATAATAAACTGAAAGGCAAAGATAATTTAGTTAACCGGTTATCAGTGAATTACTCAAATCATAACTTGTAAACGGCGGCCCTTAGAGCAGAAGACACTTGAACATTTTAGACTCAAAACCAAACATAAAACCCACTACACTTCGGCCATATAAATACCCTTTTCGGAACATTCTGTATAAGAGATGCTCTATTGTTTATCTTTTGTTTATCTTCAGTTCGCCTAAAACTGCTTTGCACGACTTGCAACTGGATTAGAACCTAATCTCTTGATAGAGGGGAACACGAGTATCGGCACGAGGCGCCTATTATAACACGTTTATAGCAATTAATAACAAATATTACGAACGTCAAAATTAACTAATTTAAATATTATAGCATATGCCCTCACAATCCGTTTATACTAATTATGGGTTACGCGTCATCATTTCAGAACTGCCCAGGGTAGTACTTTTACAAATTAAGTACCTTACAGTGTATACACCGAGTGAATGGCCCCTCACATAACCTGATTTATAGAATAAACACTATGTTATCACTAGACGACGGAGATAGTGATGTTTTTTTTTCATTAAACGTATATAACTGTCAAGTCGATTCGAATTCGACACTGAACTTGAAAAAAGTTAACAGAGCAAGATCAATTCCCAAAGAGCCCAAAATGGTTTTCGAAAAAGCTCTTCAAGATGTAAGTATTGAAGAAAATACTATTTATAATGCAAAAATATCTAATATGTATTTGAGAATATTGTATGTTTGTTTGAATATTTGTCCTAATTCGTTACTGAAATTGATAAGGCTTGCAGAGTTGATATTAGAGTAACACTAGGTGATGGTTTAAGACAGGGTTTGCTTGAAATCCTCAATAACCTTCTACTCTAGACGCTAACGCTTTAGCTTCATAACTGATATTGAAGTATCGTTTAATTGAAACTTAAAGTTGTAAAAATAACTAACAACATGCAGGTGGACCTAAAGATTATTTAGTGTTTAGTGTCTAATCATTCAGGGTTTCCAAGCCCTCATAAATGCCTCGCAACGTTGGGTATCTTGCTAGAAAATTATAATAAAAGTAGATTAGGCAGGCATGCCTTGAAACTATTGCATATTGCAAATTTGACATCTACAGCTAGAAAAGAATGGTTTCGCTGTCATTGAGGATTTCCTCTCTGAGGAGGACCTAAACATCATGAAGACAGAAGTTCACAGGTTAGTGGATGAATACGAACCAGAACCTGAGTTATGCACTTTTTCCAATTCGAAAGCGGTAAGTTTCCCTGACATGTAGAGATAATAACGCGAGTCATTTAACGAATCGGTGTGAAACAGGTTACTGACAAGTACTACATGGATTCTGGTGAAGAAATGAAGTTTTTCTTAGAGGAAGGTGTTCTTGAAGAAAATGGTAATGGTACTGAGCTACAAAACGCACAAACAATGCCTAAAAATATAATATATTTATGCAGGAAAAATAAACATGGATAAACAAATTGCTGTTAACAGAATAGGCCATGGTAAGTGAACGTCAACTAACCAATTTGAAAACCATGAAAGAAGTTTTATGTTTTCGTAAATAAGCCCTTCATTGGAGGAATGATGTTTTCAAGAAAATAACATTCAGTGACAAGATTAAGGTAATTCAATACAGAAAATGTGATCTCGTTTTCTTAAGAAAACCTTACTTAGCTTTTGATTTACACTGAAAGACTTTAGTGAAAGAAATTGGTTTCAAGGATCCCGCTGTCATACAAGGAATTTACATTTTCAAGGTATGTTTAATTGGGGAGTATATAAAATTGTTGTTGAAAATGAATCAAAATTGGTCCTAATTTTACAGCAAGCCAATAGAGGAGGCGAAAGTAAGTTTTCTTCATTTATTTAAAATGAAGGGTTTCTTTGTTTTGATCAGCATGTCGTTAAATTTTAGTTGCCCCACATCAAGACGCCACGTATTTGTACACAGAGCCAATAAGGGTTCTAGGACTTTGGTTTCCAATGCAAGACGCCACTCAAGAGAACGGCTGTCTTTACTTCAAACCAGGATCGCATAAAGGCAATCATGTTTTAACAAGACTTGTTCTGACAAAAAGGGTTTTAACATAACGTTTTATGACATAAATCTTTTTGACATAACGTGTTTTAACATAACGTTTTATGACATAACGTGTTTTAACATAACGTGTTTTAACATAACTTTTTATGACATAACGTGTTTTAACATAAAGTTTTATGACATAACGTGTTTTAACATAACGTTTTATGACATAACGTGTTTTAACATAACGTTTTATGACATAACGTGTTTTAACATAACGTTTTATGACATAACGTGTTTTAACATAACGTTTTATGACATAACGTGTTTTAACATAACGTTTTATGACATAAATCTTTTTGACATAACGTGTTTTAACATAACGTTTCATGACATAAATCTTTTTTACATAACGTGTTTTAACATAACGTTTCATGACATAAATATTTTTGACATAACGTGTTTTAACATAACGTTTCATGACATAAACCTTTTTGACATAACGTGTTTTAACATAACGTTTCATGACATAAATCTTTTTGACATAACGTGTTTTAACATAACGTTTCATGACATAAATCTTTTTGACATAACGTGTTTTAACATAACGTTTCATGACATAAATCTTTTTGACATAACGTGTTTTAACATAACGTTTCATGACATAAATCTTTTTGACATAACGTGTTTTAACATAACGTTTCATGACATAAATCTTTTTGACATAACGTGTTTTAACATAACGTGCTTTGACAAAACGTATTTTGACAAAAGTACTATGATAAAACATGTTTTGACAAAACGTATTTTGACCAAACACGTTTTGTCAAAAAAACGTGTTTTAACAAAAACTTATTTAGCCCTTGTTGAGCTAATGCTATTGGAATAAATGTCCTTGTGTAACCAATTTCTAAAATTAAGATTTGAAAATTATTAGGAAAATTGTACTCGCGGTGGATTAGAACTAAAACCGACAATGGACCTACGATGAAATTCGTCGACAGCGAAAATAAACAAGATGTTTATGGTGAGGAATCGAAATATGTCCCTGGAACCGCCCGAAAAGGTAGCCCTATTTGTCCCAAGTTATTACTAGGCTTCTACAATTTTTATCGTGGCAAAATACAATAACCTAACCCTTTGAATCTTACCCAAAGGATCTTGCGTCTTAATTGATGGATTAGTGATTCATAAAAGTTCAAGCAACACCTCCCCTTATCCGAGACCCGCTTATACCTTCCATCTCTACGACAGAGGTGAAGCTGAGTGGAGCAAAGACAATTGGTAATTTTGTATATGGTATCATCAGAAGCGACACCATGAATTTCGCTCTCAGGGATGATACTCTGCGATGTGGGCGGGTACTGTACTGCTTGGACCGGCACAAGCTCCTCCCACATGGCATCGCCGCACCAATATAATTCTCCGTGTCGCTTCTAGTTTATTCTGGTAGCATATATTTGACCTCAGTATTGTGTTTTGTTTATTACTATAGGACACTTCCAACTACGAAAAATCCTTTTCCAAATCTGTACGAAGTTGAAGCTTAATTCTGCTTATTGAGTTTTTCAAACCTTTAATAGTCACTTTTGATTAAATAGAAATTAAGTTCTTATTATATTCTAAAATAATCTATATTTGCGAGTAATGAATATATAAATATGTTCTTAAAACATTTGTTTTTGTAAATGATGAAAATCGAAAAATAAAATATATAAATAAAGTATCATTAACCCTTTCGAACATTGAACTTAATTTCAAGCTGAAAATAAACATCGCCATTTTCCAGGATCAATTGACCACAAGTAAATAATCTTATAATCAAAAATGTCTTAACTAAACAATTGAGCTTATGACTGACCCCTCGTAGCTAGTACATTTAGCTGATAGAAAATAGAAAATCAACACCTCTTTACTGTTGGAGAGTTTGATTACATAAACTAAAATAACCTTGAAAGATCAGCGAAATGTGATTAAATTAATATTGAAGGAAAATAACCCTACTGTTTACAGAAAGAAGAGATTAGAAGATAACACAGTTCGGTTACAAACATAAAACGTCTTATTTCTCAAGTTATACAGACATAAGTGAATAATAACCCCCTATAAGTTCAACATGAACTTAGAAGTAACGCAACAACTTAATTGTTGATGCTATATGATTAAAATAAGTTGTATGCTAGCATGAAAGTTTCAAAAATAGACACATGATTTCGCTTAGGCCTTGGCAAAACTACCACGAGAAGACGATATAAGGGTTTATGCGGTCCCTTCTTAGACTGTTTAAAAGTTTGGCAATGGGACAGACTTTAGTAGAAAAGGGTCCTTAAAATCAAAGGTTTTGCTGAGTTTTGTCAAAGTGTTTGAAATTATTTTCGAATAAAACCATGTTTCAACAACCTTCCATGCGCACTGTAATTCGAAGTAGTCATAAACAAATTTCTCCTAAAAAATTGTTCATGTCTAAGAACTGTACTTAAAATGATAGGAGAGCCTCTTATGCATTTTCAAGGACACTAAAGAAATTCGTTATCATTTAGCTTCAAAAAAAGTCTGTTAAACTTATTCAGTTACTAGATATAATAAACGAAATCTTCACTACGCATTCAGAAAACAAATCTCCTAATCCGACTTTAAGTAAACACTTAGTTATCACTTCACGGTGACATTGAGATTGGTCTTTTAAACTCGTATAAAACGGATTCAGTCGCTTTGATAAATGCGAATTTCGAATTTGTAGTTCAAGGAAACTCAAGAGCTCATCTCGTCAAAATGGTTTTCGAAAAAGCTGTTCAAGATGTAAGTTTTACATCGTTTTTCAATGTATTTTCGTTTCTAAGTTGGGTAAATACTTTAATACCCTTAATATGTGCCAAGTGCCCAGCACTAGTGTAACCAAATATAGGAATTACTTTATTAAATTTTACCGGCATTTATTGCTAAAACACTAAACGCAAAATTTGTAGTGTTGCTCTAGGCCTAATATTGCATAACTTACAGCTGGAGAAGAATGGCTTTGCGGTCATTGAGAACTTTCTGTCAGAGGAGGACATGAATAACATGAAGGAAGAGATACGCAAACTAGTGGACGCGTATGACCCACAAAGCAACAAGTGCATTTTTCTCAAATCAAAATCTGTTGCGGACAAGTATTTCATGGACTCTTCCGAAGAAGTGAACTTTTTCTTGGAAGAAGGCGTTCTCGATAAAAATGGTACAAATCCAATTCACAATTCAAAAAGGCTACCAATTATACCACTTACTATATCTTTGTAAAAACATTTCGCAGGAAAACTAAACTTGGATAAGCAAATATCAGTAAACCAAATGGGCCACGGTAAGTGAAATTAATTTTTCATTTAAAAAGGTGTTAAATCATAAACATCACAAAGTAAGCCAATAATATACTCCATAAGTATGGGTAAAGTTATGTTTGCTGAAAAGTAAAAACACGCTCCTTTGTAGCGCCTCCTGGTGGTGGATTTACAGGAGACAGAAACCGTGATAGCCTACTAAGATCTATCTCTCTACCCTTAACTTGACGCGAAAAAGGGCTTAAAATCACAGTAGGATATGAATCTATTCTGTTTCGGAAGGAGAAATCATTTAACCAAGATGGCGCACCAGTCCCCTTCAATATTTTCCTCGTACATGCAATGATAATATAGGCCTCAATGGCGTACCAATACTTATGGAAAATATTATAAGCTTATGTAAAGATATACAATTTAAAGCATAATGACTTTAAACGCTAGCACTTCACTGGAGGGATGAGGTTTTCAAGAAGGTTACATTCAGCGACAAAGTGAAGGTGACATACAAAACGTAATTTAATTTGAAAAACCTTTGCTTATTATTTCATTTACCATGTAAGACTTTAGTGAAAGAACTTGGATACAAGGATCCCGCAGTTATCCAAGGAATGTACATTTTCAAGGTATGTGCTTACGTAGTGAACTTAAAGGTATTGATAAGTTGGCATCGGGTTGTGGGTAAAAATTATTTGAAATGCGTCACAGGCACCACATGACTCCAAGATAAAATGACTACACGTGAAGTGAAACTGCATGGACACCTTGTCCTATTTTTTGCTGGGTATGGTTATGTAACCAGACCTAGCTTTGTGATGATGTTTGTCTGCATGTGTGTGTTTGTAGCACCCTGGGGTACACGAAAAACAAGCTTGGATAGAAATCAATTAAGGCAATATCCACTATCACCTTGTTTGCGAGATTGTAGCGCCTATTCCACTAAGTGGTAGTTTTTGAAATAAAACGAACTAAACTTCTTTGAACCACGTATTTCCTCAATCACGTGCCTATGACGCCTTTCAAATAATATTTACCATCCCCGTCACGATGCCTGCTTTACAGTCTCTTTAATGAAATTGACATGGTCTTGAAATTTTCTCTAATTTCACAGCAAGCCGGTAGAGGAGGCGAAGGTAATACCATTTTTAACATGACATTAAAAATTATGAACGACAGAATTTCTCATATATTACGGAAGTCAATTAGAAATAGCTGAAAGCGAGGCACTGATATTTTCGACGCCATAGTCTCTCTTTAGTCGACCAATTAGCGCTCTAAAATAGCGAATGCGTTACAATATTTTTGATACTGGAGTATTATCATAACTTTAATTCGTAGTGAAAACCTGATGCGGTAACTGTAATTCGGTTTGGAAGCGTACGCTTCCTTTTATTTTTCACCTCACCTTCTGTTATTTCTATTTACCTTCAATATATTTCTCACAACATTAAACTTTACCAGTTGCCCCACATCAGGACGCTACGTATTTAAACACTGATCCTGTTAGGGTTGTGGGTCTTTGGTTTCCAATGCAAGACGCCACGCAAGAGAACGGCTGCCTTTTTTTTCAACCAGGATCCCATAAAGGTAATCATGTTTTTTGAAAACATTAATGAAACATTATTCGCCTTATAATCATTTAACATTAATAGTCTAGAACATTAAGTATAGATTTCCCGCGTTAGTTTAAAACCGAGCTCATAATAAAGGTTTTGATAATTAATAGGAAAATTGTACTCGAGGTGGGTTAGAACTAATGACGAAAACGGTCCTTCTATGAAGTTCATTGATGACGAAAAGAAAGCGGAGGTTTATGGTGACGAATCAAAGTATGTCCCAGGGAACGCTCCCAAAGGTATTTGAATTAAAGTTACTGTAAAGAAGGCATCAGCGAGTGGGTAAACATTATTTGGGCGCAGCAACCTTGCCAAAAATAAGGACACGGTATCCAGTCCTACTCCAAACAGAGTCCTTCGATCCAGGAGAGAGGCGAGAGGGAGTAATAATGTGAATAGGCGCGTTGGTTCGCTTCGTGGTTAAACTAGTCTCTCTCTTGCGCTGGCTCAGTCACTCGCCGCGGTGTCCGGGCGCATGCGTCAAATTGAAAAACAGGCTTTGATTTGGAAGTGGGCGCTGACGGTCACTCGCGCGTGCGCGTTATCAAGAATTGAGAGATAGAGATAAAAATTCCTACCCAACTTTTTTCACCTATTTATTTTACTGCTTCTTTAACATTAGAGCAACACTCCCTCCCATCGCATCCCTGGCATCACGTGGTGCATGGGACGTATTTCAAATAGTTTGTACCCACTCGCCGATGCCTTCATCTTGGATTAATAATAGCAAAAGTAATATAAGAAACCTCCCTTCGGGAGGAAAGTATACAAAGGCGAATTTTTCTCGATACATCCTCGTACCGCGAATGTCGCCGCGCACTTATACGGCCGTAAACAAAGTTTAAAAAATAGGGCCGCGCCGCGTAGAGCGTAGGAATACATTCTCTGATCTCGCGATTGCGTCGGCTGCTTAAGTTAAGTCAATTTCACAGACTCATTGTAATTTTAAACTTTTCCAATAAAATAATTCATGCAGCATTTTTAGATTTTGATGATAATCAATCATTAATAAACAGGCAGTGACTCGATTATAGGATTTTCATAGGTCTTTGCATAAAATTTGAATTAAACCCTTACCTTGTCAAGGTATATGTCTAACACTATACATAGATAGATTTTAAAATGGTGTTATTATGTATCTCGAAATTTTGTTCCTGTATTCATAATTTTCATCTTCTTCTTGGCTTCACAACAAACTAGATTTTCGTTCCGAAATAACCGTATGTGAATATTTATTAGCAAAATCAGGAGTCTTCTATTTCTTTACGACAGACGGCTAAGCAGACTACACTAGTTTCAAGCGCTTTTTGCTCTTTCCCTTTCCAACGACCATATCAAAGGACTAAGATCTACCCAAAGAGGGTAGAAAGAGGGGGAGTAGAAGGCTTGGCTGGAGTGTTCTCGCTTTGAAAGTTTACCTCTAAGCTTCCGGTGTGCGCGCGCATCTTTTTCTGACGTCTTATTGGTTGAAATACGGTGAACCGGATATTAGGAGCAAAATATTACAAATAAATAAAAAAGTAAAGCGAGAACACCCAAAATGCCTTGCCAAAGCCGCTAGCTTCAACTCCCCCTCTTTCTACCCTCTTTGATCTACCGTACCTTGTCCATGAGCAATAGTGTCTGAATATGGTATTTGGCGGTTCGAGGATGTCTCGCGTGTTTTAACGTTATGCCTATGGCGCCTTGTATACTTCCCTCCCGTAGGGAGGTTTCTTATATTACTTCTGATAATAGTAACTATTATTAATCCAAGCTTTCATGGTCACTATGAACAGCCACGAGAAAGGCTCATCAGGAAGCTTTGCCTCCATGGGTTCACGTGTAACGATGTATTCAGTACAAATACACGCGCCTTCTTAACTAAAAATATATTTCACTAATTAACTTTAGGATCTTGCGTTCTAATTGATGGATTGGTCATTCATAAGAGCTCTAAAAACACCTCGCCCTATCCAAGACCAGCTTATACATTCCACCTCTACGACAGAGGTGAAGCCGAGTGGAGCAAGGATAACTGGTAATTTTGTATTGTATTATTTATATTTGTTCATTTATTTACATTTTGTAAATAATATCTTCATTTCCAGGACGCAACCCACAAAGAATAACCCTTACCCAAATATGTTCGAAGTTGAAGCCTAAATTACCGAGAGTACCTATAATTACACGCATGTGTGGACACAAGAGATATGAGCTGGGAATTTGAAAATTTCGTTGTAAATTTCCGATTTATATTCTACCATGGCAACTTACACATTTTTACCAATAAATTAGCAGTAATTGTAGTATTTTTAGAACTTACTCACAAAATCCCTGCTTGAATTGAATTGAAAATTAAAATTTTAACAAAAATTTAAATGGGTAATTCAAGTTTTTAGAATTTTTTTTTCCCACATCTCTAGGGAGAAATCAGTTAGCAAGTTCTTATTAAGAAACTTTTGAGTGGTAAAATTAATAAAGAAAAGTTTCTATATGAACCAAGTACATTACTTTAACCAGGGATAGATAGACTTTTTTAAGACGGAATGGGTAACAGGGTTATTCGGGTGCGCGTCCTAGTCCACGACCCCCTTAGCCGTGACGGAGGGGTATGAAAGAAGAGGCGGGTCTAATTTTTGTTATGGCGTTGTATGTATATCCGGGTCAAATAAACGTCGTCTGCCCCTTCGTCTGCCAAGTTGGAATGGGCTCGGATTGTAATTTTTGAAATAACATTGTTTAAAAATGGAAGTTACACAAGACATAGGGCTTGCAACCGAAAAAAAAAACGGGGAAGACCCAAGAAAATTAAAAGTGAGTTAGAATTGAGTAAAGGTCTTCATAGATATTACAGCACGAACAGGTTTTAACCAAACACTAAGCTCACAAAACTCCTGACCATTCACTAAGCCTTGGGTAACTTCATCAAATTCGTTTACAAAATCATGAGGATAGTAGAAATGATTGGCTTAAGAAAGAATTAGCGAACACTTTTCACCTTTACAGATGTACTCCAAATCCAAAACACCGGCACCAAATTCACTAACTACCTTCTTAATTGCTATTAAAAACAATTCCCGAATAATTACCGAACCCTCGCATTTAGACGGCTCCATTTTGAACCCCTGTGAAGACGCTTATCTGTACAACCATAGCCCACTCGATCCGCGCTCCCGCTATAACGCGAGCAGCTTGCGTCGTGACGCGCGTGATCGAGTGGGCTATGGTACAACGCAAGAGGGGTCGTAGTCATAGCGACAGAGGTAAACAGGAATTACGAATTTTTGGCCCTCCCCGTCAGCAACGTCACCAATACGTAGTTTTTGTGAGCCAATAAGAAAATTTAATTTTTTGGTTACGTGTTGAAGGAAGGGACTACATACTCGTCTATGAGTCGGACTGAAGTAAAGGCCAAACATTGTTTATTCCGTCTTAAAAAAGTCTATCTATCCCTGCTTTAACATTAGGGAAAAGCCAGAGAAGTGCCTATGTAATGGTTGAAAACTTGAAACTGAATTTCGTTACAACTGAAGTTCTAAGCCTTGGCTATCGAGGCTTACCCTAGCAACAATAGCTTTGAAATGGCCAAGGTTCAAATATATCAACACTAAATATTACCTTACGATTTTCGTTGTTTCGTCAGTCTTTTGGGAACTTATTCGTCAATAACTCCATTATTATTGATTAGAGATTACAATTCGTCTGCGCCTTATCTATAGAATTTTAAATTTAAAACGGAAATTACCAACCGTTCCGTGCAACAGACGATACACTACTAAGACGTAAAATATTTCAACGAAAAAAAAAATCGTTCAACTCACCATGCGCAGAACACAGTAGAGCAAAATCAAATTTGGTCAAAAAATGAGTTAGGATGACTTAATTTTAATTCTATCAGAAGTAAATAGGGGGAAGTACGTATCAAAGGGGGTTTCGAGAGGCGTCGAGTTATGGTATTTTTCGCGCCTTACCGCAACCGCGTTTTTGGCGGGAACTCGCGGATGAATACATCAATACATTTCCCCGAAACTATTTTCTTTTCGTCGGCTCGACGGCTCCTGTTAGCCTCCGTACCTTCGCTCTGTAGTCGCCGTCGGCCCGGCAAGCTACGGACCGGGACCGGGACTACGGAGTACGGAGTCGACTGCCTGGCGCTGGTAACAGCGTAAAATTTTATTCGGCCTGATATCCTGTTTTAGTACATTTTTAATAATAACTGAATGTTTTCTAAATAAAAAAATAGAATAATAAAACTAAATATTACTGGTTATATTAATTTAGATGTGATTAGAATCAGAATGATCAGATGCGTAAAATTTTAAAATCCCGCCCAAGGGCACAACGCGTGTCAGCCCTCGGTTGGCCCTCCCTTACTCTTCGACGTTCTTACCTGGACCTTATTAGTCTATTCAAAATTTTAATTGACCCCTCCCAATCTCATTTTATTCAAGCACCCCGTTCCATTAACACTAGAGGTCACTCCCGCAAATTGTTTCTGAAACCTTTCAAGACCGATGTATTAAAACATTCATTCTTCCGTCGCACAATTCCCCTTTGGAACGCCCTCCCCGAGGATGTGATATCAGTCCGGTCCATTGCTCTATTTAAAACCCGACTAAGGGCTCACTTGCAACTTTAAGAGTTCACTACCTATTTAAAAAAAAAAAAAAAAAATTAACTACCTATTTTTTACTGTGATATGACAATGTGATATGCGATAATGTGATATAAACCTGTTTTGTATGTAGGGAGCTGTATGGCTGCCTCAGCCCTAGCTCGACTTTTATTAAAGGAACAAAAAAAAAAAAAAAAACTTAAGCCTCTGCCTAAGCTTAACAACACAACTAGCCTGAATAGTGAACTTTATGACCGAGTGGTGGCGCATGAATGAAAATTTCCCTGGATAGGTTGCCTCACTCTCATTGGACGAATTCAAATTTTGGGCCGCAAAGCGTGATTTTACAATAAAGGGACGCCTTACACTAGCTAAAGCTGGAGAAACGTACTTCCCCCTATTTACTTCTGATTCTATGTATGTTACAATAATCCCAGCCGTTTTCCTACAGTGCCTTGAAAATTAGAATGGCCAATGACATACTAGAATTCCAATCTACTCTCGCTCGTGCATACCGCGGAATATTTTTTGTATCGACTGAGCTGTTAGGCCTACCAAGTTTTCCTACATCCTATCATTTTTTAAGATTCAAGCCAAAATGGCCTATTTTAAAGCAGGTAAGGTGACACAGTCAAAGCTTAAGCAGTTTTTTAATTGGTATTTCCCATGGAGTAGTTTTATTGGATAGAGAATGGATTAACAGCATCAGTGTCTCAATACTTTTGCTCCATGAAGTTAGAGTGTGAGCAGCTAATGGAAAACGGTATTAAACTTAACGTTGCTAGCAGAGTTGATGTGGAAAGACCATGGATATGTATAAATACTATCATATTATGGATTCCCATCTCTGGACTTCTACGTGGCATTTCGCTTAGGTGCCCGTTTAGAACCAAATAAATATGACCTCCCCCACCAAGCCTTGTGAGTGAGAGAGAAAGTCGTATTTTATTTCCCTCTGCGCATGGCGATTTTTCAAACCCGCATTGGCGATTCTCATTTTCACCACCTGACCTAGCTACTTTCGTCTCGATTTACATCTGTCTCACATCGGCGGGTGTAACGCGTATTTGGTGACCGGCTTTTGGGCCTAGTTGGGAAGCCATAATACATTAGTATTTATACATATCCATGGAGAGAAAGACACGTGATCTTGATATTCTTACAATAGTGGTAAAATCTGAAACGAAACTCAAATTATTCAGAGATTAAGAGAGATTTACCGTCAAGTATATTTATTAATTTTTGAAATTACATTTGAAATTTCTATAATGCAGTTCTGTCTCATTTAACAATTATGACAGAGGATAAGAGTAATATTATATATATATAAAACTTAACTATCCCCAGGATTATTTAAACCACGCTACTTAAATGGCTGGTTCATATGGTAAGCTTTTTCCTACAAGGCTGATAATAACTTCTTGTTGATTATATCCGCAACTTTAACAGCGCTTTCACCTTCTATAAATGTCTTGTGTTTTCCAGTTACATTGTGTAATTCAATGGAGCCATCTACGATCTGAAAACCATGTAAAAGAAAGAAGTTCGTGAAATAACGGAACTCTTGAGGTTAAGTTTCCTACATCCATGGAGGTTGTATACGAGGGGAGGTTCGGAGTTAGACAAAATGCATGAAGTCCCCAGTTCATAAAACAGTACAGTGCCGTTAACCGGTTACCATGATTACCGCTACCCCCTCACGGCAAGAGAGCGTACGTTCTGGCGCATGCGTTCAAGCCTCGTTGTTCTAGCCTCATGAGATAGTTTTTAATTTTCAATATCTCTCGTTTCTAAAAACGATCACGTGACGCGCGCCCTTACAAACGGCGTGCGCGTCGAAGTTGCGTGCCACTGCATGCGGCATTTTCCCCGTTTTATTAAATCCACCTTTCCAGAACCAGTTTCCCCTCATACACATCCGCCTTACTACTAGCATAAGTTTATAAGATATGTTCCATAAGGGTGTCACTCGTTAATGAGAGCTTGTCATGAAGTGACGTAGGTGAAACGTCATAGATTCTTGTAAAGCGACGCGTAGTGAGGCCTTGTCAAAGGCTTAGTACAGACTAAAGAGGAGGATGGACTGCAAAACCGAGTGTGGTCAATTCTCACGTCGTTCTTGGACTAGCTCTCATTAAGCCTCTAACATTACGAAGTATGGGTAGTGACATACTTATGGAACATATCTTATAAACTTATGCTACTAGATAAGCATTACCTTGCTTAGCCCGTAATCTTCAGGTAGATCCGACGCGCTGTTCCATTCTGTAGCTTTCACCAAGGTAACGTCTCCAAAGTATTTTTCAGCAGTTTCGTAATTATAGATCATGTTGATTCTTTGAAAGGTGGCCTCTACAGCTTCTTCGAGATCTTTTCCATTTATTTCCATTCCTTTAACTTGGCGTAAGTAAGCGCAAGTGAATTCACTTAGGTCTTCAAACTTAGTCAAAGTTTTCATGGCATCCACATTCTGCGAAAGTAAAATTGTAGTCGTGATGATGAACATTTTCAAAAATTGTATTAAAAAAACCGTAAGACTTCTATGACGCTCTCCTTAAATATGGGCCGAAAAAATATTTGACGATAACATTATTGTAAAAGCAGACCCATATTCATGTAAGTATGATCACTTTTAAAACTCGTATTAAACAGAGCCATCACGCTCTACACAAATATGGGTCGTAAGGACATTTGCTACTATCATCTTCTAAAATGCGGTCCGGTAAATTGGCGTCTCATTACACGATAAATAGACATCCAATAAGCCATGCCTCTATTACGCCAGACCCACACTTATGTACTGTGTTATTTCAGTCAAGAGTCATTATAACATTTACCACAGTATCCTCGTTGCCTATGTATATTTTCGCAAGCTTTTCCATTACTAGAAAAGCTCCCTTTTCTTGAAAGGTTTTCAGATCACCGAAGTCCTCCTTGGTCATGAGTTTCAGCATATCAGGAGTTCCGTCCAGAAGCGTTAACGTCTTGACGCCTTTTTCGTGACCATATTGCTTTTGTAGATATAAAGCCATTTCAAACGCTACTAAGGCACCAAATGAGTAGCCGCACAGGTGGTAGGGTCCATCTGATTGAATATCCCGAATTTTCTAAATAAAGGTACACGTCAATTGGCTAATTAGATCCTCCTAAATTTCTTCTTTCTAGTTAGTTGTAATTCTTGTCAAAATTACAAAATACATACATCAACATAATATCTCGCAAGTTCTGAAATTGACAAAGGCGCATCCAAAGTGCTTTCCAATCCAATGGCTGAGTAATTCAAATGGGAACTCATTGTTTGCAGTTGAACTATATAACCTTCAATGGGGTGTACAATGAACACGGGTTTATTAGATTTAATGTCATTGAGTGATACAATGGTCTCAGAAGGAAACAGTGAATTGTGAGCTGTTGCGTTGATTTTTGATCCTTTTTTGGAGTTGTCCGCCGAACAAGGCTCGGTTGCGATTACTTGCTCTGAACCAATCTTAACCAAGGTATCGATGCTCAAGTCTCGAATTTCTTGCATGGACAGATTGAGCTCATATTCTCTTTCAAGCATCTGTCTAACTTCCACAGCCATGAGAGAATCGAGGCCAAGCTCACCGAGAGTCGTGTCTCTGTTTAAACTGTTCATGTCATTCAAACCTAAATTAAAATAAATTTTACATTAAAAAAAGCAATTAAAATAACGGTCATATACGTTCGCCAGAATATTACAAATTCCAAATTGTAAAGAATTAATCAAATATATTGTTCATGACTCACCTAATATGCGAGAAATTGATCCAATGATGTCCTTCTTCGAACCTAAAGACTTATTTTTCTCAGCCGGTACAATACTGGAGACGACAGCCATACCCTTCTTGTTGAGCAAGGCTTGATTTGATACTTGCAGAAAATAGTCGAGAGTGGATAAACACGAGTGCATCCTCTGTGGTAGTGATCCACCAATCACGATATCGTTTCCACCCATCGTTTCCATTACAACGCCTACGTCACCGATGGCTCCCCATTGAATTGCCAATCCAGGAAGACCATCCTTTTGTCTTCGCTCGCAAATCCTTTCCATGGTCGAGTTGGCGAAACCGTAGTTAGTCTGTCCAATGTTGCCTCTACCAGAAGTGACCGAAGAGAAGACTACAAACCAATCCAGATCTGGGCACATCGTTCGGGTGACTTGATCTAAGTGAATCGTGCCTTTTACTTTCGGATCGGTGACTGCGACAAAGTTTTCCACAGATTGATTTCCCAGAACTGCGTCTTTTAAAACCATGGCTAAGTTAAAGACCCCACCAACAGGACCAATCTCCTGGGCCTCCCGAATGAGGGCGTCGGCACCTTCCTTAGTCGTGGCGTCATTCGTGGAGACTTTAACAACAACTCCATTATTGCTCCATTTCTTGAGGCTAACTCTTTGGTAACCAGTTCGAACACCTGTTCTCGACGTAAGTAACAATTTATGGCAGCCTTGTTCGATCAGCCAATTGGCCAGCTCCAAACCGAATCCTCCCAGCCCACCAGTTATGATATATGTTTTTTCCGGGTTACAGTGCGTTTTAGGGATTGCCGGTATTAAAATGGGAGTGGGTCTGATTTTCTTCAACTTCTCTTCCTCACGAATTTTAATGACAACCTTGCCAATGTGTTTTCCGCTGGCCATGAAACGAAAGGCGTCCTCAACTTGATTCGAGGCAAAGACGGTCCTTTCGAGCGGTCGAACGGTGCCATTTTTAATGCCTTCTTTTACTAATTCACCAATTTGTCGTTTGGCTACAGCGTTAGCCACGTTTTTCTCGAAGTATGCGTCCAAAAGAACTCCATGAAAGGTTATATTCTTAAGGAAGGCTGACATGCCTAGTGGGGTGTTCTTGGAAAGATCATACTTGCCAATCTCCAAAAAACGTCCTAACGGTGCTAAACAACGTACGCTTGCTAGAAGCTTTTCTTCCGATAAAGAATTCAGAACCAAGTCAACTCCTACAATTTAGTCAATAAAAATGTAAAAACATCTTTCATAGATGTTCACTGTCTGGCCTTTTCAAGTACAATAATATACTAATAACTTCAAAACTTGCATATGTGGACTGCTGTTTCAATTGTACAAAGCGAGTAGAAATTGTAAAATGACATAATTTGAAACGATTCAAGAAATATTTACTGAAATTGCAATATATATATACGTATATTTAAATCTATAGCTCTGTGAGTAAGGACACATAAAATGCTAACAAATTTTTTCTTGCAAAGATAATGAGTTGGACGGCTTAAACTCAGGAATTGTTCTTCTGATAGGTTTTGATGGGCAATTTGAAGGTGGGAAAGTGTGGTTTTCTTATTGTTATTTACATTATTGTAGTTTACATTATTCATGTGTTTCACTTTGTTTCAATGCTTTTGCAAGAACACTTACCTTTTCCGTTGGTTTCATTTTTAATGTCAAACTCGAACGAAACATCTCGTGAGTTGCTAAAATGGTTGTCTTTTAATTGTGGGAAACGCTTCTTAAGGTACTCTCGCTTTTCCTTCGAACCCACAGTGGTGAAAACTTGACAGCCCATGCTTAAACAGACTGCAATGGCCGCCTGTCCAACTCCACCACTTCCGGAATGAATTAGAACACTTTCGCCAGGTTTTATTTTCCCTCGAATAATTAAAGCATAGTACGCCGTACTGTACGCCGTACTGTACGCCAATGGAACGGTACTCGCTTCTTCCAATGTCCAGTGGTCGGGCACCTCCCAGAGGAAGCTATTGTCTGCTAGCACTTTTGTGGCTATTGCTTTGCTACTTACTATTCCCATAACGCGCCTACCTTCTTGAGTGTCTTCTCGACCAGAGAATTCGAAGCCCAAAATGCATTCATTGGGTGACAAATTACCTTACGAAAACAAGGAGTTACAGTTCCATGTCTTAAACAAATACTGAAATAAGTCTTACCGGGAAGAGCGTTTGCTGGAAGTTTTCCTGTGGCTATCATGATGTCTCGAAAGTTTAATGAAGAGTAATAAATTTCACACAGTTTTGTATCAGGTTGACTGATCTTGTCGTTGTGAAAACTAAGAGGAGACATAATCCATCTTAAGGTCGACAAGTCACCACGAGTTAGAACATTGACGAGGGCATGTTGAGTCAAGACAGTAGAACTCTCGTTTGGAGGAGGAAGACCAAAATGACGAAAGGTACCCCATTGGCCACTTCTTCTCACATTGACCAAAAGATTCTTCTTAACTACTTCGGCATAAAATGGGACGGATGGGTCAAATTGTGGAAGAGGCTCTTCGTAGTTTCCATTGAAGACGCATCTAAAAAATGTAGCAATTTTTCAGAACAACATATATTAGTCATATCACACGTCGGACAAGTCTAACGCGTACCGTATTTTCTGCCCACCACCAGTTTCTTGTCGAAGACAGTTGACCAAGCCTATAATTCCGGTATCAGTGTTATTTGCGAACAACCACAAATTTTCACCTTCAGAAGAACCATCTAGATTTTTCACTGCTTCTTTCAAAGGCTCAACCCAAGTATCGTAATTATGGTTATCTATCCTCAATACCGTCTGTTTGGGAATCGCATCTAATAAAGCCCTTTGTTTCCTCAATATATAAAGATTTGAAGATAGGCTATCCGATTTCTTGGCAATCATATTTAGCCCGACGCTTTTACTTGCGGCAACAATGTCGTCTTCTGATAAGATTTTATCATAACCGCGAGAAAGAAGTATCTCCGCTGGTGTTAAACTCGTTCTTTCGATCAGAAACACGAAACCATTGCATTTAGTTGCCTGTGCAATTGATCGCATGGCTGTTTTAAGACATATATCTCGACGGGCAGCTGCACGGAGGTCCTTAGCAACAACCAGGTCGTAGGCGTCCGAAGGTCCCTCCTTCGAATACAAATCCCAGGAAATTACGTTGGCATTGTCACCAAGACTGGAATAATCCAAGCTACAATCTTTTACGGCTTCTCCGACGGTGTAATTGGCTCGCGTGACCAGGTGGTATTTGCTGACGTAGTCAAGCAAGTATGGTGCAATCGTGGTTTCAACAGCTAACTCCAATATATTCAGTTTAAGCATGTTTGGCGTGTTTTCTACTACCAAATCCAAGGATGCCCTTAAACATTTCTCATTCAACAAGGATGTTGTGAGGATGTCCTTTGCGAGTAACGTCTTGTTATTTTCAACTACCTTATCTATGGTCCCTTCCAGGTCATGGGTTTTTCTGGGAGACAAAAGGAAATGAAGAATCTCTTTCAAAGTTTTCAGAATGCTGTGCTCATCGGACGTTTTGTTCAAGTACGAACTGACCAGATCGTCAGACGCTTCTTTAGAGCCACGTAAAAATTCCAGTATTTGCGCTTCATTCTTGCCACTGGCTTTCAAGATCTTTCTACAAACTGCAGAAGTAACATTTTTATATTCAACCAGAACCTTTTTCTCATGGTTTGTCAAAATGTTGAAGTCGTTGTTAGGAACGAATTTACATTCTTCAAGAATCGGGGGACTCTGAGCGCCTTGACGACGTGCTGTTGCGCTAACGCCAAGTCCCTCCAATTCTACTCCTCCAGAAGAACACGAGTTTATGTAAGGATCAAAAAATATTTCTAGTTCTGAGACTTGAGCAGCGATCGGTTGCTTCCTAGGATCAATTTTAACCCGTTGTAAATTTGTTGGTAGATAAAGCCCTCGGTTTTTCTGACCGAGGATTGGAAATTGAAGCATAGCATCCATGAATGTCACCCAATTGCCATCCCATCGTAACTTGCCATTCAAACTGTTTGACTCTACTTCAATAACTCCCTGGAAAGTGGGTCCGTACTCGTATCCTCTCAGAAGCAGTTCCTTGTAAAATTCTTTCTTATTTAATATGAAATCCCTAACCATGTCCTTTCTCAGGGGTGATTTCTTGATTTCATTTTCCAAATTCAAGGACGGGTCTTCTGGTACATAGATCTTACCGCTGACAACCACAGAACTTCCTTCGCAAATTTTGAATTGTCTATTTTGGTACAGGGCTACTTTGAATGTTACGTAGCCTGTATCCGGCATGATAGTTGCACGATGAAAAAAGACGTCTTCAAAAACGACGGGTAAGGTATCGAAATCACTCATCTCGTGTTTGGCCAGGGTTTTCCAAGCCAACAAGAGATAGCCAGTCGCTGGGTACAATACACGT
This sequence comes from Phalangium opilio, assembly GCF_054372755.1. Lineage (NCBI taxonomy): Eukaryota > Metazoa > Arthropoda > Arachnida > Opiliones > Phalangiidae > Phalangium > Phalangium opilio. The sequence continues at coordinate 5,341,711 of NW_028324217.1, read as the reverse complement.
CCATCAATTTTATGGCCCACAATGTAATAGTCCTCCTCGAAACTACTGGACGAGTTTGCGTAAAATGGATTTACCAAGGTCGGTTTAGTGTCCAAAAAGTTATTCATCATTGGAACTTTGTGGGATTTAGAGTGGTTCCATTTCACAAGAGTTGAGAGTCTAGGAGTTCCACGAGGGACTGGATAAGATATTGGGGAATACAAATTCCTCGCTGCTGGGTTTAGACCCAAGTTGTATAACCTAACAAGAAGTAGGTTAAATTAGAAACTTGACGAAGACGAAGTTACTCGATTAAATATAACTCACTTTCCAATTGATGACAAGAAAAATGTTAGATCTTCCGTGTCTGATTTAGTCATCAACGAAATGTATTCACACTCCGCCCCGAGCGCTTCTTTGACAATGGATTCCAGAATGCCTTGACAGGCTATCTCTATGACAAGTGCATTCTTTGGGACATGCTTCATGGCTTCGTCAAAAAAGACTGGCGATGTTACGGTGTTGGCAAAATATTCTGGAGAGCATAATTCAACCAATGGAGTTTTCAACGCTCCGTCAAGTATTGATGAACTAATCCAACGGCTTTTTCGTGGCTGACCATTAGAAATAACTATATTCAGTGTATTTGACAATTCTTTTCCGAGTGGGCTGATATAGGGACTATGGAAGGGCAGCTGAAAACATTCAACTTCTTTAACAAAAACTCCTTGGGACCGCATTTCGCCAAGAAATTCTCTAAGGCTATGAGGAGGTCCAGCTATTGTAACGCAATCCGTGGAATTATTACAGACTGGAAATACGCCTTCCGGACAAAGATAGTTAGCCTCGCGCCACGATATTCCGACAACAGCCATTTCTCCTACTGGTATTTGTGCACGTTCGCAACACCTGGCAGTCCAGTAAGCGGCCAGAATAGTTTCTTTTGCAGTAAAACTACCATCCGCATAAGCGCAAGCAAATTCACCGACAGAGTGTCCAACTATACCTTCTGGAAAGATATGTAGATCTCTCAACACATCCACTAAGGCGATCTGAGTGACTACCATCGAGACGAAGGATGTTAGGAGGCTGCAATTTTCATTTAGACCTTTGTTAATTATATCAAGCAGGTCATAGTCCAATGGTTTTAATATCTCGGCTGATCGTCTTATTGAATTTGCAAAAGGCTTCAATTGCATCATTTCTTTAGTCGCCGTCGGCCACTGAGAATCCAGTCCAGAAAATACAAACCATACGGGTCGAATAGTCGATGACGCTAGCTCAATATGATTTGTGAGATTTTCCATGATATTTTTAATCAGCATGAATCCTCTGTACGGCATTCCACTCGTTGGGGCTTTGGAAGTCTCTTCTAGTAGTGTCAAAGCTTCGTCCGTGAATCTTTGCTTACGAATCTGGTCAAAAACGTTCTCTACGGCTTCTTTCGTTCGTCCGCAGCATAAAGCCAATCGTGGAATGGTTCTCGAGGAAGATCGTTTATTGTTTCCTTCTGGGCTGCCTTTCAATATAATGTGAGCATTCGCTCCGCCAAATCCAAAACTGTTGATACCCACTACAGCACCGGCTTTTAAAGGTGTTGCTTCGGTAACTACCTTCAAACGCCCATCCAATAAGGTCGCAATATTAGTATTAGGAGTATTGTAATGCAGATTGGGCGGAATAAGTCCGGTCTCCATGGCAATTAGCACTTTCGCTATGGACACAAGTCCTGGAAGAGAAATATTTTCAGTTTGACGAATTATTTTTTTTCAAATAACAGTAATTATGGGCTATATGAAATACTTGAAGATGCTGTATTAATTAAGATGTTTTGTATTATTTAAATGTTGTACAGCGTCTTACTAGTTACTTCCTTTCTATTGTAAAAATATCTTATGAGATTTAAGCAAATCGTGCGACAATTTTAGAGGACTGGTTGGCCCCTAAGAACCTCAAATGATGTTACATATATTCAAATCTTCAGTTTAAAAGGCATGGTTATAAAGTATTTTTTATAATGTATGTATTTTTTTTTCGTTTTTTTTCACCATAATTGCATAAAGTAACAACATACCGGAGCTTCCTTCAGCGTGTCCCATGTTTGATTTAATTGAACCAATTAGTAGAGGCTCTTTTCTGTTGCGGAGTATTGAATTTGGTACCAGTGCCGTGAGCTTCGAGGTAAGAATAATCATTTCCGTTCAAATTTGCTTCGCCCAATACAGCTCTTAACAAACTTTCTTGCATTTGAGAAGATGGAAAAGTAATTCCTGCAAAACAATTTGCATTAGGAAAACATTTAAAACCAAATATTTGTATAATCTTGGTGATTGATCATCTAACGAACCCTAGCTATTGCTATGCTGACACAGCATGGCATAATACTGATTACGATTTATCTCTTGATAAATTTTAAATTTTGGGGAAAAGAACTGATTGCACTAACATACCTTCATTTTTCATGCCGTCAGCGTTGATTTTGGTATGAACGACAGTTGCGTAGACTCTGCGGGCATCTTTGGATTTCTGTAAAAGTACCGCTGCAATGGTTTCAGATCGAACGTAACCATTTGCGCTGTTGTCGAAAGCCTTGGATTTACCGTCTTTGCTCAACAAACCCAGGGAGTGAAACTGTAGAGCTGCGGCAGCTTTCAATATGACTGTCGTACCGCAAACAATGGCGGCTTCACACTGGTTGCTACGCATTGAGAGAACGGCTTGATGGAAAGCGTACAAAGAGGAAGAGCACGCGGTGTCAATAGCTAAACTCGGACCTCTGAAGTCGTACGCGAATGAGATTCTTTTAGACGCAATAGATCGGGTACTACTCAAAGGAATTATTCCGCAAATCTTATCAACATCGAGAGAGAAAGCTTCTTCAGTCTCGGAGAGGCACTGACCAAGAAACACTCCAATGTTTTTGCCTCGTAGAGATTGAGCACTATACCCTAGGAGCAATAGGTATACCAATTAAACTCAAGAAAATAAATTTGGTAATCTCTAAGAATTATAATGATGTGTAGTAGCCACTCGGTAGATTATTATTAGAATCTTAAGCAATTATACTCTGGGAAAAAGCACTACGGAGTTTTCAATGTGTTGTAAAATTCTTACCAGCATCTACAATGGCCTCGTAGACTACCTCCAACAGAATTCGTTGTTGGCAATCCATATTTTCGACCAGTTTTTCATCAAGACCAAAATAATCGGCATCAAACTTGGTGATATCGTTCAGTCTTCCCTGTCGAGATGGAATTCCGAATAAACCTACCAAAAATAGTTTAAATAACAATTATACGTTAATGTTTAAAAGGGGTTACCTGATTTCCAACGGACGCCATCCTCCGATACGAGGTCCACCTTGTTAAACAAGTTACTTTCAAATTCTTCCATGTTGTCACTTTTTGGGAAGCGTCCGGATATTCCGGAAATGACAATGTCGTCTTCGAGTTCCCACTTTGGCATCTTGTAGCTTGGTCTTGCGTTCTTGTCATCATGGTTTGCCTCAAGGAGAGTTTCCGGTTTGAAATCATTATTTTCCCACATGGTCCTTTTAAATTGTATTAATTCACAAATTAGAATTAAACATTTTAATTCAGATCTAATCAAGCGACTTGAGTGAAATTCCCACTTTCCCATAACTATTTTTGTTTTTAAATATATTGCAAATTAAGCCGATCTAGAGTTAAAGGCACGAAATTTTATGTACGAAACATAAGCAAGAACTGCAAATTCATAGATTTGAATCAATATTTAAAGAAAAACAGTTAAAATTCGTTTTTTAACTCATTGAGGATTTACACTCGTCAAAGTTCAACATTTACGTTAAAATTTTCACCAATAAAGAGTGGAAAAAAAGCTTCAAGAATAAACGTCAAGCCAGAAGTCCATTAAATTAGCCAAGGAAGTAAACAATTTCAAATGCTGGTATAGCGTATACGTCTCTGCTGGGGTAAGAACTCCTTCTAACTCCATGGATAGGGGGTTAAATTTTTCCCCCTCTCCTATAACTGTTAGAAATCTCGAGGAAGTCTTTCTTCACGTGATCGGGCGTGACTTCTTCAGCTCATGAACGCTGGATCTCTAAAGGGTAGATTGTTTGCTTTATAAAAAAGGGAACGGCCAAGGTCGTTTTTTTTCAATAGGTTTAGGAAGAGTCATGAAAAACGGAATGACCTTGACTGTTCCAAAATTCACATCCCACATCCTTTCTCTTGATTCTATGCTAAGGAGGGCTCAGTTTTACAGTGGAATTGGGCGTTTTCCGATCCCATTAGAGATACAGTGTTCATTTTCAGCCAATAGTTTTTTCTCTATTGGTAGAGTAAATTTTGGCGTAAGAGTCGCACCTAAACCGGAGATCTGAGAAAAATTATCACGAGGTGGCGAATGTGTCGCCCTTCTTCAGTATTGCTACACAAGAGAGGAAAGTCCCAAACCTCGTTTTTGATTACTTCCTAGGCTAATTTGATGGACTTCTGGTCAAGCCAATTTGTTTAACAGTTAAAAAACACCCACGTAATAACATGCCCATAATTAGTCATTTTTGAGAGAAAATAAAAATCAAGTCATCCAACGTACCCGTTGTTTAATTTGTGCTGTAAATCAAACTTCGATAAACTTGAATTGAACGATTCTTATAAACTATATTAGTGATTCAAGGTGTTAGATATAACTTGATCTATGAAAATTACTTTTGTAAATGTTAAGTCCTGGAGTGGACTATGAGACACAGCAGTTCTAAACCTCGACTAAATCCCGCTGAATGTGACAATTTTATATATATATATATAAATTTATAATTTAAGTTAAATAAAAGGAAAAGATACAATATTGGTTTAGATCGTAATTAAATATTCATGTCTAGAAAGCTCATTTCAACACCATTATTTTCATAGTTTCCCTGCGGTTAAACGCGTCTTATTATTCTGTCTTGCTTATGCTTATATTAATGGACGGGAGACCTTTCGCCATTGTGAAACGCCCAGCAACTATCTCTTTTTGATTTTAAAAATCGAAACAGATTACATCGATAAATAAATTGCACCTAAGACGAAAACAAATTATTTTTTGGCAGAATTGGTTTAACAACGTTAATTAACAAATAATAATGGGTGTCGTTCTACCGATTTACTACTTTTTCATTGCCAGATTGGGCACACTTCTACCTTTGAACGTACACTTTTAGGGGGCTCTAAATTTGTGACGGTCAGTGACAAGGGGGAGGGGAGGGGTTCTTCCATGCGTGACGTCACATTTAACATTAATTTTGTTACAATGACGGTATAAGAGGCAGGTATTTCAAGACGACCAAAATATTTCTCAAGAAACAAGGACCTATTTCAAAGTAATCAAATTATATTTGTAAATTAAGACAAATCAGTGTGTTGGGAGGGGGCGGGGTTAAGGAAATGTGGCGTGGTTTTTTAGGGGAGGGATATGAGAAAACGTAACGAACGGGGGGTAGAAACTGCTTTTTTTTGCGTGACGTAGTTTATGGACGGTTCCCATGTTATTTGACACTTTTCACTCAGTCTGACCACGAGTTCATAAGATATGTCACCCGTTACTGAGAGCTTCTTATGAAGTGACATAGGTGGAACATCATAGATTCTGGTGAAACGACGCCTGGTGAAGCACTGTCAAAGGCTTAGTACAGACTAAATAGGAGAAGATGGACTGCAAAACCGATTGTAGTCAATTGACGCGTCGTTCTCGAACTAGCTCTCAGTGCGAGTCTCAAGTATTACGAAGTATAGGTTGTTTCATACTAATAGAACATGTCTTAAAAACAAATGATATCTCTCACTAGCACAGGTAATATAAATTCAATATGTACGACACCATGCCTTAAAGCTAAGTTTCTTGTTATAGGGAAGAAAATCTTTGACAAACCAATTTTTAAACAGGTCGACGCAATTTTAAAACGAGTCATTTGCACTCACCATGCAGTAATAGTAGCTAAAACAGCTGTCAAACTTCGAACAATAAAAAAAGGACGGAAAATGGCGGAAGTAGTGGAGCTAAGTCCGGATTACCAAGTCCATTTAGATATGGTCATTTTGTGAATCGGAATGGTCAACTTCTGTACATCTCTAAAATAAAAAAAAAACCCCGACTTGGTGACAATACGTCTCTGCCTCACCAGTGGTCACTTCTACGAAAAATTTGACAAATGACAAGCAAGTTGGGGGAAATATATATTTTCAGAAATATACTTTCATTGTGTGTTAAACCACAAGTAGAATAATCTTACACCAAGTTCCTATGTAAGATTTTTTGCCGTAGCCTCTGTGTCTGAAAGTTCTGACGTTAAGCTTTTTAAAGTTCCCAACGGAGCTCGCGTGAATGGAGAGATAAAATTTCTAAAATATCGGCCACGACCGAGAACGAGCTTTTGAAGCAGCGCTCCACAGCGGTGGGGAGTGAAGTTAAACAGGCGGGGTTAACTTTTTTATCCGAGCAAGTTCAAGCATGGAGGGTTCATCCAAGTGCACGGTGTTTGCGTTTTTTATAGTATCGTGTGGAGTGCAAACGTTTTTAAAGAGGGTGATTAATTCGACATAATCAGTAGCCGACGGAATTATATTTTTCTGGCACGGAAATACTCTGAGTTCGTTTTGAGAGCCCTTTATCCATTTCTAAATTAATACATATAAACCTAACTTGCTCCGACATAACGTAAACTCCGATCGCCTAAGATCTACGCCAGCGGATCTACGTCTCTATTGGCCGAAAAGCTCAACACAAGTTTCGTAAAAATTCGTACCTTTTTTAAGGGGGGTGGAATTTTTTTAGTTAGACCCAGCTTTCCGCGGCTGATATTAGTTGGCGCCGAGAAAAAATTTTAGTAGAGAAAAACTTTGGGTGTTCAACTACCATTTACTCTACAGTAAATACATTCGGCCTAGCCTTGGGATATCAGGTTTTAGGAACATTCGAGATGAGACGTTCGTTAGAGATAACCTGACACACATTACCCTCATTCCTAGGCTGGAAAGCTATGTCCTTTTAGATCATCTCCTTTTGGTTAAACTTACTGTTATCAGGTGACTTTTATCGCCCGTGAACGCAACATATAAACCGATAAGATTTCTATCTTTTTTATGAGGAGGAAATTAATTTCAAGATATAAATATTTACTCAAAACACCGAAAAAAAAAATTTTGTATCGTGACGAAATGCTTCATTTTCTCTTACATTTCAAAACGGGCACGAGTTACCTACTAGCCGAATGCCGACCTACGACGGACACAAAATAATGAGGTGGAGAAAGATTTATGGCATAATTTCTTTAATTATACTATCAAAAGGAGATGATCTAAAAGGACATAGCTTTCCAGCCTAGGAATGAGGGTAATGTGTGTCAGGTTATCTCTAACGAACGTCTCATCTCGAATGTTCCTAAAACCTGATATCCCAAGGCTAGGCCGAATGTATTTACTGTAGAGTAAATGGTAGTTGAACACCCAAAGTTTTTCTCTACTAACATTTTTTCTCGGCGCCAACTAATATCAGCCGCGGAAAGCTGGGTCTAACTAAAAAAATTCCACCCCCCTTAAAAAAGGTACGAATTTTTACGAAACTTGTGTTGAGCTTTTCGGCCAATAGAGACGTAGATCCGCTGGCGTAGATCTTAGGCGATCGGAGTTTACGTTATGTCGGAGCAAGTTAGGTTTATATGTATTAATTTAGAAATGGATAAAGGGCTCTCAAAACGAACTCAGAGTATTTCCGTGCCAGAAAAATATAATTCCGTCGGCTTCTAATTATGTCGAATTAATCACCCTCTTTAAAAACGTTTGCACTCCACACGATACTATAAAAAACGCAAACACCGTGCACTTGGATGAACCCTCCATGCTTGAACTTGCTCGGATAAAAAAATTAACCCCGCCTGTTTAACTTCACTCCCCACCGCTGTGGAGCGCTGCTTCAAAAGCTCGTTCTCGGTCGTGGCCGATATTTTAGAAATTTTATCTCTCCATTCACGCGAGCTCCGTTGGGAACTTTAAAAAGCTTAACGTCAGAACTTTCAGACACAGAGGCTACGGCAAAAAAATCTTACATAGGAACTTGGTGTAAGATTATTCTACTTGTGATACTATATATCAACATATTAATCCCCGATTACGAAAATTACATAGCAATGCCAGTTCGATCGTATAATATAAACAAGACGACCCAAGGGCTCGTATTAGCAGCCACATCGTACCATACTGGAGTACAAAAAATTTGAGTGAATAGCCCCTCGATGCGATACTGTGTTAAAATTATTACTGAATTTTTTTTACTTCAGTTATAATTATAGTGTGACACGAACGGAAAACGTGAGTGAGTACCCCCAGGATGCGCATCCTTTAACAGTGGCAAAACGAAATTCCCATTAAAAGAAGTACAGATAATCACAGAGAATAGCCCCTCAATGCCTTAAAAAAAATTATAACCCCCTAATCCTTACTTCTATAAATTTACTTATGTTATAATTGTAATATCCGGGGCCACAAGCTAGTACTTTTTCAAAATTCTTCTCGATTTGAGGAGAAATACACGTAAATTCTAATAATAAGCACCATTCAAAATATAACGTCGATAAATACTTACTTTTGCTTTTTAAAAATAACCCTCGATAGGGGAGCGAGATTGAAAGCGTGAAACCTTTATTGCCCACGGGTGACCGGAATTATAAAGGGAGTATTAAACCTTCCATTTAAATTAAGGCAATACTAAAATCCTCTCTCTCTAGCTTTAAATATATCGATCAAACGTAAACCACAATTCACAAATCTTAGCCTTACCTGCACAATTAAATGCAATGCTTAAACTTACTATTATAATCCCCATCCTTTTAAAATACACGAATGAAAAATATAACCTCACATTCACTCTCCCTTCAATGACGAACGAAAAATTTTACACTGCTAAAGGCATAAAATAACCTTTTCTTTGGGTAACTCTGACCACATTCCAAATCGCGAAAAACTACTACCACCACCACCACCTTCACCACAGGCTCGCGGGACAAACTAATAGCCTCATCGTATATCTACGATGTACGATGTGGCTAAGTACACAACCATTTCTTTGGGTAACTCTGACCACATTCCAAATCGCGAAAAACTACTACCACCACCACCACACCCACCACCACCTTCACCAGAGGCTCGCGGGACAAACTAATAGCCTCATCGTATATCTACGATGTACGATGTGGCTAAGGACATAACCATTTCTTTGGGTAACTCTGACCAGTGACCACATTCCGAATCGCGAAAAACTACTACCACCACCACCACCAAAACCACCACCACCCCCACCATAACCACCACCCCCCCCACCACAGGCTCGCGGGACAAACTAATAGCCTCATCGTATATCTACGATGTACGATGTGGCTAAAAATAAGCGTCATAAAGAGTATATAAAGTTAACGTGGATTATATGGTAGGAATATGGGAAGCTCTTCTATACGGATGATAATTGCTTATTGTTGATAATCTCCGCTATTTTAACAGCACTTTCTTCTTCTAAAATTGAAGTGTGATTTCCAGTTACACTGTGTAATTCAATGCTGCCGTCAACGATCTGAAAAAATGAGGTAATAGATATCTCTAAATTGACGCGTATAGTCTGTGATATAAAAGTTAAAACTATGCGACTCTTCTCATTTCAAAATTTCTGCAGGTAAGTTTTTTCCCAATGCTAAATATATCTGTTTAGTGTGAAAACGAGGCTTATGGCATTACCTTGCTCAGACCGTAATCCTCGGGTAGATCGGACGCACAGTTGCATAATTCGAAATTATGAGAGATTTACTGTCAAGTATATTTATTAATTTTTGAAAGTACATTTAAAAGAGCTGTATATTTTCAATAATAGAATTATGTATCACTTAACAATGATGACAGAGGATAAGAGTAAGTATTATAAGTATATAAAACTTAAATATACCCAGGATTATTTAAACCACGCTTCTTAAATGGCTGATTCATAATATAGTAAGCTTTTTCCTTACAAAGTTGATAATAACTTCTTGTTGATTATATCCGCAACTTTAGCAGCGCTTTCACCTTCTATAAATGTCTTGTGTTTTCCGGCTACGTTGTGTAATTCAATGGTACCATCTACGATCTGAAAACCAAGTAAAAGAAATTTTTTATACAACATAATGTTCGTGAAAAAACAGAACTCTTGAGGTTAAGTTTCCTACATGCAAGGAGGATGTATAAGTGGGGAGGTTCGAAGTTGGACAAAATGCAGTGCCGTTCCCCTTTTACCTTGATTACCGCTACCCCCTCACGGCAAGAGAGCGTACGTTCTGGCGCATGCGTTCAAGCCTCGTTGCTCTAGCCTCATGAGCTTGTTTTTAATTTTGAATATCCCTCGTTTCTAAAAACGATCCCGTGACGCGCGCCCTTACAAACGGCATGCGCATCGAAGTTGCGTGCCATTGCATGCGGTATCTTCCCCGTTTTTTTTTACCTCCCCCTTTCCAGAACCAGTTTCCCCTTATACACATCCGCCTTACTACTAGATAAGCATTACCTTGCTTAGCCCGTAATCTTCAGGTAGATCCGACGCGCCGTTCCATTCTGTAGCTTTCACCAAGGTAACGTCTCCAATATATTTTTCAGCAGCTTCGTAATTATTCATAATATTGATTCTTTGCAAGGTAGCCTCTAGAACTTCTTCGAAATCTTTTCCATTTATTTCCATTCTTCTAGCATTGCGGAAATAAGCACAAACGAATTTACTTAGGTCTTCAAGGTTAGTCAAAGTTTTCATGGAGTCCAGATTCTGCGAATGTAAAAATGTAATCTAGAGGATGACCGTTCTCAACAATCATGTTAAACATGGCCATCACACTCTACATAAATATGGGTCTTAAGGATATTTGCTATTAGCCTCTTCTAAACTTTGGTAGGATAAAATGGAGTGTTATTACGCAATAAATAGGCAATCAGTAGGCAATGCCTCTTATCTTTTTAAACGATGATGGCACAGTAGTCTCTTTAATTTTGTCTTGCACTGACAATGAAGATAAAGATTCCACGTCAGACCCAAACTTATGTATTATGTTATTTTAGTCAAGACTCATTATAACATTTACCACTGTGTCCTCGCTGCCTATGTATATTTGCGCAAGCTTTAGCATTACTAGATAAGCTCCCTTGTCTTGAAACATGTTAAGATCACCGAACTCCTCCCTGACCATGAGTTTCAGCATATCTGGAGTTCCGTCCAGAAGCGTTAACGTCTTGACGCCTTTTTCAGGACCATGTTGCTTTTGCAGGTATAACGCCATTTCAAATGCCACTAGGCCACCGAATGAGTAGCCGCATAGGTGGTAGGGACCATCTGGTTGAATTTCCCGAATTTTCTGAATAAATATAGGTGCATGCGAATTGTTTAATTAGAATGACGTCTAGAGAAAACAACATATATTTGTTCTTCCCAGGTATTTGTAATTCTGGTCAACATAACGACATACATACATCAACATAATATCTCGTAAGTTCTGAAATTGATAAAGGCGCATCCAAAGTGCTTTCCAATCCAATGGCTGAGATTTTCAAATGGGAACTCATCGTTCTCAACGAGACTGTATTACCTTCAATGGGGTGAACAATGAACACGGGTTTATTAGATTTAATGTCATTGAGTGGTACAATGGTCTCAGAAGGAATCAGTGAATTGTGAGCTTTTGCGTTGATTTTTGATCTTTTTTTGGAGTTGTCCGCCGAATATGGCTCGGTTGCGATTACTAGCTCTGAACCAATTTTAGCCAAGGTATCGATGCTCAAATCTCGGATTTCTTGCATGGACAGATTGAGCTCATATTCTCTTTCAAGCATCTGCCTAACTTCCACAGCCATAAGAGAATCGAGGCCAAGCTCACCGAGAGTCGTGTCTCTGTTTAAACTGTTCATGTCTTTCAAACCTAAATTAAGATAAAATTTTACATAATAAATAGTAATTAAAATAATATGTCATATACATTCGCCAGAATATAACAAAATCAGAAATACTTAGAATTAATCAACTCGATCGTTCCTGACTCACCTAATATGCGACAAATTGATCCAATAAGATCCTTCTTCGAACCTAAGGACTTATTTTTTTCAGCCGGTACAATACTCGAGACAACAGCCATACACGTCTTGTTGAGCAAGGCTTGATTTGATAATTGCAGAAAATAGTCGAGAGTGGATAAACAGGAGTGCATCCTCTGTGGTAGTGATCCTCCAATCACGATATCGTTTCCACCCATCGTTTCCATTACAACGCCTACGTCACCGATGGCTCCCCATTGAATTGCCAATCCAGGAAGACAATCTTTTTGTCTTCGCTCGCAAATCCTTTCCATGGTCGAGTTGGCGAAACCGTAGTTAATCTGTCCAATGTTGCCTCTACCAGAAGTGACGGAAGAGAAGACTACAAACCAATCCAGCTCCGGGCACATCGCTCGGGTGGCTTGATCTAAGTGCATCGTGCCTTTTACTTTGGGGTCGGTGACTGCGATAAAATTTTCCACATATTGATTTCCCAGAACTGCGTCTTTCAAAACCATGGCCAAGTTAAAGACTGCGCCAACTGGTCCAATCTCCTGGGCCTCCCGTATGAGGGCGTCGGCACCTTCTTTAGTCGTGGCGTCATTCGTGGAGACTTTAACCACAACTTCTTTACTACTCCATTTCTTGAGGCACATTTTTTGATAACCAGTTCGAACACCTGTTCTTGAAGTTAACACCAATTTATGGGAGCCTTGCTCGATAAGCCAATTGGCCAGCTCCAAACCGAATCCTCCCAGCCCACCAGTTATGATATAGGTTTTATCCGGGTTACAGTGCATTTTAGGGATTGCCCGAACTAGGATGGGAGCTGCCCTGATTTTGTCCAACTCTTCTTCCTCACGAATTTTAATGACAACCTTGCCAATGTGCTTCCCGCTGGCCATGAAACGAAAGGCGTCTTCAACTTCGTTCGAGGCAAAGACGGTTCTTTGGAGAGGTCGAACGGTGCCATTTTTAATGCCTTCAGTTAGTAATTCATCAATTTGTCGTTTGACTACGGCGTTAGCCTTGTTTTTCTCGAAATGGGCGTCCAAAAGAACACCGTGAAATGTAACGTTCTTAAGGAAGGCCGATATGCCTAGGGGATTGTTCTTGGAAAGATCATACTTGCCGATCTCCAAGAAGCGTCCGGATGGCGCTAAGCAACGTACGCTGGCTTGTAGCTTTTCTTCCGATAAAGAATTCAGAACCAAGTCAACACCTATAAATTAGTAAATAAAATTGTTTTAAAGTCTACTACAGGCGTACGCTGTCTGGCTCCTAAAGTACAAAACTGAACTATTAACTACAAAAACTAGCATATTTCTATTGGAATTCAGTTTATCTAAAGCCCGTAGATTTTGTCAAGAGGATGATGAAATAATATAAAACCATACAAGAAATATTTAAGGAATACGAAATTAGAACGAAAATATAAATTCTCGGTGAGAGGGGACTAAAATACTAAACAAAAACTTTCCCTTCAAAATTAAAAAATTTGGACGGTTTAGACTCAGGAAATGTCCTTTTGGTGGGCAATTTGAAGAGGGAAAAGTGGTTTCCTTATTTCTATTTCGTCTGGTTCACATTATGTATGTGTTTCTCTTAGCGATAACGCTTTTGCAAGTTAACTAACCTCTTCCGTTTGTTTCATTTTTAATGTCAAACTCGAACGAAACGTCTCGGGAGTTGCTAATATGGTTGTCTTTCAATTGTGGGAACCGCTTCTTAAGATACTCTCGCTTTTCTTTCGAACCCACAGTGGTGTAAACTTGACAACCCATGCTTAAAGAGATTGCAATGGCCGCCTGTCCAACGCCACCACTTCCGGAATGAATTAGAACACTCTCGCCCGGCTTCATTTTCCCTCGAATAACTAAAGCATAGTACGCTGTACTGTACGCCACTGGAACCGTACTCGCTTCTGCCAATGTCCAGTGCTCGGGCACCTCCCAAAGGAAGGTAGTGTCTGCTAGCACTTCTGTTGCTAGTGCTTTGCTAGCTACCATTCCCATTACGCGTCTCCCTTGTTGAGTGTCTTCTCGTCCAGAGAATTCAAGGCCCAAAATGCATTCATTGGGTGATAAATTACCTTACGAAAACAAGGAGATACAGTCATTGTCTTACAAGAAAATTTTAAATAAATCTTACCGGGAAGAGCGTTTGGTGGTAGTTTTCCGGTGGCTATCATGATGTCTCGAAAGTTTAAAGACGAATAATAAATTTGACACAGTTTTGTATCAGGTTGACTGTTTTTTGGGTTGTGAAAACTAAGAGAAGACATAACCCATCTTAAGGTAGACAAGTCACCACGAGTTAGAACATCGACGTAGGCGTGATGAGTCAAGACATCAGTAGAACTCTCGCTTAGAGGAGGAAGTCCAAAATGGCGAAAGGTACCCCATTGACCCTTACTTCTCACATTCACTGAAAGATTCTTCTCTACCACTTCGGCATAAAATGGGTCTGCTGGGTTGAACAGAGGTAGAGCCTCTTCTTCATTGGTATTGAAAACACATCTACAATATGAAGCGATTTCAATGTACTGTACCACTTAGATTAGTTATACCACAAGTCATTCAAGTTTAAAGCATACCGTATTTTCTTCCCACCACCAGTTTCGTGTCGAAGACAGTTGACCAAGCCGATAATTCCGGTATCAATGTTATTTGCAAACAACCACAAATTTTCACCTTCGGAAGAACCATCTAGATTTTTCACTGCTTCTTTCAAAGGCTCAACCCAAGACTCGTAGTTATGGTTATCTATCCTCAATACGGTATGTTTGGGAATCACATTAAATTTACCCTTTTGTTTCCTCATTACATAAAGATTTGAAGATAGGCTGTCCGATTACTTGGCAATCATAGTAAGCCCAACGCTCTTACTAGCGGCAACAATGTCTTCTTCCGATAACATTTTATCATAACCGCGAGAAAGAAGTATCTCCGCTGGTGTTAAACTCGTTCTTTCTATCACAAACACGAAAACATTGCATTTAGTTGCCTGTGCAATTGATCGCATTGCTGTTTTAAAACATATATCTCGACGCCCAGCTGCACGGAGGTCCTTAGCAACAACCAAGTCGTATGCGTCACTAGGTCCCTCCTTCGAGTACAAATCCCAGGAAATTATGTTCACATTGTCACCAAGACTGGAATAGTCTAAACCAGAATCTTTAACAACTTCACCGACAGTGTAATTGGCTCGCGTGATCAAGTGGTACTTGTTGATGTAGTTAAGCAAGTGTGGTGCGATCGTGGTCTCAATGGCTAACTCCAAAATATTCAGTTTCAGCATGTTTGGCGTGTTTTCTACTACCAAATCCAAGGATGCCCTTAAACATTTCTCATTCAACAAGGATGTTGAAAAGATGTCTTTTGCGACTGATGTCTTGTTATTTTCAACTACTTTATCTATGGCCCCATTCAAGTCATAACAGTTTCCGGGAGACAATAAGACATCGAGAATCTCTTTCAAAGATTTGAGCATGCTGTGTTCGGCTGGATTTTTATTCAAGTAAAAACTGACCAGATCATCAGATGCTTCTTTAGAGCCACGTAAAAATTCCAGTATTTGGGCTTCATTCTTGGCACTGGCTTTCAAGATTCTTCTACAAAATGTAGAACAAACATTTTTATATTCAACCATAACCTTTTTCTCATGGTCTGTCAAAATGTTGTAGTCGTTGTTAGGGACGAATTTATATTCCTCAAGAATCGGGGGACTTTGAGCACCTTGACGACGTGTTGTTGCGCTAACGCCAAGACCCTCCAATTCTATTCCTCCGGAAGAACACGAGTTGATGTAAGGATCGAAAAATATTTCTAACTCCGAGACTTGAGCAGCGCTCGGTTGCTTCCTAGGATCTATTTTAACCCGTTGCAATTTTGTCGGTAGGTAAAGCCCCCGGTTTTTCTGACCAAGGATTGGAAATTGAAGCATAGCATCCATGAATGTCACCCAATTGCCATCCCATCGTAATTTGCCATTCAAACTGTTTGACTCTACTTCAATAACTCCCTGGAAAGTGGGTCCGTACTCGTATCCTCTCAAAAGCAGTTCCTTGTAAAATTCCTTCTTATCTATTATGAAATCCGTAACCATGTCCTTTCTCAGGGGTGACTTCTTGATTTCGTTTTCTAAATTCAAGGATGGGTCTTCTGGTACATAGATCTTTCCGCTGACAACCACCGAACTTCCTTCGCAAATTTTAAATCGTCTGTTTTTGTAAAGGGCTACTTGGAATTTAACATGGCCTTTATCCGGCATGATAGTGGCACGATGAAGAAGGACGTCTTCAAAAACTACGGGTAAGGTTTCGAAATCACTCATTTCCTGTTTGGCCAGGGTTTTCCAAGCCAACATGAGGTAGCCAGTCGCCGGGTACAATACACGTCCATCAATTTTATGACCCACAATGTAATAGTCCTCCTCGGAAAAACTGGATGAGTTTGCATGAAATGAATATACCAAGGTCGGTCTAGTGTCCACGAAGTCATTCATGGTTGGAACTCTATGGGACTTAGAGTGGTTCCATTTCACAAGAGTTGATAGTCTAGGAGTTCCACGAGGGACTGGATAAGATATTGGAGGGTACAAATTCTTAGCTGCTGGGTTAAGGCCCAAGTTGTATAACCTAAAAAGAAGTAGGCTAAGTAAGAAATTTGACGAAGGTGAAGTAACTCGGTTAAATATGACTTACTTTCCAATTGATGACAAGAAAAATGTTATATCATCAGAGTCTGATTTAGTCATCAAAGAAATGTATTTACACTTCACACCGAGTGCCTCTTTGATCATGGATTCCAGAATGCCTTGACCTATCTCTATTACAAGTGCCTTCTTTGGGACATGCTTCATGGCTTCGTGAAAAAATACTGGCGATGTTATATTATTAGCAAAATATTCTGGAGAGCAGGACTCAACCAATGGAGTACTCCAAGCTTCATCAAGTATAGATGAACTAATCCAACGGCTTTTTCGGGGTTGACCATTAGAAATAAGGTTATTCAAGGTGTTTGACAATTCCTTTCCGAGTGGGTTGACATAGGGACTATGGAAGGGCAGCTGAAAACATTCAACTTCCTTGACAAAAACTCCTTGAGACTGCATTTCGCCGAGAAATTCTTTAAGCCTATGAGGAGGCCCAGCTATTGTAACGCAATCCATAGAGTTATTACAGACTGGAAATACGCCTTCTGGACAAAGAATCTTCGCCTCGTGCCATGATATTCCGACAACAGCCATTTCTCCTACTGGTATTTGTGCACGTTCGCAACACCTGGCAGTCCAGTAAGCGGCCAAAATAGTTTCTTTTGCAGTGAAACTACCATTCGCATAAGCGCAAGCAAATTCACCCACCGAGTGTCCAACTATACCTTCTGGAAAGATATGTAGATCTTGCAACACATCCACTAAGGCGATCTGAGTGACTACCATCGAGACGAACGATGTTAGAACGCAGCAATTTTCATTTAGACCTTCGTTTACAAGAACAAGTAGGTCGTAGTCCAATGGTTTTAATATTTTGGCTGATCGCCTTATGGAATTTGCAAAAGGCTGTAACTGCATCAGTTCTTTAGTTGCCTTCGGCCACTGAGAATCCAGTCCAGAAAACACAAACCATACGGGTCGAATGGTCGATGACGCTAGTTCGATATGTTTAATGAGGTTTTCCTTGTAATTTTTAATCAGCATGAATCCTCTGTACGGCATTCCATTCTGATATATTTTGCTATGACATAAAAAACTAACTTTATGGCGATAAAATAATTAACCTATTCTATACCTATAAACTAACGCGTAGATAAAAAAACATGTTCTTTAGCATAGAATAACTGAATATAAATAGATGTCAATAGTAAACTACACGCACTCTCGTTCCGGTAATCCTGCAGATATGTAATGGCTATATTTCTTTTAACTGTATACAATATGACATTTAATGTAAACGCGAAGTACTACTTCTAGAACTTGTAAAGTAATAATAAAAGTTAATTGTTAGAGTATACAAACTTTAATCCTTTAACCTCTACGTGAACACATCAATGGCGACGGAGGCGAGATAATTCTCAACTTACTGCTTACCTGTTCTACTACAAGCCAAGTGCCACTACCTACCATCATCGCGGTTACGCTTAACAACGAGACTACTGCTCATCTCTTACCGAGACTACAAACCATCATGTCTGCCACGGGAATCTTGCCTACCTTTGACGACTGCGACCAACCTTTCTCGATTTACGCTGAGAGAGTAGACCTCTACTTCATTGCAAATCAAATCCAAGACGATACCAGAAAAAGGGCTGCTTTCCTAACCTTAATTGGCTCCAAAACCTACGTCACTCTCCGAGGTCTAATTAAACCGGCTGCTCTCACAGACAAGACTTACAAAGAACTGGTGAAGACCCTAATTGACCATTACAATCCACCTCCTTCAGAAATTATGGAGAGACTACGCTTTCAACAACGTAATCGACTACCAGACGAATCAGTGGCAACCTATTTAGCTCACCTACGAAAATTGGCAGAGTTTTGTAATTTCGATGACAATTTGGACCTTGCCTTACGAGACCGTTTCATCGCTGGAATTCAAAATAATGCCATCCAGGTCCGTCTCTTAGCCGAACCCCAGCCGCTAACCTTACAGAAGGCCCAAGACGTTGCCTTGGCTGTCGAATCAGCTACAAATAACCTACGGGAACTGGCGGGATCAACACAAACACCCTCTACTGATGTCCACAAAGTGTACAAGCATCACAAGAAGCCTTACAAACCCATCCACAATGATCCGCCGTCACGATCGAATCACAACGCTTCACGTAATTATGAAGGGACATCTATCACTAAACCTTCCTGCTACAGATGCGGCAAAACGTCCCATCGTGCGGATTCCTGCAAATTCCACTCAGCGAAATGCAGTTATTGCCACAAAATAGGCCACTTAGCTGCAATATGCCTGACAGCTGCCAGAGACCGGAAGTCCACTTCCTCTGACAATCACAAACAACCGCCAGCCTACCGAAAGATTCACACAGTTGAAGACTCCAACAAATCTACCGAGCCAACGACCGATTGTCATCAAGAGTACCACCTCTTTCAAGTCACTGCCTTACCAGCGCCACCAGAGCCATTCTACCATGAATTCATCATCAACGACCAACCTATTCGCATGGAAGTTGACTGCGGCGCTGCCTACTCCTTAATGTCTTTCAAGACTTATCAACAGCAAATGGAACCTTGCAGGCTCTCTGCCATTACTCCTACTGAACTAACCTTGCGCGACTACAATGGAGGTCTCGTGGAACTTACTGGCTTCATTAACGTCCATGTCTCCTACAAAGGATCTACCAAGAACTTGCCGCTTGTAATCACCACGCAAGACAGAGCAACCTTATGCGGACGCAATTGGATCCGCCCATTCAACATGATCCACATTTCAGCGACCAACGTTCACAGCACTACCAACGAAACAGACGCCGAATACACCCTAGCATCCATTCTTCACTCCCACGAAAGTCTCTTCACGCAGGGCCTTGGTCACATTAAAAACACGAAGGTGCACCTGTTCCAGAAAGATGGCGTCATACCAAAATTTCTTAAAGCTCGACCCGTACCATTTGCACTGCGGGCCAAGGTGAACACAGAACTTGACCGACTTCAAGCAGAAGGCATCATAGAGCCAGTAGCAACGTCAGAATGGGCAGCCCCCATAGTTCCTGTCCTAAAACCGAACAGCACTATAAGAATTTGTGGTGACTTCAAGCTCACTGTCAATAAAGCCACCGACACCGAGCAGTATCCACTACCGAAGATCAGTGAATTGTTCGCTAACCTTAATGATGGCAAGAAATTCACAAAGCTCGATATGAAGGATGCATATAATCAGCTTGAGCTAGATGAGGACTCCCAGCGCTTAGTAGTAATCAATACAGAAAAGGGTCTTTTCCGTTACAAGCGTTTGCCCTTTGGAGTTTCATCAGCATCGGCAGCATTTCAAAGGGTCATGGAACTTCTCCTCTCCGGAATCAGAGGCATAGCAGTTTTTCAAGACGACGTGCTAATTACGGGTTCAAGCGACGAGCAACACCTGGCCACGTTAGACAAAGTTCTCACCCGCTTAGAAGACGCTGGAGCAAAATTGAGGAAAGAAAAATGCATCTTCATGGCAAACTCAGTCGAATATTGCGGACACGTAATCGACTCAAATGGACTTCACCCATCCAAGAAGCTGGTTGAACCCATCCTAGAAGCACCTGAACCTAAGGACCTTGGCGAATTGCGATCCTATCTTGGCTTAGTCACCTACTATGCCCGATTCATACCAAACATGTCAACATTACTAGCTCCACTCTACGCACTGACCCGCAAAGAACAGAAATGGATTTGGAGTCCAGAAGCTGCTCAAGCCTTCAAAGCCTCCAAGAGCATCCTCGCATCACCAGCCGTTCTAGTCCACTACGACCCTGGAAGAAAGCTGATATTGGCATGCGACGCCTCACCTAGCGGAGTCGGAGCGGTACTTTCACATACAGAACCTGATGGCACAGACAGACCGGTGGCATTCGCTTCAAGAACCTTAAGCTCGGCAGAACGAAATTATAGTCAGATCGAGCGCGAAGCACTCGCCATAGTCTTTGGAGTCACCCACTTTCGTCAATACCTGCTAGGAAGACATTTTCTCCTAATCACCGACCATAGCCCATTAACCGTTTTGTTATCTCCGGAAAAGCAGATACCGTTAACAACTGCTGCACGTATCCAAAGATGGGCAATCACCCTCGCTGCATATTCATACGACATAAAGTTTCGGCCCGGAGGCAAAAATGGAAACGCCGATGCGATGAGCCGCCTCCCGTTACCAGTAACAGTAAAGAATACCCTCCAGCCGACAGAATACGTCCTTCTACTAGAATCCTTTGCGTCAGAACCAGTCACTTCGGACATGATTCGTGCCGCAACTGCCATAGATGTCGAAACATCTGCTGTACTCAAATGCATCAAAACAGGATGGCCTGAATCCCCAACATTCGAAGTTCAGGACTACTACACACGCCGAAATGAACTTTCCACAATCCAAGGCGTCATCACATGGAATGCCCGAATCGTCGTACCAAGAAAGTACCGGAAAGACATACTCACGGAACTCCATGAAGGACATTTTGGGATGACGAAGATGAAGATTAGGGCAAGATCAAAGGTTTGGTGGCCTAAAATCGACCGTGACATCGAAAACACAGTCTCAACTTGCAGATCTTGCCAACAACATGCAACCTTGCCGAAGCAGGTCACCTCAAAATGGCCCACAACCGAAAGACCAATGCAAAGAGTTCATATCGATTATGCCGGTCCCATCAACAGCCACATGATCTTCGTATTCACGGACACATACTCAAATTGGATTGAAGCCATTCCCGTCAAATCGGCGAACTCAGAGACGACCATCTCCTTGCTCAGAGACATATTTTCGAGATATGGTCTACCAGAATGCCTTGTTTCCGATAATGCTACAGCATTCACGAGTGACGAATTTTCACGCTTCGTCAAGCGCAACGGCTTCAAGCACATAACCATTGCGCCATACCATCCATCATCAAATGGTCCAGCAGAGAGAGCCGTCCAGACAGTGAAAACAGCCATCGCAAAAATATCAGACGGAACCATCCAATCCCGACTCGCAAGAGCTCTTTTCACCCATCGACTCACACCAAATGAACTAGGACATTCCCCAGCGTCACTTTTCATAAACC
Source organism: Phalangium opilio (assembly GCF_054372755.1). Taxonomy (NCBI): domain Eukaryota; kingdom Metazoa; phylum Arthropoda; class Arachnida; order Opiliones; family Phalangiidae; genus Phalangium; species Phalangium opilio. The sequence goes on along the minus strand of NW_028324217.1, from coordinate 5,319,927 downwards.
GGGAATTGCGAAGCCGACTCGATTTACTTAAACCTTCGCCAAAAAGGGACAGTCAGCACGTCTTGCCCAACTCTGCACTCAACCACAAATACACCATTGGAAACACCGTATGGACAAGAAACTACGCAAGAGGAGAGAAATGGATAGAAGGCACGGTCACAAAACTTCTTGGAAAGACTATGATGGAAATCCAAACGACCTCTGGGATTATCAGGCGACACGTATCACAAACCAGAAAACGCAGTACAGAAGATGCAACCCCTAACCTCGACGACCACGTTCAGCGAACCATCAGCTCGACGAATATCTTGGAGACCATGAATTTGCAACTTCGAGAATCCGAAAATGTATCACCAGACAACAACCCAATCACACAAAATGAAGAACCACCCAATGCTGCGGCTCCAGACCAGATGCCAAATTCCGACGCAACAGATCCACTCGAAGTAGACGCCACAACCGCAACAGCTGCAACACGAACAAAATCCACTCGGACCAAACGAGCACCAAAACGTTACCAACCTTGAGATACCAAGTTCATTTCTTCTTAATTAGAAAAGGGGAGATGATATATTTTGCTATGACATAAAAAACTAACTTTATGGCGATAAAATAATTAACCTATTCTATACCTATAAACTAACGCGTAGATAAAAAAACATGTTCTTTAGCATAGAATAACTGAATATAAATAGATGTCAATAGTAAACTACACGCACTCTCGTTCCGGTAATCCTGCAGATATGTAATGGCTATATTTCTTTTAACTGTATACAATATGACATTTAATGTAAACGCGAAGTACTACTTCTAGAACTTGTAAAGTAATAATAAAAGTTAATTGTTAGAGTATACAAACTTTAATCCTTTAACCTCTACGTGAACACATCACATTCGTAGGGGCTTTGGAAGTCTCTTCTAGTAGTGTCAAAGCTTCGTCCGTGAATCTTTGCTTACGAATCTCGTCAAAAACGTTCTCTACGGCATTTTTGGTTCGACCGCAGCATAAAGCCAATCGTGGAATGGTTCTCAAAGAAGATCGATGAATTTTCGCTTCAGGGCTTCCTTTCAAAATAACGTGAGCATTCGCTCCGCCAAATCCAAAACTGTTGACTCCTACTACAGCACCTGCTTTCAAAGGTGTTGCTTTGGTAACTACCTTCAATCGTCCATCCAATAAGCTCGTAATATTAGTATTTGGAGTTTTATAATGCAGATTGGGTGGAATGAGTCCGGTCTCCATGGCAATAAGTACTTTCGCTATGGATGCAAGTCCTGGGAATTTGAAATGAATGCAAATTGAATGCATGAAAAAAATAGCAAGTATCTAAAAAGGTGTTTGCATGCCCCCTCCAAACAGTAATCTGAACGTGTAGGATCGTACGTGATATTTCAAGAACTTAAAATTTATGCAGAAAAATAGTTAAGAGAAATTGCAACATACCGGAGCTTCCTTCAGCATGTCCCATGACTGATTTAATTGATCCAATTAGTAGAGGCTCGCTTCTATTGCGTAGTATTGCATTTAAAATTGCCGATGCTTCAGCAGGGTCTCCTACTTTGGTACCAGTGCCATGAGCTTCAAGATACGAATAATCATTTCCGTCCAAGTTTGCTTCGCCTAATATATCTCGTAACAAACGTTCTTGCATTTGAGAAGATGGAAAGGTTATTCCTACAAAAGCCGACGGATAGAATAAGAAAAACTATGAACATCAAACGTTGGAATAATCTTGGTGAGAGACAGTGTAACGATACTTAGCTATTGCTATAGTGACACAGCATAGCCTGAAACACAGCAAAAACTACCGTGTTTTTTTTTCAAAATCAACAGTTTACAAAATTCATAATCGTAATTAAGTCTACTGAGAACAGAGACTAAGGAGTTTAAATCACTGAATATTTCGTTTTGTAAAGTTGAAATGATTTACGAAAATAATTTCTATAACATATGTCGTAGTCCTCAGGAAGAAGGTAATTTGCAACCCAATTATTTGTTTTTATCTAATGCTACTCAACATACAAATACAATTATTTACGCCTTTAAAAGCTTTCTGCTTGCCATGTAGAAATATAGGCCTAAAAAGGAGAATATGGAGACAATACTATGGTGCAGGTTTCAAAATATAACTAAATTTAATTTTGGTTATTCTAAATAGTATTTATTTCTCGACACATTTTTAAACTTTGTGGAATGGAACTGATTGCAATTGTATACCTTCGTTTTTCATCCCGTCAGTGTTGACTTTGGTGTGAACAACAGTGGCGTAGACTCTGCGAGCATCTTTGGATTTCTGTAAAAGTACCGCTGCAATGGCTTCAGACCGGACGTAACCATTTGCACTTTCATCGAAAGCCTTGGATTTTCCGTCTTTGGCCAACAAACCCAGCGAGTGAAATTGTAGAGACAATGCAGCTTTCAATATGGCGTTCGCACCGCAAACAATGGCGGCTTCACACTGGTTGCTACGCATTGAGAGGACGGCTAGATGGAAAGCGTATAAACTGGAAGAGCACGCGGTGTCCATGGTGATACTCGGGCCTCTAAAGTCGTACGCGAATGAGATTCTTTTAGACGATATAGATCGGGTTCGACTCAAAGGATTAAACTCGCAAGATCTTTCAACATGGATCGTTTCTTCCGTCTCGGAGAAGCACTGCCCATGAAACACGCCAATGTTTTTTCCTCGTAAAGATTGAGCACTATAACCTTAAGAAAAAGATATATCAATTACTAAGTGCGAATATACCGATATAGGGCCTAGAAGTCACTAGTTTTCCTCGGGTAGAACTCTCTTTCTCTATCTTCAGATTGCTAATTGGAGACGCCGTATTACCATCGGACGCTGCTTCCCACATAACGTCTTCCCTTATAAATGCTTCTTCCACAGTACCAGGTACCATACCGATATAACAATAATTTCCCCCTTAGGGTTTCTAATAGTCTCCCTAACAAGACACAAAAACATTTTATAAATTCTACGATCCACAAACAAACTTTTAAAGGCCGTCCGAGATCTCCCTACATTCTCCGTTACAACAACCCTATGTAATCCGCTTCTGATTACACGTACAAAAAACCAGAAGTGAGATGAGACTAGAAGTGAAGGGCTCTAGCATTGATAGTAGATCCTGGCACTAGTGAACAAATGTGAGGATTTTATGCCACTTCCCACGCGCCTACACTACTGAGAAAAAAATTGGTCGAGTTCCAAAAACATTTCCTATCCCCTTCCCCTCAACCTAATGCGGCGGAACACGGACGCGGGTGCTCGAATCTAGTTCGGCCGTCTACCACCGCGAGCGTCTCACGTTTTGGAGGGAGGATTCAGAAACCGCTACCAGAGGGCCAACCGTTGGTGTGTAATCAAGAATATTCACTTTCGCCAAGTTAAGAATTTGGTTAGCTCAGTACTTCTGGTCTCATCTCACTTCTGAAAAAACTTTAAGGGGAATTTGACGTTACTTATCTAAATCGGTACTCGTATTCCTAAAACTCGACAAAATACATATAGGAATCTTTAATAATTACACTCTGGGAAAAACCACTTTTTAATTTTCAGAGTGTTGACAAAATCTTACCAGCATCGACAATGGCCTCGTAAACTACCTCCAAAAGGATTCGTTGTTGGCAATCCATATTTTCAACCAACTTTTCATCAAGACCGAAATAATCGGCATCAAACTTGGAAATATCCTTGAGTCTTCCCTGTCGAGTTGGAATTCCAAATAAACCTATAAAAATGGTTAAAATAAAAATTATAAGTTAATGTTAAAACGTGGTCAAAAACCTTGTTACCTGATTTCCATCGTCCTCCATCCTCAGATACGAGGTCCACCTTGTTAAACAAGTTTCTTTCAAATTCTTCCATGTCGTCACTTTCCGGGAAGCGTCCGGATATTCCGGAAATGACTATGTCGTCTTCGAGTTCCCACTTTGGCCTCTTGTAGCTTGGTCTCGTGTTCTTGTCATCACGGTCTGTCTCAAGGACAGTTTCCGGTTTGAAATCACTATTTTCCCACATGGTTCCTTTTAAATTGCGTTAATTCACAGATTATAGGTTTAACGCTTTAATACAAATCTCAACAAGCAACTTGAGGAAATGCCCACTTTCTCATAATTATTTTCAAGATTCTTAAGTGTCTCGCATGTTAAGGCGATTTTGAGTCAGTAGGCATGAAATTTGAAGTACGAGGACCAACCCTACCTCGAAATCATAGATTTCAAGTAATATATAAAAAGGTTTCTTAACTCATTTAGGAGTTGCATTTTTCAAAGTTTAAAATTTACGTTTATTATCTCACAAATATAAAATAATAATAATGAAAAAATAATTTAAAGAGTGGAAAATAAGATTTAAAATATAACTAGGAAGGCATGAAAACATCACTCCTATATGTTCCAGGGGAATTCTAAAAGCCCGTGGCTCTTTGCCAGCCAGTTTCAAACGACAAGCCAATTTATTTAAAGGAAAAGTACAGTTAACGTAACATTATACCTTAAAAAAAACTGCTTTTTTCTAAATATAAAAAGAAAAATATTAAAAATAAATCTCTTATTAAAAATAATTGCATTTAACTGATCTTAAAAACCAGGACTACTGCGCTGCAATTGTTTTAGTGGCGTCTGCTAAACCGAAGCTACATTATCCTTACCCCTCTCAGTCTGTGAGAATTCAACCTATCCCTTAGGGGTAAGAGGCTAGGTTTAACAGACGCCACTAAAAACAATGGCGGCACAGTACTAATCGTTTTTAAGACTGCAAATTATTTTGTAATAAGAGATCCTAAGTTTTTATAATATTTTTCCTTTCATGTTTAGAAAAAGGCCGTTCTTTTAAGGTATAATATTACATTAACTGACATTTAATTTAACATTCAAAAAATTCCCATGTGACAAGTCACTTTAGAGAAAAAAATAAAAATCAAGTTATCCTACGTACCTGATGTTTGATTTACGATGTAATGCAAACTTCGATAAACTTGAGCCGAACGATTCTTATAAACTATACAAGAAAATTCTTTAGTCCTGAACTATGAGACACGACAGTTCTCAAGCACGACAAAGTCCTGTTGAATGTGATCCTTCATATATACTATTTTGTTTTATGCTAATTAAGAGGAAAACAAACGATATTGGTTCAGATAATATTTAAATATTCATGTCGAGAAACCTCATTTCAACAACATTACATTCATTATTTCCCTGCGGTTAAACGTGTCTCATTATTCTGTATTGATAGAAGTAAATAGCTATTTACTTCTGGTATTACTTATATTAAAGGAAGGGTTTTGAGACCTTTCGCCATTGTGAAACGCCCTGCAAATACCTCTAGTTGATTTTAATAATCAAAACGCTGTCAGATTGCATAGATAAATTAATTGCACTTTAGACCAAACATCTTATTTTTCGGCCGAATTGGTCGAACAACGTTAATAAACTCATAATATTTGTGTTGGTCTTGCTCATTTACTACTTTTACACTACCAGAGTGGGCCCACTTCTACCCGTTAAAAGTACACATCTGCTAGATAAAGCCCTCATTAACGTTCTTACATAGGAGGCTATTGAAATTGTCGAAAAAAGAAGGGCAGCCCGATATGTCTTACTCTTCATGTTTGCCAATTTCCTTGTTTTAAAGGATACGGTTTGGTAACTAAATGTTTTAGACCCCGTGTTCTTTGACACTTTTAACTCAGTCTGACCCAAAGAACACACACTACAGTATAATTGTTTTTACGTTGTTTAACTTAACGCGGTTTATATGATGGAACAATAGTAAGCTTTCAAATATAGTTGACAATGGTGTAATAAATCTCTGCGATACACACATTAAAAACGAGTAATTAATATTCCTTGATTTAATGATATGCAATGTAGGAAGTCTCATAGAAATATTGAAGGTCTTAAGAAACACAAAACTGATGACATATCTCACTAGCATAGGTAATTAATTTCCATAAGTATTACCAGGAGTTCATAATAACCGCCCTTCGGGGGGGAGAAGTAAGAAACTGACCATAGAGCGAATGGTAAAAATCGGAAACAACAAGATTTTGTCGTTGCGCATAGAAAGGACTAGCCTGTTGATGGACATACAACTTTACAGTAGATTGTAGTGGTATCTATGCTCCTTGGTTTTCGTTCCAAAACTTCCGTTGGCTGGGATCTCCGTCGTTAAGAAAAATGACGACTTTGATGGACGTAGAAACACGATGGAATTCTTATATTAAAGATACTGGGAATAAATTTGTCCATATCGTTTTAATTTAACCACGGAATTCTCACTCACACATACCACAACAAAACATTAACGACGATCGTTTAAATGTTTTGTAGAAAACTAGAAACCCCGACTAAAAGCCAACTTCTTAACCAAGGCTTAATTTACACCGTTTCGACAGAAGCAGACGTGAGCCATTTTCGCTCCCAAAATCACAAGATAAAAATAGTGCTAAACCGGAAGTGTGTAAGATAATGCGCGTGTTCGCTAAAAATTGGGGTAACTATTTCTTTGGGAGTTAAGCGGTGTATAAATCCGCTGAGCTTTACGGCGAAACTTTGTATTACACAATGCAGTAAAGCTAAGTTTTTAGTTGTAGGGTAGAAAATCTTTGTATTTTTACACTGGTTGTTTGCGCTCTACTCTGTTGTTGGATGAGATGCAAAAACAGCTTCCATGCTGCAATAAAAAGAGACCACCAATTTGGCGGCAGGGGTGAAGTTAGGTGCGAATTATTAAGTCCATATAAATATGGGTTTTTTGTGATAACGGAATGGTCAAGTTCTTAAGATCCCTAAAACAAAATAAAGCCTTGGTGACTGTATACGTCTCTGCCTCACCAAAGGTAAATTCTATGAAACATTTGACAAATGGCAAGCTGGTTGGCGGAAATTATTTTTTTTCCCGAAACATTGGGTGTCATACTTATTGTTATCACGTTACTTTTATCGCCAGTCAACACGTCATAGAAACCGATAGACTGTTTACTTTTTCACATGAAGGAAATTAATTTAAATATTTACCTAAAACAATGAAAACCGAAATCGTGTCGAAATGCTTCATTTTCTTTCGCTTACAAAACGCGCATGCGTGAATTGCCGAATGCCGATTTACGCAGCGTCTTTGCTACGACGGACACAAAATAATGACGTTGAGAAAGATTTATGGCATCATTTCTTTAATTATATTATATATCAACATATTAATCCTCGATTACGAAAGTTGCATAGCATTGCCAGTAAGATCGTATAATATAAAAAATAATCATTATCAAAAAGAATTTATAAAAGATTTGATGTTGTTATACATAAAGTGGATTATATGGTAGGAATATAGGAAGCTCTTCTATATGGATGATAATAGCTTATTGTTGATTATCTCCGCTATTTTAACAGCACTTTCTTTTTCCAAAATTGAAGTGTGATTTCCAGTAACACTGTGTAATTCAATTCTGCCGTCCACGAGCTGAAAAAAGTAAAAGAAAATTTGTTGAAAGCTTTGCTCTAAACTCAGGGAGGAGAGACTTGAGAGGGAGTGTTGATCTAATGCTAAAAAACCGTCATACAAATGGTAAGGGGGAAAAAATTGAGGGTACGAATTTCTATCTCCGTTCCACGATTTTAGCTAACACGCAGACGCGAGTGACGTCGTTTACTACCGCCAACAACACTTCTTATAGTTCACCATGACGGATATTCAAAAACAACCTTCCCCTTGCAGTTGAAAGCCGGTTTTTAAATTTGACGCATGCGCGCGGACACCGCGACGAGTGGCAGTGCCAGCGCCGGAGAGAAACGAGTTTAGCCACGATGCGAACGAACCCGCCTATTCACTTTATTACTCCCTCCCTGCTAAATTCTCACTATACGCATGGAATCTGTACATAAAAATGATAACTATGCGAAGCTTCTCATTGCTAAATTTGTGAAGTTAAATTTTTTCCTCATGTTAAATATATCGGTTTTGTATGAAAACGAGGCTTACGGCATTACCTTGCTCAGACCGTAATCCTCGGGAAGATCGGACGCGAAGTTGCATTCTGTAGCTTTCACCAAGGTAACGTCTCCACGGTATTTTTCAACAGATTCGTAATTATAGATAATGTTGATTCTTTGAAAGGTAGCCTCTACAACTTCTTCTAGATCATTTCCGTTAATCTCCATTCCTTTAGCTTGCCGTAAATAAGAACAAGTCAATTCGCATTTGTCTTTTAAGCTACTCAAACTTTTGGTGGCGTCTAGATTCTGCGAAAGTTAAAGTGTGAGTGTGACACTTATAAGATTCAGAGAAATCACGCTCCACATAAATATGGGTCGAAAAGATATTTTCTACTAGCATCTTCTAAAATACGACTGGGTAAAAAAGTCGCAATCTATAGAAACAATCGCCGTCTGTGAATGCACACAATCCTATAAAACGACGAGGGCACAGCAGTCTCTTTAATTTTGTCTCACAATGACAATGATGATAATGTAAGATTCTATTCCGGACCCATATTTATGTATTGTGTTATTTCAGTCAATAGTCATTATAACATTTACCACAGTATCCTCGTTGCCGAAGTATAGTTTCACAATATTTTCCATTACTCGAGAAGCTCCCTTTTCTTGAAACGTTTTCAGATCCCCGTGCTCCTGGTTGGCCATAAGTTTAAGCAAATCAGGCGTTCCGTCCAGGAGAGTTAACGTCTTGACGCCTTTTTCAGATCCATGATGCTTTTGAAGGTATAAAGCCATTTCAAACGCCACTATTCCACCAAATGAGTAGCCACACAGGTGGTAGGGACCATCTGGCTGAATTTCTCGAATTTTCTAAATACAGGAACAGATCAATTGGTAAATGAAATAAAATAATTATCTTTCCCCCATTATGATGGTATTTAACAATGGATTAATTTAGTTAATAAGAGACTTATTGTTTGCAACTGATATGGCATTCACTTAGTGTTTAAAGCAGCCTAGACTGTTCATTTCACTTTAAAGAAAGTATAGTTCCGAGTGACTTGGTTTGCTCGAAAACTCCTATTGTGAACCACCGACTTTAATGGGTTACAATTTAGGTGACAAATGGTAGGTGGATCTTTCATGACCATGGCTACAACTTTGAGGTCCAATTTAGTGTTGGAATGAAAGCCCGTTTATATTCAACAATACCAATAACACCAAAGTTGTTTAGCCAAATTTTGGACACTTCGGCTGTCGTCTGGAGTCAAGAACCACCTAAATTTGTTCTTCGTAGCTGTTTGTAAACATTTTCAACACAACAACATACGTACTTCAACATAATATCTCGCAAGTTCTGAAATTGACAAAGGGGCATCCAAAGTGCTTTCCATTCCAATGGCTGAGATTTTCAAATGGGAACTCATCGTTCTTAACGAGACTGTATTACCTTCAATGGGGTGAACAACGAAAACCGGTTTGTTAGATTTTATATTATTGAGCGGTACAGTGGTCTCAGAAGGAAACAGTGAATTTTGAGTTTTTGCGTGAATTTTAGATTCTTTATTAGAGTTGTCCGCTGAAGATGGTTCGGATGAAGTGTTTTGCTCTGAACCAATCTTAGCCAAGGCATCGATGTTTAAGTCTCGGATTTCTTGCATGGAAAGATTGAGCTCAAATTCTCTTTCAAGCATCTGCCTAACTTCCACAGCCATGAGGGAATCGAGCCCAAGCTCTCCAAGAGTCGTGCTTCTGTTTAAACTGTTCATGTCTTTCAAACCTAAATTATAAATAACAATTAAAATAACTGTTAAAAAACGTTCACTTGAATATAACAAAATAAAAAATATTCAGAGATAATCAACTAGAACGTTGAGCACTCACCTAATATGCGACAAATCGATCCGATGAGATCCTTCTTCGAACCTAAAGACTCATTTTTCTCAGCCGGTACAATACTCGAGACGACAGCCATACATGTCTTGTTGAGCAAGGCTTGATGTGATACTTGCAGAAAATAGTCGAGAGTGGATAAACACGAGTGCATTCTCTGAGGTAATGATCCACTAATCACAATATCGTTTCCACCCATCGTTTCAATTACAACGCCTACGTCACCGATGGCTCCCCATTGAATTGCCAATCCAGGAAGACCATCCTTTTGTCTTCGCTCACAAATCCTTTCCATGGTCGAGTTGGCGAAACCGTAGTTAGTCTGTCCAATGTTGCCTCTACCAGAAGTGACCGAAGAGAAGACAACAAACCAGTCCAGGTCTGGACACATCGCTCGGGTGGCTTGATCTAAGTGAACCGTGCCTCTTACTTTGGGATCGGTGACAGCGATAAAATTTTCCACAGATTGATTTCCCAGAACTGCGTCTTTTAAAACCATGGCTAAGTTAAAGACCCCGCCCACTGATCCAATCTCCTGGGCTTCCCGAATGAGGGCGTCAGCACCTTCCCTAGTCGTGGCGTCATTCGTGGAGACTTTAACTACCACGTTTTTACAACTCCATTTCTTGAGACACATTTTTTGGTATCCAGATCGAGCACCTGTTCTAGATGTTAACACCAATTTGTGGCAGCCTTGCTCCAACAGCCAATTGGCCAGCTCCAAACCGAATCCTCCTAGCCCACCAGTTATGATATAAGATTTTTTAGGGTTGCAGTGCGTTTTAGGGATTGCCGGAATTATAATAGGAGCGGGTCTGATTTTCTTCAACTTCTCTTCCTCACGAATTTTAATGACAACCTTGCCGATGTGCTTCCCGCTGGCCATGAAACGAAAAGCGTCCTCAACTTGGTTCGAGGCAAAGACGGTACTTTGGAGAGGTTGAACGGTGCCATTTTTAATGCCCTCAGTAAGTAATTCATTAATTTGTCGTTTGACTACGGCGTTAGCCGTATTTTTCTCAAAATGGGCGTCCAAAAGAACACCGTGAAATATAACGTTCTTAAAGAAGGCCGACATGCCTAGGGGATTGTTCTTGGAAAGATCATACTTGCCGATCTCCAAGAATCGTCCGGACGGCGCTAAGCAACGTACGCTGGCTTGTAGCTTTTCTTCCGATAAAGAATTTAGAACCAAGTCTACACCTATTATTCAATAATGAAAATTGATATAAGGAACTGGATTTTAACATAATTTTTTCAATATAATATTATGCATGTGTTTCTTTTTTTTTTAACGCTTTTGCAAGTTAACTAACCTCTTCCTTTGGTTTCATTTTTAATGTTAAACTCGAACGAAACGTCACGGGAGTTGCTTATATGGTTGTCTTTTAATTGTGGGAACCGCTTCTTAAGGTACTCTCGCTTTTCTATCGAACCCACAGTGGTGAAAACTTGACAACCCATGCTTAAACAGATTGCAATGGCCGCCTGTCCAACGCCACCACTTCCGGAATGAATTAGAACACTCTCACCGGGCTTCATTTTACCTCGAATAATTAAAGCATAGTACGCCGTACTGTACGCCACTGGAACCGTACTCGCTTCTGCCAATGTCCAGTGGTCGGGCACCTCCCAAAGGAGGCCAGTGTCTGCTAACACTTCTGTGGCTAGTGCTTTGCTACTTACTATTCCCATAACGCGTCTACCTTCTTGAGTGTCTTCTCGACCAGAGAATTCAAGGCCCAAAATGCATTCATTGGGTGACAAATTACCTTACAAAAACAAGGAGTTACAGTCATTTGTTTTTCAAAAATAAAAAACAATTTGAAATAAGTATTACCGGGAAGAGCATCTGCTGCAAGTTTGCCTGTGGCTAACATGATATCTCGAAAATTTAATGACGAGTAGTATAACTGATAAAGTTCTGTTCCAGGTTGACTGTCCTTGGGGCTGAGAGAGTTTAGAGGAGAAGTAATCCACCTTATGGTAGACAAGTCACCACGTGTTAGAATATCGGCGTACGCGTGTTGAGTCAAGACAGTAAAACTCTCGCTTGGAGGAGGAAGTCCAAAATGACGAAAGGTACCCCATTGGCCATTGCTTCTAACATTCACCAAAAGATTCTTCTCTACTACTTCGGCATAAAATGGGTCTGAGGGATCAAACTGTGGAAGAGTCTCTTCGTAGTTCGCATTAAAGACACATCTACAATAGGAAGCAGTTTTAAAGCATAGTACCAATTTTTTTGAAAAAACATAACTGACAACAAAAATTTAAAGCATACCGTATTTTGTTCCCACCACCAGTTTCTTGTCGAAGACAGTTGACCAAGCCGATAATTCCGGTTTCAGTGTTATTTGCAAACAACCACAAATTTTCACCTTCAGTAGAACCATCCAGATTTTTCACTGCTTTTTTCAAAGGCTCGACCCAAGAATCGTAGTTACTGTTATCTATCTCTAATATTGTCTGTTTAGGAATCGCATCTAATGAAGCCTTTTGTTTCCTCATTATATAAAGATTCGAAGACAGGCTGTCCGATTTCTTGGCGATCATGGTCAGTCCAACGCTCTTACTAGTGGCAACAACATCTTGTTCCGATAAGATTTTATCATAACCGCGAGAAAGAAGTATCTCCGCTGGTGTTAAACTCGTTCTTTCGATCAGAAACACGAAACCATTGCATTTAGTTGCCTGTGCAATTGATCGCATCGCAGTTTTAAGACATATATCGCGACGCCCTACTGCACGGAGGTCCTTAGCGACAACCAAGTCGTAAACGTCCGAAGGTGCCTCCTTCGAATACAAATCCCAGGAAATTACGTTGACATTGTCACCAAGACTGGAATAGTCTAAACCAGAATCGTTAAAGACTTCTCCGACGGTGTAATTGGCTCGCGTGACCAGGTGGTATTTGCTGATGTAGTTAAGCAAGTGTGGTGCAATTATGGTTTCAAAGGCCAAGTCCAATATATTCAGTTTCAGCATGTTTGGCGTGTTTTCTACTACCAAATCCAAGGACGCCCTTAAACATTTCTCGTTTAACAGGGATGTTGAAAAAATGTCTTTTGCGAGTGATGTCTTGTTATTTTCAACTGCCTTATCTATGGTCCCTTTCAAGTCATGGGTTTCTTTTGGTGACAACAAGTTATCGAGGATCTCTTTCAAAGTTTTCAGCATGCTGTGTTCGTCGGAATTTTTGTCGAAGTAGGAACTGACCAGATCGTCTGAAGCTTCTTTAGAGCCACGTAAAAATTCCATTATTTGGGCTTCATTCTTGCCACTGGCTTTCAAGATTCTTTTACAAACTGTAGAACTAACATTTTTGTATTCAACCATAAAATTTTTCTCATCGTCTGTCAAAATGTTATAGTCGTTGTTAGGAACGAATTTATATTCCTCAAGAATCGGGGAACAATGAGAGCCTTGACGACGTGCTGCTGCGCTTACGACAAGTCCCTCCAATTCTACTCCTCCAGAAGAACACGAGTTGATGTAAGGATCAAAAAATATTTCAAGTTCTGAGACTTGAGTAGCTCTTGGTTGCTTCCTAGGATCGATTTTAACCCGTTGCAATTTTGTCGGTAGATATAGCCCTCGGTTTTTCTGACCGAGGATTGGAAATTGAAGCATAGCATCCATGAATGTCACCCAATTGCCATCCCATCGTAACTTGCCATTCAAACTGTTTGACTCTACTTCAATAACTCCCTGGAATGTGGGTCCGTACTCGTATCCTCTCAGAAGCAGTTCTTTGTAAAAGTCTTTCTTATTAATTAAGAAATCAGTTACCATGTCCTTTCTCAGGGGTGACTTCTTGATTTCGTTTTCTAAATTCAAGGACGGGTCTTCTGGTACATAAATCCTACCACTTACAACAACCGAACTTCCTTCGCAAATTTTAAATTCTCTGTTTTTGTAAAGGCCTACTTGGAATTTAACATAACCTTTATCCGGCATGATAGTTGCACGATGAAGAATGACGTCTTCGAAAACTACGGGTAAGGTTTCAAAATCACTAAACTCCCGTTTGGCCAGTGTTTTCCAAGCCAACATGAGGTAGCCAGTCGCCGGGTACAATACACGTCCATCAATTTTATGGCCCACAATGTAATAGTCGTTCTCGGAAGGACTTGATGAGTTTGCGTAAAATGAATTTATTAAGGTCGTTGAAGTGTCCACAAAGTTACTCATTGTTGCAACCCTGTGGGATTTAGTGTGGTTCCATTTCACAAGAGTTGAGAGTCTGGGAGTTCCACGAGGAACTGGATATGATATTGGAGGGTACAAATTCTTTGCTGCTGGGTTTAGGCCCAAGTTGTACAACCTAATATGAAAGAGGTTAAATAATAAATTTTACGTAGGTGAAGCAATTCGATTAAATATGACTCACTTTCCAATTGAGGACAAGAAAATGGTTAGATCTTCAGAGTCTGAGTTAGTCATCATAGAAATGTATTTACACTCCTCACCAAGCCCTTCTTTGACCATGGATTCCAGAATGCCATGAGCAGCTATCTCTATGACAAGTGCATTCTTTGGGACATGCCTCATGGCTTCGTGAAAGAAGACTGGCGATGTTATATTGTTAGCAAAATATTCTGGAGAACAGAACTCAACCAACGGATTATTCCAAGCCACTTCTAGTAGAGATGAAGTAATCCAACGGCTTTTTCGTTGTTGACCTTTAGAAATAACTTTATTCAAAGTGTTTGACAACTCTTTTCCGAGTGGGTTGATGTAAGGACTATGGAAGGGCAGCTGAAAACATTGAACTTCTTTAACAAAAACTCCTTGATCTCGCATTTCACCAAGAAATTCTCTAAGGCTATGTGGAGGTCCAGCTAATGTAACGCAATCCGTGGAATTATTACAGACTGGAAATACACCTTCCGGACAAAGATAGTTAGCCTCTCGCCATGATATTCCGACAACAGCCATTTCTCCTACTGGTATTTGTGCACGTTCGCAACACCTGGCAGTCCAGTAAGCGGCCAGAATAGTTTCTTTTGCAGTGAAACTACCATCCGCATAAGCGCAAGCAAATTCACCCACCGAGTGTCCAACTATACCTTCTGGAAATATGTCTAGATCTCTTAACACATCCACTAAGGCAATCTGAGTGACTACCATCGATACAAAGGAATTTAGGAGGTTGCAATTCTCTTTAAGACCTTCGTTAACAAGATGAAGCAGGTCGAAGTCTAATGGTTTTAATATTTCTGCTGATCGCCTTATGGAATTTGCAAAAGGCTGTAACTGCATCAGTTCTTTAGTCGCCTTCGGCCACTGAGAATCCAGTCCAGAAAACACAAACCATACGGGTCGAATGGTTGATGACGCTAGTTCGATATGTTTAATGAGGTTTTCCTCGTAATTTTCAATAAGCGTGAATCCTCTGTACGGCATTCCACTCGTTGGGGCTTTGGAAGTCTCTTCTATTAGTGTCAAAGCTTCGTCGGTGAAGCGCTGCTTACGTATTTCGTCAAAAACGTTCTCTACGGCTTCTTTGGTTCGACCACAGCATAAAGCCAATCGTGGAATGGTTCTCGGAGAAGATCGTTGTTTTTTCTCTTCAGGGCTGCCTTTCAAGATAACGTGAGCATTCGCTCCGCCAAATCCAAAACTGTTGATGCCCACTAAAGCACCGGCTTTTAAAGGTGTTGCTTCGCTTACTACCTTCAATCTCCCTTCCAGTAAGCTCGTAATATTTGTATTTGGAGTATTATAATGCAGATTGGGCGGAATGAGTCCGGTCTCCATGGCAATAAGTACTTTGGCTATGGACGCAAGTCCTGAAAGGAAAAATTTGCCATATAATGAATTATTTATAAAATTAACATATAATTCAGAGTTTTTGTACAATTATTATCAAATATGATATGTTGTCGCTTGTATCAACGGCTCCTTAAATAAAATTTAAGTGTGTCGCACTGCAGCTTTCAATGTTGATTTTTAGCCACATCGTAGTATACGATGAGGCTCTTGGTTTGACCCGAGCCGTAGTAGTGGTAGTAGTAGTAGTAGTAGTAGTAGTAGTGGCCGGGGTTGTCACTTCGTTATCGTTAGATTTTAGCTTAAAAGGAATTCGATAGTACCTCATACCACCCATAGGGGTAACTGAGCTTGGTTAGAGATTTTATTTTCATTAAAATTTTTTTTGTCGCAGCCGGGTTTCGAACCCGGGTCGTTCACGCAGCAGTAAGACACTCGACCACTATACCACGAGGACTTGACAATACGAGCGAGTTTTCTTCCTTTAATTTATCTCTAAAGGGTCGGAAATGAGGGAGGGCCCTGTTTATTTCTGGGGTCGGATACTTATGTATTTTTGGGGTCGGACACTTCTGAATTTGTGTCTTTTGGTCTTTATATTTCTTTTCTTTATATTTTCTGAATTTGTATCTTTGGGGTTTCTGCATTGGTATCTTTCGGGTCGGATACTTTCGAATTTGTATCTTTCGTGTCGGATACTTCCGAATTTGTATCTTTCGGGTCGGATACTTCTGAATTGGTATCTTTGGGGTCGGATACTTCTGAATTGGTATCTTTGGGGTCGGATACTTCTGAATTGGTATCTTTGGGGTAGGATACTTCTGAATTTGTATCTTTGGGGTCGGATACTTCTGAACTTGTATCTTTGGGGTCGTATACTCCACCAGACTTCATTAAAGTGGAAGTGGCGACTTTAATTCTTAAAATAACCATTAATAATCTAAATTTGTTAAAGCTAAATGGAAAGAAAGGTATAGCGTGTTATATTTCCCCTTCCCGCGGGCGCCGGCCTTGACTGGCTGAGGCTCCGCTCTGCCTTTACCAGTATTACGGTTATCACTGTTTAGGGTAGGGCATCGAGGGGCTATTAACTCTGATTTTTATGTACGGTAAATCTAAATCATTTAAGCATTGTAAAAGATAGCGCTATTCACTCATTATGGTATGGTATAGAGGGGTTATCCTCTCATTAGGGTAGGGTATAGAGGGGTTATCCTCTCATTAGGGTAGGGTATAGAGGGGTTATCCTCTCATTAGGGTAGGGTATAGAGGGGCTATTCACTCGTATGATGTGGCTACTATTACGAGCCCTTGGGCCGTCTTGTTTATATTATGAAGAGCAACCTTCTCTGCTGAAATAGAGAGTCACCTCGCTCGTAATTTATCGTAAATCGACAACCCAACTTTGTTTTTATAAAAGTTTCAAGCCAACTTGTCCTAATAACTTTGGACAGAGTTTGCATGGTGTGCAATACAATGGGGTGTCTTAATTACTCGCTCTATATTAACGTTGAATTGTATGTACTATATCTACTTCTCGTTACTCGTCCAAATATTAACCTTGACTAAAGAAGTTTCTTGTAACAGAGGTTTTTTATGCAAAAATATAATTCATATCAACTATTTTCAATGCGTGTTATTGAAATTAATCCTACCTGTATCATTTTAAGAAACTTTACTTCTAATATCGTAGGAAATATTTTTAACGTTTGTTACCAAGCATATGCCTCTTCGGCGATTTTCTGAAAATTGGTGAGTTTAGGATGGTCGATTCCCAATAAGCCTTATGTAAAAGCGTCTAAGCGTGAACCTTTATAGGTAGCCCAACCATTGGAGTTCTAGACGCTTCTTCAAACTATAGCCAATCGACGCGTATATATTTATTGCAACGATGATAATGCTGTAGAAGCCAATGAGACAGATTGGTGTTTGTGTGGAACAAACGGCCAGACAGACACACACGTAATCGTCACTCTGAGCGGTAATAAATGAGCTAGGCTTGTTCGATGCAATAGCGCATAAAGTTAATGAAGGAAAAATGTAGAAATGATAAAGTAAAGATAAAGAATGTTCTAAAAATGGTGAAATGATTCCTGGGAAAATTTGTAAAATATATGAAAAGTATCAATATGGGTTTTCATTCTCCCTCGAAACAATGAGCAGATTTCGGGGGTGAGATTTATGTAGAACAGTTGCATATTAATAGAATTAGCAACATACCGGAACTTCCTTCAGAGTGTCCCATGTTCGATTTAATGGATCCAATTAGCAAAGGTTCGATTCTGTTGCGAAGTATTGTATTTAAAATTGCCTCTGCTTCAGTAGGGTCTCCAACTTTGGTACCAGTGCCGTGAGCTTCAAGGTACGAATAATCATTTCCGTCCAAATTCGCTTCGCCCAATACAGCTCTTAACAAACTTGTCTGCATTTGTGAAGATGGAAAGGTAATTCCTACAAAAAGGATAGCATTAGATAAAACATTTAAAACCAAATAAGTGTATAATCTTGGGGATAGACCGACTAACGAACCCTAGCCCTTGCTGTAGTGACAAAGCATGGCATAAACTACTGTGCTAGCTTACAAAATTCATAATCTTATAATTATCTACAGAGAACAAAGATTGGGGGTTTAAATAACTGTTGATTTCTTTTTATAAAGTTGAAATGATTTAAGAAAATAATTTAGTAGCATCTGACTCAATAGACCCAACCAACAAATCTTTTGAATTTTTATAACGGCTCAGATTTCGTTCTCGGGTTTTGAGGCGAGATAGGGATAACCTGATTGGCTTGATTTTGCCATGCGCAGAACCGGTTTTACCCCAAGAGTCAGACTCTAATCCAATCAGAAAAATAAGAGATTTATTTTCGACGCTCAACGATTGATGGTACTAGAGTCAACTTTGTTTGTCACGTGATCCTATCCCTTAGATGGAGACGAGACCAAGCCAACTTGCTTATTTCTTGGTTGGGTCTATTTCCTGCGGGATTTCAATAACATAGGGAAAAGGGAATTTTAAGCTAGAGTAATTGTTTTTATCTATTACTACGTAAAATCATGGTAAAATACAAATGCCATTATTTACGCCTATAAAAGCTTTCTGCTTGACAAGTAGAAATAAAAAGGGGACAATGTAGAGACTGTACGATGATGCAGTTCTCGTTGTATTATTGCTTGCATTACATCTAACATTGCTATACCAAATCCAGATATTTATAACTATATTTAATTATACTAATTACGATTTATCTCTCTTTACATTTTCAAACTTTGGGGAAAGGAACTGATTTCAGTTACATACCTTCGTTTTTCATGCCATCAGCGTTGACTTTGGTGTGCACAACAGTGGCGTAGATTCTTCGAGCATCTTTGGATTTCTGTAAAAGTACCGCTGCAATGGCTTCAGACCGTACGTATCCATTTGCACTTTCGTCGAAAGTCTTGGATTTTCCGTCTTTGGCCAACAAACCCAGGGAGTGAAATTGTAGAGACGAGGCAGCTTTCAATATGACGTTCGCACCGCAAACAATGGCGGCTTCACACTGGTTGTTACGCATTGAGATGACGGCTTGATGGAAAGCGTATAAAGTGGAAGAGCACGCTGTGTCTATGGCCAAACTCGGACCTCTGAAGTCGTACGCGAATGAGATTCTTTTAGACGCTATAGACCGGGTACTACTCAAAGGAATCATTCCGCAAATCTTATCAACATCGGAAGAAAAAGCTTCTTCAGTCTCGGAGATGCACTGACCAAGAAACACTCCAATGTTTTTGCCTCGTAAAGATTCAGCGCTATATCCTAGAAGCAATTGGTATACCAATTACTAAGTGTGAATATGCAGATATAGTTGTTACTTAGCAAAATCGGTGCTCATTTTCAAAAATATCGATAAAATATATTTGAGAATCTTTAGCAATTATACTCTGGGAAAATCAGTTTGGAGTTTTCGGAGCGTTGAAAAATTCTTACCAGCATCCACAATGGCCTCGTAAACTACCTCCAAAAGGATTCGTTGTTGGCAATCCATATTTTCGACCAGTTTTTCATCAAGACCGAAATAATCGGCATCAAACTTGGTAATATCCTTCAGGCTTCCCTGTCGAGTCGGAATTCCGAATATACCTAGTACAGGTAATTAAAATAATTACAAATTCCATAAAACCAGGATAAAAAACCTTCTTGTTACCCGATTTCCATCGGCAGCCATCTTCAGATACGAGGTCCACCTTGTTTATCAAGTTTCTTTCAAATTCTTCCATGTCGTCACTTTTCGGGAAGCGTCCGGATATTCCGGAAATGACTATGTCGTCCTCGAGTTCCCACTTTGGCGTCTTGTAGCTAGGTCTCGTGTTCTTATCATCAAGGTCTGTCTCAAGTACAGTTTCTGGTTTGAAATGACTATTTTCGCACATGGTCCTTCTAAATTGTATTAATTCACAAATTAGGATTAAACACTTATCTTATCAAGCGACTTGAGTGGAATGCCCTTTTTCTTATAACTATTTTCCAGGATCTTAAGTGTCTTGAAAATGAAACTGATCTTGAGTTATGCACGAAATTTAAAGTACGAAACCGTATTCAAGAACTGCGAATCCATATATTTGAATTAATATTCCAAGATCAACAAATACAAGCCGTTTCTTAACCCAATGAGGAGTTGCACTCGTCAAAGTTCAAAACTTTAATTTGAGGATTCATACCATTTACACCAGGCAGCCTGGCGGAAATGATATGAATCCCCCGTGTGTGTAAACTATCTATATAAAATAATATAAAAATATCTTATAGAGTAGAAAATAAGCTTTAAAGAATAAAATAATGATAATAAAAAAAACTTTGAAGCCCTGAAAGTCCACTCAATGTTCCTGGGAATTCTGAGAGCCCGTAGCTCTTCGTGAGTAGTACATGTTTGTTTATACAAAATGAATACGGTTGAAAATCATGGGCATTTGTGATCCCGAGGTATTCAGAAAGCCCTTAGCTCTTTGCCGGCCCGATGCAAACGTTAAACCAATTTAATCAACAGTCAAAAAACTCCTGTGGTGTGCGAGTCCCGTTTTTTCGGTTTTGAACCGAGTCCGAGTATCAAAATAAGTTTCATATCGAGTATCAAAAATGTTTTCGTGATTAGGTCAATTTTTTTTTAGTATTGGTTGAGTCTCAAATATTTTCTTGTCGAGTATAAATCGAGTAAATTTCTAGAAAATAACGAAGATGTTCAGTTATCTACAATGTTAAAATATTGTTAGTGAACAAAATAATAATTATATTTCCGACACGTCAGTAAAAAACTAGAAATTTTAAACATTCATGGGCGAAATAACGGTTAAACAAAGCGGCTATGAATTAAACACTAATCAGCTCTAATGCCTTGGATTTGAGTATAGGTCGATTAGTTAAGAAGTTAAAATGCTACTCGAATTTTTCTCGAGTATTTCAATATGTTGTTATCGAGTACTCGCACACCACAGAAAAATTCCCATGTAATAACATGCCCTTAACAAGTGACATAAATAATGCCACTTTAGAGAAAAAATTAAAATCAAGTCATCCTACGTACCCGATGTTTAATAACAATCAAACTTCGATAAACTTGAGTCGAACGATTCTCATAAGCTATATTAGTTATTCGGTTGTTAGATATCTAAGAAAATTGTTTAAGAAATCTATCGTAATTTTTAAGTCCTGGACTTAGAGACACGACAGTTCTCAACCTCGAGTAAGTCCTTCTGAATGTGACGCTCTATATATATACATTTATATTTTAAGTTAAATAAAAGGAAAAGATACGATATTGGTTGAGACTGTATTTAAATATTCATATCAAGAAACATCATTTCAACACCATTATTATCATAGTTTCCCTGCGGTTAAACGCGTCTTATTACACTGTATTTCTTATATTAAAGGAAGGGTTATGAGACTTTTCGCCATTGTGAAACTCCCAGAAAATAGGCCGATCTCTTATTGATTTTAAAAATAAGGACGCTATCAAATAGCATCGATAAATTAATTGTACCTAAGACCAAACAAGTTATTTTGCGCTGAATTGGTTCGAAAACGTTAATAAACTAATATTATTTGCGTTGGTTTTACCGTTTTACTACTTTCGTATTACCAGCTTAGGCACACTTCTGCTGGATGAAGGATCATTGATGTTCTTAGATTGGAGGCTATTGAAATTGTCTAAACAAGATGAGCAGGCTTTCTAATATGTGCCAATTTCCTTGTTTTTATGGCCGATGCTTGGGGGCTCGTACCTCCGAAACTAAATGTTTTAGACCCCATGCTTTTTGAAACTTTCCACTCAGTCTGACCAGGGATATATGTAATTTCAGAAGCAAGAATGGAGAACGGTTAGTACTAACTTCAGTCCGACTCATAGTCCAGTATAGAGTCCCTCCCTTCAACACGCAACTAAAGTTTTAAATTATCTTATTGGGTAGCTCACTTAAACTACGTTTTGATGACGTTGCTGACGGGGACGGCGAAAAATAATGAATTCCTTTTTACCTCAGTCGCTATGATCCGCCTCTTCTTTCATACCCCTCCGTCCCGGGGAAGGGGGTCCGGGACTTTGACGTGCGCCCAGTTTACTCTGTTCTCCATTCCTGCTTTTAAAATTAAACCTAACCCTGGTCTGACTAAAAGAACAAAAACTTAAATTTTTTACAGGCTATCAGAAACACCCGTTATTCTCTATAATCCTTTTTATGTTGTTAAACTTACCGCGAGTGATATGCTGGAAATATAGTATACTTTCCAATATGGATGATAATAGTGATACACGTGATGTTTTCAAATAAAAGCGAATAATTAATATTCCTCAATTTATAGATGTGCAATATGGGAAGTCTCAAGAAATTTTGAAGGCCTTATTAGTAAAAAAAAAACGGATAATATTTCACACTAGCTTAGGAAATTTAATTTCAATAAGTATGACCAAGAAGTGATATCTAGTTTATTAGGGAGAAGGTATAAATTTGCCACATTTCTAGCTTTATCTCCAGTCCAAACGTATAGTAGGTCCGGAGTTAATCCCCGCCGCCTCTAAATTACAACCAGCATCTCAATGGTTCTTGAAAACTCACGTCAGCGTGACGTGAATGACGAAAATTACGTATTTTCCGACTAAGGAGAGGCGAAATAGCCTGGCCTCCTTTTACGTCCCCCCTTGTATTTTGAAAGGGGGACTGGGACTATGGGGCGCGAATACTTAGGCATCTTATACCGTCTAACCCAATAAACTAGATATCACTTCTTTGTATGACATTATGTATTTTTTAAACATGCCGATGCCATGTTAAAACTGGTGGTTCGCGCTCTGGCACCGCTAACAGTTATGGTGTTGGAAGAGAAGATATAACAGCTTCCATGCTGCAAAGAAAAAATAAATGAATAAGTTAAAATAAAATTATAATTATAATTATAATAAGTGGCGGCAGGGATGGAGCTAAGTCTTAATTGCCATGTTCTTATAGATATGTGTTTTGTATGAAAACGGAATGGTCAAGTTCTTCTCTATACCATATTATGTCTCTGCCTCACCAGTAGTCACTTCTAAGTAAAATTTGACAAATGGCAAGCTAGTTGGAGGAAATAACGTTTCCTTTCGAAAACACACTTTCAGTGCGTGTCCTGCATATTGTTATCCCGTTAAATTTATCGCCAGTTAACGCGTCATAGAAACCGATAAGATGGTTTCCTTTTTCAAATGAAGGAAGTTATTTGTATTATTTAAAGGTTTGCTTAAAATATTGAGAAACAAAATTTGTTATCGTGTCGAAATGCTTTATTTTCTTTCCCTTACAAAACGCGCATGCGTGATTTGGCGAATGACGATCTACGCAGTCTTTCCTATGATGGGCACAAAATAATGACGCTGAATAAGATTTATTTCATAATTTCTTCAATTATATTGTATACCAACATACAAATCCTCGATTACATAGCAAGAGCAGGATAGTATAATATAAAAAATAAGCATCGTAAAGAAGTATATAAAGTTCTTTTGTTGTTATTTCTTAACGTGGATTATATTGTAGGAATATAGTACGCTTCTCTATATGGATGATAATAGCTTATTGTTGATTATCTCCGCTATTTTAACAGCACTTTCTTCTTCCAAAATTGAAGTGTGATTTCCAGATACACTATGTAATTCAATGCTGCCGTCAACGAGCTGAAAAAATGAGGCAAAAGAAATCACTAAATTGAAGTGGTCTGTGATATAAAAGTTACAACTATGCCACTCCTCTCATTTCAAAATTTGAAGGTAAGTCTTTTCCCATGATGTGAAAACGAGACTTATGGCATTACCTTGCTCAAACCGTAATCCTCGAGAAGATCGGACGCGAAGTTGCATTCTGTAGCTTTCACCAAGGTAACGTCTCCAATGTATTTTTCGACAGCTTCGTAATTATAGACAGTGATGATTCTTTGAATGGAGGACTCTACAACTTCTTCTAGATCTTTTGCATTAATCTCCATTCCTTTAGCTTGGCGTAAATACGCGCAAATCAATTCGCATTTGTCTTTTAAGCTACTCAAACCTTTGGTGGCGTCCAGATTCTGCGAAAGTAAAAGTTTAAGTATAAACACTTTCAAGATCAGTATTAAACAGAGCCACATAAATATGAGTCGAAATGATATTTGCTACTAGAATCTTCTAAAATACGACTGGGTAAAAAAAGGCGTCTCATGGCGCAGTCTTCAGAAACAATCGCCGTCTGTGAATGCATCCATGCCTCTATCCTTTTAAAGGATGAGGGCTCAGCAGTCTTTTTAATTTTGCCTCACAATGATGACTTCAGACCCATACTTCTGTATTGTGTTATTTCAGTCAATAGTCAAGAGTAACGTTTACCACAGTATCCTCGTTGCCGATGTATAGTTTCACAAGCTTTTCCATTACTTGAGAAGCTCCCTTTTCTTCAAATGTTTTAAGATCTCCGTGCTCCTCCATGGCCATAAGTTTCAGCAAATCAGGCGTTCCATCGAGAAGCGTTAACGTCTTGACGCCTTTTTCTTGACCATGTTGCTTTTGCAGGTATAATGCCATTTCAAACGCCACCAAGGCACCGAATGAGTAGCCGCATAGGTGGTAGGGACCATCTGGTTGAATTTCTCGAATTTTCTAAATACAGGAACAGATCACTTTATAAAAAGTATAGCTCTGAGTGACTTGGTTTGCTCGAAAACTCCTATGAACCACCGACTTTAACGGGTGACAATTTAGTTGACAAATGGTAGGTGGATCTTTCGATACCAAGGTAATCAGCGAGAATAGGTAGACCATTTGTATTATAAACGACATACAAACAACTTTGAAGTACCAATTTAGTGTTGGAATAAAAGCTCGAATCAGTTCAACAATACAAAATAAACACCTATAACAAAGGCCACTATCGACTGTCGTCTGGAGAGAAGAACCACCTAAATTTGTTCTTCGTAATTGTTTGTATATATTTTCAACACAACATACATACATCAACATAATATATCGCAAGTTCTGTAATTGTCAAAGGCGCATCCAAAGTGCTTTCCAATCCAATGGCTGAGATTTTCAAATGGGAACTCATCGTTTTCAACGAGACTGTATTTCCTTCAATGGGGTGTACAATGAACACGGGTTTGTCAGATTTAATGTTATTGAGTGGTACAATGGTCTCAGAAGGAAATAGTGAATTGTGAGTTTTAGCGTGAATTTCTGATTCTTTATTAGAGTTGCCCGCCGAAGACGCTTCGGATAAAATGTTTTGCTCTGAACCAATCTTAACCAAGGCATCGATGTTTAAGTCTCGAATTTCTTGCATGGACAGATTGAGCTCAAATTCTCTTTCAAGCATCTGTTTAACTTCCACAGCCATGAGAGAATCGAGGCCAAGCTCACCGAGAGTCGTGTCTCTGTTTAAACTGTTCATGTCTTTCAAGCCTAAATTAAAAATTAATTTCTTAATAAAAGACATCAATTAAAATAACTGACATAAAAGTTCGCCTGAATACAACAAAATTGCTTTACTCACCTAATATGCGAGAAATTGATCCAATGATGTCCTTCTTCGAACCTAAAGACTTATTTTTCTCAGCCGGTACAATACTGGAGACGACAGCCATACCCGTCTTGTTGAGCAAGGCTTGATGTGATACTTGCAGAAAATAGTCGAGAGTGGATAAACACGAGTGCATCCTCTGGGGTAATGATCCACCAATCACAATATCGTTTCCACCCATCGTTTCCATTACAACGCCTACGTCACCGATGGCTCCCCATTGAATTGCCAATCCAGGAAGACCATCCTTTTGTCTTCGCTCACAAATCCTTTCCATGGTCGAGTTGGCAAAACCGTAGTTAGTCTGTCCCATGTTGCCTCTACCAGAAGTGACCGAAGAGAAGACTACAAACCAATCCAGCTCCGGGCACATCGCTCGGGTGGCTTGATCTAAGTGAATCGTGCCTTTTACTTTGGGGTCGGTGACTGCGATAAAATTTTCCACTGATTGATTTCCCAGAACAGCGTCTTTCAAAACCATGGCCAAGTTAAAGACTGCGCCAACTGGTCCTATCTCTTGGGCCTCCCGTATGAGGGCGTCGGCACCTTCCTTAGTGGAGGCGTCATTCGTGGAGACTTTAACCACAACTTCTTTACTACTCCATTTCTTGATGCACATTTTTTGATAACCAGTTCGAACACCTGTTCTTGAAGTTAACACCAATTTATGGCAGCCTTGCTCTATTAGCCAATTGGCCAGCTCCAAACCGAATCCTCCCAGCCCACCAGTTATGATATAAGTTTTATCCCGGTTGCAGTGCGTTTTAGGGATTGCCGGAATTAGAACAGGAGCGGGCCTGACTTTCATCACCTTCTCTTCCTCACGAATTTTAATGACAACCTTGCCAATGTGCTTCCCGCTGGCCATGAAGCGAAAGGCGTCCTCAACTTGGTTCGAGGCAAAGACGGTACTTTGGAGAGGTCGAACGGTGCCATTCTTAATGCCTTCAGTTAGTAATTCATTAATTTGTCGTTTGACTACGGTGTTAGCCTTGTTTTTCTCGAAATGGGCGTCCAAAAGAACACCGTGAAATGTAATGTTCTTAAGGAAGGCCGACGTGCCTAGGGGATTGTTCTTGGAAAGATCATACTTGCCGATCTCCAAGAAGCGTCCGGACGGCGCTAAGCAACGAACGCTGGCTTGCAGCTTTTCTTCCGATAAAGAATTTAGAACCAAGTCAACACCTATTTTTCAATAATGAAAATTGTTATGAAGAACTGAATTTTAATAAAACTTATTCATTAGAAGAGGCAAACATAGATTGCCGAAAGTTAGAATACATTCACTGAGGGGATTAATGGAATAATTTTGAATCCTTAGTATTGAGTTTTTATTCTCTTGAATTGCATTATTACAGCCACGAATGAGTGCTTCAGTTATTGCTGTGCGAGTACTCGATCGAGTATCGAGCCGAGTACTCGATAAGAGGTTTTCTGAGAATTGAAAGAGTTTCGAGTATCAAAGCAAGGCTCGATAAATACTCGAACCTGCTTTTGGAAGGCCTCTAACTCTGAAAATGGGATGTAGTAGCTATAAAAGTAGCTACTAGAAAGTCCCTCTTATTGGTTAACAGACGCAAGTTAGTGCTCATTGGGTAGTTTAGATCATAATGCCAGCGTAATGTAGTAGGGTAGTAGCTTCTAGCTGGTAAAATAGAGGAAGCAAAAGTAACAAAATACAGTTAAAGGCGCGTTAACTTTTTTATTTTATTTATTTATTTATTTTTGAAGTTCAGCTTAGTAAGTTTCGTTTGGAACTTTGCGCGAAATATAACAACGGCTAGACGTGACTTCGGTGAGGAAGAGGATTCCAAAGAAGATATTCATGTGGAATAAGTTTGTTAAATTCAAAGTGAAGAAGACTAATATCGTCTGGTAATTGTTTGAAGTAGTTGTCGATGGTCAAAATTATACTAAATGTCTATTATGGGAGCGATAAATGAACAGAAAATGTGGAAATACTGGAAAACCAATTCCCAATTACTCGATAAATACTCGAAACAAATTTTCCAACTACTCGATACTCGATAAGGGAAAGCTTCAATACTCGAGACTCGACTCGAAACCAAAGATTCAAGGCTTGCACAGCCCTAGTACTTCTTCAACTTGGAATCTTTAACATGCCATTTAGTGGGCTTTTCTGCATGAACTTAAAGAGAGGAGATGAAGAAACCATCTATCCTGACGTCATACATGATTTATTTGAATATAGAAGCCAAGTGACATAGACGTAGCAATCGACTAATCCGAGCCGAACCAAAATATAAACTAATTTTCGTTACGTCGTTTGAACGAGTTGCCATATATACGTGTATAACCATAAGCATATCAAACCACCCGTAAGCGTGAATCGGCGGGAAATTAGCCACTGGCATTGTCTAGGTAAAACTCGCGACACAAGTCTTCCTGGTGGCACAAAAGGGAAACTTTATTCAAATCGCGCAAGGGATGCTACCGGAAGCTTGGACTCAAATACAAGGATTAATATATATCATAGACTTACCTATTATATTCTCTACCTACATTAATACTTGTAATCATAACAAACATTGTCGTCTGCTAGTGGGGCTAAAGCGTGGATTTTGAAGTTCGCGTAATAAAGGCATGCGGCAACCTACACTTTTATCTTTTGTACTTATCCTATTCATAAGAAACCAGTTGTACTGTGTACACTTATCACTAAGAGTTTTTCCCATTTTCTTTAAAAATTCGAGATAATTTGCTGTTCCTAATCTTAAACAAACAACTTAAGTCTTAAAAGCCCGTACTAAACCGATTACAGCTGCAATTTATTGCAGAAGCAGACGACTGCTTAGATTTCCGGGTTATAAGGTGGTAGGGGGAATCGGGAAGGAGAGAATTGCTTCGTTTTCCCTCTCAAATTTCTCTCTGGCGCCCTTGTACAATGGTGATTACACGTGGTCTTATTATGAATTCACGCTTACGGGTGGTTTGATATGCTTATGGTATAACCAATGAAACGCGAGGAAGGAGGAGCGGGCGGTTTAACAAAGATTAGTCCTTCGAATTATCTTCAATCCGACGTTAGTATGGGTCTTCTTAAAGATTCCAATCTCTTACTCATAACAGAAAAGCCTTAAGATTGAGACAGCATTTCTTTTTCCCTTTGCTCATGAGCAGAATTTAAAACCAAAAACTCGGGATTTTACCGCAAGCAATATGGGGCTAGGATGCGTGTTCTGAGGAGAAATCGTCATGCTAACTGTGGAACGACTCAGATCTGGGGGGACGCAAGAAAATGGGGTAGAAATACTCGGGAAAATGGCGGGCGGTCTACGTTAGACAAATCACGAAGATCACCCATAATTTCTCCGAGTATTCCTCCCCCTTCTTCTAGCGTTTCACCGTGCTGAGCCGTTCCACAATTACTGGAACGATTTCTCTCACACAATTTTACCGCCCCATCATCTTTCGTTATTTATCCTCTCGTGCCCTAACTACTTTCGACTCACTTTAGAGCCACTTCACAACAACTGGTATACCGTTCGTATTGTGGCCAGCTTTTGGGACAAGTTGGGAATCCATAACTTGTTGTTATTATTTATATATATTAATGCTGTCTTTTGCTAGCAGGCCAAGAATGACGTTTTGTATAATTATTTTGAAAATATCCCAATTCTAGCTAACAATAAGCACGTAAGTAGAGGCTGGGATGAAGAATAGTTACACTTGGATATATCAGTCGACAAATTTTTGGACCACAAATGGCTTACGCGACCTTCGCGCCGCGTAGTGTGAAAATTTTGAAACTCCCGTAACAAACAAGAAACACGTGTTTAGTAAACTTTAGTTTAGCCAAGGCCTAGGGCTATTTAAACATCAACTTTACTGGTTTCTTTTATTATAGAAAGTAATTATATTTAAAGTATAAAGTCACCTACTATAATAATTAGAAGAATAATAGTTCATCTTTAAAACTTCCATAATCATAAATCGCCGCATAAACAAAAGCCACTGAAAACGATCTTAACCATAACCGCCGTTTATTTTTCAAATTCAAACGGAATCAGAGCAGAAGACGTAACAAACGGAAACCAAAAAAACAATCATTTCCGGTAAAAACAGCTTGTCGCGTTACCAAATTTCGAACCCCTCTAATGCGCATCCGCGACCTGGGCCAGAAGCACACGTTATACTACGAGTGATATATCCAAGTGTAACTATTCTTCATCCAAGGTAGAGGTGTGCGGTTAACCGTTTCAATCGAATAATTCGATCGAATACCGAACCGAATTATTCGATCCGGTATTCGATAAGCCCATTTTCACTATTCGATACGAATATCGAATACCGAACTCACTATTTGGTTAAAGTTCGACTACCTTAATTTAGGTCCTTGGCACTAGAGAGACCCACCTTAATTTAAAAAATATCATCCCGATTTTATTTGTCCTCCATCAAAAACTACCAGCAAGTGCCAAGGAAAATTTTAAAAAACACTTGCCACCAATGAGGAGACGTATTTTGAGATTTAGGAGCTTCTATATGTTTTTCTCCTTGCTTTTTTACTAACTTTTAGCAAATATTAGGGTTACCACCCGATTAATCGCGAATAGTTAAGCCTAGTATTCGCGAGTGTTACGGTTAACTTATTCACGAATACTAGGCTTAACTATTCGCGATTAATCGGTTAGTAAAAAGTTTACCAAGGTCTAACTATACGGTATTCGATTTGGAATAATATATTCGATTCGGTATTTGATAAGGAAAATTTTCTAGTATTCGATAACCGGTTCGATACCCAAAAAGTGGTATTCGCACACCCCTACACGTAAGGAACAATATTATGCATGTGTTACTCTTTGTTTTAACGCTTTTCAGACTAACCTCTTCCGTTGGTTTCATTTTTAATATCAAACTCGAAGGAAACGTCTCGGGAGTTGCTAATATGGTTGTCTTTCAATTGTGGGAACCGCATCTTAAGGTACTCTCGCTTTTCTTTCGAACCTACAGTGGTGAAAACTTGACAACCCATGCTTAAACAGATTGCAATGGCCGCCTGCCCAACTCCACCACTTCCGGAATGAATTAGAACACTCTCGCCTGGCTTCATTTTACCTCGAATAATTAAAGCATAGTACGCCGTACTGTACGCCACTGGAACCGTACTCGCTTCTGCCAATGTCCATTGGTCGGGCACCTCCCAAAGGAGGCCAGTGTCTGCTAGCACTTCCGTGGCGAGTCCTTTGCTACTTACCATTCCCATAACCCGTCTACCTTCTTGAGTATCTTCTCGACCAGAGAATTCAAGGCCCAAAAGGCATTCATTGGGTGACAGATTACCTTACGAAAACAAGGAGTTACAGTCATTTATCTTAGAAAAATAAAAATAATAAATGGAAATGTCTTACCGGGAAGAGCATCTGCTGGAAGTTTTCCAGTGGCTAACATGATGTCTCGAAAATTCAATGATGAGCAGTATAATTGATACCGTTTTGTTTCAGATTGACTGTCCTTGGGGCTGAGAGAGCTTAGAGGAGAAGTAATCCACCTTATCGCAGACAAGTCACCACGTGTTAGAATATCGACGTAGGCGTGTTGAGTCAAGACAGTAGAACTCTCGCTTGGAGGAGGAAGTCCAAAATGACGAAAGGTACCCCATTGACCCTTGCTTCTCACATTCACCAAAAGATTCTTCTCTACTACTTCGGCATAAAATGGGTCTAATGGGTCAAACTGTGGTAGAGTCTCTTCGTAGTTCGCATTGAAGACACATCTACAATAAAAAGCAATTTTAATGCATTCTACCAAATTTTTTTTGAAAAAAAAATAACTGACATCAAAAATTTAACGCATACCGTATTTTCTCCCCACCACCAGTTTCTTGTCGAAGACAGTTGACCAAGCCGATAATTCCGGTATCAGTGTTATTTGCGAACAACCACAAATTTTCACCTTCAGAAGAACCATCTAGATTTTTCACTGCTTCTTTCAAAGGCTCAACCCAAGTATCGTAGTTATGGTTATCTATCCTCAATACCGTCTGTTTGGGAATTGCATCCCATGAAGTCTTTTGTTTCCTCATTATATAAAGATTTGAAGATAGACTGTCAGATTTCTTGGCAATCATCGTAAGCCCAACGCTCTTACTAGCAGCAACAATGTCCTCTTCCGATAAGATTTTATCATAACCATGAGAAAGAAGTATCTCCGCTGGTGTTAAACTCGTTCTTTCGATCAGAAACACGAAACCATTGCACTTAGTTGCCTGCGCAATTGATCGCATTGCAGTTTTAAGACATATATCTCGACTGGCAGCAGCTCGGAGATCCTTAGCGACAACCAAGTCGTAAGAGTCCGAAGGTGTCTCCTTCGAATGCAAATCCAAGGAAATTACGTTGACATTGTCACCAAGACCGGAATAGTCCAAGCTAGAATCTTTAACCACTTCTCCGACAGTGTAATTGGCTCGCGTGATCAAGTGGTATTTGCTGACGTAGTCAAGCAAGTGAGGTGCAATCGTGGTTTCAACGGCTAACTCCAATATATTCAGTTTCAGCATGTTTGGCGTGTTTTCTACTACCAAATCCAAGGATGCCCTTAAACATTTCTCATCCAACAAGGATGTTGAAAAGATATCTTTCGCGAATGATGTCTTGTTATTTTCAATTACTTTATCTATGGCTCCATTCAAATCATAATAGTTTCCGGGAGACAATAAGACATCGAGAATGTCTTTCAAAGTTTTCAGAATGCTGTGCTCGTCGGAAATTTTATCCAAGAACGAACTGACCAGATCGTCAGACGCTTCTTTAGAGCCACGTAAAAATTCCAGTATTTGAGCTTCATTCATCCCACTGGCCTTCAAGATTCTTCTACAAACTGCAGAACTAACATTTTTATATTCAAGTATACTATTTTTCTGGTGATCAGACAAAATGTTATCGTCGTTGTTAGGGACGAACTTATGTTCCTCAAGAATCGGGGGACTCTGAGCGCCTTGACGACGTGTTGTTGCGCTAACGCCAAGTCCCTCCAATTCCACTGCTCCAGAAGAACACGAGTTGATGTAAGGATCAAAAAATATTTCTATTTCTGTGACTTGAGCAGCGTTCGGTTGCTTCCTGGGATCTATTTTAACCCGTTGCAATTTTGTCGGTAGGTAAAGCCCTCGGTTTTTCTGACCAAGGATTGGAAATTGAAGCATAGCATCCATGAATGTCACCCAATTGCCATCCCATCGTAACTTGCCATTAAAACTGTTTGACTCTACTTCAATAACTCCCTGGAAAGTGGGTCCGTACTCGTACCCTCTCAGAAGCAGTTCCTTGTAAAATTCTTTCTTATTTATTATGAAATCCGTAACCATGTCCCTTCTCAGGGGTGACTTCTTGATTTCGTTTTCCAAATTCAAGGACGGGTCTGCTGGTACATAGATTTTTCCGCTGACAACCACCGAACTTCCTTCGCAAATTTTAAATTCTCTGTTTTTGTAAAGGGCTACTTCGAATTTAACATGACCTTTATCCGGCATGATAGTGGCACGATGAAGAAGGACGTCTTCAAAAACTACGGGTAAGGTTTCGAAATCATTCTTCTCCTGATTGGCCAGAGTTTTCCAAGCCAACATGAGATAGCCAGTCGCCGGGTACAATACACGCCCATCAATTTTATGACCCACAATGTAATAGTCTGACTCGGATGTACTTGATGAATTTGCGTAAAACACTTTCACCAATGTCGGTCTAGTGTCCTCAAAGTCATTCATCGTTGGAACCCTGTGGGATTTAGTGTGGTTCCATTTCACAAGAGTTGAGAGTCTTGGAGTTCCACGAGGAACTGGATAAGATATTGGGTGGTATAAATTTTTCGCTGCTGGGTTTAGGCCCAAGTTGTATAACCTAACACGAAATAGATTAAATAATAAATTTTACGTAGGTGGAGCAATTCTACTAAATATGACTCACTTTCCTATTGATGACAAGAAAAATGTTAGATCTTCAGATTCAGATTTAGACATCAACGAAATGTATTCACAATCTGCACCGAGCGCTTCCTTGACCATGGATTCCAGAATGCCTTGACCAGCTAACTCTATGATAAGTGCATTCTTTGGGACCTGCTTCATGGCTTCGTGAAAAAAAACTGGCGATGTGATATTGTTGGCGAAATATTCTGGAGAGCAGAACTCAACCAATGGAGTATTCCAAGCTTCATCAAGTATAGACGAACTAATCCAACGGCTTTTTCGGGGTTGACCATTAAAAATAAGGTTATTTAAAGTTTTTGACAATTCCTTTCCGAGTGGGTTGACATAGGGACTATGGAAGGGCAGCTGAAAACATTGAACTTCTTTAACAAAAACTCCTTGAGACCGCATTTCACCGAGAAATTCCTTAAGGCTATGAGGAGGTCCAGCTATTGTAACGCAATCCGTGGAATTATTACAGACTGGAAATACGCCTTCCGGACAAAGATAGTTAGCCTCGCGCCATGATATTCCGACAACAGCCATTTCTCCTACTGGTATCTGTGCACGTTCGCAACACCTGGCAGTCCAGTAAGCGGCCAGAATAGTTTCTTTTGCAGTGAAACTACCATCCGCATAAGCGCTAGCAAATTCACCCACCGAGTGTCCAACTATACCTTCTGGAAAGATATGTAGATCTCGCAACACATCCACTAAGGCGATCTGAGTGACTATCATCGATACGAAGGATGTTAGGAGGCTGCAATTTTCACTTAGATCTTCGTTAACAAGATCAAGCAGGTCATAGTCTAACGGCTTTAATATTTCGGCTGATCGCCTTATTGATTTTGCAAAAGGCTTCAATTGCATCATTTCTTTAGTCGCCATCGGCCACTGAGAATCCAGTCCAGAAAATACGAACCATACGGGTCGAATGGTCGATGACGCTTGTTCGATATGTTTAATGATGTTTTCCTCGTAATTACCTCTCCGAGTGACGTATGTCACGGAGAGGTTCTAATTTCGACGTGTGTGTGTGTGTGGCTGTTGTTATTGACTTACACCCCACGTGACCGCGTTCGCGGTTTCCAAATCGGAGCAAACGTGTTCGCCATTTCCGAACTGCTTTCAAAAGTCTCGGAAATGGCTCCTCTACTTGAGTTCTCACACCACCATCTTCTGATCTTTGTCCATCCCACACGGACACCAGTCTGTACATACTGGCTTCTAATCACCACCATCTTCTGGTCTTCGTCCATTCCACTTGGACACCAGTCTGTACATACTGGCTTCTAATCACCACCATCTCCTGGTCTTCGTCCATTCCACTTGGACACCAGTCTGTACATACTGGCTTCTAATCACCACCATCTTCTGGTCTTCGTCCATTCCACTTGGACACCAGTCTGTACATACTGGCTTCTAATCACCACCATCTTCTGGTCTTCGTCCATTCCACTTGGACACCAGTCTGTACACCTGGCTTCTAATAACCACCATCTTCTTCTCTTCGTCCATTCCACTTGGACACCAGTCTGTACACCTGGCTTCTAATCACCACCATCTTCTGGTCTTCGTCCATTCCACTTGGACACCAGTCTGTACACCTGGCTTCTACTCCATCGTCATCGTTGGGTTTAAGACATTCGCGGCGATCAGCTAGGGTTACGAGAAACGTCTAGCCTCCCTAGGGTGGGATCACCACCAAAGGTTTTCGCAATTGCGGTTGTTCTTGCTTTTAGCTGTAGATCGACACCCTTATATACTACCTATTTGAGTAAGGCAAAGCAACCGGAGTATGCTTCATTTCAAACGCCAATATTAGTCAAGTCTCTCAAGAATGTCTAATTGTTCTTTATCAACGCGATGTAACGCTCAATAAGGCGAACAACTAACGAAGAAAATATTTAATATTAATTATATTTATTTTAATATTTAAGATAATCTAGTTTCTCAACTCAAAATTAAAACGGAAAGAGTTAAAAATTAGCCTATGTTTTAGTCTGTGTGTGTCCGTCCGTTAGTGCACCGCGTTAGCAGTTCGCTTTGTTTTGTGGAAAAAAATCCTACAAAACCTTAATATTTGGTTTTCTCATAATGTATAATTAATATATGGAAATATTTTTCGTAATTTCGATGCCTTTAGTGGTTTTGTAGCTATAAAGCTCTGTTTCATTTTGATATGCCAAGAATATTTTTTATTATTATTATTTGAAATCGATGTTTATATATTACTTAAGCTATACTACATCTGTTTATAGCATAATTTTTTCTAAAGTGATTTCAAGACGAACGCATCTATATTGGTCAAATGAACTTTTATTTGTCAATAGGCCTATCGAACCAAAAAGTAAACGCTTGGGTTTGGT
Source organism: Phalangium opilio (assembly GCF_054372755.1). Taxonomy (NCBI): domain Eukaryota; kingdom Metazoa; phylum Arthropoda; class Arachnida; order Opiliones; family Phalangiidae; genus Phalangium; species Phalangium opilio. Next base: position 5,283,961 of record NW_028324217.1, on the reverse strand, counting down.
TTTCGTTTCTGTAATACAGAGACATTAACGGTTCAGAGTGAGCCGAAAGTTAAATACACTTTTAAATAATTAGGCTTAGACTTTATAACCATGGTGGAAATCTGGGCCGCGTTCAGAAGAGCTCAGCGCTGTTAGCAGTGTCCTACAGAACGGGATTTTGTTATTGAATTTTGACGTCACGGTGCTCAGCGCTGAGCCAGCACGGTCTTCAAGGAAAATAGTCGGGTTTTTGGATAACGTGACGTAAAACGCGTAGTTCTCAGCTTGGCGAAAAAAGCATGGAGGAATTAATACAAATAGCTCTTGCTGATTATGATGGGACTAGAGCTATTTAATTAGCGTGAAACAAGTTGATCACGCGAGAAGTTTAAGAGACATGTTAGTTTCTAATTTTAATTATAAAAGTTGTTGTTATCTATCTCTTAAAATATGTTATCATACAATTTTTGTTAAGCCTTGGTACCTTGCACGCTTTATTGCGCTAGCGTCATTTTTAAAACACCGATGACCGGAGAAAAGCTATGACGACAGAGCTCACAGGTAAACGTTTTCCAAATCCGCTGTCTTTTTTGGTGAGCTCTGCTGAACGCAGCCCAGATCAGAGAAAGGTCTGATCGCAATCGGATTATAGCTTCGTGTTTTCATGCTTTTTATGGTGCCCATTTACCTTCAGTGTGTGTGGCCACAAATTAGCTTTGGTGTTATGTAACGTTAACAGTCATGTTGACAAACTAAGAAAATCGTTGAGGTGAAACGAGAGGATAGTGTTTACATGGCAACCCTGTTGTGAATATGGCTTTGAACATAGAGGGTATACAGTTGAGGAGTAGAAAATTGGGCCCTTACAAACACGTAAAGGTAATATCACCCCAAAGTTTTATCTCTTCATTTCCCGTTTTTCCCCCATCGGATGATTTTAATGTGTACAAGTATATCCTTATTGGATGTAAAATATCGTCTGATTTACAGTATATTTGCTATGCTTTGTATACTGCTTTAATATTTCATAAATTTTAACTTCACTATTTGCTCATAAAAAAAAAAGAAACATTTCCATATCTGGGTAAATAAGTTTGTAAGTAGTCCTCTTCTAGACTCGGAGAGGTAATATTTTGGTTTTCCCAACTTGTTTTTAATTAGCATGAATCCTCTGTACGGCATTCCACTCGTTGGGGCTTTAGAAGTCTCTTCTAGTAGCGTCAAAGCTTCGTCCGTGAATCTTTGCTTACGAACCTCGTCAAAAACGTTCTCTACGGCATTTTTGGTTCTACCGCAGCATAAAGCCAATCGTGGAATGGTTCTCAAAGAAGATCGATGAATTTTCGCTTCAGGGCTTCCTTTCAAAATAACGTGGGCATTCGCTCCGCCAAATCCAAAGCTGTTGATTCCCACTACAGCACCGGCTTCCAAAGGTGTTGCTTCGGTTACTACCTTCAAACGACCATCCAATAAGCTCGTTATATTAGTATTTGGAGTATTGTAATGCAGATTGGGCGGAATGAGTCCGGTCTCCATGGCAATTAGTACTTTCGCTATGGACGCAAGTCCTTGGAGAGAAATATTTCCAATTTAATTAATTTTTAAAATAACATCTGAAATAAATTAGGGGCTACTCAATCGTTATAGAAAGCTCTTTTCACAATTTGGTTTTTCGCATAAAGGCGTTTCGTTTTAAAATATTGTAAGCATGGCGTCAGGAGTGACGGTTTCTGAACCTCCTCCCCTTTATTTCAAGCAGAAAGGCAACGAAAATGGCCCGTTCCAGATAACAAGTAAAGGAAATCTTCGTATTGCTAATATCTTTTTACAATTTACGGCAGAATCGTTTATTGTGTCTTGTAAATTTATGCAAAATATTGACAAGTATTTAAAAGTGATTAGTCATATCGCCCTTAAAAAATCAGATTGTGGGATGCTTAGGTGAGATTTTCCATTTATTTCGAGAGCTTGAGATTTATTTATTATTATGTAGAAAAATGTTTAATAAGAAATCACAACATACCGGAGCTTCCTTCAGCGTGTCCCATGTTCGATTTAATTGATCCAATTAGTAGAGGTTCGTTTCTGTTGCTAAGTATTACATTTAAAATTGCCGCTGCTTCCGTGGGGTCTCCAACTTTGGTACCAGTGCCATGAGCTTCGAGGTACGAATAATCATTTCCGTCCAAATTCGCTTCGTCTAAAACGGCTCGTAACAAACGTGCCTGCATTTGTGAAGATGGAAAGGTAATTCCTGCGAAAAAGGATAGCATTAAAAAACATTTAAAACACGCGTGTAATCTTGGTGATAGACCGTTGAACCCAAACCATTGCTATAATGATGCTGCATGGTTTAACATACAACAAAATCCATTGTGTTATCTTGAAAATAAATAGTTTGCAAAATTCAAAATCTAAATTCGTCTGAGAATTTAAGGGACTGAAGATTTATTTTTATAAAGTTGAAATAATTTACTAAAATAATTTAGTTACATCTGACTCGATTTCATTAGCATAGGTCTAGGTCTTCATGAAGAAGGGAATTTACGGCCTGAGTAATTGTTTTAATCTATTGCTACATACGTAAAATACAAATGCCAATATTTAAGCCTGGGAAAGCTCTATGCTTGCCAGGTAGAAATAACAAGATGGCCCAAGGGCCATTTAACACGGCTCACGTGGCCTCCCATATAGTTGATATCCCTAAGTTATTATAAAAATAAATCGTACAACTAAAAAACATTTCTGAAACACAATCGTGTACAGGCTAGGAAATAAGACAGGTTTACAGGTCAAAAACCAGTTTATTAATAGCTTGGACCACTTTTTTTATTCAAAACGTGAGGGTCACTGGTCCCAATGACTAGTTTATTAATTGCAAATCTATAGGAGAACAAGGGTGGGGACCAGTCTGGAGACCAGTTTATTATTTCGGAAACTAGGGGGTCACTGGTCCCAAGGACTAGTTTAAAAATTATGCTTATTTCCCAGCCTGATCGTGTATCCCCATAATTTCTAATAACGTCACATTTCAAATAATATTAATGAAACTAAATTGTGCTCCCCACTAAAGTATGATTTTTAAAAACCATACGAATCAAATAATGTATCTAAAAAAAAAATTCTGTATCCCCTAAACCAGAAAGCACTATGACTACAAACCGTCCCCTCTAATTTACGAAACTGAACCTAACCATCCGGTATAATCTGATGTATCACGCGCACAAAGTGCACGAAATTTTATCATCTTGTTTCCTTCACTCAAAAAGCCCGCTAAATTTAAACTACCTTTCTTTCCTCTCTCTCCTCTCGGGCGGGACGCCCCCTCTCCCTCTTGCCCCTCTCACTTATATACCAGGCACTGCAGGCAGGCAGTTCTATCTCCACGTCGCGCTTTCCCCTTCGTTTCTCCCCGAGCTTCTCTCTCCGAATCGTGTATGCGTCCGGCACAGGGACAGGCGCTTGAGACCATTCTTAAATTTTACCGGAATTAAAATTCCGTGTAAAATTAAAAAGGGGAGAATATAGTCTGCGATGATGTGGATTTCGTTGCATCATTGCATGCCATTGGCTTGAGCCCCCGCGTTTAATATGGTTGCCACTGTAAGTCACCCGAAATTGGTCCCCCACGCTCACTCTTTCGACACTATAAGGAAAATATCATTGGCCTTTTCTTGTTGAAATAATCGAGTTATATTAATCTATTTCACTATTTACGATTAGATCTGTATTTACTTCGATATAGCATGTATATCTTAAATTCTTATAAACATTTTCTACTGTTTATGGAAGTAGCAAGATTATATTTAGAACGGAGGTGCTCAATGTTTTCAGGCTGGATTTTTTAATACCCTCCACTTGGCATCGCTTAAAAACGCCAATCAGTGACTGCAAATAGGAGGCTCGGAGAGACCGAATTATCCAGGAGTCTTGGGGCCGGCAATACCAAACGGACTCTTTGGATATTGCAGGTACCCCAGCGGTCCTATAATTTCTATGAAATGCTATATATTTGAACCTGTCCCATATTATCTTATAATTTCATGAAAGGTCCTATTATATCCTAAACTCTTGACTCGTATAGTTAAATGCCAAATTTATCAAAATTTAGCTCTTTCACAGAGATGAAATTTAAAGACAGCGAAATTGGGAAGCTCGCTTCGCTCGCCCTAGACGTTTTACACATACTATTTTCATTAGGTTGTTTTTGTTTTTTTCCAAGTAAAATCTGATTAATTTTCTTTTTTTTTGTGATTACATATGAAGATTTTAGTACTAAATTTCCTTTTTAAAAAATCCTTTTTCTACTGTAAAATCCTATAATTCATATTTTCCTATAAAGTGTTGCCTTATATTAAGGCCCAGCCCTTGGGCCATCTTGTTATTTCTACCTGGCAAGCATAGAGCTTTGCCTAGGGCCCCAGCCCCCCCCCGGGAAAAATACTGATCGGCGCCCCTGTTGCTTGCATTGTATATCTGACATTGTTATACAAAAACAGTTTCGATATTACTATATTTACTTTTGGATATACTAATTATGTTTTATCACCTTATGTTTTTAAATTTTGTTCTATGGACCAGATTGCAATAAAACCATAAGCATATCATACCACCCGTAAGCGTGATCGGAGGGAATTTAGCCACGGGCATTGTCTGGGTAAAACTGGCGACACTGGTCTTCCTGGTGGCAAAAAAGGGATACGTTTTTCAAATCGCGCAAGGGATGCTACCTGAAGCTTGGACACAAATACAAGGATTAATATATATCATAGACTTACCTATTATATGCTCTACCTACATTAATACTTGTAATCATAACAAACAATTTAAACCGTGGATTTTGATGTTCGCTTCTTCGCTAATGATCGGGGAGGGGGGAGGCGTGCAAAGTTAATGTTTATTTAAATTTTATTTATTCATCTATTTATTCGGCTGGGAGAGTACACCGAATTTTTATAACAGTTTAAGTGCCCAATATAAAACTTCTTCCAAAGGCTTAGAGCGTAATTGAGGCATCCGGCAATCTACTCTTTTATCCTATTCATCCGAAACCATATGTACTGTGTAAACTTATCTCTGTTATTTTTTCTATTTTGAACAAAAATTCAAGATAATTTACGCTTAATAAACTTGAAACAACAACTTTACTCCGATCACCGCCACCAGTTATTTCAGAAGCAGACGACTGCTTAGATTGCCGAGTTAAAAGATAGTAGGGGGATACTGGGAAGGAGAGAATTGCTTCGATTCCCCTCGAGGTGGCGTAGGACCTCAAATCTCTCTCTGGCGCTGTTTTACAATGGTGATTACCCGTGGTCGTATTGTGAATTCACGCTTACGGGTGGTATGATATGCTTATGACAAAACATATACCTTCATTTTTCATTCCGTCATCGTTGATCTTAGTGTGCACAACAGTGGCATAGACTCTACGAGCATCTTTGGATTTCTGTAAAAGTACCGCCGAGATGGCTTCAGACCGGACGTAACCATTTGCACTTTCGTCGAAAGCCTTGGATTTTCCGTCTTTGGCCATCAAACCTAGCAAGTGAAACTGTAGAGCCGAAGCAGCTTTCATTATGACGGTCGCACCGCAAACAATGGCGGCTTCACACTGGTTGGTACGCATTGAGAGGATGGCTTGATGGAAAGCGTATAAAGTAGAAGAGCACGCGGTGTCCATGCTGATGCTTGGGCCTCTAAAGTCGTACGTGAATGAGATTCTTTTAGACGCTATAGATCGGTTTCTACACAAAGGATTAAATTCGCAAGTTTTTTCATCATCGAACGCTTCTTCCGTCTCGGAGAGGCAATGACCAACAAACACTCCAATGTTTTTGCCTCGTAAAGATTGAGCACTATAACCTTGAGAAAAAGTCACATCAATAAGTGTGAATATGTGGAAATAGATGTTACCATGCAAAATCGGTGCTCATATTCATTAATCTCGATGAAATACGTTTAGTAATCTTTAAAGGGGTACTCCGATATAAGAGCGTATATAAATTGAAACCACGTTTCTATCTACATTAATAATATTAATATGAGCAATTAAGTTTCCATATTGGCGCGTATTGAACAAAATGCATTATTCTTTCCTACGAAACACTGTTAAGTAACCCTATTGGACGGATTCGTTCAGTAGGGATACTCCCAGTGTTTCCGCGCAAAATCTAACGCGTAGTGTCCATTACTCGCCATTATGGAAATCTCGTTTCTTGTGTCTATAGTATTGCAGTTAGAAACATGGTTCCAATTGACGCATTCAATATTATGAAAGACAATAGCCCGGCGTATCCTTTTAAGAGTTATAACGTTGCGTGGTAGCATTTGCCTTTGGATACATTTATCTTTCTCTATCTTCAGATCGCTAATTGAAGACCCCCGTAATACCGTCGTCCGCTGTTCCCTCATAACTGCTCCCCGGTAAAAGTCTCTGCCACATCTCCAGGTACCATCGTTATACAACAATAATTCCCAGTAGTGTTTCTGATAAATTAGTCTTCCTAACAAGTCACGAAAATCATTTGGTAAATTTTAAGATAAACAAACAAAATTTTAAAGGCCGCCCAACATTTCCCTAAAAACCACAAAATTAATCCAAATCGGTACTCACTTTCCTAAAACGCGATAAAATGCATTTGAGAATCTTTAGCAATTAGGCCTACACTCTGGGAAAAACCAATTTGGAGTTTTCAGTGTGTTGAAAAAATCTTACCAGCATCGACAATGGCCTCGTAAACTACCTCCAAAAGGATTCGTTGTTGGCAATCCATATTCTCGACCAGTTTTTCATCAAGACCGAAGTAATCGGCATCAAACTTGGTAATATCCTTCAGTCTTCCCTGTCGAGATGGAATTCCGAATAAACCTATCAAAAATAGTGAAAATGAAATCAAATGATAGCGTAAAAATAGGGTTAAAAACCTTATTGCTACCTGATTTCCATCGGACGCCATCTTCAGATACGAGGTCCACCTTGTTAAACAAGTTTCTTTCAAATTCTTCCATGTTTTCACTTTCCGGGAAGCGACCGGATATTCCGGAAATGACTATGTCGTCTTCGACTTCCCACTTTGGCATCTTGTAGGTAAGTCTTGCGTTCTTGTCATTACGGTCTATCTCAAGTACAGTTTCTGGTTTGAAATCACTATTTTCGCACATGGTTCCTTTTAAATTGTATTAATTCACAAATTAAAATTAAACACTTTAATACAGATCAAATCAAGTGACTTGAGTGGAATTCCCACTTTCTCATAACTATTTTCAAGGTTTTTAAGTGTCGCGCAAATTAAGCCGATTTTGAGTTATAGACACGAAAATTTAAAGTACGAATCCGTAAGCAAGAAATGCGAATTCACAGATTTGATTTAATCAAGAAGTGATATTTAGTTTATTAGGGAGAAGTTACAAGATGCCTAAGTATTCGCGCGCCCTAGTCCCAGTCCCCCTATCAAAATACAAGGGGGGACGTAAAAGGAGGCCGGGCTATTTCGCCTCTCCTCAATTGGAAAATACATAATTTTCGTCATTCACGTCGCGCTAACGAGAGTTTTCAAGAACCAATGAGATCATGCTGGTTGTAGTTTAGAGGTGGGGACCTACGTTTGGACTGGAGATGACGCTAGAAATGTGGGGAATTTATACGTTCTCCCTAATAAACTAGATATAACTTCTTGATTTAATATTTAAAGAAAAACCTGCTAAGGTTGTACAGCAACGATCTAAGGCTGCACAATGTCTCGCATACACTTACGAAGAGTGACACAAAAACTTTAGAAATGCCTACCCAATTCAATACTTGCGGGATACAGTTACCCTGCACTATAAGGTGCCATTTCTAATTTAGCATACATTTTTTCTCTTTCCTTAAATTGCGAAATTCATAATTTCCATTCATTATAAGCTTAAAAATAACTATTATGCTACAAACTCTTATAAGATACGTTTCACAATTCCTTTTATACTGAACTTCAAAACAATCCTAGCGCCACGATTTTTGAACTATCAAAGCTGTCACTTTTACCAGTCCCCTTTACGATTGAATTATACATTAAATCGCGTGCGCTGCCTTTGTACCTTCACACTAACTAAATAACTCGTTATCAGCCTATAACTTCGTTGGTTATTACATAACCACACGGAGTAAAAATAAACAGCCGTTTCTTAACTCATTGAAGAGTTACACCCTTCAAAGTTTAACATTTCCGTTAAAAATTTCAGCAGTATAATATAAAAATTAAAACTTAGAGAATAGAAAAATAAGTTTCAAAAAATACCTGGGAAGGGCTGAAAATAAACAACCCCCCCAAAAAAGTCCAACTCCTCTATGTTCCTATTCTGAAAGCGAGTAGGTCTTCGTCAATAGTTGTTTGTATAAATAAAATCATAAGTCTATTATGTAAGGTCCCCATAAGTGAGAAACAAAGTCAATTTAAGTCAAGAGCAAATGCCCCTAATGAAGGAAGCAGGTAAGGAAATTTCATCGCCCCCTGTCGGACTCTGGAGGTACCACAAAGCGGAGCTGACGTAATCGAATTTCGTATTGCGCATGTCTTAGTCTTAAAGATTGAATCGTAGGCAGGTTTAAAAATGGCGGCGGCCAGGAATGGAGCTGGGAGGTATTAGCCTAAACTCAAGTAGTATTTAAATGAAGAAGTGCATTTAATTAACACATAAAGAGGTAGAATGTATTCAAGGTTAGTAGAAAACAATTTACACGAAAAGTATTTAGTGTTACTATTAGATTATCTTCTTAACACCGTTAAAGATGTTCAATCTGAAGTTAAGCCAGATCCATTACTTCAGTCAGTTAACTGAAAGTGTAGCTTTTTTTCATCTTGTAACTTAACTTAATCCTCCACTTAAAGATGACAATGACCGCTTTTATTTGTCTCCGCCATTATATTTAAAGTATGTGACATGATTTTACCAAATAACAGCAATGCAAACGGTACCCGCCGCCGTGAAAAAGTTGAAAGTCCTATCCTAACTTCCGGTATAGCCAAACAGCCTAGGAATTATAGATGGCGCTTTTATCGTACCCGCCAAATTTTCAAAATGTTAATACGAGTACAATGCCGGTAGTATAGGACCTAATTGGGGACTCATACTTATGGGGACCTTACATAATAGACTTATGATAAAATGAATATGGCATTTTGAAAGCCCGAAGGTCTTTGCCGGCCCAATGCAAACACATCAAGCCAATTTAATTATCAGTCTAAATACTACCATTAATTAACACGCCCATACTTAGTCGCTGCAGGAGAAAAAATAAAATTAAGTCATCCTACCTGATGATTAATATTCGGTGTAAATCAAACTTCGATTAACTTAAACTATTATAGAGGTTATGGTGCTAGAAAGAACTTTGAACCAAGAAAATTTCCAATCTGTTGTTTAAGAAATCTATCGTAAATCTTAAGCCCTGGACTTGGAGACACGACAGTTCTAAAACTCGAGCAAGTCCTTCTGAACGTTCACCCTCTATATATATGTACATTTGTATTGGTAAATATTATTTAAATTTAAGCTAATTAAAAGGAAAACATACGATATTAGATCAAATCATGTTTAAATATTTAAATCAAGAACACAAATTTCAACACCATTAAATTCTTAACTTTCCTGCGGTTAAACGTGTCTAATTATTTGCTTATATTAAAGGAAGGGTTATGAGACCTTTCACCATTATGAAACGCCCAGCAATTAGGCCTATCTCTTATTGATTTCAAAAATCAAAACGGTATCAGATTGCATCGATAAATTAATCGCGTCTAAGACCAAACAAGTTATTTTTGGACTTAACTGGTTCGAAAATGTTAATAAACTAATAATATTTGCGTTGGTTTTTCCGATTTACTACTTTTATTCTACCAGCTTAGCTAGATAAAGGCTCATTGATGTTCTTAGATTGGAGGCTATTGAAATTGTCAAAACAAGATGGGCAGGCTTGTATGTCTCTCTCTAATTTGTGCCAATTTCCTGGTTTTAATGGCCGATGCTTGGGGGCCCGTACCTCCGAAACTAAATGTTTTAGACCCCATGTTCTTTGACACTTTTAACTCAGTCTGACCCAAAGAGTACCCCCTTTAGTTTATTTCAGACTTATTAGAAACATTCTGTATACAGAATAATAGTTTTTATGTTGTTAAACTTAACGCGGGTTATATTGTGGAATTTTAGTACGATTTCAAATTGGATGATAGTGTAATAAATCTTTGCAATATAATTGATGTATTCAAATAAAATTAATATTAATATTCCTTGGTTTAACGATATGCAATGATGAAAGTCTCACGAAATATTGAAGGTCTTAAGAAACACAAAACTGATGACATCTCTCATTAAAATTGGTAATTAATTTCTAAAAGTATGACACTCTGTATTTTTAAACAGGTCAACGCAATGTTAAAACGGGTGCTTGGCTCTCTGGCACCGCTGTCAATAACGGTGTTTGAAGAGAAAATATAACAGCTTGCAAATAAATAAATAAATAAATAAATACAATAAGGGCTTGGCCTTAACTCTAATTTTACACGGCTCACGTGACCCCCCCCCCCCATATAGTTGATCTCCCTAAGATATTATAAAAACAAATCGTACAACTTAAAAACATTTCTGAAACACAGTCGTGTATCCCCATAATTTCTAATAACGTCACATTTCAATTAATATGAATGAAAGCAAATTGTGCACCCAACTAAAGTATAATTTTTAAAAACCATACAATCAAATAATGTATCTAAAACAAAATCCTGGATGCCCTAAACCAGAAAGCACTTTGACCGCAAACCGTCCCCTCTATTTTACGAAATCACACCAAACCATCAAGCATAATCTGATATATCACGCGCACAAAGTGCACGAAAATTATCATCTTGTTTCCTTCACTCAAAAAGCCCGCGAAATTTAAACTACCTTTCTTCCCTCTCTCTCCTCTCGGGCGGGACGCCCCCTCTCCCTCTTACCCCTCTCACTTATATACCAGGCAGGCAGTTCTCTCTCTACGTCGCGCTTTCATTCGTTTCTCTCGGAGCTTCCATGGACGAACCAATACTGTATACCAATACCAGTATCGCTGAGTCCATGGAGCTTCTCTCTCTCCAGAGAGAATTTAGAAGGGGAGTTGAAGGCCCCCCTTTGACTCTATTAAACGTGATGACGCCCAAACAAGATGTCGCGTTGAGCTTTTTGCGGTAGGCGAGTTTCCGGTCACGTGTTCTAAAATCTATCTATTACAAACGCATCATACCGGAAATCGACCTGCCTAGATAACGTTTAGCAGACGACGTTGCGCTACATTCCAAACCACCCCTTCGACTCCCCTTCTAAATTCTCTCTGCTCTCTCCAAATCGTGTACGCTTCCGACACAGGGGCAGGGACAGGCGATTGGGCTCTTTCTTGAATTTTAACGGAATTAGAATTCCGTTTAAAATTTAAAAAACCAGAGTGACGGTAGGTATGGAGCTAAGTCCTAATTGCCATTTCTTATAGATATGTGTTTTGTGTGAAAACGGAATGGTCAAGTTCTTCTCTATGCCATAATAACCCTCTGCCTCACCAGTGGTCACTTCTAAGTAAAATTTGACAAATAGCAAGCTAGTAGGAGGAAATAATATTTCTTTTCGAAAACACACTTTCAGTGCGTGTCCTGCATTTGTTATCACGTTAAATTTATCGCCAGTTAACGCGTCATAGAAACCGATAAGATAGTTTCATTTCTAAAATGAAGGAAGTTATTTGTATTATTTAAAAATTTGCTTAAAATATTGAGAAACCAAATTTGTTTTCATGTCGAAACACTTTTTCTTTCCCTTACAAAATGCTCACGCGTGACTTGCCGAATGCCGATCTATGCAGTCTTTCCTATGACGGGCACAAAATAATGACGCTGAGAAAGACTTATTTCATAATTTCTTTTTATTATATTATATAATAACATACAAATCCACGTACATTTGTGGACATCGTTACTGTTATAGTATTGCATGACCATTCACTCAATTATTAAAAGAAGTCTATCGCTTTCAGCGTTGAGATTCAATTAATAGGGTTGGTTTTTGCTTGGATATATCATTTTTCGTATTGAGTTAACTGTTTTGGAAATTTTTCACAATTGAATATTACGTGTGATTTTAACTTGCAAGAAATCATCTTGATAGTTTTAATTTCAATTTCTGGACTTCAGCCAATTCATTTGGTCCCGTTACCTTTTACTTTTCTAAGCCTTTGTCTACAAAGACAATTTTAATTTATCGAATGTTTGTCATACACTAATTTTTTTCTGGCCAGATTAAACACTTTATAATAATCCGCCTTAACTCCGCTGTTTTGCTAAATAAGTGTAAACTGAATAACAGTAAATTACGGTAGTTACATAACAATGCCATACTTAACGTGGGATATATGGTAGGATTATAGTAAACTCTTCTATTTGTATGATAATAGCTTATTGTTGATTATTTCCGCTATTTTAGCAGCATTTCCATGTTCTAAAATTGAAGTGTGATTTCCAGTTACGTTGTGCAATTCAATGGTGCCGTCAACGATCTGAAAACCGTGTAAAAGAATACTTGTTAAGAATTTTTGTTGAAATTGACGTAAATTACCTTGCTTAGCCCGTAATCTTCAGGTAGATACGACGCGCGGTTCCATTCTGTAGCTTTCACCAAGGTAACGTCTCCACGGTATTTTTCACCGGCTTCGTAATTACAGATAATATTGATTCTTTGAAAAGTAGCCTCTACAGCTTCTTCGAGATCTTTTCCATTTATTTCCATTCCTTTAGCTTGGCGTAAATAAGCGCAAGTGAATTCACTTAGGTCTTCAAGCTTAGTCAAAGATTTCATTGCATCCAGATTCTACGACAGTAAAAAACGTAATCTTGATGACGATTGTTTTCAAAATTCGCATTAAACAAAACCATTTCTATCGTCATTAAATATGGGTCGAAATGATAATTGCCGATAATATTATATCAAAAACGAATTAATGTAATAAGAACGTTGAACATCGCAAATTCCTTACCCGTCCTCAACTACTTTGAATGTTATGATGGGAGTGGCTTATAATTTCAAAATTCGGGCCCGCCATCTATCGCCCTTGTTCTCTTATATTTTAGGCTTTAAAGCAAGAAAATAATAATAACAAATAATAATTGTTCTAATATAATAATTAAAGTAAAAAGCAAGAAAAAACTCATACTTAAAGAAATGCTATTTAAAGAAACATCAATTATATTCTTAAATTTAAAACTTAATTCTATTAAATTCGGGAGTCATATCGTACTGTTGCCCGCTTTGCTTTATCCTAACAATTATTTAACCAGGAAAAATCGAGATAAAATTACATTTTTGACCACTAGAAGTCGCTATATACGGTGTTTGTGGGTGGAGCCAAAATATAAGCAGACGAAGTTTCTCAATGAAGTACGCGAGCATAGCATGGACAAAGCAATACTGAAGCAATACTAAGCAACTAAACAACCAATGTTAAGCTTACTTTCCCCTTTTCAGTCCCAAAATGGAGGTAGGTTATGAAAAAAAAACCGAATCAAATCCCGGAAAAAGCTAGCGCCATCTAGACAAAATAAGACGTTAGCTGATTCCCTCTTTAGAACGTTGATTTCCCCACTATTCTGCTTGATACTATCTGCCGCTAGAATTAACAAGTATTTTTCAATTTCCTTCCACTGACCATCGGCCCGACAGTATTGCTTTGTCCATGAGCAAAAGCAATGATTCGACATTCTTACTACATTAATCCTTTTTTGATTACGTCGAATTATACAGTTACGTCAACTACCACATTTAAAAATAGAAACAATCTCATTGCAGTCAAGACCAAATGTAACGTTTACCACTGTATCCTCGTTGCCTATATATATTTGCGCAAGCTTTTCCATTACTTGAAAAGCTCCCTTTTCTTGAAACGTTTTTATATCACCGTACTCCTCCTTGGTCATAAGTTTCAGCATATCAGGAGTTCCGTCCAGAAGCATTAACGTCTTGACGCCTTTTTCAGGACCATGATGCTTTTGCATGTATAATGCCATTTCAAACGCCACTAAGGCACCGAATGAGTAGCCGCATAGGTGGTAGGGACCATCTGGTTGAACTTCCCGAATTTTCTAAATAAAAGTACACATCAATGGGCAAATTAAACTGTTGTCTTGAAAAAAAAAAAAAACTAAATAGGGAGCTAACAACTGGCTAGGGGGAAGAGATAGTCTGACGTCACGCAGTCCCATCTCTGGTTGGCATTTTTACGCATGGAATACTGTTTCCAACCGTTAGGGGGGATGAAACTCCAGTAAGAGATAGAAGGGTGTGACGTTTCAGGGTCAGAACTGTTAGTTCCCTATTGGTTCTTCCTAGTTATTAGTATATCTTGTCAACACAACAACATACATACATCAACATAATAACTGGTAATTTCTGTAATCGATAAAGGCGCATCCATAGTGCTTTCCAATCCAATGGCTGATATTTTCAAATGGGAACTCATCGTTCTCAACGAGACTGTATTACCTTCAATGGGGTGTACAATGAACACGGGTTTGTCAGATTTAATTTTATTGAGCGGTACAATGGTCTCAGAAGGAAATAGTGAATTGCCAGTTTTAGCGTGAATTTTTGGTTCTTTATTGGAGTTGTCCGCCGAAGAAGGCTTGGATGCGATTTTTTGCACTGAATCAATCTTAACCAGTTTGTCAATGTTTAAATCTCGGATTTCTTGCATGGATAGATTGAGCTCATATTCTCTTTCAAGCATCTGTCTAACTTCCACACCCATAAGAGAATCGAGGCCAAGCTCACCGAGAGTCGTGTCTCTGTTTAAACTGTTCATGTCCTTCAAACCTAAATTAAGATAAAATTTTACATAGAAAATAGTAATTAAAATCATATGTCATATACGTTGGCCAGAATATAACAAAATCAGAATTACTTAGAATTAATCAACTCGATCGTTCCTGACTCACCTAATATGCGACAAATTGATCCAATAAGATCCTTCTTCGAACCTAAGGTCTTATTTTTCTCAGCCGGTACAATACTCGAGACGACAGCCATACACGACTTGTTGAGCAAGGCTTGATTTGATAATTGTAGAAAATAGTCGAGAGTGGATAAACACGAGTGCATCCTCTGTGGTAGTGATCCACCAATCACGATATCGTTTCCACCCATCGTTTCCATAACAACACCTACGTCGCCGATGGCTCCCCATTGAATTGCCAATCCATGAAGACCATCCTTTTGTCTTCGCTCACAAATCCTTTCCATGGTCGAGTTGGCAAAACCGTAGTTAGTCTGTCCAATGTTGCCTCTACCAGAAGTGACCGAAGAGAAGACTACAAACCAATCCAGGTCTGGACACATCGCTCGGGTGGCTTGATCTAAGTGAATCGTGCCTTTTACTTTCGGATTGGTTACTTCAATAAAGGTTCCCACAGATTGATTTCCCAGAAGTGCGTCTTTTAAAACCATGGCTAAATTAAAGACCCCGCCAACAGGACCAAGCTTGAGGGCCTCCTGAATGAGGGCGTCGGCACCTTCCTTAGTTGAGGCGTCATTCGTGGACACTTTAACGACAACTCCTCTATTGCTCCATTTCTTGAGACACATTTTTTGGTATCCAAATCGAGCACCTGTTCTAGACGTTAACACCAATTTATGGCAGCCTTGCTCGATCAGCCAATTGGCCAGTTCCAAACCGAAGCCTCCCAGCCCACCAGTTATGATATATGTTTTATCTGGGTTACAGTTAGTTTTAGGGATTGCCGGAATAAGAATAGGAGCGGGTCTGATTTTCTTCAACTTCTCTTCCTCACGAATTTTAATGACAACCTTGCCAATGTGCTTCCCGCTGGCCATGAAACGAAAGGCGTCTTCAACTTCGTTCGAGGCAAAGACGGTTCTTTGGAGAGGTCGAACGGTGCCATTTTTAATGCCTTCAGTTAGTAATTCATTAATTTCTCGTTTGACTACGTCGTTAGCCTTAGTTTTCTCGAAATGGGCGTCCAAAAGAACTCCGTGAAATGTAACGTTCTTAAGGAAGGCCGACATTCCTAGGGGATTGTTCTTGGAAAGATCATACTTGCCGATCTCCAAGAATCGTCCGGACGGCGCTAAGCAACGTACGCTGGCTTGTAGCTTTTCTTCTGATAAAGAATTTAGAACCAAGTCTACACCTATTATTCAATAATGAAAATTGTTTTAAAGAACTGTATTTTAATAAAATTTATAAATAGAATATTATGCATGTTTGTGGCTTTGTTTTTACGCGTTTGCAAGTTAACTAACCTCTTCCATTGGTTTCATTTTTAATGCCAAATTCGAACGAAACGTCTCGGGAGTTGCTAATATGGTTGTCTTTCAATTTTGGGAACCGCTTCTTAAGGTAATCTCGCTTTTCCTTGGAACCCACAGTGGTGAAAACTTGACAACCCATGCTCAAACAGATTGCAATGGCCGCTTGTCCAACACCACCACTTCCGGAATGAATAAGAACACTTTCTCCTGGCTTCATTTTACCTCGAATAATTAAAGCATAGTACGCCGTACTGTACGCCACTGGAACCGTACTCGCTTCTGCCAATGTCCAATGGTCGGGCACTTCCCAAAGGAGCCCAGTGTCTGTTAGCACTTCCGTGGCTAGTGCTTTGCTACCTACAATTCCCATAACGCGTCTACCTTCAAGAGTGTCTTCTCGACCCGAGAATTCAAGGCCCAAAATGCATTCATTGGGTGAAAAATTACCTTATAAAAACAAGGAGTTAGAGTCATTTGTCTAACAAAAATAAAAAAACAATAAAAAAACAAATTGAAATAAGTCATACCGGGAAGAGCATCTGCTGGAAGTTTTCCAGTGGCTAACATGATGTCTCGAAAATTTAATGGCGAGCAGTATAATTGGTACAGTTTTTTTCCAGGTTGAGTGTCTTTGGGGCTGAGAAAGCTTAGAGGAGAAGTAATCCACCTTATGGTAGACAAGTCACCACGTGTTAGAATATCGACGTAGGCGTGTTGAGTCAAGACAGTAGAACCCTCGCTTGGAGGAGGAAGTCCAAAATGGCGAAAGCTACCCCAATGACCGTTGCTTCTCACATTGAACAAAAGATTCTTCTCCACTACTTCGGCATAAAATGGGTCTGCTGGGTCAAACTGTGGTAGAATCTCTTTGTAGTTCGCATTGAAGACACATCTACAAAAGACAGAAATTTTAAAGCTGAGTACCACTTTTATTTTGAAAAACAAAATCATAACTGTTACGAAAGTCTAACGCATACCGTATTTTCTGCCCACCACCAGTTTCGTGTCGAAGACAGTTGACCAAACCGATAATTCCGGTATCAATGTTATTTGCGAACAACCACAAATTTTCACCTTCGCGTGAACCATCTAGATTTTTTACAGCTTCTTTCAAAGGCTCGACCCAAGTATCGTAGTTACGGCTATCAATCTCTAATACCGTCTGTTTGGGAATCGTATCTAATGAAGCCTTTTGTTTCCTCATTATATAAAGATTTGAAGATAGGTTGTCCGATTTCTTGGCGATCATGGTAAGACCAACGCTCTTACTAGCGGCAACAATGTCCTCTTCAGATAAGATTTTATCATAACCGCGAGAAAGAAGTATCTCCGCTGGTGTTAAACTTGTTCTTTCGATCAGAAACACAAAGCCATTGCATTTGGCCGCCTGCGCAATTGATCGCATTGCTGTTTTAAGACATATATCTCGACGCCCAGCTGCACGGAGGTCCTTAACGACAACCAAGTCGTATGCGTCACTAGGTCCCTCCTTCGAATACAAATCCCAGGAAATTACGCTGACATTGTCACCAAGACTGGAATAGTCCAAGCTGGAATCTTTAACCACTTCACCGACGGTGTAATTGGCTCGTGTGAGCAGGTGGTATTTGCTGATGTAGTTAAGCAAGTATGGTGCGATCGTGGTTTCAACGGCTAGCTCCAATATATTCAGTTTGATCATGTTTGGCGTGTTTTCTACTACCAAATCCAAGGATGTTCTTAAACATTTCTCATTCAACAAGGATGTTGTGAAAATGTCTTTTGCGAGTGATGTCTTGTTATTTTCAACTACATTTTTTATGACCCGTTTCAGGTCAAACTGGTTTACTGGAGACAAAAAGACATCGAGAATCTCTTTCAAAGTTTTCAGCAAGCTTTTTTCGTTGGAAATTTTTTCCAAGTACGAGCTGACCAGTTCGTCAGAAGCTTCTTTGGAGCCATTCAAAAATTCCAGTATTTGAGCTTCATTCTTGCCACTGGCTTTCAAGATTCTTCTACAAACTGCAGAACTAACATTTTTATATTCAATCATAACCTTTTTCTCATGGTCTGTCAATACGTTGGAGTCATTGTTAGGAACGAATTGATATTCCTCAAGAATCGGGGAACAATGAGAGCCTTGACGACGTGCTGTTGCGCTAACGCCAAGTCCCTCCAATTCTACTCCTCCAGAAGAACATGAGTCGATGTAAGGATCAAAAAATATTTCTAGTTCTGAGACTTGTGCAGCGATCGGTTGCTTCCTAGGATCTATTTTTACCCGTTGCAATTTTGTCGGTAGATAAAGCCCTCGGTTTTTCTGACCGAGGATTGGAAATTGAAGCAGAGCATCCATGAATGTCACCCAATTGCCATCCCATCGTAGCTTGCCATTCAAACTGTTTGACTCTACTTCAATAACTCCCTGGAAAGTGGGTCCGTACTCGTATCCTCTCAGAAGCAGTTCCTTGTAAAATTCTTTCTTATTTATTACGAAATCCGAAACCATGTCCTTTCTCAGGGGTGACTTCTTGATTTCGTTTTCCAAATTCAAGGACGGGTCTTCTGGTACATAGATCTTACCGCTGACAAGCACCGAACTTCCTTCGCAAATTTTGAATTCTCTGTTCTTGTAAAGCGCTACTTGGAACTTAACATGACTTTTATCCGGCATGATAGTGGCACGATGAAGAAGGACGTCTTCAAAAACTACGGGTAAGGTTTCAAAATCACTCATCTCCTGTCTGGCCAGGGTTTTCCAAGCCAACATGAGGTAGCCAGTCGCCGGGTACAAAACACGCCCATCAATTTTATGACCCACAATGTAATAGTCGTCCTCGGTAGTATTGTAGGAGTTTGCGTAAAATGAATTTACCAAGGTCGGTGTAGTGCCAACAAAGTTATTCATCGTCGGAACTCTGTTGGATTTAGTGTGGTTCCATTTCACAAGATTTGAAAGTCTTGGAGTTCCACGAGGGACTGGATAAGTTATTGCAGGGTACAAATTCTTTGCAGCTGGGTTTAGACCCAAGTTGTATAACCTAATATGAAATAGGTTAAATAAGATCTGACGAAGGTGAAGCTATTTGTTTAAAAAACTCACTTTCCAATTGATGACAAGAAAAATGTTAGATCTTCAGAGTCAGATTTAGTCATCAAGGAAATGTATTCGCACTCCGCACCGAGCGCTTCTTTCACCGTGGATTCCAGAATGCCATGAGCGGCTATCTCTACGACAATCGCATTCTTTGGGACATGCGTCAGGGCTTCGTGAAAGAAGACTGGCGATGTTATGTTGTTGGCTAAATATTCTGGGGAGCAGGACTCAACCAATGGTGTATTCCGAGCTCTGTCAAGTATTGACGAACTAATCCAACGGCTTTTTCGTGGTTGACCATTAGAAACAACTTTACTCAAAGTATTTGACAATTCTTTTCTGAGAGGGTTGATATAGGGACTATGAAAGGGCAGCTGAAAACATTCAACTTCCTTGACAAAAACTCCTTGAGCCCGCATTTCACCGAGAAATTCTCTAAGGCTATGAGGAGGTCCAACTATCGTTACGCAATCCATGGAATTATTACAAACTGGAAATACGCCTTCTGGACAAAGATAGTTAGCCTCGCGCCATGATATTCCGACAACAGCCATTTCTCCTACTGGTATTTGTGCACGTTCGCAACACCTGGCAGTCCAGTAGGCCGCCAGAATAGTTTCTTTTGCAGTGAAACTGCCATCCGCATAAGCGCAAGCAAATTCACCCACCGAGTGTCCAACTACACCTTCTGGAAAGATGTCTAGATCTCTCAAAACATCTACTAAGGCGATCTGAGTGACTACCATCGATACGAAGGATGTTAGGAGGCTACAATTCTCTTTGAGGCCGTCTTTAACGAGATCAAGCAGGTCATAGTCTAACGGTTTTAATATTTCGGCTGATCGCCTTATTGAATTTGCAAAAGGCTTCAATTGCATCATTTCTTTAGTCGCTGTGGGCCACTGAGAATCCAGTCCAGAAAATACGAACCATACGGGTCGAATGGTCGATGACGCTAGATCTATATGTTTAATGAGGTTTTCTTCGTAATTTTTAATAAGCATGAATCCTCTGTACGGCATTCCACTCGTTGGGGCTTTGGAAGTCTCTTCTAGTAGTGTCAAAGCCTCGTCGGTGAATCGTTGCTTACAAATTTCGTCAAAAACGTTTTCTACGGCCTTCTTGGTTCGGCCACAGCATAAAGCCAATCGTGGAATGGTTCTCGAAGAAGATCGTTGTTTTTTCCCTTCAGGGCTGCCTTTCAAAATAACGTGAGCATTCGCTCCGCCAAATCCAAAACTGTTGATTCCCACAACAGCACCGGCTTTTATAGGTGTTGCTTCGGTTACTACCTTCAAACTCCCATCCAATAAGCTCGTTATATTAGCACTTGGAGTGTTGTAATGCAGATTGGGCGGAATGAGTCCGGTCTCCATGGCAATTAGTACTTTCGCTATGGACGCAAGTGCTAAGAGAGAATTATTGTAATGTATTGTATTATTTTTGATAATAATATATAAAATAATTTGGTATCTATGTGAAGTGCTTGTCAATGCAATATATCATTTTAAATGTTGAACAGCGTCTTTTTAATGATATTCTTTCAATTGTAAAGATATTTTGAAAAAATGAGATTGGCTTCCAAAATCTACTGCAGCGAATCGATTAGGTCCACATTTTTTCTAGGCTTTATTCTTCAAAATTATGCATTATTTTATTAATAAACCCAATGCAATTTCACGCCTTGTTGTAAATTTAATTGAATTATAGAGAACTAGCTGTTACCCACGACTTCGTTGGGGCAGATTAATTTTACCTCTCCGAATGACGATGACGTCAAGAAGAGGTATTACCTGGAAGTGTCTCTGTGTGTGTCTTTCACACCCTTGCTTTGATTGTTTGCACTTCAGCATCACGCTATTGTCCACATTGGGGTTTCGCTACTATGCTATCATGACCACGCGATGATGCAAATTTCTTGCGACTAGGCCAAAAAGAGAAAAAGCGCTAATCACAGACGAGAGGAAGGGTGGGGTATGGAGGGCTACGATTAGTTTTGTTTTTGCCACTTTTTCACCGTGGCAGAAGCAGCCTGCATATCCGTCGAGTCACAATTAATAAATATGGACAACGTAGATGGCGCAATGATTGCTTAAACTTCATTGGCTCTCAGAATATGAAAAGCAAAATATTTTCGTGTATCTGAACAGGAGCGCGAATGTTTTTCGTCATATATTGCAAAATACCAATAGACGAAGGCGGGAACACGCGAGCGCAAGCTCAATGTGGACAAAGCTTTAGACCGCATGGTCTTTGACTCTTTTCACACAGTCTGATCCTAAAATATCATACCATTTAATTTATGACATACTTATCAGAAACACCCTGTTTAATACACTGTGTATGTAAGTAGGATCAGAAGTTTATGACTTCTTATCCTGGGAAGTATTGGACTCTAACAATATCCGGAACCATCTCTGTTAGCCAACTTCTTATTAGGTCCGATCACCGCGCCACCTACGGCGCTTCTCTCATTTTGAGCTGGCAGGCTGATTTGCGCGCCAGCAGCGGGCAAGTAACGAAACTTTAAGGTGTGTCCTGTGGTTTGAGGTAACGAATCAGAAACGGCTCAAACTAGTGTAGGGTCCTAGGCCCACGGATTTTTATGGGTTTTAAGAGTTCTAGACAGACGGCTTTTCAACGATTGGCGCTGAAGAAGTTTTGAACACGCCCCACAGTTTGAGAGCCACAGCCTCTCGGCATGGGATTTTTTTCAGTAGACTAGGTCGTTTTCCTAGTGGGGAGGAAACTTTCGACCCTCTTTTACGATTATCATAGGCAATTTTGACTAGCAGGGATGGATACTATATAAAGCCTTAGTGTCCAATACTTCCCAGGATAAGAAGTCATTAACTTCTGGTAGGATAGATTGTTTACAATACATCCTACAATCGTCGGTTTTTAGTCTTACAAACTTATGCACGAAAGAATGGCAAGTATCTAGAAATGGGTTCTCATCTCCCTCAAAACAAATGATAGTGATTTTACATTTATTTCAAGAACATGAGAAAAATTTATTACTAGGGGAAATAGTAACATACCGGAGCTTCCTTCAGCGTGTCCCATGTTCGATTTAATTGATCCAATTAGTAGAGGTTCGTTTCTGTTGCGAAGTACTGCATTTGAAATTGCCGATGCTTCAGTAGGGTCTCCAACCTTAGTACCAGTGCCATGAGCTTCGAGGTAAGAAAATTCACTTCCGTCCAAATTCGCTTCGTCTAAAATAGCTCGTAACAAACTTTCCTGCACTTGTGAAGATGGAAAGGTAATTCCTACAAAAACGGAAGGGTAGCATTAGAAATATATTTACCACCAAGCAGTTGTTTTTTATCTATTGCGACGTAAAACGCAAATGCCTATATTACGCCTGTCAAAGCTCTCTGCTTGCCAAGTACAAATATAAAGAGGAAAATATAGAGACTGTACCATCATGCAGGTTTCGTCGCATCATTGCGTGGCATGGCATATTGGACATTATTATACCAGAACAAGATAGATATAACTATATCTATTTATTTTTGGTTATACAACTAACGGTTTATCTCTAGTTATAATTTTAAACTTTGGGAACGGATCTGATTGCAGTTACATACCTTCGTTTTTCATTCCGTCAGTGTTGACCTTAGTGTGAACGACAGTGGCGTAGACTCTGCGAGCATCATTGGATTTCTGTAAAAGTACCGCCACAATGGCTTCAGATCGCACGTAACCATTTGCACTTTCGTCGAAAGTCTTGGATTTTCCGTCTTTGCTCAACAAGCTCAGAGAGTTAAATTGTAGAGACGAGAAAGCTTTCAATATGACGTTCGTACCGCAAACAATGGCGGCTTCACACTGGTTGCTACGAATTGAGAGGACGGCTTGATGGAAAGCGTACAAAGAGGAAGAACACGCAGTGTCTATGGCTAAACTCGGACCTCTGAAATCGTACTCAAATGAGATTCTTTTAGACGCAATAGATCGGGTACTACTTAAAGGAATTATTCCGCAAATCTTATCAACATCGCCAGTAAAAGCTTCGTCAGTCTCGGAGAGGCACTGACCAAGAAATACCCCAATGTTTTTGCCTCGTAAAGATTCAGCGCTATACCCTAGGAGCAATAGGTATACCAATTAAAAAGTGTGAATATGCAGATAAAGATGTTTCTTATCATAATGGGTGCTCGTATTAATAAAACTCGATAAATCTTTAATGATTATAAAAGTTCATACCAGCATCAACAATAGCCTCGTAAACTACCTCCAAAAGGATTCGTTGTTGGCAGTCCATGTTTTCAACCAACTTTTCATCAAGACCGAAATAATCGGCATCAAACTTCGTAATATCATTCAGTCTTCCCTGTCGAGTTGGAATTCCAAATAAACCTATCAAAAATAGTTTAAATAAAAATTTGAAGGTAGTCTAAAAACGGGGTGAAAGACCTTCTCTGTACCTGATTTCCATCGGCAGCCATCTTCAGATACAAGGTCCAACTTGTTAAACAAGTTTTTTTCAAATTCTTCCATGTTGTCACTTTTCGGGAAGCGTCCGGATATTCCGGAAATGACTATGTCGTCTTCGACTTCCCACTTTGGCATCTTGTAGCTTGGTCTAGTGTTTTTTTCATCATGGTTTGTCTCAAGGACAGTTTCTGGTTTGAAATCATTATTTTCCCACACGGTTCCCATTTAATACAAATATCAGCCGGTAGCTTGAGTGTTATTCCCACTTTCTTATATCTATTTTCGAGGTTCTTGAGTTTATCGTTAAGCCGATCTTAAGTCGATATGAATGAAATTTACTGAACGAATCCGTGTAAAAGGACCGCTCCTACCACGAAGTCATGGATTTAAATTAAGAAAGTAAGAAAGAAGAGCGCAAAATTGTTTCGCTACGTGGGCAAAAAAAAATCTTACCTGATGTTTAATTTTCGAACTAAATTAAACTTTGAAAGTTAAATTCAAACGGTTCTTATTACTTTTATAGAAATTTTGGGGCTAGATTAATTTTACGTTAAATTTCTAGCTGATGTTTCGTTAGGGGTATCGCTATTATTAAGCCTTGGAGTAGAAGAAAGGACAGTTCTACACCGCGAAAAAGTCCTGCCGAATGTGACGTTTAAACAACGCCTTGCTCTATATACCTTTAAGTCAAAGGAAAGCATTGTTTCAAATATTAAATAGTAATTGTATATTTGTGTCATAAATATTAAAACCATCATTCGAGACATATTGCTACAATAAATATTTTGTTTTCCGTCTTTTAGAAGTAAGGACAATGCGGTTAAACGTGTCTTATTATTCGCAAATGTCAAACATGCAGGAAATATCTCCGGTTAATTTTAAAAAATAAATATCTTCTGATTGTATCAATAAATTAAAAAAAAAATTGCATCTAAGACCAAAAAAAAAACACGTTTATCTATAAACCGAGTAGCATCAATGGGCCTAAAATGGAGTCAAACTCTTTTTTTGGGGGGATAAAAATGGGTAAAGCAATATATAAATACTAACTAAACGATTTAGGATTTTGACGCAATTTTTGGTCTATTGTCGCTACTCCGTTTACAGATTTTCTTGAAGAAAATTAGGTTAAAAAATGTTAAGGAATTACAATATTTGCTTTTCTTTTACAGACTTTAACTTTAGTATTGGGACATTTTCCACTTTTGCCTCCGAATTTGTCGACTGTCTGGTAGGTTAACTTTTGGCGATACTGCAACGACAAAATATTGACATTACTTTGCAATAACAATCGAATAAACGAGACAACGTACCCCATAATGGAGTAGGAGTCAATGTCGCAGATTAGTGCATATGTGCTATAGACGGAAGGCTGGTTCATGATGGTGTTGTTCGAAGTCAATAAGTACAGAAGACGGAAGAGTACTAAATGGTGCTATTGTTAGAAGCCAATGAATACAGACTGGTGTCTATGTGGTATAGAAGAAAAATAGTCTAGAAAATAAAAAGTGTAGAAAATGATTGAAGCTTAAGTGAGGTGTAATGTAATGAAATACAATTTTCCGAATTACTGTGAACAAGTTTGCTCTGATTTGCCAACTGCTAACGCGGTGTCGATGCACAGACGCACAGAACATCTAGTTTAATATCTCTCCGTCACCTACGTGATGTTTTCTACTAAAAAGCGAGTATTTAAAATTCCTTGGCTTAAAGATTTACAATGTTGAAAGTTTCAAGAGGTTCTTAAGAAACACAAAACTGTTGATATCAATCACTAGCATTGGTAATTTATTTCAATAAGTATAACACAATGCAGTAAAGCTAAGTTTCTCGTTACACAGAAGAACATATTTGAAAAATCGATGTATTTTTTAAAGAGGCCATGGAGAATTTGAAATAAGTCGGTTTCACTCTGCCATTAATAGTGTTGGAAGAGAGGCTAAGTATGGGTTTTGTGTGGAAACGGATTTGTCAAGTACATTACGTCTCTAAAACCAAATTACACCATACTTTAGCGCAGCACTTCTACGAAACATTTCATAAATGGGAACCTAGTTGGCAGAAATGATATTTTTATGTTTTCGGGAACACAATTTCACTGAGTGTCCTGCATATTGTTATCACGATACTTTTATTTCCAGTCAAAGCGTCATAAAAACCGATAAAATTGCTTACTTTTTCATATGGAGGAAATTAATTTCATTATTTATATATTTACTTAAAACATTAAGAAACAAAATTTGTTATCGTGTCGAAACGTTTTATTTTCTTTACCATACAAAACACGCACGCGTTGTTTGCCGAATGCCTGGCACAAAATATTGACGTTGAGAAAGATTTGTGGCATAATTTAATTATATTATATTGCAACACATTAATCCACGTAATTTTATGGACATCGTTGCTGTTATGGTATTGTATTACCATTCACTCAAGTTTTAAACGCAAGCTATCGCTTTCATCGTTAAGATTCAATGAATAAGGATGGTTTTTGATTGGACATAACGTTTTTCGTATTGAGTTAACTGTTTTGGAAATTTTTCACAATTGAAAATTGCATGCGATTTTAACTTGAAAGAAATCATCTTGATGGTTTTAATTTCAATTTCTGGACTTCAGCCAATTAATTTTGTCCAGTTACTTTTAATTTCTCAAATCTTTGTCTACAAAGTCAGTTCTAATTTACGGAATGTTTGTCATACACTAATTTTTTTCTGGTGAGATTAAACGCTATATATTAATCGGCCTTAACTTCCACTGTTTTGCTAAATAAGTGTAAACTGAATAACAGTAAATTACGGAGGTTACATAACAATGCCATTATTTCCGTATAATATCAAACAGTATATATAAAAGTTTTTATGTTGTTATACTTAACGGGGGATATATGGTAGGACTATAGTAAGCTCTTCTATATCGATTATAATAGCTTATTGTTGATTATTTCCGCTATTTTAGCAGCATTTCCTTCTTCTAAAATTGAAGTGTGATTTCCAGTTATGTTGTGCAATTCAATGGTGCCGTCAACGATCTGTAAACCGCGTAAAAGAAAATTTGTTAAAGATTTTTGTCGAAACAGACGTAACAAAATAACTGGTCCCATATGCGAGATTGACTAATCTGCTTAATATCTGAACTATTGAAAATGGTTCGATTTCCACTACAAAATGGCTCAGAATTCAGTTCAGAAAAAAGTCAAAATGGTTCAGAAATCAGTTCCGAAAAAAAGTCAAAATGGTTCAGAATTCAGTTCAGAAAAAAGTCAAAATGGTTCAGAATTCAGTTCAGAAAAAAAGTCAAAATAGTTCAGAATTCAGTTCCGAAAAAAAGTCAAAATGGTTCAGAATTCAGTAATACAGCAAAATAGTCAAAATGGTTCAGAATTCAGTAATACAGCAAAATAGTCAAAATGGTTCAGCTTTCAGTAATTCAGGAAAATAGTCGGAACCTTTCAAAATTCAGTAATTCAGCAAAATAGTCAAAATGGTTCAGATTTCAGAAATTGAGCGAAAAAGTCAAAATGGCTCAGAATTCAGTAATCCAGCAAAATGGTCATAATGGATCAGAATTCAGTAATTGAGCGAAAAAGTCATAATAGATCAGGATTCAGTAATCCAGCAAAATAGTCATAATGGATCAGAATTCAGTAATCCAGCAAAATAGTCATACTGTATAATAAATCAGCATTACCTTGCTTAGCCCGTAATCTTCTGGCAGATCCGACGCGCGGTTCCATTCTGTAGCTTTCACCAAGGTAACGTCTCCAATGTATTTTTCACTGGTTTCATGGTTATAGACATTGATGAGTCTTTGAAAGGTAGCCTTTACAGCTTCTTCGAGATCTTTCCCATTTATTTCCATTCCTTTAGCTTTGCGTAAGTAAGCACAAGTGAATTTGCTTAGGTCTTCAAGCTTAGTCGAAGTTTTCACTGCATCCAGATTCTGCTAAAGTAAAATTGTAATCTTCAAAATTATTATTCAACAAAACCAAAAGTATTCAAACATGCTCTCTTAAATGTGGGTCGAAACTATATTTAACGATAATATTATATATTAATGAATTATAGACAACAACAACATTTTATAGTGGAAAGAATCTTATTTCAGTCAAGAGTCAGTATGATGTTTACCAAGATTTTCTCCTCGCCGATGTACAATTGCGCAATCTTTTCCATTATTTGAAAAGCTCCATTTTCTTGAAAAGTTTTAAGATCACCGTACTCCTCGTTGGCCATGAGTTTCAGCATATCAGGAGTTCCGTCCAGAAGCGTTAACGTCTTGACGCCTCTTTCATGACCATGTTGCTTTTGCAGGTATAATGCCATTTCAAATGCCACCATGCCACCGAATGAGTAGCCGCATAGGTGGTAGGGACCATCTGGTTGAATTTCCCGAATTTTCTAAATAAAGGTGCACGCCAATTGGGTAATTAGGTTTACGTCTAAATTTACCTTCTTACCGCAAACTTACATCAACA
Source organism: Phalangium opilio (assembly GCF_054372755.1). NCBI lineage: Eukaryota > Metazoa > Arthropoda > Arachnida > Opiliones > Phalangiidae > Phalangium > Phalangium opilio. Next base: position 5,255,666 of record NW_028324217.1, on the reverse strand, counting down.
TAATATCTCGCAAGTTCTGAAATTGATAAAGGTGCATCCAAAGTGCTTTCCAACCCAATGGCTGAGTTCTTCAAATGGGAACTCATCGTTCTCAACGAGACTGTATTACCTTCAATGGGGTGTACAATGAACACGGGTTTGTTAGATTTAATGTCATTGAGCGGTACAAGGGTCTCAGAAGGAAATAGTGAATAGTTAGTTTTAACGTGAATTTTTGATTCTTTATTAGAGTTGTCCGCCAAAGATGGTTCGGATGAAATGTTTTGCAGTGAACCAATCTTAGCCAAGGTGTCAATGTTTAAGTCTCGGATTTCTTGCATGGACAGATTGAGCTCATATTCTCTTTCAAGAATCTGTCTAACTTCCACAGCCATGAGAGAATCGAGGCCAAGCTCTCCGAGAGTCATGTCTCTGTTTAAACTGTTCATGTCTTTCAAGCCTAAATTAAAAATGAATTTTTTAATAAAAAAACTAATTAAAATAACTGTCATAAATGTACGCATAAATAAAACACAATCTAAATTATTCATAGATAATCAACTAGATTGTTGCTGACTCACCTAATATGCGACAAATCGATCCGATGAGATCCTTCTTCGAACCCAACGACTTATTTTTCTCAGCCGGAACAATACTCGAGACGACAGCCATACCCGTCTTGTTGAGCAAGGCTTCATGTGATAATTGCAGAAAGTAGTCGAGAGTGGATAAACACGATTGCATCCTCTGTGGCAGTGATCCACCAATAACAATATCGTTTCCACCCATCGTTTCCATTACAACGCCTACGTCACCGATGGCTCCCCATTGAATTGCCAATCCAGGAAGACCATCTTTTTGTCTTCGCTCACAAATCCTTTCCATGGTCGAGTTGGCAAAACCGTAGTTAGTCTGTCCAATGTTGCCTCTACCAGAAGTGACCGAAGAGAAGACTACAAACCAATCAAGCTCTGGGCACCTCTTTCGCGTGGCTTGATCTAAGTGCATCGTGCCTTTTACTTTAGGATCGGTGACTGCTACGAAGTTTTCCACAGATTGATTTCCCAGAACTGCGTCTTTTAAAACCATGGCTAAGTTAAAGACCCCACCAACTGGTCCAATCTCCTGGGCCTCCCGAATTAGGGCGTCGGCACCTTCCATAGTCACGGCGTCATTAGTGGAGATTTTAACAACAACTCCTCTATTGGTCCATTTCTTGAGGCACAATTTTTGATAACCAGTTCGAACACCTGTTCTCGAAGTTAACAGCAATTTATGACAGCCTTGCTCGATCAGCCAATTGGCCAGCTCTAAACCAAATCCTCCCAGCCCACCAGTTACGATGTATGTTTTCTCCGGGTTGCAGTGCGTTGTAGGGATTGCCGGAATTAGAATAGGAGCGGGTCTGATTTTCTTCAACTCCTCTTCCTCTCGAATTTTAACGACAACCTTGCCAATGTGTTTTCCGCTGGCCATGAAACGAAAGGCGTCCTCAACTTGGTTCGAATCAAAGATGGTCCTATCGAGCGGTCGAACGGTGCCGTTTTTAATGCCTTCAGTTACTATGTCATTTATTTGGCGTTTGTCTGCTGCGTTATTCTGGTTGTTCTCGAAAAACGCATCAAAAAGAACTCCGTGAAAGGTGACGTTCTTAAGGAAGGCCGACATGCCTAGTGGATTGTTCTTGGAAAGGTCATACTTCCCAATCTCCAAGAAGCGTCCGGACGGTGCTAAGCAACGTACGCTGGCTTGAAGCTTTTCTTCCGATAACGAATTCAGAACCAAGTCAACACCTAAGAATTAGTAAATGAAATTATTTTAAAGTTTTCCATCGGTGTATGCTGACAGACTCCTGAAGTACAATACTGAGCTATTTGTTACATAAGATGACGTCACACCGCTAGGCGGCGTGACTAGCAATAAACATAGTTGTTCTGTAAACTAGTATGCTCTAAAATAGACATTACAGTGCTAGACCTTGCCGAATAAACAAGCTTTACTAGAACTAACCTTAGTCGTTATTTACTCGTGCACACATACGTAACATGGTGTCAGAAGTGGGGTGTGAAAAGAAACAAGAAATCAAGCGCTGAGCCCAACAATTGAACTAAACGCGGATAACGTGAATTAGACAAATTAGACAAGTAAGCCTTTGCGGCAAGTTTTTTTTTTGTTGGTTCCGCGATTCACATGGCTACGTTTCACGCGCCGGCGCCCTTTACCCCCGGTCAAAATTCGGCGGATGCCTGGGAAGATTGGCTAGAGGAGTTTGATATCTTTGCCAAGGCTACAGAACTGAGCAAGAAAAATGCGGATACGCAAATCAATACCTTCCTGCATATTATTGGAACAGAAGGTAGGAAGCTATATAAAATTTTAGACATTCCAATCTTAACGGATATTAACGGTACGGCCCTTCCGCGAACATTACGGCAAATTTATGACGCTTTCTCGGCTTACTTCGCGCCGTACAAAAACGTGACTCTTTCGCGGCATCTATTCTTTTCAACTCGCCAAGGCTTAACGCAATCGTTTGACTCTTTTGTGACTGAATTGAAAACTAAAATAAACCACTGTGATCTCGATGCAGTCCGCGATTCGCTTATTTGCTCACAAATAGTTGAAGGCATTCATAGTAAAGACTTGCAAACCAAACTTTTAACGATTCGAAATGTTACTTTAACACAAGCCATCTCCGAATGTCGTGCAGTGGAGAGTGCGATTGCATTCTCATCAGTCATGAAAGCAACAACGAACAATACACTACGTGTACCAACCTCACCACCGCCAGTTACGGTGGATGCATTGCATCATCGTTCACGACCACCTTTTCATAGACGACAACAATATCCCAACGCCTTACGTCATCAATCCTTGTCTCCAGGTCCTAGACGATCTCAAACATCAGCTTTTCCACGGGCCAGCCTTAACTATCGTGCAACACATACTAACCCACCTTGTCCTCGGTGTGGTTTACAACACGCTCCTCGCACTTGTCCAGCAAACGGGTCCAGATGTGCGAAGTGTGGCGGTCAGAATCACTGGGCCAGAGTCTGTACTTCCGTCTTTGCCCTGACTGAGCTTAATCCATGGCACCATACCTCAGATTCAAACCAAAACCACTACCAACAAGATGAAATCTACCCTCCGACTACACCAGATAATGATGTTTTTCAGGACCATAACGCCATGACAGCGGTTCAGTCATATCAACCTCCGCCATTTGCGGATCCTTCAGAATACCTGGGGGAAGCGGCACTTTTTGACACTGACCCGTTTTATGTTCATCTCCTTACTATTGATGAACTTTCAACCCAGACCGACGCCAACACTTGGCTGGCAACGATATGCCTTGGTAATTACCCGGTGCACTTCAAAATCGACACTGGATCCCAGGTGAACGTCTTGCCCTACGATGTCTACCACCAGCTGATAAATCCTCCCATGATACAACCAACATCTCGACGAATCATGTCCTACTCAGGACATCAAGTTCCCATGCTGGGCTGTATTGACATCTTTGCATCATCATCGAATGCCTCTCGCTCTTGCCACTTTTACATAACGCCACAGCAGACCTTACCCATCCTAGGCGCAAGTACATCAACACAATTGGGTCTGATTCAGCGTATCGAAACAGACGCTCACATACCGAACATTGTCACATCAGCATTAGCACCAACTCAAGTCAATGTACTCCAATCACCAAATATTATCGCAGCTCCGTCAGAAATCATTGCGGAATTCCAAGACGTATTTGGTCCTATGGGTTGTCTGCCCGGATTTCATAATATTACCTTACGAGCCGACGCCAAGCCAGTAATTGTTCCGCCGCGTAGCATACCTCATGCTTTTCGCGAGCCTTTAAAGAAAGAACTTCAAAGGATGGTCGCACTAGGAGTAATTGAGCCAGTTACGAAACCCACGGACTGGGCTCACCCAATTGTAGTAGTCCCGAAAGCTAAAAAACAACCAACACAACAAACAGTTCAGTCTACTAACCGGAACGAAGAAACAGAAATTCGAGTCTGTCTGGACCCGAGAAATCTAAATATATCCATCAAACGTCAACACTACAAACTCAAGAAATATTTAGCAATCTACAAGGTTGCAAAGTCTTCACTGTGCTGGATGCAACATCTGCTTTTTGGCAGATCAAGCTGACTGAAGAAAGCTCGTACTTGTGTACGTTTGCCACGCCGTACGGTAGATTCCGTTTTCTACGTCTCCTTTTTGGAATATCAAGTGCTTCTGAAATCTGTCAGCAGGTAATGCATGAGATTTTTGGAGATATTCCAGGCGTGTATATATCGACAGATGACTTCCTGCTGGCTGGTACTGGAATCTCACATCACAACGACATCTTAAAAGCCGTTTTAACACGGGCACGGGCTAATGGAGTAACATTCAGTGCCAAGAAACTTCAACTTGCGGTTCCAAGAATTTCCTATCTGGGTCATATAATCCCACAGTACGGGGTGCAAGTAGATCCTAAGAAAATAGCTGCTGTTCAGTCTCTCACTCCCCCGAGAAACAAGAAAGAGTTGCAAAGGTTTCTTGGAATAATAAATTACCTTAGTAAATTTATAGAACGCCACTCCGAAAAGACGATGCACCTGAGGACATTATTAAAAGCAACATCTGAATTCATATGGGACGCCAATACACAACGCCTTTTCGACCGCCTGAAAGAAGACATCACGAAAGCTCCCGTATTAGCTTTTTATAATCCCGACAAAGAGAACCTTATTTCCGTCGACGCCAGTCAATTTGGCATTGGAGCGGTCCTTTTGCAGGACGGTCAACCGATAGAATACGCTTCCACCACTTTGACAGAAACACAACAGCGCTATGCGCAAACAGAGAAAGAAATGCTCGCGATTGTCTACGCTGTTGAACATTTCAACTATTATATTGTTGGTAATAGGGTTACGGTTGAAACTGACCATAACCCATTACTTGCCATAATGAAAAAACCCATCGCTACACTATCACCCCGACTACAACGGATGGTTCTCCGACTTGCCCGTTACGACCTGACACTCAAATATGTGCCAGGGTCGCAAATGTACATAGCCGATGCACTTTCGCGTTCACCTACTCCGACCTTAGGCATCAACACCGATTTCCTGGAAGGGCCCGCAACAGCATTGTATTCTATGACTGTCATGTCACGGGACAAAGTTCTGGACTTTCAACATGCCATACGCCAAGACATGAACATGCAGAAGCTTCAACACTATGTCCAGCACGGATGGCCCAAATACGCATCTATGGTTGACGCAAATCTAGCTTCCTATTGGCCCATCAAGAATGAAATTCATAGCGATCAAGGCTTACTGTACAGAGGGGACCGTTTGATCGTCCCTTTATCGCTACGGCCCATGATAATTGATCAACTTCATGGTGCTCATCAAGGAATTAACACCTGCCTTCGAAAAGCAAGAATGCATGTGTACTGGCCAGGCATGACAGATCAAATTTCTAAAGTCATCCAGAAATGTGAAATTTGCTTAAGAAGAAGCAGGGCAAATACACACGTCATAACAAAACCACATGAAATACCAATGCTCCCATGGGAAACAGTGGGAATAGACTTATTTCATACGGAAGGAAAACCCGCTCTCCTATGTGTGGATTATCATTCCAAATTCGTCGAAGTTGACGAATTACGGTCAACAAATGCAAAAACAGTCATTAAAGCCTTAAAACCTCATTTTGCACGGTACGGGACGCCACAAAGGATAGTTACTGACAATGGACCACCTTTCAACTCTTCCGAGTTTGCGCACTTCCTATTGCAGTGGGGAGTAGAACACCGGACATCAAGTCCTCATTTCCCACAATCCAACGGGATGGTAGAAAGGCACATTCAAACGGTAAAAAATCTTCTCAACAAAGCCGCTCAGACTGGAGTAGATCCACACTACATTTTACTTGAATATCGAGCCACACCTCTCCAAGACCTTCCGGCTCCGTCAGAAATGTTAATGGGTCGTGTGATTCGGACACCAGCAACAACAACTTCCGCCATCTTGAAGCCTCACTTCCCATTACAACGCACATGGCAAGCACTAGAAGCTCGAAGAGCGCGAATGGCAAAACATGATTCACGTCCCAATACCCATATGAATTCTTTCAATATTGGCGAAAATATTCTCTTCAGTGTTGGCCCTCGTAGCTGGCAAAAAGCAACAATCACTGGCATCGCAAATGAACCCGATTCCTATATAATCACGACACCGAACGGAGCACAATATAGAAGAAATAGAATACACCTGAGACCAACGTATGAAAATCTACACCACGAAATTATGACCAATACATCGATGACAAATACAATGACCCCAAAGCCAATCACGGCGAAAGCGATGATTCCGAAGCGTACAGAGGGAGAAATTAGTAGATGTCAAATTTCCTGGCGAATTGGTAAAGAGCAAGAAAATCAGAGAAGAAGGACAACAACCTCTATTGGAATAACAAGGATACCCGAGAGACCACTACTAACGGCTCAAGAAAAGTTGCCAGGGCCTCAAATGCCTCAAGCTCAACTACAAGAAACTGGCAAAAGTTCTAGAAGTGGGCGGCAAATAATCACACCGAAGCGTTATCAAAATTCTTAAAATTCACCTAGTTTTATGTAATTACTGTTTAGGCAGAATTTTAATTAACCTAGTTTTGTGTAAATTACCATTTAAGCAGAATTTTGTTCAGGAGGCATTTATAACTAAAAAAAAAAAAAAATAAAAAAGAAACATGTTACATAAGATGACGTCACACCGCTAGGCGGCGTGACTAGCAATAAACATAGTTGTTCTGTAAACTAGTATGCTCTAAAATAGACATTACAGTGCTAGACCTTGCCGAATAAACAAGCTTTACTAGAACTAACCTTAGTCGTTATTTACTCGTGCACACATACGTAACACTATTAACTAAGAAACTCACATATGTGGTTCTGCGATTTAGTTATAGAATTTGTGAAAAGCATGATGAAATAATATGAAAAATAAGAGAAATTTCTACTGATTTTACTAATAGATGGAAGATTTAAATATATATAGCTTGGTTAATGGGGACACACAAAATGCTGAGCAAATTATTTGGCTTATATTGAAAAATGTGGACTGTTTTAGTTTCAGGAATTGCCGTTCTCATAGGTTTTGATAGACAATTTGAAAGCTGAAAAGTGTGGTTGCCTTCGTCTAAATTACATAACGCATGTATACTAACCTCTTCCTTTGGTTTCATTTTTAATGTCAAACTCGAACGAAACGTCTCGGGAGTTGCTAATATGGTTGTCTTTCAATTGTGGGAACCGCTTCTTAAGGTACTCTCGCTTTTCCTTCGAACCCACGGTGGTGTAAACTCGACAACCCATACTTAAACAGACTGCAATGGCCGCTTGTCCAACACCACCACTTCCGGAATGAATTAGAACACTTTCGCCCGGCTTCATTTTACCTCGAATAATTAAAGCATAGTACGCCGTACAGTACGCGACTGGAACCGTACTCGCTTCTGCTAATGTCCAGTGGTTGGGCACCTCCCAAAGGAGGCCAGTGTCTGCTAGCACTTCTGTTGCTAGTGCTTTGCTAGTTGCCATTCCCATTACGCGTCTACCTTCTTGAGTGTCTTCTCGACCAGAAAATTCAAAGCCCAAAATGCATTCATTGGGTGATAAATTACCTAACGAAAACAAGGAGATACAGTCATTTGTCTTACAAGAAAATTTTAAATTAATCTTACCGGGAAGAGCGTTTGCTGGAAGTTTTCCGGTGGTTATCATGATGTCTCGAAAGTTTAATGACGAGTAATAAATTTGACAAAGTTTTGTTTTAGGTTGACAGTTTTTTTTGTTGTGAAAGCAAAGAGGAGACATAATCCATCTTAAAGTAGACAAGTCACCACGAGTTAGAACATCGACGTAGGCGTGTTGAGTCAAGACAGTAGAACTCTCGTTTGGAGGAGGAAGTCCAAAATGACGAAAGGTACCCCATTGACCATTTCCCCTCACATTGAACAAAAGATTCTTCTCTACTACTTCGGCATAAAATGGGACAGCTATATCAAACTTTGGTAGAGGCTTATCGTAGTTTGCATTGAAGACGCATCTAAATTTTGAAACAATTTTAATGTACAGTACCACTTTGATTAGCCTTATCACAAGTCGTACAAGTCTAAAACATACCGTATTTTCTGTCCACCACCAGTTTCTTGTCGAAGACAGTTGACCAGGCCGATAATTCCGGTATCAGTGTTATTTGCAAATAACCACAAATTTTCACCTTCAGTAGAACCATCCAGATTTTTCACTGCTTCTTTCAAAGGCTCGACCCAAGAATCGTAGTTACGGCTATCTATCTCTAACACTGTCTGTTTCGGAATCGCATCTAACGAAGCCTTTTGTTTCCTCATTATATAAAGACTTGAAGATAGGCTGTCCGATTTCTTGGCGATCATGGTCAGCCCAACGCTCTTACTAACAGCAACAATGTTGTCTTCCGATAAGATTTTATCATAACCGTGAGAAAGAAGTATCTCCGCTGGTGTTAAACTCGTTCTTTCGATCAGTAACACGAAACCATTGCATTTAGTTGCCAGAGCAATTGATTGCATTGCAGTTTTAAGACATATTTCTCGACGGCCAGCTGCACGGAGATCCTTAGCGACAACCAAATCATAGGCGTCAGAAGGTCCCTCCTTCGAATACAAATCCCAGGAAATTACGTTGACATTGTCACCAAGACTGGAATAGTCCAAGCTAGAATCTTTAACCACTTCACCGATAGTGTAATTGGCTCGCGTGATCAAGTGGTATTTGCTGATGTAGTTAAGCAAGTGTGGTGCAATCGTGGTTTCAACAGCTAACTCCAATATATTCAGTTTCAGCATGGTTGGCGTATTTTCTACTACCAAATCCAATGATGCCCTTAAACATTTCTCATTTAACAAGGATGTGGAGAACATGTCTTTTGCGAGTGATGTCTTGTTATTTTCAACTACCTTATCTATGGTCCCTTTCAAGTCATGGATTTCTCTAGGTGACAACAAGTCATCGAGGATCTCTTTCAAAGTTTTCATCATGCTGTGTTCGTCGGCATTTTTGTCGAAGTACGAACTGACCAAATCGTCAGAAGCTTCTTCAGAGCCACGTAAAAATTCCAGTCTTTGGGCTTCATTCATGCCGCTGGCTTTCAAGATATTTCTACAAATTGTAGAACTAACATTTTTATATTCAACCATAACCTTTTTCTCATCGTCTGTCAATACGTTGGAGTCGTTGTTAGGAACGAATTGATATTCCTCAAGAATCGGGGAACAATGAGAGCCTTGACGACGTGCTGTTGCGCTAACGCCAAGTCCCTCCATTTCTACTGCTCCAGAAGAACACGCGTTGATGTAAGGATCAAAAAATATTTCTAATTCTGAGACTTGAGAAGCAATCGGTTGCTTCCTAGGGTCTATTTTAACCCGTTGCAATTTTGTCGGTAGATAAAGCCCTCTGTGTTTCTGTCCGAGGATTGGAAATTGAAGCATAGCATCCATGAATGTCACCCAATTGCCATCCCATCGTAACTTGCCATTCAAGCTGTTTGACTCTACTTCAATAACTCCCTGGAAAGTGGGTCCGTACTCGTATCCTCTCAGAAGCAGTTCCTTGTAAAATTCTTTCTTATTTATTATGAAATCCGTAACCATGTCCTTTCTCAGGGGTGACTTCTTGATTTCTTTCTCCAAATTCAAGGACGGGTCTTCTGGTACATAGATTTTACCGCTGACAACCACAGAACTTCCTTCGCAAATTTTGAATTCTCTGTTTTTGTAAAGGGCTACTTGGAATTTAACATAACCTGTATCCGGCATGATAGTTGCACGATGAAGAATGACATCTTCAAAAACTACGGGTAAGATTTCGAAATTACTCATCTCCTGTTTGGCCAGGGTTTTCCAAGCCAACATGAGGTAGCCAGTCGCCGGGTACAATACACGTCCATCAATTTTATGACCCACAATGTAATAGTCGTCCTCGGAAGAACTGGATGAGTTTGCGTAAAATGAATTTACCAAGGTCGGTTTAGTGTCCTCAAAGTTATTCATCGTGGGAACTCTATGAGATTTAGAGTGGTTCCATTTCACAAGAGTTGAGAGTCTAGGAGTTCCACGAGGGACTGGATAAGATATTGGAGAGTACAACTTCTTTGCAGCTGGGTTTAGACCCAAGTTGTATAACCTAATATGAAATAGGTTAAATTAGAAATTTGACGAAGGCGAAGTTACTCGATTAAATATAACTCACTTTCCAATTGATGATAAGAAAAATGTTAAATCTTCAGAGTCTTTATTCATCAACGAAATGTATTCACACTCCGAACCGAGCGCTTCTTTGACCATGGATTCCAGAATGCCTTGACAGGCTATCTCTACGACAATCGCATTCTTCGGGACATGCTTCATGGCTTCGTGAAAAAAGACTGGCGATGTTATATTGTTGGCGAAATATTCTGGAGAGCAGAACTCAACCAACGGATTATTCCAAGCTTTTTCAAGTATAGATGAAGTAATCCAACGGCTATTTCGTTGTTGACCTTTAGAAATAACTTTATTCAAAGTGTTTGACAATTCTTTTCCGAGTGGGTTGATATAGGGACTATGGAACGGCAGTTGAAAACATTCAACTTCCTTAACAAAAACTCCTTGAGCCCGCATTTTGCCGAGAAATTCTCTAAGGCTATGAGGAGGCCCAGCTATTGTAACGCAATCCATGGAATTATTACAGACTGGAAATACGCCTTCCGGACAAAGATAGTTTGCCTCACGCCACGATATTCCGACAACAGCCATTTCTCCTACTGGTATTTGTGCACGTTCGCAACACCTGGCAGTCCAGTAAGCGGCCAGAATAGTTTCTTTTGCAGTGAAATGGTCATCCGCATAAGCGCAAGCAAATTCACCCACCGAGTGACCAACTATACCTTCTGGAAAGATATCTAGATCTCTCAACACATCCACTAAGGCGATCTGAGTGACTACCATCGAGATGAAGGAAGTTAGGAGGTTGCAATTCTCTTTTAGACCTTCGTTAACGAGATCAAGCAGGTCGAAGTCTAATGGTTGTAATATTTCTGCTGATCGCCTTATTGAATTTGCAAAAGGCTTCAATTGCATCATTTCTTTAGCCGCCGTCGGCCACTCAGAATCCAGTCCAGAAAACACAAACCATACGGGTCGAATGGTCGATGACGCTAGATCGATATGTTTAATGAGTTTTTCTTCGTAATTTTTAATCAGCATGAATCCTCTGTACGGCATTCCACTGGTTGGGGCTTTGGAAGTCTCTTCTAGTAGTGTCAAAGCTTCGTCCGAGAATCTTTGCTTACGAATTTCGTCAAAAACGTTCTCTACAGCTTCTTTGGTTCGTCCGCAGCATAAAGCCAATCGTGGAAAGGTTCTCGAGGAAGATCGTTGATTGTTTCTTTCGGGGTTGCCTTTCAAGATAACGTGAGCATTCGCCCCTCCAAATCCAAAACTGTTGATTCCCACTACAGCACCGGCTTTCAAAGGTGTTGCTTCGCTTACCACCTTCAAACGTCCATCCAATAAGGTCGGAATATTAGTATTGGGATTATTGTAATGCAGATTGGGCGGAATGAGTCCGGTCTCCATGGCAATTAGTACTTTTGCTATGGATGTAAGTCCTGGGAGAGAAATATATGTGTTATTATTTTTGATAATAGCATATAAAATAAATAATGATCTATATGCAATGCTTGTTGATGCTATCTTAAATGATTCGTTCTATATTTTGACCTCTCCAAGTGACGATGACGTCACGGAGAGGTATTACACTGGATGTGTCGGTGTGTGTCTGTCACCGCATTTGCAGTTAGAAAATCGAAGCAAACTTTTCTTTGCTAAAGGCAAGTGTAAAAAATCTATTCACTTAAGTAGCAAATGTTTAGTTTTAACTACTACACTTTTAGTTACTCTAACTAAACCAGATTAGACACATTTTTTCCTTTAAAAGTACTTTTATGCTAGATAAAGATTCATTAACATTCTTAGAAATGGAGGTTATTGAAATAGTGTAAACGTTTGCCAATTTACCTCTTTTAGGGGCTAATGTCTGGGGACTTATACTTCCGAAATTAAATGTTTTAGACCCCATGTTCTTTGACACTTATCACTTAGTCTGACCTAAAGAACACACCCTTGAATTTATGACATACTTATCAGAAACACACTGTATAATAAACTGTATAGGTTAACAATACATTCTATAATCGTCGGTTATTTGTCTGGAAAAATGTATGCATGAAAGAATAACAAGAATCAAAAAATGGGTTCTCATCTCCCTTAAAAAAATTAGCAGATTCGGGGAGGGGGTGCTTATAAGTGATTTTTCAATATATTTCATGGATATGAGATTTACGTAGAAAAATTGCTCATCATGAGAAATAACAACATAGGCCTACCGGAGCCTCCTTCAGAGTGTCCCATGTTCGATTTAATTGATCCAACTAGTAAAGGTTCGTTTCTGTTGCGAAGTATTGCATTTGAAATTGCCGCTGCTTCAGTTGGGTCTCCAACTTTGGTACCAGTGCCATGAGCTTCGAGGTACGAATAATCATTTCCGTCCAAATTCGCTTCGCCCAATACAGCTCGTAACAAACGTGCCTGCATTTGTGAAGATGGAAAGGTAATTCCTACAAAAAGGATAGCATTAGATAAAACATTTAAAACTAAATATGTGTATAATATCAGAAGCCGATTAGGCTTTACACATGAAGTACGTAACATACGCCTGGGGGAGCTACACGATATTCTCTAAGCTCCTAGGAAAGAACCTCCCCTTACGCGGAGGGAAATAGTTCAGTAACGCGGCTCGTTCGGATCCTTGCCATCCTTCCGCCTTAAGAACCGATTTACCAGGTACATAAATTCGAGAACTACTATAGACAGAGTAGGGTTTCTAAAATATTTTTAAGATAAAACTCTTCACAATACCAAAGATTATTTGGGAGTAATGCGTTAAAAGTTATCAATCTGGGTAGCTTTTGCTTGGACTATTTAAGACGCCGTACATCTGTTTTTTAACGAGGTATTTTTCTGTTCTCGCCGTTACGGCAAGCCCGGCCGCCGGCGGCTCGAAATGGGCCGCTCGGCCTCAGCCGCTGATATTTAGCCAAGGCTTAGTGTAGTTTTCGTGTCTAATTCTATTCGCAGAGCTATATTTATGTTGAAATTTAAAGAAAATCTTATAATATTTAGTTTTTATCAATCTGGGTAGCTTTTGCTTGGACTATTTAAGACGCCGTGCATCTGTATTTTAAACGAGGTATTTCTCTGTTCTCGCCGTTACGGCAAGCCCGGGCGCCGGCGGCTCGAAATGGGCCTCAGCCGCTGATATCTAGCCAAGGCTTAGTGTAGTTTTCGTGTCTAATTCTATTTGCAGAGCTATATTGTAACCACGCTTGCGAGATTTATAAACTCGCCCCATTCGCACGTGGCCATTAAAGACTTGGCTATAACTAAGAATAAACTATACTGGTTCCTTAGATTCAATCATACTTTATTAACTAACTAATTAAACAATAAATAATGCCGACTTGCATTAATACAATTAAAGAAATAATAATAATAATAATTACTAATAACGATGAAGTCCAATACCAGGGCAAGACGCCCTATGCTCGAGCATACTACTACATTCTAGTAGTGGAGAATGACTGACTTAATGTCATAAGCAGACGATGCTTATATAGTACGGGGAAAGGTCAGAGGTAACGCTGTGTGTTAATATCTTGCAGTACTTTGTTATAACAAAACCAGACTATATTTAATTTTTGTTATACTGATTACGATTTATCTCTCATTATATTTTTAAATTTTTTGAAACGGAACTGATTGCAGTTACATACCTTCATTTTTCATGCCATCAGCGTTGATTTTGGTGTGCACAACAGTGGCGTAGACTCTACGAGCATCTTTGGATTTCTGTAGAAGTACCGCCGAGATGGATTCAGACCGTACGTAACCATTTGCGCTGTTGTCGAAAGTCTTGGATTTTCCGTCTTTGGCCAACATACCCAGGGAGTGGAATTGTAGAGACGCGGCAGCTTTCAATATGACTGTAGTACCGCAAACAATGGCGGCTTCACACTGGTTGCTACGCATTGAGAGGACGGCTTGATGGAAAGCGTATAAAGTGGAAGAGCACGCTGTGTCTATGGCTAAACTCGGACCTCTGAAGTCGTACTCAAATGAGATTCTTTTAGACGCTATAGACCGGGTACTACTCAAAGGAATTATTCCGCAAATCTTATCAACATCGGCAGTAAAAGCTTCGTCAGTCTCGTTGATGCACTGGCCAAGAAACACTCCAATGTTTTTGCCTCGTAAAGATTCAGCACTATACCCTAGGAGCAATAGGTGTACCAATTAGTGAGTGTGAATATACAGATAAAGATGTTACTTATCATAATGGGACTCATATTCATATAACTCGATAAGGTACATATTGGAATCTTTAATAATTATAACAATCCATACCAGCATCGACAATGGCCTCGTAAACTACCTCCAAAAGGATTCGTTGTTGGCAATCCATATTTTCGACCAGTTTTTCATCAAGACCGAAATAATCGGCATCAAACTTGGTTATATCTTTCAGTCTTCCCTGTCGAGTTGGAATCCCAAATATACCTATCGATAAAGTTAAAATAAAAATTAAAAGTTAGCATATAATCGGGGTTATGAACCTTCTTGTTACCCGATTTCCATCGGCAGCCATCTTCAGATACGAGGTCCACCTTGTTTAACAAGTTTCTTTCAAATTCTTCCATGTCGTCACTTTTCGGGAAGCGTCCGGATATTCCGGAAATGACTATGTCGTCTTTGACTTCCCACTTTGGCATCTTGGAGCTAGTTCTCGTGTTCTTGTCATCATGGTCTGTCTCAAGGACAGTTTCCGGTTTGAAATCACTATTCTCCCACATGGTTCCTTTAAGATAGTATTAATTCACAAATTAGATTTTAACAGAGATCTGAAAGCCCTTGGCTCTTTGTCTGTAGTGCATTGGTTGTATACAAACGTCAAGCCAATTTCACTAAAAGTCTAAATACTCCCGGTAAATATCGTGCCCATAAATAGACGCTTCAGGAGAGATAAAATAAATTAAGTCATCCTACCTGATTTTTAATAATCGATGTAAATCAAACTTTGACCAACTTATGTCGAACTATTCTCAATAACTCTTTAGAGATTGAGGTGTTAGATTTAACTTGAAGTAAGAAAATTTCCTATCTGATGGTTAAGAACTCTATCGTAAACTTTAAGTCCAGGGCTATGAGACACGACAGTTCTAACCCTCGACTAAGTCCTGCTGAATGTTCACCTTCAATATATATGTACATTTATATAAGTAAATATTATTTAAATTTAAGTTTATTAAAAGGAAAATATACGATATTAGTTCAGATCATATTTAAATATTTAAATCAAGAACATTTCAACACCATTAAAGTCTTAACTTTCCTGCGGTTAAACGTGTCTTGTCTTACTGTATTAAAGGCAGTGTTACGAGACCTTTTGCTAACGTGAAATACCTCATATTAATTTTAAAAATCAAAATGAATTCAGATTGCATTGATAAATTAATTTCACCTAAGACCAAATGAGTTTTTTTCCCGCTAAATTAAAATGAAAAATTGGATCTAAAACGTTAAAGGAATAGACAAGTCTACTTTTTTTCTCCTTGATATATTTATAAGTAGCGTAAGTGCAAAGATCCGGGTTTTATTTTTTAATAACGATTCCAGCTTTTCAATGAAATACCATTAATTAACTTATATGGGCGCCGCCATTGACCCCTGTAATGAAGCTTCTCTGTATGTTGCGTATCGTGTTAGTCCAAACGATGATTGGCTCATACACTCCGCCAGTAAGATAGCTCGTTTTACACGTAGTCTGCTGCTAGAAACGTTCCCTTAAATTTCGTTTTCTGGATCATCTCACTCTTTTTACCTCTCCGTGTGACGTAGTCCAGGAGAGGTTCTGTAACGGCCGTGTCTGTCTGTCTGTCTGTGTGTGTGTCTGTCTGTCTGTG
This sequence comes from Phalangium opilio, assembly GCF_054372755.1. NCBI lineage: Eukaryota > Metazoa > Arthropoda > Arachnida > Opiliones > Phalangiidae > Phalangium > Phalangium opilio. The sequence goes on along the minus strand of NW_028324217.1, from coordinate 5,239,578 downwards.
TGTGTGTCTGTCTGTCCGTTGTTACACCCACGTGACCGCGTTCGCAGTTTGCGTATCGGAGCAAACGTGTTCCCAATTTCCGGACCGCATTGACAGTTCACAGAAATTTGGAAAATTGTATTTCTCTCCGTTGGCTACTCTATACTTGAGTTCTCACACCACCATGTTTGGTCTTCGTCCATCCCATATGAACACCAGTCTGGTACTTTTCTTGCTTCCACCACCACCATCTTCTATTCTTTGTCAATCCCACATTGACACCAGTCCGCACTTACAATGGCTTCTAACACCACCATCCACTGGACTTCCGTCTATTCCATATAGACACCAATCTGTATCATTGGCTTCTAACACCACCATCCACTGGTCTTCCGTCTATTCCACATAGACACTAATCTGTATCATTGGCTTCTACTCTATTATCATCGTTTGGTTTTAGGATATACGCGGCGATCAGCTAGGGTTACGAGAAACGTCTAGCCTCCCTAAGGTGGGATCGGCCACCAAAGGTTTTCGCAATTGCGCTTTTTCCTTACTATTATAATGGAAACGAATCGTATATATACCCCAAAATTTGAAGAAAGCGGGCAAGAGGGGTACCCTTCACTTTAAACGTCAATATTAGAAAAGTTTGAGAAGATAATAGGTATAACTTTATTTTAAACGATTTAACTATTATTAATGTTAATAATTGAAGATTAAAATAATTAAAAATAATTATATTTATTTAAATATTAAAGATAATCTTGTTTCTCAACTCAAAATTAATACGGAAAGATTTAAAAAGCAGTCTATGTTTTTGTTTGTGTGTGTCCGTCCATTGTTACACTAGTGCGTCGCGTTAGCAGTTAGCCTTGTGTTGATGTGTTAAGAAATCATACAGAACCTTAATATTCCCTTTTTCCATAATATAAAGTGAATATGTGGAAGTATTTTTCGTAATTATGATGCATTTAGTACTTTTGTAGCTTTAAAGCTCTGTTTCATTTTGATATTCCAAAGATTTATTTTAATATTGTTATTTGAAATGGCTGTTTATATATTGCGTAAGCTATACTACATCTGTATATAGAATAATCCTTGGTTTAATAATTTCATGAAGAAAACTAAGACCTAGACTCAGGCGCGTAAAACAAGTATTATCCGCAATAGGCTTAGTGAAACAAAGAGTAAATAATTGAGGCCTGAGGTGAAGTAAACTTTTGGCTTTGATTATCGTGTCTGAAATGAACAGACATCAACGGTTCAGAGTGAGCCGAAAGATAAATACACTCTTAAATAATAATAATAAGGTTAGTAAAAGGGCTAATGGTAAACGGCTAGTAACTACAGACTTATTATTCTCTTTATGGTGCGCATTGACTATTAGTGCGTCTAGCTACAATTTAGCTTTGGTGTTATTTAACGTTAACATTCATGTTGGCAAACTAAGAATATTATTGAGGTGAGACGAGACGATAGTGTTTACACTGCAAACCAGTTGTGAATGTAGCTTTCAGAATAAAGGGTAAACAGCTGAAGCGTAGACTTCATTTCCTGTTCTTTTCCCTATTGACTGATTTCCATGTGTCCAAGATTTATGCTTATTGGATGTAAAATGTCGTCTGCTTTACTGTACATTCGCTATGTTTGGAATACTGCTTCAATATTTCGTAAATTTTTACTTCAAAAAAGTGAAATAATTCCATATCTAGGTAAATACGTTTGTAGTAGTAGACCTCTTGACACGGAGAGGTAATATTTTGGTTTTCCCAACTTGTTAAAGTTATATTATTGACCAACAGAGGGTGAGCAAAAGCCAATAAGATTTAGACTAGGAAATTGGCGAAATTTTTGAAAATACAGAAAGGCACCTCACAGTATGGCCTAACGCGAAGGGGCCAGTGTATTACGTTAGGAGCTCATATCTTCCTTAATATTGTGGTTCCAATTTTAAATATCCATATTTTTATATGACCTTTCCAATAAAAAATAAAAAATTCTAGGGTGGACCATTCCTTTAATAAACTGATTATAATATTTGCGTGATTATTCTTTATTTATCGATTTTCAAAGTGGTTGATAATAGGTCATTTTCGACCTTTTCTAGCAGAATTTGACCGACCGTTTCTTTGGCTAACATTTAACGAAACTGCAATGAAAAATAACAGGAGTAAGTTTGGAGTGTTGCGAGCTCCTGTAAGCCAAGCTTCAGGGCGATAAAGTTTGAGTGAATACAACACGTGACATGTTGGTGCTGACTGTCGCGAGGTTACTTGACCCCACAACCTTCTCCGTCACCTCCCAAGTAAACCTCATTTTCATTCCTGATTCATCAAATACTGAAACCTGACCAATCGCATCTTTGCCGAAGACCCAATTAGCATCAAAATCTATATCTATATAAATCAAAGTCCTGACTGACTGATAATCAACGCGCAGCCCAAACCGCTTGCCCTAGAAGGCTGAAAATTTACAGGAACGTTACTCATGCGTAGTAGGCGCGTACTAAGAAAGATGTTTCCAATACGCCGCCATTTTAAAAAATGGCGCCCAGAAATGTAAAAAAATCTTCTCTACGCAACAAAGTCCGCACGCGAATAACCCTGTTACCCATTCCGTCTTAAAAAAATAAATCTATCCCTGATGCAACCAAGTTCGCGCGTTTCAACCGATTTCACAAATATTTAGTATACTGGTTTCCTTTAACTTATAGACGGGCTGAATGGTCTTTCGGGTTAGATTTGTCGCCATCTTTTTAAATGGCGGCCAAAAACTTAAAAACCCTTCTTTATGAAATAATTTCGGCGTGAAAAGTAATAAAAAATGTCCCGACGGGCTGACGGGCAACGCCGAGTGCCTTCGCTCCTAGGGTGGTACAAAAATATTAGTCAACAGTAAAATCTACCCTTTCTTTATAACTTTTTGATGGAAGTTCTTATTACACGCGAGCGACGCCGCGGGTAACAGCTAGTCTATAATAAAAACCAATCAAAGAAAATAATTGGCATAACCTCACAACTCATAATCGAAAAAACGTACCCTAATCTAAACTTTATCGGTCGTCTCATAATTATACGTGTACAATGGATAATTATGGGTCTGTTGTAGCTAGGATCTTACAATATCGACATTGTCAATGAAAACATCTGCAGCGACATCTTCTTTTAAAGATTTCTCATATACGGGTTGAGATAGATAGGCCTAATTTGTTTCAATTTAAAATAATCTTTATTTCACGTGTTTAGGAAATAGAATTTGAAAAATAATTGACGTCAATTGAAAAATTATAGCTTTCAAAATGAGTAATTAACATTCATGGATGAAAAGATATTCAAATTTGACAGACCGATGAAATATTGGCCTTTAGTTAAAAATATAGGTCTTATGAATCACAAAACGTATGATATCAGAAGCTAATAGAAAACTATAAGAAGTCTCTAAGATCGGGGTATGCGTAAGCCGTCTATTCTGCACTACTTGACTAAAATTTCCCCCTCCCTGCGCGGATGCGTTTTTTAGGGACCGCAGCACAGGTACATGCGTAAATAGGCAAAAAAAAATAGTTCTGTTGATTTCTATGGCCGTAGTCTGTTGTAAGTTTCCAACACTTGGTGCGTGCAATCGCAAATAGTTTTGATGACGTACTGCATTGGGCTTTCTCATTTCTGATTGGCTGCCTGGTAAAGGAGGGTGAGGGGAAGATACTCGCTCTACAGATTACACGGCGTCTACAGCTAAAGCTAAGGAAGGCCCGATCTCAGAGACTTCTTATAGTTTTCTATTAGCTTCTGATGATATCCATCGCCAGCATAAGTAACAAAATTTCAAAAAGTTTAGATTTATCCATTGCCGTAATGTTAAGAATCTTCAGAAAGGTATCTTCCCTTGTTATAGGGGATAGGTAATATTATGTCCACTAATTCTAGAAAAGTAATCGGTAAAATTGTGGGTACTGAAATTGCGTCGTACACTATGCGTAAGAAGAACACGAAAATGGCGGCTGCAGGGTGAAAAGTTAAGTCCGAAATGCCATTTTGCCAAGTCCCTACAGTAAGCACAATAGGAATATTTGTGCTCACATTTCTTCCATGATAATTTATATGCGGGTTTTGTGGGCCGGGCTTCACCACTATCCGTCACACCTGATAATTGTGACGTCTTTTTAACTGTGATTTCTTTGGTTGGTAGCAACGCGAGGTCAGTACTCAGGTGCGCGCGCAATCTTCAACAGGAAGCGAAATAGATTATTCGGGTTGAAAAATTCGTCATACATAATGATTAGTGTAGCTCCTCCCTCAAAATCCGCCTAGATACGTTGAGAAAATGGCTACACAATGATCCCTAGGTATTCCTGTTAGCCCATATGCTTCCTCAATGGCCCCTAGATACGGGTTTTGTTTGAAAACCAAATGGTCAGGGTCTGGACACCTGTAAAAAGATTTTACGCCTTGGCAATTATACGTCTCTGCCTCACGAGTGGACACTTCTACGAAACGCTTGACAAATGACGAGCTGGTTGGTGAAAGTAATATTTTGCGTCATACTTATTTTTATCACGTTACTTATATCGCCAGTGAACGCGTCATAGAAACCGATAAGATTGCATACGTTTTTCACAACAAGGAAATTTTTAAAATTCATTTGCTGAAATATTGAGAAACGATGGTTCGAAATTCTAACTTCCCAAATTTATATTATATTATTCAAGTTCCTACGCCATATTGTTTTCGAAATATCGCAGGTGAAATTTACCTTATTTTGTCACTCACTCACTCACCGATCATCAAAATTCTAAGGTACTTCTAGAGGAGATAGAAACTTAAAATTCATGATTTAGTTTTCATTTATTTTATAAAGCACAGAAAAATTAAAACATCCCGAAATTTTTATAAAATTGCTCTTTAGTTCTTGATATTAAAACTAGATTCAACAGAAATAATGTGGGTTGTTGATCAAAGGACGTAACGGTCCAAAGTTAACCGAAAGTTAAATACATATTAAAGCTAATAACAGTAGTAGTTTAAAAGAAATGTGTCGTAACTGATGCTACGTTCCTATATTAGGATATAGCGTACAATCTTTTCGGCTGGGGGTCGAAAGGCGTAATTCAGCGTCGACAAGAAAAATGGCGATATGGTGGACGTAGAAACACGTTGCAATTCTTATATTAAAAATACTGCGAATAAATTTGTCCAAACCATTTTAATTTAACCACGGAATTCTCACTCACACATACCACAACAAAACATTATTGACGATCGTTTACATGTTTTGTAGAAAACTAGAAACACCGAATTAAAGCCAACTTCTTAGCCAAGGCTAAATTTACACCGTTCCGACAGACAGAAGCAGACGTGAGCCATTTTCGCTCCCAAAATCACAAGATAAAAATAGTACTAAACCGGAAGTGTGTAAGTTAATGCGCGTGGGCGCTAAAAAATGGGGTAACTATTTCTTTGGGAGTTAAGCGGTGTATGAATCCGCTGAGCTATACGGCGAAACTTTGTTGTTACGGGCTTTTCAACCAGTTTCGTACTTAGTCAAAGAATATTGGTTATTAATTAGGAAAAGAACTTAATTTATAACATAATTGTTCAATTGGCGATTGAATAAGAAGAAAATGACAGACTTGGCTCTACATGGGATCTCAGAACGTTTTACGGCAGAGAGGGCACGAGGTGAGGCTTGGCCCATTTTTGTACATGTTAATGTTTTTCATAGGATTTCCTTTACCAAACGTCCAAGCGTGATTTGACAATCCACGCAGTAAATAATGCCATTCAAAAAGATTTATGGCATAATTTCTTTAATTATAAAATATATCAATACATGTACGAACATCGTTGCTACTATTGTGTTGCACACTCAATTATCAAATCAGGCCACTTTGACAAACACTACATTCTTTCACATGAGAGTAAACACCCCAAAAGGGTTAAAGACAGAAGTACAATATTGGCGTATTTGAGTTGAAAATGTTCTGTGACATTTTACCATAAGGAGAAGTTAGGATTGGAGAGTTAGCATTGTTATTCAGTTACATTCTTAATTCTAAGGGATCATCCCCGTAAAACACTCTAAAACATAAATTGTAAATGGTGGCTCTTAGAACAAAATACCATAGAACATTTTTGACTCCCATAGAACCACTGTACTTCGGTCCTACAACCCTCCTTTTTTGGAACACTCTGAATATTGTAATAATCTAGGCTTTATCTAGTAGACGCAGAAATGTTTGTTCACGGGTTGTTCATCCGATGCTACCGGCCAGGATGAACTCTTTCCTGCGAGACAAGCAATAGTCGCTACACAACGCCACCGAATTAAATTTTCTCTGTTTGGCTAAATAAGTTTGAACGAATGTTATATAATAATGACAGGAGACTGTTGTGTGATGAGAAATAAAAATTATCGAAAAGTATAGACCATTCCAATAAAGCCATAAGAGAAACAAACACCACAGGTGTGGGAGCCACCACTGGAAGCTATTTACCTTTCGCCAAGAAGGACCACAAGAGGAAACACGAGTTCACCAGCCTCCCACGTGTAAGGAACTCGGGCCCCATCTGGTGTTGCCTCTTAGAGCGAGGGAAAGTGCCTCAGATGGCAGTCCCGCCCCTGTTCGTTGGTTTCCCTTCAATTATTTAAAGGAATGGGTCTATATGTAAAAGTTTTGTTGTTATGTTGTTATACTTAACGTGGGATATATGGTAGGACTATAGTAAACTATTCTATTTGGATGATAATAGCTTCTTGTTGATTATCTCCGCAATTTTAGCAGCATTTCCTTCTTCTAAAATTGAAGTGTGGTTTCCTGTTATGTTGTGCAATTCAATGGTACCGTCAACGATCTGAAAACCGCGTGAAAGAAGATTTATTAAAACATTTTGTCGAAATTGACATAACAAAATTACAATCATTCATTCACATTCTCATTGCTTCTATCTGAAGTAGGAAAAATCAGAAAAATAGTCGAAACTGTTCAAAATTTCAGATTTCAGTTATTCAGCTAAATAGTCATATTGGTTCAAACGGTTCCTATCTCACATTATTCTCAATACACACACATGTATATATATATACAGGGTGTTTCTGATAAGTCTGCCATAAATCAAGGGGCGTGTTCTTTGGGTCAAACTGAGTGGAAAGTGTCAAAGAACATGGGGTGTACAAGAATTTGCAACGAAGATATGGCCCCCCAAACATTGGCCCCTAAAACAAGAAAATATTCGAAAATGTAGACTAAAACAAATTCAGCCTTATCAACTTGTTTAGAAATATGAGACAATTTCAATAGTTTCCCTCTAACATCGTTATTGAACTTTCACCTGGCAGAAGTGTATTAAATGAGTAGAAGTATGCCTACTGTAGTAAAGTAAATTCAAAGTATCATGGTACCTTTCGGTTGGTATTACTTTTATTCTTAACAAGTTAACATGGACGTTACAGGTATTGTTCAAAATGTCCACCAACGGCGTTAAGACAAACATGAACCCGTCTTTCGAAAGATTCTTGGACATGTTGGAAGATTCCTGGCATGTTCCTGATTGTTTGACAACCTTCAATAATTCGTCTTCGCAAGTCTTCCTCATCACGGACTTCATTCTTGTACACGATGTCTTTGAGATGACCCCAAAGATAGAAATCGCACGGATTTAAATCCGGAGATCTGGCTGGCCCAATCCACCTCAAATTAAACGTAGCATTAAGATGTTCTCTAACTGCACGGCTGAAATGTGGGGGTGCCCCGTCGTGCATAAACCACATGTCACGAAGTAATGCTAACGGTATGTCCTCGAGTAGTTCAGGTAAAGTGTCTCTTAAGAACGTGAGATATGCTTCACCATTTAGTCTGGGTGGAAGAAAATGCGGACCTAGTAAATGATTACCGACAATGCCGCACCATACGTTTAAAGAAAATTGCTGTTGGTGACTTCTAACACTAGTTGCGTGTGGGTTTAATTGGCGCCATTCGTGGTGGTTGTGATAGTTCAGAATTCCATCCCGGGAAAAATGTGCCTCGTCGGTTACTAAAAGGACCCGTGGAAATTGATTGTCCTCTACTCTGGCCAAAAACCACTCGCAAAAGTCGATGCGTCTTGGATAATCTGCCGGGTTAAGAGCTTGCACCTTTTGAATATGATACGGGTGAAACTGATGTCCGCGGAGAATTCGCCAGACCAAAACGTGATTAACATGCAATTGTCGTCCAACTTGTCTGGTACTTGTCGAGGGGTCCTCATCGAACATGGCAAGGACGTCTTCCTCGATTTCCTCCATGTCTTCTGGAATGTCTCGCTCTCGAACGTTGTTGGGTTGTACTTGTCCGATGTCCCTCAAGCGCCTGTCAACAGCCTCGAACGTACGACGATTTGGTATGCGTCGTTGCGGAAATTGTTCCTGGTATCGCCGCTGTGCTTCCACTGAATTGCCCTGCGCCAGTCCATACATGAGATGCATGTCTGCATATTCTGCATTGGTATACGCCATACTGTACTACCACACGTTCGTTCGAAGTGATACTGTGACGTTATCAACAACATCGCGTTACTTTATAGCAAACCACCGTTTAGTTTTTACGTTTGCGTCATGACTGTCAGCATTGTTTTTTATTCACGGACTTCATTCTTGTACACGATGTCAAAAAAATCTTTGAGATGACCCCAAAGACTTTTTAGCAAACCACCGTTTATTGTTTACGTTTGTGAATAAAAAACGAGCGAGACATTCCAGAAGACATGGAGGAAATCGAGGAAGACGTCCTTGCCATGTTCGATGAGGACCCCTCGACAAGTACCAGACAAGTTGGACGACAATTACATGTTAATCACGTTTTGGTCTGGCGAATTCTCCGCGGACATCAGTTTCACCCGTATCATATTCAAAAGGTGCAAGCTCTTAACCCGGCAGATTATCCAAGACGCATCGACTTTTGCGAGTGGTTTTTGGCCAGAGTAGAGGACAATCAATTTCCACGGGTCCTTTTAGTAACCGACGAGGCACATTTTTCCCGGGATGGAATTCTGAACTATCACAACCACCACGAATGGCGCCAATTAAACCCACACGCAACTAGTGTTAGAAGTCACCAACAGCAATTTTCTTTAAACGTATGGTGCGGCATTGTCGGTAATCATTTACTAGGTCCGCATTTTCTTCCACCCAGACTAAATGGTGAAGCATATCTCACGTTCTTAAGAGACACTTTACCTGAACTACTCGAGGACATACCGTTAGCACAAGGTTAGTAAAGTATAAAATCGCTATAATAGGTTTGCTCAATCAAGGTCAAAAGCTTATCTTTTTTAAAGATTGTTCATTGGCTGTTAGTTTTGACGTCACTGAGAGACCCAAAAAACAAACGGCTCGATGATTTTGAATTTGTGATGGCTGGTTGATTGGATTTAGAGTAAAGATAGAGTGCCAATTTTATTGAATTGTAAGTTTTTAACTCTTGAAATTGATCTGTAGATTATCTTAATTAGGTTTTTAAACGTTACATCCGTTGAGTTCTTATAAATTTAAAGTTAAAAGTAGCGCAATGGGCAAGGCTTATGGTAAAGACTTTGGGTATGGTTTTGGACGTTTGGCGTTTGGGTAATAACAAAAGTAGATAAATTGGTAATAATTTCTGTTGAAGAACTTTAAGCAGTTGTGCCATTATGATAATTTCTGTCAGAACTTTCTCTATACGGTTGTAATTTAATAGATTATAATTATTTTCTATTTAGGGAAGGTGTAAATTGGTAAATAATGCCGGGAACAAGATGTGCAGTTGCCGTGTGTAACAATAGTCTGCTTAAAACCAAAAATAATAAGTCTACAGCCAATATTCGTTATTATTCTTTTCCTAAAGAACCTGGGCTTAGAAAAATTTGGGTCAACAAATGTAGAAGGGTTGGGAAATGGAATCCATCGACTAGTCGAATCTGTTCCAAACACTTCAAAGATGATAATTTTGAACGTGATATGCAAGCGGAACTTTTAGGGCTTCCTGAACGCAAAGTGTTAAAGTTCAATGCAGTGCCAACTGAAAACTTATTACAATGTAACACTGGAAAAACTGCTTCTCTGTGTGACAGAGAGGCAAGGTTATGTAGAAGAAACAGAAGAAAAACTGCCCAAGATATCATAGCATCAACGTCTGTTGCATCAGAAGGTAATGAAATGCCAGAAATGGTTAACAACCAAAATGCTGTGGATGTTGAAATTTCCCCAATCCAAGAAGATACACCAAGAAATCTTGTAGAAATACCCAGTGAAAATATTAATTTAATCAAGAACTTAAAGGCTAGAATAAGCTTTTTAGAAAAGAGTCGTAGTCGAGTAATTAAGCAACGTAAGCAAAAAGACACAGTAATTCGAGACTTGAAAGTACAACTTTCAATGCAAACCCTTGTTTCTAAAAGAGCTCTTAAAGACCTCAAAGCCTTAAAAACCAAGAAAAACAAAAAAGCAAAGTATAATTCAAAATTAGCTGATATTTTGCGGGTGGTGTTTTCAGATAGTCAGATAAAGAGACTTTTGGGGAAAAAAAGGGTTAATTGGGGTTCTGAGGATTTAAAAAATGCATTCACCCTGCGCTATTTTAGCAAACGAGCCTACGTATTTTTGAAAAAGGACCTTCATATTCCCCTACCAGGTCTATCTACCTTGAGAGCTTACGCCTCTAAACTAAATTTAAGACAAGGTATATTGACAGATGTTTTAAATTTGATGAAAGTTACTGGTAGTGTAAAACCCACGCGTGAGAAACTTGCAGTTTTGACATTTGATGAAATGAAAGTCCAAAGTCAATATGAGTATGATGTTAAAGCAGACCAGGTAGTGGGAAAACATGAACAAATGCAAGTGGCTATGGTCCGAGGGCTGTATGGAAATTGGAAACAACCAATATACATTGGCTTTGACCAAAAAATGACAAAAACCTTACTGTTAGAAATTATCACCAAGCTTCACGAAGCTGGATATCTTGTTGTATCAACAGTTTGTGACATGGGTGGAGGGAACATGGGGCTGTGGCGTGAACTTGGAGTAAATATTAACAGAAATTGGTTTTATCATCCTAGTGTTAGTGAACAATTAATTTACTGCTTCGCAGATGCACCCCATGCACTAAAATTAATTCGAAACTGGCTTTTGGACAAGGGATTTATTCTGGAAGATGGGGATGTTGATGTAAATAGAAAACCTTTAGACGAATTACTAAAATTAGACTTTAACGAACTTAAAATGTGTCACAAACTAAGAGCAATTCATTTGGAATGCCGAGGGCCAACAAGGCAAAATGTAAAACTAGCTGCTCAGCTGTTATCTAACAATGTTTCAAAAGCATTATATTCAATTTACATTTCCAAAAAACAAAGTCATTCTTCAGATGAAAATCTTGAAGACTACCAAAATCTATCCAAATTCATAGAAAAGGTCAATGCGTGGTTTCAAATTTTCAATTCCTACACTGAAAATGATCCTGTTAAAATTAAATGTGCGTTTGGTGTTCATTTAACAGAGCAGTTAGAGGCATTAAATGAAATGTCTAATCTAATAGATGACATGAGGTGTAAAGGAACGAAATGCCTACAAATTTTTCAAAAAGGGTTGCTGATCTCTATTAAGTCTCTTAAAGACTTATATTTTGACCTTAAAAATAAATTTGGCTATAAATATATCTTAACTCATCGTTTAAATCAAGACTGCCTCGAGAATTTTTTCTCTCAGGTTCGTACTAGAGGAGGCTTAAATGATCACCCAACGCCTCTTAATTCAATATACCGAATTAGAATGATTATACTGGGAAAAAATCCTGGTGTATGTCACCAAAATAGCAATACGTCTGATTTAAGCCAATCTGAGTATCTTTCTAGTGATATTGTAAATTCTCCATCTTTTCAGGAAGGAGAATATGTTTTAGCTAGTGCCTTTAAAAAAGCCTCAATAGAACCTATTAATCCAGATTGCAGCACAGCTGCAGATCTTAATAGTTTGATTGATGACAATAAAACATATTTAGCAAATAGTGACTCATCAAAAACTATTAAGAATACTAATGAATTGGACGAGAGTGATTTTTCAAAGTTGGAGGAAAATGGTATTGAGCTTTGCGCGGGTTGGCTAGCGAAAAAGCATAACAAAAAGTTTCCTGATTTGAACTTAACTGAAACTAAAACACTCTCGGACCATAGTTATGAGTTGCCATCTTGGGCAAATTTTTTATCTTACGGAGGCTTAGCAATCCCATCCTCTTCATTTTTAGCAACTGTTAATACATTCGAATCAGTTTTTAGATCTTATCTACCACAGTTTTCCCTTTCAAACGAGCCAAATCTAGTCAAAAATATCAGTGATTTAATTTTGCAAAGTTCTTCATTACCCAAGGAATTAGTACAATCTTTTGTGAAGTTAAGAGTATTCATTAGAATAAAATTCCTTAATAATGTCAAAAAAAACAGATGCTGAAAATGGTGACAGTGGTCGGAAAAAGGCCAAAAAAATGAACAAGATAATTCATTAGTTTCACCCGCTTAAGAGTTTAGCCAGAAGTAAATGAACCGAAGTTACTTAAGACTCTAAAAACTGTCCAACACATTTGACATAACGCGGGGCTTTAAAAAAGCAGAACCTTTCATCCCCCCTTCGTCCTTGGCATAATTATTGCAGAGGATTCTGGGACCAAAGACTATAAGTGACTGTGCCATTTAAGCCCGACTATATAGTCTTTGTTCCGGTATTTCAGTTGTTTTGAAAAAGTCGTCTGCTTGATCGAATTGATCTTGACGTCCGAGGCTTAGGCTTAGTACCTGTTGTTTACTTGCCGTTTCGGAACTGTATACTGTGAAAATGTCTTTCCCTATTGGTTTTAAAGGTAATCCGGCATTGTGCTTAGATGAATTTCCCTCGGAATCGTCAATATTAGAATTAGATTTCACCGTTTTTTTAGTCAAAGATAAATCTCCTAAGAAACATTGCGTGGCAACGGTGGCTGTGTTTACACTATGCAAAGGCTTATCTTGAACTTTGATTTTTTGGCGAGATTCGACTCTATTTGTTTCTATATGACACATTACCGATTTATTTTTTTGTTGAACTTTCGCTTCTAATAGCGAATTCCACTCACTGCTCTCGGAGCGCCCCCATGGAGCCATATAAATGGGAGAAGTAGTTCTCGGCTTCGTTAAAGACTGTTTTTGCTAAATCAGCGTCTCCTATATTTATTGCTCCATGGGGGCGCTCCGAGAGCAGTGAGTGGAATTCGCTATAAGTAAAAATTGCACTGGGTGCTAACATTTTTGAACGACAAAACCATATCTTCTTTCAATTCTTCATCGATAAAGAATAAATCTTCTCGGAAGGAATCCGCCATTTTAAAATATACAAATTTCCGACAACCGACTTCCGTTTCCACACAGCGACCGTTTGGTGGCGTTTTTAGAATAACGGCGCTTGAGAATGGGGTGCAGGAATGGGGGTTAAATAAGGGGGATTATAAGTAACTTGTGTTTAACGAAGAAGCAATGGGACTCCAGTAACTTCGGTTCATTTACTTCTGGTTTAGCCTATCTTATTTGAAATGCTTCTTAAAATACCATTAACTTTTGCCTTTTAAAACTGTGATATGAAATAAGAATCTTTTAAATTTACTTGTTTCCGTTTTCGAGAAACTAGGCTCCAAGCCATATTGCCCTTTAAATTCTGTGATAAGCATTATCATATCAAATAATAAAACAATAAATCTAATAAAAGATTAACTTATGTTCCTAGAAATAATTCTCCAAGTCAAACTACCTTTCATCTGTTATGCTAAAGATTCATATTTATTATTTAATAAACATATGTTCCTAGAAATGATTCTACAAGTCAGACTACCTTTCATCTGTTACGTTAAAGATTCATATTTATTATTTAATAAAAAAATGTTCCTAGAAATGATTCTACAAGTCAGACTAACTTTCATCTGTTATGTTAAAGATTCATATTTAATAAAAAAAGTGTTTATTAGCAACGAATGTTTGTGTTTATTCCAGAATTACATCACAGTTTTCTTGAATATATCCAACATAATCTCGCTATGTAGACAAAATATATTGCAATAATTAACCACAATAATTTACATTGCTTTAAATTGGTTTGTTTCAAATTCTGAAACATGTAAACTATTGTAGTTTGTGCATTCAATTTCAATATCCAATTATCCATTCTTTACCTTAAATTTGCAAAGTTTAGCCATTGGGGTTGTAAAGTTCAGTACTACAATGGATGGGGAATATAATTGAAAATTATTCAACGATAAACAGAAAAAAAAACACTTCTCTCTCATATTTTAAAGCCCTAAAAGAAAAAATAACTAAATATCCTTAAATTTGAATAATCAAATACCCTTGGGCCTTGGCAATAGCAAAAAAGTCAAAAACACCATGGTCAATTATTCGGCGTTCAGCCTCCTAAATTCAACAATATTATTGAAAATAATGTAATAAAAACTCTTCCCTCGAACATTTTGCACGTAAAAATAACAAAAAATGGGATGAAAATAGTTTGAAAACTTTGAAATTGCTTCCCTATTCGTATAATCAATGGCCTTGACAAGCAAAAACAAACATTCTTCCCCCTCGGGGGTCTCTCGGTGACGTCAGACCAACCGCCCGCGAAAATTTGAAAATTCCGAAACTCGATCGAGCACCCCTTGCCGTTAGCATTACTTCGTGACATGTGGTTTATGCACGACGGGGCACCCCCACATTTCAGCCGTGCAGTTAGAGAACATCTTAATGCTACGTTTAATTTGAGGTGGATTGGGCCAGCCAGATCTCCGGATTTAAATCCGTGCGATTTCTATCTTTGGGGTCATCTCAAAGACATCGTGTACAAGAATGAAGTCCGTGATGAGGAAGACTTGCGAAGACGAATTATTGAAGGTTGTCAAACAATCAGAGATGTTAGAGAGAAACTATTGAAATTGTCTCATATTTCTAAACAAGTTGATAAGGCTGAATTTGTTTTAGTCTACATTTTCGAATATTTTCTTGTTTTAGGGGCCAATGTTTGGGGGGCCATATCTTCGTTGCAAATTCTTGTACACCCCATGTTCTTTGACACTTTCCACTCAGTTTGACCCAAAGAACACGCCCCTTGATTTATGGCAGACTTATCAGAAACACCCTGTATATATACCAGCATTACTTTGCTTAGCCCGTAGTCCTCAGGTAGATCCAACGCGCGGTTCCATTCTGTAGCTTTCACCAAGGTAACGTCTCCAATGTATTTTTCAGCAGTTTCGTAATTATAGATCATGTTGATTCTTTGAAAGGTAGCTTCTACAGCTTCTTCGAGATCTTTCCCATTTATTTCCATTCCTTTAGCTTTGCGTAAGTAAGCGCAAATGAATTTACTTAGGTCTTCAAAGTTGGTCAATGTTTTCATGGCGTCCAAGTTCTGGGGATGTAAAAAAGCATTCTTGAGGATGACCGTTTCCAAAATTAGTATAAAACAAAACTTTGTCTTCTATCATGCTCTGTTTAAATATGGGTCGAAAGGATATTTCCGATAATATTATATGTAAAGGTAGACCCACATTAATGAATTATAGACTTCAGTCAACAACAAATTTTATAATGT
Organism: Phalangium opilio; assembly: GCF_054372755.1. Classification (NCBI taxonomy): domain Eukaryota; kingdom Metazoa; phylum Arthropoda; class Arachnida; order Opiliones; family Phalangiidae; genus Phalangium; species Phalangium opilio. The sequence goes on along the minus strand of NW_028324217.1, from coordinate 5,223,984 downwards.
AAACAATGTTATTTCAGTCAAGAGTTTACCAAGGTATTCTCGTTGCCGATGTACAATTGCGCAACCTTTTCCATTACTTGAAAAGCTCCTTTTTCTTGAAAAGTTTTAAGATCACCGTTAACGTCTTGACGCCTTTTTCAGGACCATATTGCTTTTGCAGGTATAATGCCATTTCAAACGCCACTAAGGCGCCGAATGAGTAGCCGCACAGGTGGTAGGGACCATCTGGTTTAACTTCACGAATTTTCTAAATAAAGGTGCACGCCAATTGGGTAATTAGATTGACGTCTAGAGAAAACCACCTAAAATTATCTTCCCAACCACAAACTTACATCAACATAATATCTCGCAAGTTCGGAAATTGCCAAAGGCGCGTCCAAAGTACTTTCCAATCCAATGGCTGAGTTATTCAAATGGGAACTCATTTTTTTTAACGACACTGTATTACCTTCAATTGGGTGTACAATAAATACGGGTTTCTTAGATTTAATGTTATTGAGTGGTACAATGGTCTCAGAAGAAATCAGTAAATTGTGAGTTTTAGAGGTCAGTTTTGATTGTTTATTGGGTTTGTCCGCCGAAGATGGCTCGGGTGCAATGTTTTGCTCCGAACCAATCTTAGCCAATGTATCAATGTTTAAATCTCGAATTTCTTGCATAGACAGATGTAGCTCAAATTCTCTTTCAAGCATCTGTCTAACTTCCACAGCCATGAGAGAATCGAGGCCAAGCTCTCCGAGAGTCGTGTCTCTGTTTAAACTGCTAATGTCTTTCAAACCTAAATTAAAAAAGCAATTAAAAAACTGTCATAAATGAACGCCTGAATATAACAAAATTGAAAATGGTTAAGAGTTAATCAACTAGATTTTTGCTGATTCACCTAATATGCGACAAATTGATCCAATGATATCCTTCTTCGAACCTAAAGACTTATTTTTCTCAGCCGGTACAATACTGGAGACGACAGCCATACACGTCTTGTTGAGCAAGGCTTGTTGTGATATTTGCAGAAAGTAGTCGAGAGTGGATAAACACGAGTGCATCCTCTGGGGTAATGATCCACCAATCACAATATCGTTTCCACCCATCGTTTCCATTACAACGCCCACGTCACCGATGGCTCCCCATTGAATTGCCAATCCAGGAAGACCATCCTTTTGTCTTCGCTCACAAATCCTTGCCATGGTTGAGTTGGCAAAACCGTAGTTAGTCTGTCCAATGTTGCCTCTACCAGAAGTGACCGAAGAGAAGACTACAAACCAATCCAGGTCAGGGCACATCGCTCGGGTGGCTAGATCTAAGTGAACCGTGCCTTTTACTTTGGGGTCGGTGACTGCTATAAAATTTTCCACTGATTGATTTCCCAGAACTGCGTCTTTTAAAACCATGGCTAAGTTAAAGACCCCGCCAACAGGACCAAGCTTGAGGGCCTCCTGTATGAGGGCGTCGGCACCTTCCTTAGTCGTGGCGTCATTCGTGGAGACTTTAACAACAACTCCATTATTGCTCCACTTCTTGAGGCACATTTTTTGATAACCAGTTCGAACACCTGTTCTCGAAGTTAACACCAATTTATGGCACCCTTGCTCGATCAGCCAATTAGCCAGTTCCAAACCGAATCCTCCCAGCCCACCAGTTATGACATATGTTTTATCCGGGTTACAGTGGGTTTTAGGGATTGCCGGAACTAGAATGGGAGTGGGTCTGATTTTCTTCAACTCTTCCTCACGAATTTTAATGACAACCTTGCCGATGTGCTTCCCGCTGGCCATGAAACGAAAGGCGTCCTCAACTTGATTCGAGGCAAAGACGGTCCTTTCGAGCGGTCGAACCGTACCATTTTCAATGCCCTCAGTTCATAAATCATTAATTTGACGTTTTACTAAGTCGTTGGCCTCGCTTTTGTTGAAAAAGGCGTCCAAAAGAACTCCGTGAAAGATAATATTCTTAAGGAAGGCCGACATGCCCAGTGGGCTGTTCTTGGAAAGGTCATACTTGCCGATCTCCAAGAAGCGCCCGGACGGCGCTAAGCAACGTACGCTGCCTTGAAGCTTTTCTTCCGATAACGAGTTCAAAACCAAGTCAACACCTATAAGTTAGTAAATAAAAATTTTAATAATTTATATGTGTAAGCTGTTTTACTTCTTAGTACAATTCTGACTTATTAACTGCGGAACTCGAGTACGTGTTCTGCTGTTAAGTTTGTATAATCGCGTGGAAAATGTAAAGAGCTGAATGAAAAAATTTGAAAAATTCCAAAAAAATGTGTATACTGAATACGCAAACAGGGACTTGGCAGTACTACGTCATGCAACGTCAGACTACCTTTCACTAGAGCTAACACATACCAGGAGGAGGAGCTTATATAGAATTCATTCTGTTAAAAAACATACCATAATGGCGCTGGGGGCGGAGCTAAGCCCGAATTGCCAAGTCCCTATTGGACGAATATTTAAATATATAATAAATATATAATAAAAAAATTGCCCCATAAATGAAAATTTGACGACGTATATTCAGAATTTGTGCTTCTGATAGGTTTTGATTTAAAATTTGAAGCGGGAAAAGTGTGGTTACCTCATCGTTAAACATGTGTTTCTCTTTATTTTAACGCTTTTGCAAGTTAACTAACCTCTTCTGTTGGTTTCATTTTTGATGTCAAACTCGAACGAAACGTCTCGAGAGTTGCTAATATGGTTGTCTTTCAATTGTGGAAACCGCTTCTTAAGGTACTCTCGCTTTTCCTTGGAACCCACAGTGGTGAAAACTTGACAACCCATACTTAAACAGACTGCAATGGCCGCTTGTCCAACGCCACCACTTCCGGAATGAATTAGAACACTTTCGCCCGGTTTTATTTTTCCTCGAATAATTAAAGCATAGTACGCCGTACTGTATGCCAGTGGAACGGTGCTGGCTTCTTCCAATGTCCAATGATCGGGCACATGCCAAAGGAAGCAAGAGTCTGCTAGTACTTCCGTGGCTATTGCTTTGCTACTTACTATTCCCATAACACGTCTCCCTTGTTGAGTGTCTTCTCGACCAGAGAATTCGAAGCCCAAAATGCATTCATTGGGTGACAAATTACCTTGTGGTAAAGAAATAGTAAAAGTCATGTGTCTTAAAACAAAAATTGAAATTAAAGCAAAGCGCGGGTCAGTGGATCCCCTACAAGTTGACTTTCATTACGAACTCCAGTTTTGGCTTGGCGAAAACAGGAGGCATTTGTGGGCGGGATTTATAAGTGCACTTATAAATCCCGCCCACTAGCCTTCGACAAGCTAAACCCGGAGTTCAGGAGGAAAGTCAACTTGTAGGGGATCCACTGCACCCGCGCTTTGCTTTAAGTCTTACCGGGAAGAGCGTTTGGTGGTAGTTTTCCGGTGGCTATCATGATGTCTCGAAAGTTTAATGACGAATAATAAATTTGACAAAATTTTGAATCAGGTTGACTATGTATTGGGTTGTGAAAACTGAGAGAAGACATAACCCATCTTAAGGTTGACAAGTCACCACGAGTTTGAATATCGACGAAGGCATGTTGAGTCAAAACAGTAGAACTCTCGCTTCGAGGAGGAAGTCCAAAATGACGATAGGTACCCCAATGACCGTTGCTTCTCACATTGAACAAAAGATTCTTCTCTACCACTTCAGCATAAAATGGGTCCGCTGGGTCAAACTGTGGTAGAGGCTCATAATAGTTTGCATTGAAGACGCATCTAAATTATGTAACAATTTTAATGTACAGTAACACTTTGATTAGCCATATTACAAGTCGTTCAAGTGTAACGCATACCGTATTTTCTGCCCACCACCAGTTTCTTGTCGAAGACAGTTGACCAAGCCGATAATTCCGGTATCAATATTATTTGCGAACAACCACAAATTTTCACCTTCAGAAAAATCATCTAGATTTTTCACTGCTTCTTTCAAAGGCTCAACCCAAGTATCGTAGTTATGGTTATCTATCCTCAACACCGTCTGTTTGGGAATCGCATCTAATGAAGCCTTTTGTTTCCTCATTATATAAAGATTTGAAGATAGACTGTCTGATTTCTTGGCGATCACAGTAAGCCCAACGCTCTTACTAGCCGCAACAATGTCCTTTTCCGATAACATTTTATCATAACCGCGAGAAAGAAGTATCTCCGCTGGTGATAAACTCGTTCTTTCTATTAGAAACACGAAACCATTCCATTTGGTCGCCTGCGCAACTGATCGCAGTGCAGTTTTAAGACATATATCTCAACGCGCAGCTGCACGGAGGTCCTTAGCGACAACCAAGTCGTAGGAGTCCGAAGGTGTCTCCTTCGAATGCAAATCCCAGGAAATTACTTTGACATTGTCACCAAGACTGGAATAGTCTAAGCTAGAATCTTTAACCACTTCACCGACAGTGTAATTGGCTCGCATGATCAGGTGGTATTTGCTGATGTAGTTAAGCAAGTATGGTGCGATAGTGGTTTCAACCGCTAACTCCAATATATTCAGTTTCAGCATGTTTGGCGTGTTTTCTACTACCAAATCCAATGATGCTCTTAAACATTTCTCATATAACAAGGATGTTGAGAAGATGTCTTTGGCGAGTGATGTCTTGTTATTTTTCACTACCTTATCTATGACCCCTTTCAGGTCATATCTGGTTCCGGGAGACAATAAGACATCGAGAATATCTTTCAAAGTTTTCAGCATGCTGTGTTCATCGGAAATCTTATCCAAGTACGAACTGACCAGATCGTCTGAAGCTTCTTTAGAGCCACGTAAAAATTCCAGTATTTGAGAGCTTCATTCTTGCCACTGGCTTTCAAGATTCTTCTACAAACTGCAGAACAAACATTTTTATATTCAACCAGAACGTTTTTCTCAAGGTCTGTCAATATGCTGTAGTCGTTGTTAGGGACGAATTTATATTCCTCAAGAATCGAGGGACTCTGAGCGCCTTGACGTTGACGACGTGCTGCTGCGCTAACTCCAAGTCCCTCCAATTCTACTCCTCCAGAAGAACACGCGTTGATGTAAGGATCAAAAAATATTTCTATTTCTGAGACTTGAGCAGCGATCGGTTGCCTCCTAGGATCAATTTTAACCCGTTGCAATTGTGTCGGTAGATAAAGCCCTTGGTTTTGCTGACCCAGGATGGGAAATTGAAGCATAGCATCCATGAATGTCACCCAATTTCCATCCCATCGTAACTTGCCATTCAAACTGTTTGACTCTACTTCAATAACTCCCTGGAAAGTGGGTCCGTACTCGTATCCCCTCAGAAGCAGTTCCTTGTAAAATTCTTTCTTATTTATTATGAAATCCGTAACCTTGTCCTTTATTATGGGTGACTTCTTTATTTCGTTTTCCAAATTCAAGGACGGGTCTTCTGGTACATAGATCTTACCGCTGACAACCACCGAACTTCCTTCGCAAATTTTAAATTCTCTGTTTTGGTAAAGGGCTACTTGGAATTTAACATAACCTGTATCCGGCATGATAGTGGCACGATGAAGAATGACGTCTTCAAAAACTACGGGTAAAGTCTCGAAATCACTCATCTCGTGTTTGGCCAGGGATTTCCAAGCCAGCATGAGGTAGCCAGTCGCCGGGTATAATACACGTCCATCAATTTTGTGGCCCACAATGTAATAGTCCTCCTCGGAAGAACTGGATGAGTTTGCGTAAAATGAATTTACCAAGGTCGGTTTAGTGTCCACAAAGCTATTCATCGTTGGAACTCTGTGGAATTTAGAGTGGTTCCATTTCACAAGAGTTGAGAGTCTAGGAGTTCCACGAGGGACTGGATAAGATATTGGAGAGTACAAATTCTTTGTAGCTGGGTTTAGACCCAAGTTGTATAACCTAACAAGAAGAAGGTTAAATCAGAAATTCGACGAAGGCGAAGTTACTCGATTAAATATAACTCACCTTCCAATTGATGATAAGAAAATGTTAAATCTTCAGAGTCTTTAGTATTCAACGAAATGTATTCACACTCCGACCCAAGCGCTTCTTTGATTATGGATTCCAGAATGCCTTGACAGGCTATCTCTACGACAAGCGCATTCTTCGGGACATGCTTCATGGCTTCGTGAAAGAAGACTGGCGATGTTATGTTGTTGGCAAAATATTCTGGAGAGCAGAACTCCACCAATGGAGCATTCCAGCCTTCATTAAGCACTGATGAACTAATCCACTGTCTTTTTCGTGGATGACCATTAGAAACAACTTTACTCAAAGTATTTAACAACTCTTTTCCGAGTTCAACTTCTTTAACAAAAACTCCTTGATCCCGCATTTCGTCCAGAAATTCTCTAAGGCTATGAGGAGGTCCAGCTATCGTAACGCAATCGATTGAATTTTTACAGACTGGAAATACGCCTTCTGGACAAAGAAAGTTAGCCTCGCGCCATGATATTCCGACAACAGCCATTTGTCCTACTGGTATTTGTGCACGTTCGCAACACCTGGCAGTCCAGTAAGCGGCCAGGATAGTTTCTTTTGCAGTGAAACTACCATCCGCATATGCGCAAGCGAATTCACCCACCGAATGTCCCACTATACCTTCTGGAAAGATATGTAGATCTGCCAACACGTCCACTAAGGCGATCTGAGTGACTACTATCGAGACGAAGGAAGTTAGGAGGCTGCAATTTTCATTTAGACCTTTGTTAATTTTTTCAAGCAGGTCATAGTCCAATGGTTTTAATATCTTGGCTGATCGCCTTATGGAATTCGCAAAAGGCTTCAATTGCATCATTTCTTTAGTCGCCTTCGGGCACTGTGAATCCAGTCCAGAAAACACAAACCATACGGGTCGAATGGTCGATGACGCTAGTTCGATATGTTTAATGAGGTTTTCCTCGTAATTTTTAATTAGCATGAATCCTCTGAACGGCATTCCACTCGTTGGGGCTTTGGAAGTCTCTTCTAGTAGTGTCAAAGCTTCGTCCGTGAATCGTTGCTTATGAATCTCGTCAAAAACGTTCTCTACGGCTTCTTTCGTTCGTCCGCAGCATAAAGCCAATCTTGGAATGGCTCTCGAGGAAGATCGTTGATTGTTTCCTTCGGGGCTGCCTTTCAAAATAACGTGAGCATTCGCTCCGCCAAATCCAAAACTACTGATACCCACTACAGCACCGGCTTTCAAAGGTGTTGCTTCGCTTACGACCTTCAAACGCCCATCCAGTAAGCTCGTAATATTTGAATTAGGGGTATTGTAATGCAAATTTGGCGGAATTAGTCCCGTCTCCATGGCAATTAGTACTTTCGCTATGGACGCAAGTCCTGAGAGAGAAATATTTTCAATTTAAGGAAATATTTTTAAAATAATATCTATATTAAATCAAGGGCTATGTGAATTGCTTTTCGATGTTTCGTTATTCCCCCAATGACTATATTTCACGGTTACAATATACTGAGAATTTCTCATAAGTCTATCCTAAATTAAAGGTTGTGTTCTTTGGGTCAGACAAATATTGGTCACTAAAACAAGGAAATTAGCTCACATGATGAGTAAGACATGCCCATCTTTTTTGGTCATTTTCAATAGCCTCCAGTCTGAGAACGTTAATTAGCCTTTATCCATCAGAAGTGTACTTTTATACACTAAATGGTATCGTAAAAGTTGTTCAAAGTGTTATAACAGAGTGGTCATTTTGAGCAATACCTCTAAAGACGTTAACTTTGATCGAATAAAAGAAACAGTAACTTGAAGCCCCCTTTTTACTACACTTTGAACTCTTTTTACATCTCCAGCTTATGCTTATTCTAACTTTAAATGAACCATTCTGCTAGATAAAGACTTATTAACGTTCTTTGTTATGATGTCTCACTCCACATGTGTGCCAATTTGCGAGATTTTATTGGCCTGTACATCCGAAACTAAATGTTTTGACCTCATGTTCCTTGACAATTTTCACTCAGTCTGACCACGAATGGACTGACCCAATGAACACACCATTTATTTTATGGTAGAAGTATGTATTTTTTACAATTTTTGGCAGAATCTTCGGTTATTAGTCTTGCAAACTAAATTCATTAGAGAATGGAAAGTATCTAAAAATGGGCTTTTTGCAGATTGTGGGTGAGCTTACGTGATATTTCAAAAACTTCAGATTTATGTAGAACAATGGCTTATTGGGAGAAATAGCAACATACCGGAGCTTCCTTCAGCGTGTCCCATGTTCGATTTAGTTGATCCAATTAGTAGAGGTTCGGTTCTGTTTTTAAGTATTACATTTAAAATGGCCGCTGCTTCCGTAGGGTCTCCAACTCTGGTACCAGTGCCATGAGCTTCAAGATACGAATAATCACTTTTGTCCAAATTCGCTTCGCCTAAAACAGCTCGTAACAAACGTTCTTGCATTTGAGAAGATGGAAAAGTAATTCCTACAAAAAGGATTGCATTTAAAAAACATTTACCATTAAACATGTGAATAAACTTGGTGATACAGCGTATAACGAAGCCTAGCTATTGCTATACTGACACTGCATGGCATAACCCACAGCAAAAACTACTGTGTTATCTTGCAAATGTTTTAACCGTAGAGACAGGGGGATTTGTCTTTATAAAGCTGAAATGGATTTCGAAAGTAATTTCAATAATGTAGGCAGGAAGAAGGGAATTTACAGCCCGAGTAACTGTTTTTATGATATTGCCACCTAAAATACAAATACCATTGTTTACGCCTGCCTTAGCTTTCTGCCTGCTAAGCACTTACAGAAAGTAGGGAATATGGAGAATGTACAATGGTGCAGGTTTTGATTTATCGCTGGTTGCTGTACATTGTTTTACTAAAGCCAGATAGACATAACAATATTTATTTTTCTTTGAACTAATTACGATTTATCTCTTGTTAAATTTTAAATTTTGGGTAAAAGAACCGATTGCAGTAACATACCTTCATTTTTCATTCCGTCAGCATTGACTTTGGTGTGCACAACAGTTGCGTAGACTCTGCGAGCATCTTTGGATTTCTGTAAAAGTACCGCCGCTATGGTTTCAGATCGTACATAACCATTTGCGCTGTTGTCGAAAGCCTTGGATTTTCCGTCTTTGCACAACAAACCCAGCGAGTGAAATTGTAGAGACGAGGCAGCTTTAAATATGACGTTCGCACCGCAAACAATGGCGGCTTCACACTGGTTGCTACGCATTGAGATAACGGCTTGATGGAAAGCGGTTAAAGTGGAAGAGCACGCGGTGTCCATGGCTAAACTCGGACCTCTGAAGTCGTACTCAAATGAGATTCTTTTAGACGCTATAGACCGGGTACTACTCAAAGGAATTATTCCGCAAATCTTATCAACATCGGAAGAAAAAGCTTCTTCAGTCTCGGAGATGCACTGGCCAAGAAACACTCCAATGTTTTTGCCTCGTAAAGATTCAGCGCTATACCCTAGAAGCAATAGGTGTACCAATTAGTACAGAAAAAGATGTTACTTATCATAATGGGACTCATATTCATAAAACTCGATAAGGTACATATCGGAATCTTTAATAATTATAAAAATTCATACCAGCATCAACAATGGCCTCGTAGACTACCTCCAACAGAATTCGTTGGTGGCAATCCATATTTTCGACCAGTTTTTCATCAAGACCGAAATAATCGGCATCAAACTTGGTAATATCATTGAGTCTTCCCTGTCGAGTTGGAATTCCGAATATACCTATCAAAAATAGATAAAATTAAAAGGTAGCATAAAAACGTAATCAATAACCTTGGTACCTGATTTCCATCGGCCGCCATCTTCAGATACGAGGTCCAACTTGTTAAACAAGTTATTTTCAAATTCGTCCATTTCGTCACTTTCCGGGAACCGTCCGGATATTCCGGAAATGACTATGTCGTCTTCGACTTCCCACTTTGGCATCTTGTAGCTTGGTCTTGCGTTTTTGTCATCATGGTTTGTCTCAAGGACAGTTTCCGGTTTGAAATCACTATTTTCCCACATGGTTCCTTTAAGATAGTATTATTTCAAAAATTATTATTTCAATCAGGAGTTACACACCCAACTCCGTGATATTTGTCGGTGGTCGAGTAAAATGTTAACAAAAGCGCACTCACTATAGAAAATATGAATAACAGTTTAAATATGTATTTATGCAACTACAATAAAACAATCTTAATTACGTTTTAAACATTGAACAAGTCCTTTAAGAACACGACACAACAAGATTTTTGTACAAAAAAATTTGAGAATACATTTTACAATGATGTTGATTAGTTGAAACATATCAAATAACATCTTTGTGAAATGTATTCTCGATTTTTTTTGTACGAAAATCTTAAGCTGTTATTTAAATTCTCTACGAGAGGGGTCGACAATTAATTATGAAGAATTTTAAACTAAACAAAATATCAGAAATTATAATCAATCCTTTCGTGGGTATTTTTCAGTCCTAAAAACCCTATTATCCGTGAGTATAAAGATAGATGTCTCTCTCGAGTGCAGATGAAGTTTAAAAACACTAATTATCCCTTCTCCAGAAATTAAAATTATGCATAATCTAAAATGTGCATCTGCTATACTAAGACCCACCTCAGTTAGTTCCAGTCTCGTGGAAGGGGTCGTGAACTATGATGTTTTAACTAAATAAATTCCAGTGTTAATATAAAATACACAGCACATATTTGCCCTCCGCATCATCTTAATTTTAAATAACACCGAAAACAAGCCAACTAAGCAAAAATATTATTCAAATTGCATAACTTTCCAGCTTCAATTATACTTCAAAATTAAGGACTTTTCACATTGCGCTCTATATACAAAAATAATATGAATGAAAGTCATGGGGCCCCAATGTTCTTAGGGTATTCTGAATGCAATTAGCTCTCGCTGGCCCCATTTAAATGGTGAATCATATTTAAGTAATAGTCTAAAAATTTGAATTAAATATCATGGACAAAAATGACTCGCTTCGAAAAAAAAGATTAAAAATTAAGTCATCGTACCTGATTTTTAATCTCGAATTAAATTAAACTTTCAAAGTTTAATTCAAACAATTCTTATTATATTTTTAGATATTTAGGGGTTAGATGGAATTTTTCGATGATGTTTTGCCAAGATACGACTGTTCCACACCTCGACAAAGTCCTGCCGAATGTGACATTAAAACAACCCTTTGCTCTATATACTTTTGAGAAAGGAAAACATGGTTTCAGATATCAAATCGAAATTGGGCATTTGTATCATAAATATTAAAAGCATAATTTCAACACATATTGCAATAAGCGGAAACACGATGCTTTCCTATTACTTTTTCTAAGAAAATAAGTAAGACCTTCACGTAATTTTTGGCCTATTGTCGATACTCGGTGTATAGATTCTCAAAAAAAAAATTAAGTTCAAAACCGCCAAAAATTTCATTATAATAGGCCTAAGTCCTTTGCTTTTTTTACAGGCTTTAATTTAAGTATTTGGTCATTTCGACTATTCCCTCAGTATTTGTTGACGGTCTGGTTGGCTATCATTTGGCGAAAATGCAACCTCTCAACTCAAAATTGAAGATGGTTAAATCGATGCCTATGAGAACAGATTGGTGTCTATGTCAAATAGACAGAAGACTTGTGCATGGTGCTATTGTGAGAAGCAATGAGAACAGATTGGTGTCTATGTGATATAGACAGAAGACTTGTGCATGGTGGTGTTTTGAGAATCCAATAAGTACAGTTTGTTGTCTATGTGGGATAGACTGTAACTAGTGGTAGGAAGAATTAGCGGATTGTTAGTCTGCGAAAGGAAAATGGCTAGTTTATGATTAACGCTAATGCAAGATATTTACCGTAATGAAATACAATTTTCCGAATTTCTGTGAACTGCATACGCGTTTTGCAAATTGCAAACACGTTTGCTACGTTTTGCCAACATCTTACGTGGTAACAGACACACAGACAGATTCGTCCAGTGTAAAACCTCTCTTTGACATACGTGATGTTTCCTACTAAAAAAATCGAGTAACTAATATTTCTTGATTTTAAGATTTACAATGTTGCAAGTCTCAAGAAATACTGAAGGAAATTATTTTATTTATTTAAAAATGTACTATTAACATTGAGAAACAAAATTTTGTATCGTGTCGAAATGATTTATTTTCTTTACCTTACAAAACAGTCACGCCTTGCTTGCCGAATGCCGATCTACGTAGTCCTTCCTATGACGGGCATAAAACATTGACGTTGAGAAAGTTTATGCCAGAATTTATTTAATTATATTATACATCAATATATTCATCTTTATACGTTGCTATTATAGGTGTTACATAGCCTTTTACTATCGCTACCATCGTTAAGATTCAATGAATAGGGATGGTTTTTGATTGTATATATCGTTTTTGTATTGTGTTTACTGAGTTGGAAAAATTTCACAATTAACAATTAAGTTTGATTAAAAAAGTTTTAATTAATCGAATATTTTTCATACACTAATTATATTCTCGTGAGATTAAAAGCTATATATTAATCCACCTCAACTTCCGCTCTTCGCTATATGGTAGGACTTTAGTAAGCTTCCCTCTAAGGATGATGATATTTTATTGTTTTCGGTTAATGTTTCTTTTATTTGTACCAAGTTAACATCGTTATTTAGAGGTATTGTTCAAAATGTCCACTTTTCTGCTATTACACTTCGAACCACTTTTACATGGCACATTTCTTCCTTTGAAGGAAAGGTTCATTAACTGTCTTAGGGTGGAGGCTATTGAAATTGTCTAAACAAGATGGACAGTCTGATGTTTCTTTCTGCACATATGTGCCAATTTGTTTTTATTAGGGGCCAGTACCTTCTGAACTAAATGTTTTAGACACTTCATTCCCTTGACGACCCATTGCCTCCCACATCTATGAAGATATACGAGGCAATGATCGACCCCCCACAATCTTACTAGCAGTCTCATTGGCTGAAGTTTCAGCCAACCAATGGGGGAAATTAAAAAATACATGTTTAAAAACACCTGCAATATTTCATCTATTTATATAAATATGTTTGTCTCGCTCGCGTTATTCTACTATTCATCCGATCGCCATGAACATTTGGTGAGTTGTTGCGCTTATGCCCGCGAAGGTTTTAGGAGTGGTTCTACTGAGTTGTTCAAAGTTGGGTCCGTAAGTCCCTAGATCGTGGTATTCCAGACCCCTTAGAGTTTAGCTGTAAACGTAAATGACGTTCTGAAGAAACAACATAATGTTTAGTATTATTCTAGAGGGCCGGTAAGCCATTCTAGATAATGAAAAAAAAAATCTCAGTTTTTCGCTTAATTTCCCATAGAAAAAGCATGGTGTTATTGGTGGTCCTGTACATCGAATAACTTAAAAACTACAGCGAAATTGCGTTTTGGAACACAATTTGATAGGGTCCCTTCGGTTAATATGAGAGACGGTTGATTGAATATGGCACAGAAGTCTGTTTAATTTTGTCTCGTATGTAAATTGTGGATATCATAAGGTCCTACGGCAAAACCCATACTTAAGAATTATATAGTTTTATTTTAAGAAATTAAAGTGAAAAATAATTAACTTCACCACATAGGAATAAAATTAAGATGTTGAAATAATAATAAATAGTCATTGATAAAGAGGTCTTAAGAAACGTAAAACCGATAATATATTCGCTAGTGAACGCGTGATTTATTTCGAAAATGCTCAGTTTCCTTATTTTTTAATATCAAATGGAAATTAGTAGAAATAATTAAAGATTGGGAAACCAATGAGGTTGGAATTTCTTATCAAGGAAAACCTTGTATCATGTTGAAACTTTTTGTTTTCAAATTTCTTACTAAAAGGTATGACGCGAATAAAATAAACGATGCTTGTAAAGTCGAAATAAAAGAAATTAAACACAGCCTTTCGTAGTGCCCAGTTATTTAAGAGGCTTTCTTAATTAAGTCTCGCATTCTCTCCAGAGATGGTTTTTCTCCCCTACTTATGAATTAAAATGAGTGTTTTGAAAGGAGAAAATTAAAAATTATTCTATTGAGAATGGAGGCTAGGTGGGAGTGGTAGGCCTTTAACATAGCACTGGGAAAGAAAATGAGCACAACGTTATAAGATTATCAAACGTAGGAGTGAACCATTTTGGCATATAACTAAGAGGGGAAGACACGAGGGTAAAACCCTGCCTGCATCTGGCATTTCGGTGAATGCGCTCTAGGCGTTTCGGGTCCAGAGACTTAGTAAAGACGGCAATGGGTCAGCTCTCCTTGTATGTCAAGATACTGAGTGTTGCCTACCCCGTTTTTATAAGAAAAGGCTTATTTAAAATTGGAACTTTGAAAGAGCGGGAATTTTAACGGCCGACGTAAACAGGTTTGGTTTGGAAAAGAGAGAGAGTTAACAAGATATGCCCCAAAGCATATTAACGCTTTTTACCTCTCCGTGTGACGTAGTCCAGGAGAGGTTCTGTAACGGCCGTGTCTGTCTGTCTGTCTGTCTGTCTGTGTGTGTGTGTGTCTGTCTGTCTGTCCGTTGTTACACCCACGTGACCGCGTTCGCAGTTTGCGTATCGGAGCAAACGTGTTCCCAATTTCCGGACCGCATTGACAGTTCACAGAAATTTGGAAAATTGTATTTCTCTCCGTTGGCTACTCTATACTTGAGTTCTCACACCACCATGTTTGGTCTTCGTCCATCCTATATGAACACCAGTCTGGTACTTTTCTGGCTTCCACCACCACCATCTTCTATTCTTTGTCAATCCCACATTGACACCAGTCCCACATTGACACCAGTCCGCACTTACACTGGCTTCTAACACCACCATCCACTGGTCTTCCGTCTATTCCTTATAGACACCAATCTGTATCATTGGCTTCTAACACCACCATCCACTGGTCTTCCGTCTATTCCACATAGACACCAATCTGTATCATTGGCTTCTACTCCATTATCATCGTTTGGTTTTAGGATATACGCGGCGATCAGCTAGGGTTACGAGAAACGTCTAACCTCCCTAAGGTGGGATCGGCCACCAAAGGTTTTCGCAATTGCGCTTGTTCCTTACAATTATAATGGAAACGAATCGTATATATACCCCAAAATTTGAAGAAAGCGGGCAAGAGGGGTACCCTTCACTTTAAACGTCAATATTAGAAAAGTTTGAGAAGATAATAGGTATAACTTTATTTTAAACGATTTAACTATTATTAATGTTAATAATTGAAGATTAAAATAATTAAAAATAATTATATTTATTTAAATATTAAAGATAATCTTGTTTCTCAACTCAAAATTAATACGGAAAGATTTAAAAAAGCAGTCTATGTTTTTGTCTGTGTATGTCCGTCCATTGTTACACTAGTGCGTCGCGTTAGCAGTTAAGCCTTGTGTTGATGTGTTAAGAAATCATACAGAACCTTAATATTCCCTTTTTCCATAATATAAAGTGAATATGTGGAAGTATTTTTCGTAATTATGATGCATTTAGTACTTTTGTAGCTTTAAAGCTCTGTTTCATTTTGATATTCCAAAGATTTATTTTAATATTGTTATTTGAAATGGCTGTTTATATATTGCGTAAGCTATACTACATCTGTATATAGAATAATCCTTGGTTTAGTAATTTCATGAAGAAAACTAAGACCTAGACTCAGGCGCGTATAACAAGTATTATCCGCAATAGGCTTAGTGAAACAAAGAGTAATTAATTGAGGCCTGTGGTGAAGTAAACTTTTGGCTTTGATTTTCGTGTCTGAAATGAACAGACATCAACGGTTCAGAGTGAGCCGAAAGTTAAATACACTCTTAAATAATAATAATAATAAGGTTAGTGAAAGGGCTAATGGTAAACGGCTAGTAACTACAGACTTATTACTCTCTTTATGGTGCGCATTGACTATTAGTGCGTCTAGCTACAATTTAGCTTTGGTGTTATTTAACGTTAACATTCATGTTGGCAAACTAAGAATATTGTTGAGGTGAGGCGAGACGATAGTGTTTACACTGCAAACCAGTTGTGAATGTAGCTTTCAGAATATAGCGTAAACAGCTGAAGCGTAGACTTCATTTCCTGTTCTTTTCCCCATTGACTGATTTCCATGTGTCCAAGATTTATCCTTATTGGATGTAAAATGTCGTCTGCTTTACTGTACATTCGCTATGTTTGGAATACTGCTTCAATATTTCGTAAATTTTTACTTCAAAAAAGTGAAATAATTCCATATCTAGGTAAATACGTTTGTAGTAGTAGACCTCTTGACACGGAGAGGTAATATTTTGGTTTTCCCAACTTGTTGCAGTGTGATATTGTCTTTAACAAAATCCGAATTAGGGATTCCCGCTACCAATAAGCAAAGGCATGGAAAAGTATAGGAAAAATATCTATAGCTAAACAACAATCCCTAGTGGCGCAGACGTTGAGTATCCGCATCCCACACCGGCGTCGTCACTCACTCGTAAGTTCGAGTCCCGATACCTCCGAAAGACCGTATTTTCTCGTCGAAAATATGATCGAATTTAGTATAGATGTCGCTAGTGCGGTGGAAAATCAAATTCCGGCGAGCTCTGCCGCGTAATTTAAATTTACGAAAATGTACGCGAACGCGAAACAGCCAGCCTGCCTGCCTGCCTGCCAGCAAGCCTGCTTCCAGGGGTCGCCGTATAAAGCTTTTTTGCTATAGGCAAAAAGCTTAAAAATTGACTATAGCTTGGGATAGTGAAATCATAGAGAAACGAACCCTGTGACGGTGTAACCTGATTACCGCCTCTGCACGCTCTTATGACACAAAAAGACTACAGCGCAGGCGCCAAAAAGCGATATGGAAAGCGAAGTCCCGGGCGTTTCCCTTTTAATAACATCGAAATGGCCGGGAGTGTGGCGCACTCCTGTAAGCCAAGCTTCTGGGCGGCAAAGTTTGAGGGAATACGACACATGTCGGCGATCCTACCCTATAGGTGCCGACTGTCCCGTGTCCGCCGGAGGTGACTTACCCCAATGCCACCTTCCGTCACCTCCCAAGTAAACCTCATTTCCTTCCCTGCTTACACACATACGACCTAGCGGCCCCCGTCAGTGCTGGGCCGCGTAGGGTCTCCCGTTCACTTCTTCCTGGTGCTCAAGGCCTAACGGCTAAGCACTAGTGATAGTAGGTGGAAAAAAAAAAAAAAAAACATCGAAATGGTCTATTACTGACAAGCTTTTATATTTGGAGTGTCGTTTCGTTTTGAGGTTTAACGGAGGAAAGGTAATGGTTGAACCCCCTTTAACTTTAAAATATTAGCCACACCGTATATCTACGGTGAGGTTATTAGTTTAACCTTGGCCTGCCTCGATGTTCCTTTCGTCATTCTAAAGGGAGATGATGCGAGTTTAATTATTGTGAGTTGTGAATCGGCGTACCGTTTATTTAAGCATTTAATTTCTCCTGCACGCGTTGTTTGCCGACTGGCACAAAATAATCACGTTGAGAAATATTTATGTAATAATTTCTTTAATTATATCAGTATATTCATCTTCGTACATGTGTCGACATCGTTGCTATTATGGTGTTGCATGACCTTTCACTCAATTATTAAACACAAGCCATCGCTTTCATAGTTAAGATTCAATGAATAAGGATGGTTTTTGATTGGATATATCGTTTTTGTATTGAGTTAACTATTTTGGAAAAATTTCACAAGTGACAATTACGTTTGATGAAAACTTGAAAGAAACCCTCTTGATAGTTTAAATTTGAATATCTTGATTTCAGCCAATTCATTTTAACTCCTTTTTTATTATACTTCAAAATATTAAAAATTATAGTTGGAACCAAGAGGGCGATTTTATCACCTGTATGTTTGCTAGTCTGCGGGAATTACATGAATGATATATACATACGCACAATACTTACATCCTTTAGAGCTAGGATCGAAATCAAGAAGCGCATTCTTAAGTGCTTTCCTGATTGTACCTGTAACACTATTGCTAGTTCTTAAGATAAATCTTTCTTCCAGGACTTAATAAAATTACGTTTAATTTTTTTTTCGCATTTCTTTATTGTAATACAGCTTACGCCTGAATATATGTAACAAATTTACGCAGTGTTATAAACATAATTGATTATAATACGTCCTCTAAAACTATACAAAAGTTATATACCATCTATATTGCATAAACACGCAATTTTTCAATAGAAGAAAGTGACGCAATTCCACCCTTCGATTGCCGGTAGTGGTGGCACTTTCATTTCCATGTTACATCAGTTCCCAAGATAATTTGGTGATTAATTTAAACATTTCAAAAACACATTTTCGGCCACTAAAGAGGATAAATCACCTCTTGTAGATTACATCAAAAGATATATGATCTAACGGGAAATTATTTTCCGTTAGTGTTCTGGTTTGAATATTAGGGAAGAGATTTTAATCAGATTATAAAAATTATTTGAAACTGATAAAAGCATTATTTATTTTGTGAAGTTTTTACGTTGAGAAAAAACACATTAAATAGAAGTGTTAAGAATATAAGTGTTCAGTCGCTTTCCAGTTTCCATGCCCCATACTTATTTGCCATAACAACCACTACCTATGTCGACGATATTTTTAATGCTCAGATTGCGAATTTCTTGCATAGAAAGGTTTAAACCGCAATTTCTTTCAATGGCTTGTTTGACTTCCACGCCCATTAAAGAATCCAGTCCAAGCTCACCGAGCGTCATGGTGCTACTAATTGAACTCATGTCTTTTAAACCTAAAGTGATTAAATTTAAAAAATATAGTTCAGGGCCATGCTTAATAAACTAATACGTAGATAATTAATTAATTTTTGAGACATTACCCAGTATATGGCCAACTATTTTCACTAGATCTTTCTTCTCGGAATAAGATCCTGTCTCGGAAACTTGCTCGGCCGGAACAAAACTGGAAAGCACGGCTGCATATTTTCGTGAGGCGGTAGAAATTTGTAGAAAGTAATCAAGGGTAGAGAGGCAATTTGTAATTCTCTGTGGTGTGAATCCTCCAATAACGGTTTCCTTGCTTCCCATTGTTTCGTGTACGATACCAACATCTCCTATGACTCCCCACTGAATGGCCAATCCTGGAAATCCAGCCATTCGCCTCTTTTCGCATATTCTTTCCATGACAGAGTTGGCGAATCCGTAGTTTGTTTGCCCGGCGTTACCTCTACCGCAAGCGATCGACGAAAAAGTAACAAACCATTCCAAGTTAGGACATTGTGCGCGAGTCACTTTGTCAAGGTTGATAGTGGCCTTAACCTTGGGATCAGTAACTTTGGTAAAATTCTCAACCGTCTGGTTTTCGAAGAGAGCGTCCTTCAAAACCAGCGCCAAGTTAAATACTCCACCAATGGGTCCCCGTCTTGATGATTCTCGGATAAGCTCCTCGGTTTCGGATATTGAAACCACGTCTCTGGTCGAAACATCAAGTACCGTTCCTTTTTTAAGCCATCTCTTAACACAGAGCTTTTGGTATCCGGTTTTAATTCCAGTTCTTGACGTTACAACCAAACGTTTACATCCTCGCGCGATAAGCCAGTTGCCCAATTCCAAACCGAAACCCCCGAGGCCTCCGACAATGATGTATGTCATATCAGGATGACAAAAAGACCTCGGGATAGCGGGTATTTGCACGAGCTTGGTGCTATTAAATTTTGCCTTTTCCTCGTCACGAATCTTCAAGACAACTTTACCAATGTGTTTTCCGCTTGCCATGAAACGGAAAGCATCTTCCACTTGATCCCATCGGAAAACCGTTGCGTCCAACGGTTGAACTGTGCCATTTTCGATTCCCTCTTGCACCAACTGATGCAGCTCTTTCTTAAGTGACGACGTAACGGGATCTTGAACAAAAAGAGCGTCCAGTAGGACTCCGTGAAAGGTAATACCCTTGAGAAAAGCCGACATTCCTAGAGGGTTGTTCTGCGACAAATCAAACTTTCCAATTTCCAAGAAACGACCATATTGAGCGAGACATCGAACACTAGCCTGCAGTTTTTCTTCTGCCAGAGAATTGAGAACCAAATCCACGCCTGCGTTTTAAATATAAAAGTATAAGCATATCGAAAATTTTCAACTAACGAGTGAAAACGTTGATGTAAAAGAATCTGAAGCTAAGACGCTATTTGGATTTTTTCAACAGCAATGACAGTTTCAATTACTCAGAAACATAGTCGATCATGCTCGAATACTAATGATATTTAGAAATATTTGGTTACATCCCTATGCGCTCTCACAATTTATTAAACCATGGCTAAAATACAATGGTCTTCAGTTTCTTTCTCTCTGTGAGATAAATATTACCTCTGGAATTGGTTTCCTTTAAAATATCGTATTCAAACATGATGTCACGAGAACTACTGAAGTTTCTATCATTAAGTTCAGGAAATCTTTTCTTTAAGTATTCTCTTTTCTCAATCGAACCAACCGTGGTGAAGACTTGACAACCCATGCTCAAAGCGATAGAAATTGCCGCTTGCCCTACTCCACCACTTCCCGAATGAATTAGAATACTCTCTCCAGGCTTCATTTTTCCTCTCATAATTAAGGCATAGTAAGTGGTGGCGTACACAACTGGAATGGTACTGGCTTGCTCCAAAGTCCAATCGTCTGGTACTGACCAAACAAAACTTTTATCGATAATAACACTGGTAGCCAGACCCTTGGTTCCAACAATTCCCATAATACGCCGACCGTTCGGAGTAGTTTTACGACCAGCGTACTCCAGACCCAGAACGCACTCCTCGGAAGCAAAATCACCTAAAAGAATAAAATTCAATCTACTTGTAAACCAAATTTTTACATAAGCAAGAAATATAGCAAACCGGAAAAAGAATCGGCTGTGATTTTCCCAGTTGCTAACATGACGTCTTTGAAATTGAGAGAGCTGTAGTACACTTGGCATAAAGGTCCTTCGTCCCGCACCTTTCTTTGAATATAGAATTTGTTCGAAGATTGAAACCATTTAAAACTTGACAAATCACCACGAGTAAGGATGTTCAAGTAGGCGTGTTCTGTTGGCTCCGTCTTGATTAGTTCGGGGAGAGGAAGCCCGAAATGACGGAAAGTACCCCATTGTCCTTCGTTATTTATATTCATAACTAAGTCTTTCTTCATTAGATCGGCATAAAATGGACTTGCTAGATCGAACTCTGGTAGAGATTTCTTCTTGCAATTATTGTCAAAGACGCAGCTATGTAACGAATCCGTGTTAATAATCCCTACTGCCCTTCATGACTTAAACTAGAAAAAATAAGAGTCCTTACCGGATCTTCTTACAACCAACTTCCTTCAGCAAACAATTGACTAATCCGACGATGCCAACGATTGGTTTGTCAGACACAATCCATAGATTTTCACCATCTGCTTCGCTCACGAGGTTCCCAATAGTTTCCTTTAAATTCTCAATCCAACCAGAGTAATCGTTCAGGTTCACCTTCACCACTCTTTGTTTAGCTAAGTCAGTTGGTAAGTTGTCTAGCTTTCTCAAAATATAAAGGGTGGCTGTAAGATTGTCCGTCTTCTTGCCAACAATAACACATCCAATTTCTTCGCAAATCTCTTCGATATCAATACAGCGATGTGAAAGTTCTTTACTAAAAAGTTTTTCACCAGGTGTTAAATGCGTTCGTTCAATCAGAATCATAAAACCTCGGTTTTTTACGGCGTTACGCATTGACTGTAAACAGGTCTTTCTACTCTGTCCCTTGTATATTTTAAATACATCTTTAGCGACAATTAGGTCATATCGTTCCGATGGTCCATCTTGAGAAATCAAGTTCCAATTCAAGGTCTGAACAGTCTCACCAAGAAAAGACGTATCAAGAGCAAAATCTTCCCCAATTTGTCCAAGAGTATACTCGGTTTTAATATTAGCGTGATATGTACTGATAAGGTTCAGTATATTTGAAGCTACAGTGTGATCCAAGGCTGCTTCTAGTATTTGAAAATGTTCCACATTGGGCGTGTTTTCGATGACCAAATCCAAGGAAGCTCTCAGCGCTTTTTCACACAAGAGAGTGTTTGACAGAATGTCACGTGAAAGTGAATGTCTTTGGTCGGCGTCTCCTGTTAGCTCCTCCAAAGAAGATTTCTTTTCTTGTGAAGCTGATGCTTTAAGAACTTTTTTTAGAGCTTCAAGCAGATGGTAATTCTCATTTTCTTCATTCATAAAACATTTGACAACATCATCTGAGGCTATATTTTGACCATTCAAGATTTTGTTAATTTCCAAGTGGTTCCAGGCATTGGCTTCAAGGATTTTCATGGTGACAGAGTTACATACTTCGATGTACTCTTTTAGTTTGTTTGTATCAGCTCGTGATAGCACATTAGCGTCAGTGTTAGGAACAAAGGTATATTCTTCCAAGATCGGAGATTTCACACCAGCATAACGACGTGGAGCCGAGGTACACGTTAAACCTTCCATTTCTATGGCTCCGGCAGTGCAAGCGTTGATGTAAGGATCATAATATGCAGTGATACTGCTTACAGTTTGTGGGGATATCATTTTCCCAGGGTTAACCATGACCCTCCTTAAATTGGTCGGCAAGTTGAGTAATCGACTATTTGCACTTAAAATTGAGAACTGGAGCATGGTGTCCATGAAAGTAACCAAATTGCCATTCCATAGTAGTTTCGCGTTCAATCCGGTAGATTCCACTTCAAGAACCCCTTGAAATGTTGGACCATACTCGTATCCTCGCAAGCGAAGTTCCTTGTAAAAATCCTTGCTATTTAAATTGAAGCTATTGGCGCTATCACGCCTGAGTGGGCTTCTCTTTACTTGATCTTCCATTTTCAATTTCAAATCATCTGGTACATAAACGCGACCTGTGACAGCCTTTGAGCCACTTTCGATGATTTCGAATTTTCCAGAAGATTGCATCAAATTTACTGTAAAACGGACGATTCCTTCTTTGGGTATCATTGTTGCGCGATGCAAATTAACATTTTCAAACACGACAGGCAGGCGTTCAAAAGTCGTCGACATCGTCTTGGCAAGAGCCTTCCAAGCAAGCATAAGGTATCCAGTCGCGGGATACAGTACCCTTCCGTCAATGTTATGGCCAGTTATATAATAATCAGCTGAACTTGGACTAGAACAGTCAACTTCAACAACACTTTCGGAATCATTTTTTACACCCGCAAAATCATATGGTGATACCATTTTCCAAGAATGCGAATGATCCCAGTGAATTATGCTCGATATACTGGGGGTTCCATTTGGTACTGGATAGCGCAATGGAGGGTACAGATTTTTAACTTTAGGATTTAGACCCAAGTTGTACAAGCTGAAAAAGGAATGGGTGTATGAATATTAATTTCAAATGAAAATTCATAATGACCATTGAACAACTGAAGGGAGGGGTGGGGGCCCAAGTGCTGCGCTCATCTACAATACAATATTTCTCAAAATTGCATTTTCTTAAGAGGTTATTTAAATATCAAGCCGTATTGAAAAAAACGGGTTTGATCCCGAAAGTAATTTCTGGTAAAGTCACAAAGTAAAAATGTTTACTAATGCATAGTTCAGGGCTAGGTTGAGTAAGGTTGGGCTAGATTTTTCAAGATATTTATTAGATTAGATTAGATTTATTAGATTTTTTTATTAGTGGCAGAAAACTAACGGAGATCTTCAATTATGGCTACAAACCGAAATGCATCTAAGAAGACAAAGCTTTGAACTTACTTTCCAATAGATGACAAAAAATTATCAATGTTATTTGGATGATTTCTTTTCAGCATTGACACGTAGGTACAATCTTTCCCCATACGCCTCTTGATGATGGCTTGTAGTAGGCCATGTGGAGCTATTTCTATGACGATGGCATTTTTAGGGACATGATTCAAAGCCTCGTGAAATAACACTGGAGCAATCATGTTATTGACAAAGTAACCCGTCGACGACATTCTTGCTAAGGGTTTGTTCCAGTCGGCTTCTTGAATAGAAGAGCTTATCCATCGTGGCGTTCTAAGCTTAGGATATGTAAAAACTTTATTCAACGCTTCCCGTAAACTCTGAGATATAGACTTCATGTAAGGAGAATGAAAAGGCATGTGACAACTGTTGACTTCCTTGACGAAAATATTTTCTGAGAGTAAAGATTCTATGAATTTTTTTATCTTGCCCACAGGACCAGATACGGTAACCGAATCTTCGGCATTGTGGCAAGCAGGAACGATGCCTTCTGGACATCGTTTTTTCACTTCCTCCCAAGACAGACCCACTGCTGCCATAGCTCCTCGTTCTACATTACAGTCCAAACAACATTGTCCCCTCCAATAAGCTGTCGTCAATGTTTGTTTCGCAGTTAATCCACCATCAGCGTAAGCGCACGCCAACTCACCAGCCGAATGTCCGACTATGCCATCCGGTTCGATGCCGAGATTAAATAAAATATCAATAAGTGCTATCTGAACCGCGGCTATTGAGACGAAGCAAGCGGTGACGGGGAGTAAATCAAGCTCGGTTCCATTTGTAACCAACTCCACAAGATCAATACCGTAGGGCTTTACCACTTGGGCGGATTGCCTTATGGAATTGGCAAAGGCATCGAGCTGCATCATATCTTTCGCCATACCAGGCCATTGAGAACCAACTCCTGAGAACAAGAACCATATTGGTTTGTTTCTGGTTGGTGCAAGCTCTACCAATTGAATTGGTTCATCTTCGTTATCTTTAATCAAGGCGTAACCTCTATAGGGCATGCGTACTACTGGCGCTTTGCAAACCTCTTCAACCATCGACAATGCTTCATCAGTAAACTTGTTTCCAACCATTTTAGAAAAGGCAAAATCAACTGCTTCAGCCGTTCGTCCACAATACAAAGTCAATCTTGGAATTTTTCTGTGATTAACTAGAGAATCAGGAATCTTTCTCTTCCCTCGCAAGATAAGGTGAGCGTTTGCACCACCAAATCCGAAGCAATTAAATGCCACTATTGAACCGGAGTCCAAAGGATGAGGAGTAGTAACAACTTTTAGACGACCATCTTGTATTCCCTTCAAGCTCTTGTTAGGGTTTTCATAGTTCAGGTTTGGAGGAATATATCCAGATTCCATTGCGATAATTATCTTTGCTAGCGAAACCAAACCTATTAAGATTGAAAAATATCAAACCGTACCCTGCAATGTGCGAGATAGGACGAATCTCATTTACCAGACGCTGCTTCAGGATGACCCAGATTTGACTTGACAGCACCTATGAGCAAAGGTTCTTTCCTGTCCTTACAGAATACTTCAGTAACGCCCTTCAGCTCAATGGGATCGCCCGCTAATGTGCCAGTTCCGTGACATTCCATAAAGGGAACGTCTTTTGGATTAATTTTAGCCTCACCGTAGATCGATTGTAATAATTTTTTTTGTACTTCAGACGAAGGGTAAGTTATACCTAATAAATACAATAAACGATTTTAGTATGGTTTCGTAAAGGTAAAAACTAGAGGGGTATACCATCTTCTTTAGCTCCGTCAGCGTTGATCTTCGAATGCAATACTGTGGCGTATATTCTACGAGCGTCACTAGACCGTTGAAGTAGTAAAGCGGACACCGTTTCTGAACGGACGTATCCGTCTCCACGATCGTCGAATACTTTGCACTTGCCATCCATGGAAAGCATACCAAGATTCTTAAATTCAAGCGAGGTCATAGGGTTCAAGTTGACGTTAACTCCAGCGACAATGGCCGCCTCGCATTGGTTGCTTCGCATGTGCAACATGGCTTGATGGAGAGCTGTTATGCTGGATGAACATGCGGTATCCAGTGACATACTTGGGCCTTTGAAGTCAAAGTAAAAAGAAACTTTATTGGGCAGCATATAATTCGAACAACCGGTTAACGCAAGTCCATCGGCATCCTGATGTTTCTCTGTTAAAACTGCTTGAAGCTCGGAAGTACTTTGACCAACAAAAACTGCAACGTTTTTTCCCCTCATTGATTTGGTACTATATCCTGAAAAAGTTTGAAAAGTTATATGTCCACAGAATTACACATAGAAACTTCATCTATAATGTATGCGGAGTGCCTCTCATGGAAAATTTCATAAGCACATATCCACAGGTATATTGCACATATTTGTAGATATAAAGTTCACTTTAAAGCAAAGGGTGGCTCTGCTGGTGCCCCTTAAAAGTGACTTTTCTGCTACACAGTGACTAAGCTTGTTAAATTCAAGTTAAGCCAAAGACAGGAACCAAGTCAATTAGGTCTGATTGGTTCCTGTCTTTGGTAAGATAAAATTCTTGTCCAGAAGTGAGTAACTCAAATATAGAATTATATTAACATAATTTAACCTACCAGCGTCGGCTATAGTCTCGTAAACGACTTCCAATAGAATGCGGAGTTGAGGATCCATTTTTTCAGCTTCTTTATATGGTATCCCGAAATAATCGGAGTCAAACTTATCAATTCCGTTGATTTTTCCGTGTCTTCTAGGAAGCCCAAGAAAACCTTCAAGAAAAGAAATGTCGATATTTAAGAGCTATCGAACTGAAAAATTATGAACAACCTTTTCGAAGTTTTTACACGAGCTTGAGGTTATAAGCAATGACTATTCGAAACTTACCAGGTTCCCATCTTCTGGCATCCTCGGTAATGAGATCAACGCCGTCAAATAAGTTCTTTTTCAATTCATCTATGTTGTCCGATTCTGGGAATCGTCCTGCGATACCAGAAATGACTATGTCTTCATTCATGTCCCAAATTGGCATTTCGTGATTTTCTCGTTTTTTGTCAGATTCAGACGGTACGGGAATGTCAGGGTTTGAGCAGTTGGCTGACATTGTTTATTAATATTTTCTAAATATTAGATTTTAAAAGAAAATAGAGACCAACAATGGATTGCATTTGATGGGACGGTACTTCAGAATACGTTGAGAGACTCTGGCTCTGAAAAGTATGTTGAGTATCATGGAAAACAACTGAATAACGTCGTTTGTTTTTATACCCTTTCCTTTTATTAATTTTTCGCAACTCTTTCAAAATGTGAAGATTTAAAAGTTTTTCTTCAATTTCTTGGTTTATGTAAAATTCATGGAAAACAGGTGCATAACGTCAATTGTTTTTAAACCATTTCCTTTTATTAATTATTCGCAACTCTTTCAAAATGTGAAGGGTTAAATTTTTTCCTAGAATTTCTTGG
Source organism: Phalangium opilio (assembly GCF_054372755.1). NCBI lineage: Eukaryota > Metazoa > Arthropoda > Arachnida > Opiliones > Phalangiidae > Phalangium > Phalangium opilio. The sequence continues at coordinate 5,196,922 of NW_028324217.1, read as the reverse complement.
TTTAATTAAATATTTATAGATTTGTATGAAACTCTGTCGTTCAGAGTCTGGTATACGTAATTGTTTTTCAAATAATTATTTCAAAATACGTATGGTTAAGGAAAGCATAATATTAAATGGTAATTTTTTGGTTTTAATAAATTTTAAATAGATCATGGTTTTGAAATAGTAGTGTTACTTATTTCTGGAGTAGTGATAGGACAACTTCACATGACTGTCTTTCGTCTGCTACGGCATCAAGCGTGGAATGACTCGGCGGATGGATATAACAAAATGTCAAAGCCAATTTCCAATGCACTAATAACGCTACGAAATTCACGCATGCCCAGTAAGCTCTCTTTGATGGAAAATGAGAATGTATATAATACTTCTCTTCGTGAGAAATGTACCACAAAGCGGAGCAATTGTAAGATGATTCTTCCCAACATCATTTTACAATTGGAGCAATTAAGGTTGCTAAACCCAACCCAATCACATACGCTATAAATAGTTCCCTCATCGTTACTCTATTAGCGTTTAACTATTTGCCAAGGCGCATGTCCTTGTGAATTTTTGGTCCCACGTCAAGACAATCAAGGTTTGTGGCTTGATATCTGAGAATTTAGTACCAAACAGTTATAGAATTCACCACACGGTGCGATGCCCATCGGAAATATGATGAGCAGGAGATCAAACAAAAATGGTGAGCCTGGAAAGAATCATGTTATATAACTAAGATATTGAGATGATACAGAGTGTCATCCTTCTTCCATTATCCCCTTCCGATATTTAATGTCGAGTATTCGTGCTTTGAAATAAAAAGAGTGTTATCATTCTTTTAGTAGAATGTTTCCTTATTTGACTGTCGAGTGTCGAAACTTTCATCGTAGGGTGGTAAAACCGTTAAATCGTGATAAGAGTTACAATACGTGGTATGATCTTGATTTAATTAGTTTAAAAACCATCTCTTACCCTCCACAATCCATTTCGCTTGAGGAAAGAAAACATATGACTTGCAATCCCCCACACACAACCCCATCCATCTTGTGACTGAGAGGGGAATTTGTATTTATTCTTTTTGCGCATGTAACTTTTTTCTTAAATTTGTGTTATACGTATTCTATGAGCCGCTTAAGGCAAGGTACTATATATGTTCTTACAAAGTGTGGAACTACAACAAACGATTTTACATATGATTCTATAATTTTATTAAATCATAAATACGTATCCAAACATTTACAATTGCATGCATTGTGCAATAATGCGTATTTAACCTAAACCAGTTTAGTTTTTTATATAGTTTAATTTCACAATTAGAAGGGAACTCAATTTTTTTCGCCTTTTGCAGAGATTTCTTCAGTTGTTTGCGCTGAAAAGACGACAAAATCCTTATCATCCTCACGTAGGCGAGATAGTTGCAGAAGATGTTCAATTGCTGATACGCAACTGGCAATTGTCTACGGTGGGGTACCGCCTAAAACTGCATCATTGCCTTTCGCTCCTAGTCCAGTAACAGAGCCCCACTGAATAGCCAATGCAGGGAGTCCATCGTTTCGACGTTGTTCACAGATTCTTTCCATGGCCGATTTTTTAAAACCGTAGCTAAGCTGACCAAGATTGCCAAGACCAGATACAACCACGAACCATTCCAAATCTGGACAAAGTTTTCGTGTGGTGAAGTCCAAATTCTCAGTTGTCTCAACTTTTGTCTTAGTATAATCATCTTTTCGAAAGAGTGGCATGACAAAAACTCCACCGATGGTTGCATACTTCATAGATTCCATCATTAACGACTCGGCTTCGGCTTTAGTTGAAATATCTTTAGTAGAAACACTGACTGTGACTCCAAGAGTTCTCCATCTTTTCAGACAGAGGTTATGATATCCGGTACATGGTAATTTTTTCGATGTAATAACTAAATTTCGACCACCTCTTTCGATAAGCCAATTGCCCAATTCTAAACCAAATACATCAAGACCTTCAACTACAACGTTGCATTTCTACATTGCATAAACACTCAATTTTTCCATAGATTAAAGTGACACAATTCCTCCCTTTGCTTGCGGGTAGTGCCACCATAGTTTTCATCGGTTTCCAAGATAATTTCGCGTTTAATTGAAACTCCTCAGTAAAACATTTTTTGCCACTAAAGCGTGTAATTAGAAATGCATAAAGAGCAAAAATCACTTCTAGTAGATTACCTCAAGAGAAAAATTATCTTACGGGAAATTTCTTCCCGTTATTGTTCCTGGTTTGAATATTAGGGAAGCCCTCACATGAGCCGATCCCTATGAGCGGATTCCAAAACAGCGGTCCTCATAACAGTAGTTCCCTAAATAGCGGTTTCCCGAAATGGCAGTTTACCCGTTACAGCAGTTACCGATATAGCGGTTCTCTAAAGAGCAGAAAAACCGGGATGGCAAAAACGATAGTCGTTTATTATGGCGTAGGCTGGGTTATATGAACTCAAATAGAGCTAGGTCAGATATGGTTAATAATAGGTTAGGTTGGGTTAATTATTTGAACCCCAATAGTAATAGGTCAGGATTTGTTACGTTAGGTCTGGTCAGCGTAAAGTAAATTTTTGGAACCCCATTATTAGGCCAGGTTAGGTTTGGTTAATTATTTAAACCCCAAGAGTATTAGGCCAGTTTAGATTACGTGAGGTCACGTTAGGTTAGGTTACGTGAGGTGACGTTAGGTCAGGTTAGCGTAAACTTAATTATTTGAGCCCCTATACTATTAGATCACGTTAAGTTAGGTTAATGTGGTTAGGGCAGGTTTGATTAGTTTAGGTTAGGTTAGGTTTAAATTCGATTCCGTATTTTTGATTCATAAAGGATGGTTCTTATTGGTGAGACTTTAGATCAATGCACTTATGGTATTACAACAACGACTTGAGTCTTATCCTAATCTACACAAGATTTTACGCTAAACTTAATGCTATATCTTTGTTTATTTTTGCTTAATTTTCTTCCATTCTTTTGCAATCCTATGGGCTACATAATTATACGCGATTCCTACAAGATATACTTTAACCGTTATTTCATTGTTGTCAAATCTCGTTTTAACGAGACAATCCTTAAGATACTTGGAGTTAGAAGATAAACACTGCTATTTCCCAAAATAGCAACCGCTATTTTTAAAACAGCAGCTTTGAACAACGCCGCTGTTTTTTTGGAATCGCGGCTGCAATTTCAAGAACTGCTCTTCTGGGAACTGCTGATACGAAAACACCCGAACATTATGGAAGAGATTTAAACCAGAGTATAAAAATTATTTGAAACTGTTTAGAGCATAGTTTATTCTGTGGAATACACGCGTTGAGAAAAAACATTAAATAGAATATAATAAGAATATAATAAGAATATAATTAGAATATAATTAGAATATAATAAGAATATAATTAGAATATAATTAGAATATAATTAGAATATAATAAGAATATATAAGAATATAATAAGAATATATAAGAATATAATAAGAATATATAAGAATATAATAAGAATATAATAAGAATATACAAGAATATATAAGAATATAATAAGAATATAATAAGAATATACAAGAATATATAAGAATATAATAAGAATATAATAAGAATATACAAGATTATAAGTGTTCAGTCGCTTTCCAGTTTCCGTGTTCCATACCTATTTTCCATAACAACCACTACCTATGTCGATGATATTTGTAATGCTAAGATTGCGAATTTCTTGTATAGAAAGGTTTAAACCGCAATTTAATTCAATGGCTTGTTTGACTTCCACGCCCATTAAAGAATCCAGTCCAAGCTCACCGAGCGTCATAGCGCTACTAATTGAACTCATGTCTTTTAAACCTAAAGTGATTAAATTAAAAAAATATAGTTCAGGACCATGCATATATATAATTTATTTATGCATATATATATGTATAATTTATTAATACGTAGATAATTAATTCATTTTTGAGACATTACCCAGAATACGGCCAACTATTTTCACTAGATCTTTCTTCTCGGTATTAGATCCTGTCTCGGAAACATGCTCGGCCGGAACAAAACTGGAGAGCACGGCAGCATATTTTCTTGAGGCGGTAGAAATTTGTAGAAAGTAATCAAGGGTAGAGATGCAATTTGTAATTCTCTGTGGGGTGAATCCTCCAATAACGGTTTCCTTGCTTCCCATGGTTTCGTGCACGATGCCAACATCTCCTATGACTCCCCACTGAATGGCCAATCCTGGAAATCCAGCCATTCGCCTCTTTTCGCAAATTCTTTCCATAACAGAGTTGGCGAATCCGTAGTTTGTTTGCCCGGCGTTACCTCTACCGCAAGCGATCGACGAAAAAGTGACAAACCATTCCAAGTTAGGACATTGTGCGCGAGTCACTTTGTCAAGGTTGATAGTGGCCTTAACCTTGGGATCAGTAACTTTGGTAAAATTCTCAACCGTCTGGTTTTCGAAGAGAGCGTCCTTCAAAACCAGCGCCAAGTTAAATACTCCACCAATGGGTCCCCGTCTTGATGATTCTCGGATAAGCTCCTCGGTTTCGGATATTGAAACCACGTCTCTGGTCGAAACATCAAGTACCGTTCCTTTTTTAAGCCATCTCTTAACACAGAGCTTTTGGTATCCGGTTTTAATTCCAGTTCTTGACGTTACAACCAAACGTTTACATCCTCGCGCGATAAGCCAGTTGCCCAATTCCAAACCGAAACCCCCGAGGCCTCCGACAATGATGTATGTCATATCAGGATGACAAAAAGACCTCGGGATAGCGGGTATTTGCACGAGCTTGGTGCTATTAAATTTTGCCTTTTCCTCGTCACGAATCTTCAAGACAACTTTACCAATGTGTTTTCCGCTTGCCATGAAACGGAAAGCATCTTCCACTTGATCCCATCGGAAAACCGTTGCGTCCAACGGTTGAACTGTGCCATTTTCGATTCCCTCTTGCACCAACTGATGCAGCTCTTTCTTAAGTGACGACGTAACGGGATCTTGAACAAAAAGAGCGTCCAGTAGGACTCCGTGAAAGGTAATACCCTTGAGAAAAGCCGACATTCCTAGAGGGTTGTTCTGCGACAAATCAAACTTTCCAATTTCCAAGAAACGACCATATTGAGCGAGACATCGAACACTAGCCTGCAGTTTTTCTTCTGCCAGAGAATTGAGAACCAAATCCACGCCTGCGTTTTAAATATAAAAGTATAAGCATATCGAAAATTTTCAACTAACGAGTGAAAACGTTGATGTAAAAGAATCTGAAGCTAAGACGCTATTTGGATTTTTTCAACAGCAATGACAGTTTCAATTACTCAGAAACATAGTCGATCATGCTCGAATACTAATGATATTTAGAAATATTTGGTTACATCCCTATGCGCTCTCACAATTTATTAAACCATGGCTAAAATACAATGGTCTTCAGTTTCTTTCTCTCTGTGAGATAAATATTACCTCTGGAATTGGTTTCCTTTAAAATATCGTATTCAAACATGATGTCACGAGAACTACTGAAGTTTCTATCATTAAGTTCAGGAAATCTTTTCTTTAAGGCTCTCGTTCGTGCCCCTTGGTACTGCCTAGCATTACACCAAAAAAAAGGGTCTAGGAACTATCGCCATCTATGGAAAGCCTAATTTCGCATTGTTTTTCCGATAGATGTCGCGACCACGAAAAGATAAATTTTGATAACCACACATAGATATAAGAAATTATGTTAAAATGCATAGATATCTACAATACATAATGGCACAGCGTTTAAATGGCATATTGCGCCTTTGAACAGCTTTTTATCTATATTTTTTTAATATAAATGTAAAACTTCTCCAAAACTGTTTAAATATACATGTTATTTTAAACGTAAATGGCAAATCGCGCCTTTGAAGAGCTTTTTATCTATATTTTTATAATATAAATGTAAAACTTCTCTAAAACTGTTTAAATCAGGTGGTTTAAATCTCGGGTACCCGTCTTCGGGTCCGGGTCGGGTACCCGACCCGATACCCGAAACACATTTTTAAGGATACGAAAGGGTACCAGAGTCCCAATTTTAAGCCTTTGCCAATACCTGCCAGTCTGATGGGTCCAGTTCATGACGTTACCGCGCGTGTTTCAATACTTCTGCCTTTCTTAATTAAATAATTTAATTAGTATTATCAGAAGGGGATAATAGAAGAAGGATGCTACTCTGTATCATTTAATACATTAGTTATGTAACGTCATTCTTCCCAGGCTCACCCTTTTTGTTTGCTCTCCCGCTCATCAAACTATAGATGGGCATCGCACCGTAAGGTGAAATCTATAACTGTTTGGTACTAAATCCTCAGCAATCAACTCCCTAACCTCGTCTTGAGGTGAGACAAAAATCCACAAGTGCGTCTTGCCCAATAGTTTAACGCAAATAGAGTAATGATGAGGGAACTATTTATCGCGTATGTGATTCGGTTTAGTAACCTTGCTTCAAATGTTCCGATGTTGGGAAGAATGACGTTACACTTACCCCGCTTTGTGGTACACTTCTCTCGAAGAGAAGTATTATATACTTCTGGTATTATATTATTAATTAATATTGTTTAATGAATTACACTATGGGGGATAATGGCTCATCTTTGAAATCTAGCTTTTAATTGGACTGTAAGGAAAAGCAAAGAACCGAATTGGACCCGAAAGCTAATTTTGGGGTTTTTGAAGGGCCCGAAGACCCGACGGGTAATTGAAAATTGGACCCGATACCCGCGGGTACAATTTTCTATTACCCGAAATTTACCCGACACCCAAAAAAACTGGACCCGCACAGCCCTGCTTTAAATATACATGTTCTTTTAAACTTAACCCCAAATATAAGCAATAGGTATTATACACAAATAAGAAAAGAGATTTGGTTTAAATGTTTATTTTAATTGTTCAACTCATTCATTATTCTCCTCAGTAATATTTGTAGATTGTTTTTCACTCGGTGCGGAAAATCTACTTTCGTGCATGGCCAACAAAACTTCTTTTGGTGGACAGTCTACCATGCCTCTATTTGGGTGAATTAATTTAGGGTGATCTGAATTTAAAGCCTCCCTCCTTTTCATGTTTCCCTATGGTGAAGTAATCTGATTTGTTAATTAAAATAATAACGCTAATAATAGTGTCCAGCATGATATCTTACGTGAAAACTTGCCCTTTTTTGAAATATTTTTAATATTAATCTCTCCATATATGGGTATTGTTTTTGTTCTAAAACCTTTACAGTATACCAGGCTTTGCTTCTTTTACTGTAGCACTTGTTGAAACTAAAATAATGTAGGAGTGTAAGGTGAAAGTAAATTTTCATTGTAAATGTTACTGTAAGACGCAAATTACAAACCGTTGAACGCCATCGTCAGTTTTGGCTTCTAACCTTCCAGTATGATAATTGTGGTCAATCGCTGCTAGTTGGACTCTCATTTCATACATTTTGAAGCTGTGAAAAGTTTCAAATTAATTACCTTGAAAGTTAGAATTTAACACTGACGCGAGTATTACAAGAAACTTCAATTCAGTAAGGTACAAAATAAAGGCGAAACTCAATGTAGGTGACTAATTTGACTTTTGGGAGAACCACAAACGTTTTACTACCCCCAAATATCAGAAGGGTCTCTTTTAACTTTAAATAAAATCAGCACTGATTACAGGCTAGTCAGTTATGCATCGCGTGTTCCAGAAATTTGAGTATTTCATATAATGACGTGGACATAGCATGAAGTTTCCTATAAAACTATCAATTAATACTCTACCTAAATGCATATCGCTTGCTAGCATATTTCAGAATCAAACTATGATAATTTTCCAAAAATCCAGTATGACTGACAAAATGAAAAAATATATATAAATAACCATGAAGTTTTACAGTATTGACTATTGAGGCGGAAGCTAAAAATCTAGCTCCACCTTAGTGATTAATTGTCATACCGAAAATTTGCATAATAACCAAGGTTATTGAGAATGTTGCCTTTGGTTATAATTTTCTTAATTTCTTCAAACTGGGGAGATTCAGGACGAAGCCATTTGTGTGATTTAATCTGTTCTAAGGTTAGATCTTCGTGCAAACAGCAGGTTGGAGCGCCATACGCAAGGGGCAAATTCCACTCGTGGACGTCGCAAATATGTTGCAAAAGGGAAAGCCATAAATGTCGCATGACAGTCAAATCTCCTTTGCATTCTCGCGCGCAATACCAAAAATGGTTGCGAATTAGAGGGGCCCAATGTGCTACGTCTTCGGAGCCTTTTTTCTTTGATGCCTAAAAAGAAATTATGTATTCATGCATAACGAATTGCCTATCTTATTGTTACCTCCATAAGCTTCTTGAGAACATTTTTGGATGCGTGCCAGATATCCCATGAATGTTTAATATTGCGATAGATGCCTTTCTTTTGACGTAATAATTTTGCAATCTGGTTATGCGCATCAGTCACTATCTCCACCATTTTGGTGCCGTATAATTGGCCTATTTCGTTTATTTCAGCAGCTGTTAGTTCAAATCCCAAAAGTTCCATATTTACACTTTTCCCAGCGGCATGTCTGACATCTCGCGATTTCACAGAAAGTATTTTTTGCGACTCCATATCAGCCATTGTATAAGTGCAATACATCGATGTATGGCCAGGGGAATCATTGCGCCCATCACCAGCTACAATAACTTCTCTATCACTCAATTCCCTAAATGTCTGTCTTTGAGTTTCCTTCCACATCTCTTCTACTGCTGGACTTATAAAATGCTCCTGGTAACTGTAAATAAAGAAAAAGGGTTATGCATGTTTACCTAAATTTGGAATTACGGATTTCCCATGGTGTTAGTTTGTTTTGCTAAAATCATATCTTTCCAGAAAATAGTATATAGCCAATTCCAGAAGGGTGGAATGACATATGTCAATGGATGTAAAGCCTTTGGAATAGAGGGGAGTCTCTAGGGGTCGAATTTATTACGGGGGAGGTGGTCTCCATTTACTGGTCTGGAGATAGACATCTACTCGAGACCATTCTATCTTACTTCACAAAGCGCATAATACCAGAAGGAGATAATAGAGAAGTATTATATACTTCTGATAATACTCGTATTCCCATACCTTCTACACGGAGGAAGGAGAGAAAGGTACGTCAGAGACTGCAGTTCGAGAAATAGCATACTACCTCTGGTCCACTTTTATTAATTTCTCTGACTAGTTTTTAAATTCAAGAAGGGGGGTCACTGGTCCTCGGGACCAGTTTATTAATTGGAAATCTATAGGAGAACGAAGGCGGGTACCAGTCCGGTCACTGGTCCCAAGGACTAGTTTAAAAATATCCTTATTTCCCAGACTGTCAGAGAGTGAAGGTAACTTCAACGAGAGTTGTTTCTAAATCGTCACGTGATCCGTTGAACAAAATATTCAAAAGGTAAATAAGAAAAGACTGTTAGAAAAACGAGTATTCGAATTAGGAAACGATTTTTCGTAAAGAAATTCGCATAACCGATTTGAATACGACAACAGTTCCCAAAACCGAGTAATCGTTTCCAAGAGACTAAATTCCAAAAGAAAACGTGTATTCCATTGAGAATGATAGGGACTATGGTCACATGACACATACCAAGCTGTTTTTTTTATATATATATATTTCAACGCGATTGCACAGTTCGCGGAGTTTTGTTTTTCTCTCACCAGACAGGAGAGAAAGAGGGAGATAGAAACGCGCTTTATAAAATCCGCGGAAAAAATGGGAAAATAGGGGGGGTAGTAAAAACAATTTTCAGTACGTTTATTTACCCCCGTTTTCACCACGCATGGATCACGGCTGCCTATACTGATTCTCTCTCCCTCTCTCTCTCTCTCCTCTCTGCTCTCACGCCATGATCGGTCTTACCGTGGGAACCAGAGCGAAAGAAAAAAATTCCATTCTATGCGGGAACTACAATATTTTTAGTCTGATACACGTATTTAGAGAACGATTAATCGTTTTGAAAAGAATATTCGTCGGATAAAACCGAGTAATCAAATTTTTTAGTATTCTTTTTGAAGAAACTGGCACTGCTAGGCTTATTTTGAAAACGATTAATCGTTTTGAAACCAGCCTTTCAACAATTTGTTCCTTCATAACGGATCACGTGACGTCTGGCTCCTCGGCTTTGCGCCGAGGTAAGCGCGCGGCCGCGGGAAAGAGAGATAGGTCTGTCGCGTTATAGTTACCTTCCCCCTTGACTTTCCTTTCTAAAGACTATTGTAGTTAGAAAGGGGGTGTAGAGTGTTTAACCATCCCTCTAGGCGCGCTCTTGTAAGAGGGGATACTGTTCGTGACTATTAGGGGGATGACACTGAGCAAAGAGATGGAAGGGTATGATGTTTGCACCTAGTACTGACACTATTCTATTCGTGCTCACTGGTGAAACGAGGGTTGTTAGTCTAAACTCTAGGTTTTCCCCGGGGTATCAAGGAAGAAGTTTTATATTTTTTGCTACTAGGCCTATAATATGAAATGAAATGAAAGGAGGATTTATTATACAAGAGTATCGTTTGGTCTCCTTATGTTAATTATTATATATTGCAAAATACGCGTAGTGTATAGAGTTTAGCTGTTTTTCCCTAAAAATATACCAAAGCATGATAAAACCTTGAGATAAAAGTACCCTCAAAACTCCAAAAGAGAACTCCCTATTCAAAATTGAAACCTTATCAATAAATCTATTTACTGTAAAATTTTCTAACCAAAAGTAGGCCTACTTTCCTAAACCGAAAGTTGTAAAGAAGGGACGATGAAAAATGGGAGCGGTACTTTAGCCCTTTCTCTCTCTTACCCTTATTGAACTTGACATTTTAACCCGTCTTACCCACGACTGGCCGGAGCCATAAACGTAGATAAAAATCGCTTTCCCATGTCGCCTTCCCTTCTAATTGTCTTGGGACTAGCAATTTCCTTTGTACAACTAAAATTTTCAAGACCAGTGATTGGCTAAAACCTTAACCCAGCTTTCAAATGTAACAATTTCTCCTCTTTTTTTGTAACAAGAAAATATTGTATTCTATTTTTATCACCATTCCGAAAAGGTCCTCGAAATCGAAAGGGTTGATTCTGAGCTACCCTAAGATCGAATCCATCCAAAAAACTTAGAATTTTACCTTTATTTACTATGAAATAAAACTTATATGTTTAATTTAACCGAAGTCCATTCAATTATTTAATCAAAATTAAATAGTTAGTCGGGACATCAAAACGCGATATCTACTGTTTCAGTCCGGTAGTTATACGCCATCAATAACCAGCCATAAGCTCTCCCAGTTACTACACCTTAGGTTAAAGGGGGTAGTAAAGCTAGAAAGATTTCCACCCTTGGCACGCGCGGACTACATTCCCCTCGTTCCCCTTTCTTCTCCCTTTACTGAATGCCACTTTCATTTTCAATTGCTTTCGAACAGAGGCAATTTTTTTGTACGAGCTTTTTCCGACAATATCGTCAAATACAATGGAACTAATGAAATTAGGTTTGCCCGTGGCGTTAGAAAAAGGGTCTAGTGCACCGTGGGTCACTAGTTGCGCTTGTCGTCATAATTGCGAAAGAACAAAAGGCAGAAATGTTTGCCCGTGCAAATGTCTAGGGTTAAATTGCACAGATATGTGTACTTGTGGGAACGTGGGCAAGAAGGAGGTTGGTTGCAAAAACAAAAGTTTATCTAAAGAGAAAACGTCAAGCGCCAAAAAAGGCGAAAAACGCGGTAGAGACCGGATATATACACAAGAATTAGAAGAAGCGGAAATAGAAAGTAGTGCTCCATCACCGACATCGAAATTTTCGGAAGATTCAGATGATGACGATTTCATCCCACACGCGTCATTCCAAGAAGAGGCTGCGTTAGAAGAGAGCTCTAAGGTAAGATAACTTTCCAATAAAAATTCAAATCCCGTATGGAAATAACAAGACTTTCTTTATAGCCTAATTTGTCTACTCACTGTGAAGCAGCGAATACTTCTTCTGATTCTGAGAGCGAACAAGTAATTGTATATCAAGTAAGTAAGTAAGTGTTAATAAATGCTAATTCAATTCTATCTACTACTTAGGAAGTGGTGTCCAAAAAAAGGAGGAGAAAAAAGACACATAGACCGAAAAAATTAACATTAAGCGAGGAAATTCTAGAGGCAAGCGATTCAAATGAAGAGGTATGCCATTAAACAATTTTCCGAGCAATTTTCTCATTTACGCAACATCAATTTATAATCTTAAAAAATGTAGGAAGATGTTCAAGTTCAATCTAAAAGGAAGAAAAAAAGCGCCCCTAAAACGAAGCCAGCACAAAAACGTAAAAAAACTGGAAGTAAGGTCTTGAAAGAAGCAATGGAAAAAATAGATCAGTCTTTCATGGAAAACCTAACTGACAGCCTTGAAAAGCATCATGCCTCTCTACAGGTAATCAAAAGTGATATCATGGATAAAGCATGCGCGGTACGAAATTTGTTTTCACGCTATGAGACAGGCAAGTCCCCATCTCCGACGGCAGCTTATTCAATGTATACTCTGTTTCAGCTTCGGTTGTCAGCACGCTAAAACGTAGGTCTCTATGTTGGAGCGGCTTAGCGGTAACCTATAACGTGGCTTTGTGCGTGCTGACAAGAGACGAATAGTCTTTTTCAGATTGTACTGAAAATCATTTCTTTCGTCGGTTGTAAGCACGCAAAAAGCTACGTTAGATAGCTACCAAGCTTTGCGAGTTCCGACAACCGAAGCTGGAACAGGGTGTGTATCTCATGTCGGAGATAAGGAGTTCTATCCTATAGCGAGAAAACAAATTTCCTCAGCCCATTCTTTTTACCATAGTTCAGCTTTGGAGTAAACACTAAATAAACCAATTTTTAAATATTTCCAAATTATTAATCAGGCTTTAATTAATCGAATGTCACCAGAACATAAAGATTGCCTATTATCCAAAGTCAGCAAAATTTTACCTGAATTTGAAGTTTTAGCGAAAGAAGGTAAATAGCCTATAGTCTTTAAGCGGATTATAGAAAATACTGGGTTTATAATAAGCTTTGGTGTAAATGAAACCGCTGAAAGACTTTTTTTTGGTTGAAATTGACATTTCCGTTTTTAGTTCTTGGTGAAATTTCAACTCCTAATGAAGCTGATAATCGAGAAAATGAGGCGGAGTGGGACGAATGGGAGACTCCAAACTCAGCCTTTTGTATTGGCGTTGAAAATACAGAAATGGAACCCCTTACAGCCTCAAATGATCCCCCCGCGATACCATCGACATCCACTGCTTTGGAAAAGACTACCCCAACCCCAGGTCCTGAGACATCTCCAACACCCCCCGGGAAACGCCCTAAGAAATGTGTGTGTTTGCGATGCAGAGAAATGCCGTTATTAATAGAAAACAAGTGCTGCAGGGATCCGCAATGTATAACAACATCTCCCGAGTTCAGTTTACTCTGTTTGGAGCCTTTCGTCTTGGTTTTGAACATGAGAATGCGGAACGAGCTTCTACTTGATCGGGACATGCTAAATATCGCAAATAACCGATTAAGATTTGCCGCGTATTCCAACCTTTGCCTTTGGTTGTACGGGCGGTTAGGGGTTGGAAACCGTTTAGTACTCCCGTCGTGTGCTATCCTAAGAATTAGGGCACGTTTCCCGAGCGAAGACGGTCAGTACAGAGGATTTCGCAGAGGATATTATCCTGACTAAGTCCTGACTAAGTCCCACATAAGAAGTGAAAAAATAAAAATTTGCCTATCTAAAAGACTTATTTGTTTTAACTTCGATAATTTTCAATCTACGTAGTTTCTCGGAAAAAGTTCTACCTTACAAATATGTCTATCTGTAAACTGACAACATACGGATGATTTTACGTAAAGGCCTCGTACTTCCTCCGTTATCTCTTGTAAGAGAAGGTGCATCTCATGTTTGTGACAATAGGGAGCTTGGGGGTTAAAAAAAGTGTTGTTTCGTCCTTCCCGAGAATAGCATGGCCCGAAAATACAGGGTGTCGACAGTGGTTCTATGGGCGATTTGGAGTAGAATATGTTCTACCGTTTACAAGCTATGATTGTTGAAGTGTTTTACGGATGACCCCTTTATTCCAGTTTCTCACTTAAATTTAAGGGGTCATCCGTAAAACACTCCAACAATCATAGCTTGTAAACTTACTCTAAGGGCAAAATGTCATCACCCATGGAACGGACTGTCTGTATGCAAACGTCTATCTGTTAGCTCAGTGTCATCCCCCTACTAGGCGCGTACAGTAAGAGCGCCGCGGCCCGCACGCCTAGAGGGAAGGATAAACAGTCTACACCCGCTCTCTAATGACACTAGCCTATTTCGGTCTTAGCTACCTTTTTGGAACATCCTTTCATGATCCTATACTTTAACCAGGGAGGGGGATTGTTGCTCTAAGGTTAAATATACAATAATATAGGGGGAAAAGGGTGGGTAGGAATTTTTATCTCTTTCCCTAAATTCTAGCCTATTCATATACTCCCCCCTTCTCTCAGCTAGAAAACGAAATCTGTCATCCCCATCATTCTTTAGTTCATGTTCTATCATAGAGAATATAGAAAGGGAGTCGAATTCTGGGAATAGAAATATAAGTTAAAAACAATTTGTGACGAACAGTTCCGGGTAAGGTCGATTTGGCTGTGTAGAAGAAACACCCTTTCTGTAGCGAAACTAAAAGAGACTCCACGAAACCGCTTATTTGAGCTACCTTGGTCCTTGCCTTTACCATAGTCGAAGGCAAATTCGACTCCTTTTCTTAAATCTCTCTGTTTCCCTTTGGGGTATATGGACCCAAAACTACCTATACCTCTTCATGTTTATTTTCTGTTAGGGAGGGGACATAAAATATTTCTATGGAAAGGAGACGGGCGTGCAGCGTGCACTAGTCACTGGACAGAAAGTGCTTTTGAACAGTTTTGTGTATCTTTTAAAAGCTGTCTTTCAACAAGTTTTTACAACAGTAATCAAAAGTGGATGGGAAATATAGGGAGAGGGCATTTGTCAGGGAGGGAAAGAACATCCGACGTCATTTTATACCTCTACTTAGGGGAGCGTTTGTAGGCGCTATACTGAAATTCCCCCGTTAGGGGGATGGAATCGAGGTAAGAGATATAAGCCTATGACGTGGCAAGAATGGGTTTGCCCTCTCCCTATATCTTGGCTAATGTATTACTGCCGTTTCTTTTCGCCTTCTCTAAATATTTCTCTATAACAGAATTTCACATTCATTTGACATTTTCGAAGTAATAGGCGAGAACTCTACCCCCTCCTGAGAGAAAAATGTTCCTTACAGACCACGGAGCTGTATTGTAGATACAATACAGTTAGAGAGCTGCATGGAAACGGTAAATAGGGTAACCCTACTCTCTGGGGTAACCACCGAAAACCGTGGCAATGGATGGCTTTTTTTAGTAATATCACATATTCGGATCGGGAATGGACGGATATAACCAATATGGAATGGAAGTGGTGAAATTGATATACATTTTACTTTGGAAATGGTTGGTAAATGGATAGAACCAGTTCTATGGATCATCTTAAAATTCTAAGACTGATAAATTGTTTGGCCACACAGTAATGGCAGCTCTCTGCCTTTGACTGTATTAGACTATATATGGCAATCTAAGATAGGTGCCACTACTACTCATCTCACTTTGTTTGTTGCAGCCTAGTTACAAGCTAGCTTAGCTAAAATTACCGTCTTCCATTGTGAGTTTTCGCGCCAAATTGTCGTTATAAATATTTTGGGAAGCGACTTACGCTACTTGGCGAAGGGCGAGCAAGAGTCCCTCAGTCCAGTCAGATTTTTCTACAGTTATTTATAGCCCCTCCCCTCTTTTTTCACTAAAATTCCGAATGAAGACCCGATATTGCAGTGGTAATTTTGGGCCAAACCAAGACGCTCAAGGGTTATATTCTTTCGAACTCTATGGTATGGAAATAGTTTTCTGATCTTGTTCATTTCGGTAATGGTTGGAAATGCATTAACGTTTCTTAATTAGGAATGCGAATGGTTAGTATTTGTAAAACACCGATGGAATTGGTAAACAAAAATGGTATGGAAATGGTAACGTTTGAAACTGAAATGCAGCTCTCTACTGAGGGTTGCGTACCCCAATTTCCACTTGGAAAAAGTCTACTGTAAAAGGCGATTTTAAAAAATTACGTTTCACCAGGTGCGCGTGCCAAAACGAGGGAGTGAAGAAATGCTTTCCATCTATGCTCCCCCCTACAAATATTGTATAGGGGACTTTTTAAAATTGCTTATTTACACTAGAGAGCTGCATTTCAGTTTCAAACATTACCATTTCCATACCATTTTTGTTCATATTTTTGTTTACCAATTCCATCCATTGATTTCATCAACTTCTCCATCCGTTACCGATCGGTGTTTTCAAAATACTAACCATTCGGATTCCTAATTAAGAAACGTTAATGCATTTCCAACCATTACCGAAATGAACAAGATCAGAAAACTATTTCCATACCATAGAGTTCGAAAGAATATAACCCTTGAGCGTCTTGGTTTGGCCCAAAATTACCACTGCAATATCGGGTCTTCATTCGGAATTTTAGTGAAAAAAGAGGGGAGGGGCTATAAATAACTGTAGAAAAATCTGACTGGACTGAGGGACTCTTGCTCGCCCTTCGCCAAGTAGCGTAAGTCGCTTCCCAAAATATTTATAACGACAACTTGGCGCGAAAACTCACAATGGACTGATTGACAGCTATAATAGCCGTGAATCTCGTGTGCTAAAGTAATAAGAGGATGAGATAGAAGACGGTACTTTTAGCTAAGGTAGCTTGTAACTAGGCTGCAACAAACCAAGTGAGATGAGTAGTAGTGGCACCTATCTTAGATTGCCATATATAGTCTAATACAGTCAAAGGCAGAGAGCTGCCATTACTCAGTGGCCAAACAATTTTTCAGTCTTTTTAGAATTTTAGGATGTTCCATAGAACTGGTTTTATCCATTTACCAACCATTTCCAAAGTAAAATGTATATCAATTTAACCACTTCCATTCCATATTTGTTTTTTTCAGGTCATTCCCGATCCCAACATGTGATATTAGCAGAAAAACCATCCATTCCCACGGTTTTCCATGGTTACCACGGTAAATGGCAATTTATCCCATTTACCGTTTCCATGCAGCTCTCTAATTTACATCATTCCACCCCAAACCTTTTATACGTTCCAAAAAAAAAACTTACTTGTTGTAGGTGTCTTTTTTGAAGAAGAGTATTTTGGCATGTCTCATGAACATTGCAATCTTTCCATACATATTACCAGATAAAGGAATGCTGGAGGCAACAATAAGGTTCCCAGAGTATAACCCATTTATTACTGGTTGGGTTGACCATTTTCCCTTATTAACAATAGTAATTATTTATTAATTTACTAAAACATATAATAGAAGTTAGTACATATATTTGAAAATACCTTGGTATGATTTTGGTTTCTACTGGTGATACCAGTACAACACCATGTAACAAGTATAGCTGTACCCATATACTTTGAAGTGTATCTAATAGGTTCATCACAATTACGGCACACTGTACCATAAGCTTTCTCTAGAACTTCCATAAGTGTTGGTAAGTGAACTAGAGCCATCTCACTTCTAACAACTGTCTCAGCTGTTTCCAAAGGTTTAGATTTGGGCTAAAAATACTTAATTATTCAACAAATTGAATTCAAATACTCTATAATTATCATTTTTATACCTGTTCTGCTGGTTCGATTATTAAGGAATCATACTCGTCTCTATCTGGAAAATCACCAAACTCTGATGGCATCTAAAGAAAAATTATATTCAATATTATGAATATAAATTATGTTATTTGAAATATTTTTGGTTAAAATTACCTTTTCATCATCATCATCATCATCTACCTCTCCCCCATCAGTAAATGTATTGGTGAAATTTAATATATTTTCATCTTCCTCTCTGTAAATGAAATGTTGTAAAATTTTTAAATTCAATTAGTAACCTGTCATACTTACTCCACATTTTCTAAACCCTGAGCCATTTCATGTTCTTCTTCAGAAGCTAAACGGTTTTTGTCTTCTATCTCCAATTGAGTGGCACTGACGTCACTATCCTTGCTAATTAGTTGTGGAATAGAATTGGTTACTTTTATGATATTTTAATTTTATTGAGGGACACGAATATGTGAAACATATTGAAGAACCCACATAGGTGAAATATCCAGATCACTAAAGCTCATTCTTAGTCTTTTGTGGCTTTTGGCAAGAGCAACTGGTGTAGAAAACTGACGGTTTAGTGGAGGTGTAAACTCTTCCTGGAGTTTTTCCGGTGTGTCTACGTCCGACTCTAAAGCTAGCCCATATTTCAGATGCGGGGGTAATTCTGATTTTTATGAATATTTTCAATAATAAAATATAAAATATGTATACAAATAACAAACTTAAAAGCTAAAATTAGACCTAAACTTACTTTGCGGTGTTCTTTTCCGGGAATATTGCACAGGGTTAATAATGGAAAAGTCAGTTTCTGTGCCACTGTCCATTTTCGATATTTTGTCTGTTTGAGTCCCAATGCTTGCTAAGGTTACCTTGACTGTGCAGTCAGAGCTCCCAGCTTTTTCTGTCCATTTTTTTAATAATAACAAAGCGAACGACTCATTTGATAAATTTAATTTTAAACGTTCAGCTCTAAACAGTGGAAAAGCATCTCCTATGCTGAGCCTGTTCTGTGTGCCTATCGAAAAATAATAGATTAAAAATAACTACTTATACTAATCACTAAAAATTCATACTTACATTTGTTTGCCATTCGTCTATTATAAATAGCGTAAAAAAACTGGTGGATACACGCCTGATGTTAACCATACATACAAAATTACAAATACAAGCCCGTAAAAATTGACAAAGGCTTAATATTAAAAACCGTCCGAAAAACACTCGTCGCCGGCCTGCCCGCCTACAAATTCCGCGATAAACTCGTAAGAAAAAACCGTGTCAACCGTCCGTTGGACGTTGCGCGAGATTTGAAATTGGGAACGAAACAACAAGAACCATTGAAACACACATAAAATGGACCCTTTACGCTGCTCTAAAACTCCACAAAATATAGTTACAGTTACCAGTCCATCTATGAAACTTTTGGCCAATCAGAGATCAAGGCCAGAGGCATGCACGTATAAATCCCGCCTCTCCAACTGCGCTTCGCGCGCCATCTAGTTACAATTGTCCCCATTTTCTAGCGACCGCGCTATGCTTTAAGTATTCTCTTTTCTCAATCGAACCAACCGTGGTGAAGACTTGACAACCCATGCTTAAAGCGATAGAAATTGCCGCTTGCCCTACTCCACCACTTCCAGAATGAGTTAGAATACTCTCTCCGGGCTTCATTTTTCCTCTCATAATTAAGGCATAGTAAGTGGTGGCGTACACAACTGGAATTGTACTGGCTTGCTCCAAAGTCCAATCGTCTGGTACTGACCAAACAAAACTTGGATCGATAATAACACTGGTGGCCAGACCCTTGGTTCCAACAATTCCCATAATACGTTGACCGTTCGGAGTAGTTTCACGGCCAGCGTACTCCAGACCCAGAAGGCATTCCTCGGAAGCAAAATCACCTTAAAGAATAAAATTAAATCTAGTTGTAAACCAAATTTTTACACAAGTAAGAAATATAGCAAACCGGAAATAGAATCGGCTGTGATTTTCCCTGTTGCTAACATGATGTCCCTGAAATTGAGAGAGCTGTAGTACACTTGGCATAAAGGTCCTTCGTCCCGCAAATTTCTTGGCATATAAAATTTGTTCGGAGATTGAAACCATTTAAAGCTTGACAAATCACCACGAGTAAGGATGTTCAAGTAGGCGTGTTCTGTTGGCTCCGTCATAACTTGTTCGGGCGGAGGAAGCCCGAAGTGACGGAAAGTACCCCATTGTCCTTCGTTATTTATATTCATAACTAAGTCTTTCTTCATTAGATCGGCATAAAATGGACTTGTTAGATCGAACTCGGGTAGAGATTTCTTCTTGCAATTATTGTCAAAGACACAGCTATGTAACGAATCCGTGTTAATAATCCCTACTGCTCTTCAAGACTTAAACTAGAAAAAATAAGAGTCCTTACCGGATCTTCTTACAACCGATTTCCTTCAGCAAACAATTGACTAATCCGACGATGCCTATGATTGGTTTGTCAGACACAATCCATAGATTTTCACCATCTGCTTCGCTCAAGAGGTTCCCAATAGTTTCCTTTAAATTCTCAATCCAACCAGAGTAATCATCCAGGTTCACCTTCACTACTCTTTGTTTAGCCAAGTCACTTGGCGAGTTATCAAACTTTCTCAAAATATAAAGGGTGGCTGTAAGATTGTCCGTCTTCTTGCCAACAATAACACATCCAATTTCTTCGCAAATTCCTTCGATATCAATACAGTGATGTGAAAGTTCTTCACCAAAAAGTTTTTCTCCAGGTGTTAAATGCGTTCGTTCAATCAGAATCATAAAACCTCGGTTTTTTACGGCGTTACGCATTGACTGTAAACAGGTCTTTCTACTCTGTCCCTTGTATATTTTAAATACATCTTTAGCAACAATTAGGTCATAACGTTCCGATGGTCCATCATGAGACATCAAGTTCCATTTCAAGGTCTGGACAGTCTCACCAAGAAAAGACGTATCAATAGCAAAATCTTCCCCAATTTGTCCAAGAGTATACTCGGTTTTAATATTAGCGTGATATGTACTGATAAGGTTCAGTATATTTGAAGCTACAGTGTGATCCAAGGCTGCTTCTAGTATTTGAAAATGTTCCACATTGGGCGTGTTTTCGATGACCAAATCCAAGGAAGCTCTCAGCGCTTTTTCACACAAGAGAGTGTTTGACAGAATGTCACGTGAAAGTGAATGTCTTTGGTCGGCGTCTCCTGTTAGCTCCTCCAAAGAATATTTCTTATCTTGTGAAGCTGTCGCTTTGAGAATTTTCTTTAGAGCTTCAAGCAGATGATAATTTTCATTTTCTTCATTAATGAAACATTTGACAACATCGTCTGAGGCTATATTTTGATCATTCAAGATTTTGTTCATTTCCAAGTGGTTCCAGGCATTGGCTTCAAGGATTTTCATGGTGACAGAGTTACATACTTCGATGTACTCTTTTAGTTTGTTTGTATCAGCTCGCGATAGCACATTAGCGTCAGTGTTAGGAACAAAGGTATATTCCTCCAAGATTGGGGATTTCACACCAGCATAACGACGTGGGGCCGAGGTACACGTTAAACCTTCCATTTCTATGGCTCCGGCAGTGCAAGCGTTGATGTAAGGATCATAATATGCTGTGATACTGCTAACGGTTTGTGGAGATAACATTTTCCTAGGGTTAACCATGACCCTTCTTAAATTGGTCGGCAAGTTGAGTAACCGATTATTTGCACTTAAAATTGAGAACTGGAGCATGGTGTCCATGAAAGTAACCCAATTGCCATTCCATAGTAGTTTCGAGATCAATCCAGTAGATTCCACTTCAAGAACTCCTCGAAATGTTGGACCATACTCGTATCCTCGCAAGCGAAGTTCTTTGTAAAAATCTTTGCTCTTTAAATTGACGCTATTAGCGCTATCACGCCTGAGTGGGCTTCTCTTTACTTGATCTTCCATTGTTAATTTCAAATCATCTGGTACATAAATGCGACCTGTGACAGCCTTTGAGCCACTTTCAATGATTTCGAATTTTCCAGAAGATTGCATCAAATTTACAGTAAAACGGACGATTCCTTCTTTGGGCATCATTGTTGCGCGATGCAAATTTACATTTTCAAACACGACAGGGAGGCGTTCAAAAGTCGTCGACATCGTCTTAGCAAGAGCCTTCCAAGCAAGCATAAGGTATCCAGTCGCGGGATACAGTACCCTTCCGTCAATGTTATGGCCAGTTATATAATAATCAGGTGAACTTGGACTAGAACAGTCAACTTCAACAACACTTTCGGAATCATTTTTCACACCCGCAAAATCATACGGTGATACTATTTTCCAAGAATGCGAATGATCCCAGTGAATTAGGCTCGATATACTGGGGGTTCCATGTGGTACTGGATGTTAAGTTTAGGTTCTCACGGGTTGTAACTGGACTCACTCAAGTTAAAACAATTGGTTAAAATAACTATCAGTAGTTTATTCAGGTTAAAAATAATACAACCGGTTCCTAGTCCCAGCCGTAGCTGTCTGTCTTAACTCGACCCCTTCTCCCCACTCGATCCGCTTCCACGGTTCAGTTCAGTTCCCTACATTAGCGACCCCTGGTATAGTTTTATAGAATTACGAAATGGCGCGTACTTTGATCGCGTTATGTTACAACTTTTTTTTTTTTTTTTTTTTTTTTTTTGAGATTATTATTATACTTAATAACGTTGTGGTCGTCGAATGATGCGTTGTGGCCGACCCGTTGGCCCGGTGTCGGACGCTGGTGTGTTGAGCTTGTGAGGAGTAATCGTGGAAGGTGATTGAGGGTTCTGAGGCGTTAGTGTCGTATTTTGATGACGTGATGCTTGTCCGGTGTACGGCTGTGGTTGGCGGTTTTGAGTGTGTGGTTGTTGCTTTTGAGTGGGCCTCCTATGACTGTTGTTGCCCTTGGTGAGCGTGGACTGTTTGATTGTGTGTTCTTTAGCGACTTTGCAGGACTATTGGACGAGGCTACGTGAGATAATGCGGTTTCATCCATGGTAACTTGAAGTCGAATTTGGCTTCTTGTTCGTCGGATTATCTTGTTTTGTTGTGTTTGAAGTTGGTAGGAAAACAGTTCTGGTCCTACCGAGGCTATTCGGGCTGGTAACCATAGCCTGGGTCCGGCCAGATAGCGTATGGATTGGCCCGGGTATAGCTGAGGTAATGATGTTGTCGATTTTTTATTGAAGTTTTCAGTCATGGTGGTTTGTCGTTCTGTCAGGACGCGTCGAGTTTCATTTGTTGGATATAGGGGTTCTGATGACGTGTTGGTGGTGGTTAAAGATGTGCGTATCATGCGTCCCATCAGTAGTTCTGCTGGCGAGTGGAGATCAGTTTTAGGCGTCGCTCGGTGCTCCATCAAGACATCATTGAGATCTTTGTTTTCCGTTTCCCTCGGCAATTGCGGAACCGGATGAGGAGTTAGAGGTAGCGTTATGTTAGCTCTATCTCTTTCTCGGCATATGGGGCATGCCCTGACGAAATCCGTTATATGATTGGACATGTGGGGCCAGAATACGTTAATTTTAGCTTTTGCCACACACGACTTGATCCCTTGATGTGTCCTATGTATTTTCTCGAGTATCTCATGTTGCAGGGTTTTTGGTACTACGAGGCAGGAGCCGCAATAAAGCAGGTTATCTTGGATGTGAAGTTCGTCTTTGTGCTGCCAGAAAGGCTCCAGTTCTGACGTGAGGGCCTTCTGAGTGTTTGGCCAACCTTGGTGAATGTGTTCGATAATCTGTTTTAGTGTCGGATCTGCTTGAGTCGCTCGTTTATATTTTTCTTGTATGGTTGCCGGAAATGTGGTGATAGCGTGTACCGCTGTGTGCGGACCCTCAAGGTTGTCGGTTTTTATTAACGTATGAGAATCATGGGCTCGTGAGAGTGTTGGCATGTCAGTATTAGCGTGTATCGTCATTACATCAAGTTTTGGTGGAGGTCCTAATGAACGTTGTACATGGTCGATTAGTCCGAGTTTGATTGACGCCTCAGCTCCTAAAATGGGTGTGCGTTCTTCGCTGGTGATGTAAAACTGGCATGTCGATTTCGCAGTATGAGAGGTGCATGGGAGGTTTGTTACCCCTATAACAGGTACCTGGTGACCAGAGTATGCCGTTACCCGATGGGTCGGATTTGTCAGCAGCGGTTGGTACGGCAAGGCGTCATACATTCGTTTGGTGATGATATTAACCTGCGACCCAGTATCGACTTTAAAAGCGATGGGTGTGCTGTAAATGTATATATCATCATATATTTCATCTTCGGCTCTTCTTGACTGTAGGGAATCTAGTCTTTGATCGTCCGGTGAATTAGGTACCAGTACCAGGCCATAGCTGAGATATTCCTCCTCGTATGTTGGGTTGTGGTGATTGAACGGTTCTGTGTTGCTAGTGTTATCTAACGGGTGGCCCACATCTGTTTCTTCTAGTGCGTGGGTGGACCGGCAGACTGAGGCCCAGTGACCACGAGCGTTGCATTTTAGACACGATGTATCACGTGCCGGGCAAGGTTTAGAGGTGTGGGATCTGCCTCCGCAGTTTGGGCACTTTGGGTATGGCCTTGGTTGACCAGTATTTCTGTTGGTTTGAAATGAGTGTCCATATGTTTGTTGAATTTGAGAGTACGGTGCGTTATCCGTGTTACGATATGGTCCGCGTCGGTTGTGATAGTCTCTGCGATTCGAGCGGTGCCAACTCGTGTCTGGTCGTTGATTAAGGGCATCAATCTGATCATTTGGAATGAGAGCTTTACTGCTTGTGGTCATAGCGCTGGCATGGATGGCAGAGGTCTCGTCGGCTTGACAGAGTGCTGTTGCTTCTGTTAGTTGTAAATTCGGTTTTGCCAGTAGTGATCTACGGAGTGAATCCTTCCTGATTCCAAAGACAATTGCCATACATAATAGTATGTCCGTTAGAGGTGATAACTCGCTCTCCTGGGCCTTGGTCTTGAGTTCAGTATAAAATTCATCAAAGGATTGGTTTTCTTTTTGTGTAGAGGTAAAGAATTGGTATCGAGTATAGGTGAGGTTCTTATAAGGGGCGTAATAAGCATCAAATGCAGCGTAAATAACTGAAAGGGTTCTCAGGTCGCCCTGCTCTTGTATCGTGAGTGTTTTGTAAATTCTTCTACCTGCAGGTCCTAGTATGTGGAGAAATGTAGCTCTCTGAATCGGGACTGTCTCAGCATCAAGCTTGGCAGCCAGCGCGTATATTTCAAAGCCCTCCTTGTATTCGCTCCATGCCAAGGCCGGGTCAGGTCCAGGTGAAAAAGGTTCTGGGCTCTTGAATTGACTCATCTTCTGTTCTTGTAATGTTTGCGTGATTCCGCTTGATCTCGAAGTTGCAAGTTTGCACAATGAAATGCCGAGAGCTCAAGGCTTAACGGGTTCGGTACTGAGAATAGTGTTCAGCATCCCACCTCTGTCACCATGTTAAGTTTAGGTTCTCACGGGTTGTAACTGGACTCACTCAAGTTAAAACAATTGGTTAAAATAACTATCAGTAGTTTATTCAGGTTAAAAATAATACAACCGGTTCCTAGTCCCAGCCGTAGCTGTCTGTCTTAACTCGACCCCTTCTCCCCACTCGATCCGCTTCCACGGTTCAGTTCAGTTCCCTACATTAGCGACCCCTGGTATAGTTTTATAGAATTACGAAATGGCGCGTACTTTGATCGCGTTATGTTACACTGGATAGCGCAATGGAGGGTACAGACTTTTAACTTTAGGATTTAGACCCAAGTTGTACAAGCTGAGAAAGGAATGGGTGTATGGATATTAATTTCAAATGAAATTTCATAATAACCGTTGAACAACCGAAGGGGGTGAAAGAGCCTACGCTCATCTACACTAGACCATTTCTCACAATCGCATCGAGCGGTATTAAAGAAAAGCTGGTATGATCCCAAGTGTAATTTCAGGTAATTAAAAATTTTTACTAATGCTAGGTTTATAAAGATTAAGCTTGATTTGTGAATTTTTCAAAATTATTATTAGCTATCATTTTACTTTTTCTTGGCAACAGAAAACTAACAGGGATTTTCAATTATGACTACGAACTGAAAAACATCTAAGAAGACAAAGCTTTGAACTTACTTTCCAATAGATGACAAAAAATGATCAATGTTATTTGGATGATTTCTTTTCAGCATTGACACGTAGGTACAATCTTTCCCCATACGCCTCTTGATGATGGCTTGTAGTAGGCCATGTGGAGCTATTTCTACGACGATGGCATTTTTGGGGACATGATTCAAAGCCTCGTGAAATAAAACTGGAGCAATCATGTTATTGACAAAGTAACCCGTCGACGACATTCTTGCTAAGGGTTTGTTCCAGTCGGCTTCTTGAATAGAAGAGCTTATCCATCGTGGAGTTCTAAGCTTCGGATACGTAATAACTTTATTCAACGCTTCCCGCAAACTCTGAGATATGGACTTCATGTAAGGAGAATGAAAAGGCATGTGGCAACTGTTGACTTCCTTGACGAAAATATTTTCTGAGAGTAAAGATTCTATTAAATTTTTTATCTTGCCGACAGGACCAGATACGGTAACCGAATCTTCGGCATTGTGGCAAGCAGGAACGATGCCTTCTGGACATCGTTTTTTCACTTCCTCCCAAGACAGACCCACTGCTGCCATAGCTCCTCGTTCTACATTACAGTCCAAACAACATTGTCCCCTCCAATATGCTGTCATCAATGTTTGTTTGGCAGTTAATCCACCGTCAGCGTAAGCGCACGCCAACTCACCAGCCGAATGTCCGACTATGCCATCCGGTTCGATCCCGAGATTAAATAAAATATCAATAAGTGCTATCTGAACCGCGGCTATTGAGACGAAGCAAGCGGTGACGGGGAGCAAATCAAGCTCGGTTCCATTTGTAACCAACTCCACAAGATCAATACCGTATGGCTTTACCACTTGGGCGGATTGCCTTATGGAATTGGCGAAGGCATCGAGATGCATCATATCTTTCGCCATACCAGGCCATTGAGAACCAACTCCTGAGAACAAGAACCATACTGGTTTGTTTTTGTTGGGTGCAAGCTCTACCAATTGAATTGTGTTGTGTACGTGAGTTAAATAATAAATGCATTTACAACTAAAATAAGAGTTTAATGATAATGATATACGAGGATGATCAGGTACAAAAGTAGTGTTGCTCATAAGCTCCGGAACAAGAATGCCCGTTTTCCAAGACTCTCTCATGAAACTTGGGGAAGGTAGTTTGGGGCGCCATAAGCGGTTAACAGTGGAACTAACTAGCGGGAGTTTTGAATATATCTTTGTAGGGACACTACAATACCTTCCTTTTTGTTTGTTTACAATAGTGAGTTAAGATAATATTGATATTACATGTAAGTTACAATTTGTTCAGTGACATATTTCAGTTATTCAGGTACCGAGCAGGTACGCGTTTTTGTCTTGTGGCTTTTGTGGTAGCTATAGATTCTGATGGTCTTTCTTCTGTCGTTGGGGATACGACCCCCTTGTGTACTTGCCTGATCTGAGGCATGGCGTCATGTTGTGTGTCATGGTCAGGGACAGTGTTATGCCGAGGGCCGTGTGATGTCCTGACGGGAGGTGGATTGGGTGGAGTCTTCGGCTTTTCCTTGAATGCGGAATCCCCTATATCGAATTCCACTTCCGACGATTCTGTGGTTCCAATTTCCATATCATAAGCAGACCGAGGACGTATTTGGTTTTTGTGACGGCGTATTTCGTCTTGTGGTGTTCTCACGGTATACACGGTTTTTCCGATTATATCGCTAATGGTACCGGCAAACCATTTTTCCCCCTTTCCGAAATTGCAAGCGATAACGTCGTCGTGAAGTGCGAAGTTGCGGCTCGTGGGAGGTGGCGATTGTCCATTGGAAGTAGGTGGCATGGCCGCATGTTCCTGACAGGTGGGACATGTTGCGGACAGGTGCTCAATATCGCGGTCGATATGTGGCCACCAAAACATAGCAGCGATTTTCGGATCGGCATTCAGAACAGTGTGTATTTGTTCAGCGTGTTGGTTGATTGAGGGGAGGATTTGTAATTCCGAGTACAACCATTTCCGTCCGCATAAATTTGGCTTGTTACCTTGGACAACAAGGATAGGTAGACTGGCCTCTCGTGTTCCAAAGGATACTTGGACGTTTGTCTGGCCTATGACTTGGATCGCATCGCCCGTATATGATTCAAGTGTTCGGGAGAATGGGCGAACATTCTGTTCGCTACCGATGAGCTTGAAATCCTGTGCGGATATCATCGTGTACCCGGACCCGTTGTCGAGTTCAAATGTCATTGGTTTACCATTAACGGTCAACGTTATCACCTCCGGAGGGGGAACAGTCTCATCAGGCGATGGAGCTGTGTCGATATTGTGTATGGCATGCGATGTGGGTGAAGGAGGCTCAAGCGCCACTTTAATGTGATACACGTCTACATCATACTCGTTAAGTGCCACGGGCTCGAGATTGCCATGGTATAAGGTTACGTCATATTCATCCGGTTCCACGTGCTCGGAATTTCCATCGGGTGCGATGTCACCTATATGATTCGATCTCGGTGGACGAGATCTTGATTGATGAGGGTAGTTTTTCTTCATAGGAAGAGTTGGATTTAGACAGGCTCTCGCTAGATGGCCTGTACGATTGCATCGCCCGCATATAGCATTAATATAGGGACACACCGAACCCCTGTGGTTGTCGTTTTTACACCGAAGACAACAACTGAAGTCGGGAATTGGTTTTCCATCCCTCTGGTTGCTTTGTCGTGGTCTCAGGTTCGGGTGAGGGTTGTCATTGTGAAGGGCGTTGCTGTTGCCGTTGTTTTGCCTGTTAGAACGTCCTTGTTGCTCAGATTCGTTGTGCTCAGGGTGTTCCCGAGGAGTATGCATATGTGCAACCCTAAGGTCAATATCTCCATTCCTCATTTCACCAAGACTGCGTTTGGCATTCTCCATGGCTACGAGAAGTGTGGTGGCTCGTGCCAGCGTAACCACTTTCTTTTCCTCCTCTTCGGCTATGAGTTTTTGTTGCATCACGTCATTATTGATGCCAAAAATGATTTTGTCAACAATCATTTCATCTGGTTTATCGAACTTGCAGTTTTCCGATAGAGATTGAAGAGCCGATATGTAGGTTTCCACTGATTCACCTTGTTGGCGGTCACGGCGATGGAAACGAAGGCGTGCTATGCATCGTAGAGGCGTGGGGTTGAAATGTTTGTTCAATGCAGCTACCAAGTCCTCATAGGATTTCGCGCTGATTTTATCCGGCCGAAGTCTATTTCGAAGAAGCGTGTAAGTTTCGGGGCTTAAAATTGTTTGTAAGACCGCCTTTTTAGTATCCGTGTCCTCGATCTTATTCGCCTTATAATATGCGTCTAATCGTTCGGAATACTGCTCCCATGATTCTTGTTCGTTATCGAATATGTTTAATTTACCGATGATGCCTGTCGTTGCCATGTCTATATGCGGCGATTTCCGATAGCTCCTTTGTAGTTGAATATTGGTTGGGCGATTTCTATATTGGTTGGGCGATTTCCCAAGTGTTGCTGGTTGAGTGGGACGATAGTTCCACGTTCTGGGCTCGGTGTAAACTTGTTAGGCCCGTATATGCGGCGATTTCCGATATAGCTCCTGTGTAGTTGAATGTTGGTTGGGCGATTTCCCAAGTGTTGCTGGTTGAATGGGACGATATTTCCACGTTCTGGGCTCGGTGTAAACTTGTTAGGCCCGTATATGCGGCGATTTCCGATATAGCTCCTGTGTAGTTGAATGTTGGTTTGTTGTGACCAAGGCCCGTTTATCGCGTATGGGTCGACCGTACTTTTATCGTAAAGCGCGTAAGGATAATTGGTCCCCGGCGAAATATCCGTGATGTCCGTGATGTATAGGCCGTTTATTTACGAAAATTAGTCCGCGAAAGTTCGTAGTTCAGTCACCGTGTCTGATGAATTGCGATTCTTGTTCCTAGCCGACGGTCGTCTAAGCCTCGTCCGCGTGGTCGTATAGATGATCTCGTCCAAAAAAGTTATTTTAAAACGATATTTTTAAGTTACTTGCGTTGGTGTTGAGATCCCATCTCCGTCGCCATTTGTTGTGTACGTGAGTTAAATAATAAATACATTTACAACTAAAATAAGAGTTTAATGATAATGATATACGAGGATGATCAGGTACAAAAGTAGTGTTGCTCATAAGCTCCGGAACAAGAATGCCCGTTTTCCAAGACTCTCTCATGAAACTTGGGGAAGGTAGTTTGGGGCGCCATAAGCGGTTAACAGTGGAACTAACTAGCGGGAGTTTTGAATATATCTTTGTAGGGACACTACAATATTCCATAAAGGGAACGTCTTTTGGATTAATTTTAGCCTCACCGTATATCGATTGTATTAATTGTTTTTGTACTTCAGACGATGGGTAAGTTATACCTATTAAATACAATAAGCGATTTTAGTATTGTTTCGTAAAGGTAAAGACTAGAGGGGTATACCATCTTCTTTAGCTCCGTCAGCGTTGATCTTCGAATGTAATACTGTGGCGTATATTCTACGAGCGTCACTAGACCGTTGAAGTAGTAAAGCGGACACCGTTTCGGAACGGACGTATCCGTCTGCACGATTGTCGAATACTTTGCATTTGCCATCCATGGAAAGCATACCAAGTCTCTGAAATTCAAGCGAGGTCATAGGGTTCAAGTTGATGTTAACTCCAGCGACAATAGCCGCCTCGCATTGGTTGCTTCGCATGTGCAACATGGCTTGATGGAATGCTGTTATGCTGGATGAACATGCGGTATCTAGTGACAAACTTGGGCCTTTGAAGTCAAAGTAGAAAGAAACTTTATTGGGCAGCATATAATTCGAACAACCGGTTAACGCTAGTCCATCCGCATCCTGATGTTTCTCTGTTAAATTTGCTTGAAGCTCGGAGGTACTTTGACCAACAAAAACGGCAACGTTTCTTCCCCTCATTGATTCAGTGCTATATCCTGAAAAAGTTTGAAAAGTTATATGTCCGCAGAATTACAGCTAGAAACTTCATCTATAATCTATGCGGAGTGTCTGTCATGGTAAATTTCATAAGCACATATCCACAAGTATATTGCACATATTTGTATACTATAAAGTTCGGCTTTATAGTATACTTTAAAGCAAAGGGTGGCTCCGCTGGTGCCCCTTAAAAGTGACTAAGCTTGGTAAAGGCTAGTTAAGCCAAAGATAGGAACCAAGTCCATTAGTACTGATTGGTTTCTGTCTTTGGTAAGATAAAATTCTTGTCAAGAAGTAAGTATCTCAATAATATAAAAAAATATATTAAAATAATTTAACTTACCAGCGTCGGCTATAGTCTCGTAAACGACTTCCAATAGAATGCGGAGTTGAGAATCCATTTTCTCAGCTTCTTTATCTGGTATCCCGAAATAATCGGAGTCAAACTTATCAATACCGTTGATTTTCCCGTGTCTTCTAGGAAGCCCAAGAAAACCTTCAAGAAAAGAAATGTCGAAATTAATTTAAGAGCTATCGAACTGAAAACAAGTTTGTCAAGACAAAAATATTAGCCACATCGTATGATCATAAAGTACGTAAATTAGAACAACGAGATCAATTGGAAAACTTCTTCCCGGTCGGTTAAAATTTATATAATATACTTTTTGCCTCTCCAACCGCGAAGTTATATCTCCTGGCTTCAAATAAGATCATGACTCCTAGTTGAAGAGATAGAGAGAGAGGGAAGGGGACCCTGTCTCTGACAAACTCTCCGAGACTAGTCCCTCTATTCGCGAGCGTTTCTTAGCAAGCGGTTTTAGGCGAGGCTGCTTAGTAGTACTGGGCTGGCGAGCGATAGGTCCGCGGTTCGATTCTCCGTGGAGGAAGAAAATTTAAAAAATATAATCTCTTCCCTGTATCAAGTTTAACACTCCACCTGTGAACTGTAACGTTAACTAAAAAGAAAAATATTTTCTCTCGACGTTCAAAAATGACGAACGATACTGCCAAAGGCAGGTCTGTGGCACTACTACTACGATAATGACAACAGGGCAGATCAAACTAAGAGCCTCATCGTATACTACGATGTGGCTAAAAATTATGAACAACCTTTCTGAAGTTTTTACACGAGCTTTAAGTTATAAGCAATGACTTTCCGAAACTTACCAGGTTCCCATCTTCTGGCATCCTCGGTAATGAGATCAACGCCGTCAAATAAGTTCTTTTTCAATTCATCTACGTTGTCCGATTCTGGGAATCGCCCTGCGATACCAGAAATGACTATGTCTTCATTCATGTCCCAAATTGGCATTTCGTGATTTTTTCGGTTGTTGTCAGATTCAGAGGGCACGGCAATGTCAGGGTTTGAGCAGTTGGCTGGCATTGTTATTTTCTAAATATTAGATTTTCAAAGTAAATAGAGACTAACAATGGATTGCATTTGATGGGACGGTACTTCAGAATACGTTGAGAGACTCTGGCTCTGAAAAGTATGTTGAGTATCATGGAAAACAACTGAATAACGTCGTTTGTTTTTATACCCTTTCCTTTTATTAATTTTTCGCAACTCTTTCAAAATGTGAAGATTTAAAAGTTTTACTTCAATTTCTTGGTTTATGTAAATTTCATGGAAAACAGGTGCATAATGTCAATTGTTTTTAAACCATTTCATCTAATTAATTATTCGCAACTCTTTCAAAATGTGAAGATTTAAGTTTTTCTTCAATTACTTGGTTTATATAAATATTAATGAATTTGTATGAAACTCTGACGTTCATAGTCCGGTATACATAATTGTTTTTCTAATAATTATTTCAAAATGTGTTTTGATAGGGAAAACACAATATTTAATGTAAATTTCTTGGTTTTAATAAATTTGAATAAATGTAGGGTATGTGTCAAGAACGTGGTGTTGAAAAATTATCGTTACTAACTTCTGGAGTTGTGATTGGACAACTTGACATGACTGTCGGTCGTCTGCTACGGCATCAAGCGTGGCGTGGAATGACTCGGCGGATAGATAAGACAAAAATGCCAAAGCCAATTCGCAATGCATTAATAACGCTACGAAATTCAACAATGCCCAGTGTAACGATAAAATTTAGCTCTTTCCCTAAAAGTGATATTTCTACTATTTCATGATCATTTTATTTAGTCATATTCCTATTACTGTACTTTTTTCTTGGACCCTTTCTGCGCGAATCTATTACTGGTCAAAGAGCATCAGAAAGGGACAGATAACTTTAAATTCTCAAAGGCGAAGAGAATTTACAAACCAATTACCAAGCCTTACCAATCAGCTATACGCAGTTTTTATCAGGCATTCCTAGAAACTCCTTGATCTTTATCTTTAATGTCCCCTGAATATTTTTACTGAGAGTTACCAAAAATACAGGTCATTGTGTATATATTGTATATGTTATAAAGAGTGTATATATATTGCCTATCGTCAAGTCGTAAATAATATCTGCCATCCTTTGTGCGCGAATGAGAAGTATTGGCCCGCCGTAATGGATTCAACTTCTAGAACGATAAACATCGGAAGGCAAATGTGCGGAAACGATGTCGCCATACTAAAAGACAAGGTAACGAACCTTAGGCGTCATGTTTGATCAAAGGACTAAAAAGCCGATAGTAGCTATTCCCTCGTGGGAAAGCCCTACCTCGAAGTTAATGGTTAGAAAACGAAGTAGACGAAAAAGAAAGAACTTTAACCAGATCTGACCTTAACTACCTACGGAGAGGATGGAACCGTCGTGACTCAGCGCTAAATATTAATATAGGCTGAATGGGAAACCGCTAAGTCTTTCTTCCGAGATTAAAAACTATAACCCCTACCCCACGATATAGGCTCGTTATTAAATTTATCCGTCGCGTTGGGCGCCCGCCTAAAGACGTCATCAAATTCCTCGTAATTCCTCATAATTCAAGCCGGACTAGCGAAAAACTCTAATACCAGGCTTTCGCGATGCAATGGTGTTCTGGTCATCCGCCGAGAACAATGACCTATGCCTACAACGTGGACATGTAACGTTGGCTGTTAATTTGTTTTATTATTTTTGATTCGAATTAATTGCGCATGATATTTCTTTATTATTACATTTATTACTCTAGCTATACTTAGCTATGACAAAATTTGCTTTCGTTTATTGGTATTGAGTAAAAATTAAACATTTATTTTGGTAACTCTCAATTTCGTTTTTAGCCACATCGTATGATGAACATCTACGATGTGGGTCTTAAGGCCCGTTCACATTACCCAACTTTAGTCAGCTGACAAAGCCGATCTGACCAGTCAGGCCATATTGTCAGGCAATATGAACGTTTCACCCAACCGTACTATTGTCAGGTCGAAGCTCGGATTTTAATCGGGTAGGTAGGCGATTGGAGTCGGGCCGACTAAAGTCAGAGAGGAAGCAAACCAATCACAATAAGCCTTGGCTATTACGCCATGGGACACGTGATGGTTTTCTTTCAGCTCGAGAGAGAGAGAGAGAACCGAGAGTATCGGCCATTATTTAATTTTCAATGAAAGCCTGAAAAATGATTTCGGGCCTTGGCCATTTTTTTAACATGGGTTGATTTTAACGTTTTGATGGTTGTTCCTCATTGAATATTATCAGAAGTAATATAGTAGGGAAGTTTCCTATATTACTTCTGATATTATTGACCTTTATTATGTTCTGAACTGCAGAAATTTAGTGGGAATAGCTTTGATGCTCGTAAAGTAGTCGAATTTATTCGAGAATATGAGTTCATTTATAATCCAAAACAAATCATTCCTATCATTATGTACCGCTTTGTACGTCCTCTTGTGTTCCAAAGGTAGTCGGCCCGACTAGTTGGGTGGTGTGAACGAGTCACTTGACTAGACCATGGGCCAAGAATAGTAAGAGGACTAGGCAGTCCCAAGCTTCTACGCGCAAACGATTTCGTCTTTCTAAAAAAAACAGCCTTCCCGTATCAGCGGGGGTTAAAATAGGGGAGAAACCGGAATTGGGGTCAAGCATTTCCGGCTACGGCCAACTTTGCGCGATCTCGGTTGGCCGTATTTCGGAGTATTGCCCTTAAAAAATGGCGATTTTCCGAATTTATCTTGTTGAAACCCAAACCTTTGGCAAAGAATAGTTAAACGGTACGGCAAAAAGGATAAAGTTAAGTATTTTAATTTTTCAAGATGGTTAAAAATAAGCTCTGCGCTTTACCTATCTTTAATAGTTTTAGTCGCTACTTTCATAAACCGTACATAAAAACCAAGCCTTTGCTATGGAAACAATGGGCGGATTGTCTGGCTAAATTTAGGCTCAGCTGCTATTGCCTTGTCACACTCACGCATGCGCTGAATTTGGAATTATATTTTCCGGATTTTTGAGCCACGTGATTTGACCCCAAAGAGTGACGAAGTTCCGGTTTCCGATAAATTGAGCCGATAGATCGCGCTACTAGTGGCCGTTTTTTCCGTTGGACGCCTTTTCGCGACCCTGCCTAGTCCTCTTACTATTCTTGGCCCATGACTAGACTAAATTGGGTGACTGTCGGCCTGACAGTTGGGTAATGTGAACGGGCCTTTAGTTTGACCTGACCTGTTGGTGGTGGTGGTGGTGATGGTGGTGGTGGTGGTGGTGGTGGTGGTGGTGGTGGCGGCGTCGTCGTGAAAGAGGACTGCCTTAGACAGTTTAAAATTTTTCGATCGTCATTGAAGGGAGAGTGAATGGGAGAGAATTGTGGTGAGGTGATATTTTTGGTTCGTGTTTTTAAAAGGAAGGAAATTATGATAGTTAGGTTAAGCCATATACCCTCCCTTAAAAATTCCTCTTACCTGTCGACATTAAGAGTTTCTCGCTCCCCTATTTTAACATTCAAAGAAATCGAGGGAAATTTTGAAAGCAAAAGCAAGTATTTACTGGCGTTCTTTTTAGAATGGTCTTAAGGCGGCACCGGGATATTACAATTATCGGGTGTTTTACTGAATTCTTTCTCTTTCAAACTCTTCTGACCATAAGTTCATGTTATAAATTTTCAAGAAGCGATAAGTGTGCATCGGCATAAGTCTATGTTGTAAACTCATCGAGGGGATAATCACTAAAACTATCTGTTCTTCGTTTCGCCGGAATATTACAATTACGGCATAAGTAAATTTATACGGGTAATAATTCTATCACCGTTTAGTGTAGGGCATCGAGGGGTTATTCACTCTGATTTTATGCACGGTAAATTATTTAAGCATTGTAAAAGATAGCGCTATTAACTCATTAGGGTAAGGTATAGAGGGGTTATCCACTCATTAGGGTAGGGTATAGAGGGGCTATTCACTCGTACGATGTGGCTACTATTACGAGCCCTTGGGTCGCCTTGTCTTATTACGAACCTATTCAAAATTCTCCTAGAGAAACTGACCAAATCCTATTTGATTTAATTCTCCCCCTTTAATATGACTCGGGCCAGCATAAATTTGTATAGACCTTTTTCTGGTGATGTTTTATTTCCCTTATTCTCGTCCCTTTATTAATGGTGCCCCAAAAATCGCTACAAACTGGGGGTCCGTCCGGGATTCCAATTTTAATGAAACTGAAGTTAAGATACGTATGAAACTGAATTCAGAAATTATCTCAATATTTCCTTGTTGCCAATTTGAATCTTGTAGATTTAATAGTTTGTTTATTTTGTTGATTAGTTGTTTGGTAGATTTAGGCACTGGTTTTTCCAGATTGTATTGTACTTTGAAAAGTGGATTAATTTATTTTTGGTATTGGGTTCCAAGTTTTAATTGGTTTTTGAAATTATCCCCCATTTAATTTGTTTATTTATCGTTCTTTTATTTTGGTATCCCAAAATTTTTCATGAGTGAGGAAAATTACAGTAGGTTTAGCGCCCAAGATAAGCTTTTATATCAATTATCTAGAAACATGTTATAATATCCGAAATACGAACATGGGTTTAGTAAATCGCAGAAATCCTTCTTCTAGAAGTGCTTCTCAAACTTCCCCTATCTCTAGTATTAGTACAAGTAACGTCACTTTACTAGCGGATAGAAATAGTCATCGTTTCCTGTCTTCTCTGCAGCGATGTTTTAATCTGTTGCGTCTGGAATGTTGGATTCAGGGTCTCCCTGGATGTCGTTAGTGGTGTTCGGATCCGCCGACCCTTCAGCATCTCCGTAGGTGAGGGTAGTTCACCGATCGGCGCTGTCCGGTATTCCATCAATACCACTTGTAGGTCCACTCCTGCCTGAGCATTGATTAGCATGTTTTTGATCGATTGAATTGTGCGCTCAGCCATTCCATTCGATCGGGGGTGGTACGGACTCGACGTTATATGATTCGTTCCCCACTGCGTCAAGAATTTCCTGAACTGTATTTTTGGAGGCCAGCTTTTGGGCTTAGTTGGAAATCTCAAATAATGACTGAGGCCAGAGGTTAACAAGTTGGGAAAACCAAAATATTACCTCTCCGTGTCAAGAAGATTATATAAACTTAAGTATCCAATGAAAACGTTATTATGTTTCTGAGTTGGGGTTTCCCATTTTTGTTGTTGTTTTGAAAAATATATAGCAATGCACGGGCCTTGATAGATATAGGAGGCAATGAATGAAATATATCACAATGCACGGGCCTTGATAGATATAGGAGGCAATGAATGAAATATATCACAATGCACGGGCCTTGATAGATATAGGAGGCAATGAAGGAAATATATCACATGCACGGGCCTTGGTAGATATAGGAGGCAATGATAATCTCTCTCTTTGCACTAGAGGTTTATCTTTAATATTTAAATAAATATAATTATTTTTAATTATTTTAATCTTCAATAATTAACATTAATAATAGTTAAATCGTTTAAAATAAAGTTATACCTATTATCTTCTCAAACTTTGCTAATATTGACGTTTAAAGTGAAGGGTACCCCTCTTGCCCGCTTTTTTCAAATTTGGGGTATATATACGATTCGTTTCCGTTATAATAGTAAGGAAAAAGCGCAATTGCGAAAACCTTTGGTGGCGATCCCACCTTAGGGAGGCTAGACGTTTCTCGTAACCCTAGCTGATCGCCGCGTATATCCTAAAACCAAACGATGATAATGGAGTAGAAGCCAATGATACAGATTCGTGTCTATGTGGAATAGACGGAAGACCAGTGGATGGTGGTGTTAGAAGCCAGTAAGAACAGACTGGTGTCCGTGTGGGATGGACAAAGACCAGAAGATGGTGGTGTGAGAACTCAAGTAGAGGAGCCATTTCCGTGACTGTGAAAGTAGTTCGGAAATGGCGAACACGTTTGCTCCGATACGCAAACTGCGAACGCGGTCACGTGGGTGTAACAACGGACAGACAGACAGACAGACACACAGACACACACACACAGACACGGCCGTTACAGAACCTCTCCTGGACTACGTCACACGGAGAGGTAATAAAAGTAAGCGTTAGCTCCCTTAGATTAGACCTGACGACGGTTTTAATGTATAATGATGGTTTTTGATTGGATGTAACTTTTTTCTTATATTTGTGTTATACGTATTCTAAGATCAGCTTAAGGCAAGGTACTATGTTCTTACAAGGTGTGGCTCTACAACAAACGATTTTACACATGATTCTATAATTTTATTAAATCATAAATAGGTATCCAAACATTTACAGTTGCATGCATTGTACAATAACGCGTATTTAACCTAAACCATTTTAGTTTCTTTATTTAGTTTAATTTCACAATTAGCAGGGAACTCAAATTTTTTCGCCTATTGCAGAGATTTCTTCAGATGTTTGCGCTGAAAAGACAGCAAAATCCTTATCATCCTCACGTAGGCGAGAAAGTTGCAAAAGATGTTCAATTGCTGATACGCAACTGGCAATTGTCTTCGGTGGGGTACCGCCTAAAACTGCATCATTGCCTTTCACTCCTAGGCCAGTAACAGAGCTCCACTGAATAGTCAATCCAGGGAGTCCATCCTTTCTACGTCGTTCACAGAGTCTTTCCATGGCCGATTTTTCAAAACCGTAGCTAAGCTGACCAGCATTGCCACGACCGGAAAGAACCACGAACCATTCCAAATCTGGACATAGTTTGCGGGTGGTGAAGTCCAAATTCTCAGTTGTCTTAACTTTTGCCGTAGTAAAATCATCTTTTCGACCGAGTGAAACGACAAAAACTCCACCGATGGTTCCATACTTCATAGATTCCATCATTAACGACTCGAATTCGGCTTTAGTTGAAGTATCTTTAGTAGAAACACTGACTGTGACTCCAAGAGCTCTCCATCTTTTCAGACAGAGATTTTGATATCCGGTACGTGGTGATTTTTTGGATGTAATCACTAAGTTTCGACAACCTCTTTCGATAAGCCAATTGCCCAATTCCAAACCAAATACATCAAGACCTTCAACAACAACGTAACATTTTTCTGGATGACAGAGCGATTTCGGTATAGCGGAAATTAGCTTAATCGAGTCATCTTCACGAATCTTGATGACCACTTTCCCAATGTGTTTTCCATTGGCCATGTACTGGAATGCGTCACCAACCTTATCCAACCAAAACACAGTTCTTTGTAATGGTTGAACTACGCCATTCTTTATACCTTCATTAACGAGCTGGACTATTTCTTTCTGAGTAGCTCGAACGCCGGAATCTGATCCAAACAGGGTATCAAGGGATGCGGCGAAAAACGAAATGTTACTAAGAAAACAACCCATTGTTAAGATATTGTTATCCGAGAAATCTATTTTTCCAATTTCCAAGAATCTGCCATTTTTGGCGACGCAATTTATACTCGCTTCGAGTTTTTCCTCGGTCAAAGAATTGAAGACAACGTCAACACCTAACGTTAAATTAAATTACGATTAGCATTGCCATTTAATATTAGATTCTCTTTCGAAACCAAGGATGCATTGTGAACCTATGATGTCTGATACATTAGTTGCAGAGAAACCAACACACAGTGAAGATTCCCAGTGTCGCATCTATTTTCCTCTGATAATGGTCTTAATTTTGTCGGTCTGTTTACCGGAGAACCTTTTGGTAGCGTTTTTGCTTTAATGCAACTACATCAAGAGTACAGGGTCAACATCATCCTTGGTGCTAAGTTCTTATCTTACCTTCGCTGTTAGTTTTATTTTTAATGTCATATTCGAAATAGATGTCATTGGAATCACTGAAATGGTTGTTGGTAAGTTGAGGAAATCGTTTCTTTAAGAATTCTCGTTGTTCTGTAGTGTTTACTGTCGTAAAAACTTGACATCCGATACTGAGACATATAGCAATGGCGGCTTGTCCCTCGCCATCACATCCTGAATGAATGAGAACCCTCTCACCCTTCTTTACTTTTCCTTTTATAATTAGAGCGTAATAAGCCGTTGCGTAAGCAAGTGGTACGGTACAGGCTCCTTCTAAGGTCCATTTCTTCGGAACATCCCATAAGAATGTCGGGTCAGTTACGACGCTTGTGGCTAAGGCGTTCGATTGGACTATTCCCATGACACGTCGACCCTTTTCGCCCGTTTCACGGCCAGCAAATTCGAGTCCCAAAGTAGAGTTCTGAGTTGCCAAACAGCCTTGTGAAAGAAAAAAAACAATACGATAATTAAGCTCATTAGTTAAAAGATATA